>NW_026606172.1:8332500-13132500 GCF_029834395.1 Sorex fumeus
AACTTTTATGCTTGGGTTTCAGTTATACAATGATTGAGTATCCATCCCTCCACCGGTGCCCATTCTCTACCACCAGTGATCCTAGTAGCCCTCCCACCCCCATGCCCCATCCTCCCCACCCCACCCCGCCTCTGTGGCAGGGCTTTCCCTTTTGCCCACTCTTTCATTCAGGGTCTTGTAGTTTGCAATAAAGGTATTGAGAGGCCATCATGTTCGGTCTATAGTCTACTTTGAGCACGCATCTTGCATCCTGAGAGAGTCCTCCAAATATCCTTTACTTGGTGTTCCCTTCTCTATCTGAGCTGCCTTTTCCCCCAGCATGTGCTGCCAGCTTCCAAGCCCTGGAGCAGATCTCCAAAACTGGACAGCTACGTGAAAAAAAAATGGGCTCAGATGTCTACCTAACACTGTGTACAAAAGTAAGATCAAAATGGATTTTCCCATTTTTAATGGGCTTGTTTGTGTTTTTGTTGTCAGATTTTTAAGGCTCCACATATAATAGTTATTATGCTGAGTTGTAAGAAAATATTATCTTCTAGTCTGTAGTTTTTTTTTATTCTAGTCATCATTACTTTTGAGGTATAGAAGTTTTTAATTTGATGTAATCCCATTTATATATTTATTATTTCATCTATTTGCTTGACCAATGGAGTAATTAAATACGTCTCTAGAGTAAATGCAATGAAGGTCTTGCCTATATTTCTCCAAATACGTTCATGGATTCAGGTCTGATATTATGGTCTCTAAGGTGTCTAAGCAGTTGGGATTTTATTTATATGTTTAATTTTATTTTGTAAAATAATTGGTGATGTTTAAGGCTTACTTTTGGCTCTGCATTGAAGGACCACTTTTATGGGGATCACATACTTGGGGGACCATATGTGGTTCTGAGGATCAAAAGTCAGTGCTTTAACCCACAGGGCTATCTTTTTGACCCCTCTAATCCATTTTTTAAAATGTTATTTTATTTATATAAAGTAGTTCACAATATTTTATTACATTCAACATTTGATCACCAATCCCACCACCATTATACCTTCCCACCATCATATTTTGGGAGTTTCCATCCTGAACCCCAACCCGTGCCCTAAAGCAGAACGGAAATAACTTTTGTTTTATTGTTTGTTATGAAAAACTGCTGAAAATGGTCCAAAAAAGTTTCCTTAGAGGGAAATTCATGAAGATTGCTGTATTTTTTTTCACTGTTCCAATCCAATTTCTTTTTTTAATTTTTTATTAGTGAGACACCATAAGGTACAGTTGTAGACTTACACATTTTTGTGCTTGGGTTTCAGTTATACAATGATCAAATACCCATCCCTCTACCAGTGCCCATATCCCACCACACTGATCCCAGTATCCCTCCCATCCCCCATTCCCCCCATCCCACCCTGCCTCTGTGGCAGGGCATTCCCTTTTGTTCTCTCTCTCTTATTGGGTGTTGTGGTTTGCAAAAGATTGCTGTATTTCACTCACGGGACATGAAGCTCTTCTATAAGAGATCACTAACATGTTGTTAAAGGTTGAGTCTTATGTGCATTTATATATAGCACTGTATATCACTGTCCTCCCTTTGTTCATCGATTTGCTCAGGCGGGCACCGGTAATGTCTCCATTGTGACACTTGTTGTTGCTGATTTTGCCATATTGAATACATCATGACAAGCTTGCCAGGCTTTGCCATGCGGGTGGGATACTCATAGTAGCTTGCCAGGCTCTCCGAGAGGGGCAGAGGAATCAAACTCGGGTCAGCCGAATGCAATGCAAGGCAAATGCCCTACCTGCTGTGCTATCACTCTAGCTCAAACATATATATGTACAGATAGGTATGCATATATATATATATATATATATCTGTAAAAATATATTTTCTTCTAAGATTGTTTGCCTTGTACTCTAACCCCATCAACTATGTTGCACCTCCCTTAAAATGGTGTGAGGCAGCTGAAAACCTCTAATCCATTTTAACTTAACTTTTGTGTGCAATGTGAGACAAGTTTTGTACCTTTTATTTTTTCACCCTTTGGTGGGACTGACAAGGTTCCCTGATACTATTTGTTGAACAGGCTTTCCTTACTCCACTTCAAAGATTTAGATCCTTTGTTAAAGATACGCTGTCCATATTACGGGACACTGACTCTGGGATCACAATTCTCTTCTATTGTCTGAGATTTTGTTTTCATTCCAGTACCACAGAATATGAATTATCATACCATTACAGTATAGTTTAAAGTAGCACTTTAGCTCTGTCCTCCCATTGTTCATTGATTTGCTTGAGCGGGCACCAGTGATGTCTCCATTGTGAGATTTGTTACTATTTTTGGCTATCAAATACGCCGCCACCGGGAGCTTGCCAGGCTCTGCTGTGCAGGCGGGATACTCTCAGTAGCTTGCTGGGTTCTCCAAGAGGAAGTAAATATAGGGCATATATGAAAATATTTTTCAAAAGATAAAAGTAAATTTTAGCATTTTATAATTAATAATAATAATCTTTAATGTGTTTTCTCTTTTTAAGTTAGTAGTTATTAATTAACATTCCTCAAATAAGTTCTCTTTTACAAGATGATTTTTACCGTTAATATTTAAAATTTAGAAAATTGTCACCATTTTCTCATTTTCTTGATTATTGTAATACTTTTTTTTCAGTTTTGGGGCCATACTTGGCAATGATCAGGGATTACTCCAGGATTTGTGCTCAGGTACCATGGTATGTTGGTAATATAACTCTGGATGGCCATGACAAGTACCCTTCTGCTTTAATATCCCTCAGGCTCCCTTGAATACTTTTGATTTACTTTATTTTCTCTGAACCCATTCTTACAAATTTTAAAGCTAATGTGATCAAATACAAAATTTATTTATAAAAATTTTAATAGAATTATGTATCCTAAATTGATTTTTCAAATATATTTACAATATCAAACTTCTGTAGAATTTAGTTGCTAATAGGCTGAAGAGTTTAGCCATCCCAAAGAGATGATGATGATGATGATGATGATGATGATGTTGATGATGATTAAATATAAGCTTTATCAAAAATTTCCATAGTTCAGTAACATTTATGTGTGTAAAGTTTGATAATCATAAGTTCTATTTCAATTGCTAAAATATCACTGTTATTTTGGATGCGATTATGAATTATGCATTCACATGTCCATTTCTAGCTACATTTGGCTGCATGGGATTACTTTAGAAAAATGTGTTCCACCACAATTACGTGATTTAGCAATTTTTTATTTATAATTATTCTTTCTAATATTATATACAGAAAACTTGTATTAAAACACAACATTTACAATACTGCAATATATTTCAAATAAGTTTCCTAAAACTTTAAATTAATTGTATTTATCAGATAAAATTGTAAATAATTATTTGGATAATTTTTCTTCTTTTAATTGAAAAATATTAAATATTTATTTAAACAATCTTAACTATCTTTCTACTTAAAACATCAATTAACATAATTTTATTAGTTTGATATCTGTGAATTGTTTCTGTTATCAATGAAACCACTTCTATAAATCTATGAACATTATGAAAAAATATTTTCAATTTTTATACATCATACAATCGTTGGAGAGAAAGTGAACAAACTTAATTTAGAATATAATAACTTGATCTGTGAAGTAAGTTATCAAATATGATAAGGGAATACACTTTTTATAACTAAAAATGCTAATTACCATTTTTGTGTCTTCAAAGTGTATGTATGGTACAATGCCTAAAATACTTCATAACAGTTGAAGATATCAGTAATTTGTGACACTGTTGAAAGTCAACTTTTGTTACTAGAAGTATTCAAGTAGGGACAAATGAAAAATCATCTACTAGGAATACTGTGGATAAGATCCATAATTTAGGAGGAATGTAGAAATTGTGCATGCTGTGCAATATCTATGATTTTAGAACCTGCAGTGAACCATAATATGCAGTGGTGTCCCAGGAAATATGCTAGAATTCAATGATGGTTTCCTGATAAAATAAAATGAGCCAATAAACAAACCTATTCTAATCTGTCCTGTTTATGGAATCACATTTTAGCATAGAAAGCCAAGGGCCATAAAAGATCAGGGAACAAGTGGTGAAAATGAGTGGAGTGGAGAAAAATGCAACGAGCTGTTGGATGAGAATGCAATGGTAAACTGCAATTTTTTTTAACTTCAGGATTATCAAACTTTATAGCTTTTTCTCAGTAAAAATATGCAGTCATCGATATTTTTGCCAAAATTGTTTATTTAGCACCCACAGGTGAATGCTGCTCTACTAGATATTGCATGAAGGAAACAAATATATATATATATATGTATATATATATTATGTATTTTGAGACTCTCTGCCAGTTAATACTTTTGATTTTTAGATAAATCACCTAAATTTAGTTTTTTTCCTCAGTATGAATACAAAGAACAATTTTGATGTTATGGTGTTCTAATTTTGGAATGAAACACACTGTATTTCTTAAAACTAAGAAAATCCCTAAAGGGGTTGGAGGGATACTACAGTGGGTAAGGTGCCTGGGAGTAAATTGCTTGCCTTGCTTGCACCTGGCTTGGGTTGGTCCCTGAGCCTAGTCTGGGGTAATCTCAGAGTAAAATCAGATGCATCTCACCAAAATAAAAATTGAATACAACTTCAGTCAATATAAGCCATAATCATACCAGTACAATACATTTTTAATATTATTACTCTTTTGTGTAACAGTTATGTACTGAATACTTGTGTTCCCACAAAATTCACAGGTTGAGTTACAAATAGCCAATGTGATGGTATGCTAGAGAGATCCCATCTTGAATTGATGAAGAAACCCACTTCTCTTTCAAAACAATAAGTGGAAATTTTCTCATTTTCTAAGAGATCCCAGAGCTAGGACTTCAGTCATTTCTTTCATATGGAGAGAGAATCTGTTAGTCTATGAACTAGAAAGTGTGGTTTTAACAAACATCTAATTTAGTGATACCTAGGTCTTGGACGTCGGAAAAACAAATTCTGTAGTCATAAGCCACTCAGATTATGGAAATTAGTTAAGGAAGGCCAACTGATCTAAAATCTAGCATTGTATCTTCACTATAACTATAATACACACACAAAGAAATCTCATCTGTTTATTCTGCTAAATTATGAGGCAGCATATGAAATCAGAAATCATATTCATACATAAATAGGGAAATGTTCCTTAATACTTGTTAATATTTTGGATATTCTGAAAATAACAATGTTCTATTATTTAGAACATAGAAAGAAAACAGTCATTTATAAAAAAGCAATAAAATAATAACTCTTAAGATGATAAAAATACAAAATGATGTATTTGAAATGATGTATTAACACAAAACTCAACTTAAGTAATTTCTGTTTTGATTTAATAATTTAGTAATTAAGCCAGTTTGAATGATGACTTATGTGGGATAAAAGAATATTTTTAAAAAAATTTTTAACTGTTGTTTGAGCACTGTAGCACTATCCTTTCATTGTTCATCGATTTGCTTGCGCAGGCACCAGTAACATCTCTATAGTGAGATTTGTTGTTATGGATTTTGGCATATCAAATACATCATGGGTAGCTTGCCAGGCTTTGCCTTGCGGGAGGAATACTCTTGGTAGCTTGCTGGGCTCTCCAACTTAGAATTTAAAAATAATTTCCATCATATATATGTGAAAGATAAACTTATTTAAAAGCTATATTGCAATTTACATTAAAAATACATTTTAGTTACAAATTTGCTTTTCCTGTTTTTTGTTTTTTTTTTGGTTTTTTATCATTTTGCTTTTTTGGTTCACACACAGCGATGCACAGGGTGTACTTTGGCTCATGCACTCAGGAATTACTCCTGGCCGTTCTTGAGGAATCATATGGGATGCTGGGTATGGAAACTCAGTTGGCCACATGCAAGGCAAATACCCTACCCCTGTGCCATTGTTCCAGCAGCTTGCTTTTTTTTTTTAAATTGCTGTTAAATTTTATGAGTTCTTTATCACTTGATTGCTTGATCACTTGACATACCATTAGTCATGAATTTGCTCGAGCAGGTGCCAGTAACATCTCCATCTGTCCTGTTGCGTGATACTGTAGCCCAAAGGTGTCTGCTCTCTCCAGGAACACGAAGAGTCTTAAAAGCAATCATTCAGGGTCTTAAGAAGAAGTCTGACCATCTCATAGGTAGGTGGCCATTCAATCTTTTGATGTCCCCTGGAATCCAGTCAGTAATAGCTCTAGTCCAGTGGTAGTTTCTAAATTGCAATACATGTCCAGCCCATCTGATTTTCGACAGCTTGGCCAACGAGATGCATCCCTGATTCTTGATCATTGATTGAGGTCGGAATTCTGGATTCTTCCTCTCACTTGAATGAAGCGTGATACTCCAAGCTTAGCTCTTTGATTCCTCTTTGGGAGACCTGAATAGTGTTCTCACCCTATTTTTGTAGGGCCCAGGTCTCTGAGACATATGTTAAAACAGGAAGAACAGTGGGATCAAAACGATGTGCCTGGAGCCGGAGGTTCTTTATTTTTCAAGAGCTTTTTCTTCGATGCTCTTGAAGGCGTTCCAAGCCGCTCTCTTCCTCCTGAGCAACTAAGGTTCCAGGTCATTCGTCATGTTGAGTTCTCTACCTAGGTACACATAACTGTTGCATTCGGTGATGTTTGCTCCATTGAGAGTGAATAGAACATCAGGAACAAGGCCATTTCTCATAAACATTGTCTTCGGGATATTCAGCTGTAGTCAAACCTTTCCACACATACGGTCGAAGTTGGCCAGCATTTGTGCCGCTTGGTTGATGTTTGGTGTTATTAGAATGATGACATCAGCGAAGCAGAGGTGGTTTAGTTGCCGACTGTCTATGTTCACTCCCATTCCTTCCCATTCCATCATCGCATGATGTTCTCAAAGGGTGGCACTGAAGAATTACAGTGAAATGGTATCACCCTGCCAAACCCGCTCCTTACATGGATGATCATTTCTTTGTAGAATGGTGAGATCCTGGTACTGAATCCATAATATAGCTCATGGAGGATCCTGATGTATTGAGTTTGAACTCCCTCTTTGGCTAGGGCTTTGATGATCGCTTCAGTCTCAACAGAATCAGAGACCTTCTTTAAATCAATGAACGTTAGACAGAGGCGCATCTAGAACTCCCAAGAAACCTCAATGAGCTTGGTTATCATGTGGATATGGTTAATCATGCTGAATCACTTTTTGGAACTCGGTTTGCTCACATGGTTGTCCTTCATCTAGTGTTCTGCCAATCCTATTCAGGGTGACTCAAGTGAACAGCTTGTAGACAACAGACAGCAGGCAGATTGGGTGATAGTTGCCAATGTCGTGGATGTCTCCCTTCTTGTATGGTAGTACAGTCCTGCTGGTTTTCTATTGGGATGGAACCTTGCATTCAGACAGATAGTGTGCCAAGCCAGTGTATTGATGAGTACTGATAGTTAGTTCTTCAGGTGTTCGGATCTGACCTTGTCTGAGCCAGGTGCTGTTCGTTTCTTTACTGATGAAATGGCATGTCGGATTTCAGAAGGGAGAATATTGGGAATACATATCTATCCTGAGGAATTTGGTATGTGGGTAGGTGGATGTGGCTATAGAAGAGATCCGAGTAGAAGTCATGGATAATCTTCTCCATTGCTCTTCTGGAAGATGTGATAGATACATCAGGACGTCAGAGAGCAGTCATTTGATCTTGTAGTTGGCATAGGACAGGCGGGCATTGTGAATGCTTTTCATGGCTTCTGCCTCATCTGCTAGCACTACTGCTCTTGTCTCTGTGGGGTCTTCCTTTATCACTTCTCTGCACTGTTTGTGAGCTTGGATATTTGCTTATGGTTGCCTGAGGTTTGTGCCAAGCCCATTGGTGAATGAGCTGGAGAGTTTTCAAAGACAGGTGTCTTTTTGTGAATATCTCTCTCTCTCTGTATTCCTCGCACAATCATGGAGGTGCTTATCATATTCCTCATCAATGTTGCCAATGAAGGCATCTTCCCATGTTGCTGCAATAATGCCAAAGAGCTCCCTTTTGGTGGTCGTTCTGGGAGTTCTCTTCTTAAAGTTGCAGCCTTTTCTCCATGTTCTGTGAAGTAGAATTTTGCATGAAGGAGATGGTAGTCTGATCCCATTTGGAATTTTGGGACAATAGCGACATCAGTCAGGCAAAACTGTCGTTTGAATATGATGTGGTCAATTTCGCAATGAAACCATCCACTGGAAGACTCCCATTCCCAACATTTAGATTTGGCCTTCTGGAACTCTGAGTCACCATGGATGGTCTTGCCAACATGATGAACTCAGACAGTCTCTCACCCTGTTCATTCCATTTTAGGCCATGGATCCTGATGTGGAGTTCTTTGGCTGATCTTCTCGTTTCCATCTTGGTAATTAAAATCACCAACAATGATTTCATTTATACAATGTTCTTTACACAATGGAGATATTTTCTCTTTGCCACATATATTATGTGCAAATATTTTATCATTCCTAGAAGTTTGTATTTGCATTTTTATTATAATTTCTTTTGTTGTAAGTTTTTTTTTAGTTTAGTTTAATGTGATCTGTTTATTTTTGCTTTTTTTCCCTTTTGGTGCTCAGAATAAAAGCTCTAAAACACATCAAAGAATCCAATATCCTCGTGTGTTTTGACTACATTTTATCCAATTTATTTTATGATTCTGTGTCTAACAGCAAGTCAAATTTATTTTGTGGCATTTTATCAGATGGTGATCTAAGTTCTTTCTTTTGAATGGGGTTATCCAGTTTTCCCAGAACCATTGATTGAAGTCCTATTTACTTTTGCTGATCTTAACTTCTTATCATAAATTAATTGTGCACAAAAATAAACTGTGGATTCAGTTTTGGAACTCTTAGTCCTATTCAATTGATCTGTGTTTATTATAATTGCTATAACAGACATTTTTGTTACCACAGCTTTTGGTATTATTTTAATGCCAGATAATACGATATCAACATGCAATATAATTCTTTGGAAGAATTGGTCTGTTTTATAATGCTAATTATTACAATTTATAAGCATGGACTTCATTTTTATCTTCCTACACCTTCTAGCATTGCTTCTAGCAATAATAATTGTTTTTTGTGAAAAATGTTGTACCGGTTTTGTACAACACTTATTACTAGATACTGGATTTATTACTAGATAATGGAATCTTTTAGATGCAATCATAAATAGAAATTAAAACAATTGTATTACCTCTAATTTCCTTGCATACAATAATTCAACATTTTTCAAATATTTATCTTACCATGTGCATATTAATTCAATCAGTTTATTTATTCTAAACTTTCTTAATGTGGCTTTAGGACTTTTAATGTATAATACCAAATAATATGCAAATAATGATATTATTACATTTTCCTTTCCAATTTTGATACTTTTAATTTATTTTCTGGTCTAAGTACTGTGTCTAAAATTTCCAGCAATAGGGTCGATAGTTTTGAAAGTAAAAAGCATCCTTTTTTTAATTTCTGATCACAGGGGAACTGTTCAATTTTTCACCATTATATTAGGTCTGAGTTTGTTGTATAACCCGAATATTTTGTTAAAGTATTTGAATTAGTCACCATTTTCATGCAAATTTTATCATAAAAGAATATTGAGGATTATCTAAAAAGTGTGCTGATATTATCATTATTATTTTTCTTCTGTTGAAATGATACATTACATTAATTTATTTGAGTATAGTAAATCAGTTTGCCTCTGTAGAATGAATGATTGTTGGTCATGATACCTACATCTTTTAAGGTGTTATTCAAATTGGTTTGTTAAGATTTTGTTGAGACTCTTTTCATCTACTCTTATTAAGGACACTTTTTTATTTTGTTCTTTTATTGTTTTTTTTTTATTTTATAAGGTAGTTCACAATATTTGGCGACACTTAATGTTCAAACACCAATTCCACAACCATTATACCTTCCCACCACCAAATTTGGGATGTTTCCATCTCAAGTCCCAATCCTTGTCCCAAAGCACAACAAAAATAATATATTTTGTATTGTCTGTTATAAAGAACCACATAAGGCTTCTTTTAGAGTTAAAAGTGTTTTAAAGTTGATTATAGTGATGATTACCCAGTGTGAATATACTTACTTTCATTGAGTATGTACTTTAAATCTATGAATTATGTGGTATTTTAATTATTTCTTCTATAAATCTATTTTTGTTTTTTAGGGTCTTTTTTATTGCTTAAAGTAGGCTATAGACCGAACATGATTGCCACTCAATTCCTCTTTTGCAAACCACAGCACCCAAGAGGAGAGAGAACAAAAGGGAATGCCCTGCCACAGAGGCAGGATGGGTTGGGGATATGGGGGGTGGGAGGAATACTGGGATTAGTGGTGGTGGAGAATGGGCACTGGTGGAGGGGTGGGTACTTGATCACTGTATAACTGAAACCCAAGCACAAAAATGTGTAAGTCTACAACTGTACCTCATGGTGTTTCACTAATAAAAATTAAAAATAAATAAATAAAAGGATACTTTTTTAAAACATAAAATATCATAGCAATTTCTTTTATTATTTGTAAAATGTATAGATAGTTTTAAACTTCTTTAGTTTAATTCTGAGAGTCTTTTCAATTTTAATACCCATTGATTCTATCTTCTTTTATCTTCATTTTTCCAACACATGTAGAATTTAGCCATCAAGGATAATATGAGGTCAGAATGACTCAAGAGTAATGGTTTATAATGACAGTCATCAGAAGATCTGGTTTTCATAGTGCTACAAATAGTTCTGTAAAAGTGTACTTAAGCTTAGTATTTTTATCAGTGGCACCTATGAGAGGTACTTGATGTAAGTAAAGAATTTAGTTTGATTAAATTAAGATTTAAAGTAGGAGAGCAATCACAAGGAAGCACTTGAGAATTCAAGTTCATGGTCACTTGGGTGTTCTGTCTAGTTCTGTGATCAATTTTTTCCACCTAACTCTGACACCAAAATTATTTTTCCAGGAATGTTTATTCAGGCACCATTATTTACCAAATGATAGAGTTGTTTCAAGCATACAATATTCCAACACCAATCCCATCAACAGTGATCACTTCCCTCCACCACATTCCCTGATTCCTTTGAACTCATCCTGTAATTCTCTGGTATGCTTTTTATTTATTTCCGGACTGTTTTCCACTTTTTGCTGTTTCCTAGCAGTTTCCTCCTTCTCATTTTGGAACTTCTTATATATTTTACCATAAAAGGATATTAAGTATTATCCAAAAAGTCCACTAGAATTATCTTTTGCTCAGCTTCTGTTATTCTGAAGTTTAGAGTTTCTATTGACATTTTTATATCACCTCCCATGTTCTTCATTTCTGTCAATTCTGACTGTAGTAGATTTTTCATTTAGACTCATTCCACCTGTGCTATCATTTCTTTGGCCTCGTTGAGCATTCTTATCATGGTTCCACTAAAGATATTGAGGATTTCTGGTGTTTATTTATTTGGGAATATATTTTTCACTCATTGAGCTCCCTGGGCTTCTCTGTGATTTCCCAATTGGTTTTCTAGTGCTCCTATGTTATGCTGGAGATAAATCTTTGTAGTTCTCTCCCAACCACATAAGATACTGAGGGAAAATGCTGGAGATTGCTCTTGGTCTTATGTTCCCATCCTCACAGAAAGAGAGAAAGAGTAACTGTGAGCACCATGTAATTTTTGGGGTAGATATGTGGTGTGGGCCTTGAGAATGACACAGGTTGGGTATGGAGGCAGCTAGGATCTAGCTGCTAGGGAGTGGTTCTTCATTCTGCTCTAGAATAGGCCTGATGCCAATAGCCAGAGGCAAACTTCATCTGGTATGGTGGAGCAGCAAACAGGAAATCTTTCTTTATTTTTATTTACTTATTTATTTTAAAATAAGGACCATCCCCAGTAATACTCAGGGACCCTAAACCTCTCTTGACGTTCCTCAGCCTAGTGGGGCATGACTAACTATTCAGTACTCTGACCCAGTCGATGTGGTACTGTTAGGGCCAAGTGGTAGCACTGTAGCACTATCCTCCCATTGTTCATCCATTTGCTAGAGCAGGTGCCAGTAATGTCTCCATTGTGCAACTTTTTGTTACTGTTTTTGGCATATCAAATACACCACGAGGAGCTTGCCAGGCTGTGTCATGCGGGTGTGATACTCCTGAGCCAAGTGGTACTCTGGGAATTTCAAATCCACTTAGGTGGTGGGTACTTACTTAAGACACTGTGCAACTAAATCCAGCTATGCTGTGAGTTCACAGAGAACTAAGATTAAGGACAGAGCTTTACATATGCTAGACATTTTCTTTACGACTTGAGCACTACAGTAATTTTTTATGATTGTCATCATTTTGTTGTTGTTTATTTTTTATTGATGCAACATTGTTTTTCAAGAGTAAATATTTATATGTTTAAGGATAGATGTAATTCTCTACCACAGCAAAAGTTCAACTATCCCTCATCAGTGTCCATAAAAATTTTTAAACTCCCTCATTTTGATAACATGATTCTGCATTAGAACCTAAAGATTGTTTTTATTGGACATTGCCTTTGCTTTGTTTATATATAGCATTCATGAGTGAGATAGTTACACCTCTATTTATGATTTTTTCAGGTAGTATGACCCCTTCAGTTTTATCATGTTATTTTAAAAGGTAAAATTTCATCTTCTGAGTAGTGTTCCATTGCATATAACACAAATCCTTGAAAAATAATGTAGGCACCCATGTTTTACATGCTGTTGGTAATAACGTTCTAGGCAGAAGTATTGCTGCACTGTATTCACCACCAGTGTGTCAACATAGTAAATGCTATGTGTAACATATCTACTTCTAAATAACTCCAGGGTGAAAAATTAAAAGTTCTTCCTAAAAATAGGCACAATAAATAGATGTTTTATTCTCACTACTATAGTATAGTTCCAGGAATTAAACTCAGAACTCATGCATTAAATATTATGCTCAAGCATTAAAAATTTGGACCATCTCTCTATCTCTGCCATTCTGTTTCTGTTGCATATAGTAACGTCATGAAATTTTTTTGTTTTCCTCATTAAATGAATATTTTACCTCTTAAAGCAAAATTTCTGCTGGGATATTTTTTCTGAAGTCTATAAGTGTCTTTAGTCAAAACGAAAGATATGTGTTTGCTTTTAGGGATATTATTATCAATACTAAGGACAGATATCATAGGTGTGTGTTGTAAAGTATGACTCATATTCTATAGTCTTATTCCTGATTATAAAAGTTTTTACACTATACATCTGTGAGTTAAAATGTGGGTGCATGATGCATTTGGTGGCTGAGAACCCCACCTCCCCCCCAACAGAGGAACAAAGAAACAAGTACCACAGACTAATGGTCAAATGACCCATTTAATGCAGAGCTGCTAGCATACTTATAGAATATCTGAGCGGTTTGAGGTACAGGACTGCACGTAAGTGTGATTGATCATTTATCGAGACAAAAGAGGTAATTATGATGGGGACAATTCTCTTGTGAGGATTAAATCAAGGAGACACTCTATCTCCAAGAGGCTATACAGAAAGACTCGCCCAGGAGTGACAAGCATTATGTCACTTTTCTCTTTCCCTAGCTACTAGTAAATATTAAATAATTAAGATTATTTTTTATTAATATTGGCAGTTACTTAGATAAACACAGTAAGAGACAAAGGTTCCAAAACTTAGTTCTCAGGGTTCCAAGGGAATGACTGCTAGGCTTCTACCCTAAAGCCCAGACTAGGTCTCAGGCTGGTTCAGGTTCTTCCCCAGAGGGATCCTGTCTCTTAAGTCATTACAGCTTCCATCAAGACCATGCTTCTGTGCTTTCTAGACTGTCCCACTTCATTGTGGGGGTAGGTTTGCCACTTGCCCCAGGTCCATCCAAGTCCCACAGTGAGAACCCCACTTTTTGGGGTCTTAGGAACTACAGCATCTACAGTCAAGTCAATCAACTCCCAAATATCAGGACCATACCATTAATGGTCTTTCTGCATTTAAACAAAGAACATTACTCATGATAAAATATGAAAAGGCTTTAGGGAAAATAGGTAAGCAAGTAATTCACTACAAATGCAAAGTCCAGAATTACCAAAAAGTTTGACTTATAACTGACCTCTGACTTGGGGAATTGTGACAATGAGAAATTAAGCACAAAAGAAAGGTTAAAGATAAACTCAGGGGATTTGTAATACTCATAAGAGCACTGTAAACTTCTCTGAGGGGAGAAAAAGGAGCTACTCACTGATGAAGCCTTAAACAATTAGGATTAATATCTAACATACATAAATACTTACTAAATTAGCAAGTGGATTGATTGTTATTGATTTTTATCTTAAACTGTGTTCATACCATGCTTTTTAAACTCTTTTGCTTATTTCTCATATATTTCTTCATTCTCGGCATGGATGGTAAATACTGATTTTATATTTTGATTTACAAATAGTGCTAGATCTCAAAATACATGTCTTCTTATATAATTATATCTATAGACATATTATATAAATTTAATCAGACCTACATTGGGCTGGAGTGATAGCCCAGTGGGTAGGGCATTTGCTTTGCACACAGCCAACCTGGGTTCGATTCCTCCACCCCTCTCAGTGAGACTGGCATGCTACTGAGAGTATTTTGCCCACATGGTAAAGCCTGGCAAGCTACCCATGATGTATTTGATATGACAAACACAGTAACAAGTTTCACAATGGAGACCTTCCTGAGCCCACTCGAGCAAGTCGATGAACAATGGGAGGGCAGTTCTACAGGGCTACAGTGCTACATTGACTCCATATAAATGGAAATGTAAAGGTAGACTAAAAAGATAATTGTTGTTTCAGTTTGTTCACTCACAGAGTCTTCTGTTAAAAAATAAAAAGGAGAAATATGCAAAGTTTTAGAGCTCTAAATTTGAATTTGACTATAAAACTAATTAAATTATGTATACTTACCTCACATTAACTCATTTCACATCTACGTTCACTCTGTAATATTTTCACTTATACTTAATTTGCAATCATGTTGTTTGCACTGATTTTTGAAACTTAAATTTTGTTTTGTTTACTAAATATTTTATTATCACTTTTGTTATAAAGATGACTGTAGCTCTTTATCCTTGCATAATTATGTTTGACAATGTTTTAGGCATTAAAGCAATCATCAATCATCTTTATTTCAAAAAGTGATATATTATTAGTTTATCTGCGTCCTACTTTGATAACCTATGTATCATTTGTCTTTATTCTAATTACCTGAAATTTGAAGTATTTTCAGGACTGTTGCCCAGCATTGTTGTTGAATGCATTGTTTTGTTTCAAGAGTATGAAGATTCTGTATGAAGTAAAATAGACTACTCTGAAAATTGATAAATGCTATACTATGATTACCAAAAGGCATATATATCCTTATCTAAAATATATAGACATACTAGTTTGGTGTTGTGTGATGTGTTAGCATGAAATGCATGTCCATGTTTGCTAGTCCAGTGGTATAAAGATCTTTTTGGCATTTTTGAAGTCAGCTTTAAAATTTAATTTATTTATAAATTGTCCTAGATCTCAGCTGAGCAACATTTGGTGGACAACCAAATGGGAAAACTCAGTTCTTTGGAAATAATGAAGACGAACTTTAAAAAAAAATTTGTGTAGGTCTACTGTTTCTACCAGGTGTTTCTCTAAAAGATATTATTTATAGTGAAATATAATTGGGTCTCTTCCAGAAATGAGAATTTGGCTTCCTTATTAACATGGACAGTTAGACTCATCTCCTATTTTAACTTTTGGCTGTATTTTCATGGTAATATCTTCATAATGATCCAATGCAATGACTTAGTTAATGGGGTTATCAGTACAATTGTAGATGCTGCCAAAACTTTTTGGCTTAAAATCAATTGTTATAACTGTGCCCAATTTCTTTTCATATATATCATAATATATAGAGCAAGGGAACAAAGCCATTAACACCTAGAACTAGATTAATTATTTGGGTACAAAAATAAATGAAAAATTTTAATACATTAATGCTACCCAGGGAAAAATTTTTTTTCCTGGTTTAGTCACCTTTTTCTTTTCAAAAGTGGTAAAACAATGTGTACATATGGTAATAACATATGAATTGTAATAATTGCTTAAAATATTAACCAGAGAGGTATACTTTATATATAAGCCAAATGGAGTTGCCATATTTATAATTTTTATGCATTGATTATTTCTAAAATAATAATTTTTAAAAAATCATCTCCCTCACGTGCTAATAAACACGAAAAATTTTGAATATGGAGTAACAGAGATATTTTCACCAAAACTATGGGAGGGAGTCAGTATTATTTCTGCTTAGGTAACCGAGGTTTTAGGGGCCAATTAAAAATAAAGATTCTTAAATCTCTTTAAAAAATTGAGGACACAATTGTATTTTAATATGTAGTAGAGAACTGTTCACTTTGAACAAATAAGAAAGCAATATCCTATGGGATATATTGATAATAAGTTAGTTATCTTAATTTTATCTTAGATCATTAGGTTTAATCAAGCTCGTTGCACAAAGGATGGTATCTTTTTGTGCTTCCTGCTGATCTACTGAGTCCTTGTAATCGTTTTTTTATGCCACAACTCAGTTGGAATCCTTGTCTGAAGCCATATAACTCTGTTCACGAGAGGGGTTTTTGAGGAAATAGGATATTATTCATTACGAATCTTTAAACTTTTTCTTTTAAAGAGGAAATTATTGATTGTGTCAGCATCCTTTACACTGCAGTGTGAAGATTCAATGTGGAATGATGATTAATTCTATAAATACAGACATGATTGTCCTGTCTCCTACAGTATTAGTTAATATTGGGAGGCTTTACTGAGTTGCTCTCACAGACAAATCATCTCAATTGGTTCAAACAGTATAAACTATATTTATATGTTTCTGTCAAATTATTTTATTCCACTACATTTGCAAACCTTATTCAAGTATCAAAGTTTGTGACCAGATCTCTGAATATACTTTTAAGTGGAAAAAAAAACAAAGCAAAACAGTATTTACACTTTATTTTATTCAAATCTCAAACTTATTAGCTGTTACAAAGAAATTTTTTTTATTGAAATGTCAGGTGTGAAAAAAAAACAAATATAATATGCATGCTAACTACATTTCTAAAAGTCACAGTTTTCAAGAATATACTATATGGAATTGTGTTTTGAATAAATGATTTTAAAAAACTCTATTTGAATTGAACATTTTATTGGTAGTGGCATTCATGCAAAGTAATTAATAGAACTAATTTTTATATTTGAATAAGTCTGCTTAATTACAGTAATAAAATAACAAATAAATTTAAATATATTTTTTATAAAACATCACAGGTATTTATTGATTACATGTTTACATGATTTAATAAAATTTGAGAGCGTCAGAGTTATAGTTCAAAAAGCAGAGGCTATGCTTTTCATGTGAATTATCTAGATCTAACCACTGACACTTACTGGTCCCCTGAGATCTGCCAGGAGTGATACCAGAGAGAGGGCAAGGTTTAATCAAGCTCTGTGTACCAGGAATTGTGGTCCAGAAACCCTCCAATAAATAAATACAATTTTATGTGTTTAATTTTACAGAATTTGAATCAGTCTCTCAAAGATTTTTATACGTTTCACATTTTTAAGAGGCAAATTTATTGATTTCTTTTTGTTTTCATTTTGTAGGTAGTCATTTACGATTTAATGTAGAACTATAAATTCTAGTACTGTTTTTACAAAACACACACACATACACACACACACACACACACACACACATATATTCATGTTAGCAAACCAGATAACTTAAATAACAAAGTTAACAGAAATTCTCATTCCCTTTTGTAATACACTTGGAAAAAATTATAATTTGCAGGTATTTCCCAAGACTTCATTTAAACATTTCAAGTTTTATTGTCAACTTTGAGAAAGAAGAGAGTCTGTGGAAGCATTAGTACATCAGCCTTTCTAATCATATGCCCAGGCGCTTAGTTTGTAAGACTAAGAAACTCCAGGGAACACTTTCATTGTCCTATTTAAACTTTTTTGGTTCCTACTTATGTGATAACATGTTAAGGAGTTCAAGGACAGTGTGTCAGATATGAAATGTGTAAATATAAGATACAGTTTATGCTTCCCTGAGACAGTCCACTAAATTTTGTGTCTGTGTGGGGGGTACATAAAAGTTTCATTGGGGAATTACTTTTTAATTAGAAAAAATTAGTTTGTATTTAATTTGTATTAAAAATTTTGAATTTCACTAAAATAGATTTAAGTAGCATTTGACTTCACTTCATATGTTTGATGATTCTATAAAGTTAATGAAGCCCAACCAAAAGTCTTCAAAATAGCTCTTGTCATACACATATGATTCTAGCTGAAGATACTGTCTGTGATGAAGAGTCACTATCACGTTCATTTAAAACATTCCAAAACAGACTATGATTTTAAGTTTCAGCCAGCTCAAAGGCAAATATATAGATTTGTGGAATAGGAATGTGCTATTTCTGCAGTTACCACACCGATGACTAAAATTGCCTCACATAACTAACTGTCAAACCCTTTAAAAAATTCTAAGTGATTTCTCCTTTACTTGTTACTCTGCAACTCATCAAATCTTAGCTCTTTAAGCCAAGTCATGATGTCTGGTATATGACATTTTCTCACGTCATACTCACAAGCACTTTAAAAGCATTAAATTTGCTTATTAAAAGTGCATTTTCTTTATACATGATATTCTTCTTAGCAGTTCCATATCTTTTCCCTATGATTTCCCCCTTAGTATTAATATTGATGTTATTATAGAGAATGCTCATCTATAAATTGATGGTTATATCAGAAATATTCAAACATTAACAAAGCTTAAAGCACTTTTTGATCATCTCCCACTTGTTTGCTCCCTTATTCAGTACTTGATAGGTTGGATGAAATATATAATACACATGAGTGTACTGTGAACAGATTGCAGATATCTAAGTTACTGCTCTAGCATCCAGAAACTGCAGTGAAAAGATCTCTCTTTATTAGTCCAGCCACATGTTGTTTCCTTCCTACCTTTCTATGCAATAAAAACTGTCACTTTGCATGTGTGCTATGGTGATACAATTTTCAACATAATGTTCTAGGGCTGAAGCAATAGACAGAGGGTAGAATGTATGCCTTGCATGTGGCTGACTTGTGGTCCATCCCCAACACCATATATGGTCTCCTGAACTCCCCCCACGAGTGATCCCTGGGTGCAGAGCGAGTAGTAAGCCATGAGTATTTCTGGGTGTGCACCCTGCACTCCCATGCTGAATAGCATTAGGTTGTTCTTGCTCCTCCAACAGGGAGTTTGTGGTTTATTGAGCCACTTCCACAGCAGTGCGCCTGAGGTACACCCAGTTCCATTAGGTACTCATGATCCTATATTGCTTTTCTATTTCCTTTATGTCATTTGCATGGTTTATTTAGCAATGAACCTTTTTGTTTGGATGCAGGAAAACAATTCATATTATGCTTTTGTAATATGGGAATTTATTGACTCCAAATAACATTTATTCCTGGGCATCCATATTTACTTGACTTAATTCTCAGTTGCCCTATGTTCCTAGCACTGCAAAGGCAGGGTCCTAAGGATGGACCTAGGGCAAGCTGTGAGCTACCTTGGCATTGAAAGGAAACAAGCTAAGTGTCATAAGTATAATAAGTTAAGAGCATGGTCATGGAGCAAACTCTGTCATGACCAAAAAAGAAGTTACTGAATAAGGACCATGCTGGAGTTAGGAAAGATTAACCTGGCCTACGGACTGTGATCTGGAATATATAGTGAGACGTCCACAGGAAGAGTTAACTTTTAAGCTTAATATATCTCTTTCTACAAAAGCAACCAGTGCTGGCGCAGATGTGGTAGAAAGGGAGCCTCCTTCACTGCTGGTGGGAATGCCGACTGGTTCAGCCCTTTTGGAAAACAGTATGGACAATTCTCAAAAAATTAGAAATTGAACTCCCATTTGATCCAGCAATATAACTCCTGGGAATATATCCCAGAGAGGCAAAATATTATAGTCGAAGTGACATCTGCACTTGTTTGTTCATTGCAGCAGTCTTTACAATAGCCAGAATCTGGAAAAAACCTGAGTGTCCGAGAATAGATGACTGGTTAAAGAAACTTTGGTACATCTACACAATGGAGTACTACGTTAGAAAAGATGAAGTCATGAAATTTACATAGAAGTGGTACTACATGGAAAGCGTCATGCTAAGCGAAATGAGTCAGAAAGAGAGGGATAGACATAGAAAGATTGCATTCATCTGGGGAACATAAAGTAACAAAATAGAACACTAACACCCAAGAATAACCAAGATTAGTACCAGGAGGTTTACTCCATGGCTTGGAGGCCAGCCACACATACTCCCTTCAGATAGAGAAGGGAGCACCAAAGAAAAGGTGTTGGGAAGATCCTCCCAGGATGGGATAAGCATGCTGAAAGTAGACTATGGACCAAACATGATTGCCACTCAATGTCTCTTTTGCAAACCACAGCACCCAAAAGGAGAGAGAGAACAAAAGGGAATGCCCTGTAACAGAGGCCGGGTGGGATGGGGGGACGGGGGTTGGGAGGGATACTGGGATCTGTGGTGGTGGAAAACGGGCCCTGGTGGAGGAATGGGTACTGAATCATTACATAACTGAAACTTAAGCACAAAAGTTTGTAAGTCTACAACTGTACCTCATGGTTTGTCACTAATAAAAATTAAATAAAAAATATATCTCTTACTGTGTTGATTCATACAAAATGACTAGAAATATTATGAGAAGTAAATTTACTATGATTATTTAAATGGATTACTTGCTGAGGAAAGGAGAAAGCAACACACCTGGATAGAATCCCACCCTTGAGCAGATCTCCTAGTAATCTGGAGTGCTGAAATCTCAGATGAGAATTTGTCCTTTAGATAATCTCCTGAAGGAGTAGCTTTACCTCTCTTTGTTGTTATAATGATAATGTTCAATCCCACCTTTCTGTATCCTACCCTTCATGATTTCTATATAACTATGCTGTAAGGGATAAGTAGAAATAAGAAATTGATAACTAGAATGGGAATGAAAACTGAGCTTTGGGACTTTGAAGTTTTGGGGAACTGAAAGGAGGATTAGACGGTGACGTTGACTGGAAGTAGAGGATGATGAGACTATAAAAAGACAAGGAAGGAAATAATGAAGGAGGGAACTTTGAGATCGACGAGGAGACCAGGATGATGGAACTCTAATGACTGGGATGACGGAATTGCATTGTAAGAGAGAGATTGACCTGGTTTCTCATTTCCTGGTCCTTCCTCCACTCATCGCTGCCATAGTCCAGCCTGGGGAAACAACTCTCAGCCACAGAACGCTGAGTCCTGCACCATCACACTTTTTTTTATTGAAACTCACACTCACACAAACACACTAAAAACATAATGTTCTGAATACTTCTTTATTGACTTTTATTCTTTTCATTGGATGTTTGAAATATATATTTTATTAATAAATATTATTTATCTTCCAAATTCAAATGTATACATATACACAAAGGAAAATTTCTTTTGAATGTTTGTGTGTAAGGAAAGATGATAAAAATCCTGCATTAATTATAGTGGTTAAATCAATTCTTATATATGATGAGGGAAGAAAAAAATAAAAGTAGATTAGGAAAATATAGATGATACAAAATTTTTTTTCATAGAGTTGTTCACAAAAAATTTATTATATTCAATATTCCAACAAAAGAGAGAAAAGCAACAGTGCTGGCCAATGCAGCAGAACCTGGGAAAAGCATTCAAAAAGACTGCCTGCCCTTCGCCAACTACAAGACCAAGATGACTGCCCTCCGATGTCCTGATGGATCTATCACATCTTCCTGAAGGGCATTGGAGAAGATTATCCATGATTTGGATAATCTTCTATTTGGATCTCTTTGATAGCCAAGTCCACCTGCCCACATACCAAATGCCACATGATGGATATGTCATTCCCAATGTTCTCCCTTCCGAAATTCGACAAACCGTTTCATCAGTAAAGGGGCATGGTGGGATGGGGGGTAAGGAGGATGGGAGGGATACTGGCATCAGTGATGGTGGAAAATGGGCACTGGTGGAGATGGGTACTCGATGATTGTATAATTGAAACCCAAGCACAAAAATTTGTAAGTCTACAACTGTACCTCATGGTGTTTCATTAATAAAAATTAGAAAAAAAAAAGAAGTGAACAGCACCCTGCCAAGACAAGGTCAGATCTGAATACCTGAAGAACCTGCCATCAGTACTCATCAATACACTGGCTCAACTCTTCACATGCTACCTGTCTGAATGCAAGTTTCTGTCCCAATGGAAAACCAGCAGTACCATAAAACTGTACAAGAAGGGAGCCGTCCACAACATTGGAAACTATCTCCCGATCTGCCTGTTGTCTCTCGTCTATAAGCTGTTCACTTGTGTGATCCTGAATAGGATTGACAGAACACTAGATGAAGGACAACCATGGGAGCAAGCCGGGTTCCACAAAGGATTCAGCACCATCGACCATATCCACGCAGTAACCAAGCTCATAGAGGTTTCTCAGGAATTCAAGATGCCGCTCTGTCTAACATTCATTGATTTAAAGAAGGTCTTCGATTCTGTTGAGAATGAAGTGGTCATTGAAACCCTAGCCAAACAGGGCATACAAACTCAATACATCATGATCCTCCATGAGCTGTATTACGGACTTACTACCAGGATCTCACCATTCTACAAGGAAGTAATCGTCCATGTAGAGAGGAGTTCAGCAGGGTGATAACATTTCACCGAAACTCTGCAGTGCCACCCTTGAGAACGTCATATGATGAGAACTGGAATGGGAAGAAACGGGAGTGAAGATAGAGAGTCGGCAACTATACCACCTCAGCTTCACTGATGACATTGTTCTAATAACACTAGCCAAGTGGCACAAATGTTGGTCGACTTCAACCATGAGTGTGGAAAGGTCAGACTGCAGCTGAATCTGATGAGGACAATATTTCTGAGAAACGGACTTGTTCCTGACATTGCATTCACTCTCACTGGAATGAACATCTCCGAATGCAACAGTCATGTATACTGAGGTTGAGAACTCAACATGACAATCACCTGAATTGCGCAAGAGGAAGAGAGTGGCTTGGAATGCCTTCAAGAGACTCAAAGAAATAGCTAAGAAGACGAAGAACCTCCAGCTCTGGGTACATCTCTTCTATTCCACTGTTTTTCCTGCATTAACATATGCCTCAGAGACCTGGGCCTTATGAAAAATGATTGAGAATGCTATTTGGGTCTCCCAAAGAGAAATCAAAAGAGCTATGCATGGAGTATCATGCTTCACTCAAGTGAGAAAAAGAATCCGGAGTTCTGACCTCCATTGACGGTAAAGAATCAGGGACATTGTCTCATTTGCCAAGGCATCAAAAATCAGATCAACTGGACATATAATGCAATTTGGAGATGAACGCTGGACTAGAGCCGTTACTGACTGGATTCCAAGGGACATCAAAATATCATGTGGCTGCCCACCTACGAGATAGTCAGACTTCTTTGTCAAGACCCTGAATGATTGGTTTGAGGCTCTTCGTGTTCCTGGAGCGAGCAGTTTCCATTGGGCTACAGTAGAACATGACAGGGATGAATGGAGATGTTATTGGTGCCCGCTTGAGCAAATCCATGAGCAATGAGTGATCAAATGAAGTAAATATTCCAACACCAGTTCCACCACCATTACGCCTTCCCACCACCATTATTTTGAATTTTCCCAAAACCGCCAAAGCCTGCCTCAAAAGCAAATCCTAAATAATTTATTTTGTATTGCTTGTTATGAATAATCCACTAAAAAAGACCCCAAAATTTTTACTTAGAGGAAAGTATGTGAAGATTATTTTATCTCACCCTGGAGATATAAATCTCTTGTACCTAACATGTTGTTTAAAGGTTGAAACTTGTGTGCTAATATATATATATGTATATATATATATATATAGAGAGAGGGAGAGAGAGAGAGAGAGAGAGAGAGATCTATTGCCTTCTACTTTACACCCTATCTAATGACCCAAAAGCTTTAAATCACTATTCATTCACAGTAAACAACACAGATCTTTAATAATTTTTGTTTTTTCCTATCTGGCCTGAATATTATTCGGGTATGAATTGTCAAGTAGTTTACAACCAAGGGATAAAATTACATTGGCAGCTTTGGTACTGGAGTAATATTCCAGTGGGTGGAACACTTGCCTTGAATGTGGAAACCTGGGTTCATATCCTAGCAAACCTCATGGTACTCTGTGTCCAACTAGGAATGTTTCTGGAGCACTAGAATAGGAGAAAGCCCTGAGCATGGCCTGATATGGCTCAAAAAAAAGCAAAAACTTTTTTATGCACAAAAGTTTTTTTTATGTGCTTTTATGTGTGTGTGTGACTATTTTTAAAGACAATTTACCTAGAGTCAATCCTGTTTTTGAATTTTATGATTAAGACTTTTTTTTAATTTAGCACTAAAATAAGTAACAAATTACAATTCTATTTTGGTAAATTAAGAAACCAAAGTTTTTCAATTTTCGCTTCCTATGTACAACACAAACTAATTTACTTTTTCAATATTGCATTTATTTTCTAATTTATGTATTTTTCAGTTTAATTATATGGTTCACTATTGAAAGATAGTGAGCAACTTAGTCATATAAAAAGTCTAACTATCTAACAACTCTTTAATTTTCATTATTTTCATAGTAGTGAATCTATTTTAAAAGATGAAAAGTGAGGTCACCTGTAAAAACTGAACTATATCAAGTCTTTTCAGATGCATTAACACCTTTGTTGGAAATCTCTGTTAGAGAAGCATATCATTTGATAGGTATATAAACTGGTATTCTTTCTCTCTCAGTCAGAATAGCAAAGTAGTTTTGGCCTGCTGGTGTGGCTTTTTATTCACCAAAATAAAATTAATATCAAGTATATTTGAAACAGCTATTGATGTATGACCACTGACAACTTGAAAGTTCCATGACTTCAGGTTTTATTTGTGCTACGCAGAAAAATTACAAATATGAGTATTAAGGCCTGATACCTCTTCTCTGCAGGTTTAGAAAAAGAACGGTGAAGAAAGAGAATTATATTCATCTACAATGTTTAACCAAGCTAAATCCAACGAGAGAAAAAAAAAATTAGTACCAAAAATGTTACTCTTCAACAACTTTGACTTATTGAGTACCCTTTCATGCCTTTATTAGACTACCAGTTTGAAAAAATAGAATGATTAAAATACCAACTAAAATAGAGGTTAGTACAGTTAACTGTCTTGCCTGCATTTGACTACAGAACGATTCCTGATACCACCTATGATTTCAGAACCTTAAGGAATAATTCTTGAGTGCAGAGTCATTAGTAAGCCCTGAGCTCCATGAGTATACCAAACCCATATATTTGCCCTATAAAAAAAACAAATAAATATAAACCCCAAACAATTGAAATAGTGCTTTATCCCCCAGCAACAACACTGAAAATTCCCTTCAATACCACCTGGTGTGGTTCTGGTGACCCCTATCAGCTCACTGTACATGGGGTCCAAGCTTGTAATTCCTAGCTGAGCTACCTGAATAACTCTGAGAGTAACCCCCTCCAACCCTTATGAGCATTGCTTGGGACTCCTCTCAAAATAAAAATATAGTCTTAAATATCCATAATGGTATTGGGTGAGAAAAAGATATAAACGTGCTTGTTATATAGTTGACCCTTTGTTTTACTTATATCTATTATCATTTTACTGTTTTTGGCATATCAAATACATCATGGGGAGCTTGCCAGGCTCTGCCGTGCAGGCGAGACACTCTCGGTAGCTTGCCAGTCTCTCCAAGAATGGCGGAGGAATTGAACCTGCCTTGCATGTGGCCAACCCGGGTTTGATTCCTCCGCCCCTCTCTCTCTCTCTCTTGGAAAGCCCAACAAGCAACCTAGAGTATCTTGCCCGCACAGCAGAGCCTGGCAACATATTTGATATGCAAAACTCAGTAACAAGTGACACAATGGAGACATTACTGGGCCCTCTCAAGCAAATCGATAAAAAATGAGAGGACAATGACAGTGACAATTGTCATTAAGAATTTTTTTCAATAGCAGGGATATGATAGTAATTATAATCAAACAAAAGTTTGCTTTGCAAGTGTAGGATTTCGCATCATTCAGTATTTACTCATCTTGAAAGGATCTAGAAAGAGATACTGAAATAATTAATTATAATCATTATATATTTGACCCTGAATTTATCCATTGGCATAGCATGTTTTGTGCACACATTGAACCATGATTTGGGTTTGGGGGTGTTAAGTGATAGGAGAACTGACTTTAGAAGAAATGGTATGCCACAATTTATATAGATAGGACAGAATGCATGTTTAAAATATGAGTGTGAAAGTGTGTATGCTAAATTAAGCTTGTTAAAATGAATGAAAATTCAAATTCATTAAAAAAATGACAATGGGTACAACTGTTAATGAGACTTTGCTAATTGGATTTGTAAAAAAGTATCATCATCAATTTGTTTGTACATGCATCAGTTACATTAGTAAATTATTTAAAGTATATTAGCAGCAGTTATTTGCGATATGTTTTTTAGTTAAGAAAAATAGCAGCTATAAAGTAGAATGCAATGAGGAGTTACAATTTATTGACAATATCTCAAAATACACAAGAAATAAATAGAAAAAATTCGAAACTACTGATGATAACTATATATGTGCTGTTTATTTTGAAAGCATTTCTGCAGGACTGAGATAAATGAAATGAACTTGCACTCTGCACACAGGAAATTCAGGTTTAATACCTGGTATCACATAGGCCCTTTCTAATACTGTTACCAAATCCTGAGCTCATATTAGGAAGTAGCACATCCTTAATACTAGGTGTGGCAATAAAAGGCCACACCAAAACAAAATATTTCAACATATATAGAAACACTTACCAAGTGTTATAATACAAGTGATACAAGTGTTACAAATGGTAACACCAAAAGCACTCTCAAGAAAAAAATTTACTTTAAATGAGAAATGGGACTTGTTCATTTATTGAAAAATAATTTTTTAATCACAAATTTCCTTCTTTTTAAATTAAGACTGAAATGAAATCATAGTCAAAGTTTCAAAATAATTAAGTAAAATTAAACAAGATGATTGTAAAACTTAGATGGGTTCAAATGACCATTAATAACTACAAAAGTTCAGTAACAAAATGAGGGGAAATTTACTCTACTTGATAGTTGAATTTATAATAAAGGTACAGCAATTTTGTTACACTAACTGAGGGTAGGAAAGTAAGCAAAAGTAAAAATATGGAATTCCATTAACCAACTCAAATCCCATCGTACCTTAATTTGTGAAGATTTTGCTTCTGCATTAAAGTGATAACAGGAAGACCATTTCAATAACTTATTATAAAAAGGAATATTGAGCTTATCTATACCACCTACTCAACGTATTATATTTTATGTAATCTTAAGTATAGTTCAGTCACTAAAGCAGAATATCTTTTATTTGTTTAATTTTTAAAATAACTCCCACACAGTTTTATTTTATCTTATTATTTTTGCTTAGAGGTCATATCCGAATTGTTGAATTTTTTTTGTTAGCATTTATTCATTTTCTTTTGATTTGTGTTTCCAGGATTATCAAGACTTCCATTTTCTCTTTCCAACCCTGCCTCACCTTTTTTTTTTGAAATCATTTTACTAATTTTTTTTTCAGAATCTCTGCATTTGTATTTATTTATTTATTGATTGATTAGTGAGACATCATGAGGTACAGTTGTAGACTTATAAATTTTGTGCTTGGGTTTCAATTATACAATGATCAAATACCCATCCCCCCACCAGTGCCCATTTCCCACCACCACGGATCCCAGTATCCCTCCCACCCCCCATCCCCCCCATCCCACCCGGCCTCTGTGACAGGGCATTGCCCTCTGTTCTCTCTCTCCTTTTGGGTGTTGTGGTTTGCAAAAGAAGCATTGAGTGGCAATCATGTTTGGTCCATAGTCTACTTTCAGCATGCTTTTCCCATCCTGGGAGGATCCTCCCAACATCCTTTATTTGGCGCTCCCTTCTCTATCTGAGCTCCTTTTTCCCCTAGCATGTGTGGCTGGCCTCTAAGCCATGGAGCAAAATTCCTGGTACTAGTCTCAGCCACTCTTGGGTTGTAGTCTCCTATTCTCTCCCTCTCTTCTCCCTCTTACACTTCGATCTTTTTCTTTTTCTGCCTCTCTTTATCTCTGTCTCTGTTGCTGTCTCCCTCTTTTCTCTCTCTCTCTCTCTGTCTCATTCTCTGTCTCTCTCTCTCTCTGTCTCATTCTCTGTCTCTCTGTCTCTCTGTCTCTGTCTCTGTCTCTGTCTCTGTCTCTCTCTCTCTCTCTCTCTCTCTCTCTCTCTCTCTCTCTCTCTCTCTTCCTAGTTTCTGATAGCCAATAAAGAATTTATTTGTAGGTAGTTTGAGTTTACCACTGGTCTAAAGGCACTGGTATGGGACATATGTTCAATTGAAACTTTCAGATTTCTTTAGGAGCAGAATGGGTAAATGAAAGTGTCTTGTCTCAAAATAAGCAATCTCTGGTCCTGAGTGAAATAGTACTGCATGTATAGCACTTGCCTTACTCTCTGTGGAAGCTGGTAATGAGGAGTGAGCCTTGAGCACTGCTGGAGTGCCCATACCCCAAAATGCGTTTTTTATTAATTAATTTTTTTTCGGTTTGTGGCCATACTGACGATGCTCAGGAGTTACTTCTATTTCTGCACTCAGAAATCATTTCTGTCAGTCGTAGGGGACCCTATATGGATGGGGGGAATGAAACCCAGGTTTGTCACGTGCAAGGCAGAGCAGCTAACCCATTGTACTATTTTTCCAACATGTAGCACAACCCCTAAATCTAAATAAAATAAAATGCAAGTTACCAGTCTCATTCAATGTCCTGAATATTTAGAAATAATTTGATTGTATAGAAAATTAAACTTGTAGCTCCTTATATATGTCTCTGGATTCTTGAATTTATACTACTGCAGTCTCACTTGTGTTCCTTTTTTAGTTCCTGTCTTTCCTTATAAGAGGTGTTTGCAGGGAAGCCCTGAGTTCCTGTGTGATGGTGCTTAAGTCCAATGATTTAATGCTGTTTCCCACTGGCTGTGGTTGGGGGACCCCAGGATCATGCTTGGTGGTGGTACTGCATTGTACTGGGGATTGAACCTAGATTTTTGTGATTCATCATTTGAGCTATCTTTATTGTCATTGTTTTCATTTTCAGTCTGATTCTTTGTCATAAATGTGCTCCTCTTGTGTTAATAGAAATAAACAAACCTGTTGCTTTCTCTTATTTCTTTATTCAGTTCAATCTTTCTAGTTTAACTTGTATAATCGCACTGTCCACATGCCCAGACAATTTTATTACCAGCTATCATTTGTCTTATTTAGATGAAGCTGTGTTTTTGATAGTGAAACAATGCTCTTAATCATTCCATGTAAAATTATAACCACTAAAATATTTATGAATAACCACTAAAATATTTGTGGTATTCAAAATGAATATCCTAATATGTTAGTTGTTTTGTGTCTTAGGTATGCAAATAGCTAAATTATTTTTAATGTTTCACTAAAAATCCAATATTCAGGGGCTGGAGTGATAGCATAGTGGGTGGCGTTTTCCTTGCATGCGGCCAACCCGGATTCCATTCTCAGCATCCCGTATGGTCCCCTGAGCACTGCCAGGAGTAATTCCTGAGTGAAGAGTCAGGAGTAACCCCTGTGCATCGCTGGGTGTGACCCAAAAAGAAAAAAATATCAAATATTCATTTATTTGTTAATTTAAAATCTCAAATATTTCTTCATGTGATACTGGCTTATAAAGATCTCATATTTGAAGAAAGTTTAAATTTTATGATTATCTATTATTTATACATTATAAGCATAGAATTATCATTTAACTAATTTGGTGTTTTTAAGTATTAATTTACATATAGTTGTAATAAATAATAATTAAAACTTAACTTTACTAAATATCTGCAGATCTAATTATGAGTTTAAATTAAACTAGGTTATAAATACACTCTGAAAAAATTTAATTACAAGAGATATAAAACTTATGTGGCCATGTTTTATTATTTTGTTTAAAATAAGTCTAAAAGTTTTAACTTAGTATTTATTATCTTGACAGAAGTGTTCTATTTTTGAACTCATTCAGTTACTATAGTAGAAAATCTGAGTTAAGCTAATATAGTCATTATCTATTTAGGAATTCTAAGTATAGTGTGTGCATGCTTTCCTTCCTAGAATCATTTACCATTTCAAGTAGAGCCTTTATTTCATTCTTTATTTTGTAGGACTTCATTATCTATGCTTAGCCTGACATTTTCCAGATTGAAGATACTAAATTTGTCTTTTTCGACCATCTGTGTTAATTCTTGTGCTAAAACCATCACTTATCACTTTGCCCTAATTAAATCCAACTGTACATATCATTCAGTGCCCTAATAACTCCTGTGCTTCAATCTTTCCTCCATTCTTGACAAAGCCAAGTTGTATCTATGTTGAAAGTAACTCTGGATCAATGTCTCCAAGATGGATGAGGGATGCTCTAAAGAGGGAGTTCCTTCGAAAGGGGCCATTTTACTTATCACTTTGAGACTTTCCATTTTTATTCACCATAGATGGTTTAATTTTGAGCTTCCTCCTCTTTTGTTTCTAATAAAAGCATGTAACTGTGATCACTTTCAACATTGCTTCTTTTGCAGTTTGTAATCAGTGTTCTCCTTAGCCAACTTCCAAACATTTTATTTTGTTCATTTTGCATTTCATTGATTTGTTTCACATATCCAAAGACAAGGTATTTGAACTGATAAAATAAAGAAATATATGTAACAGTGTGCAGTGCTATATTTCTATGAGAAGAGAGCTTTTAAGTTTGCTGAACTACCTAGGCAAACTAATTTCTTGTAAATAATAATCAAAATTATTCTGCTCTTCATCTTCTAATTCCTAGTCCTTAAGAATTTTCTCTAGAAAATCATTGCTTAGTGTTTTCTAGTATACTAGAATCATTGCTATACCACCACACACTTACACGACCTGTTCCATGGCATAGTTATTACAAGTCCTTTAAAGTTTGATGTTTTTTCTTTTGTTCAATTTGTAAGTTATAAATTATATTTTTACCTTTACAAAGCAAATGTGTTTCAATTTTGACTATAACTGTACTTGCTGTGAGCAACTTCCATATATTGGAATTATTAATTAATTATTAATTAGATCTCTTTAATGAGGGTCAGAGAGATAATACAGAAAGTATTGTCTTGAATGAAGTTGATGGGGGTTTGATGTATAGAAACTCTTCAAGTCTCCCAAACCACCATGATTGAGTGCAGAATCAGGAGTAATTCCTGAGCATGGTCGTGTGTGAACCCAGACAAACAAATACATACACCCCTTTTTAATGCATATGGATATATATTCTGATTATTTCGCCTGTGTATGTTTTGGTTATTTTTAAGTATTTCAATATTTTTAGTCATTTCCCAGTTATAAAGTGTGTGTGCATTTAGTTGCTCATGTTATTCTTTAAGTTTGAAGAACAGAGAATTAGTAATGATAATTTCTATTTTTTATATTAGTATTTGGGTTTTCTGTCTGGCTTACATTTTTATTGTTGCTTGGGGTTTGTGAACTATATACTGATCTTTTAAAAATCAACTGTTTTTTTTTCTTCTATGCTCTCCATTCTTTTTTCTTTAGCCTCTTTGTTATTGCTGATGGTTTCCATTTTGTTCTAAAATTTGCTGATATGGTTATTGGTACTCAGAATTCTGTTACTGTGGTTTACTGTTGTGTACTTGATCTCCTCCAATTCCATCTGTATAGATTGTGTCATGCTCTGAATCAATTCTTCTTTGAATTACTTAAATTTCTTCTCCAATGATTGCTTTATTTCGTTTTCTGCCATCAGAGAGGATGTGGATTTGAAGTCCTCCTGACTGGAGTAAGAGATTTTGATGAACTCCAAAATTTTTCTGGACTTCTGTTTCTGTCTGCTGGTGCAGTTAAATTCCTTTCTTTTCCTATTGTTATTAAAGTTTTGTGGTTGCTGACAGCGGAGTTTTAGATTCTTTACCATGACAACACTTGGGACCAGAGAGATAGTACTTTGGTTAAAAGACTTGCTTTGATCAGGATTTCAGTCTCTGACATCATTAAGAATAATTCACAACTAAGACAAATAGAATAATTTAAAAAATAAGAACCTCCCAAATATCATATTGGGTTTTAGCCACAAATAGAATATCAATATCCATATGTAAATAACAGAGAAGAAAATAAATGCTCATACTTCTTAATTTGGCAGTAATCTAATACAGAGTTATGTTTCTATAAGTAATCTAGTATAGACCTTTTCTTAAGAAATACTCTAAGGTCACCAGGACTTGGACTGGTCACCAAGACCACATCACTAATATTAATCATGCTCATAATAAGTACTCACTCATAATACTCTATGATAAGGGTAGAATCAAATAAGCATCGAAGGAGGCACTTCAAAAATCCAACCTTCTAATTAAAACTGTCAAGGTATTCAAAATCAGAAAATTTAGATAAATCATTAAAGCTAAAAGTAAATTAAAATTGAAGAAAAATGAATTGTAATGATGGTATAAGAAAATAAAAATAATGTTAGCAAAATTAAAGCAATTCGAAGACTTTATTAATGTTGTATTCTTGCTGATTCATAAATTATAGAAAATACACCATAAAATAATAATTGCAAAAGCCATGACAGTGAATGGAAAGTTTTTCTACAGATATAAAATTATTGGAAATGCAAAGTTTTTTAAAAAGTGTTTGTACCAAACCCTAAGAGGAGTGAATGTTAAGCCTTTACATGCTTTGTTATTTTCGCTTTCACTGTACGTGACTGATGAGGACTTATAAAAACTAAATGGTATGCTTCAGATGAGGTCAGCAAGTAGGTCTCAAGAAAAATAAGCATATGCTTGTATTTGGCTCAAAATGATACTGTTTCCAGTTTCAAGATCATAGCAAATGAATTTTAATTTTGGTAATGTGATTTGGCTTTTAAATTAAGTGGGTACACAGGCTCATGACATAGCAAATAAGAAAATACATATTTTTCTTAATGCTGATGTCAACTTCTATAAACATTTTAAAGACACTCTTCAAAAGAGAACTAATCTAAACTATAAATTCTCTTTCCCATAAAATATTGTGGCAATGTTAAAAACTATGTAAAATAATATTGTGAAAGTAGACCATGATAAACATCTAACAGATATTAAGCTTGGACAACATTAAGGTGAAATTTTTGTTACAAGTGTTGTAAAAGAAACAAGAGCGGTTCATCTCTACAGGGATTTTCTCACTAATACCAAAAATCTTTACCCACTTTTATAGAGTTAAAACAAAAATATGGACAGATGAAGAATAGAAAATGCTTGCAGTACTCTATTAATCTTCTATACAAGTTTATTTTGAAAGGCAGTCCAGCCTGAACTTTATTGTGCATCATATGCTATGTAAAGCAAAGTAAAATAAAGTGAAACAAAAGATTGCCACGATTTTTATGTATGTAGAAGGCTAAGTGAATAATAACAAAGGTTAAATGCATGTTATTATAACTAAAACAAATCATATTAAAATAAGATTTCTTAGCACTACTGGTCTTGTCTGGATTTTGTGGCAAGAAAATTTCCATCTTAGAAGTGTTTTACCAACGATGGAATATTTTTGGCACATACTATCTTGGATAAAGTCCTCAATGTACTTTATCTCTAGTTCTTTTTATTTATTTTATTGCTTTTGTTGTTTTCTTAGGTGTGTTAAAATTTTCTTAATTTGACATAGCTCTGCAGTGTAAGACTTTATTTGGCACAAGTCAAACAAGTATGGAGTTTAGAAAGCTGACCAGTCAGGGTCGTTCTCTCTAATAGGAGAGCGAACCCTCCCCTTCTTTCCAGGGTCCTTTTATATTATAAAAACTCAAGGGGATTTCCTAACCATCTTGTGTCACTCCCTAGAGACCTTTCCTTTGATTGGTTCAGTAATAACTCTACTGACTTCATACAGGGGTAATTCTGCTTTTTCGGCTGGTCCCCATAAATTGGTATGAGTAATTCTGCTTTTTTGTTTGATTCCCATAATGGATGTTACCTGATTCAATTGATACTTACTAGAAAAAGCTGTGCTCTTCTAAAATGGCTCTGCTGATGCTAAGAAAGTTTACGTATGGCAGGAGGGGTCTAGGCCTTCACAATTCCAGCCTGCCAGGCGTGATCCCTAAGCACAGAGACAGGAGAAAGTCCTAGGTATGCAAAAGCTGTCACTGTCATTGTTACTGTCCTCCCGTTGTTGATCAATTTACTCGAGCGGGCCCAGTAACATCTCCATTGTGAGACTTGTTACTGTGTTTGGCATATTGAATACATCATAGGTAGCATGCCAGGTTTTGCCAGGTGGGTGAGTTACTCTCAGTAGCTTGCCAAGCTCTCTGAGACAGGCGGAGGAATTGAATCCGGGTTACCTGGGTCAGCCACGTGCAAGGCAAATGCCCTACCTGCTGTGCTATTGATCCAGTCCACCCAAAAACTGAAAAAAAAAAAGTTAATTACCATATTCTCATTCAAATTAGGATACTATGACATTTCTCCCTCCTTTAGGAAAATCCAATATTTATTAAATTCAATTTTTCTCTTATATTAGTAATGCAAGATAGTATGTGCCAAAAATATTCCATCATTGCTTGTAACATTAATATTTCCTCATTGGTAAAACACTTCTAAGATGGAGGACCTAATTATGCATGAAATATAAATACCTAATGAGATACTAGGCATTGAATGATTATATGAGGCACATTTCACCAGAGGCATTGAAAACTAGACCTATGCAATTATCATAAGAGATATTGGCACGAGATTTATAGACATTGATATGTAAGTTAGAAAAATCTTGCAATTGCATAGAAGTAACTTTTCAGTACGTCTTGTATCTGCATTTGAGCTGCTTCAAGGACTCTTGCTGTTGAATAGAACTCTTGGCATTTTTTCTATTGAAGTGTCAGCATTAATTGAAATAGCATTCCTCCTAAACGCTGTTTTTACTGTTTCTTTGCAATATCCTTAAGTGTTATAGGTTTTGAAAATCTGACTTGCACTAGATTGTGAGTCTTGACAATGAGGTGGAAACAGAATCTATACACACTGCAAATAAAAAACTTGTGACAGCAAATTTTAAAGAAACATCTCAAAAAAGTTTTGGAGTTCATGCACAATTTGATAGCCTAATCAGTGGCTGAATAAATAGCATTACTCCTACATAAAAAAAACTCAAAAAAGTGTAATTATTTATTTAAAAAAATAAAACTACATTTTTATTAATAAAAATTAAAACTACATCTTCTTGATTATAGACATCATTTCATCATTATGAAAAATGATGGTTTAAAGATTTGGGGGACATGAGTAGTAAACAGTGCTTAAAAAATTTCTTCATTTTTAGCCAATTGATGATTTGAAGATGAAAATAAAATTCTGTGATATTGGAATGTGTTCAGGCAATAGCTTCTGCATGATATTTAAACGATCAATATCTTATGAAGGAAGTTTAGGGTCAGAAAAAAAGGGTGTTTGGGGGATTTTCTTTAAATGACCAGTATATTTATCTACAAGAGAATACAAATATTAAAAGTTGATGGCAGCAATTTTGGGGGCCATCAGGGCCCACATAAAATATTGCGATACATTTGGGTGCCCTGGATTGAGTCCGGAGCCTCACTTAAACTAGTCATAGCCACTAAAATCCATATCCCTGAATCCTATGAATGATAGCCAAAAAAATAATTTCACAGTGAAATATTAGAATTATAGGGTATAAAATTACAACAAGTATATATTTGAGAAACCTGAAAAATAGCTCAATGAAGAAGTGAATATGATTTGCTTGAGGAAAGTCTGAGTTTGGGCACTGTATAGTATCTTAGATCTACCTTCAAACAACTTATTTGCTGAGAAAACCCCTGGGCACTTCTTAGTACTTTTGAATACTATTATAAAATATAATATATATACATATATATATATATAGAGAGAGAGAGAGAGCAATAACACAGCAGGTAGGGTGCTTGCCTTGCATGTGGCCAATGTGGCCAACCGAAGTTCGATTCTTCTGCCTCTCTTGGAGATACTGAGAGTATCTTGCCTGCTAGGCAGAGCCTGGAACGCTACCATGACTTATTCAATTGCCAAATACATATTCAATTGCAAAACACAGTGACATGTCTCACAATGTTACTGGGCTGACTCCATCAAATTGGAACAATAGGAGGACAGTGACAGTGACAGTGACAGTTCTGAACAAATGCTGTGTTTAATTTTATTTTTTAAAGTAACTATCTTGGTCTCAGATAGTACATTGGATAAGGCACTTGCCTTGTATACGGCAAATCCAGATTCGATCCCTTGCACCAAATATGCTGCCCTGAGCATTACCAGAAGTGAACCCTGTGCACAAGACCAGGAGAAAGCCCTTAGGAACACCAGATAATATGCACCCCAGCCAATAAAAGAAAGAAATATTATTTTGTGAAAGTACAAAACGCATAAGAAAGTAAAAGATTTTCCTTGTAAGAGTGAGAAAAAGTAAAGAACTACGACAATTAAAAAGTTCACAAAGAAGTTTCCACAAAAAAAAGATTTTACCAAGTAGATTAATGTGTAAAAATGTTCAAATTTGCATGTTTTAAATTAGATCTGCACTGTAGCACTGTCCTCCTGTTGTTCATCGATTTGCTTGAGTGGGCCTAGTAATGTCTCCATTGTGAGACTTGTTACTGTGTTTGGTATATGAAATGCGTCATGGGTATCTTGCCTGACTTTACTGTGCGGGTGAAATACTCGGTAGATTGCCAGGCTCTCCAAGAGGGGAGGAAGAATCGAACTTGGCTCAGCTGACCAGCGGATTGCAAAGCAAATGCCCTACTGCTGTGCTATTGCTTCAGCCCCAAATTAGAACAAGTGATCTAAATTTTTTTTATTAGTGGAAAACTATGAGGTACACTTGTAGATTTACAAATTTTTGTGCTTGGGTTTCGATTATACAATGATCAAGTACCATCCCTCCACCAGTGCCCATTTTCCACCACCATGGATCCCAGTATCCCTCCCACACCCATCCCCCCATCCCACCCTGCCTCTGTGGCAGGGCATTTCCTTTTGTTCTCTCTCTCTTATTGGGTGTTGTGGTCTGCAAAAGTGGCATTGAGTGGCAATCATGTTCAATCCATAGTCTACTTTCAATATGTATCTCCTCTACTGGGAGGATCCCCTAAACACCCTTTATTTGATGCTCCCTTCTCTATCTGAGCTGCCCTTTCCCCTAGAGTGCCCAGCTGGCCTCTAAGCCATGGAGTAATCCTCCTTGTGCTGATCTCAGCTATTTTTGGGTATTAATCTCCTATTACTTTATGTCTCCCAGATGAATGCAATCTTTTTATGTCTATCCCTCTCTTTCTGACTCATTTCACTTAGCATGATACTTTCCATGTAGTACCACTTGTATGTAAAATTCACGACTTTATCTTTTCTAACAGCAACATAGAACTCTATTGTGTAGATGTACCAAAGTTTCTTTAACCAGTCATCTGTTCTCGGGCACTCAGGATTTTTCCAGATTCTGGCTATTGTAAAGAGTGCTGCAATGAACAAACAAGTGCAGATGTCACTTCGACCATACATCTTTGCCTCTCTGGGATATATTCCCAGGAGTGGTATTTCTGGGTCAAATGGGAGCTCAATTTCTAATTTTTTTTAGAATCATCCGTACTGTTTTCCAAAAAGGCTGAACCAGTCAACATTCCCACCAACAGTGGAGGAGGTTCCTTTTCTTACCACAACTGCGCTAGCATCGGTTGCTTTTGTTCTTTTGGATGTGGGTCAGTCTCTGAGGTGTGAGATGATGGTATCTCATTGTGGTCTTTATCTGCATCTCCCTGATAATTAATGATGTAGAGCATTTTCTCATGTGCTTTTTTGCCATTCGATTTCTTCTTTGAGAAAATTTCTGTTCATTTCATTGCCCCATATTTTGATGGGATTGGATGTTCCATGTATGCTTGAGAAGAATGTGTACTCAGCTTTTTGAGGATGAAGTGTCCTGTATATATCCTTTTCTTCCATTGTTTCCCTAAGATGAAGTATGTCCTTGCTAAGCTTGAGTCTGGTTGATCTATCAAGAGGTGACAAAGCGGTGTTGAAGTCTCCCACTAGTACTGTATTGTTATTGATGTCTTTTTCCAAATCTATGAGTAGTTGATTTAAGTACTTTGCTGTTCTCTCATTAGGTGCATATACATTTATTATTGTAAGTTCTTCCTGTTGTACAGATCCTTTGATCAATAAGAAATGGCCTTCACTGTCTCTTATGACCTTCTTCACTCTGAAATTGATGTGGTCTGATATTAGGATGGCTACCCAAGCTTTTTTATGGGAGCTGTTTGCCTGTAGGATTGTTTTCCAGCATTTGACTCTGAGTCTGTGTTTGCTTTGACTATTGAGATGCGTTTCTTGCAGGCAGCAGAATGTTGGGTTCAATTTTCTAATCCATCCTGCCACTCTATGTCTTTTAATTGGTGCGTTTAGCCCATTGACATTGAGAGAGATTATTGTTATGGGGTTTGTCCCATTGCTCTGTTGAAATTTGGTGTATTTGAGGGGTCTGTCTTCCTTTAAAGTAGCCCATTTAGTTGTTCTTGTAACCATGGTTTTGAGTCTATAAAGTTCTTGAGCTGTTTTTCCCTGTGAAACTTGTGTGTTGTTCCTTCTGTTATGAATGAGAGTCTCGCTGGGTAAAGTATTTTTGGAGAGGCATTTATTTCATTGAGTTTTTTTCACTATATCCCACCACTGTTTTTCGGCCATGAGGGTTTCATCATTCAAATCAGCTGTGAATTTTAAGGATGCTCCTTTGTAAGAGTTTTCTTTCTTCGATCTTGCTGCTTTCAGAATTTTGTCTTTATCTAAGGTTTTGGTCGTTTTGATCAGGATGTGTCTTGGGGTATTTTTATTTGGATTTCTTCTAGCTGGTACCCTTCAGGCCTCCTGAATGTGGTCACAGGTTTTCTTCAGCTCTGGAAACGTTGTAGCAATGATGTCTTTGATAGTTTCTTCTTCATCAAGGTTTTCTTCCTGTACCTCTGGGACTCCAATAGTTCTTATGTTACCCCTCTTGGCTTCATCACGATCTTCTCTTGCCATCTGTTCCCGAATTGTGAGTCTGTTTCCCATTTTCTGCTCTTTTCTGGAGAGTCTCTGAACTTCATCTTCGAGCTCACTGATTCTGTTCTCAGCAGCTGTTACTCTGCTGCTGAGGCCTTCCATTGAGCTTTTCAATTCGCCTACGAGATTTTTCAGGTCTGACATTTCTGATTGCATTTTCCTCATTTCTGCCTTCAGATCCTCTTGTCTTCTATTGGCATTGCTTTCCATTGTTTCTTTTAGTTCCCTAAGCATCCTGAGTAGCTCCCTTCTGAATTCCTTGTCAGAGAGGTTGTCTAACACTACAGTACTGTTGGTGTTTTCTGGGCTAGCCTCTTCAATAAGAAAGTTTGGTGGGCTTTTGCGTTGCTTTACCATTGTGACCAGTGTGGTTTAGTCCTTCACGTTCATTGTTATATTTTACTTAATATGCAGAGTGAGTTGAGTTAGGCTTAACGAGTTATTGGCTAATGCGTTTCTAGTGATTGAGCTAACCTAGGGAAGATTCCATCGAAGAGGGTAACTTATGGTTCCTGTGCGATATGTAGTGGAAGAATAATTCCGACTGTGGCTCTGGAAAGAGCCCCTGGCACTGGGCGCTGGGCAGTACCTATTCTAATGAGGAGAGTGCCCGGAGCCGTTCAGCTTTGTTTCCGCGAGATGGGCCTCTGTTCCCCACCCTGAGCAGATCCAGTGGGAAAACCAGCTGCTCTAGCGGATCAGGCTAGCTGCGCAAAGAGGCCCTGGCCCTGGGCGCCAGCAGTACCTGTTCGAATGACAAGTGATCTAAATTTTTCATAGCCAAGGATATAAGGTAAAAGATAGGATTTTCATAGCAAAACATAAAAAAAGAAATTAAAATGGATTATATACCTTTATCATATTGCAATATAAGATTTTTTCAAAAATGTATCATTAATGTATCCAAATAATATATTTATCACTTAATATAAATCACCACACAGGCTTGTGTGAAAACAGTAATTATTTAGCATAAAGTTCATGTCTCATGTAAGTGATTATCTTGATGTTTAGTACCCTTCAGAAAGGAATAATGGCTAAGAAATATATACTTAAACTTAGAAAACTGTAAGTCTTAGCACTAATAAGCTACTTAGCTCAATTTGGAGATCAAACATCTAATAGCACTGCACTCCATTGTCCTCCAGTTGTTCATTGATTTGCTCGAGCGGGCACCAGTAACGTCTTCATTGTGAGAGTTGTTGTTACTGTGTTTTGGCATATCGAATACTCCATGGAGAGCTTGCCAGGCTCTGCTGTGCAGGCTGGATACTTTCGGTAGCTTACTGTGCTCTCCGAGAGGGACAGAGGAATTGAATCCGGGTAGGCTATGTGTAAGGCAAATGCCTTACCTGCTGTGCTATTGCTCCAGCTCAAACATCTAATAAGTCTTTCAAAACGTGTTGGTAGCTTTAGATGTCATACAACTTGTTTTAACAGAGAAAGTGAATGGAACAAGGATATAGAACTAATGTAAATTATGAAAATAAATAGATACCTGATATTAGTATTATATTAAACAGTTTTAGAGTTGCAAATATATCATTTCTCAGAGTGAGATTTAGCAATATTGTGTTAATTACAAAGTCTTGTTATTTATTTGGCAAAAACAGTTTGATTGTACCTAAAGACAATGAAAAGTAGGATTGAAAATAGTAGGATTGAGTGGATTCTAATTTTAATACACTTCCTGCCTCGGTGAAGAAACTGTTATAGCACAATTAATACTATAATCACAAATTTGGTTATCAGATTGTTTAAATCTACTAATTAATGCTAATTTTCAAATTCATAAAGGTGGAGTACTTGTCTAATGAGGTAGTTTAAGTTTCTGTCAAACAGATAGACCCTTAAGTCTTATAGAGTAATCCACTTTTTGTTGATTGCAAAATTGTTTTAGTAATATTTGAATGGAACAGGTATGCTGTGTGCTTTTTTGAGTCTTTGGAGATTACTGGGTGAGTATACATTATGAGAAAAACCATTAATAGGATGAGTACCTGAGGTACTGGAGGCAAAATAGACTCATTAATCTCTGTAAAAATACTTTGCTATATATTCCAGTATAGTGAGATTAGATAAAATCTAAGATTCCGTTTCCAAGAAAACGACTGATTTCATTAAGAAATGATACTCTATTTGACCTCCATGTTGTTTTCTATTGTAGAGAGGGTAGATATAACAGTCAAGTTAATCATATCATTTTAATGTGATACAGTGCGTAGTTTGGGGATCTTGTGTAGCTACACACTTGCTGAATGGCTGTTGTGTTAGTGGAAATCTTTGATAAGCACTGAGGTAAATAAGCACAGGGTATATCTGACCTTCAACGAATGAATCATTTGGCTAAAGTGGTATCTTCTGGGGTAACCCAGGAGGAATGGATAAAATTTAACTATTGTCCTGATGTTTGCCACTCTAAGAATCATGTGTATATTTCCTACAAAGGTACATTTCCATTTGTTTAAACAACTGGATCTGTTTTCTGTTCTGCATATATATATATATATATATATATGTACACACATACATATATATATAATATTCAAATGTTTTGTTTCTTTCTGTTTAGTATTGCTGTTGACTTTCAGAAAAAGCCATTTAATATTTTTCTTATACAAGATAATAGTCTTTTGAACTCTAGGACTTTGAATATCTGTAACTTTTGTTATTTTTAATCTACCTTAAAAGTACAAAATTAGGATGCCCACTATCTCGACTGCTGTTCAATATAGTACTGGAAGTACTTGCAATAGCGATTAGGCAAGAAAAAGATATTAAGGGCATTCAGGTAGGAAAGGAAGAAATCAACCTCTCACTATTCACAGATGATATGATACTATACTTAGAGAACCCGGTAACCTCCACCAAAAAACTCCTAGAAACAATAAACTTGTATAGTAAAGTTGCAGGCTATAAAATCAATACCCAAAAGTCCATCATTTTCCTATACGCAAACAGTGAGAGAGAAGAAAGCTACATGAAAAAAACAATCCTGTTCACAATTGTTCCCCAGAAAATCAAGTACCTAGGAATCAGCTTAACTAAGGAAGTAAAGGACCTGTACAAAGAAAACTACAAAACACTACTTCAAGAAATAAACGAGGACATGAGGAAATGGAAAGATATCCCCTGCTGGGTCGGGAGACTTAACATTGTCAAAATGGCAACACTACTGAAAGCATTGTATAAATTCAATGCAATCCCTATAAGGATACCCATGACATTCTTCAAAGAAATGGAGCAAACACTCCTGAAATTTATATGGAACAATAAGCCCCCACGAATAGCTAAAGCAGTTCTTTTGGAAAAGAAAATGGAAGGAATCAATCTCCCGAACTTCAAATTGTACTACAAAGCAGTAATAATTAAAACAGCATGGTACTGGAACAAAGGCAGAACTGCAAACCAATGGAACAGGGTTGAATACACTGACATCTCCCCTCAATCATATGATCATCTAATCTTTGATAAAGTTGCAAGTAATGTGAAATGGAGTAAGGAAAGTCTCTTTAACAAATTGTGCTGGCATCACTGGACGGCTACATGCAAAAAAGTGGGCTCAGAACTCTGCCTAACTCCATGTACAAAGTAAGATCAAAATGGATTAAAGACCTCAACATCAGAACAGAAACCATAAGGTACATTGAAGACAAAGTTGGCAAATCCCTCCATGACATTGAAGCTAATGGTATCTTCAAAGATGCCACGCCACTGGCCGAGCAAGTGAAAACAGAGATAGATAAATGGGACTATCTTAAACTAAGAAGCTTCTGCACCTCCAAAGAAACAGTGACCAAAATACAAAGACAGTCTACAGAATGGGAAAGGATATTCGCTGAACACACATCTGACAAGGGGTTGATATCAAGGACATACAAAATACTGGTTGAACTCCACAAGAAGAAAACATCCAACCCCATCAAAAATTGGGGCAATGAAATTAACAGATACTTTCTCAATGAAGAAATCCAAATGGCAAAAAAAGCACATGAGAAAATGCTCTACATCATTAGTTATCAGGGAGATACAGATCAAAACCACAATGAGATACCATCTCACACCTCAGAGACTGACCCACATCCAAAAAGACAAAAGCAACCGATGCTGGCGCGGATGTGGCGAGAAAGGGACACTCTTTCACTATTGGTGGGAATGGCAACTGGTTCAGTCTTTCTGGAAAACAGTATGGACGATTCTCAAATAATTAGAAATTGAGCTCCCATTTGACCAAGCAATATCACTCCTGGGAATATATCCCAGAGAGGCAAAAATGTATAGTCGAAGTGATATTTGCACTTGTTTGTTCATTGCAGCACTCTTTACAATAGCCAGAAACTGGAAGAAACCTGAATGCCCAAGAACAGATGACTGGTTAAAGAAACTTTGGTACATCTACACAATGGAGTACTATGTAGCTGTTAGAAAAGATGAAGTCATGAAATTTATATACAAGTGGTACAACATGGAGAGCATCATGCTAAGTGAAATGAGTCATAAAGCGAGGGATAGACATAGAAATATTGCATTCATCTGGGGAATATAAAGAAACAAAATATGAGATTAATACCCAAGAATAGCTGAGATCAACAACAGGAGGATTACTCCATACCTTAGAGGCCAGCCGGGCATTCTAGGGGAAAGGGCAGCTCAGATAGAGGGGAGCACCAAATAAAGAGTGTTTGGAGGATCCTCCCAGGAGCGGAGATGCATGTTGAAAGTAGACGATGGACTGAACATATTTGCCACTCAAAGCCTCTTTTGCAGACCACAACACCCAAAAGGAGAGAGAGAACACAGGGGATTGCCCTAACACATAGGCAGGGTGAGATGGGAGGGATGGGGGTGGGACGGATATTATCCATGGTGGTGGAAAATGGGCACTGATGGACGGATGGGTATTTGATCATTGTATAATCGAAACCCAAGCACAAAAAATTGTAAATCTACAACTGTACCTCATGGTGTTTCACTAGAAATAAAAATAAATAAATAAACAAAAAACAAAACAAAAAAAAGTACAAAATTGTACTAGAGAAGAACAAAAAGGGCACTACCTGCTTGTGTTTTTTATAAAATATTCATATCATGAGTGACAATCATTCTATTATCCAATCTCAAGCAGATTTGAGTACAGAATGAATGTATCTCCTGTATAATATTTGAAACCTTGCTTAATTTTGTATATCTATGCTATTCTATTTGGAGGTTTTTGTTGTCATTCTTCTGGCCCCTTCATGAATTTCACTCTCTATAGACTGTTTTTTCTTCCAAAATAGATACTTGATTTGCTTATAAATACCCATATGTATTGTAAGGGGCATTTCTGGGTTACATTATTTACTAGTTTTACCTTTGTTTTTCTGTTATAGCTCATTGGAATAACTGATTTTTCTTTCTCATAGTTGTTGAAATGATTCTTATATTCTATTTATAACAGTTTGCAGACTTCATTCGCATAATTCACAAACAATGACTCCTTAATTGCATCGACAAAGTCAAGCTGCTCCCACAGGATTTTCAGTACTGCACATACATCCCAATTTCAATCATTACTATCATTCACTGAGCATTGGCTGTAGGGGTTGCTTTGCATCTAGAAAGTCAGTCTATATGGTACCATGTTCTCAATATCCTCTAAAGTAGAATATGGAAACACTATTTCACATGACCAGAGGTATCCCTTCAATTATGACTCTTTTTAAATATTTCTCTACTATAACATGCCTTTATTATACTCTGATGAATTATTGTGGCTTGCATGAACTCATCATATCATACTATGATCCATTAATTCATTAACCAAAATGCTATAATAGATTTCCAGAATATAAAATTAAAGAAAAATGTGAAGAAATGAGTTCTAATTTTTTTTTCAACTGTAAATTGAATCCATGTAGACAGCACGGAGAAAGAATTAAAATCAAAGAAAAATACAATACAAACAAAAATAAAAAAGTACAGGACTCAAGTGAGAGGACAGAATAGTTATTCTGTGCTAACACAGACAAACTCTAATATTTTTACAAATCTGTCCTCTGTTTGGTAATAATTGTCTAAGATTCTGTATCTACATTTCATTTTCAGTAGTGCACAAAATTTTAAAGGTCAACTTCTTATTTCTTACTGTTCAAAATTAACATACATGCATATTTCTATTTTATTTATTTACTTATTTTTGCTTTTGGGGTCACACCTGGTAATGCTCAGAGGTTAATCCTGGCTCTGCACTCAGGAATTACTCCTGGAGGTGCTTGGGGAGACCATATGGAATGCTGGGAATTGAATCGAAATTGGCCGCTTGCAAGGCAAATGCCCTGTTCGCTGTGCTCCAGTCCCATATATACATATTGCTTCAACCCCATATTTGCATATTTCTAAATAAAGCACAAGAACATTTATTTGAAAACAGTGGCAAGTTAGCCGCCATGATTATTTTTGATTAAACAATTGAGACGAAATAAAATTTACGTCAGCATATTTAACTTTATTTCTTTTAGTAAGATATTTGCATATTTATTTTTAATGTCAAATTTTCAAAATATAATTAGATTTTTTAATTACTCAAATTACATTCTAGTTTACTTGCGTTTGATTTCAATTAAAATTGTATTAATTTGGGCTGGAGCGATAACACAGTGGGTAGGGCGTTTGCCTTACAAGCGGCCAACATGGTCGACCCGAGTTCGATTCCTCTGCACCGCTCAGAGAGCCTGGCAAGCTACCAAGAGTATCTCGCCCTCACGGCAAAGCCTGGCAAGCTACCTGTGTCATATTCGATATGTTAAACACAGTAACAAGTCTCAGAATATTACTGGACCTGCTCAAGTAAATCGATGAACAATGGGAGGACAGTGATACAGTGATCTCACAGTGATTCAGTAAAAATGTTAAAAAACTAAAAAAATTGTATTAATTTAAAGTATATGCCATCATTGTGTACAGAAACATACTGATACACACAAACATTGTCATTTCATGATGTACATGGAACTGATACAATACATTTTACAGGTTATTTTTTGATACTAATAGATTTTATTGGAGTCAGAGAGATAGCATAGCAGAAAAGATATTTGCCTTGCATATAGCCTTCCTGAATTGTATCATGACACTGTTTATAGTTCTCTGAGTGAGTAATGATGCCAGGAATGATCCATGAGTACAGAGCCAGGAGTAAGCTCTGAACATTGCTGGATATAGTTCAAAAACCAACAGTGTTGGCAAAAATGCTTTACTGCTTCCTGAACTGTATACTATTTTTTATTAGACAAAATGACAAACATTAACATCACTAAGTGATAAATGCACTTAGGACTCTACTTGCAACTGAAGTAAATACAATTCAAATCAATTAATTTCTATAAGAAAGCAACATATAATATTAGCAAGCACTTGACTAAATTTACAGGAAGGATTGATATAAATCCTGACTAAATAACCTCAAAATGTGTTCTGAGGGGTGTTTCATTCTTTTCACATATCTCAACTTTGTTTTTATTTGATCGCTGCCCTCATTCTTTCCTACAACAAATGAATTCTTTCGTTAAACCCAGAAGGATAGATGTCAGCCACTTCAATTTATAACATCCATTCAACTTCTAATCCCAAAGCTGGGGAAATGTCTGTTCTGATAACTCTGGCATAAATGCCTCAGAGAACGTGCTGATTGGCCCCACTTGGGTTAAGTGTCATTCCTGAATCACTCACTGCATCTCGGATGCTGATGGACTTTTACTGATCATATCTGGGTCATATATTCACCATGGGAGACAAGAAAAATAGTCTAACATAAACTACAGGAGCTATGTGGGAACTAGCTCACAGTTTGGAATGTATGAGGTTATAATGTCATGTCAGTGAAAAATGGAATCATATTTAAGTGCATTAATAAACGAGATATTCTGTCCTTAAATTATTTTCCAATGTGATTATGGTGGTTATAGTCTTTATGGATCTCTTTTTAGAAGTGACAGAGACAGCTGGCCTATGATCTTTCCAAATTTTAAATCTTTGAGAAGTTTAAATGAGTAAACATCTAGATATTCCAGTAGAAAGTCAGAGGGGATAAAGTAGAGATGAGGTTAAGAAATAGTTGTCAGGGAGTGACATGCCATTTATACATTATTGGTAAAACTCACATAAATTCATTGTGACCTAGAAATAAAATTAGCTGTATACTAAGAGGAAAATATACTCTCAGTAACGTAAATAGTATCTTCCATATATGTTCACTATCAAACTCTATTCAGTATATTACTAAAGTCATTCCATTATGCATATAGTTTGTAAAATTTTCTGAGATTATGCTATTAAATGATTTACTGAATGGTGATTTCAGAAATCTACCACATATTGTGGAGAGAGTATTAATTTCACATCAATAATTTACCATTGCAAAACAAACTCCAGATCTTAGTGGTTTATACATCATCAATAATATTTTCTCTTAATTATTTGGTTCGGTGATTTGGGTGATTATTCTGCTGTTATCTTCTTGGCCTAAATGTGGACTCAAACATTTGACATTCCTATAGAGATGGAAAGGTTCAAGGTGGCTTTACTAAGGTCAGACAAACAGTATAGACTATCCAGACTCTCTTTGGTTTTTCTACCTTTGGTCTTTGATTCTTTGGTGAACAAGTTTATTTTTGGTGAAGTTTAGTGAAGTTTAGTGATTATCAGTATTATACTCTGATGAAAAAGATGACAAAAACTTTTATTTTACTTATTAAATATATATATAGTGCTATTTGGGTCACGCCCAGCGATGCACAGGGATTCCTCATGGCTCTGCACTCAGGAATTACCACTGGTGGTGCTCAGGGATCATATGAGATGCTGAGAATAGAACCTGGGTCTACCACATGCAAGGCAAACGCCCTACACACTGTGCTAATGCTACAGTCCTTAACAGAAAAATATTGAGGGGTTTATATTTTAAAGATGCAATTTTTAGAGCAGTATTATATTGGTAGGAAAATGAGACAACAGTAGAAAAAATTTTCGTGAATCTCTGTAACAACATAATTATCCATATATATGTGCATATATACATCCGCCATTTTCCACAATTACTACACCATATCTGATGGGGTTTAGACAGTAGGCAACAAATTATAGAGAAAAATATATAAGTGTATGCCTCTCAGAAAACCTGGCAAGCTTACTAGAGAATACCACCTCCATGGGCAGAGTCTGGCAAGGTCTCCGTGGTGTATTTGATATGCCAAATACAGTAATGATAACAGGTCTCATTCCCCTGACCCTGAAAGAGACTCTAATCATTGGGAAAAGACGAGTAAGAAGGGGCTGCTAAAAACTCAGGGCTGGAAACTGAGCTAATATCAACGAAACGTCCCAGATGGGGAGGTGCTGTCTCCCCGCCTTCTCCAGATGGAATCCCAGTGACCATGAGCTTCTACAAGCATGGCTCTGGCATACGGGTACCAGGACAATTTTTCCAAAACGCGTGGCTGCGTATGCTGCATAAGATCATATGATCTTCATAATCAAAATTAAAAAACAAATTTTCTAATGATGTCTTTGTGGCAGGTCTGAATGTTGGTGAAAATTTCAAATAACAATGGTGGGTCTTTTGTCGTAATATTGAATGTGATAAACATAGAGAGAGAGAGAAAGAGAGAGAGAGAGAGAGAGAGAGAGTAAACTGGAAATCTGCCACACAGGTGAGGGTTGGTTGGGAGTGGAGGTATACTGGGGTTCTTGGTGGTGGAAAATGTGAACTGATGAAGGGACAGGTGTTAGATCATTGTGTGACTGACCGAGACTTTATTTTTTTAAACTTTTTTAAATTTATTTTTTTATTAGTGAAACACCATGAAGTACAGTTATAGACTTACAAGTTTTTGTGCTTGGGTTTCAGTTATACAATGATCAAGTACCCATCCCTTCACCAGCGCCCATTCTCCACCACCACAGGTCCCAGCATCCCTCCCACTCCCATCCCTCCCATCTCACCCAGACTCTGTGGCAGAGCATTCCCGCTTGTTCTCTCTCTCTTCTTTTGGGTCCTCTGTTTTGCAAGAGAGGCTTTGAGTGGCAATCATATTTGGTCTATAGTCTACTTTGAGCATGCTTCTCCCAACCTGGGAGGATCCTCCCAACACCATTTATTTGGTACTCTCTTCTCTATCTGAGCTTCATTTTCCCCTAGCATGTGCGGCTGGTCTCTAAGTCATGGAGAAAAATTCTTGGTACTAATCTTGGCCACTCCTAGGTGTTAGTCTCCCATTTAATTACTTTATGTTCTCCAGATGAATGCAATCTTTCTATGTCTGTTCCGTTTTCAAACTCACTTCGCTTAGCATGATACTTTCCATGTAGTACCACATGTATGTAAATTTCATGACTTCATCTTTTCTAACAGCTAGATAGTACTCCATTGTGTAAATGTACCAAAGTTTTTTTAACCAGTCATCTGTTCTTTGACACTCAGGTATTTGTTCTGCAATGAACAAACAATCGCAGATGTCACTTCGACTATACTTTTTTGCCTCTCTGGGATATATTCCCAGGAGTGGTATTGCTGGGTCAAATGGGAGATCAAATTCTAATTTTTTGAGATTCGTCCATACTTTTTCCAAAAAGGGATGGACCAGTCGGCATTCCCACGAGCAGTGAAGGAGGGTCCCTTTCAAGCCACATCCACGCCAGCACCGGTTGCTTTTGTTCTTGTGGATGTGGGCCAGTATCTGTGGTATGAAACGATATCTCATTGTTGTTTTGATCTACATCTTTCTGATGAATAGTGATGTAGAGCATTTTCTCATGTGCCTTTTTGCCATTCGGATTTCTTCTTTCCGAAAGATTCTGTTCATTTTCTCACCCCACTATTTTATGTGGTTGGGTGCTTTCTTCTTGTGGAGTTCAACCAGTATGTTGTATTTCCTTGATATCAACCCCATGTCGGATGGGTATTTGGCAATTATCCTTTCTCATTCTGTAGACTGTCTTTGTATTTTGATCACTGTTTCTTTTGAGGTGCAGAAGCTTCTTAGTTTAAGATAGTCCCATTTGTCTATCTCTGTTTTCACTTGCTTGGCCAGTGGCATGACATCTTTGAAGATATCATTGGGTTTAACGTCATGGAGGGTTTTGCCAACTTTATCTTCAATGAACTTTATGGTTTCCGGTCTGATGTTGAAGTCACAAATCCATTTCGATCTTACTTTTATGCATGGCATTAGGTAGAGATCTGAGCCCACTTTTTTGCATGTAGCCGTCCATTTTTGCCAGCACAATTTATTAAAGAGGCTTTCCCTGCTCCATTTCACTTTTTTGCCCCCTTATCGAAGATTAGATGATCATATGCTAGGGAGGAGATGTCAGTATATTCAACTCTGTTCCATTGGTCTGCAGCTCTGCCTTTGTTCCAGTACCATGCTGTTTAAATTATTACTGCTTTGTAGTTCGGCAGGTTGATTCCTACCATTTTCTTTTTCCCATGAATTGCTTTATCTATTCGTGGGGGCTTATTGTTCCATATAAATTTCAGGAGTGTTTGCTCCATTTCTTTGATGAATGTCAGGGGTATCCTTATAGGGATCACATTGAATTTGTACAGTGCTTTGGGAAGTATTGCCATTTTTACACTGCTGATTCTCCCCATCGATGAGCAGGGGATATTTTTCCATTTCTTCATGTCCTCTTTTATATCCTGAAGTAGCGTTTTGTAGTTTTCTTTGTGCAGGTCCTTTACTTCCTTAATTAAGCTGATTCCCTGGTACTTGATTTTCTGGGGCACAATTGTGAATGGGATTGTTTTCTTTATGTCACTTTCTTCTCTTTCACTATTTGTGTATAGGAAAGTCATGGATTTTTGAGTATTGATTTTATAGCCTGCCACTTTACTATACAAGTCTAATGTTTCTAATAGTTTCTTGTTAGAAGTTTTTGGGTTCTCTATGTATAGTAACATATCATCTGCGAATAGTAAGAGCTTGATTTCTTCCTTTCCTACCTGGATGCCCTTAATATCTTTTTCTTGCCTAATTACTATTGCAAATACTTCCAGTACTATATTGAACAGTAGTGGAGAGAGTGGGCATCCTTGTCTCGTCCCTGATCTTAGGGGGAAGGCTCTCCATTTTTCCCCATACAACTGAATCTTACGAAGACAATGTTTATGAGAAATAGGCTCGTTCCTGACGCCCCATTCGCTCTCAACGGAAAAACCATCTCCGAATGCAACAGCTATGTGTACCTAGGTCGAGAAGTCAACATGACAAATGACCTGGCACCCGAGCTGCACAGGAGGAAGAGAGAGGCTTGGAACGCCTTCAAGAGTGTTGAAGAAATAGCTAAGAGGACGAAGAACCTCTGGCTCTGGGCACATCTCTTTGATTCACTGTTCTTCCTGCATTAACATATGCCTCAGAGACCTGGGCCCTACGCAAACAGGATGAGAATGCTATTCAGGTCTCCAAAGAGGAATTGAAAGAGCTATGCTTGGAATATCACGTTTTACTCAAATGAAAGAAAGAATCCGGAGTTCCGACATCTGTTGACGATCAAGAATCAGGGACCCTGTTTCATTTTCCAAGGTGTCGAAAATCAGATGGGCTGGTCACGTAATGAGATTTAAAAACGACCGCTGGACCAGAGCTGTTACCCACTGGACTCCACGGGATGTCAAAAGACCGCGTGGCCGCCCACGTACCAGATGGTCAGACTTCTTCATCAAGATCATGAATGATCGGTTTGAGGCTCTTCATTTTCTTAGAGCGAACAGACGCCATTGGGCTACAATAGTACGGGACAGGGACAAATGAAACGTTACTGGCGCCCGCTCGAGCAAATTGACAATTAATGGGAAGTTAAGTGATTAAGTGATTCCTTCTGCCCAATTTGGGCTCCTTATGTTGATCCTTTTCTAAGATCTTGAGCTTGAAGTCAAGTTGTTTATGTGCATCCTTTCTTTTGTCCTGAGATATGCTTGCAGAGCTATAAATTTTTCCTTTAAAATGGCTTTTGCTGCATCCCATAAATTCTGGTAGCTTGTGTCTTCATTCTCATTTGTTTCAATCTATCTTTTCATTTCGTCCTTGACTTCCTTCCTGATCCACTCATTGTTAAGCATTGAGTTGTTTAATTTCCAGGTGTTTGATTTGGTTCTCCGTGCCTGTGTGAGATTCACTTCTATTCTCAGTGCATCATGGTCTGAAAAGATGGCTGATACTATTTCTATCTTCCTGATTCTGTTGAGGTATGTTTTGTGTCCTAGCACATGGTCTATTTTGGAAAATGTTCCATGCACACTGGAGAAGAATGTGTATTCTTTCTTTTTGGGGTGTAAAGTCCTGTATAGGTCTATAGCCCTTTATCTTCTATTTCTTCTTTCAAAGCCAATAATTCCTTGCTGGGTTTGTTCTTGTTGATCTATCCAGAGGTGATAAGGTGATGTTGAAGTCTACAAGTACTATTGTGTTGGTAGTGATGTCCTCCTTAAAATCTCTTAGCAGTTATTTTAAATATTTAGCTGTTCCCTCATTAGGTACATATACATTTAAGAGTGTGATTTCTTCCTGTTGTACGTATCCCTTGATGAAGAGAAAATAGCCTTCACTGTCCCTTCTACTCTTTTTCAAGTTGAAATTAATGTTGTCAGATACTAGTATGTCCCCCCCCCCAGGTTTTTTGAGAGAGCTATTTGCTCCTAGGATTGTTTTCCATCCTTTGACTTTGAGTCTGTGTTTGCTCTGAGTGTTGAGATGAGTTTCTTGTAGGCAGCAGAATGTTGGGTTGTGTCTCTGTATCCATTTTGCCACTCTGTGTCTCTTAATTGGTGAATTTAGACCATTGACATTGAGAGAGATTATTGTTATGGGGTTTTGTGTCATCTTTGTGTGAAGGTGTGTTGTGGTTGTAAGATTTGTCTTGTCTTATAGTAGCCCCTTTAGCCCTTGTTTTAGATTTAGTTTTGAATCTATGCAGTTCCTGAGCTGCTGTTTGTCTAGAAAATAGTGTACCATTCCTTTGATTTTGAGTGAGAGTTTAGCCGGATAGAGTTTTTTTGGTGAAGCAGTCATTTCAGTGAGTTTTTTCACTATATCTTGCTACTGTCTTCGGGCATGGAGGGTTTCCTCTGATAGATATGCTGTGAATATAAGGGGTGCTCCTTTCATTGTATGTGATTTCCTTCTTTGCCCTTTCTATTTGCAGTATTGCTTCTCTATCAGCAGCATCAATCATTCTAAGTATGATATGTCTTGGAGTCTTTTTGTTAGGGTCTCTTTTAGCTGGCACCCTTCAGGCTCCTTGAACCTGAATGTCTGCATTGTGGAGCTCTGGGAATTTTTCAGCAATGATTTGTTTGACCGTGTTTTTTTCTTTGGAATTGTTTCCCTGAGCTTCTGGTAGTCCAATTATTCTAATATTGTTCCTCTTGGAATCATCTACTAGGACTCTGATCTCTGTAGAGCTATTTTGAGGGCTCTTCACACTGTTTGTGTTGCCTGTTGGCTTGGTACAGCTGATCTTCCAGCTCACTGATTCTCTCTTCAGCTGTGGTCATTCTATTGTTGAAAGAAGAGACTGAGTTTTTCATTTCATCTACGGAATCTTTTAATCGTGACATTTCTGCTCTCATTTCTTCGTGTAATTTGTCATTTTTTTCTGTCATCTTACTGGATGTCTGTCTGACTGTTTCATTGACTTGATTGAACATCTTCATGACTTTGTATCTGAATCCTATGTCAGAGAGGTCCCTTAGGTGAGCAGTATTGACAGTCTTCTAGATTGTTTTCATTGTCCTCCCTTTGTGGTGGGGATTTGCGTTGTTTCTTCATATTGCTGTGTAGGTTGGGGACTAGATTCCTTGGGGACTAGGTTCCTTAGTATGGCTAAACTACCTGCGGCTGAGTAAGCGTTGGCCCGCGGAAAATTGGCCACGCCCACATCTACAGAAGCCACACCCCCTTGTGAAGAGGCCAAGCCCCTACGGAAACCTGGGTTTGGGATGAGATCAGGGCAGTGTGAGAAGTGAAGAGGGGAGGGCAGACGCTCAAAACTGCTTTTCTTCAGGTGTCTGGGGGGAAGCCTAGGGTCTTGAAGGGAGAGATCCAGGTCCTGGGTTCAAGAACCAGCGGATGAACTGACCTGGGCTTGGTAAGAGATCAGCACAGCGTGAGCCTGACTGAGACTTTAACTGAAAGAATTTGTTACTGTTCTCATGGTGATTCAACAAATAAATAAAAAAATTAAAAAAAAACTCAGGGCTGGGAGAAATAGAGATGTTACTGGTGCCCGCTGGAGTAATTCGATTATCAATGGGATAACAGTGATGACAGTGATGATATATACATCCCATTGTTGTCAATATCACTAACTGGTGTGGAATATTTGCTGTAACTTATGAATGAAAATTTATGCATAATATCCATACAAATTTCTTAGATTACTTTAAGGTTCTCTTTTGAAGAATACATTGTGGATTTGGATACATGTATACATCATTATGGCATCACACAGAATATTTTCACCAGAATATTTTCACCATTTCTATATACTTCACATATTATAACTTTCACAATGCCAACATTTAGCAAAAACACAGTAATATATCTAAACTCAATTGCTTTGTCTTTTACAGAATATCATAGATGACATCATGCATTTTACAGCCTTTGCAAATGGCTTATGGTGAACAATATTCATTTATTTTTCTATATTTTATTTTATTTTATTTTGCTTTGTGGGTCACACTCGGCAATGCACAGGGATTCCTTCTGGCTCTAAATTCAGGAATTTCACCTGGAAAAGCTCACGGGAGCATATGGAATTCTGGGACTCAAACTCGGATCGGCCACATGCAAGGCAAATGCCCTACCCACAGTACTATCACTCCAGCCCCTTTTCTATATTTTATATCTTGACAAATTACTACTTTTTAAGAGTGATTTTTTAAATTTATACCACAATTTATTCATTCACCTACAATATGGCATCTGATGACTTCCATGTGTTTTTCAATATGAATAAAGGTCCTGTAAATATCCAGATGCAGATTTTAAGGTGTACATAGGTTTTCTACTTATTTGGTTACATATGAGGAGGCATGATTGCTATATTATAAAAAAAAGCATGTTTAATTTTGAAAGAAACCACCAAAAAAAGGCCGTTACAAAATGCATCCCCATCACCACTAAATAAGATCATCTGTTGCTACCTGTGTTGATGTCAGTATTCTCTTTCTTTGTGGTATTTTTGTCTGCTTTTGGTATCAGGGTGATATTTGCTTCATAGAAACTGTTTGGAAGTGTTTTTGATACTTCAATTTCGTGGAAAAGCTTAAAGAGAATTGGGAGTTAAGTCCTCTTTAAGGATTTGGAAGAATTCACTAGTGAATCCATTTGGGCCAGGACTTTAGTGCTTGGGGAGACTTTTTATTACTGTTTCAATTTCCTTGATGGTGATAGATCTGTTCAGGTATTCCAGCTCTTCTTGGTTCAGCCTTGGGAGGCTATAGGGATCTAGAAATTTATCCATTTCCTTGAGGTTTTTGTGTTACGTGGCATAAAGCTTCTCAAAGTACTCCCTGAAGATCCTTTGAATTTCTGTAGTTTCTGTTGTAATTACCTTTTCATTTCTGATTTGGTTTATTAGGGTTTTCTCTCTCCCTTTCTTTGTGAGTTTTGCTAGAGGATTATCTATCTTGTTTATTTTCTCTAAGAACCAGCTCTTGGTTTTATTGATGTTTCAAATTTTTTGGGGGTTTCCATCTTGTTAATATTTTCTCTGAGTTTTATTATCTCCTTCTTTCTGTTCAGGTTGGGCTCCTTTTGTTGGTCATCCTCCAACCTTTTAAGCTGTGAGGTTAGACCACTTATGTGGGCTTTCTCCTTCCTTAGTGAGGAATGCTTGTAGAGCTATAAACTTTTCTCTTAAAACAGCTTTTGCTGTGTCCCATAAATTTTGGTAACTTGTGTCCTTATTTTTATTCATTTCCAGGAATTGTTTCATTTCTTCATTGATTTCCTTTCTAAGCCACTCATTGTCCACTTGTGAGATGTTTAATTTTCAGGAGTTTGATTTAGCTTTCTGTTTGTGTGTGTGACTTACTTCTAATTTCAGTGCATTGTGGTCTGAGAAGATTGTTGATACAACCTCTATCATCTTAATTTTATGGAAGTGTGTTTTGTGGCTCAGCATGTGATCTACTTTGGAGAATGTTCCATGCACACTTGAGAAGAATGAGTATTCAGCTTTTTGAGGATGAAGTGTCCTGTATATATCTACTAAGTCCCTTTCTTCCATTATTTTCCCTCAGATGAAGTATGTCCTTGCTAAGCTTGAGTCTGGTTGATTATAAAGAGGTGATAAAGCAGTGTTGAAGTCTCTTATTAGTATGGTATTGCTATCGATGTCTTTCTCCAAGTCCATGAGTAGTTGTTTTAAGTACTTTGATGGTGCATATACATTTAGTATTGTAAGTTCTTCCTTTTGTATAGATCCCTTGATCAATAAGAAATGCTCTTCACTGTCTTGTGTGACCTTCTTCAGTCTGAAATCAATGTGGTCTGATACGAGGATGGCTATCCCAGCTTTTTTTCTTCAGCTCTGGGAACGTTGTAGCAATGATGTCTTTGACAGTTTCTTCTTCATCAGGGTTTTCTTCCTGTCCCTCTGGGACTCCAACAATTCTTATGTTAATCATCTTGGCTTCATCACCATCTTCTCTTGCCATCTATTAGCAGATTGTGAGTCTCATTTCCATTTTCTGATTTTTTGGGGAGAGTTTCTGGACTTCTTCGAGCTCACTGATTCTGTCCTCAGTAGCTGTTACTCTGCTGCTGAGGCCTTCCACTCAGTTTTTCAATTCAATTACCAGGTTTTTCAAGTCCAACATTTCCGTTTGTAATTTTGTTGTGTTTTCCTCATTTCTACCTTCAAATCCTCTTGTCTTTTATTGGCATTGACTTCCATTGTTTCTTTTAGTTACCTAAGCATCCTCAGTAGCTCCCTTCTAAGTTCCTTGTCAGAGAAGTTGTCTAGAACTTCATTACTGTTGGTGTCTTCTGGGCTAGCCTCTTCAATGAGTAAGTTTGGTGGGCTTCTGCATTGCCTTACCACTGTGACCTGGGTGGTTTAGACCTTCACCCTTACTGTTAGTGTTCTGCTTATGATGCAGACTTAATTGAGGTGGGCATAATGAATTATTGGCTAATGTGTTTGTGGTTGTTAAGATAACCTAGTGAAAGTTCCATCTAAGAAGGTAACTTATGGTTCCTCTGGGATATGTATGCGGAGAACAACTCACAGCAGCGGCTCTGGGAAGGGGCCCTGCCACCAGGAGGGTACCGAGATGAGTGAGCAAAGGGTACCTGGAATGGTTCAGCTTTGGGTGTGCACTGTGTGCATAAATTCCCATCCCCTGCAGACCAAGGATGAAAACCGGCCTTCATGCTGTTCAGGTTAGACACGTAGCCCCGGGAGGGTACCTGGATGACTGGTTTATATTTTCTCTAATCAAGTTCTTACAAATCCAAAGTTTCCTTGACCATAGTGTCACCATAGTTGGGCATTCCCAGTGACAAAGAGCTCAGTACTATGTAACCTGCTCTATTGTCAGTTAGTTGCTCTTTTAAAAAAGTTAAAGTATAAGATTTGGACCTCCATTCCTATGTCATCAGTTTGTTGATTATCTTTTTGAGCAATTTAATATATTATTTTTTTAATATATGATATTAATACTCAAGGAAATTCTATTTGAGAATAAGTACAAATGTATCTGTCTTTCAAACTGTAGTACTCAGAAGTAGAGAAAGAGAGAAAGAAGAAAAGTGAGGCAGACTGGGGTTGGGGCATGGGGGGAATGTAGCAGGAGGGACACTGGGATAATGGGGACATTTGTGGTGAGAAATGTACAACGGTGGAGGGGTGTGTGTTGAAATATTGTATGATGGAAACCCAATCCTGAACAGCTTCACAACTGTTAATCTCACTGATTAAAAAAAAGAAGAATAAATAAGAATTTCATTTTGCCTTTGTGTGCTCCATTTTTAATATCTTCCTTTACTTTGCATAAATCTGGATTTCCACATATTTTATTTTTCTTATCTTTAAAAAACTTTAATATTCTCTTTCTTAGTCTCTGTTCAATTCTCTATATTGTATAGAGAAATACAAATTCTTCTTCGTCTTTGGGGTTTATTCTATTTGAGGGGTGTAATAGTTTGTCCTTAACTGTCTTAAAAATGTTGTGTTAGTGCATAGCTGGGTGTATCCTCAAAACAAAACAAAACAAAAAAATCAAAACAACAACAACAAAAACCCCAAACCCCAGGTCTTTCTTTCCTTTTCCATTTTTTCTGAACATCATTCCTGAAAGCCATAGAAAGAGGAATAATACTGTGGAAGCTGGACTCACAGTTTCATAGTCTCACATGTAGCACATAGACTAACTTCAAACAAGGTTTTAAACCAAATGAAGCAAACAAACAAAAACAACACAGAAGTATTACACTATTATTAATATGTGACCCAAACTATAATAAAAAAATAATTTCCAAGGAAGGAAACTTGAGTCATTGGGGGAGGATCCCTGACATTGGTGATGTGTCCATACCAATTACAGTGTTTGGACACTGTAATTCTGAAATTCTACTATTTACAGTAGTAGTAAATAACACTGTCTAAATTTAAAAATCATAAAAATATATAAGGTTTACATTATATGATACAAATCCACAATACTATTTTCATTTCTTTATGCATAAATAAATTTATACATTAAAGTATATTTATTCATGTGTTCCATTTTATAATAACATTTAATCAAAGTCTTTTAACATGATAACTCAACACCTAATAGTATTTTATTAACTCATATGACTTAATTTTTAGTATTTCAAGTTTTATTTTTTGGTTTTAATTAGTTTGACATTTAGTTTTACTAAATAATTATTTCAATTATAATTTTCAAGTATTTTATAGTCTATATAGCATACACTTATAAGTAATAAACATTTCATAGCATCTATTTTGACAAATTATAAACTGAACATGTGATATTTAAAATCTTTGGATAAAGTTTACATATGATTTTAGTTTGATATCTATTAAGATATAGACTATCAGTCTTTTAACATGCACATTTATATTTCTTTAAAATTTAATTTTCAAAATTACATGCTCAAATGAAAAAATAAGAATGTGCATCATATTATTTATTGCCTTAATTAATTTTACTAAACAAATAGCAATAACAAAACATTTTTCCAGATTTTGATCATGAAGGAAAGAAAAACTGTCAAAAAGAATAATTTATTCCCAGTCCTTTATAGAATGAATGCACATTATATTTACTCTTAATATAGATTCATAGAAGAAATTGTTTCAAAGAGGCACAGAAATGCAAAATTAAATTCAAACTCTGAAAAGTAAATATTACAAATTTATAACCATGTCCTCCAAATTTCACCTGTTACAAATAAATAGGATAAATACTATTTTATATGATTATTATTACATTTAGTAATATTTTAATAAATATGCTCAGTACTTTCACTTAATATATTAATGGCATTTTCCTTTAATTCCAATTTGAATATAACTAGTAAGGTTCATTTTTTAGCTGTTCATCTTCATGTGACAGTTGTAAGAGACAAAGAGATGAATGACATTTGTTGTATATCACAAATTATTTGTTTATATACACTAGTCCCATTCTCATTTCTATAAAGTGCCTATATCCAATATGTATTCCTTTATTTTGATAAAAATATTTATAAAATCTGAATTTTGATTTAATTTTTCTCTGGAATTTCTTTGTATTTTGGGTAGATTCACTTCAGTAACTGCCATCATTTGTCTATGATACTTGACAGTGTGTTGCATGTTCTCTGTAATTTACTGTAATTTGCATATGTGTCTCCTTTGGGAGTCATCTTATTAGCATGCAAGAAAAGCACATGTTTAAAAGCATGTGTTGAAAGAAAAGTGCTTTTAGAAATACATTGGGAATCCATATATGTATACACACACACACACACACACACACACACTCTTTTGGGTAGAAATCAACAATTCAAAATGATCCATGGCACCTGAAGAATTGAAAGTATGACATAAAAGAACAGATTAATGCTAACACAATTCTATATCCATGAGTGTGTATGTGTGTGTGTGTGTGTGTGTGTCTGTGTGTGTGTGTGTCTGCATGTATCTATGTGTGTTTATGTGTGGTCTGATTTTAGAATTAGGGCAATGCTGACTACATAGACTAGGATTTAAAAAAAAATTGTCCTTTGCATTTTCTAAATAGGAACAGCACTACCCATTTTCAAGGTACTTAGGGCTACTAATGATATGCTCAGTTTGCATTGTGGGTCTGGATCTGTGCTCCTTAACTGTGGTGTGTGGAACATGAGCCAGAGGTGCTGGAAGTGATCACAGTACCCAGGGAGAGCGTAGGGGCTACCTGGGCCACACTTAATGTTGCTTGGCGGGCCTTGTAGTTCCATGGATTGTATTCAGTGGCTCTCACAGGTCCTGTGCTACGTTAATTTCTCCCCAGGTCTTTCATTTTCAACCACATGGACAAGTTTGAGAAGGATAGGAAGGAATTCTTTTGGAAATTTGGTAACATTCACTAGTGAAGCCACCTGGTGTCTTGCTTTTGTTTAGGGGGCACTTACCTTAACTGTTTTAGTTTTGTTATTTATGATGCGTCTGTTCAATTGTTTTTCTCTATCATCTTGAGTCCCATTTTGAGATGTGTATTTCTAAGATATTTTTTCTATTTATGGAAAATTGTCTAATTTTTCAGCATATAACTGTTGGTAGTACTCTGAGTCTTTGTAATTCTGTAGTATCTGTTGAAACTTCTTTGTTTCAGATTATACTTGCACGTGTTTAGATCTCTTCCTCTTTGTGAATCTGGCCAGAGTTTTGTCTATTCTGTCAGTATTTTAAATAATAAGCTCTCACTTTATGCCATTTTTATCTGTTTATTTTATATTTCATATTTTATTATTTCCTAGGATCTCTTCACATTGGGATTTTCTTTCCTTTTCCTTATTTATTTATTTATTTATTTATAAATTCACTTGGAAGATATCTATGATTTTTCTAACTGTGATGTTTTCTGAGGGGGACAGTAGAGAACACTATTATTATAAAACTGCTACTATAAACTTACCTTTTATGTCTTTTCCCCCTGTCTTTCTTTGGTTCTGCTAACATTTCTCTTCATTTTTATTCATTTCCAGGAACTTCTTAAATTTCATCTTTCATTAATTAATTATTCAATGGTATCTTGTTTATTCTCCACAAATTTGTACTTCATTCTCTTTAATTTTGACTGACTTCCAGCTTCTTGTTATTGTCAGATTAAAAAGATGTTTAGTTGGGTCTTAGCAATAGAATATCAGGCAAGACACTTGGCTTGCAACCATCTGATCCAGGTTCAATCCCCCATATTCTATGTTTACCCCAGCACTAATTTAGAAGTAATTCCTGAGCTCAGAGAAAGGAGTAAGCCCTGAGCACTGCCAAGTGTGCTTCACTCAAAAAAGAAATAAACAAACAAATAAAACTTGAAAGAATAAATAGCAATAACAAAACCTAGATTTCCATACTCTAATCTCAATAATAGGTAGTGATATCTACAGACAATCAACCAAGAAAATCTTTGGCAACATAATAGATGAAGTGGCAGAAATTTTTAAAGATCGTTCAATCAATTGCAGTAGAATAGACATTTTCTCCAGGAGCTCTTCTATTCACCTGCGGAAGTAAACGCTACCTCTGAATTCAACCAGGTGTGTTGAAGGGCTTTGAACTCTTCTCATTCCTTTACATCTGGCACCAAACAATTTACATAGATAGAATCATGTCAAGCAACTTCTCCATCTACAATGAGAAGAAGCTAAATAATTGAATAAAAGCTGTACAGTATGGAAAAATTAACCAACACACTTATTAATAGTTAACATGTCAAATATATCAAGCAAAGAGAGGTTGTATAATAACTGAGTCAAATAAAAATTCTTTTAAAAGCACACCAAATGTTGATATACAACAAAAGCTTCATTAAAAGGGAAGTACATATAATGATAACTACTTTAATTAAAGAATTAAGATCTTAGATAAATGTCCTAACTACATATCTCAAGGAGCAAGAATAGGAGATAAAAATTAAATGCAGGGGGGGCTGGAGAGATAGCACAGTGGGTAGGGCGTTTGCCTTGCACGCGGTCGACTCAGGTTCAATTCCCAGCATCCCATATGGTCCCCTGAGCACTGCCAGGAGTAACTCCTGAGTGCAGAGCCAGGATGAACCCCTGTGCATTGCCAGGTGTGACCCAAAAAGTAAAAAAAAAAAAATTAAATGCAGGGGCCAGAGAGATAGTACAATTGGTTGGGCATTTTTCTTACACATGTCTCACCTGGGTTCTATCCCTTGTATCCCATATGGTCCTGTGAAATTGCTAGGAATTATATAAGTACAGAATGAGAAGTAAGCCTGAAAACAGCCAGATGTGGCCACCTAAAACAAACCCCCCCCAAAAAAACCACAAAATCCAAACAAAAATAAATAAATTGCAACATAAGAAGAGGGTAAAAATAAAACAATAGAAATAAATATATAAAAACACTAAAGATAATTTAGTTGAAAAGGATAAACACAATTAAAGTTTATTAATTTGACTCAGAAGAAAAAATTAATAAATCAGAAATGGAAAAGTTTACTTTTTCACTAGTATCATGAAAAAAAAGTCATACAAACTGTCTTTAAAATTACATAAACCAATAAGACAAACTATGTGAGTAAATTCTTAATAATATAAAAATGCCAAGGCTGTATAACAGTAGTATACAAACATTGAGACTAAATCAATAATCAAAACTACCTGGTCTAAAAGAATTCCAGAATGAGATCACTTGACTGTACAATTCTACCAAAAAAATTAAAGAAAAATAATACCAAAATGTCTTAAAAATCTCTAAAGTCCTGAATGAACCAGGGTGCTCCCAAACTCATTTTATGAAACCAATATTGCTTCGATATACTGTCTGATAATGTGTATGCTATAATTTTGGCATTACTAATGTTACTGATATCTATAAAATTGACTATTTTTAATTCAATATTAAAGCCAACTAATTATTTTACTTAGTGAGTATTTATTATCTATTAACTTTCAAAAGGTACTTTCTTTCAATCCAAAATCTTGATTTATTCAAAAAGTTGTTACATCCCAAATTATAAAATATCATTTTCATGACCTGAGTTTAAATGTGACCATATATTCATGATTATAGAAAACAATTCAGGCAATGTGGAGAACATTTTTTTCAGTAGAACCAATATGTGAGCATGTGAATATTAAATACAGTTTCATGTTAAGTGGACAGGTATTTAATACTCTTTAAAAATTGAAATTATATTTCATGAATGATCTAATAAAATTCAAGCATCTTTTTACTGAAAGATTGAATAGAAACATACTTTGTCCTATCCCTAGAAATTAAAATAAATAGCAATCGGATTTCTTTATACTGATTCATTTTAGTCTTTCAAGTATTGTGGTTGTAAATTTTATAAATCAATAGTTTTGATTATGACTAAGAATAATTACAGCACATGAAGTAGAGAGTGCAGTAAAATAATATCTGAATGGAAATTATGAAATATAATTACAATACATAAAATAGAGAATGCAGTAATTTTATTGTCACTGTCCTCCCATTGTTCATCAATTTGCTCGAGCGGGCCCAGTAATGTCTCCATCATGAGACTTTGTTGTTACTGTGTTTGATAAAAATTATAATGATACAATTGCATTTATTATTTAAATAAATCAGTTTTTGTATAAATAAACAGGTGTTTGATCATCTGCATAAATTGTTTCTGAGGACCAAATGTGCTTCTGTAAATAAATAGAATCAATATCACTTTGTAAGTGGAGAAAAGCAAATCCAAAAAAGTGATTTTCCACGTGTAAATTACATAAGTTAGAAAAAGATACAGACCTATGCCAGAGTTTTAAATCACAATAAAATTAGAGCTAGTACTTAAATTATTGCCTGTTTTTTTTTAAAAAATTCAAATGAATTATTTCGATAGCACAGCAGGTAGGGCGTTCGCCTTACAAGCGGCCAACACGGCCGACCCGAGTTCGATTCCTCTGCCCCTCTCGGAGAGCCCGGCAAGCTACCGAGAGTATTTGATATGCCAGACACAGTAACAACAAAGTCTCCAATGGAGACGTTACTGGGCCCGCTCGAGCAAATCGATGATCAACGGGAGGGCCTTTACCTTTACCTTTGAAAATTCCTGTGAATTATTTATTTTTTATATTTTTATATTTAGTTCTTAAAATGAACTTAAAACAATGAAAATGTAGAGAAACTTGATGATAATATGTGCAATTGTACAGAATATGTAACATTAGATTCAATACAACGCTAGTTTTAATATCTTTTGATGACACCAACTACATCAATTTAATAAAAGCAATAACCTTGCTAATTTTTTTGTTATGAAACCAAATGTGATTTCCTGTTTACTTTTCCTTTTCAAACAAATCTTCATTAGCAGTTTGGTCCCTGTTCTCACTAATGTTACAACACCTTCAAAGCTTGCCCCTTTTCACTTTTAAAAATCTGCTAAGTTAATAATCAATTTGAGATAGTGGTACTCCATGTCTTTGCATTCAGATAAAATGGAAAGATTTTTGAGTCAGGAGAATGATGATATATTACTAGCAAACACGGTCATGTGTAGTTTTATTTCAGCCATCAGAGAAGCCTGTAACTTCCTGCTAAATGGTTTTGTGTTCAATACACATTTGCTGGGTTGAGCTGCCCTATAATTAGAGCTATCACTAAATCATTATCACATTAGACCACTTTCTAGTGCCCTATCCAAACCCTGAAGGGCAATTCCATCTCTCTTCTCCTAGTGGAGAGCCACCATAATTCCCTGCAAGCCACTGCTGCTCAGCATTCTACTTGAAAACACTTTGAAAAGTGCTCTTTGATCGAGGGAAAATTGGATACTTGAATGTGGGGCTACTTCACAACCAGGGAAAGGTAAAAAAAAAAAAAAACTTTCAAAGGAACTTGAAGTACCTTTGGGCAGTCTTTCATTACTTGGTTAAGAGGGCATCTGTGAAGAGATAAGAAAGAAGGGGAGGTTAATTTTAAGTAATTTTTGGAGGCAAATATATGAGGTTTGAGTGTTTTAGAGGGAAAGATTCAGTACCAGATGATTAAAAAGATGAAAAATTAAAAGAATTAGCCACTAGGGTAGGGTTTTGCTCTATCAGTGTGAAGAATGACAAAGTACAGAAGTAAATGTCTGTTTGATGTTTGTAGCACCTCACTCAATCGCTCTATAGTTTCACAATTGGAATACACTGTTAATTTATTCCTAACTCTTTAAAAAATACTTTTTTTCAAAATTTCAGAAATGATAATGTATTTGCTAGGGTCATTGTAAAATAGGAAGCTTGAAGTCTGAGAAATACAAATTCAGTAATTATGATGCCATACTATTGTGGAAATAAAATTTTATGGTAGTGATAATTTATCTTGAAACCTAATTTCACTACCAAATACTTCCTATAGTTTTGTTTTATTCTATGTAAATTAACTGAATTTGCCTTTTGAGCTTCAATGTAATGCTATTAGATACAAATTATCAAGGTAAGAGAATATTTCTAACACTAAAAATTAATTACAAAGATGAAGTATTATCCTGGTCACTGGCACTGTCCTTCTGTTGTTCATTGATTTGCTGGAGCAGGCCCAGCAACATCTCCATTGTGAGACTTGTTGTTACTGTTTTTGGCATATCAAATACATCGCAGGTAGCTTGCCAGACTTTGCCGTGTGGGTGGGATACTCTTGGTAGCTTGCTAGGCTCTCAGAGAAGAGCAGAGGAATCGAACCCTGGTAGGCATGTGCAAGGCAAATGCCCTACCCGCTCTGCTATCACTGCAGCTCATTATCCTGGTGAGTACGGTAAACCCACATCTAAAAATAAGATAAATGTTTAAAAGAGAGAATAATATGTCTTATAATGTATTAATTTAACATGGAAATCTTTTTATCATCAATAATTTAACTTACTCATTTTCGCTTGTTTTCACCTTTACAGTGTAAACTCACCTCTGTCAAGTCCCGCTGACATTTTCAGTATTTCACCCTGGGAAACAGCACTATCTTTGCTGAATGGTTGCTATCCTTTATGTACAGATGTTGACTCATCTGGAGTGAATGCACTATATGAAGGAGAACTGGGATTTTAATTTACTAAGCAGGGAGGCAAATTATGTAATTAGCTGATAAGCAGTTAAGCAGAAAAGTAACAGAAGTAATCTTGTAGGGAACACACTGGAATCACATAAGACTTATAAGTATTTCTGTGACACAATTACTGAATTTAAGAAATCTGTACTGTGCATAACAAATTATATTCCATGAAAAGCAAAAAAGAAAGAATTGAATCTTTTTTTCTGTTTTCTAGAAATTTTATATTTTTTGTTGAATCTGGGGTCTATAGTTTTAACCATTGTTTGTTTTTAAATTGGTGATTTTTGATAAAAAATAAAAATTATCTTCATTAATGCTTATTAAAAAATAAAGTTTATTTATAAAGAATCACTTTATTAGTTTTTTAATAGGTTAAGCAGAAGCTAACATAAGCTAAGTAGAAATTATCTCCTGAAGGATGTGACCCCAGCTTTTCTGATGAGTAACACATTCTACGTGTGAAAAACAATTGGTGTGCCCTTATGACTTGAAACATACGAGTACTTGATATGGGTATCAGTTCAAATGTTTTTTTCTATATTTTCAGGGAAATATAGACAATTCTTGTGTTAGTAAGATTAAACAGAATAAAATGCTATTTAAAATGATGGTATTTGTCTAACAAAATGAAAGTGATTATTTTTTGAAATATCCAGCACTTTTGTACTGTGATGATAAGTGAATTTTGTTTTTATATTTAAAAAATTAGATATCATGTTTTCTTTAAGTGAAACTTGTTTCCCTTTATTTCTTTATTGTTAGTGATATGAATTACTTCATCATTAGCAACTATGTACACTGTGATAGAGAATAGTTAAACATTGAAAATGAGGCATTTACTCTAATTCAAAACTCACATCAGTAGTTCTCGGAGAATCAGTGGAAGCTCGACCAACTTCTAGAAGACTTGTGCATTCATTCTGATATTATTTTTATTTAGCTCTGCCTTTCTCCCAGAGATCAAAAAAGATGAGAAATGCAATTGCTTTGGAGTTTAGTGTCACAGAATTCTGACCCTGAAAGATAAGGGCTTGAGCTCTAATGAATATGTGTGTCTCTGTGTATTCTATTAGCATTAGTTAAAACAATGGATATTTTCTAGATGGGTAACAATAAGTTAATGCAGGAAGCTCATGATGGCAATTAATTTTGATTTTATACAACAGATGTTTGCACAGTGCCAAATAAACCTGTTCAATTTACCCCATGTCTTAATGTACCCTATCTATTATTTACATGTGAGTGAAGGCACCACAGAGGAAAGGAATAGCAAGGGCATGGTAGGGGTATATTAAGACATCTGGTGAGGTGATTGCTTACAAATTCAAAATTCTTGGCTACAACTCAAGACTGAAAATAATTTAGAAACGACACCTTCTCTGTATCTTCTTCTGTCTTTGTTGTGTTGCATTTTATTTTAGACATTAAACTCTGAGTATAGTTAGGTTTGCTAAGACAGAAATTGGGCAAAAGACAAAAGATTTTTTTTATTATTATATTATAGTTAACAAAACTCACTCGATGCTTGGTAGCACTTATACATAAAGTAAATAATTTATTAATTTTCAAATATGTTCAATTTCAAAATATTGGTAATATGGGTTTATGTATTCCCTTATACATTTATATAAATTTAATTATATGAATTAATTATACTTTAAGATATATATAATTATAAAGTTAAATTAATGTATTATCAGAGATCATTCATTTGTCTAAAAATTATGAAGAAAGGATAATAAAAGTAAGAATAATGAGAACTTTAATTATTTTTTCTTCACATTGCTACTTCATCAACCTCAATAAGCTTCTGAATTTCTACAAGTTCAAGATAAGCTGTTTTTTCCCACCCTGGATCAATAGATGTGCAGACATTCAAAAAGTAAAGGTAAAGGTAAAGGTAAAGGCCCTCCCATTGTTCATCGATTTGCTGGAGTGGGCCCAGTAAAGTCTCCATTGGAGATTTTGTTGTTACTGTGTTTGGCATATCGAATACATCACGGGTGGCTTGCCAGGCTCTGCCATGCGGGCGAGATACTCTCGGTAGCTTGCCGGGCTCTCCGAGAGGGGTGGAGGAATTGAACTCGGGTCGGCCATGTTGGCTGCGTGCAAGGCAAACGCCCTACTGCTGTGCTATCGCTCCAGCCCATTCAAAAAGTATATTATGATTTTATGTTACTTTAATACTTGTATAATACTCACAAGACCTAATATGTAGATAATCTTAGGAAAGTTAGTATAATAGAAAGACAATGCTCTTCTTCTGTAGGAGGGCACCATGCAATCATAAAAATTCAAATATAATGGGGACCTGACTACCTGCAAAAGGAAGTCAACACCAATAAATGTTTGGTCCTCTTAGACCAAACCTTTCATCCTAGAACTTAGTTCATCCTAAAACTTTTTCCCTATATATGTGAGTCCCTGGATTTGATCCTCAGCATTACATAATGAAAAGAAAGCAAAGAAAGAATGAAAACAAAAGAAGAATAAAAAAGAAGAGAAAAATCTCTATGAAGTTTTCCAAGGTTAGTCAGGAACACATTTTATACAGTTTAAATATATTAAGTCTCATCTAAACTTCTGTTCAGTTTATCATATTAACACTTTGATTACCAAGGGAGTAAATAATGACACAAGAATTGTGAAGAAAACTTGAAACACTTTCATTAAGGTGAGTGACACTATATATTTTTCTCTACACACTTGTTTTCCCATAAACCATTAGGTGCTGCCATAGTATTATTTACTTATTTACATGTTATTTACTTATTTACATGTTACATAGTATTATTTACTTATTATTTATGTTATTTGCATGTTACACAGTATTATTTACTTATTGACATGTTATTTCTATTGAAGTGATGCTTATATTTTAAGCTTATAATTTGACATTTTAAGGTAAATAAACCAAACTTCCCACATAAGTAATGTAGGATAGGACACCCTGAACATCTTCACCCATTTGTTTGTCTGATTTTAGTATTTTAAATTTTGTTTTGGGGAGTGCAAAAATGGTAGAACGCACAAGCTATGTCCTATTCAATTGATGGAAGTCACTCTAGGTGGTGCTTGGAGAACCATGAAGTTCCTGAGATGCCTCCCATATGCAAAGCATACACTCAGGTCACTTCACCTATCTCTCAGCATCCTTCCACATTTTTAATTCTTCCACACTTCACCCCACACTCCTTAATAATTTAAGTTCTGTGATCAGGTTACAAGAAACCGTTTTTATTCAGTTTTGTCTTTTTACTTTGTTTCATTTAATGTATATGCATAAAAGTTATTTCATGTAATTTATTTACTTGTTTATTTCTAGCGTTTTGGGTCATACGCAGTATTGCACAGGGGTATTCCTGGCTCTATACTCAGGAATTATATCTGGCGGTGCTCAGGAGACCATATGGGATGCCAAGGATCAAACCTGGATGAGCTACATTCAAGACAAATGCCCTACCTGCTGTACTACTTTACCAGTTCTTGCTTAATACAATAATACAATGCATATTTAATATATAAATATACACCTTTGTTTATATGCCTTACCCACTGTACTATCACAATGAGTAGGGCATTTGCCTTGCAATGATCAAACTTGGTTTGACCCCTGGCATTCCACATTGTTCCCTGAACTTTCTAGGAGTGATCCTGATAATAGCGTCCTTAGTAAGCCTGAGCACCAGTGGGTGTGAGCCAAAAGAGAAACCAAACAAAATACAAACATACATGCAAATGCATGCAAGCATATGCACACACAAACAAATATATTGTGTTATATATCTATAAATAGAGAGAGGAGAGAGAGAGATACAGAAACAGAGACAGATAAATTGACTGGAAGTTTTATTTCACTTTTTGACTTATTTTGCTGGGCATGATCATTTCTATTTCTATTGATTACCACACAATGTAAGTTTTAAGTTTTTATATTTTCTTTTAGATGAGTAGTATTCCATTATGTCTATGTACTTTATCTTTGTCGTTTAGACACTTATCTCTCTTTGATCAAATGATTTTGTAATTTGGGCTACTGCAAAAAAATACTGCAATGAGTGTGAGTATATATCTTAGTTGCTTTTATGTATTTTTATAGAAGGAAACAGAAATAAAGGATCATATGGTATACCTATTTTTAATTTTTTGACAAATCTTCATGGTGCTTTTCATATAAACCTGAAAAATTTGCATTCTCATCAAGGGTGTAGAATAGTTTCTTTTTCCCCCTATACTGTTATTAACATCTCACTCTAAATGTTTTGTTATGCCTGGGGTAAAGTTAACAAAGGAGGTGGAAGGATTTTGCATCAACAACAATAATTATGACCTGAAACATGAGTAGACCAGGTTGTGCTCTTATCTTCCACCAGTGGGACCTGGGTTTAAGTCGTAGAACCAATCTAGTCCATGGAATATCATGGAGTGATCCTTGAGCATGGAGTCAGGAGGAACCCTAAGCACCATACCTGTTGCCCCTCCAAACAAAAACAAACAGAAATAAACAAAAGTAATCACAAATCACTGTTAAGATAAATCAAAGATATAAAGAGGTGAAAGATATACTGTGCTCATGGATTAGAGAGACTAACTTTGTTAAAATTACTATCCCACACAAAGCGTCTATGGAATTAGTGAATTCTCTGACAAAATTTCAGTGAAGGTATTCAAAGAAGTAGAACAAAAGTTAGTGAAATAAATATAAAATTACAGGAATAGAAAATAGCAAATATCAATACTAAGGAAAAATTAAGGAATCAATGTATCAATCTTCTTAAATAAAATGAGACTAGAAAGCAACAGTAATGTTTTTTTAAATGTGGTACTGAAATAAAAATAGACACAGATCAGTGTAATGTGATAATAGCTCAGAATTAAATTCTCACTTATACAAAATGGTTTATGACAACAGAGTAAAGAGAATAAAAATAAGAAAGAAAGTTTCTTCAACAAATGGTTTTGGGAAACCTTGTTAGACACATGCAATATAATGAAATTGGAACACTATCTCATACCAGGACAAACGTTAACTCAAAATAGATTAAGAACTTGAATGTTAGATCCAAGTTTCACATATATTGAAGAAAACAGGCAGAATGCTCTTGTAATATTGACTTAAGTATTTTTGTTAGTAATTCAACTCCACTGGCAAGGAAAATAACATCTAGATTGAAAATTGGAATTGCATCAAACTAAAAACCTATTATGCACTGTAAAAGAAGACTATCACTGATGTAAAAAGTTACCCTATTGAAGAAAATATTTGTACATTATAAATTTGGCAAAAGGATAATAGCTAGCCTGTATAAGGAATTAAAAAATACTCAACAACATTAACCTGGTCAAAAAGTGGGAAGAAACCAAGTTGTACTTGTATAAGAATATATACACATGGATCTTAAATACATGAAAATACTCATTATCATTTTTTTGTTTGTTTTGACTTTGGGCCACAGCTGGTTGTAATCAGAGCTCACTTCTGTCTCTGCACCCAAATCACTTCTGGAAAATTTGAGGGACTATATTGGGATCAAATCTGTGTAGGCCACCTAGGTTGGCCACATGCAAGGCAAATATCCCACCCAATATACTAAAACTCCAGCAGTTTCACTCATTATCATTTTAAAATAAATTTATATAAAAATTAAAATGAGGCATCAGCTCACTCTAAAGAAAGTTTGAAAACTTTTATCAGTGTCTTAACAGACTAGTGAAATAAAAAAGCATCAACTACTTATTTTAATATGGAGGAGCTATTATTGGGGGGCTTAAAACTGAACATTACATGTCAGTATATTTTGAATCTACCAGTTGTAATTCAGTGATAGAATGTTAATATTACATCAAATTTGAGCAAAATTTTATAACAAAGTTTTTTAAATTTTATAACTTATTTGGACAGGAATGCAATGCAACATTCCTTAATATAGTCTAATTTTTCTAATATTTCCTAATATTATACTATTTCTTTACCATATAGTATTTGTTATATTATATTTATAAAATATTACTGGTATAAGAAGATGATGTGATTTTTTTGCACTGAATAGCACAGCGGTAGGGCATTCGCCTTACACGCGGCCAACATGGCCGACCCGAGTTCGATTCCTCCGCCCCTCTCGGAGAGCCCGGCAAGCTACCGAGAGTATTCGATATGCCAGACACAATAACAACAAAGTCTCCAATGGAGACGTTACTGGGCCCGCTCGAGCAAATCGACTCTCTTGAACTTTTGAAAACAGTCCTCAAAGCCATCCTTGATTGAAATATTCAAATTTGTAAAATTTTCAAAACAATATTGGTATAATTTTTTTAAATTTTATTATTGTATTTTTAAAATTTCAAAACATGCATGATTTCTTCTAGTAGTAGTACATTAGTTTTCCAGAGGAGTTTCATGTTCTATTCTGTGACTTCTCATCTTCCCCGAAAGGAAAGCATTTCAATGTATATTTAGTTTGGCAGAAGTGACTACAGAAAGACTCTTGCTGAAATTGATGGAGAACTGTACTGTCAGTGATATTTCTGTTGAAATTCAGAATATGGAGAGGGATCACCCACAAACTTCTTTTTCCTTTTAAAGATGTTATTCATTTGCAAGCTGATTTTTGTATTTCATGCTGTTCTTTCTCAGAGTAATGAATCAAAATTGCTTTCTTTGATATTCTGCTTAATTAAAAATATGTAATACTTGCTTCATGCAAGGTTTATGTGTTTTGTTTAAAATGCCTATTAGAAAATGTTTGTTTACTCCTTACATGATTAGGGATTTTACACGTTTTCAGGAATGAATCCATGCTTTATTTATATTGTTGAAATAATCTACCAATCAATCAACACACTGTAGCACTGCACTATCCTCCCATTGTTCATCGATTTGCTTAAGCGGGCCAGTAACGTCTCCATTGTGAAACTTCTTGTTACTGTGTTTAGCATATCGAATGTGTCACGGGTATCTTTCGAGGCTTTGCCGTGAGGCCTTGATACTCTTGGTAGCTTGCAGGGCTCTCCAAGAGGGGTGGAGGAATCAAACCTGGGCAAACACCTCCGCTGTACTATCGCTCCAGCCCCAATAAACACAAATAAATTTATTTCTGATATTTCTATTTTCCATTTCTTTTAGTTTTTTGAATCAAGTAATACAAAATGAGTTTGTAATGTAAGTGCGAAGGGGCTTGTGGGAAGATGGGCAGACCTGTGGATATTGGTGGTGCAGTGAGTGGAGCATTGGTGGTGGGACAGTTGTCAGAACATTGTATTCCTTGAGCCAATTCATTATGACAACTTAGCAAATCATGGTGTCTTAACAAAAACATTAAAAGATTAAAAAAAATTTTCTGTGGTTTCTGACTTTATGTCACAGGGGCTTGGGACTATCACACGTCCTAATTAGAAGTTATACAGAAATTTTAAACTCAGCAAAATGTTTCAGTTTGTAGAGAGATGAAGACACAGGTGACTCTGCAGATACAACATTGGAGAGAAAATCAGGTGAAAACAGAAATACCTAGCTTACCAGAATAGAGAAACACTTGCTAAAATTTAGGTGGCCGTAAACGTTTTTGGCACTCTGTGGAAGTTTCACAGTGCATGGCAAAGCCTGAATATAATTCATGAATAAGTGAAGGCTCATTCAAATAGACATTGCAAAAACTTCCGTGGGAAACCTGTCCTAAGGGCCCCACATAATTTTGTAAAGTTTTCCTCCAGAAGCGTCAGTAGTTGGTTTTTATAATATATATTATAGGTAATATATATATATATATATATATATATATATATATATATATATGCCCAGACAAGGTCAGACCTGAACACTTGAAGAACCTGCCATCAGTACTCATCAATACACTGGCTCGGCTCTTCACTCACTACCTGTCTGAATGCAAGTTTCTGTCCCAATGGAAAACCAGCAGGACCGTACTACTGTTCAAGAAGGGAGACATCCATGACATTGGCAACTATCGCCCGATCTGCCTATTGTCTGTCATCTACAAGTTGTTCACTCGAGTCATCCTAAATAGGATTGGCAGAACACTAGATGAAGGACAACCATGAGAGCAAGCTGGGTTCTGCAAAGGATTCAGCACCATCGACCATATCCTCACGATAACCAAGCTCATTGAGGTTTCTTGGGAGTTCAAGATGCCGCTCTGTTTAACGTTCATTGATTTAAAGAAGGCCTTTGATTCTGTTGAGACGGAAGCGGTCATTGAAGCCCTAGCCAATCAGGGCATTCAAGCCCAATACATCAGGATCCTCCGTGAGCTGTATTGCGGACTCACTACCAGGATCTCACCATTCTACAAAGAAGTGATCGTTGATGTCAAGAGAGGGGTTCGGCAGGGTGATACCATTTCACCGAAACTCTTCAGTGCCACCCTGGAGAACATTATGCGATGACTGGAATGGGAAGGAATGGGAGTAAAGATAGATGGTCGGCAATTACACCACCTCTGCTTTGCTGATGACATTGTTTTAATAACACCAAACATCAGCCAAGCAGCACAAATGCTGGCCGACTTTGACCGTGAGTGTGGAAAGGTAGGACTACAGCTGAATCTTATGAAGACAATGTTTATGAGAAACAGCCTTGTTCCTGATGCCCCATTCGCTCTCAATGGAACGACCATCTCCGAATGCAACAGCTATGTGTACCTAGGTCGAGAGGTCAACATGACCAATGACCTGGCACCCGAGCTGCGCAGGAGGAAGAGAGCTGCTTGGAATGCCTTCAAGAACATCGAAGAAATAGCTAAGAGGACGAAGAACCCCCGGCTCCGGGCACATCTCTTTGATTCCACTGTTCTTTCTGCATTAACATATGCCTGAGAGACCTGGGCCCTACGCAAACAGGATGAGAACGCTATTCAGGTCTCAAAAAGAAGAATAGAAAGAGCTATGCTTGGAATATCACGTTTCACTCAAATGAGAGAAAAAATCCGGAGTTCTGACATCCGTTGACGATCAAGAATCAGGGACGCTGTCTCATTTGCCAAGGTGTCAAAAATCAGATGGGCTGGTCAACTAATGAGATTTAAAGACGACCGCTGGACTAGAGCTGTTACTGACTGGATTCCACGGGATGTCAAAAGACCGCGTGGCCGTTCACCTACCAGATGGTCAGACCTCTTCGTGAAGATCATGAACGATCGGTTTGAGGCTCTTCATGTTCCCAGAGCGAACAGATGCCATTGGGCTACACTAGCATGCGACAGGAACAAATGGAGACGTTACTGCGCCCGCTCGAGCAAATCGACGACTAAGGGGAAGTTAAGTGATTTAAGTGATATATATATATATATATATATATATATATATATATATATATATAAAATCCCTGACCCCTGTTTCTTGAGGGAAGAAAGCAAAATGAATACATTTGAACTAGACTAGAAGTTCAGAGGATGTTGCATTTGGAGGAACAGTTAACCTGATATAGTTAACCTGCTGCAATATTATCAGAAAACAAAAATGAAAAATCCAGTGAGTTCTAGCTATCCAGATTTGTCCTTGCAAAAAGCCCTAGAGAGTATGGGCTCATAAAACACAATATAGCCATTATTTCTCAATTATGGCTGGAAAGATGTCCATTCTTGTGAAGCTTATCATCCAGAGACTAGATTCCAATCAGAAATAGAAGGGGGATATCACAGCAGAAATGAAAAAAATTAAAAAGGTTATCAGAGACTACTTTTAAAGTCTGTATGCCATGAAGAATCTAGAAGAAATGGATCAATTTCTGGATTCCTAAAATCTCCCAAGGCTGAATCAAGAAGATCTAGATTACGAATATCAAGGAAATTGAAACTGTAATCAAAAGTCTTCCCAGAAACAAAAGCCCAGGTCCAGATGGATTCACTAGCAATTTTTTCCAAACATTTAAAGAGGACCTATTGCCAGTTCTTCTCAAGTTTTTCCAGGAAATTGAAGAAATAGAAACTCTCCCAAACAGTTTGTATGATGCCCATATCTCTCTAATACCAAAAGGAAACAAAAACACCACAAGAAAAGAAAACTACAGGCCAATATCCCTGTTCAACACCAATGCGAAGATTCTCAACAAAATACTAAGAAATAGAATTCAACAACTCATCAAAAATGATCATACATCATGACCAGGTGGGATTCATCCCGGGCATGCAAGGATGGTTTAACATTCAGAAATCAATCAACATAAGCCATCATATCAACAAAAGAAAAGATATAAATCATATGATCATATCAATAGATGCAGAGAAAGCATTTGACAAGACAAAGCACCCATTTATGAAGAAACCATCACCAAAATCAGTATAGAGGGGACTTTCTTAAATATAGTTAAAGCCATTTACCACAAGCCTACAGCAAGCATCATCCTCAATGGGCAAAAACTGAGAGCCTTCCCTCTAAGATCAGGGACCAGACAAGGATTCCCACTCTCTACACTACTGTTCACTATAGTACTGGAAGTACTTGCAATAGTGATTAGGCAAGAAAAAGATATTAAGGGCATCCAGGTAGGAAAGGAAGAAATCAAGCTCTCACTATTCGCAGATGATATGATACTATACTTAGAGAACCCTAAAACCTCTACCAAGAAACTTCTAGAAACAATAGACTTGTATAGCAAAGTTGCAGGCTATAAAATCAATACACAAAAGTTCATGGCAATTCTATATGCAAAGGGTGAGAGAGAAGAAAGTGACATGAAAAAAAAATCCCGTTCACAATTTGCCACAAAAAATCACATACCTAGGTATCAGCTTATCTAAGGTAGCAAAAGACCTATACAATGAAACCTACAAAACTCTACTTCAAGAAATAAAAGAGGACATGAGAAAATGGAAAGATATCCCCTTCTCATGGGTTGGGAGAATTAACATTGTCAAAATGGCAATACTTTCCAAAGCAATGTACAAATTCAATGCAATCCCCATAACGATACCCATGGCATTCTTCAAAGAAATAGAGCAAACACTCCTGAAATTCATATGGAAACAATTCTTGGGAAAAAGAAAATGGGAGGAATCAACCTCCCTAAATTCAAACTCTACTACAAAGCAGTAATAAAACAGCATGGTTCTGGAACAAAGACAGAGCTGCAGACCAATGGATCAGGGTTGAATATACTGACATCTCCCCCCTATACATATGGTCATCTAATCTTTGATAAGGGAGAAAAACATGTGAAGTGGAGTAAGGAAAGCTTCTTCTTTTTTTGATACTTTTTTTTTTGCTTTTTGGGTCATACCCCGCGATGCTCAGGGGTTACTCCTGGCTCATACACTCAAGAATTTCTCCTGGCAGTGCTCAGGGGACCATATAGGATGCTGGTAATTGAACCCAGGTCGGCTATGTTGGCTGCATGCAAGGCAAGTGCCCTATCCGCTGGACAGCTACATGTGAAAAAATGGGCTCATAACTTTGCCTAACACCATGTACAAAAGTATATCAAAATTGATTAAAGACATCAACATCAGATTGGAATTCATAAGGTATATTGAAGACAAGGTTGGCAAAACCCTCCACAACATTGAAGCTAATGATATCTTCAAAGATGACATGCCACTGGAAAAGCAAGTGAAAACAGAGATAGACAAATTGAACTATCTTAAATTAATAAGCTTCTGCAACTCCACAGAAACAGTGGAGACAGAAAATACAAACAGTGGAGACAGAAAATACAAAGACAGTCTACAGAATGGGAAAGGATATTCACCCAATACACATCTAAAAAAGGGTTGATATCAAGTTTGAAAAAATAATGGTCTAACCCCAAAAGAAGAAAACATCCAACCCCATCAAAAAATGGGTCAACGAGATGGAACAGAAAAATTCTCAAAGAAGAAATCTCAAAGACAAAAAGGAACATGAGAAAAAGCTCTACATCATTAATCATCAAGGAGATGCAGATTAAGACAACAATGAGATATCATCTCACACCACACAGACTGCCCACATCCAAAAGAACAAAAGAACAAAAGCAATAGGTGTTGGCGTGGATTTGGCAAGAAAGGGACCCTCCTATATTGCTGGTGGGAATGCCAACTGGTTCAGCCTTTTTGGAAAACAGTATGGACGATTCTCAAAAAATCAGAAATTGAACTTCCATTTGACCCAGAAATACCACTCCTGGGAACATATCCCAGAGACACAAAAATGTACAATCAAAATGACACTGCATTTCTATGTTCGTTGCTGTGCTGTTTACAATAGCCAGAATCTGGAAAAAAATCCGAGTGCCCGAGAAGAGATGACTGGTTAAAGAAGCTTTGGTACATCTACACGACTGAGTACTTTGTAGCTGTTAGAAAAGATGAAGTCATGGAATTTACATAAAAGTGGTACTACATGGAAACTATCATGCTAAATGAAATGAGTCAGAAAGAGAGGGACAGACAGAAAGATTGCATTCATATGGGGGAACATCACAATCATCATGATCACGACCATCCTTTTGTTCGTCGATTGCCTCGAGCAGGCCCCCGTAAAGTCTCCTTCGTCCTAGCCCTGAGATTTTTTAAAAAGTGCCATATTCAAGGCTCTTTCAGGGTTTGGAGAATGAGATCCTTCATTGTTACTGGTATTTGGCATATTGGGTATGCCACGGTGAGTTTGCCAGACTCTGCCTTGTGGGCAGGTTACATTCGGTAGCCTGCCAGTTTGTCCAAAGTAGGAATGAGATAATAAAATGTCACAATAAGATGTCGCGCGGTGGTGAATGCCTCTGCGTGCTTCCGGAAGCTGGGTTTTATAGTCTCCGAGTCTTGGCCATTGATGGGATTACACTGCGCCAGGGGGCCAGTTGGTGGGTGTGACCCCTGCCTACTGGAATTTGGAGGATCTGGGTGGAGGATGCTCCGCCCCGATCCGAGCAGGTTTGGAGAGCTCAGCCCCAGGACCCGCATGCCTTTGTTCCTCTGCTGGTACTTTCCTGCGTGTGGAGAGTGTCACTGGGTGTGACCCAATTAAAAAAAAAAAACTTCTCCTTTCCCTACCTCACTTAAATATAATAGTTTCATTAAAGAATTAATTTTTACTTAGTACATCATATCAAAAATATTTTAAAAAAGACATTCTAAAAGATAAAGACTAGATTTTTATGAGATAAAAGAATCTCCAGAAAATAAAATGTTTGGGACCTTAAATCAGCAGTACAGAAATCTGTTACAGCCATAACTGACATACTAAGTGCTCTGCTAACGTAGGCATATTGCTTGCAGACAATGGCAAGGTCATTTGGTCATATATAAATTTAAAACCTGAGAGAAGTTAATGGGAAAACAACTTTTCTACAGAGGAATAAATGAAAAACCAGTTTTAAAAGCTGTAAATGTGCATTTCCTGGATGCAATATCATTTCCCACACATACCAGCAATGTGCTGTTATTATTCCACCACTGTCTATAGGAACTCTTAAATCCAGCAATTCTAAGGGAATAATTGAGACCAAGGGAATATTATTATTGGAATGTTGGGGCCATGCCTTGTGGTACTCAGAGTGTATTTCTGGCTCTGTGCTCAGGTATCATACCTATGGGGCTCAGGCAACCATGAGGGGTGCTGGGGATTGAATTTATGTTAGCCTCTTGCAAGGCAAATACCGTATTCACTGTATTATTGTTCTGGTCCCATTGAGACTAAGGGATTATATTCAATGGAATTTACCTGGGTGTTGACAGGGACCTCCTAGGCCATAGCCAGTGATGCTCTTGGCCCAAGAAGGCAGTTCTTGAGACACATGGTAATTTTTGGGAAATTTGAAATCGTGGACCAAACCTTGATTGATCCCGACAATTGCCTAGCAGGTGCCCTAACCACAATGTTATCTGACAGGTAATTTTATGAGTATATTACAAGATGTTGGAAAGAAATATTGAATACCTGGACCTTTAAAAGTTGGAACTGTGAAAAACCAAAAAAGCAAAAGAACAGGATAAAGAACAAAATAATGTTACTGAACTACTCAGAGAGTATTAAAATTAGGCATAGTTTACTGTGCTATTTTGTATCTGAAGATACAAAAAGAGGAAGCAATAATTTGTATATGCTGATAATTTTACTTTTGAATGAGGAGATGTGATACAGTTGCGCTAAAATTTAGCAAGGGGAGTGAGGTTACTATCAAACTTAAGGTTCCCAGTGAACCCAAGACAATAAACAACACAGGTATTTCTTTCTTATTCTTTGTTATCCTGTGATTGCATTCCATTTAATCAAAGAAATGGCAAGGCAAAGATAAAGAGACCTCAGATGAAAAGCTTTACAATGTTCTGTCTTCTGTAAGGGCAGAAAACGACAGAGTAGATCTAAAAAGGCATAAAAATGATCAAATTTGCTATGTTTATTAGTAACTTCAACAACTCAGAATGACTTTTTACTTAATCAGGAAATTAGCTTCTCTAATACATTTTAAAAAACATCTCATCTGTATTGAATACTCATTTCAACAAGTAACTGGTGACCTTTATTCAAGTCTTTATTTCAATGTTTCTTAGTCTATTTTGTTAACCAAGATATCAGGAACTCCCTTAGTCCTAACAGTCATTCACCAATTCTGTATCTTACTCCTGTGGTGGGTGTTAGATCAAATATGTGTATTTTCCTTTAGAAAAGTGAAAAATCAAAACACAGTAATTTTTGTACCAGGGACATCTATCTGTGACTACTTTGAATGCCTTCCCATATTCAGAGGATGAAGTATTTCATAAATTTATTTATTGAATCCTATATTATTTGTAGCAGCCCAGAGAGGCTGGAGCAATAGCACAGCGGGTAGGGCGTTCGCCTTACAAGTGGCCAACATGGCCGACCCGAGTTCGATTCCTCCGCCCCTCTCGGAGAGCCCGGCAAGCTACCGAGAGTATTCGATATGCCAGACACAGTAACAACAAAGTCTCCAATGGAGATGTTACTGGGCCCGCTCGAGCAAATCGACGATCAACGGGAGGGCCTTTACTTTACTTTACTTTACTATATTATTTGTATCCTGATTCATATCTAAGTCTTTAAGGAAAGAAACATAGATCTCATGGCATGGCACCTTCAGTTCGCTTTCAGGATTGCATGCATATATAAATTGCAGGAGTCTCTGTGTGTGCTGCATACATGTGTGTGTGTGTGTGTGTGTGTGTGTGTGTGTGTGTGTGTGTGTGTTTGTGTTTGGGGAGGCTGAGTTTTGCAATGCCAACATGCCCACATTTGGCATGCATATGTGAATATTCCTTATATTTCCATAAAGATTTACTTACATGAAACAAAATTTGCAATCGTATGTTTGGAAATGAAGTTGATAAATAAAGAGAAAAAAATAAGAATTCATTAAAGCATCTGACTCCGAGAAGAAAAGTACTTCAAAAGGTATTACCACTAAGGCAATATAAGTTGAAATGTGAAAACTAAATTGCACCACTTGAATCATAACATTGTTTTTTTTTAACAAGTCAATGGGAATTTTATTTACAGAATAAACTTAAATGTCACCCTTGAACCATGAATACAGAAGTAATCATTCTCCTTGAGTCTAACTTACTCTGCTTTTGAACATCATAAAAAATATTAGCAATATAGATTTTAAACTGGATCTTAAAATAATAGGGCTCAATAATATTCTGTCCAAGATTCATCATGTTTCATTTGATTTTAAAATGGCTACAGTTATAAATATGGCTCTGATTATTTGTATAAAATATTACTGATGAATATTGTGTTTAAAATATTCATGTTAGGCCAGAAACAAAAATATTCATGTTGGTCCATATCAATAGTACAGCTGGTAGGGTGCTTGTTTTGAACAAAAAGATCAGAGTTTGACCTCAACCCTAGATATGCCCACCAAGTCCTAAAGTAGTGAATCCTGAGAGCAGAGAGCTAGTACTTAATCCTGAGCACTGCTGGATGTGACCCCACAAACAAAACCAAACAGAAAATTCATGTGGAATATTTCTCAGATCATCAACCTCTTTTTCTAAGTTATTACACTCGGAATGAAGATTCCAGAGTTGCACAGTAACAATAAGGATAACTGAATTCATGAGCAGTGGTTTGAATTCACTTCACATAAAATAATTATGGTAGATATTCTTTTTAAAAAACCTAAGTGTAGTTAGTTTTAGCTAAAAATAAAACATTCTATAAGGAAAATACAAAGTATTGTCTTATGAATTACAAAATAGGTTGTTTCACAGGATAATGACTTCTAGTAAATATTTCGTATGGGTAGCAAAAACTAGGTCACTGGGTTGAAGAAATTATAAATTGACAACTTACAATACAAATATAGACTAATAGAAACTATTGGATATATTGTAAGACTTAAAATGGCATAATTTTAAAAAGGATAAATGCAATTAAATAATAGAGCTATATTAACTCAAGAAAAGAAAAGTCAGGGACTTCATATTAGCACAACAATACTCTTTTAAAATGAAGAATAAAAACAAATGTTAGAAAAAATATTGACGTGTTTCTCAGTAAAGCATATCTGTGTCTAATTTCAATGAACTTCACAAATATGGATTTGGTGTCCAGAATTATCTAATTGTGTGGTTTTACCTATATAAAGTTTCAAAATAGGAAACTAAGCCTCCTAACATATTGTTGAAATACTTAAGACAATTTAGATTTTGTAATTTTATTATGGTTTTATGGCATATTTGGTAATTTGTTCTAAAAGCATTTGATGAAATACTATGATTACTATTAAGAATGTTTCTGAAGTATATACTTTGTAAGTATCACCTAAATATCTGTGTATTACATACAGAAATATATGCCTTTTAAAACTTTATTAAACACAGAAAAAGTGAGAACACATAAAGCAATACCATATGTTTATGTCAATTTACCTTCAAATAGAAAAGATTTGCAATCATATTCTTTTACTTTGGTGTAATAAATAGTAAGATGTTCACACTAAATTTTCTAACTTTTCTTTGTATATTAACAGGAAGGGGCAGGACAAATTAATTTCCTATAGATTTTATTTTTTGATCAGGATAATGTACTTTATAATATGGTTACAAGGAAATTAAAAACGCTATTAGAAAACAATAATCAATCACAGTTAACTTGAAAATATTACCTGTATAGAGAACAATTATTTTAATAATAGATGCCTTAAAGTGTACTTAGTACTTCATTAAATATATATATATTAATGTAGGAGTACTGCTATTTATTCAGCCACTGATGAATAGTTGATTGAATTGGGCATGAACTCCACCTTACTTTTTTTCCCCATTTTTTATAACTTTATTTATTGGATCACCATGAGAGCAGTTACAAATCTTTCGAGTTTAAGTCTCGGTCATACAATGAAGCATTCGTACCTTCACCAGTGCCCATTCTCCACCCCCAAAAACCCCAGTATACTCCTACCCCACACCCTCTGCCTATCTGTGGGGCAGATGAATTCCACATTACTTTCTCTTTACTTTGATTACGTTCAATATTTTGACACCAGACCCACCATATTATTTGGGATTTCCAGCAGACTCAGATCTGCTGAAAAGGTAACTGTAGACAATTTGTTTTCCACTGCTGGTTATGAATAAAATTTGATGTCGCATGGCTGCAGTAGTGGCTGTGCGATTTTGAAATTTTGAAATTTTAACAATTAAATCTGGAGATATTTCTGCCATAACCTGCTGGGTTTCGAGATTTGTTCCTTCATCTCTTGGATCATGGCCATTAAGCAGCTTGATCGGGAGTCAGAAAGGCTGTTAGAGGGTGGCAACTCGGAGTCTCAATGAGATTGGTAGGAAACGGCCAGCTCCACCCCAATCCTATGAGGCCCTTAGTGTCTCATCACTGAGGGCCCAAACCTGACTGTTCAATTTCCTCTGGGGGATGGTGGTCACAGAGCCGCCTAGGGGGAGCAGGTGGACGGACAGCACCCTTTCTCCCCTGGAGTGGCCCGGCAACAGTAACCTATTGCAGGGTCCAGACACATTTCTGCCAAAAACCACTGGGTTTCAAGAATTATTTCTGAGTCTCTGGGATGATGGCAGTTAAACAGCTTGATCAGGAGCCAGAGAGGCCATTTGTGGGTGACGACTCGAGATCTTGTTTGGATGGGGAAGAAAGGGCCGGCTCCACCCCCATCCCGTGAGGCCCCTCATGTCTCCTCATTGTGGGCCCAAACCTGACTGTCCAGTGGCTTCTGGAGGATGGTGGCCACCAGGCCAAGGCACGAAACCTATTCCCACTTGGGTTGGCCCAGCACCAGTAACGTACTGCAGGGATTGGACGCATTTCTGCCAAAGCCACTGGATTTCAAGATTTGTTTCTGAGTCTCTGGGATCATGGCCATTAAACAGCTTGATCAGGAGCCAGAGAGGCCATCTGTTGGCGGTGACTTGAGATCTTGTTGGGGTGGGAGGGAAAGGGCCAGCTCCACACCAATCCTGTGAGGCCCCGCGCGTCTCATCACTGTGAGTACAAACCTGAGTGTCCAATGGCCTCTGGTGGATGGCAGCCACCGAGCCACCAAGGGAGAGCAGGTGAAGGACAGCACCCTTTCCCCCCTGGAGTGGCCTAGAGAAAATAAGCTACTGCGGGGTCCGGATGCATTTCTGCCAATAGCCATTGCATTTCAAGATTTGTTTCTGAGTCTCTGGGATCATGGCTGTTAAGCAGCTTCATCAGGAACCAGTGATGCCGCTCATGGGTGGCAACTCAGGGTCTCGTTGGGATGAGGATGAAAAGGCTGGCTGCACCCCCATCCCATGAGGCCCCATGTGTCTCCTCATTGTGGGCCCAAATCCGACTGTCCAGTGGCCTCTGGAGGATGGTGGCCACTGGGCCGCCAGGAAGAACAGGTCAAGGCATGAAACCTAGTCCCACCTGGGGTGACCCAGTGCCTGCAACCTACTACAGGGACTGGACACATTTCTGCCAAAAGCCGTTGGGTTTTGAGACTTGTCTCTGAGTCTCCAGGATCATGGCCGTCAAGCAGTTCGATCAGGAACCGTAGAGGACATGCCTCCAATTATATAGCTGAGCCGGAGGTGGTTTGCAGGTGTGACTCCCACATACCTAACTTTTGGCCATTTACTTTTTTGGTAAACTTTGCCCCAAGTTTTGGGGTCTGGCTAAAGGCACAGCAACAATTTTGGGGTATCTGGACGTCTGAAGGTGCCATCAGGCTCCTGATTCACTCGCCTCACAGGTACAGATCAACCTGCTGGTGGCACAATACCCCCAGTACTTCATTATATTTTATCCCAAAATTCAAAAGGTGAAAGCATTTATGAATCTTCCTTTTAACCATTATTTTAACTTTGAAGTTGAGTAATATTTTCTTATGATATTCAACTGTGAAACTTATGGAGAGCTGTGGAAATTTTTCTAGGGCTGGAGTGATAGCAGAGCAGGTAGGGCATTTGCCTTGCATGCAGCTGAGCCTGCCGACCCAGGTTCAATTTCTTCTCCCCTCTCGGAGAGCCCAGCAAGCTACTGAGAGTATCTTGCCCACAGAGCAAAGCCTGGCAAGCTATCGGTGATGTATTCAATATGCCAAACACAGTAACAAGTGTCACAATGGATATGTTACTGGGCCTGCTTGAGCAAATCGATCAACAATGGGAGGGCAGTGACAGTGATAGTGATCAGAAAGCCAACGTAAATAAAATAATTCTAAGCTACAAGGCTTTCTAGTCCATAAAAAGACCGTTTAAATATAATATTTAGGGTCTGGAGCGATAGCACAGCAGGTGGGGTGTTTGCCTTGCATGTGGCTGACCTGGGTTCGATTCCGAGCATACCATATGGTTCCCTGAGCACTACCAGTAGTGATTCCTGAGTGCATGAGCCAGGAGAAACCCCTGTGCATAGCCGGGTGTGACCCAAAAAGCAAAAAAAAATATTCATTTTTCTATTTGGAAACAACATTAATAGCATCAAAATATAACAATTTTTGTTATTTTTTATAAAATAATAATTCCCTTCTATATTTGATGAAATATATCATTGTGCATGTGTAAATATAGGAGAGAGTAGATGGTCATCTTAATATATTACATTTTAGGAGTAATTTTATTTAGAATTCTTTCTAAGTATTTTCAGTGCTTTATAAAAATTTACCCTGGCAAGCCACCGATGACATATTAGATATGCCAAAAACAGTAACAACAAGTCCCACAATTTGTTCTGAGACATTACTGGTGCCCGCTCGAGCAAATCAATGAACAACAGGAGGACAGTGACAGTGACAGTAATATAAAAATTTACTTTAAAAGAACAAGAAACCAGAAGCTAACTATGCATCAAAGATATGATGCTATATTAAACAATTTTCACTTGTGTTTTAAAATAAATATAGCCTATGAGTATATAATATTTTCCTAATCTGTGAACACCAACTATTGTTTTTTTAATGATAAAGTTTCTTAAAATCAGTAATAAATTACAACTATAAATCAGTTTACATATATCTAAATAATTATCCTAGTTACAGGAATTTTGGTCAATTATTTTAGCATCAAAAAAATTGGAAAAAAATGTTACATAGTACATTTATACTTTAGTACTTACTATATGTGGGCTGGAGCGATAGCACAGTGTGTGGGGCGTTTGCCTTTCACTCAGCCCACCCAGGTTTGATTTCTCTGTCCCTCTCGGAGAGCTTGGCAAGCTCCCTGTGGTGTATTTTATATGCCAAAAACAGTAACAACAAGTCTCTAAATGGAGACATTACCGGTGCCCGCTCGAGTAAATCGATGAACAATGGGAGGACAGTGCTACAGTGAAGTCCTACTTACTATATGTAAAGCTCAATAAAAGGAAATACGTGAGACCACAGAATAAAGATTTTATTATAAAATTAATGGTTTATCAATCACTTTTTTAGTTTTCAAAATTTTTTTTTCATTTTCATTTCATCATCCTGTTATTCGTCGATTGCCTCGAGCAGGCCCCAGTAACGTCTCTTTCATCCTAGCCCTGAGATTATATTCAAGGCTATTTAGGAGAATGAGACCCATAATTGTTACTGGTATTTGGCATATTTGGTACGCCACGGGGAGTTTGCCAGACTCTGCCCTGTGGGCAGGCTACATTCGATAGCCTGCAAGTTTGTCCAAAGTAGGAATGAGACAATAAGATGTCATAAAAAAAGTTCTGATAAGATGTGGCACGGCCGCAAATGCGGCCGCGTGGTTCCGGGATCTGGATTTTATAGTCTCTGAGTCTTGGCCGCTGATGGGATTACACGGCGCCAGGGGGCCAGGTGGTGGGTGTGACCCCCGCCTACTGGAATTTGGAGGATCTGGGTGGAAGATGCTCGACTCCAATTCGAGTAGGCTTGGAGGTCTCGGCCCCGGAACCCGCGTGGCTTTGTCCCTCTGCCAGTACCTTCATGTGTGCGGAGAGTGGTCTCAGCATGGTGGTGGCTGGTCCTGGAGGTCTTCGGCTGCCGGAGCCCTGGTTGGGGCGGGGAGGAAAGCTCAACCCGCTCCCCTCCAAGGGGCTCTGGGAAGGAACACCCAGGCGCGGGGGCAGAAGACTGCACTGTTCTCGTCCGGGATCTGGATTTTATAGTCTCTGAGTCTTGGCCGCTGATGGGATTACACTGCGCCAGGGGGCCAGGTGGTGGGTGTGACCCCCGGACGAGAACAGTGCAGTCTTCTGCCCCCGCGCCTGGGTGTTCCTTCCCGGAGCCCCTTGGAGGGGAGCGGGTTGAGCTTTCCTCCCCGCCCCGACCAGGGCTCCGGCAGCCGAAGACCTCCAGGACCAGCCACCACCATGCTGAGACCACTCTCCGCACACATGAAGGTACTGGCAGAGGGACAAAGCCACGCGGGTTCCGGGGCCGAGACCTCCAAGCCTACTCCAATTGGAGTCGAGCATTTTCCACCCAGATCCTCCAAATTCCATTAGGCGGGGGTCACACCCACCACCTGGCCCCCTGGCGCCGTGTAATCCCATCAGCGGCCAAGACTCAGAGACTATAAAAAACAGTTTTCAAAATATGAAGATAAAATCTGTCATAAAATTGTTATCATTATATAAACAACAAATATATTATAACGATTAGTCTTTTCTTCATATATCTAGAAAATGTGGTTTTATTTTAAATCTCCTGAACTTATTATACTGATTATATTTCACAGGTTGGAAGGCAATTTTCATTTCTATCAGGAATACTCCATGAAGGAAAAGCACTAGAAGTAGAAGGGGCTGTGGAAATAGTAGCTCACAAGAACAATTGTCTTTATACATTATTATAAAACCATTTGTCAAAATATAAAAAATGTGATTACTGATAGTAAGTCTGAAATGTGATCACTAGGGATATTGTCTTACTCTTGGAAGAAATTATTTTCAAGATAATAGAGCCTTGCTTTGCACTTGAACAACCCATGTTCAATCTCTAGCATTCCATATTGATTGTCCCTGGAGCACTTCCAGGAGTAATTCCTGAGTTCAGAACCAGGAGTAAAGTCTAAGCATTAACAGGTGTGGCCCCAAAACTGAAACAAACAAAGCAATAAAAGATAATAATACTAAAATACACAAGTTGTAAATAAATTAATTAATTGAAAAAGAGAAAAAAAACATTTGCACTGGCAACAAAAAAGTTATTATGTGACTTTATATTATATATTACATTTTATATGTACTCTAGTTTCATATAGTAATAGCTAATTGGCCCTTATTTATTTTCTGATCATTCTATTTGCCAGTTTTAAAAGTTTTGTTGGAATAAGCAATATAAAGTAAATTTGTTATGTTCCAAAGTGGGAGGGTGAAATTGAGAGGGACACTGGGAATATTAGTCACGGGAAGGTCACATTGATGGTGTTGGAAAACTGAATACTTGAAACAACTGTATAATAAACTGCTTTGTAAGTCATGGTGTTTTTAATAAAAATAAATTTAAAAAATATTTCTTTTCTATGGTTAGTACTAGCACAGTGAAAACTATTAAAGAGTGTAAAACTGCTTAAATATTCCAATGTAATAATATTTTTATGTCAGTAGACTTTAATATTGTACTCCTATCGAATATTATAATGAGGAAAATCAAGAAAACCAGATTTGTCCTTTGAAGACTCACAGGGTGATGCTGGAGAGATAGCACAGCAGGTCAGCCATTTGCCTTTCATGTGGCATATTCGCGTTCTCCAGTGTCTCGACCAGAGTTAGCTCTGAATGCAGGGCTTGGAGTAGTTACTGAGCACTGCTGGCTGTGTACAAACACTCGCACACAAAGAAGATTCACATGCTAAAATGTTATAACACACATTAATATTTACTGTAATTTTAACTTTTATGTTTGTGGAATCTATTCATGTGTGGTTCAGACCTTAAAATTGTATTGAAAGTCTAGGGCTGTTTATAGTTTAAAAATTAACAGAAAAATATTTTCTAAAAAAATTATATTAGGATTGACATTAGCACATATGGATATATAAATTTGAGGGTCAATGTGGGTAGATCGATATGCTAAAAGTGAATTGCACCCTGAATGCACTTAAGAGTTCTGTGCAAAAACTACATTCTGTGACACATGTTAGTAAGACAATTAAGTTGGGGTATGGCATTATCCGAAAATTCAAAATGATACAGTAATATATTTATTTCATTTATATTTTCAATCATTTTCATAGTTGTGTATTATTACCTGATACATTTGATAAAGTGTTGTGGGCAGAACTCTGTGCAACAATATTTAATCAAAGCAAAAAATAATAATAAGAGCTAATAAAAACATATCCAATTGTTTGTTTTCCTGGTGCTTGAGTTTGGGTTACTAGGTGTTACAAGAAATTCAATCAAAAGGAAATGAAGGTATAAAAAAGAAAGTGGCTGAAGACAAAGAAAGAAAGGAAAGAAAAAAATGAGGTTTGGGATTGTAGAAATAGTACAGAGTATAAGATGATTGTGTTATATATTGTTTATCATGGATCTAACACCAGAACTTTGGACGGTTTCCTGAGTCTCACCAGTAATGATTCCTGAGCACAAAGTCAGGAAAAAGTCCGAAGCACTGCCACTAAGTGTGGCTTTAAACAACAAGACCAAAAATAAATAAATAAATAAATAAATAAATAAATAAATGGAGAGAAGAATTTATGTTAGCCCTAGTTTTTGGTATCATTATTATTTTTGTTTGTTATATGTAAAGGGGTTCCGTCTTTCAAATAATAGGTGCATAAGATGATGAAAAAATAATTATTTGTGGTATAAAGCCTCTGAAACATGAGGTTATGTTTTACTGAGGCAAAATGTACCTTATTCTTAGTAATTTATTCATATTAGTGAATAAGTGGTGTTAAGAAAATAAAAATTTTAATTTGTGAAATTAAGAATGAGATAATCAGAAAAAAGGTACATAGAAGCATAACTTTAGTATAATTTTCTGCACATCTAAAAATTCCCCATCACTATAAAAGAGTGCAGTTCATAAAATTAAATAAATGTCTTTGATGACCAAACATGAATTTCTATGATGCCTTTATTATTCATGACATATTTTTATTGACACAATAATGAATACCAAATTTCCCTCTAAAATAAATTACTTTATGTTTCAGTCATTTTTATTAAAAATCTCCTGGACTCATTTTTTGAGAAACAATATGAAAAACTATGTACTCAGGTCATAACCTCTGCAGTAAATCAGAAACATTTTTTATTAATAAGCAAGTTATAACAGCTATAAATTGTCTTAGTCTTGTTACTTTAATAACATCAGATGTATATCCTTTACAGAAGATGAGATTACAGAAGATACCATAGGGAGAGCGCTAGAGTCAAATAGTTTCAAAAATATTTGCCATTGTCTTCGCTATTCATAAAATAAATGTTTTTTGAAAATAATAGTTGATGTGAGGCTATGGCATTTAATAATTCTGAAAACCTATTTATTGTGTACATATTACATGGCAATAGAGATGATTTCTATTATAACACAAATCAAAGTACAATTAAAAACAAACTGTTTCTTCCCTGTGAAAGTTTGAAATTTCTTTTTACCCTTTCATTTATTGAGACGTTTCCCAATGCATGGGTGAATTTTGCAGTGCTGGAGTGTGAGAAAAATTACCGGGGTACCCTGCAGCTAGCAATTCAAGCAATCTTGTATACTTGAAAAGACAGTGAAAATGAATTTCAGGATAAAACTTATTCCTGAGGATTGAGGTGACAATTGTAGGCTACACAAATGGTTTCTGCATTCTTTGGAGTTTCATTGTGGAAAGTATTTTGTGTGCCTTCAGTGGGAATTAATCTGCACATCTAGATTTTGTAATTCAAAGCAATAAACAGGATATTAAAGAATAGATAAAATTTCCTTGGAAATTGAGTCTCATTGCATGATTTTTTTCTCTTTTATTTGCTATATAAGGAGTATTCATCAGTAGCACTGTATCTCTGTCCTCCCATTGTTCATTGATTTGCTTGAGCAGGCACCAGTAATGTCTTCAGTGTGAGATTTGTTACTGTTTTGGTCATATCTAATATGCCACGGGGAGCTAGTCAGGCTCTGCCCTGTGGGTGCATACTCTCGGTGGTTTGCCGGGCTGTCCGAGAGAGATGGAGGAATCGAACCTGGGTCGGCTGTGTGCAATGCAAAGTGGGCTGCCCACTGTGCTATTGCTCCAGCCCATTCATTGTTCATCAGTAACGAATAAATAAAGATACTCGGTAATTTACCTAAGTCTGTCTATAAGTTGAGTAGGTAGTTGTCAGCACATACTAACTTTGACGAATACTGCAAAAGAAATTCATATCATATATACTTTTACATTTTTCTAGACTTCTAAAGTCCAAGTTCTCAGGAAAATGCGAATACTTTGCAGGTTAGCTGCAATGGAGATATGGTGGGGTATCATTCTAAAATAGTCCTTCATAGCTTAAATAAAGAAGTAGCAAGAGAAATAAAGTCACACACTTAAAGATTTAAAGATTCTATATTTACTATACCTGGTGAAGTTCAAAATACTTAAGTTGAAATTACTTTATGCCACTAAAATAATTCAGCAGAAATTAAGTTGTAATTTCAAGTTAGATATATGGTCTAATGGCTCAAACTATTTTTCACCGTAGCACTGTAGCACTGCACTGTCCTCCTGTTCATCAATTTGCTCGAGCAGGCCCAGTAACATCTCCATTATGAGACTTGTTACTGTGTTTGGCATATTTAATACATCCCGGGTTGGTAGCTTGCCAGGCTTTACCATGCGGGTGAGATACTCTCGGTAGCTTGCTGGGCACTCTGGGAGGGGCAGAGGAATCGAACCCAGCTCAGCTGGGCCAGCTGCGCACAAGGCAAACAGCCTACTGCTGTGCTATGATTGCAGCTCATTTTTCACTATTTTTCCTTTTATGGATTTGGAACACAACTGGCAGTGCTCAGGGTTTCCTCCTGATTCTGTTCCAAGTCATGCTTAGAAGATCATAAGCAGTGCTGCTGAGTGAACTCAGCCTACTAACATCTGTACTTTCTCTCTGACACCCTAGAATGTATTTTCTACTAAATTACTTGATAGTGAACCCTGGTCCAATTCCTCCGCCCCTCTTCGAGAGCCTGGCAAGCTACCGAGAGTATCGTGCCCTCTTGGCAAAGCATGGGAAGCTACCCATGACATATTTGATATGTCATAAACAGTAACAAGTCTCACAATAGAGACATTACTGGTGCTCACTCAAGCAAATCGATGAACAGTGAGAAGACAGTGCTACAGTGCAGTGCTACAGTGAATCAAGTGTTTAGGTATGTTTTGTCTATTTAAATATATGTCTCCTGTTTTTTCATTTTATTTATCTACTTTTGTTGTATGTTTTGTGTAAATTGGATTAACATTTTATAAATCATCCCATATTTAAATTATTATTGTTATATATTTGATTTTTATTTGTTTGGGGGAAACCCCAGTGGTGCTCCGTAGTTACACCTGGCTCTGCACTCAGGAATCAATCCTGTTGGTCTCAGAGCACCATATGGGATGCTGGGGATCAAATTCTAGTCAGCCCCATACAAGGCAAGCACTCTATCTCCTGTACTCTCTGGCCCTCATATCTGACGTCTTGATCATTCGTCCTTCTTGTATGCCAAGAATTCCAAAGCCTTCTAAGTATCAAAAGCATCGTATAATACTAGTTCACATGACTATCCTCAGCAAAATTATATTTTTAGTTACTCATGCATTTTATTAAATGTGGATAATTTATAATATATTGTGAAACTGGAGAGCCTGGCAAGCTACCGAGAGTATTCGATATGCCAGACACAGTAACAACAAAGTCTCCAATGGAGACGTTACTGGGCCCGCTCGAGCAAATCGACGATCAACGGGAGGGCCTTTACTTTTACCTTTGTGAAACTGGAAACTTCTCCAGAATATACTGTTATTTAAAAAAATTTAGCAAGTATCAGTGTCTCAAACTCAACCTGGAATTTCCTTCTTTGCTATCTTTCCTCTCTTATACATTGACTCGTATAAATAAATATAGAGACACGTTAGACCAGCCTTACCTATAGATGTTGAGTGGAAAACTGGGAAACATCTACCTTTAAGAAAAGGGATATAATAAAAGGTAAATAGGGGTCAGAAATAGAAAAAAGAAAAAGAAAAAACATTGTGAACACAGATTGTGGCGGAAAGAGGGAGATAGAATGCTAAGGGCATTTAATTTGAGTGAATATCTACTGTAAAATAATTTTATAATGAGCACTGTAGCATTGTCCTCCAGTTGTTTATCGATTTGCTCAAGCGGGCATCAGTAATGTCTGCATTGTGAGACTTCTTATTACTGTTTTTGGCATATCAAACATGTCATGGGTAGCTTGTCAGGCTTTGCCGTGCGGGCGGGATAGTCTTGGCAGCTCACCAGGCTCTCTGAGAGGGACAGAGGAATCAAACCCAGGTTGGCCACATGCAAGACAAATGCCCTACCCATTGTGCTATCCCTCCAGTCCATGGTAATCTATATGTTAATTTTTTGGATTATTTGTTTTTTGCTGACCTGGTGGTTCTCAGGGCTTATTGTAGACACTGCTTAGGGATCACTCCTGGCAGGGCTCAGGGTCATATGGGATGCTGGTGATATGATGGGCCATGGATCAGCCCTGGGCAATCCAAGTACTTTACCTGTTGTACAATTGCTTCGGCGTTCAACTTTAATCTAAAAATCAACATTTAATTGTCATGCTATGCCATATACACTATTAATGGTTGCTTATTTTCTTAAGGATAATTCTACATTTATATGTTTTATATGCTATTTTTATATGTTTTTTCTAAGTTAGACATATGCATGATTCTAAGTCACATTTTCTTTTTTATTTTAAAGAGTCATATTTTGATAAGGAAAAACATTGAATTCTAGTGTTTTTTAAGGTTATTACTTTTTGAACACTTTTTTGCTCTGTGAAATAATTTTACATATGATACCATGGTTAGGCTTCCAACCATGGACCAATACCCTGACCCTTGTTTCTACCGATCTTGGTTATTGGTCTCATAATATGTTCTTCTGTTTTATTTTATTATATCTCCCAAATGAGTCCAATCATTCTATGCATATCCCTCTCCTTCTGACTCATTTCACTTAGCATGATATTCTCCATGTCCAACCATTTATAAGCTAATTTCATAACTACATTTTTCCTAAAACCTGCATAGTAAACCACTGTGTCGATGTAACATAGTTTCCCTTAACCAGTAATCTGTTCTTGGGCACTTAGGTTGTTTCCAGATTCTGAGTATTGTGAATACTGCTGCAGCAGTTGGGATAGAGGTTAGAGAAGAGACCACCACAATAAAGATAGCTGGGAATGATTATTCTGAATAAGAACTGTGTGCTGAAAACAAGTAAAGGAACGAACATGATAATCTTTCAGTACCTGTGTTGCAAACTGTAATTCCCCAAGAGGGATAGGGATAGGGAGAGGGAGACAGAGACAGAGACAGAGACAGAGACAGAGACAGAGACAGAGACAGAGTAGCAAAGGGCCTGCCATAGAGAAAGGCTGGGGGAGGGTGGCAGGAGGGAAACTGGGGACATTAGTGGTGGGAAATGTGCACTGGTAGAGGAATGGTAGTTGGAACACTGTATTACTGAAACCTGACCATTATCAGTTTTGTAACTCTGTACCTCACAGTGACTCAAAAAATAATTTATGAAAAAATGATACAATAGTTCAAAAAATTGAAGAGTACAGTTATGAAAATATTATTTTATACTATTTTTAGAGACAAAAATTGTGAACTTATCTTTCCTTATATTATTTCTTTATCTTCTAATTCATACATCTTATTATATTTGAAACTATTTTTTGAACTGGTTTATTAGAGAAAATAAGAACTATTATTATAATGGATGAGGGTTATTACTGCCACATACAGTAACACTAAGGAGCAATTCCTTGCTCTGTTCTCAGAATGGACCCTTGGCAGTGTTCAGGAATATATGATGCTAGGGATCCAAGCAGTATTGACTTCATTACAAGGCAAGTGCTTTAACCCTCTTTGGCCCTAAGAATAAATATTGAAAATAAATATAATGATGAATCATCTCTACACATATAGAGATAGTAGGATATAAACCAGAGATTAAAAAAACTACACGGTTCATCAAACACCGAACCGTAGATTCAGTACTTGTCAATTTGTCAATCCACTTATATGCAAAGCTATTATAACTTTTAAATTATTTACTTAATTTCATATCTTATGTAATTTTATATGATATTCTTATCTAACAACTATTCTTACCACTTTCCATATTACACACAATATACAAGATTTAAGAGTAGAGTTGTTATGATTTTGTGCCATGCCAAAGTATGGAATTTTCTCTTGAAACCAGCCTAGATATTCCTTTAATTTAGTGAATTTGTTTGCATTATTTCTTGCTGCAGACCAAGCCACTAGTTATATCTATGAATACCATTTTCCCAGGGTGCTCTATTACAAATGCCACATTTTATTTTGAAATGTTTGTTTTTTATCAGTTACATAGTATTGTAATGTCTAACTACAAAAAATATTTTATTAATATACATAGAGAAATTTAGTAGCTATTGCTCTGATAAATTTGTAGCTGCCAGAGAGTGAAGTATAGTATATACAGCTGCTGACTATTGTAAGGGCAATGTATATATATATATATATATATATTGAGTTTAAATATGTGCAAAAAATTGTTTTGATGAACCTAAATTGATTAAAAATTTTTTCATTGCAGCTATTCATATTTAAATCGCATCTTTGTTTATTCTCTATCTTTGTTTCTCAAGTCTTTTAAGTAAAATGTTAATTGAGAAAACATCACTATTTTCCTTTATGCATTCACAATCCCCAACAGGTTCTCATAAACATCAACAATTTTTAAAAAGCATAGAAAAACCTAGGAAAGAAATAATGTGTATTAAATGTTTTATTCCACCTACTTTCTTATACTCCTGAGGCCTCTTACCTATTATTCATTAGGCTGCCCTGATTTCTTCTGAACCCTAGGTACATGGTTCAGTGCTTATTTCATGGCTGGACTGATTCATATATATCAACATAATTAACTGCAACGAAATGTAGTACTGAACAAAATAAAAATTCACAAAAGTAAAATGGTGAAAGAAAACACAATTTGTAGTTTTTAGTTAATAAAGTTTTAAATGTTGTTTTATCTAAAATAAAAATAACTCAATCTTATATAATTATGCATTTAAGAAGCTAATATAAGCCAGGATGAATTTTTATTTATTTATTTTACAGTTTATGCAGTGTTTCTAATGTGAAGAAAATTAGTCCACAAAATATTTAGTAATTGAATGCTATGGTGTGTTTTAATTCCAGAATAGATACACTGGGAATGTATGAAATTGAGAGTGTAAATGTCATTTTATTATTTTTAAAAGATAGGAATTTTATAATATAGTAATGTATCATACACATTAAAATGCTACTTAGCATGAATTATTCACATCTACTTATGAAATACTTTGCATAGCTGAAATGTTGAAGTGTAAATGTTGGGCACAAATCCTTGATAAATTGAAATAAAATGATATGTATGGCTGTATTTCAAATTCACAATCATTAGTTACTTTATTCAGGTCAGTTGTAAGTTTTCAAATACTTCGTATCTCTATAAGGACCTATCCCAAAATGAAAGAAGGAACAGAAGAATAGAAAATAAAGAGTGAAAGAAATAAATAGTGAGAAGGGGGAGGAAGGAAGTAAGAATAGAAAAATGGAAAGAAGGAAGGGAGAGTGAGAGGGAGGAGACTAAAAAGAGCAGGTGAGACTTATTCTGAAACAAGTATTTATATTTTCTTGAATGTAAGAGAACTATAAATGCATTTCTATAATATATCATTTCACATCTACCCTAAAATTGCCAGTCCATTTTCCTGTAATACTGTACTGTGTTGGAAATACTACATGATAAAACAGTCCCCCCCCACACACAAAAAAATTACACACCGTGTTGATGCTCCAATCTCTATAAAATAATCTCCTAAATTAGTCAACCAGTGACACTGTTCATAGAGTAGAAGATATGTTAGTAATGCAATTGGCTAAGTTAAAAATTTAAGTAAATTCAGACAGATTTTGATTTAGAGGACAGACACAACCAGAATACTCAGGGCTCACTCTGGCCTTTGTTCTCAGGGATCACACCTGTTTGGACTTGAGGGACCAGACCATATGAGCCAGGGATAGAATAAGTCAGCTGCATGCAAGGCTAGTGCTTGACCCAGATCCTGTTACTATTTTATTTTATTTTTAATGTCGGAGTACTGCTATTTATTCAGCTGTTTGATTTGGGCGTGAATTCCACAGTACGTTTTTTTTTAATTGAATCACCATGAGATACAGTTACAAAACTTTCATGTTTGAGATTCATCCATACAATGATCGGACACCCATCCCTCCACCAGTGAACGCTTTCCACCACTATGTCCCCAGAATGCCCCCCCCCCATTCCAGTCCTCACCCTGTCTCCATGTCAGGCAATTTCCACAATACTCTACTTTTGGGCATTATGTTTCACTCAAATTTTCCCACCACCATTCAAGCCTGTCTGTCAGGAGCAGATGCTAGATCGTTTATTGTCCATTGATCATTTTGAATATCTTGGGTGCTGCAGTCACTTGCTTCTGAATCCTAGGTTGTAAATGGTTGAGTTCCAGAGACATTTCTATAGGTACACATTTTGGGATTGGACTGGCCATCTCTGGACCAGGGATGTTGTTGCACTAAGATGGCACCCGGAGGCACACTGTGGGGGTGACAGCCAAATTGATCAGCGGGTGGGGAATCGGGAGGAACAGAATGGAGCCTATGCTGCCATGCAGCACAGAGATTTAGTCCTGGAACCCGCATACATGGGCCTTGCTTGTTGAAGTACTTAGTCGCCGGGATTCCATCTGGAGTAGGTGGGAAGACTGAACCGGCTCCATCTGGGATGCACCAGTGAAATTGGCTCTGTGTGGGGTCCAGAGAGATCTTTAGTTCTGTGGTGTCTTCTGAGACTTGCTGCTTTCTCTGGATTTTGATCTCTTTTGAGATTTATTCATGGGTCTCTGAAACAAGGCCAGTAACAGTTTACAAGGTGGTGCTGGAGTTGTTTTGTGACAGTGACTTCCAGTGCTTCCATGCAAATTGGGAAGTAGTGGGAGGTAGCCCACTCCAACTTCGTGAAAGCCTGGTGATTTTAGTCACAAAGCCAGCATACCCAAATTTTCGTCAGATTTTATATTGGTGAGGTTCATCCTGAGATGGTGGAGTCAGGTCAGGGGTATTGTGGTGATTTTGAATTGTGGAAGCAAGTGGCTGCTTAGGGCTCTGCTTGGGCAGGCACAGGTCAACCTGCCCCCTCCAATGCACCCCAGTCTGTTCAGCCATGTGAAGGTTCTAGTTTAACTGTGGCCTTTGGGCTCTATAAGATTTTATCTCTGGGTCTTTGAGATAAGGTCAATAAATGAGCTTACATAGCTGAACCAGAGGTGGTTTGTGGGCATGGCTCCCACATGCCTAAATTTTGGCCATTTCATTTCTTGGTAAACTTTGTCCCAAGTTGTTGGGGATCGGCAAAGGCACAACAGTGATTTGGTGTCAGGAAGCCTGAAGACACCATCAGGCTAATGATGCACTCGCCCTACAGGTACAGATTGACCTGTTGGTAGCATCATACCCCTCCCCCCATTACTATTTTAACCTTTAACATACTTGCATGCTGTGTTGTAAATATATGTGTATATAAAATACATTGTAAATATTTTTATTTTATACGAAAGGTGAACATACCATGATTTTGTGTTTCTATATTACTGTTATATAGGCGTTTGTCTTTCTAAATAGCAATTTTTCACATATATCTGTGAAATGAAACTAAACTTCTAAGCTAGAAAATTTTGTATTTTATTCATTTTCAGATTGTTTCATGTGGTTATTTCAAATGCTTACTCGTCCATATTTTTAAATAACGTTTATAATATGGGCACAATTATAAGAGAATATTCCAATTTTATATATTATATTGAATATGATTATTTTAAAAATTGCCTACTTTATATGAAAGCTTAATTTATCTTCAAATATATTTTTTCAACAGTCTATGTAAATTTTTTATCCTTACTCTTTAACATAAATTTTTTTTAGATATGATTTAAAAAAAATAAGGATGAGAGCACAGCAGGTAAGTGCTTACTTGCCTTATATTAGTCTGATTATATTAGTTTTCAGTCCTTAGTACCCACTGACCCCCTGAGCCCATCAGAAGTGATTCTTGAGTGCAGAGTCAGGAGTAATTCCTGAGAAGAGCTTGGTGCAGCACACACACACAAAATGTTTTAAATAGAGATTCTGAGGCTTACGATGCTATTGATAATGCTTTCTCATTCACATAATTCAAATATCACACTCATCACGAGTCTTCCTGCACCCTCTCCCAAGCACCTCAATACGTCTTTCTTTTAAGCTGCCCCCACGTAATAAATTGTGGTGGTCAATTCTCCCATTCAGTTACCTTGGCTTTTTTTTTCTACCTTGCTTTTTTAATATTAATTTCTCATAGAAGAGAGATCATTTTCTATCTGTCCCTATTCTTGTGGCTAGCTTACTCAGCATGACATCCTCCAGTTTTATCCATGATGGAAACTGTATGTTTTTGTTCTTTGTTAGAGCTGCATAGTATGTCATTGTGCATATCTGCTACCACTTGTTGATCCATTCATCTGTGTTGGGCATTAGGATTATTTCCATATCTTGGTTAGTGTATTATGTATTGAGATGAACATAGGTATGTATATATCCTTTCAAATGTATTTTTGGATATGTGATTCGGGGAATAGATACCGAATAGTAATATCTCATGGTCATATGATATTTCTATTCTTATATTTTAGGGTAGATTTCTATATTGCATTCCATAAAGACTCAAATAATTGACATGCTGACATTATCAGTTACATCTATTTATATCCCATTTAGGTGGGAATAACTAACAAAGCTGTTAATATTTTTCTAACTTTTCACCTATTTTCAAAGTTAGTGTGTGCCATTCACCTTTTTTTCTATTTTCTCCCTTTTGTTAGGAGAAAGTGTGAGAGAGAAGGTGACACTATGCTTTGTTCAGAGCCCCAAGCACCACTCATTGCAATTTTTTTAGACAACCAGCCTGGGTAGTTGAGTGCTAAAGTCCTATGGAGTGTTGATGCTCTGGTCTGTTCTCTGTTGCCAGATACCAATGGAGATTCCTGGTTAGCCATAGGGAGTGTGGTACCAGAATGGAACTAGTGTTTGATGCATACAAGCACAAACCCTAAGCCCTGTACTATCTACCCAACCCACATTCTCTTTTCTTAAGTACTTAATTATAGGGCCCTCCATTTTTTAGTTTGTTTTTTAAAGCTATTCTTTCTAAAGTTGTTTATGTTTTGTGTACTTATAAAACCCATATCCCATCCACTTAAATGTAATACACACCTAATTTATGAGACATTAATAATTTTTACTCTTATAAACATGAATAAAACCATTAACTATGAACTAAAATTATGCCTTACAAATTTAATTTATATGCTCTTTGTGATATATAAACTTATAATGATTATGGCATTAATTTCAATTCAATAAGTCTGCTTTACTCTATTTTCCTCAGTGTCTAGTATAAAATATAAAGAGACAATTATTAAGAAAAATTAATATTGCAGAATTTGGCTAACTAACACATGTAAATAATTTTCCCTAGAAAATGCAACCAATATTGATAGTTGAAATAATTGTTTTGGGAACAATCATTCAGCTATAATTTTAAATTTAAAATTAGAATTATTTTAATGTTCTATTTTAGTTATTTTTGTTTACTATAATTTGAAAAGACAGCAATTATGTCCAATAGCTCGTAGTAAAGGCAAAAATTAATTTTAAATGTTTTTATTACTTATTTTTATTTAAAATCTTAACTCAAAAACTTGAAAACTTTTTCAGAGAGAACATTTATTTTTTTCATAATTAATAGAGAATTAGTGTTAAGGAACATTATTAGAGGAATGATATATTATTTTCCTTTAAGTCTCATAATATAAATTAACATCACTGTCACTGTCCTCTCGCTGTTCATTGATTTGCTTGAGCAGGCCCAGTAATGCCTCCATTGTGAGACTTGTTGTTAGTGTGTTTGTCATATCAAATACGTCACGGGGAGCTTGCCAGGCTTTGCCATGTGGGTGAGATACTCTCGGTAGCTTTCTGGTCTCTCTGAGAGGGGCAGAAAAATCGAACCTGGGTTGGCCAGGTCGACCACATGCAAGGCAAATGCCCTACTGCTGTGCTATCGCTCTAGCCCATAAATTAACATAAAAATGTAAAATTTATTCATCCTTCACGCCCTACCGAGGTCACGAGTTGCTTCCTACGAGTGGCTCTGCGGCATGGCCATGACTCCAGAAGCACAAGGACTTAATGCAGAGCGCGGCAGCTTGCGGCAGAAAAGTGAATGGACTATGCGTTAATCCACGCCACCATGCCTGCCCGGAGAGGAAAGGGTGTTGCTCCCTTCCGCTTTTTTTCCCTCTGGAAAGAAAGATGGCAGCTGCTTAAGAGCTTTATGGAAGACTAGGTATAAGCTGGTTGTGATGGGGCGACTGAAACCTCATGGGAAGGGGGGCATTCCCGGCTCGTCCTTCACGCCCTACCAAGGTCACAAGTTGCTTCCTATGAGCGGCTCTCCAGTACGGCCATGGCTCCAGAGCCACAGAAACCAATCTCATAATTATCTGACTCTCAGCAGAAACACTTCCAGGCTTGATAAGTAAAATACCAGAAATCCAAAATCACGAGGCCACGATAGCAACTATGTGACATCATTCAATTCTTGTAACCAGCTGTAGAAAACAAATTATTTCACAATGCCTTTTCAACATGTCTGATTTGGGGTTGTAAACTCTAAATAATAATGGCGCATCTTTTGTCAAAACAATGAATCTAATCAAAGTAGATAGAATGTTAACTAGAATTCATCTGCCTCACAGGCATTGGGAGGGTTGGGGGGGTATTGGGGTTTTTGGTGGTGAAAAATAAGTACTGGTGAAGGGAAATGTGTTTGATAATTGCATGACTGAGACTTAAACATGAAAGCTTTGTAACTTTTCCCACAGTGATTCAATTTAAAAAAATGTAAAATTTATTATAAAATATAAGAATATTAGAAACATCAAAAATACATGTTCTGAAAGCAGAACACAATATCAACAAAAAAGAGTACATTTTAGACAGTTACTGTGTTTATACCATTGTGGATTTCTACTTGTTCTCATAGTTCCTTATATAGCAGTGTTAGTTATACTTTGATTTTATATTTGTAATATAATAAATATATCCTTTTAAAACTTTTGTAAAGAAAAAATGCAACACAGATAATAACATTGTTTTAACATTTAGTAGTACTTTGGTTTGTATTTATCATTCCATTTAACATTTAATGCACACGAATAATTATAATTAGTATATTCTTTTTAGATAAAGGTAAAATATAGAACAAATTGCTTTCATTACCTGTACACCTATGCAGCATCTTTTATACAACATTAAAATTCTGTCCTTACTATCTGAAAAGAATGAGAGAATGAAAATTCTTTTCAAACTGCAAAGAAGTTTGCCATCTGTGTCTTAGTTTCCAAATGTACTGTATTTTTATAACTTCTTGTCCAGTCCAACATAAACGCTGGAACTGCTTTGTGATATTAATATTAAACTGGAAATGAAGATGCTACAAACATGAAAATTTCACTGATTACATCTCCTCTTATGACTAGAAATTAAAATAAATATTTTATTTATGTATGTGATAATGAATTACATTATTGTCATGCATTACTCATTTTAAATTTGTGATTGTTCTAATTAGTAATATTTGAATCCATTTATTACATTGTTACACTATATTTACATGTATTCTTTGTTATTAATAGTAATACAATAATTATTTTTAAAATATGTAAAAATGTTCATCAGTGTCATGTGAAGAATGAAAGCAAAATATAAGTAATTTTGCATTTATAATATTTGTATTTATATTTTTAATATATTCAAATTTGGCTTCCTTATGATTTATTTCGTAGTTTTTAAGTTTGGTTCTTTCAAGTTGTGATTACTGTATTTGTTATTATAATACATTCAAAGCCTACTTTATTCCTTTAATTACTTCCTTCTTTCCTTAAATTATTTATCTTATTTAGTCTTTAATTAACTTTTATATTAATTTCATTTTAATTCAATCAAGTTTATTTGGGATTTTCTATAATTTTTTCCTCTGGGTATTTATTTGGCTCACTGCCTTACATTTAATATTTATGTTTTCAGTATTGTGTATTGCCTAAATGAAAGATTGGCACAAAATGACTGGAAACTAAACAATGCTCATTGCCTGTTTTGTAAATAAAATTTTTATTGAAGTAATACTAGCACATTTACTTGTGTATGTATTGTCTATGATTCCTTTCATGCTGCCATGGTAGAATTAACTTGAATCAACAAACATAAAAGCCTGAAGTATTTACTATTAACCCCTTTGAGTAAAGTATAGCAGTGCCAAATCATTAATCAAGAATAACCTTCTCAGGGCTGGAGTGATAGCACAGTGGGTAGGGTGTTTGCCTTGCATGCAGCCGACACAGGTTGGATTCCCAGACAGGAGTAATCCCTGAGCATTGCCGGGTGTGACCCAAAAAAGAATAAAAAAAGAACCTTTTCGTCATGAACATCTCTATTTTACTCTATTAAATGCGAGCATTAATTGCATAGCAGGAATGGTTCCACACTGAAGAAAGACATCCTTAGCCTGATGCCATCCGCTAATTGGTATCTAGTCATTCAGTTGACAAAGTTACATTTTTTTTTTTGGTTATATTTATTCATTGAATCACTGTGGGAAAAGTTACAAAGCTTTCAGGTTTAAGTCTCAGTTATACAATGACCAAACACCTTTCGCTTCACCAGTACTTTTTGCCAGTATTTTTCACCATTAACAATCCAATATACCGTCTCTCCCACCCTCCCAATGCCTGTGAGTCAGATGATTTCTACTTAACTCTCTCTCTACTTTGATTACATTCATTATTTTGACAAAAGATGTACCATTATTGTTTAGAGTTTCTGCCCAACAATCAGAACTGCTGAAAAGGCATTGTGGAATAATTTGTTTTCTATAGCCAGTTAAGAGAACCAAATGATGGACTTTGGATTTCTGATATTTTACTAATTAAGTCTGGAGGGATTTCTGCCAAGATACAGATAATTACGAGATTGGTTTCTGTGCCTCTGGAGCCATGGTTGTGCCTGAGAGCCGCTTGTCGGGGGAAACTCGTGACCTCGGTAGGGCATGAAGCAAAGTTACATCTTTTATCTATTTATCTCAGGTAAGTTCTTCAGAGCAAAGAAATGATGGGTCACAGCAGCCAAAACTGCCGATGTGAGCAGTGACCTCAAAAGCTGTCACAACCAGCCTACTCACTGATTCTGGTCTAGCTTATTTCTAAATTTTTGTTCACTTGACTTAGTCAAATACCTGTGTGTGCATGTGTATATGTGTGTTTGTGTGTGTAAAAACATATATGTATATATAATATACTTGTATATACATATGTGTGTGCAATTGTCTCTTGATTACACTTCCACTAGGGAAGTTATTTTATTTGATGGTATGATCTGTACTCGTTTTCCATATAAAATCAACCTCTGAATACCATACAATTTTTACTATGGTGTATGATTCCATGGATATTCACTTATGACTAAAATCAGGAAAAATTGTTTACCTGAGTGCTAAGCATGTGCTTCAACCGTGCTTTATTTCTGTTTTTCCATCTTAATGTTTTCTAAAGTAAAGACACATACTTGTTATTTTGTGCCAGCACTCAACTTACAGGCATAGTTTCTGCATGAGTTCCCTCTTTCTGCATTGCAAACTATTTCAAAGCTTAGTTACTTAAAGAAATATCAGTTTATTACAATTACAAATTTTTTGAAATTAGATGCTAAATAGACTAATATCCTTTTTGTTTAGGAACAAATTAAATTGGAGGACACATTCCCGTAATATGAAATTAGGCATTTTAAAATATGAATTCAGAAGTTTATACTATATTCAGAATGTAGGACCAATGATCACCATTATCTACTTCTAGAATATCTTTATTGCTACAAAATAATAATGCTTTTCCATTAAACAGTCATTATCTATTTTTCAGCCTACATTCTCTGGCAGCTACTACTGTTCTGTCTATGGTTTTCACTGAAGTTGACATTTCATATAAATTGAACAAAATAATACGTGGCATTTAGCTTTGCCTTCTTTAATTTGGTATAATATTTTGTGTACATCGTACTAGCATGTAAAAGTACTCTATTATTTTTGGATAAATGCCATTTTGCTGTATGGATAATATAATTTATTAGCATAAATTGACAGGGAGTTGAGTTATTTTTACTGTTGTAAAGTAACTAAAACTATGTTAAGAACATTTGTTTTAATGAGAATATATATATATATATATATGTATGTTTAAGTAATGTATTTGAACTATATACCTGAATTGGGATTGCTGTATCTTATAGGTCTACATTTTTGTTTTTTGAGGAGCAGTTATGCACAGTATGGCACTTTTTATATCGACACTGTGAATTTTTGAGTATTCTTACTTTACACACTAGGCATTACCTTTCTCATAAGCATCCCCTTCTTTATATACTTCTGCCTTGCTAGTGAATATGAAGCCGTTTATTATGTTTCCTTCATGGATTCTCATTGTACAATGTTTTGTTTGCTCATTGACTGTTTATTTGTCTCAACTCTCAATTTGTCTTGAGGGTTGAGAAAATCTAAGGCACATGCCCATTTTTAAATTAGATTCTGCTTTTTCTCTTTTTATTTTTGAGTTGAGTTGAGAGCTTAGTTGTTACTCCAGATACTAGATTTTTATCAAATATCTGATTTGAAAATACAGCTTTAATCATGGATTAGTTCTTATTATTTCTTCAGAGTATTCTTTTGTGCTAAAATATCTTAATTTCAATTTATCATATTGTAGTCAATAATAGATTATTTATAATTAGTTGATTTCATTTTATCTATCATAAATTTATTTATATCATATTATTATTGTTAAATTCACTCCATCTGTTATTTTTGATTTTGGTTGTTTATTATTTAAATAATCATTGGCTGATTCAAGATTATTGACAATTTTTACACATTTTCTCTTATTAATTTTGTATCTGAAGATTTTAAATTTAGGACTTCAATCTAATTTGCTTCTGTGTGTCTTTGGTATAGTTGGATCTAAGTTTTTTTCTTTGCTCATAATTATTCAATTTTTTCAACAATATTTTTCAGAAATACTATTAGTTCCATCTCTAGTGGTCGGAATGTTTATTGCAACTCAATTGTTCACATGTGGGTTTATTTTTTAGATTTTCAATTCTGCTTCATTTGTTAAAATATTTGTGTAGTTTTATGTCAGTATCATACTGTTTGTTTTAATAGCTTTGTTAAATCTTTAGATTGATATGTATCCAAGCTCTATCTTCTATTTATTTATTTATTTATTTATTTGCTTTTTGGGTCACAGCCAGAAATGGTCAGAAGTTACTCCTGGCTCTGCACTCACAAATCACTGCAGGTAGTACTCAAGGACCATATGGATCGTTGGAGATGAAACACAGGTTGGCTGCATATAAAGCAAACAACCTACCTGCTGTATTATCACTCGGGTCCCAAACTTTATCTATTTCAGTATGTTTTCATTTCTCTGAATTCCATATAATTACATACGACAATTCACAGCACATTTTTGTTTCTTCAATAGCAGCTGGGATTTTTTATAGAATTGAATTTTCAACATAAATGTCTTAAATCTTCCTTCCTTCCTTCCTTCCTTCCTTCCTTCCTTCCTTCCTTCCTCCCTCCCTTCTTTCCTTCCTTCCTTCCTTCCTTCCTTCCTTCCTTCCTCCCTCCCTTCTTTCCTTCCTTCCTTCCTTCCTTCCTTCCTTCCTTCCTTCCTTCCTTCCTTCCTTCCTTTCTTTCTTTTTAATAATATAGGAATACTGCTATTTGTTCAGTTATTGATAAAGCTGATTGAATTAGGCATGAACTACACATTACTTTTTTTTAAATTGTATCACCGTGAGATCGAATTACAAAGCTTTTATGTTTGAGATTCAGCCTTACAATGATGGAACACCCATCTCTCCACCAATGCACATTTTCCACCACCTACAGCCCAGTCCTTACTCTGCCTCTATGGCAGACACTGTCTCCAATACTCTCTCTCTAATTTTGGGCATTATGTTTTGCTCGAAATTTCCCACCACTATTCAAGCCTACCTGCCAGGGGCAGACACTAGATAATTTATTTTCTATTGCTCGTTTTGAGTATCATGAGAACTCGCATGGCCGCAATTGCAAATGTAAATTTTTAGATTGTAAATGATTGGGTTCCAGAAACATCTCTGTATGGCACTAATAAATTTTGGGATTCAATTGGGAGTCTCTGGGCCAGGGCTGCTGGTGTGCTAAGATGGAGCCCAGAGGCAAATTGTGGGCAGGACAGCCAGTCTGCTGGACAGACTGGGACCCGGGGAGGGACAGCCCAGGGCCTTTGCTCCCATGAGGCCTAGAGAATTAGTTCTGGAACCGCATGCCTGGACCTTGCTTGTGGAAGGTCATCGGGATTCCATCTGGGCTGTCCCAGTGAAATTGGTATGGTATGGGGCCCAGAGAGATCTCCAGCGCTGTGTGGTGCCTTCCAGGACTTATTGCTGCGTCTATGGGTCAAGGCTGTTGGTGTACTAAGATCCACATTACAAATTTTTCAGCTGATTAAATCTTGGTGAAGTCCATCCTGATACAGTTGATTCAGGCTAGGAGTATGTCAGTGATTTTGGACTGTGGAAGCAAGTGGCTGCTGGGGGCTCTGTTTGGGCGGGCACCAGTCAACCCACCCACCTCCAATTTACTCCAGTCTGTTTAGCCATGCACTGTTCTGAGCTTTTCTATGGCTTTTGATCTCTTTTGAGATTTTTTCAGAGGTCTCTGAAGCAAGGCCTGCAGAAGACCTAACAGGGTGACACTGCAGTTTGTTAGTGAGGGTGACTGCCAACTGAGAAGTTGGGGAAGGTAGCCCACCCCAATTCTGAGAAAGCCTGGAGATTTCAGTCACAGAACCTGCATACCAGTATTTTTGGAAGATTATATCTTGGTGAGGTTCCTCCTGAGACAGTGGAGTCAGGCGGTGATTTTTGATTGTGGAAACAAGCTGCAGCTCGACCTCTCTTTGGGCAGGTCACCAGGCAACGCCCCCCCCCACTCCCCCCCACCCCGATTTACCCCAGTTAGTCCAGTCATGTGCGGTTCAGAGATTAACTGTCGCTTTGGATTTCTTTTGAGATTTTTCTATGGGTTCTCTGAAATAAGGCCAATAAATGAGCTTGTATAGCTGAGCCGGTGGTGGTTTGTGGCCATATCCCCCACATTCCTAACATTTGGCCATCTAACTTTTTGGTAAACTTGATTCCAAGTTGTTGGGGTCTGACCATAGGCACAGTGGCTATTTTGGGATATCAGAAGACCTGCGGGCACCATCAGGCTGCTGATGAACTCGCCACTTAGGTACAGGCTGACCTGCTCGCAGCATCATACCCCCTTAAATTTTTCTTATTTTACAATATTAACTCATATGCACATGGTACTTAGGCTATTAATTACGCTATTAATTTAAACAATATATAATTTATTTTAACCATGTTTTATAGATTTGATGTATAAGCCTTTAAATTTCTGCTTTAAAGCATATCTAAATACTTGGTATTTTAATGATAATATAAAGAAAACTTTTAAATTTTTTCACAGTTTTCATTGAATGTTTATAGATAGAACTTCAACAGATTCTTGCATGTTGATGTTATATCTCTTGTATTTTCATTGTTCATTTCTTTGAATATATTTAAAGGTGTTGGGGTGATAGTATAGGGGTTAGGGCTCTTGTCTTACACGTGACTAACCTGGGTTACATGCAGGACACTGCCTATAGATACCTGAGTCTTGCCAGGAATGATCTCTGTATGTAGAGCCAGGAGTAAGGTCTGTGTTCCTCCAGAAATGGTACCCCACAAAATAAAAAAGCATTTTTAAAAAAAAACCTCATTTATAGCTTTCGGTAAATACAAAATTTTAAAAAAGTGTTATTTCTGTTAACAATCTTTCATAAGTCTGAAAGATTTTTTTGTTTTCTACATGACTGATAATTTTAATTTAAAATTATAATTTCAGACAATGTCACTTAGAAATTCTGAAAATAAGTTTTTCTTCACTGGGGTTTACTATAATTTCATTGCAATTACTGTCTGTTTGTAACACTTTTGACAGAACTTTTATCCTGTAATTTATTACACATAGCCACTGAAATCTGTTTCATTTATGTTAGTGATTATGCTTTATTAAAATTTCTGAACATAAATTTTCTTAAGCTATTGAATTCAAAAATAAATATCTTCCACTCATTATTTTTCAATCAAAATTTTTGAATGTTCTATGTTTCAGTGTGTTTGTGTGTTTAGCCCTATCTTCAATATTCAGTCAGATGCCTTAAACCTCTAAATTACCCCTTATTTATTACTCCCATAGAAATTGAATGTTACCCAAAGTCAAAAACTTATTGTCTCTCTTGTCTTTTTTGATCATGCATACATGCAACATAATGTTCTAGAATTATATGGAATTTCTTATAGTTTTTAAATGCGCACAATATCACTTCTCCAAAATTCCTCCCTATAGATGCAAATCAAAACAACAATAAGATATCATCTTATCCACAGAGACTGGCACACATAAAAAATAATAGAAAAAAAAACAGTGCTGGAGTGGATGTGGGAAGAAAGGGACTCTCTTTCATTGTTGGTGGGAATGCCAACTGGTCTAGCCTTATTTGAAAACAAAATGGGCATTAGTTAAAAAAATAAGAAATTGAGTTCCAATACGACCCCACAATATCACTTCTGGTAATACATCCCGAGGGTGCAAAAAAGCACAGTAGAAATAACATATGCACCTGTATGTTCACTGCAGCACTGTTCACATTAGCCAGAATCTGGAAGCAACCCGAAAGCCTGAGAACAGACGACTGTTTAAAGAAACTTTGGTACATGTACACAATGGAATACTATGTAGCTATTAGGAAAGATGAAGTCATGAAATGTGCTTATAAGTGGATGATCATGGAGAATATAATGCTTAGTGAAATAAGTCAGAAAGAGAGGGACAGACATAGAATGTCTGCATTCATTTATGGAATATAAAATAACATAATATGTGACAAAGGTAGTAGAGACAAGGGCCAGGAATATTGCTCCATGGTTGGCAGCCTGCTTGAGTCTGGGGAGAAGGCAGCTGGAATATAGAAGGGATTACTAAATCAATGATGGCTGGAGGGATCACTCGGGATGGGAGATGTGTGTCAAAATTAGATGAAGGACCAAAGGTGATAGCCTCTCATTATCTGTATTGCAAACCATAAAATGACCAAGAGTAGGGAGAGTCTTGGGAAATTGTCTGCCATAGAGGCAGAGGAAGGGTTGGGATGGAGGGCAGGATGTTGAGGACATTCGTGGTGGAAAATGTGCACTGGTGAAGGGATGGGTATTCAATAATTGAATGACTGAACACAAACATAAAAGCTTTGTAACTGTATGTCATGGTGATTCAATAAAAAAATGAAAATTAAAACACAAAATTCCTCCCTATTGGAGCAAATCAATGAACAACGGGAGGACAGTGACAGTGACAGAATATTTTCTCAGTGTTATGCCTAACTCCAAGTAGCCACAAGATAAATATTTACTCATAAATTTATGTATCAAATATCTTAAAGCAGCACCTCAGAACTTGGAGGATAACTGCTGTTTAGTAACTGCTGCATAGTCTCATATTTATAGCTGTTCGTGAAAGCCAGTACCAGTCCGGGAGTGGGAGATGGGCCAGAGAAGATTAAAATATTACAAAATGCATGGTTCTTCCCAACATAAAATTAGTTTTCTTTCTTAAGCATTATACGGATTGTGCATTGTTTGAATTAATAGGGCTTTGAAATCATTTTTAACAATTGTTGACATTTTTGATATCATGAAGCAGTTCTAAAATTCCTTATTCCAGCAATCTCTTTTAACTTTAAAAACATTTATATGTTTGGGGAAAGGAATTCTGGTATCTTTATGTTTCCCTGAACCCTACTAGGATGATCCCTGAGTGCAGAGCCAGCAGTAATTCCTGAGCACTGGCAGGTCTGGTTCAAAAATAAGCAAAAAATGCTATATTTTTACAGAAGGCATATGGTTTTAGGTTTCTGTGTTTGGTTCTGGGCATTGCAGAAAATTGCCCATTCCCTATATTTTTGGTTCTGATGCATTGTGCCTTCCTTTTAAAGAATTATTTGTGTGTCTTCAGTCTAATTCTTTGAACTCTTCATACACAGTACTTCATATGAAGATATTTGTCGTTACATTTTCTAAATTAGAATCCCAGAGATTTTAATGCTTTTAATTTTATAGATCGTTTGCATATCACTCACAATTGCTTCTTTTTGTCAGCTTAATAGTTTCATATGATTGCCAGAGACTTGGTTAAACTTTATTTTGGGGTGTAACTATGAAGGTGTTCTTGAATAAAAATGAAATTAAATTAGATAAATCTGTTAAAGTTTGTCCTCCTATACGTCAGCTGATATTATCTCAACTCATCTTTTGTGGGACTGAACCAAACAAAAAACAATAAAAATAAAGAAAGGGAGATTTTTTTTTCTCTCGTCCAATTGAGTTAGAATACGAATGTCATTCTTCATTAATTCCCCTGGTTTTTTGGTCTTCACACCCAGATTAGGGTCTATATTATTAACTCCTTTAGTGTGAGGTCTTCTAATATGACATTAGCTATTTCATGAGCTTCTGGAATATTTATATGGAAGATCCTGAAACCTTTGGGAATTTATAATTAAATTAGTAAATTTTTAATAATAGATATCTCTACATATTTGCATATGTATATGTTATGTATGTATATATCAGGAGCAATAGCACTGCAGTTGGGCGTTTGTCTTGTGTGCAGGCGACTTAGCTGAGCTGGGTTCGATTCCTCCGCCCCTCTCGGAGAGCCTGGCAAGCTACCAAGAGTATCTCACCCGCAAGGCAAAGCCTGACAAGCTACCTGTGACGTATTCAATATGCCAAACACAGTAACAACAAGTCTCATGATGGAGATGTTTCTGGGCACACTCGAGCAAATCGATGAACAATGGGAGGACCGTGACTGTGACCTCTTTTCTAGAGACCTTTAAGTGCACAGCATTATTTTGCTTAAAGGTCAGTACACGTTAGACGTTACACATTGGGCAATGTGAAGTTGGCAAAATTAACCAAAACCGTGTTAAGAGAAAGTTACTTACTTTCAATAACCAGTTATATACTGAGAAAAAAATCGACTGAAAGTAGTTTGTGACATAATGCTAGAAAAATGCCTGAGGATCAAGACAGGTGGGACAAGAAAGGGAACAAAATCAAGAGAAAATACATAATTATGTCTGAGCTATTGGTATGGGCAACTGGTATTCGATTCTGTGGGAAACTTTTCAAAACATGCCTTTATAATTATGCTAAGTAGTGGGAAAATGAGATAGTCACCATATATTAACAGTAATTATTCATTTTTAAAAAATAATTTTTAATTGAATCACCATGAGACACACAATTGCAAAACTCTTCATGGTTGGGTTTCAGTCATACAATGTTTCAATACCCATCCCTCCACCTGTGTATATTTCCCACCACAAGTGTCCTGAATTTCCCTCTCTCCAACCTGTACCCAATCACTTTCTGCCCACCCTCTAAGGCAGGCACCTCTCTCTCTCTCTCTCTCTCTCTCTCTCTCTCTCTCTCTCTCTCTCTCTCTCTCTCTCTCTCTCTCTCTCTCTCTCTCCTTTAGGGCATTATGGATTACAATATAGATACCAAGAGGTTATCATGTTTGTTCCTTTGCCTACTTTCATCACAGAGTTCCTATCCAGAGTGAACATTTCCAACTATCATTGTCATTGTGGTTCCTTCTTTATCCCAACTGACTTCTCTCCCATTTTTTTTTAACAATTGTTCTGGTGTATCCATTTTCTGTTATTACTGAACTCCTTGGAGTCCAGGCAAAGACCATTTTAAAATGTAAAAATATTTCATATCATGTTACTGTAACACTGTCTGCTTATGTAAGCAGCCTGCTGCTGGTAATTTCTGGTATATTATAAAGAGCAAGAAGCGGTACTAGAGGTATTTTGAAAACAATCATTGAGAACAGAAGAGAAAATACATAGTTGAGACATATGTGCAGCAAACTCCATTTAGATCCCTCACACCATGAGCATCGCTAGGTATGGTCCTGAAGTTCTGCCCTCAGCATTGTCAGGTGTGACTCTGGAGACTGCTTACAAGCCCAGGCATCCTGAGTAATCCCAACACCACAGATTCTGAGTAGCATCCCATCCTTCCTTCCTGATTTGAACCTCTAGTACACTTGGTCACTGGAGAGGCCCCTGAGTCACCAGAACACTGCTTGGGAGATTCTCCAAAGTGTTTGAATAAACATTGTTATCGTATGAGATGAAACATCCAATCTGTTAAAAAGGAAAAGCTGCAAAATAGCTTTATCTGTGCACAATGTCCCTGAGTGGCATTTAAACAGTTATGTACAAATTTGATATATCAAGGAAATGAAAATTATAAAAGACCTTGACAATATAATTAAAGTTAATTTGATTCTAGTTATAAAACCGGTTCAGGAGGTTCTTGCTGGATAGTCAATGCTAGAGCTTACCATGTGAGAAGAGTGAGCTCAATTATAATGATATTGACACTTAAATTTAATTACATAACACAAATGCTTCCATCAGATAACACAAAGCCTTCTACTGATGTACAAATAATTCTAACATTTCAATTCCATAAAGAAACCTTTAAATTGCTTACAAACTAAAGTTGAAGAGAAATTTAATTGCAGAATCTGAAAAGTGATAATATTTTCTTTTATGGTAAATAAAATATATTTATTTTAGCCAATGGAATAAAAATGAGAATCATTCAAGTGATGAAAGATTCAAGACAAGAAAATAATGAATCTTTTAATAGAGACATCATGTAAATATGGTTCTAAATAATCTGCCTTCAAGAGATAATTTACTTCATGAAGACTAATATACCATATTTAAAAGAAAAAGTATATATACCTCATTATACATAGTTGACTCCAATATGATTATACCTTAATTTATTTTATATTTTATAGAAGAAAATGGCTCTAAATCATACATTTCCCTAATGAATGTCACCCTAATATTTTAAACTCAATTTAGAAATTGTAACAAAAATGTCTGGATCAAAAAAATATTATATCTTCTGTTGGTTATTTAACTTTATTCTACTTTTTAAAAATTATTTCCTGCTATACCTTAGATTAATGTGTCCAATAAAGATAAGTACAGCAGTTTCACTAAAATCTCTCATAACTATCACATTCTATCACAATGAAACCACTTAAATATGCAACAGAGGGCTGCAGAGATAATACAGAGGATAGAGCACTTGCTTTGCTCTTGTCCAACCTGGGTTCGATCTCTAGCATCCAACTGGTCTCTCCAACTTGCCAAGAGTGATCCCTGAGCACAGAGCAAGGAGGAAGATCTGATCACCACTGATATGACCCCCAAACAAAAAAAAGAAGAAAAAAGAAAAATATTTACTATCTGTTGCAAATGATTTGTTTATGTTTAAACATGTAGTTTTGAGGAATGAACATTACTTGCTAGCATAGTGGGTAGGGTGTTTGTCTTGCACACAGATGACCCACGTTCGATTCCTCCACCGCTCTTGAGGAGCCCGGCAAGCTACCCAGAGAATCCCGCATGTTCAGAGTCTGGCAAGCTCCCCGTGGCTTATTCAATATGCCAAAAACATAGTCTCACAATGGAGATGTTACTGGAGCCCGCTTGAGCAAACTGATGAACAATTGGAGGACAGCCCTACAGTGCTACAAATATACCATACATACCGTACAGCAGAAAAGGCGTTTGCATTGCATGCGGTCGATCCAGCATCCCATTTAGTTCCCTGAGCACTGTCAGGAGTAATTCCTGAGTGCATTAGCCAGGAGTAACCACTTTGCATTGCCAGACGTAACCCCAAAAGAGTCAACAAACAGGTTACGTCTGGCAATGCAAAGCCAAATATACCATAAGAAGGCTATGAGTAAGATAAAGTCTAGATTTACGATAAATGTTTTCTCTTAATTAAGTGTATTTAAAACTATATTTTCAAATTTGCTGCCCAATTTCCTGTTTTATTTTTGTTATTTTACCCTAACACTTTCTTAACTTTTGTACTTAAATTAGTAATAATATTTCGTAACATTTACTAACATGATTTTGATATATAACTATTTAGCAGAAAAAAAGAGAAATAATTAGGGGACATGTAGGAATAACTAGAGTACCTGCTTTGTGTGCAGGAGGCCCAACTGTTATGTCAGCTACTGTGTGATCCCCTGAGCACCACAATGGGGCACACCAAGCCCTTTTCAGTGCTTGCCCAAATTTCTGCAACATAATAAAAAAAGTATTTAGAGGAAAATTTCTTCCATTGCATGAACATTTTAGAAAAAAAATATGTATGTAAGTTGACAGCAAAAATCTGAGATTTCATACTAGGAAAATAGAAAAAGAAGAATAAATTAAATTTTAAAAAATAAATTAAACAAAATACCAAAAAATGAGACATTATATCTCATGGATCTTTGTCCTTTTTTATTGATCTGAGTATCTATCATTATTTCTATACCCCACTATTTTGATTAGTATATCTTTATAGCATAGTTTAAAGCCAGAAATTGCAAAATCTTTTATCTTTTTGTACAACATTACTTGGCTGTTTTACTGATTTTATGTAAATATTATTCAAATCCTTTTTATCATTGTTTTGGGGCCAATCTAGTGATACCTAGAGAATATTCCTGGCTCTACACTGAGAAATTACTCCCAGCAGTGCTCAGTGGACCACAGAGCCCTGGGGATCAAACATGAGTCAGCTGCAAGCAAGACAAGCACCCTTCTTGCTGTACTATCTATGCCCCCCCCCAGGTTATTCCAAATCACATACACAGTAACACAGACCCCTATCTCACCCCATGCACAAAATTCAAATAAAAATGAATTAAGGCCTTCAATTAAATGAATAAATATTGCTGCTCCATTTACAACAGCCACAATATGCCAATTATAATAGATGAGTCCATAAAGAAGACATTGCATGTATAAATGCAATAAGATGATCTTGTAGTCAATACTTTATGTGAAGACACCATAATTAATTGATAAAATAAAATAACCTGAAAATATTTAAAAGAAATAAAGCTACCACTATATATAGTTAACAAGATGTTTTACATATACATTCCTTGAAAAATATATAGAACAAAGTTCCACGCTATGAAGCAGATACACAAAAACCTGCTGAAATCCAATATGTAAACAATCAACTAAAAAAGAAAGAAATATTCTATTATAATTATACCTAAAATAAATATCTAGGAATAAAATTTTAAATGGGAAAAACTTGCAGATATAAAAATCAAGCAGAAATAAATCATGAAAAATAAAAGAAGAAAAGATTCTTTTTGTTGGTTTTTGTTGATTTTAGTTATGGGCCATACCCGGTGTTGCTTAAGGTATACTCCTGGCTATGAGCTCAAGAATCACTTCTGGATGGTTGGAAGAGCAACCTGGAATCAGATTTGAGTTGGACATGTGCAAGGCAAATGCCTTGCCCACTTTACTAATGCTCCTGGAAAAACACCTGTACTCATGAATTGAAGGACTACCATTCCTAAAATTATTTACCTATTCTGAGTTACTACAGAAATACTCTAATAAAGACAGTGTAACATGTACATGAGAAGTGAAAAACATGATAGAAAATAATTATCTAGAGTGGAATACAATTTATACTGTTATTAAAAACTGTCTAATGAATAAAAGAAATTATTTCCAAGTTATTACTTAAAAATTAATGGGAATGAAGAAATAATTACTTCTACTTTATTTCAAATACAAGTAAAGAGAAATGTCATACTTACAAAGATTACAAATTAATCTCCAGAACTCTTAGAAGAAGTCTCAGAAAATATCTTGACCTTTGCTTTTATGGCAAATATTTTCTGGACTGCACAAAGAACATGAAATTCATAACTGATTCATAATAATATATAATATTTAATAAAACTATTCATAATTCATATTTCTGAAAATGAATTCTTAAAATTATCATAAGAATTCTATAGCTTAGTAATAAAATATAAGACATTGAAAAATGCACATAAATTATTTGACCATATGTTTCATAAACAAAAATTCAATCAGAACACATAATTTAATTCAGAATTAATCTGACATGTTTATAACATCTACAATTTCAATGAAAGGACAAGAGAGTTAGCTCAACATATTAGATCGCAAGTGTTAGTTGCTCACTTCAGTTTCAAGTACCATATACCCAAATACTTTCATATGTTAACCTAATGATTCCAAACACCTGATGGGCTGGGGAAACACCACAACATTCAGCCCCATGAACTGGGAAAAAATATTCGTCTATCACTTACCTGACAAAGAATTAATACCTAGATACATAGAGTACTTGTAAAAATTAGCAACATAAAAACAAGCAACTCTTTAAAAGTGTATAGAAGAGATGAACTGATACGTCCTTAAAGAAGACTATACATACATGAAAAAGTATTCTTTGTTACATACCAAGAGTGAAGTGGAAATCAATACAATTATGATAGACATCTTCATGCAAGTCAGGTCGGCACACATAAAACAGACAACGATAACAAAAAAATCAGTGCAGTCATGGATATGGGGAGTAAATTATAGACCACAACACTCCTTTTACAAATATATGTATACTCAGTATTGCATATAGTACATTTATGTTGTAAAAACATGCATCTTGATCAATTTTAATGTCTAAAAAAATTAAAGCCAATCAGTAATATGTTATTATAAAGTCATATTAAGTATTTATTGTTAGACATTAGATTTCTTTTATTGGTAGTAAATTATTAATTTTCAAGTTTTCCAGTGTGAATTACTTTGCAGTTATTTTGAGGCTACAATTACCATCAGTCAATCATGTCAAATACTATTTTGAAGCAACTTGCTCAATCATGACATTTTAAAACTGTCAATTTCGAATATTTACTGAAATTATATTTTCATTATGTCTACAGCGATTCATAAGCACAAATCTTTTCTTTAATCATATTTATCCCTAATATTTTATTCATACCAATGAAGCATTAAATAGCACTCATTTGTATACAAATTGATTATATTTTGTACATTTGTATTTTGTCCTGGAGACATTAAAAAGACTCCAGAAAATCATTTATAATCTCTTTAGAAATCTTAAAGAAACTTTAGAAAATAAATCATCCTTGATGTTTAAGTTATATAATCTCAAATGTTCTCACAAGATAAATGTAAAAATAAATAAAATTGGCTAAATATTAGTTATGAGGTAATATCAATATAAATTATCATAGTCACATTCATAATTCAGTCTGCATTGTCAGAACATATTTCCCTCTTGGTTTAAGTAGTATCAAAAGAAATCCACAAGGATTTTATAACTTAACATTTCTCCTCCAGTCTGGACAGTTTAATGACAACTTGATTAGATATATGATAAAATACACATATTTTCAATGCATGGACATAACTGCTAATCAAATAAAATGCTTGTAAAGCAAATAAAAATGATTGAATTTTACCATTTTTACAATATGAATGGACCACAAAGTGACATACTAAATGAAAAAAAATTGGACTAATAAAAGCCAAATATCATATAATTACTCATAAATGTGGGAGATTTATTTTAAAATTAAGCAGATCAAATAAAATAGCACTCGTATTAACAAAGTTTTGTTTTGTTTCATTTTTTCGAGGACACACATTGTGGTGTTTAGAACTTAATCCAGAATCTGTGCTCTGATGTCACTCCTGGTGGTGCTAGGAGACAATATTTGGTACTGGGATATTTTGCTTTCCTAAGAAAACACGAGGGGCTGAAGTAACAGTACAGCATCTATAAGGTTTGCTTTGAGTGTAATTCATCAGGCTTTGATTCTAAGCACGACGTATGGTTCTCTGAGTCCCATCACTGTGAACCCTAAATCCATAGGCAGAGGTAAATCTTTGGGGTGTGCCCCCAAACCTAAATAAACAAACAGAAAATACAAAATCTTTTTTTTTACTCAATGTCCTACTTTTTCCCAATATCTCCTTTCAAAACTGATTTACATTGGTTTATAATATTTCATAAGTTTTAGGAATAAAGATTTAACCTTTAATATTCTGCATTTATGAAGATAAAGAAAAAAATCTACCTATTATCATCCCATAAACACTCATATCCACTTTACTGTAACCTGCAGCCCCTTAAAAACGTTATTGACATTTGAGAAATACTACAACGGGTGAGTTGCTTGCTTTGCTTACTGCTGAGCCCAGTTTAATTCCAGGCACCAAAAATATATAGCCCTTGGTGACAGAGCTGGAAGTAGACTCTAGTCATTTCTAGGTTTTACTGAAACTAAAATAATCCTGCCACCAATTAACTGATATAAAGCTATGCTTGAGAAAATTTCCATGCTCACTATATTGTAATGCTTGATTGGGAAATTTTTGGACCTTAGAGGCATTAAGTTTATGGGGACCTTTTTTTTTTAAATCTCATTGATTGAGGATATTGAAATTTAATGTAGTGACAAGTAAAAGTTTAGCCATTGTCACACAGGTAGAATTGTTACTTGTTTTACATGTTCATGTTTATATATTACCAGCCATTTATAAAAGTAAAAATGTGTTTATAATGTGTTGGATAAAATTGGGTTGTCCTTGCTCCTCCAGCAAGCAGCTTAGGTTTATTGAGTTACTCCCACAAAAGTGTCCCTGAGGCTCACCCAATTCCATCAAGCACTAATTATCCTATATTGCTTTTCTGTTTCCTTTACGTCATTTGCATGGTTTACTTAGCAATGTCCTTTTTGTATAGTCACAGGAATACAGTTCATACTATGCTTTGTAACTGTAGCACTGTAGCACACTCCTCCTATTGTTCATTGATTTGTTCGAGTGGGCACCAGTAATGTCTCCATTGTGAGATTTGTTGTTACCGTTTTTGGCATATTGAATATGCCACTGGGAGCTTCCCAGGTTCTGTCATGCGACAGGATACTCTTGGTAGCTTCCCAGGTTCTCTGAGAGAAACGGAGGAATCGAACCTGGGTCAGCCACCTGCAAGGTAAATGCCCTACCCTCTGTGCTATAACTGGTTCCAAAATAATATTTTCTCATGAGCATCAATATTTACTTGACTTAGCCTCAGTTACTCATGGGCATCAATATTTACTTGACTTAGCCTCAGTTGCCCTTAGTTCCTAGCACTCCAAAAGCAGGGTCTTGAAAAAGGGAATGGATGGAACCAGGGCTAGCTGTAAGCTAAAAAGAGACAAGGTAAGCGCCATAAGTATAAGTTAAGAGCACATTCATGGAACAAACTCTATCATGACCCAAAAAGAAGTAACTGAATAAGGACCCTCCTAGGGTTAGGAAGACTGGCCTGAGAACTGTGGTCTGGAATATATAGTGAGATGTTCCCAGGAAGAGCCAGCCTTAAAGTTTAATATACATCTCTTACTGTGTTCATACAAAATGACTAGAAATATTATAAGAAGTAAATTTATTATGATTGTTTAAATAGATCACTAGTTTAGGAAAGGAGAAAACAATCTACCCTGAATGGAATTCCGCCCTTGAACAGGTCTCTTAGTGATCTGGAGTGGTGAACCCTCAGATGAGATTTTGTCCTTGAGTTAATCTCCTAGAACTTCCCCTGAATTATCTGTGTTTGTTGATATGAAAATGTTCAATCCCACCTATGTGTACCCACCCTACGTGATTTCTATATAAGTATGCTCTAAGGGGAAGGAAGGGAAGGATGAGAACTGAGAATTTGAGACTTTGGAACTTTGAGTCTTTGAAGTCTTTGAGGACTAGAGCATCTGTGAGAAAAAGACGTGGACTAGATGACTATGATGACTGGAAGTAGAGGACATTGAGACTATGAAGAGACGAGGAAGAAATTGTAATTAGGTAGAGGACTTTGAGGTTTACCAGAAGACTAGGATGATGCCTCAGGCCACGACCAAACCTACCACTACCATTGTGCTGTAAGGGAGAGATTGGACTACACTGGGAAGGAGAGAGAAATAAACTGTCTACCGATTAGTCTGGGACCTGTTTCCTTGTTTCCCCAGTTCTCCATTTGCCCTTTGTCCATCCTCTGGCCTCAGGAGGCGGCTCTTGGCCACTGAATGCTAGAGTCCCGCATCTTCTATTATGCCTTTTTTTTTGTGGGAACTCACTATAATGAACTTAAATAAGCTTTATTTTATTTATATTTAAATTCAATTTAATTCATCATTTTAAGTGAAAATGACCACATTTCACTAATAATAACTATAGCCTATTTTTTTCCTGTTTAATGGCTTTTGGTATTTTTCCTTTTTGGTAATACCAGCACTTAGTTTTTTTTTTTTTCAAATTTCACAGTGAGATATGAATCAGAAAAAGAGGGACAAAATGGATTCATAGGTAAGGTAAAGGCCCTCCCGTTGATCGTCGATTTGCTTGAGCAGGCCCAGTAACGTCTCCATTGGAGACTTTGTTGTTGCTGTGTTTGGCATATCGAATACTCTCGGTAGCTTGCCGGGCTCTCCGAGAGGGGTGAAGGAATTGAACTCGGGTCGGCCAACATGGATTCATAGGTAAGATACAAAAAAAAATCCCACAGTATACAACTAACACTTAGGGGCAGTAGAAACAAGGGCCAGGAATTCCAACCAGGAAGATTGGTCCATGGTTGGAAATATGCCTCAAGTCAGAGGAGAAGGCGTAGGAGAAGGCGTTTGGGATAGAGAAGGAACCACTAAGTTAATGATGGTTGGAAGGGATCACTCTGGATGGGAGATGTGTGATGTGTGCTGAAAGTGGGTTAAGGACCAAACATGAAGGTCTCTTGTAACTGCATAGCAACCAAAAGGAGAGAGAGAGAGAGAGACGCAGAGAGAGAGAGAGAGAGAGAGAGAGAGAGAGAGAGAGAGAGAGAGAGAGAGAGAGAGAGAGAACAGAGGTAAGGACAGGGTAGTGGGAGGGATACTGGGGACTTTGATAGGAAATATACACTGGTGGAAGAATGAATGTTTGAGCATTATATGACTGAAACTGGATCATGGAAGCTTTGTAACTGTGTATCTCACAGTGATTCAAATTTTAAAAACGTTCACATTAAAGTGAAAAGAGAAGCTAAATAAGGGAAACAAAACACCATATAATCATGTTATTTTTATTACAAAACTTATATTGCCAAGCAGAATGAGAAAGGACAAGAGAAAGAGCTGAACTAGAAGTGATGTAAGGGAAAAGATTTGGGGTCTTGTGCACTTCTGGTGGTAGTGAAGGTGCAATAATTTTGTATATCAAAACGTTAAAAGCTGGCATTGTTAAAGCTACGCTATCTAAACTAAATGAAAATTAAAAGTGTCAAAACATAGTCATACCCTATTTCTTCTGGGGGGTCTATGAGGGGTTTGGGCCACATCTACCTGTGCTCAAGCCTTATACCTGTCTCTGTGCTTAAATATCATTCCTGGTTTTTGAGATCCATATGCAGTGCTTTGATCAAACCCATTCCACTGCATGCAAGACAAATATCTTGACCAATGTACTCTATATCTAGAAACGTGCTATTTCAAGTAAAATATTTGGTATTAAATATGTGACAATTATGCAATTAAATATAATTTATTTGAGATAGAAGTGCAAGTATCGTAAAAAAGAAGATTTTGGTATAGTGCTGAATTTGGTATATAAGACAATGAATCAAAAATCATCTAGTTCCATTTTATTTTCCCATTGTATATTTCTAATATTTCTAATACATGAAAACTGTAGCAATTTATAACATATTTGCCAAATCCTCCTACATTTTCATCTGAATACTTGTATATTGAAATGCAGTTAATTTATTATAAATGATATATTTCTTTTTTTACCCTTATAGTATTATGTCCATCTTTCAAATTTATATTTACAACTAGGCTGTATTTTCTATGAATTTCATTTCATGGTAATAAAAAGGACATTAAATTACTATTATTATTAATGAAAAGATGTGCCGGGTGTTTGAAAAGCACTTTTGTGGTGAAGTAGAGAAATCTATGTAGAAGTACTATGACGAGTTTTAACTCAAGCTATAAATTTTCAAAAATTTACATCATAAGAAAACCTAAAATGGGTATTTACATGCCACATTATATTGAACTGCTATAATAGCTTATTTTGTTAAAAGGTAATAAACACTAATTATTGCTGCATACATTGAAGACTCAAGAGGAAAGTTAGATCTCTTTGGAAAGTTTGTATAGTTTGAATATTACCTACATCATTATTTTGTAACTACATCATTGTGCTGTATAAATAAATCCTCTCTTCAGGACCTTTGATCCAAACTTAAGGAAGGTTCTTGTCTTGCTGTCATCAGTGATTGACTCTTCCTGTTTTTATTGCTCTGTAGCACTGTAGCACATTCCTCCAGTTGTTCATCAATTTGCTTGAGTGGGCACCAGTAATGTTTTATTGTGAGACTTGTTGTTACTGTTTTTGTCATATCAAATATGCCACGGGGAGTTTGCCAGGCTTTGCCGTGCAGGCGGGATACTCACAGTAGCTTTCCAGGCTCTCTGAGAGGGACAGAGGACTCGAACACGTGTTGGCTGTATGCAAGGCTGGGGGCTGTGTTAACACTACCTGCTGTGTTATCACTTTAGCCCCCTGTTTTAGTATATAAAATAATTATAAAGGTGATAACCATAGTCATCAATTACAATCACAAGAAAAAGGAGGGCCAGAAAGATAATACAGAAGGCAAGGCACTTGTTGGACACATGCCGATGCTGGTTTGCTTCATTGCACCATATATAGTCCTTTAGGTACTTCTAGATGTGTCATCCCCAATAAACAAACAATAAAAATGTATAGTATTGCTGATTTAAGCAAAAAAAAAATTATCAAGCTTAACCATTAAATTAGTATTTTTTCAGCCTATGAAAGTATTCCATAGGCAGAATAAAACAAATGAGTTCATCTCTAGGTAAATATTTTTATAGATTTGCATGAGTTTGAATAGTGTAAAATGTTAAAATAGAGGGATTACCTGTTACTAATTTTTAACTCACATTTTAATTATAAATTATTGGTTATTTAACAACTTGAGTAACAATGGAAGATGTGCTAAATGTTACTATTTTGAAAGAACTGTAATTTTTCAGTGTAGCATGGAAATTCTGAGCTAAAAAATCCAGGAAGGCAGAAGTGGGTTGTAGAAAAATAATTACTTGAGAAAATAAAAAGTGTAGAGTGAGAATGAATAAAGCCCATGGATAACTATAATTAGGGACAGGCCTGAGAGAAAGTCCTGGCAGTGCTTGTCTTTCTCGTCGCTGACGCAGCTTCGATTACTGACACCATGTGTGGCCCCTTAAACAATGTCAGAAGCAGCCCTGACCACAGATCCAGGAATAAGTCCTAAACACACCCAGGTGTGGCCCATAAACAAACAAACCAAAATATTTAGCGAATCATCAAAGAGCAATGAGTAGATACTGGGAGAAATTAAATAGAGTTGACATAAGCTATAACTTTCCTCGGGAATTTGCTTCTCTCCATTATCTTTAATGATATTTACATGGAATTAACTTTATTCTTGGTTATAATCATAAGACATAATTGGATTAAGGCAATAAATATGATTTATCTCTATTCATGGTGCTGACTGATTTATGAGTATCAATATGGCATAATCTGATTCAATAAAGTGAATGACTTGTTTTTTTCCTAAGTTGTTTTGACATAGAAGACTTTCTCTGAAAAATACTCCTGACAAAAGTGTTAGTAGCTGTTGTCAGTAATTTTGGTGTTATCACAGGCATATTAATAGCGAAAACTCAATTAACCAGAATATGATGATAATCCAGCAAGAATGGCAATTGTGTTAAATTTAAGTCTTGATATTTGTGTGATAGATCAAACTAACTTACTTATGTGTTTATGGTTTACAAAGAAATTCTCTTTGGAATTTGATTTGTCACATTTATCAAAAATTAATACTTTACTTTTATTTTGCCACATCCAGTGGTGTCCAGAGCTTCCTTCTAAAGTTTTGCTAAGGAATCACTCCCGACAGTGGTCAGGGGACCAGGCAAATGGACCTGAGTCAGCTGCTTACAAGACAAGTGACTTACCTTCTGTACTATCTTTCAAGTCCCCATCAAAAGTTAGGAAGAACAATAAATACTGATTTTACAGGTACACAATTCTTATTTTTATTTTTGTTGTGACTTATTTATAATCTATAAACTGTCATTATTTTATGTTTTGTAAAATTTATCCAATTCATCTGTTTTGATTGGTGATTTCAAACCTTTTTTTATTTGGTATTTCTGGTATATGGGATTTTATTAGTGATGGTCTATGCTTCGTTTCTGGTTGTTTTAGTGTTCTGATATTTCCACCATTTGTTTTTATCTATTTTTAAATATGGGTTGTTTCCCCACTTTTTTCTTATTTATACTTTTTCTTGTAAATGCTTTCGTTTCACATTTTTTATTTTGTAGTTAACATAAGCATTGGATAAAATCTGTAATAATAGTTTTTTCTCTTTTTTTGTCCAATATTGGCTTTTTAATCATTTGACTACACAAATTCTATTTTTTTCTCTCTCCCTTTTACATTTTTTGGTTGGTTCATACTACTGTTTATGTTTCTTCTAATACATTATTATTTATCACTTTGCCTAACCTTTTTTTCTATTATATCTTCTTTTGAGAATAATATTCCCTATTTATTGTAGAGAAGTCTGGTGGTATAAACTTCATTTCCTTCATTGTTCAAAAATGCTTTTAATTCTATATTGCATTTAAATTATTATTTTGAAGTCAAATTCCTCCCGGATGGAATTTTTATCTTCTTATATAGTGAACTTGGCATTTCACTCTTTTTTTCTCCTAGAGAGTTCCTGCTGAGGAATTGATGACTTATAGAAGCCTTATAGAAGTTTCTGTCCATTACATTTTTCTTTCTAGATGACTTCAATATTTAATCACTAAATTGCTATAATTTAACTATGGTCTATATTGTTGCAAGTAATTTTGTATTCATAAATTTAGAAGTTCTCTCCGCTTCATAGATCTATGTTTAACTCCTTCCTGAAGTTTCATCAGTTCTTAGCTACTATTTGTTTGAATATGGTCCCTTCTCTGCTCCCTTCTCTCTTTCACTTCTAAAATTCACATTCTTCTAATACTTTCTAAAAAAACCTGGTATATCTAGTAAATTTCCTTTGTTTTTTTTTTTCTAAATTTTGTTTCAATATGTTCTTTAATTTTACATACTTGGACTGATCTTCAATTTATGGTACTTTTTATTTAGTGAGATTAATTGTACTTATTACACTTTCCATAGCAGACCAAATTCTATAGAGTACAACTTTTCAGACCAGTTGTCCCTGTTTAGATTTTTTTAAAAAACGTCTTCAATCTATTTGGTGAAACCTTTTATTGTCACGTTTCTTGGTTGTACTTCTTTGTGCTTAGCTGAGATTCTCAAACTTGTGAAATAATTGCATTAGGTTTCTAAAATCTTTGACACCTCTTCAAGACTTTTTCAAACTTGCCATATTAAGACATACATTTCCTTGACAAATTCCATCTGTTTTGTTGTTGTTGTTGCGGTCTTGGTTGGGGAAGGTGAACCAGAAGTGCTCAGAGCTTACTCCTGATTCTGCATTCAGGAATCACTCTGGAGGCTTCAGGAAACCATTTAGGGTGCCAGGAATGAATACAATTCGGTTAAGTGCAAAGCAAGTGCCCTTCTCCCAGTGCTATCTGTTCAGCACAGCTCCCTGCATCCTCCCCTCATCTTGGTTTTAATCATTGCTTGCTGATATTTTGTGCCTATTTATTTAGGTTAGCTTATATTGTTCTTTTCTTCAAGTGATGCTGTGGTTCCATTTGGATTTTTATTTAATCTATGGGAGGAGGAAAACCAATGGCAATGTAAAGATTGAAAAAGAAGATTAATCACAGTATTTTAAGGAGTGCAATAGGGGAACATTCCTGAAGGACACTTCTAAATTTCCTCTGATCCTCCAAATGATACGTCCAAGTCCTATTCATTCTAAAACTCTTCATGAAATTTCTGTCCCTCTTGACCATGGAGCAATCTCTTAAACTATTTCCTGAATAGGGTGGCGGTACTCAGGGATTCTAGCTTGTCACTAGATTGAGCAGAAAGAGTTGTCCTCTATCTCAATATTTCTTATTTTCTTTGTTTAGATATATAATTTTATAGACAAGATATAGTTGAGGAACTAAACCAGTTGTCTTGCATGCATAAAATGCCAGTTCAAATTCACAGCACCATGTATGGTCACTCCTGAATGACAGTCAAGAATAGTTCCCAAGCACTGCAAGCCTGTGTAACTTTTCTGTGATCTGTACTAGATTTTACATTTTTATGCAGGGTGTTTTATTGATTCATGTCAATACTTCCTTTCTTATTTTCTTGCCTTCTCATTTTATACACATTTTAATTCATATGCGTTATCTAAAGCATAGGACACACTTCATGACAGTAAATTATCTTTCCTATTTCTAGTTAAAAGACAATCTTTATATTGTTTAATTTGCTTTTTTGCAGGGGAAGGCACTTGACAGCATTCAAGAATTACTCTTAGTAGGAATTACTCTTGGTAGGAATCACCCTTAGCTGGGGGACCATGTATAGTGCTGGGATTGAACCCAGATTAGTCACAAAGCCGATTAATATCCTACCTGCTATACTATATCTGTAACCCCATAATCTTTACATTGCTATATATTATAGATCTGAATGTGGAATAAACTGAAGAAACTTTTAGAAATAAAAAAACTATACTTCTGAATCAGTAATAGGATGAAGGAACTGAAAAAAATGCTGGGCATATAACTACTCTAAGGGTATAATTCAAATTCATCAACGTGAAGTAATAATTTTATTTAACATTTGAGTACCACTTTTTTTCTCTTGAAAAAAATAAACTTTTCATTTTAACAGTAGCAATTTTTACACACACACATATATATATACCTCATAACAGAAAGTCTACATTCAGAAGTTCAAACAAATCTGTTGGTAGCACCCACGAAAATTGACTAAGAGACTTCTGCTTCATGTTTTGAAGTAAGCTAAGGAGGGAAAACTCGTAAGTCATCACATTTGCACTCAACTATTTTGTCTACAGCAACTCAGGGAAATAGTTCTAGGCAAAGTCTAAATTAATGAAATTTCTGCCCCAATTGGGCTGGGGCGATAGCACAGTAGGTAGGGTATTTGCCTTGCGTGCAGCTGACCCAGTTTTGCTCCTTTTGAAGAGCACAGCAAGCTACCGAGAACATCCCGCCCACATGGCAAAGCCTGGCAAGCTCCCCATGACATATTCAATATGCCAGAAACAGTAACAACAAGTCTCACAATTTGTTGTGAGACGTTACTGGTGCCTCTCGAGCAAAATTGATCAACAACGGAAGGACAGGGCTACAGTGCTGCCACAATTAATGAACTTCAATAAGTTGGTATTATGTGAAAGACAGAAGATGGGCTGTTCCTGAGGAAAGCAATTGTCAGGGTTCTTGGTTTCCATGTAAGATGCATTCTTACATTCTTAGTCCTCTTAGCTCTTTTTCTTACAATCCATTTCTTATTCTCTGCAGGCTCCAGTGAAATTTAAGGCTGCATCTTATTACTGAGTTATTTAAATATATTTTTTACAAGGAAAATTGACTGAATTGCAAGGTAAAAAAAGGGGAGAGCTCCTCTTTTTTTCATAGTAAGTGCATGAGTGTTATCGTCCTAAATCATAGAGAAAACAGTAGATATGTTCGGCAGTTTTACACATAGCAGCAAAATTATGATTTGCTTAAATGATGTTGAAAAAAGCTAAAAAAATATTTTATCTCTTTTGGTGTGTGCGTAAATACATGTGTTATATATAGACATATTTATTCCAGTAGTCAAGTAAATCCAAATTTACATAAAAAATCTTGAGCATGCAAATTTGTTATTCAAAAATATGTATAAATGTATAGATACAATCTACAAATTGACAGATAATCACCAACATTAATGAGAAATAGCTCAGCATAGCAAGTTCATCTGAAAACATATTTGATTTGATGAATTTTCCTTTTTTTTTTTTTGCTTTTTGGTTTGTATTCACAGATTTATGTATATACACATGAATATGTTATGATTTGTGTATAAAATGCATATATAAACATAAAATATGCTTAAAGATATACATGTGTTTGTAGATAGATAGTAGCACTGCACTATCCTCCCGTTGTTCATTGATTTGCTCAAGCGGGCACCAGTAACGTCTCACAAGTTGTGAGACTTGTTACTGTTTTTGGCATATCGGATACATCACGGGGAGCTTGCCAGGCTCTGCCGTGCAGGTGAGGTACTCTTGGTAGCTTGCCGGGCTCTCCGAGAGAGGTGGAGGAATCGAACTCGGGTTGGCCATGTTGGCTGCATGCAAGGCAAATGCCCTACCCACTGTGCTATCACTGTGCTATATGTTTAATTATATAGAAACAACATATTTTTATATAATAAACAGAAGAACATAAGGGTATAGCTACAACATTTTCAAAAATAATTTTTAACAATAAATTTAATAATCTGTATTCTCTAGAAGTATATGGGTAGATTATTTCTTTTTCCTAGCAGTATCTCTATGTTCTAGTTATTCTTTAAGGTCCTCTCATCAGAATTTAGCAAATTTAGCAGCTTTTGTATAAATTAGTGCTTATTTATAAGTAGTCATAATATTATCACGATCACGATCATCCTGTTGTTCGTCGATTTCCTCGAGCAGGCACCAGTAATGTCTCCTTCTTTCTAGCCCTGAGATTTTAAAAGAGCCACTTCAATGCTCTTTCAGGATTAGGAGAATGAGACCCATCATTGTTACTGGTATTTGGCATACTGAGTACGACACGGGAAGTTTGCCAGAGTCTGCTGTGTGGGCAGGATACCTTTGGTAGCCTGTCAGGTTCTCCAAAGGAAAAATAAGACAATAAGATGCGGCCGCGCGCTTCCAGGAGCTGGGTTTTGATGGCTGTTGATGGGACCAGCTACACTGCACTGTAGCAATGTCCTCCTGCTGTTCATCGATTTGCTCGAGCAGGCCCAGTAATGTCTCCATTATGAGACTTGTTGTTACTGTGTTTGGCATATCGAATAGGTCACGGAGAGCTTGCCAGGCTTTGCCGTGTGGGTGAGATACTCTCGGTAGCTTGCCGGGCTCTCAAAGAGGGGCAGAGGAATAGAACCTGGGCGGACCTGGTTGGCCACGTGCAAGGCAAATAGCAACTATATACACATTTGTTATATATTAAAATATTTATTAAAAGACTTAACATCTTTCATTTTCCTAATATCAGGGAAGGTGCAAATATTGTTTCCAAAGATGTTTTGAAGATTTCATGTTTAGCTGAGGTTATATATTATTTAAAGAGATGTATTACTATAGACTCCAACTTAAATTCTAGTTTGGTTTTGGGTTTGGGTGTCATATCCACCTGTACTCAGGAATCACTCTTGGAGGTGCTCAGTGGACCCTGTTGTGCTATTGGGGATTGAAATGGAGTCTACTCCATGGAAGACAAGTAAGTGCCTTACACCTGTACCATCTCTTCAGCAATCCACTTATAATTCTAAAAAGACAAGTAGAAGAAATTCTTCAGAGGTACAATTTATAGGTGTGATGGACTGATTAAATTTCCATTGGAAAGTTAAAATTAATTCCAAACTTCCCACTTTAAATGTCTAGGAGAACAGTGATATTGAAAAAGTTTTCTGGGGGCCGAAGCAATAGCCCAGCAGGGAGGGTGAAGTCCAGGTTCACAATACACACACACACACACACACACACACATACACACACACACACACACACACTTTTTTTCTTTCCTAAACTATATCTCATTTCAAAGCTATCCAAAGTTACACTTGAAAGCTTTCTCTCCTCTGCTGAAAAGTGATGGCCTGAGAAAAACAATGCTTTCAAGTTCCTGCCTATCTCTATTTATTTTTTAAAAGCTCTCTACTATACAATCATTAAAAATTACAATTCTGAGTAGTTATTGATGACATGAGTATATTCTTTATGCTGTGGTTTGGAGCAAAAGCTCATGTAGCTGTTGCATACGTGACATACACTTACATATAAATACATTGGAAAACATATTTATATACAAGTGGTAAAGTTGTGGACTAAGCATAATATTACCTTTTCTGAACTGATATGATATTTGTGTAACTATATGACAAGCATATATTAAAGAAGTAGCAAGCATATAATATCTTGATGTTCTTTAAAATGAGTTGAATAAAACCATGCATCCGGACCCCTTTAATACTTTTCCATTGGGCTAGAGAGATAGCACAGGGGTTATGGCATTTGCCTTTTATGAAGCATGTCCCTTTTCAATCCCCAGCATTGTGTTCCCTGAACAGTGCCAGGGGTCAGTCCCCTGCCAACAGAGCCAAGAGCACTGTCAGATGTTGTCCAAAAGCAAAAACAAAAAGAAACAAGGAAAATAAAACAACAAACTAAAATTAAAACAAGTAAAACCTTTTAGTCTATTTTTTAGAGCTTGAAAGAGTGCAGATTATAAATTAACTGCCCAAATACAGACAGCAAAGCAAAGGGCCCTTTTATGTACTACAATATGAATCAGGTATTCATCTTTGTTTTGATTTTTGTTTTTGTGTTGGGACACACCCATGGGTTCTCAGGATATACTCCTAGCTCTGCACTCAGAAATCACCCTGGAGGCTATACAGGAGTCCAGAGATCCAACCTAGGTCTGGCCACATGCATGTCAAGCATCCTACTACCTGTCTATCTCTTTTGTTCATCAGAGATTCACTTTTAAGTCTAACTTACCTCCTCATTTATAGTTTTATTGCATGTATATTTTTGTACTTTTGTTTATTGGCTAAATATAAAAATAATGCTCCTGTTTTTATTTTTTTCCTTTTTCTCCCATTATCATATGGGTCCTTCTGGGCATAATGTCAGACAATGTAGGGAGAATTTAATTTTATTACCATTAAAATATTACATTTGATTTCATACTTGAGAAAAAGGGATTATAAAGAATTCCATTCCAGATATTTTTCATGTTTTAAAATAAAATTGTAACAGTCTCATATAAGTATACGAAACATCAGTTAGCTTCATTATTTCTCTTTCCATTACCTATTTTAACAGCTATTGCAGTTCCAATCAAAATTCAAGTGTTGTACCATGTCACAAAGTTGAGAAATATATAATTGACAGATATATAATTGCTACTATAAGGTGTAAAGTATAACCTAACAGTGGTCTTCTGATTAGTTTCAATGTTATCACAGGGCTGCATAAAAGTTAATAAGGGGCTGGAGCAATAGCACAGAGGGTAGAGCGTTTGCCTTGCACTTGGCCAACCTGGGTTTGATTCCCAGCATCCCATATGATTCCCGAAGCACCACCAGGAGTAATTCCTGAGTGCAGAGCCAAGAGTAACCCCTGTGCATCATAGGGTGTGACCCAAAAAGAAAAACAAAAGAAAAAGCAAACAAAAGTTAATAAAATACCACAGACCAATTGCACATGGGGAAGTTACCAAATAATTTTATCTCATTATTAATGGTTAATTTCAATTAGTAAAAATGCAGTAACATGATCTGAATATGAAATGGTCTCTAATTCGCTGCTGAACTAGGTGTTCTAAATTTGTAGCCCCTCTCCTCTCCTAGTACATTTGATGCTGACTTGTTATAGCAAGAGATCACTTTCATAAAAGCCAAGACTTTTAAAATCCATCTCTCTAAAAAAAGCTAACAATAGAAACTGTTGCTAGAGGCAGTCACATTTTAATTACTGCAACAAAAATATTCTCAAAATATCCAAATTATAGCAGCATATGTTTTCACTCTCAGAAACCAGTAATACGTTTATAATGAAATTTTAAATTTCAAAGATACTACTTTGCTTAAATATTGCATTTGCATTTAAAGGACAAGTTTTAATATAGAGCATGACACTAAGTAGTTTTGTAATTCTTCTTTGTATTGAATATATAAAGAAAAAATAAATTTAAAATCATATGTCATTGTATGGCACATGTATTCCTTAAGTTCTTTTATATCTTTTCTTAGATCCTCGATGTGCTTTGTATTATTTTGCAAGTCCCTCTCATTTATTTTTGCTCTTGGTGACTTTACTTTCTGGGGGTGGGGGTCAATGACATTCTAGAAGGTATGATATCAGCAGACATTTGACAAAGCCACTGCACATTTTCTGCTTGTGCTTTTTCTCCTCTCTCTTATTACCCATAAGAAGCACATGATTCTATTGCAAATCAGTCACAATTTCAAAATAAAGAATGTAAACACATGCAGAAATTTCACTTTACTATGTCATTTCAGGTTCTTGCCATGACTGAAATCCCACTATGCAAGCATCAAAAATCATTTCATTTAATGTATTACCAAGTTTGCAGGAATGAAACAGCCACCTAGTGTCAGGTTGTACACACTTATTTTCAACGAACAGAATTTGTTTAGATCCTGGATTTATTTTTCCCTTTAATCTTGCTTCTGCTTGTATTTGTGTTATGTCCTTTTTCAGTGCATTCAAATTTATATCACGCTTTTAGCATTACATTTTGGTAACTCAAATGTGATATAAGCTGAGAGAGAGCACGCATATATTGTATTTATGGAACTCTCTAGATAAGTTGATGCATGCTCTGTACATATTTTACTCTCAGAGTATACAAGTTATATAACAGAAAAATACCAATTCTTCTACTCATTTACAAGTTTCCAGATTCTGACTTCCCCAAACTTTTTTTGTAAATAAGATGCATAAGAAAATGATGTTACTGTCCACCCCATCATAATAATCATTATGTGGAATTTATAGTTACAGTCAATTCATAATTTTCATATTTTCAGAATTCTCAGACAACAACGTAGTAGATTGTGGATAATAGAATAGTGTTATGTAGGGATGTTATTCTTAGGGATTTTGAGAGTGATTAAATATTGCAGGCAGGAAAAAAAATACTGGTTGGGGCCAGAATATGGTGAGGAGTATAATAATGCCACCCTCATATCTCATATAGAGTTAACAAAGAAAATTATAACTCTATATGATTAGGAGTTAAGTAATTAGTTTCTTAGGATCGATTACTTAGAGTAAGATTTTATTTTTAAGTAGTCAGGTTTATAAACTCAGAGTCACAATCAGGAACCAAGCAAGTGTTAATAATTGGGTATTAATGACATCCTGTGACAGTAAAAAATAATAGATTACTACAAGGAGTTCAGCAAGAAATAAACAGCAAGTATAATGTCATTCAATTGAATGGCTTTCAGCAAAAAATCATTAACAAAGATACAAAGAAATACTTTGTAACTGTGTCTCACAGTGATTTAATTTAAATAACAACAAAAACAAAACTCTGAAGTTTAAAATAAAAAAATCACCTTTAAAAGGTAAAAATACACTATCAAATATATATTATAGTAACTTCTTAAAGCAAGTTATTCATTTTAATGCTTTTGTGTGTATTGTGACACATTTCTCTCCAACAGGCAGGTCAAGAGCCAATTGATATTTGAAATTAAATACCAGTTCCATTTTCTCAAAATTGATATAAGTATTCTCTCCCCTCCACTCCTGTAATTGTCATCTTACTTTTCCTATTTTTTTACTTGGCCAAATACAAATGATGATTAAATACAAGAAATCTTTGAATAATGTTATATATCCAGCAACAAATTAGCTTTTATGATATTATTATGTTGTTGCAATCTGCAAATTTAGCGTTCTACATGTGTATCATTTTCTGATTTCAGGAGGTACCATATTTTTTTGAGTGGGACTAATTTGGGAATTTTATTTTGTAAACAAATATGATACATTGTGGTAACTACTTTCTGACCATTGTTTTTTGTCCAGGGAATAAACTTGCTTCTATCTCATCTGTTTATGGAATAGAACTATTCTATTCAGGCTTATCTTTTTTAGCAGAATCTCCCATACTGGATACTAGATTTGCTAAAAATATTTAAATTCTTCCAGTCAATGCTTTTCCTTATATAGAAAATATATTTAGTGTTCAAGTGGTAGAACTGGTGTTAAGGCACTTGCCTGCATGTGGGTGACATTGGTTTAATCTCCAGAGCTACATATGTTCCCCTCAAAACCACCAGGAGTAATTAATAAGTAAAAAAGTAAGAGGCAGTGCTAAGAACTTCCTAGTTCAGTTAAAACAAAATCAAACATATATATATATTAGCGAATATATATATACCCATAAATGTATATATATACACATATATATCCCAAAAAGTAACAAAGAAGAAAAATAAAATAAATTTAAATAAATAAGAAAAAAAAGAACTGAATTAGACCAAGTATTTTTCAATATTACACAGATTATGAAACAGCTTTATTAAAAAGAAAATAAAAGATATTCTCCCTGAATATGTTTTCTCATAATACTTTTAGTTGATTAGATTTCATAAAATCTTTAAGAATTGCACAAATAATAAATATTTCACAAAAAGAATGGCATTCATACACTAATGGCTATTCCCAAGGAGAGAGCAGTTCTTCACAGACTTTGCTGGTCATGGGTGAACTCTGCTGTTAATGGTCTGTGAATAGCATCATGGAGATTCTCCTGGGGACAGGCCTAGTTGCAAATAATTTCTACCATGCAAATATGCTCATTGACCTACAATGGCGATGAAAGTGCAGCCTTCTGGAGCTGTTTGAAGCAATTAAACTTAATGTCCAGGGTAGATAATTTCTACTGCAATAACTGAGAGAGTGGCTAATGCTGCGCTCCGCCTCTGTCTCATATCCTGTAATTCCTGTTGACTTTCTCCTAAAAGTCTGTGTCAAGTGACTTCTTCTAGTGAGAGTTTCCAACAGAGTCAATGGATTTACATTGACATATATATGAAATTAAGCTGTTCAGAACATAATAGGACAATTACCAATAAGAGCTAACATTTTTGTACATTAATGCCTATATTTTTATATGCTTTCACTAGAACCATGAAGGTGTGTAGGTAGAAGCAATAGCCTGATGCATAGGTTCTAAATTGGAGGAGAGCAAGGACGTAGTAGAGTTTTATTTATTTATTTATTTATTTGTTTATTTTTAATTTCACCACATGCACTCTTATGCCTAAATAGCATATTGAATATGCTAATATGCAATGGCTTATTTGTGATTATATATTTGGCTTGAAACTCTGCAGAAGTGCTTCCACATTCTTCAAACTTCAAGCTTGATACACCAACTTGGTGTGTAAAAAGACTGTGGCAACAGCTACTACAAATTTTAAAAGGCATCAAATATTATATGTTTCTTTTTGGTTTTCAATAATCAGAAGAAACTGCCACATTCTCATATTAATTTATTGAAAATATACTTTAATGTGTTAAAAAGAGCACCCTTAAAAAGTGTTTTTTTGTTTACAATTTTAGAAAATAATATAGCAGTGCATATTTAAAAATAGGACACAATTAAGAATTGGGTTCAAAGTAAGAAAAAAATAATTCTACTAGAAATCTCTGATTTATCTTCTATTTAATGGTTTGGGAAATCTCAACACATTTCACTTTACATACATTTGTTGATGTTACTGCCTTTTTTATCTTTGAGAATTGGTAGACAAGATTAATATAAAAATTTTGGTATAAAATGTTTATTAAACTATTTTTACAGTGGTTAAAAGTGAGATAAATTTCAAGAACATATGCTAGGGATTTGGCCAAGTTCTTAGTTATTCCCAAGGGGAAAAAAATCTATGTCTAAAAATTCTATTTAAAATAAATGTTCTTTATTAGCAACACGAAGTGCTAAAATTTAATTTTTATGAAAAAATTTTTTTAAAATACATTTTTCACGAAGTTACTTAAATTGCATAATTTCCCCAATTTTTATACTAAACTTATACAACTTTTAATATACCTAGTTCAGTTGCTTTCAACATTTATATTCTCTATATTTTTAATACTCTTTTATACTTTATTTATATTTATTGGACTCAATTTTTGTTTCTTCCAGTGCGAATTTCATGAAAAGTTGAGTTTGTTAGATCTATACGATTCTATATCTTCAAATCTAGAGTAGTTTCTGCTATGATGTTGAACATTTAATATACATTTATAGGAAGAATGAATTAGTTAATGATACATTATTTCAGATATCAGATGGACTGTCATTTACATTATGAATGTATCATGGCTTTGTAAAGCAATTTTTTTAATGTTTTGTACTAAAACGCATAATATCAAGGAGTTGTCCCTGTATGTCAACATGAATACAAGTTGAGTGTATTTTTTTTTATTAGTGTTACTGATCTATTTTAATTCTCAAAAAACATCTCAAGTAAGTTTCTGTTTCATTAAGTTTCAATTTTTTTAGTTCTGTATGTCTATAAAGTTAGGAGAAAATGTGATAAGAGAAGAAAGAAATGCGGGGCTGGAGAGATCACAGAGTAGATAAGGTGTTTGCCTTGCATAGAGTTACCTGGTTTTGATTCAAGGCACAGCACGTCGCCCCCTGACTAAAGTGTGACCAGAGTAGATTGGGACCCAACTCCCCACTCCCTCAAAAAGGAATTTGAAAAGGATTTGAAAATAGTTCCTTAAATTGATAGGCTGAAATAGAGAAAAATAACAACTAGTTTTTGCTTAAACATACTATAAGCTTGGTAAGTATAAATTTACTGTGACTAATTGCTTTATTTAATTTTTTGGAGAATTTTGAAGATATTTTAGTTCTCTGTCTCTTCCTCTCTCAATAAGATGACATGAGAGAAAAGTATCCACGTTAAATGCTAAATTGCAATCTAATATGAAAATAATTTTTACATCTGAATAGTAGAAGTGCTTCAAATATTTTATAATGAATCTAGAAGTAGTCAAATCATAGGGATAATGCCAAATGTTTCCACAGTTAACATGATAACCTACATAATCACTGAATTAACAGCCAACTAATATTGGGCTAATGAGAAAAGTGAAATTTGATTCCACCGTACAACCATGGATGCTCATAGTAATCCATAAGGTATTTGAAAACTTAGAACACAACTGAAGTTCAGGCTGCTTCAAAGTACGGAAGTTGGTTCCCCCTTAGCAGTCAGGGAAAGAAGCAGTCTAAGCCTGTGATGAAATATGGTTACAGGTTAACAAGAAAGACATTTACTGTTCTCTCTAAAGGCTTTCTTCAAAATTGTTTTTGAGTATAAAAGTTATTTCTTGTCATTTAGTTGCTCACATGAAGTCTTCTCTTTCCGGTGTCCACAAAAACAAATGATTTAATGAGAGTTTACACTTAACTGAACTAATATATTTTTGTGCACAAACATATCAGCCAAAACCTTTTCCCAATTGGTTTTATCTGGATGATTTTACATCACAATACATAATGGTGGTGGACTGGAAAATGTCTAGTTAACCTCACTTCCTCCTTTGACCTGCTCTGTTTCTTGGGAGACTGACTGTTATAGACTGCATCATTTACTTTCTGACTGCAGATGGATTTGACCACAAAGCAGAATGTAGGAGATTAGAGGAGGAGAATAGAATAAGATTATTTATTTCTTCACTCACATCTTTTATGTGTTTTATAGGATCCAAGACACTAGTCAAGAATGTGTTTTTTTTATGTAATGGAAAAAAATAGCTCTAGTGAAGTACTCCAATAGCTCTAGTGATGCACCTCCTTTCTTTCTTTCTTTCTTTCTTTCTTTCTTTCTTTCTTTCTTTCTTTCTTTCTTTCTTTCTTTCTTTCTCTCTTTCTTTCTTTCTTTCTTTCTTTCTTTCTTTCTTTCTTTCTTTCCCTTCCTTCCTTCCTTCCTTCCTTCCTTCCTTCCTTCCTTCCTTCCTTCCTTCTTTCTTTCTTTCTTTCTTTCTGGCTTAATTAGGTAATAATGATCATCTACACTAAATAGTCCCCAATTTTTTCACCAAAACCTCAGCTTCTGTATATGTCTGTGCTGTAATGTAACAATTATAGGTCCATTCTAATCCTGACATTTAAGTATTATGCAGAAATTAACACAGTGAATTTGGAAAGCAAAACAATAAACAAAAAACATATCTTCAGTTCCATGCATCACTATGAACAAATGAAAAGTATTTATATATCTTGCATGCTTTTACATTAATACTTTCTATGTAAAATGATCATCCTTCATTTGATGAGCCATATTCAAAGAAACACTTCAACAACATCAATAATCTAAATATGTGCATTCGTATGGTTTCAATAAAGATTGCTTCCAAGTAAAAGTTTTATTTTTATTTATTATTTTATTTTTAACACTTCCCTACCATCTAAGAATATATGAGCATTTGTTTGGTGTCTCTTTACCTTGTTTCAGATAACGCACTCTAGCTCTATCACTGTCCTCCCGTTGTTCATCCGTTTGCTCAAGCAGGCACCAGTGACATCTCCAGTGTGAGACTTGTTGTGACTGTTTTTGGCATATTGAATGTCACGGGTAGTTTGCCAGGCTTTGCCATGCGAGCGGGACACTCTCAGTAGCTTGCTGGGCTCTCTGAGAGGTAGAGGACTAACCAAAATAAAATGGCACCATTGATAGAGATGAGAATCTCAGAAGGATTAGTTGGAGAAATACGATTTTAGTTTGGGCACTCAAGTTTTAAGGTACTAAGGGAATTAACAGACATGCATGACTAATAGGTAACTGAAAATACCATTTAAAAGCTTAAATCAAAGCTGGGATGAAGAATGGAACAGACTTGAATATAGAATTGAATACAGAATAGAATTGAAGAATTGAATAGAGAAGCTATGGGAGTTCTGGAAAGATACGTAATAAACAAAAACAAAATTGTATCAAGTAAATAGAGTAAAAATAGAACCTAAAACCCAAATGTTTAAAGAGGAAACATGACTCAACAAGTAACTTGCAAACAGGTAAAACAACTTAAAGTCTCAACATGGGTGGACTTTTAGCAGTAATAAGTATGCTAAAAATATCAATATAAGGCATGGCACAGAGCTCAAAGAAAAGGTATTTGCCTTGAAATTTGAGGCTATGAGTGCACTATAGAAAGAAAACAATTTTCACCTTGTTTCAGATAATATTCAGAAATATTCTCGTCTCTCTCTTCCTTTCTCTCATGCTCTTTTTATCTATCTCTATCTCTTTCTCTGGTTAGTTCTTTTTATAGTTTGCAATGTAGTTCAGGGAATATGCAGAAATATTTCCTCTCTCTTTTCCTCCTTTGAGATATTTTGATAAGCAGTGGAAAGAATGCATCTAGTATCTAGGCCCAGATCAACACTAAATTCCATGACTTTAAGAAGTCATAGCATTCTCTGAAGTACGAAATGGGCTCAGCCCACCCATCAGAAATTCCACCCCCAGAGAGCAGGTCAATCTGATTCTCTCCTCTCCTTGGTACTGTTCATTTGTTGTTGTTGTTGTTGTTGTTGCTTGTTTTAGAAATCAGCATAGAATCAACCATTACCCACCCCACTGAAGTACTATGTGATAGTAACTCTGTACCTGTTTTCCTGATAAAAGTAGCATATAAAAAAGCATAAGATATATGGGATATCAGAGGAACAGAATTCTCATGATAAAGATTACAGTAGGAAAATAGAAAAAAAAAAGAATTCATATTTGAATGAATCATAGCTGAGAAACCCAAATCTAGGAACTTCAAAGCACTTCTACAAAATAAATAAACACACACATTATAGTTAAAATGCACAAATTGGGAGTAAAGAGATAATACAGGAGGTATGGTACTTGCCTTGCACATAGCCAACGCTAGTTAGACTCTCCAGCACCACAAATGGTATACCAAACTGCCAAGGGTCACTGCTTGAGCACACCTGAACTTGTAAATTTTTGTTTGTTTTTATTCTGTAGTTACACCTAGAGATTCTTAAAGATTACTCCTAGATCTGCAATCAGTAATTACTTCTGGGGGGATCCAGAGACCATATGGGATGCTGGAAATTTAACATAGGTTGGCCTTGTTCAAGGCAAGCTTCCTATACTCTGTACTATCACTCTGGCTCAATTCTAAAATCTGTATGTTTTTATTTATTAATTAATTTATTGCTTTTTGAGTCACACCCAGAGATGCACAGGGGTCACTCCTGGTTCAAGCACTCAAGAATTACTCCTGGCCGTGCTCATGGGACCATATGGAAAGCTGAGAATCAAACAAGGGGCAGGCAGCATGCAAGGCAAATGCCCTACCCTCTGTGCTATCACTCCAGCCCCCAAGTATGTTTTCTTTTAAATACATACCATTTCTCTGTTAAAATTATATATGTATATATTCATTTATGTAGTATATTTAATGTTTTATCCTTAAATATGGTTGTAATATTTGATTTATGGTTCAAATTAATATTTGGTTCAAAATAATAAAATAAAATCTATTTAAAAATAGTTAGAAATAATTCTATCTTCCTGTTAGTTCTTTGCACAAATATTAAAAGAAGAATATCTACCAAAAATGTTGACTTTCCTGATGTTTTTTTTACTTTTGTACAAAATGTTAATGCTGATAAATTGTAAAGGTAAATATACATACAAAACAACTCTAAAAAGAATGGACTCAACAAAGAATTCAAGAGAAAAGATATTTGCAATCTGGTTGTTTAAATTTTATACAATCACAAAAGAATTATTAAACCTCTTAATTTTATTTGTAGAGGTAGCAGCAATTATGGGCAATAAAACAAATGGCATGTCCTTTGAAGGTGAGATTTTGTGTGAAATAAAATCTCTACCAGGTTGAAAAAGATAATCTTACCTGGTAATGATCGAAACATTTCAGATAATGAGAGGAACACCATTTCAAATCAGAAGCTGTGGATTTACAAGCTTGTCTTTAAGCTTTTCCCAGATAATAACATTTCTAGAGGCGTTTTGCTTGGTTGCCTTGTTTGAAGAAAAAAGAAATAGTAATTGATACAATATGTTGTTTACAAGTGATTTAGTAAAAGAAATACAATGAAGTACCTTACTTATTACATATTTTTCTTGTTTAGAATTCAAGTACAAATAGCTTCATAACAAAAGGGAGAGGTGGTTCTATGCACAAACTAATTTCCATGAATTTTCAGATCATATTGTAATCTAGTAAGAAATTTGTTATGTGTGTTCGTTTCCCACATAATACATATTACACATACATAGACAATGTTAAAATTCTGGCATTTTAAAAAATTCTTAAAAAGTGTTCTGCCTTTTTGTAACTTTACCTCCCCTTTCTCTCCATATACCCATACCTCAGAAAATAACAATTTAATTTCTGCCATTTTAGATTAGTGATAAGTTACACCCACCAACTGCTGTGTAAACCCATCAACGGCCATCCAGAGACTATAAAACCAAGCTCCGGGAAGAGAACAAGGCAGAGTCTCCTGCCCCCACACCTGGCTGTTGAGTTTCCCTCTTCGCCCCAAGCAGAGCCCGAACAGCTGAAGACCTCTGGGACCCAGCCAAAGTCATGCTGAGACCACTCTCCACAGGCATAAATGAGGAACCGGCAGAGGAACCCAGGTGTGTGGGACCCGGGGCTGAGATCTCCAAGCCCACTAGGTTCCAGACTGGGCCTCCTCTACCCAGCTCCCCCACCTTCCAGTAGCTAGACTGTTACACCCACCAACTGACGTGTAACCCCATCCAGAGACTATAAAACCAAGACCTCTTATTCTCTAGAATATTATTATCACTCTCAGAGCTACCGAGAGTATTCAATATGCCAGACACAGTAACAACAAAGTCTCCAATGGAGACATTACTGGGCCCGCTCGAGCAAATCGATGATCAACGGGAGGGCCTTTACTTTTACTTTACTTTACTCTCAGAGAACCCGGCAGGCTACTGAGAGTATCATACCCGCCTATATGCCTGACTAGGAACACCTGTAAAGGTGATTAGAGGCTGCCCCAAAAGCCTCTATCCGTCTCGGAGAGCCCAGCAAGCTACCGAGAGTATACTGCCCGCACGGCAGTGCCTGACAAGCTACTTGTGGTTTACTCGATATGTCAAAAGCAGTAACAATGAATGATACTTATTCCTCTGACTCTGAAGGAACCCCCAATATGTCACTGGCCTACACTTGCACGTGATAGGGACGAATGGAGATGTCACTAGGCCCGCTTGAGCGAATTGAAGAACGGGGTAATGATGATAATTTTCTAGACTTTTTTATAATCAAAAATTTTGTAAATATTTCCTCCTTTAAAGTAGCATAATTTTTTAAGAACCATTTTGTGAATCTAGAATTCATTTATTTTCATGTATAAATAGTGCTTTTATTATAAGGATATACCATAATTTTCTCATTCATTACCTTTATATAGACATTTGAGTTTTCTGAAAATATTAGATTCTAGAAAAAATTAAGTATCATAGACATCCCTGTACATAACTTTGCATCTGCATAACATTTTTTCTTTGAAAGATACCAAAGAAAAGAAAATAAAGAAAAGAAAAGAAAAGGAAAGAAGAGAAAAGAATAGAAAAGAAAAGAAAAAAAAGGAAAAGAAAAGAATAAAGAAGCACTGGGATATTTATGAAAAGAATAAATATTTTAATCAGTGATACCATTTAATATTTCAACATGAATATTTGAAAGTTGAACCTCATTTTAAATTTTGTTAAGGCATAAAAATATTTTATCTAGGGTTACTTTTTCTCCAGTATTGGATAAAATCCTTTAGAATATTTCCCCCTATTCATAATAATTTCTGTGTTCTTCTTTCCTGTTTAGGGCTAACTTCTGACTCTGCATTCAGGGATCACTTCTGGTAAGGCTTTGGAGAACATTTAGGATGCCTGGGATCCACACCTGGCTTGGCTGAGTTCAAGGCAATTCCTCTATTGGCTTGCTCTGACCCCTATCTCTCTACCTCCCCACCTCATCCTTACCCCTGAATTTAATTCTTTTCTAACATGTTTATTCTGTACTTAATTATTCAGTTAAAGAATTGAGAGCCTGCACATTCCAGTGTTTGTTTTCCCTATGTAACTCCATCATCTCCAGTACTCTGTTTTCTGAATTTTTACCACTTGTTAAACTATCAGCTACATTTCCTAACTCAGCTCTCTTGAGACTCTCTTTAAATAACCTGGTAGCTTGACATCTGTTTTGAACTGTAGTTTCTTTTGAGCTGAAATTCTTGAAAACCAGGAAAATTCAGGAGACGGTCCTTTCTTTAACCACTTATATTAACATAACCATTTTATTAATACATACATTAAATTCCCAGTGCAAGTTTTTATTAAAAATGTAAGTTTAGAAAATTTTTTCTAGCCATGCAAACTCTTTAATTCTCACAAAACATGTATACTGTAGTGACTTATATCTCATCGGTACATTGGAGACACGGAGATTGATATTGAAAATTATGCAAATTTTGATACCACTACTGAAATTAATAGAAATGCCTAGGCTTTAGAACAGCATCAATGATCTTAAAAAACTATTCTACATTTGATCTCTGCACCTGGTATAGTCTTCTCAATCCTGCTAGAACTGAATCTTGAACACAGGGTCCGAAGTCCTGAGCACCACTGGGTGTGATTGAAAACAAAATGAAACAAACAAAATTATTCTATTCTATTCTATTCTATTCTATTCTATTCTATTCTATTCTATTCTATTCCATTCTATGAGAACTGTGGTACTCATTGAGATACTGTGTGTGTGTGTGCACGTGCGTGTGCGCACACTCATGTATACATATGTACCCATGTGTTTGCAAATTGTCTTAAAAGGTATGAAATAGAAATACTAAACATTTCATAAATTCCCAGAAACATAAAATAATAAAATCATGTTATTGATTATTTGAGTATACTCTTACTAGAGATGATACTTAAAAAACCTCTGATGCTTTTCTTTCAGTTAATAAAAATAAAGATACATTATAAAGCAAAGAGTTTATGTATATTATATATTTTTGCTTTATGTATATTATATTAACATGTATACTTGTGTAAATTGTATTTCTGAATTTGCATTTGACAGAAGAAAAGAAAGTTAAAATAAAAACATAACATAGTTCATTAGTAGTTAAAATTGCAGAAAATGTTTTATATTTTGTATTTATATTTGTTATATGTGAGTAGGACTGTTATTTGCATAAAAATGAACATGGCTTATGTACGCATGTGAATGATTTAAATATATGATACTATGTGATATTGTGAAAGTGAATACAGCTTTATATCCATTGTTTGTATTTTCTACATGATTTAAGGGAGTTTTGCAGATTATTTAAAACCTGAAAGAGTCTTTGCTGTTGAATGACAAAGAGCTTGAAAGTAGACATAAGTAGCATTTTTATTTCATAAATTATAAGGAATATATTGCTTTTTTTTTCTTTTTGGGTCACACCCGGCAATGCACAGGAGTTATTCCTGGCTCTGCACTGCACTCAGGAATTACTCCTGGTGGTGCTCAAGGGACCATATGAGATGCTGGGAATCAAACCCTGGTTGGTCATGTGCAAGGCAAACACCCTACCCGCTGTGCTATCACTCCAGCCCCATCAATGACCAAATTGTTTACATAACAGTTATTTAATGATTAACAGCATCTAGCTGAGCAAATAGCATGACTTTCTTTAGATTCAAATATAGTTTTAAAATTGCTTTTAAAAATAATGTCATATAATGTAGTTGTTGTTAATATCTATTCTATAATGTGTTGTTTTACTATCTTAGAACCAGCAAATAAATTAATCGATAACAATGAAGTATTAAGTTATAAAATGTGTGTTGGTAAATATATAATGTGTACAATGTGTTAGGGAAATTTTTTATTTGCATTGTGACATGTGCATTCTGTGGCCCTGATGTCCTGACTTTGTTAATATGTGTTCCTGCTTAAAAAAAAGTGTTGAAACAGTGAAACTATTAATCTGTAAAGGTAAAGGTAAAAGGTAAAGGCCCTCCTGTTGTTCATCGATTTGCTCGAGCGGGCCCAGTAATGTCTCCATTGGAGACCTTGTTGTTACTGTGTTTGGCATATCGAATACGTCATGGGGAGCTTTCCAGGCTCTGCCGTGCGGGCGAGATACTCTCGGTAGCTTGCCAGGCTCTCCAAGAGGGGCAGAGGAATCAAACTCGGGTCAGCCATGTTGGCTGCGTGCAAGGCAAATTGATCTGTAGTTGGTATAAACATAAAAGTTGTTTAACAGAGCCAATGGGATTAGGTATTTCCTCCACCCAGGTTGGAGAAGAGTTAGTTTAAATACCCAAAGGTAAAATCTACCCAGGGGCATATTTAAAAATAAGTGAAAGAACCAACTAATTAGACTTAGTGGTGACATTTTTAGGTGATTGAATAGTGCAGGCAATAGAATTCTGTGTTTAATATTCAGGGTAGGGATAATTCTATATACACTCTATAAAATTTAGAGAAGTGGTGATAAAAATATACCTACAATGATTTGAAAACCTCGAAGAGATAAAATAAAATCAAGTGCAAAATAATGTAAGACAAATACAAATATAAAGTGTTTTATAAAAGAGAAAATTGGAATTTTAGCTTTGACTCTTGAGAGCCATCAAAAATGTTTACAGAAAATTGTTCTGTTAAATAGTATTCTACAGTAATATGTCAAAGAGTGAAGTAGCCAAATGTACTACTGAAAAGTCAAAGGAAAACTATATAACTTTATTTTTAATATAAATTCATAATAAAATCTTAACCACTAGACAGCAGATTTTACATTAAATCATTCTAAGACATTGTTTATTGAGCATTATAACCACTAAGTAGACTTTATAAATACAGTGTTACATTTATCTTTGGCAGTAGACTGATTTAAGGAATATCTGAAGGTGTTCTTTACTTGGGCATAATTACTTGGTCATACTTACTTGACTCAGGCTTCAGTTGCTGTAGTTCCTAACACCCTAAAAAGGAGGTTCGCCTTGGGACTGGGATGGACCCAGGGAGAGTGTAAAGCCACCCGGCACCAAAATGGGACTTTCTAGAAAGCATAAATGCATGATCTTGATACAAACTGTTATGATTTAAGAGACAGGTACGCCCATGGGGAAGGACAAGCTCAACTGGCGTGAGTCCAGTCTGAAATTTGCGGTAAAAAGCCTTGCTTCTCTCAGAACCCAGAGAACTAAGTTTGGGTGTCCTTGTTTCTTACTGTGTTTATCCAAACAACTGCAAGTATTGATAACATATATAAAGGGAAAGATAAAAGAGAAACATAAAGGGAAAGATAAAAGCAATGTAGATATCCCTGAAGACAGAGTGTCTCCTTGAGTTAATCTTCCCAAGAGAACTTCCTCTGTCAAATGTTTATCTATGTAAATGATCAATCACACCTATGACCTTACCTCAACACCCCTCAGATGTTCTATAAGTATGCTAGTAGTTCTGCATTAAATGGTCAATTTTCACCATCTGGCTGTGGTCCTCCATCTCCCTGTCTGTTGGAGAGGTGGGGAGGTGAGGAGGTGGCTCTAAGTCACTGAAATCACAGGTGTCATCACAGCAGCCTCCACATTTTACTTTGTGAAGTCACACTAACCTATACTAATCCTAATAGTATGCCAGTCTTAAAACCACCACATAGGCTCCAATAAAGCTTCATTTCCAGTTGTAACACAAAACACAACCATACATAATGCCAACCCTTACAGAAACCTGCCCATAATGCTACTCCTAATTTTAATCCTAACTCTGCCATATACAAGCACCTTAGAATAATAAAAACACTATTTTTGTTTAAGAAAACTTCCCATTATTTGTGAATATAAATGTATGAAAGTGAAATATTTTATTTATATATATATATATACATAATATAAATCATCCAGAGAATATTAACTTTTAAATCTCGGGGGTTGGACATACAATTTAGTTGGTAAATTCTTGTCTTGCACATGACCAACCTTCATTAAATCTCAGAAAACCCAGTATATTTTCCCTTGAGTTTTTCAAGGAGTGATATCTATGTTCAGTGCTAGAAGAGAGCCCCAAGCTTTTGACTACTCCATGTGGTCAAAAATCTCAAAATAACTAAAAATAGATAGAAAAAATAGAATAAAATAAAATTTCAAAAACTATTTTTATCACAATTTGCTTTTTTTAAAATTTTAGGTAAAAGTATCCCACAAATTTCTATTATTTATTTAAATAATTATAATCTAATACTCCAAGGATAGTTTTTATTTTTCTTCAAGCAAATAGTTAAGTGAAACCAGCAGTTAAATGAAACCAGCAGAAAATTTCAGACAGTATATTGATCCACAGATATATTGGGTAGTTCGTTTCCCTGCATTCTGTAGAATCAGGTTTAATCCTTTACACTGCATATTTTCCTCTAGTCAGTACTGATACTGACTGAGAAATGTTACCTGGTACTTGAGCATAAAACAGGAGTGAACCCTGAACAACTTTTGGGGTAGCCCATAAACAAAAAATAATTAAATATGTTCTTAGACTTAATTGATAGAATGTATGTTTATTTTGATATATAACTTATAGCTCACCAATACAACAAATAACCTCAAACATATACAAAAGCAGAAAAAAATGCTAAAATGAACAAATCCATCAACGTATTTTAAGTGTTATAAAACATTATTGCAGTTCAAATATTACAATCCAGGTGTGTTATGTCAAGGAAACAAAATTGTCTAAAACTAACCAAATGACCATTATTAATATAATAATAATGGTTGATATAAATGATTTGCAATAAATTTCACTATCATGACTACTAAAAGTTAAATGCCATTAAATCTGTGAAATAATAATATTTAATAATTATCACAAATATAAACTCAGTCACTGCACATGCAAAAAGTATTTACTTTATAATCTTGGATAATACAATAAACCTTATTTTCAATAATCTTTTAAAATATATTTTAAATTCAAGCTAAATTTATTATATACAATAGAAATGCAACATATTAAATGGTAATTGGGAATATATTTTTACTTAGGTATCATATAATAATATCTCTGAAAACTCAAAGGATATTATTTTTCTTTTTTTCTTTTTTCTTTTCTTTTTACCTTTCTTTTAGGATCACACTCAGCCATGCAAAGGGGTTACTCCTGGCTCTACACTCAGGAATTACTCCTGGCAGTGCTCCGGGGACTATATGGAATTGCTGGAAATCGAACCCAGGTTGATCACATGAAAGGCAAATGCTGTACCTACTGTGCTAACACTCCAGCCCTCCTTTTTCTTAATAGTAAGATAATTCAGGAATATAGAAGGTTAAAATTTAGTGACTTACTTATATTTCATTAGTGACAAATATGAAAATAAAGTAGAGAGGTTTTACTCTTGGTAATGTTGGTGAAAGTAGGTCAGATCAATTCTTCCACTGAGAACTGTTAGGAAAACTTGAAAAACTTGGAGGTACATAATTGAGGGCAACAGATATCCAGCAAGGTGTGAAGAATTATAGTGTTAGGTTCTTGTGAATGAAATTTAGTGGTCACACTGAGCATTTGGGACTGCTGATGGATTACTTTATTTTTTTCTCTGATCCTGATGAAGTGTTGACTTCTGGAAGGAATGATTTTAAATCGTAAAATAAAGTGCAGAAATTAAACTATATCATGTTACAATATGCTTGCAAATTATTTTTTAAGAATTATTTTTTTGACTGATAAGAATCAAACCCAAAGCCTCAAACATGTAAGGCAAGTGTTCTACCACTGGCAAAATTGCTTATTTTGTGTTCTGGGTTTAGGGCCACAATTGATTGTGCTCTTGGCTCTTTGCTCAAAGGTCACTCCTTGTGGATCTCAACGGTCCAGATGTGATGCCTGTGGTCAAATCTTTGTCAGCTCCATGCAAGACAAGCACCTCACCCATTGTACTTCCCCTGTGTCTCTGAAAATTTCTTTTTAAAAAAATAGTACGTACATTTATTTAAACATTTAATAAAAAATAAAGCTAAGTAAATTAAAGAAAAGTTTAACTTAGGAATTAAAATATAGACTATTAAATAAATTCATCATATTATATAGACTATGTTTGAAAAAATTTTGCCACACTTGCTGTACTTAGGACTCATTCCTGACACTGCACTCAGGGAATCACTCCTGGCAGACTTGGGGGGAATTTAGGGGTGTCTAGGATCAAACCTGGGTCAGCTGTGTATGTGGCATATGCTGTTTTCTCTGGACCCAATATTTACAATTTTTTGTGTTGATGTTTTGGAGTCACACCTAATAGCTCTCAGGTCGTACTTCAGGCTCTGTGTTCATGGGTTCCTCCTGATTATGCTCAGTGACCATAACAATATTGGGGATGAAACCCAAATTGGAAACATGCAAGGCAACCTAACACCTTACCTGCTGTACTATCTTTCTAGCCCAGGAAATTATATCTTAGCATGTTTTTTCATCAATAGGATTGAATTCAGAGCCTCATACATGCATGAAATTAAAATGTTGATCTAAAACTAAGTCAAGGACTTATAGACAAAACTTAATATTTTTTTCAAAAAGGGAAACAACAAAATACCTGCAGAGGAGTAAAAGAACTCATACTACAAAATATTGGCCAACAGAGAGATGATCTAACATGTTGATAATAGATAAGCAAATTTTGGATTTTCTTGTTTGCTTTATATTTTTATTCATTTATTCTTAATTAATTAATCAACTTTTTTGCTCACATTTGGCAATGCTCAGGGTTTACTCCTGACTCTGCACTCAGGAATGGCTCCAGTGGTGCTGATGGGGCAGAGACTAGAACCCTGGTCAGTCTTGTGCAAGGAAAGTCCACTATCTCTGTACTCTTGCTCTGGCCACTGAAAATAGATGAGTAGATTTAAATAATTAAATGTAAACTATGTAAAAGTGGTACATTTCTTAACTATTATGTGGTGACTTCAACTGAAAGATGCAGCAATCCTAAATTTCTAGATTCTTAAGAACCCCAAATATACACAAAGCAGAAACAAGGTGAAAGACAAAATTAAATATGCTCTGATAGTTGAATATTTATGTGCTTGTTTCTCAGTAAGTTTTTGTATAAAAATAAAACAAGAAATAACAAAGTTCACTTCCTAAAATAAGCAATATATATGAGCAGTAACTTCTAACCTGAGGACATGCAATTACCAAAAATATATGAAAGAGTTTTCATTCATTTAAGAAATGTATATCAATGCCCTGCACAATATGACTTTATATCTATCAAAAAAGATTACAATTCTAAAGAACTGGACAATCCCAAGCGGTGGAAAGAAAATGAAATAGTTGAATTACCTTAACTGCCAGAGGCAATAGAATGGTTGCAACTTCATTGGGTATTATTTTGCTGTAATCACAAACCAGTATTTCACTTCAAGGTACATATTTAACAGAAGTATAGGTATATGTATACCAATAGACTTTCAGTGCATCATTATTTGTTACAGTGCCAAGTGCTAACTGTCTAAGTGTCCAATAGCACAAAATAGATAGTTATAAATGAACTGCTATATATCAGTAAGATTGAATTTGTCTCATAAAAGACACTAAGATAACTAAACAAAATAGATGCCAAGCAGATGCCACAGCTAGGAAGATTACACTTAATTGCACTTGCTCAATTATGTGGATTATAGCTCATCCAAAGAAATTTTCTATTTAGCCAAAATACTCTTAAGGAGAGGAACAATGGATATCGCAACAGTGTTTACAAAAGAAAATTAATCAATGGGGTATTTAGCAGGAGAAACTATTTCTGGTCATATGCTGTGGAAAATAGGTAACGGATTACAATCGATTACATCTTTTCCACTGAGGACGAGATGATTTAACAACTATAGAACCTATGTTCAATGGGAAGAAGTTACATAAGACAAAGAAATAACTCAATGTTGTGCTCTGTATGCTGTTAATGGCGCTAGTGGGAACCTCAAGCCCCTCTTTTGGTAAAACCAATTCATCACTGAGGAATTTACCCAGGGGAGGATGGAAAGCTTGATTTCTCACAAATGCCTAAAAGTTCAGGATACAAATATTCATTGGTTTTTATTGACACTTTCACTGGCTTTCCCCTCCCACACTGATGAAGCCAGAGAAGTGCCTCAAGTGTTAAGGAAATAATTCCTAGATTTGGCTAGCCCAGGTCACTCAGGACAACAATGGTACTTCTATCACCTTTAAAATCACCCAAGATTTAGCCTCTGCTGTAAGGGTTATCAGCTGCACACAGTATGACACCCCCAATCATCAGGATAAGTAAGAAATTTAATCACATGCTAAAAAGATACGAGGGGTATTATATCAAGAAACTTCTGAGTCTCGGCACTTACCCAATAGCGCTTCTCAGATACAAAAAAGCTCTTAAGGCAAAACTTCAGTTTATTTCTTTTTGGCTATTATCACTGTATCACTGTCATACTGTTGTTTATAGATTTCCTCGAGCAGGCACCAGTAACGTCTCCTTTGTCCTAGCCCTGAGATTTTAGAAAGTGCCACATTTGAGGCTCTTTCAAGGTCAGGGGAATGAGACCCATCATTGTTTCTGGTTTTTGGCATATTGAATATGCCACGGGGAGTTTGCCAGACTCTGCCGTTGTGGGCAGGATACCTTCGGTAGCCTGCCAGGTTCTACAGAGTAAGAACTAAGATAAAAAAAAAAAGATGTTGTGCTGCTTTCTTCATGCGTGAGGCTTGTCGGAACGTGTGGAGAGTGGTCTCAGCATGGCTGTGGCTGGTTCCAGAGGTCTTTGGGGCAGGGAGGGAAACTCAACCCATCCCCCTCTAAGGGTCCCGGGTGAGGACAGCCAGGCAAAGGGGCAGGAGCTAAGCCTTTTAGAAGCATAAACTTTTTGCTAGACTCAAAATTTACAATTAACTACATATGTTATTAATTTAGGGCAGGTGCAGCAGGCAATTCAAGAATATGAAGTATTATTTTGAATCACCCAGATAATGTATTTACCCAACCAAAATTCAGCTGGGTATTTGAGTCTTACTGAAAACTTGGGAAGTTGGATCCTTTTCTGATTAGACACTGTCTAAATGGATGGGACCTTACCAAGTTATCTGAAGCACTCACACTCCTAGAGAATTTAGTGAAATTTCTTGTTGGGTTCATCTTGATGCAGGACCTGTGACAGCAAATCTTTCTGTTTGTCCAAGGTTCCTAGGTCCTTCAGTTATTTCAACAATGAATATATTGAGGAATAAAGATGTTCAGACTCAGGTAAAGGTAACGGTAAAGGCCCTCCCGTTGATCATCGATTTGCTCGAGCGGGCCCAGTAACGTCTCCATTGGAGACTTTGTTGTTACTGTGTTTGGCATATCGAATACTCTCGGTAGCTTGCCGGGCTCTCTGAGAGGGGCGGAGGAATCGAACTCGGGTTGGCCATGTTGGCCGCTTGTAAGGCGAACGCCAGTCGTGGAGGAACTTAGGTGTTGGACTGTTTCAAGTAAGGCTGGATATGTGTGGGTTTTTTAAAGTAGGAAAACCTGGCCATTGAGTTACATAGCAAACAAAGTGTTTGAGGGTTGCCATTTATTTCCCAGAGACATATTGTTAATTTAGGGTCTGTTTGTGTAGCTAAGATAAGGTTAATGTCTTATATTCTCAGTTATACTTGTGGGGAATGTCTGTAGACCTTTTAGATTATATAATTCACCATATGCTCAGGTACTAACTGTGTTATCTCTAAGTCTCCTATGAACCCAAAGTCTGGACAGAATTTACGATCTTGGGAAAGTTTAAACCTCCCCACTCTCAAAAAGAGCCCAAGAATATGTGAGAAAATTTAAAATGTAGAATGGAGACACCTAAAAGGAAACTATTTGCAGAAGCTGGCAAGGAGGAATTGAGACTTCCTCATTCAAGCACTCCAGGATAAAATCAGTTCCGTTTATGTTCAGTGAAGCAAACATGGTTTTGATCTTTGAGTTATATGGAGTCATTCAAACTATGTCTGTAAACCCACAGAAGACTTGAAACTTCACTTTAGAAAACCCAATATTAAAAGCTAAATCATGTCAGTTATCTTTGAACATGACTTTACAGATGGTTAGTAAAAGCAGAGAGCTAATTTATTTTATATCTTACTCATCAATATGCAGAAGAAAGATACAAAAGTTAATACAATAGCCATTATTTTATTTTTTTTCCTTAAAGATTCTGCCCTTCTTGAGCATGAGAAGCTTTCCTTCTTTGAGGCCTAATGTTTTAAAAAGTTTTCAGATCTGTCCAATTTCTCATTCAGACTGACAACTCTGAAGGCCAATACACCATTGCCTGGGGCTCAATAATACTGAACTGGCATGAGATTTCTCTCCCATACAGAGATAAGGTCTGAGTCAATTTTTTCATCATGAAGAAACCACAGAAGGAAGACCTGCATCTATGTAGTCCTTAAACATTTAAAGCAGGGGAAGTTCTAGATGGACATTTTATAGGCAGATAGAAGGGCTCTAGTAATGATCATTTAGCAAATAAAAGAACTTGAGAATAAATTTCCTAGCCCTGAAGTATCCAGAAGGCATGAAGCCTGCCTGTCTTTGACATGCAAGTCCTGAGCTCTTTAGAAACGGAGCATCTGAAGCACCTCCTAGATGTAGGAACCAAGTCACCACCCAGTTAATAGTGGAAATCTCAGAAAAGGAGACACTACTAGAATCTAAAAGTCATAATACGAATATAAAATAAGCATCAAGAATTCAATTCTTTCTCTGTGACAACGCCCATATTAACTTTTATATATTCAGAGAACCCCAGCCAAGACATTTTGGAGAGAAATTATATATCCATCTGCTTTTACTGACTGTTTGGAGAATTGCAATCCATCTTAAAAAATCACCCTCATTCTTGCTTTGTCCTCTTTATTTCTCTAAGTTTCTTCTAATAAAACTATTTTGAGTCATTAGACACACCTATTCATGGTGTTTCAATTTTAAAAAAGGGAAGGAAAGAAGGAGAGAAAGAAGGAAGGAAGGAAGGAAGGAAGGAAGGAAGGAAGGAAGGAAGGAAGGAAGGAAGGGGAGGGAGGAAGAAGGGAGAGAGAAGGATAAGAAGGAATGAAGGAAAGAAGGGAGGGAAGAAGATAATTCGAGAAAATGATGCAACTTTCTTTTATACAAAGTTCAGGATCAGGAAAGGTAATCTACTATATTTCAAGCTAAAATTGTGGACATTTTAAAGGAAGATTGATACAGTGGGAGTGGGAGGGTGTATCACTAGATAAACTAATTAATCTAATGTTAATCTAATCTAGTTATTTTCATCTTACTTGCCTGGAAAGTTATACAATCAAGAATAGATGGTGGCAAATAAGGTAAAGGTAAAGGCCCTCCCATTGATCGTCGATTTGCTCGAGCGGGCCCAGTAACGTCTCCATTGGAGACTTTGTTGTTACTGTGTCTGGCATATCGAATACTCTCGGTAGCTTGCCGGGCTCTCCGAGAGGGGCGGAGGAATCGAACTTGGGTCGGCCATGTTGGCCGCGTGTAAGGCGAACGCCCTACCCGCTGTGCTATCGCTGGAGCGATAGCACAGCGGGTAGGGCGTTCGCCTTACACGCGGCCAACATGGTGGCAAATAACCGCAGATAAATCAAAACCCAGCCAGGAAACAGGGACGCACACAGGTAGGCACACAGAAACACACACACAAAAAAACAACATCAGAGGGAGGAAATTTTTCTTTCAGTTTCTACACTCTCTTTCTGCTTTCTCACCTCACATTTTTAGAGATGTGATTTAAATGTTGATATGGGTTTGTGCTGTGAGGTGCATGACTAATATGTACTCCTGGCTTTTTTTTCCTTTATTATTTATCTAGCATTCTTCAAGAAGGACTAATGATCAAACAAGAAATAGACAAACAGAAAAAAATAAGTTAAAGGGAGAGCCTACACATCTGATGTCAGAATTATTCTCCCAGCTCAGTTCTGTATATCTATGAAGCCTTTGTAAACTTAGTTGTCAGTATGTGCTGATTCAGTTGTGTCCCTGATTACCAGAATAAAAGCTTGCAGTTGAAAAAGGTTATGCCCTAGAGATTTCTTTAAAAAACTAGCTTTTAGTTGCCCTACTTTCGGAGTCTTGAAACTGAACTTGGAACCAGTAATTGCAAATGTAGGAAAATCAAAATTTTGAGACAGGTAAAAGGATAAATAAATAAGTATATATCTATATATATTCCACTGTTGTAAATATTATTAAATTTGTAAATGATAGTAAAACATCATCTAAATATAATCCATGAATAAGTTGATAATAAACAGGTATAATTTTCGTGTAAGATTATTTTATCTATGATAAACAACATAGACATTGAATAAATTAATAACATACATTTTAATATCATCACTAGATACTTAATTCCTCAAAGGTTAGATATAGAAAATTACTAATATAAATTAATGTATTGCATCACACATATATTACTATGCATGTGTATAAATAAATGTGTATGTCATCCACTTTGTATTAAACCTTTAAAAATTCAACAATTTAGACTTAATATTTGAGAATAAGTTAATATAAATTGACTTTTACAACTTAGGAAGTCTTTAATTTGGGGGCAGGAGATACAGTATAGTAGTAGGTATAGCACATGCTTGCATGCAGCTGACCCTAATTTGATCACTAGCATAGCCATATGGTCCCCTAAGCCCTGCAAGAAGTGATTCTTGAGCATAGAGACAGAAGAAATCCCTGAGCATGGTCAGGTGTGGTGCCCCCCAAAATAAAGCCATTAAGACATACCTTAAATATGAAGAATTGATTGAAAATAACTAACCTTATAATAGATTCTTAATAAATATGTGTATGAAAATATTTTACAGCATGAAGGTTAAAATTCAAAGCATGAAGGTGGTAATTCAAAGAAGGACAGGAAAGTTAGAGTGTTATTAATATAAATAGTGAAATTAAGTTTGCAGTTTGAGTTTCTACAATAAGAAAGTGAAGGGAAAAAGATGACAGAGAGAATATAAAGCCATACATAGAGAAAACTAAATTAGAGAAAGAGTTTATATGGGACACTAGAGATTTTTCTCCCTCTGCATTTTAGAAGATATTCTTTCTTTTGATTTTTATGCAATTTCCAACAAAAGTCACTAGATGAATATTAATGTTTTAAAGTTCATTTTCTTCATTTTATAGCAAAAATTGATCATTGTAACACAGTAGAGCGAAACTTTTATAACACAGTTATATTTATATTATTCAGAAATAATGCAGTTTTGTGGATAATTATATTCTAGTGCTCAGAATGATAATGTTTTGTTTGTTTAATCTGCATTTTTAACTCTTATTATTCCTAATATTGTAGTCTAAATATAAAAAAACTATTTTGATTTTGGTAGTCGAGAAGTCAACATGACAAATGACCTGGCATCTGAGTTGCGCAGGAGGAAGAGAGCGGCTTGGGACGCCTTCAAGTACGTCGAAGAAATAGCTAAGAAAACAAAGAACCTCTGGCTCCCAGAATATCTCTTTGATTCCAGTGTTCTTCCTGCATTAACATACGCCTCAGAGACCCGGGCCCTATGAAAACAGGATGAGAACACTACTGGTCTCCCAAAGAGGAATTGAAAGAGCTATGCTTGCAGTATCATGTTTCACTCAAATGAGAGAAAGAATCCAGAGTTCTGACCCCCGTCTATGGTCAAGAATCAGGGACAATGTCTCTTTTGCCAAGGTGTCGAAAATCAGATGGGCTCGACACGTAATGAGATTTGGAAATGACCACTAGACTAGAGCTGTTACTGACTGGATTCCACGGGATGTCAAAAGACTGCATGGCTGCCCACCTACCAGATGGTCAGACGTCTTCGTCAAGACACTGAACAATTGGTTTGAGGTTCTTCGTGTTCTTAGAACAAACAGACGCCATTGGGCTACACTGGCACACGACAAGGACGAGTGGAAACATTGCTGGCGCCCGCTCGAGCAGATCAATGATTAATGGGAAGTCAAGTGATCAAGTGATTTTGATTACTTTTTAGATAGCCCTTTTGTCCTTCACAGATTGTTTCCTCTTTGAGAACCATCTTTCTCTGAGAGATAGTATATCAGATAAGGTGCTTTACTTGCATATGACCAGGCTGAGTTTTGTCCTCAGCATTATACATGATCCTCTAAGCTCTGTCAAGAATCACCCCTGGGTATAGAGCCTGAAATAATTCCTGTTTTTTTGGCTTTTTGGTCCACATTCAGCAATGCTCAGGGGTTAGTGCTGTCTCTGTACTCAGGAATCACTCCTGGTGGTGCTGGGGCACCATATGGGATGCTGGGGATTGAACACGGGCGGGTTGGCCATATGCAAGGCAAATGCCCTACCTGCTATGCTATCACTCCAGCTCCACCTGAAATAATTCTTAAGCATAGCCAGTTGTGGCCCCCAAATGAACATAAACCGAATATTTCTGCTGTGTGTTGTTAATATGGAAGAGTTTTATTCCCAATTATAATCATCTTCTCCAAGTTGGGCAATTTTGGATAACATTGGGTTGTCCTTGCTCCTGCCGCAGGGAACTCAGGTTTATTGAGTTACTCCCACAACAGTGCCCCTGAGGCACACCCAATTCCATCAAGCACTAATAATCCTATATTGCTTTTCTCTTTCCTTTGTGTTACTTGCTTGGTTTAGCAATATCATTCATGCTGTGATTTGTAACATGAAAGTTAATTGACTCCAAAACAATGTTTTTCCTGGGCATTCATATTTATTTGACTTAAGCCTCCGTTGCCCTTAGTTCCTAGCACTCCAAAAGCAGGGTCCTGACAAAGGGACCTGATGGTCTCAGGTAAAGCTCTAAGTATCCACCTATGTGTACCCCCATCCTTCATGATTTCTATATAAGTATGCTATAAGGAGAAAAAAGGCGTAGAGTAGTTGAGGACTATACGAGGACTAAGATGAGGATTATTAAGGACAAGGATGAGGGAACTATGATGACTGGGACTACGACAAAAACTATGACTAAGATTGTGTTGTAAGGGGAGAGATCAGATTATGCCGGAGAAGAAAGAGAAATAAATTATCTAACCAACCAACCTGGGTCCCAGGCCCTATTCCCCCATCCTTCTGTCCTTCACCTGTGGGCCGGCCAGGGGAGCAGTTCTCTCGGACACCAGAGGCTCAAGTCCCTCACGCGCTCACGCCTTCTGAAACTCACAGGACAATACATAAATTTTATTACTTTGCAACATTTCAGTATTTCATTGATTGATAGATACAAACAACATTAAAGTCATTTTGATTTCTCTATCAGTAACTACTCCTGGGAAGTCATTTTTTAAGATACATGTTACTCGAGTTCACAGGATTTATAGAAATTAATCAAGCAAAGAAATCTTATAAAGTCTGTGATAAATGAAGAACAAATCAGCAAATCAAAATTTGTGAAACTGAGGAATATGTTGACTTTCTCTTTGTCATGTCTGACTGTTGATAAATTAAAATTCTGAAGATCCTTGAACTATATTATCTATATTCACTTAGTAGTCTGCTTTACTCGAGCAGGCCCAGTAACATCTCCATTGGAGACTTTGTTGTTACTGTGTTTGGCATATCGAATACATCACGGTTGGCTTGCCAGGCTCTGCCGTGTGGTTGTGATACTCTCGGTAGCTTGCCGTGCTCTCCGAGAGGGGCGGAGGGATCGAACTCGGGTTGACCATGTTGGCTGCGTGCAAGGCAAATGCCCTACCACTGTGCTATTGCTCCAGCCCGTCTATTTTGTTAACAATTTCCCTTAAAATCTATTTTTTCAATCATATAAAATTTATTTCTAAGTGAATTTTATTATATACACACTACAATGCATATAGAACTTTTAGGGTTTGGTTTTTGGGCAACACAAAGCTGTTTTCAGAGTTTACTCCTGTGTCTGTGTTCAGAGATCACTCTTGGTGGGCTTGGGAAACCATCTATTGTGCTGGCAGTCAAATGTAGGTTGGCTGCAGGCCAGGTAAATGCTCTAGCTCTTGGACTATCTCTCCAACTCCTCATATAGGATGTTCTTAAAATAACACACATTTTTTTTTGTTTTACTGTTAAATGTAAACAAATTGATTAGTTTAAAATAAAACATTGATAGAAAATTTGTTTTGTGCAAACAAAACAAAATTTGTTTTGTGCCTAACAACCCGAATGAGACTATTACACTTGAATAGATGTAGCTCACTGCCGGCAGTTTCTATCTTCATTGTTTATGCACCAACATCCAACTATAATGAAGAAGAAATTGAGAAGTTCTACATGGAGCTGGAAAAGTTCTATAAAGAAGAACACACCTTCTACAAGATCATTGTCGGTGATTTTAATGCCAATATAGGATCAAGAAGATTGGCCTAAGAACTCCACATCGGGACTCATGGCCTAGAATGGAACAAACAGGGTGAGAGACTGTTTGAGTTCATCATGTTGACCAAGACCATCCATGATCTTCACTAAAAAGTTATATTCTTGGCTCAATGAATATTCCTTAGTACTGAATTTGTTGTTGTTGTTGTTATTGTTGTTGTTGTTGTTGTTGTTGTTGTCTTAGAAGTCTCAACAATTTGCCTTTGGTCAAGCTTTGGTATGACCACATTTGTAACAGTATTTGCTTATATATGAATATCTAAGACATGTGAATCATGACTCCAAAATCTAAAAAAAATAAAGATCTAAGATGTCCAAATAGATATTGCTGGTGGGAAATGTGTATTGGCGGAGAATGGGTGCTAGAGTGTAGGAATATATCTATTTCTGTAGTCATTATGAAGTTAACTGGTAAATCTCATTTAAAATACAAATTTTAAATAACAAGTAAGCAGTTATCCAAACCAGACTATTTCAGAGTTCTGAAAACTCCAAAGTTATTTAATTTTTATTTAAAGTACTTAACTATGACATTTCTGCCAACATTATTTTAACCAAACATGTATAGCAAACAATGGCTATTTCAAATTAATAATCCATGAAAAAACAGAATTTCAATACAATTTTCTTCAGAATTTATGATTTATGATAAAATAAAATTTAGAAGCAGACTTTCTCCCTTTGTCTTTCAGGCAGTATTATTTTTCAAGGAAGATAATCTCAATAAAAATTATCAAACTAGATGATTTGTATGAGTTTTCTCTGGACAAACAGAGCTATTTTTTCCCCACAATAATTAAATGAAATATTTTTCTTGTACAATTGAGCATAGTATATGTTTTACCAATTGTCATTTTTCAGTAAAGGACTTGAAGAAATCAAAAAAAGAGTAAAATAGTCCAATGAAAATTATAAATAATTTTGGTTCTCGTACCAATATACCTAATTTGTTCACAATTATACAGTATGGACAATTAGAGACAAAGCAAAAGTAACAAACAAATACTACATTTAATAAAACAAAGTATGTGACTTTGGTAAGGGTTAATTTAGCACATGTGAATAAAATCATTAATAGTATGTTTAAGAAGTAATGATGAGTTAATGGTCATGATTTATTAGACACTATCATAATATTACATTTAGAGTTTCATTATTGTCAAATTATAATTCTGAATAGAGGATGATGAGATGATTCACTGTATACCCTGATTGGCATTTTCTTCTTAAAAGATTACCCTCTCATGTCAAGACCATCAGAAAGTTTTAAATACTTTATTACTCTCACGGCATCTTGTCTCTTTTTATTCTCTATTTTACAATTTTGACTATTTTGTCACTGGTAGAAAGACTCTCCTTATAACTTCAGTGGGACAACAAATTTCAAGTGGTTTTCTGCCCTTAGTACTTCACCTGATAACATTTAAGTATCTTAGAGAATGCATTTTTTAATTTGGGAGAGGAAGGGGTGAATCCCATTATACATTATTTTTAATAGTAATATTTATCTAGGGCTGGAGCGATAGCACAGTGGGTAGGGCATTTGCCTTGCACGTGTCAACTCAGGTTAAATTCCTCTGTCCCTATCTGACAGCCTGGCAAGCTACTGAGTGTATCCCACCCTCATGGCATAGTCTGGCAAGCTCCCCGTGACGTATTCGATATGCCAAAAGCAGTAACATCAAGTCTCACAACGGAGCCGTTACAGGTGCCCACTCAAGTAAATCGATGAACAATGGAACAACAGTGCTACAGTGTTAATATTTATCTATTCTCAAACTTGTGTATTTTTTTTCATTTTTTATTTTAGGGCCACCCTCAGTATCAAAGTCATAAAGGCACAGCGATAAATGAACTAATTGCTAAACAATAATTTATGATTTATTTAATATTCACATCTTACTGCCATATTTGCATTGGTCTAAGCTCTGTGAACTTAACAACGTACAAAAAAATTAGGACAAACTCGTTTAGAATTTATGTTCTATGGTTCTTTTCCTTTTCAAGAATTTATGAACTTACTACGATTCATTGAAAGTCCTTTAGAAATGAGTTGTCATGGTTTAAACTTGGAAATACACACACACTCTCACACACAATCATTCACACTCACCAACATAAATCAAATGATCAGTTTTATCATTATAATTTTCTTAATTTATTATTTTTTAAGTTAATTGTTCAGATAAAATAAATTAGCTGAAGATAAAAATGGCTTAAGTTTTATCTTGGCTAAAATCTAAGTTCCATTTAATATTTTTTAAGTAACTCAAAGATGGGTAGCATTCACTAAATTTTCTTTACATCTTCTGTCAGTTTATTCTTCCACTGTCTTTTCCTCTCATTCACATAGATTTATCTTCCTCACCGCATAGCAGTTTGGGTTTTAAATAAAGATAATTTACAAGAAAGACTTGAAAAATTGTTCATTCATTTTCATCAGTTACTTTACATGTCAAAATCTATTTGCTTTTATGAATAATACTTGCCTCCTCAATGAAGCTAGTACTTGACAGAAGTAGAATAAGAGTTTTAATGTTGATCTGTTGGCAGGAGATGTGGTTGGCACTAGCAAAATAAAACTAGTTTTTATTACTTGAGCTCTGAATTTACATTGAAATATATGATGATGCACGAGTATGGTTTTAAAAACAATAGTCATATTAAACAGAGTCTTCTGCCCCCGTGCCTGGCTGTCTTCGCTGGGGCCCCTTGGAGGGGGGTGGGTTGAGTTTCCCTTCCCTCCCCAAGCAGAGCCCCAGCAGCCAAAGACCTCCAGAACCAGCCACAACCATGCTGAGACCACTCTCCACATGCATGAAGGTACCGGCAGAGGAACAAAGGCACGCGTCCCAGGGTTGAGACCTCCAAGCCTGCTTGGGTCGGGGCTGAGCATCCTCCACCCAGATCCTCCATCTTTCAGTAGGCAGGGATCACACCCACCAACTGCCCCCCCCCCCGAATGTAACCTGCCCACACGGCAGAGTCTGGAAAACTCCCCGTGGTGTACCCAATATGCCAAATACCAGTAACAATGATGAGTCTCATTCTCCTAACCCTGAAAGAGCCCTGAAAATGGCACTTTTTAAAATCACAGAGCTAGGGTGAAGAATTCGTTACTGGTGCCTGCTTGAGACAATCAACGGACAACAGGATGATTGTGATCATGATACTAAACAAGTATACTTTTTGTATTTTTCTATCTTTAGCAGCTATTACAACCCACAAATCTGGAGTTGAATATAACATGGGTCACAAACTCAACATCTAATGTATTTTTATAATAAAGTTAGGACTGTTGAAGACTTCAAACCAATCTTACATTGTATTTGTAAAGTTCCAGGATCACAAATTTTATTGATCGCAAATGTCTATTAGGATTTCAAAATTAAAATGTGGACATTGATTCCATGAAAGTTCAATTATTCATTACGAGATTTAAAAATGAGTATATTACTGAGTTACTGAATAGACCTAATAATTAAGATGTTATAACTGATTGTAAAAGTAATTCATCTAAGTCAGTTCCCAGAAAAGACTCAAAATGCGATGGAATGTTGAGGAACATCTTGATCCCTCTGAATTAGTTAAGGTACCAGTCTTGTGTAACACTTTGGTATAATAAAACTGAAAGTCACACTGTATCAGTTTTCCCTGATTTCAAAGCTGCCTTGATTTTCAGTTTATTTTTTAAATAGGATTTTTAAAAAATACTCATGTGCATCTATTAATGGTAGTATTGAAATGAACTGAAGAATGATTGGAAGAGGATTTACTTGTAAATTTTCAAAAAATGTGTTTAAAATATGTTTGCATTAAAAGAGATGTCTGAATTTAGAGAACTTATCCAAATAATAACTTTTGTCTTTTGTAAGAACATACAAACTGATATTTGAAAGTCTCCTTGTTACATAAAAAAAACATTTTACCTTTTTACAGAAACCTATAATTCTACTATTGACTGATTAGAAATTGGTAACTGGCTTCATATAAGTTTTGCTAGGTTTAGTGCAAGAAAATCTGATGGTACTTCACTCCAACAAAAGCACATTTCTCCTTGAAATTCTCTGATGTAAAAATGGAATCCTAAGGGGAAATGATACTGCCACAGAAAAGATAAGTTAATCCCCACAGAGGTGACCATATGCTTGGTAAGTGAAATAAAAGCTAAAATTAATAAATAAAATTTAAAAGGCTTCTCTCCTTTCTTTCAATTGTGAAACACAAATAACAACAATTGTAAAACACACTTTTTCACAGTGGCTTAGTTCTTTTCTTTCAATTGTGAAAAAATTTTGAAATACATTTAAGAAGCTATGACACACATAGAACTGCTTATAATATCAAGGCAATTTGAAAGCAACTCACCCTTAAGAATGCAAATTTGATAACTCGTATTTATATTGACTCTTTTTTTCTGTTTACTTCATTACTTGCTCTTGGGTTATTACCAAATAAACTTCTGAAGACAAGTGTTCTTCATTAGGTCCGAAGATCCAGGAGTTTGGACTCAAATCTAATTAAAGGAAATGTTTATTATGCATAGCTGATGCATTTGGATATTCTTGGTTGCCTTGAAAGGGGGGAACGTGTTATCATTGTGAATATGTAGGCAATGAATACCGCAAAGAGCCAGCCAAGGCACATTACTGTTCTCTCACTCATTGGACTTAAACTGATTTTTGTACATTCCATGTAGCTTCTGGAAAATTTCAAGTTACATAAATGTCTCTACTCTATATTTGAATTGTGCTGTCCATAGAAAACATAATAAGCAAGGGGTGAAGGACATTGTATTGGGACTTTCTTTTATATGACTCAGAGATAGAGATGTTTGTGTAGCTGTAGGGTGTTTTTTTTTTACAAATTAATTGTACGGGAACTTGTCACAAGAAATACTGAATTCATAGCATTTGCCCAAGTATCGTAAATTGAAGTCCTTAAAAATAAAAGATTGAGACTTAGAATTCTCAAAGAATAGTTTATTGATAAGAATCATTGATTTATGAACCCATAATTTGTCCCAGATGTCTTTTCTACTTCTCTTCAAACCCTCTAGAACAATAACAGTTCTAATCACCATTGTTACAGGATGTAATTCCCTCAACATACAGTACACAAATTTAGAGAATTGGGAGACCTTTTAATACATCTGTAACAAAACGTAAGTTGATATACATGGAATTAGTCTTGGAAAAAACTGGGTAGGAATAGTAGACAGATTATTTTTTCCTTTTTTGCTCATGAATTGATGTCCCAAATCCAGTTCAAAAGATGGACTAGATTCTGTTCTTTGCTGCAAAGGATCAACAGTGAAGTCTGCATGTAGTTTAACAGATTATGGTAAAAAATGGAGATTGAAACTGTTTAAGTAATATATTGCTAAACATTCCAGAATGCTAAAATACTTATTATTATTATTATTATTATTATTCCAGAATACTACAATACCTTCATTACCAGAAATAACTCCGTTTTTGAAAAGGAAATTACTGCTAACCTAGGAACCAAATAGATAGTCTAGGAGTTTAGATTGTGGCAATCTGCAACACTACCCTCATTTATATATATATATATATATATATATATATATATGTGTGTGTGTGTGTGTGTGTGTACATATATATATATATTCCTTTTATTGATATTGTAGAAATTTAACCTCTTCATCCAACTTTCAGATATTAGGTAGTTTTTAGGATTATAATAATTTTTAATTGATGAGCAAAATTTCCTTGAAAGACAGTATAATATCAACATAAGCATATACAACATGCATTTAAAACCGTTTTTTATGGATGCTTGTGGTCACTTAAGTTCGTTATGCTACTCTCTCCGATCCATGAAAAAGGCATAGAGTACAGTAAATAATATTGAATACTCTAATAAAATTGAAGGATAATAACATAGTAACATCTGAAGCAACAGATGCATATTAAAAATACAGGGAATGTTGCCTTTAGCATTTGTGTCATAGCCCCTAGTGAATTTATTGTGTATGTTTTGAACTAATAGAGAAAAATTAATATTATTTGTCCTTTGTAGAGAAGGTCAGTTAAACAAATTGACCCTTTTTCCAAGGCATTATTACTATTATTTGATACAATATAAACTGAAGTGACTTAATCTTCTTGACATTCCAGGAAATGAATTATTATTCTACCACCTTAATAATATCATGCGAATTTAACAATTTAGAAAATAAATGACAAGTTTTCAATATATTCCATTAGACTTATATGTATGTGCAGATAGATAAATAGTATATACCGTTAGAAATCATGATAAACTCAAAACTACAAAATTATAAGCTTGATATTATTATTATTTACAAAAAAGGGCATATGTTATTTGTGAGTCATAAACAAAAGATGGATATTTGAAATCTAAGTTCTATTTCGTTGTATTTTTGTGAATCAAAATAGTTTGTGACAGATGAGATACAAAAGAACACCATAAACTGCCTTAAAACATTTTTTTGTGTTATTATAAAATAAGAGGTTGGAGCTATAGCACAGTGGTAGGGCATTTGCCTTGCATGCAGCTGGCCCAGTCGACCCTGGTTCAATTCCTCTGCCCCTCTCAGAGAGCGTGGCAAGCTACTGAAAGTATCTCACCCGCACGGGCAAAGCCTTGCAAGCTACCCAGGACATATTTGATATGCTAAACATGGTAACAAGAAGTCTCACAATGGTGATGTTACTGGGCGCACTAGAGCAAATAGATAAACAATGGGAGGACGGTGCAGTGCATTATAAAATAAGAACACAGGTAAAATGATGTATACACTCACAATGCAGATCTATTTTTTTCTTAGTTTCTTAAAGTTTAAAATTTAGCTGAAACTAATGTTTTCTCAGAAAATTGTTGTATGAACAAAGGAGAAATAGAATATAATTTGGTTTGACCCTTTGAGCTTTCAAAAACACACCCTGAAATATGAAAAATGACTTGAAATTGTATACAGACTACTTACCCTTAGCTTTAATTATTCTATAAAATGCTTCTGTGTAAACCTTATACTGCAATTTACATGAATAGTGATTATCAATTTAAGTTTTAAAAATATGTTTATGGAAACTATACATGAGTTATATATTATAAATGATAAAGAAAAAATTTTCATCTTTTATTCTTTTTTTTGAGTTCTGATTCAAAAATCTTGAGTTTTTTTTTTGATTAGAAGTTCTTGTTCTAGATATGGCATAACAACTTACATATTATTTCAAATATACATTTTTAGTCATAAACATTAAAATCATAATTATTCATTGTTACTAATGGTTAAATATTCTTAAATTAACAAGTGGCTCCTGTTCAGCTGACAGATGAAAGTAAAATGATAAAATTTCCTTAAATTTTTATTTTCTATTGTAAATAAAAGATTTATCCAATAGTCTAAATTTTTGAGCATTACACATGATTCTATCAGTAAAAACAAATATTTAATAGAAAAATATATACTTACCCTTATCTGGTTTTTAAAACTAAATTACCTTATCCTATTTAATAATATAATTATTATTTTATTTATTTATTTCTGCATTTTTTTACTCACACCAGTAAAAGTAAATAAGTAAAGGCCCTCCCGTTGATCGTCGATTTGCTCGAGCGGGCCCAGTAACGTCTCCATTGGAGACTTTGTTGTTACTGTGTCTGGCATATCGAATACTCTCGACTCAGAAGTTTATTATATTCCTGACTCTGGTCTTGCGAGTGATTCTAGTACCTTTTATCCTGTAAGTGTATCTGTATCCCCTAGTCATGACTTTAATGATATGCAGTGATAGCCAAGGTATTAATTAATTTTTTTCCTTAACAATTTGAAAATATTTTTGTCTTTTACTCAAACTCACACTCTGACTTATTTTCAAGTATTATCAGCATGATATGTTAATAATTATGTCAAGATCCACTAACACTGTACCTAAATGTGTAAGAAGAGCAAAAAAGATGCTCTTCTCACACATACTACTAAGATGCTTTCGAGTAAGGTTTTGTTTCTGAAGCTGCTATACCCTTGTCTTTTCTATATTGTCTTTTTGTTTAATGTGAACTGTATGGTTCTCTTACTAGTTGAAATCTGTTTTACTGTTACAAAATCTCTCTCTGTGCACATGATTGAAGGAGGGGCAATGTCAAATACTATGCTCATCTCAGCTTATTTAGATTTCTAGTTGTTTTGTTTTGCAAAAGGTCAATGTTTATTTGGCTTCTGGGTCTCATTTTCCTGGCATCTAGTGAAAATAGTTGCAGATTCTGGCAGCCGATGAATATAGGCTCCAATTCCAGTTTTGCTACTTATAAACTGTGTGCCATTTGGCAAGCCTCTTAAAATCTCTTGCCTTTAATTTACTCCTTTATTAAGTGATTATAGCAATTTCAAAATATCAGGGTTGTTTTGAGGGTCCTAGTGGATACTATGCTTGAAACTGCATATAACCTAATAAGTTCTGAACAAATATTAAATCAGAAAAGGAGGAAAGAACCTTTTAGCTCACTTACAGATTTTAGGCAATTTCTCTTATTTCGTATAATCCAATAAGTTGCATGCCACTTAACTATTGTTGAGTGTTTATTTATCTATGTAAAATAAAAGCAGCATAAATGAACATTAGAGAATGCTGATGAACGAATTGTGAAGTTGCTAATCAATTTCTAAATTGCACTATTTTATGTAAATTTAGGCATTTTAAATCTAAGCAAACATTTGCTCAGATGTACACAATTCACACTACCATGTAATTATGCCAGAACAGGAATAAAATCTAAATGATAATTAAATTGTGTGAAATAATTCTGATTATTCAGACTAGAAATTTAAATTTTCAATTAGATAATCTTTCTGAATAACCATTTCTCCCTGTGGATCTATTGCTCAGCGATCTATTATAAATAGATATGTCATAAATAAAATTTTCAGTTTTCTAAATACTTTTCTGCTTCTCCTCATACATATGTGCCGCCAGATTAATTAATTTCTTAGTGATGCATCAAGGTAAATAGTCCACTCAATACACACACTGATATTAAATATAATATCACAGCTGTACTATACCAGTATTCTCAGTGTTTTAATGCTACAAAGGAAAGTCACTGAAAAGATGTTTGATGTCACCTATATCCTGCACTTTATGAATAATAATGTACATGACTTTATGTTTCTTTCAAATTATTTGCAAAGCCAAAATCTCAGAAAACCCCTTTTTCATTATATCCAAAATTAAATTGTTTTGATAGCTGTTTTCTAAGTACTATTTACTTTCTTTTGTATATCAAAATGGTTGAAGCATTATGTGTTAAAGTATGTCATCATTGCATCATTTAATTTAGGCTAATCAGACAACTAAAACTTAAATTATTTGTAGTCCTAGATAATTCTGTGCTGAATATAAAATTTAAATATACTAATCTGGGATGACTTCTGCTGCTGTACTTTGAATTAGTAATTTATCTCAACACAACAGTTCTGATTTGTATATGTGTCTCTGACATACATATCCTATGAGAAATTATCACTTATCAGATTTGAAAGCTGAAAAGCAACCCAAGGTGGAAAAAACTGTAAAGAAAAATAGATTTGGAAAGACTTGGAAAGTTTTGGGTATTAAAAATATGTCTGAAGAGAATTTGTAAACAATATTAAAGGAGATAAAGACATTTAAAAAAACAATAATCTATAGAAATATTTGAAACAGAAAAATAAGATTATACCTAATTTTTTAAAAAGTAAAATTTGTTTCCTAAAATCAAAGAAGGTTCTAATTTTTCTAATTTTCTTTTTAGGAAATTAATTAATTGAAAAATAACAGATTTTCATCAATAGCTTCTTTGGCATAAGACTGGAAGATAAAATGAATTACTTCTTGTATAAAAGGTAAAGTTTTCTAAAAAATCATATTTTATTTTAAATACCAGTATCATATTTTTATTTAAATACCAATACAATCAATTTGCTCAAACGGGCCCAGTAACGTCTCCATTGTGAGACTTCTTGTTACTGTGTTTGGCATATTGAATACTCTTGGTAGCTTGCCAGACTCTCCGAGAGGGGCGGAGGAATTGAACCTGGCTCGGCCGGGCTGGCTGTGCGCAAGGCAAACATCCTACCGCTGTGCTATCACTCCAGACCAATACAATAATATTTTATTTTTAAATTAGGGTAAAAGTTCAAGGGCACAAGAACTATTTTGTGACCAACAGAGATAGGTAGGTAAATCTTTGGAAAATTTGAGCTACTTAACAAAGTAGCTATTTCTGACTCACATTGAAAAGGATTATTAACAAATATGTGTGTGTGTGTGTAACTCGAAAAAATAAGGATTGATTCCTAACTTAGCAAATTTATGTTTGCAATAAACACAAAATGAAAACATCCTAGATGAAATTTTCATTTTGCACAAAAAAAAAGGCGGGGGGGAGGGGTTCAATATTTTCTGAGGATGTAAATGTATCTCTAAAAGAGAAAGACAGTTGCTGTGGCCATGTGGGAAAAAAATAGGATGAATGATAAGTTATACTGATCATGACCAGAATAATTCACTTTGATTTATAAGCCTTCCATGTTGGTGTTCTTAAAAAATTTTTAAAAATAGACATGGAGCAGAAATCTTTCTAAAAGTCACTAGAGAAATAAAATAATATGATTATACATTGAACATCTAGTAGTTCCTGTTCTACTACTCTGATAGTACTATGATTTCTCAACCAGGTTACCCTGATATTTTAATTTCTTCTGAAATCTTAAAGTAAATGGATATAACGTATAAATATTTATTTAATATTTAGCTGAATCTAACAGAAATACTTGAAGTCAACAGTCAAACTTTTAAGCACTGGTACTTCTGATTAATTTTGAGGATGTCCATGTATCTGTATAAGACTTAAATATGTCTTAAGAGCTGTCCACTTGTTTATTTTTCCACATATGACCATTCATTGAGGTAGGAGTGCAGATCAATCGAAATGCTAGCAGATAGTTTTAGCACAGAAAAATATACAAACAAATATTTACTTCACATATAAGCTAAAAATTACAAATAGAAGGCAATTTTACATCTTAAATGGAGATAATGCAATAAAAAGGTAATTAAATAAAGTTTTATTTTCTGGGGCTGGGGACATAGTGCAGTAATGCACTTGCCCTGCACCGACCTGTCCAGGGTTCAATCCCCCGTATGTACATTGTCCCCTGAGTTTCACCAGGAGTAATTCTTGAGTGCAGAGCCAGGAATAATTCCTTAGCATCACCGGGACGGAAGAAAATAAATAAAAGTTTTATTTTACTGAAGTGTAGTTTCAAATATTTTATGTGTTTTCATGTTTTCTGACACTTATCTTTGAGAAAACCTTAGTAAATATAAACAAAAAATAAGAGTTAGAAAAAATAAAGATCATTAATTTGAAAACACTAAAAATACTGTTACTCATTGTATATTTCACATGGATCTTAAAGGGTATAAGAATTAAAATAATCCATTCCTTATAATCAGCCTAAAAGTCTCTTTAAATTACCTTAAAGAAATTTGAAACTGAAATTAAATTGAAAGCTGTTGGAAGAAGTATAATTACCATAGTAACTCAAATTTTAAAATGAAATCTTTTGCAAATAAGACTTTCACTTCAGAAAAAGTAAAAAAGACGATTTATCACAAGGTTAAGTAATACTTTGCTATTGCCACAATTTCTTACAGTGGGGAACAGTAGAAATAGAAGTGCTTAAATTTTGCTTATTCCATGTCATAATCTTGATAACAGGAAGTGTTGAGTGTCTAGATTTCACAAAATAGCTCACTTCTGGTATGATGACCGGAGGAATATTTTTAACAACACTGATTAGAATATTCTTAGAACTAAGGAATTCCTATATAAAACGATGTGAAGCTTGGTCTTTGAAAAAATATATAAATATACTTGATTGAAAATAAGTGCTATCTTAATATCTTCTTCGTGTATCTGTACCAATTCATTATATGCCTCTACATACAGTTTTAATTCTTCTGTGATGATTGTTCTCTTTTAGTTCCTAGTCCTAATACTCATTAACTTTCACCAGGTGAACAAAACTTTTCCCTTTTTTTCATTCTCTTCCTCTTTCTTCTCAGTTTCTTTCCTTTTTTTTAAAAAAAAACTTCTTCCTCCTATTACTCCTTTTCTTTCTCCTCTCTCTTCTTTTTCTCCTGGTTAATTAATCTTGTCTGACAGCTGAAGTCTTTAAGCAATAAAGTTTTCTATAGCTGTAGTTTATCTGTAACTTCTAATAGGCCCTTCAGTATATAGTCAGAATTTGATTTACCATAAAAAAAATAGAATCTTTTTTCTTTTCTTTTTTTTTTTTCCGGTGGAGAGAGCTATTGGCGAATGAGGTGTTTGACCAAACCTGAAATCACTCAGGATTTACCCCCTGGATATTTGCCCAGGGATCACTCTTGGTAGTGTTTGGGGAACCATATGCTGTGCCAGGCCACATCCATAGTACAAGATTAAAGCACTTGCTTTATATGCAGCTGACAGGCAGGGACTCTGCATGTGGTCAACAAACCCCAGGAGGTTTCACTCCCAAGTACTGAAAACTACCTGGTATGGCCTAACCCGTAGAGTTCACGTAATACACGTGTGTGTATGGGTACACACACCCACACACCCACACACACACACACACACACACACACACACACACACAGATACACACACACCATACGAAAAACCTTGTGATTTTATATCAAGTAGTATTTAGTTTATAATTATATTTTAGTTGCTATTCTTCCTTTACATGAACAATACATTACTTCAGATCCTCTGACAGGCAAACTAACTTGGGATTAGGTTCACACTAGTCTTATCTAAGGAAACTCCACTGGGAGCAAGGTTGAGGCAGGAGACAGTAGAACCTTAGTGTTGAGGTACCTTTTTTGAATATTATGAGGTGAAGTGGATAAGATATTCATAATCTATGACTTCAGTGAAGTTAATAGAATATTTTAACTCAAGTGCTAGAGAATCCTTAAAGCAAGTTCATTCTCCTAGTAAAGGAGTTCTATATCTAGAAAATGAGCTAACTTAATAGTTCTGCTTTCTAACTTCTATGGAAAAGAAGCACCAAGAGTCAAACCACAACACCCAATAATAGAGACAGAGAACAAAAGGGAATTCCCTACCACAGAGGCAGGGTGGGATGGGGGGGGATTGGGGGGGTGGGAGGGATACTGGGATCCTTGGTGGTGGGAAATGGGCACTGGTGGAGGGATGAGTATTTGATCATTGTATAATTGAAATCCAAGCACAAAAATGTGTAAGTCTGCAACTGTACCTCATGATGTCTCACTATTAAAAAATTTTAAAAGGTAAAGGTAAAGGTAAAGGCCCTCCCGTTGATCGTCGATTTGCTCGAGCGGGCCCAGTAACGTCTCCAGTGGAGACTTTGTTGTTACTGTGTCTGGCATATCGAATACTCTCGGTAGCTTGCCGGGCTCTCCGAGAGGGGTGGAGGAATCGAACTCGGGTCGGCCATGTTGGCTGCTTGTAAGGCAAACGCCCTACCCGCTGTGCTATCGCTCCAGCCAAAAAAAAAAAAATAATAAAATAAAAATAAAAGGAAAAAAACAGTCAATCTTTATGAAGCTTTATTTTATTTTAAATACTTCCTTGTAATTTTCCAAAATTTTGTGTCAGACCTAGTCTACAACACTGGACCTAGTCTACAACTGTGGACCACAAGAAACTATTGAATTATAAGAAATTAATCTGCAAACTAACCTTTCACAGTTGGAAGTAAGTTTTCCACCTTAGTCTCTATTGATTGAAAATAACAGAATGACCCATCCTTCTTTCATGTCAGATGATACTTTAATATGCTACATGCATAAAACATTATAAAATATAAGAAAGTTAAATATTTCAATTAAATATAAAATATCTCTTATTAGCAAATGGATAAGACTATATTATCTCTCTGTCTCTCTCTGTCTCAGTCTTCATCTCTCTCTCTCTCTCTCTCTCTCTCTCTCTCTCCCTCTCATTCTCTCTGTCTCAGTCTCTTTCTCTCTCTCACTCCTTGTGAGCACTATGGTTTCAACACAAATATTGAGAGGTTATCATGTTTGTTCCTTCACCTACTTTCAGCACACTGTTCCTATTATGACAGAGATAAATGGATATGATCACTCTGGATAGAAACTTAATTGACAAAATATTTTAAAATGTAAATACCTTAAAAATTATATTTTCTTCAAAAAGAACATGAAAGTCAGTCATACTATTTTTATTTTTTAGAATTATGACTACATAAACACTCATTTCTGGTAATATTATCACTCTTCTGATTATAAGAATGCCAATGGTTAGAATTTTTATCTTTCATCATATTACACAGTAGATATAATTAAACTATTTTGTATCGGGGCTAATTTTTCAAAAGTAATTTTGACTTATAAATCTCAATGTGACTATTGGATCTAAGATGTAAGTGACATAAATCAGAGAAAAGAGTGGGTTTGACATATACAGATCAAATTTTTCTAATGGGAAATGTAAAAGAATGCTGTCTGTCTAAAAGAAGCATCTCTGTTTAATATTCCCTTACATATCCTTCATCCTCCAAACTCACCTTTGTGCTTGAGAATTCTTTCTAAAAAGAAATAATTAAATTTTGAAAATTTAGATATCTTAGATTTTTTTTTGCTCGTGATTTGGTGACTGATAACAAACTCAAGAATAATACAGTCAATCACTTGCAGAGAACTGGGGGGCCTGTTTAAATCAAACATTTCTTGAGGCCCAATTGATGCTGCAGCTGGTAGGGCATTCCATGGCCAATGGTGGGTTCATGTTAGATTTCTGGTACCACACATGGTCCTTGAGCCCCACTCGATCTGATTCTAGTGGCAAGAGTAAATCCTGAGCACTGCTGGATGTTATCTGAAAAAAAAAAAAGAAAAAAAATACAACATTATTCATTTCTAATTATCTGAAATACACCAAGAGGGGATCTAGAAAGATGTTAAAATTAAAGTCAAATATTTATTTCCTAGATTATAATGGTTTATAAGAATCAATTGATAATAAAGATTATCTCAGGAGACATTCTTTATATAATGGATAATGAGAGTTTATAATTTTTCTTATACATGAAATAAATAAGAGAGACTTTAATCTTCCATTAACATGAAATGCTGAGCTAAGGAAAGTGCTTGTGGTACCTAGGAATCCATAGCTCTTGGGGATTGAGCCCAGCCTGTATCTTTTCATATTCACTATTTCTCATTTATGTACTGTGTAAATGACAAGAAAAAATATCAGTATCTCTATAATTTTAATGAATTTAATGTCAGAAAATAGTTTCCTAGTCTTGTTATCAAAATATAGCATAAAATTTACTTCAGTCTGAAAAAAAAATAGAACTAGATACAGCAGAGTGTTGGAAGGAGAAGGATGCAGAGAGACACAGGTATCTATCTTGTGAGGAAAGAGAACACTTGAGGAACACTGGGTATAAGAAGATGAATAATGAAGTGATTAAAAGTAACTTTCTCCAAACACTATTCTACTTAGATCAAGTAACCAGTCTGAATAAACATATGAGGCTAAAATAAAGGCCATGACAATAAGCATATATTTAGTAAGCAGAGTAAAGTGAGTTATCTTAGAAGACAACACTATAAAGAGTTTAACTTCTTACTAGTCTATAATTCAGACATTTTCTATTGACATTTAAAATGGGAACCAACTGAACAAAAAACAATAAACTGCAAAAACAAATTGATGAAAACTAGTCTAATTTGAGGATATAATGTCATTTTCAAGAGGCAAATTGGTGAAAATATCAACTGCTCATCAAATATTGTAACTGTGCTTTAGGGAAATGATTTCTAATGCAAAATTATACTATAATTATAAATTCAATAACCTCAGAAGCCAAAGCAAATGCAGACTTTATAGTCATCCAATATGTATGCAATATAAGTGATTTGTTTTTATTTCTATCTCCACGGAAGTTTGTGTTGCAGACTGAAAATTTTTTGTGTCCATTGTTCAAGTTTGAAGGAATGATACCTACCATAGTGCTGCAAACAATTATATCTATAAAAAACTAACATCCAAATAAATAACTGCACTAAAATAAAATAGTGATAATATAAATTTTCTCAAGAATTTTTGAATAATCACCTTTTGTAGGATAACATTGGCTTATCAGTTCTCCCTGGTCGTAGGGAGCTTAGGTTTATTGGGTCATACCCATTACAGTCTCCTGAGGCACTCCCATTTCTCCGTGTTTATCTTTTATTTCTCTGTGCTCCCTTCTCCAACCTACTTCCCCTAAGCAATATCTATGACTTGTAAAGTCAAATTCCTCAGAAATGTCTGATTTTGTATTTGTAAGTGAAATACTGCTTTTCTCCTTCCATTATGTCTTTTAGCATAGTTTACTTCAGAGCTCCCGGGAGAGCACAAGCCAGAGTCTCCTACCCTGTGTCTGACTATCCTCGCCAGGGCCCAAAAGCTGAAGACCTCCAGGCCCCAACCAAGGCCTTACTGGGGCCACTCTCCACACACTTGGATAAGCCTCAGACATAACAGAACTGGCAGAGGAACCCAGGTGTGTGGGACCCGGGACTGAGATCTCTAAGCCTGCACGGTTTGGGACTGGACCTGTCAGTAACTAGACAGTTACACCCTCCAACTGCCGTGTAACCCCAACAACGGCCAGGATCCAGAGATTATCACAACAAGCTCCCGGGAGAGCACAAGGCAGAGTCTCCTACCCTGTGTCTGACTATCCTCGCCAGGGCCCAACAGCTGAAGACCTCCAGGCCCCAACCAAGGCCTTACTGGGGCCACTCTCCACACACTTGGATAAGCCTCAGACATAACAGAACTGGCAGAGGAACCCAGGTGTGTTGGACCCGGGGCGGAGATCTCCAAGCCTGCATGGTTTGGGACTGGACCTGTCAGTAGCTAGACAGTTACACCCTCCAACTGCCGTATAACCCCAACAACGGCCAGGATCCAGAGATTATCACAACAAGTTCCTGGGAGCACGCGGCTGCATTTGCAGCCGCGCGACTATTTATTTACTTTTCTCTAAGTTTTCAGGGTACCTTAAATATCCAACCCACACGGCAGAGCCTGGCAAGCTATCCGTGGTCTATGCCAAATAGACCAAATTGATATGCCAAATCCAGTAATAAATAGATCTCATTTCCCTAACCCTGAATATGCAGAGTCAAGAAGGATATGGAAGGAGAGGCTGATAAAACACCAAGGCAGACATAGGCTGCCAAAACGAAGAAAAACAAAAATGATTGTCTGTACTTTTAATGCTCGTATGCTGGCATCTACTGCATCCATTGAAGACCTTATGGTACAAGCGCGAAAGATCAAGTACGACATCATTGGTCTGACCAAAACGAGAAGACATCAATCCCATCATGCTGTTTTCGACACTGGAGAAGAACTGTTCCTTGGAACATGTGATAAAAGAGGTGTCGGTGGTGTTGGTATCCTTGTCAACACAAACTTAGTCACGAGCATTGATTCATTTGAATGCCTAACAACCCGAATCGGACGATTACACTTGAATAAATGTGGCTCACTACCGGCAGTTTCTATCTTTGTTGTCTATGCATGAACATCCAGTTATGGTGAAAGAGAAACTGAGAAATTCTACATGGAGCTGGAGAAGTTCTATAAAGAAGATCACACCTTCTACAAGATCATTGTCGGTGATTTTAATGCCAAGATAGGACCAAGAAGATCAGTCAATGAACTCCACATCGGAACCCATGGGCTGGAATGGAACGAACAGGGTAACAGACTGTCTGAGTTCATCATGTCAACCAAAACCTTCCATGGTAACTCACAATTCCAAAAGGCTGAATCTAAACGTTGGACATGGGATTCTCCCAATGGACGGTTCCACAATGAAATAGACCACATCATACTCAATCGGCGGTTTTGCCTAACCGATGTTGCTGTTGTCCCAAAATTCCAAACGGGATCAGACCACCGTCTTCTTCATGCAAAGTTCTACCTCACAGAACGAGGTGAAAAGAATGCAAGGTTTAAAAAGAGGACTCCCAGAACAACCACCAACTGGGAGCTCTTTGGCTCTATTGCGGCAACATGGGAAGATGCCATCATTGACAACATTGATGAGGAATACGATCGAATGATTCAGCACCTCCATGATTGTGCAAGGAATGCCAAGAGAGAGATAACCACAAAAAACCGTCTTTCTTCGAACACTCTTGAACTTATTCGCCAACGTGGCTTGGCACGTGCCTCAGGCAACCACAAGCAAACGTCCGAACTGGCAAAACAGTGCAGAGAAGCCATCAAGGATGACCTCAAAAACAGGAGAGCAGCAGTACTGGTAGATGCAGCAGAAGCTGGGAAAAACATTCGTAATGCCCGCCTGTCCTTCACCAACTACAAAACCAAGATGACTGCCCTCCGACATCATGATGGATCTATCACATCTTCCAGAAGGGCAATGGAGAAGATTATTCATGACTTCTACTCAGATCTCTTTAATAGCCACATCCACTTGCCCACATACCACATACCACATGATGGATATGTCCTTCCCAATGTTCTCCCTTCCGAAATCCAACATGCCATCTTGTCAGTAAAGAAACAAAGAGCACCTGACCCAGACAAGATCAGACCTGAACACCTGAAGAACTTACCATCAGTACTCATCAATACATTGGCTCGACTCTTCACACGCTACCTGTCTGAATGCAAGGTTCCATCCCAATGGAAAACCAGCAGGACTGTACTACTATACAAGAAAGGAGACATCCATGACATTGGCAACTATCGCCCAATCTGCCTATTGTCTGTCATCTACAAACTATTCACTCGAGTCATCCTGAATAGGATTAGCAGAACACTAGATGAAGGACAACCATGTGAACAAACTGGATTCCGAAAAGGATTCAGTACCATCGACCGTATCCACACAATAACCAAGCTCATTGAGGTATCTCGAGAGTTCAAGATGCCACTCTGTCTAACGTTCATTGATTTAAAGAAGGCCTTTGATTCTGTTGAGATGGAAGCGGTCATGGAAGCCCTAGCCAATCACGGCGTACAAACTCAATACATCAGGATCCTTCGTGAGCTCTGTTGTGGATTCACTACCAAAATCTCACCATTCTACAAAGAAGTAATCATCCATATCAAGAGAGGGGTTCGGCAGGGTGATACCATTTCACCAAAACTTTTCAGTGCCACCCTCGAGAACATCATGCGACGACTGGAATGGGAAAACATGGGAGTGAAGATAGATGGTCGGCAACTACACCACCTCCGCTTTGCTGATGACATCATTCTAATAACACCAAACATCAACCAAGCAGCACAAATGCTGAACGACTTTGACCGTGAATGTGGAAAGGTCGGACTACAGCTGAATCTTACGAAGACAATGTTTATGAGAAACAGCCTTGTTCCTGACGCTCCATTCGCTCTCAACGGAACCACCATCTCCGAATGCAACAGTTATATATACCTAGGTCGAGAAATCAACATGATGAATGACCTGGCACCTGAGTTGCGCAGAAGGAAGAGAGCGGCTTGGAATGCCTCAAGAACATTGAAGAAATAACTAAAAGGACAAAGAACCTCCAGCTACGAGCACATCTCTTTGATTCCACTATTCTTCCTGCATTAACATATGCTTCAGAGACCTGGACCCTACGAAAACAGGATGAGAAGGCTATTCGGGTCTCTCAAAGAGGAATCAAAAGAACTATGCTTGGAATATCACGATTCACTCAAATGAGAGATAGAATCCGGAGTTCTGATCTTCGTCAACGCTCAAGAATCAGGGACGCTGTCTCATTTGCCAAGACATCAAAAATCAGATGTGCTGGACACGTAATGAGGTTTACAGACAACCGCTGGACTAGAGCCATTACTGATTGGATTCCATGGGACATCAAAAGATCACGTGGATGCCCACCTATAAGATGGTCAGACTTCTTCGTCAAGACCCTAAATGATCGGTTTGAGGCTCTGCATGTTCCTAGAACGAACAGATAACATTGGGCTACGCTAGCACGCAACCGGGATGAATGGAGACGTTACTGGCACCTGCTCGAATAAATCAATGAATAAAGGGGATTAAGTGATTAAGTGATAAGTGATACTTCAGAGCAATGTCCTTTTTGTATAGATACAGGAAGACCATTAATGCTATGCTTTTGTAATTTGGGAGCTAATTGATATCAAGTAATGTTCACTCCTGGGCATCTCATTTCTCAATTTAAGACTCAGTTGCCTTTAGTTCCTGACACCCTAAAAACAGGGTACTGACAAGGGACTGGATGGAACCAGGGCAAGACGTCAGATAACCTGGCATCAAAATGAACCAAGCCAACCTCCATAGTACTTAACTCTAAGTTAAGAGCATAGTCATGGACAAATTCTGTCATTATCCAAAAAGTAACAACTGCATTAGGACCCTGCTAGGATTAGGGAAAAATTAATCTGGCCTGAGTACTATAGTCTGGTATCTATAACAAGATGTTCCCAGGAGAACCACCCTACAAGCTTAATATAACCTTTCTGTAAAGATTATATTAAGGGTACAATGGGTACAATCTGCTTTGGATGTTAGTCATTCATACAAAATGACTAGAAAGATTATTTAAGTAGGTAAATCTAAGATGGTTGTTGGACTAAGGAAAGGAAAAACATATCCCTAGATGTTATTTTACCCTGAACAGATCTCCTAGCTGAAGGAGATCTTTGTCTTATCTTAGAAGAGGTTCCCTTGGAAGGAAGGGCTTTCATATGTTGATTATGCTACCTCACTTGGGTGTGGTTGCTCCCTCAACCTGAAGAGGTTGGGCTCCAGAGACTAAGACTTTGAGATGGAGCGCAAGGGAGGACTAGCATGGGGGACAAAAGGAGACAGGAATGAGGGGCAGTGTGAGACTGGAATGGAGAGCTTAGTGAGACTGGAACAGGAATGTAGGGAGAATGGAATAAATGGCAACTGATCACCAACCAGCCTGGCAGCCCTGATCCCTCCTTCATGTCTCTGCTGGTGACCACTGTAGGCCTGGGTGGGGAAGCTGCTCATGACCACCAAATGTACATGGTAGGGGAGAGAGACTGTGCCACCACCGCCACTGCTCACTTAATTATTTTGTGATTACACGTTTGTTTTCAAAATAGAAAAATATAACAAATTAACTTTAAAATGGAAAGCGTAGCATATGAGAACTGTTGTTTTTTTCTAGAAATGTTTCATTGCAATTAATTTTAGGATCTACCATGCATTTTCTTTTAAATATCACCTAAAATATAATCAAACAGGCAAAGAAATGGTGGAATTTATCTCTTCAATGGGTACAATCTGCTTTTAATTAGCTAGACTGAGTAAGTGTTTTCTAATATGGGCCATCTTGGCTCCTGGATGGAAGATCAGTGTGCCCAACTGCCGCTGGCAGGAGGTATTTCCAAGTTCTTAGGGCCTCAAAGAGTTAAGTGAGACAATAAGGAATTGAAGCAGTGCAAGAGTTTATTTGATAGGCACACATATTAAAGAGCTTCAGAGCATAGCAGAGAGTGACTCAAGGCCCAGCAGATGTATTCTAAAGTATTTCTTACTATATTCCAAAAAAGAGGGTATTAAAGGAGGTCTCAGAGTATTATATTGGGTGGCAAGAGACTCTTAGAAGATGCCAACGGACAAATACAAAGTTTTTGAGGATTCTCGGGATTCTTAATCAACACATAAGGATGTGGCACATGACCGGTTCAGGATCTCATTTCTACCTATGGTGACTGATGGCATGAAATAGCATGAAATATCTAGAATGAGTCTGTTCCAATAGCTCCAACCAACTGATAAGTCATGGGCTGACAATTTTGGTTCCTCCATTGTTCTTGTTCCCATTTAACCTGTCTACATTATTATTGGTGTGCTATGTTAACATTAAGTAAAGACAATAGATTTATTTTCTAGTGTTAAGGACAACTCTGGAAACAACCATCTTTTAATGTTTACTTCTTTTGCCTAAGAAACCTTTCTTTTAGGCTGCTCGAACACACAGAGTCAAGATTTTCTAATATTATATTATCCATTCCTTATAAATGGAAGCCCTTCCTCTCCCTTTCTGATGCCCCAGTTCCCTCAGATATTCAAAACCATTGTTTTGCTTCCAATTTACTATAAAATTTACACCAATGCTAATTCTCCATATGTATCTTGTTAAACTTGATATTTTTTCTCCTACTAATCCTTTCATGTTAATTTGTTCAGACTCAAAAGAATTCATAGATTGTAAGAGTATAAGACTGCTACTAAGGCCAAGTCACAAAGACTATTGCCAATATATTTTCAGAAATGGGGTGATAGTACAGGACACTGATAATGTAGAGCTTCGGGAATAAAATAGAATAAAATTACCAAGAATATAACATATGAATGTTAGTCTAAGTTGAAAAATAATTTTAAAGAGGATGTTGAGTTATTGATTATATAGGAGAAAGGATATATACTTTTCTGAAATTAAAGATAAAGTTAGGAGAGAGCATTAATATAAAAACTGAGACTACCTTATGACATAATATAGTATTTTAAGTACTTTTTGGCATTGTACAATAAATATATGTGTGGTTTGCTATTAACCTTGAATTACAGAAAGAAATACTGGTATTCTGTCAAATCACCAAATGCAATCAGACTTACTAACAAGTTATTGGAATTGTTTAGGTTAGAGAAGAACTGTAAACAGCAGCAGGGAAATGGATCGTAACATAAGAATAGATTTATGGTAAAGAAATATAAATTGGAATTTTTAAAACTGAGTAGCTCTGCTAGAATAAGAAATAATAACATAGGTTTTATTATGAAGGTTAACCTCAATTGCTTCATTGAAAAACATTAAAGTTAATTAGCAAATTCCAAATATAAGATTATTATTTCATTTATATCCAAACAAGTAAAGCTAAAATATAAGTTGCTTCATGAGAAATTGCTGGTATAAATATAGTTCTTCTGTTTTAAAAGAATGCAGTACTCAGATTTAAAAACTGGGCCATATGAATTAATATTTTAACTATTCTTATCTAAGAGCTATCCACATATTGATGCATTTGGTGAGTGATTTCAAGGTTTGAGAAATATATATTAATATGATCAATCATTACAAAATAAGCTTGACTCTTCCTTTGCAGAGTTAATCACTTTTATCAAGTGAATTCTCATGAATGAGATATACCATGACATAAAAGAATGCATTTTTATTGCACATGAAAATGCAATAGAGGGAAATATTATATATTCAAATGATAAGATTAGATTGGGTCTTGCCATATGGTTATGCATTTTTATTATTTAAAGTTATCTTAGTAGATAATTCTAAAAGCTAGATCATGGGTTATAGAATAAAGCATCTTAAATTTAAAGAGACACAATTATATAAAAATTCATCAACTACTGACATGTGGCAATTTTTAAATCTTTGTATATGCGTTTTTAAAATTTTTATTTTGGATGAAAAACTTGTGATACTAAGTAGGAATGTTTTCTTAACTGTTTTATTAAATTAAACATAAGGCTTGCTTTTATACACTTAGGCTTAGCTAATGCTAAATGTGGGAAGTTTATTAGCAATGAAAAGTTCAAAAATTGTTGGATATGAAGAAATTGAGGTAAGGTTGGGTATCTTCATATTTGGGAAATATATAATTAAGAAAAACAACTGTAAGCTATTGCCAAGATATAAATGACGGCACTGCAGCCAAAACACAGACGTTTAAGGCACATTATTTGCATGTGGATGATTCTGGTCAATGTTCCCCAGAGTATCCCAAGCAGAGCACTAGAGACTCTGAGACTCGACCAGAGTGGCCTGGGTAATCCTGGCATTTCAGGAACCATGTATCAGGTCAGTCTCAAGCCTTTGCATTGAGCCACCTTCCTGGTTGGCCAAAAATTCCTGGGAGAGCTCTCTCTGTCCCAACCTTTGTCCACTCACCCAAATCCACAAATGGTTGAGGAGTTATGTTTGAAATTATATGGAAGAAATTGACAAAAATTGTTGATTTCATCAAACTCATTTTTAAAATAAAAATAGCAAAATAAATGTTAACAGTGTATAAATTAAATAGGAAATATATTTAAGAAATATATATTTAAGAAAATATAATATTTATTTAAGAAAATATATTTAAGATTTCAGACAAAAGTCTGTGATTTAAAACTTTAAATGTTCTTTTAAAACTTTCTAAACTTGTATGGAGATAGAAAAAGAAGATTACAGAGGTAGCTATTTTAAGAAGTGTTCTTAACCCCAATCTGTAGCAATGAATGTTTGAAATAAACTCTAAAGAACTGAGAACTAGGAGAAATTTAGCACTCTAGTGGATTAAAGAAAAAAAAAGTTAGAACTTTTAGATAGACAAACTTTATAGACTATAAAAATATTTAGGGTAAGTGCATAATCATGATGAATAACAGGAATTTGAATCTTCCTCAGTGAAGATACTGCCCAAATCAAGAGATTTATAGTAATGTTGTATAAATACATAAGACTTAGCTTGAAATAAAGAAACCTGTGGTAGTGAAAAATTAAAATATATGTTAAACAGAAAAATTTTTGAAGTGGGAAATCCATAGTACAGGGTTTAGGGTATATATCCTTGATACAAGGCACCCTGGTTCAATCCCTGGCAACAAAGATCAAAGGCCCCTGAGCATCAACAGTGCTAATCACTCCTACTAATCTCCAAGTACTTTAAGACACAAGCAGCTGCTCACCTAGAGGCCTGCATATTTAACTGGTTGATTGAGAATTGCCTGGAGTGGCTCTTGGCTGCTGCACACTGGGTGTTAGTTTTACCCAAAAATTGGTTTTGATTTTCATTTTATTAAAATCCGTTTGTTGAGGCTGGAGCGATAGTGCAGCCGGTAGGGCGTTTGCCTTGCATATGGTGAGTTTGATTTCCAGCATCCCGTATGGTGTATGGTTCCCCCTCAGCACACCAGGAGCACTTCCTGAGTGCAGAGCCAGAAGTAACCAACCCCTGTGCATCACCAGGTGTGATCCAAAAAGAATAAAAAAAGTAATAAAATAAAATAAAACAAAATAAAAATGAAATCCTTTTGTGGGGCCTTTATGATGGGTAAGGGACTTATGACAGATTTGGGTTCAATTCCCCATCTCCTATATGCTTTCCCAAATCCTGTCCGGAATGACCTTGATCATAGAGCTAGGAGTAGTCCCTGAGCATGTTCAGGTATGACCCTAAAATCAAAACTAAGTAATGATAAAAATATAATAAAAATAAATAGATCCATTTCAGTTTAGCTGTGTTTAAGTGAGAGTTTTGTACTATTTTGATTCTGTTTCACTTTCTCCTTATATTGATTCTGTCCCGGTTTTAATTTTACAGATAAGAAAGGCTAAAATGAGACAAAGAATTTAAACTTATTGGCTAAAGTTATATACCACATACTGTAGGAGTAAGAACTCTTAACACTTTAACTTTCTCTATGCTTATTGCTTGGTAACCCAGAATGAAAATCTAGTGGGCATTTTTTATATCACATTTATAAACTGCATAACAGAAATCTTCCTGAAGCAAATGTTTACAGGTATATCAATAATCTTCTCTATAATCTTGCAACATTCCATTTCATTTTTACCCTAGAGGTGAAAGATAATTTATGGGAGTAGCCATGTGTGGACACTTCATGCAGGAAATTAAAATTGTTATCTTTTATGGTGCACATTTTTATGATAATTTTATTGTCAAAAGATATATTATAGTGATATTCCTTTTGTTGCTGGTTTTTACTTACTGATAGGAATGTAACTAAATATTTTCATAATAATATATGTTGTTTTTTGATTTACTTTTTTGAAAAACATCTCCTAAAATAAATTTTAAAATATATTTTGTCATCTTTCTTGAAAAAAACTCACTACACAGGATTTACTATAAAGTGTATACTATAAAAGCTTCTTTTAGTAAGCTTTGGAATTATGCTGCATATTTTTATATTTTCATTATAAAAAATTGATATACATAACTGTAAAAGATAAACAACATATTGGTCTGATTTATATACTTTGTGGAATGATGAACACAATAATTTTTGAGGTATACTATTATTTTAATGTGACTGCATTAATTATATATTCCCTGCATTATTAAATATTATGCTTATATATATGACTGCATTAATTATATATATTCCCAACAATATACTAGAACTTAATTTTCTCCACATTTGCATTAGTACTTGGTATTACTTTTCACATGTTATTGCAAGCTTTCTAACTGGTGAAATGATATCTAGTATTTTAAAATTGATAATCATAATCTATTCAATTATATTTTTGGAAATATTGTTACAATAACGCCAACTACTACATAGAAATATTTGTATCAACTCCTATAATTAGAAAAAATAAAAATAACAATGATATATAACACCTCAAAGCTATGACAATAAGTGTTATTTATAAGGAGAAGAAATAAGAAAGGTAAAAAGAAAGAAAGAAGGAAGGAAGGAAGAAAGGAAGGAAGGAAGGAAGGAAGAGGGAGGGATGAAAGGAGGGACGAAGGAAGGGAGGGAAGGAAGGAAGGGAGGGAGGGGAGGGGAGAAGAGAAGGAAAGAAGGAGGGAAGGAAGCAGGGAAGGAGAGAAGGAGGGAAGAAAGAAGGGATGGAGGGAGGGAGGGAAGGAAGAATAAAGGGAGCGAAAGAAGAAAGGATAGAAGGAAGGAAGGAAGGAAGGAAGGAAGGAAGGAAGGAAGGAAGGAAGGAAGGAGGGAGGGAGGAAAAGAAGAAAGGATGGAAGGAAGGAAGGAAGGAAGGAAGGAAGGAAGGAAGGAAGGAAGGAAAAGGAAAGAATAGGAGGGAGATAAAAGGAACAAATAGAAAGAGAGCAATGTTGGAGAGAATGTAAAAAACGGAAACCTTTTATATGAGGAAGTAATTTTTGTGGCCATTATGAAAAATAAGATATCGCTCTAAAATATTAGAGCCACTGCACAGAATCTATTTATTTCACTTTTGAAGTTTTAAGCTAAATTATAGGAGCACTAATTTTAGAGACACGTGTCTTTCATGTTTGCAGCATTACTTACAAGCTACAATATGCAAACAACCTAAACATCTATCAATTGAAAGATGATGAAGAAAAAGTGTTAGATATAAACCCAAATACTGTGAGCACTTACAAAAATCTGCTATAGTAAACAGTATTCATAGTCTTGGAGGGTATAATGCTTAGTATAATAAGTGAGACATAGAAAAATGAGCATCTGATATCACTCATCTGTGGTGTATATAGGGAAAAAATTGGACTAAATTAAAAATAATTATACAGAAAGATCAATTTATGGTTGCCAAATATAGGGGGAAAGGTGAGCATTGGGTGAATAAGGACAAAGGACATGAGTGTATAAGAACAATTTAATTAAATTTGGAGGTGTATTCAAGATAACATTTACACATTAATTTTCAAAATACATATGAAAGTTTTATACGGTCACAATGTTACATCAATAAAAGGAATGCTTCAGGTCTGGAGAAATTGTACTGTGGGTAAGGTGCTTGTCTTCACATGGCCAATACCAGTTTGATCCTTTGAACCACAAATGGTACCAAGTACTGTCAGAAGTAAGCTCTGAGCACAGTGGATCTGAGTCAAACAGTGCCCTCCCCCTCAAATGTCACTCTAAATTTTTATAAAGACATATTCCAGAAAATCATATTTGCAATTAGCTTTCATGGCTGATGACAGAAAAAGAAAAGATGACAGAAAAAGCAAAAATGGCTATCAGAAAAAAAAAGATTTTCTAAATTTAATTTCAAAATTTTTATGATTTTTTTGTTGGCCTACATGTAAATATTTTAGACATATGATATTTTCTGAGTTTACATTTCTTTTATGTACCTAAAACAATATACTTGAAAATACGGAAAGTAGGGCAATTGTCTTGCACAAGGTTACCCAGGTTTCTTCTTGGAGTTGGGGTGAATGATCTGTCCCCACTCCGTGTACTTCTGGAAGTTCCAGCAGTCACACTCTCATTCTTCTGCTGCTTCCATGTTAGTTTATCTAGAGGCCCTGTTCCAGACAGTCACATTTAAACTTCAAAAGAGATCACCCAGCCACAAAAATTTTTGTACACATCAATCCCCAGCTGAGGCTTCCACAGAGATCTCAGAAGGAGGATGAGTCAAGTTGCTATCCTGCCAAAGGACTGGCAGCTGCAATCACACCCCAAGAGCTTCTGACCAGCCTACAACTGACTCTGCTGCCTCACAACCAAGCTCCATAGAGATGCTAGCACTGCACTAAAGCACTGTCCTCCTGCTGTTCATCGATTTGCTCGAGCAGGCCCAGTAGCGTCTCTGTTGTGAGACTTGTTGTTACTGTGTTTGGCATATCGAATACATCACGGGTAGCTTGCCAGGCTTTGCCGTGTGGGCAAGATACTCTCAGTAGCTTGCCAGGCTCTCTGAGAGGGGCAGAGAAATTGAACTCAGGTCGGACAAGTTGGTTGCGTGCAAGGCAAATGCCCTACGGCTGTGCTTTTGCTCCAGCCCTAAACTGCTGAAAATTTGAGGTACACTGGAGTATTTTTGGGGGCCTTGTAGAGGGATAGGCTTGAAGGGTGGTTGGGAAGCTAGGGACAATAGAAGAGGGAAGGTGACAGTGGTGGTGGGATTGGTGTTGGATTATTGAATGCCAATAACAGATTCATAATGAGCAACTTTGTAAACCGGGGTGTTTAAATAAAGTGAAAAGAATGAAAAGAAAATCACCCAAGTTCTATCCCAGGGACTCAATTTTTTAAAAAATTTTATTGAATCACCGTGAGATATTTACAAGCTCTCATGTCTGGGCTACAATCACACAATTATCAAACACCCATCCTTCCACCAGGGCACATTCACATTCCCCACCACCAATATCCCTGGCATATCCCCCCTTCTCACCCTCCCCCTGCCTCCATGGCAGACATGATTCTCCATAATCTCTCTCTACTTTTGGGCATTATGATTTGCAATACAGACACTAAGAGGTCATCATGTTTGGTCCTTTATCTACTTTCTGCACACATCTCCCATCCCTAGCAATTCCTCCAGCCATCATTTTCCTAGTGATCCCTTCTCTATTACACCTGCCTTATCCCCTTTGCTCATGAGGCAGGCTTCCAGCTACGGAGCAATCTATCTGTCCTGTGTATCTACTATCCTTAGAGGTCAGCCTCATGTTATGTTGTTTTATCCTTCACAAATGAGTCCAGGCACTCAATTTGGCCCCGCAAGACTGCAAGGAGTAATTCCTGATTGCATAACCAGGAATAAATCCTGAGCACAACCAGGTATGGAACCATAACAAAAACAAAATAAAAAGAAATAAAACAATGTATTTTTAATTATTGTTAATATTTCTATTATTTTTGCTTTTATTGGGGGAAGGGGAAAGAACTAGTGATGCCCAGGGATAACTCCTGGTTCAGAAGTCACTCCTCGCTGTACTCAGGACACCATATGAGAGGCTGTGAATAAAACCCAGGTAAACTGCATACATGGAAAGCAAATTAACTACTGTTTTAGCCCTCTAGCCCTCATTATTATTAAGATTTCAGAAGAATTTTTATATTAATGAAAATGAAAAATGTGATGTAGTCTTTTTGTATTCTAAAGTGATTCAAAATGTCTCTGGAAATTTTGTAATAATATTTGGTTATTATGCAAACATAATTTCCTTTTTATCATTTTACAAATTAATATTTTTTATTTCACACATAACTTTTCCACTTTTCTTATACATATTTTAATTTATGGTTACAAAATTTTAAAAAATTGATTATTATAAATTACAAATAATAATAAAAAATGTACATAATAGAATGCTAGAATATGAAACTCAGACCTTTGCAAGTCTACATATTTTAAAAATTATGCGTGATCAATATGACTGAAATGTATATAGACCTTCTGTTTAAGCAAGGATATATAATTTGAAAATGGTTTACACCCAAACAAGATAAATACAGAAAGTAATCAGAAGATTAAAATTACTCTTATTTAATGTGCAAGTTTTAGGAAAATTAATGATACTCATTATATTCAGTCAGTTATAAATATCACAAATGACTGTTAAAGCATGCAAGTTTTATTGTCTGTTTATTGTAGTATATAATCTTTGAATCAAAGCATAAAATTCATCTCTTAGTACCCATAACATATAGATTAAGTATATAGTGTAAAGTACAAATAAATACCCTATGAGATGCAGGAAATATTTAGACAATAAAAAATTCAGATTCCATACTTGTTAAAAACAAATACACCTTGTATACTGTGTGTCAAATATTGTTCTAAGTTTTCCACAATCATTAGCTGGAAAATTCAGTGTCTGTAGAGAGGTATCTCAAAGTCAATTCATAGTCAGTTAATAAACATTCTTCCTGTACCCTCACTTGGTAGAGAAACTATAAGTACTTAGTCTGTATAACCTCATCCCCTCTAAAATGTCCCGCATAATAGTAGCATTGGGGACTTGCTTTCAATACATAAATTTTTGCTTACTTAAGCATTTTGTATAGAGTACCTAATAAAATATTATGGCAAAGTTATCTCCATTTAAAGATGAACAGCACAAGTAAGCAGGAAACGTCTACTCTATTAATAATAGAGAGGATATTTCAAATAACATGCTAAGATCAATGACATAGCAACCCAATATGAAATTTTTCTTAATATTAAAAAATAATTTTATTGACATAACTTAAGTATTATGCTTCAGTATCTACAAAAAAAGAATGTATTTTCAATTGACTTCTAATATTCTATTTCAATTCTACACATTCTACTTTCTCCCCATCCTTTTTATTTTTCCTTGCTCTAAATAACTAACAACATAGTTTATATTGAAAAATAAGAACTTTTGTGCTTAAGGCAGTTAAAATAAAGCTAACAATAAAGCATAATTTGGGGGAATTAAGCCAAAATAAATAAAAATACTGAGTAAGAAAAGAATCTCAGTAAAAGTGCTTGATACTATTAATGTAGTATTTTTATATAGTATTTTGTATAATGCTGTATTTTGTACTTTTTCAGGGTTTATTATTTTTGTCATAAAAATATTAACTATTTATATTATATTTATATTATTTTTGAACATCAGATAAACTGTGGATAGGTCCTAGACATTTGTTTATAAAACTGAAATAATATGTCCATGGAAAGTTAAAAAACTTGCTTCTAATTTGTCATTTACTTCTGTTAGTTGTTGTTTTCTGTGAAGTATTGCGGGTTTTGTTATTTATTCCAGCACTATTTTTCTCTCTATCCACCTGAAACCTTATGATTTATTTTTTAATTTTATATATTTTTCTTTTTTTGAACATTCAGTATTCAAATATTTCTCTTTCTACCTTTCTTATTCCTCTCTGCCTGAACTATAGAAACAAGTGTACATTCTGTCTGAATGTCAGCGTATTTTTCCTTTCAGCGAGCCAGCTTTCTCCAAGGGGTCTCCTCTTTTCTGCTCATCAAGAAAATACTCGGCAGCTAGACTTCTGAAGACAGTGGGAGCCGATACCATCCAGAACGTGGGCTTTAATCAAAAACTTTAGCGTTTGGTATTCGAGCTCTCTTTGCACTAACTTTTGTGGCAGAAAATTTAGTAAATACTCTGTGATGGCCCAGGTATGTGGGCAATACATTTCTAAGCCTTCCTTTATGTCACCATTTCCTTTCTCTTCATTGATTTGGTATGGGTTTGCATGAATATACGTATTACTAGGGCATAAGCGCCTATCTTCCAATTTATGTGACTCAGCCTCAACCGAAACAAAGATATGGATATCCTTTTACTATTTGACTTTTTGTACATAAATTACTTAAGTCAATGTTAGTTGTTATTGTAAATAAAACATTGCATCCTAACACAGATAAAAATGTTGTTTAAAGAAAATATATCTCTTTAATGGTCTATCATCATGGAGATTTTAGACAAGCAAATTTTAAGTTCTTAGGCAGGTTTTCAGCAATAATTTTATATATAATGTTTCGCTAACAATGGCATCCTCCAAAGTCTTTTTCTTCATAAGTCAAAGCAACTCACCTTATGAGCCTGAGAGATAGTAGAGTGAGAAAGGCTGTTAACCTTGCAGATGGTCAACCAGGAATCTATTTTTATCAAATATAGGAGTGGTGATCCCTGGACCCAAAGTCTGGAGTAAAGAAATAAGCCCTGAGCATTTATGGGTATGGCCCCAAATGTCCCCCATTATCCCCCCCAAAAAGCAACTCACCTTTATAAGCATCTCTCTCACTTTCTTTACACAGATGCTGAGTAGTGTGACTCAAACCACTTCTTTTAGAGTCTTAATTGAATATCTTAGTGTTGGCAAATTGATCTTCAAACATTTTTCTAACTTTGTTTAGTAAGATAAGAAAATTTTTATTCTAATTTTAGAAATTATGTACAGAAAAATATTTGAGCATGTCATACTTCAATACTTATTACAGAAATGCTTCTGTCTGTAATCTAGAACACTGGATGTTAAATGTTCAACTTTTAACCTCTCTAGTTCTCTAGACATAAACTAATGTTAAATTTATAAGATAAACTTACCAATAATAAGCTAGGGATATCATTAAAGAACATGATACGAGAATGTCTATTTCAAAAGTTCCATGTTCCAAATCACTGTTTTAGGAAATAACAGAAATTGTAATTACTTAATAATACATGGATAGATACATAACATAAACCATATAACGAGCTGTGTGTAAACCAAAATTTAGTGTCACACATCACTGATTTAGACAATTCTACAAAGAGATGAGGTTTGTAGAATAGAATCCAGGGGGAAAGATTTCAAAGAGAAAAAAATTCACCAGAAGTGGGGCCAAGATATGGTTGAGTCTCATGAATAAAACAGCCAAAGAACCCTTGCTCCTGAGATTCCTAAAAGTGCAGTCAATTTTCTGATTCTGCTTCAAGGTCCCTGAGTATACTACAATGATTTCAGTTTCAGCTAGTTGCCATGGTCTACCAATTTCTTTTGGAGTAACTCAGCTCATACATATACTTTCCTTAAACTGTTCTGAATGAGTGTGAATTTACACATTCTGAGGTGAATGCATGTAGCACACCTATTTTATTTTCCCACAATGAGATTTTGAAATGTTCTCTCTGATGAACAATTTAGAGTAAAAGATAAATTAATTTGTTGCCATAGGTCAATGGAATCCATATATGTTTCACGAGTAGTATTTTTCTCTGGTTTATAAAATCTTTATGGTTTTCAATGACACATTCATTAAAAACAAAGGGAAAATGCATTTTTGCCTCCACAAATGCATTTTATTCATAGACATAAAATATTATCTCAAATACCTTTATAATATTTCTTTGGTGAAAAAATTGAGATTATGCCAAAAGTTTCAAAATTTAGGATTCTAAACGACCTGAAAAATGCATTCAGATTTCTCATGAGGCAGACTAGCTTGAGCCAAGCAGCTCCGGAAAGACAGCCCTGCATTTTTCTTTGACCCCACAGCTAGGGATTGTATCCTGCCTGTGGCTATTTTAGAATACTTACAAAGATTGAATAAGAAATGGAAATGATGCATACTTCAGAATTCAGTTTGTACTTGGTAGACAAATTTTCTCTTCTCCCCAACCATCATCAGATGCAATTATTATCTAAAACTTTAAATTATATATAAAAATCACATATTTGTATGTTAAAGTTTTATGAAATTTGTCCATATGCATATTATCTATGCCTCAAATGATTTGCTATTTTATAAGGCTGGAAAATCACCTGCTTAAAATTAGAGAAGTGTAGGAGGAATGGGATATGCATTTTGAAGCAGATTGAGTTACATTGATATCATAATTTGACAGAATAAGCTCAATCACTAAAGAAAACTATTTTCACTTTGCAAAACTTCACAGACCAGTGCTCATCATCTATTTTCCTTGTGAAATGATTGTAGAGGATATATAAATAGGAATATATTCTCCCACTAGCGCTAAATATGCTTTATTTTTTTGACACATTGCAATATTTCCTCATGTCAGTATTTATTTGATTTTCGCCTTTACCCAGAACATTTTGTAAAACTTTAAGTTAAACTGAAAATATAGACATAAAGATAGATCAGGTAGCATTATTTCATGAAGTCATATGGCATCATATGCTTTTCATTGCATAATGAGTTGTTAAGAATTGACCGTGATATTTGTTGCATTATAGAACAATAAAAGCAAAATTAAAATAATAAAATTACAAGTATTACCTAAAGAATTCAAGGCTAACAATGTGCCTAATTTTAATATTTAAAGTATAATATATTTTTTTCGTCTTTTGGGACACATTGTACATTATTCAGGGGTTACTCCTGGCTCTGGGCTGGAATGATAGCACAGCAGGTAGGGCAATTTCCTAGCATGCGGCCAACCCAGGTTCAATTCCTCCATACCTCTCGGAGAGCCCAGCAAGCTAGTTAGAGTTTCCTGCCTTCATGGCAGAGCCTGGCAAGCTGCACATGGTGAATTCAATATGCCAAAATCAGTTAACAACAAGTCTCACTCGTTATTGGTGCCCACTCTAGCAAATCGATGAACAATGGAAGGACAGTGCTACAGTGCCACTCCTGGCTCTGCACTCAGGAAATAATCCTCTTCGTCCCTGAGGAGCTTATGGGAGGCCGATAATCAAACTTTGGGCTGGCTATGTGCAAGGCAAATCTGCTAACTACTGTACTGTAGCTCTGGCCTCTAAGTGTAATATTAAAGCAAAAATATGCTGCATGTATAAGTTTTACTTAATTTTGTGAAATACAGAAATGTAAAAATTAAATTACTGTCACCGTTACTGTCCTCCCATTGTTCATCGATTTGCTCGAGCAGGCCCAGTAACGTCTCCATTGTGACACATATTACTGTGTTTGGCATACTGACTATGTTCACTGGTAGATTGCCAGGCTTTGCAGGTGAGCAGGCTAGATACTCTGGGTAGCTTGCCAGGATCTCTGAGAGGGACAGAGGAATCAATAATTATTTTTTTATTTTAAAAGCATCCCCAGTCAAGTGCAATTGATTAAGTTGTACTGATTATTTCACATTGATCAAATACTATTAGCTTCAAGTTTTTCACATATACTTTTTTTTTTAATGTAGGAGTAGTGCTATTTATTCAGCCACTGATTATGTGATTGAATAGGGCATGAACTCCACCTTACTTTTTTTCATTTTTTTTTATAATTTTATTTATTGAATCACCGTGAGAGCAGTTACAAAGATATCAGGTTTAAGTCACGGTCATATAATGAAACACCCATACCTTCACCAGTGCCCATTCTCCACCACCAAAAACCTCAGTGTACTCCCATCCCACAACTTCCCCCTACCTGTGCAGCAGATGATTTCCACATTACTCTCTCTCTACTTTGATTACATTCAATATTTTGACACCAGATCCCCCATTATTATTTGGGATTTTACCCTAACACTCAGATTTGCTGAAAAGGCAACAGTAGACAATTTGTTTTCTATTGCTGGTTAAGAATAACATATGATGTTGCGTGGCTGCACTAGTGGCCATGCAATTTTGAAATTCTGAAATTTTAACAATTAATTCTGGAGAGATTTCTACCAAAACCTGCTGGGTTCCGAGATTCGTTCCTGATTTGTTAAGCAGCTTAATCAGGAGCCAGAAAGGCCGTTCATGGGCAGTGACTCTGGTCTCACTGGGATGGGGAGGAAAGGGCCGGCTCCACCCCCATCCCATGAGGCCCCGCGTGTCTCATCATGGAGGGCCAAACCTGAGTGCCCAATGGCCTCTGGTGGATGGTAGCCACCGAGACGCCTAGAGGGAACATGCGGAGGGACAACACCCTTTCCCTCCTGGAGTGGCCCGGCGACAATAACGTACTGTGGGTTCCAGACGCATTTCTGCCAAAAGCCGCTGGGTTTCAAGATTTCTTTCTGAGTCTCTAGGATCATGGTCATTAAGCAGCTTGATCAGGAGCCAGAGAGGCTGTTCATGGGCTGTTCATGGGTGACTCAGGATCTCGTTGGAATGGGTAGGAAAGGGCCAGCTCCACCCCCATCCCGCAAGGCCCACATGTCTCATCACTGCAGGCCCAAACCTGACTGTCCAGTGGCCTCTGGATGATGACAGCCACCGGCCACCAGGGGAAACAGGTCAAGGCATGAAACCTATTCCCTCCTGGAGTGACCTCGCACCGGTAACCTACTGCAGGGACCGGTCTCATTTCTGCCAAAAGCCTTTGGGATCAGGGATTCGTTTCTGAGTCTCTGGGATCATGGCCATTAATCAGTTCGATCAGGAACCAGAGAGGCCATGCCTCCAATTATATAGCTGAGCTGGAGGTAGTTTGTGGGTGTGTCTCCCACATACCTAATATTTGACTGTTTACTTTCTAACTAACCTTTGTCCCAAGTTTTTGGGGTATGGCCAAAGGCACAGTAGAAATTTCGGGGTATCTGGAAGTCTGAAGGCACCATCAGGCTGCTGATGCACTTGTCTCACAGGTACAGATTGACCTGCTGGCGGCACCATATCCCCTCACGTATACTTTTTCCTTGGTTAACTTTAATAACAAAATCCTTGATCTTTAAACTTAAATTGATCTATCAGCACTTATGTCTTTCATTTACCTTATATGATATATGTACGAATTAGAGAATTGAAATGTTGGCAGTTGAGACTATTGCTCCCAGTTTCCCTTGAAAAGGTATAGGATAGGAAAGAAAATTGGTAATTACTCGAGTTTGGGCTGGAGCAATAGCACAGTGGGTAGGGCATTTATTGACTTGCACGCAGACAACCTGGGTTCAATTCCTCCATCCCTCTCATATAGCCAAACAAGCTACCAAGAGTATTCTGCCCTCATGGCAGAGCATGGCAAATTCCCTGTGGTGTATTTGATATGCTAAAAACAGTAACAAGTCTTATGATAGAGACATTATTGGCATTACTGGTGCCCGCTCTAGCAAATTGATGAACAAAGGGACGACAGTGCTACAGTGCAGTGCTGCTCAAGTTTAATTGCTACATATAAATATAATAATTATAAAAATAATGTCTTTATTAATTCTGCACAGCACCTTCCTGGTTTGTGCGTTCAATAAATTTAAAAGTATTATAACAGAAGACTTTAGGGTCATAACTCATCCTAAAATCATGAAATAAAATAATTAGATTACCTATTGAATAATCCAAAGGATTATTATCAAAGTATTATCAAAACTTCAAACAAATATATATATATTAATTATTTGAACCATAAAATGAAGGTTAAACCTGATACTATAGAAAGCAAATTATTTCATATCTGTTCCACAAATATATGAAAAGATATGAATGTATTTTATTTATTCTTTTTAGTAGTATGCAATCTATGATATCTTTATTTCTCAAGTTCTGATTTGCTTTTTATAGAAGTGTTCCCAAATCTATAATTTTCTTTACTTTTGATTTTTAGTCACACCTGGCAATGTTGAAGGTTTACTCTTGGCTTGAACTCAGAGATCACATTGATGGAGCTTAGGTGTCCATATCGGGTATTAGGGAACCAAGGTCAACTATGTACAGGACAGAGCCCTACATGCTATACTATCTCTCTAGACCCTTCTCCAATTGTTAATATTTAAAAAAATATTAAGTTTCTTCTTATGGGGATAAATGTTTAAAATGGGTTTACATTTATTGTGCCTAGAAAACAATTTTCTATAGGAATGCAAATACCTCTTCTTCTGGAATTTTTTTTAAATCCTAGACTGATAGAGTTAGTAAGGTATTATAAAAAATCTATGTCTTTAGGGGCTGGAGCAATAGCACAGCGGGTTGGGCATTTGCCTTGCACAGGGCTGACCCCGTCCAACCCCGGTTCAATTCCTCTTCCCCTCTCAGAGAGCCCAGCAAGCTACCGAGAATATCGCACCAGCATGGCAAAGCCTCGCAAGCTAATCGTGACATATTCAATATGCCAAAAATAGTAACAACAAGTCTCACAATAGAGACGTTACTGGTACCTACTCGAGCAAATCAATGAAAATTGAAGGACAGTGCTACAGTGCTACAGTGTTATGTCTTTAGAAGACTATTAAGTAAGCTCTACCCCCTAATATTACATTGGTATAAAGCTCATTTTGAGTTAAAAATAACATAGTAATTTGTGAGTATATGTTTTATACTCAAATGCATATTTATATACACAAATACATACATATATATGCATTTTAAATTGTTTGGACGCACTATGCTCAGGCAACATCCCAAGTGGTGCTCAGAAAACCGTATGTAGCTCAGGCATCAAACTTATGTGGGCCACATGTACAAGAGGCATCTAACCTGCCATATCATCTCTCTGACTTTAAAAATTAACTTTATTTTGCCACACAGTAGGATATATATTATAAAGGTTTCTCTTCCCCCCCCCTCCACCAGAATAAAAGTTAACCCTGAGACAGTTCTACATTTTTGCCGGTTCAGTGACACCAAGTGATATCTATCTAGTACATTTTAGTAAAAACTTACTTACCATTAGTTTCCCATACATTTATTTGCTTTTTTTTGTATTTGCTGTACCCAGAAGCTTAAGATCCTTTGTTGTTTACATTTCTTAAAACATATTGTATTTTTTATTAAGATGCTAAATCATAACAGATTCTGATGACCTCTTTGAATTGTTCATCCCTGAGAGTTTCCAAGTGGTAAGTGTGATGCACCTGTCAATAGACTTCTGTTTATCTCTTGTTAATCTCACTTGTCTAAGTCTACTTTACAGGGCTGCAGCAAGAGGAATGATGAATCCTCAGATGAATAGAAGAAAAAATAATGCCCTGCATATCTTTCAAAAAGTACTGGAACTTTGATGTACAGGAACATTTATCTCTGCACATTATCAAGTACACTCCCTTCTTAAAGTCTCTAATCAGGATTTGAAAATATATATATCGACAGAAGTTCCAGTTTGCTTGATTTGAAGTTTCCTTTTTCTTGGACTATAACTTAGAAGAAAGTAAACGTATCTATCTAGCAGCTTGCTAGTAAAAATACAAAACAAGGAGTAAAGCAGCCAGCACCATTTTACAAAGATTCTGGCAAAATAAACAGTTGGACTTTCACAGATATCTGATATATGGAAGCATCCAGAAATTAAAGAAAACTTAATCTCAAATATTACTAAGAATTATGAATTCTATTATTTCCATGTATTTAAAATAATACACTTACCATTTTCAATGTTTTTTTATAGTAGCTTAAAAATTTCAGCCTACAGTAGTACTCTTTCAATTTAGATTAAATGATCACTTTAAAAACTAAATCTATAGGAAAAGTGGTTAATAATTTCTCATAATATCTTCCCACATATTTTAAGTGCCTTTTCATGTCCTTCCCATGTCAATATATATCATCTGTTTAATTTCGTTGGTTTCTGAAAGTCCTTCCCTTTTCCTTAAGACTTTCATATCACTTTTTATAATTTTCTATTTTTTAATGGAACTACTGTAGGATCGGTCTCTTCAAAAGCATCAAACTTTTATCTGCACTTCTAAAGTAGGCTTGTTTGGGTATGAATCAGCTTAGTGTGGCAAACATAGGGTCCCTGAGACTCAGTGGCCATAGAGAAACTGTTACCATTATTTAAACGTGTCGATTGTTTAAAATTAAAACCAAGAAGGCTGAAAAGAAGCTCTTGTCTCATTTCATTCCTTTCCTCTTTTTGTAAAAAAAAATTAATTGATTATTTTGAGTCACACCTGAGAGTGCTTTACTCTGACTGCTGGTTCAGTGCTTAAGTGTCACTTCTGGTGGTTGCTTGGGGCACTGTTTGTGGTGCTAGAGATCAAATCAGGGTCTGAGTCAACTGCTTCCAGGCAAGCCTTAATCTCCATTCTGCCCTCTATCTGGCCCCTTTCCTTTTCTCTAATTGAAAAAGTCAATCACTGCTGCCCTCCTTTATCACCTAAAAGAATATAGTTTGGGGGTATCATCCAGATTTAAATTTATTAGTGAACATGTCCTCTTTTTCTGAGGGACATCTTTTTACTTACAATGTAAATGGTGAGATAATCCTTTACATTTTCATTTGCAATCTTTCTTTTTGATTCTCCAAGTCCCTTAATAGAGGATAAACATTTTTCTATTAAATACATTGCTCTATTTTATTTAAAATGTATTTCTATGTAAATTCCCCATGTGTGTTTGACATTCGTTTATTTTTTTCTTTCATAATCTGGTGTTTTGATTACTGATTCAGTCCAGGAAGAATGTGGACAAGTAAAGAGATTTTGCTACTCTCCAATGTATTCAGATATATCTGAGAATCTCCATATGTCTCAACTATATTTTATTTTTGAATATCATCACCTCCTAATAAGCTCATTTCTTCTGTGACTGGCATAGTTTTTGCTAACATTCTGATTAAACTAGCAGCATGTTAGGTACAACATACTACTATATAAAAATATGCAACATTAATTAAATATCCACATCCATCTTTTATATAACTTTTATCAGTCAAAATGTTCTTATTAAAAACTGATCACCCTGTGAGACTGGAGCAATAGCACAGGTCGGTAGGGAGTTTGCCTTGCATGCGGCTGACCCGGGTTCAATTCCCAGCATCCCATATGGTCCCCTGAGCACCGCCAGGAGTAATTCCTGAGTGCAGAGTCAGGAGTAACCCCTGTGCATCGCCAGTTGTGATCCATAAAGCAAAAAGAAAAAAAATCATCTTTAATTTTAAATATGAAACTTAACATTAGCTCAAGTTGATCATTTAATTTTCTATAATGATATTTTATTGTTTAAAACATCAAATCCACTGTGTCATCTGTCATTGCTATTTATAAATTCTATATCTTTAGATGGAAAGCTGTTTGACTTTCTCCAGGTGATACAGCTTATATCAGGGAATCTCAAATTAAACAATTTTATAATTTCATGCAATATAATATAAGGAAATTTTGTTATACTCTGAAGTCAAATGTGTAACATGTTTCAGATGGAAATATTCATATAAAAATATTTAATTGATCCTACATGAATATAAATTTTTAATGTTAATCATACTTAAGAACTAAGTTTCTTCTAGTTTAAAAACAGTAAATTTTAAACATTTAATAGAAATACAAACTAAGATAGCTGTAGAATAAAATAAAGCATACTCCATATCCATATATTAAAGCATACTCAAAATACCATAAATATGATTTTACTATAGTTTAGATACAAAGATTAGAGTGTCTATTAAGTTATCACGTAGATGAGTAACAAAGTACTAGAGCAACTTATTTAGTGGTTGTATTATTTAATAAATTATGTTAGCACACAACTGACTACATGATGAAAATTCATAATATACTGAATAATTTAAAACTTCTCGATTCAATTTTGTTAAATATTTTCTCAACCTATATGGAGTATCACTTCAGCATGCTAAATTTACTTAAACCAATACATTTAAATTTCAATACTCTTGAAGAAAAATATACTTTTTAATATCTAAGTCATTTTTGTACTTATTGTAAGGCTTCCTATTTCTTTGTTTCAGTACCAACTCTTCAAGTTTTCATTTGCTTTCTTTTCAGAGAACTTTCTCAGCCAATCTCTAAGGGTAAATTAAGAAAAACAGATTTCCTTAGTTTTCTTTTATCTCAGAAAGTCCTTATTTAGCTTTCTATCCCAAAGTATAATTTTGCTAGGCATAGGATTTAGAATAGGCAAGTCTTTTCTTCAAGAGGTTGAAAAATAGCATGTGCTTCCTTCTGCTTCTTTGATTTCAGATGCTTCTGTACAGTTAAAGAAACTCATTAAAATTAAGACATCTTAATAAATGTCAGAAAACGTTCGCCTATCATATATCTGACACTGGGATAATACCCAAGAATAAACACTCACAAAACTCAAAGCAAGAAAATAATTCTTCAAAAAATGAAGAAACACTGAGCACATATTTCACCTAACAGTATAAAAATGGGACCATCGCTTATCTGTGAAATACAAACTAAAGCACAATGAGTTTTAACATCTTAAATGTATGAGAATTGCTTATATCAAAAAGACTAGAGACATGGTAGCAGGGATATAGAGAAAAAATATATGATTGGAAACCTCAGACTATTGATGGGAATGTAAATAAATCTATCCTCTGGAAAACAGTACAAAAACATTTCAAAATGTCTCAGGCAGATAGGGGAGTCCTGGTAATGATCCTTTGGAAAGTTAAAAAAAAATTTAAAAAGAAATGGCCTAGTCCAGAAGTTTCCTAAAGACATGACAAATTCTTTTGAGATGCAAATCCTGAACTCTTTAGAGATAGAGAAGCTGAAGCACCACTCAGATGCAAAAATGAAGGTCTAGTAAAGAGAAGGATGAAACTCCACATAAAAAAAAGGAGAAGCTAGAGAAGAATGCAAGTTCATGATGAGTGCAAAAGGACTAGCAAAAGCAAAAGGTTTTCCCTGTAACAGCACCCAAATTAACTTTTAAGTTTGCAGAGAACATGTTTCTCTCTTTTGCTCTTCTCACATTTCTCTATGTGCTTCACTAAAAAAAAAAAAAAGTTAAAGTATACCTGCCATGCGATGCAGCAAGTTTTATCCACGATATTTATTGGAAGATCACCCAAAATTATAAAATATATGCATATTTATATTTTTTGCATTTTTAAAAATAATAACTAACATCTGGAAGCAACATAGTGTCAAAGGTGGAGGAGTGGATAGAGTAGATGCGGTATATATGTATGATGCAATATTTAACTGTAGTAAAGGATGACATTTTGTCTTCTGTGACAGCATGAAGTGAAGTAGATGGAGCCACATTGAGAATTGCTGTTGAGTCCAGCAGACCTCCTGAACTCTATCTAAGGGGGGGGGGGGAACTTCATAAAAAAAGCAAAATAGAAATGACTATTAATATCAAAAATACATAAATTATAAAGAAGGTTGATAGATGTGATAGATGTGCTTGATAGAACATACTGAAGGTTGATAGATGGGCCTTTTTTAAAAAAAATTTTATTAGTGAAACACCATGAGGTGCAGTTTTAGACTTATAAATTTTTGTGCTTGGATTTCCATTATACAATGATTGAGTACCCATCCCTCCACCAGTGCCCATTTTTCACCACCACGAATCCCAGTATCCCTCCCACCCCCCATATCCCCCATCCAACCCTGCCTCTGTGGCAGGGCATTCCCCTCTGTTCTCTCTCTCCCTTTTGGGTGCTATGTTTTACAAAAGAGGCATTGAGTGGCAATCATGTTCAGTCTATAGTCTACTTTCAGCATGCATCTCCCATCCTGGGAGGATCCTCCCAACACCCTTTATTTGGTGCTCCCTTCTCTATCCGGGCTACCTTTTCCCCAAGCATGTACAGCTGGCCTCCAAACCATGGAGTGAACCTCCTGGTACTTATCTCAGCTATTCTTGGATATTAGTCTCCTATTTTATTACTTTATGTTCCCCAGTTGGACACAATCTTTCTATATCTGTCTCTCTCTTTTTGACTCATTTCACTTAGCTCTATCCTTTCCATGTAGTACCACTTGTACGTAAATTTCATGTCTTCATCTTTTCTAATAGCTACATAGTACTCCATTGTGTAGATGTACCAAAGTTTCTTTAACCAGTCATCTGTTCTCAGTCACTTGGGTTTTTTTCCCAGATATTGGCTATTGTAAACAGTGCTGCAATAAGCAAACAAGTGCAGATGTCACTTTGACTATACTTTTTTGCCTCTCTGGGATATATTCCCAGGAGTGGTATTGCTGGGTCAAATGGGAGCTCAATTTCTAAAGAAAAAAAGAAAAGGTAAAAAAGCTACCATCTTATTCCACTCACAAAAGTAACTAAAGTGTGTCAGATTTGTAAATTAAATTAAAAGCACAATAATACATTGAAATACAAGCAAAATACTTCTGTATATTGCATTCAGTAATCTATTTTGGTATTACATTTCCAAAGCAAAGGGAAAACTCAAACATAATGAAAAAGAGTTACATTATACTAAGAGCTTCTATATAGCAAAGGAGACTATCACATATTTTTAAATTGAATGTCATTTTCTTCTACGAGAAGCAAACATTTTTTGAGTACAGTTTGCTAATCATTACACAGTAGGACTGGGAAAGAATTTTTTCTCAAATCTCATATATTTTATCAAACCTTAGATTTGAATAGGTCAAAAAATTAAACTAATAAAAATATAAAGAATAAGAGAAAAGTATAGAAGTATTTAACATGTCTTTCTTTTTAATGGGGTGGGAGGAGGTTTGGAACCACACTTGGTATTGTTCAGGTCTTACTCCTGGCCTGTGCTAAGGCATCACTCCTGCTTTAGCAGTGGCAGGTAAGTATTGAGTTATTAATACTTTTTTTAATATCTAAAATATTTTCCAACTGTTTATATCATTTATTATTGCATTGAAAAAATGTTGTTAATTTATAACTGCAAAGCCATTCCAGTTTTCTGCTTATGTCATATGATGAACAAGGGGATGACAAGTGATACAAGTGATAAAATGTGTTTAATATGCTGGAGCAATAGCACAGCAGGTAGGGCATTTGCCTTGATCGTGGTTGACCCAGGTTCGATTCCTCCATCCTCTCAGAACCAAGAGCATCCTGCCCACGCAGCTGAGCCTGGCCAGCTCCTCGTGGTATAGTCAATATGCCAAGAAAAGGTAACAATAAGTCTCACAATAGAGATGGTACTGGTGCCTGCTCAAGCAAATCGATGGACAATGGGAGGGAGGACAGTACTACAGTGCTACAGAGCAAATATGGAACATCAGTTATTAGTTTTTATGTCTTCATACTGTTTTCAGAGGCTGAACCTTTCAATGTTCCAAGCAAAACTGGATGAGGAGTCTTTACTGCCCACATCTCCACCAGCAGTGAGTAGAAGCCAAGAAGTGAAATATTTGACTAATATGGAGAGTCAGTTCTTATTTTTATATTATGTCTCCACATTGTTTTCAGAGAATGAACTTGACAACATTCCGAGAAAAATGGATAAGAAATCCTTATTTTCCAGATCACTACCAACACTGACTCTATCTATACTCTTTGATGTGTGTTGATCTTGTGTAAGTTTATATCTAATTGTTTTGATTTGAATTTCCCTGATCTATATGTAAGTTTGAAATTTTAGTTTAGATACTATTGGCTGGAGCGATACGACAGCAGGTAGGGCGTTTGCCTTGCATGTGGCAAACCTGGGCGCAATTCCTCCATCCCTCTTGGAGAGCCAGGCAAGCTACTGAGAGTATCCCGCCCACATGACAGAGACTGGCAAGCTCCCTGTGGCATATTCAATATGCCAAAATCAGTAACAACAAGTCTCACAATGGAGACATTACTGGTGCCCACCCAAGCAAATTGATGAACAATGGGAGGACAGTGCTACAGTGCTACCATGATTTATAATGCTGATAATAGCAGGATTTCATGTGTAAGATATTTCAGAACCACAGACACCTCAGCTTCCTTCCACCATTGTCCCAGTGGCCTCCCTCTGAACTATCGCCTCCTGCCAACCCCTACTGTATATGCTGTAGAGTATCATGTTGACTGAAACTAGTCAGAAGGAGAAGGATGGATGCAGAATATTCTGTCATATGCCTGGAGCAATAGCACAGCTGTAGGGCATTTGTCTTGTGCTCGGCCAGTGTGGCTGAGCTGGATTCGATTCCTCTGCCCCTCTCAGAGAGCCCAGCAAGTTACCTAGTATATCTCGCCTGCGTGGCAAAGCCTGGCAAGCTACCTGTGACATATTTGATATGCCAAACACAGTAATAAATCTCACAATGTTACTAGGTCCGCTCGAGCAAATTGAACAACAGCAGGAGTGACAGTGACAGTGACCTGGAATATAAAGAACCACAGTAAGGAAATAACAAGTGCCCAAAGGTACCGGAAACCGAGAATTAGTTTTTATTTTTAAATTTTGTGACTTTTATACTCTAGGAGACATTAAGCATGTAATTGTCCTTTTCTTTTCAGGCAAGGATGAGTAAAAGGAAAAGGGAACATCAGAAATGGACATGCTAGATAAGGCTGTAGATATTATTATAGGCTAGGCTTGCATGATTCCTATTTTCACGAAATAGCAGAAATGGGATTAAAATGAGCAAAACAAATTTACCATTTATAATTTTCAAAGTGCAAATATATAAAGAATAAAGAGTCCCTAGGAACATAGTAACATGCTAACATAGCCAGCATAAAAGCTGGTAAATAACCACTTGTATGAATGTCTCAAAAGTTATCCTAAGAAAAAAATATATTCAGATACTATAATAAAAAGCCTTACATATTATGTTTACATATTTTAAATTTATACATATTTATTTTCAAATATGCATGTCTTATATTGAACAATGTCACAAAAGGATTTTTTTAAATTGATTATTTTGGTTAATATTAAGTGTAAATTATATTATCTTTGAAGTTATATAAGATTACATTTTAAATCATTTATACCAATATAAAAAGAAAAGTTTCAATAATATTTTTCAAAAATCTAGCATTTTGTTGCTGCTCTCTTTGTTTTGGTCTCACTCCCAACAGTACTCATGGCTTACTGTTGGCTCTGTCCTCAGGGATCAAAGCTCATGGGTTTGGGATGTCAGATGGGATCCTGGAGATTGAACCTAGGTCAGAAGTGTACAGGACAAGAGTTCTACTACTGTATTATCCATCCAGTTGTATTTTTTGAATAAAAATGTTTATTGTACAGTAAAAGGAATACAAAAAGAAACAGCTTAGAAACTTGGAAGAAGCTTTGCTTAGGACTAAGTTCCAAAAATAAAAAATCAAACTATTTTCATTGTAATTTTAATTGAAGCAAGATAGTGGTGTACATTGAATGTTGAATATGTAAAGAATAAGTAATGCATATATGTGCATGTGAACATATCAATATACATTCACATATTAAGAAAATAGAATACTACATAACTATAAAATAGATGAAACTTTTACACTTGTGACTATATATATACACTTGTGATTATGCATATATATATATATAGATATATATATATATACACACACACACACACACACCCTAAGAATGATTCGGCTAAATGAAATAAAATTGCAATTAAATAGGAATGCATTTTTGTTTCAGATTAGCACTTTCATAAACTTTAGCTAAACACAGATAGATTATATGATATTTCTGTACTTAACACTTGGAGAAGTGCCATGTTATTTTCTCTAGAGTTTACACTAGTTTCTATTACTATTGGCATGATAAAGCAATCCACTTTATCCATGTACTCTGCAAAACTTATTTTCATGACTTTTGGATAATAGCCATTCTCACAGATGTGCAGTGATTTCATTGTGATTTTAATTTAATTTTCTCTAATAATAGGTGACGATGAACAACTTTTCATGTCTGTTGGGTTATCTAATTATGTGTCTTATTTGGTGAAGTCATTAATTAGATCATCTGCCACTCTCTCTTTCCTCTTGTTTTTTAGGTCACACTCAGTGAGCTTGGGGCTATCCCGGGCTCTAAGTTCCGAAGTCATTCTTGTTGCTGATAAAGAATCTAAGCAGTAACGACCAGGGATCAAACACAGACTTCTGGCATGCAAAGCATATGTTCAGACCATTGAGCTATTTCAGTGTTTCCCATTTGGGATTTTTAATTGAGGTGTTTATTTGATAGCTTTATAATTTTGATTATTTGGTTACTATCCAATATACTTTGAATATTAAGTCTTTGCTAAAATGTTTTTTAAAATATCGTCAGTACTGTAGAATTTTAATTTGGGTCATTTAAAAATAATTAATTTATTATCATTGAGGTAACATTAGTTTTTAAGATTTTAACTGATTATGTGTTTTGCAGCTATGCAGTATAACAGTGACACTCTATTTTGCCATTATTGTATTAGAGTGCTGCTATAGCATGCCTACCACCAAAATACTAACAACTCTAAACACAGGGTCCTACTCACAACATCCTTCAGACATTCTAGCTGTTTACAAAGACTAAGGTTTTGTTTTTATTGCCTATTGCCAGGCCCTTGCATTGCTATTTTTATATATTCCATATATAATAAATCATCCAGTATGTTTTTTCTGATTTATTTTGCATAGCATGAAACTCCAATTTTATGTAACAAAAACAGGACTGTATCTTATTTTTGAAATGATATACTTAATTTTATTTGTAATTGAAATTCTTAAACAAGCTATTATTTTTTGTTATTTTTTTCAATATCTTTGCTATTGTTGACCTGGAAAAATCTTAAGGGAAGCTATGACTTCCAAAATGTTGGCTTTGTATTTCATTAAGAAGCATATTTCTTTTATAATGAATTATGTGTTTCCTAATGAACACTTTCTAATGAATATTCTATGATTATACTAGTACTAGTCTGGTTACAGAATCATGTTGGCTCTATGAATTGTTACTTGTTCGATCTCAACCTACTTTAATTTTCTATGAGATCTCCTTTCAAGATGATTTTTACCCATTTTAGCTTATCATATATTCTTTTGACCATTGTTAATTTTTCTTGTTAATTTAACAAATATGAATACTTATACAGCAAATATTCAATTATTTTAAATTTAGCTAATGTTTTTTAAATTTTACATTTTAATATATATGTTTAGTAATTTATCATATATCTGAAAATAAACAGTATTCATGGACTTTGGTGCTATTTAGAGAAAAACAGTACTGGAAATTTGATAGAGCTCTTTGAAGCTGAACTTAGTCATTTCTCTCTAATTAGTTATGTGTAATATGTAGGCTGAAACAAGTCATATATGATTTTCAGTGTGTTCTTTAGAATTTATTTCTAGATAAGTTTAAATATTTCCTTTATTCTAAAATAAATACCTTTGCTCTAGGTATTTATATTTTGAATTATAGAGATTAATTATATTAATAGTTAATATAGCACTGTAGCACTGTCCTCCCCTTGTTCATCGATTTGCTCGAGTGGGCCCGGTAACGTCTCCATTGTGAGATTTGTTGTTTGGCATATCAAATATGTCATGGGTAGCTTGCCAGGTTTGCTGTGTGGACAAGATACTGTCAGTAGCTTGCCAGGGTCTTCGAGAAGGGAGGAAGAATCACACCCGAGTAGGCCAGATCAGCCAGGTGCAGGGCAAACTCTCTACCTACTCCAGCCCCAATAGTTAATATAATTCAAATAAAGCATGTGTAACTTTCTTATATCTATAATACATTTAAAATAGCTTAATATGAGATTACCTTTGAGTAAAACTAACTCTGGGTGGGCAATAAAAATGAGCATCTTACTTTCATCCTTACACTAATTTATAATTTTTAACATGCACAAATTTAATATTCTGACTAGAACTATTTTTGAACCCTCAAACATACTATTGATAGAATATGAATTTTTTTCAAAAAGGTTTTACAGTATCAAACAGGTTTTCCTGTAATGATAATAAAATTGTTAAATATTTATGATAATTATTTTCATAATAACCTTAAACCACAGCCTGTATTTCCCATTGCTAGAGGAAATTGCAAATGTTTTGATGAGGAATATAAAGGGTTAAACTAAAGCAGTGTCAGGATTATAGGGAATGAACCATTTAAAACTACATGCCAAATTAATACTAGATTCTCTCAACTGAATAGCCTTAGAACTTTTCATTGCCACTTCGTATTGCTTATGTCTGTGCTGACAATTTTTACCCTTCTAAAATCAATTTCTCTTTGATAGTATAATAATAAAACAACTTCATATGAAACTAAAGATTAACACCAAATTAATACAGTCAGGTCTGTTGATTTATATGATCATTTTTCACCCATGAATTGTTTCTAAATATTTGTATTGTTGCTACACATACTTCACTAACCATCCTGCAGAACTTAAGTTTTAGCACTCTGAGAATCTTTGCACCATACATCAAAAAAGTCTACAGTTATATTTTTCATGATTTTAAAGTATGCATATATTTTTCAATATTTCAGTTAGACTAGGAATCACTTAATCACTTAACTTAACTTCCCGTTAGTCGTCGATTTGCTCGAGCGGGCGCCAGTAACGTCTCCATTTGTCCCTGTCACGTGCCAGTGTAGCCCAATGGCATCTCTTCGCTCCGGGAACATGAAGGGCCTCAAACCGATCGGATCATTGACGGATGTCAGAACTCCGGATTCGTTCTCTCATTTGAGTGAAACGTGATATTCCAAGCATAGCTCTTTCTATTCTTCTTTGGGAGACCTGAATAGCGTTCTCATCTTGTTTGCATAGGGCCCAGGTCTCTGAGGCATATGTTAATGCAGGAAGAACAGTGGAATCAAAAAGATGTGCCCGGAGCCGGAGGTTCTTCGTCCTCTTAGCTATTTCTTCGACGTTCTTGAAGCCATTCCAAGCCGCTCTCTTCCTCCTGCGCAGCTTGGGTGCCAGGTCATTTGTCATGTTGACCTCTCGACCTAGGTACACATAGCTGTTGCATTCGGAGATGGTCGTTCCATTGAGAGCGAATGGAGCGTCAGGAACAAGGCTGTTTCTCATAAACATTGTCTTCGTAAGATTCAGCTGTAGTCCTACCTTTCCACACTCACTCATTTGTGCTGCTTGGCTGATGTTTGGTGTTATTAAAACAATGTCATCAGCAAAGCGGAGGTGTGTAGTTGCCGACCATCTATCTTCACTCCCATTCCTTCCCATTCCAGTCGTCGCACTACTTCCACTACCCAGCCGTCGCCACACTCCAGGATGCTTTCCAGACCCGCGTGGCAGCTCCAGCCGAGACCCACGTAAGACTGAAGACCCACAGAACAAGATAAGCGGAACTCTCTGAGACCTTGGACTCCAGGCTCGGCGGACCCAGGGACAGAGCTTCTCTGCTTGCTCCCACCACCACAGGTGACAAAGGGATTCTAATCAGGAGCACCACCCTACCCTGCCCTGTCTGCTTCCATCAACCACCCAGGGATCGAATTGTGCACAGGAGACCCACCCTACCCAGATAAATACCCCATTGGCTGACTTCCACTCTCGACACGACTTCCACTACCCAGCCGTCGCCACACTCCAGGACGCTTTCCAGACACATCATAAGACACTAAATACCCATCTTCCGGAATTGTCGTACCATATTTGATAGGGTTCAAATATGGTAACACCTGCAAGGGTGATTGGAGGTCGCCCCAAAAGCCTCTATCCCTCTCGGATAGACTGGCAAGCTACCGAGAGTATTCTGCCCGCACAGAAGAGCCTGGCAAGCTATCCGCTGTGTATTCGATATGCCAAAACCAGTAACTACAACTGGTCTCATTCACCTGACCCTGAAGGCTTCACCGACATGGCAGCACTGAGAAGGATGAGAAAGGAGAGGCCAACAAAATCTCAAGGCCAACCTTGGCTGCCACAACGAAGGAAGACAAAAATGATCGTCTGTACTTTCAATGCACGTACGCTAGCATCAGATGCATCCATCGAGAACCTGATGGTACAAGCACGAATGCTCAAGTACGACATCACTGGTCTGACCGAGACAAGAAGGCACGAATCTCACCATGCCGTTTCGACACTGGAGAAGAACTGTTCCTTGGAACATGCGATAAAAGAGGTGTTGGAGGCGTTGGTGTCCTTGTCAACACAAACTTGGCCAAGAGCATTGATTCATTCGAATGCCTAACAACCCGAATCGGACGTTTACATTTGAATAGATGTGGCTCACTGCCTGCAGTTTCTATCTTAGTTGTCTACGCACCAACATCTCATTATGATGAAAGAGAAATCGAGAAGTTCTACATGGAGCTAGAGAAGTTCTATAAAGAAGACTACACCTTCTACAAGATCATTGTGGGTAATTTTAATGCCAAGATATTACTGAGAAGATCAGCTGAAGAACTTCACATCACGACCCATGGCCTAGAATGGTACGAACAGGGTGAGAGGCTGTCTGAGTTCATCATATGGACCAAGACCATTCATGGTAACTCACAGTTCCAGAAGGCAGAATCTAAACGATGGACATAGGAGTCTCCCGGTGGACGATTCCACAACAAAATAGACCACATCATATTCAATCGATGGTTTTGCCTGACTGATGTCGCTGTTGTCCCAAAATTTCGAACGGGATCGGACCACCGTCTCCTTCGTGCAAAATTCTACTTCACAGAGCGGGGAGAAAGGGCTGCAAAGTTCAAAAAGAGAACTCCCAGAATGACCACCAACTGGGAACTCTTTGGTACTATTGCGGCAACATGGGAAGATGCCATTGTTGACAACATTGACGAAGAATACAATCGACTGGTTCAGCACCTCCATGAATGTGCGAGGAATGCCAAGAGAGAGATAGCCACAAAAAATCGCCTATCTTCGAAAACTCTTGAGCTAATTCGCCAGTGTGGTTTGGCGCATGCCTCAGGCAACCGCAAGCTAACATCCGAGCTCGCAAAGCAGTGCAGAGATGTGATCAAGGAAGACCTCAAAGAGAGAAGAGCAGAAGTACTGGTAGATGCGGCAGAAGCCGGGAAAAGTATTCGTAATGCCCGCCTGTCCTTCACCAACTATAAGACCAAGATGACTGCCCTCCGACGTCCTGATGGATCCATCACATCCTCCAGAAGGGCAATGGAGAAGATTATCCATGACTTCTACTCAAATCTCTTCGACAGCCATGTCCACTTGCCGACATACCAAATTCCACAGGATGGATATGTCGTTCCCAATGTTCTCCCTTCTGAAATCCGACACGCCATTTCGTCGGTAAAGAAACAAACAGCACCCGGTCCAGACAAGGTCAGACCTGAACACCTGAAGAACCTGCCGTCAGTACTCATCAATACACTGGCTCGGCTCTTCACTCGCTACCTGTCTGAATGCAAGGTTCCGTCCCAATGGAAAACCAGCAGGACCGTACTACTGTTCAAGTAGGGAGACATCCATGACATTGGCATCTATCGCCCGATCTGCCTATTGTCTGTCATCTACAAGTTGTTCACTCGAGTCATCCTAAATAGGATTGGCAGAACACTAGATGAAGGACAACCATGCGAGCAAACCGGGTTCCGCAAAGGATTCAGCACCATCGACCATATCCACACGATAACCAAGCTCATTGAGGTTTCTCGGGAGTTCAAGATGCCGCTCTGTTTAACGTTCATTGATTTAAAGAAGGCCTTTGATTCTGTTGAGACGGAAGCGGTCATTGAAGCCCTAGCCAATCAGGGCATTCAAGCCCAATACATCAGGATCCTCCGTGAGCTGTATTGCGGATTCACTACCAGGATCTCACCATTCTACACAAAAGTGATCGTTGATGTCAAGAGAGGGGTGTGGCAGGGTGATACCATTTCACCAAAACTCTAGACTAGGAAATAAACCCATAATCTTAGCCTGTATGTTACAGGGCACAAAGTTCACAAACACAAATTAACTTAATAAAGTACATTTGGACATCTCTGTACACTTTGGACCCAATGCTCAGGATTGCCATAAGGTGACAATAGCCCTACATTTGCTTCTGTGCATGCCTTTCTAGACTGGGATAATGGTTCATCACATTATTTGCACATGTCCTTGGAACAATGGATGTCTGAATTTTGAGAACATTTGTGGATTGTGCTGCTTCCTACACTACAAAATGCAATGCAACAGTGTGTGGAGATGAATTGAGCAGCAGAAGCATTTAGGTAAGAGGAAAGACAAATTAATTAACTTGTCAGCATGAATGCAACAGATTCCTGAATAAGTAAGAAACATTTCCTAGTAGCTCTGAGCAACCTTTTATTTTCTGTGTTTTTGTCTCAATTCATGGTTCCATAGATATCCTACAAGTAGACTTTATTTTATTGCATTTGGTGATTGAAAAACATACTGCAATATTTTAAAACATTGTAATTGTCCCTATAAATGTATAAATCTTATGTATATGATATGCATAATCTTAGTTTAGATGACACATATACTATTATATATCAATTTATATTAGCAATGACATGAAGATGAATAATTATTGGCATGAAGATTGATAATTATTCTGGAGCTTTAATATTTACTGATAAGATTTTTGAAAAAATAAATATATTTATAGTCTCTGACATTTGAATATTGAAGTTATTGAAAAATAATTTTTCTATTTGAAATTTTTTAAAGAATGAAAGAATTTGGGAGAAAAAATGTGGCTCAACTAGTAGAACACATGTCTTGTATGCATGAGATCCTTGATTAGATCCCCAGTATCACAACGAACTTTTGAGTTATACTACACTGGAGAGTCAAAAATAAGACTCAAAAAATTGCAAGAAATATTTGACGTTCACTTTTTCCTTTGTGATAAACACACACACACATGTGTGTGATTTTGGTCCATAGCTGGCAAAACTCAGGGATCACTCTTAGAACTGCACTCAAGGATTACCCAAAAGGAGTTCCAGGGTCCCTGGCCTGCTGCATTCAAGGCAAGCACCCTGCCTGCTTTACTATCTTCCAGTCCTCTAATTTTAACACACATAAATGTAATAAGGCAGACCTCCACTACCTCCACTACCTCCACTACCCAGCCACCACCACACTCCAGGATGCTTTCTGGACACATCATAAGACACTTAATACCCATCTTCCTGGATTACCGCACCATTTTTGATAGGGTTCAAATACGGTTTGAACCATGGGAACACCTGCAAGGGCGATTAGAGACTGCCCTAAAAGCCTCTATCCCTCTCTGAGAGCTGGCAAGCTACCAAGAATATCCCGCCCGCATGGTAGAGGCTGGGAAGCCATCCCTGTCATATCCGATATGGCAAAACCAGTAAATACAATGGGTCTCATTCCCCTGACCCTGAAAGAGCCACCAGTATGGCAGCATTAAGAAGGATGAGGAAGGAGAGGCTGATGAAATCTCAAGGCCGAACTAGGCTGCCAAAATGAAGAAAGATAAAAATGACTCTCTTTACTTACAATGCATGTATGCTGGCATTGGATGCATCCATCGAGGAGCTGATGGTACAAGCATGAAGAATCAAGTACAACATCATTGGTCTGACTGAGATGAGAAGGCATCATCACATCAAGCCATTTTCACACTGGAGAAGAACTGTGCCTCAGAACATGCAACAAAAGAGGTGTCGGTGGTGTCAGTGTCCTTGTCAACACAAAATTTGACATGAGCGTTGATTCATTCAATTGCCTAACAAACCAATTTGGATGATTACACTAGAATAGATGTGGCTTACTACCGGCAGTTTGTATCTTCATTGTCTATGCAACAACATACAATTATGATGAAGGAGAAATTGAGAAGTTCTATATGGAGCTGCAGAAGTTCTATATAGAGGACCACACCTTCTACAAGATCATTATCCATGATTTTATTGACAAGATTGGACTGAGAAGATCAGCAAAAAGAACTCCACATCGGGAATGATGGCCTAGAATGGAATGAAAATGGTGAGAGATTGTCTGAGTTCATCATGTCGACCAAGACCATCCATGGTAACTCACAGTTCTAGAAGGCCAAATCTAAATGTTGGACATGGGAGTCTCCCGGTGGATGGTTCTACAATGAAACTGACCACATCATGTTCAATCGATGGTTTTCGCTGACCGATGTCATTGTTGTCCCAAAATTCCAAACAGGATCGGACCACCATCTGCTTCATGCAGTGGGAAGAAAGGGCTGCAAAGTTTAAGAAGAGAACTCCCAGAACAACCACCAACTGGGAGCTCTGCCAAATTTGGCACTATTGCAGCAACACGGGAAGATGCCGTCATTGACAACACTGATGAGGAATATGATCGACTAGTTCAGCACTTCAATGATTGTGTGAAGAACGCCAAGAGAGAGATAGTCATAAAAAAAGCATGTCGTCGAAAACTCTTGAGCTTATTCGCCAACGTGGTTTTGCACAAGCCTCAGGCAACCACAAGCAAATATCCAAGCTTGCAAAAACAGTTTAGAGAAGTGATTAAGGAAGACCAAAAAGAAAGAAGAGCAGCGATGCTGGCAGATGCGGCAGGAGCCGGGAAAACCATTTGCAATGCCAGCTCGTACTTTGCCAATTATAAGACCAAGATGACTGCCCTCCAATGTCCTGATGGATTACCACATTTTCCAGAAGGGCAATGGAGAAGATTATCTATGACTTCTACTTGGATCTCTTCAATAGCCACGTCCACCTGCCCACATACCAAATTTCGCATGATGGATATGTTGTTCCAAATGTTATCCCTTCTGAAATCCTACACGCCATTTCGTTGGTAAAGTAGTGAACAGCACATGGCCCAAACAAGGTAAGATCTGAACACCTGATGAACCTGTCCTAAGTACTCATCAATACACTGGCTTGGCTCTTCACATACTACCTTTCTGAATGCAAGGTTCTTTCCCAATGGAAAACCAGCAGGACTGTACTACTGTACAAAAAGGGAGACATCCACAACATTGGCAACTATCGCCCATTCAGCCTGTTGTCTGTCCTCTATAAGATGTTCACTCGAGTCACCGTGAATAGGATTGGCAGAACTCTAGATGAAGGACATCCATTTGAGCAAGTCAGTTTCCAAAAAGGATTCAGCACGATCAACCATATCCACACGATAACCAAGTTCATTGAGGTATCTCAGGAGATCAAGATGCCGTTCTGTCTAACATTCATTGATTTAAAGAAGGACTTTGATTTTATTGATACTGAAGTGGTCATTGAGGCCCTAGCCAAACAGGGCGTTCAAATTCAATACATCAGGATCCTCTATGAGCTGTATTATGGATTCACTGCCAGGATCTCACCATTCTACAAAGAAGTGATCACCGATGTCAAGAGAGGGTTTCGGCAGGTTGATACCATTTCACCGAAACTCTTCAGTGCCAGCCTTAAGAATGTCATGTGATGATTGGAATGGGAAGGAATGGGAGTGAAGATAGACGGTCGGCAACTATATCACTTCTGCTTTGTTGATGGCATTGTTCTAATAACACCAAACATTAGCCAAGTGGCGCAAATATTGGCCGACTTTGAGTGTATGTGTGGAATGGTCGGACTTCAGCTGAATCTCACGATGACAATGTTTATGAGTAATGGTCTCGTTTCTGATGCTCCATTCATACTCAATGGAACTAACATCTCTGAATGCAACAGTTATGTGTACCTAGGTCGAGAAGTCAACATGAGGAATGACCTGGCACCTGAGCTGTGCAGGAGGATGAGAGTGGTTTGGAATGCCTTCAAGAGCATCAAAGAAATAGTTAAGAGGATGAAGAACCTTCAGCTCTGGGCATATCTCTTTGATTCACTGTTCTTCTGCATTAGCATACGCCTCAGAGATCTGGGTCCTACGAAAATAGGATGAGAATGCCATTCATGTCTCTCAAAGAGGAATCGAAAGAGCTGTGCTTGGAGTATCACACTTCACTCAAATGACAGAAAGAATCCGGAGTTCTGACCTCCGTTGATGGTCAAAAATCAGGGATGCTGCCTCGATTGCCCTCCCGTTGTTCGTCGATTTGCTGGAGCGGGCCCAGTAACGTCTGCATTGGAGACTTTGTTGTTACTGTGTTTGGCATATCGAATACGTCACGGGGAGCTTGCAGGCCTAGCCGTGCGGGCGAGATACTCTTGGTAGCTTGCCGGGCTCTCCGAGAGGGGCGGAGGAATCGAACTCAGGTCGGCCATGTTGGCTGCATGCAAGGCAAACACCCTACCACTATGCTATGATCTGTACATGTAATGAGAATTGGAGAGGACTGCTGGACTAGAGCCGTTACCACCTGGATTCCACAGGATGTCAAAAGATCGAGTTGCCACCCACCTACGAGATGGTCAGAATTCTTCATTAAGACCCTGAACGATCGTTTTGAGGCGGTTCATGTTCCTAGAATGAGCAGACGCCCTTGGACTACACTAGCATGTGACAGGGATGAATGAAGACATTACTCGTGCCCGCTGGAGCAAATTGATGAATAATAGGATGTCAAGTGATCAATTTATTAAATGTAATAAATTTTGAAAGATACAGTTTTTAAATTTTTGAATAATGTTTTTGAATATTTGAACAACACCATCATCATTTTTGGTTTTTTGTTTCAGCTATACCCATCAATACTCAGGGATTACTCTTCACTCTGGTCTCAGTGTTCCTTTCTGGCAGGGCCTGGGATTGAAACTACATAGGTTGCCTGCAAGTCAAGCACTCTCTATATTGTACTATAGCTTGGTCCACAACAGTTTTATCAATAAGAAACACATTTTTCTTTTAAATGTTTTACAATACAAAAAAAAAATTGCTATTGTGCTGGTGTCCTGGCCAGTTGCCCCCAGCACACTGGAGTATGATCCCCTGGTCACCAGACTTACTCAGTATTGTTGATGGAGTGGGCAGGAGAGAAGCCTCTGCCCTGGCCCACCACACACCATGGACTCCAGCTGCCTCAGAGAACCACGCAGAGGGGGGGAAACTGGTAATCAATCAGCAATCCATTTATTAGCTCTCAAACAGGGGTTTTTATACATACATCTCAGGGGGCAATCCACATGTATCACATTTACATCATCAGGCTCAGTACAGATGTTAGTTAATGATTTACATTTCACGCTCTCAGGGCTCGGTGTATCAGCTGAGACATATGGTGACTGTTACGACCCTCATTCTCAACCAGAGTGCCTTCATGTGTGGAGAGTGCAGAAGCAAGGCCCTGGGCCCCTGTAAACAGGGCCAGTTCTTGCTTTCAGGGGCAGGAAATTTGGTCAAAGTCTTAGGCTGGCTGCTGAGACCCCAACACTACTGTGATGATAAAAATATTGAATAATTAACTTTAATTATCTTTAATGACTCATCTAAATATAGCCGTTTCATCAGACATACAACAAAACTATTAAACTAAGTTTTCACTTTTAATATGCTTACATTTTGTCATATAGTTTATTGTTTTTTACATAATTTAACTAATTTATTTGTTTTAAGGCAAAGTTATGACTTTAGGAGGAAAGTGTATATTTTAACAGTTATATATTTCTGATTCTTAGACAAAAATCTATCTTTTTGATATCAGTTCTCTAAATTTAATGGATGCATACTCTCTATTACTTTGAAAATAATACATACTCTTTCCAAGGCCTCCAGTTTTCATTAAGGAATCAAACATGACTCATGTTCCAGGTCAGCATAAGCAATACAACATTCGAACAATAAGCATGTTTTAGGCAATTGACCAGCCCCTGCTCAAAGCAAGTTTACATGGGACTATTTAATCTTCTGCATTTGTTCATTAAATAGAGTGCTAGAGTTCAAGTCTAGTTTAACTATTTTCATACACCACCCCCCCCCCACACACACACATGTACACACAACCCTCAAATGCCTTTTTTCTCACCAAACCGTAGCTTTCAGTTTTCAGATTGCTGATTTCCAAGGCATATGTTTTTACTTTGGAACCAAATCACCTCATTAACCGGCACTTAGTCCTGGAGGTTTAGGGATTATTTGAAACATTTCTGTGAATTAGCATTCTAAAGAAGATGGTTTTTAACTTTTCATTATTTTTCCTAACTTAGTGCTTATAAGATGTCCACTAAATACTGTACATTCAATAGTGACATGTTGAAAATGTAAATAAATGATTAAATTACTGGTGAGATTATAAACCTATTCTCCATTTGGGCCATTACCCACTCATTTTAGTTTCAGAGTCCACATTTTAAGTGCAAAATACACATAAATATTATTTGACAGATTAATAATCACTGTTTCTAAAACATAAAATGTTCTGTGATAAATAACAGATGGACTTAAGTATGTCTACCTTCAAAAAGATGAAAATAGAGTATTGGAAGGCACATATAGCTATACAAATATATCACTATATAAGTACAAATACATATGAACAGAATGGCTTCAATGACATGGATACCGATATAGGTACAAATTCTCTTGTGCAAATAAAATAAACGATTACAGTGTAACCCTTGATTCTAGACAGTGATCTAAATAGTTTTACACACAGAACATTTGCTTTTTATAACAATAGCACTGTAGCACTCTCCTCCCGTTGTTCATCGATTTGCTCAAGAAGGCCCAGTAAAATCTCCATTGTGAGACTTGTTGTTACTGTTTTTGCATATCGAATACGTCACAGGTAGCTTGCCAGGCTTTGCTGTGCAGGCAAAACACTCTCGGTAGCTTGCCAGGCTCACCAAGAGGGGTGGAGGAATCCATTCCAGGTTAGCCGCGTGCAAGGCAATGCCCTACCCACTGTGCTATCGCTCCAGTCCTTATTGTTATTGTAATAACAAAACTTTAAGTAAATTAAAAATTTCAACATCCATATTTTTGAACTAAAATGATGAGGACACTCAAGTGCAATGCTTTTAAGCAACAAATTCACTAAGCAAGTTAGTCTTAATGATGTTATTCACATAAACCTTCATTCTTTCCTATTGGCTTATTCTCTTTTTTTCTTAAATGTAGGGGCATTTCATATTTCTCATAAAGTGAAGAGGAAGTTGTTTAAAAAGATGACGTGAGGTTCGCAGAATATGGGGAATTGATCTCTTGCCTTGTCTAATATCCAGATATTTAGGAGTTAGAGTTTTTTCAGTATAAGTTTTTATTGGTAGAAATGTGCATGGCACCATAATATGTAGTGCACATTAAGGTACCAATTTTAGGGGTCAGAGAGATAGAGCAACAGGTAAGACACTTGCCTTGCATGTAGTGCAGTTACCAGCACCACATGATTTTTTTTTCTTTTTTTTTGGGTCACACCCGGTGATTTACAGGGGTTATTCCTGGCTCTGCACTCAGGAGTTACTCCTGGTGGTGCTCAGGGGACCATATAGGATGTTGGGACTTGAACCAGGGTCGGCCATGTGCAAGGCAAATGCCCTACCTGCTGTGCTATCGCTCCAGCCCCAAACATGTTTGATCCCACCATCATTTATGTTCTCCTGAACATCAATCAGGAGTGATTTTAGAGTGCAGGAACGTGACTAAACCTTTATGAAAGCTGGGTGTAGCTTTGAAACAGACAACAACAAAAAGAGAATGCTAGCATTGGTTGAGGAGCATCAGTAAGTAAATAATTCCAGTTAAAGATAAGATTATCTAATTACATGTGTTATGGTTCTGTAAGCTCTAAAATTTTACAAAAAGTTTCTTTCTTTTAACATTTAACCTATTTGTGATAAATGTTAATGAGAAGGTTACATGTCTATAATTGTCCCGTTATACTCAGTGTAGCTCAGCTTAATTAAAAATAAAATAAGATAAAATTTTGAACAAAGGAATAATTTGCTGTTGCTTAGAAATTCTCTAAAGTTTAAACCAAAAAGAGCAGACACATCTTGTTTTAAGTTTTACTAAAATGTTACCTATAGTTCTTATATTATTACATGAAGAAAAAGACAAATTTGGGGGGATATTTTCTCTTATATAATATAAATCCACAAGAGAAAATGTTCATGAATAAATTTATGAAAATTTAATTATGAACAATTGCTCAAAAATTGTATAGGGACATATTTTAACCTTTTGTGACTTTTTTCAGGACAATCAAAAATGTTAGTAAATATTAAGCAGATATTTGATGGTGATGGGCTATATCTCATGGTACACAATCTCTATTATATCATGACAATAATATTTTAGAGTGCCCATAATAGATTCAGGAAGTCTAATAGGAACTGCTTGACTTAGAAAAGTAATATGTGATGTGGTGTCTCAAACTACAGTGGTCTCTAGGCAAGTTTAGAATTAGAAGAAACTACGTTAATACCAAAACAAACATTATAATTTTATGGTAATTTTAACATTGTATTAGAGAACAAAGGAGGAACAACCATGATACAAATATATCGTGTCTGAGTACGGAGGAGTGTAAATGAGAAATATGTACTTTGAATCTTCCGTGAGATATCTATCTGGAATCATTGTGTCTAGATTTGAGGGTAAGATTTAAGATGAATTAGCTTATCATAAATTTAGTAAACAGGCATCGGATACTGAATATATACCAAACCAACTCTGTCTGAAATTACAATGAGATTGAAATAAAGTATTCTTTCCTTTGCTCTTATATATATTTTTGTGAAAAAGATACACACTGCAGGTATAATTCTTCACTTATGGCCATAGAAACATCCCATAGGCAGTGATATGAAATTGAGAAAAGCCAAAGGAAAAGAAATGAGTATGTTGTATGACTAGTCAGATTGGTAGAAACCACATAAAATAAATTTTGTCTGCATATTTGCAGTCAGATATTTCAGCTGGAGAATGATTTTATTTTATATTTTAATCTGCTATGTGTGATTATAAATGCATCATGATAGGGTTGGGAACAGTACTCATTAAACAATTTCATCTCTGTAGAAGATTAATATAGTAATTTGGACTAAAATTTATGCACTATGAATATATGAACAGAAATTTCCTCAAGGAAGAAATACAGATGTCCAAAAGTTATTTGAAAAAAATGTTCTGTATGACGTTATAGCCAGGAAGATACATATAGAAACAATGATATCATCTCACACCAGTGAGACTGGCACACATTACAAAGAATAAAAATCAAGAGTATGAGTATGGATGTGAGGGATAAAGAAAAGCTCATTTACTTCTGGTGGAAATAATTACTGGTCCAGTCCTTTGGGAAAACAATCTGTAGTTTTTTCAAAAATACAGAAATTGAGCTTCTATATAACCCAGCAATTCAAGTTTTTAGCATCAACTCCAAGCTCCCCAAAACTCTACTCAGAAAAAAACAAACAAACAATCAAAAGCATTTTCACTCCAATGTTTACTGCAGTTTTATTCACAATAACCAAAATCTGGGAATAATCTATGTGTTCAAGAATATATGACTGGATAAAGAAACTATGGTACATGTATACAGTGTAATACTACTCATCATTAAGGAATGATTAAAGCATTCATTTCTCACAATGGAGACGTTACTGGGCCCACTCAAGCAAATTAATGAACAATGGGAGGACAGTGCCACAGTGTTACAGTGCTACAATTCATAAAGGAAAAAGGAAAATACCAAGAATTATTATTTGCTAGGAATTTGAAAACTGACTCTTTAAAAAAATAGTACTTCATGCATTGGAAGACTTCGAGTTCTTTGTTTTGGGTGGGTTTTTTTTTTTTTTGACTGGGGTGTGGGGAGGTAAAGGTGATTCAGATTGGAGCCACACCCAGCAGTGCTCAGGGATTACTTTGGCTTTGTGCTCAGGGATCACTCCTGGTAGGGCTCAGGTGATTATATGTGGTACCAGGAACAGAACCCAGTTCAGCTGTGTACAGGGCAAGTGTGTTACTCCTGTATTATCTCTCCAGTCTGGAATAATTTAAAAAATATATATATATATGTTTATATATATATTTAACTAAAAACACAGAGAAAAACCTTGCCTTGCATGTTTTGCAGTTACCAGCATCACATGATTTTTTTCTTTTTGGGGGTCACACCCGGCGATTTACAGGGGCTACTCCTGGCTCTGCACTCAGGAGTTACTACTGGCAGTGCTCAGGGGACCATATGGGATGCTGGGACTCGAACCCAGGTCGGCCATGTGCAAGGCAAATGCCCTACCTCTGGGTAATATTTTATCAGTTGCTGCTAATTGTGCTCCAGAGATTATAGGTTGATATAAGGGTATTTTTGCACATTAAAAATAAAATGTTCCAAATGCATTTTTTGTACACTGTGTCATTTGTCATCAATATAAGTTTCCAAGACTGAGTGAATGTTAGAGGTCATTAAAGCAATGAAGAAAATCAGAAAACATTAATTATTGGACCCATCAAAAGAATACTAAAAGCAATGAAGAATTTCATCTCTGTGATTTCATACACAAGAATGTTGAACAACAAGATGCCTGCGTGGATTGGTTTGATTGGTTTTATAAGCTCTTTGACTTAGCACTAGAGTTTCTCATAAACAATGTTGTGCTTTATGAACCAATGTGATGGATTCCAAGAATGACAGAATTGTTTAATAAAGTTCATAAAATAAACCGACATTTTAATGGTGAGACACTATACTTAATCATGAACAAAAACTGTTATCTCCACATTTACAGTATAATTTCTATACAGTTGCTGTGTTTGGTATGTCGAATATGTCACCAGTAGCTTACCAGGCTATGAACTGTATGTTCGCTAAAAGAGTGGCTTCATTTTCTAACTAAGTTGACCCATCGTAGTACAGTACAGAGAATTTGGATGTATTTAAGCACTCACCATAATAATCCTTCAACATCACAAACATTTCAATACTTCCTTGCATTGTATTTTTACTCAAAGAAATTTTCTTGGGGATAGCATCTACTGTCTGCATTGTGTATTGTGTATTGCATCACCTATTGTCAGTAGAATTAGTCCTTCACCAAGAGTTATGTGGTCTTTATTTCTCTTTTTGATAGTCTGGGGAGTTGTGAGTGAGGGGAAATTTGGGGCCACACACAGCAGTGGTCTGGGGCTATTCTTGCTCTGTGCTTAGGAGTGACCCCTGGTGGTGCTTGGGGACCATGTGCAGTGCTGGGGATTGAACCTAGGTCATGCAAAGCAACTGCTTTTCACCCATGTGCTATCTCTCCTGCCCACCCTGTGGCTTTCCCCAATGTGGCTATAAGCAATAAAATGTTTTAAGAAGAAAAAAATAAATAAATCATTCATTTATTATTATATGGATGGAACTGTAGTATATTATGCTTAGTGATATTATTCAGAATAAAGGGAACAGACACAGAATGATCTCTTTTACATACCATATAAAAACATATTAGGGAAATAACAATGTCCAAAGTCAAAAGAAATTGGTCTTCAGTGGGAAGTTACCATAGAGAAGATGAGTAGTGAACTGCGGTAATTTTGGAGGGAAGCAAACTCTCTGGTGTGGCCGTGATGCTCCAATGATCTATTCATGAATCTCTATTATTATTTGTATCCCAAAGTGTTCAAAATTAAATAAACAGATTTATGCATAAATGCCAAAGAGCTATTACAGGAGGAAAGGCACTTGCCTTATTTGTAGCTGACTTTGTTTTAAATCTGAGGCACCACACATGGTACCATAAACATCACCTTTAGTCCTAATCTTGAAGCCAATTATAGGCATTAAACATCATCAGGTGTGACCCACCCACCCACACAAATTATTTGTAAAGTAGTTAGAAAAGTAATTTTTTTTTCAGAATTTGAAAAATTGTATAAGTCTCTAAAAATCGTTCTGACTATATATTCATGAAAGATTGTAAAAACTAAAAAAATAAATTCTAGCTATGCTGTTGGATTACATTAGTTTGTTCTTGCTCCTTCTGCAGAGAGCTTAGGTTTATTGAATTATATGCCCCACAGTACTCCCAAGGCACACCCAATTTTGTTAGGCAGTCCTAATCCTCTGTGTTTACAGTTAGCCTCTCCTTTGTGCTCTTCTCCCCCATCTGGTCATCACAAATATGCCCAAATCAGACCTTGTAACCTATAGGTAAAATCTTCTGAGAGCTCTGGATTTTGTAAGTGAAATATGTAAGTGAAATACTACACTATGCTTGATCTTAGTCAAAAGGCCGAGAAGCGATTAGACGTCGCCCCAAAAGCTTCTATCCCTCTCGGAAAGACTGGCAAGCTACCGAGAGCATTCCGCCCACACAGCAGAGGCTGGCAAGCTATCCGTTGTGTACTCGATATGCCAAAACCAGTAATTACAATGGGTCTCATTCACCTGACCCTGAAGGCTTCACCGACATGGCAGCACTGAGAAGGATGAGAAAGGAGAGGCCGATAAAATCTCAAGGCCAAACTAGGCTGCCACAATGAAGGAAGACAAAAATGATTGTCTGTACTTTCAATGCACGTACGCTAGCATCAGATGCATCCATTGAGGACCTGATGGTACAAGCGTGAAAGATCAAGCACGACATCATTGGTCTGACCGAGACAAGAAGGCACCAATCTCATCATGCCGTTTTCGACACTGGAGAAGAATTGTTCCTTGGAACAAGCGATAAAAGAGGTGTCAGAGGCATCCGTGTCCTTCTCAACACAAACTTGGCCAAGAGCATTGATTCATTTGAATGCCTAACAACCCGAATCGGACGTTTACATTTGAATAGATGTGGCTCACTGCCGGCAGTTTCTATATTCGTTGTCTATGCACCAACATCTCATTATGATGAAAGAGAAATTGAGAAGTTCTACATGGAGCTGGAGAAGTTCTATAAAGAAGACCACACCTTCTACAAGATTATTGTGGGTGATTTTAATGCCATGATAGGACCGAGAAGATCAGCTGAATAACTTCACATAGGGACCCATGACCTAGAATGGAATGAACAGGGTGAGAGGCTGTCAGAGTTCATCATGTCGAGCAAGACCATCCATGGTAATTCACAGTTCCAGAAGGCTGAATCTAAACATTGGACATGAGAGTCTCCCGGTGGACGATTCGACAACGAAATAGACCACATCATATTTAATTGATGGTTTTGCCTGACCGATTTCGCTGTTGTCCCAAAATTCTGAACGAGATCGGACCACCGTCTCCTTCGTGCAAAATTCTACTTCACAGAACGGGGAGAAAGGCTGCAAAGTTTAAAAAGAGAACTCCCAGAATGACCACCAACTGGGAGCTCTTTGGCACTATTGCAGCAACATGGGAAGACGCCATTGTTGACAACATTGATGAGGAATACGATCGACTGGTTCAGTACCTCCATGATTGTGCGAGGAACGCCAAGATAGAGATAGCCAAAAAAAATCGCCTGTCTTCGAAAACTCTTGAGCTTATTCACCAGCGTAGTTTGGCGCATGCCTCAGGCAACCACAAGCTAACGTCCGAGCTCGCAAAGCAGTGCAGAGATGTGATCAAAGAAGACCTCAAAGAGAGAAGAGCAGAAGTACTGGTAGATGTGGCAGAAGCTGGGAAAATATTCGTACCGCCTGCCTGTCCTTCGCCAACTACAAGACCAAGATGACTGCCCTCCACCGTCCTGATGGATCCATCACATCCTCCAGAACGGCAATGGAGAAGATTATCCATGACTTCTACTCAAATATCTTCAATAGCCATGTCCACTTGCCGACATACCAAATTCAACAGGATGGATATGTTGTTCCCAATGTTCTCCCTTCTGAAATCCGACATGCCATTTCGTCAGTAAAGAAATGAACAGCACCCGGCTCAGACAAGGTCAGACCTAAACACCTGAAGAACCTGCCATCAGTACTCATCAATACACTGGCTCGGCTCTTCACACACTACCTGTCTGAATGCAAGATTCCGTCCCAATGGAAAACCAGCAGGACTGTACTACTGCAAGCAAGCCGGGTTCCACAAAGGATTCAGCACCATCGACCATATCCACAAGATAACCAAGTTCATTGAGTTTTCTCGGGAGTTCATGATGCCGCTCTGTCTAACGTTCATTGATTTAAAAGAAGGCCTTTGATTCTGTTGAGAGGGAAGTGGTCATTGAAGCCCTAGCCAATCAGGGCATTCAAGCTCAATACATCAAGATCCTCTGTGAGCTGTATTGTGGATTCACTACCAGGATCTCACCATTCTACAAAGAAGTAATCATTGATGTCAAGAGAGGGGTTTGGCAGGTTGATACCATTTCACAGAAACTCTTCAGTGCCACCCTCGAGAACATCATACGAAGACTGGAATGGGAAGGAATGGGAGTGAAGATAGATGGTCAGCAGCTGCATAACCTCCGCTTTGCTGATGATATTGTTTTAATAACACCAAACATCAGCCAAGTGCCACAAATGCTGGCCGACTTTGACCGTGAATGTGGAAAGGTCAGACTACAGCTGAGTCTTACGAAGACAATGTTCATGAGAAACAGCCTCGTTCCCGATGCCCCATTCGCTCTCAATGGAACGACCATCTCCGAATGCAACAGCTATGTGTACCTAGGCCGAGAAGTCAACATGACAAATGACATGACACCCGAGCAGTGCAGGAGGAAGAGAGTGGCTTGGAACGTCTTCAAGAGCATCAAAGAAAATAGCTAAGAGGACGAAGAACCTCTGGCTCCGGGCACATCTCTTTGATTCCACTGTTCTTCCTGCATTAACATATGCCTCAGAGACCTGGGCCCTACACAAGCAGGATGAGAACGCTATTCAGGTCTCCCAAAGAAGAATTGAAAGAGCTATGCTTGGGATATCACGTTTCACTCAAATGAGAAAGAATCCGGAGTTCCAACATCTGTCGATGATCAAGAATCAGGGACGCTGTCTCGTTTGCCGAGGTGTCAAAAATCAGGTGGGCTGGTCACGTAATGAGATTTAAAGATGACCATTGGACTAGAGCTGTTACCGACTGGATTCCACGGGATGTCAAAAGACCGCGTGGCCGCCCACCTACCAGATGGTCAGACTTCTTCATCAAGATCATGAATGATCGGTTTGAGGCTCTTCATGTTCCTAGAGCGAACAGATGCCATTGGGCTAAACTAGCACGCGATAGGGACAAATGGAGACGTTACTGCTGCCCGCTCGAGCAAATCGACGATTAACGGGAAGTTAAGTGATTAAGTGATTTAAGTGAAATAATGCTTTTCTCTTTTCATCATTTCCTTCGCATAGTTTAGAGCAATGTCCTTTTTGTATACACACAAGAAGACAGTAAATGCTATGCTTTTGAAATTTAGGAGTTCGCTAACTGCAAATAATATTTACTCCTGGACATACATAGTATTTATTTGATTTAAGTCTCAGTTGACCTTAATTCTTATTTTTTTATATTTTTATATTTTTATTAGTGAAACGCCATGAAGTACCGTTGTAGACTTCCAAATTTTTGTGCTTGGGTTTCGATTATGTAATTATAAATACCCATCCCTCCACCAGTGCCCATTTTCCACCACCATGGTTCCCAGTATCCCTCCCACCCCTATCAACCCCATCCCATCCTGCCTCTGTGGCAGGGCATTCCCTTTTGTTTTCTCTCTCCTTTTGGTTGTTGTGGTCTGCAAAAGAGGCATTGACTGGCAATCATGTTCGGTCCATAGTCTACTTTCAACATGCCTCTCCCATCCCGGGAGGATCCTCCAAACACCCTTTATTTGGTGCTCCCCTCTCCATCTGAGCTACCTTTTCCCTAGAATGACCGGCTGACCTCTAAGCCATGGACTAATCCTCCTGATACTGATCTTGGCTATTCTTGGATATTGATCTCCAATTTTGTTCCTTTATGTCCCCCAGATGAATGCGATCTTTATATGTCTATCCCTCTCTTTCTGACTCATTTTGCTTAGCATGATACTTTCCATGTATTACCACTTGTATATAAATTTCATAACTTCATCTTTTTTAACAGCTACATAGTACTCCATTGTGTAGATGTACCAAAGTTTCTTTAACTAGTCATCTGTTCTTAGGCACCCAGGTTTTTTCCAGATTCTGGCTATTGTAAAGAGTTCTGCAATGAACAAACAAGTGCAGATGTCACTTCGACTATACTTTTTTGCTTCTCTGGGATATATTCCCAGGAGTGGTATTTCTGGGTCAAATGGGAGCTCAATTTCTAATTTTTTTAGAATCGTCCATACTGTTTTCCAAAAAGGCTGAACCAGTCGGCATTCCCACCAACAGTGAAGGAGTGTCCCTTTTTTTTTTTTGCCACATCCACACCAGAATCGGTTTCTTTTGTTCTTTTGGATGTGGGCCAGTCTCTGAGGTGTGAGATAGTATCTCATTGTTGTTTTGATCTGCATCTCCCTGATGATTAATGATGTAGAGTGTTTTCTCATGTGCTTTTTTGCTATTCGGATTTCTTCTTTGAGAAAGTTTCTGTTCATTTCATTGCCCACTTTTTGATGGGGTTGGATGTTTTCTTCTTGTGGAGTTCAACAAGTACTTTATATATCCTTGATATCAACCCCTTGTCAGATGTGTACTTGGCGAATATTCTTTCCCATTCTATTGACTGTCTCTGTATTTTGGTCACAGTTTCTTTTGAGACTACAGCCATATCACCCTGAACACGCCTGCTCTTGTCTGATCTCCGAAGCTAAGCTGGGTCTGGCCTGGTTAGTACTTGGATGGGAGACCTTGCTTCTTAACTCCTCTAAATGGCGTTCCTCCGAGGGATTTGGATCAACACAGGGCAAGCCACAAGCTACTGTGGTGTCGAAAAGGGACAGGCTAAGAGCCATAAGAAGTTTAATAAGTTAAGAGTACAGTTACGGAACAAACTCTGTCATGACTCAAAAAGAAGTAACTGAATAAGTACCCTGCTGGGGTTAGAATAGAATAACATGGTCTGAGGACTACAGTCTGGGATATATAGTGAGTATCTCTAGAAAGAACCAACTTTTAAGTTTATATATCTCTTACTGTGTTCATACAAAATAACTACAAATATTTGTAAGAAGTAAATTTAATGTGATTGTTTAAATGGATTACTAGGTAAGGAAAGGAGAAAGCAATGCACCCTTAGATGGATCCCACCTATGCGTGGTCCTTATTCCTTCATTTATCCATTGCTATCAGCCAGCAGGGAAGATAGATTATTGGTCCCAAAGACACCAAGTGGACCCTCAGATCGCCATGGACAGGTGGTGACATCTAGAAATAGTAGCAATATATGTGTTTATAATTTTGACTCAACTTGAATGTTTGTAAAGAAAGTTATCTAGTGTGCTGAGCCCTTAGATGAGATTTGTCCTTAAGTAAATCCCCTAGAAGAACTTCCCCTCAAGGAAGGGCTTTACATCTGTTTATAGTTATGATAATGTTCAACCACACCTGTGTGTTACTGCTATCTCTAAATCTTCACGATTTCTATATAACTGACACTGTTAGATTTCAATAAAGGGTCAGTGAATACCAACCAGCCTGGTAGTCCCCATTCCTTCGTTCATCCATCACCGTCAACCAGCAGAGGGGATTTATGATCAGCCCTGAACATATCAAGGGGACTCTCGGATCACTGAAGCCAGGCAGTGACACCTAGGAATAGCAATACTGTATAATCTTTCAGATTTTTTACTTAAAATTTTTTTACAAATATTCATTTGTAAAAAATGTAATCTGGGAAGTTTCTAGCTTTTTCCCAGAAGGAAAAGTTGAGAGTACATATTTGGCAAAATAAATTCACAAAACTTCAAATCAAAATTTAATTTTGTAGCTTGTTATATGGAACTTCTGTTTAAAAATCTGATCAAAGTAAAACATATCAACAATCTGGAGCAACTAATGAACTCATCTAGTAGTTTAAGTCAAAGTTTCCTATCAGCCAAAGTATCACAAATAGAAGTTCAACATTAAAAATTTATAAGTAGAAAGTTACCATATAGATGTGAGGTAGTGGGAAAGAAATACTGGGATAGTGTTCTACGGAAACTGACACCTGAATGGAGGTTGTGTTACTGGAATAGTTTATGTATGTAACCTTGCTAATATCAGTTTGTAAGACATAGTGCTCTAAACTAAAAACAGGAGTCAGTTTTAATTATCTCATTGGTTTGATCTTTTACAGATTACTTTGTTTATGACTTATCCTTGCTTCCCAGTGAAAATTATATAGAAATAATGAAAGATATGTAAAAAACCAAAAATATTTCTGATGAGCAAAACTAGTAATGCAGTTTAGATCATACCAGCAAAATTAACTAACTTCAAATGATATATATTTGTGTATATTTATGTAAGTAAACATCTTAGAGTTCATGTAACACATATATGTAAATATATATGAACAAAAAACCATAGATGAATTACTTCAAATATGCAAATATGATAAAAAGGAAGAGAATTGCAATGAATGCTTTGGATTTGTGATTTTTGTTCATGAAGAAGTTCAAAGAAAAAATGTATATAGATTCTATAATAATCAATATGTTTCTGTCATTCTATTTTTATATTTTCTATACAGCTTTGTACTATTATTTCATTACAGATTAGAAATTTGTCCATTAATATTATATCTGCCACTAATATTTTCACTTTATTAGCTACCATATAACTCATCTACTAACAGCCATCTCAATTATTTATTTTTTATTTATTTTTTATTTTTTTATTTTTTGGGTCACACCTAGAGGCGGTGCACAGACGTTACTCCTGGCTCTGCACTCAGGAGTTACCCCTGGCAGTGCTCAAGGGACCATATGGGATGCTGGGAATTGAACCCGGATTGGCCGCATGCAAGGCAAACGCCCTACCCACTGTGCTATTGCTCCAGCTCCAGCCATCTCAATTATTATATAACAATATGACCAAGCATATGTAGTAGTTGGGAAAACAGTAGTATTTACAGTTGCTTGAGTAAAAATTAATACTTATTTCTAAATAAGTATCATTTTTGTTGCCAAGGTGGAATATCCTTCACAGTTTTACAAGACATAAAATATAGTATTTAAGTATAAATGTTCTTCTTTAGTTGAAAAATTGAACATTTTTAAGTCTAGATTTTTCATCAGGATACGTTATTGCTTTTTCTCTTATCACTCATTCTTCTTTACTTTGTGTTGAAAGTATTTGTTGGAATAAACTCTGTGTTTTCAGAGATGGTTAAGATCAATAAAGGCCAAAGAAAGAAATAAAGTCTCCCATGAAGAAGTCAAAGACAATACTTAGCCTTTTAGAGCTTCCTAGGGGAATTAAGAATTAAAACCACCCTAGGTAGCTCTTAAAATAATTTAAAACCTTCATAGTCTGGCAATGTGCCAAGAAGAAAATAAAAAATTCAGTTCACGCTAGATACTTTTTTGTTTGCTAATCTTTTGAGCATTCAGTGCATTCAAGGAGACTGTGTCAGCTTTCATTTAGGCAATGTTTAATAACAACGATCTGATAAAAATTCTACATATCATACAGCCTGCAGTAAAAGTAATTTCTCAAGTCCTCATCAGTAGTAAAACTGTCAAGGAAGTAAATAATATCACTGAAGAAGACAATGCATTTTCCCGCAGAGTCTTTGTTCAGTTTTTAGTAGTTACTTAATGCAAGTATTGTCACCATTTTATTTGACACAATTGCAGAATGAAGTAGTGAAAATTAGTTGAACTCTTTTATTCTGGCTTATAAAAAACTGTAGCTGTCACCAATAGTTTGTTTTTAATATTTACTAGTTACTCTGTTCCGAAACATTTTTTCTCTTCTTTTGATAATGGACAAATATTTCCTTTGAGATTAGAATTCAAAAACTATTGTAGGAGTCAGTCTTTATGGATAGGAAACAAAAAAATACATGATGTAAAGTGGATAAGCATTTTGAAGATATATATTCGTATTAATTAATTAATTGAATCTTTATTTTTAATATAATAATAAAACTCACCTAGGTGCTTGGGCATTTGCCTTGCATGCAGCCGACCCAGTCGATCCAAGTTCGACTCCTCTGCCCCTCTCAGAGAGCCCGACAAGCTACCCAGTGTATCTCACCAGCATGGCAAAGCCTGGTAAGCTCCTCGGGACGTATTTGATATGCCAAAAACAGTAACAAGTCTCACAATGTTACTGGACCCACTCGAGCAAATCGAACAACGGGAGGACAGTGACAGTGACAGTCTTGTAGTCATAAACTCATAATCCGCTGGGAGGGAGCACCATTTTACCTCATGTATTTTTATAATTTAGAATTCTTCCTTTGCGAATCACTCATGTATTATCATCACAACACGCTAAGAAAGTCCTTCTTAAGTTTTTCATGTCTTTGGATTTTTAGATGAGTTGTCTTGCAATGTATATGTTTATTCTGCATCAATCACCAATTATAATGTCCATATATAAATCACAAGTTAAGACAAAAGTGAGTTTTAATCAAGAAATATTACATATTATTAATGATATCATAATATTTATATATCATAAAGCTATATTTATACTGAAGTGAGTCATCTGCAATTTAGGTGACAATTTTATTTAGGAAAACTTTATATATGCCCAAAATGGCAACTTGAAATTATTTAGAATAGTTACGTTACAACTTTGGAATTATAAAAATGCTGATAATATTAGTATTCAAAATTAAATAACATTAATAAATTTCAGGTAATATATTAAAATTCATTGTTATATTAAAACACTTTTCAATTTTAAAGCCATCAAAAGTGTATGTTCAAGAATGGTATATGCTACCATAGCAAGATAATATGCAAATGTTTAGCTTTTTTCTCATCTATATCCATAAAAAGAAAAACCAAGAAAGTCAGTAGATTTAACTTTTATAAAATAAAGAAGTACTACTTAATTTTTTCCTATTAGAAACTCACATCAGTTAATTTTCCAGTGCCTTACATGTCTAAATTTGCATGTTGATTTTCAAAAGATGGTTTATAAGTTATCAGAAGCAGCTTATGCTGAGAAATTTTTAGAAATTTCACCAGGATCTCAGGGTGAATACAAATCAAATCTAAAACCTGAGATTTGAATTAATATAATTTTCACAAATCATTATTTAATGTATACTTTGGCATAATCATCATTTCATACAAGAATAAAAAGTTGTGATTATATTATTTATCTTTCCTAGAATGACAAAGAGAATGAGTGTTGGGTTATCTTCCAGCTTACTGACCAGTTTGACTCCACCCTCTGCCTGATATACCGTCAAGTAGAAGTATAAAGTATAAATAGTGGAAAGGAAAAAGGTCTTAGGTTCTTTTACCCAGGGAAATTAACAGGATTAATTATAACTTAAGCATAAATATTGCAGTAAATATTTTAGAATCATATCTGCCAAGTGTGAAATTTCACTTCTCTTTTATTTTCCCATCTATATAGACAAATATAGCATTTCGCTATGACATAAATTAGAAGCTATATATAAAACAGTTGGTTTATATATATTAGTAGCATTCTAAGAAAATAGTCTTAGAGTAGCTTAGCAAGAAATATACACTAATTACCAGAAAAGATCTTATTTACTGTGTGACTTTTGCTTGATTAATATATTTAGGAAAATTAACCAGGCATATTAAATTAATACTAGTCTTAACATCTAATTAAAACAGGCTAATATATTACAATCTTCACATGGACTTTAGAACTGTTTTGAGTATCTGGTTTGAGTACTGAGCATAACAAAAGCAAAGATAAATTAGTTGGACTCCACAAAACTAATGTGCTTTTTTACAACAAATGGTAGCACTGTAGCACGGTCCTCCCGTTGTTCATTGATTTGCTCCAGCGGGCCCAGTAATGTCTCCATTTTGAGACTTGTTGTTACTGTGTTTGGCATATTGAATACATCACGGGTAGTTTGCCAGGCTTTACCATGCGGGTGAGATACTCTCGATAGTAGCTTGCCAGGCTCTCCGAGGGGGCGGAGGAATCAAACCCAGCTCAACTGGGCTGGCTGCACGCAAGGCAAATGCCCTACCGCTGTTCTATCACTCCAGCAGGAGTAATAGCACAACAAAAGGTAGCACCACAAAAATAAAAATGCTATTTATTGAAAGAAGAAAGATGTACTTCACAAATCCAACAAGGGTTTGTGAAACATATTCAAAATATATGAAGAACTCGTACAACTGTAAACAAATTAATATTTGCAATTGTTTTTCATCACTATAGCACTACACTACACTGTAGCACTGTTCTCTCGTTGCTCATGGGTTTGCTTAAGCGGGCCCAGTGATGTCTCCATTGTGAGACTTGTTGTTACTGTGTTTGGCATATCAAATACATCACCAGGAGTTTGCCAAGCTTTGCCATCTGGGCGAGTACTCTCAGTAGCTTGCCAGTCTCTTCAATAGGGGTGGAGGAATTGAACCTGGGTCAGCCATGCAGGCCGCATGCAAGGCAAAGCACCCTACTGCCGTGCTATCGCTCTAGCCCTTCATCTCTATAGTGTAATGGAAATCAAAATCATTATATGATGTCATTTCATACCTCTCATAATGATATATTATACAAGAAATAAATACTGTCAGTTATATATAGAGTTTTAAAAAAATGTATATACTGTTGGTGGGGCTATAAAGTGGTGTAGTTCACTTTCTGGAATATATGTGGACTACATGGAAAACTTTGTGGAAGTACCTCAAACATCAAACTGCTGTTTGTTTTACCTACTCAACTTATACATAGATGTGCAAAGATTATATAAAACTTAGCCCCTCATCCCCCACACACATGACACTGTTCATTGTAGGTTTATTAATGATACCCAAGATAAGGAAATAAATTGTGTCAATTAAAGATGAATAGGTAAACAAGTAGCATATCAAAATGAAATGAAATATTATTTAACTATACCAAATTACTACTCAACTCAAAACCTCAATTTTGCACCTTTATATAAAAATAATGAACCCTAATGGGACTATGCAAAATAAATACGTCAGAAAGAAAAAAATACTGGATACTTTTACTAAAATGTGGAACATAAAGAATTAAAGTAATTTAACAGACAAAATACATTCTTTATTAACAAAAAGTATGAGTTACCAGAGTGGAAAGAGTGGATAGAGGAATTGATCAAATGGTAATGTATGATGACGATCTCTGGTGGAACTATTTGTGGAAACATGAAACTATGCAACAGACATGTATTTGCTTGAAGTTGATCAATTAATTCTCATTGAAAAAAACCTTAATAGTACAAGAAAGTGATAGATCAAATAAATAATATATTCAATAAAAATAATGAAGTTTACTCATTTTGAATATTTAAGAATACTTATTTGCTAAAGCATATTTAGATATATGTTAATTTAGTGATAAATAAACATCTCAATATATCTCTGCTATTATTGATCAGTATGGTCAATTATATTGTATAAAGAAAAAGAGAAAACAAGAAATACTGAAACATCATTTTCTTCCTTCCCCATACTGCCAGAAATTCCCATACATTTAATGTTTCCTTAATGATGTTTTTGTCAAAATCTACAAGACCAACCTACTTATCCAATTAGATTATTAAATAAAAACATCACATCAAATGAATTTTTAAGCTGACAGATGGAGACGAATCAGATCTGGTGATAACCCTGTTTTATGTAGTGGATGAGCCCAGCAAGCTACCGAGAGTATTCAATATGCCAGACACAGTAACAACAAAGTCTCCAATGGAGACGTTACTGGGCCCGCTCGAGCAAATCGATTTATTTAGTGAATAAAAAAAGTTTCACTTGTATTTAGTGAATGATACAAAGCTGCCCTTAAGCAAATAGTACTTCAAAACTATATCTGGTCAATTAATTCTGCCATGTTCTCATTCCTATCACCTAACACTTAAGCAATGTAATTGTTACGGATATTACAGAGGCATATCAAGTTATAAGAGACATGGGAGAAAAGAGAGGAGGGGAATAAAAGTTGGAATAGTTACCATATAGCCTAAGAAAATATAAATACATACTTTCACCTCAAACAATTCTTGGAAGTGGCAAAAAATTTCACATTAAATCTATGCACTTAACTTCAATATGATTTGAAAAATAGCCAAAAGACACATGACATGATTAAAGTTCTGTCTATATTTTAAATCAATGCTCATAAAAAATAACTTTTGTATAAAGATATACAAACTTGCTAAAATTAGTTTAAATTAATATAACACAGAAGTTTGCAAATATTCATTTTGGGTGATAATCATTCTGCCAAGGTGACCGAAATCACATCAATAAGTGTTTTACCTAGGGAAGCAAATCTACAAAAAAAAAAAAAAAATGGTGAGAGGAGAAGGGAAGAGGAACAATGTCACTTCCTAAACTCATCAATACTATTTTTTTTCTGAAAAATATCTCCCCCTCAAAAGCTTTTTATTATCATTTCATTTTCTCCCACTTGGAAATATTAGTTACATTGAATAATTGTGTCACTCTATTCTATTTGGAGTAGGCCAAGTCTCCCGATAATTCTATGACTCGAGAAAAAAAGATGAAATTTATAAGCAATTTATTAATTCTTCATTCAAGTTTAGTTGTGGCTACTCTATGGTGCTGCATCAGCTCATTTTAAGACTCAGTTTTAAAGAAAATTCAAACCTATTAAAACAAAAAGAGCATAATAATAATAATAATAATAAAATGAGAATTGCATGAAGGAACACAAAGAGCACATCTTACTAGAAAGGAAGTATGGTGACATAACTCAGGATGAGAAAAAACAGCAGTATTACACAACTAGAGAGGAGTTTGTCTGAATACAGAACAACCTGAATATTTCTTCATTAATCATAATATATCTTCGGAATGAAAGAATGAAATCAAGATGAATGAGTGAAAACTGAATGAGAATTCTATTTTTCATATATATTGATTCCATAGTTAATAAAGTTCCTTGAATAGATAACAACTGTTACTATCTGGGAGAAACATTCTTGATCAATATATGTGTGTGTATGTGTGTGTGTGTGTGTGTGTGTGTATGTGTGTAGGTAGGTAGGTAGGCATATATATATATATATATATTACATAATATAAATATCACTGTCACTGTCACTATCCCCCCATTGTTCATCAATTTGCTGGAGCATGCAATTTCTCTCCCAAAGAGGAATTCAAAGAGCTATGCTTGGAGTATCACGCTTCACTCAAGTGAGAGAAGGAATCCGGAGTTCCGACCTCTGTCGACAATCGAGAATCAGTGATGCTGCCTCATTTACCAAAGCATCGAAAATCAGATGGGCTGGACACGTAATGTGATTTGGAGATGACCGCTGGATTAGAGTCATTACTGACCCGACTGGATTCCACGGGATATCAAAAGAACGCCTAGCTGCCCACCTATTAGATGGTCAGACTTCTTCATCAAGATCCTGAAAGAATAGTTTGAGGCTCTTTGTGTTCCTGCAGGGAGCAGACACCATTGGGCTACACTAGCAAGCAACAGGGACAAAGTGAGACATTAGTGTCGCCCACTTGAGCAAATTGATGAGCAAGGGGATGACAACTGATACAAGTGATATCTGAGGAAAAATTTTGTATAACAAAGAGAATGTAATTCTAAGTCTACTGCTTGCTAATATCAGCTAAAGTTCCAGGACATCTGGCTGGTGTGGGGTATGTTCACCAGATCTGTTGGTTCTATAACTTGAAGCAAATGATTTGCCGAAGATTAAACTCAGTGACACAGCACTTGCCTTGCATGTTTGAGGTCCGGGGATCTATTCCTAGCACTGTAAAAAAATAAAATAAAATAAAATAAATGGAGTAAGTCTCCTATCAAGTACATAACATACAAATGAAGAAACAGAAAGAGTAAAAGTAAAAATGCCATTGAGCTGAGAAAACACTATGCAATCAGTTTTTGTTTTCATAAAAGTTAATAATAACCTCATGGAGATTTTTGGTTATGGCACTTTGATCCCATAGTTAATAAAGTTCCTTGAATAGACAACAACTGTTAGTATCTGGGAGAAACATTCTTGACCAATGTGTGTGTGTGTGTGTGTGTGTGTGTGTGTGTGTGTGTATGTATATATGTATGTATGTAGGTAGGTAGGCATATATATATATACATATATATATTACATAATATAAATATCACTGTCACTGTCACTATCCCCCCATTGTTCATCAATTTGCTGGAGCGTGCCTAGTAATGTCTCCATTGTGACACTTGTTACTGTGTTTGGCATATCTAATATGTCACGGGTAGCTTGCCAGGCTTTGCCGTGCAGGCGAGATACGTATTATATATAATTTAATCACCATGACATACTGAGTTACAAAGCTGTTCATGGTCAGGTTTCAGTCATACAGTGTTCCAACACTGGTCCCTCTACCAGTGTATAATTCCCACCAACAATATCCCCGGTTTTCCTCCCACAACCCTCCCTACAACCTGTATCTATAGCAGCACTCTCTCTCTTTCTCTCTCTGTTTCTCTATCCTTCTCTGTATCTCTCTCCCTCTCTGTTTTTCTCTCTCTCCCTCTTCTTTTGGAAATTATTTTTTGCATACAGATACTGCGAAATTGTCACTCCTTTACCTATTTTTAGCACTCAGCTTTTATCCAGAGTAATAATTTCCAACTATCCTTGTCAAAGTGGTCCCTTCTCTATCCCAATCCCTAGTACCTGAGGCATACTTTCAATCAGGGACCATTCCTCCTGGTCCTTGTTTCCACTGTCCTTTATTGTCTCATGTTATGTTTTGTTTTGTAAGAGTCCAATCATTCTATGTCTATCAATCTTGGTACCCAGCATGATACTCTCCATGTCCACTAATTTATAAGCCAGTTTTAGAACTTTATTTTTCCAAACAGCTGCATAGTGTAGATACACTGTAGTTTCTTTAACCATCTTTCTGTTCTCAGGCACTTGGATTGTTTCCAGATTCTGGTAATTATGAATAGTGCTGTACTGAAGAGTAAATTTGTTTAGTAAAGTAGCAGGTTACAAAATAAATAGCTAAAAATCAATAACTTTCCTATATACAAATAATGAAAGAGAATAAAGAGATATTTGGAAAATAATCGCATTCACAACCTCAGAAAATCAAGTACCTCAGAATCAGCTTAGAAAGGACCTATACAAATAAAACTATAAAATACTACTTCAAGAAATGAGACCTATGTAAAGAAAACTACAAAACACTGATACAAAAAATAAAAGAGCACACAAGGAAATGGAAGCATATCCTTTGTTCGTGAATTGGGAGGATTAGCATTGTCAAAATGGCAATATTCCACAAAGCCTTATTCAGCCAGATTCAAAGCGGTTCCCGTAAATATACCCATGAAATTTTTTCAAAGAAATAGATCAAACACTTTTGAAATTGATCAATATATTTTAAGCTTCTCCTCGATTTACCTTCCATTAAAGTCTTATACATTATACTCAGATAATCACACATAGAGATGGTGTTTCAATAACCTTCTAATTATTTTTTATATTTTCCATTCAAAATCTTTTTTTTTTTCTTTTCTTGTACAAGTTTTTCAATCTGGGGTTCACTTTATAGATTGCTATACATTTCAAGTTTTTTCTTTAGTGTACTCTCAGATCAATTTTCAGTATAATTGCCTTAAAATATTAAAAATATTCTCGATTCACAGCATCTATGCAGTTACAAATTTTTCCCATCATATTTGTTACATAAAATTAATTCATTTCCTTTGTTGCCTTAACTCTATCTCTTTATTTATAAATGTTGTTGGATTGCATACAACAGAGTCAAATATTTTATAATTTTATGTAGTAACATGTAGCAATATATGTAGTAATCTGTAGTAATATATGTAGCAAACTGATATTTATATTCCTGTCCTATAAATGTGCTGTGCTATAATTTTTGTTTGAAAATCATTTTTCTGGTGGTGTTGGGGATCAAAATTAGATCCCCAGGCGTGGAAGGCATATGATCATCTAATGAGCACTCCTTGGCATATCTAAAAATTTGTTTTTGTAGTTTTTGTTAGGCCATACCCTGCATTGCTCAGGGCATTCTCCTGGTTCTACAATACAATAAACATTTTGAGGGGACTGAACCCAATATGGTGTTGAGATCCAACCTTGAGGGTTGTGTGAGGGGGGAAAAGTCAATTCTGCTGTGCTATCCCTCTGGGACCTATCTAAAAATTCCTTGATTTTTATTTTTTAAGTCACACCCAGCATTGCACGGGGGTTACTCTTGGCTCTACACTCAGGAATTACTCCTGGCGGTGCTCTGTGAACCATATAGGGTTCTGGGAATCGAACCTGGTTCTGCCTCGTACCCGCTGTGCTATTGCTCCAGCCCCAAATTCCTTGATTTCTTGTTCATCTAAGATTTTATCTTTTATATCTCAGTTTTGCTAATATCTTAATATCTTGCTTTAATTGTTGTCCCCTTATGCTGAGAATAATTTAATAAACAAAACTTTAGGTGTTCAGTTAAATATAAATTTTAGATAAACATTGCATATATTTTAATAGATCCCCTGAAATAATTGGAACAATTTAGCATAAAACAGTGTTCCTTTTTTATCTGAAATTCAAATTTATCTGGAAGTCCTATAATTTATTCAGCTACCCTATCTATGAGGCACTTATCTTTAGTCTATTTTTTGTTCTGATCCCTTAAAACATATTAAAAATTGTATATAATTCAGCTATTATCTTCTTGTAATAATGCTTAAGATACTCATTAGACTATTTCCATAGACTAAAAGTGGCAAAAATGCATGTACGGACTTTTGTTGTTAGCCATTTTATGTCTCAGTTAGAACTTAAGATGTTGGTAAACACACAGTCTGTTTTTCAAATTAAAGTAGGCAATACTTCTGACACGTCATAGTAAGAGATTCCAGCTTTCCACCATGCTCCAAATTTACATATCTGTTATGCCTATTTGCAGTATTACCACCAACTTTACTAAGTCATTTATGCATATACAGTGACATATTTGTTACAGATCAATATTGAATGATATATATATGGCCACTTCAAAATATTACAAATTGGAATGGATGGATAGTACACGAATTAAGGTATTTGTTTCACATGCTGATAACCCTGGTATGATCTGTAAAACCTCATATGATCCCCTGAGCTCTGCCAGGAGTGATCCCTGTGCATAGAGCCAGGAATAAACTCTGAATATAGCAGGATGTGGCCCCAAACTTCTACCCTCCAAAACAGTTACACAAAACTCCAATATTTGAAAATAATTAGCTCTCTACTGAAAAAGAGGCTTTTATCCAGTTCATAATGAAGACCAATTCCTAGAACTAGGGTATTCAACATATAAGGACATTCACATTTATTAGCTTATTTTTACTTAATAACTTTTAATTGCTCTACACAGCTAATCCAAGAAGATTGTATTATAAGATTTTATTTTACTTGTAAAGTTTATTCATAAAATATATGTCAATAAAAGGATAAGCCTCAGTTACTGTTGATGCTTTCTCTATGAAAACACTGAGATCAGTGATCATGTATTTAAATTGATGTCAATTTATAGTCTCAATTTATTTGTGACATTTATTTGAAACTAGACCACCAGATTAATTCAAGATAAACTTCAAAAAGTTTACTTTTGGCACTCACTGAAGTTCAATACCATTAAAGAAAGGTCTATAACCCATATAATACCTATAAACTTACAACGTTAAACCATAATTCATAGAGTACACTTGATGAAGATACATACAAAACTACAGAAAAGGTTTTAGTCTCCAAGTGAGACTTCAGTGTGTCTAATGGACTTTCTCTTTACAAGTTTATTTCTTTCCTTAGTTTCACACAAAATGTAATGTTTACCAGTACCTATTTAGACATTTTAAAGCCCCCTTGGCTAGTTTTTGTTGTCTCTCTGTCCAGTGCTTTCTGAGGCTTATATACAAAACCATGCAACCTAAATGACATGAAAGGTGTCACTATGGGTGCAATATTCCAGTACTAATACTAAAAGCTTCAATGTGGGTGCTTTACTCCTTATTCCAGTACTGTGTAAACTCACACAACTTGGGGGGCACGCGGCACCCACACGGCGGCGGCTCTATCTCTCCCGCCACCCGCGTTCGGTAGTCTCACCCTTCTACCACCCCGGAGAGGTCGATGGCGATGGTCAGGCAGAGGAAGGAACGAGGGCCAGGCTGGTTGGTATTAGTCGTCGTTTATTCTGATTCTTTCTTCTTCTCCCCTTGTCTCTCTCTCTCTCCCCCATTCTTCCTCCCCCAGCTACTTCATTCTCCTTCTCCATTCCCCTTCATCCTCCTTCTCTGGAGTCTGGGTTCTGATCCTCTCTGAACTCTCTTCTTCCTTCTGCCTTCTGCCCCTGTCTCCCTCCTACAGTACAGTTAAATCCTCTCTCCTGAGGAATTGGGGGAACAATTACACATAGGTGTGGTCACAATCAATAGGGGTGGAGATGAACAGGGGTAGAAATCTTAGCCTCAGGGAAGACCGCTCCTAGGACAGATCCTTCCTTAGCAGGAGGACCCACCCTAGAGCAGAATTCCATGGGCGTGCCTCTCCTCTCCTTGTCCGACAAGCGTACAAGAATATAATATAAATCATTTTGTATGGATACAGTAAGAAATATCTTAAACTTATAGAATTGCTCTCCTAGGGCCATCTCGATCTCAGACTACGGTGCTCAGGCCAGATAGTCTTTCCCACCCCTAGCAGGATCCTAGTCTTGTCGTTACCTTTGGATCATGACAGCATTTGTCTATGATCAAACTCTTAACTTATAGTTAAGAATCGTGGCACTTTGGCCTGGCCCATTTCGCTGCCAGGGTAGCTCACTGCTTGCCCTGGGTCCATTCAGTCCCTCGTCGGGACCCTGCTTTTGGGGTGTTAGGAACTAAGGGCAACTGAGGCTTAAGTCGAGAAAGATGTCCGGGAGTGAATAATATTCAAGGCCAATCAAATCCTAAGTTACAAAGCATAATGTTAACATTCTTTCTGTATCTATACAAAAAGGATATTACTTTAAGGTAAACTATTCATAAGGCATAAGGAGAGGAAAAGGGCAATATTTCACTATACATATAAAATCATAGATTTCTGGGAAACTGATCTTACAAACTAACAAAGTCTGATTAAGGGGAAAGCTGATTAACTGGGTGGGAGAGCATAGGGAAGATTGTTTACAGATAAACACAATGGAAGTGGAAGTGCTTCAGGAGCACTGAGGTGGGTGTAACCAGATAAAACCTAAGCTTCTTGAAGGACAAAGCAATGTTACCCAACACAGTACTCAAGTAATTCTCAAGATTTTGATCCAACCTACCAAATGCTGACATATTTAATCAATGAATCACATCCTTCTCTATATATACGCACATTCTTCTCTATAATCACATTGGTCACTATATTGAAACTCAAGAGGTCATTATAAAAAAGATAATATATAGGATACTGTTTAGGATAAAATATTTATGTCAGGCTAGATTTATTTTGGTGGAGAATGAGAAAAGGTGAAAGTTGTATTAAATTTAGGAAGCAGTACTTGAAGATGGATTAAAATTGATTCTAGGAGACTACACTGCAGTTTTGATAAACATTTAATAGAAAGAACATAATATGAGATACTAAAGGAAAATTGTTGTATGTCAGTCTTTCCTCACAATTGAAAGGTCATTGGACAGAATGTACAAGAAGCTTCTCATATTTGACAGATTATATTGAAGACTCACTGACAGTACAATCCTATCATGTTTCTGGGCATCATATTAAGTGTCAACTTTTCAGAGGAAATCCAAAATTCTTTGTATGAAGATATTGAAGACAGGGGTACAATTAGTTTTCAAAGGCTTTCTATTGAACTTTAGAGGTTATCTATGTATAGAAAATCCCAAATCATATTTTTATTATAAAATTTATATACAGAACCTATTATTTTAATTTAATTAAAATGTATGTATTGAAAAAATTAATAAACTTTATATGCATACAAATGATTATTCTATTTGGTAAATGATATCAGAAATATTAGTTTAGACATAAAAATTCCACTTCAAATAAACTGAAACCCATTGATATTTTTATTATAAATGTAAAAAAATTGTTTTTAGATGTAAATTTACATGTAATGGGCTGGACTGATAGCATAGCAGTAGGGCACTTGCCTTGCACGTGGCCGACCTGGCTGACCCAGATTCGATTCCTCTTCCCCTTTTGGAGAGCCTGGCAAGCTACTAAAAGTATCTCGCCCACACAGCAAAGCCTAGCAAGCTACCCGTGATGTATTCAATATGCCAAACACAGTAACAAGAAGTCTCACAATGGAGACATTACTGCGCCCACTTGAGCAAATTGATGAACAGTGATGAACAGTGGAGGACAGTGCTACAGTGCAGTAATATCTAAAAAATAATTCCATTCTAAGGAGTTTAGTATGGCAACAAACTGTAGAATTTTAGAGATTGTTGAAATTGGGCAAATATTTTGGTGTATGTATGAGAACAAACATCACTGTCACTGTCACTGTCCTCCCGTTGTTCATTGATTTTCTCAAGCAGGCCCAGTAATGTCTCTATTGTGAGACGTTATTTTTAATGTGGTTAGCATATTGAATATTTCACGGGGAGCTTGCCAGGCCTTGCTGTGCGGGCGAGATACCCTCGGTAGCTTACCGGGCTCTCCAAGAGGGGCGGAGGAATCGAACCCAGCTATGCTGGGCTGGCTGCACACAAGGCAAATGCCCTACTGCTGTGCTATCGCTCCAGCCAAAGAACAAACATATGAATTTAATCTGTCACTGTCCTCCCGTTGTTCATTGATTTGCTCGAGCGGGTCCAGTACCATCTCCAGTGTGAGACTTTGTTGTTACTGTGTTTGGCATATTGAATACATCACGGTTAGCTTGCCAGGCTTTGCGTGCGAACGAGATACTCTTGGTAGCTTGCTGGGCTCTCCGAGAGGGGTGGAGGAATCGAACTCAGGTCGGCCATGTTGGCTGCATGCAGGGCAAACACCCTACCCCTTTGCTATCGCTCCAACCCATAAATTTAATAATAAAAAGAAAATGCCAAAGAAAGTAAACTATCATATCACAATTTTAGGTGATAATACTTTTTGTTAATTCTTGGAATTACATCATTAAAAATAAATCTGTAGCATCCCTTTGGCACATCTGAAACTTTGGTGTCATTGAAATCTCCATATTTTTCTCCCCTCAACCTTTGCCACCAATGTACTCATTGCTTTTGTGAGTTTGACTATTATAAGTATCTGATAATATGAAGTTTAAAAGTTTTTTTTTCTTTTAAGATTGCCATTTACACATGGCACAATGTGCTCCCATATGAGATTTCTATACATTTAAATTACTGTATAGCTAGTATTTTTAGATAAAAAATAAACAATTTATGTGTAAGCTATAAAGGAGATAAGAAAAAACAAACAAGCAAAATGTATAGCTACATGCAATAAAAACTCAATGCAGTGCTTGGTGGTCTACCCTTATTTTTTCCCTAAGGTTAACTGATTTACAGATCGTGTGCATCCTTTCAGGTACTTTCTACACTATACTTTCTATAATATGAGTTACTATATCTACCTTTACATGTATATGTGCTTATATAAAAGTGCATATGTGAACCATTATTTTTCAGGATAATACTTTCAAAGTTTTAATTATAATAATAAATATCGGGGTTAGAGATATAGCCCAAATGGCTTCATACTTTGCATGAAACAACCCAGGTTAGACTACCAGGACTGTATGAATAGTTCCCTGAGCACCACTAGTGAGAACCTTTCAAAAATTAGATGTTGAATTTAATGGTAAATCTATTCAACTTTAAAGTACCTGTTATAATCTTCCAAGCTATTAATAAAGTTAATTAAACAGATTTTTTAGTATCAAAATATCTATTATTTCTTAAATAAATGATAATTGCTTCAAAAGTACTATCCATCTAATATCCTGCTATAATTTGCTAAATGTATTGACTATTTTGCTTCAGTAACTAAAATGAGATTTTTTCTCTTAATATTTTTTTTCTTTATTTACTTTTAGGCACATTGACCTGCAGTACTGTTAATAATGGCGTTTCATGCATGCGTACAATAGTCTAACACCACACCAGCTGCCAGTCTCTGAATCTTCCTCAGTGCGTCCACGTCAGTCTCTCTCCCACACCTCCCACCATATCAAAGGTAGTTCTAGAGTCATACTCAATGCACTCTTCTGGCACCCTGCAAGCAGATCTATTGGTCATTCTCCAGAGATTCGTAAACAAATCTCAAAAGAGATCAATAAGCCACAAAAGATCTCTTTAGACACCCATGCATGGCTGAGACTTTTGGAGCACTCGGAAGTGGATCAGGCCCTGGACTGACACCCCTAAACAGAACTCTGGCAGCTCCTTGCTCCCACACTCCAAAATCACTGCCACACCCTTGGCTGGACTCCAGAAATTAATCTGCTGAAAATTTAGGAATATGGATTTTGTGACTGACATCTCCAAGTTCATACAATTGGGATTGACTACATTTCCCCACCTTCCTGTACTCCCAGAAGCCCTTGCAGTCAAGCACAAACTCAAAAGCTACAACTCACTTAAAAATTTAACTCCAGCTATAACACTGCTAAAAATTCTGGTCTTCCTGGAGCACACAGCTGCATTTACGGCTGTGAGACATCTCAAACTTTAACACTGATAAACAGTAGTAGAAGGACACCAGATTGGATGAGATGTTATGCAGTGGGCAACCAATCTTGATTAACAAAACATAAGTAGAAGGATTAACCTCTAAAAACTTCATAGTAATCTGTATAAAAGGACTTAATATCTCTGTGATGAGATACAACATTTTATACTAATTTTCTTGAAAGGAAATATTTTTTTATCAATACCAAAAAAAATAAATTATTGAAAACATGATATGGGGGCAGGCTTAAAATATGATTGGAAAAATTGGAGACAATGGTGTTGGAATGGTATTATGGTGGTGGGATAAGTATTGAAATAGTTAATGCCTGTGGCAAATCATCATGAACAACTTTATGAACCATAGTGTTTATATAACGTGTAGGAGAAAAATTTATATAGGTAGGCCTTACCTATTCTGTGTAAACTCCAAAATATATTAATACAAAATTGCTTTAAAACTTTTATTAGTGACAAGTGAAACATTATTACCATAATGAAATCTATGTATAAAATAAAATTCAATGTAATAAACTTTAGACTCTAATTTGAATACTTATTTATATAAATAAGAATAGATTTTTTATTATATTGTATTAAATAGTTTTGGGCTGGAGCGATAGCACAGTGGTAGGGCATTTGCCTTGCGCACAGCCAGCCCGGCGAAGCTCAATTCGATTCCTCCGCCCCTCTCGGAGAACCCGGCAAGCTACAGAGAGTATCTCGACCGCACGGCAAAGCCTGGCAAGTTCCCCTTGAGGTACTCAATACGCCAACCACAGTAACAACAAGTCACACAATAGAGACGTTACTGGGCCTGCTCGAGCAAATCGATGAACAATGGGAGGACATTATTATTATTATTAAATGGTTTTAATTTTCTTACTTACTTCACTGTCACTGTCACTGTCCTCCCATTGTTCATCGATTTACTTGAGCGGGCCCAGTAATGCCTCCATTGGAGACTTTCTTGTTACTGTCTTTGGCATATCAAATACATCATGGGTAGCTTGCCAGGCTCTGCCGTGTGGGCAAGATACTCTCGGTAGCGTGCCAGGCTCTCTGAGAGGGGCAGAGGAATCGAACTCAGGTCGGCCATGTTGGCCACGTGCAAGGCAAACACCCTACCGCTGTGCTATTGCTCCAGCCCTGTTTTTTCTTAGGTTGAATCATATAATAATCACAAATTGGCTTTTACTGATTTATTTTCCGATCATTCTATTTGACATTTCTTAATGTTTTCTTGGAATAAACAATGTAAAGAAAATTTTTTATGTGCCTAAGAGGGCAAGTTGGAATTAGGAGGGAAACTGAGAATATTGTTGGAGCAGTCCTGCTGGTGTTGTTAGAACAATAAATACTTGAAACAACTGTATAATGAAGACCTTTGTAAATCATGGGGTTTAGAATAAAAATTCATTTTTAAAAGAAGAGTTGTGTATACAAGTAATCTGGCTTTGTTGCCTTAAACCTCTTTTTGTTTCCTTGCTGCTTCTCTATATTCCACAGACATTCTATATTTATCCCTCTCCTGACTTAAGTAACTCAGTATGATATGGTCTGAATCCATCCAGGTAGCAGAAATTTCATGATTTCATCTTTTGTAGAACTTAGTAGCATTTTTTGTGCACTTGTACCACAATCTTATTATTTAATAATCTTCTTTAAAACTTACTTTGTTTTCAAAATTTTGTTCCTGTTCCTTTTCTACAATTCATAAAACTTCAACATTTATATCTGCTATGATTATTGACTTATGGACTGAAATAATCAAAACTGGGCTTTCACAAAAGACAATGAATTTTGTATTGTTTAATAGATGAATTTATAAATTATGAACGTATATGTCTGTCAGCATATAGATTATGAATATCTACACATATTTACTTGATTTCCTATCACCCAAGGAGTTTTTAAAAATGACAATGAACATTACATAAATTCAAGTAATAGGTAGTTAAACAGTGTTATACAGGATCAGACATATATGTTCATATTTGGATACATATACATGTATTGACATATATGCTAGATATATAACTCAACATATAACATAGGTGTCACGTATATGTGTGTAAATATATATGATAGATATATGGAGAGATAGCACAGCAGTAGGGCGATAGCCTCTCACATGGCCGGCCCGACTGACCTGGGTTTGATTCCTCTGTCCCCTCTCAGAGAGCCTGGCTCGCTACCAAGAGTATCTTGCCCACATGGCAAAGCCTGGCAAGCTACCCTTGACGTATTTGATATGCCAAACACAGAAACAACGTCTCACAATGGAGCTGTTTCTGGGCCCTCTTGAGCAAATCAATGAACAAATGGAGGACAGTGCTACAGTGCTATATAATTCAACATATATCTTAGGTATCAAAAACAATGCCTAAGAAACCTGGGTTCCTCCCTCTGAGGAAGTCTTTATCACCTGCACCAAAGTTTCTATGCAATGTTCTTCAGATATGGTGCTGCTTGTGGGTGATATTTTGGGTTGAATTCATGGGACTGCGTTGTGCCAGTCATGACCCTTAATCCAAGTACTAGCTCTTTGGGCACTACATATGTAATTTTTATCCAGGAAGCATCATGTGATTCCAGAACTGCACAGGAAAACATTTTTTCTAAGTTTATGCTCTAGGACCAGAGAGAGAGTACAGGGGTATAACACCTGCTTTGCACTCAGTAATTCAATCTCCTGCAGCACGTATGGTCTGAATACACCAGGAGTAAGCTTGAGAACCACTCAGTGTGGCCCATAAAATATATGCTTTTCAGGGTCCAGGAGATAGTATGGAAGTTAGCATTTCATGTGCAGAAACTGTGTTTGGTTCCTGGAACCACACTGTCCTTGGAACACACTGAGCATGGCAGCATCACTCTGGAAAAAACAGAGCTTCCAAAATGACCCAGGAAATCCCTGGTACTAAGTTGCCTCAGCTGTGTATCAACCGCAAGAATCATTAAAGGCTTCTGGGCCTCCTAATTACTCCTAAGAAGTACCCTACTATTCATATTTAGACTCTAATTTTCATTTTTAATAAATTTCTATTTTGTGGGACTAGAGGTTTTATTACTTTTTTCTGATAAAGCAATTAAATCAATTATTTAGATATAAAATATACTTTCATCAACTTTTCTTTACAACAATCTTAAATATTCCTTTAAATTATACTCAGTTCTCCAGATATCTGAAAGTGAAAAAGGCTCACTTTATTGTTCATTGATGTTTTCTTTGAACTTGGAATTTCGTGGTTGCTGATTGTTTGATGTAAGCTGTTATTTATTTTACGTTGTTTTATTTGCTTCATCATTCACAATAAATGCTCTTTGTTACCCAAACTTTTATAAGCTGTACAAAAATATATGTTGTTTTCTTTAATAATCCTGTAGGTTAATCACTCACTACTGCTGAGTTTTGAGGGTTTTCATCCAATTTTGCTTACAGGACCATGCTGTGCCTAGGATGTGCCTAGGAACTTTGGGTCCCTAGAAGAAAAGTTTGCACTCCAGACTTCTGTGCCATATCTCAAACCCTATAGCTTTTACTTTTTCTCTGTGTGCAATCATTAGTTTCCTTAGCAGATTTTATTTTATAAAACTATTTTTATAACCACTAAACGTCTGCAACTAGAATTCACAGTTTACAAATCATGCTATTTGATAAGAATGTAATGAATGTGCATTTTCATATGACATTTTGATTTACCTTTTTTGCTTTGCAGCCACACATGCCTCTGCTCAGGATCTACTAATAGTGTAGTACTCAGGACCATTCCTGATAGTGCTCTATGGACCACTGAGTGCCACAGACAAAAGCAAGTCCTCATTCATGAAAAACACAAGTTGAAGCCAACTGTGTTATCTCTCTAGACTTCTATATATTTGTCAATGATCAAAGTATATATCCATTTTCTAACCTAAAGATTATTACCAGACTATTTTGTATTTTTTCTAGCATTATTCAATTTTATTTACATATATTTATATCCTTATTCTCTACTTATTTTTTCGACTTCACACTAATTTTGAAAAGTTAGTCACGTAGAAAGTGTGACCCTCCTTCATTATTTTAACTACTGTACCATAACGCATTGTAACTATGTGCATTTTTCATTGTTAATGTTTTCTATGTGCTTACATTACAGAAATAAATTATTTTTGCTTTCTTTGGGTTACTTCTGGCTTGTTCAAAAATCATCTGCAGTGACGCTAGGGTATCAGGTCTTACCAGAGACTGATTCTGACCCTCTCACATGCAAAGAAAATGTGCCAGCCATTAAAGTCATCTCTCTGGCCAATTTGAAATGATATTAAAAATCATTTTTGTAGACAAAAATGTGGACAATGTTTTTGAACAAAGTTAAAGGAAAGCTTTTTGATGAAATCAATACATGACCTTTCTATCTAAAAATAAAATGAAGACAACGACTGGAGCAAAATAAGTAAGCATACATTTATTCTTATACCTTTGATATAAGAATATCAATTTTTCATACCAGTTCATAAAAAATCTCTATTTCACAAAATCCCTAATAATAATTGTAGACAGAGATAAAAAGATAACATAAATATCCAATGTTACCACATAAGTATGTCAAGAAAATAGTTTAGTACATAAGTACAGAAATGTTAGCTATAATATGGTACAAAAAGTTCCATTTGTCTAGTGTAACATTGTTGGCTAATTGTATACAAGATAAAATCTATAATCATTCAGGAGTAAGCCAAAACTCTTATGTTCTTTAAATAGAAATGTATCATAATTTAATATTGCTAATTAAATATTTTGCTTTAATTTAGTAAATATGTAGAAAATGTTGTTTTATAGGAAATTCAAAAGATTAAATATTTTATGAGATCACATCTTATTTCACCAAAAATACATTTGTAAAGTGCTTTTTTAAATTAAAAAGGATTAAAAAAAAAGTCATAGGTTTTGGAGTGATAGTACAGGAGGTAGGGCATTTGCCTTGCATGAAGCCAACCCGGATTTGATTCCCAACATCCCATATGGTCCCCTGAGTACCACCAGGAGTCATTTCTGAGTGCATGAGCCTGTGCAGTGCCGGTTGTGACTCAAAAAGGAAAAAAAAAGTAAAAGTAAAAAGACAAAGAAACACGAAAGTTTTATTGGATGTTTAAAATTATCTGCCACTCACAAAGGTAATCATGGTGAATAAAATGATCAGATGGAGAGGAACAGTTGCAGAATGATCTCTTTCATATGTGGTATATAAAGAAAGAGTAAAAGAGTGATAAATGGCCAAGGACAATAGAACTGGAAAACTGGTCTGCAAAACTGAGCTTACTTTGAAAGAGAAAGATGGAAAGGGGCTCTGGAACACTGGTGGTGAAGGAAAGTGGAACCCTGGTGGTGGCTCTTGTGGAATCACATATGCATGAAACTCTCAAAGTATTAGAATCTATCACAATTTTGTGAAAAACAGTATTGTAAAAAAAGTATATCAATAAAAATTATATATATAAAACACTTGAAAACAATCTGAATCTTACTGTGCATAAGGCAATATGTGCTAAACATTTATTATTATCACTTATCATTAATTTACTTATAACATTATTATGTTTATGTAGGAAAAAGTCCTCGATCTTATTATATGTAGCCCTGTCCTCCCATTGTTTATCGATTTGCTCCAGCAGGCACCAGTAACGTCTCCATTGTGAGACTTGTTATTGTTTTCTTGCCAGGTTCTGCCATGAAGGCAGAATACTCTTGGTAGCTGCCGAGTTCTCCCAGAAGGTGGAGGAATCAAACCCGGGTAAGTGTGGTCGGCCGCATGGATGGCAAACACCCTACCCACTGTGCTATCACTCCAGATGCCCTTATTGTATGTAAAGACAAGTATTTTGGATGACAGCATCATTTTGCCTGAAACTATGTAACTGCGTGTGCATAACAAAGACATGTATATATACATGCTTTATATATATTTATATATGTACATGTATACATAAAAGTATATGAACCCAGATACAACATATAATAACCAATAATAATTCTTCATACGGTATTATTATATAGATGACCATTCTACAATTAAAGCTAAAATATTTAAAATTTAATTTAAATTAAAAAATTGAATGTAGAAGAATTATGGTTTTGTGATGGGAAATCTGTCTTTGTAGGTTAAATTTCTTCAAATCCTGGAAATTCATTTTTACAACTTCTTTTGGAGGAAGTATAAAGGTTTTAAGGTTTTGTTTTAACTGTTGTTCTACTATATTTATTCCTCTCTTTTTCACACTTTAGTTTTGTTTTGGCTCTGCCTTCTTCTAAGCCTCATTCCTGAGCCTGGTGTTGTAATCACAGGCTGTTGCTTCTGTTTTGTAATGATATTTGCACTAGAAATTCATCTGCAAGCCCAGTGGGAGAACTGGACTAGCTTATGCTTGAAAAGTATCTTGTCCTTCACCATTGAGAGGCTCACAACTTACTGTAAAGCCAGTATATCAAGCAGTCTTTATTTATTTATTTATTTATTTATTTATTTAGTATGTCACTAAGGTACAGGAACTTTGCATCATCTGTTGAGTTTAAACACTGGAACTGGCTTCAGGTTCTCATGCCACACTAGGCTCTTGTGGGCTATTCATCATAGTATTATATTCCGTCTGTTAAAGTCTATTAGTACATATAGCTCAAAGTAGCACCATATTTTTTCTCTTACATATTTGAATTTTCTCTCTCTTTTTTGCAATTGTGATACTTATCTTTTTGATTCTTACCCCAATCTTTTCTCATTTTTCTTTTATATTACCTATCATTTCTCTGTGTGGTTGCTATACAATGGTTGACAAGTAAATAGGAGCATCATGAGGAAAATTGCATACATATACTTCCATCCATAATATATGTGTGTATATATATATCTAAATATCTAAATATATATATACACACATGTATATACATATATATACATGCACATATATATAACTTAACTGTGAGCACTAATTTAATTGGTAAAGGTATTTTACTTATGATTATATTAAGAAACTATGGGGATATCATATTAGATTGCGCAGTTATTCATTACTCAATATCTCATAACTCAGTTATGACCAACATAATCATATTTAATCCTAAGAGTTGAAGTATAAACAGAACAAAAGGACAGAAGGCAACATCAGGAAGAAGAATTGAGACAAAAATAAGGACATTACTGTCTTTAAGATGGTGAAGTAGGACCTCTGAAATATGGAAGAAACAAGAACAATTATTCATCCTCTAGAGTTCCTGAAAAGAAATGCAGATTTTCTGACACTGTCATTTAATATTAAGTTTGACTATGAAACTCTATGACAATAATTCTGGGCTAATTTTTATTAAGCTTGTAATAATTTACTATAGAACAAGTAGAAAGCATATACAGATTTTAGTACCTGAAACTATTACACTATGAAAATCACATAAAGATGTGAGAATGAAATTGGAATCATAAAGTATGAACTTCAAACAGTACAATGGCTTATTAACTCAAAGAATATATGTTTGATTATGATATATAAAAATATTTTTTGAAGAAAGTGCTGCTGACTCCAAAGAAAACAATAACACTAATAACTAGTCACCATTAGAAAAATGATTTGTTTGTCATAGAAAATTTACCAGCATTTTGTCCTGCATTTAGTGGAAAGTAGAACCACAAACAATTCAACTGTATATTTCACTTAACTTGTTTGTAAGGTAAGTGTTAAAGATAAAGTTTAGTTTATTTAATCCAATGGAAAAAATGCAAGGAACAATTAGTTTGGATGAACAGAAAGAAACGAAAAGTATTTATTTGATAAAATTATTTTATAATCCAAATGTCAAAAGATGCTAAGTTCAGTGACATGAATGTTTGTGCTAATGGGGGAGGCATACTGGGAAAATGGAACGGTATTAAGTTAAGCTAAGAACAGTACCTCAATCAATTAAAATATTATAAATAGTATATATAATACCTTAGTAAGCCTGAAGCGATTAATATTTTCTCATAGTTCTTTAGTTGGGCTGTAGCAATAGCACAGCAGTAGGGTGTTTACCTTGCACACAGCCAGCCCGGCCAAGCCCAGTTCGATTCCTCAGCCCCTCTCGGAGAGTCTGGCAAGTTACTGAGAGTATCTCGCCTGCAAGGCGAAACCTGGCAAGCTAACCGTGATGTTTTCAATTTGCCAAACACAGTAACAACAAGTTTCAAAATGGAGATGTTACTGGGCCCGGTGGAGCAAATCGATGAACAACGGAGGACAGTTCTTTAGTTGAGATTAAGGGTGAGATTTTATTTTTAAATCCTTGAAACAAAATAAATAGTTTCTATTATTCCATTTAGCAAGAGCTAAAATTAAGGACTGTTTCTAGTAAAAAAAATATTCCTAACCTTTTCATAATAGAGAAATACCTTTGTGTAACAGTTGTGGGAGAGCTATAGGTTCTTGGAATTTTTATATTAGCAGAAATACTACGGCTGGGACCTAAATTGACAAAAATGCTGAAAAGTCTGTCACAATTCATACAGACATACACACAAACACACACGTGTGTGTAGCACTGTCCTCCTGTTGTTCATCGATTTGCTCCAGCAGGCACCAGTAATGTCTCACAACAAATTGTGAGACTTGTTGTTACTGTTTTTGGCATATCAAGTATGTCATGGATATCTTCCCAGACTTTGCTGTGCAGGCAAGATACTCTCAGTAGCTTGCCGGGCTCTCCAAGAGGGGTGGAAGAATCAAACCCGGTCAGCTGCATGCAAGGCAAACGTGCAAGCCAAACTCCCTACTCGCTGTGATATCACTATATATATATATATATATATATATATATATATATATATATAGTCATGCTGATGGAATTACTTAACTGAAAATGCTACATTTTATGCAGAAAAGAAAAATTAAGTGGTAGTTTCAGGAGTTTAGAGGATGAATGGACAAGACACATATCATTTTTGTAAAACTTTGCAAACTTTTGTAAAACTTTCCTTAGCAGAGCTTTTAACACTAAATTTAAGAATTTCTTCCTTCTGAATGGAATTCTATAATAGTCATCTTATACAAGTAACTGTGTCTGGCATATCGAATACTCTCGGTAGCTTGCCGGGCTCTCCGAGAGGGGCAGAGGAATCGAACTCGGGTCGGCCATGTTGGCTGTTTGTAAGGCGAACGCCCTACCTGCTGTGCTATCGCTCCAGCCCCAAGTAACACCATGGACTTTTTTGAAGCGGGTATCTCAGAAATAGTTTCAGAACTCTACCAGCTCTGTGGATATGTCTCAGACTGGGTCATTTCCATAATTTCACCCATGTATTGTTTAGATTATTAAGATGATAGAATTGAAGCATTATAAGTTAATGTAATTTGAACAGTACTTAGGCCTCTGAGTAAATACTTTTGGCGCTTAGATTTTGGGAAACCATGTTATAAAATGAATTAGTTTTGCAAATGGAGTAGACAAGAATATTTAGAAGCCAGGGAATTGAATTCGGTAGACATAATTATGACTGCCCAAATATGTGCACGTCCTAATTGCTAGAACTTGAGATCCATTACCAATATAACTTTGCATAAATGATTATCTTAAAGATAGAATGGGAAAAATACAAAGGGTCATGTGAAAGAAGTCAGAAAGAGAGAGACAGATGCGGATTGATTTCTCGCATATGTGGGATATAAAGAAACATAGTAAGGGGATAAAAAATGTTCAAAGGCAACAGAACCTGAGAGTTGACCTCTTCAACTGGGCTCACCATACTTTGGGGTAGGGATGGGGTTAGAGGAGATCTTGGGGCTTTGGAGGGATACTGACACCTCGGTTTTTGGTGTAGAGTTAGAACATTGTTTGCATGAAACACATAATTGATTGAAAATCATGGTACCTCAATAAAAATTATCAAAAATTAAATTGAAAATCTTGTCAAAGGTAGTGTTACTATGAAACAGATAAGTCATGGAAATAAGGAAGATTGCTGTTTGTGAACCTAAAAAAAGGAAAATAGTAGCTAGAAAAGTCATGACAGTAAATCCCCTCATACAACTTCCAGAATGAAATGCAGTCCTGCTGACACTATGATTTTAGCTCCAAGTAGCCTGTGTGGAACAACTGATATACAGAACAATAAATTAGTATATTTTTGTTGGTTGAAAGCCCTAAATTTTTTATGATCTCTTATAGTAGTGAAGACAAAGATAAAGCAAAAGAACAGATGTTACATGCTGATAGATACAAAGATGTATGAAAGAAAGAAGACTTAGGTAAAACTTCATGAATTAGTAGGATAGTAGGAGAATTTTTTGGAAATATATTATAATAGCTATCCTGAAAATTATAGATTGGTGATAATCCTTATCAACCTAATTGGAGTTATTGAGAAGGTTTCTAGATGTAGGCTGTTGGAAATAAGGGCTTTTAGGTTAGACCATACAGCATTTAATACTATGAGAATGAATGGCAGAAATTGCAGAGTTGATGCAGACAGTAAAGAAATGGGAAACAAAATTTTTAGTCATTGATATTGCTCAGAAAAGGTGAGCAAAAGGGGAGCAGAAATAATTATTGAGAATACTGTCAAGAAAGCAAATGTGAAATGCAAAGAAATATATTAAGAGCAAAGCTGAACTTCCAAAACTCTTGTGAAGAAAATATTCCAAGGAGAAGACTATGACCAACTGAGCTGAATAATTTTATTAAAATTTGGAAATAGGACTGATACTTGATCATTTTTTAAATGTGAAATTGATGGAGTGCTAAAAGAAAAACAATAAAAATACTATGGATACCACACTCGGGCTGAGCCTCACCTACGAGTGAATCCCCAGAAAACCCAGGTATGTAAGACTTTGTGACTGAAAACTCTGGGTTCAATGGGACCTGGATGTCTATCCTTTGACCTTATCCATTTGTCTCCGGCAACTCAGCAGCCATACCCATAAACTACCTCTAGCTGGCGCCAGATAATATTGTCATCAGTCACTATCCAGATCTCAAATCCTTCTCTCCCAGAAGGGAACAGAACATGACACTTGCCATATCCATGCTGCTAGATCATGCGCCAGGTTGTTTCACTTGGGGTGCCCTGGAGGGGGTATGAGACCCCTCTCCACCCCAAGGAACCCAGCCCCAGCAGCTGAAACTTCCAGAACTCAACCGCTACCATACTCATGGCTGCTCTCAACAGGTTCAGGCTGAACCTCGCCCACAAGTGAACCTATTACTGGACCACGCAGCTGTGCAACAGTTTATACCACAAACCATTCATACCTGAAAAGTACTGCACCACATTTGATGGGGTGCAAAATTGGAGGCAATTTATCTTAGGGGGATTTTTTTTGTATAGATTTATATTTATAAGCACATAAGGCTCAACCTTTAATAACATGTTAGTAATCTTCTATGTAAGGGCTTAAAAAACAAAATATGGTGGTGGGAAGGTGTAATGGTGATGAGATTGGTGTTTAAATGTTAAATATTGTGTTATTTTATTAAATTAAAAATGACAAATATAAAGGTAGGTAAATATAAATACAAACAAAATGCATATTAAAATGAGGATAAAAATTTAGGCAACTTTGTGACAAAAATATTTGTGATTCACACTCTAAGAAAGGATTAATACTCATATTATTCCTAGAAGTCAAAGATAAAAGATAAGTTATATACAAACAAGCAAAATACATAGGTAGGACACTATGCAGGAAAACCAGCCCTACAATAGCATGTGAAATCACGTTCGCTCTCAGTAGTAACAAGAAAATGCAATAAAATTGAAAATGTGCTGCTGATGGTAACATTTCTTCTCTAAAGCACATCAACATTTATAGTATTGCAAACCTATGTTAACCCCCAATAAAATATTAACTTAAAATATAAAATATCACTATGGCTACATCTAAATATATAAATTATTTTTGTAGGATCACATGTTCATGTCTGGTTGCCTTTTAATAATTCATTTATTTTCTTAAATTTTTTGTAGTTTTACATGGAATCTAGATTAAAATCAAAATCTGTCTTCTACACTCAGTGTTTACATACCATGGAATAGTTTCTACTGTTGTTTATAGAAGTGCTTATTCTACTCACAATGAATAGAATACTCTAATTTTCAAATAGCACAAGATCTAGATTGTGGGTAAATAAAAATTTGTTATATGAGTAATCAACAAAAACAATGAAATATCTGTAAAATGATGATTAAAATCAATCAGACCATTAAGTCATATTTTATAAAGAATGTTTACACAAATAATTTAAAAGATATTTTAATATTAAAAAATCTAAAATATAAACATTAGACAATACTTTTGAGTGGGCCTTTGCATATGGCCGACTCGGTTTCAGTCCATAAATCCTATTGTCTTTAGAGTACCATCAGGAGTTACCAGTAAATGCAGTGCCAGGAATAAGCTTTGAGCACCACCAGCTGTAAATTAACCTGCGCCAAACCCCCCAAAAGTGAATGGAACCTAAGAGATAATTTTTTCTATAAATAAAAAGCAGATACAGAATATTACAGAGCAAAGCTACTAACCCCAATATATGAAGATTCTCAGAGTGAAAAAGCAAGCTATTCATTTTCTTTCTTTTTTATTATTATTTTTATTAGTTAAACACAATGAGGTACAGTTGTAGACTTACAAATTTTTGTGCTTGGGTTTCAGTTATACAATGACCGAATACCCATCCCTCCACCAGTGCCCATTCTCCACCTCCAGTGCTCTCGGTATCCCTCCCACCCCCATATCCCTCGCCCTACCCTGCCTCTGTGGCAGGTCATTCCTTTTCTTCTCTCTCTCCTTTTGGGTGCTGTGGTTTGCAAAAGTCGCATTGAGTGGCAATCATGTCCGGTCTATAGTCTACTTTCAGCATGCATCTCCATCCTGGGTGGATCTTCCCAACACCCTTTATTTGGTGCTCCCTTTTCTTTCTGAGCTGCCTTTTTCCTTAGCATATGTGGTTGGACTCCAAGCCATGGAGCAAACCTCCTGGTATTTATCTCAGCTATTCTTTGGTGTTAGTCTCCTATTTTCTTTCTTTATGTTCTCCAGATGAATGCAATCTTTCTATGTCTGTCCCTCTCTTTCTGATTCATTTCGCTTAGGCTATTCATTTTCAACTGTCATTTTTTCTATCAATTTTAACTTCCATATAGTTTCATGATTTGAATTCTTGGAGGTAAATGCAATTAATATTTCCTAGTATCATTGTACCCAGTGACTTTGTTTTGGAAACTGGTAATCACATCTGGTTATAATAATCAGCAGGAAAGCTATCACAAAACTGAGCTTGCTTATATTTAGTTTTGAAAGTATAAGAACTTTCTTTAAATTTTAAGTCTGACACATATTGTAAGTTCAAAGATATTAGAAGAATGTACACATATGTATTGATGTATTTAAAACTCACTGTTTTATTCCTAACACTAACATATTTTCTCAGATTTCATAATCCAACAATATTTCACAATTTTCATATATAGAATTAACTAAAATGTTACTGAGAAAATGCAAAGGTATGAACATTCTTTTTCCCAAAAGCTTACTCTTGAGAGAATCTTATTCATTAAAAATTAAATAACTTGGTAGGTGCAATTCTTAGATTGGTTCTAAATAACACAATGTCATAAAAATGTTTAATGAAAAGGCAAGAGAAAATTTGGATAATTACTACTCAGGATAATTATTCTACCAAGTGGGACAGAGATTTTTTTTAAATGTAGACAGAAACACAGTCACATATAGATAAAGGACCAAGGATATTGGAAACAAGAATCATCATTTTTTTCTTAAATTTAAAATTTTTATTTTTAGAAAGTTGCTCAAAATAATTTATTATAATAAATATTACAAAACTAACCTCACAATCATTACACCTTCCCACCTCCAATACTTCAAATTTTCCCAACAAGCACCAAAGACTGACCCAATAACAGGCACTGTCACTGTCCTGTCACTGTCCTCCCATTATTCATCAATTTGCTCGAGTGGACTCAGTAACATTGTGAGATTTGTTACTGTGTTTGGCATATCGAATACACCACAGGTAGCTTGCCAGGCTTTGCCGTGTGGGAGAGATACTCTCAGTAGCTTGCCGGGCTCTCCAAGAGGGGCGGAGTAATTGAACTTGGGTCGGCCCTGTCGGCCACATGCAAGGCAAATACCCTACCCGCTGTGCTATCACTCCAGCCCTAATAGCAGGCCCTACATAATTTATTTTAGTTTGCTTGTTCTGAAAAATCTGCTAAAATTATAAAAATTTTTTCTTAGAAGAAAGTGTATGAATATTTCTGTATCTCAGCCTAGTCCCATTAAGCCCTTGTATAAGAGATTTTACTACCAATCTGTTTCAGGTTGATCCTTGTGTGCCAATAAATATGTTACTCAAGATTGCTAGTATGATATACTCCATTAAATTCTATACTCATTAATTTAATCCCTAAAATTTTATTAGCACTGTTGTTATTAAATGTATTGCACACATGTGATATATTTTTTAAATTTCAGTCTCCTTATCTGTCTGACATTAATGGTCGATTTTGTTTCATTTACATTTTATTTTGAATTGTTCTCATAAGTGTACAAACACTCAATCTATTAAAATTATTTTCAGGAATGGATTTTTTAAATTGTATGTAACATTTTAATATTTTGGAAATTGATAACACTTGTATACTTCTTTACAACAGGTATATGTTATATAAGTTTAAATTCCTTAAAATTGGGTTACTGAGGCCATGGGCAAATGCATTTACAATTTTGATGAATATTACACTAATGATCTTCACGTTTTATATGAATGAGAAGAATGTATGTAGTCAAAGTCTGCCCTCCTCTTCAAAAAAAAGACAAATATTAACATTTTTTCTACTTTTTATTAGAGTGAAAGACTTTGAGGACTGCCATATAGGTAGATAAGAAGAAAACTACTCAAATTTGCATAACTTAACAGTAGATAATTGCAGATGTATGAAACTATGGCAAAGTGAAAAAATATAAATGATTGTAAATTTCAAATTTCAGATTTATACATTTTTCCTTTTAAAATTCTAATTTCTGATACTCTTATACTCTAATAAGTTTCTAGGTAGCAATATAAAATGTTCTTAATTAAATATCTTTATTGTGAATAAACCACACAAACTGAAAGCCATAGAATTTTTTTAATTTGGTATGAAAATTTAAAAAAGTTCCAAGAAGGGGCCTGAGAGATAGTGCAGAAGATAAGGCACTTGCCTTGCAGACAGCTTACCCTGGTTTAATACCTGATATACATGATCTAAGAGAACTTAGTGCAGAACTAGGAAAGGAGTAAGCTCTGTGCACCTCCAGGTGTGAGCCCAAAAGAAAATAAAACAAAGCAAAAATACGCAAGAAACAAACAAGTGTTGTAGTATAAGCAGTTATACATGAAATAGTGTTAGCAATATTGGAAAGCAATCAAAAGAATGTGTCAACCTATGCGACCCATACGTTAGGTCAAGATATCAAAGTTCTATCAGCACTAAGAGCATACATACCTTTGTCCTTAAGGAAATTTCAATTTCTCTTTCCCAGCTTTGGGGATATGATATATGTGAGTTGCTTGAAAGAGACCTCATTGATATGTATAATGTGTTATTGAGTCTATCTGGACAACAGACCTGGCTAAACAAGATATAAAATTTTGAGATTTGACAGATGTGTCCAGAAAGCTCTATCATCTTTCTGTAACCAAAGAAAAAGACTCAAAGTTTCTTTGTTCATTGAAATTTCCACTTAATGGATCTGGTATCTTTTTTTTCTCCCCCCCCCTCCCCGCCCCCAAGCCTCTGCCCTGGGCTTAAATGAATCAGTTTTAAATTACATCTGGGAAGCATCTAATTTCTGATCCATCTTGCATCACTTACAGTTTCGAGACACAAATATTGGTCCGGAGAAATAGTACAGCAGGTAAAATAATCGTTTTGCACACGACTAACCTGGGCTCAACCACTGGCACCACATATGAACCCCTGAGTCTGGCTAGGAATGATATCGGAGCAAAGAGTCAGGAGTAAACCATGAGCACCGTAGGGCGTGACTCCCAAACAAAAACAAACATAAAAAGACTCCAGGAATATTATTCATTATATAAAAATGAATGATATGAAAAAATTAATTACAAGTGAAAAGCAAGATATTGCACTAAAATTGATCATTGCATCATAACGAAAATAAAATACACATTTTATATCTTGATATGACTATTAATAAAACATTTATATAAACATTGCATTTGTCTATAGTTTTAAAATAAAATTTAAGATTTGTGTAGCTGTTGCTTCATTCTTATTATATATTCAATATTACTTCCTATTGAAAAATGATTTTTTTGCCACACAAGCAGTATTCATAACTTATTGCTGGCTCTCTGTTCAGGGATCACTGTTGGAGATGTTTGGACGACTAAGGTGCGATAAATACTCATGTTATCCATTATTTTCAAGGAAAATACCTTAACTAATGCGATAAATCTCTTCATGTTTTACCCTAGGTTTTTGCATTTGCCTTGTTTGCTTAGACCTTTGAAACTGTTTAAAATATTGTGTTCTCTTATTTATTTCTTTACTCATGTTTTATTATTGTTAGTGACAAAATAGTGCTTTAAGTGCAATTAAGTTATATCTTATAAATGAAGATCTTAACTTGATGTTAAGATAAATTTTCAGAAAATTTTTTCTCATATCTTATTCTTACATGGCATTGCTATACTGCTATAAATCTTTTATCAATTAAAGTCTGTACTCTAGGGTTACAAATACAATTTAGATGAATCTGAGATAATGCCATTTAACTGCTAAGTGAGGATATTTTGTATAGCAGTTTTTTATACAATATTGCAGCTATTTTTGTTTCAATTATATTTTGAGATATTCAGATACTAATGTTAATTTAGTTCATGAAACAGATCCCAATCAGCTTTCCTATTATTGTTTTATGTTTTAAGCTAATTATTTTTTTATAAAGATAGTTCTTTTTATTTATATGTTTTAACTTAAAAATTCAGAAAGCAATTCAAAGCAAACATATTTGGGACAAAAGTGTGGAAATTACAAGAACAAAGTTTCAGGCTGAAAATTTAAAAATGTACCCCAAGGAAAAATAAAGTTGAGTTTTAATGAGAATATGTAATAACTAGTTAAAATAAAGGAGCTTTCTGGAATTAAGAGTTTTAAATTTTATTTTACTATATAGAATTGGTTGTTTAATCAGTATAGAGTAACAAAAAGGAACTGTCTGGTTTTTTTGAAATTGTATAAATTATTATTTTTAGGCAGTTTAAAATTCATAATATTATGGTTCTCGAGTTCCTGATGACATTATTATTATCACTATAATTATTTTTATTTTTATTATTATTTGGCTTGGTGGTTTCTTAAAAAATTTTTTTTGAACTAAACTTCTTCATCTCAAATCGAAGACCTTGTTCTAAATAAAACAACAGCTAAATGATTTTACTGGATCCTGGATCCATTATAGAAAGTGCTTCATTGATGTAAACTTTTTCATTTGTTATAAAGTGCTAAAATGAATATAAAACTAGGTTACATTTAACCCACATAAAATGCAAATGAGGATTAATAAAGTAATATACTCCTGTCAACATAGCACTTTAGCACTAAAAAAAATATAAAAATCCACAAGATTGTCATTCTTTAAAAAGAAAAGGATGGCCATAATGAAAATCAAGTATTTGTTATTTGCATTTTAAAATCTTAGACATATAAAGCTAACATTTTAATCAAACCATGAACAAAATCTTAGGAAATATAGTATAATAAAGAAATATAACATATTACTAGTAATATAAATTGGAAGTAGCCTCAGAGAAATAACAGAATGATAAATAGATTTACAAAGTTGATTATTTTCTGAAATGTACAATTTATTTTAAAGTCAAACTTAAAGACACACAGTTGAATGTTTTGATGGTAGTATTTATGGTGGTATGTTTTTACCTTATTCACAATCAGTTCATCTTGGTAATCTACTCTGTGTTTCTGGTTATCCCTCTCTGTTTTAGTAAAAGTAAGATTAATACCTTAGTTCTTCCCCTTCCTTCCTTCTTTCCTTCCTTCCTTCCTTCCTTCCTTCCTTCCTTCCTTCCTTCCTTCCTTCCTTCCTTCCTTTCTTCTTTCCTTTGCACACACTTGATCACTTGACATCCTGTTATTTATCGATTTGCTCTAGCGGACGCCAGTAATGTCTACATTCGTCCCTGTCAGGTGCTAGTGTAGCCCAATGGCATCTGCTCATTCCAGGAACACAAAGAGCCACAAACTGTTCATTCATGGTCTTGACGAAGAAGTCTGACCATCTCCTAGGTGGGCGGCCACACGATATTTTGATGTCCCTTGGAATCCAGTCAGTAATGGCTGTAGTCCAGCAGTCATCTCCAAATCGCATTATGTGTCCGGCCCATCTGATTTTCGATGCCTTAGCAAATGGACAGCATCCCTGATTCTCGATCATTGATCGAAGTCGGAACTCTGGATTCCTTCTCTCATTTGAGTGAAGTGTGATATTCCAAGCGTATTTCTATTGATTCCTCTTTGGGAGACCTGAATAGCGTTCTCATCCTGTTTTCGTAGGGCCCAGGTCTCCGAGGCATATGTTAATGCAGGAAGAACAGTGGAGTCGAAGAGATGTTCCCAGAGCTGGAGGTTCTTTGTCCTCTTAGCTATTTCTTTGAGTCTCTTAAAGGCGTTTCAAGCAACTTTCTTCCTCTTGTGCAGCTCAAGTGTCAGGTCGTTGGTCATGTTGAGTTCTCAACCTAGGTACACATAACTGCTGCATTTGGAGATGTTCGTTCTGTTTAGAGTGAAAGGAATGACAGCAACGAGTCTGTTTCTCCTGAACATTGTCTTCATGAGATTAAGCTGTGGGCTGACCTTTCCACACTCATGGTGAAAGTCGGCCAGTATTTGTGCCATTTGCCTAATGTACGGTGTTATTAGAAGGATGTCATCAGTGAAGCAGAGGTGGTGTAGTTGCCAACCGTCTATCTTCACTCCTATTCCTTCCCATTCCAGTCATCGCATGACATTCTTGATGGTGGCACTGAAGAGTTTTTGTGAAATTGTAACACCCTGCCAAATCCCTCCGTTTATGTCGATGATCACATCCTTTTGAATGGTAAGATCTTTTTGGTGAATATGTAATACAGCTCACAGAGGACCCTGATGTATTGATTTAAATTATACACAGTATATTTGAAATCCTAATAAAATGTGAGTTGTAAGGCTAAATCCCCAGTTCAGAAAAGTCAGATTAAGCATTATATATTCTTTTTAGGGGCTGGAGCGATAGCACAGTGGATAGGGTGTTTTCCTTGCATGGGCCAACCTGGGTTCGACTCCTCTACCCCTCTCAGAGAGCCTGGCAAGCTACCGAGTGTATCTTGCCCACAAGGCAAAGCCTGGCAAGCTACCTGTGATATATTTGATATGCAAAAAACAGTAACAATAAGTCTCACAATGGAGACGTTACTGGTGCTTGCTCGAGCAAATTGATGAACAACAGGAAGACAGTGCAGTGACAGTGCATTTTTTATACTGATAACAAATTATAAATTATTAATTATTTATTAGTACACTATGCATATATACATATATATGTATATACATATATTGCCATTTTACTCAATTCTTTAAAAACATTTTGACAATTACTTCCTTAATGGCTCATACCAAAAAACTTATTCTATTGATATATGCAAAGAAGCTCTCCAGCAGTGCTTGTGAGTTTTGGGGGCCACAAATGGGTTATATCATTTTGTGCCTGTCAGATGCTCAATCCATTGGAAGCAGTGCTGCTCACCCAGCTGTTAACGGGTCCACCCTGCAGTTCTTGGGAGTCATGAGGGCTAAATGAGAGGTACTTCAGGGCTGTGAACTGGTAGTGATCAAGATTCCACCTTGCATATACTAAGTATGTGCTCTCCACTGGTTCTAACTTCTTGGCTTTACTCTTTGGCTTTTGTGTTTCAGGTTATGCTTTGTATACAATTATGGCAACTATGTCAATTTGATATACATTGTGTCAAATTTTCAACTAAGAACTTTATTGTTATGTTATATATTAAGATTATGTCAAATTTATATACCAAATTGAGGACATTAAATTTGTATCAATAAACAAATAACATTTCTCACATTGTTAAAGTTTATTTGAAAGTTTTTAGAAATATCTTACAGTCTTTTTTACATATACATTCTTCAAAATTCTTCATAAGTTTGTCTATTTTTTAATAGGTTAACAATTCTATTATTACTACATTTTTACCTCACTTTTATTTATATGTTAAGATTTCTATTTTTTGCTTTATATGTTACATTTTTCATCAAAATACTAGGTATATGAAAAAATATGTAGGAGAGCAAAATAAGAATAAATGTGAATAGAGTGATAAAAAAGGAGTAGTGATACATTAATAAATAAACTTGATAATTTATGGAGGAAATCATGAAAGAAGAGATAGATAACTGTAAGGAAAACTACAAAAATGTTAAAATTAGAAAAATGGGCATTTTTAATTAGAAAAGAAAATTGATATAATAATCACTGTAACTGTATCACTTTCATCCCATTGTTCATCAATTCACTCGAGCGGGCACCACTCATGTCTCCATTTGTCCCAGCCCTGAGATTTTAGCAGCATCTCCTTATTCATCTTTCCCAATGCTGCCATATTGGAGGCTCTTTCAGGGTCAGGGGAATGAGACCTGTTATTGTTACTGTTTGGGGCATGTCAAATACATCACAGGTAGTTTGCCAGGCTCTGCCATGTGGGCGGGATATTCTCGGTAGCTTGCTTGGCTCTCCAAGAGGCAATGTATTTAAGGTGAGTGTGGTTCATACAAAATGAATGCTTCTTGGCCTTTTGCCTAAGATAAAGTGTGTGTGATATAAAAATATAATAGAAAAATTATTACATTTATAGGGTGGGCCGGAGCGATAGCACAGCGGGTAGGGCGTTCGCCTTACAAGCGGCTAACATGGCCGACCCGAGTTCGATTCCTCCGCCCCTCTCGGAGAGCCCGGCAAGCTACCGAGAGTATTTGATATGCCAGACGCAGTAACAACAAAGTCTCCAATGGAGACGTTACTGGGCCCACTCGAGCAAATCGACGATCAACGGGAGGGCCTTTACCTTTTACCTTATTTATAGGGTGAATAATAAAATTATAATGCAGAATATTATTAGATGTATTTTATTTCAATTTATATCTATATATATTTTACACATTTACATAAAGTAGGACCATTATAAATAAGTTTATAAATAAAATACTTTGGTCAAATGATTGCATTATAGTTCAACAGGGTTAATTACATGCCTTATAAGCATTAGGTCACCAGTTAGAAGCACAGTAGGCCTATGCATTCTCAATTTACACTGTTAGGCCCTATCTAAAATTGGATTGTCAGGAGTCAGCCATAGGCCCCCAAACAAGACTGAGAGAATCCAAAAGAATACTGTAATTTAGCAAAAATACGCTAACCAGCAGGAAGTCTAAATAGTGACAAGTGGGATATATGCAGGCATATGCAATTTAAATAAAAATGTTCTTTGCTTTTTCATTTAAAATTAAAAAAATTCCAGAACATAAGCTAAAAATCTTAAAATCCATTTCTTTTCAAATAAGCTAAATTGTCTAGTTTTTGCATTGCTAGTAATAGATAAAGTATTGTAGCATGGTAGCACTGTCCTCCCATTGTTCATGAAGTGAGACTTATTGTTACTGTTTTTGGCATATCAAATATGCCACAGGGAACTTGCCAGGCTCTGCTGTGCAGGCGGATACTCTTGGTAGCTTGCTGAGTTCACCGAGAGGGATGGAGGAATTGAACCCGGTCGGCTGCGTGCAAGGCGACATAAAATAAGAGTAGCAATTTTTTTAAGTATTGGTTCTTTAATATTCATCCTATCTTTTGGAGGAGGTAATACTTGGTGGTTCAGAACTTAATCCATGCTATGTGCTTCATGGATTATTTCATGGATTTAATTGGGTCATCTCTGTAACCCAAGGCATATGTTTTGGCATTGTACTATCATCTTCCCAGCATCAATGGAGTTTATTTTTCAAGGAAATAATCATAATAAATGAAGAAATAGCCAGTGGAAATATCTCAAATTAGAATAATATATCATAACTACTTAAAAGGAAAACAATTAAAATATGTTTATATATTTATTATTTAGTTTATATAGTTATTATATATAATAGATATAATAGATGTTCATTTCATATTATTGACATAGATTTCATGGTACATTTTCATCTTTGTGACTGAAAATATTTAAAAAAACAATTCAAATAGTCATGCCAAAGCCAGGACAACCACAGTCATAATCCACAGTTGCTACTACACCAAGAGCTTAATTTTACTTTGTCATAACTAATCTCTGCAGAGACATCAAACTGAAAAATCCAGGTACACTGTTTTTAAGACTGAGAATCTGGGTTGTTCTCAGAGGCGGAGGGGTGGATGTCATGCCCCTCTTACCACTCCTAATTTCAGAAGCCATGCAGTCACTCCCACTTACTTCCCACAGTCAACTTATTGCCACAAATTCCTTAAGTTCTACACTGCTTGAGTGCTTGATAACTCCAAATTCTACAGTACTGTAATCTCACAAGGAGCACACCAAATTAGATGGGAAAGTTACATAGAAGCTCACTAAACTCAGTAAAAAAAGAAACAAAAAACCGTAACACAGGAGAATCCGGAGGCAACAAACAACTAGGTTAAATGTCAGGTAAGTACTTAAACAAAATGGTGACATAAACAAATTTTCTTTTAGTGAAGTATCTCTGATAATTCCATTAATTATTTAGTTGTAATAAGTAATATAACATAAATTAGTGTGGGCATGCTAAGGGGAAGGCTTGGTCTCTGGCTGGGAAAATGGGGAGGAAAGGTCTCTTGTCAGATTGTTGTTGGACAATTGAAAAGATTGAAAGCCCATATTAAGAATAACTTTGCAAACCACGGTGTTTAATTTAAAAATAAAAAAAACTCAAATACACTTAATTTAATTTTCTTCATAAATATATTTATATGCCCTGTTATATCATGTAAAATCAAGTTATTAAAACATCAACTAATAGTAGCTATTAGAAACAAAATATATTGACTTATTTAGATTAGTACTATACACTATGTATATGATAGGCACAACTTCTAGAACATATTTCACAGTCACTGTCACTGTCACTGTCCTCCCATTGTTCATTGATTTGCTTGAGTGGGCCCAGTAACATTGTGAGACTTTTTACTGTGTTTGGCATATTGAATACATCACGGGTAACTTCCAGGCTTTGCTGTGCAGGCGAGATACTCTCAGTAGTTTGCTGGGCTCTCAAAGAGGGGTGGAGGAATCGAAATCATGTCGGCCATGTTGGCCACATGCAAGGTAAACGCCCTACCCACTGTGATATCACTTCAGCCCTATTTGACAGTACATATAGCAAATCTACACTTGTTTGTAAATAATACCTATTTTTATTCAGAAGGAACATTTCATCTGAAATTAAAGGTAATTAACATTTGTACTATTTATTTTTCTTCTGATCCCATTTTGAGAATGAACTAAAGAAAACATAAATACTGTTTTCTGTGTATGCAAATCTGTCTGAGAATTTTCATTAAAATTTTGAGGAAGAGTAGAGTTATAGACCATTTTACTAAATATAGTTAAACACACACAAGTTACCATTTTATGTGAATGTGTATTAATAACGTGGTATTCTACTTTGGCAATGCATTGATTCTATCAAATTAGAGAAACACTTTTTAGTGGTGTTTAACAAAGTATTTTAATATCCATTGTTTTTAACTTTTGATAAAAGTTGACAAAAAATTATCCTTTTGTTATTGATTCCTTCATTCATCTTTGTCTTTTTTTATAGGAGAAATGCGTTTGCAGTATATTGTTGTGTTCTTTCAAGATCTATGTGCAGAATTTAATCCTTGTTATTTATCAAAATATTTAATAGTTTATCAATAAAAGTAGAAAAATGATGCCTTTACATATATACCCAAAATAAACTTTATTAAATATTATAATCAACACTTAAACATCACATTTCTGTGGAAGTTCACAGACGAACCTGGTGTATTGTAATTCTATTTAAAACGTTATTGTTATTATGTATTATATTTGACCTAAAATTATTTTTGCTCTTATTTCACAGAAGGTTCAGATTTACTTCTGAGAACTAAGGTTTAAATTTTCAAAGAAATGTGCTTATTATCAGTGTTGCACATAATGTATGCTGCAAAACTATTACAGATATGTTCTTTATATTGCCAAATATATAAGTAGTGGGTACACAAGAACACAATAAAAAAAATCATTACATTATACACATATACACAAATACTACAATGTTGTGGGGAAAGGGTAATCAAAAGAAAATTTCTTTCATATTTGCTGTATCAGGATTTGCTAAGTCAAACATCTTCATATTTACACAAGCATTGAAAATTGTTAAAAAAATAATGGGTTCGAGATGATAAAATGTAACCAAATGTCATGCAAGTGGATGAGTAAATATTCCAGTTTAGTAGGAATTATTTGTTTGATCTTTCTTATTATAAATAATAGATCCTGACTCACATTATCAACATGTATCACTGGAAGTTCAAGTAGTATATACCACCAGTAGTGTTAGAAGAACTCAGTTCAATTTTTCTTCTGTAGCGTCCTGCCCTTTTAATACCTGTATTGACATACTAAACAGAAATACTCATTTCCCTCTTGTGTTCAGATAAAAGATAGAGAAGCTTCCATCTAAGGAATGAATAAAATTTATTCTCTTCTCAGATTTGATTTATTTTAGGTCACAAATATTTGCACTAACTAAAAACTATTTCTAGGTAAATATGGTTTGATAATATATTTAAGTTTAGTTTCTTAAGCCAATAACCTGCAAGAAATATCTGATTATCATAATTACTTAAGGATAATTGGTACTTACTCCTAGAGGTCAGTTTCTCTTGAACTTACTCTATTTAATAAACAAAGTTTAGTTTTTCTAATTAAATAGGAAATTTCTGCTAGAATAAAACAAAGAAAGCTAAATAGAGGAAGATGAAATATGAATAAATCAATTTATCACATAATCACCCATTTTTCTTCTAAGTTTTTATCACAAATGATTTAAAAATAGGTTTTCAAACAAATACTGTAGAAAACAACACTGTGAAAAGTCACCAAAAAAAAAACTATTTAGACCAATATAAAAACAAAATGTGATTTATTCATAAAATGGAAAAATATTCAACAATAAAATGAATGAAGTACTGTACATACTGATACATGAAAGATCTGTGGAAACATTATATTTAGTAAAAGTTTATGACTATAAAATTTCTTACTATAGTGTTTCTATTTTTATGGTGTGAGTGTGTGTGTGTGTGTGTGTGTGTGTGTGTTGTGCATGTTCATAGAAACAAAACTTTTGTAGAGGTTAGTGACAGGGCAAGAATAAATAGGTAATTGCTACTTAATAAACACAGGGTTCGAGTTATAAAAAAATATTTGAAACATGTTTGTGTTTATGGTTACATTGCATTGTGAATGGACAAATGCTAATGAATTCAGTACTATCAACAGTTCATTGTGGCCTGTATGATTCTTTTCCTAAATAAGTTATGTATTAAAGGATGTAGAAAGTTAAGTCAGGACAGCGGAAACTATGTACCATTCTGCTTTTAGATATTGCATGAAAATGCAACCAGTGCTGCTAAATCATCTTATATTAAAATGTGAGAAATCTGTATCATTATGTGAGATATATCAATAGTAATTATGAATTTGATATAAAGTACTGCAGATAACAAACAAGTCCTTGATAAACAGTCTGTGGAGTAATTATTTTGGAATTCACTCTAGAAGAGTAATCTCCAGGAATTCATTAGAAAATTACTAATGGTTTAGAGTAGATATTTCATCTGATCTTTCTCGCCAATTTACATTTCATGGTTTATATACCAGATTATTATATTGTTTGAATTTTTACACGGTAATTTAACGTATCCTTAGTCACCAATTTTAGGTTTAGATCTCAGCATTTGTTCCTCCTTTAGATTCCTCTGTGTGTCATTATATATTCCACTATTACTATGACTCACAATTTTTCATTATGCTGTATGTACAATTTTTTGAAAGAAAAAGTAAACATGATCTTAGATGATATGATACCAACAAAAATTAAAACTCAAAACAAAAAAATTTGAAACTTTATGGTCCTTATATCTTTCTTCAATATAGCACTTTTAAAGCCAAAAACAATATTCAAAATTAAGGAAGCAAGTCAGTGAAACACCCAATTGGCAATTGGCAAAAGACAGAAGTACCTTAAAATTCAAATAGAATTATGAAGAAAGTCCTAGAAACAATATAACATGTCAAAATATAGTGAATGCATAGACTAAATGCCTAGATTATTGGAATAGAAACTTAAGCACTATACCAAACAGGTTTATTTAAAATTTTAAATAGATTATTACATGCTAATGTTTCATTAAAATTTTCAAGTTTCCACAATGCTTGGAATGAAGGAATTTTTTAACACGGTGGTTGCAATTTTTCTTTGAAAAATAATACAGATGTAAGTTTGTATAGACATACTTATGTATATATATACTTTCCTTTTAAAGATATATAAAATTAACTTTTTAATTCTACTATCTGGAATACTCATGTATATACATATATAGATAATATGCATTATATGATGAACCAACTTTCACAGTCATATGATACAAGGATTTCTAGTCATTGAGATTACATTACCTTAAATACAAATATTTATTTTTTTTAAAAGAGCAGTAAAGTCAGTAGTATATAAGGTAAGATTGAAGGTCATATGCTCATCTCCTATGCAGATAGCCTAGTTAATTACTCATCAATAAAGTAAAAAAAAATTGATTCAATTTTTTTCAAAGGCATATTTGAGAACATAATGAAAAAGTTAAGATAGATAATTACTATCTTGGACATATTAAAGAAACACATGTTTTTTGCTTTATGTAAAGTGGTATGGAATAGATAGTAGATGTTTTGTTTTCTTTTTTTTAATCTCTCCCTATTTATTCTTCCTCATTGTATTTTTCCTTTCCTTCCTTTGCTTCTTTCTCTCATGTTCTTATGATCCATCTCTACCAGCTTTTTCTCTCTGCTTTCCCTTTTATATTTTACTTTGATTGAGGGGATTTTTCCTTTTAATTATTCTATTTCATTTTAGATTATATACAGTTCCTTCCCCCCTTAGTAAACATGATTCAGGAACGGAGAGTGGTTTTAGACAATAAAGGGGGTAAGATTTTCTTTGTTTTTGAAAATCTAGGAACTCTCATCTCCTTACTATTGCACACTGCCCCTTTCTGTGAGACTTCTAGGAAGTTTCAGTGTGTGTGCAATTAGACCCATTAGTCCCTGCCCAAAATCCCTTGTTCTCAGAAGCCAAACTATTACACAGAGATGATCTGTCAAAGAATCACACTTTACAGATGGAATCTCACCATCATTCCATCTTCCTCTTGAAATCTATAGCCAGGAAGGCTGAGTGGTGACCTCAGGGAAGAGTTTGACTGCACCTGCCCACACAGTGGCTTCAGAAAACATGCATTTGAATTCAGATCCCGGGGTGAAATTCTAACCAAAATCATAAATCCTGCATTCTGAGAAACACAGTGCAGTCACTATGATGATGTTCAGGACTGGAGAGAGAGTACAGGGTTAAGATCCCTGCCTTGCATGCAGCTGAACCTAGTCCCATCACTAACACCATATATGGTCCCCCGAGCTCCACCAGGAACGATTCCTAAACATAGAGTCAAGAGTAAGAACTATGAGCACACCAAGTGTGGACCAAAGGAGGAAAAAAGTTTATATAAAAATATTTTTAAAAAACATAAATGCAATGTTCATAAATCTCAATGTTCATAAATGGAAGAATGTACTCCATACAACAAACCAATACACAGAGAACAAAAACAAAAGACTGTCCTTCTTATACAGGCAGCAAAGGGCTGGGTCCTCATTAGACCTTGGTAAGATATAAATTAAAACATTTCTCAGTTTTAAAATTATAAGAAGAACCAGGAAAAATAAAATACTTTCAAACCAGCGACATCATTGCCCACCATGTGTTTTATCTATCAATACTGTGGTGAGAAAAAGGCAGCCAAAGTAGAAACTACTACCACAAAAAATCCAAAATGCAAAAATCTCTAAAACATTAATACCAAAAAGTATTTATAATTCACTGAAAGCTATTCTTTATTTTTTTCATTTTTTAGAAAAGACTGGGAGCTATCAATTTTTAAATGGTAAGAAGTATCATGACCTACTTACAAAGTTCTTCTCTATTTATGTAGAAATAAAGAAACACTGGCATAATGATTAAATCAGTAAACTGGATCCCTTATGAAATGATCTGTCATTTTTCAGACAAGAATTTTTTTAAATTTTTCAGGTTATAGAACAGTATTTCTGAACAAAGCTAACAAGGCACTCTCAAACTTCCAAACACCCTCAATTTCAGTACAAACAATGCTTTGTTATACACTCAATCTAAAACTAATGAGGAACCACTGTGGGTTGGTCACAACTCGAATTCCTTACCACAATGAGAACTGCCTAAGGATTTCACCACTAAAATTCTGCCATTCATATAACTGGGAAGAAATTAGTGGTCACTGCTCATCAAACTCACTACTTCACAGAGGCTAGATTAATTTCTTAGAAATCCAAGTATCTGAATTTCTTTATTCTGAAGTTTTTTCTTCTCATCTACACAAAATTAAGGTTCTTTATTCTGAAGTTTTTTTCTTCTCACCTACACTCATTATCAACTGGAAGCAATACAAAATACCTTTCTTCAATTGTAGCACTACAGCTAGGCAAGACAATGAAGCAAGAATATCTGTAAGTAATCAATAGATGAAATCTGTTTTGTATTCAAAGAGTAAATGTGCTTCCACTATATTCTTATAATCAGCAAACCCTAACAGTGTTCATGTGATATCTGTTTTATATTATGGAAAACAAACAAAAAAAACCCGAAGAAACAAAAAGCACCTGTTCCAGACAAGGTCAGACCTGAACATCTGAAGAAACTACTGTCAGATGATAGTTTCAATATGGTGGTTCGGCTCTTCACACGCTACCTGTCTGAATGCAAAATTCCGTCCCAGTAGAAAACCAGCAGGACTTTACTACTATACAAGAAGGGAGACGTCCACAACATTGGCAACTATCATCCGATCTGCCTATTGTCTGTCATCTACAAGCTGTTCACTTGAGTCATCCCGAATAGGATTGGCAGATGAAGGAAAACCTTGTGAGAAAGCCGGGTTCCGAAAAGGATTCAGCACCATCGACCATATCCACACGATAACCAAGCTCATTGAGGTTTCTCAGGAGTTCAAGATGCCACTCTGTCTAACGTTCATTGATTTAAAGAAGGCCTTTGATTCTGTTGAGACAGAAGCGGTCATTGAAGCCCTAGCCAATCAGGGCATTGAAACTCAATACATCAGGATCCTCTGTGAGCTGTACTACGGATTCACTACCAGGATCTCACTATTCTACAAAGAAGTAATCATCCATGTCAAGAGAGGGGTTCGGCAGGGTGATACTATTTCACCAAAACTCTTCAGTGCCACCCTTGAGAACGTCATGTGATGACTGGAATGGGATGGAATGGGAGTGAAGATAGATGGTTGGCAACTACAACACCTCCTCTTTGCTGATGTCATCATTCTAATAACATCAAACATCAGCCAAGCAGCACAAACGCTGACTGACTTCAACCATAAGTGTGGAAAGGTCAGATTACAACTGAATCTCACAAAGACATTGTTCATGAGAAACAGTCTTGTTCCAGATGTTCCATTCACTCTCAACAGAACGATCATCTCCAAATGCAACAGTTATATATACCTAGGTCAAGAAGTCAACATGACAAATGACCTGGCACCTGAGTTACGCAAGTGAAATAGAGTGGCTTAGAACGCCTTCAAGAGCCTCGAAGAAATAACTAAGAGGACAAAGAACCTCCAGCTCTGGGTACATTTCTTTGATTCCACTGTTCTTCCTGTATTAACATATGCCTCAGAGACCTGGGCCTTATGAAAACAGGATGAGAACGCTATTTGGTTCTCCCAAAGAGGAATCGAAAGAGCTATGCTTGGAGTATCACACTTCACTCAAATGAGAAATAGAATACAGCGTTCTGACCTCCGTCAACACTCAAGAATCAGGCACGCTATCTCATTTGGCAAGGGATCGAAAATCAGATGGGCTGGACATGTAATGAGATTTAGAGACGACCGCTGGACTACAGCCATTACAGACTGGATTCTACGGGACGTCAAAATATCGCGTGGACGCCCACCTACGAGATTGTCAGACTTCATCAAGACCCTGAATGATTGGTTTGAAGCTCTTCATGTTCCTAGAATGAGAAGATGCCATTGGGCTACCCTAGCACTAAACAGGGATGAATGGATACGTTACTGGTGCCCGCTTGAGCAAATCGATGAGTAATGGGGTATCAAGTGATCAAGTGATTATGGACAACATATTCTTTTACTCTAGAACCCTAGAGTCAGTTGTATTTTTTTAAAACATTGAAAACACGAACATTAAAGGCTCTTTAGCCAAACATCTAGGAACATATCTGAAACCCAGAATATCTAATCCTAGTTTACACTCATTCCTCGAAGCCAGCCAGTCTTTCAACATGGTATTAAGATTTTGCAGTAATAAGAATCAAAGGTACTGGTATCTGTAAGAAGATATCAGAAATAAAAGGCTTATTCTTAAGGTAGGGAATCAACTCTTTCTCGATATAAATAATGCAGGAGAGGAATGACAAAGCAACCTTGTCATTTTGCTTCCTTGTCAATTTTTAACACAAATAAAGAAATATTATTAGCCATTAATGAAACTTGGTGGTGTTTGTGGGTCACTCCTAGCAATGCTTGGGAGACCATTGGTACTAGGGATAGAACCTGAGGCTTCTTCTTGGAAAGCCTGTGCACCAGCCCTTTGAGCCATCTCTGTAACTTAAATACTGATTACAAACAAAAACAAGCACTGTCCTCCCATTGTTCATTGATTTTGTTCAAGCGGGCCGGCCCAGTAACATCTCAATTTTGAGACTTGTTGTTACTATGTTTAGCATATTGAATATGTCACAGGGAGCTTGCCAGGCTTTGCCATGTGGGCAAGATACTTGTGTGGGAGAGATACTCTCGGTAGCTTGCCAGGCTCTCTGAGAGGGGCGGAAGAAACAAGCAAGGCTCAGCTGGGCTGGCTGCGAGCAAGGTAAACGCCCTACTGCTGTGCTATCACTCCAGCTCAAATATTTATTATCTTAGGGTATTTGCTTTGCTCTCTGATGTTATCTCTCTGATGAAAGCATAGGAAAGACCCAACAACACACCCAACCAGAGCAAAGAAAGCCAGAGCCTTCTTTATCATGTTACAGATTTATAATAAATTGAAAAATATACATTTTTCATTGCTGGCAGTTAACATATGCATTTAAAATTGAAGTGCTGCCCTTTCTGCCACCCAAGCCGAGCTGGTCTCTTCTTCCCCCCCACCCAGGTCAGTTTTCCCACCACTTCTTGAACCTGGGTCTTGGATTTCACTGTGGAAGCCCTGAGGCATCCCCTGGATGCCGGGAGACAAAGCAGATCTGAGCCTCTCTGCCTCTCCATTTCCACTGCCCAAGCTGAGCTGGTCTCTTCTCCCCACTCAGTCTTTACTTCCCAGACACACACCAGGTATCAGTGGGGGTGTGGCCACTTTAGAAGTGGGAGTGGCTTTTAAAGGTGGGCATGGCCTAATTTTGGGTATGCCAACGTTCACGCAGCCACAAGTAGTTTACACAAACCAAGAAATCTAAACCCTACACCACACACCAACATGAAGAAAGAACAAATCCCCGCCACAGGGAGACGACAAGGAAATGAGTCCAGAAGCCTCAGTAGGTGCTAGCCACCTTAGGGCCCTCTGTGACAAAGAATTCAGATATGAAGTCATTAAGTTCTTCAGTCAACTCAATGAAACAGTCAGACAGATATCCGCTAAATTGAAAGAAGACATGAAAGAAACAATCGGTCGCACAATCGACAAAATACAGGAAGAAATGAGAGCGGAAATTGGAACGCTTCCACGAGAAATAGCACGGATCAGAGATTCCATAGATGAAATAAAAAACTCACTCTCTGCCCTCAAAAATAGAATGAACACGGATGAGGAAAAAATCAGTGAGCGGGAAGATCAGCTGCACCAAGCCAACATGCAACAACAAACAGTGGCAAATGACCTCAAAATAGCTCTACAGAGAATCAGAGTCCTAGGAGACGATTCCAAAAGAAACAACATTAGAATCAATTGACTACCAGAAGCTCAGGGAAACAATCCCAATGGAAAAACCATGCTTAAACAAATCATCACCGAGAAATTCCCAGAGCTCCACAATACAGCCATTCAGATTCAAGAAGCCCGAAGGGTGCCAGCTAAAAGAGACCCGAACAGAAACACTCCAAGACATATTATAGTTAGAATGATCGATGTTGACGATAGAGACACAATACTGCAAGCAGCAAGGGCAAACAAGGAAATCACATACAAAGGAGCACCCCTGAGATTCACAGCAGACCTATCAGAGGAAACCCTCCAAGCCCGAAGGCAGTGGCGAGATATAGTCAAAAAACTCACTGAAATGAATGCTTCACCAAGAATACTCTATCTGGCTAAACTCTCACTGAAAATCGAAGGAATGCTACACTATTTTCTGGATAAACAGCAGCTCAGGAACTTCATAGACTCAAAACCAAACCTAAAACAAGGGCTAAAGGGGCTACTATAAGACAAGACAAACCCTACAACCACAACCCGCACAGAAAGATGACACAAAACACCATAACCATACTCTCTCTCAATGTCAATGGTCTAAATTCACCATTTAAGAGACACAGAGTGGCAAAATGGATACAGAGACAGAACCCAACATTCTGCTGCCTAAAAGAAACTCATCTCAACACTCAGAGCAAACATAGACTCAAAGTCAAAGGATGGAAAAGAATCCTGCAAGCAAACAGCTCCTGCAAAAAATCTGGTGTGGCCATACTAGTATCCGACAACATTAATTTAACCTTGAAAAAGACTAGAAGGGACAGTGAAGGCTATTTTCTCTTCATAAAGTGATACGTACAACAGAAAGAAATCATACTCTTAAATGTATACGCACCTAATGAGGGAACAGCTAATATTTAAAACAACTGCTAACAGATTTTAAGGAGGACATTGCAAGCAACACAATAATACTTGGAGACTTCAACATCACCCTATCACCTCTGGACAGATCAACAAGAAGAAAACCCAGCAAGGAATCATTGGCTTTGAAAGAAGAAAAAGAAGAGAGAGGGCTTATAGACCTATACAAGGTTTTACACCCCCAAAAGTAAAAAATACACATTCTTCTCCAGTGCACATGGAACATTTTCCAAAATAGACCATCTGCTAGGACACAAAGCATATCTCAACAGAATCAGGAAGATAGAAGTAGCATCAGCCATCTTTTCAGACCATGATGCACTGAGGATAGAAGTGAATCACACACAGACACGGAGAACCAAATCAAACACCTGGAAATTAAACAACTCAGTGCTGAACAATGAGTGGGTCAGGAACGAAGTCAAGGACGAAATCAAAAGATACCTGAAAACAAATGAGAATAAAGACACAAGATACCAGAACCTATGGGATGCAGCAAAAGCCATATTAAGGGGAAAATTTATAGTTCTGCAAGCATATCTTATGTCTGTAGAAAGGATGCACATAAACAACCTGAACTCACGGCTCAAGATCTTAGAAAAGGATCAACAGAAAGAGCCTAAATCAGGCAGAAGGAAAGAGATCATAAAACGTAGAGCAGAAATCAATGACATGGAAACCAAAGAAACAATCCAAAAGATCAATGAAACCAAGAGCTGGTTCTTCGAGAAAATAAACAAGATAGATAAACCACTAGCAAAACTCACAAAGAAACATAGAGAGAGAACCCTAATAAACTGAATCAGAAATGAGAAGGGGGATATCACAACAGAAACCAAAGAAATCCAAAAGATCATCAAAGACTACTTTGAAAGTCTGTATGCCACGAAACAAGAGAACCTAGAAGAAATGGACAAATTCCTGGACTCCTATAATCTCCCAAAGCTGAATCAAGAAGATCTGGAGTATCTGAATAGACCTATCAACATTAACAAAATAGAAACTGTAATCAAAAGTCTTCCCAAATACGAAAGCCCAGGTCCAGATGGATTCACTAGCGAATTTTTCCAAACATTTAAAGAGGACCTACTGCCAGTCCTTCTCAAGCTTTTTCAGGAAATTGAAAAAACAGAAACTCTCCCAAACCGTTTCTATGAATCCCATATCTCTCTAATACCAAAAGGAAACAAAGACACCAAGACAAAAGAAAACTACAGGCCGATATCCCTAATGAACATGGATGTGAAGAGTCTCAAAAAATACTATAAAATAGAATTCAACTACTCATCAAAAAGATCATACACCATGACCAAGTAGGATTCATCCCGGGGATGCAAGGCTGGTATAACACTTGGAAATCAATCAACATAATCCACCATATCAACGAAAGAAAAGATAAAAATAAAATGAGCATATCAATAGATACAGAAAAAGCATTTGACAAGATCCAGCACCCATTTATGATGAAAACCCTAGCCAAAATGGGGATAGAGGGGACTTTCCTCAATATAGTTAAAACCATCTACCACAAGCCTACAGCAAGCATCATCCTCAATAGCAAAAAACTGAGAGCCTTCCCTCTAAGATCAGGGACGAGACAAGGATGTCCACTCTCTCCACTGCTGTTCAACATATTAGTGGAAGAACTTGCAATAGTGATTAGGCAAGAAAAATACATTAGGGGCATCCAGGTAAGAAAGTAAGAAATCAAGTTCTCACTATTGGCAGATGATATGATACTATACTTAGAGAATCCTAAAACCTCTACCAAGAAACTCCTAGAAACAATAGGATTGTATTGTAAAGTTGCAGGCTATAAAATCAATACCCAAAAATCCATGGCTTTCCTATATGTAAGTAGTGAAAGAGAAGAAAGTGACATGAAGAAAACAATCCCGTTTACAATTATGCCACAGAAAATCAAATACCTAGGAATCACCTTAACTAAGGAAGTAAAGGACCTGTACAAAGAAAACTATAAAACGCTACTTCAGGAAATAAAAGAGGATACGAGGAAATGGAAAAATATCCCCTGTTCATGGATCGGGAGAATTAACATCGTCAAAATGGCAATACTTCCCAAAGCACTGTATAAATTCAACGCAATCCCTATTAGGATTCCTATGACATTCTTCAAAGAAGTGGAGCAAACACTCCTGAAATTTATATGGAATAAGCCCCCATGAATAGCTAAAGCAATTCTTGGGAAAAATAAAATGGGAGGAATCAACCTCACTAACTTCAAACTCTACTACAAGGTAGTGATAATTAAAACAGCATGGTACTGGAACAAAGGCAGAGCTGTAGACCAATGGAACAGGGTTGAATATACTGACATCTCCCCCCAAGCATATGAGCATCTAATTTTCGATAAGGGGGCAAGAAAAGTGAAGTGGAGTAGGGAAAGCCTGTATAACAAATTGTGCTGGCAAAACTGGATGGCTGCATGCAAAAAAATGGGCTCATATCTCTGCCTAACTACATGTACAAAAGTAAGACCTAAGTGGATTAAAGACCTCAACATCAGACCGGAATCTGTAAGGTACATTGAGGAAAAAGTTGGCAAAACCCTCCATGATCTAGAAGCTAATGTTGTCTTCAAAGATGTCACACCACTGGCCAAGCAATTGAAAAACAGAGATAGACAAATGGGACTATCTTAAACTAAGAAGCTTCTGCACCTCAAAGGAAACAGTCTACAGAACGGGAAAGGATAATCGCCAAATACACATCCGATAAGGGGTTAATGTCAAGGATATACAAAGTACTGGTTCAACTCCGCAAAAAGAAAACATTCAACCCCATCAAAAAATGGGGAGATGAAATGAATAGAAACTTTCACAAAGAAGAAATCCGAATGGCTAAAAGGCACATGAGAAAATGCTCCACATTATTAATCACCAGGGAGATACAGATCAAAACCACAATGAGATATCATTTCACACCACAGAGACTGGCCCATATCCACAAGAACAAAAGCAACCAGTGTTGGCATGGATGTGGTGAGAAAGGGACACTCCACTGTTGGTGGGAATGCCGACTGGTTCAGCCCTTTTGGAAAACAGTATGGACAATTCTCAAAAAATTAGAAATTGAGCTCCCATTTCACCCAGCAACACCACTCCTGGGAATGTATCCCAGAGAAGCAAAAAAGTATAGTCAAAGTGACGTCTGCAATTGTTTGTTCATTGCAGCACTCTTTACAATAGCCAGAATCTGGAAAAAACCTGAGTGTCCGAGAACAGATGACTAGTTAAAGAAATTTTGGTACATTTACACAATGGAGTACTATGTAGCTGTTAGAAAAGACGAAGTTACGAAATTTACATACAAGTGGTACTACATGGAAAGTGACATGTTAAGCGAAATGACTCGGAAAGAAAGGGATAGACATAGAAAGATTGCATTTATCTGGGGAACATAAAGTAACAAAATAGGAGACTAACACCCAAGAATGGCCGAGATTAGTAACAGGAATTTTACTCCATGACTTGGAGGCCAACCACACATACTAGGGGAAAAGGGAGCTCAGATAAACAAGGGAACACCAAATAAAGGTGTTGGAAGGATCCTCCCAGGATGGGAGAAGCATGTGAAAAGTAGACTATAGAGTAAACATGATTGTCACCCATTGCCTCTTTTGCAAACCACAATACCCAATAAGAGAGATAGAACAAAAGGGAATGCCCTGCCACAGAGGCAGGGTGGGATGGGGGGAATGGGGGGTGGGAGGGATACTGCGATCCGTGGTGGTGGGAAATGGGCACTGATGGAGGGATGGGTATTTGATCATTGTATAATTGAAACCTAAGCACAAATATGTGTAAGTCTGCAACTGTACCTCATGATGTCTCACTATTAAAATTTTTTAATAAAAAATAATTAAATAAATAAAATTAAAGTGCTTGTGTATTCTTTTATTATTTTATTAGTAAAACACCATGAGATACAGTCAGAGACTTACAAAATTTCGTGCTTGGGTTTCAGTTATACAATGATCCATTACCCATCCCTCCACCAGTGCCCATTCCCCACCATCAATGATCCTATTAGCCCTCCCACCCCCACATTACACCCCCCCATCTGCCTCTGCCTCATCTGCCTCTGTGGCAGAGCATTCCCTTTTTCTCACTCTTTCCTTCAGGGTCTTGTAGTTTGCAATAGAGGTATTGAATGGCCATCGTGTTCAGTCTATAGCTTACTTTCAGCACGCATCTCGCATCCTGAGCAAGTCCTTCAAACATCCTTTACTTGATTTTTATATAAAAATTTTTACATGGAATGCACAGAAAATTTTTTATATAAACTTACCTACATGAGTAACATCTCTCAAGATAAAAAAATATTTTTGGGATGGGAAGAATGTAATTCTGTGGCAGAGTGCATTTGTTGCACATACAGTCTCTTGGATTGAATTCAATTTTTGTTTGTTTGGGGGCCATACACAGTGGTGCTCAAGGGTTTCTCCTTGCTCTGCGCTCAGGAAACCCTTCTAGCAGATTCTGGAGACCATATTGGATGCTGGGGATTAAGCCCCGTCAGCTGCATGCAAGGTAGGTGCCCTAGCTTGGTACTCTGACTCCAGTTACTACCGTTACTCCCTAAATTTCCTTCTAATACATTTCATTTGATCCATTTTTAGACACCTACTGGTGGGCTTACTCTCACTGTAGATTAGTTATATATATACATATATTATGAATATATATATGAATATATATGTATTAGTTCTGTATATATTTGTATACATCATACTAATAGATCATATAGCATTACATTTTGTGTCTGGCTTCTTTCATTCAACATATTGTTTTTGACATCCTTGTTTTAAATATATTGAAAGTATGTTCTTTTCCCCCCTGCTTACTATTTTATCATAAAATTTTAACTTTTTATCCTTCTGTTGAACATCAAAGTCATTTCAGTTTTGATTACTCTAAAGCTGCTGAGATATTCTTATGGACCTCTTTGGGGTTGTTTTTGTGAGAAGAACTACAAATTATGTTCTGTCTCATAGGGATAAGTGTGTGTGTGTGTATGTGTGTGTGTGTGTGTGTGTGTGTGTGCTTTTGTAAGAAGCTGTCAGTTTTCTAGTGTGGTGATCTCTCGGCAGAGCCTGGCAAGCTAGCCATGGAGAATTTGATATGTCAAAAAGAATATCAAGAAGTCTCACAGTGGAGATGTTACTGGTGCCCGCTTGAGCAAATCGATGAACAACGGGAAGACATTCTACAGAGCTAGGTTATATATTTTACATTATTTGAGCAATATAGGTAGAAATTCACTAAAATATTATATGTACAATACATATAGAGACATTTCTTCAGTATAAAATTATTGATAGCAGATCTTCCAGAAATTATAGGTGTCAGTCTACCAAAATACTTATGGAATTCAGATGATCATGAAAAAATTTTCAAAATTTTTTTAAAATATATGAACGTATATATACTATGTTTTAAAATCTGTATTTATAATTTTAATTTTTATATTTTAGAATATAAAACGATCAGTTTGTTTTTTTTAATTGTTTTGTATCATAACAACACTGGATTTCTAATGGATTAGTTTAATGTAGAACATATATGTTTATTTTTAATGATATATAGCTGAAACTAATGTAATGCTATAATGCAATGTGATTTCAATAAAAATATGAATAAAACAAATATTAAGTAAAATATAAATGACACTATAATTAGTCAATCACACACACAAAATAAATACAAAATTATGTATGTGAAAAATAATTCAATAGTTCATATGGATGTATTAAAATCAAATGAACATTTTACTATATTTTATAATTGCTAGAATTACTGTTGGTATAAAGAACTCAATTTTTTGACTTTTTCTTGATCAAAATTTTTCCACATGAATGCCTTGTGTACCTTTCTCAATCCCTAGCCTGCTGTGAGGAATGTAGGCTTTCCAGGGTATTCTCTAAAATCAGTCATGTGTTTTGAGTGATACAAGTTCTTGTGCTGACACCCTAACTACTCAGAAGGTAATTGAGTATTCCATCAATTCAACATGTTCTAAGTGCTAGTGAGAAACCACATTGTGTTTATTCTGTCACACAACACCTTGCTAAAACTGGTAACAAAGTTGAAGGAAGAAGATCTATACCTGCCTATTCCACTGAATATCATTACAGGGTGATAGAAGTAAAAATAGCTGATCACAAGCAAAAAACCCTTTGTTTAGTATAACAAATCAAATCAGTACCCAGATAAGCAGGAATCTTAAGTTCCACTCTTAGCACACATGGAAATCTAAGGACAATGAGGAAATGATGGAAATCACTATTCCTTATCTACTGACTCTGGTAGATAAGGAAAAAAGTCCAAAAGGGTTTTGGAGATCAGCAAAATTCTAGAACTTTGTTAAGAAGGAACTTAAGTCAACATTCCATGTATTGGCAGAGGAAGTTAAGAAATTTCTGAAAGGAAAATTCAATTCAAAGAAGACTTGATTCTGAATATAAAATAATTCATACTAAAAAATAAAACAGCAAGCAACTGTAACAGAATTCTTAATGAGAACAGTATCAGCAGACTTGAAGACAAAATACAAACCAGCATTAAAAATAAAGTGGCAAAAGAAATGGGAAGTAATGGAGTGATAGAGAATGTAAGATACTTACTGTATAACAGCAAGAGGAATAATATCTAAATTATAGGATTATTAGAAGGAGAGGAAAATGAGAAATAACAAGAATGACTGGTTGAAGAAATAAATACTGAGAGCTTCCCCAGTCTTTGGAGGGAAACTTCTTCACAGATTCAAGACGCAGAAAGAGTACCAGAAAGAATAGACTTAAATAGAAAACTTGAGAACACACAGTAATAAAAATGATAAAATCTGAAAAGAAGGACAGTCTATGGAAAGCATCAAGACAGAAAAGAAATCTCAAATATAAAACTCACATCATCCACCATATTTTACCTTAAAAGCAAGAAAGGAGTAAAATGACATGTGCAATGTACTGAATTTAAAAAAGAAAAAAAAAGGAAAAGAAAAAAAAAGAAAAGGAAAGGAAGGGACAGGAAAGAAAGACAGAAAAATAACTTTCAACTTAGTCTTCTGTATTATTCAAATTTAGCATTTAGTTTTGAGAAATAGATTAAAACCCTCTCAGATAAACAAGAGCAGGCAACATTTTCCAAAATTCAAAATTCAACTACTCCTGCAAGTATTTCTGAAATGCCATCTATAAAAAGTAAACAGCCAATTGCAAAAATAATGCTACACCCTCAAATAATGACAACAAAGCTCTGAATATCAGTAACCTCTCTGAATATCAATGGATTAAAAATTCTTGTCAAAAGACATAGAGTGGCTGGCTGTATCAGGAAACAAATTCTATCTATTTGCTGCTTAATTTAGGAAATACAACTTAATTCACAGGATAAAAACAGGCTCAAAATGAAAAGATGGAAAGCAATCATACAAGTCTATAGCAGACCGCCCTCCCCACTCTCCCAAAAAAGAGGGCTGTGCCAACCATATAGCATATATCAGACAAAATGTATTCAATTTAAATAAAGTAATTAGAGAGAGGAATATGAAAATACTTATTAGTGGAACAATTGATTAGGAAGCTCTCTTATCAGCCTATAGACATCAAGGAGTCATCAATTTTTTTTTTCTTTTTGAGTCACATTGGCAATGCACAGGGGTCACTTCTGGCTCTGAACTCATGAATTACCTCTGGCAATGCTCAGGGGACCATATGGGATGCTGGGAATTGAACCCAGGTCAGCCGTGTGCAAGGCAAATGTCCTAACCGCTGTGCTATTGCTCCAGCCCCAGTCATCAAAATTTTTAAAGCCTCTGCTCATAGACTTAACTAAACCTGAAAACATAAAAACAGTAGTAGTGGAAGATTTCAGCAGTCCAATTTTTGCACAAGATAAATGAATCAGACAGAAACTTAGTAAAGATATAAGAGCCCTAAATGAGGAGTCAGAAGAATTGGTATTAACAGACATACACAGGGCCCTCCTTCATAAATAAGCTGAAGTCCATTCTTGTCTATCACACATGGAACATTCTCCAGTATAGATGATGAAACATATGATTAAAAATAATAAGAACAAAAACAATAAATAACCTCTAGTACTTGTAATTGAACTAAACAGTGCTAAATAAGATATAGATCAGGGAGGAAATCAAGGAATTAATTGAAGCCAAAGAGCATGAAAAAAAAAAGCCATCAGAATCTAAAGGATGTACATAGGGAAAATAAATAGAAATATGAGTACGTTAGCAAAGAATGACAAATATTAAATCAACACCTAAACACATCGTCTCAAAAAACTTAGAGACGGAAAAATAAGTGATATAAGGGGCAACTTCAGGAGCTGAAGAATGTGTTCTTTATATTTTTATGTGAATTCATCATTGACTGAAAATAGAAAAGAAAAATGAAAATTTTAACATCCAGTAACATATCCAAACTTACAGTTGTTGATCTTTAGAATTTTTAATGTTTCTTAACTATCAGGACATTTAAGACCTATCATTTCCTTTTTGTAAAATATAGTTATTTTATTAACTTTCACATTTATTTTAGTTATTAATTATTTCAATTTGAAAATTGAAATTTTTTTTCTGTTTTTTTTTATTAGTGAAACACCATGAGGTACAGTTATAGATTTACAATTTTTTGTGCTTGGGTTTTGATTATACAATGATCAAATACCCATCCCTCCACCAGGGCCCATTTTCCACCACCATGGATAATATCCCTCCCACCCCCATCCCCCCCATTCCCCCTGCCTCTGTGGCAGGGCAATCCCTTGTGTTCTCTCTCTCCTTTCGGGTGTCGTGGTCTGCAAAAGAGGCTTTGAGTGGCAAACATTTTTAATCCATAGTCTACTTTCGACATGCATCTCCCCTCCTGGGAGGATCCTCTAAACACCCTTTATTTGGTTCTCCCTTCTCTATCTGAGCTGCCCTTTCCCCTAGAATGCCCAACTGGCCTCTAAGCTATGGAGTAATCCTCCTGGTGCTGATCTCAGCTGTTCTTGGGTATTAATCTCATATTTTGTTTCTTTATATTCCCCAGATGAATGCAAGCTTTCTATGTCTATCCCTCTCTTTCTGACTCATTTCGCTTAGCATGATACTTTCCATGTTGTACCACTTGTATGTAAATTTCATGACTTCATCTTTTCTAACAGCTACATAGTACTCCATTGTGTAGATGTACCAAAGTTTCTTTAACCAGTCATCTGTTCTTGGGCACTCAGGTTTCTTCCAGTTTCTGGCTATTGTAAAGAGTGCTGCAATGAACAAACAAGTGCAGATGTCACTTCGACTATACTTTTTTTGCCTCTCTAGGATATATTCCCAGGAGTGGTATTGCTGGGTCAAATGGGAGCTCAATTTCTAATTTTTTTAGAATCGTCCATACTGTTTTCCAGAAGGGCTGAACCAGTCGGCATTCCCACCAACAGTGAAGGAGTGTCCCTTTCTCGCCACATCCACGCCAGCATCGGTTGCTTTTGTTCTTTTGAATGTGGGCCAGTCTCTGAGGTGTGAGATGGTATCTCATTGTGGTTTTGATCTGCATCTCCCTGATGATTAGTGATGTAGAGCATTTTCTCATGTTCTTTGTTGCCATTCGGATTTCTTCTTGGAGAAAGTTTCTGTTCATTTCATTGCCCCATTTTTTGATGGGGTTGGATGTTTTCTTCTTGTGGAGTTCTACCAGTATTTTGTATATCCTGGATATCAACCCCTTGTCAGATGTGTATTCGGTGAATATCCTTTCCCATTCTGTAGACTGTCTTTGTGTTTTGGTCACTGTTTCTTTGGAGGTGCAGAAGCTTCTTAGTTTAAGATAGTCCCATGTATCTATCTCTGTTTTCACTTGCTCGGCCAGTGGCGTGGCATCTTTGAAGATACCATTAGCTTCAATGTCATGGAGGGTTTTGCCCACTTTGTCTTCAATATACCTTATGGTTTCTGGTCTGATGTTGAGGTCTTTAATCCATTTCGATCTTACTTTTGCTCATGGTGTTAGGCAGATTTCTGAGCCTATTTTTTTGCATGTAGCCGTCAGTGATGCCAGCACAATTTGTTAAAGAGGCTTTCCTTACTCCACTTCACATTACTTGCACTTTTATCAAAGATTAGATGATCATATGATTGAGGGGAGATGTCAGTGTATTCAACCCTGCTCCATTGGTCTGCAGTTCTGCCTTTGTTCCAGTACCATGCTGTTTTAATTATTACTTTATATTACTTAAATTTCATACATTATCTTTATATTAATCTGATACATTTAAATTTACTACATTTAAATATATACATTAAATTTGTATTAATGCAAGCGATAGCACAGCGGGTAGGGCGTTCGCCTTACACGCGGCCAACATGGCCGACCCGAGTTCGATTCCTCCGCCCCTCTCGGAGAGCCCGGCAAGCTACCGAGAGTATTCGATATGCTAGACACAGTAACAACAAAGTCTCCAATGGAGACGTTACTGGGCCCGCTCGAGCAAATCGACGATCAATGGGAGGGCCTTTACTTTACTTTACTTTTAAGAAATATAAGATAGAGTATTAAAACTCAAAAGAGAATGATTAATCTCAGAGTCAACAATGATTGCTTAAAAGAAAAATATTTTGTGACTGGAGAGCTAATACAGCACTCTCTTTGCAGGCCTGAACCTGGGTTGGATTCTGGAAGCCCACGTGTTCCCTTAGCCCTAGTAGGAGTGATCTCTGAGTGCAGCAAAAGAAGTAAGACCTGGGGATATCCAACTTAAATGTCAAAACTGAGAAAACAATTCATTTTAATTAAAAAATTCTTTATAACAGAAAAATCATTAAAATCTCGAGGTCTAATAAATCATTTATTCATATTAAGATATAATAAACTAATCTATAGTAGGTATTTTAATTAAAATTATAGTTTGATCTAGAATCATTTTGTATTTCTATCCATAAAGGATTAAAGATATACTCTCTTGGCTCTAGCTATCAAAGTCTTGTTATTTCATTTGATCAATCTTGTGTCAAATTCATTTATGTCTAAATGAAGAAGTTAACACCCACAAATATGTTATTTTATTCTATTCAAGTAAAGAAAAACCTAGAAAACAATGTTCTAAGGAATCTTGTATGTACTGAGGATATGAAATGAACAGAGCTAACCTCTAGCCCAGAACATATTATAGCAGTTAAGCTACAAAAAAAAAGTATACAACAAAATAAGTCAGATAAAATAAATTCTCTATTTATCGATATGCCAGACACAGTAACAACAAAGTCTCCAATGGAGACGTTACTGGACCCGCTTGAAAGTACAAATAAACTTTAATATGTGTGGCAGAATAAAATATATTTATGGATTATAATATGAAAGAAGAAGGAGTATGTGTGTTTAATTTTTGTGATATTGTGACCTTGTAACAGAACTGACTAAAAAAGTGCTATCTAGGAAGGCATTCAGTGTTGATTCTGCATAACATATCATTTATGGTTATTGAGCAAATATTAATTAAATCAGAAAATGTGTGAAGCCAATTAAGTACAACTTTCCTCCAATGCTGATAGTCAGTTGAAGAAATAGGGATGACTGATAATAACCTAAGGTCAGAGAGGTCCTAAAAAGACTATAAGAGATGAGTATGTGATATTCTTTGAAAAGACTCTTAAGAAAAAAACTTAGCCAAGATTCATTCAATATTGCATATACTTGAAAAAGTAGATGATTGATTCCGTTGTTTGTTGAATGAATTGAAAATCATTTAAACCAGGGGCTGGAGAGATAGCACAGTGGGCAGGGTGTTTGCCTTGCACGCACCTGACCCGGGTTCGATTCCCAGCATCCCATATGGTCCCCTGAGCACCTCCAGGGGTGACTCTTGAGTGCAGAGTCAGGAGTAACCCCTGTGCATCGCTGGGTGTGACCCAAAAAGAAAAAAAAAGAAAAAAAGAAAATTATTTTAACCATTTGCTCAAGCGGGCCCAGTAACGTCTCCATTGGAGACTTTGTTGTTACTGTGTCTGGCATATCGAATACTCTCGGTTGCTTGCCGGGCTCTCCGAGAGGGGCAGAGGAATCGAACTCGGGTCGGCCATGTTGGCTGCGTGCAAGTCAAACGCCCTACCCGCTGTGCTATCGCTCCAGCCCTTAGCACAGCGGGTAGGGCGTCTGCCTTACAAGCGGCCAACATAGCCGACCCGAGTTCGATTCCTCCGCCCCTCTCGGAGAGCCCGGCAAGCTACCGAGAGTATTCGATATGCCAAACACAGTAACAACAAAGTCTCCAATGGAGACGTTACTGGGCCCGCTCGAGCAAATCGACGATCAACGGGAGGGGCCTTTATTTTAACCATAAAACTTACTGATGATGAGTATTTCAATACAAAGAAGCTTTCTAAAAAATTTTAACTATGAGACCAGAGAGAATTTTGATGGGACAGAGCACATGCTTTTCCGGTGGGAAATCTGGTAAATATCTGACACAGCATGGGCCCCTGCATAGCACTGAAGAGCATACCCCAACCACGAAGCTGGGATAGCCCCTTTGCATCACGAATATCCCCTGTGGCCCAGAATGCAAAAAATAAAATAAAATAATAAAAATAAAACTGTACATGTCAAGCACAACACCTACACAGTAATTGATATATTAATATATTCAAAAACATATACTATAAAATACACCACTATTTGACAATATTTAATTCACTATTAAAATATTTACTGATTAGTCACTTTGTGTTAGCATTTTATTTAGTGTATAGTAAACTATCAATTGTCTCTTATCACAAATCTGTTAGCAACACATGGGATAAATAAACAAGTACCCACTATAATAATTTATAATGATGCTTAAGTTTTTTTATTGTGGGATAAGGAAAGTTCAATACAGAGAAGAAAATTTGTTCACAATTATGGAAGAGATTAATAAGCAAAGTTATAAGGTGGCATGAAGTAAAGAAGACCTTCTAAAACGTCTTTTATGGCCTCCTGAGCAAAGAGACGAATGCAAAGACAATTGGAACTACAAAATATTTAGTATGATTGGGGAAGATATAAGAAGGAAAAAATGAAGCTAAAACACTATAAAAATAGACTGAAAATGCGTTTATAGATCAATGAGAATATTGAGCCTCTTATGAAGTTAAATAAATAGCTGTTTAGTGCAGTTACAAAGTGTCAATAAATCTGGGTATTGAAAAGTGCATAGAAACAATGTTAGTAACAATATTTAAAATATGTTGTAACAAGGTAGTATAGCTATTGAAATAATAGAATGCAAATGTACAAATTGCTGATGCAATATTAATAACATGCTTTTGTAATGGGTCCAATCTGAGGCAGCAAGTCCAGTTGGATGGCTATCAGGTTGATGTCTTTTAAGGATAACGGAGGTTAAGAAATAAAATGTATGAAAAAGAAGTTTAAGAGATAAAAGAAAGATCTCCCACTTTACCCTAGTCAGTTGCAGATGTCCATTGGACAGCAAGTAGTACGCAATTCTCAATGTCAAAGAGAAGAAATATTCACGATCACGATCACGACCACCCTGTTGTTCGTCGATTGCCTCGAGCAGGTGCCAGTAACGTCTTCTTTGTCCTAGCCCTGAGATTTTTTTTTTAAAGTGCCATATTCAAGGCTTTTTCAGGGTTAGGAGAATGAGACCCATCATTGTTACTGGTATTTGGCATATTGGGTATACCACGGGGAGTTTGCCAGACTCTGCCGTGTGGGCATGTTACATTTGGTAGCCTGCCAGTTTGACCAAATTAGGAATGAGATGATAAGATGTCGCGCAGCCGGGAGCTGAGTGTGATAATCTTTGGATCCTGGCCGTTGTTGGAGTTACACGGCAGTTGGTGGGTGTAACTGTCTGGTTACTGGCAGGTCCAGTCCCAAACTGTGCAGGCTTGGAGATCTCAGCCCCGGGTCCCACACACCTGAAGAAATATATGTAATTGCTGGTGTGGGGAAAAAGTGAAGTCAGCTTTGGGCCATGCATAGTCAAAGTTAAAAGACAGTTGTGGTACAATCAATATTTGATCCACCACTCATCTGTTTACTGAATAATCAAATAGGAAGATTACTGTGCCCTAGAAACAAAGTCTGGGGACAGTTTCTAGAAAGAAGTTAATGTATTATGCACATGTGAAATATTTAGAAAGAGAAGGAATGATAAATAATATAATTAAGTAAGTAAACAAGATTGTAGGTGATTTTGGCAAGCGCTTTGAGTGTAAGAATCTGCATTATACTGTAGTCATTGATTTAAAGTGAAAAAAATTAAGTCTTCAAAAGACTACACTGCACTGCACTGTCCTCCTGTTGTTCATTGATTTGCTCGAGCTGGGCAAGTAAAGTGTCCATTGTGAGACTTGTAACTGTGTTTGGCATATCAAATACATCATGTGTAGTTTGCCAGGCTTTGCCCTGTGGGCGAGATACTCTCAGTAGCTTGCTGGGCTCTTCAAGAGGGGCGGGGGATTCAAACCTGGCTTGGCAGGACCTGCCACATGCAAGGCAAACAACCTACCGCTGTGCTATGGCTCAAGTCCTTCAAAAGACATTAATTCAAAATAATAGATATTATTGATCACTTAAATAAGTTTATGTTCTAATAGTGAAAATTCTCCACATTATTTATTTTAATCTTTTTCTAAACCAAATGTTTAGAAAATGCTCAAGTATGTGAAAGAGAGGAGATATTAATTTTAAGCAAGAAGTCAGATAGTAACTAAATAACTTTAAATTATATGATTACTGGTTTTAATTGGTTGAATCATTTAATAAGATCTATTGTATTTTGTCTTGTAATTAAGATATAGGTTATACTATATCTCCATTAGTTAAAAAAAAACAAAATTTTTATGTTTAATAGCAGTTAAAAACCAAGGTAAGTAAACCATTTAATAATGGTTAAAAGAACTTATTAATATTGATCATTTTTATGCTAAAACTCATAGACAAACTTGGACTGTAGAAATTATTTTTAATTGGTAGATAAGAGCTAGTACCCATTAATATTGGGATATGTCACCCTATTATAATAATTTTTGATTTCTTTAGAAGAAAAGTTTGAGTCCAATAGTACAAATAATTCATGTATCTAGTGAAAAAACTGAAGTGAAGGATACTTATTTATGCATTCATAAACTTATTATTATTTAATCAATAGAATAATTTATCATTGATTAATAGTTTTTTCTTTATTGATTATTGATTATCAATTAATTATTATTTATTAAGGGTACTCATTAATGTATTTAATTTCCCAAAACCAAGCTCCCAGAACAGAACAATGGAGAGTTTCCTTCCCCTGCACCTGGCTGTCTTCACCAGGGTCCCTTGGAGCGGGGCGGTTTGAGTTTCCCTCTCCACCCTGAACAGGGCCCTGGCAGATGAAGAACTCCGGGCCCCAGCCAGAGCCATGCTGAGACCACTATCTACACACTAGGAAGCAACTCACACATGAAGGAACAGGCAGAGGAACCCAGGTGTGTGGAACCCGCGGCTGAGATCTCCAAGCCTGCTCGTTTTGGGACTGGGCCTCCTCCACCCAGATCCCCCATCTTCCAGTAGCTAGACAGTTACACTACCAACTGCCGTGTAACCCCATCAACAACCAAGATCCAGAGACTATAAAACCAAGCTTCTGGACTTCTTATTGTCTAGTTCACACTCTCAGAGAACCTAGCAGGCTACCGAGAGTATTCTGCCCGCATAAATGCCTGACTGGGAAGACCTGTAAAGGTGGTTAGAGGCTGCACCAAAATCCACCATCCCTCTTGGAGAGCCCAGCAAGCTACTGAGAGTATTCTGCCTGGAAGGCAAAGCCTGGCAATCTATCTGTGGTGTACTCGATATGCCAAAAACAGTAACAATGATGGTCCTCACTCCCCTAACCCTAAAAGAGCCTCCAGTATGCCGTTGGACTACACTAGCATATGACAGAGATGAATGGAGACGTTACTGGTGCTTGTTCGAGTAAATCAATGAAGAACAGGGTGATAGTGATAGAGATACCTAAGCAAATGAGTATGCTATAAGCATTTTAAATATTTATATTTAATAGTATCCATAAACCTATTATTCAGTTCAGGACTATTGTAACTCACTTTCTTAGATAGTATATTTCAACCACAGAACAAAATTTAGGAAAAAATAAAATGTTAATTTCAAATAGAAAAGTGAATGCTATTTTAAAGTAAAAGTAGTAAAGTAAGTAAAGGCCCTCCCGTTGATCATCGATTTGCTTGAGTGGGCCCAGTAACGTCTCCATTGGAGACTTTGTTGTTACTGTGTCTGGCATATCGAATACGTCACAGGGAGCTTGCCAGGCTCTGCTGTGCGGGCGAGATACTCTCAGTAGCTTGCCGGGCTCTCCGAGAGGGGCGGAGGAATCGAATTCGGGTCGGCCATGTTGGCTGCGTGCAAGGCAATAATTAAGTCAGGAAAGAGAAGCGGAGCAGAATTGTTTTTACAAAAACTCAATGAATTCAACTATGTACATTTTTTATTTTGTAGACTGAAGTGCAGAAGTAGTCAGAAATTAATTGAAACATATATGTATGAGACCTTCTGGATTTTATTGCTTATTTTTTACCTATAGAATTTTAAGTTCTGTGCTATCGCTCCAGCCCTTATTTTAAAGTACTACCTTACAAATATGGATGATCAAACTTTTGCATCAGAACTTAACGTGATAGTGATAAATTTTAGTGTTAATATAATCAAAATATGAACTATAATATTGTCTTAAAAGTAACAATACATTAATCTTATTAATTTTCCATCTTTTATGAATAATGAAAGCTAAAATACTGCCTAAATAGAAGTCAATCTCTAAAACCTAAGTGTTATAAGGGTATGGTGCCACCAGCAGATCAATCTGTACCTGTGAGGCGAGTCCATCAGCAGCCTGATGGTGCCTTCAGACTTTCAGATACCCCAAAATTGCTGCTGTGCCTTTGGCCGGACCCCAAAAGCTTGGGGCAAAGTTTATCAAGAAAGTAAACGGCCAAAAGTTAGGTATGTGGGAGCCACACCCACAAACCACCTCCGGCTCAGCTATATAATTGGAGGCATGGCCTCTCTGGTTCCTGATTGAACTGCTTAAAGGCCATGATCCCAGAGACTCAGAAACAAATCTCAAAACCCAACGGCTTTTGACAGAAATGCATCTGGTCCCTGCAGTAGGCTATCTGCACTGGGCCACCCCAGGTGGAAATAAGTTCCGTGCCTTGGCCTGTTCCCCCTTGCGGCCCAGTGGCCATCATCCTCCAGAGGCCACTGGACAGTCAGGTTTGGGCCTGCAGTGACGAGACACGTGGGGCCTCTCAGGATGGGTGTGGAGCCGGCCCTTTCCTCCCCGTCCCAATGAAAGCCGGAGTTGCCACCCACAGATGGCCTCTCTGGCTCTTTATCAAGCTGCTTAATGGCCATGATCCCAGAGACTAAGAAACAAATCTCAAAACCCAGCGGCTTTTGGCAGAAGTGCATGCAGACTGCGCAGTAAGTTACTGTTGCCAAGCGACCCAGAGGGGAAAGGGTGCTGTCCTCTGCCTACTTCTCCTAGGCAGGTCGTTCGCCACCATTTTCTAGAGGCCATTGGACAGTCAGGTTTGGGCCCGCAGTGATTAGACACGCAGGGCCTCACAGGATGGGGGTGGAACCTGTCCTTTCCTCCCTGTCTCAACAAGACCCTGAGTCACTGCCCACAAATGTCCTTTGTGGCTCTTTATCAAGCTACTTAATAGCAATGATCCCAGACACTCAGAAACAAATCTCGAAACCCAGCAGCGTTTGTCAGAAATGCATCTGTATTGCGCACTAGATTGCTGTCTCCGGGCCACCCCAGGGGGCAAAGGGTGCTGTCTCTCTGCCTGCTCCCCCTTGGAAGCTCGGTGGCTGCCATCTTCCAGAGGCCATTGGATAGTCAGGTTTGGGCCACGAGACACGCTGGGCCTCATGGGATGGGGGGGGGGCAGCCCTTTCCTCCCCGTCCCAGTGAAACCTTGAGTTCCTGCCCACAAACGGCCTCTCTGGCTTCTGATCAAGCTGTTTTATGGCCCTGATCCCAGAGACTCAGAAACAAATCTCAAAACCCAACGGCTTATGCATAAATGTGGCCAGTCCCTGCAGTAGGCTACCAGTGCTGGGCCACCACAGATGGGAATAGGTTTCATGCCTTGGCCTTTTCTCCCTGGTGGCCCAGTGGCCACCATCCTCCAGAGGTCAGTCAGGTTTGGATCCTCAGTGATGAGACACATGGGGCCTCATGGGATAGGGGTGGAGCCGGCCCTTTCCTCCCCATCCCAACAAGACCCCGATTCGCCGCCCATGAGTGGTCTCTCTGGCTCTTCATCATGCTGCTTAATGGTCATGATCCCAGAGACTCAGAAACAAATTTTGAAACCCAGCGACTTTTGGCAGAAATGCATCTGGACTGCGCATTAGGTTACTGTTGTTGGGCCACCCCAGAAGGGAAAGGGTGTTGTCCCTCTGCATGCTCCCCCTTGGTGGCTTGGTGACCACAATCTGCCAGAAGCCATTGTACAGTCAGGTTTGGGCCCACAGTGACAAGACCTCATGGGATGGGGGTGGAGCTGGCCCTTTCCTCACCACCCCAACGAGACCGCAAGTTGCCAGCCACAAATGGCCTCTCTGGCTCCTGATCAAGTTGCTTAATGGCCATTATCCCAGAGACTCAGGAACAAATCTCAGAACCCAGCAGGTTTTAGCAAGAAATCCCTCCATATTTAATTGTTAAAATTTCAGAATTTCAAAATCGCGTGGCCACTACTGCAGCCATGTGACATCATGTTATTCATAACCAGCGATAGAAAACAAATAGTCTACTGTTGTCTTTGAAGCAGAACTGAGTGTTGGGGTAAAATCCCAAATAATAATGGTGGGGGTGGTATCAAAATGTTGAATGTAATCAAAGTATAGAGAGAGTAATTTGGAAATCATCTGCCCCACAGGTAGGGGGAGGGTATGGATGGGGAGTATACTGGGGATTTTGGTGGTGGAATAATGGGCAACTATGAAGGTACGGGTGTTTCATTGTATGACCGAGACTTAAGCCAGAAAGCTTTGCAACTGCTCTCATGGTGATTCAATAAATAAAATTACAAAAAATGGGGGAAAAAAGTAAGCTGGAGTTCATACACAATTCAATTTGTCTAATCAGTGGCTGAATAAATAGCAGTCACGGTCATGGTCCTCCCGTTGTTCATTGATTTTCTCGAGCGGGCCCAGTAACGTCTCCATAGTGAGACTTCTTGTTACTGTGTTTGGCATATGGAATACGTCACAGGGAGCTTGCCAGGCTTTGCCGTGCAGGTAAGATACTCTCGGTAGTTTGCTGAGCTCTCCAAGAGGAGCAGAGGAATCGAATCTGGCTTGGCAGGGCTGGCTGCGCGCAAGGCAAATGCCCTACCGCTGTGCTATTGTGCTCCAGTCCTTGAATGCAACTAAATATTTTTAATTCACAAAAGTTTGTAATATCACTATTCCCACTAAAAATTTTATAAATTTTAAACTTTAAGTAGATGATATATTTTCCACATATCACCTGGTATTTGTGGCAAAAATTACCAAGCACAGATTGAGATAATATTCTCTTTACTTTAATCCATTGATCATGACACAATTTTAAAATGAATCAGTCCCTCTCCATCTCAGTCACTATATATTTTTGTACTTCATGCCCCACACTTAGAATATGTTCTCATCTTAATTGCTGGCTGCTCTTTGTAGTACAGATATTAAATGTAAAAACTTGTGATGTACAGGAATTTATGGAATATATGACAAAGTGAGAAGAAACTTGACACCTGTTTTCAGTTCTTATGAAAGAAAAGTGATGACACTTGGGACCAAGTGAGAATCGCTTAGTGAATGTGAAAATTGCTCAATGTAGCAGGGAGAAGCTGTAAAAGGCAGATATCGGTGCTGACTTTTGATAAGAATTAAGTCATGGGCCTCCAGCTATTGATGTTATCAGAGCAGTTCATATTTTTCTTGGTCATTTTATGACTTAATACAAATAAAAATATATTATGTTATCAATAAGATTACCCAAAGCACAAAAACACACAAAAGAAATTGAAGTAGAGATATGTGGACTATAAAAAAAGAGGACAGATATATGAAGATAGAAATACCAGTCAAAATTTGACATAACATTGAGATGTCCTGTTCATAAAAAGATAATTTAAATGTTAAATTTAATACAATTTTAAATGAGCTTTTGAAACATGAAATAAAATCAATACATTTGTGTTCATTAAATTATATACTGCTCACTTATGTAAATATGCAATATGGTTATAAGTAGAGCAAAGAGATTTAGATAAAAACTCACCTAACATATTTTACTTTTTCAATGTAACTAATTAACATAAATGAGAACAGACATAAAGAAAGTAATTACCTAACTGAATTCAGAAAAGTTTTAAATGGTTTATAGATTTAAGGAAAAAAGTACACTTGTGAAATTCAATTGTTATTGATTAAGAAAGTTTCTGCATTTGCATTTTTGTTAATAGAAATATCTTCACACATCTAACTGAATACAGTATATGGGATCAATTTTAGCTTTTAATATAAAGTATACTTATTTATCCTAAGAAATACATTTTCTTTTACTCTGTTTATTCTCTCATTTCTCTTCATAGTTACAATTTCCCAGTATGTTTGTAGTTCATTTAGTTGATTTTTCTCAAATATTATGTAGGTTTGAGATGTATAACATTAGTTTGAGTTTATAAAAGAGAAGCACATGCTCTTATCTGCACATTTATATTCAGGTAAACCTCAATTAAATTGGGTCAGGATAAACAAATAGGTATATGGATTTATTGGTAGATAGATGAATGCTAGATAAGCAGATATTTTATTAAAACGTGTGTGTATGAGTGTGTATGATCTCAGAGGAATTACAAATGTGGAGAAATTTTTTCTTCAATACCTTAATTACAAATATTTATTTAACTTCTCTTTATTATTGGAGAAACCCCAAATTTTCTTTACCCTTCTGAAATTCTAAAATTCTGCCAAGATATTTAAACACTGATTCTTTCTGAATTGTGTGAGGAGGGTATGTAAAAGTGAAAAATAAGAAACAAGAACCATCTATCATAGGGAAGATAATAACCTTGCATGAAAATAATTTATTACTAAGTTTGCAAAACACAGAATATGCAAAATAATGCTTAACCTAGATAAATACCACTAAAAATATTTATGCGATACCTATTGTACCTATTAGGCTAATACAAGCTTAACTGTAGAATATTGATGACACTCAATGCCCAAATGTTTGTGGCAAAGTGAAAATTTACATATCATTTGCATAACAGATTTCATGCCATATTCGAAGAGAAATGCAAAGAGTGCAAACTTTTGCTTTTGGTGTTTGGGCCATACAGATGCTCAGGGATTAATTCTGGCTATGCACTCAGAAATCACCTCTACCTGTGCTCACGAGAACATATGGGATCCTACAACCTAGGTTGGCTACATTCAAGGCAAGTGCCCTACCTGTTGTGTCATTCCTCCTGAACCAGAAGTGCAACATTTTGACCCTTCTTGGACAAATTTCAGCAATTTAACTCTAATATTTCATAGAATAGTATTTATTCAGTATAATTATTTTCATGCTTGACATAGGCTTAGAGACAAATATAGAGGATTATATAAACAATACTTTTATTATAGTAAATTAATTATGTCTAATATTTTGGAATTGATGTACATAAATTAATGATATGATAGAGATTAGGAATTATAATTGATTTTAAAATATATTTATTTCAAGGACTGGAGGAACAAATAAAATCTGGGTAACTTGCATTGGGAACCAACTTATACTATTTTGTGAAATACTTCTGGATACTAGCAAGCTCAAGAACAAGGCCTTAACAGATGCTGGGTCTTGAATCCCTCCTTCCAAGTCTGCCATCAGGATCCAAGATGGCAGACTTTGTGTACTCACTTGATAGGTGCAGAAGAAAGGACCAGAGGCCTCTTTTATAAGGGCAATAATCCGTAAGGACTCTTCCCTGTGACATAACCACATATTTCATCTCTTAATACAATCTCACTTGTGATTAAATTATAAATTTATGGAAACATCTAAACTTATGGAAAATTTGGGAGGCATAATGTAATATTAGGACAAGAATGCTGGCACAAATGCATTTATAATGCACATATTATAAAAATAGCTTGCTTTGTTCAAGTATTTTATGTGATTGATCAGTCATACATGACATTGCTCAGGACTAATCCTAACTCTGTGCTCAGGAATCTCTTGGCTGGGTTCAGGGTATGACAAATAGTGTTAGGTTTTGAACATGCATTGGGCACATGCAGAGAAATTGCCTTATCCACGGTATTTTCACTCAGGTCTGCTGTATGATAATAATACTACATGTATTGGTGTTTCTATATACATATAGGTGAATGATACCTATTTATTTCTATTTTAAATCTTATAAACATATAAGAATCAGCATATTGGTAATAAAATTAGTCATAAATTAAATTTATTTTATTCTATTTTTGTGTTATGTTCTATTATATAAATCATTAATTTTAAGTGAAAGCAACATAAAATAACAAACATTGATATATTGGTACCTAGTATTATATCATTATATATTCCTAACTGCATTTTAATTTTCTTAGGTATATAATTTTCACAAATTTTCTAGTATATTGAAGTTCTACTAATATGTGTCTTAAATTCCAATTTATTTTCTTCTCCAGGAAAACCTTTCAAAAAAAAGGCATGCAATTTTACATAATCAGTTATACTAAAATGAACTTAAGAATCAAAAGTGATCTGATCATTACAATATCATAGTGTCATGTATTTTTGAAAAACATATATAATGATTGCCAAATTGGTTTTCCTATATAGCTACTTAAAAGCTATTCTAGGCAAAACTACTGATAGTCAAAATATAAACATTTGCATAGACTAAGACTTACTAATAAAATCTATATTCACAAATAAATGTGTAGCATCTGGAAGGCACTTTTTGTTTACTAATTCTAATTATTTTGATAACTAAATAGCATTGTGGGCTGGAGCGATAGCATAGTGGTAGGGCATTTGCCTTGCAGGCATTTGCCTTGCTGACACGGCCAACCTGAGTTTGATTCCTCCGCCCCTCTCAGAGAGCCCAGCAAGCACAGCAGAGCCTGGCAAGATACCCGTGACATATTCAATATACGAAACACAGTAACAAGTCTCAGGATGGAGACTTTACTAGGCTAGCTTGAGCAAATCAATGAACAATGGGAGAACAGTGCTAAATTGCACTGTAGTACTATCCTCCCATTGTTCATCTATTTGCCTTAGCGGACACCAGTAATGTCTCCTTTGCGATGCTTGTTGTTACTGTTTTTGGCATATCGAATACGCCACGGAGAGCTTGCCAAGCTCTGCCATAGTGGCAGGATACTCTTGGTAGCTTGCAGGGCTCTCTGAGAGGAACAGGAACCAAACATGGGTTGACCACGAGCAAGGCAAGTGCCCTACCCTCTGTTCTATCACTCCAGCCCTTGATAACTAAGTAATAAAATAAGTATCTAAAGGTAAAATTTTTATATTCTATATATGTGTCTCTCTCTATATATTTATATATATATTTTATGTATTGACATTCACCAAGGAACCTCATAATTTTTACACATTAAAAGGAAAGTTGCAGAATTCTGAATAATGCTACAATAATGTCTACTACAGGTAATATTTAATCTGGAAAGTAGGGATTTATCTAGTGTCCAAAATGTTATACTATGATATTTTCTTTTTATCAATAGTAATTTTTCTCAGGATAAAATGTACTCAAGGAGTATAAGGAAGATAAAATACTTGATCTAATATTTTACCATTCTCTATTTAAGCATTTTATTTGTTTGCATTTTTTCTAGGACCACACTTGATTGTACTAAGACCTTTACACTCAGGGATCATTACTCAAGGAAACGTATGTGGTACCAGGAATCAAACCCTGATCAGTCATGTGTAGAGCTACTACCCTGCCCTCCATACAATCACTTTAGCTCTTTATTGTTTCTTTTAATAAGGGTACTAAAATACTAGCACATAAAACATTCTGTTGTGCTGTATGGTCTTATTAGTTAGCTGAATAACAGAAAGCCCTTTATCTATATCACTTGCCAGTACTGTCCCAACTATTATCAAATATTCATCAAAACAGCACTGAGATATATTTGACTGGTGTGTGAACTTTTTTTTTTACTTGTGATTGACCACATCCAGCATTGTTTCTGGCTTATTCTGGACTTTAAACTCACGTTGACAGTGCTGTGGGGACCATATACAGTTCCAGAAATTCAAATCCAGTTCTGTAAATTAAATATCCTACTTGTTTTATTATTGCTCTGACCTCAAACTGTGTGCTTTTATGTGCTATGTCTTAATTTTTTAAAAATTTTATTACAGTCCACATTCAAAAAGGAAAGGACCAGATAGGATTCTATAAACTCTCAAATTTATTTGGAATTCTCATACATCCTTATGCTATATTAGAGTGGTAATGGGTGCCTTATTCTTGAAGTTCCATTAGAGATATTTATCTTGGAACACAAAATGAAAAAGAAAAGAAACACTTTGCTATGTTTTTTAAAATGAAAATTAGAAAATTACTTATTCACAAATTAGAAGTGAATTAACAGGATTTTCTAGTTTTTCTTTGCCAATATATTACATGTATATCATTAAACATAAAGACACATTTCTGAGATCGGTAAAGCAGAAGTTGACTGTTGGTACTAATAGAGTTATCACATAGTATTTTGTAATTAGTGATTTGTCCTTATTATGGACTATAGTAACATTGCTTAAGAAATAAAATACCTTGTGTTGAAGAAATAACATCGGGTTATAAAGTGTGCCTTGTACTCAGTCAACGGAATTATATCCTGGCACACATGTTATCTCCTAAGCACCTTCAGAAGGAATCTTTGAGCATAGAAACAGGACTAAGTCCTGACACAACTGGGTATATATCAAAACCAAAATAAAAAAATAGTCATAACAACACTACCAAATTAAACTTCACCATCATAGGTGAAAACATAATAAATTTTTGTTTGTTAGCTTATTTATTTAACAGAATTATAAAATATTATATATTTAATTATAATGTAAATGCTATTATAAAAATGTAGGAAAATACCTAGTATCTTGTCCAGTCAAATATTTGAGTGGAAAGGTAAAACCAATATATTTAAGTTTCTCTAATCCTCTTTGTGATTTGAAATAGGTTTTCTCTCTTTCTCTGTAAGTGGATTTTCACAAGACTTAGCATAATTTATGCATAGTGTCCTTCATATTCTCTAATCTATTCTTTGCTTTAAAGACCTTGGGATGGAACGATAATCTTTGTATTGCTAACTTTTAGGTAGTTTCCATTCCGGGTTACATTTATTAAAACATGGCAGCAATCATGTTTTCAATAGATAATTTAGCAGGTGATTTGGCTAAATAGTTGAGCACGTGCTTTGTTGAGTGAGGGACTAGTTCCTTCCCCAGCACTGGAAAAGAAACATTTTCCTATTATAAATCAGAAAATTATTAATACAAACTATTAGTAATATTTATTGACATACAAAGTGATTACTAAATTATTTTTTCCTTCCAATGAAGTGAGTTTTACACAAATTAATACTGACTTCTATGAAAGGAAAGGAGAGACTACTAGAAATAATCATGCATAATTTACCTGCCTTAAAGAGTGCATTATGAAAACTCTATCTAAAAAATAAATTCCTGTACAGGATGATAGAAAGAGAAACATCACTTGTTGCCTTTGATATATTTTCTATTTATGCCAAGTCAACTCTCTAAATCATTAGGGTGTCTTTCAAAAACTAGAACCACAATCAAGCTATCATGATTACATAATTTATCCCATAACAAATATTTTCTATCAAAAATAAAGTTAATTGAAATTTAGTTTAGCCTTATATAGAAAAAATATGAAGTGCAAATCTTAGAATGGTGCAATGTTTAATAGATAAACTATGCAGTTCTGATTTGTCATGGGCTAAATATCTTCTCAGAAGGATTATATAAAAAAGTCTTCATGTTTGAATCATGAATATTCTTTTGAATGAATTCATTGCGTAAGAAAATTTAGAAAGTAATGGCTAGAGTCTGTTAAGCTGTATAAACATTTCTAGCATGGTGAGTACTGAGACCTGCATTCTAATAGTTTTAACAACTTATAGAAAAGTGAATTGAATTTCTGAAACCTAGGAAATGATATGGGAGAGGTGGAAGAGAGATAGTGTGCTAATTACTCTAGAGAGTTTGAAAACATTATGGCTCTGTCTTTTGAGAGAATCTCCTAAATGGAGATAATGGGCCTGGCTGAATCTGTAAAGAAAAGATCTTGCTATCAAAGTGTCTGAGAGCATAGCAATCTAGAGCCAGGGGCAGTGAGCCAGAACATGCCCCTGAGTAAGTTATTTTATTGCTTCAGATTAAGGCTGGTCCTATACTACCAGAAATGAATTAACCAGTGCCACTATTCCTATTTTTCCACTAAAATTACTAAGACTTTTCTCTTAAAATATATATATATGCATTATATTTTTTTACATAATTATACATATAGTGTCTCACATGCTTCAGGAAAAATTATAAAGTGTATTTTATGAATCATCTCACATAGTATTTTGGAAATGACACATTACAATTTGATAAATTTTAACAATGTAAGATCATAGTTTTTGAACATCTTCAATTAATGATTTTAAATAAATGTATTTTATTTCTTTATTTTTTTTGCATCAAAAGAGTTAGCTAATAGGCAGTGCTATCATCCAGAATTATATTTGGAATTAATTAACTCCAAGATTCTTGTTTCCTTTCAAATTTTATGTCAAGAATAATTATAGTATCCCATGTCTTCACAATTTTTCATTTTTTCCATTCAATATTGATCTACATGTGTATCAAATTATGTAAACAAACCATACTTCACTAATTAAAGAACATATACAAATACCATATCTGACAATGTATTGACATTCAAGAGTCATAAAGCTTAACATTATAAGGGAAAAATATTAAACACCTGGAAGAATTGCTAAACCTCAAAGGAAGTATATAGATGGTCAATAGATGTATCAAACAGTGCTTGATTATTTATTCTCTTAAAAAATAAATTTTTTTATAAGTATCTCACTCCACTGAAACTTGAGCACAACAAAATGTGTAGATACAACCAGTGTTGTAACAGATGTAGAAAAAACTGGACTCTCATTCACCATCAGTTGGTTTCTTCTTATTAAATCTATGTTGAGAATTATAAGATGATTCATTTAAAACATTGATTTCTGTGCTTACATCTACTTAAATAAAATTTTGTAATTCAAATTTATAATTTATTAAAATAGAGGTTTATAAATTATCTAATTATAAGTAGATTGTGATTTATAATGCACATGTAATGTATGTAGAGTATTCTGTTTCTATTATTATATTATTGGAAAACTAAAAACTAAAAGAGTACTCTTAAAGAGTATTCTATTATAAGTTAATCATTGTAAATAATTTATATGTATATTGATTATATAACACAAAATTCCTAAAATTCCAATCTAATTAATAAGACTAAATTTCAAGTAATTCTACTGTAAAAAATTTACAAAAACGTGATCCCAATATTAAAAAAGATCAAGTTTACATTTATACAATATTTTCAACTACTTCTAGCTTAATATTTTAATAAATAGCCCTGTGTTCTGATTAATCAATATCAAATATATACAATGTTTATTCTGCTTGATATGGGCTTATTATAAAACTTATTAGTATTACTTAAAAACTATAATATATACATATATAATATGTAGGGTGATACAACACAGAATATTCATTTAATCAAATTGAGTTATAATTCTGACAAAATTTGTCATCTGATTAAGGACAGTTTCCAAGATCTCTTTAGTTAATTAAAACCTTAGATTTAAGCTAAATAAAGTATCCAAATTATGCAGGGTATTAGGCCTCTTTGAATCTGAGCTATTTATTTAAGTATAGAATAAGTGGCTTAACATAAGACCCTTAATAAGGGGCCTAGTTTAATTCCCATATCCAGAGTGGCTGAGGCAGTTCCTTGCTAGCACAATGCGATGTGCTGTCACTACTAACACAGGCAGCTTTGTCCAGGATATTTTAAAGGCCGTGCTGTCGCTCACTCTGCTGCAAGATTCTAAGCATTGGCCCAGCCATGATATCTCCAGGATAGACCCAAATTAGCTTAAATACATCCCACTCCCTTAACATGAGTGGCTCAGAATATTTTCTGTCCAACTCACTCCCATGTCAGAATTGACCATCTCAGAACAGAAACTCCTGCTCACTCACCTGCAAGGATTGATGCATCTATAAAAAGCAGAAACATTCTACAGAAACAGACTAGAGATGCACAGTAAGGTTTTCCAAAGTGCTACTAAGTGGGTATCTCTCCCAGGAGGCTTCTACTATATCTTATTCCTTAATAAATTTACTTTGTACTCATTTATTGGGCTAGAGCTATAGCACAGAGGGTAGGGCATTTGCTTTGCATGTAGTCTATCTGGGTTTGATTCCTCCATTGTGAGACTTGTTATTGTTTTTGGCATATGGAATATGCCAAGGGGAGCTTGCCAGGCGCTGCCGCCATGGGGGCGGCATACTCTTGATAGCTTGCTTAGGGGTTAGTTCTGATACTGTTTAAGTGATCAAGTAGTTCCACAATGGGATCAGGGACAACTTTATACAAGGCCATATACTTAACTCCTATAACATTTCTCTAGTATGGGCATATAACTTTAACATTACCTACTCAAATGGCACATTCATAATAATAGAATATATTTTCTAACAACCCCAAAATTCTTCCTAGAATTTCCCCAAATTCTAGTGAGCTAATAAAACATTAGCGTGCCATAGTTAACACTTTAAATATTATGTTGTTTCCTCAAAGACTTTACCATTAATATCTTATCTTATTTTCTTAATATCTTATGATTTCTAAATTTTCCTGAATAATTATTATATTCCCTCTAATATATTATTAATATGTATACTTTGCTAAGTCATTTTTTCAATTTCAATATTATTTATAAGGATTAGCTGGCAAGTTAATGTGACTTGAAATAATTATATATAGATATATATAATATTTGTGCATGTATAATATTATTGATATTTAATTTTTATTCATTCACTTCAAATGAATGGCATTTGAAGTGCAAAAATAATAAAATTGCTTCACCATAAGTTTATTTTGTGTACAAAACTATTTGATTTGTATTTTAAAAGAACTTATTCATCATATTTAAATATTTCTCTCTTAAAAATGAATGAAAGAGACTACCACTTAGAAAGTAATAATTTATAAAATGTTAGTGTTTTAGTCACCCAATCTGTTTTGTATTATTGATTATACCATACTGTAACAAAATAAAACATAAATTGAAATTCAATTACTAAAATCCCGAATTGTCTTTACTAGTGACTAAAATAAAACTAATATAAATAATCAAATATAAAAGACCAGTATACAATATCAATTTGCACATAATATTCAATATATGTTAATTATTTATAATGAATAAATTCAGTATTTATTTTGTGCCTTTTGTAATGTAAACACATTCTATGAAATGATCATAATGAAGTCTCAGTTTATGTTGATTATTTTACTCTCTGTGTTTTGGTTTCTTTTCCTTATGCTATGTCATTTGTTTCTCACTGACCTGTCTTCCAACTCACTGATTCTATTCTGCTGCTCCTTATCTACTGTTGAGTTCCTCTATTGCAGTTTTTAATAGTTCAGTAATTCATTTTAGCTCTACTCTTTTCTGTGAAACTTTCTCATAATACCTCTAAACATTTTGCAGAATTCTTTTATTTTAGTTAGGGAACCAAAAAATAAATAAAAAAGAGATAAATGCCACATAAGGTGACAAAAATAAAATGAAAATAGAAAAACTTGCTGTGAGATCTGAATACACTTATGCAGCTAATTTTAGGGCAAGTAGGTTAGAAACAGCACACAGAAGTAGCCTTTAAGAAATTCTTATTTTACTTTTAATTTATTTTCTAGGAAATAAGCAACAATAGGTTTAAAACTAAGTACACATAAAATTTTAATTATGTACTGAAACATTTTAAAATCATGTCTTTTTTTATACCTCAGTATCTTTGGGTCACTTCATTTAAATGAAGTTTAAACCATAAAGAAGTTATTTTATTTTTTCCAAATTCAACATAAAATTTGGCTGAACCTAAGCATATGTAAGTAAAATTTCTATTTCAAAAAGATGGGTACACATTTTTAAGCATGTAATACCTTTGAAAATTTTAAATATTTCAGCATTTATTTAAAACAGTAAATTGATTATACATGTCAGGAAATAAATTTTGGTCATGGTCTGTTTTACTATGTATAAAACCATAAAAGTTATTCATAAAAATTATAAATCTTCAGGAAGAACACTCTATACATTCTTGCGCTTGAGAAAAGAGCATTTATCATATGGCTGTATGCAGGAAATCTAATTTTATTTTTGTATGTTTGTAAATATATCTGTCAAATGTGTCATTGTATCATTTGAAAACTTTTGAAAAATTATTGTGGTTTGAATATGGAAATTCCAACTACTGTCACACAAATCGATGCTTTATTGTTATTGTTCTATAATCTGTGTTGAATATCTAGAAAGAGTTGTTTATAAGAAACGTAACAAAGTCATCAGTCATTGATGGGTTGGAAGTTGACCATGTTCATAGAAACTATTTATATGGAAGGTGGAACTTAAGCATTATTAATCATGGTAAAACTCATTAGAAAAATTAGACCTATTTAATGAATGGACTGGAATGATCCAGCCCGCATGGCAAAGCCTGGCAAGCTACCTATGACATGTTCGATATGTCAAAAACAGTAACAACAACAACAACAAAAAAACAGTAACAACAAGTCTCACAATGGAGACATTAATGGTTCCCGCTCAAAATTGATGAACAAAGGGAAGGCAGCGCTACAGTGCAGCGCTATAAAAGATTTACGGACCTTGGCGTAAACCTCTTCTACTCATATGTTTAATTTCTCTCTGTCTGAATGCCCCTTCTAAGAAAACAGCTTATGAAATGCACAATCACTAGGCTGGATAATTAATGAAGAGATGACTTTTGAGGTGATGACTATACTCCTTTTCCTTCTAACATGGACAATTATTTATTTCCCGATTTCTAATTTTAGAAAAACATATACAAATTCAATGTCTGTGATGCTAGTAACAAATTTTTAATACTGTTTTTGCTTTTGTAGGGCTGGTTGGGACACGTCTTGCAGGTGCTATTTTCCTAGCTCTGTGCTCAGGGGTCAACAACTCTCAGAGAACCATATTCTAAGGAATGAACCAGAATGGAAGTTTAGCTTCTTGCAAGGCTAGTACCCTACCCTCTGTACAATTGTATGAGCTTTGAAATAAGTTTTTAATAAAATAAATTAATGAACTTAAATATAATGAATACAACTTAAAAAATTTAAATTATAATGTATCTAACAACTTAGTTCTGGCATTCCTTTGTGTCTTCTTACAATTGAAAAAATTATAGCTGAAGAATCTTCAATGATCAAGTTAAAAACATTTAGGGATCATTATTGTGATATTGTTTATAATAATTATTTGGCTATTCACTATACCCATCCAATACCAGAGTCTTATCCTCTCTCTTCAATTATCTCTAGCTCTCCTCTCACCATCACCAAACTATCACCACCAGATATATATATATATATATATATATATATATATATATATATCAAACTCATTTCTGAATGCCAACTCTCTGGATCCGTTATATTTGGGTATTTTATTTCCTTAGTAAGTTTCTTTATAGTCTCTGGATCTTGGCCAATGATGGGAATGCATGGCGCTGGGGGCATATGGTGGGTATCACACCTAGCTACTGGAAGATGGGGAATCTGGGTTAAGGAGGCCTAGTTCTTTACTGAGCAGGCTTGAGGCTCTCAGTCCCAGGTCCCTCACACCTGGATTCCTTTACTGAGCAGGCTTGAGGCTCTCAGCCCCAGGTCCCTCACACCTGGATTCCTTTGCCGATTCCTTCATGTGTGAGGCTCATCCAAGCATGTGGAAAGTGGCCTCAAGCATGGCTGTGGCCAAGCTCCCAGGAGAAAAAAAATGCAGACCCTCTTGCTCCCATGCCTGGCTGTCCTCACTGGGGCTCCTTGGAGGCGGGGGGGGGGGGGTTTGAGTTTCCCTCCCCGCCCTGAGCTGAAGAACTCCAGAACCAGCCACAGCCACGCTCAAGACCACTCTCCTCATGCTCCGGTGGGCCTCCCGCATGAAGGAATTGGCAGAGGAACACAGGTGTGTGGGACCCGGGGCTGAGATCTCTAAGTCTGCTTGGATAGGGACTGGCTATTGTCACGTATGTTACATTGAACATAGCAGGAGAAATGTCTTAATATAGTTTTCAATTATGTTTTTGAGCCACTGGAAGACACAGCAAGAACTGAAATTAATGAATCATATGGAAACTCAATTTTTAACGTTTTAAATAAATTTTACAATTCTCAACACAGATTTAATAAGATGACACTAACTGATGGTGAATGAGAGTTCACTTTTTTCCAAATCCTAACGGAATACTGGTTACAATACTGGTTGTTTCTATACATTTTGCTGTGTTCAAGTATCAGTGGTATGAGTTACTTTTAAAAAATTTTGTTTTCCAAGAGAATATGTAATCAAGCACTGTTTGACACATCTATTGGTCATCTATATTCTTTCTTTGAGGAAGTCATAGTTCAGCACTTCTTCCAGGTTTTTAATTTATTTTTCTGTTATAATGTTAAGCTTTATAACTCTTGAATGTTAACACATTGTCGGATAAGTGAGTTTTCACTCATCTATGGTGAGTGAGTATTTTCCTACTCAATATTGTTGTGAATATTTTCAAACTCAATAGGTGGTCTATTCTAGTTACCAATTCTTTTGTAGTAGAGAAACTTCTTAGTTTGGTTAAGTTCTCCATGTGTTTTTCACTCTCATTTTCTTCTAGTAAATTTCAAAAATATCTATCATATGAAACTCTGTTTTTCTCAGTAAGGTTTTTAGATTTGGGTCTAACATGCATAGTTTTAATCCATTTAAATTCACTTTTGCATATGGAGGCTGGAGAGATAATATAGCAGGTAGAGCATTTGACTTGCTTGTGGTATATCCAGGTTTGTTCCCTGGCAACCTATATGGTTCTTTGAGCCCCTTCAGAAGGGATCCCTGGGTACAGAGCTAGGAGTAAGATCTAAACACTACTGTGTGGCTGCAAAACAAACCAACAAAAGCAGCTTTTGTTTATGGCGTGAGTTAAGATCAGGATCAATATTGCTGTAGACAGACACTTTTCTTAGCATCATTTGTGCCACATTCTTTGCTTCATTTCCTTTCACTAGCTTTTTTTGGTGAAAATTAACTGACCATGTCTCTGACAGCATTTCTCTGGGTTCATATTTCTATTCTTTATATCGGACTGTTCTCCTTTATTCCAGTATCACACAGCTTTTATTATGATCAACATTATAGTTAAGTTTAAAGTGAGGCACCACAATGGTCTCTCTTTTTAGGTCTTAAAAATTACTTAATATATTTATTATTCAATCTATGAGCATTCAGTATTAGAATAAAACCCCAAAATGCATAAACAAAAATAGAGCTTATCATGAAATGTATTTTCAACATATCTTCAATAGTCCTTTCCATTGACTTAAAAACCCAAAGAAATATAAGAAATAAAAATGGGAATTACAGTACACTGGGAACAGGATTTTCCTTGCACATGAGAGTAGCCGGGTTTGATCCTCAGCACACAATATGGTCCCCTGAGGACCCCACCCCCATCTCTGCCAGGTGTTAACTCCCACAAAATAAAAAAAAAGAATAAAAATCCATTAGTTTCTTGTTCAATATCAGCCTCTACTTTTCTTTCTAAGATTGATAGACATATAATTTTGATTAGAGAGGCAATCTCTTTTCTTTATTTTTTTTTTTTATTTTTAGTGAAACACCATGAGGTACAGTTGTAAAGAGTGCTGCAATGAACAAAAAAAATTTACAATTTTTTGTGCTTGGGTTTCTATTATACAATGATGAAATACCCATCCCTCCACCAGTGCCCATTTTCCACCACCATGGATAATATCCCTCCTACCCCCATTCCTCCCATCTCACCCTGCCTCTGTGGCAGGGCAATCCCTTGTGTTCTCTCTCTCCTTTTGAGTGTTGTGGTCTTCAAAAGAGGCTTTGAGTGGCAAACATGTTCAGTCCATAGTCTACTTTCAACATGCATCTCCCCTCCTGGGAGGATCCTCCAAACACCCTTTATTTGGTACTCCCTTCTCTATCTGAGCTGCCCTTTCCCCTAGAATGCCTGACTGGCCTCTGAGCTATGGAGTAGTCCTCCTGGTGTTGATCTCAGCTATTCTTGGGTTTCAATCTCATATTTTGTTTCTTTATATTCCCCAGATGAATGCAATCTTTCTAGGTCTATCCCTCTCTTTCTGACTCATTTCGCTTAGCTTTATACTTTCCATGTTGTACCACTTGTATATAAATTTCATGACTTCATCTTTTCTAACAGCTACATAGTACTCCATTGTGTAGATGTATCAAAGTTTCTTTAACCAGTCATCTGTTCTTGGGCATTCAGGTTTCTTCCAGGTTCTGGCTATTGTAAAGAGTGCTGCAATGAACAAAAAAGTGCAGATATCACTTCGACTATACATTTTTGCCTCTCTGGGATATAATCCCAGGAGTGGTATTGTTGGGTCAAATGGGAGCTCAATTTCTAATTTTTTGAGAATCGTCCATACTCTTTTCCAGAAAGGCTGAACCAGTCAACATTCCCACCAACAGTGAAACAGTGTCCCTTTCTCGCCACATCTGCGCCAGCATCAGTTGCTTTTGTCTTTTGGATGTGGGCTAGTCTCTGAGGTGTGAGATGGTATCTCATTGTGGTTTTGATCTGCATCTCCATGATAATTAATGATGTAGAACATTTTCTCATGTATATATATAAAAATATGATCAGTGGATTATGGTAGAAATCTATTTTGTGGTAATGGAATAGTCTAATCTTGACATGAGAGTGTGCATAGGTGATATTGGGTATTATTTTTGTTTTTTAGAAGGACCCCTGCTATATTTGGTTTCATGTGTTGATATTGTGAACAAATATACTAAAGGTTTAGACATCTCAATTTTAAAATGCTCGAGCGAGCGGGCCCAGTAGCGTCTCCATTGAAGACTTTGTTGTTACTGTGTCTGGCATATCAAATGTGTCATGGGTAGCTTGCCGGGCTCTGCCGTGCGAGCAAGATGCTCTTGGTAGCTTGCCGGGCTCTCCGAGAGGGGCGGAGGAATTGAACTCGGGTCAGCCATGTTGGCTGAGTGCAAGGCAAACGCCCTACTGCTAAATTTATTAAATGTTATTTTGTAAAAATACTCAATTTTGTATAAGTGTATCACTGTCACTGTTCTTCTGTTGTTAATCAATATGCTCGAGTGGGCCCAGTAACATTGTGAGACTTGTTACTGTGTATGGCATATTGAATACGTCATGGATAGCTTGCCAGGCTTTGCCATGTGGGCAAGATACTCTCGGTAGCTTGTCGGGCTCTCGGAGAGGTGCGGCGGAATTGAACTCGGGTCAGTCATGTTGGCTGCGTGCAAGGCAAATGCCCTACCCGCTGTGCTACTGCTCCAGCCCATTATAAATGTATATATGTATAAATGTGTGTGATGTTTTAAATGCAATGGCCACTTCTTGAAATAAAAATATTTCTTTTAATAACACATCAAGAATGTGCCTGTGTCTCTATATATGCCTCAAATAATTTTTCAATGTGGAAACTGGAAAACAATACTTAACATAATCATCAGAGAAAACTATTAATCGTTTCACACTAAACTTTAACCTTATAGACATTTGCTGGTAAGTTTTCAGCATGACTGTTCTTAATTCTCCATTAAATTGTATTGTTTTACACATCTATTAATGTGCATGCCAACCATGTTTTAGGAATTTTTTTGCACTTAAATGTTTCAAAGAAAATATGTAAATTTGTAGACTTTAAAATGTGATATTTAATTTTCTTTTCTAAATAAAAGTACTTTCAGAAATGAAAAACAAAAGAATAAAAATCAAGACTATTTCAAGTAAAACTGTTCATGCACTGCCAAAAATGAAAGTTAAATCTAAAAGTAGACACTCATGAGTAAGAAGATATTTACCCATGATAAAGGGCTAATAACCTAGGTAGGTAAAATATTCACTTTACTCAACAACAGCAACCCCATCAACAATGGGAACAATAGATGAAAATGAGCTTCCCAGTAGAAGACAGACAGAAGTTCAAAAGCATATTAAATAGCATTTGGTAAATTACATAAAAATACATTTAGATGTAAACATGTTCATATATATAAGAATGAACTTATTTTCATATTTCAGAATATAGAAAAATCACCAAGAAAATAATTAAAGGAGGTTCAGAGAGCTAGTATAGTGCATATGTAACATGCAACCAACACTGGTTCCACCTCTGGCACCAAATGGTACATGAATATGATTGAGGATAAACCTCAAATCTCTCATTCCCACCCAGGTTTGCTGTTATGACCTGGGTGTGTTTAGGAACTAGCTTTGAAAAGATGTTCAAGATGGCCAAGAATTGCCAAGAGTGCCTGGAGCTTTCTGAGCACCACCTGAGAGAATCCATAAATAAATAAAATATAAAGCAGCACAAATAAGGGTTTTCGTTTTCTTCCAAACTAGCAAACTAGAATAAATAAAAACTTATGCTTTGGGAGAAATATTTTTAACAATGTTTTTCATTCATAAATTAAAATTTATGTGATAAATGTACTTAAATTTTCAAATTTATAACATCATTAGAAAATTCCATAAGTAAATAAGCAGGTATAAATGTAATCATTTTAGAGAATGATACAATTACATATATATTTTACTTTTCAAAAATGTCTTTACAAATGACTCCTTTGAGGTTTAATTCTGCAAAGGAGGGCCTAAGAAAAAGAATAGTGAATAAGGTGTTTGCCTTGAAGATGGTAGACCCATGTTTGATTCCTGGCATTCCATATTGTCCCTGTAATCTGCCAAAGTGATCCCAGAAGCTAGGATAAGCCCGTAGAACTGCCAGATATTGCCACAAAACCAACCAATAATAATTTCACTTAAAATGAAATCACTTTACATTTATTATGCAGTAGTTAATAAAAAATTCTAGCTTGTAACTAATACATTGGAGTTGATTTCAAAAGTATAAAATTGTCTCATTTGAAAATTTGCACTTATGTAATTTTATCTTACATAAGAAATTGCTTATCTCATGACTAAGATTTAGTGATTAAATTTATTATTAATTATTTCATGATATAGTTTATTTGGTAACATACATGAAAATGACACTAGTTAACACCATTTGTATATCTTTATGGAGAATGATGAAGTCAGTGAGAGTGAGCTTAGACAAAATAACTCAAGATCATTGGTAGAAATACACTTGGTTATTTGATCCTAGTAGTAAATTACTCTATGTTTAATTTAGAGAACCAAATTGAACCTTTGACATGCTTGACTGCTACTCGTATTTTATGCAGATAGACCCAATAGTCTTTTGTAGACATGAGCAGTAAATAAAAAGAGGAAGTGATTTAAAAATACTGACACCCCTATGGGAGAAGTTCTGTAACTCAAGAAAGGTTGTTTATTAAAAATGTGTATTGTAGAATTAAAGTAATTGCATCAAAAACCAAAACCTGTTTATGCTATGAAGGTTATTTTTCTTCCTGCATTGCACAATTTGGTTTTTATACTTCACCTTTATAACACATTTATTTTTAACATTAAAAATAAAATAAGCATCCTACAAAACATATTATGAACTAAAATTTATAAACCATTAGAATTTTTAAAATATTTAGAGTAAATGTAGAAAAGTATAGCCACTTTAAAATTTTAACCATTGGGGCTGGAGTGATAGCACAGCAGGTAGGGCGTTTGCCTTGCATGTGGCCAACCCGGGTTTGATTCCCAGCATCCCATATGGTCCCCTAAGCTACTGCCAGGAGTAATTCCCGAGTACAGAGCCAGGAGTAACCCCTGTGCATCGCCAGGTTCAAAAAGCCAAAATAAAATAAAATAAAATAAAATAAAATTTTAACTATTTTAGAATAAGCATTAAAGAATAGAGTAAAATGATATAGGTTAAGTAGTTGGTATACTGGTATAAAAATAATAAAGAATTTAATTGAATATATTACTTATAGCATTGTGAAGAGATATTTATATGTATCTAATATAAGAAAATAGAAAAATATTTTGTGATATACAAAAATGCTGTAGATAGATTGAATTCACTGAATACCGATTTAAAATGTTTGGAATGACTGGTTTGTGAAGAAAAACAAATATTTGTGAAGGAAAATAAATAAATCAAGGCAATTCATTTTTTATTTTAAAATATTTATTGTTTTCTTAATCTGTTCTTAATTTTTTTCTTAATATATTGATTTTTGGGAACAGAGATCACAAGTTCTAATGATTCACTAAAATATGAGATAATGTTACTATTATTTTTTGAAAATGACAGTTATAATTAGTCATATTAAAATTGTCCAGTGATAAATTTATTGAAGATCAAAATAAACAGTCAAATATTGATTGAATATAATTTAAATAAAAGATAAAACTATATCCTTTAATATGAGCTAAAAAACCCCAATATAGTTTCCAATTTGAGAATATTAGAATGAAGTAATATTAAAATACTTTTATCCCTCTGATTAGGAATAATTATTTTTTAAATCTAGTAAATAGTATTTTTTCTACTATATATCTTATATATCTTTATATAGATTTATATATATATATATTTTCTACTATATGTTATACTATAGTTCTCACAATATCAATGGGAAATAAGAAACAATTGCTTCATTTTGACCGAGATGTTTTATAAATAAATTAGATATTCTATTACTATGTATACCAAAGCAATTATTATGTATACTAAATTAGATTTATTGATATTCTATATTCTAGCTATTGTTTTAATTTACTTCAAAATACCAGAAATAATGCTAATAGGACCACATAAATATTTGTTTTTTTTATAAGTTGTCTTTGTTGTATGTAGCTTATTTATTCTCTTCATCTTATTATACTCATCATATGTAAACTGTGTAGCTTAAATATAAAACCAGGAAGATTTTTATTGTAAAGTCTAGAGAACTGAAGTCTGAGATATCAGTTTGATTGGACAAGGGTTTCTTCACACTGCACTCTCTTGTTTCTGTGTACAGAAGGAAAACATAACTACAGGAGTTCACTAGATTTTATAGGAACAGTAATTCCAGTCATGAGGAGTCTGGCCTCATGACTTAAAATTTTCCCAAATGTTTTACCTCTGAATAAAGTCACCTAAAGTTGATTGTGATAATTTTCTAATGCCATTAGAATTTCACCATACACATCAACAGGGAGGCCACAACCATATATGAACATGTCAAAAGATTTGGTAGTTCAATGATAAAAACTCAATGTTACATAACTTTGACATATAATTATATAGTAGTGTCTAAAGAATAGTTTAATTTAAATTATAAATTTTTGTACATAATAATAAAATATGTCATTTTGATAGAATACTAGTCATAAGCACAAATTATGGCTTTTGCTTGCACATGTCTACTATTCATACATACGTATTAATCTTCTATGACAAAAGGAAAACCACAGTCCATAATATGATAAAGCAAGGTTAAGAATATTTCATCCTGGGGCTGGAGAGATAGCACAGCAGGTAGGGAGTTTGCCTTGCACATATCCGACCCGGGTTCGATTCCCAGCATCCCATATGGTCCCCTGAGCACCGCCAGTAGTAACTTCTGAGTGCAGAGCCAGGAGTAACCCCTGTGCATCGCCAGGTGTGACCCAAAAAGCAAAAAAAAAAAAATCATCCCGAGTTATACTTTTAAAGAATGGTAAAACTTCAAATTTTCAGATTAAGTTGAATGTAGAGAATTATAATACAATAAAGGCATTTGTAACAGTGTCAGATGATTATTGATGGAAAAGAAACAAAAATGCCACTTTGGTATGGCTGACTTTTTTAAATTTGAAGGCACAATATATTTCCTCTACAATGAAAACCTAGACAATATAATAGATAAAGTTAATTGATAAATATTAAATTATATATATTTTCCTCAAATCAGAACATTTCACTTTCAACTAAGAAGGAGTTTTAAACTGGGAACTAGAGTGAAATTCCTATTTATTTTATAAACTAATTTCCATGGAATAGTTTATATTTCATACTGACTGAACCAAATAATAACTCAAATATTTTATATCCTACTTTCAAGGATAGTAATAGCATGCATCCAACAGTGCACATTTGATTCAAACTGCAACTGAACATATTTTAGAAACAATTTGTTTTAGAATCACATACACAATTTCAATACTGAAAACATTTATTCTTAGCAAAATATGTACTGCATAGGACCACTGCTTCAAATATAGAGGAACATTTAAGAAATTAGATGCTAGTACTGGTGAGTAGATAATATATTATTTAGTTCTTGAATGTTGTTTTTTATATCAATGAAATGCATTCAATTATTTAGAAGAGCACGCCAAGAGTGGGGACAATGTTACAGAACACTTAAATTCAAACAAAATCATGAAAAAGTTGTATTGCAAATAATTTATTTTTGCAGGGATTATTAGGTGATTCCCATTGGTGCTAAAGGGACCTTATGGTGCCAGGATAGGTCTCAGTGTTATCACATGATGGGAATGTGTTCTACTACTTGAGCCTACAATTAACATTTTTACATTTAAATCTTGAAGATTTTAAAGCTGTGTCATATTTAAATTCTAATACTTATAAAATATTGTAAGAGTAAAAATGCGTTTACTGTTTTTTTAAACCTAACAAACAAAGTATTCTATTTATCTATTTACCAGCAACACATTTTCAACTGTTACATATTAAATATTTATTTTGGTATTAGAATAATAAGCTCCTTCAATCACATATATCTCCTAAAGAGTTTATGACTTAATATGGAGGAAATATGTGTAAACAAATGAGAAAACAGGAGAACTAAAGGGAAGTACAATGTCAGAAGAAGTACAACGAAATGTCAGAGAAAGAAGAAATGTTTGTACTCAAGGAATTTCTGGTGTAAATTAGGAATTCACACTTGAGCCAGGAAACAGAAATATTCTTATTTGTTTGCTTTTTGGGGGGCCACACCAAACTGTGTTAAGGGCTTACTCCTAGCTCTGCATTTAAGGATTACTTCTAGCCATGCTTGGGAGACCAAGCATAAGGGACCAAAAATGCTTGGGATTGAAATCTGGTCGGCTACGTGCAAGGCAAGTGCTCAATGACTGTACTATCATTCTCATCCCGTATTTTGAATCAAGTGTAGAATAAAATTATTCAAACCAAAGTGAAAATGGAAAGAAAATATATAAGAAGAAGAAAATATTTGGTCCCAGAAAAGAATTATTAGATTATAAAATTTGAAAACATAAAAAATTATTCCCAGGACTTATAATAAATTACAGAACTAGAAAATTTGTTGATTTTTTATTTTTGGCAATCCACAAGGGCTACTCTTGGTTCTTTCCTCATGGCTCACTCCTGCAGTTATTTAGAGGATCACATGCAATAGAAAGATTCAAGCCTGGACTCATGCATTTTACGTGTTTAAACCCTGTGCTATCTCCCTGGCCACAAAATCTAGCGTATTTGGTAGTTTATACTATAAAATAATTCTTATGGTATAAGATAAATCTTATTTTAAGAACAAAATTTAGGTAATTAAACAAAACATGCTTCCTTTTTCTTTTTTGTTTTATTGAATCTCCATGAAACACAGAGTTGCAAAGCTGTTCTTGGTCCCATTTCAGTCCTAATGTTCCAACGCCCAATTTTAGTCCATTAGTGTTCCTCCACCAGTACATGTTTCCTACCACCAATGTCCCCAGTTTCCTGCCTGCCACACTCCTCCTGCCTGTCTCTATGGCAGGCACTTTCCTTCTGTTTCCCTCTATGTCTCTGTGTTTCTGTATCTGTTTCTCTGTTCTGTCTCTCTCTCTGTCTCTCTCTCTAACTCTCTCTCTCTGTCTTTCCAGAAAAGTTTTTCTATTGAAATTTTAGAATGTTATGCTTTTGATTTTATGCAGTAGCTCAATAGTAACTCAAAGAGTTCCAAAGTATGACCTAATATGAATAAATGGCTTATCTAAAAATATTAAATGACAATTGACTTTCAACTGTTAGAACATGGGAATTAGAAATGGAGAGGGTACATAAGAGAAAATGAGAGAGGGGGATGGAGAGATTAAGAAACAAAATTTAGCAACAACTTCACAAATTAATAATCTCATTTTAATGTTTAGTTAAAACACATTGCACATTAAAGTTTTATGAAATTAACACTTGGGTTTTTTTGTTCTGATATGTTCTATGTTGAAAATTATAGCTAAATGTATTCAACTAATTTTATGCTTTTCATTTTTATCATTTGAAGCACCTGTAAGTAAAGCAGATTGATAAAGGCATTACTTTGAAGAACATCCAGAAATAGTTGAATATTTTAGTAAAATATAATATTTGAAAAAATTCTAGAATTTGGTTAAAAACAATCATGCATATTTTGTATTTTGTTATTTTAGCAGCTCAGAAGTTCTAATAAATTCTATTTATTAATGACTAATTCTAAAAATAATTGTATCAATTTGGTCTCATGAACAATTCATGAGCTACAATTTAACATTATTCCTGTATTTGAAATGCAAGTTTTTCATGTTACTTTATAATGAGTTTGCAAAATAGAAATAACTAACACAAATACATATTTTGAATAAAAATTTGAAATAATAGTTCTGAATAATGAAAATCTAACTTTCATAATCTTAGCCACTTTTTTTTTTTTGCTTTTTGGGTCACACCTGGTCATGCACAAGGGGTACTCCTGGCTCTGCACTCAAGGAATTACCCCTGGCGGTGCTCAGGGGACCATATGGGATGCTGGAAATCGAACCCAAGTCAGCCCCTTACAAGGCAAATGCCCTACCCGCTGTGCTATTGTCCCAGCCCCTCTTAGCAACTTTTTAAACATTAAATATTTTTACTTTGTTCTTTTATACTTTTGTGTTGAAATTTATACTAAATCTGAAAATACATATATTAATTTTTGGTATGGCTATTTATTATATTTAATTTAGCATTTTTGACATTTTAAAATAAGATGGATCCTATATCACATGGGAAATATTGTCCATCAACATATTTAATTTAACTGCTAGCAAAACTTATGCAAAAATAAAACAATAATTACTTTGATTTTGTGTTTTTAAAATTAATTTTAGTTTATTTAGTTCTATAGCTTTTAGTTCTTGGAACATTTTACAGTGTTCAGAGGATTAAAAGGAAAATATCTTAATTCTTTAGACTTTCCTATCTTTTGTTTTTAATAGCTATCTTCCCACCTTATCTTTCTACCTCAGTTCCCTTCTGTGTGTGTTTGTGTGTATGTGTAAATCCAAATTGTATTGGTTGCAAATTCACACTTTAAGACATATAGTTAACTTCATATCTATTCAGGAAAATACTTTTTTTTTCCAATGCAAGCTTCTGGGAAATGCTTCTATCCATTGCATGTTTTAAGATAAAATATTACTATCTCACAAAGCACAGTATGTGACAGAACACACCTAGAAACCTAAGATAAAACCAAAAATTTTAGCTAAACAAGTCATGTTTAATTTTTGAAAAATTAACATTTCATCAGAAATGACCTTGATAAGCTTTTAGGCACAATCAATCTTCTTGTCTGCAATTCTTCTTACATCAACATTAATTTCTATGGCCTTTTTTAGTAGACAATGTGGTTTAAATGTGTGCCAATAGCACTCAGCATAGATTTTTATGATGTAGATGAAGTTTTTTCTTATTTTGATTGAATTCTCATTACTCTTTTCTTAAAGCTATATATTACCCTCTTTAGAAAATGAAAAGATCTAGCTGACAAGTTTTGTTTTTATCTTGGCATTATACTTCTCTTGGGAATATAGTGATTGAGAGCTCTGTAACCTTGTGAGTATCACAGTTAAAAGACACTCTAAAATATATTCCTAACGTTTACCCTGTTAAATAGATATAATAGGTATACAATTAAGGAACTGAACTAAAAAATGTTATGATATCTAAGCATCTTAATTTATTAATGCTGGAGGGCAGGATTATAAATCAACCCATTCCTCATTACTTTATCTGAAAGAAAACAGTTTCAAACTGACAGAGTACACCCCAAAGTCAGTGTCTTTTACGAACTGCAGACATAAACCCAAACCTCCTAATATAACATAGTCTTCCTCAACTAACTGTAAATGAAATATTTTATTTGGTAACATAGCAATGCTATGAGACTACATTGTACATACAAAATTCCTTTCTAATGTGGTCAATAAAAGTTGTGCTGCATATAATTATTTCATTTTTTTTCATTTCATCATCCTGTTAATCATCGATTGCGTCGAGCAGGCCCCAGTAACGTCTCTTTCATCCTAGCCCTGAGATTATATTCAGGGCTCTTTAGGAGAATGAGACCCATCATTGTTACTGGTATTTGGCATATTTGGTAGGCCACGGGGAGTTTGCCAGACTCTGCCCTGTGGGCAGGCTACATTCGACAGCCTGCAAGTTTGTCCAAAGTAGGAATGAGATAATAAGATGTCGCGCGGCCGCGAATGCGGCCGCGCGGTTCCGGGATCTGGATTTTATAGTCTCTGAGTCTTGGCCGCTGATGGGATTACACGGCGCCAGGGGGCCAGGTGGTGGGTGTGACCCCCGCCTACTGGAATTTGGAGGATCTGGGTGGAAGATGCTCGACTCCAATTCGAGTAGGCTTGGAGGTCTCGGCCCCGGAACCCGCGTGGCTTTGTCCCTCTGCCAGTACCTTCAGGTGTGCGGAGAGTGGTCTCAGCATGGTGGTGGCTGGTCCTGGAGGTCTCCGGCTGCCGTAGCCCTGGCCGGGGCCGAGACCTCCAAGCCTACTCGAATTGGAGTCGAGCATCTTCCACCCAGATCCTCCAAATTCCAGTAGGCGGGGGTCACACCCACCACCTGGCCCCCTGGCGCCGTGTAATCCCATCAGCGGCCAAGACTCAGAGACTATAAAATCCAGATCCCGGACGAGAGCAGTGCAGTCTCTGCCCCCGCGCTTCGGTGTTCCTTCCCGGAGTCCCTTGGAGGGGAGCGGGTTGAGCTTTCCTCCCCGCCCCGGCCAGGGCTACGGCAGCCGGAGACCTCCAGGACCAGCCACCACCATGCTGAGACCACTCTCCGCACACCTGAAGGTACTGGCAGAGGGACAAAGCCACGCGGGTTCCGGGGCCGAGACCTCCAAGCCTACTCGAATTGGAGTCGAGCATCTTCCACCCAGATCCTCCAAATTCCAGTAGGCGGGGGTCACACCCACCACCTGGCCCCCTGGCGCCGTGTAATCCCATCAGCGGCCAAGACTCAGAGACTATAAAATCCAGATCCCGGACGAGAGCAGTGCAGTCTCTGCCCCCGCGCTTCGGTGTTCCTTCCCGGAGTCCCTTGGAGGGGAGCGGGTTGAGCTTTCCTCCCCGCCCCGGCCAGGGCTACGGCAGCCGGAGACCTCCAGGACCAGCCACCACCATGCTGAGACCACTCTCCGCACACCTGAAGGTACTGGCAGAGGGACAAAGCCACGCGGGTTCCGGGGCCGAGACCTCCAAGCCTACTCGAATTGGAGTCGAGCATCTTCCACCCAGATCCTCCAAATTCCAGTAGGCGGGGGTCACACCCACCACCTGGCCCCCTGGCGCCGTGTAATCCCATCAGCATATAATTATAGGAAAAACTAAAACCTCATGGGAAGGGGGGCATTTTGGTCCGCCCTTCACGCCCTACCGAGGCCACCAGTTGTCCCCCACTAGCGGCTCTCCAGCACGGCCACGACTCCAGAGCACAGAAACCAATTTCTTAACTATCTGACTTTCAGTAGAAATACTTCCAGGGTCAATAAGTAAAATAGCAGAAATCCAAAACCAACATTTAATTCTTGAACCCAGCTGTAGAAAGCAAATCACTTCACAATGCTTTTTCAGCATGTCTGATTTGGGGGGGGGGGGTAAACTCTAAATAATAGTGGTGAATCTTTATTGAAACAATGAATCTAATCAAAGCAGATAGAGTGTTAACTAGAATTCATCTGCCCCACAGGGACTGGGAGGGGTGGGGGGTGGGGTTTTATTGGGGTTCTTCATGGTAAAATATAAGTATTGGTGAAGGGAAATGTGTTTGATATTTGCATGACTGAGACCTAAACCTGAAAGCTTTGTAACCTTTCCCACGGTGATTCAATAAAGAAATAAATAAAAAAAATTAAAAAAAAATAAATAATTGAGTACATTGGTTGAAAAAAAATAAAATAAAACTATAATATTTATATATGTACTGTATGTAGAGGGATCATGTTCTTTTTAAAAATAATCTTAACTATTAGATATATAGTACCTGGTCACTCAGATGTTTATGAAGAAGGAAATAAACAAAAGAACAAAAAATGAATAAGCATGATGGGTACATGCTCTGTAGTTACAGAGGGAAAAAAATTATTACTCTATATCTCAGAAAATGTGTTATACATGTTTAACTTATATATTATAATAAAGAATATTATATTATTAAATGTATATATTTATAATATATATCATTTTGTTGTATTGTGTAAACACAGTCAAATTCTCCCCATATATTCAATTAGAAATATCGAGAGAACTGGAAGTATTCTGGAAAAAAATGATACAGCACGTGTTTCTAAAAAGAAAATATTATATACTTATAAGAGGCTATTAACATTTACAACTAATTATAGTGGCACCTGATTTTTATTAGACTTTTATGTTTCAAGAGCCTTTATAATCACCACCTTAATATGTCAACAAAATAATGGTGGGCAATTTTATTTTCCTGATAATACTGAGGAGACAATAGGATCAAAATCACTTAAATGTTTTGACCAAAATAAATGAGGTAAATTATTTAGGTCCTTGATGTAAAATACATCAAATTGAGCTTCATCATTTTAAGTATCAAATTATTCATAAACTCATATACATTTGTAGCATGATATGAGTATTTGCTTCAGTATTATCTATTCACAAGCTTCCATATCCATATTTTTCTTTTATGTTTCTCTATTCCAGAGAAACATTCTTCATCAGGTATCATTCACTATTCACTTGTTTCACTTGTCATTCCATTATTCATTGATTTTCTAGAGCAGGCACCAGTAATGTCTCCATTTGTCCCTGTCACGTGCTAGTGTAAACCAATGACAGTTACTCACTTCAAGAACATGAAGAGCCTCAAGATGTTTGTTCAGAGTTTTGACGAAGAAGTCTGACCATCTCATAGGTGGGCAGCCACACTTCTTTTTTACGTCCCATGGAATCCAGTCCGTAATGGCTCTAGTCCAGCGGTCGTCGCTAACTCACATTATGTATCCAACCCATCTGATTTTCAACGCCTTGGCAATTGAGACAGCGTTCCTGATTCTTGATCACTGGTGGAGGTTGGAAAATCGGATTCCTTCACTCACTTGAGTGAAGCGTGATATTCCAAGCATAGCTCTTTCTATTCCTCTTTGGAATACCTGAATAGCGTTCTCATCCTGTTTTTGTAGGACCCAGGTCTCTGAGGTGTATGTTAGTGCTGGAAGAACGGTGGAGTCAAAAAGATGGGCCCAGACCCAGAGATTCTTCATCCTCTTAACAAATTTTTCAATGCTCTTGAAGACTTCCATCAACACTTCTTCCTCCCATGCAGTTCTGGCACCAAGTCATTTGTCATGTTGAGTTCTCAACCCAGGTACACATAGCTGCTGCATTTGGAGATGTTCGTTCTGTTGAGAGCAAATGTAACATCAGAAACTAGTTTATTTTTCATTAACATTGTCTTGTTGATATTCAGCAAAAACAATGGGCCTCATTCGACATTCACTATTAACACTTGCCAAATTTTTTATTTTTATTGCTAGCACACTATTTCTATAAGACAAAACTTGAACAATATAGGCATTTTCCACATAATCTGAGATCAAATATGAGAAAACAAAACTTTTGCTAAATGCAACAATTGAGCCAGGGTGTTATCTAGTTACCTAGTGGTAGAGGAACTTTCATGTGGGTTGGATCACTGCCCCCCCCCCATATACATACACACGGAAATAGGAATGTAAGTTTATGTTAAATCCTTTTGAAAATACGAAGATTCTAAGTTTTGATTATGGAAAGTTTATCCTTGCATGCAGCTGCCACAAGTTTTACTATGGTCTCCTTACCACTAGGTACCTTCAACTTCTGGGTAGCCCAGGGAAATCCCAGTACTGCGTGCACAACACATATTGCATTCTCCTATCCTCACAGTGAAACACTGCCTCATTTGGTCCTCACTAAAAAAAATGCAGTCTCACAAAACTGTGAGGGAATATTGTATGTCAATAGCTGCTAAGTAAAGGTTCATAATCTCAATTTTATTAATAAATTCAACATTTTATATTAATGCAGTTTTAAATGCTCAGTGGTACCATAGAAATTAAGGATAACACAAACATCTACTTTAGATGTCTTTTAAGCAAATAGAAATTGAAAACCAGTGTTTTAAGGGGTAATAGATATATTATATCATTTTAAATAGAATTTCCTTTTTTTTGTTTGCTTTGCACTGTTTTATTTTATTTTATTTCTGAGAGCCACAACCATAGTCTTTGGGTGTCCTTGATCTGGACTTTGCATGAATTCTGGTGGTGCTTAGAAGAACATAGCATTTCCAGAGATTGAACCTGGGCGTGTAACAAGGCAAACATCTGACCTCCTGTACTATCTCTCTGGCCCAAAATTTAATCTTAAAAAAGATCCACTATAAATTCAAAAATAAAATAAGAATAAGTGTATTTTTAAAGAAAAGGAATTGTGTGATATAATGTATGAATAATCTACTTCGACTCAAAAATGTAGAGTGGAAATTAGAGTGTTCTAAAGAACAAACTAAATTTTAATGCAATTTATATAAGATGAGAACTATAAAAGGTAGTATTTTAAATGTATCTCAGAAGAAATTCTGGGCCAGGGAGATCATATAGCACAAAAGGTGCTTACTTTTCATGCAGCCAACCAAGTTTCAATTCCTCATATCACATATTGTTCTGTGCAGACCAACATGAGTAATTTCCTCAGCATGGAGCCAGGATTATATTATATTATAGGATTATATTATATTATATTATATATAATTGATGAGTAAATCTTATTGTAAATAAGTAAGTTCAACCTATTTTCCATTCAAATTGTTAATCTCTTCCATAGCTCTAATTCTAATAAAATCAGTGGCATATCTAGCCTGAATTAAAAAAATTAACCCTAAATTATTATTTTTAAATATCAGCCAGTGCTTTAAAGATGAAAATTTGACTTGTTTTTCCCTAAATTCCCTCTCCCTCAATTCTCTGTCTTCTCACAGACTCTGAATTAAATTTAAATAAAATAAAGTCAACATCCAAATATTATATATTTGAGACACTGCCATTTATTCTAACAATATATAGACAAAACCACTCAATCCTATCATATTACATTATTCCCATCCACACTTTGCCAGCACTTTTCCCATTATTGTATATTTGTAGTATGTAAATAGGCGAAATAGCTCAGAAGCTATTCACAATGTGATTCTGTTGGTCGACACCTTTCCATATTTTAAAAATATATGTTAATCTGTCATTTCTATAGAAACAAACATTTTCTTAAATATTCCATCTAAAATAATGCTTTATTACAATCATGTACTTATTTTCTTCATAGCATATTTATTAGCTGAAATTAATTGTATCTACTTGTGCCTATTGTTTATTCATTATTTTTTTGACAGTACCAAGATAGTTATTAGCTCTTACATTGCTATCTTTGTTTTAATATCTTGAGGGCTAAAATCTTGACTTGCCGAGTCAGAGAGAAGTGAGTAGGATGCTACCCAGTCACAAGGCTTACCCTGGTTCCACACTAGGCACCATATGTGGTCTTTAAGCATATTGAGGATTCAATCTGGGTCAGTTGAGTTCAATGAAAACACCTTACCTGTTTTACTATCTCTTTAGTCCACAAACATCTTTCATGAGTAGACATAACAAGTCATGTCTTATTAATCAATATTTACAAGAAAAAAACAAGAAAGCAAAAAACAACAAACTACACAAAAATGAATGAAAACATTAACATAAACTTCTTCAAAAAGAATATACAGTCCTCCAAGAGTTACATGAAAAAAAATTCTGGATTGCAAACAATAATGGAAATGCAAATCATAACAACAATGAGATATTTCCTCACACTACTGGGAGAGGCTCACATGAAAAAGTATAAAAATATTCATTGTTAGTGTATGGCCAGTTGTTGCTATTAAACCAGTTTAACCAATTCCTTTAGCACCATCCAGTTGGAGATAATAACAGTAAATGAGAAAACATACAATGACTATTCAGGCAGATAGTGAGCCTCAATAGTCCCAAGCATAGAGATTTTCAATTACATATTTAGTTCAGCATCTCCCTCCCCCTGGTTTCATCGACATAGAATATCGTTTACAAGTTAATATATACCTAAGGAATAAAACCTGAAATGTATACAAAGTTATAACCTTGGCAAGTACCTTTAATACATACTTTATAAACAGCAAGTACCTTTAATTCATAACTTTTGAAGTTATGGTAATCCCCTGCTAAATCTAAAAAGAACATTTTCTGCTTGGCTGCACATTTTTGTAGCCTCAGTTGTCTAAATCAGGCTAAATTTCTTTTCTTTGTGGCTGGGGGGTGGTTATGTATGTATGTATATAATTACTTATTTATTTATTTTACCCAGGAGAATGTCCTGACCTTGGACTTTTTAGCCAGGAAGACAATTTAGTACATTGACATGGCTGTGGGGGTCAAAGAGAGAATACTGGTTAGTTCAATCTTTTTGGAAAACAAGATGGCACTTCTAAGTAACTAAGAGTTGATTTTTCATATGACCCACCAATCTCACTTCTGGACATCTGCTCCAAGGTAAATATATTTTTTAATAAAAACTATAAGCCTATTAAAAAGGGTAAAACACAGAGATGTCAACATAATCCATGCACATGGATTAGAGGAATCAATAAAGTTAAAAAAATTTAAAAAAAGCCCAATCATTATATAGAAGAATCAATTCAACCACTATCAAGTGTCCAAGACAATGAAACATTAAGTCTTTTATACATTAAACAATTACTATTAATTTTTTATAGAGCCACAAGACCCTGAGGATTGCCAGAAAAAAAGGAACCATTTTTTTGCCACGTTTAAATTATACTGAAAGCTACAATATTTTAATGATTTAAACAAAATGTCCTTTAAAAAAATAAAAACATCAAATATTGGTAAGATTATTTAAAAAATAAAGACTACTCATACAATCTTGTCTTGAGTATAAATTTGTATGAGAAATTTTGAAAATTCTATGTATATGTATATTTTAAAAGCTTAGAGTAAAGTACTATCGCTCCAATCCAGTTTCCATTCCTCCGCCCCTCTCAGAGAGCCCGGCAAGCAACCAAGAGTATCTTGCCCACATAGCAAAGCCTGACAAGTTACCCGTGATGCATTCCCAAAATGAGTAACAAGTGTCACAATGGAAACGTTACTGGGCCTGCTCGAGCAAATAGATGTAACAATGGGAGGACAGTGACAGTGGCAGAGAAAAGTAAAATAAAATCCAGCAATTCCAATACAAGATAAATATCTCAAAATATACAAAAGCATGCATACAAAGTGTTAATTCCACCTGAGTGTTTATTTCATTCATTAAACATCGCTAAAATATAGATACAAGCAATGTCGCCATCAATAGGTGATTGAATAAAGATGTAGTACGTTTTTACAATGAACTACTATTCAGCTACCAAAAAAATATTATTTTTTCCTTTGACAGCAAAATGAAAGGAGCACAAGTAAATCTTTTAAAAAAATGTAGAAAAAAGAAAAATGTTTAATTATTTCACTTGTGTGTGTAATATAAGGATCTAAATTTGTTCAACAAACATTTTTGAAAAATGAAAGATAAAACAACAGAACATGATATTAGGACATATATTACTTTAGAATATTTAGGTGAATGGAGATAACGTGAAAGCTGAGGGGGGATTGGAAACATGTATTAATCCCACTTCATCTAAAAGTTATGTTTTATAATTGGTAAATTATTTTGGTACTTCTTATAATTTTCTCTTATTTAGAAGTTGATTTGTCAGTGGTTTCTTACCCTCTGTCTTTGACACTCTCTGTCCCCTTCCTCTTTCTCTCTATCATACCTCTTTCTCTCTACAAACATACTGTATGTTTACTGTGTATGTTTGTCTGTTAAGTAGATTAGTAATACAATAAATATTAATAGCATAGGCAAAAATGCTTTCTCATAACTTTAAAGTGTTGTTTATTAAACCTTACATTTTACTTATTTTGCATGAAAACTTTATATTATCCATTTACATAACTTAAAGATAAAATCAATTTATTATTTTACAATAATAAAATGCACATCTTTTGATGAATATTGTTAGATAATTTTGATATAATATACTTCTCTTACTTTCATTTATTAAATAGGCCTAAGCCCAACTAAAGCATTATTTCTATTTTATTTTTGGTTTTGAATATGTCATTAAAAGTTATTCTCCAAGTAAGACATTTACTATCATTTTGTGTATCATGAAATAGTAATAAGAAGTACATAATTTGCCCAAACGTTTTTAAGAAACAAATCAGGACTTTATTACCATTAGACTTTGTATTAAGGAGTGTAGAATATTTCCTATTGGCCACATAATGTAACATTACACTTTTTAACTATATTTTAAAACATTTGAATCTATAAATGAGTTATGAAAAGAGAGTGACAACATGTCTTTTATATTACAGAATATCCTGGTATGAAAGTGACTATTTCAGTGAAATATTTTAACAAAGTTGATAATAAGAAGATAAAAAATAAAGCTAATGCATGTATATTGGGGTTAAAATAAGGATATATTTTCTTGAAGAACAGAGATCACTTAATGATTTTCAAGATTTTTTATGCAAAAATTATTCTGTATAATGTGCATACAAAGCCCAGTTATATGTAAGGTCCTCAAGGAAATATTTGCAATTAGGCTAATTCAAAAGAAACAAATCATAAATAATATCCTAAAATGTCTTCAGTTAAATGTACCTTAAACTTTAATACCAAATATTTTATTTTTAACTTAACTTTCTCTTTTATTTTGACCAAACCAGGTGGAACTCTGAGTATTCTTCCAGATTAGAGCTCAGGGTCAATTGCAGTGATACTAGGTGGACCATGTGGCCTTTGGGAGTGAATTGAAGTTATAATGAGCAATTAATATGTGTGGTCCATTGGGCCATCTCTCTAGAACAATGCTAGATCTCTTATAATGCATATTCCTCTTTTAGTAGCTTCTCCTTATGTTCTTGGATGGCGGGTATGCTCGCCACTATACCACCAACACCTTATCATGTACCAGATTTGTAAATTATATTTTTAAGAGTTGGGTCATAGGGATAAATAGTTCCTTATCTTTAAACAAGTAATGTATAATAAGAACAACATGTGAATTCCATGTATCATTTTTACCAAGATTTGGCAAGACGTCTTTCATACATACAATATAGCACCAAAATATGATTTAATTAAAATTATATTATTAATTTTATTGTCTGTGAATTGATTGTTATATTAACATTAGTCTAGTGAAATTATTTATATTTTCTTGTATGTAAAATTGTTATAATTTTAGTCTTTCTAAGTATTTGCATTGAGATGATTCTATAAATCTTTCTTAACTTGTATAAGGTTGGTTGATTTTTAGAATGCCATTGAAAATGAACTTATAGGACAGGTAATTCCAATGTGGCAAACCTATTTGCACACTGCTATCAGCATGCAATGGCAAGATATAAAAACTGTTGGAGCAATTCATGTGAAGAATATCACACTGAATAGCATCATAGAGAACCGATATAATCAACAATGACATTTTCTTGATCGGTTTAATGCTATATGCACTTTTATTTGCCATACTCTATACTATAAAACTACATTTATTTAAAACATGTACTATGTTCTTATAAACAGTAAACACACAAAAACAAATGCACACAGCTTACAGTGCATTAATTTCCAATGAGCTGAAATGCAAGGCACAAGCAGAGCTGTGGACTCTCTGAAAGATTCAAACTTTTATTAACCAATAGCACCGATGTAGTAGTTCTAGTGAGCAATTTCAGTCACTTAAATCTAAATTAGCTAATGGTCCTTGCCAGCAGCCTGCAATTCTATGGATGCTTCAAAATATTTCATTCTTATAGTCACAGAAAACCTTGACTGGAGTGAAGGATACTGAGGAAGTGGGGCAAGTGTCACTGAAGAAACATATTTGATCTCTAATGTACATCTCTTAGAAACAGTTATTAATCCCAAGTTTTGCAGCCTGAACAGCTCTGAGCTGCCAAAAGAAAATGGTGGTATAGGGACTTAGAACAACCAAGGCATTAAAGGTAAAATTCTTCCAAGCATTAAATATCTTCTAGGCTGAATTATAGCTTAAAGAAAAACTTCTCTGAATATAAACTCATTTTAAAATAAAAAGTAAAATATCAAAAAATGCTTCATGCAGGCCAGCTCGGTGAGGACGTGCTCATCCCTGCGCAGGCCCTTCTTGTTGACCACCAGGATGATGGGCATGTGGGGGCAAAAGTGCTTCACCCCGGGCACCCACTTCTCGGGGATGTTTTCCAGGAAATCTGAGCTGTCCACAGAGAAGCACATGAGGATCACGTCAGTGTCCGGGTAGGAGAGCGGCCGCAGGCGATTGTAGTCCTCCTGGCCCGCTGTATCCCACAGGGCCAAGTCCACCTGCTTGCCATCCATCTCAAGGTCAGCTACATAGTTCTCGAAGAAGGTGGGCACGTACACCTCGGTTGAACTCGTCCTTACTGAAGACGATCAGCAGGCTCATCTTGCCGCACAGGCCGTCGCCCACCACCACGAGCTTCTTGCAGATGGCCGCCATGAGCGCTCTGGCCGGGCACCAGGAGGGGGCGCGCGATGGCCTCACTGCCATCCCACTCGCCGCCCTGAGCTCGCGGCTCACCTGGGGCAGCATGCTCGGAGAAGGGGGTGCGAGTGGCGCTAGCTGCAGGCTAGCTCCGCAGGGGCGCGCCCTCTTCTTGTGTTCGGGCAGCGCGACAGGGACGCTCAGGGTGTGCGAGCATGGGGAGCTCAGGGCTCCTCCATGCCTCCGGGGTGGGGAGTCTCTGTTGAGTGCTCGATTGCGACTCTAAGGGCGGCGGGCTCGACCCAGCTCTCTCGCTCCCTCCCCGCTTTCTCTCGGGCCTCTCCGCTAGGACCCAGCAGTGCCCACGCCAGCAGCCCGACCGCTCTGGCCGAGACCCACACACAACTGAAGCCCCACAGAACAAGATAAGCAGAACTCTGAGACCTTGGACTCCAGGTTCAACAGACCCAGGGATAGAGATTCTCTGGTTGCTCCCACCAACCAATGGTGATGAAGGGATTAAAATCATGATCCCCACCATACCCTGTTCTGTCTGCTTCCACCAACCACCAGAGACCCAGGGATTGGATTGTGCACAGAAGACCCACCCTACCCCTACTGGGACCAGATAAATACCTCACTGGCAGACCTCCACTAACCCACCATCTCCACTACCTAGCCGCCACCACACTCCAGGATGCTTTCTGGACACATTATTCAACACTAAATACCCATCTTCCAGAATTGCTGTACCATATTTGATAGGTTTCAAATATGGTAACACCTACAAGGGCGATTAGAGGTAGCCCCAAATGCCTCTATTCCTGTCAAAAAGCCTCGCAAGCTACCAAGAGTATTCTGTCCGCATCACAGAGCCTCTCAAGCTATCTGTTGTGTATTCAATATGCCAAAACCAGTAATTACAATGGGTCTCATTCCCCTGACCCTGAAGGCTTCACCAATATGGCAGCATTGAGAAGGATGAGAAAGGAAAGGCCGATAAAATCTCAAGACTGAACTAGGCTGCCACAACGAAGGAAAACAAAAATGATCGTCTGTATTTTCAATGCACGTACGCTAGCATCAGATGCATCTATTGAGGACCTGATGGTACAAGCGCAAAAGATCAAGTACAACATCATTGGTCTGACCGAGAAAAGAAGGCACCAATCTCATCATGCCGTTTTCAAAACTGGAGAAGAATTGTTCCTCGGAACATGTGATAAAAGAGGTATTGGAGGTGTCGGTGTCCTTGTTAACACAAACTTGGCCATGAGCATCAATTCATTCGAATACCTAACAACCCGAATCGGATGTTTACATTTGAATAGATGTGGCTCACCACCGGCAGTTTCTATCTTCGTTGTCTGCACACCAACATCTAATTATGATGAAGGAGAAATTGAGAAGTTCTGCATGAAGCTGGAGAAGCTCTATAAAGAAGACCACACCTTCTACAAGATCATTGTGGGTGATTTTAATGCCAAGATAGGACTGAGAAGATCAGGCGAAGAACTTCACATCGGGACCCATGGCCTAGAATGGAACGAACAGGGTGAGAGACTGTCTGAGTTCATCATGTCGACCAAGACCATCCATGGTAATTCACAGTTCCAGAAGGCTAAATCTAAACGTTGGACATGGGAGTCTCCCGGTGGACGATTCGCAACAAAATAGATCACATCATATTCAATTGATGGTTTTGCCTGACAGATGTTGCTGTTGTCCCAAAATTCCAAATGGGATCTGACCATCGTCTCCTTAGTGCAAAATTCTACTTCATGGAACGGGGAGAAAGGGCGGCAAAGTAGAAAAAGAGAACTACCAGAACGACCACCAACTGGGAGCTCCTTGGCACTGTTGCGGCAACATGGGAAGATGCCATTGTTGGCAACATTGACGAGGAATACGATAGACTGGTTCAGCACCTCCATGTTTGTGTGAGGAACGCGAAGAGATATATAGCAAAAAAAAACGGCCTGTCTTTGAAAACTATTGAGTTTATTTGACAACTTGTTTTGGCACATGTCTCAGGAAACCGCAAGCGAATGTCCGAGCTCACAAAGTAGTGCAGAGATACGATCAAGGAAGATCTCAAAGAGAGAAGGGCAGAAGTGCTGGTAGATGCGGCAGAAGCCAGGAAAAGTATTCATAATTCCCACCTGTCCTTCGCCAACGATAAGACCAAGATGACTACCCTCTGACATCCTGAAGGATCTATCACATCTTCCAGAATGGCAATGGAGAAGATTATCCATGACTTCTACTCAAATCTCTTCGATAGCCATGTCGACTTGCAAACATACCAAATTCCACAGGATGGATATGTTGTTCCCAATGTTCTCCCTTCCAAAATCCAACACGCCATTTCGTCAGTAAAGAAGCGAACAGCACCCGACCCAGAAAAGGTCAGACCTGAATACCAGAAGAACCTGCCGTCAGTACTCATCAATACACTGGTTCGGCTCTTCACACACTACCTGTCTGAATGCAATGTTCTTTCCCATATGGAAAACCAGCAGGACTGTACTAGTGTTCAAGAAGGGAGACAACCATGACATTGGCAACTATCGCCCAATCTGCCTATTGTCTGTCATCTACAAGTTGTTCACTCGAGTCATCCTAAATAGGATTGGCAGAACACTAGATGAAGGACAACCATGCGAGCAAGCTGGGTTCCGCAAAGGATTCAGCAGCATCGACCATATCCACACAAAAACCAAGCTCATTGAGGTTTCTCTGGAGTTCAAGATGCTGCTCTGTCTAAAGTTCATTGATTTAAAGAAGGCCTTTGATTCTGTTGAGACAGAAGCGGTCATTGAAGCCCTAGCCAATCAGGGCATTCAAGCCCAATACATCAAGATCCTCTGTGATCTGTATTGCAGATTCACTACCAGGATCTCACCATTCTACAAAGAAGTAGTCATTGATGTCAAGACAGAGATTCGGCAGGGTGATACCATTTCACCGAAACTCTTCAGTGCCACCCTCGAGAACATCATGCAACGACTGGAATGGGAAGGACTGGGAGTGAAGATAGATGGTTGGCAAATACACCACCTCTGCTTTGCTGATGACATTGTTTTAATAACACCAAACACTAGCCAAGCAGCACAAATGCTGGCCAACTTCCTACGTGAGTGTGGAAAGGTCGGACTACAGCTAAATCTTACGAAGACAATGTTAATGAGAAATAGCCTCATTCCTGACGTCCCATTCACTCTCAACGGAACTACTATCTCCGAATGCAACAGCTATGTGTGCCTAGGTCGAGAAGTCAACATGACAAATGACCTGGCACCCGAGCTGCACAGGAGGAAGAGAGTGGCTTGGAGCGCCTTCAAGAGCCTTGAAGAAATAGTTAAGAGGACGAAGAACCTCCGGTTCCGGGTACATCTCTTTGATTCCACTGTTCTTCCTGCATTAACATACGCATCAGAGACCTGGGCCCTACGTAAACAGGATGAGAAAGCTATTTGGGTCTCCCAAAGAGGAATTTTAAGAGCTATGCTTGGAATATCACATTTCACTCAAACGAGAGAAAGAATTTGGTTTTCCGACCTCAGTTGACGATCAAGAATCAGGGACGCTGTCTGGTTTACCAAGGTGTCAAAAATCAGATGGGCTGGTCACGTAATGAGATTTACAGAAGACCACTGGACTAGAGCTGTTACTGACTGGATTCCACGGGATGTCAAAAGACCGCGTGGCCACCCACCTACAGATAGTCACACTTCTTCATCAAGATCATGAATGATCGGTTTGAGCCTCTTCATGTTCCTAAAGTGAACAGATGCCATTGGGCTACACTAGCACACGACAGGGACAAATGTAGACGTTACTGGTGCCTGCTCGTGCAAATCGATGATTAACGGGAAGTCAAGTGATCAAGTGATCAAAAAATGCAGTATTTTGTTACATCGGGTATGTAGCATATGTCAATTGTAGGGAAATAGTGTCTATCCCTTCCTTTACTTTGCTTGTTATTGTGTTGCCCTGAATGGATGCCACTCATTGGCTTGTATGAGATGCTTACACCTTTTTTGTGATACATGCCAGACCTTACACATGATAACTAGAGGATGCAGTATAGGATGCATGTGTTTTGTTGCAATTCTTCTACTTTGCTGTGCGCAGGAGGCAACATAGTGTTGAGGTACCAGGACTTCATGTAGTAAGAACACAGGGAATCTGCTCAGAACATGTCAGAGACACCCAGGTATCTAATTCATGGTTTAACTCTTAGATCACTTAATCACTTAATCACTTAACTTCCCGTTAGTCGTTGATTTGCTCGAGCGGGCACCAGTAACGTCTCCATTTGTCCCTGTCATGTGCTAGTGTAGCCCAATGGCATCTGTTCGCTCTGGGAACATGAAGAGCCTCAAACCGATTGCTCATGATCTTGAAGAAGAAGTCTGACCATCTGGTAGGTGGGCAGCCACGTGGTCTTTTGACATCACGTGGAATCCAGTCTGTAACAGCTCTAGTCCAGCATTCGTCTTTAAATCTCATTACATGTCCAGACCATCTGATTTGTGATGCCTTGGCAAACGAGACAGTGTCCCTGATTCTTGGTCATCGACAGAGGTCAGAACTCCGGATTCTTTCTCTCATTTGAGTGAAACGTGATATTCCAAGCATAGCTCTTTCAATTCCTCTTTGGGAGACCCGAATAGCATTCTCATCCTGTTTACATAGGGACCAGGTCTCTGAGGCATATGTTAATGCAGGAAGAACAGTGGAAACAAAGAGATGTGCCCGGAGCCTGAGATTCTTCGTCCTCTTAGTTATTTCTTCGACGTTCTTGAAGGAGTTCCAAGCCGCTCTCTTCCTCCTGCGCAGCTCGGGTGCCAGGTCATTTGTCATGTTGACTTCTCGACCTAGGTACACATAGCTGTTGCATTTGGAGATGGTTGTTCCATTGAGATCGAATGGGGCATCAGGAACGAGGCTGTTTCTCATAAACATTGTCTTCGTAAGATTCACCTGTAGTCCTACCTTTACACACTCACGGTCAAAGTCGGCCAGCATTTGTGCCGTTTGGCTGATGTTTGGTGTTATTAAAACAATGTCATCAGCAAGCAGAGGCGTTGCAGTTGCCGACCATCTATCTTCATCTTGAACTCCTGAGAAACCTCCCGAGAAACCTCAAACCAGTAACTACAACTGGTCTCATTCACCTGACCCTGAACTCTTAGTAGACAGCGCTATTTCTAACTAAACAATCTCATACTTTGATGATAAATTATTTATATGTCATGTATTCTGAAACACTTTTACTTCACATTTTTGTCCCCACTTTACTCTTTATTTATTATTACTTTTTAAATTTTATTGAACCGCCCTGAGACAGTTAACAAACTTTCATGTTTGGCTTACAATCACACAATGATCAAACACCCATCCCTCCACCAATGTACATTCCCCACCATCAATATCCCCGGTATACCCTGCCCCCTCTCCCAGTCCTCATCGCCCTGGCAGACATAATTCCCCATACTCTCTTTGTACTTTCGTGCATTATGGTTTGCAATGGGCTGGAGCGATAGCATAGCAGGTAGGGTGTTTGCCTTGGACTCAGCCAACATGGCCGACCTGATTTCGATTCCTCCGCCCCTCTTGGAGAGCTGGGCAAGCTACTGAGAGTATCTTGCCCTCAGGGCAGAGCCTAGCAAGCTACCCGTGACATATTCGATATGCCAATCACAGTAACAACAAGTCTCATGAAGGAGACGTTACTCGGCCCGTTCGAGCAAATCAATGAACAACGGGAGGACCGTGACCGTGATGGTTTGCAATACGGACACTGAGAGGTTATCATGTTTAGTCCTTTATCTACTTTATGCACATATCTCCCACCTCAACCGGTTCCTTAAGATTCTACAGAAAAGCTCCTAGAAACAATAGGTTGGTTTAGTAAGTGGCGGCCAACAAAATCAACACCCAAAATTCCATGGCTTTCTTATATACAAATAACGAAAGAGAAGAAAGAGACATTTAAAAACAAATCCCATTCATAATAGTACTGCAGAAAATTAATACCTCGAAATCAGCTTAACCAAAGAGGTGAAAGACCTGTACAAGGAAAATTACAAACCACTACTTCAATAAATAAAGCAGGACACTAGGAAATGGAGACACATCTGCTGCTCATGGATAGGGAGTATTAACATTATCAAAATCCCACTTTTCTCTTTAGGCAATGCTCTAAGGGCACCTCTGCTGTGGATGGGGGATTTCAGGGTCCCGCTGTAGGGGGGCTGGATCGCTCCTCCTGGAGGCTACAACCCCCACTTTTCTCTTTAAAATACAGATAATGGGGAAAATAGTGCAGAGATTTAGAAACTTGCTTTTCATGCCACCCACACAGGCTCAATTTTCAGTATCACATATAGTCTCCAGAGCACCTCCAGTATGGTCCCTCAGCACAGAGTTGGTAATAATTCCTGAACACAACCTGGTGTGGCCAAATCCTCACAAAAAAAGCAAAACAAAGTAAAATAAAATATAAAAAGTAAAATAAAATTAATTTACTTTTAATAATAATTTAGAAAAAAAACAGGATAGCAATGAGTACATATTTCATCTAATTTTCAAATACTTAGGAGAGAATCTAACATATACTCGACAAGACACAATTGTGTGAAAAATAAACAAACATAGAGATGAAGAAATAAATCAATGAAAAGTCAGTCCAAATATTGATTTAACTGAGGAGATGACACTACAAATTTCTCAGCCTTTCCATTTATAAGTGCATGGTTCTTGGACAAACTGCTTAACCTTACTAAAGTATATCTTTGAAATAGAAATGACTCTTGTTTCATAGTAATAAATTTGAGAATGGAAGAAGTGTATCTAACACAGTATTTGGAAAAACAAATATATTCAGCACAAAAAGCAATAAGATAGAGTTACTTGTGTCTCTAGATCTGGGCTCATTTTTGGATATTTGCCATCCTTGTAATCTATGTTATAGCTGATTCCAACTTCTTTCAACACTTGATTTTCAATAGTATTCTAAGCTGTACATAAATAGTCCAGGTATGGTGTAAATGGAACTGTTTTAAATCATCATCAAGATTCTGTAGCCAGAAACATTTCTGAAAGCAATCCTAGAAAGTTACTTAATATCGATTACCATTTAAAGGTGAAGATTTGTTCAAATTCAACTTGGAATTTACTTTTGTTTCCTTTGTCAAAATTAGCAGTTAAGGGAAAATATACGTAATAAATAATATTCTGTAAAACCAGATCTCTGACCTTGTATGGACTCTGTGCTGTTCGCTTCTTTGCCGACGAAATGGTATGACAGATTTTGGAAGGGAGTACGTTGGGAACAACAGATCCATACTGTGGAATTATTATGTAGGCAGGTGGATGTGGCTATGGAGGAGATCTGAGTAGAAGTCGTGGGTAATCTTCTCCATTGCCCTTCTGGAAGATGTGATAGATCCATCAGGACGTCAGAGAGCAATCATCTTGGTCATATAGTTAGAGAAGGACAGGTGGGAATTGAGAATACTTTCCCTGGCTTCTGCCACATTGTACAACACTGCTGATATTCTCTCTTTGAGGTCTTCATTTATTGCTTCTCTGCACTACTTTGTGAGCTCCGGACGTTAGCTTGTGGTTGCCTGAGGCTTGCGCCAAACCATGTTGGCAAATGAGCTCAAGAGTTTCCGAAGACAGGTGTCTTTATGTGGCTTTCTCTCTCTTGGCGTTCCTTGCACAACCATGGAGCTGCTTAACCAGTTGATTATATTCTTTGTTAATGTTGTCAACAATGGAATCTTCCCATAATGCTGCTAGAATGCCAAAGAGCTCCCAATTGGTGGTCGTTCTGGGAGTTCTCTTCTGAAACATTGCAGCTTTTTCTTCCTGCTCCATGAAGTAGAATTTCACATGAAGGAGAGCCCAAAAAACTGAAGAATCTGCCGCCAGTACTCCTCAATACACTGGATTGGCTCTTAACATGCTACTTGTCTGAATGCAAAGTTCTGTCCCAGTGGAAAACCATCAGAATCATCCTGTTGTACAAGAAGGGACACATCCACGATATCGACAATTATCACCCAATCTACCTGTTGTCTGTCATCTATAAATTTTTCATTTGAGTTATCCTGAATAGGATTGGCAGAACACTAGACTAGAACACATGTGAGCAAATCGGGTTCCAAAAAGGATTTAATATAATTGACCATATCTACATGGTGACCAAGCTCATTGATGTTTCACGAGAGTTCAAGATGCCACTCTGTCTACATACATTGATTTAAAGATGGCCTTTGATTCTGTTGAGACTGAAGCGGTCATTGAAACTCGAGTCAAACAAGGCATTCAAACTCAGTACATCAGGATACTCTGTGAGCTGTATTTTACGGATTCACTACCAGGATCTCACCGTTCTACAAGGAAATGATCAATGACATAAAGAGAAGGGTTCCGCAGGGTTATACCATTTCACTGAAACTCTTCACTGCCACCCTTGAGATTGTTATGCAATGACTGCCATGAGAAGGAATGGGAGTGAAGATAGGTGATCAGCAACTACATGACCTCTACTTCACTGATGACATCATTCTAATAACACCAAATATCAGCCAAGAGGAACAAATGCTGACCAACTTCGACCGTGAGTGTGGAAAGGACAGACTGCAGCTAAATTTCATGAAGACAATGTTCATGAGAAAAGAACTAATTCCTGATGTTCCATTTACCCTCGAGGGAGTGAACATCTCCAAATGCATCAGTTATGTGTACCTAGGTGGAAAACTCAACATGACAAATGACCTGTCACATGTGGAGCGATAGCCTCTTGGCATCAGTGGGTATGGCGTTTGCCTTGCACAAGGCCTACACGAGGCCTACCTGGCTGACCCAAGTTCGATTCTTCCACCCTTCTCAGAGAGCTTGGCAAGCTACCGAGAGTATTTCGCCTGAATGGAAAAGCCTGGAAAGCTCCCCATGATATACTTGATATGTCAAACAAAGTAACAACAAGTCTCACAATGCTACTAGGCCCGCTCGAGCCAATCTATGAACAACGTGAGGACAGTGCTACAGTGCTACCAATAAATTAAGCATAGTCTTAAATAAGAGTGTAAGACTCTACAGACATTATAATATTATAAAATGAAAACTGAGTTAAAGAGAAATTAGAATCATATTAAATGTAATTCAGAACATGACAATGTAACCAGTGAATATTATTATTTCATCAATTATATTTTAACAGTTTTATTTCATTTAAACTGTAGATGAAGTTTGGTGTGCATATAATTCTGAACACATTAAAAATTCAATGTGTAGCACCCAAAAGGAGAGAGAGGGAAATGCCCTGCCACAGAGGCAGGGTGGGATGGGGGCTGGGGGGTGGGAGGGATACTGGGATCCGTGGTGGTGGGAAATGGGCACTGGTGGAGGGATGGGTGTTTGATCATTGTATAATTGAAACCCAAGCACAAAAATGTGTAAGTCTGCAACTGTATCTCATGATGTCTCACTTTAAAAAAAATAATAAAAAATTATTACAAAAAAATTCAATGTGTAAGTATTCCTGTTTGTGCTATTTTTTTATTTTAAGTTATTTCTTCTGAAAATAAAGAGTGATGCATATTGATGTGTAAGGTTAGTTCCTCAAGTTGACTGTTTAGAGGGTTTATTTAAGTCAAAAAATCCTTTGTTTGAATACTTTTGAATAAAAACTATAACTGACATCATCATGTATTATCATATTTTAAAAGGCCCCCAACAGAAACATCATATATATTTCTCTACAATACATATCTTTTTTGTACTTTTTTAATTAAAACTTTCATCAGTACTTATTTCATGTCAACATAGCAAAGATACAAAGCCACAGTCCTATTCTTAAGAAAATCTCTATATAATTTACTGAGAGAACACTAAGCAAAAGCTTACACTAAAATATTATAAATACTTGGCATGAAATTGAAAAAAAATGTTCAAAACTTGGGTCTAAATAGTTAAAGAAATAGATATTTAAAAGCAAGTGAAGTATTGACAACATTAAGGAAGCTACAATTAGACAATCATTTAGTAAATTATTCTTTAAAGAATAAGGTACCTGTCAAAAAACACAAATATTTAGGAAAATGCTTAAAATTTGCATGTAGATCCATAAAACCAGAGTGCAATGATAGAGAAAATAAAATATTGTGCAATTTTCAATTAATATGAAAATCTATAGTTACTGATATATTATAAACAAGGGAATACAAGGACTTTAGAAAATCACTTGAATATTAAAGTGTATGAGGTTGGTAGTATGCCCAGAATGCTTTTTCAGAGTGTTTAAACTCATTACTCCCTATGAACTACTACTTCTGCTGGGCTAGTTAAATATTACTTACACTTATTCATCCTCAGAGGATTGCTTTCAGCCATAGCAATCTGAAATAGCTAGTATACCATGCTCATCCCTCCCTTGGGACCACCAAAGGCCAAAGAACCAACTGATCTGGTTATCCCATGGGTAAGTTCATCGTGACTTAGTTCTATTCTACACTCCGTAGTGGAATGATTATCTCCCTTCTCTGGAAATCATTCTCCCAGGGAAGTGTCTGCCCCCCCCCAAAAAAAAAAACTTAAGAATTTTCTCTTATGAAATGCAAACTGAATGAATCATTTATATAGAAAATAGACCTGACTGAAAATGGACCTGTCTGGAGTCAGAAGACTAGAAGTAATTAATTTCAAATCATAGTATTTATATATTTCTTATTAATATTCATGAGGACTGGAGAGATAGCACAGAGGTAGGGCATTTGCCTTTCACAGGGCTGGCCTGGCAGAGCCAGGTTCAATTACTCTGCCCCTCTAGAAGAGGCAAGCTACTGAGAGTATCTCCCTCACAAGGGAAAGCCTGGCAAGCACCCTGTGGTGTATTTGATATGCCAAACACAGTAACAACAAGTCTCACAATGGAGAAGTTACTGGGCCCTCTTGAGCAAAATGATGAACAATGGGAGGACAGTGCAGTGCTAAACTTGAATATCCATGAAAATTCATGAGAAAGCACAGCATATAGACTGAATTGATAGAAATAAGCATGATTTAAGGAACCTGGTATGTAGATCAAGTTTCAAATTATTGATTTATCACTTATTGAAAAATAATGTTCAATAATTTAAATTTAACTTAAATAGAAAAAAAATTGTATATTTAGTAATACTTTAAAAAACTTAGTAAGAGAAGAGGTCGAGAATGAAAGACAATATTGCAATAAAAGCAAATGAGAAGGTCTTAAATTAATAATAATAGGAGTAGCTTATAAACTGGAGTGTATGATTAATTCAACTCATCTTTCCCTTTTCAGGCCATTGGAACAAATGCATTTAAACTGAGAACAGATGTGGTGGGAATTTGATAGAAGAAAAGGTTATGAACTAACCTGTGAATGTGTCTATTAGAAAATTGAAAATTCTCATCTGGACTTGAGACAATTTTTACTCAAACATATTCATCTTCATAAAGGAACACTTTCCATACTTTGTGAAAAATTACTCTGCATTATATGTAAAAGTACCAAATCCTTTGCAACACATATTCTGAATCAATGTTAATTTTCCCTTTTCAAGTCTACCTCTGTTCTTGAAGTTGTATTTGACAAGTGTTTGTTTTGTGTGTTTTTGTTTTTGTGGTAGTGTTGGGTTTAGAGTTATATTCATTGTAGTCCAGATCATACTGCTTCTGTGCTCAAATATCACTCTTGGTATTGCTCAAGGACCGCATGGGGTACTAGGAATTAAAAACCTATTTTTGCTGGGTACAAGACAAGTGTTCTGTCTGCACTATTTCTCTGGCCCCAATATCGTGAAGTTTAAAATAAATTCCTAAAGCCAGCCACACGTGCTAGGTGAAAAGGAAGCTCAGACAGAGAAGAGAGCACCAAATAAAGGGTGTTGTGAGGACCCTCCCAGGGTGGGAGAAGCATGCTAAAAGTAGTTTATAGACCAAACATGATTGCCACTCAATGCCTCTCTTGCAAAACACAGTACCCAAAAGAAGAGAGAGAGAGAACAAGGGGGAATGCCCTGCCACAGAGGCAGGGTGGGACGGGGTGGGGGGGATGGGGGGTGGGGGGGATGCTGGGACCCGTGGTGGTGGAGGATGGGCACTGGTGGAGGGATGGGTACTTGATCATTGTATAACTGAAACCCAAGCACAAAAATTTATAAGTCTATAACTATACCACATGGTGTTTCACTAATAAAAAAATTTAAAAAAAGATTATATAAAAAATTTGATCTTAAATAAAATTGATAAAGAGGAAAGCATTTCAAAACAAAAAAATAAATTCCATTAATTTGAGCAAGGTTTTTATTCCCAAGAATTAATTTACTTAAATTTGATATTTAGTACTGATCAATTTAAATTTGTACCTGATCCACTTCTAAATTAAGGGCTTATTCTCAGGCTCTCTGTTTTTCTATAATCATTTCAGTGAATTAAACACTACTTTCTTTTGTATTTAATACATAATATTAGAGATCCATTTTCTAATGAAATACAGCCAATTCCTTAATCAATCAAACTTATAATCAAAGTATTTTTTGTGTGTCAGGTGATGTGTGAAAAGCAAAGTAGCAAACCAGTCATTATACATGAAATTTTCTAATTTTAAGTCAATATGAATTTTACATTCTTGCTAATGCTAGTTACATGAGAAGGAAGAAAACTGAAACTAATAAATTTAAGACTTTTTAACATAAAAATTGAAAGATACCAAGCAGCTAATGATCTGTTGGCATATATAAAGTACAGATGATACTACTATGATGTCAAATAAAAGTAGCCTATCATTATATTTGTATTTTAGTAGCCTCTTGTTTGGATGATTTGGTATCACATAATTGTATCTTGCCCACAACTACTCAGTGAAGAAGGCTCATGTTTAATAGTGCCATTTCGGACCAAAATGACATTTGTGTTAAATAGAAATAGTGAATAGAAGCAAAATATTAAATATGAGAATCAGAAAGAAACTACATAATTAATCATATAATAGCGAAGGCGAAATTGAGAGGTCCAGGCAAGCAGAGCATGATAGCAAGCTGCTTATTGTAATCTAGGCCAGATGGCATGCCTTTCCCTCTCAAGACAACCAATTTAAGACACAGACCAAAACTTGAACTTCAAGGGGAACAGAGAAAAAACGGCACTGAGATGCTGATTCATAAGTATGTGCTTATACTTTTCAGTCAAGGTCTGGGGAGAGGTAGTTAGGAATGAGAAGGGATCATTATGCCCATCATAGATGGAAATGATCATTGTGGGTAAGAACTGAGTGCTGAAAGTAGGTAAAGGAACAAACACGACAGTCTTTCTGTATTACTGCAAACCATGTTTCCCAAAAAGGAAAGACAGAGATATAGAGTGTGCCATAGAGGCTCACTGGTATGGGGGATGGTAGGAGGAAAACGAGATTGGTGGTGGGAAATTTAAACTTATGAAGAGATGGGTGTTGCACATTGTACAATTGAAACCCAATCATGAACAACATTTACTTGTGTATCTCAAAATTATTTAATTTTTTAAAAAGGAGATTCATAGATTGATGTTCATCTTTCATATGTACACACATTCAATACTCATACATATACGCATTATGCACTCAAATGTATACAAACACTATGCAATAAACACCAGGAAGGAAAATGTAATTTAAATTAACAGAAAGCTTTCTTAGATTTCAAATTTGTATCTTTCAAAATAGAGGGTGTTAGTTCTAGGTTTCTAGGTATCATTTTTAATTGTTTTTCTTTTACTATTATTTTCTATTACAGATATTTAAGAAACAATTGATGATTTTTTTCCTCTTTTCAACCCTTTGCATTACTTCTTCCCTCCCTCTTTTCTGTCTTTATTTCTAGCACACCTTCTTCACTTAATCTTTTCATTTTTATCAGTTTTTAATTTATTTTTATATTCCATATTTTCTTCAACTGAATGAGCTGAATTAATTTAATGGTAAATGAATAGAATCTGAAATCTCACATATAACTAGATCCAAGGACCTGGTAAGCGCTCATTATAAAGCAGTGTTTAAAACCCAAGAAATGTAAGTTTTTAAAAAAAAATGCAAAACTATTATATCAAAAATGGGCTTGAGAAAAACATATAGTACATTTTTTTATCTTTTTTTTTTTTTGCTTTTTGGGTCACAACAGCCGATACTCAGGGGTTACTCTGCACTCAGGAATCCCTCCTGGCAGAGCTTGGGGGACCATATGGGATGCTGGGAATTGAACCCGGGTTGGCTGCATGCAAGGCAAATGCCCTACCCGCTGTGCTATTGTTCCAGACCCATTTTTTTTTACTTTTTTTAACTTTAATTCATATTTCTGTACACTTTCCTGCTTCTAATAGGTCATAATTACAATGCTTGTTATTCCAAATTAAGAACATGGGATTGTGATGTAATTTACAGGAAAATATACCTGAAAGTTTTATAAGATAACAAAGTTTGAATCTATGATGAGATATAACAATTTTCATAAATTTTCTCTTGTGCTTTTTTTGATAATCCCATTAGATATTTAGCTGTGAAAAGCAATGTAAAATGTTATACTGTATATCTGCTAAGGGGGCAGGAATGGAAGTAGTTTGGATAATGGGAGAGGAAATGTCATTTTGGTGGTGTGGTTGGTGTTCGGACATTAAATGCCTTTAAGAACTGTATCATGAACAACATTGTACACCACAGTGTTTAAGTATAAAAATTAAAAAAAAATAAAAGTAGGAAACTACATTTGAAAAAATAAGTTTGTCAATTAATGTAGTTACATTTATCTTCAATAAACCAATAAATAGGAAATACCTTACTTGTTCCTTAATATAAAGAAGATGAATTTATGATGCAGAATCGGTGTGGACTTTAAAGAATAAGAAAGAAGTCACAGCAGCTCACATTATTATTACTTGAGGCTTCTGGTAAGAGGTAAAGACTTAGCTTTCTCCATTGTATATGTTGATTCTCAGAGACAAGTATTAGAAATTTTACAGTATTTTAACAATGTGAAGTGAATTCAAGAGAATGTCTATGACACAGCAGAGATAATTTTTTTAAGTTTATAAAGAATCAATTCGGGAAAAGTCACATAACATTTAAATATCGTTATGTGCTATATAACTCAGACACTGAATTTAAATGTAGGAATTCTTCAATTCAAATTTTTATGAACTGTTGTGTTGCATCATGAGAAGGCTTATACATTATAAAGTTCTTATAAATGAAAACAGACCATGCCTTCCAAATAGGAAGTCAAATAATCCTTTAAATTTAACAAAATCACTTACTGGCCTTTACGGACATGATAGCCATGGATATAAGAAGACTATATCTTAGAGGAAACCACAAGATTTGTGCCCAGCATCAAATGAAGATTTAGGCTTCCTCAATACTAAACATCAAAAAAAAATGTCGGACTGGAGCAATAGTACAGTGGGTAGGGCGTTTGCCTTGTATACAGCCGATCCGGGTTTGATTCGATTTCCAGCATCCCATATGGTCCCCTGAGCACCATCAAGAGTAATTCCTGAGTGCAGAGCCAGGAGTAACCCCTGTGCATTGCTGGTTGTGACCCAAAAAGCAAAAAAAAAAAAAAAAAGTAAAAAAACTATATATTTCCACACATGGCAATAAAGATAAAATCAGAATATTTATTCTCCACAGACTGAGTATATAAGGCAATTTAAATTATTAGATTTGAAAAATTTCATATTGTTTATTACTACAGTTTACCCTGAGTTCAAGCACAAGACTTAAGAATGTTTTTGTAAATAAAAGTTCAATAAAGGACCCATAATTTCTCTGTTCATACAAATGCTGACATAATCAACTTTATATCACAGGTATAATGCCATGGCCCTACATAAATGCATATACTGAAATAAAGTTAAATTTCCAGGAAAAAAGTATTTAGACTTCTTGTCATTTTCAATTTTCTTTTGTTAATAAAGCTTAATACCACTGATGTATAAATACTCCATTTAGCATGCTTTTCTCTCAAATAACAGGGATTACCTTCAAAACGGCTCAGATGGTTAATCCACTTATACTGGGTTTTACTGCTAATCTTTTGCTATTTTCTTGGTGTTCTAAAAAGAATGCTATTTTATAGAATTACACTGATAGAAAGGATTTTAATAAGTCCTAGAGTGATTTAATTTGCTTTTAATCGTGAGCAAAACATTTTAAATAGTAATTTTCAAAATTATTAACAAATATATTTATATAAATTTATAATTTTCAGTGCCAATTATGATATGCTTATAATCTACATATAAGAATATTTGAGAAATAAGTAACAATTCGATAAGACATTTCCATATTTTTACCAAACAGGTAAAAAAGTCATTTTCCATTCTAGTGATATCTATTCTAGTGATAATATGTAAAGAAGAAAGCAAGTTATATGGTCGGGGTATCATCTTTGTGTAAATGACCCGAAGAGAAGTAGACTGTGTAATCTAATAGAAGAGGCAAAAACAATATATATTAGCATGAATTTCAAGAGTTAAAATCTTGTAATATTCTATGCATCTAAAAACTTCAATGATTTTAGAAAAAAGTACAATGAATATAAAGTTTTAAATGAAGGGAGCATTCAACTTCAGTTCATGACATTAACCTATGGTCTGTATTAATGTTGTATTTTAGGGTTAAAATATAACTCAATGATTTATATAAGAAAATTATACTATTCTTTAAAGAATTGTTCTCAGAACATTTCTGAAGAACGAAGCTTTGGGAGACAAGTAGAAATGCGGGGAAATAATTTACCAGAGTTTTCAACAGATGTATTATAAAAAAACATTTCTCTGAACAAAGTAATTTTAAAAATTACTAGGAATAACAAACAGCTATTTCATTTTACACATTTTAAATAAAAAATTAACAATTATGTAAAAACTGTCTCGTGTGTTAATAAAATATTTAGCAGTGAAATTGATTAATAAATAAATAATATGCTTCAAAAGCATTATTAGCATGCATACACACATATGTGCATATATATTTAGATAGATAGATGATGATAGATGGATAGATAGATAGATAGATAGATAGATAGATAGATAGATAGATAAGAGAGATAGATAGATCAGGCCCAGTGAGCCCATTCACACTGAAGTAAACCATAGTTTTTAAGTACCAGATAATTTATCTCTCTGTAACTGTAATCATAGAGAAAATATATTATCAAATATGTATGAAAACATTAAAGACTATCTATGTTCACGTGAAAGTGGATCTTGTAATCTGATATCTCCAATATCTAGTGCAGTAAGTTTTCTCTTCTTGTGAGTCATTTATCATTATTTTTCTTCACCACATGATTTTAAAAATGTTACTGACAGTGCCAGGCCATTTTATTATAAGCAAAGAAAGCTACTAAAGTTATTCTAGATTTCAAATTATTTTACCCAATAATAATCTCAAATTGAAACAGAGCCTGGAATTTTCCCAGTTTCTCCAGTTTCTGGGCTACGGTCTCTGTAGCCTTCTCAGGATTTGGGCCAGATCAGTCCCCTTCCTGCTTTTATCTGTGTTAATTTAACAGTCAGAAGCTGAACAGTCTCAGAAATTTTATATCCCTGAATAACAATTAGGAAGAATTGTCTTTCCCAAAAAATCAGTAGCTTAGTTTGATCACATTATTAGAATTTTGTGTTTTCTTGAAATCACCCACCAAAATTAGTAATTATAGAATTTGTTTCTCATTTAAAAATTATTCTCACTTATATTATGTAAATAGCTGAACAAATTATTGCCATATAAAATATGCTTTGAGGCTATAGAGACAGTACAGAGGGCACTTACTTTGGATGCAGGCAACCTAAGTTTGATCCCTCTCACCACATATGGTCTCCCAGGCGCTACCAGAAGTGATAGCTGACAGATGAGCCTGGTGGAAACCCTGAGCACAACCAGCTGTGTCCCCAAAATAACATAAAACCTTCTTTGGAATAAAAAAATTGAAATAGATGACTAAATTTTGACGGATCAAGACATACTTATTTTATTACTGTATATTTTCCAATTTCCAAGTAAAAAATATAAATTCAGTTGTTATTTGGAGCGATAGCACAGCGGGTAGGGCGTTCGCCTTACAAGCGGCCAACATGGCCGACCCGAGTTCGATTCCTCCGCCCCTCTCGGAGAGCCCGGCAAGCTACCGAGAGTATTCGATATGCCAGACACAGTAACAACAAAATCTCCAATGGAGACGTTACTGGGCCCGCTCGAGCAAATCGACGATCAACGGGAGGGCCTTTACCTATTTAAATATACACAAAATACACATTTTTACAAATGAAGTTGATAAAACTTTTTAGTGGTGCATAATACAAATCAGATTTTTGATAATTAAACTAGATTTGACTACTTTCATTAATTAATAAAATAATTGCTTACTAAAATAATTAAAATCAATGATATATAAAGTGCAAGACTAAAATTTAAAAATAAAAGTTTTAAGTGAATTTCAGTTAGTGAAATTTGATATTGAGATTAAAATTATACTGTTTTCTTAAATAAATCATCTATAAGATGTAGATATTTATCATAAAAAGTATGTGTAAAACCAAGGTAACTTTTTAATATTGACTCCCGAGTTCATTATTTTTTCTTAAAGCACTGAATTTTTAGTTCAGAAATACAAAAATAAAGAATTGAAGATATCAAATATCTGTGTATTGACATTCAGATAGTAGTGCTAGATACATTTGAGTTACTAGATATGAAACAATCTTTAAACCAATTTTATTTGACATATGTTGAAAAATCAAATTACTCATATGAACCAGATTAATGTGTTTTAAATATCTTCTCAGTTCTTATGAGATTATATCAGCACTATGTGATCATTCAATTCTAAAAGATTAAAGTGCAAATACCTAAAAATTGAAAAGATAAAAAAATTTTCATTGTTAGATCAATTTGATTAAAATGCAACAAGCTGCATCTCAAATAACTGCTGAAGAATACTATGCATTCAGCATTGCAGTCAATGTTTCCGTGTATACTAAGTCACCATTTATAATCATCTGTATGAAAATATGTTCTTTTCAATTTCAATAAATACAACAGTAAAATATATAAAGTGGAATACTATTTGAGCATGCAATGTATATTATATACACTGTATTATAGAGTATCATTTATCTAATTATCTTACCACTACAAATCTTACTTATGTCACAAAATATTTTTCTGAATTGAAAATGATTGACAAGTATTCAAATACTTAAACTTTTTATGCAATTTGTGTCAGAACACTTAACTTTTGAAAATGGATAAGTTCTCAGCCTAAGTTATTTTATATAATTGAGATATTTTAAACAATTCTTCTAAGTAAGTCGTGGAAAAATCTCATAAAATCAGCATATTTTCTTAACTATGGATCTATTTATTTATTTATTTATTTATTGAATCACTGTGGGAAAGATTACAAAGCTATCAGGTTTAGGTCTCAGTCATGCAAATATCAAACATATTTCCCTTTACCAATACTTATTTTTTACCATGAAGAACCCCAATAAAACCCCACCCCCCACTCCTCCCAGTCCCTGTGGGGCAGATGAATTCTAGTTAACACTCTATCTGCTTTGATTAGATTCATTGTTTCAATAAAAGATTCACCACTATTATTTAGAGTTTACCCCCCCCCCAAATCAGACATGCTGAAAAAGCATTGTGAAGTGATTTGCTTTCTACAGCTGGGTTCAAGAATTAAATGTTGGTTTTGGATTTCTCCTATTTTACTTATTGACCCTGGAAGTATTTCTACTGAAAGTCAGATAGTTAAGAAATTGGTTTCTGTGCTCTGGAGTCGTGGCTGTGCTGGAGAGCCGCTAGTGGGGGGCAACTGGTGACCTTGGTAGAGCGTGAAGGGCGGACCGAAACGCCCCCCTTCCCATGAGGTTTTAGTGGCCCCCCACACCCCTGGCTCATACCTGCTGTCCACGAGGCTCCCATGCAGCCTCCATCTTTCTTTCCAGAGAGGAGAGGGCGAATGCGGCAACACCCTTTCCCCTCCGGGCAGACTTGATGGCCTGGATTAACGCATAGTCCGTTCACTTTTCTGCTCCAAGCTGCTGGGTTCTGCATTAAGTCCTTGTGCTTCTGGGGCCGTGGCTGTGCTGGAGAGCCGCTCGCGGGGGTCAACTGTTGACCTCGGTAGGGCGTGAAGGACGGACCGGAACGCCCCCCTTCCCATGAGGTTTTAGTCGCCCCCACACCCCCGGCTCATACCTGCTGTCCACAAGGCTCTTATGTGGCCGCCATGTTTCTTTCCAGAGGGAGGAGGGTGGAAGGGAGCAACACCCTTTCCCCTCCGGGCAGACTTGATGGCCTGGATTAACGCATAGTTCTTTCACTTTTCTGCTCCAAGCTGCTGGGTTCTGAATTAAGTCCTTGTGCTTCTGGGGCTGTGGCCGTGCTGAAGAGCCGCTTGTGGGGGGCAACTGGTGACCTTGGTAGGGCATGAAGGACGGAGCGGAACGCCCCCCTTCCCATGAGGTTTTAGTCGCCCCCACACCCCTGGCTCATACCTGCTCTCCACAAGGCTCCCATGCAGCCGCCATCCTTCTTTCCAGAGAAGAGAGGGCGAATGGGGCAACACCCTTTCCCCTCCGGCAGACTTGATGGCCTGGATTAACGCATAGTCCGTTCACTTTTCTGCTCCAAACTGCTGGGTTCTGCATTAAGTCCTTGTGTTTCTGGGGCTGTGGCCGTGCTCCAAACTTAACTCTGATTTTCAGGGAGAAACGTTGGGTGGTTTACTTCCCATTGATCACTTTGTATATAGAGAGATGTCGCATGGCCGCATAAGCGGCCGCACGGTTTTGAGGAAAAGTCCTAGTTCCCGCATACTCGAGCTGTGCTTGTAGAGGCTTCTGGTCACCGGGGTTCCATCTGGGGGAGGCGGGATGCGGTACCTACCCTATCTGGGACTTCCCGATGATCTCGGCTCTTTTTGGAACCTGTTTTTTTTTTTTTTTCCCCTCCAGGAGCTGTGCATCCCGCCCTCCATGTGGCCCTTCTCTTTTGCTGTAATTATGGATCTTTTATGAGTCAATTTGTCACTTGATGTAAACTACTAAATTTTTCGAAAGACATGGTATGGCCAACAGACACATGACAAATTGTCCATCAGTGTTTATCAGGGGAATGTAAATCAAAATGACAGCAAGATATCACCTCAAACTAGCAAGAATGGTCAACATCTATAAGTTCTGAAAGAGCAACTATTGGCAAAGATGTAGAGAATAAGGGAACCTCATTCATTAATGGCACTGCAGATTGCTTCAGGCCATACAGAAACAGTCTGCAGGTAATGAGAGATCATTTAGGGGACAGGAGTGTCTGTCTTCTATGCACAAAAAAAAAAATAAACAACAAATGACTATCTGATCACCTCCAGGTATAGTTCTGAAGTCAAAAAGCTTGTCCAGGGTAGCCTGCTGGATACAGACTCTGCTGCAGTGCTAAGATAAAGCACTAAACCATTCTACCCACTTGATTGAGTACCACTGTAGCCTCATATCCTTTCACCCCTGCTTGGAGGTTCCTCCACCCCTAGGGCAAGCAAAATTAAAAAAAAAAAACTAGCATAGACTTTTATTAAAAAAAAATAACATGGTAGTGCAGCGATAACACAGCAGATAGGGTGTTTGCCTTGTACACGGTGCAACCACCTTCGATTCCCAGCATTCCATATGGTTCCCCGATCACTTCCAGGAGTAATTCCTGAGTGCATGAGCGAGGAGTAATGCATGTGCATTGCCGGGTGTGACTCAAAAAGAAAATAAAAAAATGAAAATTTTTAAAAATTGTAAAATGATGTAATCAGTAATTCTCAGACATCACATCTACTTAAACAATACGTAAGTATTCAGTTGAAAATATGGAAGCATACTTATTACAACATTAGGTATAGAGTCATGATCTAGCAGGGAGCCGGAGAAAAAGCTGGCAGTGAGGATACAAGTTCTCACAGAGTTGAGGGTGAAACTGTGGTTCCAGAACCATAGCAGTGAGCCCCCTTTTTGAGCTCCTTTTGTCGATAATATTTAAGTTACCTTATGGGAAAAAAAAGAAAACTTTTTCAAATCAATCATATTTACTTTCAGCTGTTTCCTTTTTATTGTTCGGTGGTATACTTTTTTCCATATCTTCCTTTATTGCCGAAATCCCAGAATTCTCAGTTTTGTTTATGGTGATAAAATTTCTCAAATTCCTGACTTTACATAGCTGAGACTTATTTAATAAACACTATTATCATACGCACCTACACTATATGTCTCCTGCTAAATCTGCAAGCCTTGAATGTGGCACTTTTTAGAATCTCAGGGCTAGGACAAAGTAGACATTACTGGTGCCTGCTTGAAGCAATTGACGAACAACAGGATGATCTTGATTGTGATCATGAAATCTGCAAGCAGAATACCACTAAATTTCTCTAGTTGAAGATACAGGAAAAATTGAAAAGAGCAAACATTACTGCTTTTAAGCACATGATCCAACTATAGTTGTTTGCTCTTCCAGTGTCTATTGAAAAGTTACAGCTATTTACTAAAAAAAAAAAATTACACAACTTTTTTTATTGCTTTCATTTTTAATCATATATTCTACTTTCTTTTTTTAGTTTTATGGTGATAGTATCGGTTTATAGTTTTGTACATATTTAAGGGTACAATTTCACAAAATGCATGCTACCATCCAACACCAAAAAAAAAAAAAAGTACCAATACAGTTTGCCACAGTGCAGTGGACTTTGGCTTTATTTTGATCCCATTCTCCAGCTCTTTCTGGAAACCATTGGTTTGTGGACATTGTGCAATGGTTCGCTTTCTGTTGAATTTCTTTGTCTAATTTTGTTTCTCTATAGTTGACTTATAGTGAGATCGTCTGGTATTTATTCTTATTTTGCTTAACAATCCTCATCCAGTAACACCAGTATTTTAGCAAAAGTGCCATTTCATCTTTTCTTTTGTGGGGCTGGGGGTCTGAAGAGTGTCTCCTTCTGTATATATACCAAAACATTTTATTCAATTTTATCAAACAGATTCTTATTTTTTTCCAGATTTAGATAATAGCCAATAGTTATGCCGAGACATAGGTCATCATGTTTGGTCAATCGTCTACATCCAGCACACATGTACCATCTTGAGCAAGCCCTCAAACCATCATTTACCATGCCCCTTCTCCATCCAGCTGCCTTTTCCGCTAGAACATGAGATTGACTTCCATGCCATCAAGCAATTCTCCTGACCCTTATCCCTACTATCCTTAGATGTTAGTCTCCTATTATGTTACTTTATATTCCACAAATGAATGCAGACATTCTATGTCTGTCCCTCTGCTTCTGACTCATTTCACTCAGCATAATGCTCTCCATGTCTACTCACTTGTATGCAAATTTCATGATTTCACCTTTTCTAACAGTTGCATAGTATTCTGTTGTGTAGATAAATAGGGAGACATTTAAATTCAACGTCTTTATATACAAGTGCATATCTTTTTTTATTAAAATATATATTTTTATTATAGCACAGCGGGTAGGGCGTTCGCCTTTCAAGCGGCCAACATGGCCGACCCGAGTTCGATTCCTCCACCCCTCTCGGAGAGCCCGGCAAGCTACCGAGAGTATTCGATATGCCAGACACAGTAACAACAAAGTCTCCAATGGAGACGTTACTGGGCCCGCTCGAGCAGATCGACGATCAACGGGAGGGCCTTTACCTTTACCTTTACCTTTGGTGGGAGCCACACCCAATGGTGTTCAGACCTTTCTCCTAGTGCACTCAGGACCACGCCTGTTAGTAGTCCGTGGACCATGTATGGTGCCAGGGAACAAACTCAGTTTTGACATTTGTAAAGCAAATACTCCATCTGCTAGATTATTGCATCAGTCCCAAATTATATTTTCTTAAGTTTTTTTAAAAGTCTATTATCAGTTTTAACAAAACCTACATATTTACTGTATTTATTTAGTTGACAGATAATTCTATATACTAATAAAATATAAAACTTAGAACTCTTTGAAAACTATAAAATTAGGATATGATAAATTTCAATTCAATGCTACTCTAAATTTTTCATAATCATGCAGTTTCTGAATGATAAATTACATTTGGCACTCTATAAAACTATTAACCTTGTTCTCCTTGATATCACATTGGATTTTGAAGTAATAGCTCATTTTTTTATAAACTGTTACTCTATTCTGTGACCTTTTTATGCCTCATCTACCTATATTTTATAAAGTACATCTGTGGAGTATTTGGCAGTGCAATGACTGAAACATTTAAATCATAAGCAGGCTTCTTTGATATTTGTGAGTCCTGAAGGCAATAGCTATTACTCTATTATCGTACCATAATTTTTCACATAATATAATTTCTAATTAAATCTTTCAATTAACATTATTTTATATATCACTCTATGCACCTTAAACCATGTTTGATTTAAGATGAAAATCAAAAGAAAAATAAACTTATAGAGATACTTGCATAAAATTGCTAAACAAGAGCTATTCTGAATAAAATAATTGCAAATAAATTAAAAAATATTTGTGTTGCCATCAATGCATCTCCTCAGCTCTGTTAGTATTTTCTGCTTTAATTGGTGTATGTAAGTTAGTAAACGTTACATCCACTTGTTCTAGTATACCTTAACCATTATGTAATGTCCATATTTTGATTATTTTCTTTGAATTTAATACTACTTGATCTGAGTATGATTTTCTCTGCATTTCTTAGACAGCACAGTATTGTTCTTTTACAATCTAATAGTTTAGACAATGAAAAATTTTAAAGTGCAAAAATAATATAAATTTAAATTTTTTTAAATTTAAATGTTATTGATTGACATAGTTTTTGAAGTTTATCAAAAATTATTTTGAAAAAATTAAAAAGCTGTCTCTTACTGTAGGGAATATTATTTAATTTAAAACCATTTTATACCCTTCTTCCTGCCCAGACGAGACCCCAAGTTGCCACCCACAAACGGCTCCTCCAGCACGGAGTGGCCATGATCCCAGAGGTACACAAACCAATCTCGAAACCCCGTGGCTTCTGGCAGAAATCCCTCTGGACTTAATTACTAATATATCAGAAATCAAAAATTGTGCCACAGCCAGCGTGGCATCATATGCTGTTCATTATCAGCAATAGTACTGCACTGTCCTGTAATAATGTCCTCCCATTGTTCATTGCTTTGCTCGAGTGGGCACCAGGAATGTCTCCACTGTGAGACTTGTTACTGTTTTTGGCATATCAAATACACCACAAGGAGCTTGCCAGGCTCTGCTGTGCAGGCAGGATACTCTCAGTAGCTTGTTGGGCTCTCTGAGAGGGATGGAGTTATTGAACCCAGGGCAGCCAAGTGCAAGGCAGACACACTACCTGCTGTGCTATCACTTCAGCTTCATTATCAACAATAGAAAACAAATTATCTAATGATGCCTTTTCAGCAGGTCTGATTGTTGGGGGAAAATTCAAAATAATAATGGTGGGTCTTCTGTCGAAAAATTGGATATAATCAAAGTAGAGAGAGAGTAAAGTGGAAATCATCTGCCACACAGGCAGTGGGAGAGGTGGCATGGGGGTATATTTTATTTTAAAAGTAGTTTAACCTATTGTTTTGGTAAAGGTCATAGTTTTAGTAAGAAATAAATTTATCAAAATTATTTTTGACTGACCCATTAAACATATAAATATACTATCAATTTAAACTAAAAAGTAAACATTAAAACTGAATTTCTTACAGGTTAAATATTTGATTATTTATCTTATTAGTTATTGTTTGAAGATGTGTTATTATAGCAAATTCAGCTTCTTGTCCTCAGGTAGTTAAGATTAAAAGCAGAGGACTGGATATACAATGACAAATTCATTAGAAACTTTAATTGAGAACAAGGGAAGTGTAACAATGCTGGGGATTAGAATTATCCTTAAATAAGAACCACAGGAAGGGTGGAAAAAATTATCTTTTTATATTATTTTACTATATTAGGAAGATGGGTGAGCACTCTGCATTAGGCTTATTACATTTGAGATGGGAATATAAAGGGTTTAGAGAAAAGTAAGATGTTTGAAGTAATTAACTTCTGTGTATATTGAGTACAGATCTTAGGCCCATTGTCGGTGCCTTTCTTTCTAATCATATTTCTAATCTGACCTGCATATTTGCCTAAAATTATTTATTTATTTATTGAATTCTAATGAATGACCCTGAGATGCAGTTAAATACTTGCAAGCTTGCATGATTATGTTTCTGTCATACAATGTTTGAGTACCCATCCCTATACCATACCCACTATCCATCACCATTGTTTCCATTATCCAACTCACCACCACCATGCTGCCTCTGTAGCAGGCACATTTCCTCTTTCTCTCTCCTTCTGGGTGTTATGGTTTGCAATACAAATACTAAGCAATCACCATGTTTGCTCCATAGTCTACTTTCAGCACACATCTACCATCCCGAGAAAGCACTCCAACCATCTTTTACTTAGTGGTTCCTTCTCTATCCCAGCCTTTTTTCCCCCCAGCACATGAGATCAGCTTCCAACCATGGAATGATCCTCCTGGCCCTTATCTCTACTATTCTTAGGTGTCAGGCTCCTACTGTGCATTTGCCTCTTGTTCTTATGTGCTGTACCAGATGTTTTTTAATATGAAATGTGATAGTATTCACTTTTAATCACTCTTTTAGTTTATTCATTTTTACATAGAATGCCAATATTTGAGAAAGTTTTTCACTTAAGTATTCCGGAATTTAATTACTTTAGCATTGTCGTTTATTTCTCTGAAATCTGTATACAACAGATAAAATACTAACATCTATTCATTATTTATAAGCAATATCTAAGCAATATTCATTTAGGTTTGCCTAAAGTACGGAATCAAAAGTTATCCAATGTCCAAGTAATTTTATTTATCAATAAATTATTATCCACCCTTATATATTTTTTAGGGGGAGGAGTGCATTGGCCAACATATTCAATTATGCTCAGGGCTTACTCTTGGCTCTGCATTCAGGGACACTCATGGTGAGATTCAGGAAACTGTACATCTTTGTTTTCTATTTAAATAGAAAACTACTAATAGTTAAGCTTTCCATGAATAGTTTAAGTTATCTGGAACTTTGTAAGTAGTCCTGTGTCCTTACTCATTCACAATTTCCTAAAACTATTACTAAATAGGATTTACAAATGGGGACGGGGATGAAAACAACATTGATGCAGTCTTAAATATGAGTGGGGAAAAGACTTAACATTTTATTAGTATTAACATTCTATCCATTTTTATAACTGAGATTGAAAATTATAAAAATTATTTGGTTATTTTGCTTTTTAATTTATACCCTTATCTATATGAATTACATAACTATGATTATAGATATGTGCACACATATGTGTCTCTTTATAACATGTTCATATTTTTGCGCCTTTTAAATAAATTATGTATTTAATTAAAACTAATGACAGTGCTTGCTTCGGCAGCACATATAGTAAAATTGGAGCAATACAGAGAAGATAAGTATGGCCCCTGCGCAAGAATGACATGCAAATTCGTGAAGCATTCCACATTTTTAAAGAAACAATGGATAGGACAATCAAGAAAATCCAGGAAGAAATGAGAGGAGATATTGAAAATGTCACAAATAAAAGATTCGGTAGATGAAATAAAAAAATCAGTCTGTGCCTTCAACAGTAGAATGTCCACAGTTGAAGACAGAATCAGTGAGCTGGAAGATCAGCTGCACCAAGCCAACAGGTGAAAACAAACAACGGCAAGAAAATTCAAAATGGCTCTAGAGCAAATCAGAGTCCTATAAGACGATACCAAGAGAACAACATTAGAATCATTGGAGTACCAGAGGGTCATGGAAACAATCCCAATGAAAAATCCACAGTTAAAAAATTATTGCTGAAAAATTCCCGGAGGTTTACAATGCAGCCATTCAGATTTAAGGGTGTGAGCTAAAAGAGACACCAACAAAAACACTCCAAGACATATCACAGTTAGAATGATGGATGCTGCGGATAGAGACACGATATTGCAAGCAGCAAGGTCAAAGAAGGAAGTCACATACAAAGGAGCACCTCTTAGATTCACAGCTGACCTATCAGAGGAAACCCTCCAAGCATGAAGGCAATGGTAGGATATAGTGAAAAAACTCAATTCTCACTTCACTAAGAATACTCTATCTGACTAAACTCTCACTCAAACTCAAAGGAACGGTACAGTGTTTTGTGGACAAACAGCAGCTCAGGAACTTCATAGACTCAAAACCAAACTTAAAAGAATGGCTAAAGGGGTTACTATAAGACAAGACAAACCCTACAAGCACAACATACCCTTACAGAAAGATGATAAAAACCCATAACAATAGTCTCTCTCAACGTGAATGGTCTAAATCACCAATTAAGAGACACAGAGTGGCAAAATGGATTCAGAGACAGAACCCAAAATTCTGATGCCTACAAGAAACTCATCTGAACAGTCAGCAAACACAGACTCAAAGTTAAAGGAGAGAAAACAATCCTGCAGGGAAACAGCTCCCTAAATAAAGCTGGGGTGGCCATACTACTATCCAAGATCATAAATTTCAGGTTGCAAAAGATTAGAAGGGACAGCGAAGGCCATCAAGGGATATGTACAACAGGAATAAATCACACTCTTAAATGTATATGCACCTAATGAGGGAACAGTTAAATATTTAAAACAACTGCTAAAAGATTTTAAGGAGGGCACTGATAGCAATACAATAGTAGCAGGAGACTTCAACATTGCCTTATAACCTCTGGATCAGTCAAAAAGAACAAAACTCAGCAAGGAAACATTGCTCTTGTAGGAAGAAACAGAAGAGAGAGGGCTTATAGACCTATACAGGGCTTTAAACCCCCAAAAGAAAGAATATGCATTCTTCTCCAGTGCACATGGAACATTTTCCAAAATAGAGAATGTGTGAGGCCACAAAACACACCTCAATAGAATCAGGAAGATAGAAATAGTATGAACAATCTTTTCAGACCAAGATGCACTGAAAATAGAAGTGAATCACACGCAGACATGGAGAAACAAAACAAACACCTGGAAATTAAACAAATCAATGTTGAACAACAAATGGGTCAAGAAGGAAGTCAAGGAAGAAATCCAAAGATAGCTGGAAACAAATGAGAATGAAGACATGAGCTAACAGAATCTATGTGATGCAGTAAAGCCATGTTAAGGGGAAAATTTGTAGCTCTGCAAGCATTCCTCAGGAAGGAAGAAAGGGCCCACATAAACAACTTGACTTCACAGATCAAGATCTTAGAAAACTACCAACAAAAGGAGTACAAACCAGGCAGAAGGAAAGAGATCATGAAACTTAGAGCAGAAATCAATGACATGGAAACCAAAAAAAAATCTGAAAGATCAATAAAAACAAGAGATATTTCTCTGAGAAAATAAACAAGATATATAAACCACTAGCAAGACTCACAACAAGAGAGAGAGAAACCTAATAAACTGAATCAGAAATGAGAAGGGGAATATCACAACAGAAAACAAAGAAATTCAAAAGATCATCAGAGACTACAGACTTGAAAGTCTGTATGACATGAAACAAGAGAACATAGAAGAAATCGATAAATTACTGGATTCCTAAAATCTCCCAATTGAATCAAGAAGACCTAAAGTACCTGAATAGTCCTATTAACATCAAGGCAATTGAAACTGTAATCAAAAGTTAGCCCAAAAACAAAAGGCCAGGTCCAGATAGATTCAGTAGCGAATTTTTACAAACATTTTATGAGGACCTATTGCCAGTTCTTCTTAAGCTTTTCCAGGAAATTGAAAAAACGGAAACTAACCCAAACAGTTTCTATGAAGCCCATATCTCTCTAGCAACAAAAAGAAACAAAGACACTACAAGTAAAGAAAACTACAGGCAGATATCCCTGATGAGCACGGATGCAAGGATTCTCAACAAAATACTAGCAAATAGAATTCAACAACTCATCAAAAAGATCATACACCATGACCAAGAGGAATTTATCCCGGGGATTCAAGGATGGTTTAACATTTGGAAATCAATCAACATAATCCATCATATCAACAAAAGAAATGATAAAAACCATATGATCATATCAATAGATGCAGAGAAAGCATTTGACAAGATCCAGCACCCGTGTCTGATGAAATCCTTTACCAAAATGGTTAGAAAGTTTACTTTCCTCAATATAGTTAAAGCCATATACCACAAGCCTACAGCAAGCATCATCTTCAATGGGGAAAACCTGAGAGTCTTCCCTCTAAGATCAGGGACAAGATAAGGATGTCCACTCTCTCCACTGCTTTTCAATATATTACTGGAAGTACTTGCCATAGCGGTTAGGCAAGAAAAAGATATTAAGGGCATTCAGATAGGAAAGGAAGAAATCAAGTTTTCAATATTTGCAGATGATATGATACTATACTTAGAGAACCCTAAAACCTCTACCAAGAACCCCATAGAAACAATAGACTTCTATAGCAATGTTGCAGTCTATAAAATAAATACACAAAAGTCTATGGCATTACTATATGCAAATAATGAGAGAGAAGAAAGTGACATGAATAAAAACAATCCCGTTCACAATTTGCCACAAAAAAATCACATACCTAGGTATGAGCTTAACTAAGGTAGTAAAAGACCTGTACAAAGAAATCTACTAAATGTTACTTCAGAAAATTAAATAGAACAGGAGAAAATGGAAAGATATCCCCTGCTCATGGATCAGGAGAATTAACATTGTCAAAATGGCAATACTTGCCAAAGCATTGTACAAATTCAATGCAATCCTCATAATGATACCCACAGCATTCTTCAAAGAAATGGAGCAAACACTCCTGAAATTCATATGGAACAATAAGCCCCCACGAAAAACTAAAGCAGTTCATGGGAAAAAGAAAATGGTAAGAATCAACCTCCCTAACTTCAAACTCTACTAGAAAGTAGTAATAATTAAAACAGCATTGCACTGGAACAAAGGCAGAGCTGCAGACCAATGCAACGGTGTTGAATATACTGATATCTCCCCCAAAGCATATGATCATCTGATGTTTGACAAGGAGCAAGAAATGTGAAGCAGAGCAAGAAAAGCCTATTTAACAAATTGTGCTGGCAAAACTGGACAGCTACGTGCAAAAAATGGGCTCAGATCTCTGCCTAACACCATGTACAAATTTAAGATCAAAACGGATTAAAGACCTCAACATTAGACCGGAATCCATAAGGTACTTTGAAGACAAGGTCGGCAATACCCTCCACGACATTGAAGCTAACGGTATCTTCAAAGATGTCACACCCCTGGCTAAGAAAGTGAAAACAGAGGTAGACAAATGGGACTATCTTAAACTAAGAAGTTTCTGCACCTCAGAAGAAACAGTAACCAAAATACAAAGACAGTCTAGAGAATGGGAAAGGATATTCGCTCAGTACCCATCTGACAAAGGGTTGATATCAAGTTCGATGAAGTACTCGTTGAACTTTACAAGAAGAAAACATCCAACCCCATCCAAAAATGGGGCAACAAAATGAACAAAGAAATCTGAATGGCTAAAAGGCACATGAGAAAATGCTCTACATTATCAGGGAGATGCAGATCAAAACAACTATGAGATATAATTTCACACCACAGAGACTGGCCCACATCCACAAGAAGAAAAATAACCGGTGCTGGCGTGGATGTGGCGAGAAAGGGACCCTCCTTCACTGTTGGTGGGAATGCCGACTGGTTCAGCCCTTTTGGAAAACAGTATGGATGATTCTCAAAAAATTAGAAATTAAGCTCCCATTTGACCCAGCAATACCACTCCTGGGAATATATCCCAGAGAGGCAAAAAAGTATAGTCAAAGTGACATCTGCACTTGTTTGCTCATTGCAGCACTGTTTACTATAGCCAATATCTGGAAAAAACCCAGATGACTGGTTAAAGAAACTTTGGTACATCTACACAAAGGAGTACTATGTAGCTATTAGAAAACATGAAGTCATGAAATTTCCATACAAGTGGTTCTACATGGAAAGTAACATGCTAAGTGAGATGAGTAAGAAAGAGAGGGACAGACATAAAAAGATTCATCTGAGGAATATAAAGTAACAAAACAGGAGTCTAACACCCAAGAATAGCCGAGATAAGTACCAAGGAGTTTCACTCCATGTCTTGAGGCTAGCCTCACATGCTAGGGGAAAAGGCAGCTCAGATAGAGAGGGGGGCACCAAATAAAGGGTGTTGGGAGGCTCCTCGCAGGATGGGAGATGCATCTTGAAAGTAGAGTATAGACCGAACATGATTGCTGCTCAGTGCCTCTTTTGCAAACCACAGCACCCACAAGGAGAGAGAGTACAAAAGGGAATGCCCTGCTACAGAGATGGGGTGGGATGAGGAGGTGTGGGGGGTGGAAGTATACCTGGGATCATTGGTGGTGGAGAATGGGCACTGCTAGAGGGATGGGTAATTGTCATTGTATAACTGGAACCCAAGCACAAAAATGTGTATGTCTACAATTGTACCTCATGGTGTTTCACTAATAATTAAAAAATATAAAGACTAGTGCCAGCCTATTCAATTAATTGTATTTTATGGAGATAATGCAAGGGGTTAGAGGGTTGTCTTGAATGTTCTTGAGCCTAGTTTGATCCCTGCAACCATATATGATGCCCTGACAAGAATGATTCCTAAACTGAGACCTAGGAACATTCCCTTAGCACTGACAGGTGTCCTAAAAACAAATAAACCAAAAATATAAAATTGAATATTTTATATATTCAGGTACATATACTTTTTCTTCATGTCTCTTCACTTTGCATCATATATTTTCCTGAAATATGTCTAAACATTTATAGAATTGAAGAAACATTGACCAAAAATTTCAGGACATGAGTTTTGATTATTTGTATTTCTATGATGCAATCATTTTCAAAGCTAACATTTTTTTTTTCATTTTATCCCTAAAATTACCTAAATTACTTAAAGAGCCCAGCAAGCTACCGAGAGTATCTCGCCCACACAGCAAAGCTTGGCAAGCTACCCATGACGAATTCAATATGCCAAACTCAATAACAAGTCACACAATGGAGACATTACTGGGCCCACTCGAGCAAATAGATGAATAATGGGAGGTCAGTGTTAGTGACTGTTACTCAATATATTTTATGACATATATTTGATCTCTAGTGGAAAAAACAAAACAAACATATGTAGAGATTTACTATAGAAATAAGTTTATATACTTTGTCATACAATAAAGTCCTCTGACCTTTCACTTGCCTGAAACACAAGAGAGTCAAAATTAAACAAACAGACTAAAACATAGAGCATTCATAATCTCAATACCAGTCCAAAGCTCTGAAAAACGTAGAAACAATAAAATTAATCCATTTTGAACTATAAATCCACTTCCCAGAGACAGAAAGAAATAGATGTCTCTGCTGAGCACAGAAAACAAATTTGTTCTTCTTCTACCTTTTTAAATTTATTTAGACCCACTCAGACTGAATAAGATGGTCTTCTTATCCTCTTTATTATATCTGTGGATTCATTAACTGTATCTCTTTCAGAAAGGTTGCACAGACACAACAAAAAGAAAAATGTTCACCAGTTATGTGGCATTTATCAAATAGCTCAAGAAATTAGTCATCGTATATCTATTTGTTATCTCAACTTTTCTTTGAATATTATAGTACTTCTTGTTTTTTTACAATGTTTAACATTAAGAACTATTTTCTCTATTCACGTTCCCAGAAAAAACTATTTTCTAATGAGCACGTTTTCTTAGTTAACGGTTTTAATTTTATAATTATTATTTGTTTTCTAGTATCCACAAAATATCAACATTATATCACTATTCATAATATGTAGATCTTCATATTATCTGTTTAGTTTATCTTAATATTTTTAACTATAAGAGGTCAATCTATATTTTATATGTATATATGTGCACACATATACATATTGCACAAACTTTTTACATAAAAACTTGTCTGTTGCTAAAATGTATATGTAAGCATAAAAAAAGCAACACCTTGCCACAGTTGATTTTATATGTTACCTTTTTACAGGAGTGATTTTGTTTTTCTTTTAAGTGAAAATTTAACTCAGGGAATTTTCATTATCATCCTAAATAGTATGTATTAACTGAGAAAAATATGATGAAATAAATATTATGCATTTTTCAATGCAAGTGCTTTGTTCATACAATCGGAATGAAACAGTTTATGAAGATGCTTCTTTTATAGTAGTGTATTATGAAGTTTATGAAATAATAATGCATATTTTAAGTGTTATTTTAATATCTAAAATAAATAAGAAATCAATTTTTAGAGTTGCATAACCAAACAACAATATTTAGTATGTTTATATTATTTTACAAAGATATTGTACATATTATTAATAATTGTGTGCTTATTAAATCTTTATTTTATATACATATTCATTATAAAAATTTATAGACTCAAAAGTATTTCCCTGTTTAATAATAAAACAATTAAAATGCAATTATATATAAATGTACTTTGCAAGTGTTGCTATTTAATGTTGCATTTTATATCCTGAATTTGTTACTTTTGCAGGAACAAATTTGTTCTTCCTCTACCTTTTTAAATTTATTTAGACCCACTCAGACTGAATAAGATTCCCTTTTAAGATTGAAAAAGATTCCCTTTTGCCCAGAGGGAATCCCAAGAGGAGGTCACTGTCCATTTTTAATAAACCTGGCCATTTGGTGGCATGCTAGGACTGGAGCATGCAGCACTGCTCAGTTGCAACAGTGCCATGACAATAGGGACACATCCAGGTGCTTGGTTGACACTAACGCTGCGCCTGACAACTTGCTTGTTTTGAGGCCACAATAGGCAGTACTAAGGGTTGACTAATGGAGTATCTTGATGTATTAGCGGGGTCACATGGATTTGCAGGTATCAAACCTGAGCTGGTCAAGTGCAAAGCAAAAGGCTCTACCTGCTGGATGATTGCTCTGACTGCATCTGCTGATTTGGAGAAGGTGGGAGTTGGGTCATGTGATACTATGGTTTGGGCAAACCCAAAGCAAGCTCTATAACACCCATGGTATCGCCAAGGTACCTTTACATTTATGCCAAATTTGTTGTTTGTGCTGAGGCAGTCACATATAAATATAAATATAAATATACTGAAAAACAATGAAAAATATCTCAGAAGCACTATAACAAGCTTTACAATGAAAAAAAGAGCTTATAGTTTCTACCCCATCAGAAAGATTTTTCTTAATAGAATCAGAAATCAAATAATTAGGGATCAGATAAAATGAAGTAAATTGAATATTTTACTTTTCATTCTTTTGTAATTTTTATTTTGGTTGGGGGAGCCTCTGGGCTTACTCCTGATTCTGTGTGCACGAATGGCACTCGGATATTTAAGCGGACTATATGGGATACCAGGATCTAACTCAGTTTGACCACATGGAAAGCAAGCACCCTACTCATGATTTTTCTGGTCCCATAAACTGTACCTTTTCAATATGGCATATAAAAGTTTATAACAATATAAAAATCATTGACAACATTGACAAGGAATACGATAGACTGGTTCAGCACCTCCATGATTGTGCAAGGAATGCCAAGAGAGAGATAGCCACAAAAAAATGCCTGTCTTTGAAAACTCTGGAGCTTATTTGCCAACATGGCTTGGCGTGTGCCCCAGGCAACCACAAGCAAATGCCCCAGCTCTCAAAGCAGTGCAGAGATGTGATAAAAGAAGACCTCAAAAAGAGAAGATCAGAAGTGCTAGTAGATGTGTCAGAAGCCAGGAAAAGCACTCGTAATGCCCGCCTGTCCTTTGCCAACTACAAGATCAAAATGACTGCCCTCCAACATCCTGACAGATCTATCACTTCTTCCAGATGGGCAATAGAGAAGATTATCCATGACTTCTACTTGGATCTCTTTGATAGGAACGTCCACCTGCCACATACCAAATTCCGGAGGATGGATATGTCACCATTCTCCCAACATTCCCAACATTCTCCCTTCCGAAATCTGACATGCCATTTTGTTGGTAAAGAAATGAACAGCATCTGGCCCAGACAAGGTAAAATCTGAACACCTGAAGCACCTGCCATCAGTACTCATCAATACACTGGCTCGGCTCTTCACATGCTACCTGTTCGAATGCAAGTTTCCGTCCCAATAGAAAACCAGCAGACTGTCCTACTGTACAAGAAGGGAGACATCCACAACATTCGCAACTATCGCCAGATCTGCCAATTTTCTGTCATCTACAAGCTGTTTAGTTGAGTCATCCTGAATAGGATTGGCAGAACACTAGATGAAGGACAACCATGCGAGCAAGCCAGGTTCCGAAAAAGATTCAGCACGATCGACCATATACACATGATAACCAAGCTCATTGAGGTTTCTCAGGAGTTCAAGATGCCTCTCTGTCTAACATTCATTATTTTAAAGAAGGCCTTTAATTCTGTTGAGACCAAAGTGGTCATCAAGGCCCTAGCCAATCAGGGCATCCAAACTCAATACATCAGGATCCTCTGTGAGCTGTATTGCAGATTCACTACCAGGATCTCACCATTCTACAAAGTGATTATCAATGTCAAGAGAGGGATTCAGCAGGGTGATACCATTTTACCGAAACTCTTCAGTGCCACCCTCGAGAAAGTCATGCGATGACTGGTATAGGAAGGAATGGGAGTGAAGATAGACGGTCGGCAACTATACCACCTCGGCTTTGCTGATGACATTGTTCTAATAACACCAAACGTTAGCCAAAGCAGCACAAATGCTGGCCGACTTTCTCTGTGAGTGTGGAAAGATCGGACTACAGCTGATTCTCACAAAGACAATGTTTATGAGAAACAGAGTTGTTCTTGAAGTTCCATTCACTCTCAATGGAACAACCATCTCCGAATGCAACAGATATGTGTACCTAGGTCGAGAAATCAGCATGACTAATGACCTGGCACTTCAGCTGCCCAGGAAGAAGAGAGCGGCTTGGAACACCTTCAAGAATGTCAAAGAAATAGCTAAGAGGACAAAGAACCTCCGGCTTTGGGCACATCTCTTTGATTCCACTGTTCTTCCTGCATTAACATAAGCCTCAGAGACCTGGGCCCTATGTAAACAGGATGAGAATGCTATTCGGGTCTCCCAAAGAGGAATCAAAAGAGCTATGCTTGGAGTATCAAGCTTCACTCAAATGAGAAAAAGAATCCGGAGTTTCTACCTCCATCAGCGGCCAGTAATCAGGGACACTGTCTCATTTAACAAGGCATTGAAAATAAGATTGGCTGGACACTTAATGAGATTTGGAGAGACCGCTGGACTAGAGCCATTACTGAGTGGATTTCACAGGATGTCAAAAGACTGCGTGGCTTCCCACCTACAAGATGGCCAGACTTCTTTGTCAAGACCCTGAACGATCAGTTTGATGCTCTTCGTGTTCTTAGAATGGGCAGATGCCATTGAGTTACACTAGCATGCAACAGGGTCAAATGGAGATGTTACTGGCACCCACTTGAGCAAATCGATGAGTAATGGGAAGTCAAGTGAGCAAGTGATCAAGTGATAAAAATCAATACTAAAGTATTATAAAATTGAAAATGAAGTAAAGAATAGGTCACTTAAAACTATGAGATAAGATCATCTATTCCTAAATTCTTGTAGCATGTGTTTATTTTTATTTATTTATTTACTTTTATTTTTTTCCTTCACACCCGGTGATACACAGGGGCTACTCCTGGTTTATGCACTCAGGAATTACTCTTGGCAGTGTTCGGGGTAATACGGGTTGCTGGGAATCAAACCCGTGTCAGCTGCGTGCAAGGAAAAAGCTTTACCTACTGTGCTATCGCTCCATTCCCTCATGTATTTATTTTTAAATAATTTTCTAATCAAATGATTTTGATCAGTTTTTTGTTACCTTTCTGTGTGTGGGGATATAAGGAAGGGCAAGTGAGTGGGTTGGTGTTGAGTATTTCTACAATCTTCCCAATGATGTACAATACCACTCACTTTTAAACACTATATAATTAGTTAAATAAATGATACTTAAATTAATATTCTTAGTGTTTATAGAAAAAAATCAAGCATAATTTTGAAACTAATAAATGAAATGAATGTGTTTACATACATAATAATCTACATCTTAGTAATGAATTATATTATAAGGAATATTTAATGTCTTTCTCAAATGGTATAGTCAATGTAATAAACATTCTTAGTTTAACAACATTTTATTCCAAAGAAGACAAAGTTAAAAATGTTCATAATCACATATTATCGGGGGAATGCAAACTACCATCAGATGTCACCTTGTAATCATAAAAAAATCTCTGCATCATAAAGGACAGAAACAGAGACTGTTGGGGTGACATGTGAGGAATGAAGGAAAAGAAACCTGATTTACAATTGGTGGGAATGTAAACTAGTCCCTCCTCTGTGGAAAACAACATAACTATTTCTCAATAAATCAAAAAGTGGAACAAAAAAATAGAAACATTTTATTAAAATCAGGCATCTTAGGGACTTGAGTGTTAATAAAGCAGGTAGAATACCTGCCTTGCACACTGCTAATGTGGGTTTCATCTCTGATACCCCATATGCACCCCTGAATACCACCAGAAGTGATTCCTGAATGTAGAGTTAGGAGTAATACTTGAGCACCACCAGGTGTGACCTGAGAAATAAAAAACAAACAAAAATATCAGGCATTTTATAAAATGAACATATGAGCCCTGCAAGCTACCGAAAGTATCTCACCTGCACGGCAGAGCCTGGCAAGCTACCCGTGACGTATTTGGTATGCCAAACACAGTAACTACAAGTCTCATGATGGAGACGTTACTGGGCCCGCTCGAGCAAATCGATGAACAACGGGAGAACCGTGACTGTGATGAGTACTTACAATTCACTGTTCTCTTTCTTGAAAAATTTTTAATAAAAATAAAAAATTGCTTATTAAGATATGTATAAAATTTTCATATGCATTAGTTTTAAAAAAGCCTGGTAAAATCACAGCTGTTAAGGACTGGATAAACAAAGGTATTATGTACAATTATTAGTAGTTTATAATAAATTATGCGTATCTGTAAACTTTATGTCCTATATGATTTATAAAATTACATAGAATTTATTATAAAACATGATGAATTACAGCAGTAATAATGAGAATCAATGAGAATACAATGCATACAGCAACACGATCATTATTAAAGTGACTTTTTGCAAAAAATAAATTAAGCGTTTTGTGTGTGAACCAATGAAAATAAATTTCAGAGATTATATTAGCAGCCTTGTGGTATATGATACGGGCTTTGTATTACTCTAGTACAATTAATTTACCTATAATTCAATAAATGATTCTTCTGTCCATCACAGCTGGGCCACCAGAGGATCCACATCTGTATGAGTCTAATGTTTGGAAACTCACAAAGGAAGGGCTAAAGACCAGCTATAGCTCCCAAACCAAAGTAACCTGTGGCCCCAGGGAGAGCTGAACCACAGCTGCTGCACAAACCATTAGTTCTAGCATATTTTTGGAAGCAGAGGTAGAGACAAACAAGTCCCAATAAAAACCAAGACCTCAGCATGGGAGCATCAAAAGAACCTAGGATTCCAACTTTCCCATCTACACTCTTGCCACTGATGTGACCTGGACCCAAAGGAAACAATCCGACATATCTCCAGATTCTTGCCACCAAAGACAAGAACAGTGCCAGAGTCTAGGCCAAGGAATTAGAATTAAGCCCCTCGCAACAGTTCAGGTGGGCAGCTGTTCAGGATTCCTGTTCCAGTCAGATCATTCTTTCCTACTCTTACCTGTAAGAGGTACTCTCTGGAGTTTGAAAATATTTAGGAAGATGCAGAGAAAGGGAATATTCAAGTGAAGGGTGAATGTCCTGCAGAAATCAACTAATCCCAGATGTTTCAACTTCCAAAACTGACACTGTTTAATACATCACACATGAAAGAGAAATAAAACTTCATGGCTGACCTCAAAAAAAACCTGACACTGTTTTCTGGGCTTATCACTGCTCTCTTTCTGTTTTTTTGTTTTCTTTTGTTTTTTGACTTTTTGGGTCACACTGGTGATGCACAGGGTTTACTCCTGTCTTTGCTCCCAGGAGTTAACTCCTGGTGGTGCTTGGGGGACCATATGGCATGCAAGGGATGGAACCCGGGTAAGCCCCATGCAAAGCAAATGCCCTACACGCTGTACTATTGCTCCAGCCCAACTGTTCTCTCACTTTGATATGTATATCATGAATCATTCATCTTCATTCATCTTTCTCATTCTATTCCTTAGAAACAGCTGCTAGAATTACACTGGATATATCTGCTCTATTTGAGTTTGTAATATAAGCCCTGCAGTTTTGGTTTCTACAATTTATGTATATGTCAATATGCATTTTATTGATATCTTTATGACATACATTATTCCTATATTTCTCATAATTTTTAATTTTCAATCTTAGTTTATGTTGATATATTAATTAGAAACCAAATTTCCTTCCAATTTATGTCATTCACATATGTAAATAAGTTTGTAAACATTTTCCTGATCCATGTGTTATACATTAGAATTGTTATATTAATGTAGAACAAGAGTGCTTTTTTTAAAAAAAAATTTAGTAGTGAATCACCATGAGGTACAGTTACAGATTTACATATTCCCATGCTTGTGTTTCAGTCATACAATGCTTGAGTACCCAGCCCTCCACCGGTGCCCATTCTCTACCACCTATGATCCCAGTATCTTTCCTATTCCCCCACCCCATCCCCCTCCCACCCCACCCCACCTCTGTGGCAGGGTATTCCATTTTGATGTCTTTCTCTTTTTGGGTGTTGTGGTTTGCAATAGAGATATTGAGTGGCCATCATGTTCAATCTATAGTCTACTTTCAGCACATATCCCCCATCCTAAGCTGGTCCTCCAATCACAATTTATTTGGTGTTACATGCTCTATCTGAGCTGCCTTTTCCCCCGAGCATGTGAGGCCAGCTTCCAATCTGTGGGGCAAATCTCCAAATACTTATCTCAACTATTCTTGGGTGTTAGTCTCCTATTCTGTTACTTTATATTCCACAGATGAGTGCAATCTTTGTCTGTCTCTCTCTTTCTGACTCTTTTCATTTAGCATGATACTTTCCATGTTGATCCACTTATATGCAAAGTGCATGACTTCAACTTTTCTAACAGCTGCACAGTATTCCATTGTGTAGATATAACAAAGTTTCTTTAACCAGTTATCTGTTCTGGGGTACTCAGTTTTTTTCCAGATTCTGGCTATTGTAAACAGTGCTGCAATGAACACACCAGTGCAGATGTCATTTAGAGTATACTTTTTTGCCTCTCCAGGATATATTCCCAGAAGCGATATTGCTGGGTCAAATGGGAGCTCAATTACTAATTTTTGAGAAGCATCCATAGTGTTATCCAAAAGGGCAGTAGTTAAGAAATGTTGTTTAGAAATATCTTTGTGATAGATTATAAACAACAACATAATCTAGAACTTTTGCTTATCACTACACAGTTTTACTTTTCATAAAATAAATTAGGGGGCACCTGGTGGTGCTCAGGGATCATTCCTGCCTCTGAGCTCAGAGAGCAGTCCTGGTGTGGATGTGAGAATTGCATGGGGATACTGGGGATCAAACCCGTGATACTTTTGTGCAAGCCAAATGCCCTACATGCTGTACTATCCCTCAGGCCCACTTTTTTATTGTTTTTAGGCCATCTGGAGTCCAGGTTTTTGTCTGTAGCTAGCTATGCATCCAATTCAATATTTCTTTCTCCATGAAATAGCCAGTTTCTCAATACTATCAACTAAACAATCTGTTCATTTTACATGCATTTCTGGCAACAGCTTTATCATGCATTATGTTGGCATATATTCATGAGCATGTTTGACGTACATAGGAAGAAGCACTTTACAAAGTTGTGATCCAGAAAGAAAAGCTGAAAAATAAATGTTTGTAAAATGACTGGTCAGATCAACCTCGCCTCTAATGATTTAAATCTCCATGGGGCATTAATCCTGACCAGACACTATTTGTTTTACCTGAGATTTCCAAAATGGGATTCAGTGGATAAAAGAATACAGACATTCTTGTTAATTCAATTTTATTCTCTTTCTTCTCTTCAGTGTCTTTTGCCTATATTGCCCTGCATAAACAGTTCATAGAGTCTTCAGTCTCCCTCAGAATTCTCTAGTTGTTGCATTTGTTGCAGTTTACTTTCCAGAAGGCACACCTTTTAACTAAATAAACATGAATTATTTTGTCACATGTTTATTTCTTACATGTGATTTATTTCTGAACTTAATAATTATTTGGAATAAACTACAATTTGAAGATCTCATTATCTGATTATATGCTACATTTTCCCTAAGATCTCCATTATTCTACAGTAGTAAGAAATTCATTCTTAAAAACCTATCCTATAAAAATATTCATGATATTATTTAAAAACAGATCAAATGTTGTTGAAATTTATATGGAATAATAAAACCCAAGAAGCTGAAGAGTTCCTAGGAAAAGAGACAGTGGGAAACTTCTCCTTCCCCAATTTTAAATTATACTATAAAACTATAGTAACTAGATAGTATTAAAAGAGTAATAAAATAGTATAGTACAGGAATGGAATGGAATAGATTTGGATCAATTGAATGTAATTGAAAGTCCAGAGATAAATTCTCAAGTAAACAGAGAGTTAATATTTAATAAAGAATCAAATATGTGATGTAGACAAGAGAAGACTCCTCAGTCAATGGTACTGGAAAATACTCTGTCACTTGCAATATCATAAATTTATATCCATTTATTTTACTTTTTAATGTTCATAAATTTAATCTTATTGTTTTTACTTTATTTAAACAATGTGGATTATAAAGTTGTTCATAGTATAGAAGTTATGGGCATTCAGTGTTTCAAGACCAGTCCTACCATCAGAATGACCTTCCCTCCAACATGGTCCCATTTTCCCAATCACCCTTTCCCACAAATCCTCCTTTCAAAGGCACAAAATGTTTTTTATTGATAGTTAAAACTAAATAGATAATGTAATTATTAAAAAATACTACAAACAATATTGAAAATTATTTTTTTCTCAACATGGTGTCATTAGTCTTTTTCTGGTGGCTGGAGCAAAAGCACAGCAGGTAGGGCATTTGCCTTGCATACAGCCCACCGGGCCAACCTGAGTTTGATTCCTCTGCCCCTCTTGGAGAGCCCGGCAAGCTACCGAGAGTATCTCCCCTGCACAGCAAAGCCTGGCAAGCTCCCCATGATATATTTGATATGCCAAACACAGTAACAACAACTCTCATGACGGAAATGTTATTGGGCCCACTTGACCAAATAGATGAAACGTGGGAGGACAGTGCTACAGTGCAGTGCTAAGAAGCTGCTTATTGTTAGTTGTGACTTCTTTGATTTTGTTTATTGAACTGTGTTACCTATCTATCTAATTTGATGTGCTCCTCTGGGATGCCGATATTGTGGAATTTGGAGGTTTCACATGACTGCATTTACTAGACACATCCAGAAATTAGGATCTGTAGAACTGATCCAATGAGTTTACATAATGGTGGGTGTAAGATGTGGTTGTGACTCCAGAGCATTTGACAGTACAGAGGCTTGATGTAAGTTGCATACTCCTACTCCAAAAACCTAGTGTTCTCAATCCAAAAACGTGTGTACTTGAAATTTTTATTGGTTTGGTGTCTGGAAAGACTGGCTGAGAAGCAGTAGAACTGAGCCGATGGCATGGTGGCAGCTGCGAGGTATAGTGAGATTTCTAGGACTTTATCACGGCAGGTTTTCAGTACAATCTTAAGGATGCCTCAGAGTTTTCAGTCAGTATACCCATATACTCATACATTTTAGCAACTTCAATCTCTTCTGAAATTTAGTCATGAATCTGAAGATCAGGGTCAATGGACAAGTTTTACATGAAGGAATCCTTGGGATGTGGGTTTCACTTCATATCCATGTATAATACCATTCATAAAAGTCTAATCAAAATGGATATCAAACATTAGTCTAGAGATTACATTGAACAAAGAAAAGGTAGAACCCTTTGTGAAAATAAAGCAAGAGTTTAGAAACTGTTGGTCAAATGAAAGGAAACAAAAATAAACAAATGGGACTCTATCAAACTAAGAAGCTTCTACACCTCAAAGGAAACAAGGACCAGAATAAAGAGATACTGAAGTTACTGGGAAAGAATGTTTTCCCACTACTTATTAAATAAATGTTTGACAATCAAGATATAGAATGCACTAGAACCAATCCACAAACATCCCTGTCATAAAATGGAAGGAAGAAATAAACAAAAACTTGCTCAAAGAAGATATAACAGATGGTCAAAAGGAATATGAAAATAAGCTCTGTATCATTTATCAGCAGGGGAATGGAATGAGATATCACCTCACACCAGTGAGAGTGACACACAACACAATGAACAAAAGCAACCAAATAGGTATGGAGGTGGGGGGAAAAGGGAACCTCATTTACTACTGTTGGAAATATCTATTGGTCTGAGCTTTTCGAAGAACAATATGAAAACTCAAAAATCTAGAAATCGGGGCAAAAAGGATAGTAAAGCAAGTAGAGTTTCGTCCCTGACCCCCAACAGGAGCGATCCCTGAGTGCAATCTAGAAGTAATCCCTGATCATTATCTGGTGTAATAAAAAAAAACAAAACAAAAACACCTAGAAATTGAGCATATTTATGGCTTAGGAATTCAAAAACTCAGCTTAGAAAATAAATTTTCACTCCTTTGCTCAATGCAGCATTATTCACAATAGCCAAAAATATGAAAACAACTCATGTGTCCAAGGTCAGATTACTGGATAAAGAAATTGGCCGGCAGGTGTGGTGTTACAATAGTTTATGTATGAAATCCTACTAATAAACAGTTTGTAAATCACAGTGTCCAAAAGATAAGAACAAAAATAATGTAACACCTTTTTATCAATTTTGTTTTTTGATAGAAATATCCTCTAATTAACAAGTACATAATAAGCTAGTTTGTAGTAACAATGTGACACAAAACCTGCTATTATATTAAGTGGTAAATAGGAAAAAAACATCTTAACAGAAATTTTCAGACCTATGTTAATGGAATTAACAATAGTAACTGTATATTTTTACAACTTCCAACATTTAATAATTGAATGCTTTAATTTTAAAATGATGCATTTAAATCCATGAGACAAAAAAACTAGGCTCGCTAATGTGCATATGCATGAAGGTCAGTTCCCAGCTCACAATGTAGGGTCAATTATATTTATTGATCCTCTATTTTTCATTTTCAGTAATCTTTCTTTATTATCAACAATATTCACCCAGTTTTCTTCATATGGTTATGCTGCTTAAGGAATGTTTCATGTCAACTAAAAGATTACTCTTCCTTTTCCTTTTTATGCATTATTTTACTGAGCTACCAATTATTATGCTCTGATGAAAGAAAAACTAATTTTATTATTAGCTCAGGTACAACAGAAGTAGGGAATTAAATTTACTACGGAAAATCACTACATATGATTTATTTTAAAATTAAATGCACTTTTATATTATTCATGACATAGCTTCTCTCCAGTAGCATAGATAAGTGAAAGTTGATGAAATTGCTAAATTGAGTTCTTCAGAACAGAAAACTGGAAAGTTACCAAGAAGTTAACACTTTTCTTGATTGAAGATGAAATCGTTTATTTTAAGGAATAGTCTCTTCACAGTATCACCCCAGAGCATTTGAACTGGGGGTTTCAAAATCACAGTTTGAAGTTTCTCATCTCACCAACTCCCACATTGAAGACAGGGTCAAATATGTTGAAGTTATGAAACAATGTAGTCTAAACTAGAACCAAAGAATTAAAAAAAGTGGAAGTTGTACAAATGCCAAACAAATAAAATTCCACTTTTTCTCTATTTGTAGATGTTTAAACTTTAATAGAAATAATTTTTTCTTAAATATATGTTTTGTTACATTATCATCTCTAATTTTGAAATGATTGCTATTGGGGCTGGAGTGATAGAACAGCGGGTAGGGCATTTGCCTTGCATGCGGCCCACATGGGTTCGATTCCTGGCATCACATATGTCAGGAGTAATTCCTGAGTGCAAAGCCAGGGGTATCCCCTAAGCATTGCTGGGTGTGACCCAAAAAGGAAAAAAAAGGGAAATGATGGCTATCATCCTGTTTAAAAGATGAAATCATCTAATCACTGTTATGGAATTATACAAATTATTTAAAAATGGTAGTTGGTGTAAGAGATGACTTGCTTGTTGTTAACTAAGAAATTATGTATTTTGAATGAGACCCATTGTAATTACTGGTTTTGGCATATCAAATTGCCTTAGCCAATCAGGGCATTCAAACTCAATACATCAGGATCCTCCGTGAGCTGTATTACGGATTCACTACCAGGATCTCACCATTCTACAAAGAAGTAATCATAGATGTCAAGAGAGGGGTTCAGCAGGGTGGTACCATCTCACAAAAACTCTTCAGTGCCACCCTCGAGAACATCATGCAATGACTGGAATGGGAAGGAATGGGAGTGAAGATAGATGGTCGGCAAGTATACCACCTCTGCTTTGCTGATGACATTGTTCTAATAACACCAAATATTAGCCAAGCAGCACAAATGCTGGCTGACTTCGACAGTGATTGTGGAAAGGTCAGACTACAGCTGAATCTTACGAAGACAATGTTTATGAGAAACAGCCTCGTTCCTGATGCTCAATTTGCTCTCACTGGAACGACCATCTCCGAATGCAAGTTATGTATACCTAGGTAGAGAAGTCAACATGACAAATGACCTGGCACCCGAGCTGCACAGGAGAAAGAGAGCAGCTTGGAACGCCTTCAAGAGCATCGAAGAAATAGCTAAGAGGACGAAGAACCTCTGGCTCCGGGCACATCTCTTTGATTCCACTGTTCTTCCTGCATTAACAGGCACCTCAGAGACCTGGTCCCTAAGTAAACAGGATGAGAACGCTATTCACTAGTCGTGTCTCCCAAAGAGGAATTGAAAGAGCCATGCTTGGAGTATCACGTTTCACTCAAATGAGAGAAAGAATCCGGAGTTCCAACCTCCAATGACGATCAAGAACCAGGGACGCTGTCTCGTTTGCCAAGGCGTCAAAAATCAGATGGGCTGGATACTTAATGAGATTTAGACACGACCGCTGGACTAGAGCCATTACCAACTGGATTCCACAAGACGTCAAAAGACCGCATGGCCACCCATGTACCATATGTTCAGACTTCTTCATAAAGATCATGAACGATCGATTTGAGGCACTTCTGTTCCTAGAACGAACAGATGCCATTGGGCTACAGTAGCACGGGACAGGGACAAACGGAGACATTACTGGCGCCCACTCGAGCAAATCGACAATGGGAAGTCAATTGATCGAGTGATGTATTTTGATGTTTAGATAATTATATTGCTGTGTTCTGTTTGGGTATTTCATTATCGTCACTGTCATTGTCACTGTCCTCCTGTTGTTCATCGATTTGTTTGAGTGGGCCCAGTAACATTGTGAGACCTGTTGTTACTGTGTTTGTCATATGGAATACATCACAGGTAGCTTGCCAGGCTTTGCTGTGCAGGCGAGATACTCTTGGCAGGTCGCTGGGCTCTCCAAGAGAGGCAGAGCAATCAAACTTGGGTCAACCAGAGCGAAAGCACAGTGTTTGCAAGGCAAACACCCTACCTGCTGTGCTATTGCTCCAGCCCTATTCAAATATATTTCATATATATTAATAAGTTTCTTAAACATCTTACTTTTATTTTCATTTTTTCTATTTCTTTTATTTATTTTTTTAATTTTTATTAGTGAAACACAATGAGGTACAGTTGTAGATTTACAAATTTTTGTGCTCGTGTTTCAATTATACAATGATCGAACACCCATCTGTCCACCAGTGCCAATTTTCCACCACCACAGGTCCCAATATCCCTCCCACCCCTATCCCCCCATCACACCCTGCCTCCGTGGCAGGGTATTCCCTTTTGTTCTCGCTCGTTTTGGGTGTTGTGGTTTGTAAAAGAGGCATTGAGTGGCAATCATGTCCGATCTATAGTCTACTTTCAGCATGCTTCTCCTATCCTGGTAGGATCCTCCCAACACCATTTATTTAGTGCTCCTTTCTCTATCTGAGCTCCCTTTTCCTCTAGAGTGTATGGCTGGCCTCCAATCCATGGAGCAAAACTCCTGGTACTAATCTCGGCCATTCTTGGATGTTGGTCTCCTATTTTGTTACTTTATGTTCCCCAGATGAATGCAATCTTTCTATGTCTATCCCTCTCTTTCTGACTCATTTTGCTTAACATGATACTTTCCATGTAGTACAATTGTTTGTAAATTTCATGACTTCATCTTTTCTAACAGCTACATAGTACTCCATTGTGTAGATATACCAAAGTTTCTTTAACCAGTCATCTGTTCTGGGCTACTCAGGTTTTTTCCAGATTCTGGCTATTGTAAAGAGTGCTACAATGAACAAACAAGTGCAGATGTCACTTCGACTATACTTTTTGCCTCTCTGGGATATATTCCCAGGAGTGGTATTGCTGGGTCAAATGAGAGCTCAATTTCTAATGTTTTGAGAATCGTCCATACTGTTTTCCAGAAGGGCTGAACCAGTCGGCATTAAATATCTTATTTTTAAAGAGTGTAATAAAATATATTTAGCATAACTCACTGTGTTTTTTGTAGCAAAGTTTAAATGCAAGCTTTATTAATTCTCTTTTATTTATTTATTAATGGAATTCCTCTTATGAACGTCTCTAGATGAAGTGTTTTCGCTTATGCGAAAGGTAGATTCATGTAATATTCCAGATAATAATCTTCCAAAAATTTCTTTCAATGACACATGACTTCAGAAATTCAGAGATTTCTCTGAATCTCAGTAGCCATGATAGTACTTAACCTATAAGGTCTGAATCCAGTCTTGAGAAAGCTTCTTTTATGAATGTTCTACCTCAGATTTAAGTGCAATAACTTGACTTGAATATGTTTTTTTGTATTACTTTGCATTCTATCCTTCTTATCAATCTTCTTAATAACTTACTAATTATTTATTGGGCTGGAGCGATTACTGTAATCATGATGCAGTTAACATTTCTTTATATTGTATTTCTCAAATTACTTTAGATTTTTAACATCCTAACTAAGTTCCAATTGATACAAATGGATATAATTGCAGAGTGACATTAAGCAATGGATTGGGAAAAAATTTCACTTCTGATTACTTCAAAATTAAAATAGATTTTTGAAACAAAATTTTATAATGTTTATTCTCAAAAGACAATAGTACCACTTAGTAGTCACTATCTTAAAATTAATGTGATGGAAAATCAGATCATAAAATTATAGCAAGGAACACATGTACTAGGAAACTATATGTATAATGAATTTTCATTTAAGATTTAGTCACTTCAAAAGCTTATCTCAGAGTTTTTAAACTGTATTTTAAAATTCAAATAATATGTGGAGTATAGAACAAATTTTGAAACAAAAAATATTGAGGAAATCCTGATTACTTTTTTTTCACATTGCTTTACCTTTGCAAATTTATACAGTATAAATCAACATGAGATTTTCTTTTAAATATAATGCAGAAAACAAATAGTCTTCTTAGTAAATAACTGTGGGACCATTTTTCTGCTCTAAAATAGCACTCTATTTTTAATCACTGTTTACTTTATAAGACAACTCAGCTGGTAATATTTAGGTCAATAATAGCTAAACATTTTTGGATAATGTCCAGTGACCTTGAATATGTAATTAGAACAGATGGTATTGCAAGAAAAATGATGCAATCCAAGCTTCTTAAGCATAGCCTTTAATTATTTTAATGTATGTTAAGATATAGAGCATTGAGATTTAAATTGATGGATTTATGGTAAAGAATTTTGATTTCCTCAAAATTGCATAGTGAACTACAAATGTATAGCACTATCTAATTCAGCTTTGTACACTAATTATATTTCCAAACAATCATTACTGATGGTCATGTGAATACACAATCTACAAATAAAGTTTCTGATAGTCATAATATATAATTTAGTGATTTTTGAACTTAAAATGATTCAAGGTATTAATTAATTTTAATTGAATTTTTAAATTACGTTTTCTAGGAGTGGGGCTGAAGCTCAACAATGAAGCACTTTCCTACATCTATGAGCCTCTGGATATGAGTTCTGACAACATAAAGACAAAAGCAGATTTAGGCATCTAATGCCTTTTATAAAAACAAGCATTACTATCTCAGTGGTTTGTTTTATGACAAATTTAAGCAATGACAATATGCAAACAAATATGTAAGCAGCTATCATTTACAAGTATTCTTTGGATAAGTTCTATGTTTAAGATGTTCATAATAATTTCAAACAAATAAAAATACATGTTGGAACTAATGAATTAATTTTCTGTACCTTTAACTCAGTTACTTGACATAATCACGTTAAATATTGTTCAAATACTAAATATAAGAACGTTAAAGACAAAATTGAACAAGAACAAGTATGACTGGTTTGGTAAGAAATTGGAAGTTCCCTTTACAAAAAAAAAATTACTGTAAATTTCTTACTATTCAGTCCTTGCCTTAGAATCTTATACATTTTTTTGTCTAATTACACTATGAGAGTATCATTCGACCCACACCTCTAGTAAAGGCTAATTTTAGTTTTCTATTCTGGTTTTCACCTCCGGGGAATTCTGAAATTTAAAAGCAGGTATCATTCTTGCTATTCTAAGTGAAGTTTAGTACTTATTTTGATAAATTTGCTCTTATCTTATTTCCAGCATGCACTTTGGACCATTCTTTATAAGTACACTTTTGCTTTACTTTTGGATTTCTCTCAAGGTTGTGTGGTCAGTGTTTTATGCTCAGAAAACTGTGCCTTTTTCTAACCTCCTGCTGCCTTTTTGGGTGCCTGGAACATCATACTGTGTCATCCTTTAAACTCCCCATGATAACTGCTATCCTTTCCTCTGTGAAGCTTTGAGTCACTGCTCAGCTACTGTGTTCAATTGGTTTTCTGTAGATATTCGCTGGTTTGTAACTGACTCACTACCTGAGATATGCTTTATTACTTTAAAGTATAAGATTTTGGAATGGGAAGATCATTTAAAGACTCTGAACCTTATCTGACACCTAACCCCCATTAAACACCAGTAGGTATATGATGATCCCCAGATATGTCCTGGGTGTTCCTTGAGACATCTAACAACACCAGACTAAATATCACTGCATTGCTGGATAGAAGCACTTTTCAGGTTTGCTCTGGATGCTGAGTTATGACAGTGACCCCATTAACCTAAGCACTCTTTGCCTGGAAAGGCCTCAATTTATATTTGGTATGTATGTAGGGAGAGAGAGAGAGAGAGAGAGAGAGAGAGAGAGAGAGAGAGAGAGAGAGAGAGACAGACAGACAGAGACAGAGAGACAGAGAGAGACAGAGAAAGACAGAGAGAGAGACAGAGAGACAGAGACAGAGAGACAGAGACAGAGGGAGACAGAGAGAGACAGAGACACAGAGACAGAGATACAGAGACAGAGACAGAGACACAGAGACAGAGAGAGCATTGCCTATGCATTCATTTTTCATATATTTGATTCAGATCACTGATTACTGGATGAGACACCATTTGCTTAGTTTAAATTACCTGATTAGTTCTAGGAAGGACAATATCCACCAACATAATCACTATATATTTAAAGCACTTTTGTTTTTTCTAAGCACAGATCTATTTCATAGACATGTGTATTCAAGGATCTATAATTCCCTTTTAAACTTTGTAAGTATAAATTCATATGTGTTGCTGTTGATGTGGAATGTTGCTGTTATGTCAGCTATTCTGCCTGTCCTCTAGAAACTGCTGAGTCTGATATACTCTTCAGAGATTTCATTTCACAGTTCACCTTTCTTCCTTTAGTGCTGTTTTGTTTCTTTTTTTTTTTAAATTTTGGAGTCACACCCGATCATGTTTGGGCTTGCACTTGAATCTGTGTTCAAGAATCATGCCTGCATGAGGCCGACCAGGGTTCAATCCTAGGTATCCCTTATGGTCGCCTGAGCACTGCAAGGAGTAATTTCTGAATGGAAATCCAGGAGTGACTAGGACTGAACCCTGAACATCAAGCACTGCCAGGAATAATTTCTGAGTGCAAAGCCAGGAATGACCTTTGAGCACCTCCTGGTGTCTCCCCCAAACAATTAAAAACAAAGCAAAACATAACAAAAAACAAAATAAAAAGAAAACAAATAAGAATCATGCCTGGTGGATTTAGGAAGCACTATGTCATGTGTTGGGATTAAACTGGGGTTGGCAAGCCTTATCCATTGTACTATCTCTCTTACCCTCATTTTCTGTCTCATTTATTTAATTATTGTAGTTGTTTGGGGGCCACATGCAGTAGTGCTCAGGATTTAGGCTTTGATACATGCTTAGAATTCACTCCTGGAAGGCTTAGGGAACCATGGGCGACATTGAGCACAAACCCATTTTGGCCATGTGCAATGAAAGTGTCCCACATGCTATATTATCTCTCTGGCTTAGTTCCTAATGTTATGTTTTAATGTAATTATTCGGTGTTATAAATTTGGTAAATCATAGCATTCTACCAATTGAATTTAGTGGTGCAAGGGGATGAAGTGGTAGTATAGCTCATAGGGTATGATTGTCTTGTATGCAGTCAACCCAGGTTCAATACTCATCATCCCATATGGAGTACTGCCAGCAGTAATTCCTGAGTCCAGAGTCAAGAATCAACCTGAGCAGTGCTGGGTGTGGCCTCAAAAAAATTTATCAAAAAATAAATAAACGAATATGTTAGTACTTTTTTGGAAAGTGCTTTACCAAAGCATGCTGTTTGATATATTTCATTTTAATGAGAGATATGTGTGATATCTCTTCCACTGATTGTCTTCTATTTTGTAGTGAGCAGTTTGGCATATGATTCAAGGTAGCAAATATAATTGTATTACTTAAGGTCACAGTGATGTTAGTATCAACCTGTTGAAACCGTTTACCCTCTATCTTTTTGTGTAGAGCTTCAGAAAATTTAGTAACAGTTTTTATCACTTTGTAAAACCAAGTTTCATCTGATGTAAAAGATAGCATCTAATTCTCAATTTTATCTTATTTCAGTGACAATGGTCTATACATTGTATTCTCTCCACAATACTTTTGAGTTTCTTTGGTATTAACCAAGCAACCAAAATATTAACATCTGTAGCACTGTAGCACTGTCCTCCCGTTGTTCATTGATTTGCTCAAGCAGGCACCAGTAATGTCTCCATTGTGAGGTCTCCATTGTGAGACTTTTTTTAACTGTTTTTGGCATATTGAATACCACCCAGGGAGCTTGCCAGGCTCTGCTGTGTGGGTGGGGTACTCTTGATAGCTTGCTGGGCTTGCTGAGAGGGGTGGAGGAGTTGAATCCTGGTTGGCCACGAGCAAGGCAAACACCCTACCCACTCTGCTATTTTCCATATTAACATCAAAAAAAGTAATACTGATGGGTTACCAGTTTTAGTACAAGATGGACATAAATAAAAAATTAATGCCATGAAATGAACATTATGCAACAAATATGATTTAGGAGTTAAGAGACCTTTAATTTATGATTTTTAAGGCTATAAACTTTATAAAGATTGCAAATATAAATTTGAATAGCACCATAGATATAGAAAATGGAAAAATGGAAAATAGGAACATAAATGCTTAATAAATATTCATAATGTATAAGCTAAATTAAACCAGAGGAAGAGACTTCAACAATAAATCAGTAGAAAGAGAAGAATCATTGAAAACAGTGACATAGTGCTGTTTAGTCCCCTGTATTTCAAAAATGGCAGCATTCTGAAGAGCAATATTTACAAAAGTTATTAAAAGGTAACTTTTATCGCTGGAGCGATAGCAGTTTGCCTTGCACACAGCCAACATGGCCAACCCGAGTTGGATTCCTCAGCCCCTCTTGGAGAGCCCGGCAAGCTACGGAGAGCATCGCCTGCCTGGCAAAGCCTGGCAAGCTACCCGTGACGTATTCAATATGCCAAACACAGAAACAACAAAGTCTCACAATGGAGACATTACTGGGCCCGCTCAAGAAAATCGATGAACAATGGGAGGATAGGACTAAAAGGTAATATCAGTCCTTTTTGCAATTACAGAACATTGTTTCTCTGTTCAGATATGTTTGATATTCCTCTAGTTCTTTAAATATTGTCAGTTGGTTAGTGAACTTCAGAATAATAGTAGCATGAATTATTCTACAATTATGTCAGATTTTGGAGGAACTTAGGACATAGTACATAAAATTGAGTATCTTAGATAAAATTTTATGGCATTATAAAAATAATAGGAGTGGTTTGTTGAGTGGTTAAAATCATAAAGACTTTTTTTGAATTTTAGTTATATTTTTAAAATATTGCAATACATCCCTTTGGAATATATTGTATATAATTTAATATTTATGTATGTGTATATGCATATGCATATTTAATTATTTGTTTTATTTCTTTGAAGCAGTTTGATTTACAAAATTAAACATAGTTGCATTTCAGGCATATAATTTTCCAACACCAACGATATTACCAGGTCAACTTTCCTTCACCAGTGTTCCCAGTTTAACTCTGACAACCCAACCTCCCTTAGGAAAGACACATTTTAAATGTTGGTTGTTTTAGTTGAATCTCATTCTTTTATTTTTATTAGTTATGTAGCTGAGATATATAGATACAACACACCTCTATACTGCCAACTCTGCCAATATATCTTAGGACTCTGTTCCCTGACTTTGTTACTTTCTGTCTGCCTCTTTTTACTTCCCCCACAGTCTTCCAAATCCTATAATCTAGGAATCAGTGTGATCTAGATATCCTCCCTCTAATCCTTTGCAATCCTTATCATGTTTTTATACAAAACAAAGAGAAGTGAGATTGTCACCATCTGTATTTCTTCTCACTTAATTTGCTTAACATGATATCTATTCTCTAGTTTCATCAAAATTGCAGCAAGTTCCATTAATTCATCCTTCTTTGTAGCAACATAAAATTCTATTGTGAATGTATACCACACTTCCATAATTCACCCATATGTCACTGGACAAATAAGTTTATACATATCCAAGGTATCACTATAAATGCTGAATAAATAATGTTGCACATATGTCGTCTTGAATGAATGAATGTTTTTTTTTCCCTCAGGTAGATAATAACAAGTGGAATATTATGCAGCTATTATAAAAGATGAAATTATGCAGTTTGCTGCAAAATGGATAGAACTGGAAGTATCAGATTAAGTCAAGTTAATTAGAGCAAGGAAAACAAATATTAGATTATTTAACTTATCAGTAGAATATAGAAACAAAGGAATACAATATTGATTGGCAGATGTCAAACCCTTGACCTTGGATTACAAAACATATTACAAGTAATAGTAACAGAATCTGTAAGGTTATGAAGACAAAACTAGAGACTACATAGAGTGAGTGGTAGAGGACCTTGGGCATTTTAGATGTGATGTAGGTTCAGTAACATTTTACCATAAACATTAACACTATTGCAAGCAAGTTACTTAAACTTTAACAATTAGAAACAATGAGAATACAAACCAAAAGGGCTGGAGTGCTAGCAGATTAGGTAGGGCACTTGCCTTTCACTTAGCGGACCTGGGTTCAATTCCTCTGCCCCTCTCAGAGAGCCTGGCAAGTTACTGGGAATATTCCACCCACATGCCAAAGCCTGGCAAGCTACATATGACGTATTCATTATGCCAAAAACAGTAACAAGTCTCCTAATTTGTTGTAAGATGTTACTGGTGCTCACTTGAGCAAATCAATGAACAATGGTAGGACAGTGCTACAGTGCTATAGTGCTACAAACCAAAAATTCTATAGGCTAATTCATATGTTAAGTGAAAGTTTGGTTTCTGGTGCCAATTCCAGTATACGTGTCAAGGCTTCTACATACCAATTACTGTTGTCTTATAGGGTAATGTGTCACGGTCCTCCTGTTGTTCATCGATTTGCTCGAGAGGGCCCAGTAACGTCTCCATCATGAGACTTGTTGTTACTGTGTTTGGCATACCGAATACGTCATGGGTAGCTTGCCAGGTTCTGCCATGCGGGCGAGATACTCTCAGTAGCTTGCAGGGCTATCCGAGAGGGGCGGAGGAATCAAACTCGGGTCGGCCATGTCAGCCGCTTGTAAGTCAAACTCCCTGGAGTGATAGCACAGCAGTAGGTCATTTGCCTTGCACGCAGCCAAGTTTGATTGAGTTTGATTCCTCCGACCCTCTCGAGAGCCCGGCAAGCTACCGAGAGTATCTCACCCGCACGGCAGAGCATGGCAAGCTACCAGTGATGTATTCGATATGCCAAACACAGTAACAACATAGTCTCCAATAAAGACATTACTGGGCCCGCTAGAGCAAATCAATGAACAACAGGAGGACAGACAGACAGGACTTTGTTTCTTTGTCCTTCTCACATCATTGTCTTATAATCCAACACAATTCTAATACTCTATACCCAGAGTATAAGATAGCATCAGGTACCACACGGTAGGTGCTCAGTCTCCTGACTGCCTGTTCCTTTAGAAACCAGAAGCAAGCCCACTTGCTCCAGGCTTTCAACCGGAGCTTTGAGCCATTGATTATAAATCTAACATTACCGAAATCTAATTCAGATTTGATTAATTTGCTAGAAAAATATGCAATTTAGGAAACTCAGTTATTATGTGGATATATAGATTACAAACAAAAAAAAAAACAAAAGACCATTGGTCTGCAATCATCAACTGCTATAAATGTATAGCACAAAGTATGGAAAACAAAATATTAATTTTCTAGCTTACCATAAATTCCATTTTCTCCAAATCCCAGTATGCTTACCTCCCTGCACTGGAATTTTATGGAGGTTTCATTTCATAGGCATGATTAATTAATGCAAATTCAGTGAAGACTCCAGTCTCTCATGTCTATTTATCAGGGTGGTATTGAATATCCAAGCTTCTAATCACATATGATTTTCCTCTGGCAAATAGCATTTATCTTAGGGTGCTCCCTCAAAAGTCACCTCATTGAAATAACAATATATACATTTATTCTTCTCAATATTTGAAGAATTACAAAAGTTTTGGGAGCTCCAAATCAGGTACTCTGGATAAAGAAAATGTTAATGAGAAATATACACCGGTCTTCTAAATGATGAACCATTTGTTGTCGGTTACTTATGAGAAGTCATCAGAAGAAAAGTAGTACCCAAGAGAGGGAAGTGCACCCCTGTTCTCTTTACAAGTTCAGTCATTATTAAAGACTAATAATGTTCACCACAAGGACCTATGTGATATTGACATTTGTGTCTCACCATCTTCACTTGGCAGTTGTCAGATTTTGCCTGACGCTCACTTTGATCTACATGGTGTAGAGATTAACTTCCACTAAACTATTTCTCAGGGAGCCAAATAATTCAGGTTAGCTCAAGAAATTGCTCTTGTCTTGAAAAGAAATATCAGATCTACTTGCTGTCCTGAGTTTTCGTGTGTGCTTCCTTACCTCACAGAAAAGAATTTCAGGAAGAGAATGTAGAGATGTAAAACATGTCTTATTTAGAGATTATGAGGATGGAAGAGTTGCATGTTCATGAGATAGATGGGAAATAAAAGAAGCACTTCAGAAAGTGAAAGAAAGGAATCATATGACTCATGTTAAGGTGCAAGAGTCATCTAGAATGGGAAATTTTCCCCTTGGTTTTATAAGTTTTTCCCAAACTGACTTCACTAGGGTCTTTCTACACAGATGTTCCAACATCAATCCCTCTATCAGAATACACTTCCCACCACCAAAGTTCCCAGTTTCCCTCCTTCTACTGCACACCCCACACTCAGACTGAGTCTCTCTCTATGGCAGATACTTTCTCTCTCTCTCTCTCTCTCTCTCTCTGTCTCTCTCTTTCTATCTCTCTGTTTCTTTCTTTGTCTCTGCCTCACTCACTCTCTCTCTCCTTTTGTGTTTTATGGTTTGCAATGCAGATACTGAGATTTATGTTTGTTCCTTTACCTACTTTCCGCAGTTCTTATGCAGAGTGATCATTCCCAACCATCTTTTGTCATAGAGGTCCCTTCTCCATTCCAAAAGTCTTTTGCGACTGCTGTTCATTTTTCCTGAACTGGATCTAGCCTTCGTTGAACTGTTGGGGGCAGTAGTTAGAGTTTTATTGATTTCAAATTCTGCATTCAAAACAGGTCCAGGTTGCAGTATTTTTTTTTAATATTGTTAAGTCTTCTGACAAAGAAACATCTTTGAATCACATTTTCAGTTAACTATTTCCTGAAAAATAAATGTCAACCCTTTGCCTTTCTCTTGTTACATATTTATATAGATCTATTTGTACATATACAGATACTATCTCAAATCATTTGAATCAAGTGGGTTGCCCTCTATGTGCTCATGAAGAGCTGTATACTAGGACACACTATCTTTGATGTTATGTGTGGAATAGTGTCTATAACTGTAGGATCATGTGTAAATTACTGAGACAAAAGGAGGTGATTGTACTTGTACTGTGGACAGATTTCTGAACAGGGCAAGAAAGAAGTGGCATCTCTTGTGCAACATTCTTCACGGCTAAAGAAGTCATTGTGTCCTTAAGAGCAAGTCCTGGGTGGGGTGAGGTGGGGTGGGTTGCATCTCTCCTAGCAGTAAATTGTGCTGCTTCAGAGAAATATGAAATGGATAAGGTAAATTGTTCATCATATACCCTTCAATGCATCTGTTCTTATCTACCCTCTTCAAGAATGCATTAGTGATTCTATATTAGACTTCTAGAGACCCACCCCCTAAAATACTCTCATTTATGGTGGTTGTAAAATGCAGTCTTCATAGGAAGATGGGGGACAGAAAGAGAACACATTATTTATAACCCCGAGTCTAGTCAATTTCCAAGATGTGTCCGTGGAGGATTCTGAGCCTACCCACCCAAGCACTGCACCAGAAATTTGACCATGGAATAATCAAGCCTCTTCAACCGGACTGAGAATCATAGGAAAAAAGTTTCAAAGGAATAAAAAGGTTATTAGCAGATTATACTTCATTCCTGAACTTAAGAGAGAAAGAAATAGAAAGCACACACATATGAAGCTTCATCGTTCTATCTTCTCTTACACTGATTTAATTATTACTACTATGATTAGACAGCCTAAATATTAATATTAATATTAGATGCCCTAAATATTAATAATTTTTATAATCATCCTTATAACAGAAAATTCAATTATTTTAAGAAAGTAATAGTAAATTAGAGAATAACCTTGCCTCAAAATAGGCTGCCTTGGGGCCGGAGTGATAGCACAGTGTGTAGGACCTTTGCCTTGCATGCGGCCAATCCGGGTTCAATCCCCGGCATTCCATATGGTCCCCCGAGCACTGCCTGAGTGCAAAGTCAGGAGGAACCCTTGAGCATTGCTGAGTGTGACCCAAAAAGCAAAAAAAAAAAAAGGCTGCCTCCAAATAAGTGAAGAAAAAGAAAAATACAAAGACACATACACATAAAAAATCTAATTCCACAAGAATCACTCAAATGAAAACACCACACAAACCAAGATTCTAGAATCGAGTTAAACATTGAAAATCAACAACGATTCAACAATGTGGTTGACTGAATTGTTATAAAAATACTAAGCTTGTAAAAATGCCTATATTATAAAATGTAGAAGACATAAAATATTTTAACTGTTTAAAACCCAAAATTCCCAAAATGAGAGCACCATGCTCAGCGAAATGAGTCAGAAGGAGAGGGACAGGCATAAAATGGCTGCATTCATATATGAGATTAAAAAAATAGTATGTGACTAATTTCCAAGGACAGAAAAAACAGGGAGGTAGGAGAACTGGTCCACAGTTGGGAATTTGCCACAGGTGTGTGTGGGGCAAAAGGCATGTAGGAAAGAGAAGAGACCACTATTATAATAATATTTGGAAATGATCACTATAGAGAAAAACTGAAAATACATAAAGGGATATTCATTAAAAAACCTTTCACCCTATGTATTGCAAGCCATAATGCTCAAAGGGACAGAGAGACAGAGACAGAGAAAGAGAAGATAAAAAAAGTATCTGTCATAGAGGAAGGCAGAAGTAGTGAGGAAAATTGGATACTTGGTTCCGAGAAATGTATACACTGGAAGGGACAGGTGTTGAAACATTGTATGACTGAAACCTAATCATGAACAACTTTGTAACTGTGTGTATCCTGGTGATTCGATTAAAAATTAAAGTTAATTAAACATGCCCAAAATATTAAACGAAAATTTCAAAGAATTACATATATATGGGCTGGAGGTATAGCACAGCAGGTAGGGTGTTTGCCTTGCAAGCAGCCAATGTGGCCGGCCCAAGTTCGTTTCCTCTGCCTCTCTTGGAGAGCTCGACAAGCTCCTGAGAGTACCTTGCCCACACAGCAAAGCCTGGCAAGCTCCCCGTGATGTATTCGATATGCCAAACACAGTAACAATTGTCACAATGGAGATGCTACTGGGCCCGCTCAAGCAAATTGATGAAGAACGGGAGGATAGTGACAGTGACATATATATAGGGATACATAAATATATATATGCATATATATATATATATCACAGAGAAGAAGACAGAAATGAAGGTCCAAATATATCAATTCCTGATATTACCAACAAAGGAAAACAAAAGAATGGAAAATAGATTTTAGAGCAACAAATAAAGATTAGAAGGCAAATAAAAAACTATCAAACAACTTATAGGACTAACATTGCCTGAACTGAAAATTGTCTAATATGTCAGTTCTGAGATATATTCTATAAAATATTTATCCATTGAATAAAACAGTATATATGGAGCTCTTTGAAAAACAACCCACAACTCATACAAAAACATAAAAGCAAGTAGGTACAATTTTTTTTATCATAATATGAAGTAAAAATAATCCAGAGAAACATTTTTAAGAAATTCAATATATATATATATAAATGACATACATCTTAAATATAATTAAATAATATGGATTTAACATATCTAAAGGAAAGTATTATTGTTATGTGAAGAAAACATTTAATTTATCGTTTATATATAAGCTTATCTTAATCTTTTGAGGTTTTTTTGAGGGGTGTGGAAGGAAATATTCAAATGACAGAATCCTGGCATATGAAGCATTAAGTAAAATCACTTAGTAAAATCTGAAAGAAAATTAACTGGATAAAAATAAAATGAGGGGGGGACAGAGTGATGGTACAGCAGGTAGGGCATTTGCCTTGCACATGGCTTACCTGGGTTCAATCCCTGGCATCACCGATGTTCCCCAAGAGGAGTAACTCCTGAGCAATGCTAGATATGACCCTCCAAAAGCCCAAATGAATTAATAAATAAAAGTGTGAACATGTATAGTTGACATTATTTTGTTTGTGTTATTGAAATTCAATCCTAAGCACATGAACAGAAACAATAGATAGCATACAATATATAATAGTTCTATTAAATAATAAAATAATGCAATAATAATTGAGTGGCAAATGAAAATAAGTTATGTCAATCAACAAAAACTTCGTATTTTAAAAGATCATCATAATAGGGGCTGGAGCAATAGCATAGTGGGTAGGGCGTTTGCTTGCAAGCACCCAACATAGCTGACCCGAGTTCGATTCCTCTGCCGCTCTCGGAGATCCCAGCAAGCTACCGAGAGTATCTCGCCTGCATGGCAAAGCCTGGCAAGCTACCTGTGATGTATTTGATATGCCAAATACAGTAACAAGTGTCACAATGGAGACATTACTGGGCCTGCTCGAGCAAACTGAAGAACAACAGGAGGACAGTGACAGTGACAGTGACAGTGACATCATAATAGAGTGAACGTCACTTAAACAGATAAAAAGGAAGTATATGTAATATATTAAATATGACAAAGAAGTATGAGCACTTGAATGTATATGACCTGAGAGCAATGTGGGATACTAATAATATTTTAAATTATTATTTAAGCTACCGAGAGTATTCGATATGCCAGACACGGTAACAACAAAGTCTCCAATGGAGACGTTACTGGGTCCGCTCGAGCAAATCGACGATCAACGGGAGGGCCTTTACCTTTACCTTATTATTTTAAATATTTATTTTAATAATATTTTAAATTTAGGGTTGGAGAGCTAGTACAACAGATAGGGCAATTAATTGTCTTCCACACAGTTGACCTGGGTTTGATCTTTGTCTCCACATCTGGTCTCTGAAGTAAAGTCAGGAAGTGATTCCTAAATTCAGGGCCAGGAGTAAGTCCTGAGAACTGTTTAGTGTGGCTCAAAAACAAAATATATATAATAAAAATTATAATAAACAAATAATACAAATGGTCTTTAAAGTAATCATACTATAGAGTAGGTAAACTTCCATATTTACAAAGCACATAGAATTTAATAAAGTATATAGAATAAAATAATTACAGAATATTCCCAATATTCCATAGGGCAGGAGCGATAGCACAGCGGGTAGGGTATTTGCCTTACATGCAGCCAACATGGCCGATCAGAGTCAATTCCTCCTCCCCTCTCAGAGAGCCTGGCAAGCTACCGAGAGTATCTCACCCACATGGCAAAGCCTGGCAAGCTACCCGTGACGTATTTGATATGCCAAACAATTGTCACAATGGAGACGTTACTGGGTTCGCTAGAGCAAATCGATGAACAACGGGAGGACAGTGACAGTGACAGTGACAGTGATCCATAGGAATGTTGATTCAACAGTTAATTAAAAATGTTTTGGGGCTGGAGCGATAGCGTAGCGGGTAGGGCGTTTACCTTGCATGCGGCTGACCTGGGTTTGATTCCCAGCATCCTATATGGTCCCCCAAGCACTGCCAGGAGTAATCCCTGAGTGTATGATCCAGGAATAACTCCTGTACATAGCTGATTGTGACCCAAAAAGCAAAAAAAAAACTTTCATCACTCTATAGTATCTACTGCGGCAGTATCATTATTATTAGGTTTTCTTAAAGCCGTAGAATAATAATAGACCATAACAGAATCAAATAGTCATCCCCACAAGCAGAATAAACTGAAAATGCGTTAACGATGTTTACAATTTCCAAAATTAGCACTTAAAACAGGTAATGTGTATAGATAAGGAGACTTCCAGAAGTGTATGTGATTGAAGGAGAGGAGAAATGGAAAGGAAAACATGTTTAGAAGAAGATTGTGATGTCCTTCCACTTGAGATGCCTCCTTTGAATTTGTTACTCTTCCACTTAAGCTATACTTAGTCCCTGTTCATATAATATTTTTTAAGTGTGAATGTGCTCATGAAAAAATTTATTGTTCAGCTACTTCTCCGAAATCAGGAAGAACTCATACATGGTCTAGTATTTCCTGTTCTTCTACACATCCCAGTTTTTTTCTTTCTAAATTTGTTGTATCCAGTGATTAATTCAGAAAATTATTGCAGCTGGTGTCCATATTTTCTCTCAAAATATAATTTTTGACCTGTGAATTATATTTGTTGCTCTTTATACTCTATTTAAGGCATACACCTTATTTGGAAGATACTTTTCATGGTTTGAATTTCATTTTATTTTAAATAATTTGTTCTCCAGAGTGTTAAGTTTTGAGGAGGAAGGGAAAGGAAGTACATTCAAAACTAGCAGTTGTCAGAGACTGTTTATGTCTCCACACTCAGGATTGACCCCTGAAATCTCAGGGAAACATAGTAAGCACCAGGGATTTGAACCAGGATTGTCAGGATTTAAGGCAAGTTTCTTAATCTCTGTGCTATATCTGACCCCATGATCTGAATTGTACAGCCATCTTTGCTCAGCAGAAATACCTCCAAAGTTTATATAATTAAATTATGCATGTCCAGGAGAAAAAAAATTGATTGCTAATATTTGTAATCAATCAAATTGTAACAATATAAAAATTTTAAAAATTACACAACTAATAGCAATGCATATAGAAAAGTAATCATGATTATTCAATTTTGATAACTAAAAATTCACATTTTATCTTCTTAAAATTGTTGTATAAATGCAATTTAGAAATTATTTTATGAAGTGTTAAAATATATGATAGAGCTAGGTTTTTAAGATAATACACATTAATCATTTATTTTATCTTAGTTAAAATTTAAGTAATTTATACTGATAGGCTGGAGCAATAGATAGCAAAGTGGGTAGGGTGTTTGCCCAGGTTGGGCCTACCTGAGTTCGATCCTCCATCCCTCTTAGAGAGCCCAGCAAGCTACTGAGAGTATCCCGCCCGCACAACAGAGCCTGGCAAGCTCCTTGTGGCTTATTTGATATTCCAAAATCAGTAACAAGCCCCACAACAGAGACATTACTGGTGCACACTCAAGCAAATCTATGAATAACAGGAGGACAGTGCTACAGTGATACACTATATATACTATGCTATACTATATATTCTCTATATAGAGTGCTACAGTTTTATACTATATATACTATGTTATTGTGTTATCTAATTACACTGTTACAGGCCTTTCTTTTTATTCTCTTTAATATGACTTTATATTTTTTATACCACTGATTTTTAGGCTTTTTCTTTTCTTTTTTTATGTGAAGAAAGATACTTTTATTGAAATTTATTTGGAAGGATGTGCAGGGATAGAAGTTTGTGTTCAAGAGAGAACACAGGTTCTCTGTGGAAATAAGCAACAAAAAATTGAGACAAGGAAATGAGATAAATGTTCAACGAATATCACAATGCTAGAAGTGCAAGCCAGGCTTTTTATAATGGTTTTGCCAAGTTTTTGCTGTTGTCATTGATAGAGATACAACAGAATTTTTTAAGGTTTAAAACGTATTTTAATAAGTTGATGCTGCTTTATTAATCCATATCTCAGAAAATCTCCAAAGATTATCAAGGACAAATCAAAGATAGAACACTAACAAAAATGACAACATAACTACCTAAGATAGGCAAGCCAAAGAGCTACTGTCTGACCTGTGGCATACAGCAACTCTATTTCCAGGGTTTTCTACAGACCTATCAAGAAAAAATGTGATGAACAACATCATAGAAAAAATGGGTGTCTTACCCAAGAAAATAATGAAAGCAAGTTAACACAAGATTTTTTTTTGATATCCTAAAATGAAAATCTCTAAGAGAAAATGACTTCCTTAGGACATGAAAAAGTAATATATGGGATATAGCAAAACCAGTACTTGTGTTGTCTGTGATCTTTCTGAACATTTACTGAAATTCCCATCTGGGAATGAATGGAGGAAGGAAACGAACTAAGGTAATGGGATATATTTGGTTAGTGATTTATGTGACAGTGTCTTTGGTGTTGCAGGGTACGAATACACAAATAGAATGAGATGGACAAATGGAATGATCACAAGTATGAAGCTCTAACTGGGTCTATTCTGTCATGGTTCCCCCTTGGGCTGAAAAATCACACAAGACTTCAGGAATGCACCACACAGAAATAATATACCACAGAGTGTCATTTTTGTAATGGTCTCCCCTTGCCCTCTGCCTCAGCATACTCCCTACATAAAGTGTTACCGGCAGAAGAGACGTAACTTTGGGAATTATCCCTAACACTTTTCCTGGGTAGAATTCTGTCTAGTCCAAAAAGGTCCTTTTCTTTAAAGGTATTAGGAAAACTAAACAATGCATGTTCATTAGAATCAGCAACTTTTTTGTTTGTTTGTTTTGAACAAATTCAGCTCCAGGAGCCACAGGATTGAATGTAGGAGTCTGACAATTTCCCCAATTCCTTTCATTGTAGCAGCTTAGTCAAAGCACTCAGTAGCTGGTAAGGTCATTCAGACATCATAGTGACAGCTCCTGTAGGAACTGGGGTACCAGCTGGTACAGGAGCAGGAGGCATGGAACCTCTATTGTTCATGCGTAGAGAACCTCTCATCAACATTAGGTCCATAAGTACCTCCTGTTCTTTCACATCAGGGAAGGCTTCCCTGAATTATTTGGGCTGTTGCCACATCGTTTCTTTTCTTTTTGTTGACTCTGCATCTCTTCCTCATGACCCCAACACTCCTCTTTCTGAGGTCCAGTTACTTTCAATTTTGCAGTTTTCGATTATGGAGCTCTTCGATTCTTCGAAGTTCTTGATGCCTCTTCAAATCCTGCTAAATGAGCATGCCCTGGTGCTTCATCTCTGTTTCCAGCTTCTCAGGAGCTTCTTGATCTTAGAGTCCACCCGGTCTTGCTGATGCTTCTCGATCTCAGGGAGCACCTTCCAGCGCATAGCAACCTCACACTCAATCAAAGGAGCCAGGCTGGGCACATCTGGATGGCTGCTGTCTTTCCTTGTGAAATTGCTGGGTCTTAATAACCAGTTTTACTAGTAGTCCCTCTTCATCATCTAACTGGTCCATGTGCTGCACAGTCACAAGCCTTGGACAGATGGTTAGCAGGAAGGAGCCTTCACTTCACCTGTCCAGAGCTTTCTGAGCAGCTGGTTTCCCTGAGAATCCAACAGTGTGCTTTCTGGAGGGTCTTTCTACACCATCCACATCTACCACGGCCCTCTCTACCTGGCCAAACATGGAAAAGGCTTCCTCAGCAATTCATTGGACATCCTGAGGAAGGTTTCATACTGCAAGGGTTTCATTATGACAAATAAGGCGCACACGCAGCTGCTGTCCAACTCCACTTTGGCAATCTCTGCAAGAGCTCTGTGTTTCCAAACGAATACACCCAAAGCCCTTATCTTTATAAATGAAGAACTCACCAGCCTTTCTGTATTCCTCAAATCCTTTTCTCGATTCCTCCTCGGTGATGGCAGGAGGAAGATTGTCCATAAAGAGCAGACTACACTCAGTAAAGGTCTTCTCTCCTGGTCTTCTAAAATTCTTCAGGACAACAGTCACGGCTTAATTTTGGCTACTGGCTTGCTGTCCATTTGCAGGTTTGGGTAGCGGCGGCTGCTGGTGCTGTAGCTGGAGGCACTGCTGGTAGTCATGTTGATGATGCTTCTTTCAAATATGATTTGGCTTCTCCAAGTTAAAGGTTTATTGCTCTGAAGTTTTGCACCCCTCCACCTACTACTCTGTCCTTGGAGTAATGGCCACCCAGAATAATGTTTTGAACAATGTAACATTTAAAATACATATTTACATGAATACTTGAATAATTTTAATGAAGAATGTTTTTTAATTAATGGTACTTTAATACAACAAAATTTTGAAGAAAAAATTATACATTATTTCTACTTATTGTGACTAATTTGTTTTGTGCAGGCATTTACTCAGTCTTTCAATTAATTTTGATTATGTTGGTTTTCTTTCCTTTAAACCTCACTGATAGAACTTTACTGTTCCTTAATGCTTCTAACGGCGTAAAAATGTCACGGTCACAGTCCTCCCTTTGTTCATCGATTTGCTCGTGCGGGCCGGGTAACATCTCCATCATGAGACTTGTTGTTACTGTGTTTGGCATATCAAGTACGTCACGGGTAGCTTGCCAGGCTCTGCAGTGCAGGCGAGATACTCTCAGTAGCTTGCCGGGCTCTCTGAGAGTGGTGGAGGAATTGAACTCGAGTCGGCCGTGTTGGCCACTTGTAAGGCAAACGCCCTACTGCTGCGCTATAAAAATATAAAATTTTAATTGCTTTTACTGTTTTTGTTTTTACCTGAAATACTGATATTAAGTAGTATATCACAGCACAGGAACACTTTCAGTTTGATGTAGGCACATCTTCTCTAGTTTTCCTTTTATCTACCATTGCTAACATTAATCTGTTTCATTTTTCAAACTATAGTTTTTAGACAAATATTAATTGCAATTTATCCTTCTACCAAGACATTTGTATTTGACTATTTTCTGTACTAAAATGTTGTGGACACAATGTCACTTGCATATAACTTTTTAAAATATTTTTCTCTTCTGTTAAAGAAATACCTCTGGAATTTTGGCAAAGTATGATAAACTTTTCTTTATTTTTCTTTTCTTTTTTTTTTTGCTTTTTTTTTGTCACACCCGGCAATGCACAGTGGTTACTTGTGGCTTATGCACTCAGGAATTAGTCCTAGTGGTGCTCAGGGGACCATATGGGATGCTGGGAATCGACCCATGCAAGGCAAATGCCCTAGCCACTGTACTATTGCTCCAGCTCCGTATTTTAATTTTTTTATATCTCAGGAAATTTGAAAATGATCTGAAGTGAAGAGACACAAATACATAGGTAGAATAAATTCTGATAACTAGAGCATTATTTAATTTTAAGATTTTTTCTCCTAAAATGTCACTTTTTTGTAAATTTTTAAAAGTTCTGACCTTATCTTTATAAATTTTTTATGTGCAATTTAACCTTTTAGAGCTATGTATTATCACTTCTTTCCTGATATGATAATTATATATCTTCATGGCTGTTTCTCCTATTTCAAAAATTGTGGTTATGCTTCAATTATTTTTTCATCTTTGTAACAAAGTGTGTGGTTTAAATATTATATATAGAATTTAATAATGCGCACTTTATGATTAATATATTAAATAGCCTTATATTTTATTTAAACCAGTAGTAAATCTTTGCAGCAAATGACAGTTTTTATTACAAAGAATCAAATGAATATACAGGAAATAATAATTGGCACACATTTATATCAAATCAGCTTGCATGAAATGATAAAAATATTTTGTCCTGTAAAGTGAAGTTACCGGGCTGGCGTGATTGCAAAGTGTGTAGGATGTTTGCCTTGCACACAGCTGCCTCAGGTTCAATTCACAGCATCCTGTATGGTCCCCCAAGCACCGCCAGGAGTAATGTCTGAGTGCATGAACCAAGAGTAACTCCTGTGCATTGCCAGGTGTGACCCAAAAAAGCAAATAAATAAATAAATAAATGTCACTGTCACTGTCATTGTCCTCCCGTTGTTCATCGATTTGCTCGAGCAGGCCCAGTAATGTCTCCATTGTGACAATTGTTACTGTGTTTGGCATATCAAATACATCATGGGTAGCTTGCAAGGCTTTACGGTGCAGGTGAGATACTCTCAGTAGCTTGCTGGGCTCTCTGAGAGGGGCGGAGGAATCGAACTTGGGTCGGCCATGTTGGCTGCTTGCAAGGCAAATGCCCTACCCACTGTGCTATCGTCCCAGCCCAAATAAATAAATAAATGAATAAATAAATAAAGTGAACTTATTCATTACATGGTCATAATCTAGGATCAGTGAACTTTGATTAATCAACTCGATATTTCAGAATCATTTTTCCACTAACTTTATTCATTGGGGCTGGAGTGATAGCACAGTGGTAGGGTGTTTGCCTTACAAGCGGCCAACATGGCCGACCCGAGTTCGATTCCTCTGACACTCTCAGAGAGCTCGGCAAGCTACCGAGAGTATCTGACCCGCAATGCAGAGCCTGGATAGCTACCTATGAAGTATTAGATATGTCAAACACAATAACAACAAGGATCATGATGGAGATGTTACTGGGCCCGCTCGAGCAAATCGATGAACAATGGAGGACCATGACTGTGACCTTTATTTATTAACATTGGAGCAGAAATTTACTTGTTTATTTAATACTGATAAAATTACTGAATAAGAAATTATCACTACATTCAAAATTAAAGAAGGATGTTGGAGAGAATACAGGCAGTAAGGCACTCAATAGCTTGCCGGGCTCTCCGAGAGGGGCAGAGGAATTGAACCTGCATCAGCCATGTGCAAGGCAAATGCCCTATCTGCTCTGCTATCACTCCAGCCCGTGTTCATATATATCTACATATAATACACACACATAAACATTTTTAGATTTGTCACTAACAAGGCTTTCAAAGGTATAAATGTCTGCAAAACATTAGGGCCAATAATATTAATTAAAACTTTACATACTTTTCACTCAGAAGATGAGGGCTTAGTATCCTTAAGTCTTAGTATCCTTGAGTACTGCCAGGATCAGTAAACTCTCCCAACACAATCAATGTGGGGAGGAGTTCCTTAGCACCTCCAGGTGTGGTATGATAAGAAACTATCAATGGAAAAATAAAGGAATTAGAGAATAATGTATTATAATATTTGAACCTTACATAACATTCAAGTTTCACTTTTCATCAGCTGATTTGAAACTCCTGAAATGAAGATACTATAACATTATCCCTCATTCTTTTTATCAGAATGTGGCCATATTTGCATATACAGCCTTTAGAGATGGAACTGTATTAAAATTAGTCTCTTCCAAGAGGTATAAATACAATCTAGCTGGTGTCTTCATTATTGTATCACTGTATCACTGTAATCCCATTGATCTTTTATTTACTCGAGTGGGCAGCAGTAACATCTCTATTTCCCCTAGCCTTGAAATTTTAGCAGCCTTTTCTTACTCATCTTTTCCCAACGATTGGGGGCTCTTTCAGGATCAGAGGAATGAGACCTATTCTCGTTGCTGTATTTGGCATACTGAATATGCCACAAGGACTCCATGCTAGGTTGTAGGGGGTTTGAGAGCACACCTCACCCCAAGGGACCCAGTCCCAGCAGCCAATCTCCACTGCCCAACCATCGCCACACTCCAGGACACTTTCCAGACACATTATAACAGACTTCCTATATATTTGTGCCTCTCAGAGAGCCCGGTAAGCTACAGAGAGTATTCCGCCCACACGGGCAGAGCATGGCAAGCTCCCCGTGGTGTATTCGATGTGCCAAATACAGGTGTTTTATAGAAAGAGGAAGTTCAAACACAAAATACACTGGGGAGTGTAATTTTTATTAGAGAAAACCATGACAGGACTAGGGGCTGCCATCTGCAATTCAAAAAATGTAACAGAGTATATATAATAAATAAATAAATAAATAAATACACCCACACATTTTCAGGTTTTCAGGCTTTGATTTTGGACTATTGGTGTTCAAGTCAGGCAATATGTGATGTTTTGTTATGACAACCCTAGAACAATAGTATTCATCCATAAATAAAACAAACTGAACAAATAAGATCATCTGTTTACATTTTTGTCGGGTAACTTTCATAAGCCAAAGGCATAGTTGCAATTGCAAGAGAAATTGTATGCCCAGAAAGCCAAAAATACTATCATATATTTAGAAGAAATGTTTGCTAATTCTGTTCCTAAGGACTAGAGAATATATGAGCACTATATCAATGAATCTTTTATAATTCTAATATTTTTTGAGGACTTTTGAAAATATTTGAAATCTTAACTGGGAAAAGCTTACATAATCAATTTTCTATTTTTTTTTAGGAAATTACATAGAAAAGAGTATAAATAAATTAGTGATGTTTTACTTCAACACTATATGTGTAAACAATGCTTTAATCAGTGATGAGCCATTATTTAACAAGTGAGAATCAGATGACTGCTTTCATGTAAAACATACATTAAAAAAAATTCAAGGAAAAAAACACCTAGGAGATATACACCAGTATGCTACAATAAACCATGTAAGAGACTGAATACTGTTGTCACAACAAATGTTTCAAATATAATTAAAAATATATTTTAATAGAAAGCTAAGGAAGAAGGTGACAAGATAGGTCATTTTGTTAAAAGTATAGTGAAGAGGTTAAAAAAAGAGTAGAAATAGGAATGATTTTGCTATCAAGTAATATTTATTTTCTTGAAAGAAATGTAACAAATAACATGAAGAAATACAAATCCTAAATTATTTATTGAAATTAGAGAAAACAATATATCTCAAGTGACACACTGTGTTTGAAACCTTGCAAATGCCTAAGCTTTCCATAGAGAGAACACTCTCCAATTCTCCTAGTCCCATGGGACAGTGGTGCATGATGAAGGGATGTTTCATTGCCAAAAACTATTGGATTGGTTTGCTGAAGCTTTATTCAGTACAAAAACAAATTGTAGGCAGTAACCTAGGTCTCCCAGCAACACAGTCACACAAGAGGATGTGAGGTTCTATCCTATAAACTCAGACAATAAAATGCTCTAAACTGTTATGTTCTTATTCAGTGTGGAAGGTACAAAAGAAAACAGATAGATATAGTACCATTATATTATTGCATTCTATAAATAGATTACCTCACTAAATGCCAGGCATTTTCAATGAGCCTCTGATAAAGACATATGAAGCAAGATCTTTGAGCTTTTATAGGTTATAGACAAATAGAGATGAATACAGTCCTTCTTAATCAGAAAAATGGCTAATGGAAGATTAATATTAAATTAAGATTAAAAATGTCACTTTGATTAAAGTTATATTTATATTAGATAAACTGATATTTTTCAATAATAAAAAGAAAACTTAAAATATGTCTAACCAATAAAACCCCTAATGTAAATTTTTCTTTAGAAGAATTCTAATAACCATTGTACAGCTACCAAAATTTAGCTGTAAAACAATATCTTAGCATAAAGGTTTAAAAAAATCAAAGACTTTGTCTACATTTTATGCTACAGATTTTCTATAGATAATATGTTCAGCATGCATGTGGGAGGAGTGTCATATGCATCATATTTAGACTGTTTCCATGCAGAAGAATTGTGATTTGATAGGCACACTATGGAGAGTTTTATTTTTATAATGCACTCCCTATAGCATCATCATCTGCAAGCTAGAGTCTGTGAGAGATATATACTTTATCCAAAATTGAAAGTGGGATCTTGAATAATGATGATTTTTTAAATGTGAAATTGCTGGTCTAAATTAGCTTCACTCTTTCAACATCACAAACTCAGCGATTTTTAACTCCTCTATCTATTCAAAATAAATTATGTTTTAAGATGGAAGTAATTCCCTTTAGATTTAATCCTTTACAATTTAGCAAATTGAATATATTTATAGAATATTTCCATTGGAATTTATAGCCCAGGTGTTATAGTAAATGTCTAACTTCTATTCTATGCATTTTCACTTCTAATTTGTACAAGATTGACAGTGATGAGAAGTCACAGTGCTCTAATATTATATTATTGTTTTAATCATGATAAATGTAAACTTTTGTTATTTTTTGGTAGTATACTTCCACTCTCTCTGTCTTAGAATATTTGTTGCATGCTTTTATAGTAAAATTAAATGTCAAATTCATTTGAAATGAAACCTATCCTTATATACTTAAGGTTATTTCTTCAAATAATGTTTATTTCAGATAAAGAAATTTTCTGTTTCTCTAAAGCTATATTCCCTAAAGTAACAAAGCATGCCAACTTGTCATTAGCAGTCAATAAAATCAGTAGTAATTTAGGAAAAACAGGTGCTGTTTAATTTGTATGCTCTTTATTTCAAATTGTGTTCTTAGTTCATTTATTTCTTTATTTGCCATTAATTGGGTATTTTAATCTTTTATCCTCTTCTTAATTTGACTGTATTTATGATAACCACAGAGCTACCAATAAATACCCTAACAAGACTCCAATCAAATGTCAAAACTAAAACCTTGTCCAGTACAAAATTTATGTAATTTAAGGAAGGAAGTGAAATTAGGAAGAAACTTAAGCAGTGACTGTGTGTGGGGGGGGGGGGGGAGGGGGGGAATAGAAAGTGAAAATAAAAGTAAGGAAAGCAGGAGACAGGGAATAATGTAAAAAAAGTAAAAGAATTTGAAAGATTAATATCAGAGAAAATCTAGCAACTCTCATCGCCATTGAAAAGGATTCAAGAATAATAAACAACATAAACTGGATATGTCTGTGTTTTATACAAGGAGAATTGAAACATTATGTCATTCACTATTAAACTCTATTTATGTTGTGACAGTAAAATAGTGTAAACTTATGCATATTACATATAGGAGTACTTCATACATAGTTTACATGTAGATACACTGTGCTAATATATTGCTCATTTTTCTATGATACTATATTCATGACAAATTGTTTCTTCTATATCCCACATTAAGGCAATCTTAGTAAAAGCTTAGACCAAAGGAAATGACCTTGAGTACATTTTGGTGACTCAGCCTGATCTGTTGGTTCGTGTTTTCTGCTTTTGCACTGTCCTCACTTCTTTATGCACTATTTCTTGCATATAAACTAAGTTGGTATTTTCAACTATGCTACATTTATACCAAATAGGAACTCAAGTCAGACCTCAGCAAGTGAGCTACTATTGAATTACATTGGGTTCAAGGTTCTTAAAAAGACTTGAGTATGAATGTCTTAGTTTTTCAAATTTGTTATATAGAAGCATTCAAATGAGCAAAACATTCTCACAAATAAAAGAAAATGAAATGAATCAATAAATATTAAGTCAAGAAGCTATGATGTGGTACAGTGTAGAAATAATCACAATACGAATTTGAGAATGGCTACCCAAGGCCCAGAAATAGTAAATGGTTAAAATGCTTGCACAGGAGTTGACCCAAGTTCCATCCCCAACAACCCTCAATGTCCTTGAGAATTTCCAGGAGTAATCTTAGAGCATAGAGGCAGTATTAAGTCCTAGGCACAGCTGAGTCAGGCACAAAATATAAAACAGAAGCACACACACAAAAAAAAAAACAAACGAATGGTTAGTCATGGAATGATTGGATTCAAAGACCTTCCTAAAATCACTGTTGTAAAATATTTATTAACAAAGTAAAATATATAAAATACTAAACTAGCATATACAATGATATTATTTATAATTAACATTGAATAATAACATAGTTCTCTAACTTTTTATGAGTTCTTTAGCATTCTTCTATTTACATAAAATGTAGATGCTTATAGTTATCAAAATTATTTTCAAACATTAGACCTGCATCTAAAAACAAATTTTTTTAGAAAACCATATCTTGTCTCTAGAACATTGTGCCAAGCATCCAAGAAAAGACACACTTGTTAAGTAGTGAAGTTAGGGAGTGTAAGAGAACCTGGGGACATTGGTTAAAGAGGACACTGCAGATGGAATTGGTATTGAAATATAGCATACCTGAAACTCTACTATGGACAACTTTGCAACTAATTTGAATTAAAATTATTTTAAAATATTTTTTAAATAATAAAAATAGGATCTCATCTTTCCTTTTTATAAGCTTCCCTTGAGAAATCATTAGTGGTGCTGCAGAGATAGTACAGTGGGTAGGGCTCTGACTTTGCATATGACCTGGGTTTGATTTACAGCCTCCCTTGTGGTCTGTAGAGGACCCCAGGAGTGATCCCTGAGATCAGAGCCTTGAGTCAGCCTTAAACATGGATAGTTGTGACCTCAAAAGAAAAACACAAACAAAGCAAGAAATCATCACTATGTCTATGGGAGTCACATAGTAAGCAATGTTGGCCTTGATATTACATTATTTTTTTAAATAAATTATATTCATAAGAAAACATTTTCTAAGTACTAAAGGAGTAAGAAGATGCTTATATTATATCTATGCTAAATATTTGATATAATATCTTATAAGAATATGAGTCTGTTAAGTTCTAGGACATGACTTGAAAATATAAATTCTTCACAAAATGAAATGAAGAGTTTTGCTTCCTTAGCTCAGGAGGTAAAATACTTACACATAAATTTTCTCTAATCCATTTCCACTGACCATATTAATATTTATATACCACCCTATTTTAGTTCTATTTGAGCATTTTCAGTTTTAACAGACTTCATAATTTATTTGTAAATATTAACCTATCAGCAATGAATTCTTTGTTGGAGAAATTAGATTTACAAAAGATCAAAAACAAAAACAAAAAAAGTTTCTTCATTATCTTATAATTCATTTTCTAATAGTTGAGCTTTTATATTTTTTAAAACATTTTGCAATAAATACTAGTAAATAATTTTGTGTCATAGTGTAATTTATTGCTTTAATTTTTTCCTTTATAAGTTACATCTCTTCTTACCCATTCATTCATGAATGTGTGCACTTGTGTACAAACATATTTGTTTGCTTTTTAGTTTGCTTGTTTTTGTTTTTTTTTACCACACCCTGTACTGCTCAAGTCTTACTCTATCTCTAAATTTGAGAATCACTCGTGATGGGGTTCAGGGGACCATATGTGGTGCCAGCAATTCAACTTATGTAAGACATGTATAAGACAAGTGTCCTACCAGTTATACTATCACTCTGGCGTGGTTTTCATTTTTCATTGTTCAAATATGTTACTGCTCCTCCACAAAAACTTCCAGTGTTTCTTTTTCTCCTTTTTCTATGACTTATGTAGAAGTTAAATAATAACTTACTTGAAATAATTTGTTATGTTTAAATTCTATTATATTTGTATTGCCTGAAGTTTTGATTGTTTAATTGCTAGTTACTATTATTAGTGGTTCACCATTGTTAATTTATACTTAGTTAAGCATCTAATAGTGAGATGATATAGGTTTCTATAGTAAAATCTATTATAATATATTTAACTTATAATGGGCTGGAGCGATAGCACAGCGGGTAGGGTGTTTGCCTTACAAGAAGCCAACATGGCTGACCCGAGTTCGATTCCTCTGGTCCTCTAGGAGAACCTACCGAGAGTATATCACCCACATGACAAAGCTTGGCAAGCTCCCGTGACATGTTCGATATGCCAAGCACAGTAACGATTGTCACAATGGAGACGTTACTGGACCGGTTCGAGCAAATCAATGAACAATGGGAGGACAGTGACAGTGACAGTGTTAACTTACAATTAAGTATTTTACATGTCAATTTGATTTTACAAAATTTGAAATCCTTAAGTCTTCTGTGTCTTAGGATTTTTAGTAGGAAACAACATTCAAATTTCTTAGTAAAATTCTTAGCCATTTAAAACACATACTTTACATTTTTTCTCCATCATGTTCAATTTTGATTGAATTGTTTTTGAAGTCCTGGTTTTGTCTGCGTAATTCTTTAGTGGTTTATCAGAGATTTTTAAAAGTTTACATGATTCATCAGGACATTTGTATGTACACGCCAATTTAATACACTGTCTTAGTTCTATTACTTAGACATTCATAGTTTTAAAGTTAGTAGCACTGTAGCACTGTCGTAGCTCTGTCATCCCGTTGTTCATCAATTTGCTCAAGCGAGAGCCAGTAACATCTCCATTGTAAGACTTGTTGTTACTGTTTCTGGCATATTGAATATGTCACGGGAAGCTTGTCAGGCTCTGCCATCCGGGCGGGATACTCTCAGTAGCTTGCCGGGCTCTCCAAGAAGGATGGAGGAACCAAACCCAGGTAGGCCGCAAGCAAGGCAAATGCCCTACCTGCTTTGCTATCATTTAATTTAATTTTTCACCATAATTTTATCTAAAGGTACTAGAGAAATAGTATAAGATTAATGTACTTGCTTGGCATAAAGTAAAAGCAGGTTTCTATGTGGTTCCTTGAGCATGCCCCCCACTCCCTTCCAAGCACAGAACAAAGGGTAAGCCCTGCTTACTGCCAGGACTGGTACCAAAAATAAACCCAAAAAATCACATTAAGCAAAGTACTATACAATATACTCCTATACTTGTCAAATATTTTTTAGTGGATAGAAACTTTCATCAAAATACAGACTGTAGTCTGTCCCAAGTATTTTTATTTAAAAATTTTTTTGGTGGGGGGGGTCACACCTGAGGATTCACAGGGATTACTCCTGGCTCTGCACTCAGACATTATTCCTAGCAGTGCTCTGGAGACCATATGAAATGCTGGGAATTGAACCCAGGTAGGTCGCGTGCAAGGCAATTGCCCTACCCACTATGCTATCACTCCAGCCCTTAAAATTCATTTTTGATACTAAAACTCTCATGAACTTTTCTTCAGTTATTTTTTTTTGATCTATGCTCTCGTACTGCCTGCACATATGTCCTTTTAAGCTAAACAGACTACAGTAACTTACAGAAATTATTACGGGTAAATGGCATTTGAGCGGTGAATAAAATTTTAAATTGAAGAAACTTCATAGTGAATTTGGGAGATCTGGGACAACTATTTTAAGAACAGCCAAAGGAAATTAAACAAAGGTGTACAGGAGGTCAAAGTTGAAGCTCTTTTCATGGTCAAGTCCATTTTCTCTTTTTCGAAGCAAATAAACAGGTGTTCTTTTTAGGTAAACACCTGGCCAAATGAGAAGTCTATACTTGGATATATGGGTTTAGAAAAATTTCTAAAGCAAATATAGATGTTATTTTATTTTACTACGGAAACTGGCATCCTAAATAAGTTTTCACAAAGCAAATAATAATGTTGAATTAGGTGGTCTCAGTTTTAGTAAAATCATGTGCTTTATGTAAGGCAGGTGAATTCCATCTTTCTTTGACCATGTCAGCATGATTTTTATATTACCTTTTTGGGAATTATCTTTTTAATAATGTTGTTGTACTCATTTGCGGAGGGCCTGCAAGCCACTCTCCGGCCCGCGGAGGTGGTCCTAGGATCTGTAGGTGCAGGGAAGGACCAACCGAATGAACACAAGACACAAGATACAGAGTATAGTTTAGAAATAGAGAGAAAAAGGGACAGCACTTTATTGAGGGATACTGGCTATTTATATAGTGTCGGGGCAGCTCAGTCAGGAGCAGAAGCAGTATAACCATATATGGTGAAGTCAGGAACAAGAGCTAACATTCAAGGTAAACATTTGTACATCAAAAGAGTCTATGGCAGTAGGTGCATCCTGAGCTTTACTTTTGTATATCAAAGGGTCTTAAGGCAGTAGATGCATCCTGAGCTTTACATTTGCATATCCGCATCCTGGAGGTTACTATAGCTAAGGCCAGATAAGATAACTGTCAGCCTGAAGTGTGGCTATAGATCAGGCATCCTCTGAGGTCAGGAAGCCCTGGGAGACTGTTACCATTGTCTGTCCCAAGCAGTTCCTAACATGGGAACCACAGCTAAGGTCTATGAGAGGGCTCTTGGCTTCCCACACTCATTCATCCGACAGATAAAAATCTTATTTTAAAATTTTGTTAAGTTTTCTTACCAATGGTTTGTAAAACTTATTTAATGGACCTTGTACATATTTTGTTGAACAATGTCAAATTTAAACATACATTTTTTATAACTATAAACGACATGTACATTAGTTCTAGACACCAAGCACTTGCTGTTGTGTAGAATTTAGTTTGGGTTAGATAAACAATATCCTGGTTAAGGAGATTGTCTCACATGTTGCCAACACTATTCAATGCACAATGTTTCATTGTGTAAGCACATCCCTCAGCCCAGAAGCCAGTAGTAAAGACTCACCTCTTTGAGCGTGATCCAAAACACCTGTAAAAATTATAAAAAAAAATAATTTTACGTGGTCTTAACATAAATTATCTAAATTTACTTATTATTTATTAAAAATTTTTAATGAATTAGATTTCCTACATAAAAGCTATGGTATTTTGATTTATAAAATACTTATTTGTATTCCTCTATTTTGGGCACAAAAGTTCCAACGACTTTGGATTCCAAAAGTAGTAGGAGATACATATGAATTTTTCTTGATGTTCATGACAAATATTTATGACCAAATATGAGTTTATTTTATTTTTATTTATTTAAAAGAGAATAGTGCAGGGAAGAGAATACTAGAACAATGGTGAAGAGTAACAGTCTACTGGGGAGAAGAGGGCTGCTGAAAGTTGATAAAGGGTTATGTATGAAGGCCTGTCAGTGACAGTACTAAAAACCAGTCCAAAACTCATTAAAGAAAAAGACAAACAAACAAAAAACAAGTGCCTGTCACTGAAAGTGGATACTTGTGAAGGGTATGTTATTTGAGCATTGTATGTATGAATTCTATCATAAATATCTTTGTAATCCACTATGATTAATTGTTTTCCTATTTTAATAGAGAATAGTATATCTGATTATGATTCATTTTTCCTAGAAGAGGAAATATTTATTTATTCAAAATTCTTTTCTTTTTTTCTTCCTTTTTGTATCATGTATATGTAGCACTGTTTCATTGTCCTCCCATCGTTCATCAATTTGCTCGAGTGGGCCCAGTAATGTCTCCATTGTGAGACTTGTTACTATGTCGAAGTTTTTAAAAATAATTTAACAGAATAAAAATACTACAAGAAAGTCATCTTTTTATCCTTTCAGTGCACAATTTTTTTCACTCTTAGATAATATTTAAATTAATATAATCGGTTTACATGCAACAGATAATTCAATATTTTAAATTATACTTTAATAGCAGAAAACAAATATAACTTCAAATGAAAAGAAGATTCTTCAATGAAGAAAAAATTCTGAATTATTAAATTGAATTTTTAATTTAAAGCTAAAGAATTAAACTCCATCTTTTTCAGTTATTTTTTTAATCTCCAAGAATGAATGTGTGTAGATAACTTTACATTATTTATTTTCACCATTAACATATTTAATATGCATATCCATTTTAAAAATCAGGTTTTTCCACAAAGGAAAAAGAATTTATACAGTGCCACTCTTAAGTCCACAAATGATAAAAATTGTGTGTATTTAGTTTCCCTGTGTATTTGTTTCAAAGAAGTGATGTTTTTTCATATTAAGTAACTGTAAAATGACATGTAAATTTTAAAAACGTTACCAATTAAATCTAACTTGAGTGGATAAATTTTAAAAATTCAAGATGTACACTTATAACTGTCCTCCAGTGAAACTAACAGAATATTTAAAAAGTAGAATATAATTAGTGAATCAATGGGTTAATTTAAAGATATGCAGTTTTCAGTAATGATGTGAGTTAACATTTCTTAAGGGAACTAGTTTTAACTAGGTTATGAGAAGGTCTGAATAGTTGAAATAGATTAATTATCTTTCAAATTTGGAATATTAAGACTGAATAAAACACTTTTAAAACTCTATTAAAGAAGCATTTTTATGTTTGTAACTCAGGTCATAAATCTCATTTTTTCTTACTTCTCCTAATCCATGCTAAAACCATTTAATTGTAAACTATTGAATGAGAATGATAGTTTATAGGACTCTTGCCAAGTACACTGCAAATGAATTAGTGTTTTTATATATCTTGATGGAGCGATAGCACAGCGGTAGGGTGTTCGCCTTACAAGCGGCCAACATGGCCAACCTGAGTTCGGTTCCTCCGCCCCTCTCGGAGAGCCTGGCAAGCTACCGAGAGTATTCGATATGCCAGACACAGTAGCAACAAAGTCTCCAATGGAGACGTTACTGGGCCCGCTCGAGCAAATCGACGATCAACGGGAGGGCCTTTACCTTTACCTTATATCTTGATACAGATAGATTGAGAATTCCTGAGCACACAAAGTTTTATTAGTAGCACCCCCGGTTTCAAAAAGGACATTTTTCTTTACCAGTTATTTTAAATATCTAAAATTTTAAACTTGTAAGTATGCACTAACACAAAACTTAATTTATTTTTTTTTTAAAGTATACAATAACTTGTGTACTTTATACTTAATTACTTAGCGATAGCACGATAGCACAGCGGGTAGGGCGTTCGCCTTACAAGCAGCCAACATGGCTGACCCGAGTTCGATTCCTCCGCCCCTCTCGGAGAGCCCGGCAAGCTACCGAGAGTATTCGATATGCCAGACACAGTAACAACAAAGTCTCCATTGGAGACATTACTGGGCCCGCTCGAGCAAATCAATGATCAACGGGAGGGCCTTTACCTTTACCTTTATCTTACTTAATTTCTCAAGTTATATTTAAAACTAGGGTTCTCATTTTCTCATTCTTGAGTCCTCATTTTTTGGTAATCGATTCAAAATCAATAGTAATTCACATTTTTTATGCTTTCTAATAATCTATACATACCCACTGCAGCAATATATGGGACTAGGGAATTTGTAGCTGGAATACTGGCAAATGATTGACTTCCAAAACTTCCTGCCAAAATAAATTAATATGTACCAAAAGAGTACTCCTAGTGATGCATGTATGTACTCTCCGGGGCTGTCTTATGGAAGCCTGCAGCAAAAACAGAATAGCTCTGGCTCCCAAACAGGAGACAAGTGAACACTTGTCCCTTCAGTTTTGTCCCTGATCATCTGTTCTAATTCACTCAAAATTGTTCTACTTTCTTTTTCAAAAGGACTGGGATTGAAAAAAATGACATTCACATGTTTTTTCCTCCCAGAAGGGAGCAACATGACACCGCAATAGCCATGACACCAGACTCTACAACAGGCTGTTTTACTCAGGATGCCCCAGAGGGGGGTGGGTGAGAACCCCTCCCCCTGTCCCAAGGGGCCCAGCCCCAACAGCAAAAAACCTCCAGAACCCAATGGCCACCATGCTCAAGGCTGCTCCCCACATGCCCAGGCCGAGCCTTACTCACAAGTGAACCTATTCCTGGATTCATCATAAGACGCTCCCTATCCATTCTCCATAAGTACCACATCACACTTGATGGTGTTCAAATAGTAGCAACAAGTCATAGAAGGAAATGTATATGGGGCTGGAGTGATAGCACAGCAGGTAGTGCATTTGCCTTGCTGGCGGCCGACCCAGGTTTGATTCCTCTACCCCTCTCGGAGAGCCCGGCAAACTACCAAAAGTATGTCACCTGCACAACAGAGCCTGGCAAGCTCCCTGTGGCATATACAATATGCCAAAAAACAACTCAACAAGTCTCACAATGGAGACATTACTGGTGCCCTCTCAAGCAAATCGATGAACAATGAGAGGACAGTGCTACATTGCTATATATATATATAAAATATATATATATTATATATATATATATATATATATATGCTCACATCACTCAACCTTTAACATGTTAGTGATATTCTTTGTAAAGAATGTCTTAATAGCTTCTGCTGCTGGGGTCCTGGCCAGTCGATCCCGACAAACTGGAGTATGATTCTCCCAAATTTGCCCGACTTACTCCTTAAAGGGGAGGGAATGGGTAGGAGAGAAGCCTCTGCCCTGACCCTGTTCACACCAGAGGATTCCTGATTCCTGGATTCCCGCCACCGCTGAGAAAGAAAGCCACAGGGCAGGGGGAGGGGGGAATTTTGGTTCTTATAAGTACACGGGGGGGGGGGGCAATCCCACACTTGGGGGAGTGGCAATCCCACATACAGCAGGGTTCTTGCATAGGGCTCAAACAGGTGTCAGTTAATGATTTACATATTCTGCTGTTAGGGTGTTTGCCTTGCACAAAGCCTGCCCTGCTGAGCTGGGTTCGATTCCTCCACCCCTCTCGGAGAGCCCAGAAAGCTACTGAGACTGGCAAGCTACCCGTGATGTATTCAATATGCCAAACACAGTTACAACAATTGTCAAAATGGAGATGTTACTGGGCCTGCTCAAGCAAATCGATGAACAATGGGAGGTCAGTGTTTTTTGTTTGCTCTTAGGGCCAGATTAACAATATGGGTGGATGGTTACAGTCATGCCCCTCATTCTTAACCAGAGTTCTTGCCTGTGGAGAGTGCTGGAACTGGCACCCTGGGTCTTCATAAACATGGCCGGCTGTTGCTTCTAGGGGCAGGGGATTTGGTCAGTCTCAGACTAGCTGCTGAGACCCCAACACCCTGCCAAAATAGAACAAGCTTTACACTGTCTCTTCTATGGATACTATTTTGTAACATTTCCAGCAGTTTTCTGTAACAGACACTACAAAATACATTATTTTGTTTGTGCTTTGGGACAGGGCTTGGGGCTTAGGATGAAAACATCCAAAATTTGGTGGTGGAAAAGTGTGATGGTGGTGGGATTGATATTTAAACATTAGCTGTAATCATATATTGTGGACCAATTTATAAAGTAAAAAAATAATAAAAAACAGGAAAAATGGCATTCAATGTGTGGGTTCATTTATGAATGTTTGTGAAATAAATGTATATAGATCACATATATGATTATGTATGTAAGCATCTATAATTTACCTTGCTGCTTGTCTATCACATTTACAACAAGGACAAAAATATTATATTTAAACTTATCTGTGAAGACGATTTTTAAGTGTCAATATTTGACTTGAAAGGAATCAGAATAAATATGAGTATATTGTCATGACTTTAAAATTATAGTTTATATCCTTGATTTTTCTCTTGCATGACAAAATTTGAGTTAATGTAAATTATATAGAGTATTATTTCAGAAAAATGAGTATCCATTATCTTAGATTGATAATAATTGAATAAACAATAATTTAAGGTCATGTACTTATTTTGAATACTAAAATTGTTTGGGGCTGGAAAAATTATGCAGAATTAAAGCAGATTATTTTTGTGGTGAATTCTGGTTGGTTCAATCGCAGCATCCATATCGTTCCCTGAACTCATCCCGAATAATTACTCAGCACTGAGATAGGAATATACCCTGAGTACTTCCAGTGAGGACCAAGCTCCCACCCATGTCCCAGAGGGGAAATGTAAAAACAAACAAACAAACAAACAACCCCTTCATAAACAAAACAAACAACAAAAAAATTCTATAAGGCAGGCTAAAACTAAAAGATAAAATACTGAATGGGAGAGAAAATTCATACTAACACATCAGATAAAGGGTTTATATCCATCATATATAAAATGTTCACAGAGATCAACAACATAAAAAATCCAAAAACTCTTCAGAAACTGAAGAGAAGAAGTGGACACTTCTCTAAACAGGAGAGCCTGTTGATCAATAGGCACAAAAATTTTGCTTACCATCATTTATTGAAAGGAAAATTCAAATTAAGTTGGGAAGACATATAAGTTAGAAAGGAACATATAAAAAAAAGTTGGGAATAATACATGTTGTTAGGATATGTAACAAGGAAGTTTTCATTTTCTCTAGGTGGGATTTATGTCTGTTTCATCTCCTATGGAAAACAATTTGGAGATTTTTTAGAAAAGTAAAAATAGAGCTTCCATATGACTCAGAAAGTTCACTTTTTGGTATCAATCCGCATTAAATCAAATGGACACATGCACAGCATTATTTGTCACATCACTTAGCAAAAGAACTAGGATATTGATAGAACTTGGTGTCCAAGAACAAATGAATGGATAATGAATGTGGTGTGTGTATTTGGGGGGGGGGGGTGTTTGTATGAGTGTGGTGCATATGCACATGCAATGGGATGCTGTGCAGCTGCAATGTAGAAAGCAATAACGAAATTGTTTTCAACACAAATAAAACTGGAAAATATGTTAAGTGAATCAGAAGAAGGTCAAACACCTGATGATCTCACTTACAATTAATCAATTATACAGTATAAAGGACTAGAAAATGCAACATGTAAAACTGGGCACCTAGACCACCTTTAATCTACATGATAAAAATAAGAAATCACTTATATCAGATACTTGTCATCCCACTGGTCATTAATTTGCTAAAGTGGGTGCCAGTGACATCTCCATTTATCCCTGTCCCATGCTAGTATAGCCCAATGGAGTCTGCTTGCTCCAGCAACACGAAGAGTATCAAATAACTCGTTCAGGGTCTTTATGAAGAAGTCAGACCATCTCATAGGTGGGCGGCCAGGAGTTCTTTTGACATCCCATGGAATCCAGTTGGTAATGGCTGTAGTCCAGCAGTCATCTCCAAATTGCATTATGTGCCTAGCCCATCTGATTTTTGACACCTTGGTAAGAGGTAGTGTTCTTGATCCTTGATTGTCGACAGAGGTTAGAACTTCGAATTTCTTCTGTCACTTGAGTGAAGTGTGATACTCCAAGCATAGCTCTTTCAATTCCTCTTTGGGAGACTAGAATAGCATTCTCATCCTCTTTTCATAGGGCCCAAGTCTTTGAGGTTTATGCTAGTGAGGAAGAACAGTGGAATCAAAAAGATGTGCCCGGAGCAAGAGGTTCTTTGCCTTCTTAACCACTTCTTTGACACTCTGAAGGCATTCCACTCCATTCTCTTCCTCCTGCACAGTTCTGGTGACAAGCCATTTATCATGTTGAATTCTTGACCCAGATACATATAACTGCTGCATTTGGAGATGTTCATTCATTGAGAGCAAATGGAATATAAGGAACTAGTCAGGAACTAGTCCATTTCTCGTGAACATTGTCTTCCTGAAATTCAGCTGCAGTCGGACCTTTCCACACTCATTGTCAAAGTCGGCCAGCATTCGCCAGCTTGGCTAATGTTTGGTGTTATTAGATCAATGTCATCAGAAAAACAGAGGTGGTGTAGTTGCCGACCGTCTATATTCATTCCCATTCCTTTCATTCCAGTCATCGCATGATGTTCTCAAGGGTGGCACTAAAGAATTTCGGTGAAATGGTATCACCCTGAGAACCCCTCTCTTTATGTCAATAATCACTTCCTTGTAGAATGGTGAGATTCTGGTGGTAAATCCATAATAAAGTTCGTAGAGGTTCCTGATGTATTGAGTTTGAATGCCCTGTTTGGCTAAGACTTCGATGACCACTTCATTCTCAAAAGAATTGTAGGCCTTATTTAAATCAATGAACATTAGACAAAGCGGCATCTTGACCTCGTGCAAAACCTCAATGAGCCTGATTACTATGTGGATATGGTTGATCGTGCTGAATCCTTTTCAGAACCTGTCTTGCTTGCATGGTTATCCTTTGTCTAGTGTCTGCCAATCTTATTCAGGATGACTCGAGTGAACCACTTATAGTCTAGGGACAATAGTCAGATTGGGCAATAGTTGCCGATGTCGTTACTATCTCTCTTCTTGTACAACAGAATGGTCCTGCTGGCTTTCCATTGGGACAGAATCTTGCATTCAGAGAGGTAGTGTGTGAAGAGCCCAACCAGTGTATTGATGGCAGATTCTTCAAGTGTTCAAGTCTGACCTTGTCTGGAACCCGTGCTGTTTGCTCCTTTACTAATGGAATAGTGTTTCAGATTTCGGAAGGGAGAACTTTGGTAATGAATTCCTGCAGAATTTGATATATGGGCAGATGCATGTGTCTATCGAAGAGATTCAAGTAGAAGTTGTGGATAATCTCCATTGCCCTTCTGGAAGATGTGATAGATCCATCAGGATGTCGGAGGGCAGTCATCTTGTGTTGTAGTTGGTGAAGGACCAGCGAGTGTTGCAAATAGTTTTCCTGGCTTCTGCCACATCAGCCAACACTGCTGTTTTTCTCTCTTTGAGGTCTTCCTTTATTGATTCTCTTTAGCTTTGCAAGCTTGGATGTTAGCTTGTGATTGCCTGAGGCTTACACCAAACCACATTGGCAAATGAGTTTGAGAGTTTCTGAAGATAGGTGTCTTTTTTGTGGCTTTCTCTCTCTCTGTGTTCCTCGCACAGTCATGGAGGTGCTGAACCAGTTGATTGTATTCCTCATTGATGTTGTCAACGAAGGCATCTTCTCATATTGCCACAACAAATCCAAAGAACTACCAGTTGGTTTTCGCTGTGGGAGTTCTCTTCTTAAACTTTGCATTCCTTTCTCCCTGATTCATGAAATAGAATTTCGCATGAGGGAGACAGTGGTCTGATACTGTTTGGAATTTTGGGACAACAGTGACATCAGGCAGTTCCACAATAAAAATGACCACATCATATTCAATCGATAGTTTTGCCTGACCAATAAAAATTGAAAAAGGGAAAAAAATAGGGACAGAGTATGAAGAACCATATGTGATGTAACAGGGATAGGGGAATATGGATCTTAATTATATTGGTGGAAGAGCAGTGGGGTATATAAACACACATACTCACATATACACTACAGAAACAACAATACTATAAGAATGAAATCCAAAATAAAAAAAGTCTTAAAAATGTGCCTGTTAAGGAAGCTGACATGGGGTGTGAAGCTGGGGACATTAGTGAAGGAAGGTTGAATTTGTAACATTATATACCTGAAACTCAACTATGAACAAATTTGTAAATAAATAAGTGACTTAACTTTAAAAGGCCCTCCCGTTGATCGTCGATTTGCTTGAGCGGGCCCAGTAACGTCTCCATTGGAGACTTTGTTGTTACTGTGTCTGGCATATCGAATACGTCACGGAGAGCTTGCCAGGCTCTGCCGTGTGGGCGAGATACTCTCGGTAGCTTGCCGGGCTCTCTGAGAGGGGCAGAGGAATCGAACTCGGGTCAGCCATGTTGGCCAGTCTGTTAGAGAGTTTCCTGAAATGTATATATCTTGATCTTGTGACTGTGCCTATGTAAGATATATAAGTATATATATATATATCTGTTTATATATTTAAACATATATTTATATATTTTATACATTCTCTGATATATGTATATGAATGGATTTGATATATGTGTGTATATATGTGTATATGCATATACACATATCTATATCTGTGCATATCACGGTCACGGTCACGGTCCTACCGTTGTTCACCGATTTGCTCAAGCGGGCCCAGTAACATCTCCATATCTGTGCATATATATATTAAATATATACATATATTAAATATATGCATATATATTTATATTTAAGCCAAACATGGGAGCACTGAGGATCTATACCCAACTTTGTGCTTAGGAGTTATTTCTAATATTAATTGATCAAGTAGCACCACAATGGAATCAGGGACAGTTTTATGCAAGGCAGTATACTGAACCCCTATAAAATTTCTCTAGTATGAGCTTATAACTTTAACATTACCTACTTAAATGGCAATTTATAATCACTGTCACTGTCACTGTCCTCCTGTTGTTCATCGATTTGCTTGAGCGGGCCCAGTATTGTCTTCATTGTGACAATTGTTACTGTGCTTGGCATATCGAATACATCATGGGTAGCTTGCCAGAATTTGCCATGCAGGCAAGATACTCTTGGCAGCTTGCTGGAATCTTTGAGAGGGGTGGTGGAATCAAACTCAGGTTGGCCATGTTGGCCACTTGCAAGGCAAACACCCCACTCGCTGTGCTATTGCTCCAGCCTGATTCATAATAATAGAATATATTTTCTAACCACCCCAAAACTCTTCCTAGAATTCTCTAAAATTCTAGTAAGCTAAAAAAAACATTAAATAGCCATATTTAACACTTTAAAAATTATTTTGTTTCCTCAAAGACTTTACTATTAATACCTTTTTGTGATTTCTTAATTTTCCTGAATTATTATATTTCCTCTAATAAATTCTTAATGTATATACTTTGCTAAAATATTTCTCAATTTCATTATTATTTATGAGGATTAACTGACAAATTAATGAGACTTGAAATAATTATGTAGTACTGTAGCACTGTCCTCCCATTGTTCATAAATTTGCGCAAGCAGGCCCAATAACATCTCCATCGTGAGACTTGTTGTTACTGTGTTTGGCATATTGAATACATCATAGTTATCATGCCAGGCTTTGTCTTGCAGGCAAGATACTCTCGGTAGCTTGCTGGGCTCTCCGAGAGGGGCAGAGTAATTTAACCCAGGTCAGCTGTGCTGGTTCCATGAAAGGAAAATGCCCTACCGCTGTGTTATCATTCCAGCCTGAAATAATTATGTGTGTACATATATAGAATGTGTGTGCATGTATGATATTATTGATATTTAAATTTGATTCATTCACATCAAATGAATGACATTTGAAGTGCAAAAGAATAAAATTGTTTCCCCATAAGTTTATTTTGTGAACAAAACTATTTGATTTATATTTTCAAAGAACACATTCATCATATTTAAATATTTCTCTCTTAAAAATGAATGGAAGAGACTACAACTTAGAAAGTAATAATTTATAAAGTGTTAGTGTTTTAATCACCCAATCTGTTTGGTGTTATTGATTATACCATACTATAAGAAAATAAAACATAAATTGAAATTCAATTATTACACTTCCGATTTGTCTTTACTAGTGACTAAAATGAAACTAATATAAACAAATAAATATAAAAGACCAGTATAAAGTATCAATTTACATCCAATATTTAATAAATGTTAATTATTTACAATGAATAAATTCAGTATTTATTTTGTGCCTTCTATAATGTAAAGACTTTCTATGAAATGATCATAATTGAAGTCTCAGTTTGTGTTGATTGCTTTACTCACTGTCTTTTGGTTTCTTTTCCTTATGCTATGTCATTTGTTTTTCACTGACCGGTCTTCTAGCTCACTGAGTCTATGTTGATGCTCCTTGTCTATTGTTGAGTTCCTCTATTGTAGTTTTTAATAGTTCAGTAATTCATTTTAGCTCTACTCTTTTCTGTGAAACTTTCTCTTAATACCTCTATACATTTTGCAGAATTCTTTTATTTTAGCTAGGGAACCAAAAAATAAATAAAAAAGAGATAAATGTCACGTCACTTGATCACTTGACATCCTGTTAATTGTTGTTTTGCTCGAGTAGATGCCAATAATGTCCCGTTTGTCCTTGTCCATGCTAGTGTAGCCCAATGGCGTCTGTTCGTTCTAGGAACACAAAGAGCCTCAAACTGATCGTTCATAATCTTGATGAAGAAGTCTAACCATCTGATAGGTGGGCAGAGACGCAGTCTTTTGATGTCCTGTGGAATCCAGTCAGTAACAGCTCTAGTCCAGCAGTCATCTCTAAATCTCATTACATGTCCAGCCCATCTGATTTTTGACGCCTTGGCAAAGGAGACAATGTCCCTGATTCTCAATCATTGACGGAGTGAAACGTGATACTCCAAGCATAGCTCTTTCAATTCCTCTTTGGGAGACCCAGATAGCATTCTCATCCTGTTTGCAAATGCCACGAAAGTGACAAAAAAAGTGACAAAAATAAAATGAAAATAGAAAAACTTGCCTGTGAAATCTGAATACACTTATGCAGCTAATTGTAGGACAAATAGATTAGAAAGAACAGATAGGAGTAGCATTTAAGAAATTTTTATTTCACTTTTAATTTATTTTCTAGGAAGTAAGCAACAACAGGTTTAAAAATAAGTACATATAAAATTTTAATTATATACAGAAACATTTTAAAATCATTTCTTTTTTATACCTCAGTATCTTTGGGTCATTCCATTTAAATGAATTTTAAAACATAGGGAAGTTATTTTATTTTTACCAAATTCAACATAAAATTTGGCTGAACCTAAGAATATATAAGTAAGATTTTTATTTAAAAAAGATGGGTACACATTATAAAGCATGTAATACTTTGTAAAGTTTAAATATTTCAGCATTTTTAAAAACAGTAAATTGATTACATATGTCAGGATATATATTTCGGTAGTGGTCTGTTTTACTATGTATAAAACCATAAAAGTTATTCATAAAAAATTATAAATCTCCAGGAAGAACACATTCTTGTGCTCGAGAAAGAAGCATTTAGCATATGGCTGTATACAGGAAATCTAATTTTATTTTTGTATGTTTCTAATTATAACTGTCAAATGTGTCATTGTGTCATTTGAAAACTTTTGAAAAACTATTGTGGTTTGAATATGGAAATACCAACTACTGTCACACAAATCGATGCTTTATTGTTATTATTATTGTTCTATAATCTTTGTTAAATATCTGGAAAGAACTGTTCATAAGAAACATAACAAAGTCGTCAGTCATTGATGGATTGCAAATTGACCATTACATGGAAACAACTTATAGGGAAGGTGGAACTTAAGCATTATATATCATGGTAAAACTCATTTATAAAAATTAAGCCTACTTAATGAGTGGACTGGAGCAATAGCACAGTGGGTGGGGAGTTTGTCTTGCATGGGGTCGACCCGGGTTTGATTCCTCCACACCTCTCAGAGAACACGGTGAGCAACCGAGAGTATCCCGCCCTCACGGCAAAGCCTGGCAAGCTACCCATGATGTATTCAGTATGTCAAAAACAGTAACAACAAATCTCACAATGGAGAGGTTACTGGTGCCTGCTTGAGAAAATCGATGACCAATGGGAAGAAAGTGCTACAGTGCTACGGAAGCAGAACTAGATTTCAATTCAGTGGCGGAACATTTATTTCATATACACGAGGCTCAGCTTTGATCCCTGACACCTCCCTCTCCTTCCCTTCACAAATCAAACAGGAGAAATTTATCTAATATGACTTTACAGTTGGTTCATATTTGTTATTATTTTAAGAATCACTTTATATAACTAAATAGGTTTCTGTCCAATAGATCACATTACTATAATCAAGGACTTAGAATATATCTTTATAATACATGTAGTTTTTTGCTTTATTATTTCACTTTAATTTTTTACAATTACATTATATTTCTTAATATTTTACAGAATTAATATCTGAAATATTTTTTCATTTATACTTTCTTACATTCATTTCATAACCTATAAGTATATACCATGTCTCTAAATGACTTTTATATTATAATCTAACATCAGGTTTTATCAACAGCTTACAGAAGACCAGATTGAGGAATCATTCTGTGAAAAATATACCACAAGATTTATATTTAAGGAATCTGGAGTGATAGTACAGTGGGGAGGGCGTTTGCCTTGCACACGGCTGACCTGGGTTCAATTCCCAGCATCCCATATGGTCCCCTGAGCACCTCCTGAAGTAATTCCTGAGTGCAAAGGCAGGAAGAACTCCTGTGCATTGCCAGGTGTGACCCAAAGAGCAAAAAAAAAATTGTATTTAATATCAGTTGTTTCCTGGTATGCTTATGGTATGCATAGAGACACATACACACTCTGTAAGCTATTTAAAACACACACAACATACATGAAAATAATTTGAAATTTATTGGTATCCACTGTATAACGTTCTATGATTTAAAAAATGACTAAAATGATTTGTCTTATTCATATACATGATTTAAAACACCTCAATAGGGCAGGAGTTATTTGTGACAGTAACTTTAATATATCATCATGGAAATTGTTTTTTTCAATCTCCGGATCATAAATTGAGGTTCTCCTATTTCCCAGTACCTCAATAAAGTGACTATATCTAAAGTAAGGTGTTTAATTATGTCACAGGATTAGATGAGCAGACCTCAATAAAATAAAAATATAAGAAAATTATATCAGGATATTGACCTGCACATATGGTAAAATATCCATGTAAAGACAATGGAAGAAAATGGGTAACTCTAAGCAGAAGACAATAGTGAATGTAGGTTGGACCTTTCTTAATGGAACTTTCTTATTGAACCTCCATTGTGAGAAAATAGATGTTGTACTTTAAGCATGTTTATTCTATATTTTTTCCTACTGAATGTTACTAATAGTAATAATTAGTTTTGTTTTGTTATAAGATTACATGTGATGTTACTCAGGGACTTCCCCCAGAAAGTTCCTTGGGGGTCACTCCTGGAATACTTAGGTGACAATATGGTGCTGAGTACTGAACCCTGATGTTCTGTGTGCGAAACACTTTTTCTGGCCCTTTGAGGCATCTTCTTAAACCAGAAATTTAAGTAGCAAACTTAACTTCAGCCTACATTTCAAATAACACAATTTATATAATTAAAATCACAGAATAAGTGGGTATTTTCAATATATTATCTTTCTACTTAGTAGAAAATTCAATATTTGTCACACTACTATTTTTCAATTGTTTTTAAAAATAATAACACTGTATATAACACTCTCTTCCCATTGTTCATTGATTTGCTTGAGCGGGCCCAGTAACGTCTCCATTGTGAGACTTGTTACTGTGTTTGGCATATGAATACATCACGGGTAGCTTGCCAGGCTTTGCCATGTGGGCGAGATACTCTTGGTAGCTTTCCAGGATCTTCGAGAGGGGTGGAGGAATTGAACCTGGGTTGGCTGGGTCAGCCACGTGCAAGGCAAACAACTTACTGCTGTGCTATCACTCCAATATGTTGACAAAAACAGATTATGAAGAAATTTGTTATAATGTTCACAGATTTATCTTAGGCTCCTATGTACTAAATGGAAATTTAGTCTCACTAAGTCCTAGGAAATTAGGGGAAGTTTAATTAATTAATTAATATTAATATTATTAATTTTATTATTATCTGTAGTGGTGATGTAATAACTTCTTAAATCAAAAAATGCATTTGTATGTATCTTTATAAACATACATAATGCTTATGATCAACACTTTTTTTTCCTTCTTGGGTCACACACGGTGATGCACAGGGGTTACTCCTGGCTCTGCAGTCAGGAATCACTCCTGGCAGTGCTCAGGGGACCACACGGGATGCTGGAAATCAAACCCGGGTCAGCCACATGCAAGAAAAACACCTTACCCATTGTGCTATTGATCGAGCCCATGATCAACAATTTTTTTGATGATCCACAATTTTTAAGAGCCAAATTAAATAGTATTAAAATAAATTACTAGTTTGGGGATGGAGCGTTAATTATAACAGGTACGGTGATTGCCTTGCACACAGCTTACCCGGGTTCTGTTCCTGAAATCTCTGGTGGTTTCTGAGTCCTGCCAGGAGTGATCCCTTAATACAGAGCCAAGAGTATGCCTTGAGCATGGGCATGTGTTTCACTCAAACTAATAAATAAATAAATGACCTTCATTAGGGAAAAAAAACTAAGAATCACTAATTCATATAGTTATGTCTTTTATGAGTATAAATATGTAATTAGATTAAAAATTACATATTTACAATATTCAAATGATGTCCTAGTAGTAAAGAAAGTCAAAGATTTTGATTTTAAATACGAAGGTCAAAGATCTATAGCAATCAATCACTGTAGATGGAATCACAGATCTGACACAGAATTCATGAGTATCAAACTATTTTTTTGGCAAACAGTATTATAAAAAGTTGTATTTTCTTATTTGATTTTTCTTTGGAAAGTTAATTTTAAATTTGTAAGTACTGGCATTATTTCCGCCCTAGATATTGAACTCTATTAGGCTTGCTTCTGTGGTTCATATATGTGCACACCAATTTGAGATGAGGGTGTGGACCTCCCAGACAAAGTTTTGGAGGTCCTCTGGGGTGTAGAGGTGGGTTCCAGGGCTTTTGAACCAACCAGGCTGTGATTCAATGCAAAGGCCACACAACTCAATGCTGCTTGAGCCCTTCAGTGTCAGGGATTTCCTCGGCTCTTCTCACAGTGCAAGGCCCTCTAGGGTTGCACTTGACAATACCCCATAGACTTCTGTTTGGGGAATCAAACCGAGTCAGCATATGTTAGGAATCAGTTTATCCCCTAACTGCCATGCTGTCCTCTAAACCCATATATATAGGAGTTTTCAAAGGCTCTTGGTGACCTTAACACCCAGCAAAGAACCATTTTTAAGACATAATATCAATCACCAATGAGTCTTTTTTGTTAAGTTTAACAAACCCAGTAAGAGTCAATAACATTGAGAGATGTTTTATTTAAACCAAAGAACTAAAACAAGCTTATGCCACACACATGTATGTGCATATGTATATGTATATATGTTTACATACATGTATGCTTGTGTATATAGATATGGGTAGGAGTATAAATATCTCCTGAGAGGTTGTAACTAAAGGATTGTACATTAGATAATAATTTTGTTTTATTTACTTTATAAAGTTATTTTCAGAGATATATGGATAATTTTACTATATAATATCAAGTTTATTATTTGGGGTGTGGGCCACAACTAGCATGATCAAGTCCTATTTCTGGCTCTGTCCTCAGGAGTGCCCCCTGGCAGTATTAGATAACTGTAAATAGTGTTAATGATCAAACTGGGTCAGCTGCATACAAAATAAGACAATTACCTCCTGTATTCTATAACTTGCTCATAGAGATTACTTTTTAATCAATATATTGTTAGCACACTTTATATGTATACTGCCATCCTGTTGGTCATCGATTGCCTCGAGCAGGCCCCAGTAACTTCTCCTTCATCCTAGCCCTGAGATTTTAAAAAGTGCCACATTTCAGGCTCTTTCAGGGTCAGGAGAATGAGACCCATCATTGTTAATAGTTTTTGGCATATTGAATATGCCACAGGGAGTTTGCCAGACTCTGCCGTGTGGGCAGGATACTTTTAGTAGTCTGCTAGGTTCACCAGAGTAAGACCTAGATAATAAGATGTCGCTTCTGGGAGCAGGGTTTTATAGTCTCTGGGTCTTGGCTGTTGATGGCATTACATGGTGCTGGGGCAGTTGGTGGGTGCAATGACTGGAAGGTGGGGGATCTGGGTGGATGAGGCCCCAGTCCCAATCCAAGCAGGCATGGAGATCTACTCCCTGGATCCTGCACACCTGGGTTCCTCTGCCAGTCCCTTCATGTGTGAGGCTCATCTGAATGTATGGAGAGTGGTGTTAAGCATGGCTATGGCTGGAACCGGAGGTCTTCAGCTGCTGGGGCTCTGCTCAGGGTGGGGAGGGAAACTCAACCCACCCACCTCTATGGGGCCCTGGTGAGGATAACCAGGCACGGAGGCAGGAGTCTCTGCCGATAAGAGTATATTTTTAAATAATATCTCATCCTTAACATTTGTTTATTATATTTAATTATTCTATTTTTAAATGTACTATGTTTTCATGATTTTATTTATGATGTGAAGCATATTATTTAGAAATTTTTTGGCATTAATAATCTGCATAGCAGAACAACATTAATTTTAAGAGATACGTTCTTATCATTTAAAAATTCTTTTAAAAATTGAGTTATAATTATTTTTATCACTGTATCTCTATCATCCCATTGTTCATTGATTTACTCGAGCGGGCACCGGTAATGTCTCCATTCGTCCCAGCCCTGAATTTTAGCAGCCTTTCCTTACTTATCCTTCCCAATGGTGCCATATTGGAGGCTCTTTCATGGTCAGGGGAATGAGACCCGTTATTGTTACTGTTTTTGGCATATAAAATATGCCACGGGTAGCTTGCCAAGATCTGTCATGAATTATTTTAATAAATTTAAAAATTCATAATATACTTCAGAAATAAGTCTCTTTATATTTTCCTTCAAATTTTAAAAACTGCTTACTATTCTGAAATTTTGTTGTTGCCTTTAACAAATTTCCCCAAATGGCATGAAAGGTAAGCATGCTTTTTCCCCATCCTTCAGACCTCTTATTCTCTAGTTCTCACTCTCAAAGAATCCGCAGGCTACTGAGAGTATCTACCCGCCTATATGCCTAACTAGAAACACCTGTAAAGGTGATTGAAGGCTGCTCCCAAAGCCTCCATCCGTCTCGGAGAGCCTGGCAAGCTACTGAGAGTATCCCACCTGGACGGCAGTGCCTGACAAGCTACCCATGGCGTACTTGATATGTCAAAAACAGTAACAATGAATGGTCCTCATTCCCCTGACCCTGAAGGGCTCCCAATATGTCATCAGGCTACACTTGCACGTGACAGGGACAAGTGGAGATGTTACTGGGCCCTCTCAAGTGAATTAAGAACAATGGGGTGATAGTGATAGTGATCCTCAAATATATGTCCGTTTTAGCATTAAATGGTCCTTATTTTCTTTCTTTAATTAAAGATTAATTTATACTGGATGTAGTCATTTCCAAATGTGCAATAGAAAACTACATATATTGTTTGCAATAGCTTTACAAAACACAGAAAAGCTCTAATCCCTATTAAAAAAATACCTTACACTATGTCATTACTTCAATTAAGTTGCATTTGTCTCAAATATTACATGCTTATGATAAAAATACCACTCTTGAAATCTGTTTTGTGCCTTATGAGATCGTGTCAATTTATGTATGCAATATCAAATAAATATAAATAGTGATGTTTATATATTAATTTTCTCGGGCAAAAATGTAGGCATTATAAGAAAAAATGCAGACTTTATTTTTGCTGAACTATTTGAATAATCTTACCGGATAATTTAAATTTCATCTTGATGACCTTTCCAATCTATATGTAGATTTCATGCTTCTATTTTATGTTTTAGTCAGAATTGCATATCAGCAATCCCTTTGAGATTTTACTTTGTGACACTTCTTTAATTGTAATTGTCCTTGTATGGAATATAAATTTTCTAAAGGCTGTGGTTACGAGAAAATGAAAGGAGAAACAATTATTAAATGTATAAAGTATGAAATATAATTATCTAAAACTTAATAATTATACCTCACTTAAAAATTTAATATTATACCTGTCAAGCTACAGAGAGTATCTCGCCCACACAGCAAAGCCTGGCAAGCTACCTGTGATGTATTTGATATACCAAAACAATAACAACAAGTTCCACAATTTGTTGTGAGAGGTCACTCGTGCCTGCTCGAGCAAATCGATGAAAAACGGGAGTTGTCAATTTAAGTGCTACATACTAAAATACGTTAATTTAACAAATATTACACTATTGCATGGGCTGGAGCGATAGCACAGTAGTAGGGCATTTGCCTTGCACGCAGCCAACATGGCCGACCCGAGTTCGATTCCTCCGCCCCTCTCGAAGAGCCCGGCAAGCTACTGAGAGTATCTCGCCCGCACGGCAGAGCCTGGCAAGCTCCCCATGACATATTCTATATGCCAAACACAGTAACAACAAAGTCTCCAATGGAGACATTACTGGGCCCGCTCGAGCAAATCGATGATCAACGGGAGGGCCTTTACCTTTACCTTTACCTTTACACTATTGCACTAAAATATGAAGTTTGTAAATTGTTGTTACCTTTATTTGAATTTATTGTATTGCCTATATACAGTTTATTTAGTGGAAGAGTTTGAGGTCATCCCAGGTAAACCTCAGGGCTTACTTCTGACTCTATGGTCCAGAATCACTCCTAGAGTAGATCTTCTGGGTTATGGGAGATTGAGCATCAGTGACACATTCAAGGTAAGCACTCTACCTATTCTATGTCTCCAGCTTCTACATATACACACCTTACCTATACACATTTTTAACTGCCGTGCATCATTATCATTTTTAACATATTTGAAAATCAGTTCAATATGCATACAAATTACCAAGAGAATATTATCTTTTATTTTTTTTTTGCTTTAAAAAAAGAAAACTGATACTTCAAGATGATATCCACACTATAAGCATTAGGTTTTGAAGACTAGGACACAGAACTCCTCATGCTTATGTTAATGTACTTTTCAATTTGGTGGTTCAATCATTTAAACTTTTCTAGGTATGATCTCAGCATTATGTGATTTCAGTTTCATAATAAAAATATTTTTAAATTTTGGATTTTTAGTTCTTATTAATGCACTTAGTGGAATCAAAGCGGTGGATAGAATATTAAAATATTTTTACAAGTTACAATTTGAAATTTTATATTATTTGTGATCACATTTTAATAAATAAGTTATACTTCACTCTATTTCTGTAGGTAATTATGTGACTTTCTCTATAATGAAATAACAAAAAAAATCATTCCTTTACCCTATAATATTTTATCCTAAAAGTACTAAATGACAAATGTTTCAATATTAGCCAAATTAAAAAATTGCAATGTATTAAAATCATGTTATAATGCTTAGATAAAATATGAAATTAAAGCATCATGTAGAGTTATCATATAAACTTTGGTATTTCAAATCCTAGGAAATTCTAAGCCTAAAATAGTACAGTACATGTTGCACTTTTAACCACTGAGGGTGTGGTTTTCACTAGTTGGCATTTAATATAACCACTCATTTTTGGTTCTTAAGACTGTTATGCATTAATTAAAAACTATAAAAATTCTTGCAAATAATTTTTATATACATGCTTAATAAGGCTAATAACTTCATAATGATAACAGCTGCTGAAATACAACAGTTATACATAATTAATGGCTGTTGAAATTTACCTACAGATTTTCCATCTGCTTCATTAGAATACAATATCCTAAATAAATACAGGTATACTTTAGAAGTTAAGATTTTCTCCAAAATAATTCTAAAATAATATGCAACACTTATATGCAATCTAAAAAATTCTTAACATTTGTTTCAAGAAAATATTGAATGTGAATATTTTATAAAAAATGCTGTGATAACTCCTGACCTGACGGCGGCGCCCATCTCATCTTAATTCCAGGTCATAACAGCTGCCGGCTCGTGACCCTGGGACCTCCATCTTTCCCTGCAGGACCCCAGGTGTCCCCCGAGATGCCTGAAGAGAAGCAGTTTTGAGCGTCTGCCCTGCCCTCTTCACTCCTGACCTGACGGCAGCGCCCATCTCATCCCAAACCCAGGGTTCTGTAGAGGCGTGGCCTCCTCAAAAGTGGGCGTGGCCTCAAAAGTGGGCATGGCTTAATTTCCGGTGGGCCAATGCTGACGCGGCCGTAGGTTATTTTCCCACACTAAGGAACCTAGTCCCCAGGGAATCTAGTAACCCAACCTACTCAGCAATATGAGAAACAAAGAAAATCTCCAACACAAGGGGAGAACAACGAAAACAATCTGGACCATTCCGTCAATACAGCTCACCTAAGGGACCTCTCTGACATAGAATTCAGATACGAAGTCATCAAGATGTTCAACCAACTCAATGAAACAGTCAGACAGACAGACAGTAACACCACAGAAAAAATCGACAAATTACGAGAAGAAATGAGAGCAGAAATGTCACGATTAAAAGATTCCATAGATGAAATGAGAAATTAAGTTTCTTCTCTTAAAAATAGAATGACCACAGCTGACGAGAGAATCAGTGACCTGGAAGATCAGCTGCAACAAGCCAACACGCAACAACAAACAGTGGCAAGGGACCTCAAAATGGCTCTACAAAGAATCAGAGTCCTAGCAGATGACTCCAAGAAGAACAATATTAGAATCATGGGACTACCTGAACCTCAGGGAAACAATCCCAACGAAAAAAACACCGTCAAACAAATCATTGCTGAAAACTTCCCAGAGCTGCACAATGCAGCCATTCAGGTTCAAGGAGCCCGAAGGGTGCCAGCTAAAAGAGACCCCAACAAAAACACTCCAAGACATATCATACTTAGAATGATCGATACTGCCGATAGAGACACAATACTGCAAGCAGCAAGAGCAAAGAAGGAAATCACATACAAAGGAGCATCCCTTAGATTCACAGCAGACCTATCAGAGGAAACCCTACAAGCCCGAAGGCAGTGGCGAGATATAGTCAAAAAACTCACGGAAATGAATGCTTCCCCAAGAATACTCTACCCGGCTAAACTCTCCCTCAAAATCGAAGGAACAGTACACTATTTTATAGATAAACAGCAGCTCAGGAACTTCATAGACTCAAAACCAAACCTAAAGCAAGGCCTAAAGGGGCTACTATAAGAAAAGACAAACCCTACAACCACAACACACCCGCGCAGAAACATGACACAAAACCCCATAACCATTCTCTCTCTCAATGTCAATGGTCTAAATTCACCAGTTAAGAGACACAGAGTGGCAAAATGGATACAGAGACAGAACCCAACATTCTGCTGCCTACAAGAAACTCACCTCAACAGCCAGAGCAAACACAGACTCAAAGTCAAAGGATGGAAAACAATCCTGCAAGCAAACAACTCCCCCAAAAAACTGGGGTGGCCATACTAGTATCCGACAACATTAATTTCACCTTGAAAAAGTTTAGAAGGGACAGTGAAGGCTATTTTCTCTTCATCAAGGGATACGTACAACAGGAAGAAATCACACTCTTAAATGTATACGCACCTAATGAGGGAACAGCTAAATATTTAAAACAACTGCTAACAGATTTTAAGGAGGACATCACTACCAACACAATAGTACTTGGAGACTTCAACATCGCCTTATCACCTCTGGATAGATCAACACCAACAAAACCAAGCAAGGAATTATTGGCTTTGAAAGAAGTAATAGAAGAGAAAGGGCTTATGGACTTATACAGGGCTTTACACCCCAAAAAGAAAGAATACACATTCTTCTCCAGCGCGCACGGAACATTTTCCAAAATAGACCATGTGCTAGGACACAAAACATACCTCAACAGAATCAAGAAGATAGAAATAGTATCAGCCATCTTTTCAGGCCATGATGCACTGAGGATAGAAGTGAATCACACACAGACACGGAGAACCAAATCAAACACCTGGAAATTAAACAACTCGATGCTGAACAATGAGTGGGTCAGGAACGAAGTCAAAGACGAAATCAAAAGATACCTGGAAACAAATGAGAATGAAGACACAAACTACCAGAACTTATGGGATGCAGCGAATGCTGTATTAAGGGGAAAATTTATAGCTCTGCAAGCCTATCTTAAGTCGATAGAAACGATGCACATAAACAATTTGACCTCACAGCTCAAGACCTTAGAAAAGGATCAACAGAAAGAGCCTAAATCAGGCAGAAGGAAAGAGATCATAAAACTTAGAGCAGAAATCAACGACATGGAAAATAAAGAAACAATCCGAAAGATCAATGAAACCAAGAGCTGGTTTTTTGAGAAAATAAATAAGATAGATAAACCACTAACAACACTCACAAAGAAACAGAGAGAGAGAACCCTAATAAATCTAATCAGAAATAAGAATGGGGATATCACAACAGAAACTAAAGAAATTCAAGAGATCATCAGAGACTACTTTGAAAGTCTCTATGCCACGAAACACGAGAACCTGGAAGAAATGGATAAATTCCTGGATTCCTACCATCTCCCAAAGCTGAATCAAGAAGATATAGAGTACCTGAATAGACCTATTCACATCAAGGAAATTGAAACTATAATCAAAAGTCTTCCCAAAAACAAAAGCCCAGGCCCAGACGGATTTACTAGCGAATTTTTCCAAACATTTAAAGAGGACCTATTGCCAATTCTTCTCAAGCTTTTCCAGGAAATTGAAAAAACAGAAACTCTCCCAAACAGCTTCTATGAAACCCATATCTCTCTAATACCAAAAGGAAACAAAGACACCACAAGAAAAGAAAACTACAGGCCAATATCCCTGATGAACACAGATGCGAAGATTCTCAACAAAATACTAGCCAATAGAATACAACAACTCATCAAAAAGATCATACATCATGACCAAGTGGGATTCATCCCAGGGATGCAAGGATGGTTCAACATTCAGAAATCAATCAACATAATCCATCATATCAACAAAAGAAAAGATAAAAATCATATGATCATATCAATAGACGCAGAGAAAGCTTTTGACAAGATCCAGCACCCATTCATGATGAAAACCCTTGCCAAAATGGGGATAGAGGGGACTTTCCTCAATATAGTTAAAGCCATCTACCACAAACCTACAGCAAACATCATCCTCAATGGGGAAAAACTGAGACCCTTCCCCCTAAGGTCAGGGACGAGACAAGGATGCCCACTCTCTCCACTACTGTTCAATATAGTACTGGAAGTACTTGCAATAGCGATTAGGCAAGAAAAAGATATTAAGGGCATCCAGATAGGGAAAGAAGAAATTAAGCTCTCACTATTCGCAGATGACATGATACTATACTTAGAGAACCCTAAAACCTCTACCAAGAAACTCCTAGAAACAATAGGCTTGTATAGTAAAGTGGCAGGCTATAAAATCAATACCCAAAAATCCATGGCATTCCTATACGCAAATAGTGAAAGAGAAGCAAGTGATATCAAGAAAACAATCCCATTCACAATTGTGCCCCAGAAAATCAAGTATCTAGGAATCAGCTTAACTAAGGAAGTAAAGGACCTGTACAAAGAAAACTACAAAACGCTACTTCAGGAAATAAAAGAGGACACGAGGAAATGGAAAAATATCCCCTGTTCATGGATGGGGAGAATCAACATCATCAAAATGGCAATACTTCCCAAAGCACTGTACAAATTCAATGCAATCCCTATAAGGATACCCATGACATTCTTCAAAGAAATGGAGCAAACACTCCTGAAATTTATATGGAACAATAAGCCCCCACGAATAGCTAAAGCAATTGTTGGGAAAAAGAAAATGGGAGGAATCAACCTCTCTAACTTCAAACTCTACTACAAGGCAGTAATAATTAAAACAGCATGGTACTGGAACAAAAGCAGAGCTGCATACCAATGGAACAGAGTTGAATATACTGACATTTCCTCCCAAACATATAATCATCTAATTTTTGATAAGGGGGCAAGAAAAGTGAAATGGAGCAGGGAAAGCCTCTTCAACAAACTGTGCTGGCAAAATTGGACGGCTACATGCAAAAAAGTGGGCTCAGATCTCTGCCTAACACCATGCACAAAAGTAAGATCAAAATGGATTTATGACCTGAACATCAGACCAGAATCCATAATGTTTATTGAAGACAAAGTCGGCAAAACTCTCCATGATATTGAAGCTAATGGTATCTTCAAAGATGTCACGCCACTGGCCGAGCAAGTGAAAACAGAGATAGACAAATGGGACTATCTTAAACTAAGAAGCTTCTGCACCTCAAAAGAAACATTGACCAAAATACAAAGACAGCCTACAGAATGGGAAAGGATATTCACCAAGTACACATCCAACAAGGGGTTGATATCAAGGATATACAAGGTACTGGTTAAACTCCACAAGAAGAAATCACCCAACCCCATCAAAAAATGGGGTGAGGAAATGAACAGAAACTTTCGCAAAGAAGAAATTCGAATGGCAAAAAGGCACATGAGAAAATGCTCTACATCACTAATCATCAGAGAGATGCAGATCAAAACCACAATGAGATATCATTTCACACCACAGAGACTGGCCCACATCCACAAGAACAAAAGCAACCGGTGCTGGCGCGGATGTGGCGAGAAAGCGACCCTCCTTCACTGCTGGTGGGAATGCCGACTGGTCCAACCCTTTTGGAAAACAGTATGGACGACTCTCAAAAAATTAAAATTTGATCTGCCATTTGACTCAGCTATAGCACTCCTGGGAATATATCCCAGAGAGGCAAAAAGGTATAGTCGAAGTGACATCTGCAATTGTTTGTTCATTGCAGCACTCTTTACAATAGCCAGAATCTGGAAAAAACCTGAGTGCCCAAGAACAGATGACTGGTTAAAGAAACTTTGGTACATTTACACAATGGAGTACTATGTAGCTGTTAGAAAAGATGAAGTTATGAAATTTACATACAAGTGGTACTACATGGAAAGTATCATGTTAAGCGAAATGAGTCAGAAAGAGAGGGATAGACACAGAAAGATTGCATTCATCTGGGGAACATAAAGCAACAAAAAGGGAGAGTAACACCCAGGAATGGCTGAGATTAGTACCAGGAATTTTGCTCCATGAATGGAAGGCCAGCCACAGGCTCTAGGTGAAAAGGAAGCTCAGATAGAGAAGAGAGTACCAAATGAAGGGTGTTGTGAGCGTCCTCCCAGGGTGGGAGAAGCATGCTAAAAGTAGTCGATAGACCAAACATGATTGCCACTCAAAGCCTCTCTTGCAAAACACAGTACCCAAAAGAAGAGAGAGAGAACAAGGGGGAATACCCTGCCACAGAGGCAGGATGGGACGGGAGGGGGGGAGGAGGGGGGGATGCTGGGACCCATGGGGATGGATGACGGGCACTGGTGGAGGGATGGGCAATTGATCATTGTATAACTGAAACCCAAGCACAAAATTTGTAAGCCTATAACTGTACCTCATGGTTTTTCACTAATAAAAAAAGAAAAAAAAAAGAAAAAAGAGAGAAAAAAATGCTGTGATTTTTCCAAATACTTATGTACATGCATCATCTCAATCCATTTTAAATAAATTTATGATAAAAATAAATTTATTTGGTTTTACCACCATATTTTTCCAAATCTATATAGCTTGAACTATATGTTCCATTCCTTACCTAATCTTCAAGAAAGGAGTATGAGACAATCAATTTAATAAGTTAGAAAACTGAGGCAAGGGCCAGAGAGAGTACAACTGGTACAACGTTTGCCTTGCACAAAGCCAACTAGTGTTGGTTGGATCTACATCCCATATGGTCCCTTGAACACCACCAGGAGTCATTCCTGAGCACAGAGGCAGAAAAAAAAATGGGAAGATGAAGTACACAATTTTTAAAAGTAATTTTAAAATTTAAGAAAATTAAAATAACTTTCAAGTCTTAGCAAACAAACGACCTAGAAGCCAAAAGAACTATTTTTTTTCTGAGAGGAATAATGAGTAATTTGGTATATGCATGTATTATAAAGTTTGAGAACATATGGTTCAACATGATTTATGTTGAATATACCATGACATTTCAGTTACCTAATGAAAAGAAGCTAAATAGCAGAGTATTGAATATCCACTATTGTGACTTTTAAATGGTAGAGAATAAAAATAGTTATGTTATGTAAGTGCTGCTGGAGCTCTGTTAAAGACCACAACAAATAAATACTCTTTGGTTATATGGAATGGATTGTAGAAAAGTTTTATTAGGATTCAGGAAACAACATCATAGTTGAGGAGATACTTAGCTTTCTTCTCTCACTAATTACCTATTAATTTGTGTAATATGATAGAAATTATATCAATGTTATAATAATTTCAATATTTTTAACTTTCAAATATAGATTGTAATGGAAAATAAAGTGATCTTAAATGAAATTAATGTTAAGATTTGAATCACACAAAATCACAGCAAAAGGGAGAAATACTTGGAAGATCTTTCATCAGGACAATCAATAAAAGCAGATTAAAAAAAGGAATATTAAGGCATCTACCATTCTTTTAAACAATGAAAATCAAAATGTTATAAAGATTAACTCAGTCTGGAAAAATAAAATTTCAGGAAATAAGTATGTATTATATCACTGTATCATTGTCCTCCCGTTGTTCATTGATTTGCTCAAGCGGGCCCAGTAACATCTCCATTTTGAGACTTGTTGTTACTGTGTTTGGCATTTTGAATTTGTCTCGGGTAACTTTCCAGGCTTTGCCATGCGGGCGAGATACTCTCGGTAGCTTGCCGGGCTCTTCGAGAGGGTTAGTGGAATCGAACCCAGCTCAGCCGGGCTGGCTGTGCACAAGGCAAACGCCCTGCTGCTGTGCTATCGCTCCAGCCCATGTATTATATATAATAGCAAAATAACAATAGACAATTCAATACAGGGAGCAAAGGAAATACAATATAGAGACATAGAATAGAGTATTAGCTTAAAATCCAAACAGCATTAATAAGCTTCAAAAAATGTATGAACAGCATGATTGTATAATTATGGAGAGCAGAAATACAAGATATACTAATGTAATAAATACTTTTGAAAATTCAGAAATCTAAGTAGAGCCCTAAGTAGAGATAAATGGAAATAATCATATACAATAAAAAAATAAAGATAATAAAATTTTAAATAAATATTCAAAGTGTTTAATGACTAAAATTCAACACTGGAGCACTACCATTGAATTAGTTTAATTGAATAAATATTAAACAATGATAAGAAAATAAAAATATATAAATATACCAATAGAAGGAATAACAAAATATACAATACTAAAAGCACAACAGATGTATATGAAATTATTAATATAATTAACATAAAAACATATTACATCAGTTAAAATTTGACTTGACTTAAAACTTGAAGAAAAACTTCTTTTAAAAAAGCTATATGAAAAACCTATATGAAGAAATTACCCTTATAATTACACATAATTTCTCTCTATTACAGAAAATTTGTAGACGTTGGAATTTGGATGATATTTACTTTCAGTATTTTAACATTTGAATCACTTGTTTTATTTTGAGTAATATATAAATAACATATATTATGTTATATAAGCATTGAAAATCCATAACATACAAAGTACAAGTGAACTCAACTTCCTTATTCTAAATTATCAGTTCTACAACAGAAAATATTTTGCTTGTCTTTTATATTTTAATCTTATAATTACTTTAGTTTATGTAGGTATAATATGTAGAATTTTAAAATATCTTCCCTACAAGAAACTTGCCTAACAGAGAGGGAAGTAAAAAACAAACAAAAACATTAAGAATTATATTATATTGGTGTTTATAAGTTCTATAAAAGAAACATTGCAAAAAAGGTGTAAGAGGTTGAGATTCTGAATAGAGAGTAATACTTTGACATTCCACATGAGGCTGCACATACATATGAAAATAAAACACCTGAGCATAGACTTGAATGAGGCTCCAAGAATAGATATGCTGATATTTCACTGACGAGTTCTAGAGAAGAGAAACATGGATGAAAATATCCTCAAACCTAATATTCCTGGAATTACAAAAAAAATAAAAGCAAAGAAATCAGTAAGTCTAGAACAAAGTGAGTAAAATGTTATGAAAATTCTGAGCAAATAAATAGGATTGGCTGGACAATTTCTACTCTGTAATCTTGAGTGTCAGGAGATAAGCAGGCTTAGAAAAATTTCATTGGCTTTTGCCATAGTACAGCAGGTAGGAAGCTCGACTTGCAAGAAACTGATCTGGGATCAATCCCTGGCACCCTCTTTGCTCCCTGCCAAGATTGATACCGAAGTGCAGAGCCAGGAGTAAGCTCAGAGCACCAAAGGGTTGCCTTGACGCTCCCACCAGCAACCCCCCACCGCCAAAAAAAAAAAAAACCCAAAGTGGCATGACTTGAATATTAGTTATTTCTGCATATTTTCTTTTCCCCCCCCCCCCATTTTTTTTTACTTATTTTATTGTTTCTAAAGAAAGATCTTTACAAAAGTTTAAGGTGCATAATTTTGGTCTAGAAAATTACTCTACCTCTACTTCCACCAAGACAAAGATCTCCCCTTTCTGTCCTTAATGACACGTCTAGTCTGCCACTTCATTGTCTGTACAACCCTTCCTCCACTACCTGATAACCTCAGCTCTGCTGTCAATATGACAATATCCAAGGGTTTATACCTCCCCACCCATGATCCCATGTATACTGCCTATACATTCCATTCCTAGATTTCTTTATATGTTACATGTGAATATAATTACCAATATCTATCATTCTCCTTTTCAATTATTGTACTAAATATAAAAGTAAAGTAAAAGTAAAGGCCCTCCCGTTGATCGTCAATTTGCTCGAGCGGGCCCAGTAACGTCTCCATTGGAGATTTTGTTGTTACTGTGTCTGGCATATCGAATACTCTCGGTAGCTTGCCGGGCTCTCCGAGAGGGGCGGAGGAATCGAACTCGGGTCGGCCATGTTGGCTGCGTACAAGGCAGACGCCCTACCCCCTGTGCTATCGATTCCTCCGCCCTCTCGGAGAGCCTGGCAAGCTACCAAGAGTATCTCGCCCGCACGGTAGAGCCTGGCAAGCTTCCCCGTGACGTATTCGATATGCCAAACACAGTAACAACAAAGTCTCCAATGGAGACATTACTGGGCCAGCTCGAGCAAATCGATGATCAACGGGAGGGCCTTTACTTTACTTTACTGTACTAAATATGATGCCCTTAATCTCTAGTTCCATCCAAGATGTATCAAATGTACAATTCCATCTTTTATTTAGTGGAGTACTCCTTTGTGTTGATTTTATGTATTGCACTGTAGCACTGTAGCACACTCCTGCTGTTGTTCATCGATTTGCTCAAGCAGGCCCCGTAACGTCTCCATTGTGAGACTTTGTTGTTACTGTGTTTGGCATATTGAATATGTCACGGGTAAGTTGCTAGGCTTTGCTGTGCAGGCGAGATACTCTCGATAGTTTCTTGGCTCTCCAAGAGGGGTGGAGGAATTGAACTCAGGTCAGCCAGGTCAACCACATGCAAAGCAAACGCCCTACCGGCTGTGCTATCACTCCTACCAAAATTTATTTAGACATCTGTTGATGGACATTTGGGTTGTTTCAAGATCTTGGTTACTGTAACAAGTGAAATTAACATAGGTGTGTGTATATCTTTTAAAATTAGTGTTTCTGTGTTCGTGGATAGATGCCAAGACATAGAATGACTGGTTGTAGTTCTATTTTTAATTTCTGAGAAGTGTCCATATTTTTTTTCACAGTGCTAAATCAGGTAGGGCTAAATCTTTGTCTCAACATTGAATATAATTTCCATTCCCACAGTATTTCCAGCATAATGACTGTTCTAATCTTTTAAATGGAAGCTGTAGGTTCGAAATGATGCTTCCTTATCATTTGTCTATGTATTTTTTCCTAGAAGAGGAACACTGCTATGCAGTCATATTAGTCACTTGTAAACACTCATCAAAAGGGATTAGTTTAGTTGCTGTACCCATTTTGTGTTTGTTTGTTTGATTAAAACATCATGAGTTACAAAGTTATTCATAGTTAGGTTTTTGACATACAAACAGTATTCCAAAATTGTCATCCTACCTAAACTACTATCTAGACTCAATGAAATCCCTATCCATTTAGTTTTTGATAGTTGATTTTCTTTTTTTGAGTTTTGTAAAGTTTTAACATACTTTTGGTCCTAACCCATTGTAGGTGTGTAAGTTTAAAAATATTGCCTCCCAGTCGCATGATTCCTTTTTGATTCAAGCTATAATTTATTTTGCAGTGCCTCACTAGAACGTACTCCATTTGACCATGATGTAAGACACTTTCAACAAACTTGTTTATTTTGCTAATAGGTTGAACATCTTTGCATCTTTGTTCATCAGGAAATTGGTCTATAACTTTCTTTTTAAGTTATGTTGCTCTCTGATTTTGATATTTTTGTCCTTAGAGAAGCTGTTAAAATTTCTAGTTTCCTCCTTGTCAGGAAGCTCTGAGAAAAAAACAGGTTTTCTTTTAAGTAGTGAACATTCCTGGAACCAGCTTTGGTTTAAGATATTGTTTGTTTGGGGGGTCACACTCAACTTTACTCAAAGGGTCCTCCTCCACATTGGGTCAGTCCCAATAAAGCATGTGGAATATGAGATACTGGATTAAACTTAGGTTCAAATATGCAAAGTATACACTATTCATGAGACCTTTTAGCTATTTCCCAGAATTTGAAGTTATTGCTATTGTTATCATTATCATCCTCATTTTATTTACTAGTATTTGTCATGTTCTAGTTGTATACTTCTTCCTGATTTAACCGTGACAGGTGGTACAATGCTAAAAATGTGTCCCATTCTCTTAGATTCACCAGTTAAGTGGCATAATGTTAAGAGTAATAGCTTATCACGATCATGATCACGACCATCCTGTTGTTCGTCGATTGCCTCGAACAGGCCCCAGTAACGTTTATTCGTCCTAGCCCTGACATTTTTTAAAAAATGCAATGTTCAAGGCTCTTTCAGGATTAGGAGAATGAGACCCATCATTGTTACTGGTATTTGGCATATTGGGTACGCCACGGGGAGTTTTCCAGACTCTGCCGTGTTGGCAGGCAACATTTGGTAACCTGCCAGGTTGTCCAAAGTAACAATAAGATAATAAATGGTCGCAGGGTCACGAATGTAGCTGCGCGCTTCCGGGAGCTGGGTTTTATAGTCTCTGAGTCTTGGCCGTGGATGGGATTCCACAGCGCTGGGGGTCAGATGGTGGGTGTGACCCCTGCCTACTGGAAGATGGAAGATCTGGGTGGAGGATGCTCAGCCCTGATCCGAGCAGGCTTGGAGATCTCAGCCCCGGGACCTGCATGCCTTTGTTCCTTTGCCGGTACCTTCATGCGTGTGGAGAGAGGTCTCAGCATGGTGGTGACTGGTTCTGGATGTCTTCGGCTGTGGGAGCTCTGTTCGGGAAGGGGAGGGAAACTCAACTTATCATGTTTTTAAATATTTGAGTATAAGTTGGAACGTTTTCCCATTTAATTTCTGATTCAAGTTAGTTTTTCTAAAAGTTTTTTCTATCATAAATAGCACTAAAAATTTGCCAGTTATTAGCTCCTTGTTTAATCAATATTTTTGCTTTATTTTATCTGTTTTCTATATTATTGATTTCTGCTATATTGTCTTTCATTATTTCCTTTCTTCTACTTACTTTGAGTTCCATTTATTTTTAGAGCTCCAGTGTCTGAAAATATGAGGTTATATAATTTTATAGAGCTTTTTGTTTTTATGCTGTAAACCTGAATTGCTTAGAATCTCATTTTGTTACTACATTTGTGTGCCTCACAGGTTAATAGTTTATGCCTGCGTTACCAATAATAGTGAAGAATATTATTTTAACATATTTTCTAAGTCAATGGTTGTTCAACAATTAATACTTTAGTTTCCAAATGTTTGAGTTTTACCTGCTTTAATTTTATGGCTGGTATCTCTTTTCATACCACTGTGGAAAAGAGACTTGGTGTGATTTCAATTTTAATGACATTACAGACATGTCATTACAGACATAATGTCACATTATGGACATATTTCATTTTGTGTGCCAGTATGTGATCTATCTAAGAGATTGCTGCATATACAAGGGAGAAAGTGTATTCCGCTTTTGGAGGTAGTTATTCCTATGCATATTTAAGAAACTCAGTTTTTTCAACTCCTCATTTGTGCTCTTGTTTTTCTTATAGATTTTCTATATTGTTGATTTGTTCGATGATGACAATGGTGTGATAAATTTTCTATCGACTATTTTTTTCCTGCTGGTGGATCACCTTAATATAGTCACTGCTGTAAGTTCTTTATTGTCCCCTACTTTCGCACATATATGTTGGTAAAAGTTAAGTTTTTTTGATGTTTTGATCTCTTAATAAGTGTTGAATGTCCATCCTTCTCTCTAATCATCTTTAGTTTGAATGCTTTTCAACTGGATGCAAAAATCACCACCTGTGGTTTTATTTCAGGCTATTAATTCCCTTTATGTTTGTTTTCCAAACTTTTATTATAAGTTTGTATTTATTGTAGGAATTCAAGTGTGTCTCTTATAACTAGCAGAAAGTTGGATTTAGTTTCCTGAGCCACTTTTTCACTGTGTCCCATTTATTTAATCTAATGAAAAATGGAGAAATTATTGCTATAGAGGTATTTATTTCTATGCTTCTATTACTAACTTGGATGCTTTTGTAGTTTGTCAATAATTTTTTAACTTTTATACCTTAGTGATACCTTTCTTTATGTATATATACAGTTAATTTATCTATCATTAGTGAGTATAAATTTTATGTTTTTAATTTTTACCTATGAATACATAGGTGAATTTTTCTAAATTAAAAACACATATTGCCAATTTTTAAATTATTGATGATTAATAATATAGATTATCATTTTCTAGATTTATTGGCCCTTTTGTACCTCTTTTTAGTGTCTGTAAAAATTATTTTTTCCATAATTTGAGTTGCAGTTGAGGTGTATTAGTAATTTATGTGCTCCGAATTCCATTATATGTCTTTAATGTATTAAATTAAGGACACATATTAGTTTTGAAAAACAAAATGGCTGTTAAACAATTTTAGAAAAATGGCTCATGCTGAAAATTTAGTCAGTCTATAAATTATAATATCTGAAGTTATGAAGTAGAATGAGATATCAACCCGTAATTTTGTCATTAATTGAAAAAATAGTGGCAGGAATGCCTAGTATTTTAGCAGTAGTAAACTTACCTGGTCTCTATGAAGTCTGGGTTTGATCATCAATACTGATAAAATAATTTATGCAATATTGATATCATCAAACAGCCTGGAAGTAAATATATGAGAGACAGAAAACTTTGAATACAGATTAGTAATTTTTATTACTAAAGGAGCAATTTCTTTGTAAGAATATAAATCTATGTATTTTTGATAAGTATCTTTTACAGAGACATTCTGAAGAATAATGGTTGGATACATGAGTTCAAAGAACAAAGTTTTTCAGTAATAACTTATGTACAGATAAGGAGGATTAGCCTAACATATTGATTGAAGCAGCACATCATATTTTAATAGAATATATATTCTGCTCACTTTGGGCAACTTTAGTCTCCAGATCTGTGCATCTTCTTCTGTAATATGTTATAATAATAAAATAAAAACAATTAACATAGTATTATATTCAATGAAACATTTTAAACAGTATAATAAATAACATAAGTGCATAGTATGTGTGAATAGTTATTTTAATTGCTTTATGCTCTGACTTGAAGCATGAGTAGAGTATCAACTGGTTTCTAACTGAAGATTCAATGGAGAGAAGGAAAGAAGAAAAACTTACTAAGTTCAATCTCATTATTTATGTTTACATATACTCAATGTCATTATTTTCATCACCAAATCATGGAGAGAATTTGAAATCCTTAGCTATATAATGACTTCTTTAGTTGAAATTAAATAATAGTAGAATTCAGTTGGAATACATTTTTAGGATAAACAGATACTTTATGAAGTTTAATGTGGCTTGGAACATATAAAAGTAACATAAAATTATTTTTACATACAAAAATAAAATTTTTCATGTCATGAAATTTCCCTTTGTTGAGTGGGGTCCAGAATAATTTCTTGGAGTCCCCATAATTATAACACATCCAAAGACTGGCAAAATTAAAAGGAGCATTTTTTAAGTCTAAAACTCATAATTTCAGATATTATAATTTTCATGCTGATTACTCTAGATTTTCAATATGAATCATTTTTCAGAATTAAGCTAAGTGACTTCTTCTAAAAAAAATTAGATATCCCTTACATGAGGCAAACTCCATAGAAAGTTCAAAAAGGTAAAGGGGCAGCACAAGTTCTGAGGCTAATGCCTTCTTTCCCAGAATAAATTTCAATCAGTGCCACCCACTCATATTCCCTAAACATCACCAGAAACCACATCTGACCACAGACCACCACAGACCACAGCCTTCAAGCACCACTGCCCTGAGTTCCTCCAAAAACCTTACCCTGATAAAAAGTTAGAATTACCAGAATTCTAAATATATTTCAATTTATAATTAAAAACACTGGTTTAGTATAAATATGTCTTTGCTATTTGGGGCACACTTAGTTTATCTGGAAATGTATATGATTGGAATTTAGTATATATTATTTTTTATTCAGAAATATTTGGTTCTCTTTTCAGGTCCTGGAGGTCAATCAGGCAAGAGAAGTTATTATTCTGGCGCTGAGACAAATACTCGCACTATAGGAATATTTCAATTGCCATATTCTAACAATGTTTTAATAGACTTTGTCTAAGACTCAGTAATCATGTAAAGTATTTTTGGGGGGGTCACATCCAGCGATGCACAGGGGTTATTCCTGGCTCTGCACTCAGGAGTTACTCCTGGCGGTGCTCAGGGAACCATATGAGATGCTGGGAGTCGAACCCGGGTCAACTACGTGCAAGGCAAATGCCCTACCCTCTGTGCTATCTCTCCAGCCCCTGTAAAGTATGTTAATGTGCTTCCTTCATGATTTCATAGCTTTCTTCCCTAAGGAAGAAATTTAAAGAGGGCAGTCCCCAGTAGTATAAATAGTGACTATCTGAGAAATCCAATTTTATTTTAAGTATCAGTCCAGTTTATGAAATTTCTGGTTGCTCTTTACTCAAAGGATGTCTCTGCAACTACTTTTCACAGCCCATTAAATAGACACTATTTTGTTATGGTATGTTGCCATGAATTAATTCCCTCCTTAAAGGGCATCAGATAATTCAGTAGCCAAATATATTGATCCGTGGCTTGGGTGAGGTAAGAAAGATAATTAATAAAAGTAGAGAAGCAAAAAAAAAAAACAGCAAAGAGTCCTCATAAGGTGGATGTAGTATACTCCTGGACATACGAAACATTAACGTTCAAAGAAATCTACCATATGTATCTTGATTCACTTCCCATGCAGAGTATCATAAAATCTTCCCTGCCTTCAATGCTCTGTACAATGAGCAATATCATTTTCCCTAGCAGAAACAGACTCCCCGGTTCCCAGCTGAGGATTTCATTGCTGGTTGAAAATCATCTGCAATATACCCTGCAGATGGCAAAATCTTAGTGACAGAAGGTCAGAGCTGAGAGTTGTTTATTTTGTGGTAGAAGAGAAGTCAGGCATGGGTGCTCAGGGCACTCTCTGAATATTTACACACTATTGGGCACTTGCTAGTGGCCTTGCAATATGCACGGGCAAACAGAATCCTAGACAGCAAAAACATTTTCCTATCTTGTTCTCACTAATGGAATTTCTGTGGGAATTTACAGAATTACCAAGGTTAATGTACACAATTGTAGACATGCACATGTAAATATACCCTCAGAAAATGATAAGAAAGCAATAATCCACTTTAATGGTCTATAGTCAATGTGCAAAGAGATATAAATTTTAATTTATGTAGTTTGATGAGATCAGAGACAATTACCCATTCATGAATTTAGCATCACAATAAGTTTAAAGCATTAATAAATTTTTTTTCAACTACTTTGTTTGCTTTTGTGGGAAGAGCACTTAACATAATATTGCCATCCTCAAAGAAATTTTAACTATATTAAACAGTATTGAATCAATAGTTTAGTAAGTACCCCTAATCTACTCATTCAGGAGTATTGAAATGAAACTTTGGAAATTAATTTGTTTTTAATTTAGGTATCAGAATATTGTGTGTTATAAGGATTTAATTTCATATCACTTCAAAATGTTGATACTTTGATGGTACTAAAATATGGTTTGGATTTTGAATGCTTTAACCAACATTGATTTCCAACTTGAATTTACTCTCTGATTCTGCGATTGACAACTATATATTCCTAGCAAACATGAAAACATAGAGTATTCATCTTCCTGCACCTGCTTATTTTGCCTAGTACATTGTTCTTTGGGTATATTTCTGTTGTGCACACAGCAGAATTTCCATTATATGAAATTCAATATTTCACTATTTCACCGAAACATACAATGTATCTTTTGCTAGAAAAGAAACCCAGGATCTCGCATGTAAGGCATGCTGTCTGCTTTCCCATCAGGGCTTAAAAAGAACTATATGGGACATCAACTACTAAACCCTTCTCCACAGCCCATAAGGCAAATAGGACCTGCTGTCCTATTCGGCCACTTTGGCATTTCTTTTCTGGTTTCTGAAGCCCAAGTCATCCTAAAATAACATTCTTGAAAGCTCTAGAAACATGTGAAATAGACGTAATCCAAGTAAAGCTACTAGCAGTTATCCAAAACATTTCAGATATTCAACTTTAGAGGACAATTAAGTCATTAGTATTTGAGCTGATAAAATAATTATTTTAAGTAACAGTTGGTGACAGATAGAATTAACTCCTTCCAAAGAGAACTATTGTAGATTTTAATAATTGTGTAACCTGGCATATTTTAAGATCAGTAGACATTATGTCTAGGAGGTCAAGTTAGAGAGATCCATTTATGGAAATCTTAATTAACATATGGTTATGGCATAAATTATGTTAGGGTCTCTACTAACTGATGACTTGATCACCTTTTCTAATGTTCTACAGTCCATATATAGAAAGAAAATTGTCTTCTTTTGTCTTTTGACTGATCTGGGACAGAATAGATTAAAAAAGGACACTATGTCATCCCTATGGGGAGAAAATGGGCTGTGCTACTTAATGGGATCTGAAAACTAATGAATTAGTAATTTGTTATATAGTGACTAAAGGTCTTTAATGCCTTTTTCAGCAAGACTAAACTTTAGAGAGTTACCCTATTCTTAGAGATGTCCTTGACATCTCTTAGCACATTTTCAATCACATTTTACAATTTGATTGTAAATTTTTTCTCTGTCTTTTAATATATAAATAGTCTAACACTTGGAACTGTATCCTCAAAACCTGGTAGCATTATTTTTGAATGGAATTGTTAAGAAAACTAGTACCCTTATCTCTTACCCTCTGTTGAGCAGGACGGAGAATAGGAGATTTCAAAGTACATGTGTCAAAAACAGATGGTAGATGACCTTACTAACTTGCAAAAACCTTCTTTAATCATTTTCCATTAAAATAAGAGTTGAAATATTCTTTTGTAATTTATATAAGCATGCTTGATTTCAATCTCTCCCGTTTTCATTAGTCTTTACCTTATTTCAAAAGCCTGGAATAGTCTTACATTTTATATTTAACTAGTCTCCTCTCTCTGACAGCAGCACTATCATTATTGTACTGTTTTCGGTATAGTTTCTGATTTTGTTTAATAAAGTTCAAGTTCCCTGAATAGTATATCTGACTCCTTGCCAGCCAGTTTCCACTTGGGGTTCCCCAGAGTGGGGCAAGTGAGAGCCCTCCCCACCCCAGGGAACCCAGCTCCAGCAGTTTGACCTCCACTATCCAACTGCTGCCATGCTCCAGGCCACTATCCGACATATCATAAGACATTTCCTACCCATTTTCCATAATTACCACACCATGTTTGATGGGTTTTCTACAGTAGGCAACAACTATATATATATATATATATATATATATATATATATATATCGCAGAGCCCAGCAAGCTACTGAGAGTATCCCGTCCACATGGGCAGAGCCTGGCAAGCTACCCATGGCATATTTGATATGCCAAAAACAGTAATGATAGGTCTCATTCCCCTGACCCTGAAATAGCCTCCAATCATTGGGCAAGACGAGTAAGGAGACACTGCTAATATCTCAGGGTTGAGAGGAATAGAGATGTTACTGGCACTTGATCGAGTAAATCGACAAACAATGGGATGACAGTGATACAGTGATTTTTTTATTAGCAGAAATAAGAATAATAGGTGAAATAATTTTTCAATATTTTTATTGAATGAATATATATTATTATTATTCTGGACTTAAAGCCTGGCAAGCTTCAATATGCCAAACACAGTAACAACAAGTCTCAAAATGGAGACATTACTAGGCCTTCTCAAGCAAATTGATGAACAATGGGATGACAGTGTTTTTTTGTTTGTTTATCTATTGCTGATGCTTTCAAATAGTAACGTCTTACAGAAAAATAACTTATATTTTTTGTAATGTTATCTGATTTTTTTCACTGCTAAAAATGGAGAAAATCAGACTACTGAAAAGTAGATGACTACTTTTAAAATATTTAGGGGAGGGGCTAGAGCGATAGTACAGAGGCCAGCATGCTTGCCTTGTACACTGCTGATCTGAGTTTAATTTCTGGCATTGCAGATGGTACCCTGAATCCTGCCAGGAGTAATCGAGCACAGAGTTAGGAATAGTTTCTGAACACTACTGTGACCCCAAACTGAAATAAAGTAAAATAAAATATCTGGATAAAATACATCATTTCAGTATCTGCTAATAGAGGAACAGCTAAAATGTATTTGAATAAAGTTGAAAATTTAATGTTTCCTCAGGGCATTCAGTTCTAGCTCTTTCAATCAGATACTAATCCTTGGTCTGAAATGCCTGAACCTTTTAGGCATTTGATAATTTCTGTTACATTTTTCTCCGTGTGAAAATTCAAACTTTGACTGAGTGCTTTGCTCCATGCTCTTTAAAAATCAATTTTACTTTTTTTTAGACCATAGCTTTATAGTTTTATCTATTTCAGTGAATGAAGGTTGATTCCTCCCATTAAAGCCTTCTCAAAGGTAAAAACTTTGCAGTTCAAAGCGTCAGATAATAATTTGACATTTTCAAAGTCTGACAAATATCTTAAAATATTAGGATGCTCAGGTATTGAGGTACTCTGTCATTTTGTTTATCTTTACTACCTCTACATATACCCTGAGTTTCTTCAGTTTTAATTTAACACATTACTATTCTAAATGTTTTAATTGTAAAATGGCAATTTAAAAAGTTGTCCATAATACAATTGTTATGAGCTATCAGTATTCTAATAACAATTCCACCAGCCCTGAGATATACCTGTATAACTTTCACTCCCCATTTTCCCAACCATACCTTAAGACTGCACCCTTAGCAGTCACACAATAGTTTATGCTGTATTACTTGTTACAACAAAATGACTAATGGGATTATCAAAATACTTCACTAACACTATCACTATCACTATCACCCCCTTGTTCATCGATTTGCTCAAGCGGGCACCAGTAACATCTCCATTCTTCACTGTCACGTGCTAGTGTAGCCTGATGGCATATGGGGGGCTCTTTCAGGGTCAGGGGAATGAGGACCATCATTGCTACTGTTTTTGGCATATCGAATATGCCACAGGTAGCTTGCCAGGCCCTGCCATGCAGGCGGGATGCTCTTGGTAGCTTGCCAGCTCTCAGAGAGGAATGAAGGCTTTTGGGGTAGCCTCTAATTGCCTTTACAGGTGTTACCAATCAGTAACAAAATACTTCAGTAAAACAAAATCTGTGAAAATTGTTCTACCTCACCATTGTGTTAAGTCCTTAACATTCAACTAAACAATTTGTTGCTAGCTGGGCCTTTCCTGTTATTGATTTTGTTCAATTGGCTTTTCTATTACTTTACCATCTATTTTGGCATGTTCCTTCTGGAATATCAGTATTGTGGAATTTGGGGAATTTCAAGATCTCTTTAACTGAGCCATGAGTTGACAAGGTGATGACTGTGAGAAGTAGTTGTGACTACCAGAGCTTCTAGAAATACCAGGGTGGGAAAAAGGATTCTTGCCCCCACTCCAAGAAGAGTCCAGTGTGTTTTCCTGAAAACTGTGTATTTCTGGAGTTTTTCCGGACTCGTGGCTCTGCAGAAATCATTCTTGGTGAAATAGAATTGGGTCATTGGTGTATCAGAAGCTGTGGATTGTGAATGCAACTGCCATATTAGCCAGAATTTCCCAGACAGGTGCGAGTATGTGTGTGTGTGTTATAACATATTTATGTTTCTGATTTTTGTTCGGATGTATTTCTAAGTAAAAGACTTCCAAATCAGTTTTTATTTATTAGTTTTAAAAACATATTTAACTATATTTTGGCTCAACGAGATTTGACTCAGTTGATTTGTTTCCATAGCATTTTTCAAGTCTGATATTACTGGCTCACTATCACTTAGCAGTTTATGAAAAACATTTGAAGGAAATATGCAAAGCTTGCCTGTTTTATTCAATAATTTGTATACAGTGAATTGTAACTAGTGATTCATATTTAGTGATTTCTTTCCCTAGGTTGAGTTCTCAAATCAAAGAGCATAAGAGTATTCTTTTTGTGGGGAATGAATATAATATTCAATAAGGCATAACTAAACATTTTAGCAAAACAGGTTCTGGCCTTATTCAGTAATAGAAACAGCCAAGAAACATATGAGTGAGATATTGTAAGTATATATTTGTTACTTACACTATTTGCAGTGTTTATATTTCTTTTAGATTTGGATTGATTGAGATATTTATGGATAAAATTAAGATTAAATGGGGCAAGAAAACTAAAAATATGACTATACAGTATGCCATATATACAGTTCAAAAAGTGAATAAATGTAACTCGGATATCTTAAGATATTTTAATTAATATTAAATAGCTCAGATACTAAATAAATATATAGGTAAGAGAGAACTGATAATGGGTATTCTATAAAAACAGAAAAATATTTCACTGGAATTACAATTAAGTTAAAGACAAAAACACAGCCAATGGAACAAGAGTAAATTTATAGGATGACAATAACTAGATAGATGACGTATATATTGATATATTTTAATATTCTAGTGAAAAAATAAAGTAAGGTAGTAGATTAAGTACATTAAAGATACATATAGAGAGATTTACCTTAGTCTTGACGTTAAGATTGGTAGACATAAAACTATTGATGAAATATATATATGTACATATATACATATATTTTCATACAGACAACAGAAATTCGGTTGAGGGTATTCCTACATGCACATACTGCTATGAAACACAAAAACAAACTTTGCATAAATTAAAGGTTATAAGTTATAGGTAGATTTTGAAGTGGTCAACAAAGATTCTATGAAATTTCTTAAAAATCTCTAATACTGTTGAAATTTATATGGATTATAAACCCCACCCATTCATTCCCCATCCTGAATAGCCAAAGCAATTCTAGGAAAATATAATATGGAAGGCTTATCTTCTCCCTGAATTCAAACTATAATATAAAGTCGTAGGAACAGCAGGTAGGGCATTTGCCTTCTACGTGGCCGACCCAAGTTTGATTTCTCTGTCCCTCTCAGAGAGCCCAGCAAGCTACCGAGAGTATCCCTCCTGCACAGCAGAGCCTGGGAAGCTCCTCATGACATATTTGATATCCCAAAAACATTAACCACAAGTCTCACAATGGAGACGTTACTGGTGCCCCTTCAAGCAAATCGATGAACAATGGGAGGACAGTGCTACAGTGCTTCAGGAACAACATTGCACTGCAATATGTACAGATTCTCAGGCCAATGGAATAGAATTAACAGTCCAAAGACAGATCCTCAAGGTTATGGACTGTTAATTTTTAATAAATGAGAAAAAATTTTGAAGTGGAGCAAGGAAAGCCCTCCCAACAAATGGTGGTGTGTAAACTTGTCTATCAGTTGCAGATAAAGGAACTAGATCCCTCTGCACACCATGAAAAAGAGTCAATTAAAATTCAAATTGGATTTAGAACCTTAATATCAGATCTAAATCCATTAATTATATTGAAAATGGGAGAAAAAAAAAACACTTCATGACATTGAGGTTTGAGGACATTCTCCTAAAGAGCCTTGAATATAATCTCAGGGCTAGGATGAAAGAGACGTTACTGGGGCCTGCTCGAGGCAATCAACGAATAACAGGATGATTTGTGATTGTGATTGTGACATTGAGGTTACAGGTATCATTAAGGATTCAGTGTAACTGGCCAAGCAAATGGAAGCAAAGTAAAAGAAATAAAACTAGACAACTAAGAAACTCCCGTACCTCATAAGAAACATCAAGCAAAATAAAAAGACACGCTGCTGACCAGGACAAAATGTTTTTCCACTGCTCATCTGATAAAAGGTAATATCTAAGATATATAATCACTTGGAGAACTCAAACAACAACCAACCCCATGAAAAAATAGAGGTAAGCAATGAGCTGAAACCTCATCAAGGAAGGAATTCAGATAGCCAAAGGATATGTGAAAATTCCTCTTAATCACTTATTAAGGGAACACAAAGTTAAACACTGAGATATCATTTCGCCCTGTGAGTACACATCATAAAGAACAGAAACAAACTGAGTTAGTGCAGATGTGGGGAAAAAGAAATTCTCATTCATTCTGATGGGGATGTTGACTGGTCCAACCTTTTGGGAAACAGTATGGAACACTTCTCACGAAAATAAAAATTGAGTTTCAATATCATCTGAAAGCTCCAGTTCTTGGTACCCTACATTAAGGACCCAAAAAAGCTTTATCCTAAAATGCATTTGAACTCCTGGCTTCATTACAGCACTATTTCCAATGTCAAATCTGGAAACTAAGCAATTGTTCAAGAGCATTTAATTGTATAAAGAAACTGATACAAATACAGAATGGAATACTATTATGCTATAAGAAAATATGAAATAATACAATTCTTTGATACATGGATGGATTTGGAGTTTATCGTAGTAAGTGAAATTAGTCAGGGACAGGGCCTCCAAAGGATGGAGCTATTCTATTCTATATTGGATTGAAAAAGAAAGATACAATAGCACAGGAATATTAAATACCCAAAAGGAACAGAAACTGAGAATGCATCCTTAAAATGAAGCTTATTATGGCATGGGAAAGAATATGCCAGAAGTTAAATAGGATGGGGTGGGGCACTGATGGAAGGAATTGGATGCTGGTGGAGATTATGGTACTGGAATGTTGTATGCATAAACTCCCACCATGTACAGTATTGTAAACCATAGTGCTGAGAACAAAATTTTAAAAATAGAAGCATATGTTGGTATTTCTTAAGCTTCCATAAGCAGTGAGGAAGAAAATGGGGTTATGGGGCTGGAGTGATAGCACAGTGGGTAGGACGTTTACCTTACATGCAGCCAACCTGGATTCGATTCCCAGCATCTCATATGGTCCCCTGAGCACTGCCAAGAGTGATTCCTGAGTGCAGACCCAGGAGTAAACTCTGTGCATCACCAGGTGCAAGAAGCACCCAAAAAGCACCCAAAAAGCAAGAAAAAAGAAAGAAAGAAAGAGAGAGAGAAAGAAAGAAAGAAAGAAAGAAAGAAAGAAAGAAAGAAAGAAAGAAAATGAGCTATAAAGTGATAATAAAATGAGTTTGTCATGGTACAGTTAAGTTTCATCTTTGTCGATGTTGAATAAAACAACTACACATGTGAGAAAATTTCAGAGACTCACAGACTGTCAAATTACAAAATAAACTGTGTGCAATTGGCTAAATCATGTTTAAAATCAGGATTGTCCCAGATTTAAATTTTAAATTACATATTTTATTATATTGTAGTGGCAAGATGTTAATATTGTCTAATGATGGCAAAGAGTCTATGAGAGTTCTTTACACATTTCTTTAAAAGTATTATAACTTTTCTTTAAAAGTATTGCAATACTACAATTATTTTAAGAATAAAGCTTAAATCAAACAATAAAATAATTTTAGGGGAAAAAAAGTATGCTAGTTTAAACTGTCTTCTATGGAACTTAGAAAACCCCTGCGTTCTGTGTGAATGCATTCAAGAAACTTCTAAGAATGTCTAATAAACAATTTTTGGTGATAATATAAGTATCTTATCACTGTTATTAAAAAATGCAAATTATAGTTTCATTGTTTAGTTATCACAGACTCACAGTCTGTGATATTCTAGAATACTACCTAATTTAAAATTAATCCACCCATCTCTTTCTGCCCCATATTGGGCTTTCTAGACATTTAATTATAGGGAAAGAAGATAAAATGTATCTCAAATGCCACACACTGCTAGATAATGTGCCCAGGGTAAGGTATAATTGATAGTCATTTTATTGTTGAGGAAGGTCACTGAATTTGCATGATTATTCTTTTATTATGAATGTGTAATTCACATTTGATCCTATGAAGTAGCATCTTGGCTTCCCTGTTTCATAATCCCAATGGGAGCTATTCATTAGCAGTGGGTAACAAGATGAACTAACAAGATGAACATGAGTGCACAATGTCATTCCTTAGTTATAAAAATAGTGCAATACTGGGATTCATGGTGAGAGGAAAAATGTGTTGATACCATGAGATAAATCTTCCATTGTACTCAGTAACTCAGCATGGTTAAAACCTTTCATGGTTACCACATTTAGTTTGGGCTCTGAAACTTAAAACAGATCGTACAGAGGATTAAAAGAGAGTTTTGTAATGATTAAAGGATTAAAGTCTGACCTTTTGAAAGAGGTTAAAGGGACTGTAATTATTTAGCCTGAAGACTACAAAACCAAGAGATAAGTTAGAATTATCTTTTAAGAATATGAGAGACAATTACACAAGAACACTACACTGTATTAGCAAAGCTTCTTGAGTATGTCTTGAATAAAATGAATATATGTTGTATCATAGTTAAGTTATATTTATAATAAACTTTCAAATAAATTAGGCATTTTAGGTACCTATGCTATCTATGGATATTATAGTAATTATAAGTTGAAATGTAACTTATTTAATTGACCTACTTCCAGAAGCTCTGAGAATAGAATAATTTAATGTCATAGTATTTCCTCTTGAGTCATGGGCGGGAGAAACACTAGGGTGGATATGGTGCTCATCTTGCATGTTGCCAAGCCAGATTCTATCCCCTGTATTAAATATGATCCACCCACATGATACTTGATGTAATGTCTGAACACAGAGCCAGAAATAATCCCTGAGCACTACAGAAAGTGTCATAGGAAACAAACAAACAGGCAACTTGGTCTAAACCACTGCTTTCCGAAGAAGTTGGTAACGCTTCGGGAGATGCTGGAATGATTCAGAGTACTGTGGATGGAACCTAGCACCCTACTAACAATACAATTGCCAGAGCTCCTGAACTCATGAATCTAGTTCCTTACAATGAAAACTTCTGAAACAATCACTACTTACTTCATTAAATACAAACCAGCTTTATATTTTACTTTCTAAGACTTATTTATTATATTTTATCCCACTAACTCTTTGTGCTAGTAAAAGAAGAACCAAAATTTGGCTGTTTCATTTACTGAGATGAAAAGTAAATATATATATGTATATATATATATATATAGAAAACTGGAGAAAGTAAATATATATATAGAAAACTGGAATGCTACTAAACAATAGAATGATCACAGTCCTTCCGTTGATCATCAAATTGCTCGAGCGGGCCCAGTAACGTCTCCATTGGAGACTTTGTTGTTACTATGTTTGGCATATCGAATACGCCACGGGGAGCTTACCAGGCTCTGCCGTGCGGGCGAGATACTCTCGGTAGCTTGCCAGGCTCTCCGAGAGGGGCGGAGGAATCGAACTTGGGTCAGCCATGTTGGCTGCGTTCAAGGCAAACGTCCTACCACTGTGCTATTGCCCCAGCCCGGTAGAACAAAGAACTTAAATCTGTATAGTTAGACAGTCTTTTTGGATGCCTGCTGGTGATGCCCTACCATCTACTTCACACTGTAAAATCACACAAAACAGACAGATATGACTATTTATTTGACATCCATAAATATTTGATGAAGTGTTTGTTTTATTAAAGTCTTTGAATAATTACTTTTTAGTATTTTAGAATTTAAAATGTTTATAAAATATTTTGGACTGGAGTGATAGGACAGGAGGTAGGACGTTTGCCTTGCATGCAGCCCACCCGAGTTCAATTCCTCTGCCCCTCTCAAAGAGCTCTGGAAGCTACTGAGAGTATTCTGCCTGCATGACAAAGCCTGGCAAGCTACCCATGATGTATTCGATATGACAAATACAGAAACAACAAGTCAGCAGAGGCGTTACTGGGCCCGCTTGAACAAATCAATTAAAAATGGGAGGACAGTGCAGTGCAGTGCTTAAGTTAAATTCAAATTTGTATAATAATGTAAGTAGTATGGTTACCATAGTGTTAATTTATGTGACATTGATGTGCTAGTATCTCTCAAGCACCAAGGTTCCTGATACCCTTCACCAATGTTTGATTTTTTTTTGTCAGGTTTTAAGTGCTTTTTGCATATTTTGGATAACCTTGGGTAGCATAAAGTGCCCTACTTGAGTGCTTTCTCCTAGTCTGTGGGTTTTGTATTCATTTTGACAATGTCTTTCTTAGAACAGAAGCATATTTAACGAACTCTAGTTTATTAATTCATCTTTCCGTAAATAATATCTTGATTCTTTGTATCCAAAAACTTATCACTTATCCAAAAACTTATCACCCATCAAGTACATCATCTATATAATTTTATGTAAATTTTATAGTATTGCACAGGCTGTATATTCTATATTGAGTTAATTTTGGGTAAGGGTACAAGATGTATAGCCTTCCTTCCTTCCTTCCTTCCTTCCTTCCTTCCTTCCTTCCTTCCTTCCTTCCTTCCCTTTCTCTCTTCCTGTACTCCTTAATGAAAGTGTGTCATTGTACTCCATTTGTTTCTTTATTAAATTAAGATGATTACATATCATGTAGGTTTTTTCCACACTCTCCATTTTCTTTTAATTGTATTTGTTTCTTTATTTTCCCATTTAGCAGAAAGGGGGTATATTTTTAATATAGTGATAATTTCTATGAGATTTATTACTTGTTTTGCTGAACCTAATAGCAATTTTCTTGCTTAATTTCTTAATTTTTGTTGGTGTGAAAGTAATTTGTTGTTGTTGTTGTATTTGGGGAACACTATCGGCAGTAATATCAAAGACATTACTTTCTGACTTATATATCAGTAAAGTAATGTGTTCTTGTTAATTTGGTAATTTTAAATTTGCATGGAAATATTGCCTTCAATTTATATATTTTATATATGCGTATATTTCTCCATTTATTTAAACTCTTATTGGACTTATTTTACTTCTCAAATGTTTACTATAGAGTTATTTTCTGTTTTGACTAAGATAGAATCTTTACAATTTTCTTAATAAAGCTCAAAATTTTTCCGTACCTATATGTTTTAAAAAGTTGCTGAGTATATTTTGCTTTATGGGCTTATACCCATTGATGCTTAGGTGAATCAGAGGTGTCTCAGAAGTGAGACAGTTTTAGGAATCTAGCTCAAGTTTTAGCACAATCTTAAATAAGACCTGTTTTCTAATGAGCCACATTCCCAGGTAGTGTTTCATCTAAATTGCATTTTTGATCACATTTCATTTAAACTATACCTTTAAGGGCAATGGCCACATATTGTTAAGCATCACCTCTACAAGTCATTAGGAATGAATTCTTTGGTTTTCCATAATGTTGGGCTGCTGGAGCAATAGCACAGCGGTAGGGCGTTTGCCTTGCACGTAGCCAACATGGCCGACCTGAGTTCGATTCCTCCACCCCTCTCGGAGAGCCCGGCAAGCTACCGAGAGTATCTCGCCCTCACAGCAAAGCCTGGCAAGCTACCCGCGACATATCCAATATGCCAAACACAGTAACAAGTCTCACAATGAAGATGTTACTGAGCCCACTCGAGCAAATCAATGAACAACGGGAGGACCGTGACCGTGACCATAATGTTGTGATTAACTACTGATATTTTAAACAGGAAAATTAATAAACATTATAGTAAATAAAGTTATTTTCTTATTTGTACAACTTTCCCATTTTATTGTATATAATATCTTATATATACAACAATTTATTATATATTACATTTAATATTTTATATATGACTTTTTAAATTTTTTTTATATATTGAATCACTGGGAAAAGTTACAAACCTTTCAGGTTTAGGTCTCAGTCATGCAAATATAAAACACATTTCCCTTTACCAATACTTATTTTTTACCACGAAGAACCCCAATAAAACCCCACCTCCCACCCCTCCCAATGCCTGTGAGGCAGATTAATTCTAGTTAACACTCTATCTACTTTGACTAGATTCATTGTTTCGATAAAAGTTGCACCATTATTATTTAGAGTTTACCCCACCCCCCCAATCAGGCATGCTGAAAAAGCATTGTGAAATGATTTGCTTTCTACAGCTGGGTTCAAGAATTAAATGATGCCGCGCAGCCGTGATAGCTGCTACGCGGTTTTGGATTTCTGCTATTTTACTTATTAACCCTGGAAGTATTTCTACTGAAAGTCAGATAATTAAGAGATTGGTTTCTGTGCTCTGGAGTCGTGGCCGTGCCGGAGAGCCACTCGTGGGGGGGCAACTGGTGACCTCGTAGGGCGTGAGGAACGGGCCGGAATGCCCCCTTTCCCATGAGGTTTTATTTGCCCCCACACCCCCAGCTCATACCTGCTCTCCACAAGGCTCCCATGCGGCCGCCATCTTCCTTTCCAGAGTGATATATATGACATTTTATTATATATATATATATATATATATATATATATATATATATGCCTCTCAGAGAGCCAAGCAAGCTACTGAGAGTATCCTGGTACCCAGGGTGTATTTGATATGTAAAAAAAGTAACAATAACGTGTCTTATTCTCCTGACCCTGAAAGAGCCTCCAATATGGCAGTATTGAGAAAGATGAGTAAGGACAGGCTGCTAAAATCTCAGAGGTGGAACGAATGGAGACATTACTGGCGCCCACTCAAGTAAATTGATGAAAAACCGGATGAGAGTGACAGTGACAGTGATCAAAAGTACAATACCATAATATTATATATTGCGGAATGTATTATTGACTTTCACCAACACTTAAATATTAGCATTTTTTTAATGTTTTCAGATCTATCAAAGACATTACTTCTAGCTTATATTCATACTTGGGATTGGGGATATTATCTTTTCCTGAATATGAAAAAAATGCGGTCATAAAAATTATGATCACTGTGTAGTAAGCTCCGGTTGTTCATCGATTTGCATGAGCAGGCCCAGTAACGTCTCCATTGTAAGACTTGTTAATGTGTTTGGCATATCAAATACATCACAGGTAGCTTGCTAGACTTTGCTGTGCCAACGGCATACTCTCGGTAGCCTTGCTGGGCTCTCTGAGAAGGGAAGAGGAATCAAACCCAGGTCGGTCGGGTCGACCGCTTGCAAGGCAAACACCCTACCTACTGTCCTATCACTCCAGCCACACTGTGTGGTAAAAAATTATATTAAAAAGTAGCTGGATGATGGGCCAAGAGAAAAAGGTACAAAAGACAGAAAATATCTTCGTTCAGTTTGCAGCATTACAGTATTTATAAAACATTTGCTTCCATAGTTTTTGTGGGGGAGGGATGATATCTGGGAAAAAGTATGCTTGGAAGAAATTGGAGAACAGAATGTGGATAGTATGTATGGAAACAGTATTTATTGCTTTTAGCAATGTACTGTTAAAATATTATGTTCTTGAGAGAAATGCAATTTTATACATACAAAGAAAAAGTAATAATAAGCAGTATTAAGGTTCCAATAAGCCTGAAATCTGTCCAGATATGGAATAAGTAATTGCCTCATAAGATAAAATTAAAAGTTTTTCTGAAATGACAACTTAAAGAAATCCCTTAAATGACATAAAATGGTCTAAGGTGGAAATGAATTTTTAATTTATGTAACCCCTGTTTGAAATTTTGGGACAAGGGCAACATCGGTCAGGGAAAACCAACGATTGAATATGATGTAGTCAATTTTGTTGTTGAACCATCCACTGGGAGACTCCCATGTCTAACATTTAGATTCGGCCTTCTGGGACTTTGAGTTACCATTGATGGTCTTGGTCAACATGATGAACTCAGTTTCTCACTCTGTTCGTTTCATTCTAGTCTATGGGTCCTGATATGAAATTCTTCGGCTGATCTTCTTGTTCCTATCTTGGCTATAAAATGACCAACAATAATCTTATAGAAGATGTGGTCTTCTTTATAGAACTTTTCCAGCTCCATGTAGAACTTCTCAATTTCTCCTTCATCATAATTGGATGTTGGCAAGTGGACATGGCTATCGAATTGATTTGAGTAGAAGTCATGGATAATATTCTCCATTGCCGTTCTGGAGGATGTGATGGATCCATCAGGACGTCGGAGGGCAGTCATCTTGGTCTTATAGTTGGCGAAGGACAGGCGGGCGTTACGAATACTTTTCCCGGCTTCTGCCGCATCTACCAGTACTTCTGCTCTTCTCTCTTTGAGGTCTTCCTTGATCGCATCTCTGCACTGCTTTGCGAGCTCAGACGTTAGCTTGCGGTTGCCTGAGGCATGCGCCAAACCACGCTGGCGAATTAGCTCAAGAGTTTTCGAAGATAGGCGATTTTTTGTGGCTATCTCTCTCTTGGCGTTCCTCGCACATTCATGGAGGTGCTGAACCAGTCGATCGTATTCCTTGTCAATGTTGTCAACAATGGCATCTTCCCATGTTGCCGCAATAGTACCAAAGAGTTCCCAGTTGGTGGTCATTCTGGGAGTTCTCTTTTTGAACTTTGCAGCCCTTTCTCCCCGCTCTGTGAAGTAGAATTTTGCACGAAGGAGACGGTGGTCCGATCCCGTTCGAAATTTTGGGACAACAGCGACATCGGTCAGGCAAAACCGTCGATTGGATATGATGTGGTCTATTTCGTTGTGGAATCGTCCACCGGGAGACTCCCAAGTCCATCGTTTAGATTCTGCCTTCTGGAACTGTGAGTTACCATGAATGGTCTTGGTCGACATGATGAACTCAGACAGAATGGATATGTTGTTCCCAATGTTCTCCCTTCCAAAATCCGACACGCCATTTCGTCGGTAAATAAACAAACAGCACCCGGCCCAGACAAGGTCAGACCTGAACACCTGAAGAACCTGCCGTCAGTACTCATCAATACACTGGCTCAGCTCTTCACTCGCTACCTGTCTGAATGCAAGGTTTCGTCCCAATAGAAAACCAGCAGGACCGTACTACTGTTCAAGAAGGGAGACATCCATGACATTGGCAACTATCACCCGATCTGCCTATTGTCTGTCATTTACAAGCTGTTCACTCGAGTCATCCTAAATAGGATTGGCAGAACACTAGATGAAGGACAACCATGCGAGCAAGCCGGGTTCCGTAAAGGATTCAGCACCATCGACCATATCCACACGATAACCAAGCTCATTGAGGTTTCTCGGGATTTCAAGATGCCGCTCTGTTTAACGTTCATTGATTTAAAGAAGGCCTTTGATTCTGTTGAGACGGAAGCGGTCATTGAAGCCCTAGCCAATCAGGGCATTCAAGCCCAATACATCAGGATCCTCCGTGAGCTGTACTGCGGATTCACTACCAGGATCTCACCATTCTACAAAGAAGTGATCGTTGATGTCAAGAGAGGTGTGCGGCAGGGTGATACCATTTCACCAAAACTCTTCAGTGCCACCCTCGAGAACATCATGCGATGACTGGAATGGGAAGGAATGGAAGTGAAGATAGATGGTCGGCAACTACACCACCTCCGCTTTGCTGGTGACATTGTTTTAATAACACCAAACATCAGCCAAGCGGCACAAATGCTGGCCAACTTTGACCGTGAGTGTGGAAAGGTAGGACTACAGCTGAATCTTACGAAGACAATGTTTATGAGAAACAGCCTCGTTCCTGACGCCCCATTCGCTCTCAATGGAACGACCATCTCCGAATGCAACAGCTATGTGTACCTAGGTCGAGAGGTCAACATGACAAATGACCTGGCACCCGAGCTGTGCAGGAGGAAGAGAGCGGCTTGGACGCCTTCAAGAACGTCGAAGAAATAGCTAAGAGGACGAAGAACCTCCGGCTCCGGGCACATCTCTTTGATTCCACTGTTCTTCCTGCATTAACATATGCCTCAGAGACCTGGGCCCTACGCAAACAAGATCAGAACGCTATTCAGGTCTCCCAAAGAAGAATAGAAAGAGCTATGCTTGGAATATCACGTTTCACTCAAATGAGAGAGAGAATCCGGAGTTCTGAAATCCGTCGACGATCAAGAATCAGGGACACTGTCTCATATGCCAAGGTGTTGAAAATCAGGTGGGCTGGTCACGTAATGAGATTTAAAGATGACCGCTGGACTAGAGCTGTTACCGACTGGATTCCACGGGATGTCAAAAGACCGCGTGGCCGCCCACCTTCCAGATGTTCAGACTTCTTCGTCAAGATCATGAACGATCGGTTTGAGGCCCTTCATGTTCCCGGAGCGAACAGATGCCATTGGGCTACACTAGCACGTGACAGGGACAAATGGAGACGTTACTGGTGCCCACTCAAGCAAATCGACGACTAACGGGAAGTTATGTGACTATGTGTGACATAATTGGATGTTGATGCATAGACAATGAAGATAGAAACTGTCAGCAGTGAGCCACATCTATTCAAGTGTAATCGTCCAATTTGGGTTGTTAGGCATTTGAATGAATCAATGCTCATGGCCAAGTTCGTATTGACAAGTATACCGACACCACTGACACCTCTTTTGTCACATGTTCCAAGAAATAGTTCTTCTCCAGTGTGAAAACGGAGTGATGTGATTGATGACTTCTTGTCTTGTTCAGACCAGTGATGCCGTACTTGATCTTTCACGCTTGCACCATCTGGTTCTCGATAGATGATTCCGATGCCAGTGTATGTGCATTGAAAGTACAGACAGTCATTTTTGTCTTTCTTTATTTTGGCAGCCTAGTTCGGCCTTGAGATTTTATCAGTCTCTTCTTCCTCATCCTTCTTAACGTTGCCGTATTGGTGGCTCTTTCAGGGTCAGGGGAATGAGACTTACTGCATTTACTGGCTTTGACATATCGAATATGCCACAGATAGCTTGCCAGGCTCTGCCATGTGGGTGGAATAATCCCAGTAGCTTTCCAGGCTCTCTGAGAGGGATAGAGACTTTTAGGGCGGCCTCTAATTGCCCTTGCAGGTGTTCCCATGTTCAAACCATATTTGAATTCTATCAGATATGATGCGGCAATCCTGGAAGATGGGTATTAAATGACTTATGATGTGTTGATGTGTCGTGCAGTCACAAAGTGGCCGCATAGTCTGGAAAGTGTCCTGGAGCTCTGAGGCAGCTGGGTAGTGGAGGTAAACAAAGTATTCCATAATATAATATTTTGAAAGGATGTAGCAGTTTCTTAGAGATATGTTCAAGAAACTTGTTTTATATACAGTCTGGTAACAAAATTTTACTCTTTGTAGACCATAAGGTGTCTCTTAGAGCTGTCAATTCTGCAACAAAAGCAGGATATTTTTTCCAGACTTCTGAGGCTTCCTGACTTTCCTGACTTTCCTGTGAGAGACTAACCCTATAGTATTTGAGGAATCTTAAAAAGATAGTAAATTTACAAACTCTGAGAAAAGAATCTAGTAATTCAATAGAACTGTGACTGCCTGAGGATATTTCAAAATAGTTACATGTGATTCTTTGGCCTCAGCAAGGCTTCATTAATTATGACCATATTTCTTTATGAATGGGCACAATTGATTTTTCTGATGTCAACCACATGGACAGTCTCATGCGATCTTTGAGTTATATATTATCGCTCCCACACCTAATTTGTTTTCTTAAGCTGTCGGTCCATAGACCAAATAAAATCTTTGGGCTGTTGTCATGAACATGGAATGCCTGGGGAGGGATGCCAGCTAATCTACTTAAATGCATTTGACATTTGGTCATTTTAAATGTCACCTAAATGAGAAGTAAGCAGTCTACTTAAAAGGGATGTGCTTCAAATGGGGACCACAGATAACACAGTTTTTGGTTTCACCCTAGACTCAGCCAGAATGGATGGCAGCCTCTTTTTTATTTTTTTAAGACTTTATTTAACTATGTATTACTATTTTGCTTTTTGTGGCACACCTAGCGATGATTAGCGGTTACTCCTGCCTCTGCACTCAGGAATTAGTACAGGCATTGCTCAGGCGGGCATATTGGATGCCAGGAATTGAACCCAGGGATGCCACATGCAAGACATATCCCGACCTGCTATAATATCACTCCAGCCCCTCCTTTTTTGACTCTAAACAAGTGCTTGTGTGAAGGGAGGAAAAGAAGAAGTTCTCAAGGAAAGACAATGAAACAAAGAATAACAGAAACTAACAAGGAAAGGCAGACCATAGAGCACCAGTGACAGAACAGTGGACCATTGAGAACACTGAGCATCAAGGGTCATAGAGTACTTATGGAAAACAAAGGTCAGCCCAGCAGAGGACATTGAAACCACAACTTTTTTTTCTCCTTTTTGGTCACACCCAGCGATGTACAGGGGTTATTCCTGGTCTATACACTCAGGTATTACTCCTAGCGGTGCTCGGGGGACCATATGGGATGCTGGGAATCGAACCTGGGTTTGGCGTGTGCAAGGCAAATGCCATACCCACTGTGCTATCACTCCAGCGCCCCTGGAGCCACAACTTTTAAGGAAAGAATTGTTACAGCACGTTGAGAACAGCTCTGGTTTCTTGTGGATGGCATCTGATACTGCCATGCTTACCTCTGGAACAATGGTGTTCTAGCTCTTTTTATTTAATAGCTTAAATTGATTAGAACTATTGCAGAAACAAGAACTTCTGCTTTCTGAACCCCTCCTCTTCTTCCACACACACATTACCCAATGCTGACCTCTGCCATGGACTGTCCATTATGCAGCGAGTTCTTTTATATGCATTTGTCCCCTTGGCCTTTGCTTCATTCTGCTATCTGGCTGCCTACCAATCTGATAATATATTCCAATGGGTTTGGAATAACTAACATCCCTAACTCACATAATTGTCACTCTTTTACTTTAGTGGCATAAGATCTCTGGCCCTTAGCTATTTCTTCTACTTGATTAGTCTGTGGAAGAAGCCAATTGCATAATATATGAGGAACTAACTGAAGTTTGGATTATTCAGCTGCTCTCTCCTCTTTTCCCCCCTACTTGGTCGCTCCCTCAACATTTCTCATTTCCTATGCCTTCTGAAGAACTTGCCATCAGTACTCATCAATACACTGGCTCGGTTCATCACACGTTACCTATCTGAATGCAAGATTCCACCCCAAAGGAAAATCAGCAGAACTCTTCTACTGTACAAAAAGGGAGACATCCATGACATTGGCAACTATCACCTAATCTTCCTATTGTTTGTCATCTACAAGATATTCACTCGAGTCATCCTGAATAGGATTGGCAGAACAGTAGATGAAGGACAACCATGCAAGCAAGCCAGGTTCCAAAAAGGATTCAGCATGATCTACCATATAAACATAGTGACCAAACTCATTGAGGTTTCTAGGTAGTTCAAGATGCCACTCTGTTCATTGACTTAAAGAAGGCCTTTGATTCTGTTAAGATAGAAGCAGTCATTGAAGGCCAAACATGGCATTCAAACTCAATAAATCAGGATCCTCTATGAACTGTATTACAGATTCACTACCAGGATCTCACTATTCTACAAGGAAGTGATCATCACCATCAAGAGAGGGGTTCAACAGGGTGATAACATTTCACTAACACTCTTCAGGGCTACACTCGAGAACATCATGCAATGACTGGAATGGGAAAGAATGGGAGTGAAGATAGGCGGTCACAACTACACCACTTCCACTTCGCTGATGACATCATTCTAATATCACCAAACATTAGCCAAGCAGCACAAATTCTTGCTGACTTCGACCATGAGTGTGGAAAGGTCGGACTCTAGCTAATTCTCATGAAGACAATGTTTATGAGCAACGGACTCATACTTATGTTCCATTCACTCTCAATGGAACAGAAATCTCCAAATGCAACAATTATGTGTACCTAGGTTGAGAACTCAACATGATGAATTATCTGGCACCTGAGTTGCGCAGGAGGAAGAGAGAGGCTTGGAATGCCTTCAAGAGCATCAAAGAAATAGCTAAGAGGATGAAGAACCTCCAGCTCCGGGCACACTTCTTTGACTGTACTATTCTTCCTGCATTAACATATATGCCTCAGGGTCCTGGACCCTACAAAAACAGGATGAGAACGCTATTCGAAACTCCCAAAGAAGAATCGAAAGAGTATCATGCTTCACTGAAGTGAGAGAAAGAATCTGGAGTTCTGACCTCCATCGAGGACCAAGAATCAGGGACGATGTCTTGTTTGCCAAGGTGTCGAAAATCAGACGGGCTGGACACGTAATGCGATTTGGAGAGGACTGCTGGACTAGAACCATTACTGACTGGATTCCACGGGTTGTCAAAAGGTCACATGACCACCCACCTACAAGATGGTTAGATTTCTTCATCAAGACACCAAAAGATTGGTTTAAGGCTCTTTGTGTTCTGGATCAAACAGAGGCCATTGGGCTATATTAGCACTCAACAGGGATGAATGTAATCATCACCGGCGCCTGCTCAAGAACATCGATGAGTAATGGGATGTCAAGTGTTCAAGTGATCAAGTTATTGAATCACGGTTAGATAGACCCCTGCAAAGCTGTTCATGATTGATTAGGATTCAGACATACAGTGTTGCAGGGACCACACTTCCCCTTAATATTTACTTCTTGTCCTTTTATATGACAAGGACTTCCAATACTAGATTTGATAATAGCACTGTCAAATGGACAGTGATTTGCTACTATCAAGTGGACAGCAATGGACAGAGTGATAGCACAGTAGGGTGTTTGCCTTGTACGTGACCGACCTGAGTTCAATTCCTCTGTCCCTCCCGGAGAGCCCATCAAGCTACTGAGAATATCTTGTCCACATGACAGAGCTTGGAAAGCACCCCATGGCATATTTGACATGCTAAAAACAGTACAAACAAGTCTCACAATGGAGACGTTACTGGCGCCCACTCGAGCAAATGGATGAACAATGGGAGGACAGTGCTACAGTGCTACAGTGCCTACCCCTTCTCATGTCCCCATGTTCTTCTGATCATATCTTCCTCCTTATTTTATGTGAAATGAAACCAAAAAGAGACCAGCATGAACCAAGAATATAGTATAATGGATTGTAGAGGAGTAAATCTAGTGATATACCAGTGTGAGACCTGGGCATTGTGTGGGTGGGTGTTACCTTTACTGGGAAGGGAGCTTTTACGGTCACTCCTGGCAATGATCAGAGATTACTCCTGGCTGTGCACTCAGGAATTACTCCTGGTGATGCTTGTGGGACCATATGTGATGCCATGAATCAACCTCAGGTCAGCTTCATTAAAGGCAAACACCCTACCTTTTGTACCTTGCTCCAGTCCTGTCTAGGGGGATGACCTCTAACTACCTGCTCAGATCTATTAAGTAGATGAACATATAAAGTATCATGCTGAGTGAAAGGAATCAGAAGGGTAGGGACAGAGACAAAATTAGATAGATAGATAACAGATTTTTTGCAATCATTTGCAAAATATGATATTCTCAGGATATGAAAGAAATACCCAAGGATCGTAGAAACAAAAGTGAGAAAGACTGGTCCATGAATGGAAGTTGCCTCAAGTGGTCAGAGCAAAGGGCAGTTAAAATAGAGAAGGGGCTACTGTGACAACAATTGTTGGAAATGATCGTTTTGAATAAGAACTATGTCTGAAAGTGGTAAAGGAACAAAGATGATAAGCTTTCAGTACCTCTATTGCGAACCATTATGTCTCAAAAGGGAAAGAGGGAGAAGGAAAGAGGGAAAGATATAAGAGAAGTACCTGCCATAGAAGAAGGCAGGGAGGGTGTGTGAGTCGGGGGAAGGGAAGAGGGAAACTGGGGACAAAAGAGAGTACACTGGTAAAGGGATAGGTCTTGTATGTAACATTGCACAACTAAAACCACATCATGAGAAATTTTGTTATTGTTTATCTCAGTGTGATTCAATACAATTTTTAAAAAGTACTATTAAATAATTATAACTTAAACATCTGGAGTCTTGCGTGATACTTTTAAATGCAATAATACATGGACTCTCTTAGGAGATACCTAGGTAATAATACTTGCATGTTGGGATGAAAAGTCAATACTAACATATTTTTAAGATTTAAAATTTTGAAAATATATATATTTTATATTTTGTTAAATTTAGTAGCCAAGCTGTATTTTTTCTGTGTTCATATCAATGCTGTTTATTTGTTGAGCAAGCTCGGCCTAAAAGTGAAGTCTCTCCAAAGATGTCTTTTAATAAGTGTTCTATTCTGTAATTTCTCACTTTAGCTTTGCTTTCTTTGTTTCAAATGTAAATTGGGATATATTCAATTCTCTTTTTAAACAAAAAAAATAAGTGTTCTTGTGCTCACTTCACTTATGGGTTTCTTTCAGTGCACCTCACTAGTGTTTTTCAATAGAACGTGGGTTTGGTTACTTCTACCTGTCATTTTAATATTAGATTTTGAGCACCATCAGCAAATATAAGCTGTTAAATCAGGAAATTTAAGTTCATATCAACCACTTGCCCATACTATAGTGTATATTCTTTATTTTGTTTGCTTCTCACAGAGCCATATGAAAGGAGTAAGATTTCTCTTACTCATCAGCATATTCTTGCAGCTAGCATATAGTTTGGCATATGACAGCTAGTTCATAATTATTTTCATAATGGAGGTATATACAGATGATTTTCTTCAGTATTACTAGATAGTTTAAAAGGCTTCTGTCTCAGCATAAGTAAGTGAACCTAACTGTAGTTTTAATAGCATTCTGCTCTTAAAATTTCATGAATATATTTTTATCAATGAATTTTGAATGAGATAAAAATGTATTACAAAAAACAGCCCTGACAAATGATTTAAATTCATTGTTGATGAACTCTATACTGTTATGTTCTAAGGCCAGTTTTACTCATAGAGGTTTTCCACAGTCTCAGATAAATATTTAAATATTCTAGGGCTATCAAATTAATTTGGCATACTTTGAGTAGGTGTATTGCATTATGAACAATATAAATACCAACTATATATTATATAGTAACATTATATTAAACAATTATACTGTTTTTAATTATGCATATCCAATTTCTTATAAAATAAGTTAAATAATCAAAATCAGATTTTTATAGTAAATATGCTCGAGCGGGCCCAGTAACGTCTCCATTGGAGATTTTGTTGTTACTGTGTTTGGCATATCGAATATGTCACAGGGAGCTTGCCAGGCTCTGCGGTGCGGGCGAGATACTCTCGATAGCTCGCCGGGCTCTCCCAGAGGGGCGGAGGAATCGAACTCGGGTCGGCCATGTTGGCTGCGTGCAAGGCAAACGCCCTACCGCTGTGCTATCGCTCCAGCCCGGGCGTTCGCCTTACAAGCGGCCAACATGGCCGACCCGAGTTTGATTCCTCCGCCCCTCTCGGAGAGCCCGGCAAGCTACCGAGAGTATTCGATATGCCAGACACAGTAACAACAAAGTCTCCAATGGAGACGTTACTGGGCCCGCTCGAGCAAATCGATGATCAACAGGAGGGCCTTTACCTTTTACCTTACCTTATAGTAAATATGGACCTATCAGTATTAATAGGTAAGGTAAAGGTAAAGGCCCTCCCGTTGATCGTTGATTTGCTCGAGCGGGCCCAGTAACGTCTCCATTGGAGACTTTGTTGTTACTGTGTCTGGCATATCGAATACTCTTGGTAGCTTGCTGGGCTCTCCGAGAAGGGCGGAGGAATCGAACTCGGGTTGGCCATGTTGGCCGCTTGTAAGGTGAACGCCCTACTGCTGTGCTATTGCTCCAGCCCCATCAGTATTAATAATTGTCAATATATTTTCTATCTTTAATTATGTCATATATAGAGCATACAAAAAGGATATTGAAAATTTTGATAATTAGAAATGTTGACTTAATAAAATTGAGTACTTCAATAATAATTTATTTTAATACACTGAATTGTGTTGTCTGCATCATTTAATGTATACATAGTATGTACTTTAAAAAATAAAATTGATTTTTTAAACATTTATCTATTCATGGTTTCTGTAAGTAGTATTGTAACTATTGATTATAAAATTTTTATTGGTGTCTCTTTTAACTGATACCCTTCAGATGTCAGGAGAAAGGGACTTTCCTTCATTGTTGGTGGGAATGCTGAATGATACAGTCTTTTTTTTGGAAAACAATATGGACATTCCTCAAAAACCTAGAAGTTGAGCTTCCACACGACCCAGCAATATCACTTCTAGGTATATATCCCAGGGATGCAAAAAACATAGTAGAAATGACATATGCACTTGTATGTTTACTGCAACACTGTTCACTGTTTTAGGCTATTCATGATAGCCAGAATAGCCTAAAAACAACCCGAGTACCCTAGAACAGCCAACTGGTTAAAGTAACTTTTATTAGAAAAGATGAAGTAATGAAATTTGCTTATAAGTGGATGAACATGGATGAATATATCAGGCTAAGTGAAATGAGCCAGAAAAAGGTTAGATATTGAATGAATGCACTCATTTGTGAAAAAATTAAATAACATATTAAGGACCATCAATCAATGACAGTAGAGACAAGGGTCAGGAGAATTGCTATATGTGCCATGGAAGCCTCATGTCCTGGGGAGGAAGGCAGTTGGGATTGAGAAGGGACCACTAAGTCAATGACAGTTGAAGAGATCATATGGGATGAGAGATGGATGTTGAAAGTAGACAAAGAACCAAACATGATGGCCTTTCAGTACTGTATTGGAAATCATAATGCCCCAATGTAGAGAGAGAATAAGAAGAAAAGCGTATGCCATAGAGGCAGGGGATGGACTAGGATGGGGGTGGCAGGAGGGATTACAATCACTATCACGATCATCCTGTTGTTCATCGATTGCTTCGAGCAGGCACCAGTGACATCTCCTTCTTCCTAGCTCTAAGTTTTTTAAAAAAGCCATATTCAGTGCTCTTTCAGGGCTAGGAGAATGAGACCTATCATTGTTACTGGTATTTGGCATATTAAGTATGACATGGGAAGTTTGCCAGACTCTGCCGTGTGGGCAGGATACTTTTGGTAGCCTGCCAGGGTCTCGAAAGTAAAAACGAGATAATAAGATGTCACACAGCCAAAAATGTGGCCACGTGCTCCCGGGAGCTGGGTTTTATAGTCTCTGGGTCTTGGTCATTGATGGGACCACCTGGCATAGGCAGAAGCTGGTGGGTGTGATGCCTACCTACTAGAAGATGGGGGATCTGGGTGGAGAAGGCCCAGTCCCGATCTGAACAGGCTTGGAGATCTCAGCCCCGGGGCCTGCATGTTCCTCTGCCAGTTCCTCTGCCAGTTCCTTCATGCATGATGCTTGTCCAGATGTGTGGAGTGTTCTCAGGATGGCTTTGACTGGTTCTGGAAGTCCTTGGCTGCCGGGGCTCTGCTCGGAGCGGGGAGGGAAACTCAACCCGCCCCCCTCCAAGGGGCCCCGGTGAGGACAGCAAGGCGTGGGGCAGGAGACTCTGCGCTGTTCTCTTCCAGAAGCTGGGTTTTATAGCTGGGCAGGAGGGATACTGGGGACATTGGTGGTGGATAATGTACAATGGTGGAGGGATGAATGTTCTATCAGTTTGATCATTTCATGGCTGAAACTCATCATGAAAACTTTGTAACTGTATCTCATAAACATTCAATTAAAAATAAATATGAGTTTATTTTTTTGGCATGCAGCTACCCAGTTTTTCCAAAATCACTTGCTGAAGATACTTTCCTTGCTTCATTCCATATTTCTTGTTCCATTATCAAAGTTGAGTGATCACACTTATTAGGGTAGGTGTTAAGATATTCAGCTCTGTTCCATTGATCTTCGGGTCTGATTTTACTCCAATGCCATACTGTTTTAATTACTAACATTTTGTAGTATGGTTTGAAGTTGGGGACTGTGATGTCTCCCATCTGTTATTTTGCCTAATGATTGCTCTAGCTATTGGTGGGTAGTTGCTGTACCATAGGGATTGTTTGTATAGGCAAGTATCGCCCTGATAACCCAAAGCAGACAGAGCCACTACCAAAAAATAAAACTATAGACCAATATCACTGATGAATATAGATGCAAAGATCCTCAACAAAAATAATGGCAAATAGAGACCAGCAAGTCATTCAAAGTGATTATATACCCTGACCAATTAGAATTGATCCCAAAGATGCAAGGATGGTTTAATATATGCAAGTTAATCAGCATAATACCCCATATCAATAAAAGAAAAGATAAAGAACATATGATCATATCAATAGGTGCATGGAAAGAATTTGACAAGATCCAGCACCCATTCATGGTAAAAAAGAAAACATAATGATTGTTGAATAAACTGTCCTCAATATAGTCAAAGCCATCTATTACAAACTCAAAGGTAAAGGTAAAGGTAAAGGCCCTCCCGATGATCGTCGATTTGCTCGAGCGGGCCCAGTAACGTCTCCGTTGGAGACTTTGTTGTTACTGTGTCTGGCATATCGAATACTCTCGGTAGCTTGCCAGGCTCTCCGAGAGGGGCGGAGGAATCGAACCCTACCCGCTGTGCTATCGCTCCAGTCCTAATTATTTTCAATGGGGAAAATATGAAGGCATTCCCCCTAAGATCAGGTGCAAGACAAGGGTGCCCACTCTCACCACTTCTATTCATTATAGTATGGGAAATACTTGCCATATCAGTTAGGCAAGAATAACACATCACGTAGATTCATATAGGTAAGTAAAAGTCAAGCTTTCACTATTTGCAGATGACATGATCCTAGAGATTCGTTTTTTTTTTTTTAGAGAAATAACATATGTATTGAATTTTCGATTACACATTGGAATAAACCTTTCCTTTATGTAACAAGAAATGAATGAAAACACTCCTCAATTACTTAATATGTGCCAGGTTTAGTGCCAAGCATTTCCCTTTTATGTGGTGATTAAAGGGTATAATTATTTTTTAAAAATTTTTATTAGTGAAACACCATGAGGTATAGTTGTAGACTTACAAATTTTTGTGCTTGGGTTTCATTTATACAATGATCAAATACCCATCCCTCCACCAGTGCCCATATTCCACCACCACGGACCCCAGTATCCCTCCCAACCCCATCCCCCGCATCCCATCCTGCCTCTGTAGCAGAGCATTTCCTTTTTTCTCTCTCTACTTTTGGGTATTGTGGTTTGCAAAAGAGGCATTGAGTGGCAATCATGTTTGGTCTATAGTCTACTTTCAACTGCTTCTCCCAACCTGGGAGGATTCTCCCAACACCCTTTATTTGGTGCTCCCTTCATTATCTGAGCTTCCTTTTCCCCTAGCATGTGTGGCTGGCCTCCAAGCCTTGGAGTAAACTTCCTGGTACTAATTTCGGCTATTCTTGGGTGTTAGTCTCCTATTTTGTTACTTTATGTTCTCCAGATGAATGCAATCTTTCTATGTCTATTCCTCTCTTTCTGGAAAGTCCTAAAGATTCTACAAAAAAGCTCCTAGAACAATAGACTTCTTTAATAGAATGTCAGGTTACAATATCAATACCCAGTGGTCCATGCCCTTCCCATATACAAATTATGAAAGAAAAGAAAGCAATATTAGAAAAACAACCCCATTCACAATCTTGCCTCAGAAAATGAAGTACCTCGGAATCAGTTTAAAGATGTGAAAGAACTCTACAAAGAACACTAAAAAACTCTAATTCAATAAATAAAAGAGGACATGACAAAATGGAAACACATCCCCTTCATATGGATATAGAAGATTACTTGGAAAAATGGCAATAATACTCAAAGCATTCTACAGATTTAGTGCAGTACCTATAAGGATCACTGTATCACTGTCATTCCATTGTTTGTCAATTTACTCGAGCGGGCACCAGTTGTAAAATCTCTGAGGGCAGCCAGGGAGTAGCCCCAAAGTCTCTTCTCCTGGCCACCCAGTTTATGAGGGGGCTGGGCCACTCCCCCAGCTGAGGCAGCCTGGGCCGTGAGGCAGACGGTGAAGGAGATGAGGGTCAAGCTGGTTGATTGATCAGTTGCTGTTTATTCCATTCTCCCCACACGCCTGTCCCAGTCTCTCTTAGACTCCCATTCTAGTCTCTCACTTCTCCTCATTCCCATCTCTTCCTGTCTTTCCCGCTCATCTCTCCACACTTCATGTCGCAGCCTGGGAACTCCCCTCTCTCTCAACATGCCTGCTCCTATATTCTTCTACATTCTTTCTCTGTCCCCCTTGCTAGCCTCTCCACCGTCCATCATGCTGCTCTCCACTCTCTCTCATTCTCCAACTCTCTTCTCTCTCCAGCCCCCCTGCACTCTGGACTGACCCTGTGCCCAGTCAGATAGCAAAATTAACATAAGAAAACCCTTTTGAGGGCCCACCAAATTCAAAGGGAACACCACCTAAAAGGTATTCCAAGGCCCTTCCTGACTGACCCAGGCAAAATACCTCTTAAAGTGTTTTTCTCCTTTCCTCAGTCCAATAACAACCAACATCTTAATGCTAGCTATTTTTGTATGGACACAGTAAGAGATACCATAGAGGCTTGTAGGGCAGCTCTCCTGAGAACATATTGCCACAGACTCAGAGTACAGCGCTCAGGCCAGATTAATCATTACTAACCCTAGCAGGGTCCAAATCTAGTTATTACTTTTTGGATCATGACCTCATTTGCCCATGGTCAAGCTTTAAACGTCTAGTTAAGCATTATGGTGCTTTGGCAGGCCCATCTCAATGCCAGGGTAGCACATAGCTTACCATTTGCCCTGGTTCCATCCAGTCCTTCATCGGGATCCTGCTTTTGTGGGCACTAGGAAGTAAGGGCAGCTGAGGCTTAAGTGAGAGAACAGATGCCCAGGAAGAAATTATCGCAGAGAGTCACATTACAAAAGCATAGCATATACTGTCTTCTTATATCCATACAAAAAGGACATTGCTCTAAATAAACTATGCAAAGGACTTAGGGAGAAGAGAAAAATAATATTTACATGACAAAGAGCATAAAGAAAGAAGTTACAAATAAACATAGAGTAATGGGAGAATTCTAATGGGAGCAACCCAATAAACCTAAACTACCTGAGGCTACACAGAAAGGAAAAAACAGTGTTATCCTACAACCAGTAACATCTCAATTCGTCCCAGCCTGAGATTTTAGCAGCCTCTCCTTAATCCTCTTTTGCAATGATTGGAGGCTCTTTCAGGGCCAGGAAAATGAGGCCTGTTATCATTACTGTTTTTGGCATCTTGAATACGCCATGAGGAGCTTGCCTGGCTCTGCCCGTGTGGGTGGGATACTCTCAGTAGCTTGCTGGGTTCTCTGAGAGGCATATATTTTTATATTTCTCTTTATGATTTTGCAACTCATTGTCTGAACCTCATAAAATATGGTGTGATAATTATGAAAAATGGATAGGAAGTGTCTTATGATGTTTCGTGCAGCCTACCTACATATAATTTTACATGTTCTCAAAAATTCAATAATGGGACCCTTATGTACCATCATATACAATCTTCTCAAGATATTCTTTGCCATCTGAATTTGTTTTAAGTAGGGACACTTGCCAATTTCTTCTCTAGAAAAATCTTTCCTTTCCATGCAAGAAAATGCCTAAAGTGAGTGTAAGCCTACAGTCTTCTTATTTCCATTTCTCTCTCTTAGAAACTTATGCAATTAGTGTGATCACATATCATATTAACTTCAAATATTAAAAGTTTATACATGTAAGAATTGACAGGTTTCCAAGCTTCATATGTATAACTTTTTTCATATAAGTTGAATTAAAAATAAGCATATTGGCCATTGTGATATTGTATTCAAGTTCTAAGACATCAAATTGTTTATCAAATTATAAGAAACATAATGATTTCTATTACTTATATATTAATAGTAAAATAACATATGCCCAAAGATATCAGAAAATATTCATTAGAATATAACAAATGTATTGCATATTAGAGGACCACACCCTGAATTTCTTCTGACCTGATATTGGCTCTCCCTTGGGGCTCACAGGCTCAAGGAACCATATTTAGTGGAAGGGATTGATTGACTCATCATAGTCTTTGTTAAGATAATTTCACCTCACACACTGTGTTGTATCTCCAGCTCAACTTGCATTTTTAATTGGTACAAGCCATCTATTAGTAAGAATGAACTTTGCAATTATTATTAGAAATGTGATTTTAAAGTATTAGAATTTAATTTCATATAAGAAAGTAAAGTACACCTTTGATAAGGACCCAATAACATACTGATGCCAGTAGAAAGGGGGAAAACGAAAATAGTGAAGAGTTTAGTTACAAATATTTGGCCAAAGAAAATAGGAGTCAATGAGATATTGTGAGATATTGTAAAGATATTCTTAATGTGGAGCATTCAAATGTGGATGAATTTTTTAAAATACATTGAATTTTACACACTAATATGACACTTATATGCAATATCAAAGAACTTTTGCAGTTATCTAAAATATTTATTAATCTGTTAAACATATTTTAAATAGAAAAATCTCAATTTCCATGCAAGTACTGCATTATATCAATCATATGCATATTCTATAATAATTGCATCATTATATATAATAATGGTGATGACAGGAACTAAAGAAAAGGACCAACATGAAAATGGAGTGATCTCACACAGAAAGAAAACATAGCATAATAAAAAAATGTGAATTACATATTGTGGAGTAGTCTAATTCTAGTGATTACTTCATAATGTAAATCAAAGTATCAAGTTTTGCACCCTAATGATATAAAATGTTTAATGTCAGTAACACCAAATTAAAGAGAAGGGTGTCCAGATACTAATTTATGTAAATCAATGTAGAGAGAGATGTTTCTCATCCAGTTGAGAAAAATCTTTGTTCCTCTCTTAAAAATTTAAATAAAGTTATGATGAATTGTTTTCTGAACTACTGTATTATGGAGTTCTTACCTATCATTTTGATTCAGGACTGACTATAAATTTTGATTTTCAGACTCGGTACAGACATTCATTTAGTATAGCATAGCAACTCAATAATATGAAACTCTTATGATCTCTGAACTAGTAAAATGTAAAGCAGTTCTTTTTTCTTTCATTGAAGAGAAGTATTATTCTGTATTTGAAAGGACAATGTAAATTTTATAAGGTTCTCAGCAGTGAATTTTGTCATTTTTATTCTAGAGAGGCTGATAAAGGAAGAAAGGGGGAGGTAGTCAGAACTAACTGCAGAGCTCCAAACGCTGTGCTGTTTGTCACTGACTAAACTCATCATGGATATGAGGTTATGAAAGAGACCTGCTGAAAGAATAAGGATTTTACCAGAACATTTCAGAATTATATTAGAGTGAGATTTATATTGATACTTAAGATGAAAATGAATGCTTATTCTGTTAGCTGCTGTGATGTGAGGAAATGTACAGTGTTCAGGCACATTATCCTCTCAGCCAGAACAAGTTATATGAAATATAAAAGGGAATATAGGAAATGAAGTGGGTGGAGAAAAAGAAAGAGAGATTTAAGACATTTTACAGAAGTGTAGGGAAAAAAGGAATGAAAGTATAGAAGGCAATGAATATCATAAAATATAGGGAAAATAATATGAAACAAAAAGAAAAATGGTGCTAATTTTATATTTAAGAACAGTAAAAACAACTTAATAGAATAAAAATAAAATATTCTTATTTTTATTTTAAATGTTTAACATGCATGTTTAAGTGAAAACATATTGGCAATTCTGAAGTTTTGAATAAATAACTTTTGAATTTGAATTTAATTGTACAACTTTTAGTCAAAATATCAGCTTAGGAGCCAGAGTGACAGTAGTGATAGTGTATGTGATTTGTATGTGATTAACCTGGGTTAGATCCCTGGCATCCACATGGTCCTCGGAGCCTTCCAGGAGAGATTATTAGTGTAGAGTTAGGAGTGAGCCTGGGTGTGGTTTACACTTGATTTTAACCAAAAGGTCAGGAAGCGATTGGGTGTGGTTTAAAGAAGGAAGGAAGGAAGGAAGGAAGGAAGGAAGGAAGGAAGGAAGGAAGGAAGGAAGGAAGGAAGGAAGGAAGGAAGGAGGAAGGAAGAGAAAAAAGCAAGAGAGAGAGACACCAGGAGAGAGAGAGAGAAAGCAAGAAAGGAAGCAAGAAAGAAGGCAAGAAATCAAAAAACTGGACAGAGAAAAAGAAAGAAAATATAAGCTTAATGAACCTATATGTATGCTATTAAAAGAATGAACCTTGATGTAAAAGTAGATACAATCCCAAGCTTCACCTGATTTCAGTCTCACTGGATGATAATATGATAATAATTTTTCAATGCTGAATTTTCTCAAACACAAATTTTTTTTTCTATTTTTTACAATAGTACTAAATAATCATGCTGGGATAAGTATTACATGAATTTGAAAATACTAAATTTGATTGCTAAATAAAATATATTCAGTAATAATGATAGTAACATTATTGTCCAGAGCATATTTACTTGTTCTTGAGAATAAACTGTTAAAATAATAAAATTTACTAGATTATGTAGCTTTGATTAGCTTCCTCCTGGTACTATTCTCGGCTGGAAGAACTGGAACCATATCGGGCTGGCAGCATGTAAGGCAAGCACTTTACTTGCTGCTTTATCATTCTAGTCCTTAGATTACATGTAGCACTGTTGCACTGTCCTCCCATTGTTTATTGATTTGCTGGAGTGGGCACCAACAACTTCTCACAACAAATTGTGAGACTTGTTGTTACTGTTTTTTGCATATTGAATACGTCACAGGGAGCTTGCCAGGCTTAGCCTTGTGGGCGAGATATTCTTGGTCACTTGCCATGCTTTCCAAAAGGGGCAGAGGAATAGAACTCGGGTCGACAGAGTCAGCTGCGTGCAAGCAAACGTCCTACTTGCTGTGCTATCACTCCAACCACTTTATTTCAAAAAAAAATTTTTTAAAGTAATGTGTAAATGTTAACATAAACCTCAGCACTCTCTTATGTATAAATATTGACATAAATCATAGTGTGCTCTTATTCCTTTATTCTAACATATTGTTAGCATTTAATATAACTGTAAGATAACTAGTATTTTGTAAGACTCATTAATTTATTAAAAAGAGGAGAATTTTATTCATGCTTTATTATCAATTCTATTTAGGCCCAATAAGTTTTTGTCAGGTTTTCACTTATAATCTTCTATTTTCTAGACTTTTATCTCAATATAGTTATTATTAATATTTGAGGTCTTTCAATTCTGTAATATGTTTATGTCCTTTTGATTTTGCTTGCATTTTATCAACTTGTAGATAATTGGTTAGTTATTTTATCCATATGTACCACAATATGTTTTTACTCATTATTTCTCATCATGACAATTTGTTATGATACTTTTTAAAAAAGGAAAATCAAATTAATATTTGAATGTTGTTTTTAGTATGTTATACAATGTATTAGAATAGCACACTTTAGTACAGATATTCTTTACATCAATTATCTAGTTTAGATGGCACATCCTAAATATTTTCCTTGATAAAAGTTACCTTCTTTTAATTATTAAATCTTTGGGGGAGAATTTAGGATTATAGAATCATATTTTGTTATCATTTTTTGCCAAGTAATTTTAGCATCTATTAGTGGATCTTTTCTATAAGATAACCTATTGTAGTGTTTGTGTTGTAATAATTTGCAGTTTTATTTAACATTTTTTAAAATTTACTTTAACAAAGAAGAGCATCCTATCATGTATTCCTTTAACAAAGTATTCTTTGAATATGGACTTTTGAATACTTGCTTTCTCTATTTATCAAAGTCCAGTACTATATAAAACACAACAAATTGAAATCTTCAACTTCATTGCAGGGAATGAGACAAATACACAAGGAGACAAATTCCACACGAATTCTCCAAGCTTTAGAGTCAGTTGAGTTTCCATCTGTGAGCCTATAGGCCAGCCAGACATTCAGGGAAGTATCAGTCCACCACCCTGGTTCCCATCATGTGAGTAACTCCTTAAGTTAACAGAAACATGAAGAACAGTTAGTAAAGAAATCAAAATTCAATGATATAAGAGAACAAAGACTGAGATATTTTTGCATTTCTAATTAGCTACTTTAAGGCAACTTTTAAAGTAGAGTCTTGAGAGTTTCCTATTCTATTTTTGCCCTTGTTATCCTCTACATCTAAAAGACCCTGAACTCTTCTATTTTATTATTTCCTGGGCACATTTTTGTTTTCCCTGTAATTCAGTATTTCATGGAAGCATTTTTGTTGTCTTTCTATATTTATATGCCTATACTGTTTTACCCAGAGGGCTATCCTGACTTTGAGGGTGGGCTCTTGTTCAAGGAACAATCTCTATTTTGTTCTTTATATATATAATCTCCTAAATTTTACCATTTGAAAATTCTTCAGTCATATTAAACACTATGTTATTTCAATATTTTTGAATGCATCTTTATTTTATGACAGCGGAATATATTCACAATCTTATTTCATTTTCTCTACCCTTATTTTAACCATTTTTCTAAGTAGTTATGGATTCTTTTACAGGAAAATGGTATTCAGATAGGTAAAAGGTAAAGGTAAAGGCCCTCCCGTTGTTCGTCGATTTTGCTCGAGAGGGCCCAGTAACGTCTCCATTGGAGACTTTGTTGTCACTGTGTTTGGCATATCGAATACTTCACGGGGAGCTTGCCAGGCTCTGCTGTGCGGGTTAGATACTCTCGGTAGCTCGCCGTGCTCTCCGAGAGGGGCAGAGGAATCGAACTCGGGTTGGCCATGTTGGCTGCGTGCAAGGCAAATGCCCTACCGCTGTGCTATCGCTCCAGCCTAGTACACATTCACAGTCTAATATATTCATGCCTCTGTCTATATGATACCTATATATCTATATTTCTAACGAACTATAATAGTCTAGTGATATTTAACAGCAAATATAAGTATTCTGATTAATTTTGAACAAATATTCATATATAAATGTTAATAGACGACCCCCCCAATTAAAAAATATATGAAGAAAAGGGATCAGGAAGACTTCAGTTCTATTGAATAGACAACTGAAATAAAAGTAAAATAAAACTCAAATTCAACAATATAGTACAGAGTTCCTTGGTGAATAAGGAATGTAATTATGTATATTAAAAAAAATTTCATATAAATTCATTTCAAGTGTGAAAGTTAATGAGGAAAACAAACTATGATGCTTTCATTTTTAATAAAAGAAAGCCTAATATAAAATTCAGTGGAATATTTTTTAAGCTTGATTATAAATACTGATATATAAAATTGCAAATCTTAAATATAATAAAAGTTACATTTAAAGTAAAACTTAAGAATTATTCTTTTAATTGGGTCCAATAAATAACATATAAATATGAATCAAAGTATTCAGTTTAGAACAAATTATATAAAATAATGAATCATCACTCTAAATTACTATGATCAGAAATAAATGAAGTTAATGCACTAAATTATCATAACAAATGAATTACAGCACATGTTTAAATAAAGTGAAACAAGTTACAAAGGGAATAAAAAATAAAGAATTTAGGATATTTCATATAGTGCAAGGCAAACGCCCTCCCTGCTGTGCTATCGCTCCAGCCCTAGGTAAAGGCCCTCCCATTGATCGTCGATTTTCTCGAGCGGGCCCAGTAATGTCTCCATTGGAGACTTTGTTGTTACTGTGTCTGGCATATCGAATACTCTCGGTAGCTTGCCGGGCTCTCCGAGAGGGGCGGAGGAATCGAACTCGGGTCGGCCATGTTGGCCGCTTGTAAGGCGAACGCCCTACCCGCTGTACTATCGCTCCAGCATATGGTAATTCACTATAATGCCGAAAATAGTTCTCCTGTATAATTCTCAGATGTATATGGAAGCTGTCAATCACTTATATCACTTGTCATCCTGTTACACATCAATTTGCTTGAGTGGGCACCAGTAACGTCTTCATTTATCCCTGTCACGTTCTAGTGTAGCCCCATGGCATCTGCTCCCTCCAGAACACGAAGAGCCTCAAACCAATCACTCAGGGTTTTGACTAAGAAGTCTGACCATCTTATAGGTGGGTGGCCAGCCATTCTTTTGACGTCCCATGCAATCCAGTCAGTAACAGTTCTAGTCCAGCTTTCTTCTCCGAATTACATGTCTGACCCATCTGATTTTCAATGCCTTGGCAAATGAGACAGCATCCCTGATTCTCAATCATCGATGGAGGGCGGAACATAAGATTCCTTCTCTCACTTGGGTGAAACGTGATACTCAAGTATAACTCTTTCGATTCCTCTTTGGGAGACCCAGATAGCATTCTCATCCTGTTTTGAGGTGTATGTCAGTGCAGGAAGAACAGTGGAGTCAAAAATATGTGCCCGGAGTGGGAGGTTCTTCGTCCTCTTAATCACTTCCACGTCGATCTTAAAGGCATTCCACATCACTCTTTTCCTCCCAACAGCTCAGGTTCCAGGCCACTTGTTATGTTGAGTTCTTGACATAGATACACATAACTGCTGCAGTCAAGATGTTCATCCTGCTAAGAGCAAATGGAACATATGGAACATCAGGGACTAGTCTGTTTCTCATGATCATTGTCTCCATGTGATTCAGCTGCAATATGACCTTTCCACACTAGCATTTGTGCAACTTGGTTAATACTTCATCTTATTAGGACGATGTCATCAGTGAAGCAGAGGTGGTGTAGTTGCTGACAGTCTATCTTCACTCTCATTCCTTTCCATTGCAGTCCGCGCATGATGTTCTCGAGGGTTGCACAGAGGGTTTCGGTGAAATGGTATCTCCTTGTCGAACCCTTCTCTTTTTTTTTTATTAGTGAAGCACCATGAGGTACAGTTGTAGATTTACAAATCTTTGTGCTTGGGTTTTGGTCATACAATGATCAAATACCCATCCCTCCACCAGTGCCCATTTCCCCCCACACCCCCTCACACCCTGCCTCTGTGGCAGGGCATTCCCCTTTGTTCTCTCTCTCCTTTTGGAACCCTTCTCTTTGTGTTGATGATCACTTCCTTGTAGAATGGTGAGATCATGGTGGTGAATCTGTGATATAGTTTACAGAGGATCCTAATGTACTGCGTTTGAATGCCCTGTTTGGCTAGGACTTCAATGACTGATTTGTTTCAAAAGAATAAAAGGCCTTCCTTAAATCGATGACTGTTAGACAGAGTGGGATCTTGAACTCTCACGAAACCTCAACGACCTTGGTCACAATCCTTTTGAATCCTTTTCGGAACCAAACTTGCTCACATTGTTGTCCTTCGTTTACTGTTCTGCCCAATGTATTTGGGATGACTCGAATGAATAACCTGTAAGCAATGGACAACAGGCAGATAGGGCGATAGTTGCTGATATGTGGATGTCTCCCTTCTTGTACAACAGAACAGTCCTGTTGGTTTTCCATTGGGATGGAACCTTGTATTTAGTCAGGTAGTGTGTGAAGAGCCAGCCAGTGTATTGATGAGGACTAGTGGCAGATTCTTCAGGGTTTTGGGTCTCACTTGTCTGTACTGGGTGCTGTATACTTCTTTAATGATGAAATGACATGTCTGATTTCAGAAGGGAGAATGCTGGAAACCACATATCTATCCTGTGGAATTTGGTATGTGGTCAGGTGGATGTGACTATCTGGGACCCACATATCCATACTGAGGAATTTGGTATGTGTGCAGGTAGACATGACTATCAAAGAGATCTGAGTAGAAATCATGGATAACATTTTCCATTGCTCTTCTGAAGATGTGATTAATCCATCAGTATATCTGAGTGCAGTCACTTTGGTCTTACAGTGGGCAAAGAACAGGTGAGTTTTCAAAAACTTTTCCTGGCTTCTGCTGCATTGGCTAAAACTGCTGGTCTTCTCTCTTTGAGGTCTTCCTTTACTGCTTCTCTGTCCGGATTTGCGAGCTCAGACATTAGCTCGTGATTTTCTGAGGCTCACGCCAAACCACGTTGACGAATGAGCTCAAGAGTTTCCGAAAACAGGCGTCTTTGTTTGTGGCTTTCTCTCTCTCAGAGTTCCTTCCACAGTCATGGAGGTGCTGAAACATTTGATTGTATTCCTCGTCGATGTTGTCATTGACAGCATCTTCTAGTATTGCCACAAAAGTGTCAAAAAGCTCCCAGTTGATGGTTGTTCTGGGAGTTCTCTTCTTAAACTTTGCAGCCCTTTCTCCCCATTCTGTGAAATAGAATTTCGCATGAAGGATACAGTGGTCTGATCCCGTTTGGAATTTTGGGACAACAGGGACATCTGTCAGGTAAAACTGTCAATTGAATATGATGTGGTCAATTTTGTTGTGGAACTGTCCACCGGGAAACTCACATGTACAATGTTTAGATTCAGCCTTCTGGAACTGCGAGTTATCATGGATGGTCTTGGTCGACATGATGAACTCAGACAGTCTCTCACCCTGTTCTTTCCATTCTAGGCCATGAGTCCCAAAGTGGAGTTTTTTGGATGACCTTCTTGGTGTTAAAATCACAATGAACTTATAGAAGCTGTGGTCTTCTTTATAAAACTTCTCCGACTCCATGTAGAACTCTTCAATTTCTTCTTCATAGTAGTTGGATGTTGGTTCATAGATGATGAAGATAGAAACTGCTGGCAATGAGCCATATCAATTCAAATGTAAGCGTCCAATTCGAATTGTTAGAAATTTGAATGAATCAGTGCTCATGCCCAAGTTCCTGTTAACAAGGACATCCACAACACCAATGTCTCTACGGTAGCACGTTCTGAGGAAAGGTTCTTCTATAGTGTTGAAAATGTCTTGATTTGATCAATGCCTTCTTGTCTCAGTCAGACTAATGATGTACTTGAACTTCTGCGCTTGCACCATCAGGTCCTTGATAGATGCTTCTGATGCCAGCATATGTGTGTTAAAAGTGCAGATAGACATTTTTGTCTTTCTTCATTTTGGTAGCCTAGTCCGGCCCTGAGATTTCAGCAGTCTCTCCTTGCTTGTCTTTTTCAATGCTGTCATATTGGGAGCTCTTCCAGGGTCAGGGGAATGAGGCCCATTTTTGTTACTGTTTTTGGCATATCAAATACACCAGGGGTAGCTTGCCAGTCTCTGCCATGCATTTGGAATGTTGGTTCGCTCTTTGCTGGTTGGCACCATTGCCACCCTCTGTCCACAATAAGGCTGTGAACCATTGAGGGGAAATCTGTCAATATTGAACATAATATATTCAAAAACCAAGTCCCACTTTGTCAATCCCCAGAGAGTTTGTATAATATGCTAATGTTCTGTTCTAAGATGTTCATCTTGTAATATTTAACAACTGGGTATTTAGTAAAAACTTCAAAAGTAGTTTTAGATTCAGCCAAAGAGAAGGACAACATGGAGGGAGGGATCCACAGATCCCGAAGGAAAAAAAAAAAAACGGTTCCAAAAAGAGCCGAGATCAGCGGGAAGTCCCAGATGGGGTAGGTACCGCCCCCCGCCTCCCCCAGATGGAACCCCGGTGACCAGAAGCCTCTACAAGCACAGCTCGAGTATGCGGGAACTAGGACTTTTCCTCAAATCTGCCGGGACTACAACTCCCAGGTAACCTCAGATTCCGGAAGTCTCGCCCACAGCCCGCCCCCCCCCCCCCCCCCAGCGCCATCTTTACAGCATTCAGCCGAAGAGAAGGACAACATGGAGGGCGGGATCCACAGATCCCGAAGGGGGAAAAAAAAAAAACAGGTTCCAAAAAGAGCCGAGATCATCGGGAAGTCCCAGATGGGGTAGGTACCACATCCCGCCTCCTCCAGATGGAACCCCGGTGACCAGAAGCCTCTACAAGCACAGCTCGAGTATGTGGGAACTAGGACTTTTCCTCAAAACGCGTGATGTCTCTCTATATACAAAGTGATCCATGGGATGTAAACCACCTAACCTTTCTCCCTGAAAATCAGAGTTAAGTTTGGAGCATGGCCACAGCCCCAGAAACACAAGTACTTAATGCATAACCCAGCAGCTTGGAGCAGAAAAGTGAACGGGCTATGCGTTAATCCAGGTCATCATGTCTGTCCGGAGGGGAAAGGGTGTTGCTCCATTCGCCCTCTCTTCTCTGGAAAGAAGGATGGCGGCCGCATGGGGGCCTTGTGGACAGCAGGTATGAGCTGGGGGAGTGGGGGCGACTAAAACCTCATGGGAAAGGGGGCGTTTCGGTCCGCCCTTCATACCCTACCAAGGTCACCAGTTGCCCCCCATGAGTGGCTCTCCAGCACGGCCACAGCCCCAGAAGCACAAGGATTTAATGCAGAACCCAGCAGCTTGGAGCAGAAAAGTGAAAGAACTATGCGTTAATCCGGGCCATCATGTCTTCCCGGAGGGGAAAGGGTGTTGGTCCCTTCTGCCCTCCTCCCTCTGGAAAGAAAGATGGCGGCCACATGGGAGCCTTGTGGATAGCAGGTATGAGCCGGGGGTGTGGGGGTGACTAAAACCTCATGGGAAGGGGGGCGTTCTGGTCCGTCCTTCACGTTCTACCGAGGTCACCAGTTGCCCCCCGCGAGCGGCTCTCCAGCACGGCCACGGCCCCAGAAGCACAAGGACTTAATGCAGAACCCGGCAGCTTGGAGCAGAAAAGTGAACGGACTATGCGTTAATCCAGGCCATCAGGTCTGTCCGGAGGGGAAAGGGTGTTGCCCCAGTTGCCTTCTCCTCTCTGGAAAGAAAGATGGCAGCCGCATGGGAGTCTTGTGGACAGCAGGTATGAGCCGGGGGAGTGGGGGCGACTAAAACCTCATGGGAAGGGGGGCGTTTCGGTCTGCCCTTCACGCCCTACCGAGGCCACCAGTTGCCCCCCACTAGCGGCTCTCCAGCACGGCCACAACTCCAGAGCACAGAAACCAATTTCTTAACTATCTGACTTTCAATAGAAATACCTCCAGGGTCAATAAGTAAAATAGCAGAAATCCAAAACCAACATTTAATTCTTGAACCCAGCTATAGAAAGCAAATCACTTCACAATGCTTTTTCAGCATGTCTGATTTGGGGGGGGGGGGTAAACTCTAAATAATAGTGGTGAATCTTTTATTGAAACAATGAATCTAATCAAAGCAGATAGAGTGTTAACTAGAATTCATCTGCCCCACAGGGACTGGGAGGGGTGGGGGTGGGGTTTTATTGGGGTTCTTCATGGTAAAAAATAAGTATTGGTAAAGGGAAATGTGTTTGATATTTGCATGACTGAGACCTAAACCTGAAAGCTTTGTAACCTTTCCCACGGTGATTCAATAAAGAAATAAATAAAAATAAAAATTAAAAAAAATTTCAAATGGGAAAAAAAAGTAGTTTTAATATTAGTTTATATTACATATCTTGAAATAAAATTATTGTAAAACTACCCAAATAGAGCCAATATAATAACATTGGTATTTCAATTTCAAGAGGATGAGAAAGTTAAAGGATTTGACTTGCCATTACTGAATTTGAAGAACAAAAAGGACAATAAAAAATAGCAGCAAACAAAAAATAGCTCTAAAGAATTTTGCAGTTCACAGTTCATAGCCAGTATGGAAACAGAGTATTTGATTCTATAAATGCAATGAATGAGAAAAAATTTTAATAATAGATTCTCCCTAGGTCTTTAGAGTAAAATACAAATGTAGCACAGAGTATATTATAAGATTTATGACTTGAAGTATTATAAAAGAAGAATTTTAATAAAGTATATTTTTTTCTGGTGAAGTCATAGAACTTATGATTATTTGTTATAGAAATATTATTAATAAATAATATTTAGCATAAACTCTGCATATGTAGAGAGAATAATTTGAGAGTTGCCAGCACATTGAAATAAAAGGGAAAGCAGGCTTACTACAAAATAGTGTAAGGAAAATAGATTTTTTCTTTTTTGTTGCTTTAATGTGTTAAACATTGTAAAATTATCTTATAGGTTCATCTCAATAATCCTGCGAATCAAGTGGTATTTTACAATTTTATACATTTGGAAACAAAATTTTCGTTTGAGAGTTTAACTAATATTCTGAAGGTTAAAGAATGGAACAACAGGATTTCCTTTCTCAGCTGATGTAGGTCATGATTCAAAGCCTAGTCATATCCAGAAAGAGGTCATGTTTCCTAAAACATCGGTTCATGTCAATTCATGTAATATGTGCTTTACACATGCTATCTGATTTATAAATTACATTTTTTAGATTATTTGCAAGAAGTATATTTCAAAAGGTAAATATCAGTCATTAGAAAAAATTATTTATTTTTAAGACAGTGAATTCAAAAACAAAGCTGAGATTTGAATGGGAGTGGATTTTCTGGAAAAGAGCAAGAAAAGTGGATTTTCTGGAAAAGAGCAAGAAAAGTAGGAAATGAAAAAAATACATTAGTGTTTATTATTTACTATTAGTTTCTTTGTGTTAAAACATACAAACACCACTGATTATTTATATATATGAGGTAGAATATTTATATATGTCCATGAACATTTTATTGGTCTGAGATTTTTGTGATACAATTTTTGAAGAGCATTTTGATCAGACTAAATGGAAATGGAAGTGAAATTCACTAATTGTCAAAAGACATTGTGTCAAAGTTTATCACACATATTGGTAAGAAACAATTGTGGGTAGGGCATTTGCCTTGCACGTGGCTGACATGGTTGACCCAGGTTTGATTCCTCTGCCCCTCTCAGAGACCCTGGCAAGCTACCAATAGTATCTCTCCCTCAGGGCAAAGCCTGGCAAGGTACCTGTGACATATTTGATATGCCAAACACAGTAACAACAAGCCTCACAATGGAGACCTTACTGGGCCCGCTTGAGCAAATTGATGAACAATGGGAGGACACTGCAGTGACAGTGAAGATGAATAATATGTAGAATCTGTAAAATTGCTTAAGCTATAGTAAAAAAGAATAAATATACAGTAGCTCTATAGGTAGAACTACTAGAATAAAAGCAACATTTGCTATTTTATCATAAATATCTCATGATGCCTTAAAAAATCTAGGTACATTTTGAATGTCTACTGAATAATTTGGTTAATTTCCTTTCATTCTTTTTTTGGTTTTTGTATTCAGAATGATGTATTGGCATTTGTATGCTCCATTTATTCTATTAAGTTCATTAATAAGCTGTATTATTTTGACCTTTCTGAAAGCCTAAAATTTAATTAGTTGAGTATTTTCTAAACTCATTGTCTCAACCTCATTGAATTGTGAGAAAAAATAGATAGCCATAAAATCTGTGAAAAATTATTAAGGATTTAACATTTTATATGTCTTTAATCCTAGGGATCCTCTCTGTTCTGTAACAAGAATTTCAGATATACAACCAGTATTTGATCATATTGAAGTCATGATAATACAGAACATTGCTTATTAAAATACTCATATCACAATGCTTAAAAGTTTAGCTCAGTTTAACATATCTTGGAATAATTTACTTTTAAAGTGAATATAACATATGGTGGAAAAATAAATTTATCATGTAGAAACTTTTTAATTATAAATGTCTGCTGCTATTAAAGGCAATGACAGTCATAGTGAATAAGAGGTAGTATAAACTACACAAAACAAAAATTCATCAGGTCTGTGCTACTTCCCTAAAACCATTAAAAATCATTTTGTTTTAAATATACTTTTGCCAATTTCTATGAATGTGCCTTTACAAAATAAATTATAAAGTAACAAGTTGGGGCCATACTGAGGGGTACACAGGGTTTACTACTGGATCTGCACTCATGAATCACTCCTGGAAAGGTTCAGGTTCAATGTACTATGTAGAGTGTCTGAAATGGACTGCAGATAAGCAGTTTGCAAGGCAAATGCCATTCCTGCTGAACTATCTTTCCATCTCCCAACATACAAAGCTTTTATGGAGTTAATATGGAAAATATAAAGTGAGTATATAGTCATATCCTTAAGTGAGACTTTTTTGTTTAATACATTTCCTAGTATAAAAATAATTTTGAACCTATAATATTAATCATAAAGATATATAACCTGCTTTTGTATCTGTATCTGTGTATGTGTGTGAAAGCTAAAGCACAGTCATAATTAAAACAAGATCTCTTTTAAGATTGTGATGTGCCAACTTTCTCATTATTATCCAAGGTATGTTTTGTCATTTTCTAATAGCTATCTATCTATCTATCTATCTACCTATCTATCTTTATAATAACTGCATGTACATTTGTTATTAAAAGTATATTTATGTATGTATGTATATATATATATATATATATATATATATATATGTTTTAGGGGAACAGTGGTTGAGCTACAGCCTACAGTGTTTCTGAACCAGGTCCAAAAATTCTAAGGCAACGATGTACAAGTGCTTCAACATCTTTACTCTCTATAGCTACAATAAACATTCTTCTCATTTCTGACTGAGTTTTGTTGCGGTTTGTTTGTTCTTAAAAAAAATGCAATAATTTTGCCATGCCTCAGTGCTTACTCCTACTCAGTGCTTAGGAATGACTCCTGACATGGATGACTCAGGGACCATAAAATGTGGTGGGAATTGGAACCCCAGTCAGCCGTTCATAAGGCTAGCACCTTACCTGTAGTACTACTTCTCTAACCACATAAATGCTGTTTTTTATTAAATACATTGCATATTTATAAAAAAGAAAAAATGGTCCAAAATGGCACAAAAAAGCCTCATAATTTTTTTGTTTTGTTTTCTTTCTTTGGCTATACATGGATTTGCTCAAACATAACTTCAGGGAACTGAATGTGGTCATCAGCCTGCAAGGCAAATACATATTATGCATATTATCTCTCTAGCCCTAAGTCTAGCAAGCTTTTTAAACCATGTTTACCTGTCCCTTGTAAATCTTTGGAGGAAAAAAATTTCTTCATTTACTATAAAATGACTCTCTTATTGTATTTAAAAAATAATGCTTGACAACAAACTTTTCTATCTCTAATTATTTAGGTAGACACACTTAAAGTTAGGAGGTAACTAAATCATTGGTCCTCCAACTTTTTCCAACTTTTTCATTAGTTCTCTGAGATTGTTGCCCATGGATAAATTAACTATTTTATGTCACTAAATAAAATGCTAATCTCACTCTTTATCCCAAATGACATATTTTAAAATAATTCTACTATATTTACACACTTTGTTAGGATAAGAACACTTGAATTAATCCAACCAAGACTTTAACTTGTAACAGAGTAATTCACCAGAGGGAATAGTTACAAATAATGTAATAACTCACTTCATATATCTATTTCAATTATTAAATTACTTTTTAAAAAGTATATTTAAAAAATAATGCTTATTGAATAAATTATATGTGTATATCTTAAACTTTATAGTAACATTTTATTAAATTAAAATTGTTCTGAATACTGTAGTAGCAAAGAAAAGAGATAAATCTCTTTTATAAATTTTTTATCAATCGTTAGTTCATTCACTAATTTATTCAATGTGTTTCAAAATAATTTTGCTATATTCTTTCTGTAATGATAGACTATGGGAGAAATATAATAGTGGTAGTCATACCAACATCAGAAGCAGCAATGGATAAAAAAAGCATTAATTGCCAGACATATTTCATTCCTTGTACCATAGTATTCCAAGGACAATCACATTCTTTTAACTTGTTTTTAATCTAAACTGATATAATAGATAATTATTCAAGATGCACATACATTTTCACTGGACCAGAGATGAGGTGATAGTAATACCTAAATTCCATAAAGTTAATTTGGCTCATTGGTATTTAGTATACTTAGGGTATTTAGGGAATGATTTGATTTATTTCCTAAAAATAATAGGGAACTTTAATCAAATTAGATTTGTAATACTTATCAGAATTCTATGGCTCTTTCAGACCCTAAGTACAATTTTCTTAATTTAGCATTTTATCTACTAAAGCATATATGTATACAAATATGTGTGTGTATGTGTGTGTGTGTTTGAGTGTGTTTTCATATATGTAATTTGGAAATTATAGGTTATGCATGAAATTGTTTCTTACTTTTGTTATTATTAGTTTATATTAGCAGCTCATCCTGGAAGTGCTCATAGTCTACTCCTAGTTGTGGGAGTGATATCTTCTGGCGAAGTTTAAGAAACTATACTTGGTACCCAGGATCAAATTGTATGCAAAGAAAGCACCTTAACTCCTATACTATCTCTCTGGTCACTGAATTATTTTTTTTAAAAAAAAATTATTTTGGTCCATTTTGTGAAGGAAATATTTAGATTTAATAAAATCAATCAGTTTATGTACTTCTTTCCTCCAGGTCACTATGGAAATAAATTATATATTAATTGAAAGATTCCATAATACTATTTTGTGGTAAGAAGTTGCCAGCTAAAGATAATTCTTTTGAAGAATTGTCTAGGTGCAAAATGTGAAGATATGTGTGGCTTTAATTCACTAATATTTGTAGATTGTTTTTGCTGAAGTGTGGCACATCATATCCCATATAATTAATGGCAATTTATAGCTAAAATATTTACTTGTGTTACAGATAGAAAAATTTGGAGTGTGTGTGCACGCAGGTGTGTTTATGAAGTATTTTGGCATAAATTTTTCTGCTCCATGGTACTGGGGCAATAGAAAAATGGGTATGGTGATTGCCTTGGGCTTGGTTAACATGGGTTCTATCCCGGACATCCCACCGGTCCCCTAACCACCTCCAGGATTCCTAAGTGCAGGACCAGGAGTAATCCTTGAACATTGCAAGATGTGACACAAAACCAAAAAATAGGAACCAAAAAAAAGTTGTTGCTCTTCTGAATACTCCGTAAATTATTAAATTATACTTTAAATTATCAAATTACACTTTAACAATAGATTACAAATGTAAAAGTATAACATCACCTATTTGAATTTAGACTCAAACTAGAAAAACAAATTAGCCACTTCGGTTATACCTTCTTTCTTTGATTTTACTTATGTATCTTTGGATAGCACTTTTTAGTTATTTCCTTCATGAGCTGCTCAAAAATTGATTGTGTGCATTGTCTGTATACACTTTTCACAATTTTATTTAGATTTAATCTGTACTGTAGCACTATAGCACTGTCCTCCCGTTTGAGCGGGCTCAGTAATGTCTTCATTTTGGGACTTATTATTACTGTACTAATTGTGAAAATTGGTTTTAAAAGTGGTTTGTATTATTGATATTATTATTAATTTTTGTTTGCATTCCTTACCTTGTCATGCTCAGGGATTACACCTGGCTCTGAACTCAGATATTATTCCTGATTGAACTCATAGTACCATATGCAGTGCCAGGGATTAAACTTGGGTCAACATCTTGCCCTATCTTATCTCTCTAACACCAGTAATTTGCTGAATCTTTTTTTCTGGCTTTTATGCCATGCACTACTTACATGACCTATACTGTATAAACACAGTTCTTCCGTTGTTCATCAATTTGCTCTAGCGGGTCCAGTAACATCTCTCTTTTGAGACTTCTTGTTACTGTGTTTTAGCATATTGAATACCTCACAGGTAGCTTGCCAGGCTTTGCCATTGGGGTGAGATACTCTCGGTAGCTTGCCAGGCTCTCCAGAGGGGTGAAGGAATAGAACCTGGCTTGGCCCTGCAGGCTGTGAGGCAAGGCAAACGCGCTACCGCTGTGCTATCACTCCAGCCTGCTGTATAAAAGATACCCTTAAATTTATTGCTACATATATTTAAGAATCTAATTTACTGAGAGGGACAGCAAGAGCAAGAGCGAGCGAGCGAGCGAGCGAGCGAGAGAGAGAGAGAGAAAGAGAGAGAGAGAGAGAGAGAGAGCCCAGTAAGAACAGGACAATATTCTATGCATTGATACATTGTATGCTTGTAAGGAAGTTATTTTGTATGTTTTCAAATTTTGAGTGATTTCATTTGATGTGCTTTCACTAAGAATCATCAGGTAACTGATTATAAATTTGATAACGTAAGCAAATGAGGGAACTCTTTGAGTCATATCCTTGTATAATTTACTCCCTTTGTACTGGACTAGAATCTTATTTTCCTCTACAAATATATTATAGCAGAAATAATGAGATGCCATTCAATTAACCACAATAATTTATATAAGATCATGGCACACCAAATACTGTTCTTATTTTTGAAGATATACATGACCATATTGTGTACTTGTGTTACTTGTGTTGGAAACCACCAAAATTAAGATTGTGATGAACTCATATTGAGTGAAACCTCTGGTCAACAACCAGGAGAATGTGGAAATGGACGTCACAATATTGTGGCAGAATAAATTTAAGCAATATCAACAAACTGGGAAGTTGCTCCTTCCTTAACTAAACCTCCAAATAAAAATTGCAACATGACCAAGGGCTTTGTCAAGATTTTGAGTAGAACATCATGCAAAGAGCTGTCTGATTACAAATATACAAAAAATATAATCAATCTTGATGGCTTTAACCCACCCTTTGAAAATGTTTTCATGTAGATAAAGAAAAGCAAGGGGGCCATAACTCTTTATTAGGCCTAATAGATAAACAAGATCTTTTTAGTAGTTCCAAATATTACTAAATTTGGAACTTTATTAGTATTTGGGATTACTCCTGGCTCTGAACCCAAGGGGCACTCCTAGAAGGGTTCTGAGGATCTAACGGGGTACCAAAGATCAAACATAGCATGCCCGTTTGTAAGACAAGCACCCTACCCTCTGTACTAACACTCTATCCCTATAAATTCTGTGTTTTACAATTTGTCTTACTGTTTCAAAGTTTATACTAACTGAAAACATTATTTTAATTAATCTATGCAGAAATTGATCTTACTGATACTTGCTCTGTTGATACTAGGAAATTAAAAAAAATATTCAGATACAGTGTAAATGGTGAGGTTTTGGGATTATTTTATTATAGTTCTTATTTTATTATAGTTCTTTGTTAGGCCTGGATAGGGCAAATTATCTTTCATTCTTTATAAATATTGGTATATTTAATATTTTTATTCATGCTGATGTGTTTGTTCCCTGTGAGGCCTTGATCATGAGCAAATTTTAGTTTTGAAACTGTAAGCATTGACCTTTATACAATGACTAGGCAATGGTCCAGAAATAGTGTGACTTATCTTCCTTGGTATCATTTTGAGGCTTTCTTCACCAACACTGTACTAATTTTCCTTGTGAATACTTTCATCAGAAATTTGACCTTGCTCTAAGAAGCTTATTGCTTAAAAATAAAAGGCAATTGTTGAACCCTTGTATGAGTTAGAACCTCTACTTCATGATAGTCATCAGGCTATAAAATAATTGTAGAATTTTTATTATGTAGATACCTTAGAAATTAGTCATAATATAAGAAGTAAATAAAAAGAGAAACTACATGCCTTATAAAATTATTAAAGAATGGTGACTCAGGAAATCGTCTTCATACTAGAGATGCACAGGCTAAGACATATTGTGAAATTTAAAAAGATAGGGACTGTTTTTAATAGAAAACTTGAATAATTTAATTTTATTTTTGATCATACCCATTGGTCCTCAGGGATTACTCTGGGTATATGCTCAGGGATCACTCCTGGTAGTACAGACAGAATAAGGATGAATTATATTTATCGTAAAAATTAAAAACAAGAGGTAATTATAGTAAAACTATCATTTTAACAGCTTTTAAAGATGATTTTAGGAAAGAAATAGGAAAGAGGAAATAGGATTGTCTGGTAGAAGAGTATGGTTGGGGGGAACAAGAGATGTGAGGAAAAAAAGGGATAAAAAATAATACAGGGTGCTTACAATGATAAATCTAAGGAAATACAAAAATTCAGATTAAAATCATAATACTTAACACTGAATATAAATGTAAAATGTTCTGAAAATAGTAATGGTTATAATAATATTTATTGACTTGAAAATAATAACTTCCTTTGACAACTGACCTGAGCTATGGTATGGGTCCTTAATATGACACAGTGGGCTGTGGTGGCTGCTGGTATTCACCTACAGAATAATAAAGAGCTTCAGCATAAGGAGGAGGAAACCAGTAGGAAACCACAGAAAAAGGAAAATAGTCTGAAAATAAATTAACACCATAGTAGAGAAATATGGGATGAATTCAAGAGGAAAATTGGTGTTCCAATATGTACATTGGTGTTTCTGGGGGGAAAAAAAGTAAGGCACATTTGTAGAAATAAGACTTAGAGTAATCACCTATAAGTATTTTCCACAGTTGAGGATTACAGGCACTGAAATTCTTGAATATGGAAAGATATAGTGCAAAAATTCAATGAATCGGATACCTCAACAAGAATATTCTATCTAGCTAGATTATCATTCAGATATGAAGGAACTACAGAGAGCTTAATGGATAGGTAACAGCTCAGGGAATTTATACACTTGAAACCATTTTTTTTCAAGAGTAATTAAAAGAGATCTATTAAACAACAGGAGAAATTTCCCATTGTATGATATAAGATATGGCATTCACTATTGATGCATATGAGTCTCCTCTACTGGGTTTTACATTAGTCTTGGTTTCTAGAAAACTATCAGTTGGATATTATTTGAACACCTAAGAGAAGTGGTTAACAAGGAGATTAAGGAAATCTCCAGAGAGAACATAAGAACCACTAGAGGTTTGTTTCATAGGGGATAGGTACACCTTATTAATTGTGCTCTGAAATCCCAGGAAAACCTCTGGATAACTCTCAGATAAACTGAATGGCAGTTTAATACAAGGGTCTAGATGTAGTAGGTGTCATAACTGGCAATGCTGCCCTCCTAAAAACTTCTTAACCTCAATGTTATCTCTTCTGCTTCACCACTAAATATAATACAAAATGCTGTGCTATATTTCTCCAAGCATTTATTACTGACTTTGCTTCATTTTTATTCCAATTTTCTTTCTCATATATTTCTATTACTTTTTCTTGGATATGTACCATCAATTCCTCTTAAACTCCACACAAATACACCAGCACTAAAACAAACACAAATATATTTGCATCATTGTAGTCAGATTAATGTCTTAAGAAATAGCCTCAATTGCATAAAACAATTAACTAAATCCCTGTTTATGTAACTGCCGACTATTACCCAATATAAAACATGTTCTTTGATTTAATTTTTATATCACAATATCTTCTATTTGCTTCAGATTGAATAAGCTTCAAAAACCATCATGAAATAACATTATATATTCCTTATAATGAGTTTGTTTTTATTATAATATAAAGAAATTTTTTCTTCTACTATATATACTTTTTCCCCAACGTTTTTCCTATGTAATTGCTGTGTAAGAAAACAACCTCAGTGATATAAGGCAATGAACTACTATTATCAAGGCTGTGTGGATTAGTGCTTGGGCATAAATGTTCTAAGTTATTATACTTCCCTGGAGGCAGCATTATAACCAATTTTGATTCATTAAGCTGATGACTGGATTGTGCTAGAAAGTCCAAGAAGGCATTTTCATTGTGTTGAGACTCTAAGGTCTGGTCACATGTTTACTTTCTTGTTTTTCTTTTTTTTTTTTTTTTGGTGTTTTGTTCTTCATCCTCATATAGACGATAGCTCTCTGGAAACACACCCTGAAATTGCTTACAGTGTAGTAGTGGGTCTTAAAAAATAGAAGAAATGAAAGTTGCCATCTTGCTAAGGTTTACATTTGGAAAATATAGAACATAGTGTGTTATATTCTATTACCCATGCAAAAATATATTTAGTCAGAAATCAGAATGAATACATCAAGTATATATAAAGTATATATATATGTATTTTAAATACTTACTACATATGTAATAAGCAATAAGCTAGAACACTGGCATAAATAAATACTACAGTCTTATTGAAAACTATTTACCTACTCCTTTAAGATGTTAGAGAGAAACTACCATTATTTAAGTTATATGTCTAAGTATTTAGCATATAGTAATAAAATTCTGTTTTAAAAACATTATGAATTATTGTATTAATACAAAAGAAATACAAGAGGAGTCACATTGTGTCTATGACAAAGGCACAAATCAAAGACTTTCTAAACTGGTATTAAAAATAAAGTATAACAAGATGTCATAATAAAAATATTGTGGTAGAAATAAAGGGAGAGGTAATATCTGAAAACACATTAAATATTGCTTTAATACTTTTTGGAGATATTTAGAAACAAAGGGTTTAAAATGAGGTTAGAGACTCAGACTAGAACAGAATTTTTTTTGTGAATTAACAAGTGATTTTACCAGCCACAACCATGCTCAAGGTCAATCTCCACACACTCGAATGCACCTCCTGCATGAAGGAACCAGCAGAGGAACCCAGATGTGAGGGACCCAGGTCTGAGGTCTCTAAGCCTGCTCAGGTTGGAACTGGGCCTGCTCTACTCAGTACCCCAGTTTTCCAGTTTCTTGTCAGTCACACCCATAAACTGCCAACCCTCCTGCCCCCCCCCCACCCCCGGCGCCATATAATCTCATCAACAGCCAAGATCCAGAGACTATAAAATAAAGCTCCTGGAAGAGAGTCATGCAGTAGTTCCTGGAGCACACAGCCGCATTTGTGACCACGCGGTCTCTTACACTCTAGCCCACTGATGCACCTAAAATAGCACATGTGTGTTTTGTTTTAAAATACTTTCTTGTTTTCTTGTATATATGGGCTGTAAATATGAATGAAAGTGAAATATGAAATGAAATACAAAATGAAATACAACGACCTTCACATATTTCCCTCTTACTGTGGTGGGAAGATGCTTGCTGATTGGGTGAGTGTTTGAATATTATTGTGAGTGTTTAATACTATTGTGAACTACTTTATGAAAATAAAATGTATAAAAACCATAAATAAATAAATAAATAAATAAAAAGTGGTTTTAGTTTATCTTTATGGGGCAAGAACTTTGAACGTTATTGTTGTTTCTGGGTTTTGAGCTATACCCGGCTGTATTCAAGGTTTACTCCTGGCTCAGAGTTGACTCGTTGGAGGGATTTTGGGTCCATATGTGATATCAGGAATAGAATTCAACTTTGCCAAGTTCAAGTCAAGTATTTTTTCCTGCTGTACTATTCCTTTGGCCCCAGCATCAAGTCCTTAGTGATAAAGAATAAAATGTTAGTTCTACATTTTATATCTGGTTACAGGCACACAATGGAAGAAACAATATGAGAAGAGAATTTAAATGTATTTTCAGTGAATTTTGGCAAGAAATTCTGATAGATTTGTCTGTAGTTGAAAATAAGTGAAAGAAATGTAATCACTTTGTTTCTTTTTCTAGGTGCTTAATTTGTGAATATTTGGAGTAGTGATGACTCAATGCCTTTGAGATATTTCTATATGGAATATTATTAAATATAATATATAATATATATTATATGTATTATATAATTTATGCTCCAAGACATACAATCATATATTATATGCAATATATATATTATTTTGATTTATATTTCAGACTTCAACAACTTTGAAATACAATACACAATTGCTGGGACACCAATGATATTAAGTTAACATGAGATTTTGTTCCCTTACATTGTCATGCAAATACTCTTTGCCAACAGGAAGTAACTTCAGAAGACAGATCTTCATCCACATCCACATCCCCCTTAAAAACTTAAGGCAATAAAATCTTTAGACAAATAGATGGATTTTCCTCTGGTAACTTATTTTTGTAAATGGGGAAAAATAAAATCAAGAAATAAATGCCTAGTTACCAGTCCTGAAATAGTGTAAAAGAATAAAAACCATAATTATTTGAGATTGAAATTCTGTGTTCATTTGAGTTTGAGAAATTGAGGCATGGTCCAGAGAAGGATAGATCACCTAACAAAGGAGAAACCTCAAAATAATCTATAAATTTTGATAAAAATATTAAAAACTCCTTGGTATGCATAAAAGGTAAAGTTTTACCTGCTCCAGACAGTATTGGAAAAGTTCTACTACAAAAATTTCTAAAGAAAGGCATAGTGGATTCACCATTTCATGTTTCCTATAGCTCTATTTGCATGTGTACTTGTTTATCTGGCTGGAGAAGCATATTTTGTTTCTTGAACACATATCTTTCTCCATCTTCCCCTGCTGTATTCTTCTAGATAATTTTTTAGATAAAATAAATTTGGTCTACTAAAATAAGTAACAAGAGAAATAAAATTAGAATGTTGAATATATGAACTATATAAGATAGAAATCATAACACTTATTTTGTGTTTAATTTTATTTTATGTGGAAGTTTTCTAGTAAATTAGTATGAGATATTCATATATTGATCTTTATATTATATCAATCATTAACATTATGATATATAATACTTTATTATATAACACATACTAAATATAACATTATATATAACACTTTATACTTATCATATTAAGAACTATTTCATTCTAGTATATCACACTTCTTTATTGCAAAATATTTCTAGACTTATTGTGCTAAATATTTTTGTAAATAAACTATAAGTTCTGAAATGCATAAAATTCCACTCCAAATAGGATTAAAACATAATACTTTCTTGGTAATAATACCTAATATTCACATTTAAAATTATGTTCTACTTTGAACGTAGTAGCAAGGCCAATATTCTATGCTACAGAACAATGTATTTGTTTCTCATATTAACTTTAAAAAAAAGTCATTCCTGGTCTGACATAGAAATGACCCAGTTCTAAAATTAGTATTGCAAAAAATTCCAATCTGCTGTATCTACCAGATACATAGTGAGGGCTGAAAACTCTGAGACCTTCTCAAAATGGCATGAGAACATTCTCACTACCAATCTAAAACCCCCACCCAACTTCTCTCGAAAGCACCACAAATCCTCCCACCCCCCAATTGCCATTTTCCTGTGTAGAAAGGCCCAGCTCAACTGAAAATCTTCAAGCCATAAAACCAAATCACTAAATAATTTTAGTTTCTGGACCTGACAGCTTCATATAGAGCCTCAGGACTCCTACAAATTTAATGGCACTGACAGCCAGTAAGTACACAGCAAATATAATGGGAAAGTTGCATAGAAGACAACCAAATTTAGTCAGCAAAAACAGTAACAAAGAAGTCTCAATTATCACAAAAAGTTTAATAAATCCTAATGAGTTTAACACCATTGTGAGATGTTACACTGATTACAATTTGCCTTTTGTTTATACATTTTCTAACCATTTCTTTATATATATATATATATATATATATATATGTATATATATGTAATATAAATCAAAATGTTTAAGGGAGCATACTTTGGTGGTGGGTGATGAATTAATTCCATTGCATACAATCATACTAATGAACAGTGCATCTAAATTTTCTGAACCCACAAGTAATGTGTGCCACCTTAAAGAGCCAGGGCATGCACACAAACTCAGAGATCCAGAACTCCTGCACAACTTCAGAGAGTCAGTGCATGTATACCACCCCTATCCATGCCAGCAACAAGTCTGCTATAAAGGGGGTTATTAATACGAGAATAATTTTTGTTTTAGTGTTAGTTGCAAGGAGCCCTGTGAACTATTTTGTGCCTACTAAGTGGGCAGGATTGAAGGATATGTAGGGGACAGGGGACATTTGTGAAGGAAAGAATGTACAGGTGGTACCATTGGTGTTGGAAGATTGAATGCCCAAAACAACTGTATTATCAACAATTTGATAAATTATTGTGTTTAAATTAAGTGAAAAAAGGCAACCCTCCAAAATTAAAAGTTAAAAATAAAACCATTCCTGAAACTGTAGAGAGAGAGGACAGAGTTCTATGGATTGGCTTTGCTTGTGGCACACTGGGGATGATCACTGGCTTTCCACATGATCACCTAAAGTATAGATCACTGGGGGTTATCCCTGAATGCAGAGCCAGAAATAAGCCTTGAGCACTGCATTTTAATGATTTCTAAAAAAATGAAAATATTTTCTCTTTTGACTTTCCTAGTTTTTTTTTCTTTCTGGGTACCCGGTGATGCACAGGGGTTACTACTGGCTGATGCACTCAGGTGATGCTCGGGGGACCACATGGGAGGCTGGGAATCCAACCTGGGTCAGTCGCGTGCAAGGCAAACGCCCTACCTGCTGCTGTGCTATTGCTCTAGTCCCATTGACTTTGCCAGTTTAATCTTGGACCTATATGCCCATTTTTAATTTTTCTTCAATGCTCATTCCCACCTCTATTTCGATAAAAAAAAGTAGAATGGACACCTTAAATGAACATGATGATCTCTTTTCTATGCTACTTTTTATAAATTTTCCAAAGCCTGTCTCAAAATTATACATTTTGGTATTTCATGTAATAAAGTACTAGATTCTTATTTGGTGATTTTTAAAATAAAATCACTAACCTTACTTTAATTTATATTGTAAGAGTTCTTTCTTAACTCATATATATGTGTGTGTGTGTGTGTGTGTGTATTTATGAAGTTCACATAAATTAAATGTACATGTAGGTGTATGTCTATATATAAATATATGTACACATGCTCACATATTACTCATATCTATATCCCATACAAAGGAGTATTGGGCATCTACCAAGATTTCAGCCCCATTGTGGTTAGAGGTCATGCAGTGTAGGAGAATGAAATTTAAGGTACCACACATGGTAGTCTAGTCATATGCTCTAGCACTTAAGCTATATTTCCAGACCTTAAAGGATTATATTTTAAATATCTATTCTTTTTTAAAAATATTTTTACATTTAGTCTTTCTCCATTTATTTTCCCTCTTCATCACCAGATTTAACCTTGTATTCCGCTGGATTTCATATTCTTTTACTGTTTCCCTCTTTCTTTGAACATCCCCCAGCAATCATTCTTGATATATGATGATCAAAAGTGCTTGGTATATTCAAGATACAAGTGCACTAAGTTTTTCAACAAGAATAGGATAATAGGGCTCTTTTGGATTTGACTTTTCTTTTTTATATTTGTTGGCTTCCAAAAGTTCTCCTGAGGGTGTTAAGTATTGTGTTGACTCCTTTGTCTGTTGCCAGATAAGATTCCAGCTTTCAACACTGATACTCATTACATTGTCTTAAGAGTGTCACTATTGTCCTCATCAGCCAATTTGTCATTCAAATATCCTTTTTGGCTGAATAAAAACAATTCTGACAGCAGGATTGTGTGAATGAAGGTGGCTTATGTCCTCTGAAAGTCACACGTTTTTCATTGAGACATTGGACTCCAGAAACTATTATTTTGCCCCCTTAATTGCTTCCCTTCTAAAACAATAACTTAAAAAAAAGAAATACAGGAAATACGTTTTTAAAAGTATGTAGCAAAATGTCTTTGGATTTCTTAACTTTTTAGATATGAAAACCCCAGATACTTATATTTAATAAAATTTTTAAAATTAAAATATTTACAAAAGTCTAAGAACGTAGCTTTGCATGGCTGACTGGGGTTCCATTCACAACACCCAATGTAGTCAAGTTAGCCCCTTTATGTCTGATCCCAGAGTACAGTGCCATGATTCAGTTCTAGCATCGCCAGATGTGGCCCCAAAACAAAACAGAAATAGTCTTTACAAGATTTTGCTATTAAGACAGAGAGCACAAAAATTTGTTTTCAGGACTGACATGAATTGTTTTGCTCTTTAAGGAAACATTTCTATAGTTTTAAAAAAGGCTTTTTTCTTTGAGTTCTTTCCTGCCTTAATAAAGGGAGGTTTGAAGTTTTGTTTGAGGGGATTTTATATCATTATTAAATAGGCTGATACTGCAAAGGGAAGATACAATGTAGAGTCATTTTCTGCTAAAATACAGGAACCGAGAATCTACCCTATGTGTTTTAGTTATTCACTCCGTTTTCCATTCAGCTTTAGAAAAATGCTTTGTACAAGTAATAGAATATAGACATGAACATTTATCACCCTTATGTGGAATATAAATGAAGCAAGTCCCTTAAAGTATGATGTGATTTTATCTAAAGACTTAGATAAGATGAAAACTACTTGGTGAAAAAAAATTAGAGAAAACTTAAAACATAAAGTATAATTCATTTAGATTGTGGATTATACTATCTATATACAAAAATATATAAAATTATGACCCGGAAAATATTTTTAGTGATTTTTTGTTGCTGTTTTGAAAAGGAGATTATATATTTCTTGCAAAACCTCACAGAGAAAATGCTATACAGAAATCAACTTTACATATGGAACAGAAATCAGTGAAAATTTACAGTAAAATACTGTAAATAGGGGCTGGAACGATAGCACAGCAGGTAGGACATTTGCCTCTCACTTGGCTGACCCAGGTTGGATTCCCAGCATCCCATATGGGCCCCTGAGCAATGCCAGGAGTAATTCCTGAGTGCCTGAGCCAGGAGTAACCCCTGTGTATCAACGGGTGTGACCCAAAAAGCAAAAAAAAAAAAAAGACTCAAAATGGTTTATATCCAGAATAAAACTTCTAGATGTACTTCCACATTGATGATTGAAAATCAAAATCTGAAAGGTGGTTTAAATTTTAGCAGCAAATTAGTAAAGTGGTGTTGATTAACCTGATATAGTCCAGGTACTGAAGTTTTTCAAACATCCCTTTGCAATTTTTGTGTTTTCCAGACATTAAAAAAAAAAACCCAAAAATATATAACACAAATTACTACTGAAAAACTATAGACATAGCGGGTAGGGCGTTCGCCTTACAAGCGGCCAACATGGCCGACCCGAGTTCGATTCCTCTGCCCCTCTCGGAGAGCCTGGCAAGCTACCGAGAGCATTCGATATGCCAGACACAGTAACAACAAAGTCTCCAATGGAGACGTTACTGGGCCCGCTCGAGCAAATCGACGATCAGCGGGAGGGCCTTTACCTTTACCTTTACCTTACCAAATTTAACTAATCATCCTTCTCCCTAGTTAATAAGAAAGTATCCACAGTTGTTTTATTTTAAAATTTGTTAAAAAAACATAAAATTTGTAAATTTCAAGGCTGGAATGACAATATTGCAGTAGGGTATTTGCTTGAATGCAGCTAACTGATGTTTGATCCCCAGCATCCCATGTATTCTATAAAGCACCACAGGCGTGATCCCTAAGTGCTGAGCCAGGGAATGAGCCCTGAGCACTGCCTGGTGATGCCTAACATCAAACCAAAACAAAACAAAAAAGAATTGTAAATTTCTAACATTATATGTAAGCAAAATTCAAATTTATTGAGTCTGTAGCACTGTAGCACTGTCCTCCCGTTGTTCATGGATTTGCTCAAGTGGGCACCAGTAATGTCTTACAACAAATTGTGAAACGTTGTTACTGTTTTTGGCATATGGAATACGCCATGGGTAGCTTGTCAGGCTCTGCCATGTGGGCGAGATACTCTAGGTAGCTTGCTGGCCACTCTGAGAGGGGCGAGGAATTGAACCCTGGTCTGCTGCGTGCAAGGTAAACACCCTATCTGCTGTGCTATCGCTCAACCCTTTTTGAGTTATCAAATAAAAATTACAACAGAAACAAGATGTTATTACATTAATAAAATATATTTTAAAATAATTTATGTATGAATGGCAAAATTAATTTATTGGGTTTAATTTTGAAGGAAATGTGAATAAGAATATTTAATCATCAAAGCATAATAAAGTTATTAAAACACTGATCATATCATTAATATATTAAATACAGATATATACTCCCAGAACATTAGATTTATTGTGCTAGAAATTACAAATCTGAAGTGAAGGAGAATAGAAATAAATAGTGGTATCACATATTTTAAAACTTCTCATCGAGGGATAGACATAGAAAGATTGCATTCATCTGGGGGATATAAAGTAACAAAGTATGAGATTAATACCCAAGAATAGCTGAGATCAGCACCAGGAGGATTACTCCATAACTTAGAGGCCAGCTGGGTATCCTAGAGGAAAGGGCAGTTCAGATAGAGAAGGGAGCACCAAATAAAGGATGTTTGGAGGATCCTCCCAGGAGGGGAGATGCATGTCGAAAGTAGACTATGGACTGAACATGTTTGCCACTCAATGCCTCTTTTGCAGACCACAACACCCAAAAGGAGAGAGAGAACACAGGGGATTGCCCTGCCACAGAGACAGGGGGGATGGGGGGATGGGGGTGGGAGGGATATTATCCATGGTGGTTGAAAATGGGCACTGGTGGAGGGAGGGGTATCTGATCATTGTATAATTGAAACCAAAGCACAAAAAATTATAAATTTACAACTGTAAAAAAAATAAAATAAAATAAAGGGGGAAAAAAAAACCTCTCATCAAAATTTATTTCAAAAAATATTGATATCACTGCTACTGTTCTCTAATATTTTCAAAATATTATTATTAAAAAACTTTGAAATTTTCCAAATCATTTTAATTTCCAAAATCAATTTCTTTAACATCAAATCATATTTTAAGTAGATTCAATTATTTATATTACATTTAACAATCTAAATTAATCTTTATTCAATTAATTTCAGGAATCTTTGAAATTAAAAAAATGTTATGACAGCAGTTATATATTTTATGATCTTATCACATACTGGCTCTGAAATGGGAAAATTTTGTTTTCCTCAATTATATGTATATTAAGGACCATAAAAAACAATACTGTAGACTATTCAGACTAATTTCATGTAAAATAAATTATATTTCTAACTTCATCAATTATGAGCTAAGTAGTAAATATTTGATGAAAAGACTGATGATGCCTCAGAGCATATTGGACAGGCAGGTATGAACCGGTGGTGATGGGGCAACTGCAGTCTCATGGGAAGGGGGACGGTACAGGCTCGTCCTTCACGCCTTTCCGATGTCATGAGTTGCCCCCCACAAGTGGTTCTCTGGCACGGCCATGGCTCCAGAGGCAAAAGGACTTAGTCCAGAGCCCAGCAGCTTGCAGAAGAAAAGTGAATGGACCATGAGTCAAACTACGGCGCCATGCCTCCCCAGGAGGGAAAGGGTGTTGCTCCCGTCTGTCTCCCCCCGCCCGCAGCAGCAAGGTGGCCACTGCATCAGAGCTTATAGGAAGGCCAGGTACGAGCCTCCGGTGACAGGGCAACTGCAGTCTCATGGGAAGGGGGGCAGTACTGGCACTCCCTTCACACCCTACCGAGGTCACGAGTTACCCCCCACGAGCGGTTCTCCTGCATGGCCATAACACCAAACACATAGAAACCAATCTCATAATTATCTGGCACTTTGCAGAAATCCAAAACCATGGCCATGTGACATTACATGATTCTCATAACCAGCTATAGAAAACAAAATATTTCACAAATGCCTTTTCAGCAATTGTGATTGTTTGTGGGGAAATTCTAAAAAATAATGGTGCATTTTTTGTGGAAATAATGAATGTAATCAATGTAGAGAAGAGTTAAGTAGAAACCATCTGCCTCACAGGATCGGTGGGAGGGGGAGTATACTGGAGTTTTTGGTGGTGAAAAATGAGTACTGGTGAAGAAAAAGGTGTTTGATCATTGTATGACTGAGACTTAAACCTGAAAGCTTAGTAACTTTTCCCACAGTGATTCAATAAATAAATATAAAAAGAAAAAAAGAAAAAAATTAAGGTGGAGTTCATGACCAATTCAATCAGCTAATCAGTGGCTGAATAAATAGCAGTACTCTTATAAAAAAAAAAAAGAAAAGACTGGTGATGCTGAATGGTTGGGTTGTTTGTACTAACAAAAGAGAATTGTTTTGTAAACTGACTTTTCTATACATATGAGAGAAATGTTTCTATTATATAAGCAATATATTATTTTTTCAAGTTGTACCTTAAACAACATACATTGTAACTTATAAATTAATAAGCAAGCATCTTTAAAATAATCATAGTAATGATATATATATGTTTGTTATTAAATATAATCACCATGCTCAGGGTGATCGCTGAGCACAGAGTCAGTTGTAATGCCTGAGTACATTGGGTACAATCCCTAACCAAAAATTAATTGAGTAAAAATAAAATTAAAATACTAGATTTCTTATATTAATCTTGTAAAATATTTCTTAATATGTAGCACTGTAGCACTGTCCTCCCGTTGTTCATCAATTTCCTTGAGTGGGCACCAGTAACGTCTCCATTGTGAGACTTGTTGTTACTGTTTTTGGCATATAGAATATGTCACAGGGAGCTTGCCAGGCTCTGCCGTGTGGGCAGGATACACTTAGTAGCTTGCTGGGCTCTCTGAGATGGACCTAGCAATCGAAGCCGGGTTGGCCATGTGCAAGGTAAACACCCTACCCGCTGTGATATTGCTCGACTTGGCCTCAAAAAAAAAAAAAGAAAGAAAGAAAGTAAATAAAGAAACAGAAAAGAAATATGTAAAATATGTAAAATAGATTTATTAATATCTGAAGTAGAAAGGAAAACAGACTTTCCACTTCAAATAATACACAGTTAATTTAAATCTTAAATATATTTTTAAATCAAAGTTACATTTTTCCTTGTAGCATTATTCTACTTTCCTTTAAGGGCCTCTTCATAATTTTCCTTATTTTTATGACCTGTAAAACAAACAAACAAACAAACACTTTCCTCCCATTGTTCATCAATTTGCTTGAGCAGGCCCAGTAAGGTCTCCATTTTGAGACTTGTTGTTACTGTGTTTGGCATATTGAACACATCGCGGGTAGCTTGCCAGGCTTTGCCGGGGCGAGATACTCTCGGCAGCTTGGCGGGCTCTCCGAGAGGGGCTGAGGAATCGAACCCGGCTTGGCCAGGCTGACTGTGCACAAGGCAAATACCTTACCTCTGTGCTATTGCTCCAGCTCTTTAAGGACTTAAAATATTATAATTCAAACAATGAGTGAAGTGGTTTACTCACTCTTTTACATAAATCAAAAAGAACTCAATGAATGCAATACAGTTCATAAAAACATGTGACCACAATTAATATACTCATGAATTAGTATTATTTCTATTATTCAAATTTCTATGCATTAAAATATCAAGACAATGTCAACTTTGACAGTACTAACAGTAAGTTTTATTAAAGTGACACAAAATCATTGAAAAAACTTACTGTAGCTCCAATAAAATATTGATGCTGTTGCTCACAATGTCACAATATGACAGCTTAGCATATATGCATATATTTACATAACTATATGTAACTTATATATGATAATTAGGTATAATCATATTATCATTTATAATACACAATATATCACATAATATAATCTATAACAATAAAGTCATATATAATAATATATAATAATAAAATTATACACAATACTATATAATAATATAGAATGATAATTTTATTAAATACACATATATATGTATATACATAAAAATTATTAAATACACTTTATCAAAGTAATATTTAAAATAGTTCTAAATAAATGTTATTAGGCGTTACAGAAAATAGGACAGAATGTGTGGTCATTAGAAAACTGTCTCACATATGCAACTGTCAAGTCGTATTTAAGTATAGCAATTATATTTTTCTAAGAACAGCTTATTTATCATATTTATCTAAGAATAGAATATTATTTATCTACTAAGGGCTGGAGCAATAGCACAGTGGGTAAAGTGTTTGCCTTGCACACAGCCAACATGGCTGACCCGAGTTCGATTCCTCTGCCCCTCTTGGAGTGTCCCACAAGCTACAGAGAGTATCTCGCCCGCATGGCAAAGCCTGGCAAGCTACCTATGACATATTTGATATGCCAAAACAGTAACAAGTCTCACAATTTGTTGTGAGATGTTACTGGTGCCCATTCAAGCAAATTGATAAACAACAGGAGGACAGTGCTATCTAATAGAATCTTATTTATCTAATAAAAAATTTTTGAAAAATAAGGAGAATTTTAAATATTGTTATATGGATATTTATTACTTCAATTTTATATGTCTTATTGTTCAATGTATCATTCCAACGAGACACATATTAAAATTAAGTGAGCCAGTAGCAACCCTAATTTTCGCTCATATTAAATGACATATGAAGGGCTGGAACAATAGCACAGTGGTAGGGCATTTGCCCTTGCACAGGGCAGCCAGCCCGGCAGACCTGGGTTCAATTCCTCTGTCCCTCTTGGGGAGACTGGCAAGCTACTGAAAGTATCTCACCCCCACGGCAAAACCTGGCAAGCTACCTGTGACGAATTCATATGCCAAGCACAGTAACAAGTCTCACAATGGAGACATAACTGAGCCTGCTTGAGCAAATCGATGAACAATGGGAGGAGAGTGCTATCTAGCGCTAGAGCATGCATGAAGGAAAGATAATAAAATTTATTATATACTAAACAAAAATGGCTGTTTTATACGTATTAAGTATATATCTCTTGTATATGTTAAATGTTAGATTCATGTATCATAAATTCTAGTTCTCATTATCTGTGTTTTATTAGCAGTTTGTCCTTCAAAATCACACACTTAAGTATCAGTGTATGCTCAGCTTCATTATTAGTAAACAAGTGTGATATTTATCTGGTTTCTTTTGTTTTATGAAGCCAAGATACACTAACTTTACACTCATTTTTGCATAAGTTTTTCATAAAGGACTATTGTCACTTTATACCTTTTCTAAGGTGATTCACTGCTTAAATTTGTCTGGTCCTTAAGGGGTTGTATTACTATAAGATTTTCAGTTATAAAATCAGGAAAGTTCCAGGATGATTCAATGAGTTACTCTTAGTTTCTTTTACTATGTCTTGCTCAGCACTGGAGATCTCTAAACCTACATTCTGCTTCACACATTGTTAGTAGTGTCAAACCCTTGCAATAATAAAACTTCTCTCATTTAAAATATTGTAAAATTATCTCATTGAAAAACTTTATGGAACCTGCTAACTTGAAGTGTTAACCCTTTTCCCATAGAAGCAGCTGCTGCCATTATTCTCTGTATATCATCCTTAATTTCCATTTAAGAATCATAAATTTCAAATGACACTCCTCTCCTGTGAAAATTATGCTCCCTTATTGCCTTTCACTGTTCAGTCTGAGAGCTATATATCTTGCACTTCGATGGTTGAATGCTGAATGGCCATAGGGTAATAATAATAATAATAATAATAATAATAATAATAATAATAATAATGCAAAATGTTTAGGAGTGCCTTTTCAGAGATACAAAGGGCGAAATATGCATAGTTTCTCCTACCAATAACAGCACTTATTCATGAAGTAATAACTCTCTTAGAGTATGTAAAATGGAACTCTATAATGTTTAATTCTAAATCATTAGATGATAAACTCTCAATTCTGACAAAGGTAATAGTATTCATAGAGAAATCTCTTATTTTGATGAGAACATCTTATGCACACTCCACAAGTAAAATACTTTTCAAGTCTTCTCATGATCAGAACTGCCATCATCAGCACTGATTTATATGTGTGTGTTCCTACATGTTATTCAGAAACAATGTGTTATTTAGGCATGTATTTGGAGAGAAGACTTACATTGTAATTTCCTCAATGTTGCATTACTGGGGGGGGCAGTAATGTGATGAAACTCTATGGTAATCACATGTGTATTCCACTTTCAACACATAGCATGCATTATAAAACTTTTCCAGAAAAAGCTCTCCTACAGATTCTTAGGAGACTGCCTATGCAAGTGTATAATAAATGGGAGGTAAATTTCAAACAAATAGCTTATTTTTATTTCCAATTCAGTCATCCATTATGTAGGACCATTATGTTTTGACTCCTACTGAGCTGAGCACTGCAGGAACAATGTGTTGAGCAGAGCTGACTACCATTCTGATTAGACTAGAAGCTGAGACAAAGTAATTCAAATAGAATAGACTGCCCAATAGCTGGACAGAGGGGGTTGAATGAAATGAGGAAGCCATTTACAGAATTGGGCAGCATCACAAAGGTGAGATTATCCAGGTTCAATCCCTCATCCATAGCTCATATAGTCTTCCGTGGTATACTGTGGTCATCTCCTGCTGTTAGAACTTGGTTTGTTCTCTTGCAGGTTAGCAAATAACATCTATTTGGAACTATTAGGATTTGCTACGGTTTCACTAAGGAAAACCCCCACAGTGCTTTAAATAGGAAACTGCACCTGTACTTATCTAATTTTATATTCATATAATCTACATTCTAGTAATTGAAAATCAAACAACAAATGTAAGAAGGAAGGTTATTTAAGTCCAAGAGTTGAGAAAAAAATACGTTAAAACTGATTCACATCGCATATGGAAGCATAGATAATTATAGCAGGCATTGGACAACTTTCTTTGCCTTCAGAAAACTCGGCAAGTGAGGGAGAACCCGAGGACAAAGCTGAGAGAGAATGTTTTATAGTAAGTTTAAACATTTGTGGACTTAATGATCCTTACAATTCATTACAAATAACAGTAATTTTGCTGCTTAGATGTGAATTTGAAACACAAAATAAATGTTAAAGTGTAGAACAGAATCCTGTGTGAAAGGTTCAAGCTTATATGTCTACCCCTTCTGAGAGTATTGTGATTAGACTTACTTAATGCAATATTTTATTGAACTCAAATAATTGACATGGTGAACTTGGCATTGCTATCGAAATCATACAGATAAAATTACAAAGTGGAAAAATTGCAAATTGGTCCTGGAAGTCAAGTCGATTTGAGTGAAGCAGTTTGAAAATACTTTTAATGGAAACGGAACTAATGAAGAGTTAAATTTCTCATGGCAAATTGGCAGTGAGGTGGATATTATATGCACATTGTACACAATTCATTTTTTATTTTACATTAGTATATAATATTAAATATTTAAATTGAAATATTCACTAAATTGGATACAACAATGTTAATGAATGTGTTGTGATAGCATAGCAGGTAGGGTGTTTGCCTTGCATGTGGCCGACCTGGCTGACCCGAGTTTGATTCTTCCGCCCCTCTTGGATAGCCTGGCAAGCTATCTAGAGTATCTCACCCGCTCGACAAAGCCTGGCAAGCTACCTGAGATGTATTCAATATGCCAAACACAGTAACAACAAAGCCTCACAATGGAGATGTTACTGGACCCACTGTAGCAAATCAATGAACAACGGGAGGACAATGCTACAGTGCTACAGTGTTTCATTATTATATATTCAACAAATATTAAAGGCTTGTTTTCTTGGTAAATGGAAAACAAATGATCTCTTACTTTCATCCTTTTTGGAAAGGTCATAAACAGTCAATTTGGAGATCTTATATTTTAAATTAAAAATTTTAGATTAAAAAATAAAACCTAAAAGATAAATACTGTATGTGCAGAAATGTTCCCTTCATGCAGCTTTCCTAAATCCCGCTTTCAAAAAAGCTGAAAGCAAAGTGATCTTGTGCAATTATTTTTAGTTGGTAATTTCCTCATCTTTAGCAGAGCATTATTCTGTACCTTTGGGTGAAACTGGCAGATGATCATCAATCGTCTTTTTGCCTCCCAGTACACATTGAAAACATAAAATTTGGTGAGTATGAATTAAATTAATGGCAGGAAAAACACACAGGCCTATTTTATACTGTGAGATGCAAACATTAAGTTGACAATTATTATCAGTGTCTACTCCAGGGCCCTTTTATCAGAGGTTGATTTATTTCATGCACTTTTCTGGTATCAAAGCCATAACCAATATACAGGGCTCTAGATATTTGAAGATAACTCAAGCCAAAATAGACACTATTAGAAGAAGCAGATGCTTATCTCTTAATTCACCTTGTACTATTAGATTATTAATGGGAAGCAGAGCTAAGTGTTCTAAAGCAAGAACATGAAAGAAAACATATATAGGGATTTGGAGAGATATGCTGCAAATTAGGTACTCGCCTTTCTTGAGGCAGATTTGAGAGAACCATGTATGGTTTCCACATCAGTCACAGAAATAATTCATGAACAATAAGCCATGAGTAAACCCTGAGCAGTCTTTGGGGTGGTCTCAAAACAAAATAAAACAAACAAAAAATTGGACTTAATGGTAGGAATTTGAAATGTATTGGGTGAAAATGCATTTATTTAGCCAGAGCTTTGCCTTTCTGAATATCTTTAGAGAAATCAAGCTCTCAGGTCACCAGATAACACATAAAAGGTGTCATAAATAGGCTTGACTTTTAGTTACTCATTTCTTAGTGTATGGCCCAAAATTATATGTGCTAATTATATGTGCTTCCTTTTTCTTATTTTCTGATTTTCTAGAGTTTTTTTTTCTGGAAAAGTATAGACATTTCTCATTTTATGAACATATAATCTTCACAACCACAAAATATCCACCTGGAAAGGATAATAGAATTATCTCCCATTTGCCATAACTACCATACCACTTACCGCACATTTATGGCCTATGCTTTATAGTTATACATAAACCCTAGTAGTACAGATTGATTTTATTCTTATCACTATTTATAAACCCTTTTAAATATAATAAAATTATTATATATTCACATCTTTACATGTTTGATATAACCTACATTCCTTACATGAATGATTTAATTTAACCTACATAGAGATTTAAGAATTAAAGTTAACTCTCTTAATATAGTGTGTCACTGTCGCTGTCACTGTCCTCCCGTTGTTCCTCAAGTTGCTGGAGCCAGCTCAGTAACGTCTCCATCATGACAATTGTTACTGTGTTTGGCATATCGAATACGTCACGGGTAGGGTAGCTTGCCAGGTTTTGCCGTGTGGGCGAGATACTCTTGGTAGCTTACCGTGCTCTCTGAGAGGGATGGAGGAATCGAACTCAGCTCGGCCATGTTGGTCGTGTGCAAGGCAAATGCCCTACCCGCTGTGCTATCACTCCAGCTCATTCTATAGGTAAAACTTGATATCCTTTTAGGGACCACATTGAATCTATCTAATGCTTTGGGGAGTATTGTCATTTTATACAATGTTAATTCTCCCAATCCATGAGCAGGGTGTGTGTGTGTTTGTGTGTGTGTGTGTGTGTGTTAATTACCTCATTCGTTAATTCTGAAGTACTTGATTTTCTGAGAAACAATTGTGAATGGGATTTTTTAAAAATACACATTTCTTCTCTTTCAGTGTTTGAATATAGGAAAACCATAGATTTCTGGATATTGATTTTGTAATCTGACACAGTAAAAATAAGTTTATTTGTTCTAGGAACTTTTTTGTAGATTATTTAGAATTTTCTTAGTATAGTATCATGTCATCTGTAAATTGTGAAAACTTGATTTCTTCTTTTCTTATGTGAATGTATTTTAAGTCGTATTCTTGCCTGACTGCTATGGCAAACACTTCCAGTAGATAATGAATTGGAGTGGCAAGAGTGGACAACCTTGTCCTGTCATTCATCTTAGTGGAAATTCCTTCAGATTTTCTCCATTGCTAATAATGCTTGTGTGGGCTTGTGATAGATGGCTTTGACTATATTGAGGAAAGTTTCTTCAACTTTCATTTTGTTGAGTTTTTATCCTGAATGGGTACTGGATCTTGTCAAATTCTTTCCCTGCATCTATTGATATAATTATACGGTTTCTATCTTTTCTTTTATTGATGCGGTATACTATGTATATTGATTAGTTAAAGTTGAACCAGCCCTGAAATGAATCCTACTTGGTCATGGTGTAAGATCTTTTTGACGAGTTGTTGGATTCTCTTTGCTAGTATTTTGTTGAGAATCTTTTCATCTCTGTTCATCAGGAATATCGATCCATAATTTTCATTTTTTGTGGTGTCTGTCTGCTTTGTGTATTAGGGTGGTATTTGCCTCATAGAAACTGCTTGGAAGTGTTTTTGTTTCATCAATTGAAGATGATTGGAAGTAGGTCCTTTTTAAAGATTGAAAGAATTCACTAGTGAATCCATATGGGCCTGGGCTATTGTTTTTGGGAAGATTTTTGATTATCATTTCAATTTCATCAACTGCGATAGATTTATTCAGGTAATCCAGCTCTTTGTTCCGCCTTTGGAGGTTATAGCAGAACAGGAATTCATCCATTTTTCAAGGTTCTTTTGTTTTATGCCATAAGGATTTTCAAAGTAATCTCTGATAATCTTTTGAATTTCTGTGGTATCTGTTGTGATGTTCTCTTTTTTCATTGCTTATTTTTTTTTTTATCAGGATTGTATCTCTCTCTCTTTTTAAGTCTTGCTAGTTGCTAATCAATCTTATTTATTTCTTCAAAGAACCAGCTCTTATTTTCATTGATATTTTGGATTGATTTTTGGGATTCCTTCTCATAAATTTCTGCTCTGAGTTTTATTATTTCTTTCCTCCCACTAGGTCATTTTCTAAGACCTTAAACTGTGAAGTCAAGTTATTTATGTGGACTCTTTCTTCCTTTCTGATGAATTCTTTTTGAACTAAAAACTTTCCTTTTAACACTGCTTTTGCCATGTCCCATAGGTTCTGGTAGCTTGTGTCCTAATTTTCATTTGTTTCTAGTAATCTTTTGATTTTTTTCTTTAATTTCTTCTCTAACCTACTGTTTTTTTTTAGTAGGGTGCTCTTTAACTAATTCCCGGGTGTTCGATTTGGTTCTCTGCTTCTGTGTGTGAGTACTTCTATTTTAAGTGCATTATGCTCTGAAAATACAGTTGATACCATTTCTATTGTCTTGATTTTATATGTGTTTTGTGGCCCTGCATGCAATCTTTCTTGGAAAAAAGTTCCATGTGCAGTAGAGAAGAATGCGTATTTGACTCTTGGGAGATTAAAAAACCCGTATATATCTACTACCCCTATCTCTTCAATTTCTTCCTTCGTAGCCACTATTTCCATGCTGAGTTTTAGTCTCATTGATCTATCAAGAGATGACAAGGTGGTGTTGAAGTCCCCAACTACTAGTCTTCAACTACTATTGTGTTGCTGCCATTGTCCTTCTTGGAGTCTATTAGCAGTTGTTTTAAGTGTTTTGCTGGACCCTCGCTGGATGCATAGATATTTAGGAGTGTAAGTTCTTCGTGTTGTCCATATCCCTTCATCATTAACAAATGGTTTTGCTGTTCCTTCTACCCTTTTCAGCCTGAAATCCATATCCTCAGATACTAGTATGAACATGTCAGCCTTTTATGTAAGAGTTGTTTCCTTGAAAAATTACTTTCCAGACTTTGACTTTGGGTCTATGTTTGGTCTGACTTTTCATATGTGTTTCTTGTAGGCAACAGAATGTTAGATTCATTTTTTTAATCCATTTTGTCACTCTGTGTCTCTTAATCGGTGCATTTGGTCCATTGATATTGATAAAGATTATTTTCATGGGGTGTTGCACCATCTTTCTCTAGAAATTTGTTGAGTTTATGGGGCTTTTCTAGCCTTACAGTAGCCTCACTCAGTCCTTTCAGAGTTGCTTTTGATTCTATGAAGTTCTTGAGTTGTTGTTGTTCCATGAAATTGTGTATGAGTCCTTAAAATCTGAAAGAGAGTCTAACCAGGTAAAGTATTATTGGTGATCCATTTATTTCATTTTTTTAAACTATATCCCACCACTGACTTTGGGCCTGGAGAGTTTCATATCATAAATCTGCTGTAAATCTAAGGGACAATCCTTTGTACGTAATTTACTTGTTTGATCTTGCTATATTCAGTATTGTATCTCTATGTACAATACTGTATCTCCGACGTCCTGATGGATCCATCACATCCTCCAGAACGGCAATGGAGAAGATTATCCATGACTTCTACTCAAATCTCTTCGATAGCCATGTCCACTTGCCGACATACCAAATTCCACAGGATGGGTATGTCGTTCCCAACGTTCTCCCTTCCGAAATCCGACACGCCATTTCATCAGTAAAGAAGCAAACAGCACCCGGACCAGACAAGGTCAGACCTGACCACCTGAAGAACCTGCCGTCAGTACTCATCAATACACTGGCTCGGCTCTTCACTCGCTACCTGTCTGAATGCAAGGTTCCGTCCCAATGGAAAACCAGCAGGACCGTACTACTGTTCAAGAAGGGAGACATCCATGACATTGGCAACTATCGCCCGATCTGTCTATTGTCTGTCATCTACAAGTTGTTCACTCGAGTCATCCTAAATAGGATTGGCAGAACACTAGATGAAGGACAACCATGTGAGCAAGCAGGGTTCCGCAAAGGATTCAGCACCATCGACCATATCCACACAATAACCAAGCTCATTGAGGTTTCTCGGGAGTTCAAGATGCCGCTCTGCTTAACGTTCATTGATTTAAAGAAGACCTTTGATTCTGTTGAGACGGAAGCGGTCATTGAAGCCCTAGCCAATCAGGGCTTTCAAGCCCAATACAACAGGATCCTCCGTGAGCTGTATTGCGGATTCACTACCAGGATCTCACCATTCTACAAAGAAGTGATCGTTGATGTCAAGAGAGGGGTGCGGCAGGGTGATACCATTTCACCGAAACTCTTCAGTGCCACCCTCGAGAACATCATGCGACGACTGGAATGGGAAGCAATGGGAGTGAAGATAGATGGTCGGCAACTACACCACCTCCGCTTTGCTGATGACATTGTTTTAATAACACCAAACATCAGCCAAGCGGCACAAATGCTGGCCGACTTTGACCGTGAGTGTGGAAAGGTAGGACTACAGCTGAATCTTACGAAGACAATGTTTATGAGAAACAGCCTCATTCCTGACGCCCCATTCACTCTCAACGGAATGACCATCTTCGAATGCAACAGCTATGTGTACCTAGGTCGAGAGGACAACATGACAAATGACTTGGCACCCGAGCTGTGCAGGAGGAAGAGAGCGACTTGGAACGCCTTCAAGAACGTCGAAGAAATAGCTAAGAGGACGAAGAACCTCCGGCTCCGGGCACATCTCTTTGATTCCACTGTTCTTCCTGCATTAACATATGCCTCAGAGACCTGGGCCCTACGCAAACAAGATGAGAACGCCATTCAGGTCTCCCAAAGAAGAATAGAAAGAGCTATGCTTGGAATATCACGTTTCACTCAAATAAGAGAACAAATCCGGAGTTCGAACATCCGTCGACGATCAAGGATCAGGGACGCTGTCTCATTTGCCAAGGTGTCGAAAATCAGATGGGCTGGTCACGTAATGAGATTTAAAGACGACCGTTGGACTAGAGCTGTTACTGATTGGATTCCACGGGATGTCAAGAGACCGCGTGGCCGCCCACCTACCAGATGGTCAGACTTCTTTGTCAAGATCATGAACAATCGGTTTGAGGCCCTCCATGTTCCTGGAGCGAAGAGATGCCATTGGGCTACACTAGCACGTGACAGGGACAAATGGAGAAGTTACTGGCGCCCACTCGAGCAAATCGACGACTAACGGGAAGTTAATTGACTTAAGTGATAAGTGATCTCTATGTATGATATTTGATATTATGATTAGGATAGGTCTTGGGGTCTTTTTATTGGTGTCTCTTTTAGCTAGTATCCTTTGATTTTCTTGGATCTGGATTTTTGTGTTTTCCAGTTCTGGAAGCTTTTCAGCGATGATTTCTTTAACTGTTACTACCTAATTGGGGTTTCCTCCCTATCCCTCTGGGAATCTGATGATTGTTATGTTGGTCCTCTTGAATTTAGCCTATACTTCTCTTATCCAATCTTGAACTATTTTTAGGTCTTTTTCCATCTTCTAACGTTTCCTGTATGCTTTCTGGATTGCATCTTTAAGCTCAATTATTTTGTCTTCAGCTGTTGCCATTTGACTTTGAGGGCACCCATTGAGTTTTTCATTTTATCTATTAAATGCTTTATTAATGACATTTATACTTTTAGTTTTCTTATTTCTGGTCTCATTTCCTCCTGTATTTTATTGAATTTCCATTCCACTGTTGCTCTCATATCTTCCTATATTTTATTGGATGGCTGTTGCACTGTTTCTTTGAGCTCAATGAAAATCCTCACCATTTCCTCTCTGAATTATTTATCAAAGAAATTTGAATGTGGGTATTCCATGTTGGAGTTTCAGGGCTCCTATCAACCCCCTCATGCTGGGATTCTGTGCTATCTTTCCATACTGTCTCTGGAAATCTGCAGTGGTGATCTCTTCTTTCCCCTTTTAAGATATTCTCCCCCTTTTTTGGTATTCCTTTTTAACTGTGTGGAGCTACTTTGGAGATGGATCATATGGGTTATAGTGGGGCAGTATAACTGGTAGTCGTGTTAGAGTATGTCTACTGGAAAATCCATGCCCTTGGTTTTTCTAACCTCTGGGTAGGGTCTAGCAGAGGTCCATGTGTTTGAATCCCATGGAGTTTCCTCCTAAAAATTCGCCCAGGGTCCATGTGGCTTCTTCTGTCCTAAGAAACTGCTGGTGCTGGAAAAGCACTCCTTCTGCCTGTCTTCTTTTAAGATTAAGGTAAATGTCAATATAAGCTGTCAGGATTGATCTTGTTTCTTTAATATTTTGGAAGATAATTAGTAGTATACATAGTAACTCTTATTTGAATTGTTGTTAAAACTCAATAGTGATTTTATTTTATCTGAACTTTTCAAATTTGTTGCTCATGATTACTTTGTTGAAGTTTTCTTGTTCTTTCTGATTCAGTCTCAAGAGATAGTATAATCCTATGTATTCATCTATCGTATCTAGGTCCTCTGCTTATTAGCATAAAGTGTTTAATAGTAGTAACTTAATATCATGTGTTATTTTTACATTATATTGTAATTTCTCCTTTTTCATCTCTGATCTATTTATTTGTGTACTATCTATATTACCCTCATGCATCTGAGAGTTTGTCAATCTTGTTTATTCTAGTTTAAAATGACTCTAGGATTCATTTACACTTTGCATTGTTTTCTTGATATTTATATTAAATGTTCTGTTCAAATGTTTATTATTATGTTCCTTGTACTTACTTTAGCATGGATTTTTGATGTCTTTCAATTTCTGAAGTAATGAGGTTAGGATATTTGTCTGATAACTTTCCTTTTTCTTTTCTGATGACAGCTTCAATTGCTATGAACTTTCAGTAAATTCTGCTTTTGTTGAGTCCCATAGGTTCTGATGGGTTGTGAGTTCACTCATGAATATTTTTCACAATTCTTTTATTTATCTTTTATCCCCTTTTTGATCAAATTATTGTTTAACATTGTTTTATGTCAAATATCTATTACTTTCTCTGTTTTCCTATAAGGTTTTACTTTTATGAAGATAATAATTTATAAATTATTTATAGACATATCATGTTCCAGGACCATTCACACTAGCAATGTCAACCTCCTTCCAACAGCAACCCAGGTTCTTTCTCACTCTCCAGCCTGTCTCCTTAACAGGCACATTTTTTAAAGTATGGCTTGGGAACCTTATGATTCCATGCTGTGACTCTGTGGTTTGAATATATAGACTTACCAACATTCTACGCTATGTATATTGGCTTTGTTTTATTGTCAATTTCTAACTTCAGGATTCTGTGGCAATGAAAGAAATGTAATATTATTTTTATATTCATGACTTTATTGGCACTAAGATTTTATCCCAGCTCAGAATACATCCTGTAATATGTTTCATGAGTGTTTGAGAAGAATGTATTTATATTTGGGATGTTTGGAGAATTTTGTAAAAAGTAAAATTTCATAATCTCAAATTTACAAAAAAAATTACCAAAATTCCCAAATAACAACAACCAAAAAAATCCCAATCATGATCACTAAACCTAACTATTGCTTACCCAAACCTTTAAATCATAATTCTAAAATTTCAAGAATGCCTAAGCCTATACCTAACACTAAGCTTAGAACTAGCCACAAACCTAAATGAAACCCTGAAATTTGCTTTACTTTAACACTATTGATAACCTTAGGGAAAAGAAAAGAAAAAGAATGGAGTTCTAGAAAGATTGTAAAGCAAATAAAATACTTACTTTGCATGTGAGTGTTGTGGATTTGACACTTGGCCCTACATAGGTTCCCCTGAGTAACACCTTGTGAAAATCCTGAGCAAAGAACCAAAAGTAATCCTGGGTACCATCACTTGGGTCCCATCCCCCCTACCCCCCAAAGAAAAGACAGGATAAATGGAAGAAGGGAGGTAAGGGGAATGGGAGAGGAGGGAAGGGGAGAGGAGGAAAGGGAAAGGGAATGGGAGTGAATGAGGAAGTTAAGGGAGAGGGTGTGGGGGGAAGCAGAAGAGAAGGGAAGTGGGGGAAAGTGAAGGGAAGAGAACAGAAGGGGAGGGGAGAAGAGGGGAGTGGAGGGCAGGGAGGGGAGAGAGGGAGGAAGAAAAGAAGGATGTTGTTAGGATATTTTAAATGTAGTTGGATTTTTTTATCTTGACTGACAGATTTGATAACATTTTATCTGTTAAAAGTCAAGTAGGTACCAGTATGATGATAATTTTATTGTGCATATTTTATCACTAATAATTGCTAATAATTTGAGTTAAATTCTATATTTTACATATTTATCCAGAAAAAATCTTTGCATACTTCTAATAATAATACTCAGATTCTGATTTATTCCTCCTCATTCTTTTTAAAAATTGACATATTGAATCACATTATTTTGGAATCATAGCACAGTGGTAGAGCGTTTGCCTTGCACGCAGCCAACATGGCCAACCCGAGTTCAATTCCTCCACCCCTCTCGGAGAGCCTGGCAAGCTACCGAGAGTATCTCGCCCACACGGCAGAGCCTGGCAAGCTCCCCGTGAAGTATTCGGTATGCCAAACACAGTAACAACAAAGTCTCCAATGGAGATGTTACTGGGCCCGCTCGAGCAAATCGATGATCAACGGGAGAGCCTTTACTTACTTACTTACTTAGACCCTGGGAAATGCACTTTTTGAGTACCAAAATTAATAAGATACATTTTAAGTATTTCTTTCATCTCAAACACATAAGTGATATTTGTTCTTTATGTTTATTTTAAATGTATTTCATTCTGGTTACATGGCATTAGGAGATGATAAAGCTTGCCATATCTTCAATGGTTACATAGTTTAAGAAAGTGTCACTATAACACATTTTATTTTTAAATATCACTATTAACTTGATTTCTATAGAAATTTTTACTCCATTACACAATGTGAAAATTAGAGTAAAGTCTCTATTTTTCACATAACTTTATTCTATCAAACCTCATTTTTATAAGAAAATTAGAAATTTGAAAAGAAAATGGAGAATAGCTGAAGGTTACTTTTTTTATGGTTCTAATCTTTTCCTTTGCTATTGAAGTTCTTTTAAATCACAAAACTGTGTTCTGAGGGTGGAGTAGATATACATGAAAATGGTAATTTCCCAAGAAGTAACTTTACTTCTATCAATAGAGAAACAAAGAAAAATCAGTCATGACACAGAACAATATTGCTATTAACATGCTTCATTATTGCATAATTGGTAAATACCATGAACCAAAGTGTGGTCTCTCACAGTGTATGCATAAATGATTTAACAGGACATTGCCAGATGACTGTCCCAAGGAAGATGTAAAAGAGCAACTTATAGAAAGTGACAAAGTACTTAGTTCATCCTATAAAATAAAGGAAATTTTTCTTGTTAGACAAAATCAGAGAACAATGTTATTTTTTCTTCTAAGAGCCAGAGAGATTTTAAAATATGCTTACCTTTATGTCACATATAGCATAAGAAGTTTAATTGGTATATTCATGAGGTAAACTTGTTTCTGAAAAAATAGGTGACTGAAATTCTTCTATGTACAAACTTGCATTTCATTATAAAGATAAAAATTATTATGGAACCATCGTGAAAGAAATTGAAAATATTACACATAAAAAATGCAGAGTCTCCTGCCTCTTGCCTGGTTGCCCTCACCGGGGCCCCTTGGAGGAGGGTAGGTTGAGTTTCCCTCCCAGCCCCAAGGCTGCGCAACATAATATTATCTAGTTCTTACTCTGAAGAACCTGGAAGGCTACCAAAAGTATCCTGCCCACAGGGTAGAATCTGGCAAACTCCCCCTGGCATATTCAATTTGCAAAAAACCAGTAACAATGATGGGTCTCATTCTCCTGACCCTGAAAGAGCCTCAAATATGGCACTTTCTAAAATCTCGGGGCTATTTTTCTAAAACAGTATGGACACTTCTCAAAAAATTAGAAATTGAGCTCCCATTTGACCCAGCAATACCACTCCAGGGAATATATCCCAGAGAGGCAAAAAAGTATAGTCGAAATGACATCTGCACTTGTTTGTTAATTGCAGCACTCTTTACAATAGCCAAAATCTGGAAAAAACCTGAGTGCCCAAGAACAGATAACTTGTTAAAGAAACTTTGGTACATTTACACAATGAAGTCCTATGTAGCTGTTAGAAAAGATGAAGTCATGAAATTTACATACAAGTGGTAGTACATGGAAAGTAGTATGTTAAGCAAAATAAGTCAGAAAGAGAGGGATAGACATAGAAAGATTACATTCATCTCTGGAACATAAAGTAACAAAATAGGAAACTAACACCCAAGAGTTGCCGAGATTAGTACCAGGAATTTTGCTCTATGGCTTGGAGGCCAGCCACACATGCTAGGGGAAAAGGCAGCTAAGATAGAGAAGGGAGCACCAAATAAAGGGTGTTGGGAGAATCCTCCTAGGATGGGAGAAGCATGCTGAAAGGAGACTATAGACCAAACATGATTGCCACTCAATGCTTCTTTTGCAAACCACAACATGCAAAAGGAGAGAGAGAACAAAAGGGATTGCCCTGCCACAGAGGCAGGGTGGGATGGTGGGGGGGGGGGGATTTGGAGGGATACTGGGATCAGTGGTGATGTAGAACGGGCGCTGGTGGAGGGATAGGTATTCAATCATGGTATAACTGAAAACCAAGCACAATAATTTGTAAGTCTACAACTGTACCTCATGATGTTTCACTAATAAAAATTAAAAATAATAAAAATAATAAAATCTCAGGGCTAGGACTGATGTCGGTGGGCCCCACGGGTGACTTATGTGAAATGGGGAGAAGAAAGACGGCCACTTTCTCCCCACCCTCCTCTGCCACCCGGAACCCTGGGTAGGCTAGGACCAGTAAAGTCTCCAGTGAGCACCTACTCGGCACGGGCCTAAGCCCTGCCAGCCCCACAAGGTGGCCGTCAAGCCACACCTGAAGTCCGCTTGATCTTCTCGGCACGGGAGTTAATCCCCGCCACCCGATTGCTTGGGGAGCCACAGACTCAAGCTGGGGCGAGAATTTGCTCTTCGCAGGAAAGGAGAGACCAGTCCCAAGCCTTACCCGAGGTTTCTGGGGTTCTTGTCTCGCTCGCAGAAAAGAATTTCAGGAGTAGACGAGCAGTGAAGTAACAGGTTTTATTTGGAGGCTTTTGGAGAGGGAGAGAAAGGGATAAGCAGATAAGCGGGGGAATGGAGAGTAAGAGAGAGAGAGAGTAACGCGTCCAGAGGGAACGCGGGCTTCTCCGAGGGTGGAGAGAGCGCCAAGTGGGCTCTCGAGCTGGTTCTTATAGATCCTTCTGACTCAGAATGTTCTGGAATCTCCTTGTGGCTGAGTTGCTGGAGTCAAACGGATTGAAAGGGGGTTCGAGAATCATCTGACTTGGAATGTCCTGGAATCTCCTTGGGGCTGGGTCGCTGGAGTCAACCGGATTGAAAAGGGGTTCTAGAATCATCTGACTTGGAATGTCCTGGAATCTCCTTTGGGCTGGGTTGCTGGAGTCAACCGGATTGAAAGGGGGGTTTTCGGAAAGAAGGAATTTCATGGGGAGGAGGCCCATATTTTCAGGGTCTGGGGATGGTCTTATCAAGTCTTTATTCTCTGTGTCCATAGGGTGGGTCGGTCCTAGAATTCTTCTATGAGACTTTGTTTCATTGCAGAGAGCCTTTCCCTATCTACCTGCCTACATCAGGACGAAGGAGACATTACTGGTGCCTGCTCGAGGAAATCGATGAACAACAGGATGACAGTGACACAGTGATAAAAACACTAAATATTTCTAATTAATTCTGTTTTATTATATTTTAAGTAATAGTGTTTTAATAAAAAATAAAATTTATATCATCGGTGTACAAAGTTATTACACACCACCATCACTGAAGTGCCCATCACCTACCACCTCTGTCACTCTGCCAATGTGATCTCAGTTCCTCTCCTCTATCCCCTCTATTTGTTGATTGACACTTGTAAGTTTAGTGCATTATGGTTCCTCCCTAAGCCACTGCACACGTACTACAGAACCTCTACCTATACTCTTTTTACAGGTCTAGTCAGCTTATTCATTTACCTTACTGCCCCTATCCCTTGCATCCTGGTTCTCTAAGGTCTATAATATAATACTAAGGTTTATTATCAGTTGATATTATCCATAATTTGATTTTTTTCCTCCATAAACTACAGAAAAAATGAGACCATCTTATTTTGTGATACCTTTGGGTTATTTTGCGCAGCATCATAATCCTATATTTACAATAAAAAACATAGAGGAACCCAGTTGCGTGGGTCCCGGGGTTGAGATCTCCAAGCCTGCTCGAATCAGGACTGGGCCTCCTCCACCCAGATTCCCCATTTTCTAGTAGTTAGGCAGTTACACCCACCAATCGTCCCCAGCACCATGAAATTTTGTCAACAGCCAAGTTCCACAGATTATAAAACAAAGCTCCCAGAAGCATGTGACCACCTCTCTTATAGTCTAATTCTCTGTCTCAAAGAAACCAGCCAGCTACCAAGAGTATCCTGCCCACATGACAGAACCTAGCAAGGCCCTGTGCTGTATTTGATATGCCAAAACCTGTAGCAATGATGTTTCTCATTCCCCTAACTCTGAAAGAGCCTCCAATATGGCAGCATTGGTAAGGGATGAGTAAGGAGAGGCTGCTTAAAATCTCGAGGCTAGGGCGAATGCAGATATTACTAGTGCCCGCTCAAGCAAATTGATGAATAATGGGATGACAGTAATACAGTGATACACTAGATTAGCTAGCCCCCCCTTTTTTATATTTTGGTAGTACAATATGCTGAAAATTTTAGTCATTTTTCACATACCTAATATTAATGTGCCAGGTAATGTCCCATTAACTATTTTATACAAAAACATTAGCTTGGTTAGTTGACCAAATTAGGATTGATTTTCTTAAGAGATGTTAAAATTTACACAAACTTAAGGGGATTTTTTTTACTATTTGGCATTAGTTATGTCACTGCCCAATCAATGATGTCTTGTTTAATTTTATTTGCTTTCTTCTGTCGGTGGAATTAAATTTGCCTCAAGTTATGCCTCAACTTATATGTGCTGATGTAATGCTTATGCATCAACTTATCTTCTACTAAATTCTTTGACTAATTTTTTTTTTTGTATTTTCTTTTTACTTAAGGGACTAATGGTATTATTGTAAGATTCAAATAATAATAAGAAAAAGAGTGGGCCCGAACTGACTGGACACAAAGCACTCGAGGCAGTGGTTGAGAGCCTCCTTCCCAGGATGGAGGATAGGCAAAGGATGGGTGATGGTTGGAGGAACAGGAACCTGGCTTCATGCTGTTCAGCAGTCAGTTTATTTTTCCCTCCTCTCCAGCATTGTCTGATCTCTCCCTTTACGGTGCAGTCTTAGTCATCGTTTTGGCCATAGTCCCGTTCATCAGCGTTCCATCATCCTAGTCTCCTCGCAGACCTCAAAGTTTCCAAAGTCTCAATTATCTTCTTTGTCTTCAGCGTCTCATCATTGACCTTCTCATCTCAGCATCTAGTGCTCAGGGTCTAGTCTTCAGCATCTAGCCTTCATTTCCCTCTCAGCATCAACTTCTCAGCATCTCCTTCCCAGAGTCCAGCCCACCTCTCCTGCCAGCCTGCAAGTCTCTGCCAGAATATTTCTGTTTTTTACCCCTTACAGCATAGTTATATAGGAGTCACGTAAGGTGGGGATACAAAGGTGGGGTTGAACATTATTATAAAAACAAAGAGAAGTAAAGGCATATCCTCCAGGAGATTAATTCAAGGACAATATCTCATCTAAAGAGATTACTCACGATTACTAGGAGATTCCACTCAAGGGTGGGATTCCATCCAGGGTGGATTGCTTTCTCTTTTGCTCAGCAGCTATTAGTCTATTTAAACAGTTAAAGTAAATTTACTTCTTATAATATTTCTATCAATGTCATTTTGTATGAGCACAGTAAAAGATATATTAAGCTTAAAGCTTGGTGCTTCCTGGGGACATCTCACAACATATTCCAGACCACAGTCCTCAGATAAATTAATCTTTCCTAATCCCAGAAGGTTCTTATTCAGTTACCTCTTTTTGGTCCATGACAGAGTTTTTCTCTGACCATGCGCTTAACTTATAGTTAAGTGTGATAGTGGTTGATCTGGCCCATTTTGATTCCAGGATAGCTCACAGCTTGCCCTGTGTCCATCCAGTTCCTCGACAGGACCCTGTTCTTGGAGTGCTAGGAACTAAGGGCAACTTGAGGCTTAAGTCAATTAAATATGGATGCCTGGGTGTAAATATTATTTTGGAGTCAATTAGCTCCAATGTTATAGAATAGCATCAACTGTCTTCATGTGTCTATACAAAAAAAAATTGCTAAATAAACCATACAAATGACATAAAGGAAAGAGAAGACAATATAAAATTATTAGTGCCTGATGGGATTTGGTCTGCCTCAGTTGTGAGAGTGGCTCAATGAACCTTAAACTTCCTGTGGGAGCAGCAAGGACAACCCAGTGTTATCCAACATATTATATTTTAGCCTTTGAGCTCTTATACATTAAAAATCATGTTGCATGAGACATAGGGATTGCATAAGTAAATTATACTTATATCTCATATTAATATTTTAAGTTAAGGCACTATTATTTAAAGTGATATTTATAATTCAGTTTCAGGCATACAATGTTCCAGCATCAATCCTGCCAATAATGTCAACTTCCCTCCACCAATGTTTTCCCATTCCCTCTTAACTTCTAGCTTCCTCCTTGAAAGATACATGTCTGAGTTGAGTTGCTGTAGTCTGAATCTCATGCTGTCAGTTTTTAGAACTGTGATGAGGCTTCCCTCCAGAGGGAAAGCTCACAGATATTATTTCTTTCAGTAGCCATTCTCCCCATATCTGTTTTTTTCTCTCCTTTTTGTATTCCTAAAATTCAGAGATTAGTCTATCCATTAATGCTATTAAGTATTTTACATTATTCTATTATCGTAATTCTCTTTTCTTTTGCTACTTCACTATTGTTACTGGCTTATATTTTTTTCCTCCTTTGTTATATTGATATGATTTTCCCCATTCAGAATTCTATTACTATAACTTGCCATTGTACACTTTAGTTCTTTCAATTTCACCTTAATATCTACTGTCATTATATAGAGTGTTGATTTGATGTCCTCCTGGACAAGGTTTGAGAATTTCTCTAAGCATAATGAATCGACTGGACTCTTGTCCCTATTTGACAGCGCAGATGAATTTTCTGTTTTACCCAATGACTTTAGAGTTTTGTGGGTTATAATAGTTGAGTTTTATATTTTTGATTTATTATTTATAATAAGCGACTACCGTACTGTTACTGCACTATACTGTTACTCATTGCTACCTTTACAGTGTTTTGGTGGGAAGGCTGCTACTGTACCTCTGGAATTCCATTTAGTTACCAGGACTTATATAAAGTATTCTGTGACAGAATAAAGACCCTGTAGTTCCCCACCAGTCCTTAGAGTATGTGGCTTGGAAGTAGTCACAAGAATGCTAACACACACTGCAGTTAAGGTTGTCAGCATGTCCCCTAGGAATGCACTAGATTGGATTCACAGATGACCTTAACTGGCGTGGTTCACTATGGCTGGCAGTGAGGAGAAGAGCATGAGGGACATAGAGAAATACAAAAGAGGTTTTCCAAAGTATGGAGGCTAATGCAACAGAGTCCTAGGGATGACTGGGTCTGAAAGCACAAGATTCAAGGTCACCACAGTGTATCTGATTAAACTTAGATTATGGCCTTAACTGACACAGTTCCCCATGACTGACTACAGAAGATGGGGGTGCATGATGCAGATATGTGGCTCAGAGATGGGACTTTGGAGTCTGGAGGCTGGGGAGTGGAGGTGTGTGCCCAGAATGCCTGCTGTGCAATAGCAAACATTCAGGGTCCATGCAACACATCTAACAAAGACTCTACATTAAAGGATCCAGCTAGAATGCCTATCAATATTGGCTAATCCCCTGGTCTTGGATTTAATAAAATATTGTTCTTTAAAATAAAGAATTTCTAAAAAAATACAATTGTAAGTTTTTGTGGAATAAATGTAATCTCTTTTCTGTGGCTTACAAAAATCATACATTTGTATACACTTTTATAAATCCTGGAATAAAAAAATCAGTTATTTAAGTACTAACACAAACATTAAAATTAATTCCACTGGATATCCTCTTGCAATCTTGTATTATATCACAATATAGGAAACTTTTTTTTATCATTTCAGTTTTATCTAAATAAAATGCAATGTCAAGCCATTTTTAAAAACAAAAGTATCTTAACAGTGAAAATGCTTTAATGTACTAAATGCCTAAAAATATTAACGTGCAATTATTGAAGACTTGTTTACAGATAATGAGCTAAAGTGTTGGCAGAATTTGCAACTCTGAATGCCTAAATTTTAGACATGGGATCCACCTCATCATAGAACTCTTATCAAAATGCTTGGTTGTTACAAATCTCTGTTAGCAGGGCATCCAGCAACATTTCCCTTTGGCTGGCAATTTATGTGGGGTTCAGCAGTATGTCCCGAATGCTCTGCGTTCTCATAATCATATTATGTCTGCTCTGCCTCATTTTGGAATTGGCGGTCTCAGAATGGTGAGCTGATATTCAGTTGGCTGCTCCCTATTTTATTTGTGGAGTGAGTTATTTAAATAGACCTTGATAATAGAAAATGCAGCTTTCCAAGTTTTAATGTCATACTCTTTACTTTCAATAATTTTTGGGTAACTATCTAATAACGAGCTGCTTCAGAACATATTTTGCCTTTGAAATCTCATACTCCAAATTATAGATTCTGATTTGAGAATAAAAAGTTAATAAAAAGTCCTTAAATATAAAATAATGAACATAATATCATACTATGTATGTCAAAAAATGTTATATATGCTTCACTGAATCTTCGCATTCAGAATATTTTCTTTCACTAACCTCCAAACTTCATACAATAAAAAATTAAGTGGAAAGCAGTAAATACTAAAATATATTTAAGTCTATATCTTCATTTATCCTTTTCTGGACCAAAGGTAGCTTTAAAGAATACCATTTTCACATCAATAAGATTATTGCTAAATTTATTTATCAAAGAATTAGATGCCAAGGGATATTTTAATAATTATAGGAAACAAATATATTCTCAGTCTCGGTGTAAATACTCATGTACCATGAAATTAAGAAGACATGCACCTACCAAAATTGGCATATAAATTACCTTTTGCATTATAGTTAAGAATAATAGAAAATATTCTAGCCTTTTTAAGTAATAAAAATTAAGCAATTCCACAGCTCCCTTCAGTAAATATCATTTGAAATGAGTCTTGAAGAAAGAGTAGCATAATTGCACAAAAATATTTTCTAGGCTTGAATTAAAAAGAAATGGCCTTTATGTTATTAGTTTATCTTTACTATGTCAAATATAGACAGATAAAATAATAAACATAACTGTACATGTAGGACTAATATTAATTATTAATTTTAATACCTCTAAAATAATGTAGAGTATGAATGTGCTAATGTATCTCCATCACAATCCATTTACTTAAACAGAAAGTAACTTAGTTTTCCACAAAAATATAATTTAGAATGATTGGTGTAGTAAAGAAGTGTAGCTTCACCAAAATCCTTACAGAAATATAAATATTCATTTATTGAAATTAAAAAAAAAGATTTGAAATATGAAACAGTACATTGAAGGGCTATCTAACATATTTTCCAACAAGCACATTGTTTTAGGTTTGAGAAAAAATTCCAGTTAGAAAATTAATCCTTATAAAAATATTAACATATCTTGCTTATTTGAAGTATCAAGGCTAGAAATTAAGAGTGTTGTGCATCACCATAACTCAATCTGATCCCTTTGAATTTACAAACAAGTAACTTTCAAATATTAATATATTTCTTCTCTTTCTCTTACTTTCTACTTTCTCCTTTGTCCTTTTTTTCTTTTCTTCCTCCTATGCTTCCTCTTCTTTCTCTTCCTCTACCTCCACATCCTTGTTTCCTCTTTTTCTTTTTTATCTTCCTCTTCCTCCTTCGTCTTCCTCTTCCCCTCACATCTCCTTCTCCTTCTATTCTCCTTCTCCTCCTCTCCTTCTCCTCCTTCTTCTTCTCTTTTTTCTTCTCCTTCTTCCCTTTATCCATCTTCCTCCTCCCCCTCCTTCTCCTCCTCCTTTTCCTCTTCCTCGTCTTCCTCCATGTTCTTCTTCCCCCGCCTTTATTTTAATTTTGAAATTTCCCTTGTCCTAGAAGTGGAAAGAAGTATTGAAATCACTTTACATAATATATACTTATTTATTATTATTACTTTAAACAATTAAAAAACATAAAGTTAAAAAATCTTAAAGTTAAAATTTTAACTTCAATTTTATGATAAGCTGTACATCTAAGTGAAAACAGCAGAAAAATTCACTACCATACAGAGATTATTAAAATCATATAGTCTATAAATTGAAAGGAAAATACAATTAGCTTTGTTGAAAATTGCATTAATCACTTATTCTGCCTGGAACTCTCAATTAGTGTTTTTAGATGAGTACAAAAAGAAAAGCTGTGCAATGTTTAAATGTTTAACACTGAAATCCTACTACAAATTATTAAATGATTATCAATTAATGTGATTATAAAACAAATCAGAATTTAGAATATTTTAAAATTAATACATTTTTTGAAATATGTTTTATGAATGACTAATGAATCTATAGATTGGTATATGCTTCCAAGAATAAAATTTTATCTGATGAAGTATGACAACTGAGAATAAAACCAAACTAATATTGCATAGTATAGATTATCTCTTAAAATATCACCACAATTGTGTAATTTTTAATCATCATTTTAACATATAAAAGTGATATTTGAGGTTGCAGGAAGAAAACTACTTCACAACATTAGTCACAAGTCATCAAATACCTATGCTGAGTTTATAGTACATACGTCAATAGTGAGCAAAAATAATAGATTAAAGAGTATTATTCTTAATTTTTAATACCAATATGCATTACCCAAGTTATGTATATATATATTGAATATGCATATTATCTTTACATCATCTTTCCAACTTTCTAATTTTGATAATTATAATTTTATTATTATAATAATTTTAATTTTAAATATTGTAATGGGACCCTGAGCGATAGTACAAGTAAACAGAGTACTTGCCTTGCAGGCATCTTATGATGCCCCATATTATTCCCAAACCCCACCAGGAATGATATTAGAGTAAGCCAGATTGCAATCTCTCTATTGGTTATTTTAAGATTCAGTCAACTTGACCTTTAACCAATGTTAAGACAAACGCATTTAAATATTTTTATTATTTTAACTTTGGTTTAGAAGGCATACTGAATATGTTTCTAGTGGAGCTGAGAGAACTGTATGTATTGCCTCGTTTCAACCTGGATGGGCAGTGGTAAGGGGAAGTGTTTTACCAACTTTGTGTAGAACACACTTAAGGGTGTTTTTGGTTTTTCCACCTGTAAGAGGAAGATAATCAACTATTTTAATTTTACAGAGATTATTAAGTCCCATGCACTACCACTCAGAATACCCATTACTCTTATTTATTTGCAAGTGTCATATCAAATGCTATGTTATATCCACTTAACAGCTATAAAATGCTTTGGAAAAGCATTTATTCATCTAGTTAAGAATGGATATTTACATTGAAATTTTATATTTTAAGAAATACAATTCAAGGGGGTATGGTGCCACCAGCAGGTCAACCTGTACCTGTGAGGTGAGTGCATCAGCAGCCTGATGGCGCCTTCAGACTTCCAGATATCTCAAAATTACTGCTGTGCATTTGGTCAGACCCCAAAAACTTGTGACAAAATTTACCAAGAAAGTAAACAGCCAAAAGTTAGGTATGTGGGAAACACACCCACAAACCACCTTCGGCTCAGCTATATAATTGGAGGCATGGTCTCTCTGGTTCCTGATTGAAGTGCTTAATGGCCATGATCCCAGAGACTCAGAAACAAATCTCGAAACCCAGCGGCTTTTGGAAAAATGCATCCAGACCTCGCAGTAGGTTACTGTTGCTAGGCCACCCAGGGAGGAAAGGGTGTCGTCCCTTTGCCTGCTTCCACCTGGCAGCTTGGTGGCCATCATTCTCCAGAGGCCATTAAACAGTCAGGTTTGGGCCCACAGTGACGAGACATTTTGGGCCTCACAGGATGGGGGTGGAGCCCCTCCCCACCCCAACGAGACCCCAAGTCATCGACCCTGAATGACCTTTCTGGCTCCTGATCAAGCTGCTTAACGGCCATGATCCCAGAGACTCAGGAGCAAATCTCGGAACCCAGCAGGTTTTTGCAGAAATCCCTCCAGATTTTAGTGTTAAAATTTCACAATTTCAAAATCCTGCGGCCACTCCTGCAGCCACGCAACATCATGTGTTATTCATAGCCAGCAATAGAAAACAAATCGTCTACTGTTGCCTTTTCAGTGGATCTGAGTGTTGGGGTAAAATCGCAAGTAATAATGGTAGGTCTGGTGTCAAAATATTGAATGTGATCAAAGTAGAGAGAGAGAGAGTAATATGGAAATCATCTGCCCCACAGGTAGGGGGAGAGTGTGGGATGGGGGTACACTGGGGTTGTTGGGGGTGGAGAATGGGCACTGGTGAAGGTATGGGTATTTCATTGTATGACCAAGACTTACTGTTTTGTAAAATCTTTGTAACTGTTCTCACGGTGATCCAATAAATAAAATTTTAAAAAAGTAAAAAAAAAGTAAGGTGGAGTTCATGAACGATTCAGTTGTCTAATCAGTGGCTGAATAAATAGCAGTACTCCTACATAAAAAAATAAAAAATAAACTTTTATATAAACTTTATTTCTTAGAGCAGCAATCGATATTTTGAATCTCTTTAAATGAGCTTCATTAATAAATTTTTGTTTTTATCATGTTTGTGTATTTGTCCTTGAAATAAAGCAAGCATAGTTTAATGATTTGGGACATATCTTGTTCATTTCTAACTTTTGTGTATTTCATAATATGCTATTAAAAGAATTTAGCAATAATTGGCTGTAAAAATTTGATAGATGACTACATTTATTGCAACTGTGATTTCAAAGTCCTTTTGCTGATTAAGCTTTATCATTACAAACAATTAAATATCTACTAATATAAAGGCTCACTTTTTTCATGTTAAAGTATTTATTAAAATTAAAATTTATTTAAATGCTTTATGTAATGACATACAATTTTGATTTGTATCTTTATTTCTTAGCTATGTAAAGTTATTGAGAAATAATAGAAGTTTTTAAAAACTGAAGGGTATTATTAAAACCTATGCATGTTTTTCATCAGTTTGCCTATAATTATAATTTTTATTATTATGACTAATATATCAAAATAAATTTCAGATGTCATGAAATAGATTGTTGTAGCTACGTTGTTCCTCTTTTTATGAGCTTAATGTGGTAAATTATCTTTTCTCCATATAACTTACCAAAACAAAGATCTCCACTATAGTTAAAATAATCACGGCTCAGGCTTTTGTTTTCTTTTGTTTTTTAATTTGACATCAGTGCAACCAGTAAGACATAAGTAAATTCTATAATATCTTGGTATAAAAAGTTTCAGACTCAAAGTATCAAATGAATTAATGAGTATCAAGAACATTTCACATTTGAATCAACTATAGTGAGAAATAGACACGTTCCCAGTACAGGTATACCAATAACATTTAGTTTCTGATTTCTTTTGTATAAAAAGTAGTGTTATTTTCTCATGTAGATAATGAGAAAATAAATTTAAGTGAATTGTAATCTTTGGTATTACTATAGTTTAGGGTTCATGTTTACAAGAAATTAACGTATAAGATTTTTTTTGTGGCGGGGCTAGTAGGGTTCATACCCCGGCAGTTTTCAGGAGTTATACCTGACGCTACATTCAGTATCACTCCTGGCAATACTCAAGGGACCATATGAGATTCGGGGATTGAATTTAGGTTGGCTGCATGCAAGGCAAGAAACTTACCCTCTGTATAATTTCCCCAACCTCAAGTTCTAAGATGTTATTTCAAAAATTTACTTTATGTTCTTCAGTGGTACATATGAGGAACATTTATATCATTGATTTGTCAACATTGGTTCCCCATGGGAGAGCATTTTCTTTAACTCTTTTGTTTCATTTTTATAACACTGACTTATCAGCTTGTCATAAAACTGACATTAATGTTCACAATATTTCAGTAATTAAATGTTCCAAAATAAATCCTACCAACAGTATGACCTCACTTTACAAGTGTTCCCAGTTTCCTACCCCTGCATGTACCCATATAGGCACAAATGAATATACTTTATATTGTTCAGTGCAATATGAAAGTAATTAGAATTATCAAAATGTAGATCTATGAAAGTCTATTTGTGATAAGATATCTCTGAGTAGTGTTATAAAAGCCATTGTCTGAGAAATTACTGGGCTGAATGAACCTTCTGTGGTATAGGTTAAGCTCTTTGAGCTTGGTGGTTTTCTATTGAACTTTGTGATCCTAATGAGCTGGGAGTACTAACATTTGGGCAGTTTACTGCTCCAGCAGGTACAGAGCTGGAATTATTTGCTGAGTTGACAGTTTTACGAGGTTATGTTGTGAAGCCCGGGGTTTTCTGTATGTTGGAGGGCATGGGGTGTGGTTTCCTGCTGCTTTGCCTTTAGGTAGAAAGCAGAATCTTCTCACACCCCCGCCCCATCCTAAAAGGCACCAATTTTGTCAGCTCCAACTAACCTACAAGAGAAGATTCAGTAGCACTATGTTCTTTTCATAAATATGTGGAGCTGGGTTATTTCCCTGCTGGAAGATGGTCTAATTCTTATGATTTTTATGTACAGTTACCATACATCACAGGTTATCTTTAAAGTTCCTAACACGTTATTTCCAGTGTTCTTAGGTTAATTCTAAGTCCATCTCTTCATTGACCCCCAAGCTTCCCCTTGACTTCTTGGTAGATGAACAGGCCGGGTTTTATATTCCATCAATAGAATATTAAGTGGATAAATGATCAAGGTAAGAAGTTAAACAAATAACATCTGAAATATTCCTCATCATCAATGCAAATTTTCAAATATTTTACCAAATTATTTCTAAAAGAAGAAAATATCATTTGTGCTTTCACCAAAGACTGTCTATTCTCATTCACTTCAATGTTACATAGCTCCTATAATATTTCTAGAAGTATTTTATTTGCAACAACACAACTGGAGTTTGAGCCAATTGAGAAGTTGAGAATACGTTTTAATCTTACACACTTCCAAGGATACTGTCAAATATTTAGAGCTTAATGAACAGTATTACAGTGAAAAAGGAAACCAAATGTGAAGATTTTATGTCAGTAAAATGAACAATATTAAGTGTGAACCAAGAAAATAAATGTTCATGCATTTACTGTAGCACTGTCCTCCAGTTATTCATCAATTTGCTTGAGTAGGCCCAGTAACATCTTCATTGTGAGACTTGTTGTTACTGCGTTTGGCATATTGAATACTTCACTGGTAGCTTGCCAGGTCTTGCCATGCGGGTAAGATACTGTCGTTAGTTTACGGGCTCTCCAAGAGGGGTGGAGACACTGAACCTGGCTTGCAAGGCAAACGCCCTACTGCTGTGCTATCTCTCCAGCTGTCTGGATGCATGCATTAACAAAAAAGCATATTTTCTAAAAATTGAGTATTAATACTGTCGGGTTCTACTGATAACCTACAATGAGAATGAAGCTATCAAATTTAGCAAATTGTAAATAATTAATTATATCAAATCAATCTCATCACAGGATTCATCTCAAAGTTAATGGCTGTAGAATATAAAAGGAGCTAAAAAGGAGCAATCACAGATATTATTTCAAAAATTATAAATGGTGAGAGGAAAGCTAGAGGTACAGATGAGAAAACAAAGTGAAACTGTACTATTTGGGAGATTAGGGATACCAGAAGGATATACTTAAATATACACTTAGGTATAATGTCAGATCTTAGACAGAACCTCTCTAAACTTACATTAATGCCCAGTCACATGCATTCTATGGATGCTAGTCCTTTCTTTCATTACATTTTCTTACATATTTTAATATTTCTACCAATCCCTAAAGGCTAATTCTATTTTTTCTTTTCCTTCCTAAATCTTGCCTCTGGCTCAGATATTATTATATTTGTTCTTCCTTCACTGAATTCTTCTATCATAAGCAGCTCCTCATATTGTGAAATATTATGAATTATATAATAGATCCATTACAAAGTGTTCTAATAATGAATTAAATTATGGCCAGCAAATATGCATACTACTCTTCTCTTTTCTAGAATACATGGCAGACTTAGATAATTGATCTATATGCTTTTTGTTTTAATAACAAAAGCAGCTTTAAAGTAAGAAATTTAGCAAGCTGATTCTAATCAAATGAGCATACAAAGATGAAAGTGGTGTCAATCTTGAGAGGGTAATCGGTTAAATTGAGGCCATATATTTAAACCTCCAATTTATAATTTTAAAACATCTTTAGTTTTAATCTAAAAATGACTTCACTTTGAATGTTAGACAGCTTTCTTGAAGGTTTATTCTTTTCAGTGAAAATAGACACTGTACTTAGTATTTTTAAATGTCAAAAAATAATTGTCTTGTGCCATATTCTCAGAGACCAAAGTTAGACATCAACAAAAAATTGTCTTTTGTTTTTTAATAAGACAAAATTATTAAATATTATATACTTTGAATAAAATGAAAAATTCACCAACCTCTAATTCATGGAGATACTAACCACACTATACATGCAAACACACACACACACACAAACACATACACACACATACTTATAAATACCCAGTCACTGTTCAATAGCTAAAGAGAATCTATTAATTTCTGAAACACATTTATTTTAATCTTATGCATGTGCAATTATTTTGTAGATTTTGCTTTTTTTGGTCATACCTGGTGGTACTCAAGGTTTACTCCTGGTTATGAACTCAGGAATCACTTCTACAAGGATCAGGGGACCATAAGTGGTATCAGTCATCAAACTTGGGTCAGTCACGTGGATGGCCTTACTATCCACTCTATCTTCCTGGACATCTTAGGTGCTTCCTCTTGTTGAATCAACCTTTAAATTCTAGTTAATTCATTCTATCTTTAAAATGGCAAATGAACAAACTAAAAATTTAAGCATTTATTTTTGGTTGATTTATTCTGCATCACTATTCACAAGGTGATATTTCTAATTTCATTTCCTTTCTGTAAAACTCATATACTTTTCTCTTCATTCAAAGCCTCATTATATGATTACATGAACTAGAATTTGAATCAAATATTATATCTATTGTTAATAAGGTTTATTAGTATATAAATCATGAAGCTTCTGAAAAAAGATTGAAAGATATATGAGAAAGAATATGCAGCTGGTAAGTCACTACATTTCATATTCTGAAAGTTTTTTTCATGATATATATATTATATCAACATAAAGACTGTTAGTATGTCTGTGAAAGTATTCCTTTAAGCATGTTTTGAGGATGCTTTTGTACCTTCCCTCTAATCAAATTACTCAAATCCCATGTAAATAGTAAATAAAATGTATAATAAATGTATAGTACCTATTGTGTATGGACATCAAGTAATTCAATTCACCGTCAGGGATAGGAATTACTTAGTTACTTTCTTGTTGTAGTGTTTTACAATTTTATATTTGTATTTATACTTTTATATTTGTATTTATGCATAAAAAACTAAACTGAATCTCTATCTTTTTCTTAATATTTTACTCATGCTAAAATCCAATCTTCTAATTTCAAATATATACTCATGAGGACAATCTCCTACCTATTGGCTTTTAATCACAGACTACATCATGAAAATCATAATGATTTCTCATATTTTCACCAAATTTATATTCCTCTTTCATCCCCCATACTTTCAAATAGAGAAATATACTAAGTTTACCTAGTTATTAACTAAGCTTATGAAAAAGATTTCACTGCTTCCATCAATTTGAGAAAAAGTAATATTCACACACACACACATATAATTTTATTTGTAGAGCTTGGAGAGATAGTATTATGAAGAGGGCATTTTACTTATAGGTACGTGACCCATAGTTGATCCCTGGCTACTTATACATTGCTTTAAGGAATGCCAGGGGCACAGAGCCAGGAGAAAGCCCTGAATACCACTATAGCACATGTGGTCCAAAACAAACAAAACTTCTGCATAATAAATCCTTCCTTTGAATGAGCTATGCATTCTTTTAATGGCCCCTCATAATTTCCCATAAATCTGTAAAACTTTACTTTCTTCAGACGCATGAGTTAGAATTCACAAACATTTCTTTAGACAAAATGAAGATATATGTGTCTATAAGTAGGTGGGTCATATCATACTGCATATTCTTTTAAAAATTGGGCTATGGTACAGTCTTCAGGATACATAGCTTTATTGTTGTCTCTAACACCCCAAATGATGATTAAAAAACTGTCGTCGTTTAAAGAGGGGATGTCTAGCTCACCCTTGGCCCCAGTGTATACGAAGAAAGAAAGAAATGGAGTGAAGGGCAAGGGGAGAAGAGATAGATGGGAAGAAATGGGGTCAGAGGTGAAGAGGATTCACTTAAATTGGTGATATTAAGGAATAGTAGAATTAAATATCCAAACCACAGAATCAACAACATTGAAATAGTGAAACAGATCTAAACTTTAATAATCAAATTAGAAAGGTTCCTGTCGAGATGGCAGGCTGAAGCTGGTTGGGGGTGGCTGGTTGGGTTAGGATAGGAGAGGAGACCTGAATATAATGGTGGAGAAAATTTGGCACTGGTGGAAGAATCGAAGATGAAACACTGTATGTCAAAAAACAACTATAAATACCTTTGTTACTCGGGAGTTTTAATAAAATTAATTTAGAAAGAGAACTGTTAAAATATATTAATTGCTAAGGCAATTATGAAATGGCACTGAGCAGATAAGTTGTGGTGGGTTACAAAAGTTTTTGATAAACACTGGAATTATTTACTTATGAAAAGTTGCATATCTTACATTAAATTGCCTTACATTTTATATTAATATTTACTGAACAATTATTATAGTGAAAAGCTTTCATGCTACTAACCCCACATATTGCTGCTGTTTAGTAGAAAATTATGGATATATAGATACATATGTACATATATCAGATCATATTATCACATATTATAAACTAGAGAGTATTGTCAAATTGTGCTCAGTAGATCTTTGAATTCATCACCAATTTGACAGTTAATTTACATATGATTTCCTGTTCTAGAAAATTTCTGCCACTCAACTTTTATTTAATTCCGTTTATTTAAAAACACAACCTTAATGTAGTTATGAAACGCATGCCTGAGAAAGAAAAAATAGAGTAATTTCAACTATAGCAAGTATTTAGAACAATAATCAAAAAAGAGAACTATCCTCATCAAGCCCAAAATTACAACTTTTTTTGGTCATGATTGCAATTATGTTTTTGGTCATAAACAACAACAAAATGCTTATTACTCCATATTTTAAAAATATGTTTGAATTTAAAAGATGATTTATATGTTTAAATTCTATTTAACTTTCAATGGCTGATTTTAAGCTTCATTCTAATTTTCCATGTAACAGCTCAGTCTAAAATAAAAGTAAATATTTTGAAAATTTGTATTACATAAATGGAAAATTTCTTTTTTATGAATTTTCCCATCAATCACTTACTATTATATTCATAAAACAACTTTCTCAGATAAATTTTAATAAATTTAATAACATCCTTAAATTAACTTCCATTTCTTCAAATTCAAATATAATAATTTTCTATAGCACACTAGATAAAATAATATCTATTTGTAATTAATTAGTACTCCAACTATCACTATCATTGTTCTCCCGTTGTTCATCCATTTGCTCTAGAGGGCCCAGCAATGTCTCCATTGTGACACTTGTTACTGTGTTTGGCATATCGAATACGTCACGGGTAGCTTGCCTGGCTTTGCAGTGCGGGCAAGATACTCTCAGTAGCTTGCCAGGCTCTCCAAGAGGGGCGGAGGAATTGAACCTGGGTTGGCAGGGTAGGCCGCATGCAAGGCAAATGCCCTATCTGCTGTGCTATCACTCCAGCCAAAAACTACTTCTTTCTATTTTTTAATTTGAGAAAGTAAACTGAAATTTATTTTTAATAAATTTGAAATGTTTAAAATATCCAAAAATATTTTGAAATTTTGAAATGTGCAAAATGCTATAGTAATTTTTAGCACACTTCTTCTTATCAGATATAGAATGATTTCTAACTTAATCTTTTACCAATTGAGCAGCAAATCTTCATTTCTGCTCAGAAAACACCAGTTATCTTACTCCTCCCATAAATTTGATTAATTTAATTTTTTTCTTAATTTTCATTTTTGTGCTACACTTGACTTTGATCGGAGCTTTCTCCTGGCTCTGTTCTAGGGGATTACTTCTCATACAGCTTTGTGGACCACATAGGGTGCAGAAGATCGAATCAGATTTGACCAAATGTAGCATAAGTGCCTACCCACCTACTCTATCTCTCTACTTCCTTAAGATGTATTAATGTGTGAATAAAATAGTATTTTATTTTTTTTTAAAGCTGAACTGATTTCACTTTGTTCATTATGCTTATACACTTAGCATGGCTTTCTCAAGGGTTATGGTGCCATATATGATAAATTCTTCTTGTGCACTTTATTGGAGAAGGTCGGAGGAAAATCTGGAGTAGGGATGGAGGAATACTCCCTTCGATTAAAGAACAAAGTAGGTGATGATATTTAGAAAGATTATGGTAGAGTTGCATAATGGAATATAAGTGTGGAAGTTTATAGATAGTGTAACATCTAGTAGGTCATTTTAAGGATTGCTTTTACAGGGGAAACTTTTGTTTGAGCTGATCTGACTTGACATTTTAATAGAATCACTCTAGCAACTGTGTGGAAAATAGAATGGGGGCAAAGGTGGAAGCCAGGAGATCAGTCACAAAGATATTGCAATAATCCAGGCAGGAGATGATGGTGACACACAGTGAATTGTTAGCAGTGGAGGTGGTGGGAACTGATTGGGATAATAGCATGTTCTGACAGAATTTACAGGGAAGTATGATGGAAAGAGAAGTAACAAGTCTGACTGCATTTTTTTAGCATTAGTATTTTAGATGAATGAGTTGAACATTAAGATTGAAAGAAAATCAAAAGATCAATGAGTCAATTTTCAGTATTTCTCTTAATAAAAGGAGGATAGAGATAATAAATACTTACACAGTCTCAAAACACAATTGGAAATGGTTTGAAATGATTTTCCATAATGTAATACGCAAGTGGTTAATGAAAATAAATTTATACAAATCAATAGCAAAAGATGAACTATTTGATCGAACATTATTCAAATGACATCAATAAACAATGTACAGAAAAAGGAAAGTATCAAAATGATAAATATCTTAAAGAAAATTTAAACTATAAAATAAAGGTTCTCATCTTACTTGCAAAGGACTCTGTGTGTATGGATGTATGTGTCTGTGTAAATACATAATCAAGAGAAAAATGAGATTAAATAAATAATCCCATATTTATGCTTATAGTATATTGTAGATGTTAAGTTTGCTTAACCATCTATTGCTAACTAACACCATTAAAATATCGATGCATTTTATGGTAAATTAAAATAATAATACAAAGGGCATGTTTTAAATCATTTCTAAAACATTTTCAGAATTTTAAGATGATAGTGAACAATGTAATTGTGAAAGTACTTTAAGAAATTTTTATAATGGTCTTTTGCTTGATTGAACAGCAGGTAGTCAAATTATGTGGAACTTGTTTTCATTTTTATGGTCTATGATTTTATAAAATGACAAAAATTCATAATATAATAATTACATAATTGTTATTATTATTTGACCATATAAATTATGAAATTGCTTTTTGGTTTGTAATTATAAAATAAATACATGTACAATAAAATAGGTTTGACTGATCTTCATAATATACTTATAAAATAATACAATATACTATGTTCATTATTAAATCATGTTGAACCCAATGTAAACAGAAACAAACATAAGGTAAGATGTATATCCTCTACCTTGATCACTTGATATCCCATTACTCATCGATTTGCTTGAGCAGGCGCCAGTAACATCTCCATTCATCCCTGTTGGTGCTAGTGTAGCCGAATGGCATCTGCTCGTTCTAGGAACAAGAAGAGCCTCAAAGAGATTGTTCAGGGTCTTGACGAAGAAGTCTGATCATCTTGTAGGTGGGCAGCCATGCAATTTTTTGACATCCCACAGAATCCACTCAGTAATGGCTCTAGTCCAGATGTCGTCTCTAAATCTCATTACATGTCCAGCCCATCAGATTTTCGATGCCTTAGCAAACGAGACAGCATCCCTGATTCCTGAGCATTGACAAAGGTCAGAACTCCGGACTATTTCTCTCATTTGAGTGAAGCATGATACTCCAAGCATAGCTCTTTCGATTCCTCTTTGAGGACCCGAATAGCATTCTCATTTTGTTTTCGTAGGGCCCAGGTCTCTGAGGCATATGTTAATGGAAGAAGAACAGCAGAATCAAAGAGATGTGCTTGGAACTGGAGGTTCTTCATTCTCTTAGTTATTTCTTCAATGCTCTTGAAGGCGTTCCAAGCCACTCTCTTCCTCCTGCACAACTCAGGTTCCAGGTCATTCGTCATGTTGACATCTCGAACTAGGTTCAATGTAACTGTTGCATTCGGAGATGGTCATTCCATTTAGAGTGAATGGAACATCAGGAACAAGACTGTTTCTCATGAATATTGTCTTTGTGAGATTCAGCTGTAATCGACCATTCCACACTCACGGTTGAAGTCGTTCAGCATTTGTGCTGCTTGGCTGGTTTGTTGTTATTAGAACGATGTCATCAGCAAAGCGGAGGTGGCGTAGTTGTCGACCCGACCATCTATCTTCACTCCCATTTCTTCCCATTCCAGTCGTTGCATGACGTTCTCGAGGGTGGCACTGAAGAGTTTCGGTGAAATGATATCACCCTGCCAAACCCCTCTATTGACATGGATGATCGCTTCTTTGTAGAATAGTGAGATCCTGGTAGTGAATCCATAATACAGCTCATGGAGGAGCCTGATGCATTGAGTTTGAACACCCTGATGGGCTAGGGCTTTGATGACCGCTCCCATCTCAACAGAATCAAAGGCCTTCTTTAAATCAATGAACATTAGACAGGGTGGCATCTTGAACTCCCAAGAAACCTCAATGAGCTTGGTTATCATGTGGATATGGTCGATGGTGCTGAATCCTTTTCAAACCCGGCTTGCTCTCATGGTTGTACTTCATATAGTGTTCTGCCAATCCTATTAAGGATGACTCAAGTGAACAGCTTGTAGATGATAGACAATAGGCAGATTGGGCGATAGTTGCCAATGTCATGGGTGTCTCCCTTCTTGCATAGTAGTACAGTCCTGCTGGTTTTCCATTGGGACAGAACCTTGCATTCAGACAGGTAGCATGTGAAGAGCTGTTATATTGATGATTATTGATGGTAGTTTCTTCAGGTGTTTAGGTCTGATATTATCTGAGCCAGGTGCTGTTTATTTCTCTACCGACAAAATGCCGTGTTGGAATTTGGAAGGGAGACTGTTGGGAATGTCATATCCATCCTGCAGAATTTGGTATGTGGGCAAGTGTACATAGCTATTAAAGAGATTTGAGTGGAAGTCATGAATAATCTTCTCAATTACCCTTCCTGAAGATGTGATAGATCCATCAGGACGTCGCAGGCCAGTCATCTTGATCTTGTAGTTGGTGAAGGACAGGTGGGCATTATGAATGCTTTTCCCGGCTTCTGTCGCATCTACCAGCACTGCTGCTCTTCTCTCTTTGAGGTCTTCCTTGATCGCTTCTCTGCACTGCTTTGTGAGCTAGGACGTTTGCTTGTGGTTTCCTGAGGCATGCACCAAACCACGTTGGCGAATAATCTCAAGAGTTTTCGAAGACAGGTGATTTTTTGTGGTAATCTCTCTCTTGGCGTTCTTCACACAATCATGGAGATGCTGAACCAGTTGATCATATTCCTCTTCAATGTTGTCAATAGCGGCATCTTCCCATGTTGCTGCAACAGAACCAAAGAGCTTCCAGTTGGTGGTCATTCTGGGAGTGCTCTTCTTAAACTTTGCATTTTTTTCTCCCCACTCTGTGAAGTAGAATTTTGCATGAAGGAGACGGTGATCCGATCCTGTTTGGAATTTTGGGACAACAGCAACATCGGTCAGGCAAAACCGTCGATTGAATATGATGTAGTCTATTTTGTTTTGGAACCTTCCACAGGGAGACTCCCATGTTCAACGTTTAGATTTGGCCTTCTGTAACTGTGAGTGACCATGGGTGATCTTGGTTGACATGATGAACTCAGACAGTCTAACACACTGTTCGTTCCATTCCAGGCCATGGGTCCCGATGTGGAGTTCTTTGGCTGATCTTCTCGGTTCTATCTTGGCATTAAAATCACTGACAATGATCTTGTAGAAGGTGTGATCTTCTTTATAAAACTTCTGCAGCTCCATGTAAACTTCTCAATTTTTCTTTCACCGTAATTGGATGGTGGTGCATAGACAATGAAGGTAGAAACTGCCAGCAGTAAGCCTCATCTATTCAAGTGTAATCATCTGATTTGGGTTGTTAGGCATTTGAATGAATCAATGCCCATGTCTAAGTTCGTGTTGACAAGGACACCAACACTACCGAAGCCTCTTTTGTTGCATGTTCCAAGGAACAGTTCTTCTTCAGTGTGAAAACAGCGTGAGGTAATTGATGCCTTCTCGTCTCGGTCAGACCAATGATATCATACTTAATCTTTCATGCTTGTACCATAGGTCTTTGATGGATGCATCAGATGCCAGAATACATGCATTGAAAGTACAGACAGTCATTTTTGTCTTTCTTTGTTTTGGGAGCCTAGTTCGGCCTGTAGATTTTATCAGTCTCTCCTTCCACATCCTTCTCAACCCTGCCATATTCAGAGTCAGGGGAATGAGACCCATTGTATTTACTGTATTTGGCATATCGAATACACCATGGATAGCTTGCTAGGCTCTTCCTTGTGGGTGGGATATTCTCGGTAGCCTGAAAACACAACTAAACTTTACAGGTGTTCCTATTCAGGCATATCTGCTGGTATGATACTCTCATTAGCCTCCCGGGTTCTCTGTGAGTGAGAACTAGAGAATAAGAAGTCGCACAATACCGGGAGCTTGGTTTTATTGTCTCTGGATCCTGGCCATTGATGGGGTTACACAGCAGTTGGTAGGTGTAGCTGTTTAGCTACTGGAAGGCCCAGTCCCGAACCGAGCAGGAACTCTCAGCCCTGGGTCCCACACAACTGGGTTCCTCTGCCAGTTTCTTCATGCATGAGGCTCATCCAAGCGTGTGGAGAGTGGTCTCAGTGTGGCTTTGGCTGGGTCCCGGAGGTCTTCAGCTATCGGGCCCTGGTGAGGACAGTCAGGCACGGGGGTTAGGAGACTCTACTTTGTTCTCTTCTGGGAGCTTGGTGTTATAGTCTCTGGATCCTGTCCGTTGATGGGGTTACACAGCAGTTGGTGGCTGTAACTGCTACTGGAAGGCCCAGTCCCAAACTGAGCAGGCTTGGAGATCTCAGCCTCAGATCCCACACACCTGGGTTCCTCTGCTGGTTCCTTGATGCATGAGGCTCATCCAAGTGTGTGGAAAGTACTCTCAGCATGGCTTTGGCTGGGTCCCGGAGGTCTGCAGCTGTAGGGCCCTGGTGAGGACAGTTTATTGATTGACATCTACATTGATGCTTATTATCTGAAGATTCCATATATTAAATTTATTTACTTAAATATTTATACATAAACACCAAATCAGTCTCATTTTCACTTCATTAACTCTGGCAAATATTTAACTAATATTTATAAGTATTCAGAAATCTAAATCTTCTTATAAATGTTTCCAGCTATATGTTGAATAAAGCAACACTCAAAAGTTTTGACTACAATATGCAGCCATGTGTCCTTTCCACCAAATATTTAGTGAGACATTAGTTTTTAAAATCTGCTCTTGCACAGAAAGATTGCATTCATCTGGGTAACATAAAGTAACAAAATAGGAGACTAACACCCAAGAGTGGCCGAGATTAGTACCAGGAATTTTGCTCCATGGCTTGAAGGACAGCCGCACACTCTAGGGGTAAAGGCAGCTCAGATAGAGAAGGGAACACCAAATAAAAGGTGCTGGGAAGATCTACCCAGGATGAGAGATGCATGCCGAAAGTAGACTATAGACTGAACAAGGTTACCACCCAATGCCTCTTTTGCAAACCACAGCACCCAAAAAGATAGCGAGAACAAAAGGGAGTGCCTAGCCACAGAGGCAGGGTGGGATGGGGGGATGGGGGGGGAGGGATACTGGGATCCATGGTGGTGGAGAATGGGCACTGGTGGGGGGATGGTTACTCGATCATTGTATAACAGAATCCCAAGCACAAATTTGTAAGTCTACAACTGTACCTCATTGTGTTTCACTAATAAAAATAAATAAATAAATAAAAAATTAAATAAAATCTGCTCTTGTAGGTAACTGCTTAAAATGAATGCCAATGAAGTGCTATACGAAGGCTGTTCTGTGCCTTACAATGAAAATGCGTTTATTACATAAGTCATTTTTAGGCATAAATAATAGTACTATTAGCCTTGTTTCTTCTTATTTATACTAATACAGTGTTTTAAGTATAAATAGATGCTTTAAATAAGTTACATAGTGATTGGTTGATGAAATTTGAGCAGAAAATGTAGGAACTGAATCCATACCTGTTTTTAGAGGGTTCTTAATTATCTTCTAAATCAATAGTTGTGGTGATATTTTCATTGGTCACAGTCATTGAAAAGAACTATAATAGGCTATACCTATTTGGCTATAAGCCTCATTTTCCCAATGGTAATAATGAATTTTGAAACACGGAATCCTCAAGGATTTACAATAACTACAGTTAGAAAGAGGCTGGAGTGAAAGCAGAGTGGGCAGGGCATTTGCCTTGCAAGCCGTCAACCTGGGTTTGATTCCTCTGTCCCTCTCAGAGATCCCGGCAAGCTACTGAGAGTATCCTGCCCGCACAGCAAAGCCTGGCAAACTCCACATGGTGTAATTGATATGCCAAAAACAGTAACAACAAGTCTCACAACGGAGATGTTACTGGTGCCCTTTTGAGAAAAACGATGAACAATGGGAAGACAATGCTACAGTGTTACAATCAGAAAACAACACAAGTGCGTAAAAGAATTTTGAGATTACACTCTGGTGTGTGCATATTGACAATTTTATTTTTAAATGAGGCACTATAATGATGAATTATGAATTAGTAGGATTACATGAAGTTCTATCAGTATATTGGAATTAACATCATAAAGAATTACAATAACCTCCTACTGAAAGTTGAGTAATATATCAGTAAATATCTCAGACTGTTACAATTAATGTGCAGCATAAGATACTGTTTGCCAAGGTTGATTTTCTTACTTATTATTAAAAAATCAGGGGCTGGAGTGATAGCACAGTGGGTAGGGCCTTTTGTCTTGCACAATGGCCAAACCGGGTTTGATTTCCAGCATCCCATATGGTCCCCCTAGCACCACCAGAGGGAATTCCTGAGTGCATGAGCCAGGAGTAACCCCTGTGCAATGCCGGGTGTGAACCCCCAAAAATTTTTTTAAAAAATTTAAAAATCAAGAACTCAGAGTTCTTGGTACTTTTGTAATTTATGTTCTGAAAAGAATATTCTGTGGAACTTAATGGTCCTAATAAAATGAGAAAAATAGACAAACAACCATATAAAATAGGAAGCTCAAAATACATGTCTTCCTTTGTAAAACTGGTCTTTTGTATAGTCTGAATATTACTTTTGTCACAATCCTTTGAGCTGAAATGGAGAATAAGGCATACTTTTTAAAAGTCAGCTTTTTAGTAAAATATATTTTAATTAAATATGTGTCATCAAAATTAGGTGTTAAAGTTTGAAAATATTAAACAATTATAAATACTAAATTTTATAATGTATAGGATGTGGAGAGTTTTTTAAGTCATAATGGTCCTATACAAATGAAACAGGCATATTTTTTTAATAGTTCAATCAGGTGTTATAAAATCAGCTTAAAGATCTGAAAAACTGGGCTGGAGTGATAGTACAGCAGGTAGGCCATTTGCCTTGCACGAAGCCCATCCGGGTCGATTTCCAGCATCCCATATGGTCCCCGAGAACCACCAAGAATAATTCCTGAGTGTAGAGCCAGGAGTAACCCTTGTGTATCACCAGGTATGACCCAAAAAGCAAGGAAATAATCTGAAAAACTAACCGCTCTGCATCATATTATCAATTGACTAATGTTGATGTTTATAATGACCCTGCATTTTTTCTCACTAATTATTTGCATTTATGCTTTGTAAGATAACACTTTGCGAGTATATAATATTAATACTAGTATGCTCGTTGGAAAGGCTATTGGCTCATAGAGCTGCAGATAATGCAGAAGACCAGGTTTGAACCTGCGAACAACCACAAAGTATCATGGGCATGTGTGGTCCCCAAGGTAAACTATAATTTTAGAAGATAAATAAGACACTACCTTCCATAGAAATTTATCTTACTTAAGAAGAAGTTTTACAGTATGTTGGGGAGGGGGGGAAGCACTAACATGACATCTTATAAAATATTGTATTTTTAATATATATATTCTAATAAAATATAACCAAAATGTTTGTACATTTAAAATCAGATAACAGCCAGATTAAGGGACTATGATAAGAATTAATATTTCAGTTTCACAACAACTGTTCCAGAGCATTGGTTGCTTTAAAAAAATGATAGAGCTACATATCCAAGTCACAGAATCAACAATACTGAAATCACAAAATCCACTGTTTAGCAACTGACCTTAAAAATGTGCATATTAAGAAAGTAGACTATGGACGTGGAGGGTAAGACAGGGAACCTAGATCATAGCTAGAGGGAAGTTGATATTGGTGGTGGGTGTGAACAGTGCTGGAATATTATATATCTGAAAAAACTATGAAACTTTGCAAATAACCATGCTTTATAGCAATAATAATAAATTTATTCTCTTCTCAACTTAAAAAGTAAATATTCATTCTCCATTCAAAAAAATTCTTTCAAACTATGCCACATTTTTTCTTTGCATCAGAACAATAGTGCAGTGAGCAGGGCACTTGCTAACAAGCAAAGGTCAAAATAAAGTTATTGTTTTATAATATTAATTATTAGAATTATTTTATATGTAATAATAAACTAATAAAAGTTTAACACCATCTATTCTCATGTAACCTCAGTACACATGGGGACTCTACTGTCCTCTCTGTTTTGTATTTCTTAAAAAAGAAATTTAATCTTAAAGTGGGTTTGTTCTTCCAATGGTGAAGAAACTCTTAGCTATATAAATTTAACTACCTGATGACAGTCAGACCCCACTTCACCCCGCTTCCCTTGCCTGATACAAATAAAAGGCTTTGTCACCAAAGCAATAATTAGATTCATTATTTTAGTATCAAAATTATTATCATTAATCAAGATTTAAAAATATATGTTGGTGATTTATATTGTTAGAAATGTATATAAAATTTTAAAAATCATAAAAATTAAGCACATCCTGTGTTTAACTTTCAATTGTATCCCTTTACTATGCATATATCCACTGACGTTGAATAATTACATATTTCAAAGTGAAGGTCAACTTAAAGCAATATATAGCCAGGTTCTACATACAGGAATATGAGTTGAATCAAAAAATAGAGAGAGACTCAAAATGAAAAATTGCTTGTTTTATGACCTGTTTTATTTATTTATTTGTGGTAGTTTTCTTGCCTTGAATCTTTTATGATTTATTTGACAATATATTACTTCAAAGTAGGACAAAAGAATATTTAATATTAGTAATAATACCTTGAACTAAGAAAGAGAAAAATACAGTTATTATTTGCAGCTCAAGTTATATTTGTAAATTCTGATGCTAAATATGTTGCATTCTTACTAGGAAAATTGTTATAAGCCCATTGGAGACAACAGTTCTTGAAGGAGTGTTCTCCTTTTGTTCTTTAGATAGTGCTATAATAACCTACATAAAAATCATTTGGACCAAACCTGTAATCAGTATATACTCAATATAAACATTTTCTTTCTGGCATGGAAGTTTGACTTTTGTTAGATCCTAAGGAATGAAATAAAATGCTCTTATTTTCTCCTTGTAGAAGGCCACATTCAAATTGAATTTTCATATTTATATGCTGAATGTGTACCTTATAATCATTAGAATAGTTTCATGTGTTTTATATTCTTTTTATACTGACAATATTATATAAAACAAAAAAATAGCCTTTCACTAACCTTATATTGCATTGTAATTTACTTGTTTTTATGTTTGAATTGAGACTGCCTTAATTAAAATGTTCCCTTGCATTGAAAAATCCAAGATCACCAGGCAGTCCTTTATGTTCAGCATCAACTGGAACAAAAATTTATGTGTGTCAAATGTGCATTCTGCTTTGTGGTTTGAATCAATCATTTTAATACAAGGGTAAACATTTTTTTTCTTCAACACATTTTAACAGATGTTAATAATAGATATTAAATCAAATCATATCTTATCTTAGAGAAGATTCATGAATTATATAAACATAGTGACATTTTAAAAGTTTCATTGATAATTTTATTACATATTTATCAATTAATAAAATATAGATTCCAATTATCTATAAAAAATCAAATATTCATGAATTTTAGTGGGACATAGATTCTAAATATTAAACAAATTGCCACAGTAAATGCAAAATTCATGAGGTAGATTAAGTGAAATATTCCTTACTTACTATATTTTAAATAACAATCCTATTCTCACTCCTTAAAGCTCCTTTAAGAATTACTCTAAAATAAAGGTCAGAGTGATATTACAGCGTGTAGGCCTTTCTCGTGACCCAGGTTCGATCCTCAGCATCCCATATGGTGCCCTGGTGCTGTCAGTAGTGATTCCTGAATGCAGAGTCAGGAGTAACTGCTGAACATCTTGGGAGTGACTTAAAAAGCCAAAAAAGAAAATTGGTCTAAGATATGCTTATACATGGACATATGTTCAAGCTATATGACAAGAAATTTATATAGCATAAATGAGGTATAAACGTTATTATTTATACAATAAATAATGATTGTATCATATAAAATTATTTTCAAATTGATAAGTCTCCAAACCATTATCCTAAAAGGCTTAATCAAGCAATGATGTCACCATCAGTAAATAGTTCCTTCATCAGCACAGCCCAGCCAGAACTTACTGCTTCCAGTATTCCTTTAAGTTTTATTTTAAGCACTCTTGCCCCCAGCACTGTTAAAGATAGGATTTCAAGCACAACACAATCACTAACTAAAACACTCCCTCTGGCAGAGAATCCACTTTCCTCCAGCATTATCTCTGTTTCTTTCTCTCCCCTTTATTCACTCCCCCCCCCTTATTTTCCGAGTGGTAGAGCTCTACCTAAGGTTAATTCTAAGTTTCAGGTGCCTTTGAGTATCGACCCGAGCTCGATTCCTCCGCCCTTCTCAGAGAGCCCGGCAAGCTACCGAGAGTATCTCGCCTGCACGGCAGTGCCTGGCAAGCTCCCCGTGACGTATTCGATATGCCAGACACAGTAACAACAAAGTCTCCAATGGAGACGTTACTGGGCCCGCTCGAGCAAATCGACGATCAACGGGAGGGCCTTTACCTTTATTCGTTTATATCTCTACTAATATATCTATATATAGATATATTAATATATATTAATATATAAGATGTATATATTAATATATATATTAATATATAATATATTAATATATTAATATATCTATAGATTAGTAGAGATGTAACATATATATAATCATTCTTAGTGTTTGTTTTCTTCTAACTTCCTTCAGCATGATACCCTAAAGTTCCATCATGTAATGGCAAATTCCATTATTTCACATTCTCTCAAATCTGAATAATATTCCATTGTGTGTATGTACCATATTTTACACACTTATTTGTTCTTGGTCACTTGGGCAGTTTCCAGATTTTGGCTATTGTGAATAGCACTGCATTGAGTAAAGGAATGCAAATTGTAATAACTGGAAATCAATTTAAGAGAAAAAATAAAAGACTAAAACATAAAAATAATTTATTACTAAAAGAGATAAAATTTCTGGGAATCAACTAAACAAAATAAATACGTTGAAGATTTATACGGGGAGAACTTTACCACCAAAAGAAATAAAAAAAAAAACATGAGGAAATAGTAACATATCCCCTATTCATGGATAGGAAAGAACATTGTTAAATTTGCAATCTTACTCTAAGAATTATTTAAATTCAATATAGTTCATAAAACAATACCCCTGACATTTTTAGAAAAATATATCAAGCAATCCTGAAATTCATATGGAATAATAACACACACACGTACACACACACACACACACACACACACACACACACACCCTATCCCCCCAAACCGCCAAAGTTATTCTAGGAAAAGAAGGAAGATGAGAAGTTTATTTTTTCCTCAAAATCTAACTGCACTATAAAGCTGTAGTAATCAAAGCACTGTGGCATTATAATGAAGACAGACCCTCTCTTGAACACGATATTGGTTACGTGCAAAATAGGAACACAGACCTGCTACCGATGCTATGTGCAAAACTCAAATCAAAACATATCTTGATATCAGAACAGAATCCATAAATATATTGAGAAGAACATATGTAGACTTCTTTATGTCATGGAAGTAAAGGGTATCTTCTATTACTCAGTCCACTAGCAAAGCAAAATAACAATCAATTAATCAATGGAAAGATAAACAAATGGCACTACATCAAAACAAACAGCTTGCACCACAAAAGAAACAAGGGCCACAATAAACAGACACCCAGACACACAGATAGTAAGAATATATTTGCCCAACCTTTGTTGGATAGTCAGTATTCAAAAATATATATATAGCTCTGGTCGAACTTCACAAGAAAAAAAAAACTACATCAAAAAATACATCAAACAATACATCAAAAAAAGAGGAAAATGATATAGTGAAAATTCCTCAAAGAAGACATACTGATGGCCCAAAACATGAAAAATTGCTTTTGAATCCCTGTCATCAGGGATATGCTTATCAAAGCAATAATTAGATACTGAGACTGACACCACTATTTTGTATATCCTTGATATCAACCCCTTGTCGGATGTGTATTGGATGAATATCCTTTCCCATTCTGTAGGCTGTCTTTGTATTTTGGTCACTGTTTCTTTGGAGGTGCAGAAGCTTCTTAGTTTAAGATAGTCCCATTTATCTATCTCTGTTTTCACTTGCTTGGCCAGTGGCATGAGACCTTTGAAGACACTATTAGCTTCAATGTCATGGAGGCTTTTGCCAACTTTGTCTTTGATGTACCTTATGGATTCCAATCTGATGTTGAGGTCTTTAATCCATTTTGATCTTACTTTTGTACATGGTGTTAGGCAGAGATCTTAGGCCATTTTTTTTTGCCTGTAGCCGTCCAATTTTGCCAGCACAATTTTGTTAAAGAAGCTTTCCTTATTCCACTTCACATTTCTTATCCTTTATCAAAGATTAGATGATCATATGTTTGAGGGGAGATGTCAATATATTCAACCGTGTTCCATTGGTCTGCTGCTCTGCCTTTGTTCCAGTACCATTCTTTTTTTTTAGAATGCATTTATTTTTATTCCTTATTTATTACATACTTGAGACATACTATTTTTGATAATATTCTTAAAAATTATTTATTGTTCTAACACATGCTTAATACACATGAGAAAAACTAAAAAAATCAATATTGTACCTTAGTTTTCTTAAGGAAATATTTTATAGGAGTGTATATCTGACCTTGAGAGTTTTGTTTATCAATTTTCAGAACACTTATTTAAATCATTCCAACACCAGCATGATACAAGTCCCCCTTTGCTTGGCAGGGATATAGATATCTATCATGTTATTCCAGAGTTTAATTTAACTTATATCAACCTCTTTATTTTACGGGAGAAGATGTGCCACAGATAGTAGTACTCCAGGAAAGTTCTGACTCTATAATCAGAAACTGTACCTATTGCAATTCTGTACATCATTGGTAATACTGGTGTTACAACCCAGATTGGCCACATGCAAGGAAAGCACCCTACCTACTTTACTGTCTCTCAGGTTCTATGGCAACCAATTTAAAGTACAACACATAGAATTCCTAGGAAATCTTCCCCTGAAGCAGCCTCCCTGAACTGAAAACCATGCTGTTTTAATTATTACTGCTTTGTAGGAGGGTTTGAAGCTAGGGAGGTTGATTCCTCCCATAATCTTTTTCCCAAGAATTGATTTATCTATTCGTCGGGGCTTATTGTTTCATATGATTTTCAGGAGTGTTTGCTCCATTTCTTTGAAAAATTTCATGGGTATCATTATAGGAATAACGTTGAATTTGTCCAGTGCTTTGGGAAGTAATTGCCATTTTGACAAGGTTAATTCTCCCGATCCATGAACAGGGGATATTTTTCCATTTCCTCATATCCTCTTTTATTTCCTGAAGTAGACTTTTGTAGTTTTCTTTGTACAGGTTCTTTACTTCCTTAGTTAAGGTGATTCCTAGGTACCTGATTTTCTGGGGCACAATTGTGAACAGGATTTTTTTTCATGTCACTTTCTTCTCTCTCATGATTTGCATATAGGAAAGTCATGGACTTTTGGGTATTGATTTTATAGCCTGCAACTTTACTATACAAGACTATTATTTACAGAAGTTTCTTGGTAGAGGTTTTAGGGTTCTCTAAGTATAGTATCATATCATCTGCGAATAGTGAGAGCTAGATTTCTTCCTTTCCTACCTGGATGCCCCTAATGTCTTTTTCTTGCCTAATCGCTATTGCAAGTACTTCCAGTACTATATTGAACAGCAGTGGAGATAGTGCGCATCCTTGTCTCGTCCCTGATCTTAGGGGGAAGGCGCTCAGTTTTCCCCATTGAGGATGATGCTTGCTGTAGGCTTGTGGTAGATGGCATTAACTATATTGAGGAAAGTCCCCTCTATACTCATTTTGGCAAGGGTTTTCATCATAAATGTCTGCTGGATCTTTTCAAGTGCTTTCTCTGCATCTATTGAGATGATCATGTGCTTTTTATATTTTCTTTTGCTGATGTGATGGCCTTCCACTGAGTTTTTCAATTCACCTACCAGGTTTTTCAGGTCTGATATTTCTGTTTGAATTTCCCTCATTTCTACCTTCAAATCCTTTCGTCTTTTATTGGCACTGCTTTCCGTTGTTTCTTTTACTTCCCTAGGCATCCTCAGTAGCTCCCTTCTAAATTCCTTGTCAGAGAGTTGATCTAGCACTACATTGCTGTTGGTGTCTTCTGGGCTAGCCTTTTCAATAAGAAAGCTTGGCGGGCTTTTGTGTTGCTTTACCATTGTGACCAGTGTGGTTTACCATCTAAGAGGGTAACTTATAATTCCTATGGGATATATAATGGGAGAATAACTCCCGGCTGGGTGAATGAGGAGAGAGTACCAGGAGCGGTTCAGCGTTCTTTTCGCTCAGTGTGCCTCAATTCCCATCCCCCACAGACCAACGGTGAAAACCACCTGTTCTCAGTACATCTAGTTAGCTGCACAGGGCCCGGAAGGCCCCTGCCGCCGGGCGGGTACCTGGGAGAATGAGGCACAGAAACGTTTAAGTGCAATTTTTATCCACTTCTATATCTCTAATTTTGTTTTATTTGACAGTAATATCACTTTACTGGAGACTCCTTTGAGGGCAAAAGCTTGGGGAATCCAGACAGGATTCCAGACAGTTAAACATAGACAGTGTTTAATTTCATGTATTTTACAGAGACAGTTTTGATAGCATGACTTTTAGTTCATTTTTAATGGACCACTGAGAAGGGAGTTAAAATCATAACTTAAAATGTTGATAAATTGAATTTTAGTATACTATATTACTTTAAAATCCATTAATTTGGACTAGAAAATGTATTTAATATTGGATAATATTTAATATACTATAATGATTATAAGGCAATATTACAAAAACATTTTATATATGAAAAGAAGATATATAACTATAAAATTATACTTAGATTTATATACCATATATTATAATATGAAAAATTAATTTTCCTCAAGTTCTTACTGTTAATTTTTAACATATAATATGTATTAATAATTTGTCAACTTTTTGCAGAATCATCTGTAAGCCCACCGGGTGAGTTTCCAAAATAAGACAAAAGAAAACAATAAAGAGGGACTTCACTTGACATGCATGCGGCTTAATTTTGAATAAAATTTCCTTTTAATTAATTTATATTTCAATGAAATGATGACTTTTTCAGATAGGAAAGAGGTGTTTAATGGTAAACTTATCTGTATAATGACTCTCAAATGCAATCCTGACATTCATAAACACTAGAATAGTGGTCACTTCTTGATTTAGAAAAGAAAGAATTGTGTCTAGATAAACAACTTTCTGGTTCATTATTCTTCACTTAAAATACTCTGCATTCTTCAAATAATGATATACTTCTTGAGGACGACACAGTCTCTGTGGGAAGTTAGTTTCCACTCCTTTATGAAAGGACTCTGTTTTCAGAGTATTGAGAAAAGCCACTCTGACACTTTTTTAGGAGACCAATAACAGGATATTTATGATTGTGAAAGAAAAATTTGTGCATTTTAATGTTAAACTAGGAAAAATTACCTGTCTAAACATATTCAACATAGTTTGATTTCTTCTGCACAAAAAGTTTGAAACTTTTTGCATACTTTTACAAATATGGATGCTTATACAAATGATTTATTCTTTTTAGATTATAATCTGCTGTGACTCGGATGATTCATGGGTTGGAGTGATAGCACAATGGGTAGGGCATTTGCCTTACATGACCCGGGTTTAATTCCTCCGTTCCTCTTGGAGAGCCCAGCAAGCTACCAAGAGTATTCTGCCCACACAACAGAGTCTCCAAGCTCTCTCTGGCATATTGATATGCCAAAAACAGTAACAACAAGTCTCACAACGGAGACATTACTGATGCCGGCTCAAACAAATCGATGAACAATAGGAGGACAGTGCTACAGTGCTACAGATTATAATCTAAAGCTTGTCTTGCTGTGGTCACAAGACAATTTAGAAAGGGATTATGAGAGTAGGCTGAAAAGATTTAATGAATAGATTATCACTGTCTGTCACTGTCCTCCCGTTGTTCTTCAATTTTGTTCAAGTGGGCCCAGTAACGTCTCCATTGGAGACTTTGTTGTTACTGTGTTTGGCATATCGAATACATCACAGGTAGCTTGCCAGGCTCTGCTGTGCAGGCGAGATACTCTCGGTAGCTTGCCGGGCTCTCCGAGAGGGGCAGAGGAATCGAACTCGGGTCGGCCATATTGGCTGTGTGCAAGGCAAACGCCCTACCGCTGTGCTATCGCTCCAGCCCCCGAATAGATTATGGTGATAGGATATTGATATTTGTGTGGTGGGTGTAATATGATAACATTATTGTCCTAAAATGTATGCATATGCATACTCCTATAAATTTATATTATGATAAGGAATAATAAATTGAAAATTGATAGTATATTGTCATAGTTTAAATTTATACTAGCACAATTATAAATTAAACCCTAGCTCTATTTATAGTGTTTTTCTGTAAATTATAGCTATACTTTTTAATATATATACATTTTCCTATTATTATATGCATTTATCTGCACACACTAGAAAAATACAAACAAGCAAAATCAATGTCTCATTTCTCATAATTATGTAAAACTAAATATTTATTTCACTACATTGCATCATTTTATTTTTTTATCAAAATCCTTCCTCGTATGTGTCTTTATAACAGTTCTAACTCTGAGACCATACACTATTTTAATACAATCTATACTTGGAGATGTTTGACTTTGCTCTTGCAGCTGTTTGTGCTGATTTAGTGAAGTGTACTCAATGTGCTTAGATAAAATGTTTCTTGACAGAAAATGTAATATTCTTCCTATCTAAAATGGTTTGTCTCAGGGTAAAAATAGCCCCTTTTAGCCTTCCTTTAAAAAAATAGCATTTATATAACAATAGAGTGGGAGTTAGAGGGGTGGCTTAGTATGCTGGATTTTGGGATTTAGGGAGAGTTTCTAAACCTAGAGTTTCTAATCACACAAGGCTGTGTTCCCAGGTAGGCAAATTTTGTGCCACATAACTTGCCATGAGGGAAAATTTTGAATGAAACCCTCTTAAATCTTATTTGCTGTGATTGAAAATCCAATGAGAAACTTGCAATTTTTATAACTAAAACAGGTTTACTCAGCGACTGAAACTGTCTTAGAAATGGCTTGATAGTATTGTATGTTTACATAATTTTATACTTTCATAAATATTTATATCAAAATAATTTCTCTTTATTTACATTAATAGAAATAAAAATAAAAAGTGATTTCCTAGATAATTATCTTGAAATTTAATAAAGTGAATAAAGTCACTCACATGATGATTTCCACAAAAGTATTTTTTTTTTATTAGTGAAGCACCATGGGGTACAGTTGTAGATTTACAAATCTTTGTGCTTGGGTTTCGGTCATATAATGATAAAATACCCATCCCTCCACCAGTGCCCATTTTTCACCACCATGGATAATATAAAAGTATTTTTTTAAACAGGCATTATGACTAAAATAGTATAAAAGGAAACCAAAAATTAAGAAAAAAGTTAGAAATATAGGAAAAAGGGTGGAAAAATTTAGAAATACAGAAAAAGTTAGGCAATTATAAATATAATTAATGATAAAATGTGAAGTACCATTAAACTGTCATGTTGGTTTATTATTATAATTTTACTGGCAAAAGCAGAAGCAACTCTGTGATTTAGTAATAATATTTAATGTATTATTCAAGTATTCTGCTTTGCAATAACTAAAATATCTTTATATGATATATTATATTATGTTATAAAACATTAAACTTTAAATTCTCAATATTTTCATAATTATAAATTTATTCAGATATGAGCACTTAACTTTTTTATCTTTTGTAAGACTTTATAAATGTTGGTCATATTTTTCTATATGGAAGAGCTGCCATTCTTAGTGTCAGAGGTTTAATATCACTATAGAACCCAAGAGGTAATTTTAGTGAGGTATATACATATAGATATGAACTGGACTTCCAAATTTCATGTGTATTCCAAAGAAATAATACATTTATAAACTTAATTAAAATTAATTCATATTTTATGTACGTATTTAAGAATAGGAAACTATTTCTCAAAAATTTAATTTGTCTCAGTATGTATGTGCATGATTATGTTCTTGTATATTTTCTTTTATGAAGAACTATAGGAAAATATGCAGGAGGTTTGGTGAAGTTTAATATGAATGATCTTCAGAGAATACATAGTAACACAAAGATAGCAAAATTCCCTGTGACCTAGACACTTAAAGGAAAGATATTTATTGCCTCTGTTCTCACATTGTTTGAGATATGAAATCAGCTTCAATGCTATCCAGAGATAATTGTATAATCTATATTTTATCTCTTCAATAGGACACTGCTGCTAATTAGAAGAAATGATGGCCTTGGGGACAAAATGAATAGATGTTTTGATGATTATGCTAAGGAAACTAAACAGTGAATGGCAATTATCAGATGGTTTCACTGATGCATAAAATACAAATTTCTGGGGAAAAAAACATGCAATAAAAAACAAAAACTCTTAGTCTGGGTGGATCTCATAGTTCCCATAAAGAAAGGGGAAAGAAAAGTAGAAAAAGACTGGGGTGGTGAATCACCGTAGAACTTAGTGGAAAGATTAATAACTATTACATACTTATAGAACTATGATGCTAAATCTTTGACATCGCATAACTTTGGAAACCTCAGATAAGTAAACTAAAAATTAAGATGAATTAAGTAAATTGATAGATAAAACCAAATCATATAATATTTTCAAATTCCAGACTGCTTTATAGTTTGTAAATAATTTTCCTGAGTCTGGAGGCCATCTGACAGTAAGTCAATTAGAAATGTTGAGAATAACAGTTAGGTGCCTGGATCAGTTAATTTGATGCTTTCATTGCATTTTATTGTTTACTTTATTTGTATGTTTTTGCTAACCTGACTCATAATAAATTTTGCTAAGACAGATGATCTCAAACCCTTGCTTAACACTATCTACCTGAAACCCTTCATACTCACGTTCATTCTACATTAAATTCATAATTGCAAAAAACTGCAAACAAGAGAGTTTAATTCTCATGGAAAAGCCCTAAAGATGGTACTGATGAAAATCTCACTCTACCTCTTTGTTAATTTCAAATATTTTGAAAAGGAGTTGTGAAACTTATGACACAACATTATCTTTAAATCACAAAAGAACACTCCTCTGTTTGCACTGTCTCCACTAATGTCCTGATTTTCACAGCTCTGCATGTTAGAATCCCATAGCATTCATTGACTATACTGTATTTTCTGATGAATTGACTTTTGCTAACTTCGGTATGTACAGTTATTTATAACTTTAAAATTTTATCTCTTCATTTGTACAAACAGCTCCTTCACAAGTTTCAGGAGTATTTATCTGGGGTGATAGGACACAAACCATAGAGCATGCTTTCATGAGGGAGTCCCAGATTTGATTCCCAACATAGCATGGTCCCCAGAAAACCACTGGGATCAATCCCCAAGTAAGACGCTTTGAGTGTCTCTCAAACATTGTAGGGTTTTGATGAATAAATTGACTTTGTAAATGTCTTTGGGGGCTGTTGCACAAATGCCCCTAGAAATAAATTAAGCAAAATCATTAAACAAACTGTGATATCAATGGGAGGATTTGGCAATTAGTATTGCCAAATTATTCAATTTGATTTTGAAACTTGAATAAGTAAAAAAAAATTAGTATATTATTTTACCATTCAATTGTACATTTCTTGGTTGAATGAAAGATTCAATTTTGATAACATATTGATTTCAAATGGAATAAATACAAGATCTTTAAACATACTGGCTGGCACATTCAGAATTTTAAAAGTACATATTGTTATTAAATGTTTTCATTTTTGCACACACTTGGAAGATACTCAATATCAAAATTAAGTATTGCATATTCAAGGAGATAACTCTTTAATTCTGAATGTTCCAACTACATATAAAAATATATCTTTCTACTCTGATTTACAGTTTCTCTTTCAAAATTTGATGTTCTTTTGATCAACAATCTCTATATATTTCTAGACTTGGGAAGAATAGTTATGAAGATTGTTTGTTTCCTTCATGAACAGGGACACAATAAACAAGTCATTTCCTTTTGAATGAATAAACAATTCATTCTTCCTTTCTTATTTCTTTGTTATGCTCAATTTTGGATGAAATAATAGGAACTGAATTAGTCATTCAACTTTAAAAGGACAAATATGAGAAAATCAAATTCTGATGAGAGAAAACACCTTTTATTGTAGTTTTAAATACAATAAATTGGAAATGCTAAGAATTGTATTGTCTCTAAGTCTCAACTCATTAAATTTATAGTGATGTTAAATCTAAAGTAATTTTTCTTTCTTTTTTTATTATTTGGAGCTATAAGTCGTGATGCTCAAGACTTACTCCTGACTCTGCACTTAGAGATGACTCATGGAGATATCTGGGAAGTCTATGGTGTCCAGGGATCCAAACCAAGGCAGCAGTGTGCAAGGTAAGTTTGCCCATTCTGCTATAATATCCTGACACACAAATTCTGAACCAGTGAGCTAATAATTATTCATTTACTGTTTTCCTAATTAATGCAAGTACTACTACCTGATACCTTAAAATTACATTTTAATATACAAAAATTATAAAACTGCTTTACATCTGAAAAATAAACATTTCTTATTGTCATCATCATTATTATTATAATTATTATTATTATTTTGGCTTTGGCCAAACCTGACAGTGCTCAGTATTTGGCTGAGTTCTGCTCTCAGGAATCATCTGGAAGTGCTCAAACCATGCGCAATGCCAAGTACTGAACCACCAACTGCAGCATCAAAGCAAGCATTTTTACCTTGATGCAATGTTTCCAGCCACATGTTTTCTTTACATTTATATATGCTTTTATTGATTTTGAAATAATTCAAATATAACACTTTGAATGTGAGGGCAATTTGGTGCAACATCTATCACCACACTGATCACCAGGGTTGATTCTCCTGATCCAGCTGGTTAGGAGTCTGTCCCTTTTCTCACACACAGCTCCATTGCTTCCCACCTGAAGCTGTGCTCTATTTTTCTCTTTTTGGGTCACACCCAGCGATGCACAGAGGTTACTCCTGGCTCACACACTCAGGAGTTACTCCTGGCGGTGCTTGGGGGAACATATGGGATGTTGGGAATCGAACCAGGGTTGGTCGCATGTAAGGCAAACACCCTACCCACTGTGCTATCACTCAAGCCCCTGAAGCTGTGCTCTTGAAAGAAAACCACCTTCCCAGAACACAGATAGACAGTTCTTTTGTCAAAGGTATATGAGCACTCTCCTACTAGAACCTCCAAGTAACCTCTCAAATTCCATGTTTTAATAAGCTTATTATTTGATTAAAGGTTACTTTTTATTTAAAGGTATGCCCATTTTCAGTATAAATTTGACTCTTTTTACCATATTATAACAATAAAATTCTATGAATTTCTTCTTAGTTTCCATCAGTGTTGTAGCAAATTGCATAATTTCATCATTCCTTACCACTGAGTAGTATTCCATAGTTTATCTATACCACATGTTCATGAGCCACTGGTCTTTGTTGGACATCTAGGTTGCTATTGGTACTGAGTGCTGCAATGAGTACTTATGTACATATGTCTTTTTGAATTAACATCAATTAATTTAACATTAACTAATGTTTTTCTGACATGTAATTTGTGCAACATGAATGAAACTGAAAGGTATCATATTAAATGAAGTAAACCAGAAGAAAGATTAAGTCAGGATGATGTCACTTATATGTGTTATTCAGAGTAAATAGATGGGGAAATTCAGTGATTTGAAGTTGGATGGTGAGGCTGAAGCGATAACACAGCAAGTAGCACATTTGCCTTGCATGTGGCCAACCTGGGTTCGATTCCCAGCATCCCATATGGTCCCCTGAGCACCGCCAGGAGTAATTCCTGAGAGCAGAGCCAGAAATAACCCCTGTGCATTGCTGGGTGTGACCCAAAAGCAAAGAAAACTAACTAACTAAATAAATAAATAAATAAATAAAGTGGGATTCCTAGGTTACCCTTGGCAGCAGAGTTTTGAAAAGAGAAATAAAGAAGTAGAGTGGAGGGGAAGGGATAGATGGTGATAGGGTCCAGGGCACTCATAGACATGGGTAGTGTCAAAGAATAATAGAGCTAAATGTCTAAACCATAGAGTCAACAACACTGAAACCTCAAGACCCAAATTTTAATAATCAGATATAAAAGTTGCCTATCAAGATGGCAGACTGGGGCTGGGATCAGGGTGGGAGTTGGGGGATAGGAGAGAGAACAGGAGAACACTGGTAGAGGGTAGTTGACACTGCTGGTGACATTGGTGATGAAACATTGTATGTGAAAACAGAACTATGAGTAACTTTGTAATTCATGGTGCTTTAACAAAATAAAATTGTGGGAGAAAGAAAATAGGATTTATTTTTTAAAAAGAACAAAGTAATACATCATTTGTTCACAAATGTAGTCACATTCGATTGAGCTGAAAGCTTTCATGCATAGTTTTCCAAATCTATAAGAAATACCTACAGTTTCCTTTGATGCTTCAAAAGTCTTCCCAATTAAACCTCTATTTTCTCGTATGTAATAAAAAGACAAGCCTCATAGAGATAGTGGAAATAATTAATAACAGTTCATTCTCACAACTTCTAGGGGGTTTTTAATATTAGTATTTAAATTGGTATAATGATGCTTCAAAATAATATGTAAGGTAATTGTTTTTATAAAAATAAAAATATGCCATGCTTTGATTACAATAATGGACTGGAGTGATAGCACAGTGGGTAGGACATTTGCCTTCCATGCAGCCAATGTGGTCAACCCGAGTTCAATTCCTCTGCCCCTCTCAGAGAGCCCAGCAAGCTATTGAGAGTATCTCGGCCACACTGCAAAGCCTGTCAAGCTACCGGTGACATATTTGATATGCCAAACATAGTAACAAGTTTCACAATGTTACTGGCCCCGCTTGCAAATCGGTGAACAACAGGAGGACAATGACAGTGACAGTGACAGATTACAATAACAACACAATGAAAATAGGGTTTTATTTTTAATTTGACCATTTTCCATACATATAATCAGCTGACATTTAACTCTTGATTCTAACATCCATTAAACATTTCTGATAATTTATACAGTCTTGTAAATACTGAATTTTAAAGCATAGTCTCAATAGCACAGCAGGTAGGGTGTTTATCTTGCATGAGGCCAACCCAGGTTTGATTCCTCCATCCCTCTAGGAGAGCCCGGAAAGCTAACGAGAAAATACCGCCTGCCTGTCAGAGCCTGGCAAGCTCCTCGTGGCATATTCAATATGCCAGAACCAGTAACAACAAGTCTCACAATGGAGGGGTTATTGGTGCCTGCTCGAGCAAGTTGATGAACAATGGAACAGCAGTGCTACAGTGCTACAGTCTATACTAAATTATAAAAATTAACTAATAAGTAATCTATTTAAAACAGTTTTTATTAGTTAATAAAATATTCATTTAGAAATGTTATTTTATATTTTTCAATGGCTTTAAAAAAATAGTCACTGTATTTTCTAAAAGTACTGAAAACCCATATTGATTGCAGTAACATTTGTTTTGAAGATAGTAACAATTTATTTATTAATATTATTTTCTTACTTGATAAGGGGTCTAGTTCTAGCTTTGTTTGATACAAAACTATTGCTTTTATTTGCTTTGCCTTTGCTTAAAACAATTCTTTCTAAATCTAACAAGACCATTGCTAATAGCAGCTGAATTGATAGGTATCAAGGTTGGAGATGAGAAATTCTATCAGATATTAATAGTGATAAAGAGGTAGGGATATTCAGTACACTAAGAATACAAGTAATGATTCCTGATAATATTAAACCAATCAAGTGAGATACTTCATCCAATAATAAAGTCAACTTGGAAATAAAAGGTACCATAGGAAAATAATTGAAATTTGGTTAAGATGAAAATCTTTGTCAGTATGTAGGGGATACATAACAGTATAGCCTGGTCAAGGTAACAGCACATATGTTATTTATTTCATATACTTATATTTTTACTTATTAATGAAAATACACTAAAATAAAATCTAATATATTATAATCATATAATTTAAAAGTTTGGCATTTATAAATAAATAGAAAGATAGATACAAAATTTATCTTATTTTATACAGTAACTTCTACTTTTTCTAAAACGGTGCAACAAGATTAGGAGAAAATTTTAAAAATAAAAAGAATATTAAATACTAAAAATAAAACAATAAGTGAAAACGAATTAACAAAAATTGTGGGCAAATTTATGATACAATTCACTTTTACTGGGGAATGAAGGGGATCTTAAAATACTTGTCTGAGTTCAGTGCTTCTTATTGGATTTGTGCTTAGGGGTTATTTCTGGTTTTGCCAACATCAAACTGGCTCACTTAAGGCTAGTTCCTTAAGTTCTATATTGTCTCTCCTTTCAAAGAGGAGTTCTCTTTAGAGATAGTGCAGGTATTATGGTCCTTGTCTAGTATGCAGCTAGCTTGTATTCAATACCCAATACTGCATATGATACTCTCAATAGCACACATGATCTCTGAGAGAACCAGAAGTAAGCTGTCAGCACAACTGGGTATTTTACAAAAGTGAAAAAAAATACTCCAATCAATAAACAAACATTTTTTCTTGTTGCATCAGTGCTTGTTCTTATTTGTATGTTTGCACAGGTAGTTGATAGTTAACAGGAGTGAGTACACAGATATAGGTGACAGAATCAAAAGACAATGCAGGGAGGTGATAGATTGATTTTAGGTGGACAAAGATCAACTCTAACAAATACTTTGGTTATTTGATCTTCTTATAATATAATTTCCTTTAGCAATATTGATTCTAATAATATAATATTGATAAATATTATTTTAAGGGGTCTGGTTTGACATGGAATTTAAAAAATTTTTATCTGTAAGTTGATTCTAAATTTTTCCATAAATATTTTCTGACAAATTTCCTCCTGCCCGATTCTGTCATAGAAGTCAGAGATTAAGAAATTAATGATAAAAAAGTACAGTCTGGCTTCATGGAGTAAGCAGCACATGATTGCTAACATATTTCTTTGTTTTAAATAGGTCACAGAGCATACAGTTTTGAATAAATCAACTTAAAGTTTGTATTAACTTTTTGTTTCATTTGCTTTAATTTATACTCAGAATAACCATAAATTATTTTTAATTTTTGTATAATTATAATCCATGTTGCTATTTCATAATGTGTAAAGTCTTCACAATAACTAGCTGTATTTCATTTATATGTTATTTGACCTAAGATCTCCTTTATATTTTATACTTTAGTCATTTATTTGTTTTTATCCAAATTCTTAAAGATGTTTCACTTTTCAAAATTAAAAATAATTCACATAATCTAAATAACAGTTCAGGTAAAATAGTAGTATACACTTCTCAAAACATGTATTACTATGATTATTATTCATATATTATTATATTTCTAACTCAAGATTAACACAGTTTCTGAAATTGCTATCATTAATGCATCCCAATTGAATCTAAAATTTAACCAAAATTATTTTCCATTGATATTTATTTAAGATAATTTTAGCATATTCTGGTAATATTTTCAGGATATTTGTCACCATTCTTATTGAGGTACTATGATTCAGAATACCATTAATGACAATTTTAAACAGATAGAAGTTCAAAACCAAACCCACTACCAAATTTCTTAAATCTAGAGAATGCCTAAAGAGAGTAATGGCCAATCATAATTTACAAGTTGATATCAAGAACACTAAAGATAACACCAAAAACTCTATGAATAAACCAACGCAATTAGGCAGCACATTACAAAATCATTATACGAAGATCTCTTGCTTTTCTGGATGCATATAATGAACAAGATGAGGAAATTAAAATTACTTTCCCTTTGTAAAGCATGCTCAAAACATCAAATATCTAGGAATCAACAAGGGAGGTGAAAGGCATATAATGAAAACTATAAATCTCTCTAAGAGAAATATAAGAAGAAACAGGAAAATGGAATGATACTTAGGGCCAAAGTGATAGTACAGCAAGGAGGTATTTACCTTGTGCACGGTCGACCCGGGCTCATCCCCATATGGTCCCTGAGCACCACCAAGAGTAATTCCTGATGGCAAGTCTTGAGCAACACTTAGCATCACCGGGTGGGATCCCAAAATAAAAATAGAAAAAAAATCTCCAAAACAGAAATTAGAAAATTATTCTGTGTTCATAGATATTGAACTTTGTTAAAGTGACAGCCCTTCCCCAATTATACAGATTCAAACCAGTATCCTTAAAATTCCACAATAAAATTTTTAAAAGACTTGGGTCACATAATACTAAAATTACTATGGGATAATAAAACTATATAAATCACCAAAATAAATCCTAAGGAAACATGATAAAATAGAAGGTATTTCATTTCCCATTTTTAATTATAATACAAAGTGTAACTAAACTGAGAATAGTGAGTTAAGCCCCCAGACTTATGGATGGTTAATCTATGACATAGGTGTCAAGTGAATGTACTGGAGCAAAGAAAATGAAAAAAATAAATAAACAACCATAACTAACACCTTTTACAAAGGTATATCAAAATTTAATTAAAGATCTTGAAATAAGATAAAAATTTCTAAGATACAATGAAGAAAATATTAGCAGAATAATCCAGGAAATGTTTTTTGAAAACTAGAGGTTATTTCAATAAATTAATAGCAGAGAAAAAGACAATAGACACAAAGTGGAAGTACATCAAATTAGGTTTCTGCACAGTAAATGAATCTCAAGCTACAACACAAAAACACAGCACTAAGTGGGTGAAAATATTTGCACAAATTAGCGGTAGGGTGTTTGCCTTGCACGCAGCCAACATGGCCGACCCAAGTTCGATTCCTCCGCCCCTCTCAGAGAGCCCGGCAAGCTACCGAGAGTATCTCGCCCGCATGGCAGAGCCTGGCAAGCTCCCCGTGACGTATCCGATATGCCAGACACAGTAAACATCGACGAACAACAGGAGGGTCTTTACCTTTTATATCAGAGAAATTTTTGCACACACATGCAATCACAGACACTTATATACAAATATAAACATTTATGTGTATATACACACATTGATATGTAATTTTTAAATGACTCCTTATAGAGGTCTCTCTATCAAAAAAACATAATGATATAGTTGCTGTGAACTTAGTCATGGTCACTGTCCTCCTGTTGTTCATCGATTTGCTCGAGCGGGCCCAGTAACATCTCCATTGTGAGACCTGTTGCTACTGTGTTTGGCATATTGAATCCGTCACGGGGAGCTTGCCAGGCTTTGCCTTGCGGGCAAAATACTCTTGGCAGCTTGCCGGGCTCTCCGAAAGGGGCAGAGGAATCGAACTCGGGTCGGCTGTATTGGCTGTGTGCAAGGCAAACGCCCTACCTCTGTGCTATCGCTCCAGCCCATGAACTTAGTACCCTGTATAAATCCCAAGCCCTTTCTACTGTCAGAGACAATAAGGATATAGCATCAAATGTGGTCTTAAAAGTTTTTTCCCATTTCACAGTCCCTGTACAGTAAGATAAATCAAAATATTCTTGGAATAAAGAAAATGCGTTTGCATACATATAAATAATTATATACATACATGGTTAAAAATACATGACTATTCTTGACAATCATATTTAAGAAAATTATGTCAAGATGTTTTTGATATCATATTTTATTCATAAAATTCTGTCACCAGTATACGTTTTATTTTCATAATCAAGCAATGATTAGAACCATGCAATGATTAGAACACACTTATACATTTGACCTATTCTAACACATATAGTTTTGAAACCTGTGATATACAATAGTAGTCATTGTCTTTGTGCTTAAACATAGCAAAGCCCTCAAAATCAACAAAGTTTTTCCTTTGAATGTTTAGTTCAATGTAGCAATTCAACAAATCATTTTAAAAAGTGACTAACAGTTGCATAATTTTTGACCTTTATCTCATTGAGGTATAAAATTTTTGTCATTTCACTATAATTGGGCAAATATCATGACTTCTAGGTGCAATGGAATTTTAAATATATGTGACTGAGTCTCCTGCCCCTGTGCCTGCCTGTCCTCACCAGGGCCCCTTGGAGGGGGCGGGTTGAGTTTCCCTCCCCATCCCGAGCAGAACCCCGGCAGCCAAAGACCTCCAATATCAGCCACAGTCATGCTGAGACCACTCTTCACATGTCTGGACAAGCCTCATGCATGAAGAAACTGGCAGAGGAACCCAGGCATGCGGTTCCCGGGGCTGATATCTCCAAGCCTGCATGGATCGGTACTGAGCCTTCTCCACCCAGATCCCCCATCTTCCAGTAGGTAGGCATCACACCAACCAGCTGCCACCGGCGCCAGGTAGTCCCCAAACCCAGAGACTATAAAACCCAGCTCCCAGAAGTGTGCGGTCGCATTTGCGGCCGTGCAACATCTTATTGTCTGATTTTTACTTTGGAGAACCCAGTAGGCTAACGAAAGTATCCTGCCCAGACTGTAGAGTCTGGCAAACTTCCTGTGTCATACTCAATATGCCAAATACCAGTAACAATGATGGGTCTCATTCTCCTAACCCTGAAAGAGCGTTGCATATGACTCTTTCCCAAGATTTTGTGGAGACATTTATACCAGTATCAATATCAAAAGCAAACAATTCCCTGTTATCTATTTAAGTCACTGCAGTAACAAGACATTTTATGTTTTCTCAAACTCTTTAGTACTAGAGTCCAAAATTGCCATAGTTCAATAAAGATATTTTAAAGATAGTTCCAGCTTGAACTAGTTTGTTTGAGGGCGACACTCATTTGTTTTCAGGTCTTACTTCTTCCTCTGCACTCAGTGATCACTCCAGATTGAGTTTGGAGTAGAACAAACCCAGATAGACTTATCTGCTGTGCTATCTCTCCAACTCCCAAATTTTCACATCTTTTCCTGAATATTGCATAAACTCATTTTAGTTTAAGGACTAGCTTATTTGCCATATTTTCTATGGTTCTGTAAACAATACTCTGCAGCTAATTTGTTGTATATGTAGACAGTTTCATCAAAGTTAAATAACTGAAAATCTAATCTTAATTACCTCTTTAGTTTCACCCTATTCACTAATCTTATCAAATTTGACTCACAAAATCTAAAAGGCTTTGTCCTTTAGTTACTACTTTTCTTGTTCTGTATTTCTCCCCAAGAAGTGAGCATCAGTGGAGACCTTATCACCTTCATTTAGATTAGTAGTCAGGAATTTGATATGATCTTCCACACTTTCTACTCTTGCCACATAGTAAATGAAAGCTTCCAACTACCATGTACTGTGGCCAAAGCATTACCATGTTCTGAGCCATATAACATATCAAATGCCCAGCCCTTGAGACCTTGCAGCAGCTGCCTCTGTCACTTTGCATTGAAGATCAATCCAGCCAATTCTAAATGTTTATGCAATGATCAAGGGAAAATATCAATTATACAATGTGTTTTAAGTGGAAGAATGAGTTGCATTTTATATACTTGTCTAAAGCTTGATGCATATATACAGACATATATATGGACATATCATATGTTTTAATAAGTGATAAGCATCCATAAATTTATAAATCTCTGAAATATCTTTTATAATTCCTTTTCTTTCTGCTATGGAAGCAAACAAAGTGTGTGTGCGTGTTCAGTCTTCAGAATAGTGTTTTACTATTTCAAAGATCAGACAATATTTTAAAGGATCAAAAAACTAACTCATCATTTAATAGATAATTTACAGAAGCTAGTGAGGTAAGTCAATGAGGTGAGTACATGTTTTCTCTGCAGAGGGAGCAGATTTTATCCCAGGTACTGCAGAAACCGCCAAGCACCACTGGGCATAAACCCCTAGTATAGAGGTAAGAGAAAATAAATAACACATTCATTTGATGATAAAAATAGTAAGTTTTTTAATAAAACAAAATAAAGAATTACAAGTATAACAATAAAAACATAAGGGAAGGTCAGATCATTTTAAATGTTAGGAAAGATAAGTCACTGTCACTGTCTTCTCGTTGTTCATCAATTTGCTCAAGCGAGCCCAGTAACGTCTCCATCGTGAGACTTGTTGTTACTGTGTTTGGCATATTGAATACGTCACGGGTAGTTTGCCAGGCTTTGCCGTGAGGGCGAGATACTCTCGGTAGCTTGCCGGGCTCTCCAAGAGGGACGGAGAAATCAAACCGGGCTGGCTGCACACAAGGCAAACACCCTACCGCTGTGCTATCACTCAAGCCCATGAAAGATAAGTAAAAGGGGGTAAAAGAATGTTATACAATGGTATGATGTGCATTTTCTTGAGGTATTTTGGTTTATATTCACTTGCTCCTTGGAGTTCTGCTTATGTCTTTTGTAGCATTGTTTGTTCAGTTTATGACATTCAAATATACTATTTAATAGTCTCTAACACTATACTGTTTGTTCCTTAACGTAAATTTAATTCTATTTTGTGTTTGCTTTTAAAAAGTAAGATACATTTCCTTTTAGAGCTAAATATTTATTGATATAATCAAAATTGAATCAAATTGAATTGAATTGAATATAAAATTGTATAATTCATACTAAATTTTTATATATTTTATAATTTTAAAAGTTTAACATCAATAGTTTCTGAGAAAAAGAAGCCATTTTTAGTATTACAGTATATTAGCAAACATGTTATTTAATGACTCCTGGTGATTTGTACCAACAAAGAATTCTCTAGATTCAAAGAGAGGTAAGTTGATTCTGAAATAGAAAATAAGAGCTATTTAATAGCTATACAACTATCTTGTTAGATATTAAAAGTTTAAAGAATAAAACTTAAAGAATAAAACTTTTATCTTATACTAATTAAATATAATATTTTATTCACCAATTTTCTAATTTGTTTTTAATTTTGCTAATACTTTAGAAGCCATCAGTTGGTAACTGAAAAAAAGACTCATATAAAAAGTTTGTGAGTGAAACCAGTAGCCTTTCTTTCTGCCTACAATGATCTTTTTTGTCACATACCTTATGTTTTATGAACCACATAAAATTCCCCAGGAAAATCTCTCTCTCTTCTGTCTATACAATTCATCTTAACCATCTAGGAGTAGATGAATTATCACCTTCTCCTGTAGAATTTCTTTGACAGCAGGAATTGAGCACTCTAAAGACAGAATCCATTTGGAACTTTTAATTTTTCTTGGCAATTTGCAAGTATAATAAAGCTGGTGTTTCTGAGTCACCAGTTAGAATACAAGCCAAGCTAAGGGAGACATTATACTTTATAGAATTTGGAGTACATTTGTGCAGTTTTAACAAAAAAATCGCATAAAGAATGAAAAGATGTCCACCTGTATAGAAAAAAAATTAGACACAATGTTATGAGAGAGATTATAAAAAGAAGCTCCTGGAAGAGAACAACGCAGTCTCCTATCCCCGCACCTCGTTGTCCTTACTGGGGTCTCTTAGAGGGGGAAGGGTTGAGTTTCTGTCCCCGTCATGAGCAGAGCCTCGTCAGTGGAAGACCTCTGTAACCAGCCACAGCCATGCTCAAGACCACTTTCCACATGCTCGGATGATCTCATGCATGAAGTAGCCAGCAGAGGAATCCAGGTGTGCAGGACCCGGGGCTGAGATCTCCAAACCTGCTAGGTTCGGGACTGGGCCTCCTCCACCCAGAATCCCCATCTTCCAGTAGCTAGGTGTTACACCCACCAACTGCCCCTGGCGCCAAGTAAACACATCAACGCCAAGAGCCAGAGACTATAAAACCAAGAATTCTCGGCTGTGCAACTTCTTATTGTCTAGTTCTTACTCTTGGAGAACCCCGCAGGCTACTGAAAGTGTCCTGCCTGCACGGCAGAGTCTGACAAGCTCTCTGTGGTATACTCAATATGCACAAACCCAGTAACAATGATGGGTCTCATTCTCTTGACCTTGAAAGAGCCTCCAGTGTGACACTTGCTTATATCTCAGGGCTAGCACGAATGGAGATGTAACTGGTGCCTGCTCGAGGAAATCAATGAACAATGGGATGACAGTGACAGTGGCAGTTATGAGAGAGATATTTAATATGACATGTTGGGTGATGATACTGGAAGCAGGAGACAACAAAGACCTATTTTCTCTGATATTCAAGTCTCCATATGTATTCTCACTATTTGCAACAACGCTAAGCAATTTAGAAACTTACTTTGTCAATCAAGTTTTATTCTTTCTCCACTGTACAAATTTGATATTCCTCTTATGTATATTGCTCCTGTGTACTCTTATGGAAAATGACCAAACAATTGCATATTTCCAAAAGCAAGTAATATATCATAATGAATAAGTACTAAATGAATAAAAGTTACTTTTATTTGCTTTCAAACGTCAGTAAATACACACTTAAATCTTATCTGAGATCATTATGGACAAGTTAATTTTGCCACAGTTTATTTTCCATAGTAGGAATCAAAGTGTTTACAAATTACTTCAAATATATAAAGTGATAACACTTGTTTATGATGAAAACTCTCACCAAAATGGGTATTGAAGGAACTTTCCACAAGATAATCAAAGCCATCTATGACAAACTCATGGCAAGAATTATTCTCAATGGGAAAAAACTAAGGGCCTTCCCTCTAAGATCAGGGACAAGACAAGGATGCCCACTATCAACACTTCTATTCATTATAGTACTGGAATTACTAGCAATAGCGATTAAGCAAGAAAAAGACATTAAAAGCATCCAGATAGGAAAAGAAGAAATCAAGCTCTCGCTATTCGCAGATTATATGATACTATATCTTGAGCATCCTAAATAATCTACCAAGAAAGTCCTAGAAACAATAGACTTGTACAATAAAGTCACAGGCTATTAAATTAATGCCCCAAAATTCATGGCCTTCCTATACACAAAAAATGAGACAGAGGAAAATGACATGAAAAAAATAATCCCATTCACAATCAAGCCCCACAAAATCAAATATCTCAGAATCAGGCTAACTAAAGAGGTAAAGGACCTCTACAATGAAAACTACAAAACACTATTCCATGAAATAAAAGAGGACATGAGAAAATGGAAACATATCCCCTGCAAATGGATAGGAAGAATTGACATTGTCAAAATGGCAATACTCCCCAAAGGATTTTACAAATTCAATGCAATATCTATAAAGATACCTATGAAATTCTTCAAAAACATAGATCAAGCACTCCTGAAATTCATGTGAAACAACAAATGCCCACAAATAGCTAAAGCAATTCTTGAGAAAAAGTTGTGGGGATGCATTACCCTCACATCCTCATACTCTACTGCAAAGCTGTAAAAATTAAAACAGCATGGTACTGGAACAAAGGCAGGGCCACAGACCAATGGAATAGGGTGAAATATTCGTACATACAACCTTAAATGTATTAACATTTAATCTTTGATAGGAGAGCAAGAAATGTGAAGTGGAGCAAGGAAAGCCTCTTCAACAAATGGTACTGGCATAACTGGACAACCACATGCAAAAAAAAAAATGAACTTAGACCTCGACCTAACACCATGCACAAAAGTCAGAACAAAATGGATTAAAGATCTCAATATCAGGCCAAAATCCATAAGGCATATTGAAGACAAGGTCGGCAAAACCCTCCACGATATTGAGGCTAATGGTATCTTTAATGATGACACTCCACTGACCAACCAAGTGGAAACAGAGATAACCAAAAGGAACTATATTAATTTAAGTAGTGTCTGCACCTCAAAAGATACAGTGGTTTTTATCTTTTCTTTTATTGATATAATAGATTATGTTGATTGATTTCTGAATGTTAAACCATCTTTGCATCCCCAGAATGATCCCACCTAGTCATGGTGTATGATCTTTTTGATGAGTTGTTGAATTCCACTTGCTAGTACTTTGTTAAGAATATTTGCATCCATGTTTATCAGGGATATCGGCCTGTAGTTTTCTTTTCTTGTGGTGTTTTTGTTTCCTTTTGGTATTAGAGCGATATGGGCTTCATAGAAATTGTTTCAGAGATTTTCTGTTTCTTCAATTTCCTGGAAAAGCTTGAGAAGAACTGAAAATAGGTCCTCTTTAAATATTTGGAAAAATTCCTGGTGAATCCATCTGTACCTGGGTTTTTGTTTTGGGGAAGACTTTTGATTACATTTTCAATGTCTTTGATGTTAATAGGACTATACAAGTAGTCTAGATCTTCTTGATTCAGCCTTGCACGATTATAAGTATCCAGGAGTTTATCCACTTCTTCTAGGTCCTCTTGCTTCATGGCATACAGACTTTCAAAGTAGTCTCTGAAGACCTTATGGAAGACCTTATGAATTTCTTTGGTTTCTGTTGTGATATCCCCCTTGTCATTGAAAGTGATTAAGTGATCCCCCTTGTCATTTCTGATTCAGTTTATTAGGGTTCTCTCTCTCTCATTCTTTGTGAGTCTTGCTAGTGATTTATCTATCTTATTTTTTCAATGAACCAGTTCTTGGTTTTTTTGATCTTTCAGATTTTTTTTTTGGTTTCCATGTGATTGATTTCTGCTCTAAGTTCTATGATCTCTTTTTTTCTGCCTAATTTGAGCTCCCTTTGTTGGTCTTTTTCTAAGATCTTGAGCTGTGAAGTCAAATTGTTTATGTGGGCCCTTTCTTCCTTCCTAAGAAATGCTAACAGAGATATAAATTTTCCCCTTAACACAGCTTTAACTTCAACCCATAGGTTCTCGTAACTTACGTCTTCATTCTCATTTGTTTCCAGGTATCTTTTGATTTCGTCTTCGACTTCCTTCCTGACCCAATCGTTGTTCAACATTGAATTGTTTAATTTACAGGTTTTTAATTTGGCTCTCCGTGTCTGTGTGTGATTCACTTCTATTCTCGATGCATCGTGGTCTGAAAAGATTGTTGATACTATTTCTATCTTCTTGATTCTGTTGAGGTATGTTTTTTGGCGTAGCACATGGTCTATTTTGGAAAATGTTCCATGTGTACTGGAGAAGAATGTGTATTCTTTTTTGTCTGGGGTGTAAAGCCCTATATAGGTATATAGGTCCTCTCTCTTCTGTTTCTTCCTTCAAAATCAGTGTTTCCTTGCTGAGTTTTGATTGACCTGGGCAGAGGAAGAATCTCACTAATAAAAATTTTTAAAAAATAAATAAATGAAGGTATAACAAAAAATAAATTAAATAAAATGAATTTTAATAAAAGATAATAAGTGCTAGTAGTGATTGCTGAATGTTGGTCCAAAGTTTGTTTTTCAAACCTTGTTAATGCTTTTTATTCCCCCATGGAAATATCAAGTTGGGTGACCCTGAATAATTTAGAGACACACTGAAAACTAAAGGTATTTCCTTTCTATGTCTCTGCCCACTTTAGTGTACAGCATGTCTTTCTTTGATTTGACTCAACATTTTCACTTCAAGTAGCATTATTTTGTGTGTATGTAGCTGGAAAAGGCTTGGGGATATTCTGGAAGGTTTAATAAGTAACTTGGAAGATTCTAAAGTACATGTATCAACTCCTCACTCCATGCCAGGCTTACTTCATCTGGTGTACCTAGTAGGGTAGAAGGTGAGCCCACCACCAGCCCCAACAGAGTCCCAGCAGAAAACCTCCAGAACCTAGTGAATTTGCTGAAAAAACAGTTATACGGGCTTTGTGTCTGAAATCTCCAAGCTTGCACAAAGTTGGAAATGGTTGCCCTCTCCCAATGCTTGTCAGTCACGCCCACAAACTGCCTCTGGCTCCATATAAGCTCATTAATGGCTGAGATCCTGAGACTCACAGAAAATCTCCAAAGAGAGCAACACACTGCAGAGCTGCCTCTGGACCCTAAATAACCATCCAATTAAAATTTAAGTCCAGTTCTATCACCCTATTAAAACCTTTAGAATTCCTGGAGCACCATCTCAATCTTTATGCCAGTGATATATGAAGAGGAATACACCACATCAGATGGAATTAAAGTAGAAGGCAACCAATAAGGATATAAAAGACCTGTATAGCGTGTTCAAGCAATAGCACAGTGGGTAGGGCATTTGCCTTGCACATGGCTGACCAAGATTCGATTCCCAGCATCCCATATGGTCCCCCAAGCACCGCCAGGAGTAATTCCTGAGTGCAAATCCAGGAGTAATTCCTATACATTGCCAGGTGTGACCCAAAAAGCAAAAAATAGAAAATCCTCTATAAATATATATGTTATATATATGTGCTCATATATATATAAGCACATATGTATGATGATATATGTGCACTAATATATATATATTCATTATATATAAATACTATATATAAATACAATATATATAATGTATATATATTACCACACAAGGCTCAGTCTGCAACAATATATTAGTAATCTCTCATACAGGGACTTAATGGTTCCAAGGTGCAATACAACAATTCTCACACAGTTTCCTCCAAGCAAGCATTTTTGCATAATTTTTAGCAGACTATTCATAAAAAAATACAAAATAAATTATTTAGCTTTTGCCTTTGGGATAGGCTTGGGTGTGGTGGGAAAACTTAAATAATGGTGGTGGTAAAGTGTAAAGGTGGTGGGATTGGTATTGAATTTATTGAATGTAATATATTATTGTGCACAACTTTATAAACATTAAATTTTTATAAAAGTACCTGTATTGGGAGATGCAGATCAAAACCACAATGAGATACCATCTCACACCTCAGAGACTGGCCCACATTCAAAAGAACAAAAGCAACCGTTGCTGGCGCGGATGTGGCGAGAAAGGGACACTCCTTCACTGTTGGTGGGAATGCCGACTGGTTCAGCCCTTTTGGAAAACAGTATGGACGTTCCTCAAAAAATTAGAAATTGAGCTCCCATTTGACCCAGCGATACCACTCCTGGGAATATATCCCAAAGAGGCAAAAATGTGTAGCCGAAGTGACATCTGCACTTGTTTGTTCATTGCAGCACTCTTTACAGTAGCCAGAAACTGGAAGAGACCTGAGTGCCCAAGAACAGATGACTGGTTAAAGAAACTTTGGTACATCTACACAATGGAGTACTATGTGGCTCTTAGAAAAGATGAAGTCATGAACTTTACATACAAGTGGTACAACATGGAAAGTATCATGCTAAGCGAAATGAGTCAGAAAGAGAGGGATAGACATAGAAAGATAGCATTCATCTGGGGGATATAAAATAATAAAATATGAGATTAATACCCAAGAATAGCTGAGAGCAACACCAGGAGAATTACTCCATAACTTAGAGGCCAGCTGGGTATTCTAGGGGAAAGGACAATTCAGATAGAAAGGGGAACACCAAGTGGAGGGTGTTTGGAGGATCCTCCCAGGAGGGGAGATGCAGGTTGAAAGTAGACTGGACTGAACATGTTCGCCACTCAATGCCTCTTTGGCTGATCACAACATCCAGGAGGAGAGAGAAAACAAAAGGGAATGCCCTGCCACAGTGGCAGGGGGGGATGGGGGGATGGGAGGATGGGGGGGAGGGATATTATCCTGGTGGTGGAAAATGGGCACTGGTGGAGGGATGGGTATTTGATCGTGGTATGACCGAGATCCAAGCACAAAAATTTGTAAATCTACAACTGTACCTCATGGTGTTTCACTAATAAAAAAAAAAAGTACCTGTATTATTTTATTCCAGCCACTATAAGAAATGAGCATGCATTAGTTTAACTTAGAACAACATGGATTTATTCTCAAATTTGAAGAGGCTAAAGGTCTAAAATTAGGATGTTAATGTTCCCTGGAATTTTTCGAGATGGAACTTTCTTGCCTCTTCTTAGTTTCTGGTATTTACTGACAATCTGAAGTTCTTTGCTTTATAGACAAATCATGTGGTCTTTTCTTCTGTTTTATATGTTGGGCCTCTCTCTGAATCTCTGTGTCTTCATATAAAAGACAATTAATTTCACTAAAAAATTATCCTAACCCACAATAACACTATCTCAATTAAATATCTTAAAAAACTTAAGAAAACTTTTTTCAAAATGAAGTTACTTTCACATATTTGGTATTTACTTATTTGTAATGGGTACACAAGAAAAGAATATACAAAATAGTAAAAGACAGATGAAAGAAAGTGGGAAGGGGAAAGGGAAGAGAGATAGAAAGAGGTGGACAGAAAGGCAAATATCTACCCTGTGCTGTAAATTGTAATCACTTTTGAATAAATATTTCTTGAAACATTTTAAATTTACATATTCCTATTATTTACCACTACACAAAACCGTGGTTTGGAAGATATTGATATCTATCTTCCAATTTCTCTATATACATATATAGATATAGGGAATATATATGTATATGTATGTATATATATGAAACATATATAGAGAAAAATAACTGGACATCTTTTCAATAATTTGCTACATTTTTTAATAAACTTCACAAATGGAGACAAAAATCTGAAGTATAATGTTTCCATCATCTGGACTAATAGATAAATTGGTAGATAAATAGATATCATAGTGTCTCTTGAGAACATTTATAAGGCAAATGCTAAATAGATGTTAATATATATACTTTCCCATATATTATTATTTTATTAATTATATTGATTATGCATTCAGTTTAAAGTTATAGCTTCAAGTCTATGTTTTCACTGATTTCTCAATATGACTGTACATGTAAAGTTTTATTTTCTCAACATTTTACCACATATATTTCTTCTTATGCCTACTGCGCATTTTAAATTAAACAAATGCAGATTATTTTATAGTCATATATATGATATATCTTATAACTGTTGTCAAAGAGTTATGAGATAATATATTGGACTTCAAATTTACTCAGCTAAATTCCATACTAATTTCGAAGATTTTTTTTAACAGCATTTTAAAAATACTGTTCAAACTCACACCCAGTGATCAGTTTTTCATTTCTAGTGTTTACCAGGTCAGTATATATAAAAAATTATGCAAGTAAAACATTTAGTAATTAATAAATTTCATTTCACAAAATTCTATGGAATCTCTGTAAGGTTTAAAAATTATCAAGAAGCCAGGGAAATACTACAGAGACTAAGGTGTATAACTGACATGCAGGTTTTCCTGCTTTGAATCCAGACCACATGGGCCCTAGAGATTCTTCACTTACAACCTTTGGCCAGGATATTGCCCAACACTTTAAGGCCTGAACAGCGCCTTCAGTCTTAAGCACTGAATCCCTGGCCCATTCAATAGAATCACACAGTCCCCAGGTCTCCTGAGCACTGTTTGGAATTTTTTTTAACTCAAAAAACAGTTTTCCACTATCTTTTCAAATTAGGTATGATATGAATAATATTACTGCAAGAATATTTTTAACATGGATTTTGAATAGAGTATGATTTTAATTTGTGTGGGTCCAGAGTTTAAGTTGTTGGTAGTTACATGTGTCAAAAGAAAACAAAAATCCCATGTCTTTGGATTCTTCTAAGGCTAGATGAGTAATTCAAAACTTCATTAGATGAGTTATCAAATGAAAGTCTAATTAAATAACATGTTAAGAAGAGAGCCACAATGTATATAGATGTATCATTTATGGTCAGGGAGAAAAAGATATACACTGTGAATCACAGAAAGAGATAATAAGGCTCTGGGTACTGAAGAGAGACAAAGGGGATTTTATAGGACAAGGAAAAATTACCTACATCTTTATTTAAAAAGAGAGATACTTTATCCAGAGAGAGAAAACATGCTCAGTGACTAAACTATACCTAATGATAGTCTTCAAAGAACATTTATGTAGATCATTGAAAGAATATTCATTACTTCTCTTATTAAAATAAGAAAAAGCACTTGAGGTAAAAAGCAAGAGCTTCTCTTTCGCCTCCAAGAAATGTAATTGTTCTCAGCTCAAAATAGTCTGTATGCCAGACTGGATGTTTTATAGAGACTGACTTCTGAATCTTAGCACTGTTTAATTTGGGCATATGTTTAGTTGTCTGTAAAGCAGCCAACATGTTTTATAGAATGGTTACAATACTGTACTTATTCATTACAAATGTTTGTATGATCCAGTTTTTCCACATTCTTTCCTACGTTTCTCTTGTCACAATTTTTTTTTCAATTTTAGTGATTCTGATAGGCTTAGAGTGGCAATTTGCTATTTTAATTTGTAATGTCTGGATAGCTGTTATTGCCACACATATTTCTAACTGCCTATTTCTTATATATATTTTATTTATGCAAAAGTATTATACTTCCACATAATTGACAAATACCCTACCACCATCCTTATATTACTTTTGAGTTTGTCTAATTAATTTTCTCACCACCAAGTTGAGAGTATTTTCATATGTTCTAGAAAACAATTCTTCATTAGATATCTAATATATAAATAGATTTTTCCACTGTAAAAATGTATTTAATAAAAGTATATTCCTTGAAGCAATCATATAAAATTTTAATGCATTATAATTTATCACTCATCCTTTATCAATTATTTTTTGGTATCTTCTAATAAATTACTATCTGATGCCATGCTGAATTCTTTACTCTCTTTAATAGCCTTATAGTCTCCAAGTATTAGATTTCATATTTAAGTCCATAATATACTTTGAGTTAATTTTGTAAAAACTATAATATTTTGATGACGCATTTTTTGTCAATTAATTTTTGTCTGGATTTTAGATAATCTCATTTAGTGAAAAGACTATCTCAATTTAATTCACTTTGTATTTTGTCAGATATTGGTTAAAGAATATATTTCTAAGTAATTTGTTCATTTCCATTGATCTGTTTCTATTCTTTTGCCAGTTTATCACTGATTCTTCATTACTAGAAGTCTGAGTGTCCCATTTCATATTTATCTATAAAAATATTTCAGGTACCCCTATTTGTTTGCCTTCACATATAATAAACATAGTAAATTTTTGCTGTGCAACATGTTTTGAAGAATATTTTATAAGTTTCATTAAATCAATGTATCAGTTCAGAGGGAATTATCATTACATTATTAAAATACACTTTTTTGAATTTCTGTAAACAGTATGTGTTCCTATTTACTTGCAACTTTGATTTCTTACATTAGCTGTATGAATTTTTTCTGAGTGTTGTACAAAATGTGTTAGAATTGTATTTAAGTATTTCATATATGTGAGATTATAAATAGTATGTTATTTTTAATGTTTAGTTGATATATATATATACTTATATATATGTAGAGAGAGAATAGCATTTAAAAAATCACTACTGACTTGAGATGTCAGCGTGGTAATAGACGAGGAAGCTTTAAGTTCTCATATATCAAAAATACTAACTGAAAAAATATAAAGAACAAAAGACTGAGTAAACTAACTTTGTATATATGTAGAAATCAATGAGCTAAAGCAGAAAATAAATGATCAATTAAAAACAACCTGACTCAAAATAGAAAATTTTAGGACCTTTACTCAGACATTTCTTATCTCCCTCTCCAGAGTGTTATGGCAGGTTATGGATGAATACACCAGTGGTCATTTATGGTTGATGAACAAGAGAAGCAAGGCAGATATAACTTACAGCATTTATAATCTCCCTGGAAGGTACCTGATTTGACTCTGTTTTGTCTTACTTGAATCTAGATAAAAACAGTAGATGTAAATCAGAATTCAAGCTACAAAAGAGCATGAAAAGTACCAATGTGTTACAGAGCAACTCATGCTGTAGACAAGCAGTTCTTAATAAGAAATGTTAGAGACTAGTTAAGGTGTGAAAATCTTAGGGCACTAAGTTTTTAAAAGAAGATATATATATATATATATATATATATATAGATAGATAGATAGATAGATAGATAACATAGTACATGCAGACTCAAGAAGAAACACTCTAGTAGGGGGAATGTGGGGCGGGGCACCAACAAAATATTTGATTAATTCTTTATATGGCATATGAATGAACTTGTACTCAAGCAATTTATAAATACATAAGGGTTTTTGTTTCTTTACTAATTAACATTTTTACAAAAAAAACACATGACATAAAAAGAAATTAAAAGTTACTTTAAATGAAAGACCAAAAAATTTGAAATTATTTTTTAAAAACACAGATATTGATCTTATTGAATGAACATAAAATCACTCTCATAACTATGAACAAAAGCAAAAACTAAACAAAATAAAACAAATGAAGTGAAAGTGAAGAAAACAGGCAGTCACTAGGGTACAGCCCTAGAGAGGTCCTGTGACAAATTTCAAAGAAACAGTCCCAGCAAGAGGACACATTACTGGGTTTGAGATGCATATTTCAGACCAGGAATGCACACACTGACCAGAAATGAGACATGAGAGAGGAAAAATAAGAAATATGCTTTAAAAAGAACATAGAGTTCTTCAAGGAGAAGAAATATTTTTTTTTCTTTCTTTACTTTTGCGTTTACACCAAACCTAAGCCTTTTTTTCTGACTCTACTCTTAGGAATTAATTCTGGTGGGGCTCTGAGACCATATAGGGTGCTGAAGTTGAAATTCAACTGGGCACATACCAGGCAAGAGGGCAAGAGGCCTTTCCGATGCTGTACTGTCTCTAAGTTCTTTTCATTGTTGTTCTCTTTGATTACTTTCCCTTTTTCTATCTTCTAGTGTATTTAATTATTCCTAAACTTCATTTTTTTGTTAAGACTATTCACTAAACTTTCTATCTTGACTATAACTCTCTATTATTTATCTCAATTATTAATTTATTGAGATAACACCTCTTCCATCCTTCAGTAACCTCAAGTCTGTTATCAGTCTCAGGTTTTGTTAATATTGTACATTGTTCTCTTCCCCTGCATTATTTATACACTGCATAAGAGCAGTATCATCTGCTATTTGTCTCCTTCTAGTTTATTTTACTTTATTTGGCTTCCCATATGCTTTATATTTCATTGTAGAGAACTATATTTGTTTCAGAGATATTCATAATTACTCACTGAAACATGCTATACTTTATCACCTCTGTTTAAAAATATTGTTCAGATCATTCTAGTGATTATCTCATCAGTATAGTGGAGTCTGCAGATTGCCTTTTTATATCCACTCTAAGATATTCTCATTTATTTGTGGGGAGAGAGTAAGAAGAGTTTGGGGCATACTCAGCAATGCTTCAGGTCTGTTCCTGGTTCTGTCCTCAGGAGTGAGCCGTAGGAAGTTTTCAGGGGACCACCTGTGGTGCTGGGGATTCAAACTGTTGTTGCTCATATGCAAGCAAAGCATTTTAATAACTATAAAATTTCTTTGACACTAAGATCTTCCTATTGGTATTATAAATCATTTTGTCGCTAAAATAAGGAATATTGGTTATATTAATATAATATTTTTAAGTTTTGTTTTTATCTACTTGCAATATTCAACCATAGGAAAGGAAATACTTTGTTGACATGTTCTGGTGTAGGTTTAATTGAGGGTTATTTGGGCATGTTAAGGAAGTAATACTCTTAACTCTGGCTAGAATCAATTGTATGTGTATCTCACATTCATTCTGTCTTAATTATGGTGATGTTACAAGATATGACTTTACTGATACTTCCCTCACTCTATTTTAATGGGATTTTGGGAGGCCATTCACTTATGAAAGTCTAAGTATAAATCCATATGATTTGGCATCTATAGGATTGGGTTATTGTGAGAACAACAGAGCAGTATGGAGCTCATTTAGCACATATTGTCCATTTTTTTCCCTTTCTAAACTATATTTACCTGGTCTTATAGTAAAATATAAGACTATCGTTGACTATATTTTTATGTCTCCTTTAACATTTTTGTGTTATTGGCTTCTTCACCTCCAACTGTATTTTATAATCCAAGAAGAATATTTTTTTCTTCTAGAGTATTCGATATGCCAGACACAGTAACAACAAAGTCTCCAATGGAGACGTTACTGGGCCTGCTCGAGCAAATCGACGATCAACGGGAGGGCCTTTACCTTTACCTTTTTACCTTATATTTATTTATTGAATCACTGTGGGAAAAGTTACAAAGCTTTCAGGTTTAAGCATCGGTCATACAATGATCAAACATCTTTCCCTTCACCAGTACTCATTTTTCACCACCAAGAACCCCAAAATACCCCCCTCTCACCCCTACCAATGCCTGTGAGGCACATGATTTCTACTTAACTCTTGTCTACACTGATTGCATTCAGCACTTCTACAAAAGGTGCACCATTATTGTTTAGAATCGCCCCCCCACCCCCACCAAACAATCAAAATTGCTGAAAAAGTATTGTGAAATACTTTGTTTTTTATAGCTGGTATGAGAATCATATAATGTCTCGTGGCTGCAAAAAGTGGCCATGTGATTTTGGATTTTTGCAGAGCCAGATAATTACGAGATTGGTTTCTGTGTATCTGGGGTTATGGCTGTGCCGGAGAGCCACTCGTGGGGGTCAACTCATGACCTCGGTAAGGCTTGAAGGACGAGCCAGTACCTTCCAAGAAGAATATTTAAAGAACTTACCATCATGTTATTTTCTAATCTAAAGTTCTTATCTCCACGTTTTAGACCCTGATTAATGTGGTATTATTTTTTTTTGTAACATTGAAGATTTTTAGTTCAGCTTCAGAAAGTTGAAAGAAATATGTTAAGATTTTTTTTTTGGAAGCAGTTTTCCAATTCAGTTTAATTTCTGCATTTAATGGTATACTCTCTCTCTCTCTCTCTATATATATATATGTATATATAGTGCATTTGTAATTTATTTATATAAAAATCATGATGGTATATGTTAAAAATTTAATTAATTTAACCAGGAGAATGATTATAATAAACTCCATTTGTTTATATTATATATATTTTTATTTTTATATAACTAAACAGAAGGAGTGATTGAAATGAAATTTTACTAATAGGGGTCAAGAGAGAATATACTGTAGTTAAGGCCTCCCATTCAGTTGACCAATGTTTGATTTCAGCAAATTAAATGATTTGGAGGCATGGTACAGAAACTAAAACAAGAAAATTTAATTATAAACATTGACTTATTTTGTTTATGTGTCATAATTTGATGAACTGAAAATTTAAAGCTAAAATAATTTAAGTTTATTAGCAGGACATTTTGGTTTTTAAAACTGTGCAATATGTAAAAAGAAGTGTATGTTTTCTAATCCACTAATTTTAGTTTTTGTTCCCTTTAATAAGAGACCTTTCCATTTTTGCAGCATTCAATGTTCTGGAATGCATTTGCTGCTTGACTAGTATTTATTTAACAGGGATAAAACATGTTTCTATGGAATTACTGTGTTTCATTTTGTCATGAAATCCAAACTTCTTTTGTATTCTAGTTTGTCACAAATATATCTACTTGTTCGACTGTAACAGGGTAGGTTGTTTTTCTGGCATACGATTAATTGAGATTTAAATCCTGTCATGTCATATGAACAATCAGAGGTCATGCCTGAGCACAGAATCGGGAGTAAGGCCTGAGCACAGGCATGCATGGTCTAAAAACACACAGATAGAAAAAAGAAGTGAAAAAGACATAAGGGAGATGATGATTTGTGGCCACTCTAGACTGTGCATAGGGTTTAAAAGATACTGTGTAAGATAAATGCCTTACTCACTGTATACATATCTGTCTATCTCCAAAATTCATCTCTTAAAAGCAAGGTAAAAAAGGTAAAAGGCCCTCCCGTTGATCGTCGATTTTCTCGAGCGGGCCCAGTAACGTCTCCATTGGAGACTTTGTTGTTACTGTGTCTGGCATATCGAATACTCTCGGTAGCTTGCCGGGCTCTCCTAGAGGGGCGGAGGAATCGAACTCGGGTCAGCCATGTTGGCTGCTTGTAAGGCAAACGCCCTACCGGCTGTGCTATTGAAATGTTCTATAATTTGTAAACTCAATTATAAAATCAAGAAGGAGTAAAGACGTCTAATTTCTATAATCTATAGCAAAAGTGTTTATACATGAAGATAGGATCAATTTTCAAAGAAAGAAATACTTCAATTTCATCAAATAAATTAACTATTGCTGATCAAACAGTTAAAAAAAACTGTATAATAAAAATTCTAGTTAATGTATCTTTTAAAAATAGTGTATGTAATGATTAAACTTGATTTTTTTCATTTTATTTTATGTTTTATTTTACTACAAATGTTATTGCTTCTATGATTTACTGTGTTTTAACTATTTCTTGTGTTTTAGGGCTATGACCAACAGTCTTTGGGGTTTTTTCTGTCACTGTGCTCAGATGTCAATCCTGGCAGTGCTTGGAGAACAATATGTGGTGCTTGGGGATTTGCAATCAGAATTGGCTGCTTTCAAGTGTCTTCACTTCTATGATATCCCTCTGGCCCCTTATTTTACTTTTTGTTACTGTTACCTTCTCTGATTTCTCTTTGATGACTGGAGTTGAACACAGATGATCTTGGTTCCCCAGGGTTGGCACAGTTTAGTGGCAGTGCAACGGAGATTGAAAACATGCAATGCAAATCCCTACCCAGCCCCAGTCTTTTCAAATTACTTATTTCCACAATATTTTACTTTGTCAAAGATTGAAGTCCTTTCCTTTCTATGTATCCACTTTTGTTATAAACATTTTATTTTCTACATGCCTTTAGTGATTTGTAAACTTAAATAGATACTAATTTATTTTAAATGTTAGGTGTTATTTATATAGTAATCTTATTAGCTCACATAAATAGAAATAACTAATTATCTCTATCAACTTTATATTTTTCTCTAAAGAGAAGTCAACATATTTTGTGATTTTTTTCTACATAATGGGATGGTTTTGTGATATATTTCACGTTTATTTTTCAGTTTTTATTGTGAAATTATTACTTGCTTATATCTGAAACGCCTTAAACCATCGTTTAAGAAAATATTTTCATTGCTTAAAAATGTTAATTGATTATGTGCTGTAATTGGTAGTACTTGCTAGGAAAATTTTTTAAGCATGAATAGAGTCTCATAATATGCTACTGCTACCCTACACATGTTTGGGTGCTCAGCATTTGAAGGCCAACATCAAAGAGAGACCAGCTAATGTGAGAAAAAACAGATTCGTGACCCCCAAAACAACCTATCTGCATAGTAACAAGAAATAGTAACTCTATAAAAATAGAACTTGTACGCATATTTTGGAAAGGGTTGGCTGGTTGGCTGCAGAGTGATCAAAAAATTCACTCATTAAATGATCTACTGGGGCAGGCTTCAGTTGTAACTGCAAATAAAGATATCTGAGTATTTTTCCCACTATCATTCCTTAGGAAAAGATAATGGGAACATTCCAGGCATTTTCAACTATCCCTATCCTGACAGACTTTATGTGTTCTAATATTAATTAAACTCTTAATCTTTGGAACAGCTTTATTATATCCATTTTCAAATATCACTGACATTCTATCAAAGCCTAGACTCTACCACAAAGAAATCGGAAATAAAGAAGAATATATAAACAAAACTGTTGTGGGCAGGAAAATGTATAGCCATAATCAAGTGTTCTATTACCCTCTTGCTTGACCCACCATGACCTTGTCTGTGAAGTACCTGAGGAGATCAGTACTCATTAAAATCAAAAAAGACTCCTTTAGGGCATAAACATTAAAGTTCTTCACTCTACAAAGATTCAAAGGTTTTTGTCTGTTACCACAGAAAAGGACTTCAGGGAAGACTGAAGAAAAATATTTTTATTTATAAAATATGAGACAGGTCAAAATGAAAAGAGAGGACCCCATAATGTAGAGAAAAGACTTGCGGGTTACTTCAAAATGAAGTGCATAAGGTTTTTCTTTTTCAGGCTGAGTTTAGAGACCTTTTCCAAACTGAATTATTTGGGGCTTTCTGAGAAAATAAAAAGGAGCTCCTAGAACATTGTCTAGGTTCACACACTTTGAGTTCCATTGTTCTCTATTAAGTCTTATCAGTGTCCTTTGTCTTGTTGAATTGTCTCCTGGGGACATCCAGCCCTGAAGTGAGAGACTTATTTAAAGACCAAGTCTTAGTTTTCTGACTGTTGAAATTCACTGCCCTCCCCATATTTTTGCCTATTTTATTCCTCACTTAAATAGTTCACCTTTAGGGAAATGATCACTTTAGTTAGTGGTCTCCTAAGTACAATACTTAGTGTAATACAATTTCTATAGAGGAAAATTATAAACAACTGCAATATTGCACCCAAAGACAAAAATACTTTATGTATATTCCTCGTTTTTGTTAACATCCTGCATTAAACATTTTTCTAGCAGGTTCCTGACCCAGAGATCAATCAAAGTGATAGTACAAAAGTGGACTTTTGCAGCAGAGAAAAAAATGAATACTTTTCATTGATAATTTACTTCTCAGTAACAACTGACTATACAAAGGCTGATAGATGCTTACATTTTTAATTTATTTATATGTATGGTAAGACCAGTGGGGGGAAAAAACTGCAGGCATGCTGGTTGCCTCCTGCCTCAGAAAAGTTTAGTTATTCTCAATAAAAATTAAGGTAATCACCATAAATAATGGAACAAATAGACTTTTTCACAGGTTTCTAGATCCAGTTCATTCTCATAGCATTCATTACTTTCACAATGATCAAGAGATATTTATTTAATATGTACATTCAATACTTTGAATTGTAAATACAAAATTTATGTCAATGTTTGATATAGACTAAACTATTTTTATATATTTTTTTCAGCACAAATAGAAAAACATATTTTTCTAGAAAGATAAATATCTATTTAAGTCAAAACAACCAGTTTATCATTTGCCATTTTTATTCCTTTTTTTTTGGTAGAAAAAAAGATGCAAATGTCACTTTGTTTATTTTGTTTGGGGACCACACCTATGTCAGGGCTTAATTTTCTGACCTTTCAGATCATTGCTGGAAGTTTCCTGGGGACTATTTGTAGTGCTGGAAATGGAACCTGGGTAACTGTGTGCAAATAAAGCACCATATCTGCTGTACTCTCTCTCCTTTCCCTGAAATAGTAATTTGTTTTGTTTTTTGTTTGAGGGTCATACATGGCAGTGTTAGAAATCACTTCTGTTGGTGCTAATGTGAGTAGAAGAGATTCCCAGGATTGATCCTAGGTCAGTCAAGAACAAGACAATGCCCTATCTGCTGTATTAGTGCTCCAACCCCTGAATTTGTAGTTTGAACATACCGGAATCTCTTGCTTTTGAGAGTTACATGCAATTATTTTTATTTCTTTCTTTAAACTTTGACATCATACATAACCATTTGGGTATGATATATTCTTTTTTGGGAAGTATTTAGTTATTAATTCATTTGTGTATTTGCTATTTCTTCAGGTATTCCATTTATTCAAATTTGGTAAGTATTTCTTTGGGAATTTATACTTTTATTCAAGTTGTTCAACTATTTGAAAAATATATCTTCACATTTTTCATTTTATAAAAATTTCTACTGGCTATCATAACATAGTCTCAATTCTTTTATTTTAATGAGGACTTTACCTTCCTTCCTTCATACATATAATTTATAGTGATATCACATCACTTCCACTACCAAAGTGCCAGATTCACCATGATTCACCACACCAACATTGACTGGGCCCTTTCTGACGTGCATGTGTGTGTGTGTGTGTGTGTGTGTGTGTGTGTACGCATGTGTGCACTCACATGCTTGCATGTGTGTGTTTAGGGGAGGTGGCTGTATGGTCATTCCTTATGGCATTTAGAGAACCATTTGGAACTTGGGATCAAAATCAAGATACTTCATGAAAATTATGCATTCTAGTAAATTTCAATTTTCCTATTAAATCATTGTTTACAAAGACATTTACAATAGTTTCTGCCATGCAATTTTCCAACACTAATCCCAGCAACAGTATCAAATTCCTAATAATATTGTCAACTAGTACCCTCCCACTTCCCAGCCTGCACCATTAACAGGCATAGTTTTAAGTTTGTCTACTGTAGTTTGGGTCTCTTATTTACAGTGATTTAGCTAAATACATACAGCACACTTCTACATCACTCAAGGCCCCTGACCCCTTGCCCATGTTATCTCCAGTTCATTTCTTCTTACATAATTCATTGATTTCCTTCAATTCCCAATTATTACATTTATATAATTTAGAGTCCAGGGTAGTCTCAATATTTCACCCTTTGATACTTTGAACTCCCTAGTCTCTGATTATTTTATATACCACAAATAAGTGAGATCATCAAGTATTAGTGCTTTTTACATCATTTAGCATGATATTTTCAGATGTATCCAACTCAACTGCATGACTTCATCATCCCTTGCAGCTTCATTGTATGTTATTTGTAAAAATATCACACAGTCATCTATTTATTTTCCATTGGACACCTAAGTTAATTTCATATCTTTACTACAGTACTAACTGCTGAAATTACTGATGCCTTTTATATAAGATTTTACAAAGGACTAATTTCAATAATTTGGAAGAGTTTATGAATTAAGAGTATACTGTCAGCTCCCAGACGAGAACAGCTCATAGTCTCCTGCCCCCGTGCCTGGCTGTCCTCACCAGGGCCCCTTGGAGGGGACAGATTGAGTTTTTCTCCCCGTCCTGAGCAGAACCGTGGCAGCCGAAGGCCTCCAGAACCAGCCACAACCATGCTGAGACCACTCTCCACACGTCTGGACAAGTCTCATGTATGAAGGAACTGGCAGAGGAACCCAGGCATGCGGGTCCTGGGGCTGAGATCTCCAAGCCTGCTCGGATCCAGGCTGAGGATCCTTCACCCACATCCTCCATATTCCAGTAGGCAGGAGTCACACCCACCAACTACCCCCGGCACCAGGTAATCCCATCAACGGCTAAGACTAGAGACTATAAAACCCAGCTCCTGAAAGTGTGTGGTTGCATGACATCTTATTATCTCGTTCTTACTTTGGACAACCCGGCAGGCTACTGAATGTATCCTGCCCTCACAGCAGAGTCTGGCAAACTCTCCATGGTGTACTCAATATACCAAATACCAGTAACAATGATGGGTCTCATTCTCCTAACCCTGAAAGAACATTTCTCAGGGCTAGGATGAAGGAGACGTTACTGGTGCCTGCTCGAGGCAATCGACTAACAACAGGATGATCGTGATCGTGATCATGTCTTTATTGAAAGTTTCATATAACTAGTGAAACTTTCTTGACTAGGTTCCTGTTCTTGGGAAAAATTCTTTACTACTATGTTAATCACTTGCTAGTGATTGACCTGTTCATTTCTTTTTTCCATTTACCCCCTCACTTTTTCGAGATTACATATTTCTAGCACAGCATTAGGGTATTTGCCTTGCAGGTGGCTGACCAAGGTTTGATTCCTCTGTCCATCTCATCCCGCCCACATGGCAGAGCCTGGCAAGCTTCCTGTGGTATATTCTATATGCCAAAAACAGTAACACCAAGTCTCACAATGGAGATGTTACTGGTGCCTGCTTGAGCAAATTGATGAACAATGGGAGGACAGTGGTATAGTGCTACATAATTCTAGAGTCTGTCCATTTCACCTATATTCCCCAGATTAGCCATGCAATGATTTCATAATAATGATTCATAAAATCTTGAATATCTAAATTGCCTAATTCAATTCATCCCATTTTATCTCTGATCCAATTATTTGTGCATTTTCTCTTTCTCTCATGAGTCTTAGTTTATCTATCTTGTTTATTATTTTGAAAAACCACCTCCTGTTTCCATTGGCTCCTTGTATTGCTTTATTGATTTGGGGTGTTTGGCTTGCACGCGGCCGACCCAGTTTCGATTCCTCCGCCCCCCTCAGAGAAACTGGCAAGCTGCTGAGAGTTTTCTGTCCAAAAGGGAAAGCCTGGCAAGCTACCGAGATATATTCTATATGCTAAAAACAGTAACAAGTTTCACAATGGAGACGTTACTGGTGCCTGCTCAAGCAAATCGATGAACAATGGGACGACAGTGCTACAGTGCTACAGTGCTAAATTCTACTCTAGTTTTTATTCCTTCCATCTACTAGTTTGTAAATTCATTCATTATTCCTTTTACAATATTTGAGAAGTTGTTAGGTTGTTGAATAGAGCTTTATTTGCCTATTGTAGGCCTGCATTGCTTCTGTTGTGTCTTCCAGAGGATATTGATAATTTGTTTCTATGTTCACTAAACTTGAATTTTTAAATTTATTCCTTGATTTTCTCTTTGACACAGAATTTGTTTAGCAGTATTTATATTCAGCTTCTAAATATTGGAAATTTTCTGCATTTCCTCATAAAAGTTATTTTCTATCTTCCCGGGATTTTGTCTGAGAATGCTTAGTATGATTTCTATATTAGTAAATTTATGTACATTTGTATTTTACTTTAGTGTGTATTCTATTATAGAAAATATTTGTATTTTACTTTAGTGTGTATTCTATTATAGAAAATATTCTATTATAGAAAATAAATAGAAGAATGCGTTCTCATTTTTTTTTAAGAATCGAGGGCCACATGTATGTCCATTAATCCCAGTTTTCTAGCTCTTCATTTAGGATTCTTCTATCTTTACTGATTTTTCTTATGTTGAAAACTGAGTGTTCAGATTTTCCATTGAGATTGTATTTTAATGTGTTTCATTAGGTTTGTAAGAAACTTTATGAACTTTCCTGAACCTAAATTTGTTGAGTACATGTTGAGAATAGTTAGAACTTCTACCTGTTCCCTGGAGCAATTAGTTGTGTTTTTCCCTATCTTAAATGGCATTCTTTATATGAAATGATATTTGGTCTGACACAAGTTTGGTTGTCTATCATTGTTTTTTTATGTGTGCCAGACACTGTCTTTATGTTTTTTTTTTTTATCTTTTCTCTCTGAGCTTGTATGTATCCTGTGAATTTGGTTATCTATCCTTTAAATAGAAGATATATAAACTATTTTTTCTAATCTAGGTTTTCTGTACTTTTGATGGAAGAATGTAGTCTATTGGTATTCAGAGAGATTATTAATATAAAGGTCTGTGTTGTGGTATTCAATTTGAGATTCTGGTTTTGCAAGTGGCCGTTTGCTTTTATATAGGTAGTCTGTAAGTAATTATTTTAGGGTTGATCAAGAAATAATAAATAAATGTTTCTGGCTATTTTGGGGGAATTTTTTTTTTTTTGCTTTTTTGGGTCACACCCAGCTATGCTCAGGGGTTTCTCCTGACTCTGCACTCAGAAATTATTCATGGTGGTGCTAGGGGGATCATATGGCATGCTAGGAATTGAACCCAGGGCTGGCCACATGCAAGGCAAACACCCTGCCCGCTGTGCTATTGCTCCAGGTCCTTGAGAATATTTTTATCCCTCTATCAACTCTGGGTTGAAAAAAAAGTTTACCCCTTGAGTACTTTGAATATGTCATTCCACTTTTTTCATGTTTGAATGGTTTCATCTGAGAGATCTGCTGTGATTCTTATATTTTCCTTAGAAATTTAGTTATTCTATCTTGGGACCTTAAGAATTTTCTCTCTTTACTGTTTCTTGCCATTTTCATCAATATTTGTCTTGGTGTTCTCATGTTTGACTCGATTTTCTTTGGGTCTCTTGTAACCGTGAAGAAAGATCCATCCAGAGACTCGTAAGTTTTAAATTATTCTTGCTTCCACAAGTCATCTCCTTTCACTCTCTTTTTGGTATGCTTTCGTATAAATTATAAATTATTCATATTTGTTTAGCCATTAAGTATCTGATAGTCTATTCTGTTCTTTTGCTTCTCTTTTGCTATTTGAAGGCTTATATTTTGTTTTCAATATTGCTGGTACAGCTTTCTGCATTCAGAATTATGTAACTCTGGTTTCCTATTGCATTCATTAGTTCCTTCAATTCTATTTGTATGGATTTCATCATACTATTAATGAACTCTACATAGAGTGTATGGAATTTACCTTCCAATGATTATTTAATTTCCATTGCCATCACAAGAAATGTCCATTTGATATTCTTCTCAACCAGGCTCAAGAATTTCGATAAATGCCCAAAAGGTGTTAGAGAGAGAGATAGAGATAAAGAGAAAAGAAATAGAGGAGAGAGAGATACAGAGAGAGAGAGAGAGAGAGAGAGAGAGAGAGAAGTATCTGCTATAGAGGTAGACTGGTGGTAGGAGTGAAGGGTGATGGGAGAGAAACTGGGACACTGGTCCCTGGGTGGAGGGATAGGCGTTGGAACACTGTATGACGGAAACATAATCATGAACAGCTTTTTAAAGATCTACCTCACAGTGATTCAACAAAAAGATTGAAAAAATAATTTTGGTGAACTAGTGAACTTGCTTGGACTTTTGTTTCTGTCTTCTAGTGCACTGGATTGCTTTATTTTCGCATTGATCATCGATTCTGATAGTAGAGTGTTATATTCCTGCTTTTGAGAAATGGTCGGTTCAATATTTTTTTTCCTTAATTTTTTATTAGTGAAACACCATGAGGTACTTTTGTAGACTTACAAATTTTTGTGCTTGGGTTTCAGTTATACATAATAATTTATGGTGTTATTCTATTTCAGTTAACATTAAGTAGTATTTAAGCAAGCCAGTTATGTGTAGACCTAATTCCTCCCTTTAAGGTTTGTTTGTTTTGTTTTTTCAAATGAGAGTATTCTGACACAACATTAAGACCCAGTAGTTTCACACAGATCCTAACAGTGTGAGAGGTGAAATTAAAGGAGAGAATTTGTAAAAGATACTATACTATAGAAATACAAAAAACATAATGAATTACTATGAACAACATTATTTGTCACCTACAGAGATGCAGTGTTTTTAACTTGCAAGATTAAATAATTTACGTAGAAGCTATCAGGATACTCAAAGAGAAATGTAAATTGTTCTTATGGATTAATAATAGAGTTAATTTTATTTAAGATACTGTTTGCAGTACCTTTTTACATATGTCTAGGATGAGGAAGCCTCTGGCACTTCAATACTTATTTCTATTTTATATGTACAAATGTTTCCAATAAGAAAGTTCCAAAATTGAGGAACATGGTTAAAAATATTGAAACAAGATTTATGTTGTAAATTTGTAATATAAAGATAGTTTAGACTGTCACTGGCATTTAATAAATATAAACTGTAGTGTACTCTACAGGAAAAAATAACAATTTCTTGATTGATGAGAAATTAAGTGATGTAGAATAACTGTGGCAAGTACTGGTCAATATTCTTAATGAATTTGTATCATTGTTAATAAAATTTCTATACCAGAGATGTCATAGCAAAGTAATTAAAATATGAATCTTGGTTGATGATGATGACTTTAGTAAATATCCTTTAATAAGTGCATATTCTTGACAAATTATCTTAATAGTTTTAATTTATGTACTGTATATATGCTGACATGTAAATACTTCTTCATTCCTTAATGTCTCCCGACTCACATGCATTATTCCTAACACTCAGGAATTAAATCAAAAAATGTACCTGGGGCTGGAGATCTAGTTACAGCAGGTAGAGTCTTGCCTTGCTCGTGGCCAACCCAGATTTGGTCTCTGGCATCCTATATGGTTACCTGAGCATCTTGAGGAATGGAAAGGCTATAGGGGAGCTAGAAAAGTGAATAATTCACTACAAATACAAAATCCAGGGTCACCAGAAAGTTTTGACTTAAAAGGAACCAAGACTGATTTGTGGAATTGTGACAATGAGAGGTAAAACACAAAGGAATAGTTAAGGATAAATGGTTAGGAATGCTTCCAAGAGCACTGTAATCTCCTCTGGGAGGTGGAAAAGGGTAATTCACTGATGATACCTAAAATATTTAGGGTTAAAGCCCAGCACTATGGGCTGGAGCAATAGCACAGCAGGTAGGGGATGACATGGACAACCCAAGTTCGATTCCTCCCACCCTCTTGGAGAGCCCGGCAAGCTGCCGAATGCATCTCGCCTGCAGAGCAAAATCTGACAAGCTCCCCGTGACGTATTTAATATGCCAAACACAGTAACAAGTCTCACAATGTTACTGACTTCTGATCAAGCAAATCAATGAACAATAGGAGGACAGTAACAGTGACTGACCCAGCACTACAGAGAGTGACTTCTTTAGAATATTCTTATGTAAAATATAAGTGGTTCTTTTTATATCTGGGATGTTTTATATATATATATAAGTAATTAATATATTTTAAATATTGATGTTATGTGTTGTTAGTGTTATATTCATAATTAAGATAAACTGTTATTTAAAAACAACTGTTACCATTTTTCAAAGTTTTCTATTTAAAATTTTAGTTAATACCATATGAATATAATTGATGTTTTCAGTACATCACTTAAATGATATTTTTAAATTAAAGAAATAATCAGAATATAAAAATAGCTATGGATAGCCAAAATTAATAATTTTGTTAGTTGTTGAATGTAATGCATTTATAGCCAAGAAGTAGCTTACTTCATTGTGGTTAAATTTATGACAGAAAATTCTATTTTTCAGGTATAAATTTAGAAATAATATTTATCTTACTTTTTTGTTCTTATATGCTATTGACTATATTGATTAAGAAGTTTAGCATTTTGCGGGGGGTATGGTGCCACCAGCAGGTCAATCTGTTCCTATGAGGCAAGTGCACCAGAAGCCTGATGGCACCTTCAGACTTCCAGATACGCCAAAATCGCTGCTGTGCCTTTGGCCAGACCACAAAAACTTGGGGCAAAGTTTACCAAAAAAGTAAATGGCCAAAAGTTAGGTATGTGGGAGCCACACCGACAAACCACCTCCAGCTCAGCTATATAATGAGAGTCATGGCCTCTCTGGTTCCTGATTAAACTGCTTAAAAGCCATGATCCCAGAGACTCATAAACAAATCTTAAAACCCAATGGTTTTTGGCAGAAATACGTCCGGTCCCTGCAGTAGGTTACTGGCATTGGGCCACCCCAGGTGGGAATAGGTTTCGTGCCTTGGCCTGTTCCCCCTGGTGACCCAGTGGCCACCATCCTCCAGAGGACACTGGATAGTCAAGTTTGGGCCCACAGAGACAAGAGACATGGGGCCTCACAGTATGGGTTTGGAGCCGGCCCTTTTCCCCAACACCCCAACATGACACCGAGTTGCTGCCCATGAACGGCATCACTGGCTTCTGATCAAGCTGCTTAACAGTCATGATCCCAGAGACTCAGAAACAAATCTTGGAACCCAGTGGCTTTTGGCAGAAATGCCTCCAATCCCTGCAGTAGGTTACTGACTCTGGGTCACACAGCTGGGAATAGGTTTCGTGCCTTGGCTGTTCCCCCTGGCAGCCCGGTGACTGCCATTCTCCAGAGACCACTGGTCGGTCAGGTTTGGGCCCGCACTGACAAGAAACATGGGGCCTCAGGGAATGGGTGTGGAGGAGCCCTTAGCTCCCCATCCCAACAAGACCCCGAGTCGCCACCCATGAACGGTCTCTCTGGCTCCTGATAAAGTTGCTTAACAGTCATGGTATCAGAGATTCAGTAATAAATCTCGGAACCTAGTGGATTTAGGCAGAAATGCGTCTAGACTCCGCACTAGGTTACTGTTGTTGGGACATTCCAGGGGGGAAAGGGTGATGTCCCTCTGCCTCCTCCCCCGAGTCGGTTAGGGGCCACCATCCTCCAGAGGCCGTTGGTCATTTATGCTTGGGCCCTCAGTGATGAGACACTCAATGCCTCATGGGATGGGGGTGGAACTGGCCCTTTCCTCCTCACCCCAACGAGACCCAGAGTGGCTACCCAGTAACAGCCTTTCTGGCCCCTGATCAAGCTGCTGAACAGCCATGATTCAAGAGACTCAGAAACAAATCTCTGAACCCAGCAGGTTTTGGCAGAAATCCCTTCAGATTTAATTGTTAAAATTCAGAATTTCAAAACCACTACTATAGCCACACTACATCATATGTTATTCATAACCAGCAATAGAAAACAAATTGTCTACTGTTGCCTTTTCAGCAGATCTGAGTGTTGGAGTAAAATCCCAAATAATAATGGTGGGTCTGGTGTCAAAATATTGAATGTAAACAAAGTAGAGAGAGTAATGTGGAAATCATCTGCCCCACAGGTAGGGGGAGGGTGTGGGATGGGATTATACTGGGGTTTTTGGTAATGGAGAATTGGCACTGTTGAAGGTAAGGGTGTTTCATTGTATGACCAAGACTTAAACCCAAAAGCTTTGTAACTGCTCTCACGGTGATTCAATAAATAAAATTATAGAAAATGAAAAAAAGAAGTAAGGTGGAGTTCATGCCCAATTCAATCATCTAATCAGTGGCTGAATATATAGCAGTACTCCTACATCTGTTACTTAAAAAAAGAAAAAAAGAAGTTTAGCATTTTGAACTTCAGATTTCTAAGAGGTCCTTTTTAGGATCTATGCCATAATTGGTGATTTGCTATCAAGTTTAGTTCACAAATGTTTATTACAATGAAATAGTAGTATATTATCAATAGAAAAATTTTCATTATGTTGAAATCATCTCATAGTGTGACATATTGCATACATTTTGAATATTATCAGAGTAATAGAGAAATATGTCTACTATTTTGTTCAATTAAATATGGAAATGGAAACTTTGTGCTACCTTGAAGTAGTAAAGAAATTTCTTCAATTAATTTCTTGAGGTGACTAAACAAATATTTGCCAAAATTGTATTGAAATAGCTGGAACTTTATTTGCAAATCAGGCTGGAGCGATAGCACAGCAGGTAGGGCATTTGCCTTGAACACAGTGGACTAGGCAAACCCAGCTTCGATTTCTCCACCCCTCTTGGATAGCCTAGCAAGCTACCAAGAGTATCTTGCCCGCACAGCAAAGCCTGGCAAGCTACCTGTGACGTATTCGATATGCCAAACATAGTAACAAGTGTCACAATGAAGACGTTACTGGGCCCGCTCGAGCAAATCGATGAACAACAGGAGGACAGTGACAGAGACAGTGATTTTCAAAATAAGACTGAATATCTAAATTAGATTTTTTAAAACTTTGTTACAGGTTTGCCTCTCCTGCTGCTCATAAAGCAATGAACTGAAGTTATCTTTTTTTTAGTGTTTTTCGCATTGCAATATAACTTGAAATATAACTCAAATATTCGTAACCCTAAGAAGATATTTTAAGACAATATTTTGATTGGAATCTTATGAAAAAAATAACAAACTATTTGAAAATCAGTGGTATATTTTTGTACTCATAATCTGGTTTATATATGTTCTATAATTGCTCTAAGTCTAGAAGGACTTAATTTATACCATTTATACATAAATTATTTCTGCATCTCTACATATTCTTATATTTAAATATGAGTATGTATAGAGTTGCACAATAATTATTATGATTAACTTACATTGTAACAAAATGCCTTATGAAATAAAATAGAGACTTAAAAAGCTAATTTATTTTCACAAAATTTGATTGAAATGTGGATGTAATGAAATATGGATGTAGACTGGGTTCCTCAAGTTAGTGCAGCCAATTATAAATATTCACTTATTTTCTAAATAATACAATGCAACTGCTAAAAACATAAGTTTATATCTATTATAATAGATTTGTATCATGTAAATTACTACTACCAAGAAAAAATGGCTATCATGTTATTGTTTTAAATAAATATCCTATATGATAAAATTAATATATCCTCCAATGGTTTAGAAAAGTTACATCCATTCTTTTACAAATAATTTGGCACTATTCGTAAAATCATTAACCTATTAATTTTCACTATAACTTATACTAAGTAATTATAAATATTTAGCCATACTTTTTCAGTGAGAAAAACACATGGTTTTCATAATAATACTAATGGAATAACTAAAATTTTTTTATAATTAATGTGATACTAGTATTATTATTTGTACTTTTATATTTTAATACTTTCATGCATTTAAGTATTGGATATTAAAAATATATGATCAGTTCTACTATTTTTGTATTTTTGTGAGAAAAATACAAAAGAATTATGAAGTAGCATGGCCAAGATACATGGTTCTTAGAGGCATCAAAGGGAGCCAGATAGGGTTTCTAATTTGGTGTTTGTTAGTGTGGTCTTACGGGCAGAAATGTCTAGTGAAATTCAGTAGAGATGATATTGGTTGTTTTGGATGTAAGTGTATTTGAAGTTTCACATTCTGGGCTGGGTCTTTAGTACAGTGTGTAGAGCATTTTCATTGCATGCATCATACTAGGATTCTATCTCCACCATCCCACATGGTCCCTGGACACCTCTAATAGTAATTGTGAGTGCTGAATCAGGAGTAATCCCTGAACATTGTTGTGTGTCAGGGAAAAAATGAAAAAAAAGAAAAAAGAGAATGATACCCTCTTATTCAGGAATAACTTCATAGAAGGGGTGTCATAGACATAGATAATAAAAAAGAAGACAGGGAGGGAGGGAAGGAGGGAAGGAGGGAGGGAGGGAGGGAGGGAAGAAGAAGGATGGAAAAAGGAAGGAAAGAATGAAAGAAGGCAGGAAGGCAGGAAGGCAGGAAGGCAGGAAGGCAGGAAGGCAGGAAGGCAGGAAGGCAGGAAGGAAGGAAGGAAGGAAGGAAGGAAGGAAGGAAGGAAGGAAAGGATTTATAGACAGAGCCCTATACCCCTGATGAAAATTCAACAAAATATTAGCAAACTGAATCCAACAAACATATCATAAAGATAATTCATATGATCAAGCAGAATTCATCTAGGGCAATGCACATAAGTTAATTGACATAACACCATAGCAGTATGAGAGAAATGAAAACATATATGATCATATCGACAAGGAAAAAAATTGACAATATCCAACACCATTTAAGATTTCAAAATCTCAAAAAATATCTTACTTCCACCAAATTGTTTAAGGTAAGAAGACTCTCTGCATTGAAATTTCTGGAATCTTCTTGGAATGGGGGCAGGTCAAGTTTCCACTGTTTCAAAAAAGCTAGCACTCCACCCAGACACATGGATAAAGCAACTATGATACATCTACACAGTGGAATACTACACAGTTGTTAAGAAAAAAATTAGACATGCCTATAAATGGATATACTTGGAGAGTATTATGCAGAGTGAAATGAGGCAGGAGGAGAGATATAGATATAGAATGACTGCTTAGATTTGTAGAATATAAAAATAATCACTATGAAACTATATCTAAGGCCAGGGAAAATAGGCTAGGACACAGGTCAGTGGTTTGTAATTGTGTGGAAGATGTGGGGCTAGTTAAATTAGAGGAGGGTCCAGTTATGGCAATACTATTTGGAAATAACCACCATGGACAAGAAGTAAGGGTGGAAAACAGGGAAAGGGATAAATCTTTCAACTTCTGAATCACAAATGTAGCACTGTAGCACTGTCCTTCCGTTGTTCATTGGGGCTCAAGAGGGCCCAGTAACATATCCATTGTTAGACTTTTTGTTACTGTGTTTGGCGTATGGAATATATCACAGGTAGCTTGCCAGACTTTGCCTTTCAGGCAAGATACTCTCCGTAGCTTACTGGGCTCTCCGAGAGGGGTAGAGGAATCAAACCCAGGTTAGCCAGCCGGTCGCGTGCAAAACAAATACCCTACCACTCTGCTATCACTCCAGCTCATCAAATGATTATGTCTAAATAAGAGAGAGAAAGAAAAAGAGGATGAGAGAAGAGAGGTGCTTGTCATAGAGACAGGCTGGGGATCAGGGGTGGCTTGAAATGGTGGGAGGAAAACTGGGGCCACTTGTGCAAGAAAATTACACTGGTAGAGGGATGGATGTTGGAACATTGTATGACTGAAATGAAATCATGTAAATGTTGTTATGCTCTAACTCATGGTGATTCAATTAAAAAATATATCATTCACTCAAAAAAATAATACACAAGGAAAAGAATACACACTCAACTTAGCACTGTAGCATTGTCCTCCCGTTGTTGATTGATTTGCTCCAGTGGGCCCAGTAACGTCTCCATTGCGAGACTTGTTGTTACTGTGTTTGGCATATCGAATACGTCACGGGTAGCTTGCCAAGCTTTTTATGTGGGTGAGATACTCTCGGAAGCTTGCCGGGCTCTCCGAGAGGGGCAGAGAAATCGAACATGGGTCAGCTGCGTGCAAGGCAAATGCCCTACCCACTGTGCTATCGCTCCAGCCCGCACACTCAACTTATTATTGAAATATTTGCTATAATAATTATGTAGAAAAGTTGAACTACTGAATTGTACTTAGCTAAACATTTTCAGTATTATCAAGGTAGTATTGACTACTCTGAGATATTGTGTGAAAAAATATTTAAAAAGTTAATTTAGTTAATAGGCTCTTAATTCACCTAATAGATCATATAAATACATTCTTTAATGTGTTAATAGAAATGAGAAAGCTTATTAATAACATGACAAACTTGATGGCAGTGAAGTTAATATTAAATAAAATATCCAATTAGTTGACTTTATTAACCTGCTAAATAAAATTCTCCTGTGAGCTGTAAAAAATGTTGCAAAAAAATGGAAACGTTTAATGATATATTATGTGCTTTTGTAAGTTTTAAATTTTTGTACTGCAAGAGAGAGTATAATCTGATTTGTGCGTTTGGACAGATAACTTTATTGATCTTGCACATCCTATCATTTCATTTGGCAGGTGAAATTGAAAATGAATGTTCAAAATGATATATTTTATTTCCAGTGCAAGTAATCATTAAAGGTAGAAGTCAAAATGCTAGAAGCTACTATATAGAAAGGAAATTATATTTTACCATCACATTCTGTTTGGTGTTTAAATCAAACAAAACAAAATTTTTTTAAATCACATTCATACCATAAAACAATGGCTTAATTCTCTATTGATAAAGCATGGAATTTATCATGTTTTGTCCATCTTAATAAAAATATTTAAAAGAATGCTTGCTTCGTATATTCAGTTCAGATCATCAGATAGCAAACAATGCCACAGGTCATTGCAAAATACTGCCCGAAATTTCAGTTTCAGTTTACTATGATTTTCCTACCTGATTGTTACTATAATAAACATTGGATTAAAAGTAGGAGAATATCATTGTCTTTTAGAACCTTAAAGATAACTGAATAATAAGGATTTTGTTAAATTTAATATTAAATTATAGTTTCATGATCATAATTACAACTTCTTCTCTGATACTGTTCACTAGGTTTTATTTTCCTTACCAGTTTCTTTGGTACATAACAGAAAGGCACAAATCTTATCATTTTAAGCAAATATTTTCATGCCAATCACGTTTATATCCTGCCAGTATATACAAAAAAAATAGTGAGTATGTGTTTGAATAGCACAAATTGTAAACCGAATTAAAAATTTCCATTTTAAAGAAGTACTATTTGGTAAAGATGGAATGCGCAACTAGGTATTAATTAATGTGTTCATTATTTATTTCTACTACAATTTAGTGAAAATCTATAGTGGTGTTAGCATTAAAACTTGTATATTTAAATTATCATAAAACACAATACATATATCTAAATACATATATTAATACTACATATATCTAGTAAAAAATTCCTAAGGAAAGATACTGTCTTCAATTTTGTTTTCTGATAAGCAAATTTGCAAATTATTATAGTATACTAATAAAATTTATTTTTTCTTTTTCTGTAGGACGTTTGATCATGCACTTATTAAACAAGAAGTGTAAATATTATAGCTTTCATTGTACTTTGTAATTTTTAAGTGAGTTATATAATTAAAAGTTGATTTTACGAATTCTAGACTCAATAGTTGCTAGGAGAAGTTTATTGTTCTCATCTCCCATACTTTAATTCAAAATAGAATTTAGTTATAGAAGAACAGGGGAGATTGAAAAAATGTTTTCTGCATGAAATTTTATAATTAACGGTCTTGTAAATTATAATGTACAAACCAGTTAAAATAAGTATTAAGGTATTAAGACATAAATAGAATGGTTTTCTATGATAAAAATTTGTGGCTAAGGAATGTACCAAGTTTTGTAAAAATTGTTAAATAATCAAAAGCATTTAAATGCTACTTAGACAATTTTTAATCGCTAAGTGAATTTTAATTTATTGTCTTTATTTCTTGACACATAGAAAACCTCTCTAAATATGAATAATATACTAAGAAAAATAGATATGCTCAGTCAGTCACTGTTGAGATATTAAGTTATTTTAGTTACTTTTGATCACAACCCATATAGCACTTTTATCCTCTCTCAAACTGGAAGTAATTTAGTTTTGACACAGTAGTATTTGTTCCAGTGTCACCATTACTGGTTGATATTTCAATTGTTTTGAGACATCTGTTTGTGTTCTTCAGTATGTCAGTCATACAATTAAATTAACATATGTTTTCATGATGTAATGAGTAAAATATTACTTTCTTTAATTATTTTCTGCCCTGTTTTTGGATTACATCAGAAACTTTTTATGTCTTATTCACATATAATAATATGACTTACAATAAAAAATTAAAATGTTTTCCTGGAAAACATACTAATAATTTGTAACACTATAATTAAAATATATGAAAATTATTATTTTGAAAAGGTAAATATAAGTAAGTCATATTTACATATAAGAATTATAGAGTCATCAATAAATATCTAAGTACTAAATTTAAGCATCACAAAAAGATTGTCATATGTTTAAGAACACATTAATTAATTGGAAGAGTAATCTGATATATGCTTTACATACTAGTTGATTATAGGCTAATAAAATCATATCTTGGTTCGGCAATATTTATCTGAATATTAATGTTGCAATTATATTAATTGATTGCAGATATTGAAATATAGAATCACATTTATTTCACAATAAATTATTTTAATAAATCATAGATATTTTATTTTAATTAATTAATTTGTTTATTTATTTTTGCTTTTTGAGTCACACCTGGCAATGCTCAGGGGTTGCTCCTGGCTTTGCACTCAGGAATCACTCCTGGCGGTGCTTGGGGGACCATATGACATGCTGTGAATCGAATCTGGATTAGCTGTGTGCAAGGCAAACGCACTACCTGATGTGCTATTGCTCCAGCCCCCAATTATAGATATTTTAAATGCAAATTAAGAGAAATGAATACTAACCCAGAACTTAAGTACATTTTCTACTTATTAATATATGATCAATATATTCAATATGAGAATAACATAGACATTTATACAAATATATATATTAGATATTGGTAAATATAACAGATATTGACAAAAGATCACAATCACGATCACGCCCATCCTGTTATTTGCCGATTCCCTTGAGCAGGCCCCAGTAACGTCTCCTTCATCCTAGCCCTGAGATTTTTTAAAAAGTGCCATATTCAAGGCTCTTTCAGAATTAGAGAATGAGACCCATCATTGTTACTGGTATTTGGCATATTGGGTACGCCACGGGGAGTTTACCAGACTCTGCCATGTGGGCAGGTTACATTCGGTAGCCTGCCAGTTTGTCCAAAGTAGGAATGAGATAATAAGATGTCATAATAAGATGACGTTCTTATTCGCGGCCGCACGCTTCCGGGAGCTGGGTTTTATAGTCTCTGAGTATTGGCTGTTGATGGGATTACACAGCAACAGGGGCCAGTTGGTGGGTGTGACCCCTGCCTACTGGAATTTGGAGAATCTGGGTGGAGGATGCTCATCTGCGATCTGAGCAGGCTTGGAGATCTCAGCCCTGGGACCAGCATGCCTTTGTTCCTCTGCCGGTACCTTCATGCATTTGGAGAATGGTCTCATCATTGTGGTGGCTGGTTCTGGAGGCCTTTGGCTGCCGGAGCCCTGGTCGGGGCGGGGAAGGAAACTCAATCCGCTCCCCTCCAAGGGGCCCTGATGAGGACAGCCAGGTGCTGGGGCAGGACAAAAGATAAAATATAAAAAATATCAAATGGACCATATATTTATTCACTTCCATAGGTATTAAAATGATTTTCCAAATATATGAAACATGAAACTGTAGTAGCAAAAGAATTAATAGAGATTCAGATTACACAATAGGAGGTAAAGAAACAAGCCCACATAGACATGTCTTCCTGGATTTAAACTTTAGCACCATGTTCCCCAACATAGTCCTGCTGGGTGTTGCTTTAGAAGTCCTAGAATACTACTGTTATGGCCTGGTGGCCCCAGAACCTTAGGAGACAGCAGCACTGTACAACTGGGCCATTGAACCAGTGCATTGCCTTGGTGGGCATGAATCATCATGAGTTGACATAACTTGGGAGTCTCCCAAAAATAAGTAAAAGATGAGGTCAAATATAAAATGAATAGAATATATGATGTAAATTGGCTGGAGCGATAGCACAGCGGGTAGGGCGTTCGCCTTACAAGCGGCCAACATGGCTGACCCGAGTTCGATACCTCCGCCCCTCTCGGAGAGCCCGGCAAGCTACCGAGAGTATTCGATATGCCAGACACAGTAACAACAAAGTCTCCAATGGAGACGTTACTGGCCCGCTCGAGCAAATCAACAATCAACGGGAGGGCCTTTACCTTTACCTTTACCTTTACTTATTTTTAACAATTCAGTATAAAATATACATTACCAATTTTAACAAAAAGCATAGATAAGATAATAGACAATAAAGTCATTAAGTGAACAATGAGGTGATAATAACAAGAGTATTTTATAGATAAATTTGAAAAAAATGGACATTATTTAAAAAACATAAAAACAGAAAAATTGAGAACTCATGTTTATTAGTGCATTAATTATCACAAATTATACACTTATTTGAAACCTCAAAGGTCAAATGCAATTTATCTTATAGTAGATAACCAATTTAGTGAACAAATAGCAATACTCTTACATAATAGATGATAAAAATAACAAAGAAATTAATAACTATTTTCAAAATGTGTTTGATACCTTGCAGTAAATATTTTTTATGAATTTATAAATCTGTATACTTATAAATTGTTAGAGATCTTCCCACTAACAAAAACCCAATTTCAAATTCAAGATAATCCCCTGTGCAAATTTGTATATATCAACAACAAAAATGTACCCAGGAGAGAATATAATAAAATAGTTTGGGGTGTTCTAGACATAGAGGACAACACAGACAAAAAATAGAAAAAAAAACTTTCCACAATATTACACTTTAAGGGTAACTGCTAATTGGCTATGTGAAATACCCCAAGCTCTTTTCTTGGTTAACCTATTGAATGCTAATGCGCTTGCCAAATGTTCTTCCTGTATAGTGTATAAGTCTTTGTGAACTTAAACAATAGCTCAAGTGCTGGGAGGCAGGATGGGGAAGTGGTATTGTATTGAATAAATAGCCACCCTATTGGTTCACTGATGTTTGGGTGATCTTAAAGCTTGGACAGTCCTTGTATGTTTATCTGTTTCCTATTTGTTTATCTCACTGCGCTAAAGATTCCAACTATCCTATTCCCTTTTGAATGTTGAAAGCGCCAATCCTGTGCCAGACAATAATAGTATAATGTGTAGGTAGGACATTTGCCTTGCACAATTACCTCTGTTCAATCTCTGACATCCTTAAGCTCCCCCAAACTTGCTAGGACTGTCTGAGTTCAGAATCAGGAACATACTATGAACACAGCTAGGTGTGCCCCAATAAACAAAACTAACAAAACAAGAAGTGCGAAATGGTAGGCTTTAGAGAATTTAAAATAATAAATATGTACCATTCTTAAGCAAAAATATGTTACAAAGTATTGTTCTATATATGGTGAATATATATCAAGGCAAACAAGCTTTTTCCAGCTTTTATTGTTAATCGAAAATATATATCATAAGGTCCAGAAGATTGTATAGAAGTTCTAAACTTTGTTCAAATCCTGGCACCACATGGTTCTCTGACCATCACACTAAAGGCATCACAGTAGGTCCTCAGGAAACCGTTGACTGAATGGCCAGCCAATCACCAGTGGGGATTCTGGTTCTCCTGAGCTCCACTTGCAATATTCCTAGCCTACAAAATTAAATCAGTGAGAGTTCATGGATGCAGTTCAGTGGAATATCTCTTGTTTTATAAGTGTGAGGTTCTGAGTTTAATTTGGGTGCTGCACAAAAAAAAAATAGGAAGTCAGTTAGTGAAGAAAAAAATTATCAAGTTGAGGAGAGAAGCATTTGATAATTACAATATAGGAAGACAGAGCACTGAATTAAATTTCAAACTATCAATGATAAATATTTTCTAGTAAACAATACAATGGGATACTTTCAACCATATAAACTATGTACAAGTACTTAAAACTGATATTATATTAGAGTTTTCCCAAACCTTTTAAAAATTTCAAGAATGCCTTATCTCATAATCTGAACACAGGTGTTAGCAATTGCAGAGAAAGAAAGAAAAGAAACAGTTGCCAAAGACTTAAAAATTTAGAGTGGTGCCTCTAAAAATAGGTAAGTAAAAAGAATAAGTGATTTTGTCTTTGAGGTCAAATTTAAAAACTGTGAACAATTAAAAATAAATAATTTGATTGATATTATTATGAAAACTAGGAAAATGGGGATAAATTCAATATCATTTTAAAGGCTGCAAATTATTGCTAAGAAATATTAGGGTATGATAGATAGAACGTATAATATTTTCAAAGATTAGTTGACATAATATATTAAAGTTATCTATTTTGTTCTAAAGGTTCACTTTAATTCCACTCAAAAGCTCCACAGGAACTTTCCTAGAAATTGTCAAGATGACAGATAATAATCTGTGAAAAATATAAAATATTCATTTGTTTCTTTTTAATATTTTGTACTTAAGTAACATTGATTTATAACATTATGTAGATTTTAGATATATAGCATTATGTTTCAAAAAGGTTTTATATACAGCATTGTGAACACGATCAAAACAGATTTCCAACCACTACAATATAATTGCGATATTTTAATCAATTTATGTATTTTCTCCATTAGTTACAATTGTTTTACTCATCTCAGTTTGTTTTTATTTTGCCTTGTTAGTTTGATTTGTTTCAACATTACACTATGAACAAGGTAATATATTAGTTTTTCCACTGCTACTTCATTTATTATGTTTCTCTCCATATCTCTCTGTATTGGCATGAGTAGGAATATTCACTTGTTTTCATAATTGTTTGTATTATCCTGTGAATTCATACCAAAACGCAAATGCCATATCTTTTTTTTTTTCCCCTTTATTTTACTTTATTTTTTTTAAAGTTGTAGATTTACAATTTTTTGTGCTTTGGTTTCAATTATACAATGATCAGATACCCATCCCTCCACCAGTGCCCATTTTCCACCACCATGGATAATATCCCTCCCACCCCCATCCCCCCATCCCCCCTGTCTCTGTGGCAGGGCAATCCCCTGTGTTCTCTCTCTCCTTTTGGGTGTTGTGGTCTGCAAAAGAGGCATTGAGTGGCAAACATGTTCAGTCCATAGTCTACTTTCGACATGCATCTCCCCTCCTGGGAGAATCCTCCAAACATCCTTTATTTGGTGCTCCCTTCTCTATCTGAACTGCCCTTTCCTCTAGGATACCCGGCTGGCCTCTAAGTTATGGAGTAATCCTCCTGGTGCTGATCTCAGCTATTCTTGGGTATTAATCTCATACTTTGTTACTTTATATCCCCCAGATGAATGCAATCTTTCTATGTCTATCCCTCTCTTTCTGACTCATTTCGCTTAGCATGATACTTTCCATATTGTACCACTTGTATGTAAATTTCATGACTTCATCTTTTCTAACAGCTACATAGTACTCCATTGTGTAGATGTACCAAAGTTTCTTTAACCAGTCATCTGTTCTTGGGCATTCAGGTTTCTTCCAGTTTCTGGCTATTGTAAAGAGTGCTGCAATGAACAAACAAGTGCAGATGTCACTTCGACTATACATTTTTGCCTCTCTGGGATATATTCCCAGGAGTGGTATTGCTGGGTCAAATGGGAGCTCAATTTCTAATTTTTTGAGAATCGTCCATACTGTTTCCCAGAAGGGCTGAACCAGTGGACATTCCCACCAACAGTGAAGGAGTGTCCCTTTCTCGCCACATCCACGCCAGCATCGGTTGCTTTTGTTCTTTTGAATGTGGGCCAGTCTCTGAGGTGTGAGATGGTATCTCATTGTGGTTTTGATCTGCATCTCCCTGATGATTAATGATGTAGAGCATTTTCTCATGTGCTTTTTTGCCATTCGGATTTCTTCTTTGAGAAAGTTTCTGTTCATTTCATTGCCCCATTTTTGGATGGGGTTGGATGTTTTCTTCTTGTGGAGTTTAACCAGTATTTTGTATATCCTGGATATCAACCCCTTGTCAGATGTGTATTCGGTGAATATCCTTTCCCATTCTGTAGACTGTCTTTGTATTTTGGTCACTGTTTCTTTGGAGGTGCAGAAGCTTCTTAGTTTAAGATAGTCCCATTTATCTATCTCTGTTTTCACTTGCTCGGCCAGTGGCGTGGCATCTTTGAAGATACCATTAGCTTCAATGTCATGGAGGGTTTTGCCAACTTTATCTTCAATGTACCTTATGGTTTCTGGTCTGATGTTGAGGTCTTTAATCCATTTTGATCTTACTTTTGTACATGGTGTTAGGCAGAGTTCTGAGCCTATTTTTTTGCATGTAGCCGTCCAGTGATGCCAACACAATTTATTAAAGAGGCTTTCCTTACTCCACTTCACATTACTTGCACCTTTATCAAAGATTAGATGAGCATATGATTGAGGAGAGATGTCAGTGTATTCAACCCTGTTCCATTGGTCTGCAGTTCTGCCTTTGTTCCAGTACCATGCTGTTTTAATTATTACTGCTTTGTAGTACAGTTTGAAGTTCGGGAGGTTGATTCCTCCCATTTTCTTTTTCCCAAGAATTGCTTTAGCTATTCGTGGGGGCTTATTGTTCCATATAAATTTCAAGAGTGTTTGCTCCATTTCTTTGAAGAATGTCATGGGTATCCTTATAGGGATTGCATTGAATTTATACAATGCTTTCGGTAGTATTGCCATTTTGACAATGTTAAGTCTCCCGACCCATGAGCAGGGGATATCTTTCCATTTCCTCATGTCCTCTTTTATTTCCTGAAATAGCGTTTTGTAGTTTTCTTTGTACAGGTCCTTTACTTCCTAATATCTTTTATCCTTTGTTGGACACTGTTTAAAATTAACAAGGTTTTCTATATATACTACTTGACTCCTGAGTTTACCCTTAAGCCTCAAAAATCAATGCTATGATAGCCTCACGAAAACCAACTATTGTAAAAAAGATAAAATGAAATTTTAAAAAAATGTCCAGACACATGGGTATTTAACTATCTTTTTTTTGCTTTTGAGTCACACCTGGCAATGCACAGGGGTTACTCCTGGCTCTTCACTCAGGAATTACTCCTGGCGGTGCTCAGGGGTATGGGATACTGGGAATCAAACCCATGTTGGCCCCGTTCAAGGCAAACGCCCTACCTGCTCTGCTATCGCTCAAGCCACCAGTATTTAACATTTTTAAAGGTAGGACACTAAAACTATTTAATTGGGGGATAAAAGGCTTTATACTAATAATGCAATACTTATTGGATACTCATAATTTAAAACATTATAGATATTGGGGCTGGAGAGAGTAGGTAGTACTCTTGTGTTATATTTAGCCAAATTCCCGTTACTGCACATAAGATTCCTTGAGTCTGGAGTGATCCTTGAGTATGGAGGCAGAAAAAAGCCTGGGGAGCTACAAGGTATAGTTCACAAAGCAAACAAATGAACAAACCCCCAAAGTTACAAATCTTACCTAATTTCACATTCAAAATTGAGATGCATGATAGCTAAAAGTTTAGATCGCTGAATACAAAAATAAGAAAAACTAACCTCTGGGGAAATCATAAAATGATAGATTTGTGACTTTGGTTGATTAAATATTTATTAGAGGGAAGTAGAAAAAGGCTGAATATTCAAAAATATTAATTTAGTAAACCCATAAAAGATTAAATATAATTCTTAAAAGTCGTTAAAAAATGAACAACAGATTACGAACATTTATTTATTTATTTACTTTTGATTTTGGTATCACACCCACATACTCAGGGTTTACTCCTGGTTGGTTCAGTGTATTATACACGGTTTTTGTAATTCAACTCAGATTCACAGTACTTATGGCAAGTACCACAACTGCTGTATTGTCTCCCTGGCTCATATGAAGATATGTGTGAAAACAATACTGCAAAGCTTTTGCTCAGAATAAATACATTTTAAAATTCATTAATATGTTTTAATGTGAATGGCACAGACCAAAATTTTGAAAAGACACTACATTTTAATTAGAAAATGATTATATAAAAGCATCAAAGTATTGCTAAAAATAATTAGCCACTTGGAAAATGCAAATAAAGCTATGAGGTCATTTCAAATTTGCATCAGAATTACTGGAATTAAAGAAAATTTTAACATTTACCAGAAAAGTAAAGTAATAAGACTATTTTGGTTGTGATGAGAAAATATATGTTTGATGCACTTCAGTTTTAAAATTTATATGAAAAAAAGGGGTTGGAGCAATAGCACAGCCGGTAGGGTGTTTGCCTTGCATGCAGCCGACCTTGATTTGATTCCTCCATCTCTCTTGGAGACCCCAGCAAGCTACCGAGAGTATCCTGCCCGCATGGCAGAGCCTGGCAAGCTCTTCATGTTGTATTTGATATGCCAAAAACAGTAACAAGTCTCACAATGGAGACCTTACTGGTGCCTGCTTGAACAAACTGATGAACAACAGGAGAACAGCACTACAGTGCTACAGTGCTACCACATGAAAAATAAATAGAAACATGTTTATAAAGAAGCTGGTATATTAATATGCCCACAACCTAAGTGTAAAAATCAAAAACTGCTATCAATCAATTCAATAAAGGAAGAATGTTATGAAAAAGCAATTATATGAAAAATAGAATATTATTTGACACTACAAAGAAATGCACTATTTATACTCGATAATAATTACTTATAAAAAACATTCTGGGGCCAGTGAGATAAACATGTATGTAGGGCACTTGTCTTTATTGTGACTGACCTGGATTTGAGTCCCCTGAGCACTGCCTGGAATGGTTCTTGAATGTGGAGTTGGAGTAAAGAGTCAGGAGTAAGCCCAGAAAAAAAAAATAACAAAACAAAAAAATAAAATAAAGGTGAGAGATATATGACCATTAACTGCTTATTTGATATTATAATTATTGTTATTTTTATATACTGTTTTGAGAAGGTATATATTTTAAGTAATCTACTATGTCTTAAAATAATATGCAGTGATCTTTGTCTTTAATTAACAGATAATATTCATGGCTTCCACAGATATTTTTAAGTAAGTGATCTTACACTAAGTTCAAAAGCAGCTTTTACTTATTCACAGAAATCATTATTTTGACTTCAATAATGAGTTCCAGATAAAAGTAGAGATTAAATGAGTTGATACATGATCACCAGATAAAAAGACTAAATGGAAGAGAGTAAGAGGAGGAAGAGAAGGAGGAGTGTAAAGGAAAGAAACAGAAGTATGGATCCATTAAGCATAAAAATGTACAGATACTGTCCCAAGAATGAATTCATCAACAAAAGATATACCCCCAGTCTACTCATTGATTTAAAATCCTTTAACTCCATGCACTTTTTCCAATATTTCTATGGGAGTAAATTGCAAAACATTTTATTTTTTGCTTTAGTAAAATTTATTTTATAGTGGGTTCAATGATTCCATGACTTTATAAATAATCAGATCATTATGTGTGAAGGTAACAAGTATTTGAAAGGCAATGAGCAATCTTTAAAGGGCTTCTAAAAATGCACAGATTAATAGCAGGCAATTTAGCAAAGAAATGAAAATAACTGTTCTATATGGAATATGGATAATTGAATGATAGTTAATGGTAATATTATCCATCTAAACTATATTAAAAACTATTAAGAAATATGAAATAGATTTAATGAGAGTATAGCTATGATATGCTCAGAAGGACTTATTGTGAACATTTAAATGAGGTAATCTAGATAAGTAAAACTGTACCCAACTCATCATTATCAATTCCACATTGCTTCATTATGCTTTTTATATTAATCTAAACAATAGAATTCAACTAAGATATTTAAAACAAAATAATTTTAAAGGTATAGTTTATTTTGTATAACAAAATACTACGTTTTACAGAAAATTTGGCCTTAGTTATCTACAGTTACGGAAAAAGGGATTATATAAAATACAATGACACTTAATAAATGAACTGAATCTTGCATAATGAGCAACAACGAAAACAGATGCATGCGCATTGGTGAGTTAAAATGACTTTTTAGTAACCCTAAAGCAATGGTTCAGATATTAGCATGATTAAAAATAAACATTTTATTTTTATTTTTAGTGATGCAGCATGTTTCAAATTAAATTATTCATCATGTATGTAACTGTAAATTTGTGTGATATTATCTTATAAATAAATGACTAACTGAATTTCATACTATTTATTTGTTTACAGCTTTTACACTGCCTTAAAATGTGCATAGTAGTATATTGCTACTCTCAAATAAAATTAATTTTATGAATTTTTTATCTGAATCATACCTTAGAGTTAACTAAACATGTGGAGTTAAAGCAAGAGACTAATTATTAATTCCCTTTACAAATCTTATTGCCATTTTAGCTGAAGACAATTTAATTACAGCTCAATGAGTTAATTCTACCATTCATCCACTTAATAATGTGCACGAATGTCTATAACGTTCCTCCTTTCAAAATAAGAATGCTAAAACTGTTTATAATTAGGATCATATGTCAGGATTCAGTTGATTTTATGTTGCATCACATCTCCATTATGAAATATATGCAATTTATTATTTACTATTATATTATTTATTCAATTGTGGAGAGTTGCAATATTTTCTTAATATTTATTAAAGTGAACTCTCTTACATCAAGGTTCCATAGCAGTTTCTAAATATGAAGGTACTAAAATTTTACTGACAAAATTCTGAATGTCATTTATGAATATTCCTGAAAAACATTCATTTGTAAATTGAATAAATTGGAGAATTAAATTTATAGCACTAAAATATATCTGTGGGATCAACCTGGAAGAATGTAAGAACACCTTTAAATTTTATGCTATAAATGCATATTCAAAAGCATAAATAAAAATTTAGAGGGTATCTGCCATATTCTTTTTAGCTCATTTTTGCTTAACAGCTGATATATATCAATCTGTAAAATTCTCTCTCTGAAATTATATGACATTCCGTTTTGATATTAAATGTAAATTTTCTTTTGACTTTTTAAACAATGGAAGTTACAAATTTAGCAAAGAAAATGCGTTATTGTACACTTATACAGTAGAGACAGACATAAGATTCCCTTGAGAATTACTAAATTGTTTCTTATCTCTGTCTGTCTTTATCCATCTATATTAAAATAGGTCTTATTATACATTCCCCGATGGTTCCAAGTCTGGATTTTTTTAAAAAATGGATCATTCAATTTAGATACTTCAATCATTTATCTTTTGTTCTTTTACGTTACAAAATCAGGTGGTAGTTTTTTTTGCTTTTTTTTTTCCTCTATATTTCACATATAGTGATCATGGACTTCAAAATACAGTTAGAAAGAAACAAGACATATTATTTCAGAAAGAGACACTTACTATCTTGGAATTTCAAGAACATGAAATACTATCATAATCCTTAGAGCATTACCATAGAGCTCAAATTATGTTCTTAAAAACAAATTTGATCTAGCATTTCTCATTTCCAGTAGTACAGAGACTTAGGTTAATATAATGCACCCATCTTATTTTTACCTATTTATAAATAAGTGTTGTTAACAAAATTTCAGATGTGGTGTTTGGGTAAAGGAATCTTTTAGGTTGCTTTTTCTTTTATCTCTTTGTTTTAGGAAACTTTTACATCTTGCTGTCTTATGCCCAGTGGGAGATCAACCAACCTCTAAGTATTATCTTAAAGCCTTTTTCTGACTTCTTCAACCTTTCTTATGAGAATTGGAAGTCTTTTCTCTGAACCATTTCCAGTTGATTAATGTGGGCAGTGCCATGCCTTTGTGTGAGCCACTTTGATTCCTCTCCATGGAACTGCATTCACAACTTTTTACCCTTTTCTGTTCCTTATTGATTCTCCTGAGAATAACTTGTCTTTTTTTCAGGTTATTGAGATTCAACATCTCACATCCAATTATTTTAACTTTTAAGACCATTCTTATCAAACTGTACCTTCTACAGCAGGAGTAGGAGAATCCAGCTGAGCAGAGAGGATTGTATGTCTTTAGGCATTCTTAGGAGGTGTCAGAATTAAATACAAATAAATGAATGAATAAGTACAAATAAATTATTTAAATAAAAGGTGAATGTTAAGGAAATGTGCTAAAAATTACAATTTTACAATGTTGGAAAATAAGTAAATATTTCCTTATTTTGTTGAAAAATAAGTAATCTATATAGCTTACTTTGTAACATGAAATAGATACAAAGCCAAAGTGATTTACTTAATGTGGTCTGAAACAAAAATAATTATGATTACAGTGCCAAAATAAATTGACCTTGAATCTGCTAAGCTCTCAAAATTCAGAAATGATTGCAGGGTGTTGATATCAGATATTAAATGTTTGCATTTTTTTTGGCTTTTTGGGTCACACCCGGCGATACTCAGGGGTTACTCTTGTCTTGGCACTCAGGAACTACTCCCGTCACTGCTTGTGGGACCATATGGGACACCAGGGATCAAAGTTAGGTTGGCAGCATGCAAGGAAATCCCCTCCTGGCTGTACTACTCCTCCAACCCCAATGGTTGCATATTTCTATTCATTCAAGATATTCTTATCAATCCTGAAGATATTTCTGGTTCCCTGACTATAGTTTTTGCAATAGGAATACAATGATGCATATGCTGCTGCTACTATACAATAAATTAGAGCTTAAAAGTGTAGAATACATTTAAGATATATAGTATAAAGTTAAATATACATGACTTTAAAATTAGAGTTATATTGCTCAGATTTTAGTATAAGCGATTTTCTTCATTGACATACTTATTTAAACATTGTTTTATTTACCATTTGTTTTCAATTTAGACCCACTTATATCAGACACAAAAATGACCGGAAAATATATAAAAGATATTGGCAGGCATTTTAACAAGTTTTTCTTTTTTATATATTAATTAAAAAACTTAACTAATTGTACATGCTATTATATTATTGAAAATATGGAATAAATAGAAATTTGGGGGATTTCTCTTAAAGTAAAAGCTAACAAGATATTTAAATTTGTATTTTAAATGAATATTATGCAAACACATGCAAAATGAAGGAATTAAAAATGTTTCAATAAATTTAGTTTTTATCAAAATATAGCCTAAGTATGCATAACTTTACTTATTAATTAATTGATTTATATTTTGTTTTATTAATTCAAATAATATTAAATTAATAGAAGGATTTTCATGAATGTTCTCATAATAATTTTCTAGAATGCTAAAACTATTTCCAGGAGAAAAAGTATACTGATTGATGTTTATAATTTTGATATTGGCATTAGCTGATTTTCTCATTTATATTTTCTTATCAATAAAAACCTTATTTTCAAAATTTGATTTTACATGGATTTTCTCTGAGTCTTGGCCGCTGATGGGATTACACGGCGCCAGGGGACCAGTTGGTGGGTGTGACCCCTGCCTACTGGAATTTGGAGGATCTGGGTGGAGGATGCTCCACACCAATCTGAGTAGGCTTGGAGATCTCGGCCCCAGAACCCACGTGGCTTTGTCCCTCTGCCGGTACCTTCAGGTGTGCGGAAAGTGGTCTCAGCATGGTGGTGGCTGGTCCTGGAGGTCTTCGGCTGCCGGGACCCTGGTCAGGGCGGGGAGGAAAGCTCAACCCGCTCCCCTCCAAGGGGCCCCGGTGAGGAATAGCTAGACATCTTATTATGACATCTCATTTCTACTTTGACAAACTGGCAGGCTACCGAATGTAGCCTGCCCACACGGTACAGTCTGGCAAACTCCCCGTGGCGTACCCAATATGCCAAATACCAGTAACAATGATGGGTCTCATTCTCCTAAAGAGCCTTGAATATAATCTCAGGGCTAGGATGAAGGAGACATTACTGGGGTCTGCTCGAGGCAATCGACGAATAACAGGATGATCTGTGATCTGTGATCTGTGATGGATTTGCTATTTTGTTTCTAAAACTGCTAAGTATTAGAATTGCTAGTCTATCTTATTGCAAATATATTGTGAGATTCAAGGAACTAACAAATGCGGTGTTATGAGATATTAGAAAAATCATTAAACAAGTTTAGATATATTCTGTACTCATGTATTTGAAACATTTTCCTGAAACCCTACTTTTAACTATAAAGATAGTAGGCAAGAAAAGTTATGTTATATTGTGATATTAAATAAATATGTGCACACACACGCAAAACATCATTTTGTTGAGTCAAGCTTTTGTATTTTTGGACTCAAAAATACAAAAGCTTGACTCAACAAAATGATGTTTTGCGTGTGTGTGCACATATTCACACATAAAAATATAAGTACATATAAGTGAAATAGTAAATTGGTAAAGATTGTGTTAATTTTATTTAAGGTCCTTGTTTCTCATATTGAATGTATCCAAATTTTATTTACAACCAATTACCATATAATTTTTTATTTGTATTTGTTTACATTAATTTATTTAGGGAACTAGCCAAAATGAGTTGTTAATATTTGTATCAAAAATTTGACACTTAAAAAAATTGATACTTTTCTCTTATAAGCTTAATAATTTTTCAATTTGACTATTATTCTTATTCCAATAATTACAATTTTTACAAACTTCATTGTGGCTAGGTACAGTTTAAAAATATATGGTTGTTCTCTTCTCTACTTCTGTCAGGAAGATTGATTTCATTGTATCAATGGATTGCCTTTATGGAATACAGTTTTTTTTATTAATTTTTGTTGGTCATGAAAATACAAATGCCCAAAAATCAAAAAGTATAAAGAAACAATAATGGTCAAATACAACCATTTTGTTTTTCATATTTGAGGCAAAATTTGCAGTGACCCAAAAAGCCTTCTGTGTTTTAAAACAAACATTTTGTTTATTTGTTTTTTGGTTTTGGATGTCACACCAGTGACACTGAGAGGTTGCTCCTGTCTCTAAAATAAGGAATTGCTCCTAGAGGTTCTCCAAGGACTATATGGGATGTTGGGGACCAATACCCTGTAGGTCACATACAAGGCAAACATCCTAGCTGCTGTACTATTGCTATAGCCCCTTCAGACAACACTTTGGAGACAAATTTGCTGGTACATTTTTTTAAAAATATAATTTTCTTCATTCAGATTTATCCATGGTAACTCACAGTTTCAAAAGGCCAAATCTAAACATTGGACATGGGAGTCTCCGAGTGGACGGTTCCACAATGAAATAGATGGCATCATATTCAATTGGCAGTTTTGCCTGACCAATGTTGCTGTTGTCCCAAAATTCCAAATGGGATCGGACCACAGTCTCTTTCGTGCAAAATTCTACATCACAGAACGGGGAGAAAAATATACAAAGTTTAAGAAGACACTCCCAGAACGACCACCAACTGGGAGCTCTTTGGCTCTGTTGCAGCAACATGGGAAGATGCCATCACTGACAACTTTGACAAGGAATATGATCGAATGATTCAGCAGCTCCATGATTGTGCGAGGAATGCCAAGAGAGAGATAAACACAAAACAAGGTAAAGGTAAAGGTAAAGGCCCTCCCGTTGTTCATTGATTTGCTCGAGCGGGCCCAGTAACGTCTCCATTGGAGACTTTGTTGTTACTGTGTTTGGCATATCGAATACGTCACGAGGAGCTTGCCAGGCTCTGCCGTGCGGGCAAGATACTCTCGGTAGCTTGCCGGGCTCTCCGAGAGGGGCAGAGGAATCGAACTCGGGTCGGCCATGTTGGCTGTGTGCAAGGCAAATGCCCTACCGCTGTGCTATTGCTCCAGCCCACAAAACAAAACAAAACAAAACAAAACAAAAAGCCTTTCTTCCAACACTCTTGAACTTATTTTCCATGTCTTGGCACATGCCTCAGGCAACCGCAAGCGAAAGTCCGAGCAGGCAAAACTGCAGAGAAGCAATTAAGTATGACCTCAAAGACAGAAGAGCAGCAGTGCTGGTAGATGCAGCAGAAGTCGGGAAAACCATTTGTAATGCCAGCTTGTCCTTCACCAACTACAAGACCAAGATGACTGCCCTCCGACATCCTGATGAATCTATCACATCTTCCAGAAGGGCAATGGAGAAAATTATTCATGACTTCTACTCAGATCTCTTTAATATTCATCCACCTGCCCACATACCAAATTCTGAAGGATGGATATGTCTTTCCCAATGTTCTCCCTTCTGAAATCCTACATGCCATCTCCTGGGTAAAGAAACAAAGAGCACCTGACCCAGACAAGGTCAGCTCTGAACACCTGAAGAACCTACTGTCCGTACTCATCAATACACTGGCTCGGCTCTTCACACGCTACCTGTCTGAATGCAAGGTTCCATCCCAGTGGAAAACCAGCAGAACTGCAGTACTATACAAGAAGGAAGATATCCATGACATTGGCAACTATCACCCAATCTACCTATTGTCTGTCATCTACAAGCTGTTCACTCGAGTCATCCTGAATAGGATTGGCAGAACACTAGATGAAAGACAACCAAGCAAGCAAGCCGGGTTCTGAAAAAGAATTGAGCACCATAGACCATATCAACACGATAAACAAGCTCATTGAGGTTTCTCAGGAGTTCTAGATGTTGCTATGTCCAATGTTCATTGATTTAAAGAAGGCCTTTGATTCTGTTGAGACGGAAGCAGTCACCGAAGCCCTAGCCAATCAGGGTGCTCAAACTCAATACATCAGCATCCTCCATAAGCTGAATTATGGATTCACTACCAGGATCTCACCATTCTACAAAGAAGTAATCATCCATGTCAAGAGAGCGGTTCAGCAGGGTGATACCATTTCACCAAAACTCTTCAGTGCCACCCCCGAGAACATCATGCGGCAACTAGAATGTGAAGGAATGGGAGTGAAGATAGATGGTTGGCAACTACACCACCTCTGCTTTGCTGATGACATTGTTCTAATAACACCAAACAACAGCCAAGCGGCACAAATGCTAACCGACTTCTACCATGAGTATGGAAAGGTCAGATTACAGCTGAATCTCACAAAGACAATGTTCATGAGAAACAGTCTTGTTCTTGATGTTCATTCATTATCAATGGAACGACCATCTCCGAATGCAACAGTTATATATATCTAGGTCGAGAAGTCAACATGACAAATGACCTGGCACCTAAGTTACACAGGAGGAAGAGAGAGGCTTTCAATGCCTTCAAGAGCATTGAAGAAATAACTAAGATGACAAAGAACCTCCAGATCTGAGCACGTCTCTTTGATTCTACCTTTCTTCCTGCATTTACATATGTCTCAGAGACCTGGGTCCTACGAAAACAGGATGAGAACACTATTTGGGTCTCTCAAAGAGGAATCGAAAGAGCTATGCTTGGAGTATCACAGTTTACTCAAATGAGAGATAGAATCCAGAGTTCTGATCTCCGTCAACGCTCAAGAATCAGGGACGCTGTCTCATTTGCGAAGGCATCAAAAATCAGATGGGCTGGACACGTAATGAGGTTTAGAGATGATCGCTGGACTAGAGCCATTACTGACTGGATTCCACAGGACATCAAAAGATTGTGTGGATGCCCACGTACAAGATGGTCTGACTTCTTCCTCAAGACCCTGAATGATCGGTTTGAGGTTCTTCATGTTCCTAGAATGAGCAGATGCCATTGGGCTACGCTAGCATGCAACAGGGATGAATGGAGACCTTACTGGCACCTGCTCTAACAAATCGATGAGTAACGTGGTATCAAGTGATCAAGTGATCATTCAGATTTAAGTCCATAAATAGGAAAAGAAAATGGTATGAACAAAATTATAACAGTTCTGGTCCCTAATTACCATTAACTCAGAAAATATCAAGAAAAATAATTATGATTTATGAGCCTGAGTATAGGACAATGCTTAGAGATATTGTCCTTTATTTTAATGTTGCATTGAACACTTAAGTTGAATCAGGAGATTTAAAGTATAATGACTACATATTCTTCCGTGAAATAATCTAGTGATCTTAGGTAGCAAAACACATGACGAAACTTTTTCATTTAAAATTCTAAATTATCACTTACATTAAGTTAATTTCATTAAGCACAAATATTACAAATATAATACATATCTAGGCATTAAAAACAGCCAACCAAACAAAACAAAAACAGTGTTACACATGCCATTAACACTAAATGAATATCAAAATTAATAAACACCTGTTAGAGTGGTTCAATTGTCTATAAATACAAATCTGAGACTTCTGAATCAAACTATGAATGATTATTCATAATATACAATGAGGCTGAGAGTGTAAGACATTTGACAAAGGGCAATAGCACCAAAGTATTATAATCTGATGTAATTCATGAACTAATTCTCTGAGCAAATGAAAGTGACATTGTGAGAAATAAAATAATTGATGAGTTGAATGGTATATGCTTGCACATATCTATGAGTGCATGTTCATGTGTGCAAACATAGGATAACCCTCATTTGTATTACAGGAGTCATACATAGTTTTAGAGTAACACAATGTTTGGAAAAAAGCCCAGCCCAGGAAGGCATTTGTTTTAACCTTCCTATGGTATTAGTAAGTGCCAATTCTTTACATCATTATTTTGGCTGCGACAAAGAGATGAAATAGTTCCTCTAAAGTTTGGCTTCTCCTCCAAATTTATAAGCAGTGGGATATAACACTTGGAATTTGTTCTAAAGGTAACAGTATATCATATATCGTTGATAAGCAGGGTGATGGGCATGATCAGAATGCATTCTTAAAATGACTGTAAACAAATGAAAAGTTAATATTCAAGATATATAAAGTATTCGTAGAACTTAGCAAGAAAAAGGAAAAAAAAAACAAGCCCTTAGAAAAAATTGTGGTAGGAGATGAATAGACTTCTTCAAAGAAGACTTACACCTAGCCAAAAAAAAATGTGAAAAAATGATAGGGGCTGGAGCGATAGCACAGCGGGTAGGGCGTTCGCCTTACAAGCGGCCAACATGGCCGACCCGAGTTCGATTCCTCCGCCCCTCTCGGAGAGCCCGGCAAGCTACCGAGAGTATTCGATATGCCAGACACAGTAACAACAAAGTCTCCAATGGAGACGTTACTGGGCCCGCTCGAGCAAATCGACGATCAACGGGAGGGCCTTTACCTTTACCTTTACTACATATAGTCAGGGAAATGCAAATCAAAGCAATGCTATATCATCTCTGTTGGCTATTAACCTAAAGTGATTTAGGATTCATAAGTTAATTGCCCCTTTACCTCCTCCCAGAGAAATTTACAGTGCTCTTGCAAGCATCCCTAATCCCCTGACTTTATCTTTAACATTCATTTGTGTTTTACCTCTCATTGTCACAATTCCCCAAGTCAGTCTTGGTTACTTTGAAGTCAAAACTTTCTGGTAACTTTGGATTTTGTATTTGTAGTGTATTACTTGCTTTTCTAGTTCCCTTATTGCCTTTCCATATTTTACTGTAGAGCAATGCTCTTTGCTTCAAAGCAGAAAGACCATTAATGCTGTGTTCCTAATATTTGGGAGTTTTCTGATTCTGAAATATAATTACTCCCAGACATTCAACATAATTACTTGAATCAGGCTTTGGTGGCCATAGTTCCTAACACTCCACAAAGTGAGGTCCCCTCACGTGACTGGAATGGACCTGGGACGAATGGGGAAGCTACCCTGGCATTGAAATTGTACAATTCAGAAAGCATAAAAGCATGGTCTTGGTGCAAGTTATTATAACTTAAAAAAACAGGACCCCCATGGGGAATGACAAAAGCAACTGATGCTGGTGCAGATTTGGTGAGAAAGGGAGGCTGGGAATGCCGACTGGTTCAGCTCTTTTGGAAAACAGTATGGACGATTCTCAAAAAATTAGAAATTGAGCTCCCATTTGACCCAGCAATACCATTCCTGGGAATATATCCCAGAGAGGCAAAAAAGTATAGTCAAAGTGACATCTGCACTTGTTTGTTCATTGCAGCACTGTTTACAATAGCCAGAATCTGGATAAAACCTGAGTGCCCAAGAACAGATGACTGGTGAAAGAAAGTACTTGAGTTGCTAGAAAGACAAATTCATGAGATTTGTTTCTATGTGACTTGATCTGGAGAATGTCATGCTGAGTGAAGTTTGTCATAAAGAAAGAGAAATACATAGAATAATACTTCTTGCAGGATACAAAGAAATAGGGAATAATAAATGCTCAAAAGCAAGAAAAATTGAGAACTGATCTTCAGTAGAAGCTTATCACAGATGGGACATGTATAGGGTAATAGACATGGGAGCCACTGCAAATATAGTAAAAGTAAACATTCTAGTAGAGGGTATGCTGATAGATTGTTTTATGCATGAAATCCTATTATCCTATCACCAACTGTTTTATAAGCAATTCAACCTAAAATTAAATATTAAATACACACACACATACACACACACATACACACACATATTATATATATATATATATATATATATATATATATATTGGCTATTGTACCTCAGGGTTTAACTAGTGGTAGAGCTCAGTGGTTAAGCATATACTTTGCACTTACTGACCCTATTTTCAATATCTTCCATCAAAACTAAAATTAATCACATCAATAAACCAGTAGTGGTATATATACTTAAAAATTATCAACTCTCTATTTCTATGTATATCTAGAATTCAAACTCTTACCTGAAGACCCATAGACCTATCAGTAATCTTGAAGTTGCCTAAGGTTTTAATCATCAACGGGTCTTGAAATTCCTGAATATATAAAAATTCAGTATAGAGAATTACTCAATTTTGTTTACTTTTTCTATTTTTTTCTGATTAATATTCATCTAAGAAAGTCCAGCTGGGTCTGAAGTCATGCCAGATATCCTTTGGTTTATAAGGAACATTACAAAATGGCTGACAGCACTCTGACATCTCCAGTACCTATTTTTCTAACTATATTATTTTAAGAAAAATGGCAACGTTGCCCTCAAAGTCATTAAAGATTTATTTGTAATTTTTGAAGATTACTTAATATTTATCTTTTAGACAAAGAATATGACAGATACATGTATCAATGAATTTAAAATATAGGAAGGAGGAAGCTATTCACTTTTTTAATGTTACCTTATTTCAATACAGGAGAATTTCATCTCTTGGAATTCAATGTTGAAGTCGAATAATGAGCATTATTATCTTTTTTTCCTTCATTCAGTCAATGCATCCTTCGTTCTTTCTTTCTCCCTCATTTGTTTTTGTTTTTGGCCTTTCATCTTCATCCTTTTCCATTGTTCATTGTTCTTCTTTTCTTTCTTTGTGCACAATTAATTTATCATTTTTATGAATTTATAGGCAGACATACCAGACTATTCACATTTTATAATTTATTAAACAAAGACATTATAAGGACAACTCAGTATGTTTCAACTATAGGTCAAGAGGGACTTCATTAAAATTTACCACTTGTTTTCCAAAATCATAAAATAAATCAAGCAATGAAACATCTGACTAAGAGTTTTATTTACTGACTGAGATTTTTCCTTTGCCATTATAAGAAACATTAAATACTGACAGAAAACCTTTCCTAGATTGCTTTTAAATAAATTTAGTACAATGAACGTGATATGTGTATAATATGTTCTGAGAAAAAAATGGTTTAAACAATTCAAGTACACATAATTCCAAAATGATCTGAAGCTTTCACTTAAGACTTGAATCTCCCATTTTTTCTCAGAAACTATTTGCAAAAGATATCTAGAAACACTTACAAAACAAATATATAGTTAATTAGAACCATAGCTGATGATAAGAGTAGAGGAGTAATATATACATGACAACTCACTTCATATGAGAAGCTACACAAAATATCTTGGGGTTCCTATGTAGTATTAATAAATACTAATCTGGAGATGACACAACCAGAACACTTTTCAGGAAAAGGATGAATAATTTGTTTTCTTCCTCGATGTTTTACTACTGTACCTGTGCACTTCGTTGCAAACACCATGAACTATAATACACATTTCCTGAATTCACTATGCAGGCATCATAAATGCATGAAGCCTTTTTTCTTCATGTTCATCTCCCCTTTTAGTTCTCTAATATTGTCTTTCTTCTTAAAAAATCAACAATACAATAGCTTAGAGAATGTAAACAAGAAGAGAGTTTTTTTTCCCTTTTTATTCAAATAATCATGAAGCAAGCATTATCTTTCCTTTCACAGATCACTCAAACTTATTCTGAACCGTAAAGCCTTAGGACTATCTGTCTTTCTCTCCATACCTAATAAATAATAATGAAGGAAATAGCTGTATATTCTATAATTATATGAGACTATTATATTATAGGTTGCAGAATGTTTCGTAAGAAGAAAGTTCCTCGTATTTCTTTAGAAGATGCATTTTAAGATTCACTGTCTCTTCTATAGTGATTGTGTGGCAATAAATTTTTAATGAAATCTGAATATTTGCTAACCTATCAATGTGATAATTAAATATCTAAATGGAGATATATAAAATATAAAAACTTATTAAAGTGGCATAACAAGAAACTCTAATCCATAGTATTTGAAGAATACAATTATCAGAAATATGACATCGCAGGTTCTTTTTATACTATTGTCCACTGTTGTGAGGAGACCAATCTGCCTCTTACATATGATATAAGTATGTATCCTGTTATATACATTGTTGATTAGTATTTGCCCTTGCAGTGAATCTGATGACATCTAATTCCAGAGTTCAGTTATCTGTTTCCTTTATAATAGTGAAGCCCTAAAAAATAAAAGAGAGCAAGTTAATTCTTATTCTGAATTTTGGTGCACTCTATTTAAGATTTCAGTGGACTTTGATAGCTTTTTTTTTAAAGCAATTTGAGTTCTGACCCAATTCTGTCACTAGACTGATATTCATTAAATAGTTTTGCTGTTTATTTGCAATTTAAAATCTTAGATTATTTCATTTTTCTTTAGTTCTTTTCACATATATTTGCATTGCATATGTAAACTATTGTCATCTACACCAAAATGTGCACTAAATTTCTCTTTAACTAATCATGGGGCAGATTAAATAATAACAAACAAAACCACTGTCCTCCCGTTGTTCATCAATTTGCTGGAGAGGGCCCAGTAACGTCTCCATTGGAGACTTTGTTGTTACTGTGTTTGGCATATCTAATACATCATGGGTAGCTTGCCAGGCTCTGCCGTGCGGGCGAGATACTCTCGGTAGCTTGCCGGGCTCTCCGAGAGGGGAGGAGGAATCGAACTCGGGTCGGCCATGTTGACTGCGTGCAAGGCAAACGCCCTACTGCTGTGCTATAACAATCTTGATAATTTCATTATTTTCCCTTTAGAATGAAATGCAAAATAAAATACAAATTTTTACTCTGACTATCCTTTCATGTTAATATTAGGGAAAGAACTTTTTTACTTGTTTACTTCTTGGTGCATAAGTTAGTAGGGCCTGTATTTATAAACGTAATAATATAAACCTATCAAATTACTTTGTGTGGCTATTTTGAAGATCGAATACACTGAGCTAGGAATACACTGAATCAGCTAAAACATATACTTTGAGTGTGGGAGACCCTCCCTGGTATCATATCACTCCCCAGATATCTATCGGCATAATACCTGAGCATGAGTCAGGAATACTTCCTTAGCACATTAGGATGTGGCTCTAAAACTGAAACAAAAAGTTCAAATACTTGACCTAGGAAAAAATAACAAGTATGGAGGAACAGTAATTCACACAGCTGGGAAATGTAACCTGTCTCAGGACTAAAATACATCTGATAGGTTGAAAGAATTATAAAATCTCAGGACAAAAGACATATGATAAATTAAGATCTAAGAAAATGGTAGCATTGTCCTCCCATTGTTCATCGATTTGCTCAAGCGGACACCAGTAACTTCTCCATTGTGAGACTTGTTGTTACTGTTTTTGGCATATCGGATATGTCACGAATAGTTTTTCAGGCTTTTCTGTGTGGGCAGGATATTCTTGGTAGCTTGCCCGGCTCTCCAAGAGGGCCAGAGGATTCGAACCTGGGTCAGCTGCATGCAATGTAAAGAAAATGGTACACTATTGTAAATTTGTAAGGGGAGAATCTGCAAGAGAATCAACCTTCTTTGTACTCTTGTATCTCCCTTTAAAATTTCAAGTTCACAAAATACACACACACACACACACACACACACACACACACACACACAACACACCCAGCATGGCAGCTTGGTAGTAGTATTAAGGTTAGAGTCTTTTCCCTGAACAATGGGTCAGAACTGACAGAATTGACTGAATATCCAAGGACAAATTCTCACAGTTATGCCTAGAGTGTGCCCAGATACTTTTTGCTGAAGGATCTGAGAACATGAAATGAATTAAAGATAGGCTCTTGAACACATTGTGCTCAGAACACTGAATAAACAGATGTGAAAATTATAACAGAAACCATAGACCACCCTTTACACAGGATCAGTTCAAAATGAATCAAAGACCTTGATGTGAGTCTGGAAGCTCTTAAGCATCTTAAGTAAATTATAGGAAGATAGCTCTAAGATTTGAAACTCAAAGAACTCTTCAAATGATGGCACTGACAAAAGCAACAGATTAAAAAAATAAAGAAGTATGATTACATCCAGCTAAAGAGTTTCTGCATGGCAAAATAAACATAGGCTGAAACTAATGGGCAAATAACTGGAAGAAGAAAATACCCACACAACACATTAAATAAAATGTTGATATCAACTACACATAAAAGAAGGCTGGAGCGATAGCACAGCTGCTAGGGTGTTTGCCTGGCATGCAGCTCACCCGGGCCGACCCAGGTTCAACATTATGAAAACAATATGAAGATCTCTTTGTAAACCAAGAATTGAACTGACACATGACCAAGAAATTCCACTTCTGGGCATCTACCTCAAGACACACAAAAAAATCATTCATAGGCATAGGCACACAATTATTTATTGCAGTACTTACTACAATGCTGAAATATGGAATGAAACTAGATTTCTAACAACAGATCTGTAGATTATGAAGATTGGTAATGTGTTTGCTATATATAACATATATTTACATATAACATTTATATATTTTATATGCATCATTTATATATGCATACACATACATAAAACAAATCTTCATAATATGTGTACATGCATGCACTTACAAACACACACAATGAAATTCTATACAGCTGAATGGAATAATGAAATTATGTGATTTTTTCAACTTAATTAGAACTGTAACATATCATGTTAGAAGAATAATGAACATAAGATGATCTTGATTACTTGTTGGATATAGAATCACTGAATGAGGTAGTGCAATGTAGTCAAGAGGGATGACCAGAATGCCCTTGACCCAGAGTATAGGAAGAAGAAGAAAAAGGAAAACAGAATTTAGAAGAGAATTAAGAAGAGACAGGAAGTAACGGCAGGGGTTGGAGGCAGGGGTTAAGGGTTTCCTCTGTACTGGTGGCAGGAGGAAAGATATAGTTATATATCCAAACCACAGAGTAAATAACAATGAAATCAGAAAGCTAAAACAAGAAAAAGAAATCTTGAAAAAAAAGAAAAAAGTGTGCCTGTCAAAAAGACAAGTTATGGGCTGGAAGAGAGGCCACCTGAGGATGCTGGTGGAGGGAACATGGCATTGGTGGTGGAACTGTCCAGGAACATAGTATGATTTAACTTAACTACAAATAACTTTGTAAATAATTGGGTCTTAATTAAAAGATAAAAATAAAGATTAAAATTTTTGTGATTTTACTTCAATTTCAGATTTCCATCTTGTAAATCAACTCATTATATGTTATATGGGATTCACCACTAAAATTTGTATTCTAATTTTCCCATTATTCTTTTTACCAAATTTGCTTTTTCCTTAACTTCAGGTAATGACTAATACAGCATTAAAATCAAATATTTTTAAAAATTTATTTCACTCACAGTTTAGTTTCTTTACATATCAAATATGAATATCATTATACAATGTTTGCATTTCTTCAGATAACTTTAGGTATTGAATGTAGAACTCTAGGTCTATCCCAGCTTATTTTATTCTCCCAAATTCTGTTTTATTAAAACACCTTGAGTTACAACATTATTCATAGTTAGATATTTTAAATACAATGTTCCATCACTGATCTCACCAACAATGTCAACTTCCCTCCAGCAGTGTTCCCAGGTTCCTCTCTTACATCCTCCTCCTCTCTGCCTCTGTGCCAGCTTGCCATATTGAAAGGTCCACATCATCTTGTTACAAAGGACAGTCATCTTTGTTTTGAAAGTTAAGCATCAATATTATGTGTATCAGCCTTTCTGAATTATTTGTGATGGGCACTGGATGTCCTCACCAGGGCCCCTTGGAGGAGGGTGGGTTGTGTTTCCTTCCTCACCCTGAGCAGAGCCCCAACAGTTGAAGACCTCCAGTTCCAGCCACAGCCATGCTTAAGACAACTCTCCACATGTTCGGAAAGCCTCACACATGAAGGCAGAAAAACCCAGGTATGTGGGACCCGGGGCATAGATCTCCAAGCCTGCTCGAATTGTGACTGGGCCTCCTCCACAGATCCATATTCTTCCAGTATGTAGGCGTTACACCCACCAACTTTCCCCAGCACCGTGTAATCCCATCAATGTCCAAGACCCAGAGAATATAAAACCCTGCTCCAGAAAGTGTACTGCCACATCCGCAGCCACGCGGCATCTTATTATCTAGTTCTTACTCTGGAAAACCTGGCAGGCTACCAAAAGTATCCTGCCCACATGGCAGAGTCTGGCAAACTCCCCGTGGCCTATTCAATATGCCAAAAACCAGTAACAATGATGGGTCTCATTCTCCTGACTCTGAAAGAGCTTCAAATGTGACACTTCTTAAAATCTCAGGGCTAGGACAAAGGAGATGTTATTAGGGCCTGCTTGAGGCAATTGATGAACAACAGGATGACAGTGATACAGTGGTGTATAAAAGAATTAGGACTGTTTAGATAGTAATTAGTGGTTAGTGGTGGGATATAGAGAATAAATACCTATAAGTTCAATAAAACTGATAGAATCATCTTAGACATCTGTAGAGGGGAATGGCATTACTATCAGATGTATTTACTGAATAATGCCTTAAATTATATTCTGTATACTAGTCCTGATACATCTTCCGTAGATCTTTGCAAAGTTGTTTAGACTGTGCTGTATCAACATTTGTGAATTTTTGATTTTACCAGTGTGTACAGAGGAAAAGAGACAGGCTTATTAAATACATATGAATATGTACCAATATTATTTTAGCCTTGTTTCTGCACTGCTGAAGATTTTTATTTATTCTTTTAGACCATTGTTGTTATATTTCTTACTGACATTTTTCAGGCAGTGATGGAAAAGAAGCATCCATGTAATGATAATGATGGTTTGAGCCAATCTGCTGTGACATTTAAATTTGTAGTACTTATTTCCCAAAAGTATTTTGACTTTGTTTTGCTATAAACTTTCACCCCTTTTTTAATTGGGATGAAATTCTGAATACTGACATGATATATGACAGCTCAAATAAAATTAACCTAGCCAACATTCCACAATAAAAAATGCTTCAGTATTCTGAGACTACAGAGATCTATCACAGAACTTAAAGAAATTTTTCTTAATTATAGAACAATTTTCAATTTAAAGCAAAAGGATATTTTGATATGTAACATGTTGAGGTCAATAGTTTATACAATTTAAAATTTTATAAAAATTCTTATTATTTACTTTCAAGTATTTAAAAAGTGCCATGAAGTCTATGCATTTGAACTAAGAATGATTATAATTGATAACATTGAAATATATATTACAAATAAAACATGCAAAGAATTTAAAAATTTTTACAGATTATTAGATTCTGCCAATTTTATTAATTTAGAGTCTTATAATCTCACTGGTATTGACTGTCTGGGTTGGATATTTGACTCTATCATTCCTTAACAACATCTTTGTAATTGACTCCCCTGACTTGGCCCCCATTATTTCTCATCTGTCTCTTTTCCCCATCCCTCCGTTATATCTTTCCTTCTCCTCCCTATACTCTGGATCCAAAGTTGTTCTGTGCATCTCTCCTTTAAAACAGTTCAATCCCTCATCCAGTTATTCTAAACACTGCACATAAGCGATATGACTCTGTCTTTATCCTTCTCTGACTTACTACATGTAATATGATGTTTTCCTTTTCTATCCATGCATGATTTCATCATTCTTTACAGCTGAGAACAAATCCATTATGTATATATCACATATCTTCATGATCAACTTGTCTGTCTTTAGACATCTAGGATTTTTCCAAATCTTAGCTATTGTTCTGAGTATTTCAGCGAATAACGGTGTGCATAAGTTCCTTTGAATGGATGCTTGTATGTACTGGAGAAATACACCCAAAAGCAGAATTGCTAGGTTATGTGGAGGTTCAATTCTGAGTATACTCAGAATCCCTCCACACTATTTTCCATAGGGATTAGACCAGACAACATTTCAATAAGCATTGGATGAGAATTCCTTTTTCACCACGACCTGACCAACATAGATTGTTCCCAGCATTTTTGATATGTGACAATCTCACTGGTGTAAGATTTCTCATTGTAATCTTGATTTGGATTTCCCTAATAATAAGTGAAGATAAGCATTTTTTTCATCTGACTGTGGGCTATCAGCTGGTCTGCCTCAGAGAAGTATCTGTTCATTTTGTTTCCACACTTGTATTTTTTTTTCATTTTTTTCATGCACAGTTGGTCTGCCCAGTCAACATCCAGAGGGCTATGAGAAGCTGTAGGAATATGCAAGCACAAACTTGACCTCCAGTGGTGTTGAAAAAGACAGTAAACTACGGTGCAGAGCCCTGTGTTCCTGTAAACCACCTGAACAATGCTCAAAGAGAGTAAAAACCAGGATATCCGTGTTCCTGTCCCAATTGTTTGATGGGTTTTTCAGTTTAGTTTCTTTTAATTGTTATTATTGTTTGAGTACCCTGTATATCCTAGATATAAATTCTATACCTGTTGTGCCTAGTGCAACTGTTTTCTCCTACTCAATTAGCTGCCTTTTAGTTTTTGCTGATGTTTCTTTTGCCACACAGAGATTTCTCAGTCTGATGTAGTTCCATTTGTTTAGTTTTGATTCTGTATCCTTTTTCAATGGCATCATATTGCTGAAGACTCCTTTGAAGTCTAGGTCTTGTAGTTTTCAGCCTATGTTTTCCTCAAAATACTCTATAGATTCAGGTCTGACCTCGAGGACTTTGATAGACTTTGAGTTATATACTTTACAAGGTATGAGATAAGGATCCAGTTTTAATTTCTTTTACATCATTTTCATTGTATAATTCTCCTGAAGCCATTGAAAAGATTCTGTCCTTGTTTTTTCTGTTTCACGCTTTAGCTCCTTTGTCAAAATTTATTTCACAAAGCATATGGGAGTTTATCTTAAATATATATTCTTATCCCTTGGTCTAAGAGACTTTCTTTGTTCCAATATTATGCTGTTTTGATCACTATGGGTTTATAATATTGTTTCAATATTATTATCAATGAGATCCCTCCCAGTTTCTTATTTTTCAGTATGGTTTTTTCCAGCTGGCAAAATTGCACACAAACTTTTATAATTCCACACAAATTTTATAAGTGATTCTTACAAGACCTTAAAGCATGTTATCTGAATTTTAATACGGATTGCACTGAATCTATATAATTGTTTAGGTAAGATGATCATTTTGAAAATATTGATTCCTGCAATCCATGAACATTGGATGTTTTTCTATTTCCTAAGGTCTTCTTCACTTTTTCAAGTGTTTCAAATTTTTTGTGTATAGATATCCCACCGCTTTTGTTAAGTTGATTTCTAAGTACTTGATGTTTTTGACATTATTTATTCATTTATTTATATTTGTGGGGGTGGGGATAACACCCGGTGATGCACAGGAGCTACTCCTGGCTTATGCACTCAAGAAATATGGGAAGTGCTTGGAGGACCATATGGGATGCTGGGAATTAAACCCAAGTCAGCTTAGTGCAAGGCAAACACCCTACACGCTGTGCTATCACTCCAGCCCTTTGACACTACTTTAAATGTGATAGACTATTTGATATCTTTCTCTTCTGATTCATTTTTTGCATATAAGAATGTAACCAATTTGTGTTCATTGACTATGTAGCTGGACATTTTGCTCTAGTGGATTTTTGTTTCCAGAAGCTTTTGTGTGTGACTTATTGGGGTTTTTAATGTAGATTATCAAGTAAACTGCGAATAAAGACAATAAGAATTCCTAGTTTTCCCCCAATTTGGAACACTTTGATTTCATTTTCTTTACTGATTGCTTTTGTTAGAACTTCTATTACAATGTTGAGTTAGAGTGGAGTCAGTGGACATCCTTGTATTCTGCCTGATATCAGTGGAAAATGCTTTCCTTTTTTGCCTTTAAAAGTAATAGGACAGCAGATAGGGCTGTGGCCTTGCATGTGACCAAAGGGGCCTGATTCCTACCTCCCTCTCAGGAAGCCTGGCAAGCTACCAAGAGTAACTCGCCCATATGGAAAAGCCTGATAAGCTATATATATTCAATATGCCAAACACAGTAACAACAAGTTTCACAATGGAGAAGTTACTGGGCCCACTAGAGCAAATCAATGAACAATGGGAGGACAGTGTTACAGCTCTAAGAATGATATAGCTATGGGCTTTTTTTTTTTGTAGATACCTGTTACTATCTTGAGGAAAGTTCTTTCTACTCCTATTTTATTGTTTTTTTCTTTTATTATGAACGGGTGTTGTAGCTTGTTAAAATCTTCTCTAGATCAATAAATATGATGATATATTTTAAATTTTTTTCTACTGGTTTTCATTGGGAAAGAAACTTGTATTCAGACAGGTCATGTGTGAAAAGCCAGTCTATTGATGAGTAATGACAGCAGGTTGTTCAGGTGTTTGTGTCTGACTTTGTCTGAGCCGGGTGTTGTTTGCTTCTTTACCTACAAAATGGCGTGTCAGATTACAGAAAGGAAAATGTTGTGAATGACATACCCATCCTGAGGCATTTGGTATGTGGGCAGGTGAACGTGGCTATGGAAGAGAGCTGAATAGAAATCATGGATAATCTTCTCCCTTGTCCTTCTGAAAGATGTGATAGATCCATCAGGATGATGTAGGGCAGTCATCTTGGCCTTGTAGTTGGAGAAGGGCAGGCGGGCATTGCTAGTGCTTTTCCCAGCTTCTGCCGCATCTGCAAGGACTGCAGCTCAACTCTCTTTGAGGTCTTCCTTCATCGCTTCTCTGCACTGCTTTGCAAGCTTGTACATTTGCTAGCCATTGCCTGAGGCTCATGCCAAGCCACGTTGGTGAATGAGCTCGAGAGTTTTCGAAGGCAGGTGTCTTTTTTAGGCTATCTCTCTCGCAGCATTCCTTGCACAATCATGGAGGTGCTAAACCAATGGATCATATTCTTCGTCAATGTTCTCAATGACGACATCTTCCCATGTTACCGCAATAGTGCCAAAGAGCTCCCTCCCAGTTGGTGGTCATTCTGGGAATTCTCTTCTTAACCTTTGCAGCCCTTTATCCCTGCTCTGTGAAGTAGAATTTTGCATGAAGAAGATGATGGTCTGATACGTTTTGAATTTTGGGACAATAGTGACATCAGTCAGGCAAAACTGTCGATTGAACATGTGGTAAATTTCGTTGTGGAACCGTCTATCATGAGACCCCCATGTCCAACATTTAGATTCAGCCTTCTGAATTTGTGATTTAACGTGGATGGTCTTGGTCAACATGATGAACTCAGACAGTCTTTCAACCTGTTCTTTCTATTCTAGGCCATGATTCCTAATGTGGAGTTCGTTGGCTGATCTTCTTGGTCCTATCTTGGTATTGAAGTCACCAACAATGATCTTGTAGAAGGTGTGGTCTTCTTTATAGAACTTCTCCAGCTCCAAGTAGAACTTCTCAATTTTTTCTTCATCCTAATTGAATGTTGGTGCCTAGGCAATGAAGATAGAGATTGCCAGAAGTGTGCCACATCTATTCAAGTGCAATCATCCTGTTTCAGTTGTTAAGTGTTCGAATGAATCAAAGCTCATGGCCACGTTCGTGTTGACAAGAACACCAACACCACCAACACCTCTTTTGTCACATATTATGAGGAACAGTTCTTCTCCAGTGTCAAAAATGGTGTGATGTGGTTGATGCCTTCTTGTCTTGTTTGACCAATGATGTCGTACTTGATCTTTTGCAATTTCACCATTAGAACCTCCTTGGATGAATCCAATGCAAGCGTACAAAGGGTCATTTTATTGCTTCCTTATTTTGGCACCCTAGTTTGTCTTTGAGATTTTATCAGCCTCTCCTTCTTCATCCTTCTTAACACTGCCAGACTGGGGGTTCTTTCACGGTCAGGGGAATGAGACCCATTTTATTTATTCTTTTTGGCATAACAATATTCCACAGATACCTTGCCAGGCTCTGCTGTGTGGGACGGATCCTCTTGGTAGTTTGCCGGGATCTGTGAGAGGGGTAGAGGCTTTTAGGGTGGCCTCTAATCATCCTTTGCAGTTGTTTCCATGGTTCAAACCATATTTGAATGCCATCAAATATTGAGCGGTAATCTTGGAAGATGGGTATTAAGTGCCTTATGATGTGTGGTCCATAAAGCAGCCTGGAGCATGGCATTGGTGGAGGTTCCATCCCAATGGAAAACTAACAGGGCTGTTCTACTGTATAAGAAGGGAGACATCCACGACATTGGCATCTATCGCCCAATCTGCCTATTGTCTGTTGCCTACAAGCTGTTCACTCGAGTCATTCTGAATAGGATTGGCAGAACACTAGATGAAGGACAACCATGCGAACAAGCTGGATTCTGAAAAGGATTAAGCACTATTCACCATATCCACACGATAACCAAGCTCATTGAGGTTTCATAGGAGTTCAAGTTGCCACTCTATCTAATGTTCATTGATTTAAAGAAGGCCTTTGAATCTGTTGAGACTGAAGTGGTCATCGAAGCCTTAGCCAAACAGGGCCTTCAAACTCAATGCATCAGGATCCTCCATGAGCTGTATTACGGATTCATTACCAGGATCTCACCATTTTACACAGAAGTCAAAGAGAGTGGTCCAGCAGATTGATACAATGTCACCAAAGCTCTTCAGTGTCTCCCTCTAGAATGTCATGTGATGACTGGAATGGGAAGGAATGGGAGTGCAGATAGACGGTCAGAAACTATACCACTTTCACTTTGCTGATGACATTATCCTAATAACACCAAACATTAGCCAAACAGCACAAATGCTGGCCGACTTTGACTGTGAGTGTGGAAAGGTCGGTATGCAGATGAATCTCATGAAGACAATTTTTATGAGAAACAGACTCGTTCCTGATGCTCTATTCACTCTCAACGGAACGAACATCTTTGAATGCAGTGGTTATGAGTACCTACGTTGAGAAATCAACATAATGAATGACTTGCCACCTGAGCTGCACAGGAGGAAGAGAGCGGATTGGAACGTAGAAGAAATAGCTAAGAAGACAAAAAAAACTCTGTCGCCGGGCACATCTATTTGACTTGACCATTCTTTCTGCATTAACATAAGCCTCAGAAACCTGGGCCCTGTGAAAACAGGATGAGAATGCTATTCAGGCCCCCCAAAGAGAAATCGAAAGAGCTATGCTTGGAGTATCACGCTTAACTCAAGTGAGAGAAAAAAATCTGGAGTTCTGACCTCCGTCAATGCTCAAGGATCAGGGATGCTGTCTCATTTGCCAGGTCGTCGAACATCAGATTGGCTGGACATGTAATTTGATTTGGAGATGACCACTGGACTAGGGCCATTACCAACTGGATTCCATGGGATATCAAAACATCACTTGGCCACCCACCTACAAGATAGTTAGATTTCTTTGACAAAACCCTGAACGATCGGTTTGAAGCTCTTTGTGCTCCTGGAGTGAGCTGATGCCATTGGGCTGCAATATCACATGACAGGGATGCATGTAGACATCACTGGTAGCCATTCCAGCAAATTGATGAGTAACAGGATGTCAAGTGATCAAATGATCAATTTCTTTCTGTTGCTAGTAAAGTAAAGACCCTCCAATTGATCATCGATTTGCTCGAGCAGGCCCAGTAACGTCTCCATTGGAGACTTTGTTGTTACGGTGTTTGGCATATCGAATACGTCACGGGAAGCTTGCCAGGCCCTGCCGTGTGGGCGAGGTACTCTCGGTAGCTTGCCGGGCTCTCCGAGAGGGGCGGAGGAATTGAACTCGGGTCGGCCATGTTGGCTGCATGCAAGGCAAACGCCCTACTGCTGTGCTATCGCTCCAGCCAAGGTAGCATTTTTTGTTAATAATTTTCCATATCATAGAAACATCCTTATATCCCTGGGATGAATCCCACATGGTCATGATGTATGATTGGTTTTTTTTTTTTACATACTCTTGGATTTGTCTTGTTAAGATTTTGTTGAGGATTTTTGCATCAATATTCATCAAGGCGATTGGTCTAATTATTTTCTGGTCATATCTCTGTTAGATTTTTGGCAGAAAATTTTAGGAATTTTCCAATATTCATTAATAAATGTGTTCTTGATAATATTTCTACTAAATATCACTTTTATTTACAAATGATAATTTAACTCCCTTACCAAATCTGGTAAGAGGCTTACAAAGGGCTGGAGCGATAGCGATAGTAGATTTTATAAAGAAAATGTTTGTATATATTGGATTTTTACTTTAAAACTTCATGGTATCTATTATTTCATAATTGTCTTATATTCTTAGTTTACAGTATTCTCTTTAGTTAATTTTGAGAATTTCCATTTCAGTATGTACACCAACAGAGCACATAGTTAATAAATATATTTTAATTAATTATCATAATTTATAGAAAATGATAATTGCTATTGCCATTAAATCAATAATGATATGAGAAATATGATTGTTGTGGTGTTCTTACATAATTTTGCGTCTCCCAGCTCCTACTCCATTCCATGGTCATTAATAGAGAAGCTAAGTTATTGATGCCTGCCTTCCAATTTGTGGGACAAATAATTTATCCAAAACTCTTTTACATCCTGCATTTTCTCCATATCTGAAGAGCTCATATTATTCACAAACTATGTTTCTTATATTTTTTCCTTGATACCTTAGAAGGTTGTAACATTTGAGTCATTTCCTTTGTGCTTTGTTTTTGTGTGGGAAGGAGTTTTAGGCAGAGGGTTGGACTATACCTATCAATGCTCACGATTGTCAGCGCTTTCTCCTCTATCACTGCTTAGGATTCATTTCTGTCAGTGTTTGGGTTTCCATATGTCACTCCAGTTTCAAACCCTGGTTCCATCCTCTTTTATAAACTCAGTTTCCTTCTTCCGAAGAACGTCTTTTGTTTTATGTGTAGAGAATGCAGGTAAAATGCTTGCCTAACAACTGCTGACTCTGGTTTGATTCCTGGCTCTGCATATGTTATCCCAAGGATCACCAGGGATACTGAAGAATACAAATCCAGGAATCACCCTTGAAAGTCTAAAGACTAAACAAACTTTTCTAGCGATAACCATGTAAACATAAGACTTTGTTTTATTGTGATTCAATTCTATTTTTAAAATCAACATAATGCAGCTTTACATGTCAAATTTCAAAACAATTTTGCACTGTTTTACATTTAGAATTTCAAAAATTATCTGCAAGTAATCATAATGATTTGGTCAAATATTATTTATCCATAAATTTCACATCATTTAAATGGAATTATCAGGTTCTGAGTATTTTGATGATGCATCATAGGTAATAAAATAATACATAAGCTGTATATGAGTATATCAAGTGTGTATACATGATATAGGTTTATCTATTTGAGCTTTATGTGTTCACCTATTGCAATAACATTTTGAATAAACATTTTAAAGGTATATATAAAGGTAAAATAATAAAATATGAGTAAGCTTTATTAGATATCAATAGAAAAATTCCATGATGGTCCTTAATACACTTTTTCCACCACTCATAAAAGTAAATTTTTTGAAAAAATGTTTTATTAGACAGGAAGAGAATCTTTTCATATTGCAAATTATGAAACATTGCTTGTGGAATTATTGATATATACTTTAATATCTCCAGAGAATTTTGATAGTGATTAAAAGCAATAAAACTAGGTAAAACATAGGTACTGTAAAAGTATCAGCTGTTTCTGCTTATGAGTAACAAGAAAGGAACTAGGTAAAGATAAAAGCATGGATAGTGTTCAGAGAGATAGTAGAGCAGGTAAGATACTGCCTTGCATATGGCCAAATTGGGTTCCATCCCCAGAACCACATATAGAACCTCATCTTCACCAAAATGATCTCTTAGTGCAGATCCAGGAGTTAACCTTGAGCACTGCTAGACATTGTCCCCAAGTATATATATAGAAAATGACTAAATATTAAAAAAAAACAAACCATCTTAAGAAGCAAAACCAGATGATTTAGAGATAAAAAACCTGGATAACTTATATAAATGTGAGAAAGAGAGGAGAAAAGGGTAATTCCAAACAGTTGTTTGTTAAAGTGAGAATGTTAGCCACAATGTTGGAGTATTTTCCGGAGTCCTATATCCATAATGCATATCTAAGATGGGTGTTATGAACAAAAATATTTATTTTGCTGAAAAAATTCATGAGTAAATTATTATGTTGTCCTTCTAAGAAAAGACAGTTACAAATTCTTCCTGTGTCTCATATGATTTTAAAGGGACAAAAGTTTATGGTTTAGAAACTGAAATGTAACAGCAGATGCCAGATACATTATTCATGGACGTGTCTATGCAAGAAGAGGATCCAAGATAAGTCTGTGAAGAAAAGGGATAGGATGGCACCTAAATTATACACATTATGAGAAACAGGAACTAATACAGAAACTTTTCGATAGAGATATAGCATTTCCTACACCCAAATCTACAAAAAGCCAAAGTAGCTTAAGGCTATTTTATCACCAAAGCTATTTGTTTCTTCAGGAGTTATTTGAACTGCAAAAAAATGTATAACTTTAAAGTTCATTAGAGAATTTGGACTCAGAGGAAAAGAAATAAAGATTGTGTCAAGGTTACAGATAACATAGCATTTATTTATAAGGCATTTTTAGAGTTTAGGTACCAACTTTATAAAAAGAAGTTAAGAAATTTCAGAGTATTAATTATATATTAAAGCAAGGGTCATCATAAATAATTTTAAATATCCTAACTATTCTACTAATTATGGATTATATTGAGAACATATTCGAAATACAAATAATTAGAATTTTTCTCAGTGATGATTTAATGGTTATTATTGACAGGTGCCCCAAAATAAAATATTAATAACTTTGAAATATATTAGGAGTGTAATGCGTTACTAAACCTCAGGAGTACAAATTTCATGCCTGGTTCTCTCAATATAAGGATGAAACAATCGAAATGCAATTTTAATGGTTCAGAGAAGAGAGTATTGCACACAGTGATCCGTGGCTGATCCCCAGTACCCCATGTATTCTGAGCCCTTCAGGAAATATCCATGAGTACCAACACAAGAGTGATACCTAAGCAGAGCTAAGCATGGCCCCAAAACAAAACAAACAAATAAGTAGCAACAAAAATAAATAAAAATGTGTCATCTTCCCAGTCAATTAATAAGAATTTGATGATGTTGGGAAAGCCCAATAAATTGTCTTATCGAGTTCTCTTATTTTATTCTCCTACAAGCATGTTTTCCAACACCCTAAACTAAACCTTAAACTGTTGTAGTTGATGTAGTTAGGAGACATCAATTAACAAAAAAAAAGAGTCAAAGTAAGTAGATCCACCTATACTATAATTTCAGAACAAAACATGTTACATTTAGTGTTAATGGATCCTATATAGTATAGGAGATATGGCATATATTAACATTGATTGTTATTTGTTTTATGTAGTTAACCTAAGTTGTAGACCAAGATAGAAAGGTCTGTATGTGTAACTCTTATTTGAAGCATTGAGACCCTCAGATTTGGGAATGACAGTATTCAGGGATCTTGCACTACACCCTTGATGATCAGATCATTGGGTTTAAGCCTGAGAGTGTTTAAGAACCACCGGGTCAACACCCACAACACCCTGGCAGGGGGCACGTAGAACTAAGAATGAAATCAAGCACCTGACACATACATGAGAAGTCATGTTCTTAACTACTTGAGCTATAATTCTGGTTAAAAATACTTGTATTTAAAAGATATAATAGGTGGCTACATTCCAGATTTGGTTTATTTCTAAGTATTGCTGTGTCCAGAATATGTTAAGTTTTGGCTCATTCCTATCTTATTAGTTATTCTTGTTATGCCATAAGCTCAATGGTGTGCTCAGATCTTCCTCAATGAAAGGTTACTATCTTAGTCTTATAAAAAAATAGATAAAGTGGCTTAAAGGACAGAAAAATATTTTCTAGGGACATAAAATATGAGATGTAACATCATGATTGGTTTCTGTGAAAGTTCTATTCCTGAATTGAAGAATGCAACATCTCCCCATAGTAGAAGGTCTGGGGAGAAGTGAAGAATATGTAGGGTGGAAGAGCAAAGAAGATGAGAAAGAGAGGGTAAGAAAGAGAAGGAAAGAGTTATAGAGACTAGGGGAGCGTCAAGGAGACCAAAAACTGTATAGTTGCTTCTCATGTACTCACTAATCTTGTCAAAAGGATTTTATTCTCCTATCTTCATTGAAGCAAGACCTTGATCTGAAACCCTAATCTTTATATACACTCTCACTAGTTGTTCATTAGGTCTTCTACCCAGGAGTATTTGGGAAACATTATTTAATCCATACCAATGACTGTGATTATTAACAATAAAATAGTGACATTTTCAAAAACATAGAGCAAATTATGAAATGCCTAATACGATAAATTGTTTCTGATAAAAATTCTGGAGTGCAGGCCCAAGCAATAGTAAAGCTGGTAGGGTGCTTGCTTTGAAAGTGGCCAACCCAGGTTCAATCCCCAGCATCTCATATAGTCTCCTTAGCACCTCCGGGAATAATTCCTGAGTGCAGAGACAGGAGTAAGTAACCCCTAAACATTGCCAGATCTAATTCCCAAACAAACAAATGATTGATAGATAGATAGATTTATTTTCTGGAGAGCTTTTGATCTTTATTATCTTTATTCCTAAAATTTGAATCTTTGCAACAGTAAGTGGAACCACATAAGGTAGGATGTACATTGAAACTGTCAATATAGAGTTGATAAAAGTTCATAATGGCTTACAGTAATTTAACACTTAGCTAATTAATAAATTTTTCTTTTTGGACCTACTTCAGGACCAAAGTCCATATTTCCATTATAAGAATTTCCCAACTTCTTTGTTTCTATTAATAATTTTTTAGTATGCATTGCTTTTACAATTGACAGATTTGTATCAGTATTTTATTAATAATGTCTAAATGTATATTAATTGTGATTTATTATTCATGTTTTTTATTCAATGGTTTTGGCAAGTGCCAAATATCCACATTACAGTATCACAGTAATTATTTCACTGCTCATTTTCCCTATGTTTATAAATTCGTTTCTAAATCAATTGTTTTTTTTATCACAAAATGAGTCTCCTGTTGATGTACATAAAAATTGATTAAAAAACAATAAATATCTTTAATTCTTATATCCAAAGAGCTGTTTTTATAATTGACATTTGCTATTTCATTATTTTCTTGTCTTTTTTCCCCTCAAAGTTTAAGTTACTAAGCTGCATAAATTTTAAAAACAAAATTTTCACTTTCTAAAATTCAGCCTGAGCACCATCAACTCAAATTAAATGAAATACAGAAAACAGGAATAACTTGAAAGGAGAAAACAAAATCAGATTCTTCCTCTGTGAGTCTATTGGCAATATTAAATGGCATAGAGGAAAAATGTATGCTACCTTTTTAATAGAAAAGAAGTCTTTTTTCTATTTGTTGGAGTTAGGCTCTAGCATCTGGTTGGTTACATTTCAACTAAATTTTTTTATCTTAATAGTTTGTTGGAAACACTCTTTAAACTCTTGCTTCAGCAGAGGAGTTTAATATTAGTGTTTGTTCTAGTTCTTCATGAGGAGATTAATTGAATCATTTTACGTTAATAATAAATGTTTGCCAAATAGCTGTTTTGGTAATTTGGCATGATTCTCTATTTTACTCCTGTTTGAAGGCTCAGGATATGGTTCAGGGTTGACAGGAAAATAGATAGCTATGCATTTTCTCCTCAACACTCCTAAATATTTTAGCTTTACCATTAATTGTACACATTCCTCAAAGCTTTTTAGAAAATAGAAAATTTTAGATAATTTTTTTTATATTTTGTATATGTTTTAGTACTATTTTCTAGAAAACTCTAACTTTTGGGGTCACTTTTATCCTTACACTTTTTATCAGTTATTTAAATTATAATGGGAAAAATGCATTATCTTTTTATGAAAAATATTATAAAGGAGCTAATGGTAAGATAAGTCTTCCCCCATATAAATGTCAAACCAACTAGACCTGCTCTTCTGTGAAAGTCACACCTGTGGGGAAAAAAAGCAGTAAACATTTTAATGTCCCAGATCAAACATTAACCATTAATAGTAATATTTGCAGGCAGGAAGATAGGAAAGGGTTCCCATGGCAATGAAATTCCTGGAAAATAATAAAACCAATAGTCCTGAAGCTGCAAAAAGTCCACTTCACAGAAACAGGAGCTAAGGCCTGGTAAGACTTCATCTAAGGCCAACAAACCCAGAGAAGGCTGGAACCCACTCCAAGAGAAGCTCCTGAAGGAACTATGTCCACGAAAGGAATTTCAAAAAAGAACATAGACCGTTCTCAGCTCTATCTACTTGGCAACTACCCCAGCAATGGACATCTTACCTATGTAGAAGTCCCACATGGAGAAACCCTATAAAAGCCATGTGAACAAAGAGAGTGGGCACAGATGCTGCCTGAATCCACCTGCTGGTTGGGCCCATGTGGTTAAGCACATATGGTGCCCAAACACATGTGTCACCCGCATCTTCCCTTTTGAGATGTGTACTGGGGCTCTCTCTGACTTTGGAGAAGCCTGCGTTTTTACTTGAGCATGTGACAGACTCTCTCTCTCTGTCTCTCTCTGTCTCTGTCTCTCTCTGTCTCTCTCTGTCTCTCTCTGTCTCTCTGTCTCTCTCTCTTTCTCTCTCTCTCTCTCTCTCGTTCCCTGCTTCCTCTTCATAAAAGCCTCCAAATAAAATCTGTTTTACTTTCTGCCTCTATTCCTGAAACTCTTTTTTGTGAGAGAAGATAAAGTACTTGGAGACCCTGGGTAACTCCTCATACTTACTTTTCTTTCCTGTGAAGAGCAATTCCCCCTTCCAGGCTGAGTCCGCAGCTCTCCTAGAAATTGGATGGTGGGGATATCAACTTCATGCTAAGAAGACCAAGAAAATATAAGGTTTGGCTTGATGGTCACCTTGTGGGGCTGGCAGGACATGTGTCACAGAGGGGCTCATTCACAGATCTTACAGGATCTTATTAGTTCTAGTCTTCCCAGCCAGTACTGGGATGGCAGAGGAGACTGGGAGAAAGTGATCATCTCCCTCCTATTTGCTTCACATAAGCCACCTCTGGAGGCCCACCATCTTCTACAGTAACCAAAAAGATATAGTCCAATAAGAATGTTCTTCAGTTCCCAGGGAATGGTTAATCGAGTAAATATAAAGGAAAAAATAAATCAATAGAAGAACTTTCTAGTTTTTCTCAATATGTCGGTAACACTAGAATAGAATAATTCCTAAAACATTCACAGTGAACTTCTTTCACGTATACATAATACATAAAATCTATACACCAGAATCCAGACTTTGAAGACTTTCTCAGGTAAATCTAAGGCTATTCCTGGGATTGAATTATCCTATAACTGGTTAAATGTGCATGGCATTTATGTCTGTTACTTTTCAGAAAAAGTTTTTTGAAAAAAGGGAAAATTTGATTCAAAAGATTCTTTGCCTTTTTATGAGAATTCTGGACTGTTGATGTCAGATTGGAAACTGAAATATAAGTCACCTTTTCCACAAATGTTTTAAACTAGTTAACAAACTAGACAAGCAGAATCAGTGCTGAAGATCAGGGCAATTGTGAACTACTAATCTTAAGAAACCATCTGTCCTTTACCTAGGAAATGATGAGTTCCCTCACCCACTCAATGATTCCACACATATTGTGAGAGTCTGACTATGTATTTAATCCTTGAGCCATGTTTTATGAGTCTTATTTGTTGTGATTTTAAATTTTGTGTGTGAATAAGAGCATTTGAAAGGTTCTTTTCATACCAGTTTTTTAACATTATGATTGTCAGATAAAGGCTTTGCCTTTTCTGTTATTCAAAAGTAAAGTCTCAAATAGCAAATCATCTTAAATGCAGTAGTAGTAGTTCTATATTCCAAGAAAACCAAATATTAGCTAAACTGGTTACTATGTTGTTCTTAATTTGTTCATATATTAGAAAACTTCAGGATTTATTCCAGTGTAAATACAGTAACAACAGGTCTCACGATGGAGATGTTACAGGGCCCGCTCGAGCAAATCGATGAATAACGGGAGGACTGTGACCATGACCATAACAAGCAATTCAAAAAATCATTATAAGCAGATTGTGATTGCCACCAAAAGTATGCTATTGAAACATTTTTGTCTTTGATTTTACTAATAATCTACTAAACAACTTACAGTAAAACTATCTATTTCTAATACATGTCGTTATAGCAGGATAGGCTCTCAATTCTTGTGCTCAGGCAGTGATGAATTATAGCAAGGAACCAGAGATCGAAGAGCCAGATTTAGGAAATAACTTTATTTAAGGGAAAAATAGACTGGAACTCTTTAAACAAAGCATTAATTTGCTCTCCTTTGTTGAGGTTAACCGTAATGTCTAAAGTTGTATTACACTTACTATTCAAGACAATGCTTAAGGACAAGAATCCACCGATTATATATTATAAAGTTAAAGGAACATTTCTTGTATTTATAAGACATGCTTCCATGAATTAATTTTTAAAACAAAAGTATTAAGATTAAAGGAAATGTTCTAGTTCTATTTATAATGTCAAGATTTGCCAGGTTTCTTTAGCCAACAATTTATTTATTTATTCTTAATAGTCCACTCAGTTCCATGACTAAAAATCTCAAATTTGCAATTTTTGTTTTTCTATTCTGTACCTGGTGGTACTCAGGATTGATTTCTATACCTGCATTCAGGGATCAACTCTGGTGGGCTCAGGGGTGCCAGGGATTAAACCTCCTCAGCTTTGTGCAAGACAAACCTTATCTGCTATATCTTTTTGTTCTCTCAATCTGTGATTAAGTGTCAAGTTTTTCCATGAGGTCTGTTATTTTTGTTTAGTTCCCTGAAATACCTATTACTTTATTATATATATAAGCCTTTTTAAGACGGAATACAAGACAGTAGGGCACTTTATAAATGGCAAAAGGCATTAGTACATCCTTAACTAGATTTAATTTTAACACTATTGGCAAAGAAGTATTCCTAATTGTGGCACACAAATTACTAAAACATCCAGAGTTAACAGGAACTATCAGAGATTTGGGAATTACAATTTTTAGGGTATTCATTTTACTATTTATATATATGTTAAGAAGTCTTATAATTTCTGTATATGTGATAAAGCTTCCCATTAAGTAACAAATAGACTTGACTTACGTTTTTTAATAAAGAAATAGGGTAATCATTTTATAGACTGCTTAATTCTTCTAATACTAATGCCAGTGTAATCAGTGGGGAAGTCTCTGTCACCCATGGAAAAACTGGGGAAGTCTAGGATTGATAAGAGTTCTCCTTGCCATAAACGTTCTCCTTGCAGGAAAGGAAAGTCAGTCCTAAACCTTACCCAGCCCTTTCAGATTCTTTGACTTTGTCTCCCAGAAAAAAATTTCAGAAGGAAAGAAGCAGTGAAGTAAAAAACAGGTTTTCAGTGGGAAGTTTATAGGAAGGGGTGGAGAAGAAAAGGAGAAGAGAAATGAGTTTCCAAGGAAAAACGTGGGTATGCAAAGAGAGACACATGTGACTCGAGCATTCAGGTGCTGAGAACTGTCTCCCCAGGCCAGACTACATTGGCCGATAGATGAAGGAATGGGTGAATGGAGGAACAGGAACTGGGCCGGGATCCCAGGCTGGTTGGTAGACAGTTTATTTTTCTCTCCTCCTAGCATTGTCCCATCTTTCCCCTCAGGCACAGTCATAATTTTGGTCATAGTCCCAGTCATCATAGTTCATTTATCCTAGTCTCCTCATAGACTCAAAATTCTCTTTCTTTTTCCCTTCTTTCTTGTCTCATCATTGCCTCATAGTCCTCAACTTCCAGTCATCGTCATCATCTAGTTTTCCTACAACTACTCAGTCTCCAAAGTTTCGGTTATCCTCCTTCTTATAGTCATCAACTTTCTAGTGTTTGACGTTCAAGTCCTCAAAGACCTCAAAGTCCCAAAATTCTCTTTCTCCTCCTCTAGTCTTCAATGTCTAGTCATTGACTTTCTAATACCCCTTACCCCTCATAGCATAGTTATATAGAAATCATGAAGGGTGGGGATACACAAAGGTAGGGTTGAACATTATCATAATAAAGTACAGATGTAGAGACACTCTGGCAAGAGATTAACTCAGGACAAAATCTCATCTGAGGGATTCAGTGTGCCAGATTATTAGGAGATCTACTTGGGGGGTCTGTGGGGGAATGAAATTTCTATCCAGGGTGCATTGCTTTCTCCTTTCCTCAGCTAGTAATACATTTAAACAATCATAGTAAATTTACTTCTTATTAATTTTCTAGTCATTTTATATGAACACACTAAGAGATATATCAAGCTTAAAGGTTGTTTTTTCCTGGGGACATCTCGCTATATATTCCAGACCACAGTCCTCAGGTCGGGTTAGTCTTTCTTAAAGAAGGGTCCTTATTCAGTTACTTCTTCTTGATCATGACAGAATTTGTCCATGATCATGCTCTTAACTTATAGTTAGGTATTATGGTACTGGGTCTGGCCCATTTCAATGCCAAGGTAGTTCACAGCTTACTCTCTCTCAGTTTCCAGTTTCTCTCTGGGACCCTGATTTTGGGGTAATAGGAACTAAGGGCCACTGAGGCTTAAGTCAAGTAAATATGGATGCCCAGGAGTAAATATTATTTTGAAGTCAATTAACTCCCATGTTACAAAGCATAGCATGAACTGTCTTCCTGTGTCTTCACAAAAATGACATTGTACCCTATAAATAAAGCATTCAAATGACATAAAGGAAGAGAAAAGCAATATAGGATTAATAGTGCTGGATGGAATTAGGTGTGCCTCAGGGGCACTGCTGTCGGGGAAGCTCAATAAACCTTAAGCTCCCTGAGGGAGGAGCAAGGATAGTCCAATGTTATCCAACAAAGGGAGATAGAGAAAGAGAGAAAGACATACAGACAGATGGATTGACCGACAGAGAGAAAGCACCCAAGAAATAACACAGGCTTCTTCACAGCAGAGAGGGAGCTTCAGAATATAGCACCGTGGTAGGGCGTTCGCCTTACATGCGGCCAACATGGCCAACCCGAGTTCGATTTCTCTGCCCTTCTCGGAGAGCCTGGCAAGCTACCGAGAGTATTTGATATGCCAAACACAGTAACAACAAAGTCTCCAATGGAGATGTTACTGGGCCCGCTCGAGCAAATCGACGATCAACGGGAGGGCCTTTACCTTACCTTATTAAAGAACGTGAAGGCATGAAAATACACATCTCATGAGGGGAGATTCTGCTGACACATGCTTAGTCACCACATATGTTTGGCAGGAACACATGAACAGGAACACATGAACACAGACAGTACATAAGGCTCAGGCAGCAAAGTGTGTGATTCCTTTGTTCAGGTTGGCTTTTATAGGGTTTTCCCAAAATGCCTCAAGTGGAGCTTTCTAAACCTAGGTCAGAGTCTATTGCTAGGGTGTTGAGAGTAGTTGATTAGTTGATGGTCTTCTTTGATATTCCTTTCCTGCCTTTGCTTCTGATGTAGCTTCTTTGGAGGGATTGGGCAAGAACCTGTGGTTGAAGGGTTGTCACAGGTGTTGGGGTTCCCAGCCTTCCCTGAGACTGAGCTAGTACCAGGTAAAGGTCGTTTCAGGCCTTAAATCCTTTCTCCACAAGGTAGGTTCTGATATCCTTAGGGCTCTTTGGTTTTATTCCAAATAATCCATTGTGTGTGTGTGTGTGTGTGGTGGGTGGGGGGTTACACTATCTGCCTGCCTGCTTCAGTACCTTTCTTATTTACATTTATTTAACCAGCCATGATTCCATTTTCTTTAGAAGTTTGATATTGGGCATTTCTTTTATCTTACAGACATAAAAACGTTTAAACAGAGATAACCCTAAAATAATACTAACCTGCTTTAAATTATGTATCAGCTTTTAAAACTAAAAATAAAAAGCTACCCATCTTAAAACCCAAACTAGGATACTTGAACACTTAATGAAAAATTTACATAAAATAAGTTCACTATCATAAAACTTCATTTTTAAGGAAGATCGATTAAAAATGTATAGCCTAATAAAACTCACTGATTTTTATAATATTTTAAATCATTGCAGAAAGAAAAGATAAAACAAGATTCATTCAAATAAATTATAAATATTAAAACTTTATTTAGAGATTCTTAAAACAATGTCACTTGACCATACAGTCCTCAAACCTTGTACACATTTATTATCATCACTCTGTTGTGAAAATTTTCTTTATTCCACTTCATAAACAAGTAGCTTCTCTTTCAACAAAGTAACTTCCTTTCCTCCAATCAATATCTCTATCCATTCTTTCTTATTTAATATACAGGTCTATATATAACTTTAAAACCTGTATTTTAAACTATCCAATGAAAAACTATTACTAAATTAGTACAGCTTGAATTTCCAAAGATATTTGAAAAACAATTAACACAGTCATTCAAAAGAGTTGCTAAACCCAGTGTTCTGACTTTATCTGTATCATAATGAGGTCTTAGTTTAGTCAACATGAAATCACTATCTTCACAAAAATAATTCATTATTCACTCTCATTAAATAGCTCATTAAATATGCAAAAGTAAGTTATCAAAAATCTCAGAGACCAAATATTTTTAGATATTTCACTTCATTTATTTAATATGTACTTGTCACATAAACTTAACTTTAAATTTCATTGATATTATCATAAGCAACTCCATGTTGTCTCCATAGTTGTCAAAAACATTAGAAGAGAAAATCAACAAGGATAATCGGCGTACTAATAAGAAAGATCTTCTCTCTCTCTCTCTCTCTCTCTCTCTCTCTCTCTCTCTCTCTCATTCCAGAAATAAACATTAACTGGCAGCAAATTTGTAAAAGGGATGATAGAAACTTCTTTTTGCTTTTGAATGTATGTCTATCTTCTCAGCTTTTCATTTTGCTTCTGGATGAAGTTATTAGAACATCTAGTCCTAAATGTTTAAGGTTAGAGACAATTGCTGGTGAACGAAAGCTTACTTTGAAAGGTACTGGTTAGTATGAAACTGTAAGTCTCTGTAGTCAAATAAGTACAGAATATTTATCCTTTCTATATCTAGTAATAAAAAGTAGCTATTTTATCTAAATAAAGATCATAACTGCAGTTATGATCTTAAACTAGGGAAATAGATCTTGAGGATTTAGGACCTAAAATAGCTTTACTTAGGGGTTTGAGTGAAAGCACAACAGGTAGGGTGTTTGCCTTACATGCAGCTGGTCCAGGTTCATTTCCCAGCATCCCATATAGTCCCCTGAGCACTGCCATGAGTTATTCTTGAGTGCATGAGCCAGGAGTTACCCCTGTGCAATGCCGAGTATGACTCAAAAAGAAAAAAAAAAATAGCTTTACTTAAAAAAAATAAAACTTAACAATGGATTAATAAATATTTTTCAGACTGATTCAAAATTTTTAGCAGTATAAATATAATATGCCAAGTATAAATAAGATCTCTTGTCTACATGAAAGTTACTAAATTCAATAGATAAGGAGCTATTAAAATCACAGGCTTTTGTATTCAATGCTAACAGTGAATTTTTATGGTGTTTTTTTATACACTCTAAGAATTTCTTGATCTTTGAGATCTCTGCCATTTCCAACTTTGTAAACATCTGCAATATTTTGATATATTATGAAAGACTTAAAATACACTTCATAAAATAAACTATTTTTTCAGTACCAGTTTATTGAAGACTTGCCTGTCCACTACCTGTTACTGCTGACTCAATAAAACAACCATTGAAGACTTTGAGTTTTCACATTTCAAACAAATATTTGACATCATATTGGTGAAGTTTTAATCCCTTTGAATTAGTTTTCTTATCTCTGAGATTGCTGCTACCTATATGCCTTTTGGAAAGGTTCTAAGTAATAACAACAACAACAACAAAAAATCTCTTATTGAAGTTTCTTGGAACAAGGAAGCATATAGAAGATACTATTAATGACTTTTTATTAATCCTTATACTTCTCTGAGGAGTATATCCTTGATATGCAGGTGAAAGAGGATTATATAGCCAAGCAGTGAGCCAGAGTATTTCAATATAGCTTTTGGAACTATAGAGTCTCTTTTCTGATTAGGTTTACTACTTGCTGAAAGTTTCTCTTCTTGAAAATAATCTCACAGCCCTATTTCAGAATTATTTATAGAAAAGTAAAAATAGAAATTAAAAATAAAATCCAAATAAGATACTTTTTACCATAAAGCTATTGAACCAAATCATAGTGAAATCTTAATATAATTAGCTTTGATGTGTTGTGGTTTATAAAATTATATACTAGTAATATACAATATATATGTCGGGGTCTTCTCTAGGCCTCTGTTCAGCATGCTCACTCTTCCAGCAAGGGGCTGCCCCTCAAGGTCCTGAGGACAAGGCCGAGCTTCCCTCAAGCTAAAGGGAGGGATCCAAAGGAAAAGAGCAAAACTTGCCACCGCCTCCTCCAAGGAAAGAGAAATAAGCACATGAGCATGATGGAGATCCTATACAGTAGTTCCACTTTGTATAGAGTATACAGTAGTATACAGTATACAGTAGTATACAGTAGTTTCACTTTGTATGTCATTGAGGGATATCAAGCCTTTGTATCAACCTTTATTATATAGGTTGAGGAGGGTGGTGGGCGAGTGCAACTGGTCAGTACTCAGGGTGATCAGAACAAACACATTTCCTTCACCGCACAATTGCCAGAAAAATCCTGTCCCCAGTTAGCATTGAAGTGTGATATACATTGCAACAGGCTTATCTACAAAGCATACCCAAAGGTGTTAATCTCCAAACAATCTGCCTGCTGAACCCAGGGATTAGTGTTACACTTCAAAGCAGACCAAAAGGGGCTTGTCTCCCAACATACTAGTAATAAAAATAGCACTGTAACACTGTCCTCCCTTTGTTCATTGATTTGCTCGAGCAGGCCCAGTAATGTCTCTATTGTGAGACTTGTTATTACTGTGTTTGGCATATTGAATATGTCATGGGTAGGTTGCCAGACTTTGTTGTGCAGGTTAGATACTCTGGGTAGTTTTCTTGGCTCTCCGGGAAGGTTGGAGGAATTGAACCTGGCTCGGCCAGGCCTACCTAGCAAAAGGCAAATGCTCTACTGCTGTGCTATCACTCCAGCCCGGTAATAAAAATAAACTAATATACTGGTAAAGTTAACATTTGAAAAAAATGGGCAAGGGGGGTTAGTTTAGTCATATAGTGTTCCAAAACCCATCCCTTCATCAGTTTTCTTTTACCACCAATAATGTCCCCAGCCTCACTGCCAACTGGCCTTTATGCCAGGTACTTCTCTTCTCTCACTCTCTCTCTCTCTGTCTCTCTCTCTCTCACACTCTCTCTCCTTATGGATTTATGGTTTGCAATACAGATACTGAAAGATTGCCATTTATATCCTTTATATCCTTGTAGCTACTTTTTGTCCGGCATGATAATTTACAACTATTCTTGTCATAAAGGTCCCTTTACTATATTACCTATCCTCTGCCCCTAAAACACTTGTGGTAGATTCCAATCATTGAGGTATCCTCCTAGCCCTTGTTTTCCCTGGCCTTGGATATTAGTCTTCCATTTTATATATTTTTATATACTACAAATGACTGCATTCATTTTATATCTGTCTGTCTCCTTCTGATTTATTTCACTCAGCATGATACTCTCCATGTCCATCCATTTATGAGCATATTTTATTTTTTCTAACCGTTGCATAGTATTCTATTGTATACATGTACCATAGTTTCTTTATCCTGTTATCTGTTCTCAGTCACTCAGGTTGTTTCCAGATTCTGGCTATTATGAGTAGTGCTGCCATGAACATATAGGAGTGCAGATGATATTTTGCTCCACATTTCTTGGGCCCTAGGGTATATTCCCATAATTGACATTGCTCTGTCAAATAGGAGCTCAGTTTCTAGATTTCTGATGAATGTCCATACTTCTTTCCAAAAATGCTGGACCATTCAGCATTCCCATCAGCAGTGAAGGAGGATACTTTTTTCCCCACATCCATGCCGACACTGGTCGCTCTTATTCTTTTGCATGTATGCCAGTCCCTGTGGTGTAATTGTTTTGATTTGCTCATTGTTTTGATTTGCATATTCCTGACAATCAATGATGAAGAGCATTTTTTCACGTGCCCTTTGACCATGGGCTGGAGCAATAGCACAGCAGTAGGGTGTTTGCCTTGCACACAGCCAACATGGCCAACCTGAGTTTGATTCCTCTGCCCGTCTCGGAGAGCCTGGCAAGCTACCGAGAGTATTTCACCTGCAAGGCAAAGCCTGGCAAGCTCCCGGTGACATATTTTATATGCCAAACACAGTAACAAGTGTCACAATGGAGACATTTCTGGGCCCACTCGAGCAAATCGATGAACAATGGGAGGAGAGTGACAGTGACAGTGCCCTTTGGCCATTTGAATTTCTTCCTTGAGGATATTTCTGGTTCATTTCATCTCCCCACTTTTTATGGGGTTGGACTTTTTTTTTCTTGTAAAGTTCTACCAGTGCCTTGTATATCTTTGATATTAACCCCTTATTAGAAGGATATTGGATGTAAAACCTTTTCCATTTTGTAGGCTGTCTTTGTATCTTGGTCACTGTTTCTTTTGAAGTGCAGAAGCTTCTTAGCTTAATGTAGTCCTTTTGCTTATCTAGCTTCCACTTCTTTGGTTTGTTTCATCAGTGACACTTTATTTTTGAAGACAGCTTTAGCTTCAGTATCATGGAGGATATTGCCTACATTTTCCTCCATTATACCTATGGGTTCCCGTCTGATGTTGAGGTCTTAAATCTATTTTGATTTGTCTTGTGTGAATGGAGTTAGGCAGAGGCCTGAGTCTTCTTCTTTTTTTTTTTTTTTGCATATAGCTGTCCAATTTTCCCAGCACTACTTCTTAAAGAGGTTTTTCCTTGTTCTATTTTACATTTCTTACTCCCTTATCAAAGATTAAATGATTACATATTTGAGGGTGTGTGTCAGGATATATAACCCTATTCATTGGTCTGAGGATCTGTATTTATCCCAAAACCGTTATGTTTTAATTAATACCACTTTGCAGTACAGTTTGAAGTTGGTGAAGGTAATGCCTCCCATTTTCTTTTCCCTAAGGATTGATTTTTTTAATCAAAATCCAGCTCCCGGAAGAGAACAGTGCAGTCTCCTGCCCCTGCGCCTGGCTGCCCTCGCTGGAGCCCCTTGGAGGGGAGCGGGTCGAGCTTTCCTCCCCACCCCGACCACAGCTCCGGCAGCCGAAGACCTCCAGGACCAGCCACCACCACGCTGAGACCACTCTCCACATGCATGAAGGTACTGGCAGAGGGACAAAGTCACGCAGGTTCCAGGGCTGAGATCTCCAAGCCTACTCGGATTGGGGCCGGGCATCCTCCACCCAGATCCTCCAAACTCCAGTAGGCGGGGGTCACACCTACCAACTGGCCCCCTGGAGCCGTGTAATCCCATCAACAGCCAAGACCCAGAGACTATATAAACCAGCTCCTGGAACCGCGCGGCCGCATTCGTGGCCATGCGACATCTTATTATGACATTTTATTATCTCATTCCTACTTTGGACAAACTGGCAGGCTACTGAATATAGCCTGCCCACACAGAAGAGTCTGGCAAACTTCCCATGTGGTACCCAATATGCCAAATACCAGTAACATTGATGGGTCTCATTCTACTAAAGAGCCTTGATTATAATCTCAGGGCTAGGATGAAAGAGACGTTACTGGGGCCTGCTCAAGGCAATCGACGAATAACAGGATGATTTGTGATTTGTGATTTCTGAAGGATTGATTTAGCTATTAGTGGGGAATTATTGTTCTATATGAATTTCAGGAGTGTTTGATCAATTTATTTGGAAAATACCATGGGTATCCTTAAAAAAACCACATTGAATCTGAATAATGTTTTGGGAGTGTCGGTATTTTGACAATGTTAGTTGTCCCAATCTATGAGCAGAGGACGTGTCTACAGCTCCTTATGTCCTCTTTTATTTCCCAAACTAGCCTTTTGAAGTTTTCTTTTTACTGTTCCTTTACATCATTATTTAAGTTTATTTTTAGCTACTTATTTTCTGAGGCACAATTTTGAATGGGATTGTGTTTTCAATATCACTTTTGTCTCTTTCATTCTTTACATATAGGAAAGACATGGGCTTGTGAGTATTGATTGTGAAACCTGCCACTTTGCTGTACAAATTTATTATTTCTAGAATCTTTTTGGAAGAGGCCTTAGGATTCTCTAAGTATAATATCATATCATCTTCAAATAGCAAGAGTTTGACTTCTTACTTTCTTCTTTATTTTATTTTTATTTTTATTAGTGAAACACCATGAGGTATAGTTTTGGATTTACAAATTTTTGTGCTTGGGTTTCAGTCATACAATGATCGAGTACCCATCCCTCCACCAATGCCCATTCTCCACCACCACTAATCCCAGTATCCCTCCCACCCCCAATACCCCCATTCCACCCTGCCTCTGTGGCAGGGCATTTCATTTTGTTCTCTCTCTCCTTTTGGGTGCTGTGGTTTGCAAAAGAGGAATTGAGTGGCAATCATGTTCAGTCTATAGTCTACTTTCAGCATGGATCTCCCATCCTGGGTGAATCTTCCTAACACCCTTTATTTGTTGGTCCCTTCTCTATCTGAGCTGCCTTTACCCATAGAGTGTGCGGCTTGCTTCCAAGCCATGGAGTAAAACTTCTGGTACTTATCTCAGTTATTCTTTGGGGTTTGTCTCCTATTTTATTAGATTGCATTCATCTGGGGAACATAAAGTGACTTCTTACTTTCTTATCTGGATGCCCTTAATATTTTTTTCTTCTCTAACTGCTATGTCAAGTTCTTCCAATATTACATTGAATAGACATTGCAAGAGTGGACAACCGGGAGCTAGAGAGATAGCACAGTGGGTAGGGGGGTTGCCTTGCATGCAGCCAACATGCCCAACACAGGTTCGATTCCCAGCATCCCATATGGTCCCCCGAACACCGCCAGGAGCAATTCCTGAGTGCATGAGTCAGGAGTAACCCCTGAGCATCACCAGGTGTAACCCAAAAAGCAAAAAAAAAAAAAAAAAAGAAAAAGAGTGGACAACCATGTTTTGTCCCTGTTCTTAGAGGGAAGGCTCTTAGTTTTCCCCATTGAGAATAATGCTTGTTGTGGAATTGTGGTAGATCGCTTTTGAGGAAAAACATTGAGGGAAGTTACTTCAGTTGCTATTTTTTTTAACAGTTTTCATCATGAATGGGTTCTGGATATTGTCAAATGCTTTCTCTGAATCTATGTATATGATCATATGTTTTTTATTTTTTATTTTATTGATATGATGACGCTCTTGAAGGCATTCCAAGCCACTCTCTTCCTCCTGTGCAGCTCGGGTGCCAGGTCATTTGTCATGTTGACTTCTCAACCTAGGTACACGTAGCTGTTGCATTCAGAGATGGTCGTTCCATTGAGAGCGAATGGGGCGTCAGGAACAAGGCTGTTTCTCATAAACATTGTCTTCGTAAGATTCAGCTTGTTGTCCTACATTTCCACACTCACGGTCAAAGTCTTCCAGCATTTGTGCCGCTTCGCTGATGTTTGGTGTTATTAAAACAATGTCATCAGCAAAGCGGAGGTGGTGTAGTTGCCGACCATCTATCTTCACTCCCATTCCTTCCCATTCCAGTCTTCACATGATGTTCTCGAGGGTGGCACTGAAGAGTTTCGGTGAAATGGTATCACCCTGCCGAACCCCTCTCTTGACATCAAGGATTACTTCTTTGTAGAATGGTGAGATCCTGGTAGTGAATCCGCAATACAGCTCACGGGGGATCTTGATGTATTGGGCTTGAATGCCCTGATTGGCTAGGGCTTCAATGACCGCTTCCATCTCAACAGAATCAAAGGCCTTCTTTAAATCAATGAACGTTAGACAGAGTGGCATCTTGAACTCCCGAGAAACCTCAATGAGCTTGGGTATCGTGTGGATATGGTTGATGGTGCTGAATCCTTTGCGGAACCTGGCTTGCTCGCATGGTTGTCCTTCATCTAGTGTTCTGCCTTGGAACACCTTCAAGAGCATCGAAGAAATAGCTAAGAGGACTAAGAACCTCCGGCTCTGGGCACATCTCTTTGATTCCACTGTTCTTCCTGCATTAACATATGCCTCAGAGACCTGGGCCCTATGTAAACAGGATGAGAATGCTATTAGCGTCTCCCAAAGAGGAATTGAAAGAGTTATGCTTGTAATATCATGTTTCACTCAAATGAGAGAAAGAATCCGGAGTTCTAACATTCGTCGAAGATCAAGAATCAGGGACGCTGTCTCATTTACCAAGCTGTTAAAACTCAGATGGGCTGGTCATGTAATGAGATTTAAAGACGACCACTGGACTAGAGCTGTTACCGACTGGATTCCACGGGATATCAAAAGACCGCATGGCTGCCCACCTACCAGATGGTCAGACTTCTTCATCAAGATCATGAATGATCGGTTTGAGGCTCTTCGTGTTCCTAGACTGAACAGACGCCATTGGGCTACACTAGCACGCGACAGGGACAAATGGAGACATTAGTGGCACCAGCTTGAGCAAATTGACTTTTAATAGGAAGTCAAGTGATCAAGTGATATGATGAATTATGTTGATTGACTTGCAAATGTTAAGCCATATTTGCATCTCTGGAATTAACCCCTCATCTGGTCATAGTGTATGCTATTTATAAAGAGTCATATTTACTAATATTTTTTTGAAGATTTGAATCTCTGTTCATCAGGAATATTGGACTGTGATTTTATTTTTTTGTGGTGTTTCTGTCTGCTTTTGGTACCAGGTTGATCTGTGCCTCACAGAAACTATTTGGGTGTATCTGTTTCTTCAATATTTAATTTTTAAATAGAATTTAATTTTAAAATATTATGTGGCTACCAAAATTTATCTAGGTAATAAGTATAAAATTAAACACTTGTGATTCGATATTCAGTGTTTCAATCTGAATCTAAATTTCTAGGTTCTTTGTTAGACCACCATGGTGGCAGCCATACCACCTGTATATAATCCTGGAAACAGAGTTGGGGAACAAGAAATAGAACACTGGTGAATTATTTCCTGTCACTGCTAATTGCAAATATGAGCCATAGTCATGCTTAATGACAATATAAAGCTGGTATTTTATAAATATCTTTTTGTTATAACAAATTCTATTATTTAATCAAATATACTCTCTACTTTCATATGCACTTCAAAGTTAAAAATCATCCTGAAGAAATTATCCTGTGTTTTATAGTAAAATAAAATCATCTGCACTTAGTCCTGGATATATTCACTATTCTAATATAATTATGAAACAAAAAATGAAAATGCTCTTAAACAATCACAATGAGCAATAATTTCTAAACACTTTAAGCCAAGTCCTGATAACAATAAATAAATATGTTTAACTATTAGCTTATTTAAATGTATAGTTTTATATTCTTAATTCTTGCTGTCTTAGTTATTTTATTATTTCCTTCATTTAAGTTATATTAAATTTCTCTCTCCAAATGTATATTCAACTAACAGTCTAGTATCTATATTCAGAAAAACAAACTTTCATTTCAATGCATTTGGCATATCCTTGCTAAACTGCATTAATTATTGTATGTAAAGAACCTACACATATGAATATCACTTTTAGAGTAATTTCTTAGTCTTAATTATAGCTTTAGAATGTGCTTGCATAATATGTACTTCTATACACAATGTGTAGTCCTTTGAGGAAAGGACTACACTACAGCTTTTGGTAAATACCTTTTATAACAATACGTCCTAAAAAATTATATTTGTTTGCATGTGGATTTAATATGACAAACGTTATAGTTTTGTTCAGGAATAACATTATGTAAATGAGAAAATTAGTTGAGGATCTTTTAGTTAATTCCTTACTCTTAATAATCTTAGTCTTTTTCTTTTCACAACTTCATATGTCAACATAGTTTATAATTTGTCTAATACTTAAAAATTTAAACAATGTATATACTTCAAATATATTAATAATCATAAATTATGAGTTTCTTATATAAATTTATACTCTTCTTAACTTAAAAATTATTAATAACATGTAAATTGGTGTTCTTGAAATGATTTTTCTATTTATTATTATACATCTATTTTTAATAATACATCATCTAAATGTTGTTGCATATTAAGTACATGGACATATTAAAATATAAACAAAACATAGACTATATTTTTAAAATCTTAGTTTTAAATATCAAAATTAAATGTAATTCAGGAGGTAGCCTAAATGCTAAAAAGAGTTCAATATTTCAAGCATGCTATATGTACTAGATAATTCAGAGTTTTATCATTTAGAAGTGACTGAGTAAACCATGAGTACAATTTGATGTGGACCAAAGACAAACAAGAGGAGAGACAATATTAACAAATGTCAATCTTTTAAAAATAATATTTTGAAAATCAATGTAAATAATCTGGAATCTTGGGAATATTTAATACATTTTTATATTATTCCCTTAAAAATTCTACAAGTAAATGTATTCATTTAGTAAAATTTTTAAATTATCCCAATTATCTATCTTTTGATACTTAATTTTTTGTTATGCAACTGAATTTTTTGATTAAAAGTAGCAATAACATTCATAATTTCTTATATATTATATATAGTATATAGAAAATTTGGGTAATTATATACAGAAAAAATGTCAAATATCTTGAATTTGACTCCAAGTTGATCAGATTTAAGGAGATTTTATAATGTATTAGCTATATAACAATGAATGATTTTATTGCTAGGTTATGTTCAGAAATATCTCCTGGCTTTGAACTCAAGGAAACATAGTTTTTTTTTTTTCTTTTTGGGTCACACCAGGAGACACACAGGGGTTATTCCTGGCTCTTCACTCAGGAATTACTCCTGGCGGTGCTTGGGAGAGCCATATAGGATGCTGGGAATTGAACCCGGGTTGATCACATGCAAGGCAAATGCCCTACCCACTGCGCTATCACTCCAGCCCCAAAGAAACATAGCTTTTTAAGCGATTGACTTAGGCGAGACAATATACAAGGAAAGCAACTTTACCTCTATAATATATCTCTAGCTTAGTGGTTGGTAATTTTCAACTTTCTGAACATTAATCAGAGTACAACTTTTTAAATTATCTTTAAAAATCACCAAGAATCTAAAGCATTATTTCAAAGATTTTATTTAAAACAGTCATTTGAAAAGATTAATACAGAATATAAAATAAGCAAATTTGAAACTATATCATTATTTCCAATTGTACAGTAAGTTTTGATATTTGACCAAAAAATTAAATGGGGGTTGAAAGAAAAGTAAAAAGCTTCCTATAATTTGCATTTGCATTCACAATTTCTTCTGAGCACTACTTTTATTTTGGTATTTTAAACATCCAAAGCTTAGACATCTTAATATGAGTTTATTGTAATTTTTCAATTTATAGTATATGTTTTAAAAGGTACACATATTAAGTGGTAGAAAAAATAATTCCTCAGGTACTAAAATTGGATTTGCAAGTTTATGTTTTAGATATATCATGTAAAACACATACCAAGTGATGCAATAAAATTAGTGGCAAAATGGTATCCTACTTTTTTTTTACACTGATTTAAAAATCTTTAGGGATATATCAGATTCTTAAAATATCACTGTCAAGGACATAAAAGCACATAAATATCTCTACAAAATATCTATCCTATTATTTGAGATTGAATGTTTTCATAAATTTGAAATACACAGATGGACAAAGTACACATGAACTTTGGGAAATCTTGCTCCCTAATGCCTCCGGGTAGGCCTTGCATTGTTTTGTCAAAATGGTGTCAAGTCTGTTAGAACAGCTTGGCCAGTTTTGAAAGAATTCTTCTCTAAATTAAGGAAAGAAGAGATTCCTGATGGTTTAATAGGAGAAAATTTAGTAATATCAGCAAATCTCAATTAAAAAATTATTTCTCCTTGAAATATTTTACCTTTTATTTTTATTTGAACAAAAATGTAATTTTCAGCATTTTATTTAAAACCTAAACTGTGCTTTTAATTTTAATGAAACAATTATTAATATACACTTAAAATACTGTGAATAGTTTTAATAGCTCAACAAATATTGGGTTCACATCAGAAAAAATAGATATAAATTTTGTTTCTGCACTTTACACCTGCATTAACTTTATATTTTCTGTAAAGATTAATTAATGCCTTCAATTATTCTCAAAGCATTATAAGATATTATCAATACTGCAGAACTAAAATATATCAATGTGCTCACCAGACTCATAACAAGTATCAATAATGTGTTTGTACAAATTGTTTTTTTTTCCATTGTGGCTAACTGAAGTCTTGAGTGAAAATCCTATTTATTGTATTTTAGTCAGAGATAATTAGTGATCATCTGTTATTTATTCTGAAAAATTGGCATTTTATTTAACTGATGATAAATACTATTTTTGACATCCTGAGATTTAGATGTTGTCACATATTATTAAAATGATTACTAGTTCAATAAAAACCATAAACTAAAAGGTTAAACATAATGTTCTATTTTAATTTTACCAAACACAATTTCACTCAGAATTTAAATAATGCTTATTTTGTGTCCAAGAACTTGGTAGAAATTTTTTAAATAATTTTACTAGATTGTTTTTGAAATAAATAAACGTCATTTTGTTTTTTGTTTGTTGGGCCACACCCAGAGAAGCTCAGAGTTTACTCTTGATTTTGTGCTCAGGGACCACTTTTACTGGGGCTTGGGAAATCTTATGGGCTATCAGGTTTCTAACCAGGGTCAGTCATGTGCAAGGCAAGTGATCTCCCTCCTGTACTCTTGTCCAACTCCAATATACATCACATTTAAATATATAATTTTTGACATTTGACAGTGATTAGTACCTAAAGTATATGAATTATTAAACACTGATTTCTTAATACAATTATAAAAATTGTAAATTGCAAGCTAGTGATATTGTGTCAGGATATAAAATAGATGAATAAATTCTTGATGCTCCATTAGATAATCAATTATCTATAATCTATTATTTGACAATAGATTACCTTATACTAGGTATATTAATATTTTAGTTAATGTTCATTAATTAGAATTCACAATATAAATTATGCTATGATAAATTTTATATCATCTTTTGCCTTACTTGACAAAAACTTGATCAAAAGTCAGACATGAGAAGATAAACATTTAAATTAACAATGATTGGTAGCACTATAGCACTGTCCTCCAACTGTTCATCAATTTGCTCAAGTGGGCACCAGTAACGTTTCCATTGTGAGACTTGTTTTTATTATTTTTGTCTTACCAAATATGCCACTGGGAGCTTGCCAGACTCTTCCATGTGGTCAAGATACTCTCAGTAGCTTGCCAGGCTCTCTGAGAGTGACGGAGGTTCTCCGAGAGGGACGGAGAACAATGAATGGTACCTTCAGTTAATTCAATTATTAAATTACCTGAAAGAGCTTCATAAGGTCAAAAAAATCTTTGACACAAAGTCAAAGAATAAAAGTATTTTCTTTATAAATATGAGTGTTTTGTTCAGTATTTTGAACTCTTGTATCTAAACATTTTTTTTTTAACTTTTCAGTTTACTAGTGTGTCTTCACATCTCTAAGGCAGACAGAGCCCTGTTAAGGTATTCCAATATTCTGGTTACTAGTACTGTTTTCTTATTAATTTTCCTTTATATGGTTTTGAATACTATGAAAAATATCTCAAGCCTGGCAATTTTTCTAAGTTAAAAAGTGACAGTAAAGTGGTTCTAATAAAAGTTTCTGAATTTTTCTTTTAAAAATTTTATTGGAATACATTATGTCTATTACAAACTAAAAAAGAAAAGTATTAGGGTACTCAACACATATTCGGTCATATCTGTTTTGCTATATGTAGCTTTTTAGGTACCAGCTTGAAACCACATGAAATCATATGAAATCAGCTATGTGTGACAGGGATTACAGACTAAATATGTAAAATAAATTCCACTTCACCTGGATATCTACATGAATCACTCTTTAACCTTATTCAAGTTGGTTTTAATGGTACACTGACAGAAAAAAAAATTTTAGGTGACCCACACTTTATTCTTTACACCCCTCTTTTGTTATATTTTTGGCATAACTCACAAACAGAAGTTATAACGGAACTATGAGAATTATAACTTTTACACCAACATGTGCTCTAAGAATTTTTTGAAGGAATTGATAATGTTATGAAGGCTGAAAGTAAACACTTCATCACAATCTGTACTTGGCACTGAGGCACAAAGTTCAAGACTCACTGCCACAGAAAGCAAGGCAGAGTCAGATCTTCAGAACTAAACATATCCTCACACCTTTGAGACAATCAGCTTCTGGTAGTGACTTAAATGCAGACTTATGCTTCAAGGTCCATACAGGGCTTCTGACTTGGTCTACAGTCAGCTACGCTTCTAAAAATTGTATGCAGTTCATTAATTAAATTAAAGGCCCTCCCGTTGATCATCTATTTGCTCGAGTGGGCCCAGTAACGTCTCCATTGGAGATTTTGTTGTTACTGTGTTTGGCATATCGAATACGTCACAGGGAGCTTGCCAGGCTCTACCATGCGGACGAGATACTCTCAGTAGCTTGCCGGGCTCTCCGAGAGGGGCAAAGGAATCGAACTCGGGTCAGCCATGTTGGGTGCGTGCAAGGCAAACGCCCTACCGCTGTGCTATCGCTCCAGCCCATGTGGTGGATGCTGGCCCGGGAGGTTCTGCACATGCAGTTCATTAACAATTAGAATTACCATGAATTAACTAATAAATCAATTGATATGTCCACTCTATTAATTATGTCTCAGCTATCTGTCGTAATGCTGCTATCTCTATGCCCCATAATATGGCTTTCTTTATTAGAGCTCTCAATTAGATGAGTCTAATCATTGTTGTTTCTGGGTATAGTCTCATGATTCCCATATTGAATGTATGATTTTAAGTTCTATTTCTTACATTGAAATATATATTTTAGTCACCAAATGATTTTTAAAACTTTTATGTACACAAATACTAGTTTTGCTGCTTATTGTGGTCTCCACAATATATAAATACAGATTTTATAAGGGAATATTTTAGCTATTATTGTTCCTGATGTTCTTTTACAGCCCTAAATTATTCTATCCATACAGTAATAAGATTCGCTTTACAAGTAGCTGAATAAGTGGTGACATAATTTTTATAGTGGCTTAATTATATGTGTGTCTAGAACGGATATTAATATCTAGCTCCATTTTCCCTTATATGACACCACTGTGATTGTTTTTTAGCAGATAGGTTTTGCTTTTTATCCCAATACATCCCTCCATCTCAATCTAGCCTGACTTCTACAAATTACAGCCACTCTGTTGTTATATTGTTTCATATGTGCAAATCGACCTAGGAAGTAATAAGTAATGGACTGATATTGGAGCTTAAGAAGCAAAGGACCAAAGGGAGGGAGGACACTTTGCAATTACAATTGATCTGAATATTATCAGAGAGGTTCAGGGAGAGAGAGAAGGACAGAGAGAAGCAGGGGCGAGTTATTGATGGAAGAAAGTTATAAATGATAGGTTCATTTAGGGCTGTGATCATTCAATAATTTCTGAATAACAATTTTGCATCACACAGTCCCCATTTGGACTATCTTGCATTTTATTATGTTTGTGATATTTTTAAAATTATTATTTTTGGGGATTTTTTTTTTTGCGGGGGTGGAGGGTAGTTTGGTCACGCCTGGTGATGCTCAGGAGGTTACTGCTGGCTCTGCACTCAGGACTTATGCTTGGTGGTGTGCTCAACGGACCATGTGGAGTTTCAGTTATTAGAACCTGGTTCAGTATTATGCAAGGCAAACACCCAATCTACTGTACCAATGCTCTGGCCCCGTTGGATCTTTATTTTTTTTTTCTAATCTATACTTTGCTAAACAAGACCTTGATGTATCAAACTGGTTTTGATATATTAAAATATATTGACATATTAAGCGATAGAAGAAAGAAAGGAATGCACATTTTTCCCTCTCCCACTCCTGAGTATGTTCTACACTGAGTGATAATGAATGAAGTGTGTAAGGTTGAAATTTCCTTTTTACGCCCAACTGTGGTTAGTTAATAAATGTAGAGAAATTGGTTGAAAAGACAGTGCAGGGGTTAACACAATTTCCTTGCATGTGACTGACCCTGGTTTGATTCAAGGAAAGACTATGTTCTCTAAAGAACTGCTAGGAGTGACTTCTGAGCACAGAATTAGGAGTGACTTTTGAACATTGCAGGGTGTGGTTCAAAACCCCCCAAAGAAAGAAGAGTCAGGAGAGGAGTTATGGGATTAAGATAAAAAAGTTTTTTTTTCCTTGTCTAAAATTCATATGATTTATATATTGGGACACATGAATATCACCTTGATTGAATAACATCTTGATTCAACTGAAATTGAATCATAATCATGCATGATCACATTAAAACAAATCAAAAGATAGGAATAAAAGAACCTACAAGTAGAATCAGTGCCTTCCTTATAAGGGCTTCAGTCCAGTTGAAAGAAGTCCGTGGATTAAGAGAAGAGAGAGAGAATGAGAGAAAGAGAGAGACAGAGAGACAGAGAGAAACAGAGACAGAGATAGATACAGAGAGACAGAGAGACAGAGGCAGAGACAGTGGCAAAGACAGAGGCAGAGACAGACACAGAGAGAGATACAGAGAGATAGAGAGAGATGGTATGGAAACAGCAATGAGAGAAGAAAGCATTGAATTATAAGGAAGTACCATGAAATAGTCTCTGTCATGATTCTCCAAAAGATAAGTTACCAATTATAACTTATCTCAACATGAAAATAAATGTATAAACTTTTGATATTGAGAATTTTTTGGCTTTCTGGGCAGCTCATACATTAATTTATAGTATTTCAATTATATGTGGTTTGAATAATTTTTTTTGCTAATGATTTCACTATTTAGTTCAAGAATCTTAAGATTCATATATAAGGTGAACAAAATAAGACAATTTCTTTTACTGAAGGAAGAAAATCCATTAGTCCTTTATGAAAGTAAGATAATGAAGATCAAAATTAGAAGGAAACTTGTTGAAAGATTACATGTGTGAATAGAATGACAAAAGTGAGAAATTATATTGACAAAAGAATGACTTACTATGACCTTCAACCAGACAATTTATCAGTAAATAAAAAGCTCATTTTAATACTAGTTTGAATATACATGTTTTCTAACCAAGAGATATACTATTGAAAGTTTTGTAACAATTAATCATTTTTAAAGTAAAATTTACTGCCTTTGTCAAAGGCATGAAGTTCTGGGAGAAACATTTGCCCAGTTTTGTAAATTTTTATATGTGGCAGAATCCTAAATAACTAGAAGAACTGATGTAATAATGAATGGTACAAAAACAATGTAACTGTGTAATTGAGGGCATTTATTTTGATTCAGTTGTATGAATCGTCCAAAAAGCTATTTTTATGTTGGCCATTCAAGGAGAGAGAGAGAGAGAGAGAGAGAGAGAGAGAGAGAGAGAGAGAGAGAGAGAGAGAGAGAGAGAGAGAAAGAGAGACAGAGACACAGAGACAGAGACAGAGACAGAGACAGAGAGATCTAGGGGAATATTACAATGATACATTTCTTAAACAAAATCTGTTTTTGCATACAACACTATGTCACTTTCCAAATTGATATTCAGAGAAAAGAGAGAAAATATAGGAAAAATTTAAGTTACCAACTGTCCACTTTATTTCTCATCATGTACATATTTGAATACTTAGAATTATGTATTGCTGCTACTCAAGTGGCATTTTTATAGTTACATGCTGAGGTTTCTTATATGCCTTTGAGCTTTTAAGCACTGAATAATTAAAATATGCATTACCAGTTTGACATTTAAATGTCTGTTTAAAACTTGGAGCTTTAATGGTTATAAGTTGTCTAGACAAGATCACTCCTAATTACATAATTATTCTAACCCCAATATGTTTTATTTTATTTCAGTTTGAATAAAGAGAAATTAATTTCAATGCTATGAGTATTTTTATGTATATTTAGAAAATGTTAGAGTACTGCACTTTTCAGCAATTCAATACTGAATCATATTTAAATATGTGCCTTTCCATGCCAAATGCACAACTTCTAAAAATATTTTCGCTTTTGTTCTATTTTGTTTGAATTTTAGGTTTTCATAGTTTATTTTATGTATAAGTTCAGAAATGTCAAAATATTCTTTTTTATCAGTAGTTTATTACTTTCTTGATTAACTTCATAGGTCTTTCTTCTTGCTGTTTGCAATATGATGGTGGTGTTTTTAATAAAAGTTGAGAATAATATATTACATTTCCAAAATATCTTCATAGGAATATGTCTTTCATTGTGTATTATCAAGCATTTTAATTAGATATACATTGTTATTAGTGTAAATGTTATTGTACTTCTGTTGCAGTAAAATATGACTTAATCAATTAATGTGTTAAGATGGAATAGATAATAAAAAGACAAATATTTTATTTACAATAGATATACAAGAAATTCCTTAAAACAACAGAAATAGTTTTTTCAAAGTATTTGATGAAAAGAAATGTGAGAGTATTTATTAAGATTTTTAGGAAATTTTCTGGATTTAATATTTTAATTATTCAGACAGCCAATAGTTTAAAAGATATGTAATTTTCACCTGTAGCTCAGGACATAAATAATGTTGGTATTTCATATTAAGCTAAGACATATAATATAACGTGATGAAATTTAATTATGTGTGTTGGATTTGGGCAAATGGTTTTTGTGAGGAATGTAGATTCTCTAAAATTGATTGAGAAAAGATTAAGTAAAGTAAAGGCCCTCCCGTTGATCATCGATTTGCTCAAGCGGGCCCAGTAACATCTCCATTGGAGACTTTGTTGTTACTGTGTTTGGCATATCGAATAGATCATGGGTAGCTTGCCAGGCTCTGCCATGCGGGCGAGATACTCTCGGTAGCTTGCTGGGCTCTCCAAGAGGGGCGGAGGAATCGAACTCGGGTCGGCCATGTTGGCTGCGTGCAAGGCAAAAGCCCTACCGCTGTGCTATCGGTTATCATAGATGTAAGCATTGTAAAATAATTCACTGATTCACTGTAATTTTATTTGAAAAGTCAATTATAATATTACTCAACTACAAGGAAAAATGAAATCCTTCAGTCAGCTATAAATGGATGGAACTGGAGAAAATCAAGCAAAATTTCATTATTTCATTTTCATTTCATCATCCTGTTATTCGTCGATTGCCTCGAGCAGGCCCCAGTAACGTCTCTTTCATCCTAGCCGTGAGATTATATTCAAGGCTATTTAGGAGAATGAGACCCATCATTGTTACTGGTATTTGGCATATTTGGTACGCCACGGGGAGTTTGCCAGACTCTGCCCTGTGGGCAGGCTACATTCGATAGCCTGCAAGTTTGTCCAAAATAGGAATGAGACAATAAGATGTCATAAAAAAAGTTCTGATAAGATGTAGCGCAGCCGCGAATGCGGCCGCGCGGTTCCGGGATCTGGATTTTATAGTCTCTGAGTCTTGGCCGCTGATGGGATTACACGGCGCCAGGGGGCCAGGTGGTGGGTGTGACCCCCGCCTACTGGAATTTGGAGGATCTGGGTGGAAGATGCTCGACTCCAATCCGAGTAGGCTTGGAGGTCTCGGCCCCGGAACCCGCGTGGCTTTTTCCCTCTGCCAGTACCTTCCTGTGTGCGGAGAGTGGTCTCAGCATGGTGGTGGCTGGTCCTGGAGATCTTCGGCTGCCGGAGCCCTGGTCGGGGCGGGGAGGAAAGCTCAACCCGCTCCCCTCCAAGGGGCTCCGGGAAGGAACACCCAGGCGCGGGGGCAGAAGACTGCACTGTTCTCGTCCGGGATCTGGATTTTATAGTCTCTGAGCAAAATAGTCCAAAAGAAAAATCAGCTCACCCCCAGAGTGACCTTTCCTCCAACATTGTTCCCATTTTACCAACACCCACCCCCAAGTCGGCTACATAACAGGTACACAGCAATTTATTTAACATTACTTGCTATAGCTAAATAGAATTGTCAAAAATACTTCAGTAAAAGAAAATTTGTGAAAAATTGTTACATCTTATCATGGAGTTGTTAAGTCCTTGTTTGAAGATTTGCTAAGATGTTTGTTACTAGTTCAGCTTTCTGCTTTACTAATTTTGTTTTTTGGTGGAATTGCTGTTAGAACACCAAAATCCTACAGCAACTGTATTATGAACAACTTTGTAAACATAAGTATTTTACTTATATAATAAAAAAGAAGGTTAAATAAAGCAATTTGTCACTAGGTGGCTAGAACTACAGGGTATCATGATGAATGAAATGTCAAAGGAAGAGGGACAGATACAGAATGATATACCTCATATTCAGGATCTAAAGAAACATAGTTAGAGAACAACTAATAATAATAGTAACATACTCTAAGAAATCTTCAGACATTGGTGGAGGGATACTGCTATGGCAATGGTGTAGAGTTGAAACTTTGTACACTTGAAACTTAATCGTATTGTAAATCATGGTGTATATATAATATTAAATTAATAAATAGATATGTTTCACTAAATAAAAACAGAAAGAAAAAAGTCAAATGCAAGATGATCCTGCTCGTATGCAGAATATATAAAGATATAAAATAAGAGAATCAACGATCTCCAATGGAAATATGTCCTGAGTTTTGGTCAATAGGTCAACAATTTGTGAATGTTAAGATGAGGGGCCTGTGATGGAGGAAGCTTGAGATAATATCAGAGAGATCTTGGAACGTTGATTGTAGGCTTAATGCAGCAGTACTACAAATATATAGCAACACTATTAGTGTTATTGTAAAAATTCGCCAATAAAATTCTTAAAATAGAGGTAACTTAAGGACAGTGATGAAGGGTTTTTGGCACCTTGGTGATGATGGAAATGCTATAAATTTTTACACAAAAAGCATTAACACTCTATTTGATTACATCCACTACTGCAACCAATGTTTCAATATTTTAAAAAGAAAAATTTAAAAAGATAAATTTAATTACAACACTAAATTTACGAACTTTTCAACTTCAACAATTCCTAAATTTCTGGGTTAAATAGAAACACTTTTTTTTAGATATAGGAAATAGTGGAGATGATGTGAAGAATATGAACAAAACAAACATTCGATTAAACTTGGTAGTTTAATATATAATATAAGGTAGTGTAATTTCAGTCTTAAAGAAAAATTATTATCAATTTTCTCTAAAAACTTCTGCATAGTCCTATACTGTTCTTATTAAACAACCTCAAACTAAAATGCTTTTTAAGAACCTATTTGCTAATACATTTTCTATGACATTAATTTATTCATTTTTATTATTCATTTATTTGAGGAAATTTTGGGACAAAAGCAGAGGATGTGAAATAGAAATGTTTTGCTAGTAACATCTTTGTAACAAGAACCAAAAAGTAGAACATGCTAGAAACTTAGAGATTAACAGAATAAAACTCCAAACTAAGAGGAGATATATTTTTACCGTATTTAATGTCCTTTCATCATGGAGTCAAAATAGCATGAGGGAAACAAATTCCATATTTATAAGAGGTAAGAAGATCAATTGAAATATGCCAGTTTTCCATAAGCTATATTGATATTATTTTATTCAAGATGATGAGGTTCATAGAAGTTAGCAATAGAGGAAAGCTATTATTAAATTGATCAGAGGAGGGTATTAGGTGGAAACAGAAGCTGTGGCTGTTTACACTACTGTTATGTGTGTTAAAGGGATTAGGTATTCTGGGCTAAAGGTAATGGGATTTGGCATTGCTTAAAGATCAAATGAAAGATCTCACTATATAATTTGTCATTGAGTAGGACATTATTTTCAAGCTGCATGCTGAAATGACTTTTGGCACTGCAGAACATAGAATAAACTTCAAACTGTCTCTCAGCATGGAATTAAGAAAAAATAATAAGCATGTAAAACTATCATGGCTTGAAAGACCACTTGTGCATAAGTATGAACATACAAACATTAGAAAGTCAAAATAATCCTGGTGATCTCTCTCAGTAAGATGACACATTTTCAAATAAATATCCTTCTTAGATCAAGTCCACCTGAGGTAAAATTCATGCAACTTACCTTTTCTGCACTTAATTTCAATGTCCTAGCTCCTTTACTTCTGCCCTCCACACCCCTTCACCCTCCCCCCCATCCAGAACCACAACTGTATTCTTATCCTTTGTCCTTGTAGGATTCTCTTCTTGGTCAAGTAATGAGATAGTTTGTGCAAGTAATTTCACAAAGGTGTGAAGCATTTGCTTTGTTCCTTCTGATTTCTGAATGTTCACCTGCATTAAAAACCTGCCCTGTTTATTTGGAGTCAATAATGCAACTTCATGAGTTGTGAGCACTAGGATATTACTTTTATGAACTAATTAATTGAATATGATAATGAGGGCATGACTACAAAGTCAAAGTAGGACAAAGTGAGAAGTACTGTAATTTATTTGCCAGTGAAGAAATAGTGAACGTAGGTTTTCCTGTCCATAAACAATAACTTTTAGTAGTATTTTTTGACCATATACTTGTATGTTCATATTTGAATATATGCACTAGAGGTTAATTTACTTAATGTTTTTAAAGTAACAATGAATTAAACCTAAGAAATGTTAGATAAAATATTGCCGCTGCATAAAGTTAAGTAATAATAATTTTTTCCAGTTTATGTTGAGGCAGTGCTACCTAGAGAACAAAAAAGGTAACAGTGACAGTTTTAATTAGCAGTATTTTTCCCCAAAGTTGGGTTCCAACTTATATGCAGTTGAAACAAGCTGTCTACTCTCAACAGAGGAATTAACTTATATTAAATAAGCAAAGGCCCTCCCGTTGATCGTCGATTTGCTCGAGCGGGCCCAGTAACGTCTCCATTGGAGATTTTGTTGTTACTGTGTTTGGCATATCGAATACTCTCGGTAGCTTGCCGGGATCTCCAAGAGGGGTGGAGGAATCGAACTCGGGTCGGCCATGTTGGCCGCTTGTAAGGCAAACGCCCTACCTCTGTGCTATGTCTTTTAATGGCATATGGTAATTCATAAACACCTGGCCAAAGAATAATTGTGGATTTTGAACTTGAGGTCTTCATTTCTAAATCAGGAAGAATTCTTGGTGAAAGAAAATGTATATTAAGAAGTAACAGGGCAGCTAAAGTTCTTTGGTTAGATGGGACCTAAGAGCAATCTCGATGATATGAATAGCATGCTTTGCAGCCAGAGGACACAGGTTCAGTCTCTGGGGCCCCATAGTCATCAAAACACTGCCAGGAGGACCCCCTGCACAGTTCTGAAGTACCCCAAAGCACTTTGAAAGCTGGTTCACAAAAGAAAATAGAACAGTTTTGTTTAGATGGATGTTTATCCCTTAATCATTATAGATATATTAGTCTTACTGTTTCATCCCGATTTCCCTTACCTTGCCCACAATATAAAATTTGTAATACACTAATTGAAAATAAGTGCATATCTTATTAGGAGTTCATTTGTTAACCAGTATGAGGCAATCCTGTGCCTTATTTTTGACTCCCAAGAGAAAACAATTTATTCAGAAGACCCAAAATGGAATAAAGTGAGAAAAAGTGTATTAAGAAAATGAAAGAAAGCATAGTACTAGCCATAGGCATTGGTTTGGGTGAGAGTAGAAGCAGCAGTTGAATGGGGCTATGATGGTTTTCATCTGGCAATCTCTTCTTCTTTCCAGTCTTTATCTACGTGTTACTCAAAGTGTCTCACCATCGAAGAGTGTCCCTACTCATGTGCAGTCATTTTGGCTTCCTCTTAGGATTGTATAACAGAAACCTCTAAGGCACAATCACAACTGCAGATGGCATGAGGAAGGGTGAGGTCAAAATCTGGTTTCCCATTTTGTCTACCTCAAAAAACTGGATGTCTCTGTGACAAATAATGTTATTATACTACCCATATATTATCTCCATCAATTTTTCTTTCTTTCTTTTATTCTTAAAATTTGAAAACCCACAAAAAAGGGTACTCAGCTGTTTTCCTGTGCCCTGGGCAATTACCTCTCCATGGGCCTTGTCACTTGCTCGTAACTCTTTGAAACTCTCTAGACAGGCAGCCAAAGACACAGCACAGAGGACAGGATAGGGTACTTGCCTTGCACCTGGTCTACCAGAGTTTGATCCCTGGTATCCCATCTGGTGCCCTGAGCCCTGTCAAGAATAATCTCTGACCACAAAACAAGTATAAATCCTGAATACTACTAGGTTTAGTAGTGAGTTAGTTTACAAGCAAATAAACAGTAGTAAGCCCTGAATACCACTGGTCTTAACTCACCCAGTGAGTTGATTTATAAGTAGAAGGGAACTGGTGCTCAGTAATGAAATGTTTGCATGCATATCGAAGGTCATACATGTCATAAGATATTTTTTGTAACCCTAATTTGGATAAAATCTACATTCTCCATCAATTTTAAGTCTTCAAGGGGGTGGTAAAAGTTTCTCTCAAAGCTTCAGGGCTTTGTCAAAATAATTCACATGCTGATGTGGTACAACTTGGAAAAGACTGTTCTGAACCTCTTTAATAACTTTTCGGAAAGAATTCATACAACATTAATGTTTAAAGCAAGCTTAGCCAAATGCAGTAACTTGGGGCTTCTCAATCAGAATAAGTGGTTCATAAAAAGTAATGTGCATCTGAATCATCTGGGGATTCTTGTTAAAACTGCCAGTTCTTGGATCCACCTCCACATCTACTGAAGCAGAATTTCTGGAGGAAATTTTGTATGCAGATAAATATGGATCAGTCCTTAGCAAACACTTAACTGAATGAAACTCGCAAGTCTTTTAAAAAGAACAGATTTAAATTTCTTGTATTCATTTTACTCATCTTAAAATGCATAGTACAAGCAAATTAGATAGTTTTCTTTTCTATAAAAGGAGACAACATTTGTCAAAAAGCTGGAAATTCAAATGTAGATTTGTCTGGTTTCCAAATTTGTGCACTTTCTGCAACAATATGGACATCAGTTCTTGTTCAAGAGTTTCTTGCATGAATAAATGAATTGCTTTGGTATATGCCACTGCATGATCATGTAGAGAAAAAATAGAATATGAGACTTAGATTTTTGTCTACATTTACATTACAGTTTCTCCGCTAATCTTAGTCGGCAACTTTGAAAAACACGTGAATTATAATCTTACCTTCTTATCCTCCAAAAGTTCTATAATTAGCCTTTATATTTCACTTTTCATTTTATTTCCTTACCTGTAATCATTTGTTTTCATTTTTTCTTAACGTTTTACTTCTAAAAACCATTTTATGCTTTAAATATTTTTTCATTTATTCTGAAGTCCTTTGTTCTTGAAATTTTTTCATGTTTTTTTAAATATTAGAAACAAATATCAGTGAGAACACTATCCTGTAATTAAATCTTTACTTTGAAATATGCTATAATTTACAGAAATAGAAAAATCACATGGGAATTTTTCACGTACTTTATGTTTCTACTCACTAAGCGTTAACATCATTAAAACATTTGCTTAAGCAGCTTCTGTGTGTCTCTGATCCAGTTTTTTCGTACTTACTTTTCTCTATATTTGATGCCAAATCATTTGGAAATACCTTAATATATATGTATATATATGTCAATGTTGATCATATCACATGCATATATGACTAGGATCTAGAATACTTTTAATTACGTGACAAGGACTTTAGGTTTATTTGATAACATACTTTCTCTATGCAAAAAAATCTAATTATTACACAAACAATTTTTGTTACACATAAATCCATTGACTCTATTTTTCTGTAATTTTGACTGTGAATGATATTTATCTTCTAGCAAATACCTCAGGAGGAATTCAAGTATAGTTGATTTGGAGAAACTGTGCATTTAATATCATGATTTATATGACTATGATACTTAATCAAGAGCTTTGAAAGGTATAAATTTGTTCCTCACTTCTTGATTATTAAAAAATATTTTACTTGATTTTTCAACTATAATTCTACTGTACTGTCTACCAAGACAATAGTTTATGAGTGTAAATATATTTTATAAATATGGGCTGGAGCAATAGCACAGCAGGTAGGGCATTTGCCATAAACACGGCCTACCCAGTCGGCCAGAGTTCGGTTCTTCCACCCCTCTAAGAGAGCCTGGCAAACTACCGAGAGTATCTCGCAAGCTATTCATGACATATTTGATATACCAAACACAGTAACAAGTAGCCTCACCATGTTACTGGTCCTGCTTGAGCAAAATCGATGAACAACAGGAAGACAGTGATAGTGACAGTAAATGGTACCACACTGAACAAACTACCAAAGTGCCAACACAGTTGTAGCACTGTCTAAGGGACTCATCCTGTTTTCTTGCTTCTTCTACAAAACTGAGATCTTTTTGTTTGATGTTTAGTTTGGGGGCCACACCCAGTGATGCTCAGGGCATACTCCTGCCTTTGTTCTCAGTCATCACTCTTGGCGAGTAAGGGACCACATCGAGTACTAAGATCTTACCTGGGTTGGCCACAAACAAGACAAGCTCCAACCACAAACCACATAAAATGTCTGTGATCATATTCTAAATTTATTTTCATAAGATATTTTAAATCCCTTTGCTTTTAATTTATGTATCCTATATGTGTGAACGCACTGGTATTTTAATTTATCCTTCTAGCTTATTTTACTTAACATAATACCCTCCAGTTTCATCCATGTTGTAGCAAGAATGTAAGTTTCATCTTATTTTATAGACAAGTAGTTTTCCATTTTATAGATACTGTAATATCTTTAACCATGAGTCACTTTGGGGACATTTGAGTCTTTTCCATCTTGACTATAATAACTAATGGTGTAGTGAGAATAAACAGATATATATTGAAACTAGTGGTTTTGTGTTCTTGGGATACATATTGAGTGGTAGAATTATTGGATGAAAAATATTTTGGGGTTGTTTTAGTTTTGAGGGAGGGTTGGATTTTTTGGGTCACACTGACAATGGAGTTACTCCTGGCTCTGTACTCAGGAATTACTCTTGGCAGTGCTCCAGGTACCTTATGGAATACCTGCGATTGAACCCAGGTCAGCTGTGTGCAAAGCAAGCACCCTACCCGCTTTTCTATTGCACCAGTCCCAGTAATACTATTTTCAATTACTGTTTTGCTTATACTGTTTTCTGTGTGTGCTGAAACAGCACTCAATCCCACCAAGTGTATGAGTGGTCCTTTAATTTGAATCTGTGCCGTAACTAGTTATTTTTAGCCTTTTAAATACAAGTTATTCTCATTCCTAAGATGAGACATAATCTAAACATTTTTGATATGCATTTCCCTGATAAACAGTGATGATGAAAAATACTTCACTGCCCTATTGGCCATCTATTTGCCTTCTCTGGAAAATTATCTCTCCTTTTGCAGTAGGGTTAATGTTAAGGTTTTTGAGTTGTCTTTATATATTATATATATATAACATTAAAACATTGTCAGATGTGCAAATATTTAATTTTATTCAGTAGTTTTTATTTATATTTTTTGATAATTTCTACTGTATAGCATAAAACCTGATTTTGATAGAATATCATATTATTATTTTGACTTTTGAACCTCCATAGAATCAATTCGTTGAAGACTTCTTTCTTTGAATTCATCTCTGAAAATAATGTAGCACTCCTCTTATGTTTACAGTGATTGCCATGAATTGTGCCTAATCTTAAAATTTATATTCCATTTCAATTTAACTTTTATGTATGGTGTAAGGTAATGGTCCAATTTATTTAGTTTTTCCTATGTGGCCAACCAGTTTTTGTGCCATTGTTTGTTGAAGACTTTCCTTTTGCCAATTATTGCTTTGTCCTAAGTTAACTGTCTATTGATCTGAATATTCTCAATTTATTCCATTGGTATGAACATCGGCTTTCATCCCCGTAATACACTTTCATTCACTCTAACTATATATTTTAAATTTAAGGAATTAAATGCATTTATTTCCCTCATGATTGCTTTGTTAAACTGAGTTTGCTATGTTTCCATAACAATTTTAATAGGATTTGTTCTATGTCCTTGAAAAGTAACTTTCAATGGGAGGACAATGATAGTAACAATGACATATTTTTATAGGGAATCTATAACTCCACATTAATTTTTAGGTAGAACGGTCATTTTTTTTAAATGTTAAATTTTCCAGCTCATTATCATGAAATATATTTCTAGCCCTTTATGTATTTTCTTTCTTTAACAGAAATTTATATACTTCATTGGAAATTATTTTCACCTCCTTTATTTAGATAATTTCTTAATTATCTAATTTTTATTTCTTAAATATTTAGTTATTTTCTTGTCTGTTTTTTTCTCCTGAGCAATATACTTAAAAATAATTAAAAGAATTTATATTTCTTAAATATTCTAAATTATTTTCTAAATTATTTTCACCTCTTTTGTTTAGGGTAATTAATTAGTTCTTTGCAATTATGAATAATATATTTTTAATTCTTTTCTAGTTTTAGTATGCTGCTTGCATGTAGAAATGTGAGACTTATTTTACAAACATCCAATTGTTTGTATTATGCTATACTTAGATATTAAAATATTCTAAATTAGTTTATTTAGGTAACAACAAGTCCCACAATTTGTCATGAGACATTACTGGTGCCCGCTCGAGCAAATCAAAGAACAACAGGAGGACAGTGACAGTGACAGTTTATTTAGAAGTTTATGGTATATTTACTGTTTTCTGTATTATAAAGTCTTCTATAATTAATAATATGTACTTTCTTCTTTCTCACTTAGAATACCTTTAATTTTCATTCTTGCTTAATTATGCTTATACTATGGTGAACATTGTTGGTTAGAGTAGGACCTTCTTTCCTTGTACCTGATCTTATAGGAAAAGTTTTGAGTTTTTCATCACGGTCACGGTTACGGTCCTCCCATTGTTCATCGATTTGCTCGAGTGAGCCCAGTAACGTCTCCATCATGAGACTTCTTGTTACTGTGTTTGGCATATCGAATACATCACGGGTAGCTTGCCAGGCTCTGCCGTGCGGGTGAGATACTCTCGGTAGCGAGTTTTTCATCATTGAGCATGAAGTTAATCACATTTTTCTTATGGACTTTAATGGTTGGGGGGGCATTCTTGCCTTGTGCCTACTGTTAGAGAAGATATTTTCAGTTTTCACGATTAAACATAATGTTAGCTGTGTTTATTGTTTATAGCCCTTACAAGATTGTTGTAAATTTCTTACATTACATTTGGCTATACTTCTTAAAATAAAAAATGAGTGATTAATCTCTTCAAAAGCTTCCTTTACATTTAGTAAAATTATCATTTAAATTATAATATTTTTTTATTTATATGGTTTATCACTTTAACAGATTTGCCTGTATTAAATCATCTTGCATTCATGAATTGAATTTTATTTGGTTATGCTATACCATCCTTTAAATGTACTGGTGGATTTGATTCATTTAGAATTTTGAAGACCTTTTTATCTCTCCCCAAAAGGGGAGTCAGAATATTTTTTGTTATATTCTTGTCTGTTTTTGTCTCTTGAGCAATATACTTAAAAATATTTAAAAGAATTTATATTTCTTAAATATTCTGAACAAGAGATTGAAAGTAAGACATACTAATTCATCTTTTAAAGCCCATTAGAACTCACTTGTACACCCATATGACATGGACATGTTCAGTCTTTGGAGGTTGTATCAAACTGAAAAATAATAATTTTCTTCTATGTTTTCTACTTTAATGACATGAGGTTGTTCAACATACTCTGTCATTATTCTTTATATTTCTCTATTATTTGTTGTATTCTGAAACCCCTACATAGTGGTTGATGTTTCTTATAAAGGTTATTCTACAAATCTGTTACGATTTTTTAAATTTTTTTCCACTTTTTGGGGTTGTTTTATTTATCTTATCCTCAAACTCACTCATTAGTTAGCTTTTCTGTTTCTGCTATTGTGCTCTTGAGCCCCACTAATACATTCTAGTCCAACTACTCTACTATTCATTCAAAGATAATTGCTAAGATTTCTCGACATACATTCACATTTTTTTACTTCATTTTATTCTCTTCCACTGATTTTCTCCTTTCAGTGTGCATGGCCTGAATTGTTGCTTAAAATTCTTCTTGTAGAGTTTAGAAAATTTTCATATCCTTATTTTCATTCATGGGTTTTTAAAATTCTCACTTCTAAGAAAATATAGCATGTATTTACCTTTTGTTTTTTCTGTAATTGTCCTGAGAAGTATTTTTAATATTATTTATACCATTTTCATTATTTTCTTAATTTTTGTATTTATTCAAGTTTTATTGAAAAAGTATACTTTTGTTTCCAAATTATTGAGTTTTCATATATTAGAAATCATTCTCTAAGAAAAATTTACATTTCCATTTTGTAGATATTTCAATCATTTTTAAGGTAAAGGCCCTCCCGTTGATCGTTGATTTGCTCGAGCGGGCCCAGTAACATCTCCATTGGAGACTTTGTTGTTACTGTGTTTGGCATATCGAATACTCTCGGTATCTTGCCAGGCTTTCCGAGAGGGGCGGAGGAATCGAACTTGGTTCAGCCACATTGGCCGCTTGTAAGGCGAACGCCCTACAGCTGTGCTATCTCTCCAGCCCATATTGTTTGTTCATTTGTCTTTGAAAATTTGGTTACTTAAAATTGATCACATTTATCAAACTTCATATGTAATATCACTTGTATCACTTGTCATCCGTTGCTCATTGATTTGCTCGAGTGAACACCAGTAAAGTCTCCATTCACCCCTCTCAATTTCTAGTGTAGCCCAATTGCATCTGATTGCTCCAGGAACACGAAGAACCTCAAATCATTCGTTCAGAGTCTTGATGAAGATGTCTGACCATCTCATAGGTGGGCAGCCAGGCGTTCTTTTGATGTTCCGTGGAATCCAGTTGGTAACAGCTCTAGTCCAGTAGTCATCCCCAAATCACATTACGTGTCTGGCCCATTTGATTTCTGATACCTTGGAAAATGACACAACATCCCTGTCCCTGATTCTCGATCATCCACAGAGTTCAGAACTCCGGATTCCTTCTCTCACTTTAGTGAAACATGATACTCCAAGCATAGCTCCTTGGATTCTTTTTTAGGAGACCCAAATAGCGTTCTCATCCTGTTTTTGTAGGGTCCAGGACTCTGAGATGTTAATGCAGAAAAAATATTGGAGTTGAAAAGATATTCCTGGAGCCGGAGGTTCTTCGTCCTTTTAACAATTTCTTTGACACTCTGGAAGGCATCCCATACTGCTCTCTTCCTGCACATCTCAGATTCTAGGTCATCCATCATGTTGAGTTCTCTACATAGGTACACATAACTGCTCCACTCGAAGATGCTCGATCCATTGAGAACAAATTGAACATCAGAGACTTGTCTGTTTCTTTTTTCTTTTCTTCTTTTTTTTTTTTTTTTTTTTTTTTTTGCTTTTTGCCTCATGCCCAGTTGCCCAGTGATTCTCAGGGGTTACTCCTGGTTCTGCACTCAGGAATATTTCCTGGCAGTACTTGAAAGACCATATGGGATGCTGGGAATCAAATGTGGGTCAGCAGTGTGCAAGGCAAATACCCTACCCACTGTGCTATTACTCCAGCCCCAGGGAACTAATTCATTTCTCATGAACGTTGTCTTCATGAGATTCAGCTGCAGTCCAACCTTTCCACACTCATGGTTGAAGTCTGCCAGCATTCATGCTGCTTGGCTAATATTTGGTCTTATTAGAATGATGTCATCAGCAAAATGGAGTTGGTATAATTTCCGACCATCTATCTTCACTCCTATTCCTTCCCATTATAGTTGTCACTGATGTTCTCAAGGGTGGCACTGAAGAGCTTTGGTGAAATGGTATCGCACTGCCAAACCCCTCTCTTAATGTTGATAATCACTTCCTTGTATAATGGTGAGATCCTGGTGGTGAATCCATAATACAGCTCATGGAGGATCCTGATGTACTGAGTTTGAACACCATGTTTGTCTAGGGCTTCAATGACCACTTCAGTCTCAACAGAATCAAAGCCCTTGTTTAAATCAATGAACGTTCATATGTAATATGCACTGTAGCACTGTCCTCCCATTATCTATTTGCTCGGGTGGGCACCAGTAACATCTTACAACAAATAATGAAACTAGTTTTTTTTTGGCATATCGAATATGTCACAGAGAGCTTGCCAGGCTTTGCCATGCGGGCAAGATACTCTTGGGAGCTTGCTGGGCTCTCCAAGAGGGGTAGAGGACTCGAACCCGGGTCAGACATGTGCAAGGCAAATGCCTTACCTGCTGTGCAACCGCTCCAACCCCATATGCAATATAAAATTATTAATTAAACTCTTAAAATTAATATATAAAAGTATTTAAATTATAATCACAATTAAAAACACTTCATTGTAAAGAGTGCTGCAATGAACAAACAAGTGCAGATGTCATTTCGACTACACTTTTTTGCCTCTCTGGGATATATTCCCAAGAGTGGTATTGCTGGGTCAAATGGGAGATCAAATTCTAATTTTTTGAGAATCGTCCATACTGTTTTTCCAAAAGGGTTGGACCAGTCGGCATTTCCACCAGCAGTGAAGGAGGGTCCCTTTCTCCCCACGTCCGCGCTGGCACCGGTTGCTTTTGTTCTTTTGGATGTGGGCCAGTCTCTGTGGTGTAAAATGATATCTCATTGTTGTTTTGATCTTCATCTCCCTTAAATGATTAGTGATGTAGAGCATTTTCTCATGTGCTTTTTTGCAATTTGGATTTCTTCTTTGCGAAAGTTTCTGTTCATTTCCTCCCTCCATTTTTTGATGGGGTTGGGTGTTTTCTTCTTGTGGAGTTCAACTAGTACCTTGTATATCCTTGTTATCAATCCCTTGTTGGCTGTGTATTTGGTGAGTATCCTTTCCCATTCTGTAGACTGTCTTTGTATTTTGGTCACTGTTTCTTTTGAGGTGTAGAAGCTTCTTAGTTTAAGATAGTCCTATTTGTCTATTTCTGTTTTCACTTGCTTGGCCACTGGCATGACATCTTTGAAGATACCATTAGCTTCAGTATCATGGAGGGTTTTGCCAACTTTGCCTTCAATGAACTTTATGGATTCTGGTCTTATGTTGAGGTCATTAATCTGGAAAAAACCTGAGTGCCCAAGAACAGGTGACTGGTTAAAGAAACTCTGGTACATTTACAAAATGGAGTACTATGGTAGCTGTTAGAAAAGATGAAGTCATGAAATTAACATACAAGTGGTACTACATGGGAAGTATCATGTTAAGCAAATGAGTCAGAACGAACGGGATAGACACATAAAGATTGCATTCATCTGGGGAACATAGTGTAACAAAATGGGAGACTAAAACCCAGGAGTGGCCAATATTAGTACCAGGAATTCTGCTCCATGACTTGGAGGCCAGCCACATGTGCTAGGGGAAAAGGAAGCTCAGATAGAGAAGGGAGCACCAAATAAAGGGTGTTGGGAGGATCCTCCCAGGATGGGAGAAGCATGCTGAAAGTAGACTACAGACCAAGCATGATTGCCACTTAATGCCTCTCTTGCAAACCACAGGACCCAAAAGGAGAGAGAGAGAGAGAGAACAAAAGGAAATGCCCTGCCACAGAGGCAGGGTGGGACGGGGGGCGGGGGTGGGAGGGATGCTGGGACCCGTGGTGGTGGAGGATAGGCACTGGTGGAACAATGGGTACTTGATTATTGTATAACTGAAACCCAAGCACAAAAATTTTTAAGTCTATAACTGTACCTCATGGTACAGTTTCACTAATAAAAAAAATAAATAAAAACACTTCATTGAAAAATTTATTTGAGGTAAAAATATAGGTCACATTATTTAAGGACATTGTATTAGTATTGTACTAAATGATATAGTTTATAAATTGCATCAAAACTTATAAAGATGAGCTACTCCCACCACTGCTCTGACCCCGGCTGCCCTGGGTCTCTGTGCCTGCGGAGATCTCCCACTGCCCTCCTGGTTACTGCTGTCTACCTGGGAAACACATATGTGCACATCTCCCTCTGACCATCGCTAGAAAACTCTCCCAGGCTCCTCCTGTCTTGAGTATGAGTGTGACTTTTTATTTTTCTCTGATCAGCATCCCAGCAAAGCATCTCCGCAAGGCACATCACCACTCTGTGTGTGTGTGTGTGTGTGTGTGTTGTGTGTATGTGTATGGAAGAGTTAGGAAGTCACTAAAAATAAACCGTATGTCTCTCTGCACACTAAAACACTTTGCTATTTAATAATGAAAAATAAAAGTAAACATTGAGATCTAAAAGAAAATCTTAAAAAAAATGTAGTCAAAAAACATGGAAATATATATTGCTTTAAGAAGCTTAGTTATTATAATATATAATTTAATGTAAATTTTTAGATTTTTTTAATGTAAATAAAATGTATTTTAATGTAACCCATAAATAATTTTAATTTAAGGAAAAAAATCCAAAACTCAAATATTGAACTATGTGTCTTTAATCACATGGGGAGGCTTTAGTTGAAACTGATGATTCAATCAAGTTAATATTTACAGCCTTTCTATTTGATAGCGAGATCTATGTCTCTCTCACACACAAATGAACCACAAAACCACTCACTCAGATCATTTAACACAAACACAGAGACACCTCTACATATGGTAAAAAAATAAGTATTTAACATACAGTTTTTAGAGTACTTAAAGAAAATGTGAGTGGTCTGTCTCATTACATTTTACTAAATATAGGAATAAATATATATTACAAATTTTGACTCGTTTATTTTATACTTCACCTTTAAATAATCACCCCCACATTTCTTTAAAATATGTTTTTTCTAACTATAATTTAGGGGATTACATAAAATGTGTTATTTGCACTATTCATGCTGCCTATGATTAACTGGGGGTATAAAAATCAGTAATGCAACAGAAGAGAGTTGAAATAGAAAAGTTAATTGACATGATGATGGGTGTAGGAAGGGATCTTAGCAACATAAAGTGAAAAGGAAAGAATGAAGATAAAGATAAAGGACCAAAATGTATTAAAAGCCATTGCTAATCTTAAACTATTTAAGTATTTGAGAAGAGGTGAAAGTTTTATTACTTGTTGGAGTGATAGCACAGAGGGTAGGGCTTCTGACTTGCACATGGTTGGCCCAAGTTCTATTCCTCTTTCCCTCTCGGAAGCTACTGAGAGTATCTCGCCCGCAGAGCTAAGCATGTAGGCTCCCTGTGGTGTATTCGATATGCCAAAAACAGAAACAACAAGTCTCACAATGGAGACATTACTGGTGCCCGCTTGAGCAAATCTATGAACAATGAGGCAACAGTGCTACAGTGCTATAGTTGAATTTCTAAAGTGTGAGAATTACAATAAAATGTGCTTATGTAAGTAGTTTATATCTGTCTTATCCATTGAATATGGAGCTTCATAACATGTAATGTACTTTCATGTATAATGTAAGCAATTATTTAATTCTAATAGTTTGGTTAAAATTTTCACGTGAAATATAAGACATATAAATTCAGGTATGGCTGAAATAGAAAATCATATAAAAGAATAATAATATATCAAGAATATAATGTTTCATTTTGTAAGAAAAATTTTTACATCAGCTATCTCTTTAAAACATCAAGTATTAAAATTCATGCATTTCTTGATTTTGTTATTCTTTTACTTCTATATTCTCATGGTCATGGTCCTCCCATTGTTCATCAATTTGCTGGAGCAGGCCCAGTAACGTCTCCATCGTGAGACTTGTTGTTACTGTGTTTTGGCATATTAAATACATCACGGGTAGCTTGCCAGGCTCTCCGAGAGGGGTGGAGGAATCGAACCCAGCTCACCTGGGCCAACTGCACTCAAGGCAAACACCCTAGGCATGAACCAAAAAAAAAGTATGTGTGTGTATATATATTATATATATATTTTATATATTAAATTTTATATATTATATATATGTTAACTTGTAGCAACCATGTTATTCATGTTTCTTTACTAAAGCTTTACATGTGGTTATCAAATCATGAGATCAAGTTCTCTGGAATACTCAACCTGTCTCTTCTTTGAAGAAAGATTTATCTTCCAAAATACTGTGTGATTTCCATGTATATTTAATGCTGAGGAATATTTCAATGCAAAGAGGCTTCTTAATTAATCAGACACTAAGTCTGAATCTTTATGTACTATCATTCAAGAACTTTTCCCAAGCCTGTGTGGGAAATGGCAAGTGTTTCTCAGAACAAAATCATTTCAAAATCATTTTACTTAAAAATATATGGGTATATTTTAGCATTAGCAAGAAGCGATCACAAAAGCTTTACATTTAAAATGGGAGCTTAGGGGGCTGGAGCGATAGCACAGCGAGTAAGGAATTTGCCTTGCACTCAGCCAAAATGGCCGACACAGGTTCGATTCCCAGCATCCCATATGGTCCCCCGAGCACCGCCAGGAGCAATTCCTGAGTGCATAAGCCAGGAGTAACCCCTGAGCATCGCCGGGTGTGACCCCCCCAAAAAAATGGGAGTTAGATCCTGGTGAGTTATTTACATATAATTATATAATTATATCACACCTATCTAATTATTATCTAAAACAAACTTAAAAATGTGACATTGTGAAATCATGTAGTAAAAAGTTTAGCACTAACAAAAATGAATGCTATTTTTATAGGAGTGTTTCATAGATATATGATTTATACATTATTAAGTTGTTATTATAGTAAGCACTGCAGTGTAGCACCGTCCTCCTGTTGTTCACCAATTTGCTTGAGCGGGCACCAGTAATGTCTCCATTGTGAGACTTGTTATTGCTTTTGACATATCGAATACATCACAGATAGCTTGCCAGTCTTTGCCGTGTGGACAAAATACTCTTGGTATCTTGCTGGGCTCTCTGAGAGGGACAGAGGATTCAAACCCAGGTCGGCCTAGGTCAGCTGCTGCAAGGCAAATGCCCTACCTGCTGTGCTATTTCCCCAGCCCATATTATAGTAAGAGAAAGGTAAATTAAAATGTTTGAGATAAATGGATTTAGTCAGAAATACAGAGTCCCTAGAAAGGACGTTGAGTAGGGGTTTAAAAGGGATGTAGAATTGGGGTATATTACAAAATTTTAATTTATGCAATATTTGGAGCTTGGTAAATTGTTCTTGTTAAATTGAAGTGAAAAGATCAGATAAGAGACTTTGAAGGAAGATAGACGTAAACTGGGTATAAGGGAAAAATCACTTCTGTATATCTGTAGATACAATGACTAAAGATATGTGTGTTTATGTTTGTGTGGGTGCAGAAATATATATATTAGGAAGGTTTATATATATTTTTAAGACTATATATATGAAATATATGTATATATAGGAGATTGTTAAATATTTCTTGAAATTTGGCATTTGTCCAAGAGAAAATTTTATCTTGTGATAAAATTCAGAGCCACTCAAGTGTTAAGAATAACTCCAAAGATGATTATTTGCAAAAAAATTTAGATCAGGGTTAAGGTTTGGATGTGGCAATGAAGCACATCCAACATACAATATTTAATAAAAAATCAAATCACTTTCTAGTGAGCAAAAGTGAAACTTTCTGATGATAGTATTTATATGTTACAAATTTGCCTTTTTTTAAATATATGACTTGCTTGGATAGTCATTATTTTTTCAATCTAATTGAAACTCCCTTTTAAATAAAGTTTTACATGTTTCATGTAATTATTGATATTTGGATTTTATCTAATATTCTGTAGATATTACCTCTATATTATATTGTTTTATTCCTTTCCTTTCCTTTTGGTTACTATGCTTTTTAAGCATCTTTAATATGTAGTCATATTATATTATATAACTAAAATTAGATTCTCATTGACTGGGAGTAAAAATATTACTCAGTACCATTATAAATTATTATGTGTGTACTAACGACTTAACATTTAGCTTTCCAAATTAATTATTAAAAGAAATGAGTGTGTCTACTCACCAAAAGACGTATAAGAGGAAGTAAATTGCACCACTGTTTTCACATAATAAAAGTTAGATCTTATCCAAATCTGAGCAGATCTCTAAATTAATAAGTGTACTGCTTTATACTGCAAACCATTCAATATTATATCACAGTTATAGTGAACAAAATGTGATGTTATGTAAGCAAATACTTTCATATCACAATGGAGACTAACAAGGAAATGATAATGAATTATAAAATTTCACTTAAAGGTCAAAAACTGTCATAATATTCTAGATGAGGACTGTTTTACAAATATTATTTATGTATTTTAATGGTGATAGCACAGTGGGTAGGACATTTGCCTTGTAAGCAGTCGACATGGCAGACCCGAGTTCGATTCCTCTGCCCCTCTCGGACAGCCCGGTAAGCTACCAAGAATATCTCGCCTGCATGGCAAAGCCTGGCAAGCTACCCATGATGTATTTGATATGCCAAATACAGTAACAACAAGTCTCACTATGGAGACGTTACTGGGCCCGCTCAAGCAAATTGATGAACAATGGGAGGACAGTGACAGTGATTATGTATTTAATATCTATTCTACATATGTTTTTATTTATGCACTTTGATTTGGGAGACATAGCTGGTGTTGGTTGGGCTCTTTGTTCAGAGATTTCTCCTGAACGTGTTCAGGACATAACGTGTAACTATACTAGTTTCTAAAATGCCTGAAGAACAATATCTGAATATATACTCAGGTGGAAATAATGACTATACTCATCTTAGATAATTTATAGATAATTCTACTTTCTAATTGTGAACTTTCTATTATACTTGAAACTTTGATATAAATATACTTAAAAGTTGTTAGAAGTACTTCAAATATTCAAAGGTAAGTAAAATAATTGATCATTTTAAACAATTTATATTACTGTATTCAAAGAAAAATAGAAAATAGCATAATTGAAGATGATTCATAGCATACTTGTGAACAGCCAAAGTGAAATTATATTTGTTTATTTACTGCTAAAATTGTTAGAGTTTAACAGTTAATATTTACTTTGATCTTAGTATAATTATTCATAAGTAATATTTTTCAAAAGACTCAATTATATAACATAAATTGTTCTTCCTTAAACACTATTGCTTGCTCTTAAATAATATACAATTTTAACCCTACAAATTCCATTTAGAACTTAATTTATTATATTATTTTCTAAATACAAAATATATTTTATTCTTTTACAATAATAACAGTTGCAACTGCTATCATTGACATTATGCTAAAAGGAATATATTATTTCTATTTTTTACCTTATTTGCTTTAATCTTTGTGTGGGCAAGAGAAAAGCTTATATGATTTTTATAATTTCAATTGTTGAAATAGATATCTTAAATTAAAATATGTACTCCTCAGACACTTCATGCAATATTATTTCAGTTATAAATGTTAACTGTAATTGATAAAGTATTACTTTGTGAGTTTCAAGTATAGGATTTTTCCAAAACCATAGTTCTAAAAAAATTCAAAACTTTCATAATGAGTTCAAGAAAACAGCCTTGTTAGTTATAATACAAAATAATTATGCATAAAATATTTTTTAAATTTTTATTGTGGGATCATGATAAAAATATTTCACAAAATTGAGTCAGAGACCTAGTATAGCTCTACGTTCAATCCTTTCATTTTATTTTCTACCTTAACTCCACAAGGAGTGATCCTGACCACTGAGATGAAAGTAAGCTCTGAGTGCCACCAGGTATATCCCCAAATCCAGAAACAAAAATAAATAAATATATTTTAATAAATAGAATTATTAAGAATGAAATAAGATATTTTATTAATAATGAGAAATGTAATATATATGATAGTATGGTATATTACTGTCCTGGAAATTTCCAAAGCCATTTTATTTTTAGTATTATAAACATGTATTGAGTTTGAACGCCCTGTTTGGTTAGGACTTTGATGACTGCTTCAGTCTCAACAGAATCAATGAACGTTAGACAGAGGTGCATCTTGAACTCCCGAGAAACCTCAATGAGCTTGGTTACCATGAGGATATGGTTGATCATGCTGAACCCGGCTTGCTCACATGGTTGTCCTTCATCTAGTGTTCTGCCAATCCTATTCAGGATAACTAGAGTGAACAGCTTGTAGATGACAGACAACAGGCAGATCGGGTGATAGTTGCCAATGTGACAATGTCTCCTTTCTTGCACAGTAGTATAGTCCTGCAGGTTTTCCATTGGGACAGGACCTTGCATTCAGACAGGTAGTGTGTGAAGAGCAAAGCCAGTGTATTGATGAGTACTGATGGCAGGTTCTTCAGGTGTTCCCATCTGACATTGTCTGAGCTGGGTGCTGTTTGCTTCTTTACTGATGAAATGGCATGTCAGATTTTGGAAGGGAGAAAGTTGAGAACAACATCCTGCAGAATTTGGTATGTGGGCAGGTGGACGTGGCTATCAAAGAAATCTGCATAGAAGTCATGGATAATCTTCCCCATTGTCCTTCTGGAAGATGTGATAGATCCATCAAGACATTATAGGGCAGTCATCTTAATCTTGTAGTTGGCGAAGGACTGGTGGGCATTGTGAATGCTTTTCCTGGCTTTTGCCATATCTGCCAGCACTGCTGCTCTTCTCTCTTTGAGGACTTCCTTTATTGCTTCTCTACACTGATTTGCGAGCTACTACATTTGCTTGCGGTTGCTGGAGGCTTGCGCCAAGCCACGTTGCTGAATGAGCTCGAGAGTTTTTGAAGACAGGCATCTTTTTGTGGCTATCCCTCTCTCGGTGTTTCTTGCATAATCATGGAGATGCTGAACCAGTGGATCTGATTCTTCATCAATGTTGTTAACAACGGCATCTTTCCATGTTGCCGCAATAGTGCAAAAGGGCTCCCAGTTGATGGTTATTCTGGGAGTTCTCTTCTTAACCTTTGCAGCAGTTTCCCCCTGCTCCATGAAGTAGAATTTTGCATGAAGGAGACAGTGGTCCAATCCCATTTGGAATTTGGGGGCAACAGTGACATCGGTCAGGCAAAACAGTTGATTGAATAAGATGTGGTCAATTTCGTTGTGGAACTGCCCACTGGGAGATTCCCATGTCCAATGTTTAGATTTGGCCTTTTGAATTGTGAGTTACCTTGGATGGTCTTGGTCGACATGATGAACTCAGAGAGTCTCTCACCCTATTCATTTCATTCCAGTCCATGGGTTCCAATGTGGAGTTCTTCAGCTGATCATCTCAGTCCTATTTGGCATTTAAATCACTGACAATGATCTTGTAGAAGGTGTGATCTTCTTTATAGAATTTCTTTATAGAAATTCTTTATAGATAGATATTCTTCTTTACAGAACTGTGTAGAACTTCTCCAGCTCCATGTAGAACTTTTCAATTTCTCCTTCATCATAATTGTATGTTGGTGCATAGAAAAAGAACATGGAAACTGCCGGCAGTGAGCCACATCTATTCAAGTGAAATTGTCCGATTTGGGTTGTTAGTCATTAAAGTGAATAAATGCATATGGCCAATCCTGTGTTGACAAGGACACCGACACCACTGATGCCTTTTTTGTCGCATATTCCAAGGAACAGTTTTTCTCCAGAGTTGAAAACAGTGTGATGTGATTGATGCCTTCTCGTCTCGGTCAGACCAATGATGTCGAACTTGATCTTTTGCACTTGTACCATCAGGTCCTTGATGGATGCATCCGATGCCAGCGTAAGTGCATTGAAAGTACAGACAGTCATTTTCCTCAATACATCAGGATCCTCCGTGAGCTGTATTACAGATTCACTACCAGGATCTCACCATTCTACAAGGAAGTGATCATCAATGTCAAGAAAGGGGTTCAGCAGGGTGATACCAATTCACCGAAACTCTTCAGTGCCACTCACGAGAATGTAATGCAATGAGTGGAATGGGAAGGAATGGCAGTGGAGATAGGCGGTAGGCAATTGCACCACCTCCACCTCGCTGATGACATTGTTCTAATAACACCAAACTTCAGCCAAGCGGCACTAATGCTGGCCGACTTCAACCTTGAGTTTGGAAAGGTTAGACTACAGTTGAATCTCATGAAGACAATGTTTGTGAGAAAGTCTCGTTCCTGACGTTCCACTCACTCTCAATGTAACAAATATCTCCGAATGCAACGGTTATGAGGGTTGAAAAGTCACCATGACTAATGGCGTGGCACCTGAATTGGAAAGGAGGAAAAGAGTGGCTTGGAACACCTTCAAGAAAATCAAAGAAATAGCCAAAAGGAAGATGAACCTCCAGCTCTGGGCACATCTCTTCAATTCCACTGCTCTTCCCACATTAACATACTCCTCAGAGACCTGGGCCCTATGAAAATAGGATGAAAACGCTATTTGGGTTTCCCAAAGAAGAATCAAAAGAGCTAGGGTTGGAGTATCACGCTTCGCTTAAATGAGAGAAAGAATCTGGAATTCCAATCTCCGCTGACCATCAAGAATCAGGTACACTGTCTCGTTTGCCTAGGTGTCAGAAATCAGATGAGCTGGACACATAATGAGATTTGGAGATGATCTCTGGACTAGAGCCATTAATGGTTGGATTCCATGGGACATCAAAAGATTGTGTGGCTGCCCACCTAGGAGATGGTCAGACTTCTTTGTCAAGACACTGAAAAATTGGTTTGAGGCTCTTCATGTTCCTAGAACCAGCCGATGCCATTGGGCTACGCTAGCACGTGACAGGGACAAATGGAGACGTTACTGGCACCCGCCCAAGCAAATTGATGTGTAACGAGTTGCAACTGATCAAATGATTATAAATATTGCATTGTTACTGGTTGATATATATTTGAAGGCCGAAAATCAAATCAGTTTACCAACAAATATTGTACCAATCTTTGTGAAAAATATGCTGTTTCCCTTTTTATTCAAAAGTGTACAACTACTCTTGGGGCCAGAGCTATAGTACAGCGGGTACGGCATTCTCTTTGGTTTAATCCCCAGCATTGCTTATGGTTCCTCAAGAGCTGCCAGGAGTAATTTCTGAGTGCAGAGCCAGAAGTAACCCCTGAGCATCGCTGGATATAACAAAAAAAAATTAAAAATAAAAAACATACAACTACTTTTTTTTTTGCAAGTGGAGTGTGTTTTCGGCAATACCAAGTAGTGTATAAGTTACTTCTGCCTCTACACTTAGGCATAAATCCTGTTGGGGCTCCAAGGACAATATGAAGTTTGAGGCATCAACCAGGTCAGTCACATGAAAGATAAGCAAGGTAAGCAAACAGTCTCCTCAGCCCATATATTTATCTTTCATATGTTTTCCATATTATGAAGTATCAAATATATCAGAATTTAAATTTTTTTAGTGTATTGAATATGCTTTTATTTTTAGAAGCAAGCTAAATTCAATTACACCTCTTCATAACTGCCATTATTTGTGTTATTTATCCATGGGGTTTATTTATTTATTTATTTATATTTTTGAATTAAGAAAATTTTAGTGATAATTATTTAAAAGATGTGAAGGGAGAGAAAGAGAGAAGTCCATGTTCAAGAGAGAATGCAGACTTCTCCAGAGCAGAAATAAGCAAACAAAGAAACCAACAAATGATGTATATATAATCAAGGGAGAACAAAGGCATGATGAATCAGCAATCCCATGCAATTGAAATGAGTACAGCATTATCATTATTATTATTAAGATGATTTGGTATCTTGTTTTTTTATCTGTCGTTTTCCATTCCAATTTTTCCGTATATTCATTTTAAATTTAGGTATAAAAACAATGGATATATTTACTGTATTTTGTAGCTACACTTTAGTAGCACAAATTATAACAGAATAAAATATATTTTGTATTTAGAGAACAAAGAATTAAGAATTAATCTAATGAAGTAGTGTGGGATAATAATAGTAATCGTTTCACCTACTTATATTCCGAAGCAATCTAATTAACTCCCTACACAATTTATTTTCATTGTCCTAATCAGAAAGTCTCAAAACGTAGAAGACATTTTTAACTCATCTTTTTTATTCATTAACTGCATTCACAAAGTCTTAAAACTGTTACATTTTTCACAAGTAACAATTTTTAAGCTGATAAATAAATTCTGTCTCTCCTCTTTCTGCTTCAGATTTTCTTATGTCTCATCTAAATACTACAAAGACTAATACAAGCCACAATTTTTTTCTTTTCTCTTTTTATTATTAAGTCACATCCGGTGATGGACCGGGGTTACTTCTGGCTCTGCACTCAGGAGTTACTCCTTGTGGTGCTCAGGGGACCATATGGGATGCTGGGAATCGAACCCCGGTTGGCCACGTGCAAGGCTAACACCCTACCTGCTGTGCTATCTCTCCAGCCCCAAGCTGCTATTTTTTTTTAAATGGTGAGACATCATGAGGTACAGTTGCAGACTTACATATTTTTGTGCTTGGGTTTCAATTATACAATGATCAAACACCCATCCCTCCAACAGTGTGTATTTCCCACCACCACGGATCCCAGTATCTCAACCACCCCCCAGCCCCCATCCCACCCTGCCTCTGTGGCAGGGCATTCCCCTCTCTCCTTTTGAGTGCTGTGGTTTGCAAAAGAGGCATTAAGTGGCAATCATGTTTGGTCGATAGTCTACTTTCAGCATGCTTCTCCCATCCTGGGAGGATCCTCCCAACACCCTTTATTTGGTGTTTCCTTCTCTTTCTGAGCTCCCTTTTCCCCTAATATGCGTGGTTGGCCTCCAGGTCATTGAGTAAAATTCCTGGTACTAATCTCGGTCATTCGTGGGTGTTAGTTTCCTATTTTGTTACTTTATGTTCCCCAGATGAATGCGATTTTTCTATGCAGATGAATGCGATTTTTCTATGTCTATCCCTTTCTTTCTGAGTCATTTCGCTTAAAATGATACTTTCCATGTAGTACCACTTGTATGTAAATTTCATGACTTCGGCTTTTCTAACAGCTTGTGTAAATGTACCAAAGTTTCTTTAACCAGTCATCTGTTCTCGGGCACTCAGGTTTTTTTTCCAGATTTTGGCTATTGTAAAGAGTGCTGCAAGGAACAGAAAATTGCAGATGTCATTTCGACTATACTTTTTTGCCTCTCTGGGATATATTCCGAGGAGTTGTATTGCTGGATCAAATAGGAGCTCAATTTCTAATTTTTTGAGAATCATCCATACTGTTTTCCAAAAGGGCTGAACCAGTCGGAATTTCCACCAACAGTCAAGGAGTGTCCCATTCTCACCACATCCGCGTCAACACCGGTTACTTTTGTTCTTGTGGATATGGGCCAGTCTTTGTGGTGTGAAGTGATATCTCATTGTGGTTTTGAGCTGCATCGTCCTGATGATTAATGATGTGGAGCATTTTCTCATGTGTCTTTTAGCCATTCGGATTTCTTCTTTGTCAAAGTTTCTATTCATTTCATCTCCCCATTTTTTGATGGGGTTGAATGTTTTCTTTTTGTGGAGTTGAACCAGTACTTTGTATATCCTTGAAATTAACCCCTTATCAGATGTGTAGTTGGGGAATGTCATTTCCCATTCTGTAGACTGTCTTTGTATTTTGGTCACTGTTTCTTTTGAGGTGCAGAAGCTTCTTAGTTTAAGATAGTCCCATTTGTCTGTTTCTGTTTTCACTTGCTTGGCCAGCAGTGTGACATCTTTGAAGACACCATTAGCTTCTATGTCATGAAGGGTTTTGCCAACATTTTCCTCAATGTATCTTATAGATCCCGGTCTGATGTTGAGGTCTTTAATCCACTTAGATCTTACTTTTGTACATGGAGTTAGGCAGAGATCTGAGCCCATATTTTTGCATGTAGCTGTCCAGTTTTGCCAGCATAATTTGCTAAAGAGGCTTTCCCTGATCCACTTCACTTTTCTTGCCCCCTTATCGAAGATTAGATGCTTGTATGCTTGGGGGGAGGGGGAGCGTCAGTATATTCAACCCTGTTCATTGGTCTACAGCTCTGCCTTTGTTCCAGTACCATGCTGTTTTAATTATTACTGCCTTGTAGTAGTGTTTGAAGTTAGGGAGGTTGATTCCTCCCATTTTCTTTTCCCCAAGAATTGCTTTAGCTATTTGTGGGGGTTTATTGTTCCACACAGGCTGTAGCGATAGCATAGCGGGTAGGGCGTCTGCCTTGCACGCAGCCAACATGACCGACCCGAGTTCGATTCCTCCGCCCCTCTCCGAGAGCCCGGCAAGCTACCGAGAGTATTCCATATGCCAGACACAGTAACAACAAAGTCTCCAATGGAGACATTACTGGGCCCGCTTGAGCAAATCGATGATCAACAGGAGGGCCTTTACTTTACTTTACTATTTTATTGTTCCACATAAATTTCAGGAGTGTTTGCTCCAATTCTTTGAAGAATGTCATGGGTATCCTAATAGGAATTTAATTGAATTTAAACCAAAGAAACAATCTGAAAGATCAATGAATCTAAGAGCTGGTTCTTCGAGAAAATAAACAAGATAGATAAACCACTCGCAACACTCACAAAGAAACAGAGAGAGAGAACCCTAATAAACCAAATCATAAATGAGAAGGGGGATATCACAACAGAAACCAAAGAAATCCAAAAGATCATCAGAGACTACTTTGAAAGTCTGTATGCCACAAAACAAGAGAACCTAGAAGAAATGGACAAATTCCTGGACTCCTATAATCTCCCAAAGCTGAATCAAGAAGACCTGGAGTATCTGAATAGACCTATTAATATCAACGAAATAGAAACTGCAATCAAAAGTCTTCCCAAAACCAAAAGCCCGGGCCCAGATGGATTCACTAGTGAATTTTTCCAAACATTTAAAGAGGACCTGCTGCCAGTCCTTCTCAAGCTCTTTCAGGAAATTGAAAAAACGGAAACTCTCCCAAACAGTTTCTATGAAGCCCATATCTCTCTCATTCCAGAAGGAAACAAAGACACCACGAGAAAAGAAGACTACAGGCCGATATCCCTGATGAACACGGATGTGAAGATTCTCAACAAAATACTAGCAAATAGAATTCAACTACTCATCAAAAAGATCATACACCATGACCAAGTAGGATTCATCCCGGGGATGCAAGGATGGTTTAACACTCGGAAATCAATCAACATAATCCACCATATCAACAAAAGAAAAGATAAAAATCATATGATCATATCAATAGATGCAGAGAAAGCATTTGACAAGATTCAGCACCCATTTATGATGAAAACCCTAGCCAAAATGGGGATAGAGGGGACTTTTCTCAATATAGTTAAAGCCATCTACCACAAGCCTACAGCAAGCATCGTCCTCAATGGCGAAAAACTGAGCGCCTTCCCTCTAAGATCAGGAAATAGACAAGGATGTCCACTCTCTCCACTGCTGTTCAATATAGTACTGTAGGTACTTGCAATAGCGATTAGACAAGAAAAAGATATTAGGAGCATCCAGGTAGGAAAGGAAGAAATCAAGCTCTCACTATTCGCAGATGATATGATACTATACTTAGAAAACCCTAAAACCTCTATCAAGGAACTTCTAGAAACAATAGGCTTGTATAGTAAAGTGCAGGCTATAAAATCAATACCCAAAAATCCATGGCTTTCCTATATGCAAATAGTGAAAGAGAAGAAAGAGACATGAAGAAAACAATCCCATTCACAATTGTGCCCCAGAAAATCAAGTACCTAGGAATCACATTAACCAAGGAAGTAAAGAACCTGTACAAAGAAAACTACAAAAATAAAAGAGGATATGAGGAAATGGAAAAATGTCCCCTGTTCATGGATCGGGAGAAATAACATTTTCAAAATGGCAATACTTCCCAAGCTACTATTTTTTGATGTACCTTCTTAAACCTAATGACACTACAATTTTAATATATTTCTAATTATATTATTTCTTCAAATAGATGTATATAATTGCACTGTTCACTGGGTTTATTTGAAAGTAAAAGTTTAATGAACATATAATTTACTTCTGAATCAGTACTGAACCAATTAGTTTAACAATAATTGAACACAAGGTCAGTTTTTTCAGATTCCTTATTCTAGATACAAGATGCTTCTTTCCCTCTTCTATAAAATTTCTCTCTTAATGCCTCTCCTTTGTCTAAGTTATTAATTTACACAATTTTATTTCTTGTTGATTGAGATTTTGTGGTTTTCAATACTTTAATTTTTGGTTCTCATGCACATAATTCTAGAACCATCTCCTTCACCAGTGTACCTACGCCGTTTGAAGGATCACAGCTCATCTCCCAACCAATCCTATCTAACTCAGTTATGTGGATCAGTTCTTCCATTATGTTGCCTTTGGACCTTTTTTGGTACCGTTCTGTGTAACTTAAAGTACCGCATATGACAGATCATTCTATAGCTCTCTCTTTCCTCCTGAATAACTTCATTCAGCAGGGTACCATCTAATTCTACCACATTTCTACAAATTGCATGGTTTTGTTCTGTCTTAGGGTTACATAGTATTCCATCATGTATGCAAACAACAACATCTTGATCCATTAAACTGTACTTAAGCATTTGAATTGTTTCCATATTTTAGATATTGTACTAAACAATGCGGTAAACAAAGATCTGCATATATCCTGTTGAATTTATGCATTTGGGTTTTGGAGTTAAATAACCCAAACTGGTATCTCTTGATCACATAGTTGTTTTGTTCCAGTACTTTTGAAAGATCTCCATATAGATTTCCATAAAGACTGAACCAAATAGAATTCCCACCAAGAGTTAGTGAGAATTCTTTCTCACCACAATTCAAACCACAATCCCAGCAATAGTGACTGTTCTAAGACATGTACTATTCTCGTTATTATTCATGTACTATTCTCATTATTATTTTGATTTGCACTTCGCTAAGTGAATAACAATGAGCACTTTTTCATATCTTGTTGATCATAAGCATGCCTTCTTTCGGTGAAAGAAACACTCACTTCTCATGAGTTTAACCCTAATAAATTTCCTCCTAATTATTGTCAAATCTAGTTACAATTGTCTTTATATCCAGTTATAACTGTTCTTTTAAGAATTGTCCATATCATTTTTTTTAAATTTGGGGGTTTGGTGGGTACCACACTGTCTGTACTATTCTTTTCTCCATGGTTATGTCTGATCATTCTTGGGAAACTATATACAGTTCCAGGAATCTAAGAAATGTTGTTTGTTTTCAAGGCAAGTGATATAATCTATCTCCTAACATTCTGGCACCATACATCATTTTTATTTCACAAACTATAATTTTTACTTTAGTCCTTTTTATGAATATTGACACTTGAGTCTTTTTTCCATATTTAATTATAAGTGATTTGAAATAACACTAAGTATTGGTCCTTAAATAAAGTTATTTTGTAATTTAAATATAATATATTCATTAAAACTAATAGAGGCTTTTTCTAATTCATATGTTGTACATAAAGTTTGTTACAGTTTTTATTTTTCTTAAAGCTGTCAATATGTCATAATTATTTTTGTTGAAAACACAGGGATACTCAAGGGTTTTTCTTCACTCTAGGAGTAACTCCTAACAGGCTGACCACAGTGCAAGACAAGTGTCTTGCCCACTGCACTATTACTGTGGCCCACTTTATCATAATTCTTACTGTTATAATAAAAAAATAACTTACAATGAGTATAAAATTTAATAATTTAATTGAATTTACCAGACAACTTGAAGTGAGTTGATATCTTAAAATTGAGAGTTTATAAAAACAGAATTTTTGAATAAGATTTCTAAACTGATTCTGGAATTTTTGAAATTGGTTTTCTAATTTGATTAGTTTCATAGGAACTAATCACTCTGTTTTTAACATAAGATAGTACCTTCTGAAATAGAACACTTAAAAAATTCAATGTTTTTTCTATATAATACAATATATATGTGTTGTTCACGAATACTTTATAAGTGTATATATATATATGAATATACATGGATTTATATAAACCCATTTTGCATTCTGTACATACACATAGTTCAATATTACATTGATTTTAAGAGCTTCAGAATTCAGAGTAGGGAAACTTGTATTATTGGTTAGTTACAGAAAGAAAATAATTTTGTAATACATGAATTAGAGTAAAATAGAGTGATAAGTATTCTCTGTTGAATAGATTTTAAAATAAACATAGAAATATTTTTCCAGATAATAATTTTCAATTTTATTAAGTTTCAGTAAATTCACACTTATGGAAACACTGATGTTTGCCTTTCTAAAAATATGAAAGCGAACATTAGGAGCAATTTCAGTTCCTTAAATTAATTAAAAACCTGCATGAATAGAATCTAAAATATTCAATTTTCCCCATTTACAGGAATTATCAGGCAATTCCACTATTGATACATGTTAATTTATCATCATCTCTATGCTTGCTTTCTGGATATTTAGAGACCAGAACTGATTGACAGGTGTGTATGTGTACTGACAAACACTCTGATCTTTGTGGAGTAAGTTTTTGCAACCCAGGAGGTATGACTATGCAAATAGTAGCAGATGGCTATGTAAATGTAAATGTAGTTGTTCTACTAAATCTTGACATTGTGACACATTTAATTAATTTTAAATATATTAATGTTTTCCAGAAAATTTATATTAGGAAATGTTTTTGGGATTTTCCATCCATCACAAAATTCCTTTTACCTTTTAGTTATGCTTATGGGCATTGAGAAACATTGGCACATGTTATAGTTGAAAGATTTCAATCTCTGAAAGTATTAAATGGCAGATGGCAACCTAAAGGAACTACTCAACTATCTGAGTGCTATGTTTACTTAGCCATCTGCTGGGTATCCACTCCCCTGGGCTTCACAATTTACTTAGAGGCTAGGACGTGTGTTTAAGAATTTCCAAGTATTTTAAGGTCTAAAAACATGTGAACATTTAAGTGCTAATATGTATGTGTATGTGCTTACATATGCACACATTTGCCTATATACGTATAGTATATATGTATATATTATCTCAAAGATATATATGACTAAAGAAAGCAATGTGAATATATTTCTTTAATCATGTTGAAAATCTATGAATATAGTTAAAATTATAGAAATTCCTATCATAGCTTAGATGTGGGCCATTTGACTTATATGGATTGATAGTGCATAGGTTTGATCCCTAGCAGTACTAAAAGCAAATTAAAATGACCTATATAAACTTATCTCTGGTCATTTACCTATTTGGTTTTTAATTGCTCTATCATTAAAATATTTTATCTGAAGACATACCTCCAGACCCTGCCTAGACTTAACCTCTTATCTGGGGAAGCTTGGAGGTGAGCGGGTAGGGGCACTTAACCACCCCAACAGAGCATCTGCAGGTGAAAACATCCAGGACTCAATCGCCTCCATGCTCATGGCCTATCTTCACAGGCTCAGATGAGCTTCATCCATGAGTCATTCTGCTGAAAAATTCAAGTATGCAGGTTTTGTGACCAAAAGTCTCCAGGCTCACATGGAGTCCAGAATGGATCCCCTCTTTCCATCTCCCTGTGTTTCCAGGAACCTGGAATTCATGACCACAAACTGTTTCTGGTGCCATGTAAGCTCATTAACGACCATGATCCAGAGACTCACAAATAAATTTTGGAAGAGCAACAAGCTGTAGATATGTCTCTGGACCCCAAAGACACTATCCAGTTAAAAACTTAACTCCAGACGGACGTATCAACCTATTTAAAATTTTAGAATTTCTATAGTGCTCAGCTGCATTCATGGCCATAGAATACTCTACACCACTGATATACCTGGAGAAGCATACTACATTTGATGGATATATCAAGTATGCATATATATATAACATATATATATATATATATTAGCACATAAAGGTAAAGGCCCTCCCGTTGATCATCGATTTGCTCGAGCGGGCCCAGTAACGTCTCCATTGGAGACTTTGTTGTTACTGTGTCTGGCATGTCGAATACTCTCGGTAGCTTGCCGGGCTCTCCGAGAGGGGTGGAGGAATCGAACTCGGGTCGGCCATGTTGGCTGCGTGCAAGGCAGACGCCCTACCCGCTGTGCTATCGCTCCAGACCTTACCTTTACCTTATTAGCACATAGGCTCAACCTGTAACAACATGTTAATAAATCTATCGTATAAGGACTTAATGGTTCCAGGATGAAATACAACAATCTTCACCCACATTCTTCTCAGGAAATTTGATAATTTTTAGCAAATTATTCATAATCAGCAATACAAATAAATTATTTAGTGCCTGCTATGAGAGTATGCTGGGTGGTGGTAAGGGAAATTTGAAATATTGGAGGTAGGAAAGTGTAATGTTGATGGTATTGTGCTGGAATATTGAATGTAATAAATTAATGTGAACAATTTTATAAAAATAAAATTAACATTAAAAAGAGAAATATGCTATTTGCTTACTTTTTAACTTCCTTAAAAATGATACATAAGGTTGTAAATGTTTATATTTTAGAGATATATGCTTTACCATTCACTGAAGTTCCGATATTTTCTTTACTCTGTCCATAGCACCTATTTGATACAAACTCGTTCTAAACTCAGCTTTGTATTCAATGTATAGCAGTTTGCTTTCATTGGTTGCTGTTTATTCTCATTGCTTTCTTTTTATGCCAGGTCTAAGAGAGATTGCATTTGTTTATCTTTGGATTCATTTTGCTTAACATAATACTGTAATTCCTTTTCAGGATGCAAAGAAATACAATGATTCTCTTTCTTACTTTTTCTTCCATAGTATATAGCATTGAAACATTTTATATATAATTTTGCTTTATTGTAGTCAATTTTTGACCATGAACTTTAACATAATACACTAAAATTTAATTAATTATCAATATTTAATTTTATACAAAGTCAATGTTGATGTACAAATTTTGTATTTTTAGGGGTATAATCACATATCTCCTCAAAATACATTATTACTACACTGAAGCTGCCATCAATGTACCAATATCCCTCCATCTTATGCATTGTGTCACCTACAACTACTCATCTTTCTTATCTCCCACCAAGTAACCCTTTGTTCCATAGTCTCAAACCCAAGGGTTTGTGTCTGGATTTATATGATTTCAGGATTTTTCTCTAATATCTTGTATGAATGACATTATTGTCTGTTATTTATTTATTTTTATCTTCTAATTTAATTTATGTGAGATGAACTTCTCCACCTCCAATAATGTTGCAAATGGCAAGATATTTGTCTTATTGAGGAGTAGCATTCTATTCTCTATGTGAACATAATATTTATCTATATCTACCTATTTATATATTATATATGTATTCACTTCACTTAATCACTTAATCCCCGTTATTCATCGATTTATTCGAGCGGGTGCCAGTAACGTCTCCATTCATCCCGGTTGCATGCTAGCGTAGCCCAATGGTATCTGTTCGTTTTAGGAACATGTAGAGCATCAAACCGATCATTTAGGGTCTTGACGAAGAAGTCTGACCATCTTATAGGTGGGCGTCCACGTGATCTTTTGATGTCTCGTGGAATCCAATCAGTAATGGCTCTAGTCTAGCGGTTGTCTATAAACCTCATTACATGTCCAGCCCATCTGATTTTTGATGTCTTGGCAAATGAGACAGCGTCCCTGATTCTTGAGCGTTGACGAAGATCAGAACTCCAGATTCTATCTCTCATTTGAGTGAATCGTGATATTCCAAGCATAGTTCTTTCGATTCCTCTTTGAGAGACCCGAATAGTGTTCTCATCCTGTTTTCGTAGGGTCCAGGTCTCTGAGGCATATGTTAATGCAGGAAGAATAGTGGAATCAAAGAGATGTGCTCGTAGCTGGAGGTTCTTTGTCCTTTTAGTTATTTCTTCAATGTTCTTGAAGGCATTCCAAGCCGCTCTCTTCCTCCTGCGTAACTCAGGTGCCAGGTCATTCATCATGTTGATTTCTCGACCTAAGTATATATAACTGTTGCATTCGGAGATGGTGGTTCCGTTGAGAGCGAATGGAGCGTCAGGAACAAGGCTGTTTCTCATAAACATTGTCTTCGTAAGATTCAGCTGTAGTCCGACCTTTCCACACTCACGGTCAAAGTCCGCAAGCATTTGTGCCGCTTGGCTGATGTTTGGTGTTATTAGAACGATGTCATCAGCAAAGCGGAAGTGGTGTAGTTGCCGACCATCTATCTTCACTCCCATGTTTTCCCATTCTAGTCGTCGCATGATGTTCTCGAGGGTGGCACTGAAGAGTTTTGGTGAAATGGTATCACCCTGCCAAACCCCTCTCTTGATATGGATGATTACTTCTTTGTAGAATGGTGAGATCTTGGTAGTGAATCCGCAATAGAGCTCACGAAGGATCCTGATGTATTGAGTTTGTACGCCCTGATTGGCTAGGGCTTCCATGACCGCTTCCGTCTCAACAGAATCAAAGGCCTTCTTTAAATCAATGAACGTTAGACAGAGTGGCATCTTGAACTCCCGAGATACCTCAATGAGCTTGGTTATTGTGTGGATATGGTCAATGGTACTGAATCCTTTTCGGAATCCAGCTTGTTCACATGGTTGTCCTTCATCTATTGTTCTGCTAATCCTATTCAGGATGACTCGAGTGAATAGTTTGTAGATGACAGACAATAGGCAGATTGGGCGATAGTTGCCAATGTCGTGGATGTCTCCTTTCTTGTATAGTAGTACAGTCTTGCTGGTTTTCCATTGGGATGGAACCTTGCATTCAGACAGGTAGCGTGTGAAGAGTCGAGCTAATGTATTGACGAGTACTGATGGTAAGTTCTTCAGGTGTTCAGGTCTGATCTTGTCTGGGCCAGGTGCTTTTTGTTTCTTTACCGACGAGATGGCATGTTGGATTTCGGAAGGGAGAACATTGGGAACGACATATCCATCATGTGGTATGTGGTATGTGGGCAAGTGAATGTGGCTATTAAAGAGATCTGAGTAGAAGTCATGAATAATCTTCTCCATTGCCCTTCTGGAAGATGTGATAGATCCATAATGATGTCGGAGGGCAGTCATCTTGGTTTTGTAGTTGGTGAAGGACAGGCGGGCATTACGAATGTTTTTCCCAGCTTCTGCTGCATCTACCAGTACTGCTGCTCTCCTGTTTTTGAGGTCATCCTTGATGGCTTTTCTGCACTGTTTTGCCAGTTCGGACGTTTGCTTGTGGTTGCCTGAGGCACGTGCCACGCCACGTTGGCGAATAAGTTCAAGAGTGTTCGAAGAAAGACGGTTTTTTGTGGTTATCTCTCTCTTGGCATTCCTTGCACAATCATGGAGGTGTTGAATCATTCGATCGTATTCCTCATCAATGTTGTCAATGACGGCATCTTCCCATGTTGCTGCAACAGAGCCAAAGAGTTCCCAGCTGGTGGTTGTTCTGGGAGTCCTCTTCTTAAACCTTGCATTCTTTTCTCCTCGTTCTGTGAGGTAGAATTTTGCACGAAGAAGACGGTGGTCTGATCCCGTTTGGAATTTTGGGACAACAGCAACATCGGTTAGGCAAAACCGCCAATTGAATATGATGTGGTCTATTTCATTGTGGAACCGTCCATCGGGAGACTCCCATGTCCAACGTTTAGATTCAGCCTTTTGGAATTGTGAGTTACCATGGAAGGTTTTGGTTGACATGATGAACTCAGACAGTCTGTCACCCTGTTCGTTCCATTCCAGGCCATGGGTTCCGATGTGGAGTTTATCGACTGATCTTCTTGGTCCTATCTTGGCATTAAAATCACCGACAATGATCTTGTAGAAGGTGTGATCTTCTTTATAGAATTTCTCCAGCTCCATGTAGAATTTTTCAGTTTCTTTTTCACCATAACTGGATGTTGGTGCATAGACAACAAAGATAGAAACTGCCGGTAGTGAGCCACATTTATTCAAGTGTAATCGTCTGATTCGGATTGTTAGGCATTCAAATGAATCAATGCTTGTGACTAAGTTTGTGTTGACAAGGATACCGACACCACCGACGCCTCTTTTATCACATGTTCCAAGGAACAGTTCTTCTCCAGTGTCGAAAACAGCATGATGGGATTGATGTCTTCTCGTTTCGGTCAGACCAATGATGTCGTACTTGATCTTTCGTGCTTGTACCATAAGGTCTTCAATGGATGCAGCAGATGCCAACGTACGAGCATTAAAAGTACAGACAATCATTTTTGTTTTTCTGCGTTTTGGCAGCCTATGTCTGCCTTGGTGTTTTATCAGCTTCTCCTTCTATATCCTTCTCGACTCTGCATAATCAGGGTTAGGGAAATGAGATCCATTTATTACTGGATTTGGCATATCAATTTGGTCTATTTGGCATAGACCACGGATAGCTTGCCAGGCTCTGCCGTGTGGGTTGGATAGTTAAGGATATTTAAGGTACCCTGACAATTTAGAGAAAAACTGTTGTGATAATCTTTGGATCCTGGCCTTTGTTGGGGTTACACGGCAGTTGGAGGGTGTAACTGTCTAGCTACTGACAGGTCCAGTCCCTAACCGTGCAGGCTTAGAGATCTCAGTCCCGGGTCCCATAATATATAAATTATGTAATTTATATATATATGTTCTTGACTATGTAATATGTTTTATATATATATTACATTCTTTATCCACCCACATGTTATACAATACCACATCTTGGTATATTAGTGACGCAATAATGTATACAAATGTATACCCTTGTGTTTATATCCTACAAAGGACTGGTGTCCAAAATATAAGAAACTCAAAGACTCAGTGACAAGAAAACTAAGACAAACAGAAAATAATAACATTAAAATGGGAAAAAACTGGACACTTCAGCACAGGAGATTAATAGATGACCAAAAATACATACAATTTTTATTATTTATTAACACAAAGTTAAAAATCAAAAGTGTGCATATGTCACATACTAGTGAATATAATCTATATTTAAATATATATGCATATATATAATTAAAGCACATATACTTTATAGATCAGAGATTCAGCATCTTTGGTGAAGAATGTGTATATATCCATGCATTTAAATATACAAATATATTATTTATGTTAGTTTAGTTATTAGTAAAAAGTAATTGACTATATTCTAATTTGTTCAATATTTGGCTTCCTGATCAAAATGCCAGGAGGAAGCCATGAGCACAACTGGAGGTGACCCTAAAAGAACAACAAAAGTTTTCCCACTCATATCATCAATGACTTAGTGCAAATCAAGATGATTGACTTATGTTTGAATATATTGTGTTCCTCTCATAAATAAATAGATTCTCATATATAGATAGATAGATAAATGTACATATATGCATATATCTATCTATTTATAAAACATATAAATTCTATTTAATCAATCTATTATTTGTTTTCTGATTTCTGTTTCTAGCTTCCTCTTTAATTCACAACCTACATTTGTTATGTCCTGGTTAGCAAGACCATTGAAACTATATTTTATCAAATGTAAATCATGTGTTCATTTTTTTAAAAAATCTGCAAACTAGACACTAAAGAAAGGAAACTTTTTGTTACAAAGTTCTAAGAAAATTATCTATTCATATCAGCATAATTGTTTGTACTTCAATCCCATGTTTTAACCACAGTAAGGAAATGGGGAGATATAGAAAAGTCTACCAGAGTCAGGTTACCTATTCAGCAGCAACTAACTGATTGTATGACATAAGTGGCAGTATTTTATTACCAACTACATTGAACAGGATGGGTGGAGAAAAGTCAAGTTTCTTTCACACTATACTCTTAAATGTTACAATGCTCAAGAGCGAAAAACACCAATTAATCCTAGCCATACCTTCAAACCTGTATAAATTGCAGTATTTTAATCTTTTCCAATACACGGTTTGTACATTATGAGATTGTAATCAAGAGTATATTAATTCTTCTGATCTAATCTCCAGACATGCTCCCCAGTGAGCACTATTTTTTTGTGATAAAATGAGTGTTTGGTGTCTAGACATTTGTCACTCTTGGAGCATTTTTATTATTTTAATATTGTTTTTGATAATTTAGAAAATGTTTTCCATTCCAGTAGACTTTAAAAAATTAAAAAAGTATACTAGTTTTATACAAGTATGTGTTGGGTTCTTTCCCCAGTTCTCTTTCTAAAAGACCCCCTTTACCTGCAAGGATCTGTCAGCAGAGGACTGAGGGCCAATCCAAACTACCCTCCCTGTAAAGAGAGGGGTCTGGGGAAAAGAGCATGTCCCTATGCCGCCACCTCCACAACCGAGAAATGAGCACACGCACGGCACGGGTCCCAGCAAGCAGTTCCGACTTTATTGGAAAATCAGCACAACTTATATAGGCTTGAGCAAACGAGGGATATATGCGAATGGTAACGTGCTCACAGTGATCAGAACATACATGTGTTTCCTCACAGTTCTATAGATAGGGTTACATTTCTGTCAGGCTTCACTTCAAAGCAGACCAAAAGGGGCTTTTCTCCCAACAAGTAAGAATATTTAAATTAAGTAATTCTAATTATTGACATCTAAATAAATTCCTTCAACCAGGGACTTTTTACTCATTCAAATAAAATTTCTTGGGCATCAGAAACATAGTAATTGTAAACAAATTTCCTACTTGCTCAAACTTTAATTTTATTGGAGGGAGACTACTATAAATAAGCAAGTATGTAAAATGTATTGAAATACAGTTAACTTAAGTTAAAGGTTAATATGCTAGACCTTTTAAAGTTTATATTAACATAGGATTATGCTTAAAATACTGATTATATTTTAGAGTATAATGTTTAATGGTAAATAAGAAATTAACATATATGGTCAAGGTATTCAGATGTCTACAGATGAAATTAGAGTGTTTTGTAAAGTAAACATTTGTTTCTAATTTTGTTTCTAATAGTACATGAACTTTGGAAGACAGATCTATTTTGGGGGAAAATATATTTAATATTGAGAATAGAAAGTGGTGTTTAATACATATTTTACTATGTACACAGCTATGAAATAGCAATTCAGATATAATTTTAAAAGTATCTAAAACCAATGAAATATATAATACTTTTGGAAATTTAAAATTTGGTCTTATCTATTTTATCCCAAAATGGCTTAATGCATTTAAATAATTTCCGCATACTTTACGTATTTCTCACATCATTAGTCTAGAGCTACTGCTGAGAAATAGTATTATAATACCAGCTTCCACTGTGAGGCTATTTACAATACGAAAAATTATGGAAATCTGGAAAGAGTGACAGGTGTTTCTAAAAATTCATTTGAATTTTTTGTGCACCTACTTTGTTATATTCCACAAAGACAACACATTTAGTTTAATAATTTTATTAAAATAATTAAATAGTTTATTAAATCCCTAATGCCAGTTGAAATAATCTATAAACAGCAACATAGATCTTAATGATATGGGGATGAGTATTGGGAGGAGGTCTGAGAAACAACTATAAAAAAATAGGTTTCTAAAACTTAAGAATTGAAATTTTAGATAGATGACTGACGAAAATATGATAATAATAGCCTGGTAATTGCTGCACATATATTTTATAGAGTAATGCACAAGGAAATCTAGCCTTTAACTAATTTGTTTCATCTATTAGAAAATACCTCCAAAGACTTTACTAATGGTGCTTTTCACTGCATATCCCTAGTGCCAGAATTATAAAACCCTTATAAACCCAAAAACCCTGATACTACTTTAATAAGAAAACATTATGTTTATTTGTCTTGTTAATTTTAATTCCCAGTCTATTGCAGAAAGAAATGAATAAAAATTACAGCTTGATAACAAAAATCTCAGAATTGTTTATCTATTTAATGGATAAAATCCCTTTAATATACATGATTTGGGGGAATTTATTGTCAATCTACTATATCAATGTTTCTTAAAGATAACTAAAGCATAACTACTCTATAACTATAATTATCATATCTAAATAAGATCATAAAAAAAATCATTATATATCTAAAACTACAAAATCTGATTATAATATGAAGATAACAAACACATTTATGCTACCACTTCACTTTTCATTGAGAATTATATCTATATCTATATCTATATCTATATCTATATCTATGGTCCACTATTACATTTACAAAAATATAGAAGTCTTAATGGATTATGTTTTGCAAATAAATTCTTATTCAATATGACTAATAATTTCATAAGATATCCTCCACAAAAAATGTAATGAAAGGCATTTTTCTCTTTACATAATACACTGGTTAGTATATGAAATTTTTGTTAAAATTTGCAACATACAATATTTTACTGGAGCGATAGCACAGTGGGTAGGGCGTTTGCCTTGCACGCAGCCAACATGGCCGACCCGAGTTCGATTCCTCCGCCCCTCTCGGAGAGCCCAGCAAGCTACGGAGAGTATTCGATATGCCAGACACAGTAACAACAAAGTCTCCAATGGAGACGTTACTGGGCCCGCTCGAGCAAATTGATGATCAACAGGAGGGCCTTTACCTTTTTACCTTTACAATATTTAGTCATGCATGTGTGGAATTTTCAGTGATACACACATTTAAATATAATTTCTTAAATATTCTGAGATCATGAAATTTCCAAATTAACATGCTAAATTAACAATATCCAGATGCTCTGTATAGAAGTTATGTCTCAGTTTAGGTATTAAGCTCAAAAGAGTCAGATCAATACCGATATATACTTGTATCATTACAGATTCATAAATTTTCCAATTTTAGGATGGACATATTATTCTGAAAAACTATGAAATTAAAAGTTAACTATAATGAAAATCAGTAGTCATTTTAGAAGTTTGCAGGATTTACTGTTAAATGTGTTTGAATCTTCACCTCCAGTGCACAAGTGTTTCACTGATTGTGAAAATAAATTAATCATGATTTTAGATAGTTTTAGTCAGCTATCCACTACTGAAACCCTATTATAAACCATTTTGTAAATTTTTTTTGATTTTTTGCTTTTTGGGTCACACCCGGTGGTGCTCAGGGGTTACTCCTGGCTCATGCACTCAGGAATTACTCCTGGCAGTGCTCGGGGGACCATATGGCATCCTGGGAATCGAACCTGTGTTGGTCATGTTGGCTGTGTGCAAGGCAAACGCCCTACTGCTGTGCTATCGCTCCAGCCCCCCCATTTTGTAAATTGTGGTAGCACTGTAACACTGTCCTCCTGTTGTTCATTGATTTGCTCAAGTGGCACCGGTAATGTCTCCATTGTGAGAATTGTTGTAACTTTTTGGCATATCGAATATGCCACGGGGAGCTTGCCAGAATCTGCTGTGTGGGCAGGATACTCTCGGAACCTTGCTGGGCTCTACTAGAGGATGGAAGAATTGAACCTGGGTCGCTGCATGCAAGGCAAAAGCACCACGTTCTGTGCTATAACTCCAGCTAGTCTGAAAGTAGTGAGTGGTGGCAAGGTCAACCTAAAGTCAGCCTGTAAATTATGGTATCTAAAGAAAACATGAGGAGGCTGGAGAAATAGTACAGCATGTAGGATGTTTGCCTGACATGTGGCTGACCCGGGTTTGAATCCAGCATCCCACAAGGTTCCCTGAGTACCGCCAGGACTAATTCCTGAGTGCAGAGTCAGGAGTAATCCCTGAGATCTCCAGGTATGATTCCCCCCAGAAATAAAAAAAAAATAAACAAAATATGAGATAAAGAAATTAAACAGTAAAGTGCAAAGAATAAATAGAGTAGGATACATTGGTTACATTAATAAAAATGTGAAAAACCCTGACTTGATTTTTGAAGAAGTACTAAATAATGAAAAATGAATAGTCTATATTTTATGTTTCTAGGAGACAAGGCACAGCAGGTAGGGCATTTGCCTTGTACGGCAGCTGACCCAGGTTCAATCCTCTGTCCCTCTCAGAGACCCTGGCAAGCTACCCAGAGTATCCTGCCCGCACAGCAGAGCTTGGCCAGCTCCCTGTGGTGTATTCAATATGCCAAGAAAAATAACAACAAGTCTCACAATGGAGACGTTACTGGTACCCGCTCGAGCAAATGGATGAACAACTGGAGGTCAGTGCTACAGTGCTACAGAAAATCAAAATAGTTTTGATTGACAATTCTTCACAAAGAGTACTTTTGGGAGATGTGTTATTGCCTATACTATTCTATTCCTATACCACAGTACCTTTCACTCTCTTATTTTCCAGTTTAATTAATCCTATTTTTTTATTACTTAACTTGCCGTATCATCAGTCTTATACTTACACTGTTCTAATGTATATTCTGCATATTGAGTCACGAAATGCTGCAAGATCTGTGAAACTATCTTTATACTTTAAAGGTGGTATTCCTTTGGTTAATCCTTTGTGCATGAAATAGAATATACTTTAAGAATACAAGTTAAAATGCAATTAATTCAGTCTATGGTTGTACATGAAATATCGAGTGATCTTCATTATATATACTTAAAGTCTTTACAATTAAGAGAACTGTGACCTAAACAATGTATTTTACATTTAAAAATTCAACAATGTATAATTTAATGTATATTGATTCCAGTAGTTGTACTGATGATAGAGAATAATTCAAACACTCACATTCAAGGACTATGTTCTCTATACTGTTGCCAACTCCCCTTGCTAAAGCTTTTTTAATAGCTGTTATTTTTCCTCCAAGAGCTGAAGTTTTTGCATGGATTATTATCAGCATGTTTCCCTTTCAATTCCTCATGATTTCTATGATTATGAGTTCTCTTCTTATATTTTACACACACTTAAAATTGCATTAGCTCATATGTAATATGAAATTATTCTTAGAGATTCTTCAGATGTTTGAACAATATTTCTATAATGAAAATTTTAAATTTTAGCTTTCCAGGGTCTCGCCCTTCCTATGCGATCCTTACTTTTTGAGTGGAGCCTTCAATAAATCCTTCAACAAAGGCATTAGAAAATAAAATATTTCTATCACAACATAACCTTCTTGAAAGCAGTTTATTATTCATCATTTCTCAACAAAACCACTGAATAAACTTGGACTTCTGTGAAACCACTATACATTCTAACAAAAAATAATTAGGGGAAAAATGCAAGAGAGATTTTCTCTAATTTCAAGCATATTTAAAAATAAAAAATTACCTTGACGGCTAGTGTCAGTGTCTGGGCTTATAAAAATAAAAGGCAGCTTATTTCATTGATAAAGAACAATAGCAATTTGTCTGTCACTCAGCATTCAAGGCACAGGAAGGTCAACTTCCAAACAGTGGGGTTACAGATCTTACCAACAGAGCCACAAAAAGTAAAAGGAACCATAAAGGAACTTTAATGTCATTTATTTAAAGCTGTGACTGCTGTCAACTTTACTGAAAGATGCACAGATGCTCTCAAATACAAGTGGCTTTTAAAAATATTGACATATTTCATTCACCTCTGACAAAGATGGTAAATGGGCAAGAGTAGTAAAAAGCATAGGTTATCAAGTGTACCTTATTTTTGTTTTTCTTTACACATGATTTTATAAAATATAACACTGTAATAAGTGGAGGAAAACATTTGCCTTCTCAATTAAAGGAAGTCAAATTTTAATATATTGCTTGAAGAATATACATAATTAAAACAGAATTTTCACAAAAATGGAAAGTGTTTTTTTTCCCCCAGTCTAACAAAGGATTCTACCTTATATGAAGGACTAATAAGAAACAGGCTAAATAAATTACACGCACACTTTCACAGTTAAAATATTTATTTTTTGTAATTTCTGAATCATGAAAATGCAAAACATCTAAAGAAAAACTTACTTAAAACGTAAATTAAATAGCACTAGTTAATGATATCAATTTCAAGAATGTAGGGCCTGGCAAGCTCCCCGGGATATATTCGATATGCCAAAAACAGTAACAATGACAAACCTCATTCCCCTATATCTTAAAGAGCCTCCAATATGACAGCATTGGGAAGGACGAGTAAGGAGAGGCTGCTAAAATCTCAGGGCTGGAGCAAATGGAGACATTACTTGTGCCCCCTCAAGCAAATTGATGAACAACGGGCTGACAGTGATACAGTGATACAGTGAACTTCAAAAATATTCTTAATTAAAAATAAATAAATAAATAAATAAATAAAATATACTTAATTGAGGACAGGGTGATTGTACAGTGAGTAGGGTGTTTACCTTTCACATAGTCTACCTGAATCAGATCCTCAGGACCCCATTTGATCTCTGGGCCCATCAGGAGTGATCCCTTACCATAAAACCAGGTGTAAGCCTTGAGAACTACCTGTTTTGGCCCCCAAGCAAAACAAAACAGAATAAAAAAAAGTTTTGGAGAGAAAAAATAAAAATGAAAAACACACATATAAACAAACAAGAATGATAACCATGCACAGGACAGTAATTTTGAAGAAAACAATATTGTAAACTTAAAAATAGCAAACTTTGATTTGTTCTTTGATCTCTATTTAGAATTTTGAATATATGCATTTAACGTTGGAAATCAGAAGTTCTCATATATTTATTCACAATGAGATACTTTCTGTAATGAAAACAATGCCAGTAAGTAATATATATTATCTTTACTTCTCTTATTTTAGAAATATTTTTAAACTGCTATATATCTTTTAGAAAGAAGTAGATTATATGGACAATTCAATAGTGGTGAAAACTAGCTGAATTTTTTAGTATACATACTCATGGAAATCTTAATTATTATCATTATTTTTATTTTTTTGGCAGAAGGAGAGGATTGAGCACACGATTTGAGGAAACATATGGCTTGGGATCAAGTTGGGCTCCAGCACATGAAACATGAGTTCAGCCCATTGAATTATCTTCATGGTCATTAAGAAGTGTTTTATTTAAATACAACTATGTTAAAACCACTTGCTAGACAATAATTATAACCATAATAATTTTGGATGGAATTAATCTTACATATTTAATTAATTTTACCTTGTTTTAAACAAAGTTTTATTTCTCATATTATTAATCTCTTTAGCAGTCATATGATGAATTATATCATTGGTAAACTATTAGAAATTTTTTTATGCTTGGTTTTGTGGGACACATGTAGCAGTACTCATGGGCTACTGATAGTTTAGTACTGAGGAGTTGTTTCTGGGTGTTTGTCATATAATAGCATTGTAAAATTTGAAAATATGTCTTTCAATTCAATATTTTAGTCATATTTTGATAAATTAGATTGAGAAAATATTATCATATTATGCTTCTAGAGCAATAGTAATATGGCTATATAATGTATATGGAATTTTATGGAATTTTGTCATTTTAAAATATTTTCTCGAATATTTAATTAAATACAATTTTCATGAATACATCAAGAAAATATTCAAATTTATATGATCTAATTTCCCAGAATTGAGATGCTAGTTGTTTCTTTTAATTATTGGTCCATTGGTCTATTTGCTCACTTTTAAAAAATCCTTTGAAATGGAATATTATCATAACCAACAATAGAAAATTCTTAGGAAAACACAGCATATGACTCCTTAGTTTCTTATCCTTCTGCCTTTACCTTGCAACCCTGTTCTGACTAGTTTGTTGTTGTATATTTATATAAAATATCAGAGTAATACTATGGAATTATTCCAGCCTAATCAACTCTCCATCCTCTTACAGGAAGAAATGTAAACAATCAGAGAAAAGATTGGATCCTAACCAATTATCTCAGGTTAATGGAACATTTCATTTAAGATTAAGACATAGTTTACCATCACATATGAAAATCTTTAACTGGTCATGCTAGGATTGTTATATACGTCACTCTTTTTCAAATTTAATCCATGATAGCAAAGACAGCCAATTTTAAAAGTTACAGTATTTATTTTGTTTGCTTTTTTCCTTTCACTACTGTTTTACTGGGTTGGAGTGATAGCACAGCGGTAGGGTGTATGCCTTGCACGCAGCCAACATGGCCGACCTGAGTTCGATTCCTCCACCCCTCTCGGAGAGCACTGCAAGCTACCGAGAATATCTCGCCCACACGGCAGAGCCTGGCAAGCTCCCCGTGACATATTCAGTATGCCAAACACAGTAACAACAAAGTCTCCAGTGGAGACGTTACTGGGCCCGCTCGAGCAAATCGATGAACAATGGGAGGATAGTAGTGGTGGTGACTGTTTTACTAGAAAATAATGAGTGTAGTGTTTTTCTAAGGAACTTAACAATATTAATTAATCAGAACTTAATTATTCAGCAATAAAATCTGAGAACAGTGTCCAGAATGATAGCATGGTAGATAAGGTGCTTAACTTGTGTGCAGCCAACTCAGATTTGGTCCTTGGCACCACAAGTTCCCTGAGTCTTTCAAGATTGATTCCTGAGCACAAAGCCAGAAGTCTTAAGAACATTATTGTTTCTGATGATATTATCAAAGACATGCCAAAATGATCTAAGAAAAGTGTAGAGAAATTATTTGGCTTAAATAAAAAAAGAAATACTGAGATTACATGCCTCATTCCACTTCATTCTTCCCTAGGCATGAATAAAATTCAATCAACAATGTGGGGAAGTAGTAGAATTTATCGAAATTACTAAGAATAATAATTGCTACTCTACACTTTTTCTGTTGCAGAATGCTTTTGAATTTTATGATTTTATTTTATTTTATTTATATTTTCTTTTATGATTTTTCTTTTATGAAGTGATTCTTGACTGCATGGATTTTCAAAGGGTTATAAAAATGTCTTTAGCTACAGATAAAATAATAGTAAAACACTGATGTAAAATGCCAGAAATACAGCTCAGTAGTAAACTTGTACAAATGCTGAGGTGCTAGGTTTTATCCTGAAACTACCCCGAATAATATGGTTACCGAAATAATATCAACTTCAATGCAAATTACTATATTTTTCAGAGTCATGGAATTGGGCTCCTTGAACAATAAATTAGATCATTTTTACATAAGAAATACTCTCACTAGTAATTTTGATTACACCAGAAAAGCTCTTGTATTTAGTTTAACACTCTACCCATTATATTATCACTCCAGTCCTAGTATTTGTTCTTTCTAAATATTTAATTAGACCATTTTTCTCATTTATTTTTAGTGAGTTTTGGTAACAAATTGCTCTAGAGAAATTATATTAAGAAGTTTTTGCATATTTAGAATGTTTTTAATTAGTATGTAAAAGTTCACTAGTGTCTCAAAACTTTCCCACTTTTCCAAAAATTGTGACTAATATTTTTGTATAGACAATTAGCAGATTATACTGAGTAAAGGTAAAGGTAAAGGCCCTCCCGTTGATCGTCGATTTGCTCGAGCGGGCCCAGTAACATCTCCATTGGAGACTTTGTTGTTACTGTGTCTGGCATATCGAATACTCTCGGTAGCTTGCCGGGCTCTCCGAGAGGGGCGGAGGAGTCGAACTCGGGTCGGCCATGTTGGCCGCTTGTAAGGCGAATGCCCTACTCGCTGTGCTATACTGAGTAAGGCACAAAATGTACCTATAGTGATTTTTTTTTAATTTCTAGGTACAAATCCAGAGATTCATAATCACCCTGAAGTGTTCTTGGATAATTAGCTGGTATATTTAGTAAAGAGGTAAAAAAATAATATTTTTGTGGTCACCTTTTGAAGACTCTCATCTATGCAGTAAGCCACTCACTTCAAGAAGTCACTGTACTAAAGGGACTGAATAAAAATTATGTCTAGGTTATTGAACATTGATTTATTTAATACTAATAAGTTACAAAAGAAATGTTAAACTTTTAAAGGATGGCATGTGCACATAAGATTGAGATGCCTGTGCTTTAGTGCTCTGTGTGTCTGTAAATGGGCATGTGTGAAAGTAATCACAAAATAACTACACAAGTCTTAGAAACACACATATGAACTTACTGCTAAATAATTAAGGCACAAAACACAGACACACAGAAAGTTAAGTGGAAAGAAATATGTTGTTAATGCTTTGCATTACAGAAAGTCTGAAACTACAAGGCTTTTGATTCCCTCTGCCTGTATTAGACACAATAAGGTTACTCCTGGGTTTAAATTGAAGTGATTTTTATTTCTCCAAAACATTATCTGAGATCACTCTTCAGAAATAACTCTGAAGACACATGCTTTCTTCACCTACCTATGTCTATATTCCTGTCTTTTGTAAGCAGAATACATTGACACATATATTTTTGGTATTATAGGAAATTAATTAATTAACCTAGTTGTGATCTAGGTAAAATATAGTCAGAAGTAAAAATGTGTGAGGAAGCAAGATCGAGCAGTTTTCATCCAATTCTTTATTCTTCCACCCTCACACTATTCATCACACATATATTTGGAAGACGACAAATAAAAGTTACAAACACATGGGCACAATTACATATGTAAAAAGAATTTTAAAGATTTGAAACTCAAAGCAATTATATTTGTTTGGTCATTGATTGTTAAATCAGGATCTAAGCGTGTCGAGGCTATGTTGAGGGTAAGGGAAAGTTGAAGGAGACATGCACACGTTGAATAAAATACTAATAAGATACTCCTCACGCTTGCAATATTAAGCAGTATTGTCTTATAGTAGATTCTAAGATTGATATTTTAGGAGACTTGATAGTTAACACTATTTCTGGAAAATAAATTATGTAAACTACATTTCATAATATATATATGAGTAAAGGTTTATTGATATTCAATATATTTAAATATTATAATGGTCTTTTTTAATGCTAGTTAGAGATTTTTCAAAGGCAATTTTAAAGTAATTGGGATAGTATATAAGCATTTGTGGGTAAGTTATGACAAGCAACTCTGTACTAGAATATAAATGGGTATACTTCTAACAGGAATATTGAAAATCTAACACTTTTTTGACACTATGATGGTTATGACATTCCAATAGTAGAATCATAACTGATTTTGTGATTATGTAGGCTAATATGTGAATATTTTCATATACTGATATTTGAATTCTATTATAAAGTTCATATTAAGAAGTTTTGAGGATTACTTAATCTTAATAAAAATTTTGTGCATTCTAATTAAATATAACTTTCCCATAGACAGCTATTTCACAAATTCTTGATTTTCAAGGAATCTGCTGCCTCCTAGAAAAACAAAACCTAATCAAGTATCAATAATCTAGTCTGGAAAATATTTGAACAATTTACTGATACCAGTCTGAGTTTCTTCACAGAAAACATTTATTATTTATCCATTTTACTAGGTAGATATTTTGTCTTTTCCAGAATATATGGAAATGGTTTATATCTTGCATTTAGATGTTTTTTATAGTTCTCTATAATGAAGAGTCAAATATTGCACATTTTTATTAATTATTGAAGTGCTCTATTAATTTCTCTTTATATTTTCCTAGAGAATCCTTAGAGAAACAAATTATATAAAAAACATCGATAAATGTATTTTGATCAAAAATATGCCAGACTTTTCTTTATGAAACTCAAAAAAAAAGAAAAAAGTAAATCAATTTTAAAATATCAAAAGGGAGTATCAAATATTTATTCTAATAAACCCTCTGTTTATAAAAATGTTGCAATTTCTAATTATGCTAGAACCCAGTATTTATAATAAGAGTTATGACAATAATATTTATTTTATTTGGAATAGCAGACTTCAGAGAGTCACCTAATAGTTTCTTCATGAGCAAGAATTTCCCTCCCATTGACAACTGGAGGCAAAAATCATGGTAGTATTTTAAACTGGATGCTTTTCTTTTCTTACAGATCATTAAGAATAGTTAAAGACTAACTTTGTTGGGTTTATGTTTTTGGTGGTAGCACTTGGGATCATATCCAGCAGTGCTGACATGAAAGCAAAGGAGTCCAAGTGATGCCAAATATTGAACGCAGGTTATTTCACAAGTATTTTACCACTTAAGACACATCTAATCCCCCACAATGAGATTATAATATATAAACGACTCTCTATAAATTCAAGAAAGATGTATAAAGAAAGTAACTGTTTTCTTTTTCTGCTATAATTAAATTTTAGGGAAAAAAGTTATGGATTATGCTTTCTATTCAGGCAGCTGTATCAAAATAATAAAGACATGGTGGGTTTTCTAGTTAACCTTGTTTCTTTGTTTGCCTGCTTAATGTAAAAAGGAAGAAAAAATCGAAAATTGTGATTTTTTTAATAGTTTGGGAATCTGATAATAGTTCAGAGAACTAACAAAACTGGTTCTGATGAGAAATATATTTTTGTGATTCATAAAATATGCCTGATTCATAGTTTGATTCATACTTTGAAACTGTGCTCTTCCTCGTGAGTAATTTTTTGGGGATCCTGGCTATTTTAAGACTGATTTCTGACTGTGCTAGTGGTGAACACTGTGCCAATGACTGAACTGGTGACAGCGGAAGGCTAGGCAGCTGTTTTAACCCCTGTACTATCTCTCTACTTCCTCATGGATGCTACTCTTACTTACAAATGCTCTAGTCTCCTGACTTCACCACACTCATAAGGCCTTAGCCATTATTTCTTCCACTAGACAATTAATTTCAGCATACAGAATTTGGAAGCACTAAAATATTCAGAACAAAAAATGAGCATTATGGAAATGTATTTATTTCTAACATCCAAATATGCCTAATACTATTATAAGCAAATCTCAAATGAAGCTGCATATACTGTCAAAATACATATTTCATTCAAGTAGCAGCATTAAATATGATAATGTGTTAATAAAACCATTATCACACATACATTAGTATTTTTCTAATAGCACCCCTGGATTATACAAACTGTACTTTCAGTTCCCTTTCTCATTTTTTGAATGACACTAGAGTCTCAATTATGCAAGGAAGAAGTCAGAGACTAAGCTGCATCTTCTCTTATCTCACAGCCATTTCAATTAGACCAAGCTACTGTAGGATAGCTAACGGGAGTCTGGTTTAGAAGCATCAGAGGCCCTTTTAGAATTATTTCCTGATAAGTCACAGAAATAACTCAGTCAATACATATTTAGATTTCAAATAAGACTACGACAGGTTCTGCTTTGATTTTTCCAGTTACGAATGTAGGGTAATTAGTACATAGGTTCTCTAAGACTAATTTATTGCCCAAAATTTTATGCAGAAAACAATATATTTAGTTTCTTCTAAAATACCAAGTTTAGAGCAAGTTGTTATTAAAATATTAACATTCTTCTTGAGTTTCTTTTGGATGGTACTATGCATTAATGTATATATGTTCATATTTTTCAGTGATTTACTACATCAATTTATTTTTTAATTTTAGATATTTATATTCATTTAATCAATTGATCAAATTTCTGTGTTGAATATCTATCAATTATAGTGATACAAAATTTGATTTTCTCATATTATATCACATTAACCATGTTTGAGGGTGAAAAACAGAGAAGAAAGGAGAGAGATAGGAGAGAACAAGAATCAAAGAGATATGGAAAGAGAATTTTGTGAACAGTCTGTTAAAACTATTGATCAGTATTATTTTGTATGTCTAGTTCTCAAGTATTAAAGATGAATACCTTGTAATTTAATGTGGTAATCACTATTCAATTTTTCCAATTTGATGACTCAGTAGGAAAATTGAGTGATAGAAAAACCATCCCTAAGTAAACATATCCAATAAAATTCTAGATTCAGTTGTAAATTAGTCATATCTTCCTATTTTAGGAAATCTTTATGACGGAATTAAGTTTACCCTGAAACTAAGATTTAAATTCTAACTTCACAGAGCCATTTTTTTTTTCAGACTTATTATACTTTAAGGTAAATTGAAGACATTTTGAGGATATGAATACCTTAAAGAAAAGAAAAATTGTTGGAGAGAATTGAATGAGTTCATGAAGAATAATGAGCAGGCAGAGAATATTATGACAAACAGGTCAAAGGATTTTATGACATACTTTTCTTGAAGTTTGAGAAACAGCAAAAAATATGCCAACAAGGAGACGGAGGCTTTTAGACTGAGCAAAGAGAATGATTGAAGTGGTGTTAACTAATCCAGGCAAGAATGTGAGGGAGCCAAATTAGCATTCACTTTTGAGATGTTGCTTAGACTATCAAGTGCCTGTGTAGAGCAGGCTACTGGATAATTAGGTATGGAGTTGAAAATATTAAATCTAGAAATTATGGGCACCGAATATATTTTCTGCCTTAATGTCGTATAAACAACAAAGGGATTGAGTTTGTACAGAAATTAGGATTTAGGGAGAAACACAGGGTCAATCCAACATTAAGAGTTATTTATGCCATGCATATTTGAGAACCAAAACTCACATTTTATTTCATACTTATTGCTACTTTCCAAGGAAAGTCTTTGTGCTTTTTTCATTGCTTATCAAAGCCCAGTAATTTTTAAAAAAATTAATTTTTTTAAACTATCTTTCCTCCTCCTAACACTTTATCCAAGTCAGCTTTGTTCCTGACTTCCTTTTCTGTTTAAATACAATCCTATGACAAATATACATAACAGTAAATAATTATAATTTAATATTTCTGTTTTATTTTTCTTAGTTCATTCTTATTGCTAACTTTGATCTTGGGAAATAACAGGTTTGGATAGTTTTATTTTTTTAAATAGATCTTTGGCAAGGGAGAGAAAACTGATTTTTAACAATTATTCAAGAAACTCTATTTCATACAAAGTGACCAGGACAAGCAGAAGAAATTTTTATCTCTGTAATTCTTCATTTTGAAGACAGAATTGCTTGTAGACAAGATATAACATAGTTATGCATCCATCTCCCAAACAAGTTTTCAATTTACCTTGAAGTAAAGTAAAAAGTCTGAAAAAAAAATTGCTCTGTAAAGTTAGAATTTAAATCCTAGTCTCAGGATAAACTTAATTCCATTATAAAACACATTAACGACCATGATCCAGACTCAGAAATGAATCTTGGAAGAGAGCAACATGCTGCAGAGATGTCTCCCCACCGCACCAGGCTAATTTCACCAGGGCACCTTGGAAGGGGGCAGGTGTGTCCCTCTCCCTGCCTCCCAAAAGTGCCAGCAGCCACAAACCTCTAGAACCCAATTGCAGACACAGTCATGGCTGATCTTCACAGGCTCTCAGAGCCCCCAACACATAATATAGAATCTACTGAAAACCCAGGTATGTGGGATTTTTGACTGATTTGGGAATGAGCCCCTTCTCCCCATCTCCCTGTGCTTCAGCTTTTCTGGCTGTCACACCCACAACTGCCAATGGGCACCATTTAAACGCATTAGTCACAATCCAGACTCACAAATGAATCTCGGAAGAGAGCAGGTCTCTGCAGAGATGCCTCTGAACACCAAAATCATCATCCTTAAAAAAAAAATGCTAACTAAAAACATTTTTTAAAATGCTAACTCCAGTTCTAGCACCCTAGAAAAATGTTTTAGAATTCCAGGAACAAGCAACTGCTTTTGCAACCATGTGGCATTGCATGCTATTGTGCCACTGATACACCAAAAGAAGCACACCACTTTTGATGGATATAAGGTAGAAGACAACCAATATTGATTTTAAAAAAATAATATATATACATGTATGTATATGTACATAAACATAAATATTAGCACATAAGACTCAAACTCTAACAACATGCTAACATTCTATAATACAGAGGTTTAATGGCTTCAAGATGAGAGACAACAATTTTCACACACGTTTCTGTAGGGAAAAAATTTTGGATTATTTTTAGTCAATTATTCATAACAAGCAACTCAAAATAAATTATTTTTATTTAGCATCTGCCTTTGGGACAGGTTTGGGTGGTGGTGGGAAAATTTGAAATAATGATGGTGAGAAGGGGAATGGTAGTGGGATTCGTGTTGGAATATTGGATGTGATCAATTACTGTGAAAAACTCTGAACATTTAAAAAAACATACTTATGACTCTTAGGAAAGGAAAATTTAATTTCTTTTAACTTTGAAACGTCTTTATATTTGTTTATTATTAGTTTACAGTAATAGGGAATTTTATATCTTTCACTTTATCCATCTGTTTGTATAATTGTCTCCACTCCACAAAAAAGTTTTCCGATGCCTACAATCTGATGACATTTGGTATCAGTGTCCTTAGGGCAAAGTTCTCATGAATTAATGTACTAATAGGGGAGACATCTTTTTCTTTTTGTATTTCTCTACTCTGTGTGTGGATCATGACCGGGCAAATTTTTATCAGGAACTATCTTGGACTTCCCTATCTTCAGAGATGTGAAAATTGCTCTTAAATATGAGCTTAAATAACCACATAAAATTTTGAATAGATTCATTCTTTTAAGTTACACAGTGTACATTGTTCAGTTATGGCAGTAAAAATTAAGATGGGAATACAACAGAACTTACTTTACATAGGTAGCTGTTTGGGAAACGGCTTGTTTGTCTTCTAAAAAATCATAATATGAGCACCTTAAAGAAAACAGTACTATCTTTTATAGCAAAATTATATCACTTAAAATCTATAAGCTTTAAATTATCAAATCGAAATATCTTTTAAGCCACTAATTAGGAATGTGAGATTATCTTTGTTTAAAGCAAAATTTTGCATTTTAAAGTACATTGGATTGATTAGATTTAAGTTACAAAGCACAATCGGTATGCATGTTTGTTTGCTAAAAAATTGATAATGTATCAGAAATTATCACCGCTCTCTCACATAGGAAGCAACTATTTGTCTCACAAACCAATAACAATTGACATAAATGCATTTTCTTGAGAAATAATGAGGAGATACAAGGTAGGATAGTTGGTGTGATTTGCTGGTACTGTGAAGGATTTTAATGCCAATGAGTGTTAAAACTTGCTGAGTTCCAGGCCTAATGCTCAAAGATAAATCCCATGTGTTGCATGCATGAGATGTGGTGCTAGGTTAGGATTGAAAGTTGCATGGAAGGACCAGTGAAGTAATTCAAAGGGGTGGAGTAAGTTCACATCCATGAATTCAGTCTTCGCCTCATCTGGACCTCTCCCACGCAGCATTAAAGCACACAAGCCACAGGCCCTCTCTATAAAGTCAAGTTGGGCTTGGAGTGGTCTCCTGGCTCTGAATACAACTGCTTAAGATAAGATGGAGACAGAGACAGATAAAGAAAAGGGGAGAGGAGAAGAGAGAGAAGAGACAGACAAAGGAGAGCATGATTTGGAGAGGGGAAAAACAGAGGATCAATAGATCATGGTGAAAGCTTAACGCCAAAATAATTCATATTTATTTGACCAAAAAAAAGATAAAATGAAACATACACATACGCAAACACATACACATACACACCCTAGTACTTTGCCCTATACAGGAGACAAATATTTCAAGTAAGGGCAATCATATAATCTGGGATATAAAAATCTATTTCAGGCCATTCCCCTTCTGCCTATGGGGTGAAACCTTTATGACCTATTGCTTCCAATATCTCTTGCTAACTTTGAGGTGGTTTAAACAATGGGCTGCCACACTTGCTCTATATACTCTCAGTTTGCAGTTTGAACACATTTGAGCACAGCATGAGTGCATTTATATTCACTCTTCAAGTCTTTCTGCCTTTAGCCAGAAAAGCAATAAAGATTTGGCATCTGCAATAAATTGTGTTTGTCTTTACAGGGAGTACTAACATGTTTGTTTTAAGGTATCATAACAGTTGTTGAGCCACTTTATTTAATGTGAAATTTGAGACTGTATAATGCCAGGATAAAAGAACATGCCCAGAAATAAGCAATTATTGCATATGCACAGTAAGCCTGCATTTATATTTTTACACAACTGTTCCGCATTTGTAGCTCTGAACAGAGGCTCTGGCAAGACTCTTTGGTATTTTCCTATACCATAAAATACTAGAATTAAATTCTATGTAATGAATATATAAATGTAGGAATGCAATTAATAAACCAACTACAAGAACCACCTTTTCCAACTTTAACTAATGTACATATATAACATAAGTTCAACTATCAGTACTAGCTTTATATATACATATATATCATATCATATGATATCATTAAAAATAAAGTCATAATAGCTTTTGGAATAAATTCATTCTTCTCTAGGAGAAAATTTATAATTGTTGCATCACTAAGATTCTATGCCTCCCTTTCTAATTTAGCCCTTAAGGTAAGAGAACCTCCAACTTTCTGTATAAGCTGCTACACAGACATATTTGTGGAGCAGAAGTGAGCAACAAAGAGACTGTGGAAAACGTGGAATTACATTTCCCAAATTATTGTGTTGAATGGTTTCACTATCAAATTGTGTATATGTATAGAATGGATGGGTATTTCTCTGAGAGGTCAACCTCTCTACTCTCTCCCTTCTGAAAGGGTATTAAGGAAAAGAGAAAATATCTAACTTTGGAAACAGAGAGAAATGACAATCATTGTCGAAATAATGGAATATAAACAGACGGGAACTTTATGAAAAATCTGTCCAGAGATATCACATCGGTACAGTATTAAACTTGAGTGTAATCTGTTAGTAAGAAAAGCTTTATAATTAAATACATTTAAAAAGTTAGAGTCATAAATAAGCAATATCTACAACTCCAATTTTTTCATAAATTTTTTCATTTTAAAAGAATTATCAAAATAGTGGCCAGAGAGATAATACAACCATCTGAGTACTAGCCTTGCAAATTGCTAACCAGAGTTCAATCCCTGGCACTTCATACGGTCTCCAGAATCATGGCTGGAGTGATCCCTGAGCACAGATCCAGGAGTAAGCAGTAAGCACCACAACGTGGGGTACCCCAAGACAAAACAAAGCAAAACAGTATGCATTAGCAAAACAAAACATACATCTGACTCTGGCTACTGCTCGAGCTGTATAATGGCCATTATCCCGGAGACTCAGAAACAAATCTCAGAACCCAGCAGCTTTTTTTCCAACATGCTATTCATAATCATAATAACTAATAGAAAAAAATTGTCTAATGTTGCCTTTTCGGCAGATCTGAGTGTTGGAGTAAAATCCCAAATAATAATGATGGGTGTCAAAATATTGAATGTAACCAACTGGACCCCTGCACTGTGTAATCTCATCAACAGCCAAGACTCAGAGACTATAAAATCCAGCTCCCGGAAAAGAATAGCACAGAGTCTCCTGCCCCCGTGCTTGGGTCTCCTCGCAAGGGCCCCTTGGAGGGGGACAAGTTGAGTTTTCCTCCCCACCCCGAGGAGAGCTCTGGCAGCCGAAGACCTCCAGAACCAGCCACAATCATACTGAGACCACTCTCCACACACATGAAGGTACTGGCAGAGGAACAAAGGCATGTGGTCCCGGGGCTGAGATCTCCAAGCCTGCTCAGATCGGGGCTGAGCATCCTTCACCCAGATCCTCCATCCTCCAGTAGGCCGGGGTCACACCCACCACTGGCCCTCTGCACCGTGTAATCCCATCAACAACAAAGACTCAGAGACTATAAAACCCAGCTCCTGGAAGTAACGACATCTTACTATCTCGTTCTTACTTTGGACAACCTGGCAGGGACCAAATGTAACCTGTCAACACAGCAAAGTCTGGCAAACTCCCCGTGGTGTACCCAATATGCCAAATACCAGTAACAATGATGGGTCTTATTCTCCTAACCCCCCTGAAAGATACTTGAATATTGCACTTTTTAAAATATCAGGGCTAGGGCAAAGGAGACGTTACTGGTGCCTGCTCGAGGCAATCAACAAACAACAGGATGATCGTGATTGTGATCATGAATCAAAGTAGAAAGAGAATAATGTGGAAATCATCTGCCACAAAGGTAGGAGGGTGGCATGGGATGGGGGTATTCTGGGGTTTTGGTGGTGAAAAATGTGCACTGTTGAAGGGACAGGTATTTCATCATTGTATGAGGAAGACTTAAACTGAAAACTATATAACAGCTCTTACGGTGATTCAATTAAAACAAAAACAACAACAATAACAATAAAAAAAATACATCTCATATATTTCTTTCTAGTTAAAGTGGGAAGAAATACACCAAACTAAGTTTTAAAATAAAAAGGTGAAAAAAATACATGTGGTTCTTATAATGCTATGAGTCACACTTAAATATATTATAATGTTATGTAGATAAGTGTCATTATATAATACATATACGCATTATCTCTTGAAAAATAAAAATGATATTTTAGCAATATCAAATTTTTTGCTGTATGGTTTATTCAATCATTGTTGAATATACTATAAAATAATTACATTTTTTGCATGATGTAGTTAGATTTTTCTTTTTCTTTTTCTTTGTTTTCGCTCACTATTTTCAGATTCCTAATGAGTTGTGGGTTTTTCTGGTTCACTTCTAATTAATGCCCAAATGAGTTATTGTCCTTCAGACATAATATTTGGCATTTCATACAGTTATGATATTTTACATAAAATTACATAGTCCATTAGATATCTGGTTTTAGGACAGATTGCTAGAAAGCTGTGTCAAAGTTGATTCCTCATAAATTAAAAATAAGTAAAAGCACATAAACAATCTATCACTCTACTAGTTTTTATTGAATTCCTAACATTCTGATGATACAGTGTTAATTAGAACACAGCACAAGTAAGACATAAATGGTTGTTTTACTTATAAAAAATTTACAGAGACATAAATAATAAAAAGAAAGAAAAATTTGGAAAACAAAAACCACCACAATTGTACTTGGGACACAAAGAAAATATAAGTGTAAGAGAAAATTAAGAGAGGGACTTCTATTTTTTTTCTAGATCACTTTGGACTATCCTAAAGAGATGATGCTAAAGGAAGGTAACTTGTAAAATGAGACAAAAATTTAAAAAAGTAGTGTTTTTGACAATGTGATATAAAGACTTGTGTAGATTATCTGTAGTCAACTAGGTACTCTTTTGCTGGAACTATTTAACAAGCATGGGAATAAATACAATTTTCTTTGTGTTAAGCTGGTAAATTTTAGATAGTTATCTAAAATTAATAATTTGGAGAAATAAGTATATGGTATTACTTTAGAGAGTAATTCCAGAAATTATAATTATGCACTCTTTTTCAAATTGTTAACAAGTTTGAAGACAACATGAAAAATAAAGAAGTAAATTTGTATTTTCTTAAATGTGCATTCTGATCTATCAATATCCAATCCCATATTTAATGTTTTTTTTTTTCTTTTTAATTTGCCTGGTTCTAATTTGAAAGGCTACTCTTGCAATTTCTTATTTTTATAAATGCATTCTCTACTTGCATTTGATGCAAAATCACATCATTAAATATTTCTGTCAAATGAATTAGTGCAGTTTTCACCTCAATAATCAAAATACCAAATTAGTTTTAGTTTATTTAGGATATTATAAAGGTCATTTACTTTTGCTTCAGTAGTTTCTTTGACTTGTGTGTTGAAAATTTTTTTGTTTGTGATTGCAGAGTCAATGCATTATGATGAATGTTATATAAATCTAAATTATAACTAACACCTCAATTTTATTATTAAATGTATTTTAATCTGTTCTGGAATAATCGTATAAACTATTGTAGTATGTATATTTTTCTTGGATTTTTTTTTTGCAAAACTACACATAGGCACATAAATATTCAACTGCAGTAGTTTAAAAGATAGAATGGAAAACATTTTCCCAGTACCACGTTTAGAACGTGGACTGTCTTCCAGTGGGTGTGGGCAGTTTACCCCATTTTCCCCCTAGTTCTGGATGCCCCTGCCTTAGCTATGTCAACTCATTGGCTCAGAACATAGATCCTGAAGTTTCTGGTCTATAGGAGCACACCAAATTAGATTCGAAAGTAACATAAAAACCATCTAAATTTAATGATAAAAAATAACAGAAGGCTCAACTAGCATTGAACTGCTTAATAAATACTTAGACAAGCACTTAACAATCCTGTGGTTAAATAATAACCACTTTCACATAAAAGTTGTTTTTTAAATTTATTCATTTTAATAATGGAGTTTCGCTAACTAAGCAATTTCAAGTCTACAATGGTGTCAACAGTTGTGACCTTTGTCTACATTAAAAATGTTCATAAAAATAAAATTAAAAATAAAAGCAGAAAAACAAAATCTTCAAAAACTGGACATAAATTTCTTAATATCAATAAAAGTTCAGAATAATGTACAAATATCTAAATGCTCCTGTAGTATACATGTTCTATTTTATTAGAATACATACTTGACTAGAATTGACATTGATCTTTTTCTATGCTCCAATTTTAATAAATATTATCTTAATATTTTCGATTTTATGAACTCCTAAAACAATTTTACCTCCCCCAGGGATACTATCGCTTTTTGTTTGTTTTGATTTGTTTGGAGGACACACCCAGAAGAGCTCAGGGTTTGTACCTGGCTCTGTGCTGAGGAATCACTAGTGGAGGGACTATATGTGGGTGCCAGAAATTGAGTCTGTGTCAGTTAGTGCAAGGCAATTTTCCTATCCACTCTTCTTTCAGTGAGGACCCAATATATTATCCATTTTAAATGATCTTCCTTTACACATTCATAATGTGTGTTAGATGTCCTTTGAAGGGTTGTGATGGGTGCTTACACCAGATGATGTTTACCGTTTATTCCTGAATCTGTGATCAGGGATCACTCCTGGCAAGGCAACGGGGACATTATAGGATGCTAGGATCCAATCTGGGTTAGCACATGCAAGGAAAATGACCTTCCAGCAGTATTATCTCTCCAGTCCCATGATCTCTTGAGATTTTCTTTAAGAATAATTGATTTCTCTGAAGAAACCAAATCATTTATGTAGAATTATAGTAAATTCTGGAGGAAATACTTGATTTTTTTAATACTTGGATGCTAAGGATTTCATTATATCATTTTCCAGTTTGTTTGAATATATTCAAGCTTTTTATACATCTGCTAATCAAACACTAAACCAGATTTTAATTCTCACAAGGATTCATATTTTCAAACCTGCACCTCAGTTTCTCACACAGTTAATTAATAAAATAATGAATTCACTGAGACATAAATAATCATTTAAATCTCTATGCCAATACCATTATTTGTTTTGTTTGGCAGCTTCACCAGCTATGCATAGGGTTATTCCTGGTGGGCTTAGTCAACCACATGGAATCAAGGGGAAGGAACCCAGGTCAGCCATGTGCAAGGCAAGCCCTAGAGCCAGAAATGCATCACTGGGTAGGCTCAAAATGCTTAGTTAAAAGACAAAAACTTTTCAAGGAACTCACTATATACAACATTTAATGGAAAGACAGAATTCCAAAGAAAATTTTAATAATTTAACCAATATTTAACACTTGCCTACTGAAAAGTTCTCTGGTTAATACTGATTAAAGCACTTACGTTAAAACTGTTATTTGTGCATTGATAATGGAAAAACAATGCAAAAATATTTAGTATATATTAATGTTGCAAAATTAATTCAAGTTTTTATTTTCTTAACTCATACTATCTTTAAAAGCTATTTTAGTGACGCCACATATTCTAAATAATATGCAAAAATAATTAGTTACATTTTAATCTTTTTTAGATTTAATATTGTAGCTAATTAAGATACTTAATTTATTAATCTTAATACTTTCTGCACCCAGAAAATATTCTTGCTTTGTCTTTTAAAGACTTTTTCTTTAATCCCTAGGTATTTTATAAATTCTGAAATAAAAGATAAGCTTATTTCATTTTTAAGGAAATGTTCATTTATACTTATCTAAGAGATTATAATTCAATGAAATTATTCAGCAAGATAGTTGGGTATAATGTAAAGCATAAATGAAGAATGCCCATGGTTAATTAAATTGCATTTCTTTAGCAAAACAGATTGTATGCCAATTAGATACTGTCTTCCTGCTCCATCTCCCTGCTAAGCATTTAAGACTTAGGGGGGAAAAAAGCTAATAAGTTTGGTTTAGTATTATTATAGATTTGAACCACATCACTAGGAGATAACACCATATTATTTTTCTGGAATGACAATGAGGAAATTCACCTTAAGAACCTCCTTCTGATGTAGTATATATAATCAGAAGTGAGAGATATATTGAGAATAAAATAGAATCCCAAGTGGTCTTCTGGTTTTTAAGTCCCTAATGCTTCAAACAGAAAAGGTGAATTAACAGATGAAATAGAGAATCCCTATGAAATCCGGAAGATGGTGTTTAAATATTCAATTTGCTTATTTAGATCTTATTTATAACTGTATAACATTTGTATTACAAAGGCAAGAAGAGTTCAAATAATTGTTCATCAGTAAATCATTACCACATACATGTTACTGTTTTCAATTTGAGTTGTGACTCTAAGGATGAGTTAGCAATCATCCCTTCTTCCCATTCTTCAGTTGTTGGAGGTATGCATGGTAGCAAGAGAAGGAAGATACTACAAATACACAGAATCTTCTGCTTTTCCTGCTGCACCACAACCTTGGCAAGAAAGAAGCTTAGTAAAAGTCTTCATGAGGTCCAGTATGTCATGAACACAAAGCACAACTTACTCCACAGGAGAACTGGTCCCTAGCACATTTTGTGTGGAAAAGCTCAGGCTAGAGCAAACTTTTATTTTTTAACAGAAAAAAAAAGTCAGTCCACATTCCTTTATGTTTTTTTATTGAATCACTGTGAGATACATAGTAATAAAGCTGCTCATAATGTGTTTCAGTCATTCATTTATACAATATTCTAACACCCGTCACTCCAACCTTGTACATTTTCCACCTCCAATGCCTCTAGTTTCCCTCCACCCACCCCCGGCTACCCGCCTCTCTCTCTCTCTCTCTCTCTCTCTCTCTCTCTCTCTCTCTCTCTCTCTCTCTCTCTTTCTGTTTCTTTGTCTTTCTCTGTCTCTCTCTCTTTCTCTTCTTTTGGTCACTATTGTTTGCAATACAGATACTGAGAGGTTGTGATGTTTGTTTCTTTACCTACTATCGACATGCAGTTCTTATCCAAAGTGATCATTTCCAACTATCTCATTGTGTTCCTTCTCTATCCCACTGCCTTCACCTCCAGCACTTGAAACAGGTTTCCAACCTGGCCCTGGTTTCTACTGTTCTTGGGATTAAATCTCCTACTTTTTAAATTGTTTTTTATGAGCTGGAGCGATAGCACAGTGGGTAAGGCATTTGCCTTACACACAGTCAACATGACCGACCCAAGTTTGATTCCTCTGCCCCTCTCAGAGAGCCCAGCAAGCTACCAAGAGTATCTCACCCACAGGGCAAAGCCTAGCAAGCTACCCGTGACATATTCGATATGCCAAACACAGTAACAAGTCTCACAATGTTACTGGGCCCACTTGAGCAAATTGATGAATAGGAGGAGGACAGTGACAGATTTTTTTATATTTCACACGTTAGTGCAATCATTCTATGTCCAGCCTTCCTCATTCACTCAACATGATACTTACCACGTCCATCCATTTGTAAGTAAATTGCATGATTACATTTTCCCTAGCATCTTCATAGAATTCCACTGTGTAGATGTCCCATAATATTTTTTTCTAAATGGTCCTCTATTTTCACGTATTTGTGTTGCTTCTGGATTCTCACTATTGCGAATAGTGCTGCAATAAACAAAGAAATGCAAAAATCTGATGTGTGTTTGGGCGCCCCTGCGGTATATTCCCAGAAGGGTATTGCCAGTACTAATGGAAATTAAATTTCTAGTTTTTTAAGGAACATGCATACTGTTTTCCAAAAAGACTGGACCAGTCAGCACTCCCACCAACAAAGAAGGACAGTCCCTTTCTCCCTGCATCCATGACAGCACTGGCAGATCTTGTTCTTTTTGATGTGTCTCACTCTGTGGTGTGAGATGATATTTTGTTGTTGGTCTGATTTGCATCCTCCTGATGATTAGTAATGTTCAGCATTTTTTCATGTGTTTTTTAGTCATTTGTATTTCTTCTTTGGGGAAATTTCTGTTCATTTTTTCTCCCCATTTCTTCATAGGGTGAGAATTTTTTTCTTGTAAAGGTATACAAATAGCTTGTATATTATGAGTTTTCACAACACAAGAGAGAAAATAAAGATAAAGGAAAGAAAGGGTTATGGTGGTGGTCTCGTGTGCGGGTAGGACACAGCAGTGGCATTTGGTGGCCGAGAGCTACCTCCCCAGGCTTTTCAGGATGATGGGCAAAAGACGAGCTACTGGCAGACTCTCTGATGTTGTCCAATCTCTCCCTTATGGCACAGTCATAGTCGTTGTTTTGACCGTAGTCCCAGTCATCAGAGTTCCATCATCCTAGTCTCCTCGCAGACCTCAGTCTCCAAAGTTTCAGTTCTCCTACTTGTCTTCAATGTCTCAGCATCAACTCTCTTGTCCTCAACATCTAGTCCTCAGTGTCTAGTCTTCATCTGCTTCCCAGAGTCTCATCCTTGGCATTTTCAGCAATGATTTTTCTCTTGTAAACTCAATTATTATCCTCTGGTATAAGGACTAAAAGCTTCAAAGTTTTATTTCCACCATAACATCAGCAAAATAGTGCTAGCAAAGCTACAAAAGTGATATGCATTTATTTAAATATCGAGGAATATAGAAATATCACTTGATTTATTTAGCGCTGATGCTTCAATCCTTTGCCAAGTATATTAAGTATTTATATATTTCTGTATTCTTTGATTCTAATAAGCAAACTTGTTAAAAAGTCTATGTGGTTTTACACAGAACAGGAATATTCTGACATAATATGTCACTATAAAAATTTCAAACCACTGTGTGGGCATAAAGAAGGCCCAACCCTGCTCTGCTAAGGCTTACTTCTGACTCTGTGCTCAGGGATAATTACTTGTGAAGTTTGAGGGATTAAATATGCTTACTAGGATCGAATGGAGGTCAACCACATGCAATGGATATGCCTTAATCCCTGTGCTATCTCTTGCACTTGTCACTTTGTATTTTGATCTTTAAAACAAGCAAAAAATAATCAGTAATATTGAGGTGGATGAAGTGTAGAAACATTAGAAAAAGAAGCTATCGGACCACCAGGTTGTGCTGTAAAGGAGTTTCTTGAGACAAAAATGAGTGGAACTCAGCAAGGCTGAATTAGGAGTTTTTATTACAGAAGCTGATGCAGTAACGAGAGATAAGACTAGTGTTCTACAGAACTCTTGATCAAGAGACCTACTGGGTCAAGTTTTAAAGGTGAAAATCATATTCTAGTCAGACAATAGATACAATGAGTAAGGAGGTGCTGGAGCTATGGTTAGCAAAGTAAATTTCAGAAGCAAATTAAGGTAGTAAATGCTTTAGTTGGCTTAAGGTCTCAGAGGAAAATGAAAGGCTGTGGTTATGGAAGACAATCATGAGTAGAGGTGGCTAGTAATTTCTACCTTTGTTTTAGCTAAACAATTTATTTATGGGCTGTACTTGTTAACAGATTACACCTGACCCTTGCAACAATGAAGAGGAGTTGCTTGTCTTCGGACAGGCTAGAAGGGGAATAAAAATGGAGTCTCTTAAATCAGGAGCCCTTAGAGCTCCTACTCCATTTAACAAGTGTTCCATAGACCCAGAAACAATGTCACAGCCCTTTGAAATGTATGGCTAGAGAGTAGGATTTTTGGTTCTATATCACGTACTTGAAAGTTTAATATAAACAAAATGTTCAAATGCTTTGGTTGTTCTATGTCATCAAGAAATCATGGGCAATGACTCAATTTGACAAGTGCTACCCAAATTTCTCACCTCAAAGTATTAAGACAGGAGAGATAAAAGCTATGCTTTGAGTATGTCTTTCTCTTCACTGAGATTATTTAAGCACACAGTTATCAGACATTTATTAGACATTTCAGAATTGCTATGTTAATTATATTCTTTTAAGTTTTAAAAATCAGTAACATTTTTATTAAAAAAATCTAACTTCTGAATGGGACACTTCCTCTTACAGAGATCTGCTCTGATACGTGTAAACAATTTTGGAATTTAGAATGTAGCATTTATTTTAATAAACTGTGAAGATAGGTCAAAAAGTTAGTGCATATGTTTTATGTGCCAAAGGCTTCAGTTGTATTCCCTGTACCACATACATAGTACACTGTACAGCTAAGGTAGTAACTCATCTAAACTGCAAGTTGTCCCAGAGGACTGCAAAATGGAGTCCCTGAATAAAATAGAAGTATTAGTAACAGAAATATGTTGTAGTTTTACAGTGCATCTTCAAAGAAGAAAATTCTGTATTTAAACTTGAATAATCAATTTTCTTCCATTTTTTCCAACTCAGTTTTAACTAACCCTAATGGTTCATATGTAAAATGAAATGATTCCAATAATACAATTCCAATATAACAAATTTATAGTTTTTTTTTACTGATTAGATTTTATTAGTATATGAATATTAATAAATAGCTTTTTTGATATACTAGTTTCAGTACTGATTATTCTACCAAGACTGTGCGCTCATTCAAATTTCTCACATGCTGCTTCTATTTACAAAATGTTACACTGGTCTCACCAATTCTAATGAATTTTTAATTGTGAGGTGATGATATGACTTTCTGTTAACACTCAAAACCTATCCATCATTAAATGTATTTTACAAACAGACTCCCTTCAGATCCTGATTACCTGGAGTTTGTGTATTCTTTTGACAACTTATCATTTGACTTCTTTGAAATAAAACAAGAAATACATGATTTTCCTTTTGGATTTCTTCTTTATTATGGTAACTTAAATTGCTGTTTCTCATTTACATGTAGTAACAACTTAATTGGATTGTTATCTTAGTTTCTCCTGGGAAATCCTCTCTGCATATGAAAGTCTGCATTTTAGACTCTCTCATGTTGATCCTGTTTATTTGCAAACATATATCTATTTATTATTCATTGAAAAACTGCCTGCCCATATTTTTGCATATTCTCATCTTTTAAGCTAAGAGAATCTTTGCAAATCATTTAAATATGTTTAAGATTCTCTCACTTTCCCAATTAAAATACTCTGGTTAGCTTACCTAAAAGATACCAGAAGATTAGTTATGAATATAATTTTTCTACTTCTTCATTTGAATAGTTTGCTTTATAAATGAAAACTTCTTTAAAAATCAGAGACTATTTGCACTCCACAAATAAAATCAAAGTTTTTTTTATCATTGTAGTGATTTGGATCACAGGATTACAGATTTTAATCTAGAATATTACTGAAGGAAAAGAGAAATGGATAATTTAAGAAAAAGTAAAATGGAAAAGATATTAAAATAAAAAATGGTTACAGGACAAGCCTGAAAAGAGGCATAAATAAGTTTTTCTAAGTTCAATTGTACTATGTCTTGAAATCTAATAACTCAGCATATTAGTTAAATTATATTGTTTTTGATTAAGCTAAAAATGTTTTCAATTACAATTAAAATTTTAAGTGTAATTTTAAATTTTAAATCGTGTCATATTTTACATATATAGACAAAATGATAAAAACGATTTCATTGTGTTTATATGGATACTACTTAACTTTCTGTGATCATTATTCAAATATGTACTCTAGACAAAAAATGCCCCATGGAGCAAGAACTGTAGATCTGTGCTCAAAGTACTTGATTAGAAAGTGTTGTCCTATTATTTTATATGCATTTTAAAATTTTGCTTGAAAACTTACTCTCTAGATGATCTAAACCATTTTTATTTTTCACAAAAAGCTTATACAAAATTTGTGATCTTGTATTCTGTATGACAATCATTTTCATTTTCCAAACTTGAATTAAGATTTTATTTTTAATCAAATTATATTTATATCACTTTGTATATATGTGGTGTACATTTTGTTTGATGCAGGTATGTGGACATATTTATACATAGCATACAATCATAATGCTTCATGACTGCCTCTGTTCAAAAAACATTAATTAGAATTGCTATCCTAACACATAGTTAGGATATAACTTCGTGAGTATGTACGTTAATGTGTGACGAATTGTGATCTATTTTCTTAAAAAATTGACTTCTGTAATATAATATTGCTGTCACTGTCCTCCCGTTGTTCAAAGATATGCTCGAGCGGGCCCAGTAACGTCTCCATTGGAGACTTTTTGTTGTTACTGTGTTTTGCATATCAAACACATCACAGGTAGCTTACCAGGCTCTGCCGTGCAGTTGAGATACTCTAGGTAGCTTGCTGGGCTCTCTGAGAGGGGCGAAGGAATCGAACTCGGGTCAGCCATGTTGGCTGCGTGCAAGGCAAATGCCCTACCATTATGCTATCACTCCACCTATAATCAATGTTCTGTATAGTAGCTATGTAGCATTCAATAGTTTTAAGTAAATTTAAGTATCATCACTTTTACTGCACAGCAAACCAAATCATTTTCCCTTATTTGTTTGGTTGTATCTTTTCTGTTTTTCTTTAGATTTCACAGATATACGATACCCAGCAATATGTTCTGTTCTGTCTGATAACTCATTTGACATATTATTTAGAAGGTCTACTCAAGCTGTCAAAAGTGGAAAAATTATTTTCTTAATCATTGGTGAGCAACATACATGTGTATGTTTGCATGTCTGAGAATTAGAAAGAGAAAGAGATGGAAACCAGGTACTAGCTTTTCTTCAAATATTGGTGGAATATTTGTGTTTCCACGTCATTTTTATTTTTAATTTTTTGTAATAATGCTACAGTAGAGATAAATATTTATGTTTGTATCTCTTTTTAGAGATACCCCCCTTTTTACTTTGGGAATACATGAAGATGATGGATTACTGGGTCATATAGGAGGGTTTAAAAATATACTTAATTAAATAACTGCAATTTATAAAGTCATTGATTGGTAGACTCTAGGCAGATGATATTTTGACACCAATCACAACTCCATGTCAACCTCCCTCCAAAAGTGTTCCCATGCTCCCTTCTTTCCCCTGGCCCCAACCTGCTGCCTTGACAGACATCTTTCAAAGTTCTCTGGTTGTACTTTAGATCTTATATTGTCAGTGTTGTTTATTCTGTACTTTGGTTATATACTTATACCTCTCTCCCACATTTCCACCAAAGTTCTCTGGTTGTAGTTTAAGATCTTATATTTCCAGTGTTGTTTATTCTGTGCTTTGATTATAGACTTATACCTCCCTCCCACATTTCCACCATAAACGAGGCCCCTGACCCTTGTTCTCCCATAACTTTCCTTTCTCTTTTATATTTTGCCCTCTTGATTTCTAGGAACTTCAATACTGTTTTATATAATGGGTGAACTAGGTAACACTGATGCATGAAAATATTTCTCCACATTATATACAGTATTTACCTCTTATTTTCTTGATCAACGTTTATCTGGCAGTGAGCAGAGATACTGTTAGAGACTGAGTCCTTTGACTCGCAATTTGTAGCACTGTCCTCCCATTGTTTGTCATTTTGCTCCAGAAGGCCCAGTAAAGTCTCCATTGTGACACTTGCTACTGTGATTGAATTTAAGTTAATAAGAAACCAAACAGACATGCAGGTATACTGTTTATTGCAAGCTTATCTACTAATCACCCAGAGACTATAAAACCCAGCTCCCAGAAGAGAACAGCGCAGTCTCCTGCCCCCGCACCAGGCTGTCCTCGCCTGGGGCCCCATGGAGGGAGCGGGTTGAGTTTCCCTCCCCGCCCCGACCAGCACTCCGGCAGCCGAAGACCTCCAGGACCAGTCACCACCATGCTGAGACCACTCTCCACACGCATGAAGGTACTGGCAGAGGAACAAAGACATGCGAGTCCCGGGGCTGATATCTCCAAGCCTGCTCGATCGAGGCTGAGCATCTTCCACCCAGATCCTCCAAAATCCAGTAGGCTGGGGTCACACCCACCAACTGGCCCCCTGGCGCCGTGTAATCCCATCAATGGCCAAGACCCAGAGACTATAAAACCCAGCTTCCGGAAGCGCGCAGCTACATTCATGACCCTGTGACCTCTTATTATCTTATTATTACTTTGGACAACCTGGCAGGTTACCAAATGTTACCTCCCCACACGGCAGAGTCTGGAAAACTCCCCGTGGCTTACCCAATGTGCCAAATACCAGTAACAATCATGGGTCTCATTCTCCTAACTCTCAAAGAGCCTTGAATATGCCACTTTTTAAAAAAATCTCAGGGCTACGACAAAGGAGACGTTACTGGGGCCTACTCGAGGCAATCGATGAATAACAGGATGGTAGTGATTGTGATCGTGATCTACTAATGAAAGAAAAACAGCACAGTATGGCTTATCTGACTCAGTACACTAGTCAAAGAAAGCAATTTTATTATTTTCATTATTTTTATATGAAAGGACCTACTGCTTCAGGTGTTGGGACTGGGGTCATTTCATCCACACAGAGATGCTCGGGATTATAATGTATATGACAACACAGGCAAATTCAGTGTCCAGAACCCATATTAGTGCAGTGTTCTGGCCTAGAATTGCTCAGGGTCACCAGAAACAGACCTGTTAGTTCTAGTAGTACCGTTTAATTAAAAGCTCAAATTCAGGGACTCATACATACTATAGATTTTTTTTTTCATTTGAGCTATCTCTTAAGCCTCCAGAAGAAGTTTTGAAGGAATAAAAACAAGAAAGGAGAAGTGTCTTTGCATGTAGGAGCAAGACGATACTGAGAGTAGATACAGAGGTGTAACAAAAAGAACATGCTTTTGTACTAACTTCATGTCTAATTAGCACGTTAAATCTCCATTCCCAGTTGATATTTGTAATATTAAATCTGACCAAAGTGTTGATTAAGGGTAAGTACAACTTGCCAAGATGGCAACAGGTGGTTTTATCTGGATGTCCTCATTGGAGTTTTTCCTTTTTGCTAAACATCCTGCTTCTGCTCTTATTTTCTTGATCAATGTTTATCTGACAGTGAGCAGTGATACTGTTAGAGACTGAGTCCTTTGACTCGCAATTTGTAGCACTGTCCTCCCATTGTTTGTCAATTTGCTCCAGAAGGCCCAGTAAAGTCTCCATTGTGAGACTTGCTACTGTGTTTGAATTTAAGTTAATAAGAAACCAAACAGACATTCAGGTATACTCAGAAACTAAGAATCTCTCCAAGATAAATATCCCTATTTTCAGATGGGTTCACTATTGTTTTTTACCAAATTATTAAAAGCCATACTACCTATATACTTCAAGGTCTTCCAAAATATCAAGGAAATGGGCATCCTTTTTAATGCTTCTATCAAGCCAACATTATGCCATAGCAAGAGCTATTGACATTATTACTACATTAGCAATAGCAAGAGCTATAGATGTTAATATAGAATAAAATAGCAGAATGAGGCATATTTAGTGCATATTGTTGCAAAGATTCTCAACTAAATCTTAATGAGAAATATTATCAATATTCTTAAGTATTATATACCATGATCAAGTAAAAATATTCTAAGGATGCAAGGATATTTCAATATAAGCAAATGAAATTATATATATATAGATATATATTAATCAAATGGACTTGAGCAATAGCACAGCAGTAGGGCATTTGCCTTTCGCAGGCCTGTCTGGCCAAGCCGGGTTTAATTCCTCCACCCCTCTCAGAGAGCCCAGGAAGCTAACGAGAGTATCTCGCCCACACAGCAAATCCTGGCAAGCTACCCATGAATATTCAATATGCCAAACACAGTAACAAGTCTCACAATGGAGACATTACCAGCCCGCTAGAGCAAATCGATGAACAACGGGAGGAGAGCGACAGTGACAGTGACTAATCAAATAACATATACTATATCAATACAAATAAAGAGAAAATCATAAGTTCTTATGAATAGGTGTTGAGAGTGATTTAACAAGTCTTAAAATCCATTAATGATTTAAAATAAAGGCTATTATTTGATCACGATCACAATCATCCTGTTGTTCCTCGATTACCTCGAGCAGGCACCAGTAAAGTCTCCTCGTCCTAGCCCTGAGATTTTAAAAAGTGTCATATTCAAGGATCTTTCAGGGTTAGGAGAATGAGACCCATCATTTTTACTGGTATTTGGCATATTAGGTACGTCATGGGAGTTTGCCAGACTCTGCCGTATGGGCAGGTTACATTCGGTAGCCTGCCAGGTTGTCCAATGTAAGAATGAGATAATAAGATGTTTCTTCCGGGAGCTGGATTTTATAGTCTCTGAGTCTTGGCCGTTGATGAGATTACACTGCGCTGGGGATCAGTTGGTAGGTGTGACCCCTGCCTACTGGAAGATGGAGGGTCTGGGTGGAGGATGCTCTGCCCCAATCCGAGCAGGCTTGGATATCTCAGCCCCAGGACCCGCATGCCTTTGTTCTTCTGCCGGTACCTTCATATGTGTGAAGAAGTCTCAGCATGGTTTTGGCTGGTTCTGGAAGTCTTCAACTGCTAGAGCTCTGCTCAGGGCAGAGTGTCCTCCACCCAGATCCTCCAGCTTCCAGTAGGCAGTAGGCAGGGGTCACACTCACCAGTGCCATGTAATCCCATCAACGGCCAAGACCCAGAGACTATAAAGCCCAGCTCCCAGAAGAAACAGCTCAGAGTCTCCTGCCCCTGCGCCTGGCTGTCCTCACCTGGGCCCTTGGAGGGGGGGCGGGTTGAGTTTCCCTCCCCACCCCGAGCAGAGCTCCCGCAGCCGAAGGTTTCCAGAAGGCTATCATTAATTGGGTAAAAAGAAATTTCTCAAGATAGTATTGACCATTTGAAATATATCCATAGCCAACATAATACTCAAGGTAAGATCAGGATGGTCCCAAGAAATAAGTTGTGCTGATAAAAATATTCACCACCTTTGTTTAGTAAAGTGATTGTTACTAGCTGTTAGAATGCATATAGATGTCCTTAATCATAGGATAGCAGTGTATGTTTCCACTTATTTTCATAAATAAGTTTTAAATTCTAACATTAAGAAAAATATCATGAAACCACTTTTGCCATTGCATAATTTATGTTATTTATATTAATGTTAAATTTATATTGATTAATTGAATTAATATATTAAAATTATACGAATTTTCTATGAATACTTTGCTCGAGCGGGCCCAGTAACGTCTCCATTGGAGACTTTGCTGTTACTGTGTTTGGCATATCGAATACATCACAGGGAGCTTGCCAGGCTCTGCCGTATGGGCGAGATACTCTCGGTAGCTTGCTGGGCTCTCCAGGAGGGGCAGAGGAATCGAATTCGGGTCAGCCATGTTGGCTGCATGCAAGGCAATCGCCCTACTGCTGTGCTATCGCTCCAGCCCTTGATACTCTCGGAGACTTGCTGGGCTCTCCGAGAGGGGTAGAGGAATCAAACCCTGCTCGGCCAGGCTAGCTGCGCACAAGGCAAACGACCTACCGCTGTGCTATCGCTCAGGATACCAAAATAACTCTTATAAGAAACTTGGCATAGATGGCTCTGCTGAGGGCTTTCTCATGGCTCTTTACTCAGAGTTCACTCCTGATGGTGCTCAATATACCATGTTTAAAGTTATGGGGATTCAACTGGGGTTGGTCACAAATAAAGAAAGAACCCTACCCTCTGTACGACTTATTCTAGTTCAGGCTTGTAGATTACCATCATCAACCCAGGCAGCTCAGGCAGAAGACAGAAATTATAAACCCCTATACTACAGGAGGCTGTTATTACTTCAAGTCATTTCTTTATCTCTTTTGTCTCCTCTCTCTCTCTATCCCTCACTGTCTCTGTGCTTGATGTCTCTCTCTCTCTCTTTCCTTTCTCTCTCACAAACACTTACTGTGTGGATTAATACATGCAAATGAAACTAACATGGGCATATTTGAGATAAAGAAGGAAATCAATACTTGAAAAATGCAAGTTCACATCGGGTGGACATATTGACTATAGCCAAGCCAGTTTAGATTTAGACATTTTGCTCATCAATATAGAAAAAATAATTTAAAGTGAAGTGCAAGACAATATTTTCCAAGGACTGATATTCTTAGTTAAATATATTTTTCTAGTTATCACTAATACAAATTTAAGTTTTAATCTACTCATGTAGTTATATTCTACTATATTGGCAACAGAAGCCTATATCTTAATTTTGATAAATATAGAGAAGTTTAGGTCATCAGTGTACACACTATATATGCACTGGAGCATTTTTCATATGAGTAAGCAGTGAGAACCAAGTTCAAAAAGAAAAATGACACTGTTTGTTCAGTTCTACATCAGAAAATTTTTGCTAAAATAAGTATTTGTGATTACTGGATCAAAGAGATAATTCAGAAGGAAAGGACATTCCCTTGCATCTGATCAACCATGTTTGATCCCTAGTATCCCATATGGTTCTCTGAGCCTGAAACAGTGATCACTGAGAACAGAGCCAGGAGAAAACTCAAACATTGCAGTATATCACCATAAAGCACTGCACTGTCACTGTCCTCCTGTTGTTCATGGATTTGCTCCCGCGGGCCCAATAACGGCTTCATTGTGAGACTTGTTGTTACTGTGTTTGGCATATGGAATATGTCACAGGTAGCTTGCCAGGCTTTGTCATGCCAGCGAGATACTATTGGTAGCTTGCCTGGCTCTCTGAGAGGGCGGATGAATCCAACTCAGGTCAGCCAAGTTGGCTGTGTGCAAAGCAAACGCCCTAATCGCTGTGCTATGATTCCAGAGATAACTTGTGATGACAAAAGCAATTTTACAAAATTTTTATAGCACAGCGGATAGGGCGTTTGCCTTGCACGCAGCCGACCTAGGTTTGATTCCCAGCATCCCATATGGTCCTCCGAGCACCGCCAGGAGTAAATCCTGAGTGCATGAACCAGGAGTAACTCCTGTGCATCGCTGGGTGTGACCCCCCCAGAAAAGCAAATAAATAAATAAATAAAAATGGGCTGGAGTGATAGCACAGCGGTAGGGTGTTTGCCTTGCACTCAGCCAACATGGCCGACCAGAGTTTGATTCCTCTGCCCCCCTCGGAGAGCCCGGCAAGCTACCGAGAGTATCTCGCCCGCAGGGCAGAGCCTGGCAAGTTACCCGTGATGTATTTATCTAAACACAGTAACAACAAAAGTCTCCAATGGAGACGTTACTAGGCCCGCTCGAGCAAATCGATGAACAACGGGAGAACAGTGCCAGTGACAGTGATTAAATTTTGCCTGTCGGGGTCCTGGCCAGTAGACCCCAGCAAACTGGAGTATGAAACCCCCGAAGTCGCAAGACTTACTCCATAAAAGGAAGGGAGTGGGTAGGAGATAAGCCTCTGACCTGGCTCTTTGTCACCACTGGATTCCTGGATTCCTGCTGCCACTGCTGCTGCAGAGAAGGAAAGCCACAGGGGAGGGAGGGTGTGGTCAAGCAGTTCTCCTTTTATTGGCCCCTAACCAGGGGTTCTTATACATACACTGGGGGCTGGGGGGGCAATCCCACTTCAGCACGGTTCCCTGGTACAGCCCACCTCTCAGGCTTCTCAGGTAGGGCTCATACAGATGTCAGTTAATGATTTACATATCTTGCTCTTAGGGCCAGGTTAACAATATAAGTAGGTAGGTACAGTCATGTCCCTTGTTCTTAACCAGAGAGCCTGCCTGTGGAGAGTGCTAGAGCAGGCCCCCTGGATCTTTGTAAACAGGGCTGGCTCTTGCTTCCAGGGGCAGGAGATCTGGTCAAAGTCTAAGGCTTGCTGCTGAGACCCAACATTACCTATTAGTAAATAGTATAAGTTTAATAAATGCATCATTAAAAATAATTTAAATATTAGGAAAGAGTGGGCTGGAGTGTAGCACAGCGGTAGAGCATTGCCTTGCGCGCAGCCATCCCGGCCAGGCCAAGTTTGATTCCTCTGCCCCTCTCGGAGAGCCTGGCAAGCTACCGAGAGTATCTCGGTAAAGCCTGGCAAGCTACCTGTGATGTATTCAATATGCCAAACACAGTAACAACAAGTCTCAAAAATGGAGATATTACTGGGCCCGCTCGAGAAAATCAATGAACAACAGGAAGACAGTGTTTGTTTGTTCAGGAAAGAGTATTTTTAAAAACTTATGCATAGCTTATTTACATATTTTTATTTCAATTATATCATCAACAATTCAGTGAACCTAATAAAATCCTAATAAAATCCTTTTATTAATTTTAACTAATAGCTTCCATGTCATATGCTCTTTTGAGGAAATTAGCTTATACAGGAAGCCATAGCATTACAAATGATGTATAACATTCATTACCTTATACATTATACATTGATTTGTATCAATATCTCTTTCAAATTTAAAACAACATTCATCTTATTTAATCAAATATTCTTGTAAGGTATTAGAATTTAAGAGTAATAAATATATAACTGTGTACTGCTATATTAAATTATCACATAAAATGCCTTAGAAACCTCTTTAATAATGAAGATGCATCTCTTTGAGCAGATCTATTTCTAAATTTAAAGTAAAAATAATTTTGCTTGTAGACCAATAGAGAATACAGAAAAATATTTTTCTAAATGTTTCTCTTTAAAAACAAAGTTTTTAACTTTGTTATAAAAGATGTCTTATAAAACATAATGTTTGATGTCTATCTGTGTATGACCTTACAAAATAACCACATTTTCCTTTAAACTCATATTTTTCCTTGCTTGTTTAGTGCCTGAATTTTACATATTTTTTTCTACTTAATCTACTTAAAATATGTAACATTTTATAACTTTCTCTTGAAAAATGGACTTTGTTTTCTTTTTTTCCTCCTAAACTAATGGACTATTTAACTGAAATGTACTTTTCATCTTAACTGAGGGTTCTGAGGTGATGTCTCAATTGATGTTGATGTAAGAAAGTATAAGGAAATGTGACTTATTGGAAATAAGACTGAATGATGAGTAATTCTAAAAATCACAATAAACGAATATGTAAAATTAAATTAGTGAATAAAACACCTCATTCCTATTTTAACATTTATAAAATAAAGATAATTGACACCATATATATCTTACTGAATGATGACAAGTGTTCTTACAATACAAGCATAAGAATTAGTGCAGAAAAATCATTGCATAAAAATTATGGTAAAGTTAGTTACAGATAATAAAGACCCTCTTCAGTGAAATTCAATTTTTCTAGTTAAATATATTCTATATATTATTAATCATTAGTGATTAAACAGAAATCATAATTGAAATATTAATATTGAATTAAACTAACTGTCCTACAATTTTATTAAATCCGACTAATAAATTATTTAATAAACACTGTGATAAAGGTATTAATTATATAACATCATTAACTTTTATTTTAACAATTATTCTATTAATCAATATCATCAAAATAAAATTAGAGTTGTTAAATTAAACTTGTCATGCATGACTTTACTAATATAGAAATCACTAATAAAAAAACTAAGATTAAATATTAGATATACTTTTATTCATGTCAATCAACTATGAGGAAACCTTTTCCTGCCACATTCATTTTGCACACTTACTATTATTTTTTAAATTTTATTGAATCACCGTGAGATAGTTACAAGCTTTCATGCTTGGGTTACAATCACACAGTGATCAAATACCCATCCCTCCACCAGTGAACATTCCCCAACATCAATATCCCCAATATGCCCTCCCTTTTCCCTCCCTCCCCCTGCCTCCATGGCAGAAAATATTCCCCATACTCTCTCTTTACTTTTGGGCATTATGGTTTGCAATACAGATACTGAGAGGTTATCATGTTTTGTCCATTATCTATTTTCAACAACATCTTCCATCCCAACCAATTCCTCCAGCCATCATTTTCTTATTGATCCCTTCTCTATTCCAGCTGCCTTCTCCCCTCCTCTTATAAGGCAGGCTTCCAGCTATGGAGCAATATTCCTGGCCCTTGTATCTACTATCTTTGGGTGTCAGCCTCATGTTCATTGCAGCACTGTTCACTATAGCCAAAATCCGGAAGCAACCAAGTGCCCTAGAACAGATGACTGGTTAAAGAAACTTGGTACATCAACACAATGAAATGCTATGCAGCTGTTAGGAGAGATGAAGTCATGAAATTTGCTTTTCAATGGATAAACATGGAGAGTATCATGCTAAGTGAAATAAGTCAGAAAGAGAGGGACAGTTGTGGAAGTACTGCACTCATTTGGTGGAGTATAAAATAACATTTTGCACACTTATAATAGCATTCATGAGCCATAGAATATATGTAGATGGGCCATTGGGAAGTGAATAAGCATCTCATGCTCTACCGACTAAGCTAGAGAGGCAGTCTCATTGGTTGTTAATAACAAGCATATTATTCTGTTCTGATACCCAGGCTGGACTGTATATCATATCATGGTCTGTAAACATTGTATAGGCTATAAGTTCTCCGCTATTGGTGTAAATTCAAAGAGGGCAAATGTAGTAACACACATTAACTGCATAAATATTTTGCCAAAGAAAACAGGTTACCAAAAGACACAAGTAGCTATTTCTTTTTTTGTGTTTGGTTGTTTGTTTTGGGTAGAAGTGCTGAGGGTTTACTCCTGAATCTGTTCTAATGTATCACTCCTGGTGGTGCTAGGGGCCTCTAAGGATTGCCAGGGATTTAACCTTTCTGGAAGTGTGCAGGGAAAACAGCTCTCCTACTGTTTTAACTCTGGCTTCAAAAAAATATTTTCATCCTCACTAATTATTAGGGAAATGCAAATCAAAATCACAAAATATTACTTTATATTATTAAAAGGACTTTCCAGAAAGTCAAAATACAGGTGTTTCATAGGATGTGGTACAAAGAAAAATCCTTATAGATACTGTTGGTGGAACTATAAACTATTGGAATCATTATGTAGGGTATTAAGGAAATTCTTTAAGCAGTAGTGAGAAATGTGGCATATGACTTATTCCACTTCTAGCAGTTTTCTAGAATAATATTTAAAGTTTAATTAGAATAAATACTAATGCCACTATTTTATTATTATTATTGCAGTAATAGACAAGATATGAAACCGAGGCTTCCATTAATGAAGTGATAGATAAAATGTTTAAGGACCAGAGAGAGTAGAGTGGAGAAAATGTTTGTTTTGCACACTGTCAATCTCGGATTAAAACCGGGCAATCAGCTGTTTCCAGAAATTGCCAGGAGAGATCCCAGAGAACAGAGCCAGGATTAAGACAGAGACTGGAATAAGAACAGGGTGTAGCACCAAGACAAAACCAAACCCAAAGATGAATTTATAGTATAATGGAATTCTACTCATTTATTAGAAGATTTATTATTTCATCAAAAAATCTAGAAATTGAATTCCCATATGACCCATCAATACCACTTCTAGGAATAAAGTCCAGGGTGCAAAAAAATCACAGTGGAAGTGACATCTTCACCTACTTGTTCATTGCAGCACTGTTCACAATAGCCAGAACCTGGAAACAACCTGAGTGCCTGAGAACAGACGACTGGTTAAAAAAACTTTGGTCCAACTACGCGATGGAATACTATGCAGCCATTAGAAAAGATTACGTCATGAAATTTGCTTATAAGTGAATGAACATGGAGAGTATCATGCTAAGTGAAAAGAGTCAGAAAGAGAAAAACAGACATAGAATAACTGCACTCATTTGGAGAATATAAAATATGATAATATGAGACTAACACTCAAGGATAGTAGAGACAGGGCCAGGAAGATTGCTCCATGCTTGTCAGCCTGCCTCATGAACTGGGGGAATCACAAAGTCAATTAATTTTGGAGGGATAGCTCTAGATGTGTGCTGAAAGTAGATAAAGAAACAAACATAATGGCCTCTCAGTATCTGTATTGCAAACCATAATGCTAAAACAAAAACCAAACCAAAAGAAGAGAGAAAGGACAAAATTGTATGCCATAGAGGTAAGGGATGGGGTCAGGTGGGGGTGGTGGAAGTTGATATTGGTGACATTGGTGGTGGAAAATATACACTGATGTAGGGATGGATGTTCGATAATTGTATGACTGAAACTGAATCATGAAAGCTTTCTAACTCCACGTCAGGGTAATTAAATAAAAAATGAAAGAAGGGTTATTATTTGCTGTTATGATATAGATAGTCCTACAAGATTCTTTGTTTTAAAAAAGATAGTGAAAAACACAAATTACAGAATATTTTTCTAGTTAGAAGATACAAAGATACAAATGAAGAAAAAAAATTATATTTAGACAACACCATGATGGTTGTCAGAGAAGATAATGAAGGATGATAAAATGGGAAAGAAGCTAATTATATAGGAGAATATTAATCAATTATGAAGTGATCATACTGTAGAATCTACATGTAAGTCAGATATGACACCTATATAATATTGAAGTCACTTAATTATAAAATTATTTTATAGCTCAAAATGATAGTTATTAAATAATATTTTTAAATCTGAATTGGCATCTACAAAGACAAATATAACTAAAAGTATACTTTGTTTAGTGTCTTCCCTCCTACCTCTTAATAACATTAATCATGGCATAAGCTATAAATCATTGAATGATATGAAAAAATAAACTCTAAATTAATGGAAAGACAAGTTGTCGTTATTGACTCAAAAAATAATTACTTATAAAATGCATTTCCTGAAGTGATAGGCATAGCTAATGAATTATGCTAATCCAGAAATATGCTATATAGCTTAGAATAGTGATTTTTATAAAATGTTATAAAGAATTCAATGGAAAATTTATTCTTTAATTAAAAAAGATTACTGGAATAACAGAATATGAAAATTAATACATATAAATATTCACAGATGTACAACTGAAATTTACTTCAATCCTTACATTAAACCATGCCATAATAGATATGTAAATGAATCAGTAAGATCCTCAAATTTAAAGAAATCAGAATAAATATACATGTATATATAAACTGTAGCACTGTAGCACTGTCATCCCCTTGTTCATCGATTTGCTCAAGCAGGTACCAGTGACGTCTCCATTGTGAGACTTGTTATTACTGTTTTTAGCATATTGGATACAACATGGGGAGCTTGCCATGCTCTGCTGTGCAGGCAGGAGACTCTTGGTAGCTTGCCAGGCTCTCTGAGATGGTCGGAGGAATTGAACCTGGGTCAGCCACGTGCAAGGCAAATGTCCTACCTGCTATGCTATAACTCCAGCCCATATATAAGCTAGCATTGCAGCACTGTCCTCCTGTTGTTCATCAATTTGCTCAAGCAGGCACCAGTAACGTCTCCATTGTTTGCAAAGTAAACATCCTACCCTCTGTGTTACTGCTCCAGCCAATATATAAACTAAAATTATAAAGTCAATAAAGTATGAAAACTTTCTTGCACCCTTACATATGAAACCATTTACTTCATTTATACAATAAAACATTGTAAAGTTCAACTTCATCGAATTTTAAAGCTAGATTTTGATTTGCATCCCAACTAGGAAACATTTCACTTAAAGATTTGCAAGCATCTTTTTCTTCCTTCTTATAGGCTTGAGAGTTTCAATTCTTTTTTTTGTTTTTATTTTTCTGAAAAAATATTATGAATATTCTTATTCCTAAACTATATTTGTTATTTCACTGAATTGGGTATAGAGGTGGGTAGTCTTCTAAGTAGTTCTCAGAAAACCCAGGGCTACTGCTCATGATTCACAGTCAACCATGTTGACAGTTCAAGGTTTGGTCCTGACGTGCTGGACCCACTCACACATTATCAGTAGTACTTGGGGACTCTAAGATTATGTCAGGTAAAGCTTCAGAGTCCAGGTTGTGGTGAGATCAATTTCAGGTCCTCTCTATGTCTCTATGTCTCTTATAGTTTCTATTGGTCATTTGCAGGTTTTCCTCAATTGGGCTTCAACAGTACTGCATTCTTTCTTCAAGGGAGTAATATGAGTCTCAAAGACAAGTTTTACTAGAAATAGAATGTGTTATGATATAATCAGTAGAGGTCATTCTATTGTTATTGTATCATTTTACTTTTTCTAAGGAGTTAATTACAGACAATAATTATTGATAGGGCTGGCGATAGAGTTCAGTGTTTTGCTCACATATGGTCTATTCACAAAGCATTGCCAGGAGATATCCCTGAGCATTTGTTATCTTGTATTTTGATGTTTTGTAAAAAAGAAAAAGAAAACTCTTTAATTTGGTGGGGCGTTGGTTCACAACAGTGCTCAGGGGCCTGGAGACCATCAGTCTTGGCAATGCTCTACTGTGCCAGGCAGTTTGATACTTAGCCTGGCAATGTGGTTCTGTTTTACTTGGCAATGCAGAGCCACCAGAGCTACACCCAACTGTGCTGGTGTGTGGGCTGGTGTGTATGGGTGTGAGCTTGCATGAATATGGTACCAGGGTTTGAACTCTGGTCCTTATGCATTCGAAGCACTCCTTTCTATTACATGTAAGCCTATTTTATGATTTATTATGTTTTGTGTCTCTGTGTGTGTTGTTTTAGCTGCTGATTATTTTCTAGACTCACTCCCACCCTCAGATGAGTCTTTATGTGAAATTTTAATGGAATTTTGTACAAAGTACTTATTTTAGCATATTTTATGTGGTTGTAGATAAGTATTTCTCAACCAGGGAACATACAGTTTGATCCCTTTGGAAGCATCCAGGATTTGCCAAGGGGTCACCAGTGAACATTTCACAGTACAAGACAAGGAAGTCACAGGAAGAAAATAACATCAAAATGTTACCACAGTGAGAAAAAGCTTGAGAAACCTCATTCTAAATCATGTGATTTTAATATCCACGTATTTGCTCAGGAGCCAGGAATATTTTTTCAGTATTTGCAAATAAATGTATTTGCATGATATATTGGAATAGCTTAAACTTTCCTTCTGAATTTCAATTAGACCATTAACCACATAAGTTTAAGAACATAGTAATGTACCCCATGAGCATATTTTATTTGAATATTTAAAATGCAAAAAACACAAGTGAATGTACCTTATAAATGCTTCCCTAATCAAAAACAACATTGATAACAAACTGCAATTCTCACTGGACACAAACATTTTCTACCAATTCTTCCTAAAAGTAACCACCACACTAGGGCCTTGCGCCTAAGGGTACTTTGTAAGACTCTTAACTTTATAAAATATATATACATATATATATAATTGTTACTACTTAGGTATAGGTATATTATCAATTTAATGTTACACAAAATCCATGCATGTAATTACATTAAGTACACACGGCTATAATATATTCCATTGCATGACTATTATTTACTAATACATTTACTTGAGTGTTTGTGTTCCAGGACTGTTTTAAAAGTGTTATTATGTAATTATATAAAAGCAATTCTCATTTGTTTATAGTTAGAGTAAGAGTGGAGCTGTTACATCAAACATTTGCATGGACCAAGGAAATAGCTCCAAGGACTAGACTACATGTTTCATTCACAATAAATCAAGAATTTGATCTCTGGAAGTATATGGTACTCCAATTAGCGCTATGGTGACCCTATTAATTGGAGTCTGCAGGCTAAACAATTGTCCAAAGTTTATATAGCAAATTTATGTCCCTGCAGCATACAACAGAGCTTCTCATTTCTGTGGGGGGAGAACACTCCCAATTTTTATGGCTCTCTGTTCAGGTTTTATTCCTTGTGTACCTCAGGAGAATGTACAATGGTGTGGGACATCCAACCAGGGTAGGCCGTTTGGAAAGCAACACTTAACCCCCTGAAATTGTTCTCCTGTGCAAATGCATTTTATTTTCTTATAAATTTATGTTATTCTCAAGATTAAATATAAAGGAAAGTGTTATTTTTATCTGTTTATATAGATCTGTCATATACTCTTATTTACAGTTTTATTTATTTTTTAAAATTATTTATCAGTTTTCCTTCTTTGCAATTGGAATACGCAGTTCAAGAACTAACAGGCAGTCCCTGGGTCACATCTTAAGCAGAAGTTTGTAGAGTATAAGTATATCAGTCATCTCAAAAGCTAAGCCCTTCTTTTAATTTCTCTTCATTATTGATTTTGTCATTTTCCAATTCTTTGAAATTTCTCTAATTCTATCAAAATCAATTTACATTATAATTTTCCTATATCATATAATTCTCTGCATGAGTTTGTTGGTGCAATTTACTTAGACCTCCTTTACTAGAAATAAAACTAATAATACACCTTTCAAGAATGTCAAGTACTTTTATTATTTCTAGATTAAATTGTCTAGTCTAAAAGCTTCAAACATCAGTATGCATGACTGGCAAGAAAAAAAAAAGTCTTGTGACCTTTTTATAATGTTCCAAATATCAGAATTCCAGATCTAGATTTAACTTTTATTTATAAAATAGAAAATAATATTTTTACATAATTTTAAAATTTAGTGATTGAGGTGCTCTGATTTACTGCATTTTTAGCAATGATTTTCTGTGTATATAATAACCATTACATTTTTGACATAATTTTATAGTCAAAAGCTTTTTTTTCTTTAATTTTATTGAATCATTGTGAGATAGTTACAAGCTTTCATGTTTGGGTTACAGTCACACAATAATCAAACACCTATCCCTCCACCAGTGCATATTCCCCACCAACAATATCCCCGGTATACACTCCTTTCCCATCCTCCCCCTGCCACCATGGCAGACACGATTCCCCATAATCTCTCTCTACTTTTGGACATTATGGTTTGCAATACCAAGCCTGAGAGATTGTCATGTTTGGTCCTTTATCTACTTTCTGCACACATCTCCCATCCCGACCGATTCCTCCAGCCATCTTTTTCGTAGTGATCTCTTCTCTATTACAATTACATTCTCCTCTTTGCTCATGATGAAGGCTTCCAGCTATGGAGCAATCTATCTGTCCCGTGTATCTACTATCCCTAGGTGTCAGCCTCGTGTTTTGTTGTTTTATAATCTACAAATGAGTGCAGTCTTTCTATGTTTGTCCCTTTCTGACTCATTTCACTTAGCATGTTACTCTCCATGTCTATCCATTTATAAGCAAAGTTCATGACTTCTTCTCTCCTGACAACTGCATAGTATTACATTGTGTAGATGTACCAAAGTTTCCTTAACCAATCATCTGTTCTAGGGTACTTGGGTTGTTTCGAGATTTTGGCTATTGTGAACAGTGCTGCAATGAACATATAGGTACAGATGCCATTTATGCTGTGCTTTTTTGCATCCTCGGGATATATTCCCAGAAGTGGTATCGAGGGGTGATATGGAAGCTCAATTTCTAGTTTTTGAAGGACTTTCTATATTGTTTTCCAGAAAGGCTGGACTAGTGGCCATTCCCACCAACAGTGAAAAAGTGTCCCTTTTTCCCCACATCCACGCCAGCACTGGTTGCTTTTGTCCTTTTGAATATGTGCCAGTCTCTGTGGTGTGAAATGATATCTCATTGTTTTGATTTGAATCTCCCTGATGGCTAGCAATGTGGAGCATTTTTTCATGTGTCTTTTGGCCATTTGTATTTCTTTTTTGAGAAAACTTCTGTTCATTTCTTCTCTCCATTTTTCAATGGGATTGGAGGATTTTTTTTGTACAATTCTACTAGTGTCCTGGATATTAATCCCTTATCAGATAGGTATTGGATAAATATTCTTTCCCATTCTGTGGGCTCTTTATTTTGGTCACTGATTCTTTTGAAGTGCAAAGGCTTCTTAGTTTGATGTAGTACCATTTGTTTATGTTTGCTTCCACTTGCATGGTCAGTCCTGTTTCATCCTTAAAGATATTTTTAGCTTCAATGTCATGGAGAGTTTTGCCTACATTTTCCTCTATTTACCTTATGGATTCATGTCTGATACTGAGATCTTTAATTCACTTTGATTTGACTTTTGTGCCTGGCATTAGACAGAGGTAAGAGTACATTTTTTTACAGATAGCTATCCAGTTTTCCCAGCATCACTTGTTGAAGAGGCTTTCCTTGTTATACTTCACATTGCTTGCTCCTTTGTCAAAAATTAAGTAGCCATATATTTGGGGGTCTGTGACAGAATATTCAACTCTGTTCCATTGCTTGGCAGGTCTGTTTCTAGTCCAGTACGTGCTATCTTAATTACAACTGCTTTGTATTGCATTTGGGGAGTGTGATGCCATCCATCTTCTTTTTCCCAAGTATTGTTTTAGCTATTCTTGGTGGATTATTGTTCCATTTGAATTTCAGGAGTATTTTGTCTATTTCTTTGAAAAAATCCATGGGTATCCTGATAGGGACCACATTGATAGGGACCACATTGAGTTTGTATAGTGCTTTGTGCAGTATTGCCATTTTGATAATGTTAACCTTCACTATCTATGAGCAGGGGATGTGTTTCCATTTCCTAGTGTCCTCTTATATTTCTTGAAGTAGTGTTTTGTAATTTTCCTTTTATAGGTCCTTCATCTCTTTGGTTAGGCTGATTCTGAGGTGCTTGATTTTTTGAGGTACTATTGTGAACGGGATTGTTTTTTTTTTAATCTCTTTCATTATTTGTTTATAAGAAAGCCATTGACTTTTGGGTGTTGATTTTGTAGCCTGCCACTTTTCTAAACTGACCTATTGTTTCTAGGAACTTTTCTGTAGAATCTTTAGTGTTTTCTAAGTATAGTATCATATTGTCTGCAAATAGTGATAGTTTGACCTCTTCCTTTCCTATCTGTATTCCCTTGATACCTTTCTCTTGCCTAAGGGCAATGGCCAGGAATTCCAGTACTATTTTGAATAGGAGTGGCAAAAGTGCGCAACCTTGTCTTGTGCCTGATCTTAGAGGGAAGGCTTTTAGTTTTTACCCATTGAGAATGATACTTTCCATGGGCTTGTGGTAGATGGCTTTGACTATATTGAGGAAAGTTACTTAATGCCTATTTTGCTGAGAGTTTTCATCATAAACGGGTGCTACATCTTTTCAAATACTTTCTCTGTGACTATTGATATGATCATATGGTTTTTATCTTTTCTTTTGTTGATATGATGGATTATGTTGATTGATTTTTCAAATGTTAAACCATCCTTGCATCCCTGGATTGAATACTACTTGGTCATGGTGTATGATCTTTTTGATGAGTCATTGGATTCTATTGCGGATCTTTGTGTCTGTGTTCATCAGGGATATCGGCCTTTAATTCTCTTTCTTTGAGGTATCTGTCTGCTTTTGGTATCAGGATGATATTTGCTTCATAGGACCTGTTCAGAAGTGTTTTTTTTATACTTCAATTTTGTGGGAAAGCTTAAAGAGGATTGGGAGTAAGTGCTCTTTAAGGATTTGGAAGATCTCACTCGTGAATCCATCTAGGACAGGACTTTTGTGCTTGAAGAGACTTTATTACCGGTTCTATTTCCTTGATGGTGGTAGGACTCTTCAGGTATTCCAGGTCTTCTCAGTTCAGCCTTGGGAGGCTATACGAATCTAGGAATTTATACATTTCCTCGAGGTTTTCGTGTTCCATGGCATAAAGCTACTCAAAGTATTCCCTGAGGATCATTTGAATTTATTTTCTGTTGTAATGACCCCCTTTTCATTTCTCATTGGGTTTATTAGGGTTTTCTTTTCTCTCCCTTTCTTTGTGAGTCTTGCTAGAGGCTTATTGATCTTGTTTATTTTCTCAAAGAACAAGTTCTTGGTTTCATTGAACTTTCATATTGTTTTTTGGGTTTCCATCTCGTTGATTTCTGCTCTGAGTTTTATTATTTACTTACTCCTGTTCATATTGGGCTCTTTTTGCTGTTCATTCTCCAAGCTCTTAAACTGAGAGGTTAGGTTACTTATGTGGGATCACTCCTTCTTCCTAAGGAATGCTTGTAGAGCTAAAAACTTTCCTCTTCACACAGCTTTTGCTGTGTACCACAAGTTTTGGTAACTTGTGTCCTCATTTTCATTCATTTCCAGAAATCTTTTGATTTCCTCTTTTATTTCCTTTCTAAGCCACTCGTTGTCCAAAAGTGAACTGTTCTACAGAATGGGAAAGGATATTCACCCAATACAAATCCAACAAGGGGTTGATATCAAGGATATCCAAAGTATTGGTCGAACTCCACAAGAAGAAAACATCCAACTCCCTCAATAAAAAGGCATGATGAAATGAACAGAAACTTTCTCAAAGAAGAAATTTGAATGGCAAAAAGGCACATGAGAAAATACTCTACATCATTAATCATCAGGGAGATGCAGATCAAAACCACAATGAGATATCATCTCACACCACAGAGACTGGCCCACATCCAAAAGAACAAAAGCCGGTGTTGGTGCAGATGTGGCAAGAAAGGGATCCTCCTTCACTGCTGGTGGGAATGTCGACTGGTTCAGTCCTTTTGGAAAACAGTATGGACGACACTCAAAAAATTAGAACTTGAGCTCCCATTTGACCCAGCTATACCACTCCTGGGAATATATCCCAGAGAGGCAAAAAAGTATAGCTGTAGTGACATCTTCACTTGTTTGTTCATTGCAGCACTCTTTACAATAGCCAGAATCTGGAAAAAACCTAGGTGTCCAGGTTGATGACAGGTTAAAGAATCTTTAGTACATCTACACAATGGAGTACTATGTAGCTGTTAGAAAAGATGAAGTCATAAAATTTACATACAAGCGGTACTACATGGAAAGTATCATGCTAAGCAAAATGAATCAGAAAGAGAGGGACAGACATAGGAAGATTGCGTTCAGCTGGGGGACATAAAGTAACAAAATAGGAGAGCAACACCCAAGAATAGCCGAGATAAGTACCAGGAGGTTCACTCCATGGCTTGGAGGCCAGGCACACATGCTAGAGGAAAAGGAAGCTCAAATAGAGAAGGGAGATCCTCCCAGGATGGGAGATGCATCCTGAAAGTGGACTATGGATCAAACATTATTGGCACTCAATGCAAACCACAGCACCCAAAAGGAGAGAGGGAACAAGGGAAATGCCTTGCCACAGAAGCAGGGTGGAATGGGGGGATGGGGTGTGGGAGGGATACTGGCATCAGTGCTGGTGGAAAATGGGCACTGGTGGAGGGATGGGTACTCAATCACTGTATAACTGAAACCCAAGCACAAAAATTTGTAAGTCTACAACTGTATCTCATGCTGTTTCACTAATAAAAATTAAAAAACATATTCATTCATTCATTCATCATCCTGTTAATCGTCGATTGCCTCGAGCAGGCCCCAGTAATGTCTCTTTCATCCTAGCCCTGAGATTCAGAGACTCAGAGACTACAAAATGCAGCTCCCGGACGAGACCACTGCAGTCAGTCTCCTGCCCCTGCGCCTGGCTGTTCCTCGCCGGGGTCCCTTGGAGGGGAGCGGGTTGAGATTTCCTCCCCACCCCGAACAGGGCTCCGGCAGCCGAAGACCTCCAGGACCAGCCACCACCATGCTGAGACCACTCTCCGCACACATGAAGGTACTGGCAGAGGGACAAAGCCACGCGGGTTCCGGGGCCGAGATCTCCAAGCCTACTCGAATTGGAGTCGAGCATCCTCCACCCAGATCCTCCAAATTCCAGTAGGCGGAGGTCACACCCACCACCTGGCCCCCTGGCGCCGTGTAATCCCATCAGCGGCCAAGACTCAGAGACTACAAAATGCAGCTCCCGGACGAGACCAGTGCAGTCAGTCTCCTGCCCCTGCGCCTGGCTGTTCCTCGCCAGGGTCCTTTGGAGGGGAGCGGGTTGAGCTTTCCTCCCCACCCCGAACAGGGCTCCGGCAGCCGAAGACCTCCAGGACCAGCCACCACCATGCTGAGACCACTCTCCGCACACATGAAGGTACTGGCAGAGGGACAAAGCCACGTGGGTTCCGGGGCCGAGATCTCCAAGCCTACTCGAATTGGAGTCGAGCATCCTCCACCCAGATCCTCCAAATTCCAGTAGGCAGGGGTCACACCCACCACCTGGCCCCCTGGCGCCGTGTAATCCCATCAGCGGCCAAGACTCAGAGACTACAAAATGCAGCTCCCGGACGAGACCAGTGCAGTCAGTCTCCTGCCCCTGCGCCTGGCTGTTCCTCGCCAGGGTCCCTTGGAGGGGAGCGGGTTGAGCTTTCCTCCCCACCCTGAACAGGGCTCCGGCAGCTGAAGACCTCCAGGACCAGCCACCACCATGCTGAGACCACTCTCCGCACACATGAAGGTACTGGCAGAGGGACAAAGCCACGTGGGTTCCGGGGCCGAGATCTCCAAGCCTACTCGAATTGGAGTCGAGCATCCTCCACCCAGATCCTCCAAATTCCAGTAGGCGGGGGTCACACCCACCACCTGGCCCCCTGGCGCCGTGTAATCCCATCAGCGGCCAACACTCAGAGACTACAAAATGTAGCTCCCGGAACCGCGCGGCCACATTCGCGGCCGCGCGACATCTTATCAGAATATCTTTTTATGATATCTCATTATCTCATTCCTACTCTGGACAAACTTGCAGGCTATCGAATATAGCCTGCCCACAGGGCAGAGTCTGGCAAACTCCCCGTGGCGCACCAAATATGCCAAATACCAGTAAAAAACACATACAACACAAAATTCAGTACTCTGAAAAAAAAAAGTGAACTGTTTAATTTCCAGATGTTTGACATAGTTTTCTGTTTGTGTATGTGTGATTTACTTCTAATTTTACTGCATTGCGGTCTGAGAAGTTTGTTGATACAGTCTTTATTTTCTTAATTTTATGGAGGTATGTTTCTTGGCTCAGTATATGGTCTCTCTTAGAGAATGTTCCATGCACACTTCAGAAGAATGTATATTCAGCTTTTTGAGGATGAAGTGTCTTGTATATATCCACTAAGTGCCTTTCTTTCATTTTTCCCCTCAGATAAAATATATTCTTGCTAATCTTGAGTCTGGTTGATCTATCAAGAGGTGATAAAGCAGTGTTGAAGTCTCCCACTAGTATTTTTTCCCCACTAGTATTGTGTTGCTATCCATGTCTGTCTCCAAGTCTATGAGTAGTTGTTTTAAGTACTTTTTCTGTCCTTCATTGGGTGCATGTACATTTAGTATTGTAAGTACTTCCTTTTGTACAGATTCTTTGATCAATAAGAAATGGCCTTCACTATGTCCTGTGACCTTCTTCAGTCTGAAATAAATGTGATCTGATAGTAGGATGGCGACCCCAAATTTGTATTGAGAGTTGTTTGCCTGTAGGATTGTTTTCCAGCCTTTAACTCTGAGTCTGTGTTTGCTCTGACTATTGAGATGTGTTTCTTGCAGGCAGCAGAATGTTGGATTCAATTTTCTAACCCATCCTGCCACTCTGTGTCTTTTAATTGATGCGTTTAGACCACTGACATTGAGAGAGATTATTTTTATGGGGTTTTGTTCCATTTTTCTGTTGAAATTTGGTGTATTTGAGGGGCCTGTCTTGTCTTAAAGTAGCCCATTTAGTTATTCTTGTAACCATGGTTTTGATTCTATGAAGTTTATGAGCTGTTGTTTGTTTGTGAAACTGTGTTCTTCCTTCTGTTATGAATGAGAGTCTCGCTGGGTAAAGTATTTTTGGTGAGGCGTTCATTTCATTGAGTTTTTTCATTATATCCCACCATTGTTTTTGGGCCGTGAGGGTTTCATCAGACAAATCGGCTATGAATCTTAAGGATCTTCCTTTATAGGAAATTTCTTTATTTGATCTTGATGCTTTCAGAATTTTGTCTCTATCTAAGGTTTTGGTCATTTTGATCAGGATATTTCTTGGGTTACTTTTATTCGGATGTCTTCTAGCTGGTACCCTTTATGCCTACTGAATGTGGTCGCATGTTTTCTTCAGCTCTGGAAACAACATAGCAATGATGACTTTGACAGCTTCTTCTTCTTCAGGACTTTATTCCTGTCCCACTGGGACTCCAATAATTTTTATGTTACCCCTCTTGGGCTTCTTCACGATCCTCTATTGCCATCTGTTCCCGAATTTTGAGTCTCTTTTCCATTTTCTGCTCTTTTCTGGAGAGTCTCTGGACTTAATCTTTGAGCTCACTGATTCTGTCCTCAGCAGCTGTTAATCTGCTGCTGAGGCCTTCCACTGAGTTTTCCAATTCACCTACCAACTTCAGGTCTTATAAAAAACTATACCCGCAGAAGATTGTGTGTTCGCGGGCTCTCTGGACGGCTCTATCTCACCACCTGCCTTTGGTGCCCTAGAGCCGCTGTGTGTGGCTGCATCAGGACGGCTGTTGGCCAAGGGCAGATAAGGAAGAGATGAGGGCCAGACCGGTTGATCTTTGTAGCAGTTTATTACAAGGAAGTTTATCCCATAGAAGAAATTTTTGTTATGGAGGGCCTAGGTTCTCTCAAGCACACGTTCCCCTAGCTAGTCTCCCCTTGGTCCATCTTTCAGCCCTGCTCTCTCCTTCTCCAGCTCCCCTCTAGTCTGGGCTGACACTCCACCCAGTCAGGTAGCCAAATCAACATAAGAAAGCCCTTCCTGACTGCTCAAGGGCAAGATACCTCTTAAGGTGTTTTTCTCTTTTCTTCAGTCCAATAAACTATCAACTATTCCTGAGGTTATGCAGGAAGGACAGAACAGTGTTATCCTACAAGGTCTGACATTTCTATCTGTAATTTTGTTTACATTTCCCTCATTTCTACCTTTAAATCCTCTTGTCTTTTATTGGCATTGCTCTCCATTGTTTCTTTTCACTCCCTAAACATCCTCAGTAACTCCATTCTAAATTCCTTGTCAGAGAGATTTTCTAGAACTTCATTACTGTTGGAGTCTTCTGGATTAGCCTCTTCAACAAGTAAGCTTGGTGGGCTTCTGCAATGCTTTATCATTGTGACTTGAGTAGTTTAGACTTTCACGCTCAATATTACTACTCTGTTTATGATGCAGAATTAACTGACATGTGCTTAAAGAATTATTGGCTAATGTGTTTCTGGTAGTTAAGCTAACCTAGTGAAAGCTCCATCTAAGAGGGTAACTTATGGTTCCTATGGGATATGTAGGGGAAAAATAACTCATGACCACATTAGCGGCCGTGGCTCCAGAAAGCGCCCTGCCACAGGGTGGGTACCTGAATTAGTGAGCAGAGGGTGCCTGGAAAGGTTCAGATTTGGGTGCTCACGGTGTGCCTCTATTACTGTTCCCCATAGACCAAGGATGTAAACCAGCCATTCTCAGGGTCGTCTAATTAGATGTGTAGCCCTGGTAAGGGTCCTTAGCGACAGGTGGGTACCTGGATGAGTGAGGGGAGGGTGCCCGGAACCTCAAAAGCTTTGTTAAAGCTTTAGATAAGATAGACTTAAATCTACTTTCAATTTGTTAAAATGTGTTCCATCTTAAAGCTTATTTAGGAAATTCAATGCTTTTAGAATAATTCCTTTATGGAAAATTTTTCATGGCCGCTTCTCTCGAAAGGGAGAATAAAATGAGGCCCCCATAGCCATTCCACTGGACTCTGCGCCAGACTGTTTTTATTCGGGGCGCCCTGGAGGGGACCAGGTGAGAGCCCTCCCCACCCCAAGGGACCCAGCCCCGGCAGCCAATCTCCACTACCCAATGCCCACCACACTCCAGGCCGCTTTCCACATGTTCCAGCCGAGCTGCACATCGCACATATGAGTGGGTGAATATATTTCTGGACACGGCATAAGACACTCCCTACTCATTTTCCATAATTACACACCATATTTGTTGGGGTTTAGACCGCAGGCAACAAATCATAGAGGGAAACATATATATATATATATATATATATATATATTATATATATTTGCTCGAGCGGGCCCAGTAACGTCTCCATTGGAGACTTTGTTGTTACTGTGTCTGGCATATCGAATACTCTCGGTAGCTTGCCGGGCTCTCCGAGAGGGGCGGAGGAATCGAACTCGGGTCAGCCATGTTAGCCGCTTGTAAGGCGAACGCCCTACCCACTGGGCTATCGCTCCAGCCCATATCTCTTTAAGACCCTGGCAAGCTACTGAGAGTATCCCGCCCAAAAGCAGAGTCTGGCTAGCTTCTTGTGGCATATTCGATATGTCAAATCAGTAACAATAATGAGCCTCATTCCCATGACCCTGAAAAAGTCTCCAATAGGGCAGCATTGGGAATTTTTTCCCCCCTTTTTTTTATAATTTTATTTATTGAATCACTGTGAGAGCTGGTACAAAGCTTTCAGGTTTCAGTCTCAGTCATACAATGAAACACCCGTACCTTCACCGCACACACACACAAAAAAACCAATATACCACCATCCCACACTCTGCCCCTACTTGTGGGGCAGTTGATTTCCAAATTACTGTCTTTCTTCTTTTATTACATTCAATATTTTGATACCATACCCACCATTATTACTAGGGATTTTACCCCAACACTCAGATCTGCGGAAAAGGCAAAAATAAAGAATTTGTTTTCTATTGCAGTTATGAATTACATATGATGTCAAGTGGCTGCAGTAGTATCTGGGTAATTTTGAAATTCTAAAATTTTAACAATTAAATCTGGAGGGATTTCTTGCCAAAACCTGCTGGGTTCCAAGATTTGGTCCTAAGTCTCTGGGATCATGGCCATTAAGCAGCTTGATCAGGAGCCAAAGAGGCCGTTCCTGAGCAGTAACTCGCGGTCTCACTGGGGGTGGGGGGGGGGCGGGGAGGGCTGACTCCACCCCCATCGTGTGAGGCCCCATGTTTTTCATCATTGTGGGCCCAAACCTGACTGTCTAATGGCCTCTAGAAGATGGCGGCCACCAGGCCTCCAGGGGAATCAGACCAAGCCATGAAGCCTATTCCCAGCCGGGGTGGCCCAGCACCGGTAACCTACTACAGGGGCCAGACAAATTTCTGACAAAAGCCTCTGGGTTCTTATATTTGTTTCTGAGTTTCTGGGATGATGGCCTTTAAGTGGATTGATCTGGAACCAGAGAGGCTGTTCATCGGCGGTGTCTTGGGGTATCGTTGGCGTGGGGAGGAAAGGGCCAGCTCCACACCATCCCATGAGGCCCCGTGTGTCTCATCACTGCAGGCCCAAACCTGACTGTACAGTGGCATCTGAGGGATGACGGCCACCGAACCACCAAGGGGGAGCAGGCAGAGGGACAGCACCCTAGCCCCCTTGGGTGGCCCGACGACAGTAACGTACTGCGCTGTCAGGACACATTTCTTCCAAAAGCCACTGGGTTTCAAGATTTATTTCTGAGTCTCTGGAATCATAGCCATTAAGCAGCTTGATGAGAGCCAGAGAGGCCATTTGTGGGCGACTACTTGGGGTCTCGTTGGGATGGGGAAGAAAGGGCCGGCTCCACCCCCATACTGTGAGGCCCCGTGTGTCTCGTCACTGAGGACCCAAGCCTGACTGTCCAGTGGCCTCTGGAGGATGGCGGCCACTGGGCCGCCATGGGGAACAGGCCAAGGCACGAAACCTATTCCCACCTGGGGTGGATTAGCGTTAGTAAGCTACTGCAGGGATAAAATGCAATTCTGCCAAAAGCCGTTGGGTTTCTAGATTTCTTTCTGTGTCTCTGGGATCATGGGCATTAAGTAGCTTGATCAGGCTCCAGAGAGGCTGTTCGTGGGCAACAACTCAGGGTCTCGTTGGCTTGGGGAGGAAAGGACCGACTGCACCCCATCCCATTAGGCCCCGTATGTCTTGTCACTGTGGGCTCAAACCTGACAGTCCAGTGGCCTCTGGAGAATGACGGCCACCAGGGGAAACAGGCCAAGCCACAAAACCTATTCCCACCTGGGGTGGCCTGGACCCGGTAGCCTACTGCAGGGACCAGATGCATTTCTGCCAAAAGCCGTTGGATTTCAAGATTTGCTTCTGAATCTCTGGGATCATGGCCCTTAAGCAGTTTGATCAGGGACCAGAGAGGCCATGCCTCCAATTATATAGCAGAGCTGTAGGTGGTTTGTGGGTGTGTCTACCACTTACCTAAATTTTGGCCGTTTACTTTCTAGGTAAACTTTGCGCCAAGTCTTTGGGGTCTGGCTAAAGACACAGCAGCAATTTGGGGGTATCTGGAAGTCTGAAGGCTCCATGAGGCTGCTGATGCACTTGCTTCACAGGTACAGATTGACCTGCTGGCAGCACCATACTCCCAAACGTTGAGAATTAAGACGAGTAGGGAGAGGCTGCTAAAATCTCAGGGTTGGGATGAATGGAAACGTTACTGGGGTCCACTTGAGTAAATCGATGAACAACAGGATGAGAGTGATACAGAGATACAGTGATGGAAATTTTAATGAGATTAAGGGGTCAAATTTTAAAAATAAAATTTAAATTTTGATAATTCGATAGCACAGCGGGTAGGGCGTTCGCCTTGCACGTGGCCAACATGGCCGACCCGAGTTCGATTCCTCCGCCCCTCTCGGAGAGCCCGGCAAGCTACCGAGAGTATTCGATATGCCAGACACAGTAACAACAAAGTCTCCAATGGAGACGTTACTAGGCCCGCTCGAGCAAATTGATTGGATAGAATTTTAATATCAATTTTTATCAGAGAGCAGTACATAATTGGTCTCAATGCATTATATTCAAAGATTAATAGTCACTTGCTTAATAGGATTTCTCTATATATTGTTCAAAAATATCGATCAAATATATGCTTCCATTTTCAAATATCAAATAAAATAACACAGAAAAACAGTCATTTTTATTAAAATATAAAGAGGTTTTGCCACAATTGGGATAACAATTTTCAATTAGTGTTTTATATTTATTCCTTATTTTTTAAAACTCAGAAACAAATGCTAATATTAGCTTTATCAGTACAGTAGCAATAAGCAACAATGTAGTAATTAACTGCTGCTTTTCTTACAGAACTTCTAATTTAATTATGCATGTCTTGATAATTATTTCATTTAATGTTTCTCCTGATTGAAATTTATACCATATAAGAAATTTATGATTCTCTATATGATTGATACTCTGTGAAACAGTGATTTTTTGTATGAAAGATAATCTTTCCACCAATTAAGTTTGCTTTGACACTAAGTTAAACTATCATTGTAGAGTTTAAAATTCTAGTCTATAGAATGCATTATTTAGCATAATATTTTACTACTATCTCTATAGCACAAAATTTTTCTAAGATTTTATCTTAAACACTATTAACACAGTGTTCTATAAAAGTACTTTATCATAGTACTATCTATATATTATTAGAAGAATTTAACCATTATAAAAATTATCTGTGTTTTATTTTAGAACAATCCGTAGAACTTTCTGTTTTGTTAGTAATTCATAAAACATACTTCAGGACCATTTAAGTATATTTGCATTTTCAAGTCTTAAAATTTATTTTATTTGTATCGCTTTCATTTGTTGTCGTGTGTGTACCTGTTAGTACCATATACTCAGCCCTCTGACTTACCATGCCAGCTTCTACTACTTTCCATTAAACTGTCTGATTCATATGACTTCTGTTCATTTCTAGGAATAAGATCCCCAAAATCAGATCATCACTGACTTTTAACTTTTGATATGCAGAGAGAACTTTAGAAGTCCATATAGATAACAAAGAGGAATATATATTTATATTTCACTAGAAATCATTTTGAGAATAAAAAGGGGTAATGCATTTCATATATTCATGATTTCTCAAAATAATTAGTAAATTTATGTTTAAATAGACTGTAGTCCTCAACTTTTTTAATAACTTTTGACAAGAAAATATTTTTAAAACTGTCAAACCCAATATAGTTAATGAAATTAGGAAATTTACTTTCAATTTAGGACCAGTTTGTAATCACACTAAATTTTAAAAAGACATCTCTTATAACCCAGTTTGTTATAGTATCAGACCTAAGGCCTCTTAATGAATAAAATGTCTGTGAACAATAGTGCTGAAAATCATATCTGGTCAATATGAAATCTTTGTAACATTATGTGAAAGGCTCTTCCTTAGTAGTGAACTGATGAGGTGAATAATTCAAGTAAGAATTGACATTGCTGGAGGCCAAATTGCTGAAATATTTCTCGATTAGAATGATAAGAGCATGAGAGAATTTTGGAGAGAGAATAAAGGTCATTTGGTCCATCAAACCATATCCTTTTTAGTACTCTATTTCCCCAAGGATGGCATCTAATTGTTTCTTGAATGACATTCCTGCTTTTTGCCTCAACAACTTTGCCTGGGGCTCTTCTAAGCATTTATTATTCTCTACATGAAAAGGTACTTTCTGAAATATGTGCTGAATTTATTTTTTTAATTTCCGTTTATGTCTTCTTGCCCTATATTCTGTGGAGAAAGGAAAAAAATAATTTGGGTTGACATTTTCTGGGGCAGTTGAGATTTTATGTGCCTCAAATCAGATAGCTTCAGCCCTCTTCTTAAAACTTTATGCCCAGATTTATGATTTTAAAAATGAGTTTTGAATAGCAAACATTGGTAAGGGACTCAGAACATTTAGTGCTGATAACGTTTATAATCTTTCAAATGCACATTTGCCTTTATAGAATAGAGACAAGTACTACTGAAGTAATGGACTTCTATGGTATATAATCTCTGGTTATAAGTATTAAAGGTGCACAAGGGTATACATAGTGATATAAATATGTGTATCCATATTTACATATCACATACAGAGATAACTATATTTGCATGACTATAAAGTTATATTCTATACTTGCAAAACATACATATTCATAGATATTCTGTATTTAATCCAAAACCAGGAAATTCTACTATTACTTTTGAAAAATATACATATTATAAGATTAAAACCCAAAAAAAGTACAAAATTTTTTTTTAATTTTCAAGTTCAAAGAATTTTTTTTTTTCTTTTTGGGTGACACCTGGCAATGCACAGGAGTTACTCTTGGCTCTGAACTCAGGAATTACTCCTGGCGGTGCTCAGGGGAGCATATGGGATGCTGGGAATTGAACTTCGGTAGGGCGTGTGCAAGGCAAATGCCCTACCCACTGTGCTATTGTTCCAGCCCCAAGTTCAAATAATTTTAAATATAACTTTTAATATAATTCTGAATATAATTTTTAAGATAACTTTTACTACACATGAAGACATAAAAGCTGAGAAAATTCATTTAATAAGTCTCAAGTAACACAAGCCTTTTCTTAATTTCAGAAATTTTAGAATGAGGTAAACATTATTTACTCAATATACATCTGCATTTTAATACCCTAGACATTTGCTAACTTACTTTGGTTCTTTTCTTACTCTTTGGGTCACATCTTGCTGTGCTCAGGTCTTGCTCCTTGTTTTACACTATGATCCCTTGGCAGTTCTGGCAGTGGCAGAGGGGGTGTAGCTGGCAGGGAAAAATATGTGATGCTGGAGATTGACCCCAGTTGACTGTAGGCAAGCCAAGCATTGTATTTCCTGTATTATTGCTCCTTGTCCCACACTCCCTACATACCACATTTCTTAAAATCAAGCATTGCACTGAAAAAAATTCTGTTTGACATTTTAGTTGAAATAAATATTAGGATAATACCTCCAATATGACTATGGTTCTGAGTGTGCAGAAATTTGTGTTATACCAATTTATTGAACTGATCATCTTTATGATATTACACGAGTTCTGTAATTGGATCTGGTTGACCAATAAAGATAGTGGTTTTGGATTTTGTTGTCATTTGTGGCAAACAAATATTATTTTTTTCCTTAGGTATTTTGAACAAAGCATTGGGTTTTTCAAATGGTGTAATATACTGCCATCACAAATATTCAGGCCACCATTAGTAATAGGAATAAGTAAAGGATGTCTTATTCATCTATCTATTTACTCATTTACTGATTGATTGATTTTTAGCTACACCTAGCTGTGCTCAGAAATTATACCCACATATGCATGTCTACAAATTCACCTACTTACATGTGTATAAAACATACTATTTATTTTTTTAAAAAGAGGTAAATGAACAAAAGAGGAAGTTAGCATGATCTACTCTGTTTCTTACTCTGTATTAACATTAAGCAGAAAAAATGTAAAAAATATCTACCTTGGCCGTTTTTTAAAAAAATGTACAGAATGGTCAAAATTGTACCAGTTACTCAAAATAAACTTCTCTACGTCATGGTCATTCTTTTAGAACACACTGAAGTTCAGTTTAGACATCTCCCTTAATGTGTTGCTTCTGAAAAAGAACATAGGTGAATATGGTGGGGGGAAAAATCTTTTTTTTATCATCAGGGTCCTTATCATTAGTTTTTGTTGTCCCAAGAGTAGGGGAAACTTTCCTGTGATCATAAGAGATCCTTTAATCACAAAAGAAAAAGAAAGTTATGACAAGACAGACAAGAGAGTCTTTTTTTTCTCTCTTTTATCACAAAAGCAGCAGGATTCTCCCTTTATCATGAGCAAAGTGAATGTCTTTTTCCCAACTTTCCTTTTGAAACTTTGGAATAAGAGACCCTTAAGGTTTTGGATGGAAAAGTATGATATGGAGAATATTTAGAATTTCTAGTACTATTTTCTCAGTTGAAAAATGGTTCGAATCTCTAAGATAGTTTTCCTTAAATGTAGAAATCTTCCTAGTGTGCATTTGTTTGGTGGGAGAGCACCCTGGTGGTGTTCAGGGCTACTACTGGTGATGCTCGGAGTATTTGTGGCTCCAGAGAGTCTTCCCAGGACTCCTGCATGCAAAGCATGTGCTCCTGCCAACTGAACTCTCCCAAACATCATCATTGCAGTAACTGGGTTAGTCAAGAAACCTCCCAAATTAAAAAGGATAGTAATTTATAAATTAATCATACACATTAACGTAGCAAGACACTCTCAAGGGACTTGGCTATGGGAAATAAGGCACAGTGAAACCTTGGAGTATACAGTGCTGCAATGTAATATAATGTAGGAATATAGAATAAAAAGTTTTCTTGAAATTCATTTCAAGGTTAAAATACTTAGTAAAAGATCAAATTTTAGTCAGTCAATTAATGATTTCTAGTACTATAAGCACCACATAACTGATGAATTTTGTGTTGCTCATTATAGAGAATCTGATTTTATTTGAACATAACTAACAAGTTATCTCACGAATCTCAATAAGACAATGTTCATGAGAAACTGACCCATTCCTGACATTCCATTCACCCTCAACAGAGTCAACATATCTGAACGCAGCAGCTATGCGTACCTAGGTCGAGAACTCAACATGATGAATGACCCAGCAACTGAGTTGAACAGGAGGAAGAGAGTGGCATGGAATGCCTTCAAGAGCACCGAAAAAATAGCTAAGAAGACAAAGAACCTCCAGCTCCGGGCACATTTCTTCGACTCCACTGTTGTTCATGCATTAGCATATGCCCCAGAGACCTGGGCCCTATGAAAACAGGATGAGAAAGATATTCAGGTCTCCCAAAGAGGAATCGAAAGAACTACGCTTGGAGTATCATGCTTCACTCAAGTGAGAGAAGAAAACCAGAGTTCAGACTTCCATCAATGATCAAGAATCAGAGATGCTTTCTCGTTTAGTCAAGGCACTGAAAATCAGATGGGCTGGACACATAATGCGATTTTGAGATGACCGCTGGACTAGAGTTGTTATGGACTGGACTCCATGGGATGTCAAAAGATCGTGTGGCCGCCCACCTATGAGATGGTCAGACTTCTTCATCAAGACCCTGAACGAATGGTTTGAGTCTCTTCATGTTCCTAGAATGAGCAGACTCTGGTGGGGTATACTAGCATGCAACAGGGACAAATTGAGATGTTACTGGCGCCCGCTCGAGCAACTCAGTGAGTAACAGGATGTCAAGTGATCAAGTGAACTAAAAAAAGAGAAAACAATGACTTGATTATTTTGTGAAGTTTGTGTAGTCTAACTTTTCATGACAATTTGTACTATCCTTCAAAATTATAGTAACAAAAAAATCAGTGGATTTGCATCATGCCTATAGCACTGTATCCCTGTCCTCCCGTTGTTCATCGATTTGCACGAGCAGGCACCAGTAACATCTCACAACAAATTGTAAGACTTGCTGTTACTGTGTTTGGCATATCAAATACATCACGGGTAGCTGGCTAGGCTTTGCTGTGCGGGTGAAATACTCTCGGTAACTTGCCAGGCTCTCCGAGAGGGGCAGAGGAATCAAACTCGGGTCAACCATGTTGGCTGTGTGCCAGGCAAACGCCCTACCCACTGTGCTATCACTCCAGCCCTACATCATGCATATTATTATAAAATAATCGCATGGATTACCCACTTTCAATTTATTCAAAAGTACATTTTGCATTTGAAACAACATAGACTGTGAATATATATATATATATGTGTGTGTGTGTGTGTGTGTGTGTATGTATGTATGTACACACATATCTAGGTTTAAATTGTATATGTGATTTTTACAGGTTTTAAAGATTAAAAAGCTTATACGGTTAATAGTGAACCACAAGAATAGGCAAACTATTTCCTAATGTATTTTCCAAAAATGGTAGGTGCAATTAAAAATTACTCTTAAACCCTGCCTTTAATAATTTAATCTAAATGACATTATAAGGGATTATATATTTGATATTTAATTGTGAATTAGTTAAACACAATTAAAGTTCTTGACTTAAAGCAAAGATGATTGCTATAGAGAAGTTCAAATTCATGACAAACCAGCTATTCTAATAATGATACCAGAATTCTAAAGCAACTAATTATCTGTGAGTAAATTGCATGTTGGCTTAGTGGTCCTGTCTCCCTCAGAAACTGGCATATCTCTTGCCAAATCTCTTCTCCTGGTCTATTCCTTTTCAATGCACTCATTTAAAAGCTGTGGATACAAACAAGCCATATTTGGCAAAAGAGAAAAGCAGATGCCAAAGTCTGAAAGTATGTTCTATTCAAAGCATAAGAGCCTGTTGCTAACTCCTTGGTGTCACCTCTGCTGGCTTTCATCTCTGATCATCTATTGGCAGGCAACTGAGGCACATTTGGAGATTCTATACAGGTCAATCAGCTGCAATGTCATTTGGGTATTCTATAAAATTTTCCTCATTTTAATGGAAGTCACCATTTTTGAGAATGAATTGATAAAGCTTAATATTAGAATACCAGCATGTTTATACCATACACAATACATAAAAATTTCAAGATACTGTATTAATTAGTGGATATTCAAATCCATAGTTTTAATTTAACAGATTCTTGAGTGCAAAACATGACTGAAACATTAAAATCATCATCAAGGTGTATTTTAATTTAATTTTTTTGCAATTCTGCTTATAAAACTTGCATTGATTAAGGTTCCATGATTTGCAGTAACACTGTTACTAATATTTTCCCAAACACAGAGTCACCCCACCAGTAATGATTCCTAAACACAGAGCTAGGAGTAATCCTTGAGACTGCAGGGATTAAAAAAAGAACAGAAGAAGGTTAATAAATTAAAATCAGTGATACAATCTATATAAAATATATCATTCATTTAAACATATAATACTTTAAATGTGGTGAAAATGTTATGGTATTTTACATATTGCCATTTTCAAAGATGGCATGCAGAAAAATATTCTGAATTAAATATTTTAAATTGCATGTATACATATAATATGCATATATATACATATGTAGGGCAATAACCTTTTAGAATTTCAAACTATGTAAACAGAAATACATAATAAGAAATACATAATGTCCAATGGTTGAGGTTTTACTTATATTTTTTAAAATTCTAATTTACCAATTATAAAGGCATTGGTGATTACAAGCAACATTTTGGCAATTTCCAAAGTAATATATATATATGCACACATATACAGAGGTGTATATATATATATATGAAGATACATATTCATATAGATATGAATGCCTATGAATGCTAAAGGGTCAAAAGTTAAACATAATTAGATTTAAAAATAGACAACAGCAGAAGGGGAGAATGTTTCATTTTTAAGCAACTGAAAGCAATTAGAAAGCTATCCATGAAATTTGTTTCAGAGCAACCTAGAATGGAGAATATGTATAATAATAAAATGCCAGTGCTTATAGGTTCTGCAGCCTGTGTCATCTCAAGAAGCTGTAAGAGTGCAATGTTATCACCTTAATAAGCAATTTATAAGTATTCTAAAGCAAGACTGATTCTGTTTTTGGAATTAGATTGAGCACTAGATGAAATGGAAAACAGTTGGGCTATACTAATCTGTGCACTAACCACATGTTCAGATCACTTCTGTGGGGCTGATAATTGGCAAGAGTGAAAATCGACATTCATTGCATGCTAAGGATTTATAAAATGTAATAGGGCATTTGTCCAGAGGAAGGTAAAAGTGATCCTGTAGAAAAGTTAAGGACTGATGAACAAGTACTAAATGAATTCCATGTTTTTATTATCAGTTTACTGTGGTAGATCTCATTTTTATTAAAAGTTAAAGAATCAGATTTGTAGTTGGAAACTTTACATAATACTTTGAAGGAAAAGTAACATTCTTTATCTAATGAAAATGTTAAAAATGACTTCTAAATAATTTATTCACTTTTAATGTAAATTAGCTCATTTATTGTTTGAATATAAAAATATGCATATTATTTGTTTTCAAGCCAATTTTTGAGAATAATATGATACCAAATATGATAATTTCAGTTCAGAGTACTCCTGATCTCATAGTTTAAGATATTCAATCTTAGAACAATAAGATATGTTAAAATATTTTTTGTTAATTTTATGAGGTAAGTTTAGAATATTAAAATAGCAAAATTAACTTTTAGTTCCTTAGAAAAAAATCATTCCAATTACATATATTATTCAAAAAGGATGCATACTATATAATTGAAATTATGATTTATTTTTTTTTATTAGTGAAACACCATGAGGTACAGTTGTAGATTTACAATTTTTTGTGCTTGGGTTTCGATTATACAATGATCAGATACCCATCCCTCCACCAGTACCCATTTTCCAACACCATGGATAATATCCCCCCACCCCCATCCCCCCATCCCCCCATCCCCCCCTGCCTCTGTGGCAGGGCAATCCCCTGTGTTCTCTCTCTCCTTTTGGGTGTTGTGGTCTGCAAAAGAGGCATTGAGTGGCAAACATGTTCACTCCATAGTCTACTTTCGACATGCATCTCCCCTCCTGGGAGGATCCTCCAAACACCCTTTATTTGGTGCTCCCTTCTCTATCTGAACTGCCCTTTCCTCTAGGATACCCGGCTGGCCTCTAAGTTATGGAGTAATCCTCCTGGTGCTGATCTCAGCTATTCTTGGGTATTAATCTCATATTTTGTTACTTTATATCCCCCAGATGAATGCAATCTTTCTATGTCTATCCCTCTCTTTCTGACTCATTTCGCTTAGCATGATACTTTCCATATTGTACCACTTGTATGTAAATTTCATGACTTCATCTTTTCTAACAGCTACATAGTACTCCATTGTGTAGATGTACCAAAGTTTCTTTAACCAGTCATCTGTTCTTGGGCATTCAGGTTTCTTCCAGTTTCTGGCTATTGTAAAGAGTGCTGCAATGAACAAACAAGTGCAGATGTCACTTCAACTATACATTTTTGCCTCTCTGGTATATATTCCCAGGAGTGGTATTGCTGGGTCAAATGGGAGCTCAATTTCTAATTTTTTGAGAATCGTCCATACTGTTTTTCAGAAGGGCTGAACCAGTCGACATTCCCACCAACAGTGAAGGAGTGTCCCTTTCTCGCCACATCCACGCCAGCATCGGTTGCTTTTGCTCTTTTGAATGTGGACCAGTCTCTGAGGTGTGAGATGGTATCTCATTGTGGTTTTGATCTGCATCTCCCTGATGATTAATGATGTAGAGCATTTTCTCATGTGCTTTTTTGCCATTCGGATTTCTTCTTTGAGAAAGTTTCTGTTCATTTCATTGCCCCATTTTTGGATGGGGTTGGATGTTTTCTTCTTGTGGAGTTTAACCAGTGAAATTATGTTTTAAGTTATTTAAAATGTTATATTTCCATTATCATCTGCATAGATTAGACTTTCATATGTGAAAATAAAACAATGTAAGTGAAATGTAAACATAATTAAAATAATTTTGAGAAAAGTAAATAGGAATATAAGTTATGCCTTTTTTGACTTAATATGTAAGACAAAACATGTTAACTTAAGATTCTTTTGCAGTGGAAAACTTATCTGGTTATGAAAATTAAAAATGCCAGGTTTTCTTGCACACACTTTTCATTTTGAGGACAAAGTAAATAAAACAACTGTGGCTAATATTTTTACTTAATCAGGAACTGTCATAAAAGGATTGCTATATTTTTGTATATAGTCACAAGGATCCAATTTTGAGCCTCACACACATGCAAAGCATGTAATCTAGCACTTAGCTACATTCCCACTTTCCTTCTTTAGTGAAAATTGTTATGTGTCAGCAATTAAGTTTTTGAAATCTGTTTTTATAGATATTGACCATATATGTATTCTATGCTTCCACTAAAATATGTTTAAATATGTACACGATTTTACATTAAAGTATACTCCCTGGAAGATCACAATGTTATTTTTATCTTATTAATGAAAAGTGTTATTTCTTATTTCTGCTAAAATATTTTACAGCTGGAAGACTCATTTATACTTTTCTCATGTCTTTTTGTTGTTGTTTGGTTTTGTTTTGTTTTGAAATCACGTGCTATTACTGGTGATTACTCCTGAAAGGACTGGTGGATAAGATGAGGTACAAGGTATCAACTCCAGCTGCCTATGTTCAAGTCAATTGCCCTCCTCAGAAGAAACAGAGACCAAAATACAGAGAGAGCCCACAGAATGGGAAAAGTATTTACCCAACATCCATCTGATAAGGGGTTAATATACAAGATATACATGACATTAGTAGAATTATACAAGAAAAAAACCTCCAACTACATCAAAAAATGGGGAGAAGAAGTGAACAGAAGCTTGCTCAAAAAAGAAATACAAATAGCCAAAAGGCACATGAAAAAATGCTCTACATCACTAATCATTGGGTTGATGCTAATCAAACAACAATGAGATTTCATCTCACACCACTGAGAGTGGCACACATTTAATAGAACAAAAGCAACCAGTGCTGGCATGGATATGGGGAGAAAGGGACTTTCCTTCATCCTTTGGTGTGAATGTCAATTGGTTCAGCCTTTTTGGAAAACAATATGGGCATTTCTTCAAAAACTAGATATTGAGTTCCCATTTGAACCAGCAATAGGACTTCCGGGAATATATTCCAAGGGTGCAAAAAAGCACAGTAGAAGTGACATCCATTCCTGTATGTTCATTCCAGAACTGTTCACAATATCCAGAATCTGGAAACAACCCAAGTGCCTAAGAAGAGACAAATGGCTAAAGAAGCTGGTACATCTACACAATGGAATACTATGCAACTGTTAGGAAAGGTGAAGTTGTGAAATTTTCTTACAAGTGTTTGGTCATGGAGAGTATTATGTTAAGTGAAGTGAGTCAGAAAATGAGAGGCAAGCATAGAATCACTACACTCATTTCTGGAATATAAAATATGAGACAAACAACCCAGGACAGTAGAGAAAGGGCCAGGAAGATTGCTCTGTGGTTGGTTGCCTGTCGTAAGAGCTGGGGGAGAGGGCAGCTGAGATAGAGAAGGGATCACAAAGTCAGTGGAGAATCACTCAGGATTGGAGATGTGTGCTTAAGTAGATAAAGAACAAAATACTATGGCCTCTCATGTGTATTGCAAACCATAATGTCCATAAGTAGAGAGAGAGTAAATGGAAACTATCTTCCATGGAGGCGAGGGAGGGGGGTATGCAGGGAGGGTGGGGATAATGGGGATATTGGTGGTGGAAAGTGTATACTAGTTGAGGGATGGGTTTTCAATCATTGTACGACTGAAACTCAAACATGAAAGCTTTGGAAGTGTTGCTCATGGTGATTCAATAAAAGAAAAAAAGAAAAAAATTAAATAATACATTTTCTAATTTACACAAACAAAAAAGACAAGTACCCTACCAACTATACAATCACTCCAGCTTCAGTATAACATTTCTTTCTCCCACTCTCTCTCTCTCTCTCTCCACTCTGTCCCTCCTATTTTATTAGGGGAAAAATTAAATAGTGACAGACAAATCCGTTGTCTTGGTTTTGTTAATAACTGTGTTATAATCACTGCTTATGATGAGTAAGGTGAACTGTTGGGACTTCAAATTTCTCATTGGATTATCTAGATATTTTTAAATTTATAAAAAATACGTAATGTAAATAATCCATCAATTCTTTCACTGATTATATATATATATATATAAAACGTTGGACATGGGGGTCTCCCGATGGACAGTTCCACAATGAAATAGACCACATCATATTCAATCGGCGGTTTTGCCTAACCGATGTTGCTGTTGTCCCAAAATTCCAAACGGGATCAGACCACCATCTTCTTCATGCAAAATTCTACCTCACAGAACGAGGAGAAAAGAATGCAAGGTTTAAGAAGAGGACTCCCAGAACAACCACCAACTGGGAGCTCTTTGGCTCTATTGCGGCAACATGGGAAGATGCCGTCATTGACAACATTGATGAGGAATACAATCGAATGATTCAGCACCTCCATGATTGTGCAAGGAATGCCAAGAGAGAGATAACCACAAAAAAAGTCTTTCTTCGAACACTCTTGAACTTATTCACCAACGTGTCTTGGCACATGCCTCAGGCAATCACAAGCGAACATCCGAACTGGCAAAACAGTGCAAAGAAGCCATCAAGGATGACCTCAAAAACAGGAGAGCTGCAGTACTGGTAGATGCAGCAGAAGCTGGGAAAAGCATTCGTAATGCCCGCCTGTCCTTCACCAACTACAAATCCAAGATGACTGCCCTCCGACATCATGATGGATCTATCACATCTTCCAGAAGGGCAATGGAGAAGATTATTCATGACTTCTACTCAGATCTCTTTAATAGCCACATCCACTTGCCCACATACCACATACCACATGATGGATATGTTGTTCCCAATGTTCTCCCTTCCGAAATCCAACATGCCATCTCGTCAGTAAAGAAACAAAGAGCACCTGGCCCAGACAAGATCAGACCTGAACACCTGAAGAACTTACCATCAGTACTCATCAATACATTGGCTCGACTCTTCACACGCTACCTGTTGAATGCAAGGTTCCATCCCAATGGAAAACCAGCAGGACTGTACTACTATACAAGAAAGGAGACATCCACGACATTGGCAACTATCGCCCAATCTGCATATTGTCTGTCATCTACAAACTATTCACTCGAGTCATCCTGAATAGGATTAGCAGAACACTAGATGAAGGACAACCATGTGAACAAGCTGGATTCCGAAAAGGATTCAGTACCATCGACCATATCCACACAATAACCAAGCTCATTGAGGTATCTCAGGAATTCAAGATGCCACTCTGTCTAACGTTCATTGATTTAAAGAAGGCCTTTGATTCTGTTGAGACGGAAGCGGTCATGGAAGCCCTAGCCAATCAGGGCGTACAAAGTCAATACATCAGGATCCTTCGTGATCTCTATTGTGGATTCACTACCAAAATCTCACCATTCTACAAAGAAGTAATGACCCATATCAAGAGAGGGGTTCATATCAAGAGAGGGGTTCAGCAGGGTGATACCATTTCACCAAAACTCTTCAGTGCCACCCTCGAGAACATCATGCGACGACTGGAATGGGAAAACATTGGAGTGAAGATAGATGGTCGGCAACTACACCACCTCCGCTTTGCTGATGACATCGTTCTAATAACACCAAACATCAACCAAGCGGCACAAATGCTGAACGACTTTGACCGTGAATGTGGAAAGGTCGGACTACAGTTGAATCTTAAGAAGACAATGTTTATGAGAAACAGCCTTGTTCCTGACGCTCCATTTGCTCTCAACGGAACCACCATCTCCGAATGGAACAGTTATATATACCTAGGTCGAGAAATCAACATGATGAATGACCTGGCACCTGAGTTGCGCAGGAGAAAGAGAGCGGCTTGGAATGCCTTCAAGAGCATTGAAGAAATAACTAAAAGGACAAAGAACCTCCAGCTACGAGCACATCTCTTTGATTCCACTATTCTTCCTGCATTAACATATGCCTCAGAGACCTGGACCCTACGAAAACAGGATGAGAACGCTATTCGGGTCTCTCAAAGAGGAATCGAAAGAACTATGCTTGAAATATCACGATTCACTCAAATGAGAGATAGAATCCGGAGTTCTCATCTTCGTCAACGCTCAAGAATCAGGGATGCTGTCTCATTTGCCAAGACATCAAAAATCAGATGGGCTGGACACGTAATGAAGTTTACAGACAACCGCTGGACTAGAGCCATTACTGATTGGATTCCACGGGACATCAAAAGATCACGTGGACGCCCACCTATAAGATGGTCAGACTTCTTCGTCAATACCCTAAATGATCGGTTTGAGGCTCTGCATGTTCCTAGAACGAACAGATACCATTGGGCTACGCTAGCACGCAACCGGGATGAATGGAGACGTTACTGGCACCAGCTTGAATAAATCGATGAATAACGGGGATTAAGTGATTAAGTGATAAGTGATATATATATATATATATATATATATATATATATATATAACATAAGGAACTAGTTCCTGACGTTCCATTTGCCCTCAACAGAATGAACATCTCCAAATACAGCAGTTATGTGTACCTGGGTTGAGAACTCAACATGAGGAACGACTTGGTGCCAGAACTGCGCAGGAGTAAGTGAGCGGTGTCGAATGCCTTCAAGAGTGTCAAAGAAGTGATTAAGATCATGAAGAACTTCCAGCTCAGGGCACATCTATTCAACTCCACCATTATTCCTGCACTAACACACGCCTCAGAGATCTGGGCCCTACAAAAACAGGATGAGAACATTATTCTGGTATCCCAAAGAAGAATCGAAAGAGCTATGCTTGTAATATCACATTTCACTCAAGTGAGAGAAAGAATCCGGAATTCCGACTTCCTTTGAAGATGGAAGATCAGGGATGCCGCCTCCTTCGACAAGGCATCAAAAATCAGATGAGCCATAATGCGATTTAGAGATGATCACTGGACTAGAGCTGTAACCGACTGTTTTTCACAGGATGTCAAAAGTACACGTGGCTGCTCACCTAAAGATGGTATGACTTCTTCGTCAAAATCCTGAATGAACGGTTTGGGGCTCTTTTTGTTCCTGGAGCGAGCAGAATGAACGGTTTGGGGCTCTTTTTGTTCCTGGAGCGAGCAGACACTAGCACTCGACAGGGAGAAATGGAGACATTACTGTCATTAGCTTTAGCAAATCAATGATCAATGGGATGACGAGTGATACAGGTGATATATATACACATACATATATGTATATATATATCAAATGTATCAAGCTTAACAGTGTCATTGTAGCATTGGGATTGTTTAAATTCAAATGATTCCCACAGAAAAGAAATATGTAACTAGAAGTGAAACAGTGATATTACTAGTCAATGCCTAGTCAAACACCACAAATATTCTTAGCTGCTTCTAAAAATGATTGTATTTTGATAACTATAATAAATTTGATAATCTTTTATGCAATTTGGGGTCTACAATTATTTGCCAGATAAAGCATAATAGAGACTATTCCTATGAAATTTTTATTGTTTCTATTTCCTTTTTTGCATATAAACAATGCTCAGTTCATTTCTATATAAATACCATGACATTTAAATAGACACAACTGTGAAATATGCAAGTTTTTGATGGTTCTCAATGATGTCTAAAATGATATGGGTCAGAATCATAATTAAAAATTTGAGAAATGAGCGTCTAAATGATTTTCTGAATTTCACCATTCAGTTTATTAGGTGTTTTTCAGTCACTACTTCTACTGACTTCACAATTTGTTCTTCACATTCAGGATGTCAAAAGTAAGCTTAAACACTTTAGGACATTATTGATACCATTTTTCCTAACCATGTTAAGCTCACTACTGAATGGAGACAACAAAGAATCCTCCTTTACTCCCAGGATCTGGTGAAGCTTATCTTGTTGAATTGTAGCCATAAAGGATGGTACAGTAGCTATGAACCCACTGAAAGAGTAAAAATGTTGAAATCAATATCTGGTAGATTTAAAAATGAGTCACCCCAGTATCCCTTAAAGAAATAATGTTCTGTCTGATGTCAGGAAGTGTAAGTAACAGAAATACTGAAACTAACAATTCTGTTGGCTTTATTTCAAAGTCACTTCTCCCCGTGTTGCACTGATTTTGGACATGGCATTAGCTGATGGCTAAGCCAGACACATAATAAAGATCTCATAATTTTGTACTAATAAAGAATAACCCAAATGGGAAACAAATTTTTCCAGAACATACTTCTAGAATTGTCAAGGCTTGTCAGGTCTATATTGTGTTCTCTTTCTGCTGAAATTTATATTCTTTATCATGGTTAAACCCCAAACTTAAACGTTCTTTTGAAGAAGTCAATCAGTGATAAAGTCCCTGATCCTATTCGGAGTCACCCTAGTAAGCTAGGTATTTAAAATAGTAGAATTATTAGCCAGGAATCTAGATTTTCTTTTTGGTTCTTTGAAGTCAATGATGAATGTCAACTAAGAGTCTATACTGTCAATTAAGAGGCTATAAATCTCACAAATACAATTTTTCCTACTCCTATAAAGTGGCAGTCACTGTCACTGTTCTCCCATTGTTCATCAATTTGCTTGAGCAGGCCCAGTAACATTGTAAGACTTGTTGTTTGTTACTGTGTTTCGCATACGAATACATCAGGAGTAGCTTGCCAGGCTTTGCCATGTGAACAAAATACTCTTGGTAGCTCGCCGGGCCCTCCGAGAGGGCGGAGGTATCAAACTAAGGTTGGCTAGGTCAGCCATGTGGAATGCAAAAGCCCTACCCACTGTGCTATTGCTCCAGCCCCAAAGTTATGGTAAAATTAATATATATATTTCTTCATATGGAATTATTAATGAGGAAGAAAAAAGTTTTAAATGTCAGATTGACATTATACACAGTTTCATATCATGAGAGGGCAGAAATTTATTTCAGCTTAATATTATTAGAGGAAAATTTACTAGATGACTCACCATATTTAACACTGAAAAAAATTTGGTTTAAAATATTTAGTTTTATTTTTAAGACATTAACAACTGTATTTTATTTTCTGTAAATCAGTCATTTTAATGGCAAAAACGTAGAAACTAAATTTTTCTTTTTTTTAATGTAGGAGTACTGCTATTTATTCAGCCACTGATTAGCTGATTGAATTAGTCATGAACTCCACCTTACTTTTATTTTTTCATAATTTATTTATTTATTTATCTTCTTATATTTATTGATTCATTGTGGGGAAAGTTACAAAGCTTTCAGGTTTAAGTCTCGGTTATACAATGATCAAACACCTCTCCCTTCACCAGTACTCACTTTTCACCACCAAGAACCCCAATATACCCCCTCCCAACCTTCCCAATGCCTGTGAGGCAGATGATTTCTACTTAACTCTTCGCTACATTGATTACATTCATTATTCTGACAAAAGATGCACCATTGTTGTTTAGAATCCCCCCCCCCCAAAATCAGAATTGCTGAAAAGACATTGTGAAATACTTTGTCTTCTATAGCTGGTTATGAGAATCCTATAATGTCACGTGGCTGCTATTGTGGTCATGTGGATTTTGGATTTCTGCAAAGAGCCAGATAATTGCGAGATTGGTTTCTGTGCATCTGGTGTTATGATTTGCCGGAGAGCCACTAGTAGGGGGCAACTTGTGACCTTGGTAGGGCATGAAGAATTAGCCGGTACCATTCTCCTTCCCATGAGACTGCAGTTGCCCCGTCACCAGCTGACTCATACCTGACTTTCTTATAAGCTCTAAGATGTGGCCACCTTGCTGCTGGGAGGAAAAAGATGGAAGGGAGCAACGCCCTTTCTCTCCTGGGGAAGCATGGCACCATAGTTTAATGCATGGCCCATTCTCTTTTCTGCTGCAAGCTGCCGGGTTCTGGACTAAGTCCTTTTGCCTCTGGATCCATGGCTGTGGCAGAGATCCACTTGTGGGGGGCAACTCGTGACCTCGGTAGGACATGAAGGGTGAGCCCGTACTGCCCCCTTCCCATGAGACCGCAATTGCCCTGTCACCGCCGGCTCATACCTGGCTTTCCAATAAGCTCTGAGGCAGCAGCCACCTTGTATGCAGTACAGATGCATTTCTTCCAAAGGCTGCTGGGCTTTGAGATTTGTTTCTGAGTCTCTGGGACCATGGCCATTAATCAGCTTGATCAGGGGCCAGAGAGGCCTCCTGTAGGTGGCGACTTGTGGTCTCACTGGGATGGGGAGGAAAGGCCGGCTCCACCCCCATCTACTGAGGCCCCGTGCGTCTCATCACTGCAGGCCCAAACCTGATCGTCCAGTGGCCTCTGGAGGATGGCGGTGACCGGGCCGTCAAGGGGAACAGGCCAAGGCATGAAACCTATTCCCAACTGGAGTGGCCCAGCGCCAGTAACCCACTGCAAGAACAGGACGCATTTCCGCCAAAAGCTTTTGGGTTCCGAGATTTGCCTCTGAGTCTCTGGGATCATGGCCGTCAAGCAGTTTGATCATGAACCAGAGAGGCCATGCCTCCAATTATATAGCTCAGCCGGAGGTGGTTTGTGGGTGCATTTCCCACATACCCAACTTTTGGCCGTTTACTTTCTTGGTAAACTTTGCCTCAAGTTTTTGGGGTCTGGCCAAAGGCACAGCAGCAATTTGGGGGTATCTGAAAGTCTGACAGTGCCATCAGGCTGCTAATGCACTCGCCTCACAGGTACAGATTGACCTGCTGGCGGCACCATATCCCTGAAACTAAATTTTTCAAATGGTGCATTAAAGAATTTTATATCACTACAAAGGAGCAGATGAATGTAATACCCTTGTCAAGTTTATAGATATTTATGACGGTGTTGTTATGCTCTATTCTTAAATTAAGTAATCATTTTCAGATTTATACTAATAAATAAATTCTAATTCTTAAAGAAGAAAAGAGATGTAACATGCGCATTTGTTTCTAAAGAGAAAATGCGTGCAGTAATTTCCTCCCATGCTTTACACTGCAGAGAGAATATAGATTTTCAAGGTTTTGTGCTTTGAATGGCATGACCTTTAGCCTGGGAGTCTGAAAGGATCACTCTTTTGAGCAGCGTGGGCATTGCTACCACTTAGAGTCGTACAAACCACAATTACTCAGTTTATCATGTTATTATGCATGGATGTATATAATTTTTATTTACTTATAATTGTCTTCTGCCATGATTGTGAGGTAAGAAAATGTTTAGATAAAAGAATCAATACTTTTTTCTGCTTTATTACTCCTTTATGGGTTTTGTTTTGCATTTTGATAAACGATTGCTTAAGTATGTGCCTTATTAATTTAGAATGTTTGTCTAAATAATAAAGTGGAAATTCTGGGGTTTGAGCTTTATTTTAGCTAACATGGGTTTTGCCTCCATGTGACTGGCCTGGGTTCAATCCTCAGCATCCCATATAATCTCCTGAGCCTGGGGTAATTTCTGAGTTCAGAATCAGGAGTATCCCCTGAGCATTGTCAGGTCTGTTCCTGCAAGAAACACACACACACACACACACACACACACACACTGGGGGTGTGGTGTCCTGTGAAAGTTTCTTCTTTTTTCCAACGCTCGTTTACCAAAATATTAAAATCCTACTCTCTTATCATTGTGAAATTAAAAATAAAGCCACACTATTAGATCACAGAAAACCATGCTGGAAAATTAATAAGAAAGACCAGCACATTTGTACTTCTAGTATTCAACCAGTACAGTGATATAGTAAGTGAAATATAAAAATTATCTGAGGGAATGGGAAGATTTCCAAAAGAACAAGATAGAGAGCAATACTGTGGGCAGATAGTATCAAAATGGGTATGTGATCTTGCCTTTAATGCCCCGATGCAAACACTAACTCCTCATTTCACCAACCACCTTGAATTTGCACAGTTCTATTACTTACAGCTGATAAAATCACAAAGATGGTGGAAGTTCAAGCACTACAATTAGGTCATCTCATCTAACATTATGTCTTGTAGGCAGGTTATTTTAGGCTCCATTTCTTTTATTGACAAATGGCAAGTTGCTAAAAAATTTACCATTGAACTGAATGCTGATAATGACCAGAGAAACGGCAAAGCATTGATGCTTCCTGTGAATGTTGAAAATAACCAAATCTTGCCAATATTTACATTTTAGCTATATTGGATCTTATGCTAAGAACACAGAAAAGTAATGACTAAATTCCTGACCCAGAGAAACTCAGATAATTCATGTCTATTTAATTTTTTTTTTGACTGCTGTTTCTCAGCCATGCTCAAGGACTACTGCCCGTGACATCCAGGCTGACTGAGATTCTATTGATTTAGTGTTTGGTTCCAGATGTGCTAAAGGCAACCAGGACTATACTCCTGGTTGCCTTTAGTAAAATAATATAATTAAAAATAATTATAAAAGTATAAATAAAATACTGGTAAAATAATATAATTTTGTGTAAAAAGTTTGTAAGACAGATACTCCACTGACTTAGTCATTCTCCCAAATTGAATACATGTGTTTTCTTTAAGATGAAAAATTTGTGAGTTTGTTACAGTGTATTGGGCTGGAGAAATAACACAATGGGTAGGGCATTTGCCTTGCATGTGGACAACCCAGGTTCAGTTTCTCTGCCCCTCTTGGAGAGCCCGGCAATCTACCAAGAGTATCTCACCTCTACACCAAAGCCTGGCAAGCTACCCATGATGTATTTGATATGCCAAAAACAGTAACAACAAGTCTCACAATTTGTTTGAGATATTACTGGTGCCCACTCGAGCAAATCAATGAACAACAGGAGGACAGTGTTACAGTGCTACAGTTACAGTGTATATAAAATTAGTATAATGCATACAGTGATTTTTCCACTGTTCTATTGACAAGAAAAAAACAAAACAAAAAATGAATAAAGAATTTTTTGCACTGAAGTATAAGCAATGATTTAATAAAAATACAAAAATTCTACCATCCAGGTCTACTAAAGTAGATAAAAATTTTATAATTATAGACATAATAATATTGTTTGAATGGCTTCAGATGTATAGAAAGGTTTCATTTATTTATTTATTTTTTGCAATGCACGGGTTTAAAATTTCATAGTCATTATGCTTACCTTTCAAATTCCCATAATTTGCATTTGGTTTATCAAACATGGCTTATTTCAAGTCTGGGAAAATAACCTATATTATTCTCTCTGCAAAAACCTCATACATCAGAAGAGACAGTTTAAAGCACCAAATGCATGCCTTGCCTTTGAGAGACCCAGGTTTTTACCTTTAACACCACATAAACCTTGGAGAAACACCATATTGTAAGATTAGCATTAGGAGCTATTTCTGAACACCACCAAGGGATATCCAAAACCAAAATTGAACCAAATACCAAATCTCCCAAAATATTCATCATAATTCTGACATCTAAATAATTGGGTTTTCATCATGTTGCCTAATAGAAAGTTAATCATTTTTAATATAGACAATTCCTATCATTACTGTCAGGGAATAGTTACATGATTCTTTAGTAATATCCTCTTATTTTAGTTCTTATAGAATAAAATATATCTCCTATATCCCCACATAATGCCTTTAAATTTAAAATCTGCATCTTATCACATAGCGCTAAGATTGAGAGAGTGGAGATGTTTGAAAGCATAAAAAGAAAATATGGTTTGGTGAATATTTGCTAACAGAAATTAAGTATCTGTAATAGTATGATGATTATACTCGTCAGATATTAATTACTAAGAACTAAATATTGACAAATATACTTTCATAATAATGACAAATTCATCAAAGTTATGTGGAAATATTTATTTTAAATATATTCATTTTCAAAAGTAAATGAATTTATGACAGCCACTCAGTGTTAGAATTTATTAAAGCTAATGATAAACATGGACCAATATTCAAAAAAGTATTCTTATATAAATATTTTCATATATTTAGTGTATTCAACATAAGACCATAGTATTAAACATGAGGAAACATTAAACAGATTGTAATAGTCTTTTTAATTGGTTTTCTTCTGGCTCCTAAATTTGCATATTTAGAGTATAGCAGTATATTTTTCCTCCTGGAGAGCCTGGCAAGCTACTAAGAGCACCCTGCCCGCATGGCAGAGCCTGGCAAGCTACCAGTGACATATTCAGTATGCCAAAAACAGTAACTATAACAGCCTTAATTCCCATGAGCCTGAAAGATCCTCCAATACAGCAGCGTTGGGAAGGACTAATAAGGAGAGGCTGCTAAAATCTCAGAACTGGAACGAATGGAGATGTTACTGACACCCACTTGAGCATATCAATGAACAATGGGACGGCAGTGATACAGTGATACAGTATATTTTTAGGCCATTATGGTGAGAATAATTGAATGGACTACCTTTCTTGAGTCTTTATATTTAAAAAAATACTTTAAATGAAAACTGACCTCTCTATTTCACAAATCTATGTTTTCATTTTTTCTAATATTTACTATGTTCTGAAAGTCATGATTTAAATTTAAGTGTAGGTCAACATGTTTGTAGTAATAGTATCTCCACTGTGGTGCATGGCAGAAATTAAGAAAATACATTAACAGTGTGACCTCAAAATACCACCATTGACAAGTCTTTATTTCTCTCCACAATTTGTTCACTTTATGGAATATATTGATTGTCTATCATTTGTTACCTTTTCATACTGTAAAGACCAGTATCCCAACAGCTTTGTCTTAAATAATTCTCTTTGTTTTCATAGGGTTTTTTTGTAAAGTGCATGATTCCTTTTGACTTGCTCTTAAAATATGCTGAAACAGCACATGCCAGCACTTATTTAATATTTTCTGATCTCACCATGTAATAAAATGCATTATTTTGAAAAAGTTCACTGTATCATTTATTTATATATTTTATAATACAATCTTAGACAAAACTCAAACATTTGTGCATAAATTTAAACCCATAAAATACAAGAATAGAAAAACCCCAAATAATGAAAATGAGAAAATAAATAAGTAAAGTTTATATACTGAGATAAGAAATGTAAAAATAAATGCTGAAAAATGCAACATTTAAATATTGTGAAAATATTGGTAAGATATTGTTCAACTATATTTATTACTTAACCGTAATGGGAATTTGGGGGCAATATGTGAACTATTCTTAGACGACAAATAAATGTTTAATAAACGATTGTCATGATTATGTGGCAGTAATTGGTTCTATTAAACTTTGTAATACTTCTTTATTTCATCTTATTTTCCATGTTTGATAAAAGAAAAAAAATGAAACACTTGATAAGCACTAATTTAATATGTGTGCCACAGTGGTTATGGATACTTGCAATCTTGATGTTTAAAATAAATATAGAGATAGATTAATAATACCATAAATCTGTTTATACAAAGAAATATATTGATGACAATGTAACAATTGTTTTCTGTGAAAATAATTAACTACCATCATTTTAATGACTTAATGAAATCCATTTGTTATCTCTGATTCTGGACACTCATGAGTTAAGCTGAGACTTAATCTCAAAGGGAGAAATGAGGTTTCTTCATAACTTTTCCTTTCCAGGGTCTTTAGAGATAATGTGCTTCCAGATTCATGAAGTTGGTTGAAGATTTTAGTCACATTCACTAGTAGCAAGATGAAATCCCACATTCTTGCTGGCCATAAATAAACTGTAGGTTGTCTCACTTTCCAGAGAACATCTACATTGATTTTTATATATCAGAACTGCAAAGTGTATCAGATTACTGTGAACTTACTTCAACCCTTTCTTCTTCATCTCCTCTTTGATCCAGCAGCTTGCCTTTGAGAAACTTTTTTACATCACTCAAACATCTTTGAAGATTACTTGTGGTTACATGAATAAGGATCATACCTATATTTATAAGTAATATATGTGTATTCTACTATATATACATTTTTTACATTACCTATGTACTATCTTAAAAGGGAATAAAACAATACCACATAGCTGTTAGGAAAAATAAAGTCATGAAATTTGCCTATAAATGAGTAGACATTGACAGTATCACGCTGACTGAAATGAGTCGGAAAGAAAGGCACAAATATAGAATGACTGCATTCAGTTGTGGTATATAAAATGTGCATGCGCTGTGTATATATATATATATATATATGTATATATATATATACATATATATATATATATATATATACACTGTCCTCCCGTTGTTCATTGATTTGTTTGAGCGGGCACCAGTAACGTCTCCATTGTGAGACTTGTTTTTACTGTTTTGGCATATCGGATATGCCATGGAGAGCTTGCCAGGCTCCACCCTGAAGGCAGGATACTCTTGGTAGCTTGCCAGACTCTCTGAGAGGGATGGAGTGCTATCACTCCATCCCATAAGATATATATATATATATATAATATCTTCCTCTCCACCAATATCTAATATTATTGGTATTTTACTATAAATTATATCTCCTCACTATATTTTCTGTCATCCACTCTAGATCTGACATAATTACCTCAGCAATTTTATAAATTTTCTATGTAAATTATTTATCCCTCAAGTTTTCCTCTAGATTAGAACATGATTTAGAATGACTTTTAAAGCATAAATATGATCATGTCACTCTACTAATAAAATCCTTCCAGGGTTTATGGCACACACTTTAATTTGAGGGTTATGACACCAAATTGCCAGCAATAGAATCTTGGCCTTAGTGTTAATTAACTGAGTGCAATGGATTTCAGGGATAGTTATTTAGACCTACAACACATTGATTTACTCAACTGCGGTGCAGTGATAATTAAACAATTACCTGCTTTATGGGTTATGGTAGTGAAAAGACATGTCATATGCATAAATCCTTTAAAAATTACATAAATATCATAAATCAGTATAGTTATTATTGAAAAATTTATACAATATTTATTGAATGAACATGATAAAGACTTTCTTTTTACTCACTGAGTCGCACTTTTAACATCAAACCTGCTTCTGCAGCTAGGGTTACCCTTCATCAGCTTTAATTATTATTCAGGTCTGTGTTTGTCACAATCACAAAAAAAAGGATTTTGTTCATATAAAATAGCTTGTATTATCTTATTAATATACTCAAACTTTTATTCCAAAATAATTTCATATACATATACTTAAAAACTTAAACACGTATTTATTTAAAAACACGTATTTAGCAGAGATAAATAATTAAAACATGAGTCCACTTAATCTATTCCATCTGTAAATCTATAAATAATAATAATGTCTATAACTCTTACACACAGATAGTAGGCCATGGTAATTCCAAGCACAACCAGTTACAATGGAGTCCGGTGTTCAGCTGTGTTTCCCTGTTGATTTATAGTAATTCAGAAATTGCTTCCTACTAATCTCAAATTGCACTCTCTTTCATCAGCTTGATAGAGGATCCATCTACCTCTTAATTCTTTTGATGAATAGATTCATCAGCTATAGTCTATTTGCTCTTATGCAATAACCTACTTGAATCCCTAGTGTTATAATTTGTTATTATAAGAGAAACCAAACACCTGAGACTATGAATTCACAGATTAAATATATATATGCACAAATATATACACATACACATGTATAAAGCATATATAAATAACATATATAAATATATAACATATATGCATATAGTATTTTATATGTTTTAAACTATTTTCAAATGTATATAAATAAAAATAAAATTGTTTATATAAAATATATATAACTTGAATATGCAGATAATAGCACACAAAGACAATTTCCCACTATCACAAATTTCTATTTGAACTCAAAGCAATAACTGAAACTAAACACTTGCGACTGAAAATTCCCTGTTGCCACCTTAGTGCATTCAAATACAGGTTTCTTAGCCTATGGAGGCCTAATGGAGTATTGGCTATAAAGGAACTTAAAGAGGAACTCACCAACTCTAAAAGGCTCAAGACAATAGCTTTAAAGAACTCATAATACTGTGCATTTACATAATTAACTAATGAAGATTTCAAAACAATGGCCATAATAGTGCTTACTGAAATGAGATAAGAGAAAGAGAAATTCATCAACAGAAAGTATATACAAATTTTGAGAACATTTCAAATAGAAATAATAGAACTAAATAATAGAATATATCTAACTGAAAAGCGACTGAAAAATTCAACAGATGAATGAAAGGAGCTGTAAATCATATCAGTGAAATAAAAGTAATAACAAAGACTATTTTAAAAGAATAAATAATCAAAGCAATTATGGCAACAAAGGAACTAAATGTGATAATATCAAAATGATCAATATTCATTCCATCATAAGTGGTTTCAAATTTCACAGGGAGACGAGTGAGTGAAGAAGAGAGATAAAGGAGAAATCTTATTTAAAGAAATATTAATCTAAAACTTCTTCAACTTCTAAAAGGAATTAGAGACTTATGTCCAAAGATCTGTAAACAAAATAAACAAAATTAAGGGAGCACAAAGACACACTGTTATTAAAATAATAGGGACTAAGAGAAGAATTCTTAGAAAGAACAAGAAACAAAAACACTCATAAAATAATTTCTATAGACTTACAGTAAATTTATCAACTGAATCTTGATAGGATAGAGGGAATATTATAATATATCCAAAGTTTTAATTTAAGAAGATCTTCAGCTATCGTTTACATTTGAAGTAGTGATGAAAAGTTTTCCAGAAAAAATAGATAGGTATAGGAATTAATTGCTATTAAACCAAGTCTGTTAGAAATGTGAGCTTTGTTAGTTTCTGTAAAAGGAAGGTTAATCCATTGCATTACTAATAAAACACATAAATATTCACATTAAATATTTCATAAGTATTCATATTAAGTATTCATGTTAAATATTGAATGTGTATGTATTTGTGTATGTAATAGAGATTAAACAGAGATTAAACAGTTGTAAATGATAACATACTCTTTCTCCTGGATTACAAAAGTTAGATTAGCAAGAGATAAACTAGAAGCATTTTTTGAACATTTGTGGGGGGTTTTAAGCACTTTGGGAAAAACATTTGCAAGATTTACAGTTCAAATCATATTCGTAATACCATGAGATTATGCACAGGACTGAAGTCAATGATTAATGAAATAAAATAAATCATGCAAATTTGTAGTGGAATATAAAGTCATAGCAAATTGGGTAAATGAAAAACTACTTAAATATAAATACAATCACGAATAAAATAGGACTGTTTAAAGAAAAATTGGAGAAAGTTAATGACAATGAATCCAAATTAGCGAATGTATATTTGAAGTCAATTGGAAATTTTAAGTGTAGTGTGATTTAGAATGCTTACAGTAAGTGTCAGTCACACTTTCAGTTATCTTTTCTACATGTAACAGTCATCATTTTAACGTTTTGTTAATCTGAGCAATAAATGTCCTATTAAGGAAACAAACTAAAAGTTTAATACTATTATATCTGTGGTATGAATATACTGAGCATGAAAAAATGGGTTATTTTAGTAAATACATTTTGAAACAAAAATACAAGAAAAAGCCTACTTGCCTAGTATTTTTCATATTCTTTTATAAAACCTTTTTCTCTCCATTTGGAACAAGGCTTTAGAATTAATAAACATCAGGAAACCATATGTCATCACTGTTTGAGTGTAAAGCATAGTGTTTTATTAGCACCTGGCAGATGAATTTAAACAGGAATACATTTATATCCAGAAGTCTGATTTGGGAATAGGGTCAAAGCATAAGAGGCAAGTTGAGGGAATTGCTAGAAATAGAGTTTTAAGACTAAAAAATGACCTACAGTTACAAAGATGAGATCTGATAGTATTATTCTAAGTGAACATTCAAAAACAAAAATGAGGTATCCTTATGTCTATGTGACCTGGGTCACAAAAGCAAACAGTAAACTCTAAATGATTAAGTAATTAGTCTAGAAGGGAAATTAGCAAAACAGTATTTAGTCTGTATAGCACTGTGGTGAAAGTGAGAATGGAATTTCAAGGCAAGAAAATAAACAATACAAACAAAATACTAAAATAAATACCAGCAATCAACAAAAAAGGCAGAACTTGATCACAATGAACTATGATTTTTTTTGCACATTACTTGAAAAGGTGAACAGAATTTTGCACATACATAGTATTATTATGCTCAGACCTAAATGGGTGATATGCTAACTGTGATGTCTCATATTCTTTATAACTTCAGAAACCTGACTATGAACATTGATCTTTTAATGAATCTCCGCTTTTTTTTTTTTTTTTTTTTTTTTGCTTTTTGGGTAACACCCGGCAATGCACAAGGGATACTCCCTGCACTCCTGGTGGTGCTCAGGGGACCATATGGGATGCTGGGAATCGAACCAGGGTCCACTGCGTGCAAGGCAAAAAACCTACCCACTATCCTATCGATCCAGCCCCTTAATTTCCCTTATTTTATCCCAGAAGGAACTAAGCAACTTATCACTCTTGTTGATGTGGCAAATATGTTATTAAGCCAAGAAGTTACAGGGTCAACTGTAAAAAACTATGCACACTGAAGGTTGTGTGTTCACGGGCTCTCTGGACGGCTGTTGGCCAAGGGCAGATGAAGGAAGAAATGAGGGTCAGGCCGGTTGATCTTTGTAGCATTTTATTACCAGGAAGTTTATCCCATAGAAGAAATTTATGTTATGGAGGACCTAGTTTCTTTCAAGCACAAATTCTCCTTGCTAGTCTCTCTGTAGTCCATCTTTCAGTCCTCTCTCTCCTTCTCCAGCTCCCTTCTAGTCAGGGCTGACACTCCCCCCAATCAGGTAGCCAAATCAACATAAGAAAGCCCTTCCTGACTGCCCAAGGGCAAAATACCTCTTAAGGTGTTTTTCTCTTTTCCTCAGTTCAATAAACTATCAACTATTCCTGAGGTCATGCAGGATGGACAGAACAGTGTTATCCTACAGTCAACAATGATTTCAGACTTTCAGATTGCCCTAATAGCAATGATAATTTATTTTTGTTTTTATTCACTTGCATCACTTGTCACTTGTCATCCCATTGATCTTCAATTTGCTTGAACTAGTGCCAGTAATGTCTCCATTTGTCCCTGTCGAGTGCTAGTGTGTCCAATAGCATCCGCTTGCTCCAGGAACATGAAGAACCTCAAACAGTTTGTTCAGGGTTTTGATGAAGAAGTCTGACCATCTTGTAGGTGGGCAGCCACGTGTCCTTTTGAGGTCCTGTGGAATCCAGTCAGTAACAGCTCTAGTCCAGTGGTTGTCTCCAAATCATGTTACATGTCTGGCCCATCTGATTTTTGACGCCTTGGCAAAGGAGACAGCGTCCCTAAATCTTGATCATTGACAGAGGTTGGAACTCTGGATTCCTTCACTCACTGGGTGAAATGTGATATTCCAAGAATAACTCTTTCAATTCCTCTTTGGGTAACCCAAATAGCATTCTCATCCTATTTTCATAAAGCCCAGGTCTCTGAGGCATATAGAAGTGCAGGAAAAATGGTTGAGTCGAAAAGATATGCCTGAAGTCGGAGGTACTTCATCCTTGTTTTTATTATTCTCTTTAATTTTGGCATTATGACTTAAGTCACTGTTAAATATAGGACTTCATGAATAAAATTTGACAACATTACACTCATCAACAGAGTGTTCCCTCCTTGATTAAACACTCCTTATCCTGACCTCCACCATGGGGAGTTCACGTTTTTAGATCAGTTCTCAGGCTTTGTGAACTCAAAGCACATACCTTACTTTGTTCCTTTTCATTATCTACAATAGAAGCTATTTTTTTTTTTATCTTTTTCTCTGGTTCTGGCTAATTTCAATCAGCATGTTACTGGAATAAGTCCACTTAGAAAATGGAAAATTGCACGATTCTGTCTTTTGTTATATATTCTCATATTCTATTCTATAGTGTATTTATGCAGAGTCTCTGTATCTAACCATCTATTCTTAGACACTTGGGTTGTTTTTAGATTTTTGCCATAAACAAAATAATAAACATATGAGCCCAGAAATCTTTTTAATAAACAATTTTGGGCCTCTGGGGTAGATGTCAGCTAATGGAATTTACAGATACTAGTTTTTTGAGATGTGTCCGTATTTTTTTTCCAAAAAGGTAAAACTTGTTGACAGTTTCTCCAGTAGTGCATAAGAGCATCATTTTCCTGTAATATCAGTGCCAATACTGGTATGTATTTTTATTCGTTTGTTTTTTTTTTATTCATACCAGTCACTCTTGTGTGAGGTAATATCTAATTGTTCTTTGATTTTCATTTCCCTGAATAATGCTTCATTTTACAGATTCTAAATCTGAGGACAAAGTGTTCTTTAGTCATTTTTTTTTTTTTTTTGGATGGGACCACATTCGGCATTGCTTAGGGTTTACTACTGGCTATAGTCCCAGGGATCATTCCTGACAGGGCTGGTCTGCGGGGTCCATACAGGGTGCCAGGAACCAAATCTGATTCAGTCATGTGCCCTGCCAAGTTTATTATTTTTTCAGCTCTCCTAATTTCTTATTTGCAAACCTGATTAAACAGAATTCTCTTAATTCTTACATATTCTAATCGTGTTAGATGACATATCTACCCATAGTCCTCTGAGTTTTCTAACTGTAAGTTTACTATATTTATAAATTCTACAAAGTTTAAAATATTTTTCAATTCATTACGTATGATTATTATGATCTGTTTGATTTATAAATATCAGCAAAGTAGGATAATTCTTAAATCTAAAATATTTAGCCTTCTGATTTTTTGCTAAAATTTGTTTAGCTTACATTTTTTACTCATGTAAAATATAAACAATTTTATTGGCCAAACACAAAATACTGTAGATAAGGTAGTTGCCTTTTACCACATATGATCCCAGGAGTACTTCCAGGAATTATCCTTGAGCAGAGATCCAGGAATAATACCTGAACACTGATAAGTGAGCCCCCAAATAAACGAACAAACAAACAGACCAAAAATAGACTAAAGAGGTCAATCATTATAAATCCTTTCCATTCTTTGGAACAAGATTTTTCCTTTAATATTCCATTTCAGTCATTGGATCTTTAAATTTTTCGTTAAGTATTAGTGATATTCTAATTATCTCTAAACTTAATTCTACAGGTTTTATTACTTTTTTCCTTTTAAAATATTTTAGAAATAAGTCTGGCTAAAGCTCCAGCTTTGCCAACATAAAGTTTATGAGGGGAAACTAACAGTTCAATATTTTCATCATCCCACAAGCCTGAACTATATCTCAATGGTACAACTATTTGGGTTCCCAGTAATACAATGAATTGTGCATTATGTTAATTAAGACTCAACTTAAAAGAAAACAGAGTTTTGTTCAGTTTTATCCTGAAAAGCAAATTTATAATATCACTTTGATTTTATTTTGTTTTATTCTCTAATTTATGAAAATAAAATATCTTTACATGTAATATATGATTAATTATAAAGTGACCTAGTCTGATTGTGCAATAAAATTTACCCAAGAAGTTAGAATAGAGAAGGAATCAGTATGACCATAATAGTTAGAAATGATGACTATGGACAAGAACTGAGTGTTGAAAGTAGGTTAGTATATATGTCATAGTCACTCAGTTTCTGTATTGAAGATCATAATGCCCAGAAGGAGAAAAATGGAGAGAGAGAGAGAGAGAAAAAGAAGAAAGAAAGAAAGAAAGAAAGAAAGGAAGGAAGGAAGGAAGGAAGGAAGGAAGGAAGGAAGGAGGGAACATGAGACATTGTTTGTGGAACATGTACATTGATGAATGGATGTGTGTTGGAACATTGTATTACTGAAACTCAGTCATGAACAACCTTGTAACTGTGTATCTCATTGTGATTTAAATATGAAAATAAAAGTTCAAAAATTAATTTAATTAAATGTACCCGAATGCTTCCTCTGAATAATATCTAGTAAAGTTTTATCTCAGACTTAACAGGAACTCATATATTGTCTAGATGTTATTTTTGCCTAGAGATACCCAAATTTTGTGTTCAACCACCAAATTTATTCTTCAAAGTTTTTCCTTCAGTGAGTGATGAAATATATTTTTGTAAAATTTTATTTCATTTTGCCTTTCTTCTACTAGCATTTTGATCACCTGCATCATGCAAATCCATTTGCATTGTATGTCTTGTTTCAAAAACGTGTGGTTGTAGAGAAAAATGACCAAATTTTTTACATTGCAAATAAATAATAGTGTTAAACAAAATTGAATATGTCTTTTTAACTTTAAACTTAGTGCTATTTCTACCTATTCTTCATTATTTTACTATACGAGCTCCGGCCGAGACTCACACACGACTGAAGACCCACTGAACAAGATAAGCGGAACTCTCTGAGACCTTGGACTCCAGGCTCCGTGGACCCAGGGACAGAGCTTTTCTGCTTGCTCCCACCAACCACAGGTGACAAAGGGATTCTAATCAGGAGCCCCACCCTACCCTGCCCTATCTGCTTCCATCAACCACCCAGGGATCGAATTGTGCACAGGAGACGCACCCTACCCAGATAAATACCCCACTGACAGACTTCCACTATCAACACTACTTTCACTACCCAGCCGTCTCCACACTCCAGGACGCTTTCAGGACCCGCGCGGCTGCTTCGCGGCTGCGCGACACATCATATAACACTAAATACCCATCTTCCAGAATTGTCGTGCCGTATTTGATAGGGTTCAAATATGGTAACACCTACAAGGGTGATTAGAGGTCGCCCCAAAAGCCTCTATCCCTCTCGGAAAGACTGGCAAGCTACCGAGAGTATTCCGCCCACAAAGAAGTGCCTGGCAAGCTATCCGTTGTGTATTCAATATGCCAAAACCAGTAACTACAACTGGTCTCATTCATCTGACCCTGAAGGCTTCACCGACATGGCAGCACTGAGAAGGATGAGAAAGGAGAGGCCGACAAAATCTCAAGGCTGAACTAGGCTGCCACAATGAAGGAAGACAAAAATGATGGTCTGTACTTTCAATTCACGTACGCTAGCATCAGATGCATCCATCGAGGACCTGATGGTACAAACGCGAATGATCAAGTACGACATCATTGGTCTGACCGAGACAAGAAGGCACGAATCTCACCATGCCGTTTTCGACACTGGAGAAGAATTGTTCCTCGGAACATGCGATAAAAGAGGTGTTGGAGGCGTCGGTGTCCTTGTCAACACAAACTTGGCCAAGAGCATTGATTCATTCGAATGCCGAACAACCCGAATCGGACGTTTACATTTGATTCGATGTGGCTCACTTCCTGCAGTTTCTATCTTAGTTGTCTACGCACCAACATCTCATTATGATGAAAGAGAAATCGAGAAATTCTACATGGAGCTAGAGAAGTTCTATAAAGAAGACCACACCTTCTACAAGATCATTGTGGGTGATTTTAATGCCAAGATAGGACCGAGAAGATCAGCTGAAGAACTTCACATCGGGACCCATTGCCTAGAATGGAACGAACAGGGTGAGAGACTGTCTGAGTTCATCATGTCGACCAAGACCGTTCATGGTAACTCAGAGTTCCAGAAGGCAGAATCTAAACGATGGACATGGGAGTCTCCCGGTGGACGATTCCAAAACGAAATAGACCATATCATATTCAATCGATGGTTTTGCCTGACTGATGTCACCGTTGTCCCAAAATTTCTAACGGGATAAGACCACCGTCTCCTTCATGCAAAATTCTACTTCACAGAGTGGGGAGAAAGGGCTGCAAAGTTCAAAAAGAGAACTCCCATAATGACCACCAACTGGGAACTCTTTGGTACTATTGCAGCAACATGGGAAGATGCCATTTTTGACAACATTGACGAGGAATACGATCGACTGGTTCAGCACCTCCATGAATGTACGAGGAACGCCAAGAGAGAGATAGCCAGAAAAAATCGCCTATCTTCGAAAACTCTTGAGTTAATTCGCCAGCGTGGTTTGACGCATGCCTCAGGCAACTGCAAGCTAATGTCTGAGCTCGCAAAACAGTGCAGAGATGCGATCAAGGAAGACCTCAAAGAGAGAAGAACAGAAGTACTGGTAGATGCGGCAGAAGCCGGGAAAAGTATTCGTAACGCCCTCCTGTCCTTCGCCAACTACAAAACCAAGATGACTGCCCACCGACATCCTGATGGATACATCACATCCTCCAGAACGGCAATGGAGAAGATTATCCATGATTTCTACTCAAATCTCTTCGATAGCCATGTCCACTTGCCGACATACCAAATTCCACAGGATGGATATGTTGTTCCCAACCTTCTCCCTTCCGAAATCCGACACGCCATTTTGTCAGTAAAGAAACAAACAGCACCCGGCCCAGACAAGGTCAGACCTGAACACCTGAAGAACCTGCCATCAGTACTCATCAATACACTGGCTCGGCTCTTCACTCCCTACCTGTCTGAATGCAAGGTTCTGTCCCAATGGAAAACCAGCAGAACCGTACTACTGTTCAATAAGGGAGACATCCATGACATTGGCAACTATTGCCCAATCTGCCTATTGTCTGTTATCTACAAGTTGTTCACTCGAGTCATCCTAAATAGGATTGGCAGAACACTAGATGAAGGACAACCTTACGAGCAAGCCGGGTTCCACAAAGGATTCAGCACCATCAACCATATCCACACGATAACCAAGCTCATTGAGATTTCTCGGGAGTTCAAGATGCCGCTCTGTTTAACGTTCATTGATTTAAAGAAGGCCTTTGATTCTGTTGAGACGGAAGCGGTCATTGAAGCCCTAGCCAACCAGGGCATTCAAGCCCAATACATCAGGATCCTCCGTGAGCTGTATTGTGGATTCACTACCAGGATCTCACCATTCTACAAAGAAGTGATCGTTGATGTCAAGAGAGGGGTGCGGCAGGGTGATACCATTTCACCGAAACTCTTCAGTGCCACCCTCGAGAACATCATGCGACAACTGGAATGGGAAGGAATGGGAGTGAAGATAGATGGTCGGCAACTACACCACCTCCGCTTTGCTGATGACATTGTTTTAATAATACCAAACATCAGCCAAGCGGCACAAATGCTGGCCGGCTTTGACCATGAGTATGGAAAGATAGGACTACAGCTGAATCTTACGAAGATGATGTTTATGAGAAACAGCCTCGTTCATGAGGCCCCATTCGCTCTCAATGGAACAACCATCTCCGAATGCAACAGCTATGTGTACCTAGGTCGAGAGGTCAACATGACCAATCACCTGGCACCTGAGCTACGCAGGAGGAAGAGAGCAGCTTGGAACGCCTTCAAGAACATCGAAGAAATAGCTAAGTGGACAAAGAACCTCCGGCTCCGGGCATATCTCTTTGATTCCACTGTTCTTCCTGCATTAACATATGCCTCAAAGACCTGGGCCCTACACCATCAGGATGAGAACGCTATTCAGGTCTCCCAAAGAAGAATAGAAAGAGCTATGCTTGGAATATCACGTTTCACTCAAATGAGAGAAAGAATCCGGAGTTCTGACATCCGTCGATGATCAAGAATCAGGGACGCTGTCTCATTTGCCAAGGTGTCGAAAATCAGATGGGCTGGTCACGTAATGAGATTTAAAGATGACCGCTGGACTAGAGCTGTTACTGACTGGATTCCATGGGATGTCAAAAGACCACGTGGCCGCCCACCTACCAAATGGACAGACTTCTTCGTCAAGATCATGAAAGATCGGTTTGAGGCCCTTCATGTTCCCGGAGCGAACAGATGCCATTGGGCTACACTAGCACGCGACAGGGACAAATGGAGACGTTACTGGCGCCCGCTCGAGCAAATCGACGACTAACGGGAAATTAAGTGATTTAAGTGATTTTAAGTGAGCTCCCAAATAAATCTCAGAAAAGCTTAGGGGACACTGATGATTCCAAGACAACTGGAAAGAGTTTGAATATATGATTCTGCCTGGAGTTGCTTGCAGTTATGGGCATATCCAGTTATGCCAATAATGTTAGAAACTTCCATAGCCACAACCTTCTGTATTCACAGACATCCACGGCTGCATTCCGTGATGTTCCAGTGACCAAGTGGTACCTGTAATCAAATCCAGGCCAGGTGCATGCCACATGCCTAGCAGAAGCCTTAACTATTATGTTATCTCAGAGCTACACATCAATTCTCTCTAAAATAATTTTATCCAAGTTTTCAATAGTGTTGACTGGACATCATTGAGATTTAAAATATGGAAATAAAAATTATATAAACTAATATAAATTAGATTACTCCATACTAACAAATAGCCTCTATATCCTGTACTTCAATAATCAATACATAAATTCCATTTATTGTGTCTACTCAGCCCCAGGATCCGCATGCCTTTGTTCCTCTGCCAGTACTTTCATGCGTGTGGAGAGTGATCTCAGCATGTGGGTCCCGGAGCTGAGATCTCCAAGCTTGCTTGGATCGGGGCTGAGCATCCTCCACCCAGATCCTCCAAATTGCAGTAGGCAGGGGTCACACCCACCAACTGCCCCCCTGGCACCGTGCAATCCCATCAACGGCCAAGACCCAGAGACTATAAAACCCAGCTCCTGGAGCGAGCGACATCCTATTATCTCATTCTTACATTGGACAAGGTGGCAGGCTACCGAATGTAACCTGCCCACACGGCAGAGTCTGGCAAACTCCCCGTGGTGTACCCAATATGCCAAATACAGTAACAATGATGGGTCTCATTCTCCTAACCCTGGAAAAGCCTAAATATGGCACTTTTTAAAATTTCAGGGCTAGGACAGAGGAGATGTTACTGGTGCCTGCTCGAGGCAATCGACGGACAACAGGATGATTGTGATTGTGATCATGATCATGTCTACAGTATATATAAGTGACCTTTGCATGGCACGCTTCCTCATACTATCATTCGGCAATCTCTATTAATAAGTTCTCATTAAGTAGAATTCTCCATTTTCACAATAAAATTTCTTTTTTTTTCCCAAAATCTGTGTAAACTCAAAAATGGGGCACAGCACACAGCGGTGATGGCTCCATCTCTCCTGCCGCCCATGTTCGGTAGTCTCATGCCGCTTCCCCCACCCCGGGGAGGTTGATAGTGTTGGGCAGGCAAGGGAAGGAACGAAGTCCAGGCTGGTGGTCTTAGTCGCAGTTTATTCCAATCACACCAATCTCCCTTCCCTGCCTCTGCCTCTGCCTCTGCTTCTTCCTCCCCCATGATACTTCATTCTCCTTCTCCATCCCCCTTCATCCTCCTTCTCCGGAGACAGTATTCTGATCCTGATCTCCTTTCTCCTCCTTCTGATTCCACAGCCCACTGTTACAGTACAGTTAAATCCCAAAGCATGAGGGATTGGGGTAATAATTACACATAGGTGTGGTCACAATCAATATGGGTAGAATTCTTTCCCTCAGGGAAAGCATCTCCTACGACAGATCCTCTCTCAGCAGGACGACCCACACTAGAGCGGAAACCCATGGGTGTGTTTCTCCTCTCCTTGTCCAACAAGCATATAAGCACATATAATATAAATAATTTTGTATGTATGCAGTAAGAAATATCTTTAACTTATAGAATTGCCCTCCTAGGGCCATCTCGATTTTAGACTACAGTGCTCAGGTCATATAGTCTTTCCCACACCTAGCAGGATCCTAGTCTCGTTGTTTGGATCATGACAGCATTTGTCTATGATCAAACTCTTAACTTATAGTTAAGAATCGTGGCACTTTGGCCTGGCCCATTTCAATGCCATGGTAGCTCACTGCTTGCCCTGGGTCCATTCAGTCCCTCATCGGGACCCTGGTTTAGGGTGTTAGGAACTAAGGGCAACTGAGGCTTAAGTCGAGAAAGCAGATGCCAGGGAGTGAATAATATTCAAAGCCAATCAAATCCTAAGTTACAAAGCATAATGTTAACGGTCTTCCTGTATCTATACAAAAAGGGCATTGCTTTAAAGCAAACTGTTCATAAGGCAAAAGGAGAGGAGAAATGCAATATTTCACTCATACATATAAAATCATAGATTTCTGAGGAATCTAACCTTACAAGTTAACAGAGTCTGATTAGGGGGAAAACGAATTAACTGGTTGGGGAGGAGAGCATAGGGAAGAATTTAGAGATAAACACAATGGAATGGAAGTGCCTCAGGAGCTCTGTAATGGGTATAACCAGATAAACCTAAGCTCCTTGTGGAGAAAGGACAAAGCAATATCAAAAATTAAAAAAATAGATACCAATAATTTATTATTATGTGCTCCTACCAGGCATTAAGTTATTTTTCATTATTCTATTTCTTATGTGAATAAAGAATGTTAAATAGATACAGTAAAATTTAAAGGGATTGAGAAGTATAATCTTTTTCTAAAAAGCTATGATTTCTTTTTTGCTTCTACTTTGCTGAGGGTAATGTTGGATAATATTACTAAAGTGGAAATATTGATATTTAACAACTTCTATTTTTGTTTTTTGTTTTCTTTTCACACTTTATTCTACATAAATAATATGTTAGCGTTTAAGACTATCTACTCTAAAACATATGAACATTTGGAAACTCTTATTCGAAAACCATAAAACGCAATAAATATTTGCATTTGTTATTATAATCATAATGATAGTCTTAAGGTTTTGCTATTTTTTAATTCAATTTTAACATATATGCTGTATGTATCCTGTACAATTGCTAGTGAACAAGAAAGGAGCTTAATCATTATAACTTGTTTTGATACACAAAAGCATATATTATCAACAAATATTCCATGGATATTTCTATATTTATGATAATGCACTTCAGTTCCTTATACTGCTATGAAAATTACTGTCTAAGTGTTTTATAACTTCTTGAAAATGGAGATCTGTCTTCCTTAGTCTAGAGAAAATAATATTAAAACTCTATTCAATCTTATTTCTGATACTAACGAAGCAGACTATTTAGTTACATAAATATATGCAACTACTGGTCAATATCTCTTTTGGGTGTTTAGCAATATTTTTGTAATTTTCTCTTCGGTACTAATTCACTTCTTTGACTAAAGCAGTCCATATCCCCAAATACCTTTATTTCTTAGAATGACGGCAGATGTTTTGTTGGGTAGAAAATCCCTACAGATTTGTTTCTGCTTCCCCTCTCTATTTCACTCACACATTAAATACTCATAACAGTTAACTTTCTTGGAAGATGACTTGAGTTTTCTTTTGACAGATGCCTTTATCATTTGTATCTTCCTAAAGATAAGAGGATTGGCATTTTTTCTCTCCTCTAATTTATGACAGTTTATTAATAGATAAGTGTCTTCACACGTAATAATTTGGCTCTGTTTTAGACTGAGGGAATACTGAAGCAAAAGTTGGAACATCTCTTTCAGGACCTTAAGAGTGTAATTTTGTTTTAAAATAGACTAGACCATTAAATTATTTTAGAATGATATTCTGCAGGCTTCTGTTAGTCTGCCAATTAATCTCATAAAAATTTGTCTTTAGCATTTATGTGTGTGTGTGTGTGTGTGTCTTTTTGGGTCACACAAAATGATGCTCAGTGATTACTCTTGCACTACATATAAGAATTACTTCTGGTGATATTTGGGATACCTTAATGGATACTGGAAATTGAACCCAGGTCAGTGGTGTGAAAGGCAAACATCCAACCTGCTGTACTATCATTTCGGACCCTATCTTTATCATTTAATCTTGTGTTTGTTATTAAGTTCAAAATGGCAACTTCGCAGGACCCTAGCCAGCCCTATATTTAATAAACTCTTAGATAACTGTTAAATTTGTCTTTTATTCAAAATTGTTAGAAATTGCTGTCGCCCTGTGAAACAATTGAAGTAACAATGCAATTGTGTTAGCACAAACTATAATCAGACTTTCTTAATGTATTTAGAAAGTAATATTAGAAGAAAGTTTTCTGAAAAAGTAATCAATAAAGCTAGAACTATTTATTTCCTTAGAGATTCAGTGCTGTAATATTTTTGCTGCTCACTATTTCTTTAGGTAATGTTCTATAACAAATTACAAAATATGCAATAGAAAAGATTTAATATGTAAAGAAATGTAAATGAGCATTTCAATGTGCCTAATATAGCTTTATAATCTTAAATTTTATCTTGTGTTTCATTAATCACGATCATGACCATCCTGTTGTTCATCTATTGCATCGAGCAGGCCCCAGTAACGTCTCTTTTGTCCTGGTCCTGAGATTTTTTAAAAAAGTGCCATATTCAAGGCTCTTTCAGGGTTAGGAGAATGAGACCCATCATTGTTACTGGTATTTGGCATATTGGGTACGCTACGGGGAGTTTACCAGACTCTGCCATGTGGGCAGGTTACATTCGGTAGCCTGCCAGTTTGTCCAAAGTAGGAATGAGATAATAAGATGTTAGCTTCCAGGAGCTGGGTTTTATAGTCTCTGAGTCTTGGCCATTGATGGGATTACACAGAGCCAGGGGGCCAGTTGGTGGGTGTGACCCCTTGCTTACTGGAATTTGGAGGATCTGGGTGGAGGATACTCAGCCCCAATCCGAGCAGGATTGGAGATCTCAGCCCTGGGACCCGCATGCCTTTGTTCCTCTGCCGATACCTTCATGCGTGTGGAGAGTGGTCTCAGCATGGTGGTGGCTGGTTCTGGAGGTCTTAGGCTGCCGGAGCCCTGGTCGACGAATTTGGACTTACTTTGTTTCATTATTATTGATGAAAAAAAGAAGGAAAAAAATTTACAGGTTCTCAAACTAATATACAAGGTGATCTAGTACCTTACCCACTGTACTAGATCACTGACCTGAATCAAATGTAAGAAACTTAAAACTAATTATTTCATATGAAATAAACTAAAAATCATTGTACATAATGTCAAAAAAACTCTTCTCAAAGTACTGTCATAAGAGATGTCTGAGTAGAGAACCATGAATAAGCCCTGAGCACTGTGATTCACCAACTCAAATATATGCAATTTTGAATATGTCAAATTAACTTGAATTTGTGAAATTAACCCCATGTCAAAAGTCATTTGTAAAATGTTCTTTGATACTGACTTCTAGCATACTTTAGGGAACTTTATTTCAATGGCAAAGTAAGCAAAAGCAAACAATATAAGCAAATGGGATTACCATTTGTATAAAACTGAAACATCCTATTAAATGGGAGAAATTATATAATCACTATACATGAGGAAAAAAGGGATACCATCTAATAAATACACCACTGTCCTTCCGTTATTCATTGATTTGCTTGAGCGGGCCCTCTAATGTCACCATTGTGAGATTTTTCACTGTGTTTGGTATATCGATTACATCATGGATAGGTTGCCAGGCTTTACCATGCGGACGAGATACTCTTGGTAGCTTCCTGGACTCTCCAAGAGGGACAGAAGAATCAAACCCAAGTCGGCCGTGTACAAGGCAAAGGCCTTACCTGCTGTGCTATTGCACCAGCACAATAATCTTAAAATTCAACAATAGACTTAACACTGCAAAAAATAATGGATTTGATGAAAAGAAATTCAACAAAAAAGGAATATATATATTTATACATCTATCAATAAAAACTTGAAAAATAGAAAAGAAAATGGTCATTACAATTTATTAATAAGGGCATTATATAATATATGTGCAACTATCTATATGTATCATCACTGTATCACTGTCATCCCATTGTTCAATTTACTTGAGCGGGCACCAGTAACGTCTCCATTAGTTCCAGAAACCCTGAGATTTTAGCAGCCTCTCCATACTCGTATTGCCTAATGCTGCCGTATTTGAGGCTCTTTCAGCGTCAGGGGAATGAGACAATGTTTTTTTCATACAGAATACGCCATGGGTAGCTTGCTAGGCTCTGCCGTGATCTAACATATATATATATGATATATATATTATATATATATCATATATAGAGAGAGAGATCAGAGACAGAAGTATAGGAGTAAGTCCTGATATGAATATATACATATATATATACATATATATCCTGAATTTCATGTTACATTAACCAAAATGTAGAAACAACACAAAGAAACTGCCAAATGAGACATGAACAGATAAGAGAATTTGGTTATACACACATTTGAACACAGCCTTTTAAAAAAATTCATTTATTCATTCATCATCCTGTTAATCGTCGATTGCCTCGAGCAGGCCCCAGTAACGTCTCTTTCATCCTAGCCCTGAGATTATATTCAAGGCTTTTTAGGAGAATGAGACCCATCATTGTTACTGGTATTTGGCATATTTGGTGCGCCACGGGGAGTTTGCCAGACTCTGCCCTGTGGGCAGGCTATATTCGATAGCCTGCAAGTTTGTCCAAAAAAATTAAAAATCATTATTTTTGCAATGATATTGATGCAACTGGAGGAGATCATGCTCAACAAAGTAAGTCCAAGGGAGAAGACAAATATGGTCTCATTCATATGTGAGATGTAGAAGAATAAAAGTGGGGGATAGGAAGTCCAAATTAAAATAAACTTTTGTACAGAAACTTCCAAAGTAAAGTTGCCAAAACTGTAGAGGGGACAATTGTGGAGGAAGATTTCAGTGGACTTTGGAGGAAGAATATTGTGCTTTTGTTGTGACTCTTAGTTGGTAGAATACATTTTCTGAGTTTTAAAAAAATTGCCCTAAAACATGTTATTGTGTAAAACAAAGGGAACATATTACAAAACAATAATAACCTAAAAGATTAAATAATTATTTACCCTGAGTATTGGAATGCAGAGTGTGTCTATGTTTATCATATTGCATATTACTAAGGAGCATCAAATAATAAAATTATTTCAAATTTTGTTTTCTAATTCTAAAATAATTCATCCCTACCAACGAATCACATTTATCTTTGCAAATTTTTCAAAACGTTTTTGGTTTTCTTGATGTTTTCTCTCACTTTTATAATGATCTTAAACTTATTTTGGAAACTAAACAAATAGTAAATGAATACTATATTGACCACTAACTTGGTGATTATGATAGTACTCATTTATTATTTTAAGGATAGTAATTTATAAATACGCAAAATAATTATATTTATTGCACATACAAAAATTAAATCACTATGTATTGAATTGATTTTCCATGAAAAGTTTGACAAATATTTTTGTTGAGTCCATAACATCAAATTATACAGAGATTGTGAGTTGAGATTTTTGTTGACTCGTAACTGGAAAATAATAGATGTTATATCAATAAACGTACTCATTTGTATTCTATACATTTAGTGGAATTTCTAATGTAATTTTATGAATGAAAATGAGGAAAGTATTGCATGGTTATTAAAAAAATAAACTAAATTTTGTGTTTTATACACTGTTATAACTAGACCTGAATTGACATAAAACAAATACTCCATTACCGAGCACAAGCCAGTAGATTTGGTACAAAATCACTTACAGAGCCCTCAAGTGATTGTGTATGGACATATATTTTCTTAGGTCTTTAAGAGGACCTGGTAGAAAATGTGTCTACAATTTTTTCTGTTCTTTGATTTTTTCATAAAAATATATAAAAATTTAAATATAAACCAAATATAAAAATTACATTGCTGGGGGCTGGAGAGCTAACACAGCAGGTAGGGCGTTTCCCTTGCACGTGGCCAACCCGGGTTCGATTCCCAGCATCCCATATAGTCCCATGAACACTGCCAGGAGTAAATCCTGAGTGCAGAGTGAGGAGTAACCCCTGTGCATCGCCAGGTGTGACCCAAAAAATCAAAAAAAAAAAATTACATTGCTGGACATGATTATATTATTACCATTAAAAAAAAAAAAAACAGTGATCAGTCTTTACTCGAATCCGGGACTTGGATATCCTTGCATGTATGTCCCAGGCATCCTCTAGGATACTGGAACACTCATCAACAATGAACCTCCTCCTGTTCATCCCCAACACTGTGCTTGGTCTTCTTCATCCCTCAGGTTTACCTCCCCACACACAAGGTACCCATAAAGGGGCATGGCCTCTGAAGAAGTGGGTGGGGCCTCTGAAAAGTGGGTGTGGCCTAATTTTGGGACAGTGAATGTTCATGCAGCCACAGGTAGTTTACTGATACCCAGCAATCTCATGTAGCATCTCAGTCTCCATACTGCCACACCATCACAAATAAACAATGCAAATCCCCACCAGGAGGGGAGCACAATGAAAAGATTCCAGACTCCTCAATAGGTGATACTCACCAAAGGGATCTGTCTGAGAAAGAATTCAGATATGAAGTAATGAAGATGTTCAATGAACTCAACGAAACAGTGAGACAGATATCCAGTAAATTGAAGGAGGACATGAAATAAACAATGGATTGGACAATCGAGAAAATCCAGGAAGAAATGAGAACAGAAATTGGAAACCTACGCACCGAAATGTCATGAATAAAAGATTCTGTAAGTGAAATGAAAAACTCTGTCTGTGCCCTCAACAGTGGAATGACCAGAGCTGAAGACAGAATCAGTGAGCTGGAAGATCAACTGCAACAGGCCTACAGGCAAAAACAAACAATGGCAAGAGAACTCAAAATAGCTCTAGAGTGATTCAGAGTCCAAGGAGATGATTCTAAGAGGAGCAGCATTAGAATCAGTGGAGCACCAGAATGTCAGGGAAACGATCTCAATAAAAAAGCCACAGTTAAACAAATAATTGCTGAAAAGTTCCCAGAGCTGGACAATGCAGCCATTCAGATTCAAGGAGCCCGAAGGGTGACAGCTAAAAGAGATCCTAACAAAAGCACTTCAAGACATATCATAATTAGAATGATGGATGCCACAGATAGAAACACAATACTGTAAGCATCAATGTCAAAGAAGGAAATCACATACAAAGGAGCACCCCATAGATTCACAGCAGACCTATGAGAGGAAACCCTCCAAGCTATTTCAGGAAACAAAAAAGGACATGAGAAATGGAAAGATATCCCCTGGTCATGGATGGGAAGAATTAACATTGTCAAAATGGCAATACTCCCCAAAGCATTGTACAAATTCAATGTGATCCCTATAATGATATCCATGACATTCTTCAAAGAAATAGAGCAAACTCTTCTGAAATTGATATGGAACAATAAACCCCTACAAATAGCTAAAGCAATTCTTGGGTAAAAGAAAATGGGAAGAATCAACCTCCCCAACATCAAACTCTATTACAAAGGAGTAATAATTAAAACAGCACAGTACTGGAACAAAGGCAGAGCTGTAGACCAATGGAACAGGGTTGAATATACTGACATCTTCCCCCAATCATATGATCATCTAATCTTTGACAAGGTAGCAAGGAATATGAAGTGGAGCAAGAAAAATCTCTTTTACAAATTGTGCTGGCAAAACCGGATGGCTACATGCAAAATAATGGGCTCAGATCTCTTCCTAAAACCATGTACAAAAGTAAGATAAAAATGGATTAAAGACCTCAATATCAGACTGAAATCCATAAGGTGCGTTGAAAACAAAGTTGGCAAAACCCTCCACGACATTGAACCTAACGGTATCTTCAAAGATGATATGCCACTGGCCAAGCAAGTGAAAACAAAGACAGACAAATGGGACTATCTTAAACTAAGAAGCTTCTGCAGCTCAAAAGAAGCAGTGACAAAATGGGAAGACAGTCTACAGAATGGGAAAGGATATTCTCCCAATACCCATCTGAAAAGGGGTTGATATCAAGGATATACAAGATACTGGTTGAACTCCACAAAAAGAAAACATCCAACCCCATAAAAAAAATGAGGCAACGAAATGAACAGAAACTTTCTCAAAGAAGAAATTCGGATGGCAAAAAGACACATGAGAAAATGCTCTACATCATTAATCATCAGGGAGATGCAGATCAAAACAACAATGAGATATCATCTCACACCACAGATATTGAACACATCCACAAGAACAAAAACAACTGGTATTGGCACAGATGTGGCGAGAAAGGGATCCTCCTTCACTGCTGGTGGGAATGCCTAATTGGTTCAGCCCTTTTTGAAAACAGTATGGACTATTTTCGAAAAATTAGAAATTGAGCTCCTATTTGACCCAGCGGTACCATTCCTGCTAATATATCCTGGTGAGACAAAAAACTACAGTCGAAATAACATCTGCACTTTTATGTTCTTTGCTGCACTGTTCACGATAGCCAAAATCTGGAAAAAACCTGAGTGCCCAAGAACAGATGACTAGTTAAAGAAACTTTGTACATCTACACAATGGACTACTATGCAGCTGTTAGAAAGGATGAAGTCATGAAATTTATATACAAGTGGTACCACATGGAAAGTATCATGCTAAGTGAAATGAGTCAGTAAGAGAGGGGCAAACATAGAAAGACTGCATTCATCTGGGGAATATAAAGTAACAAAAAGGAGACTGACATCCAAGAATAGTCGAGATAAGTACCAGGAGGTTCACTCTAGCTTGAGGCCAGCTGCGCATCCTAGGGGAAAAGGCAGCTCAGATAGCAAAGTGAACACCAAGTAAAGGGTGTTGGGAGGATCCTCTCAGGATGGGAGATGCATGCTGAAAATAGACTATAGACCAAACCTTATTGCCACTCAATGCCTCTTTTGCAAACCATAGCACCCAAAAGGAGAGAGAGAACAAAAGGAAATGTCCTGCCACAAAGGCGGGGTGTGATGGGGGAGTGGTGGGGTGGGAGTGATACTGGGTTCATTGGTGGTGGAAAATTGGCACTGGTGTAAGGATGGATGCTCAATCATTGTATAACTGAAACCAAAGCATGAAAATTTGTAAGTCTACAACTGTACCTCATGGTGTTTGACTAATAAAAATTTTAAAAAAAAGAACAGATTCTCTGGAAATCTATATTATACCATAAAGCTCCCTGAGTAGCAAAAACAACTCTGAGGATAAAAGAATAATGGAAGGCACGCATTCACAGATAATAAACTATATTATAATTGTATAGTAAACAAAATTATATTGTACTAGAACAAAAAAATTATTCAAACAAATGTAATATAATTTAGCTTATAGAAAGAAACCCCTAGTTGTATAGACCGTTAGTTTACTACAAAGTATCCAGATTCATCAAGTGGGGCATTGAAAGGGTCTTCAAAAAAAAAAAAAGATAAGAAAGCCTTTTCAAGAAATGATAATGGGGAAAATGGTTAATCACAAGCAACATTGGATTCCTATCCAACAACATATATAAATATTAATTCAAACTATTAAATACTTTGTTATTTGGTCAGAATTTGTAAAACACATTATGGAAAATACAGCAGAACTCTCTCTCCATTACATTTACTTCAGTGTTATCTTCAATGATTCAAATATTTGCAAATAAAGCAAAAGAGAAGTAAACAAATGGGGCTGGATCAAATTAAAAATTCACTTTAAAAATTAAAAAATCACATTATCAAAGCATTTGGAATAACACTACACAATATCAAGGATTGTGAAATATATATATATATAGAAATATATATATATATATATATATATATATATATTGGAGCAATAGCACAGCAGTAGGGTGTTTGCCTTGTGTGTAGCCGGCTGGGCCAAGCTCAGTTTGATTCCTCCATCCCTCTTGGAGAGCCTGGTAAGCTACTGAGAGTATCTCGCGCGCACAACAAAGCCTGGGAAGCTACCCATGACGTATTCAATATGCAAAACACAGTAACAACAAGTCTCACAATGGAGACATTACTGGGCCTGCTTGAGCAAAAATTGATGAACAACGTGAGGACAGTGACAGATATATATATATATATATATATTTGAAATATGGCATATTTGAAAATGTGTACAAGTTTATAGTAGATGCAAGCTGTGAAGAAATATTAACTCTGCACTTGTAACATGTATCATTTAAATATACCTTAAAGAAAGACCTCTAACAACTAATTATATAGAGTTAACATTATTTCCAAAGATAAGAACCCTGAAACATAGAAGGATTCTCATGAAGCTCAGCCATTAGCCTATAATTTGTCTAATTGAAAAATTACTGGAATCCTACTACTTCTAATAGAAGAGTATATTTTTCAAATTGAAAATCACTTAGGCTCAAGGGAAAGACCAGACTCTGCGGCTCCATTTGAATTTTTTGTGGAGTCAAATCGATTTACAATTAATGGAAACACCCCAAAATATCTTGATAAAATTAATGCTAAGAAGATTCTAAAAATAATTTTATAGAATTTAATCTTAGAAACAAATAATAAATATGTGTTATATTTAACCAAAATTGTTTTTAAAATTAATATTTTGTATTAAAACAAACAAAAATAAATATTGCCCCCATTTCAAATACCTAGTCTTCTTAATAGAGGGTCTATTGAAAAATACACATGAACAATTAGATCATCCATTAGCAAAGCAGAGCCCAAGTGGTAATATAAATAGAAACATCAAAATAAGATTAAAAAGTGCTCCAAATATATACTTAGCACATAATATCATATCTCTTGATTGTAATATAAGAATATCATAAAACTTTCACCCACATAATTAAAGAGAGCTAAAAAAATTGTTACCATCTTCTCTTTTCTCCATAATACCCACTAATGTATCTAGTAGAAGAACAATTAGGAAAACATAGTACGACATATATGATTAGAAGACCCTTGATGGGAACTCTCACTGATGATTTTTTCCTTGGAGAATTTTAAATAGCTTGTATGGTATTAACTTATCCTAATTTCCAACCATTGTCTGAAAAGAAGGAAGCAATTATAATGTTCCTTAAGCTGACTAAACAAGGGAATATCTGGAATAACTTTTTTTTAAAGTATTAAAGATTAACAAATCCATGTCAAGCTTTCTACTTTTTTAAAACTCTGATTAAGGAAAACATGATTAAGCAGTTAAAAAAATACTTCCAGGGTGATTAGATGATCAGGGAAATCTAAGACTGGGGCTAGATAGTATAACTGGTAGGGTGCTTGCCTTGCAAGCTGCTGACCCATTTTAATCCCATGCATTCCATATAGATGCCCTATCTTAGCAGGAAGTGATTCCTGTGTAGAGTCAGAAGTAATCTCTTAAAATCATTGGCTGTGGTTTTTTCCCCCAAAATTGGGACCTAAAGATGTTGATTGAATCAGAATATAATAAAGTAATAGCAAGGAACAGTCAAACATTAAACATTTTTTAATGGTGTTACATCCAATCAATTGAAAACATTCTATTGTTGCTAGTTAGCATCATGTACTCATATTTTATCCAAAGATGGTTTAAAAGATGTAAAAGTTAAGTTTCATAGAATGTACAAATAGCCTGATGAAGGGTAAAAATATTTCTACTTATTTTTTAGAAATACTCCCACAGTCAAAAGAAGTATTACTTGGAAGATTGAAGAGTTTCATGAAAGTATACTTCAGTAAAAATATCTTCCTCCTTGTGCTGACGTGATAGTACAATGAGTAGTGAGTTTGGCTTGTTGGAGGTTGACCCGGTTTTGATCCACAGCATCCTCTATGATCTCCCAAGCACTGCCAGGAGTGATTCAGAGTGCAGAGCCAGAAGTAACCCCTGAGCATCACCAGGTTGACCAAAAAGCAAAAAAAGCAAAAAAAAAAAAAAATCCTTAAAATTTTGAAAAATTTGTTCTCTTATTTGTATTCATTTACGTATTTATTGTATTTATTCATTTGGTGCCACACCCAATCATGCTTAGTACTTACTCCTGGCTCTGCACTCAGGTATTACTCCTGGAGATGTGGGTCAGGGGGAGGATCAAACCCAGTCTGTCAGGTGCAAGGCAAGCACCTTACCTACTGTACTACCTCTCCAGTCCTCTATTCTTTTATTTTAAATAAATGCCCCCGAATCAAATTTGATTTTAAAAAATCATGGAAGTGCTTCATGATCACTTATTTTTTTTACAATGAAAGACATTAAGGTGTATTGGTAAACTTATCCATAAAATAGAAAAAATAAACTTTTGTCATTGGTACTTAGAAGCTATTATGCTAAGTGAAATAAATTAGTTCTAGGAAGACAAATACTATATGATTTTATTCATATGTGTAATATAGAGAAATAAAACAAAGAAATAAAAACTAAAATGCTAAAATACAGATATAATAGATGAGTGAGCATCTGAGGGAAAGGGGGCTCTAAATAGGTAGGTCAACTGAGTGAACAGTATGTTCAGTGAATATAAATTAGATTTGTTGATCATTGCATAGTATAGACTGATGCCAAATAATAACTCAAGAAACAGACATTCATGTAACGTGGATAGTAGCAGCGAGCTTGGCAGCTGTTGAATTCTAGAGGTTTTGGGTTGCTGGGACTGGCTTCATTGGACATGGGGGGCCTCACCCACCCACCTTCGGGTTGCCCCATGTGAAACAGCCTGGTACGGTTCTGGAGGCATCTGCATGGCGTATGGTTCTGTGCTCTATTCCAAGGGATTTATTGCCAACACATTTTAAAATGAAAAACATTGTCTTTCACAAACTCATTTCGGGGGAAATATAGTACAGAGCCAGGATACAGCCTTGCATAAGACAAACCCATACCAGCACCACGTATGATCTTCTGAGTCTAGGAGTGATCATTGAGAGCAGAGTCAGGAATAAATCTTGAGCATGACAGGATGAGGCCCAAAATACTTAAAACAAAACAAAAAAAAACCCCACAAAAACAAAATATGTTTTGAAGTATGTTAGGAACAATTAAAAATAAAAAAGTAAAAATTTTAAGCATGGGAGGGCAGTTTGGGAGACGTCCTTGGAACACTGATGGAAGGAAGTGGTCTCTATGGTGATGGATGTGGTATTGGAATAAAGAATTTATGAAAAGCATGATTAACAATGTTGAAAATTTGAGTACCTTAATAAAAATGGCAAATAAATATCTGATGCAAGGGAAAATGAACAGGTAGGAATAGGCTTGAGAATAGTACATGCAATTGGAAGCATAGAGTAACATTTGTCCAGAAAACTGCTGGAGGACTGCCTAGGGGAATACTTGTTACAGTAAGAATCAAGTAAATATGATGCACATTCCTGAAGAAGATGAGATAATAGGAAAATTTATTGACCTATGAAAGCACTTCAATGCATGGTTGGAAAAATATATATTTCTTCAATATACCTATTTTTTTTGCTCCACCTCTAGCTCATTAAAACAAAATAGCAGGGAACAAAAAAAGAAAAAGAAAAAAAAATTAAATATATATAATATGTCAAAATTCTTAGAAATCAAAACATTTTCCTGAGAAGTGTTCTTTTTTTTTTTAGGCATTTTTGATTCACAGCTGTTATAGCTTCATCCTTTATAACACATTTTCCATATAAATTGTAGAAGGAATGAGAAATGAATGAAGATATTTGCTGCAAGTTAAATTTTGTAAAAAAAAATCATTCTGTTCTTGATCTGAAGGAATAATTTTGAATAACCAGGAGTTTATAGAAAAAAATGAAAGAAACTTGAATCTATCAATATGGCTTAAATTCAAATACATGAAAGGGAAGAAAAGCATATGGCCATGGCTGAGAGACCTCAGAGTAGAGCACTTAAGGAAATCAGCATGAAAATAAAGTGCCCATTACCAAGTGATGATTTACTGTATAATTTATGAAAAGGTAGAGTATACTTGAAACTGCACTTAGGACCTGGATGCCATGAAATATAAATTGAGATGAAATGTGTTCATGAAATTCCATTAATAAGGGCTAGAGTGATCTTGGTTTCTTTTCTTTTGTTCCTAGTTTAATGTAGAGTAGCAGTAAGTTTTTTTTCTTTATTCTTAGATTCAGAAGATTTTTTTTTTCAGAATTTAGAGATTATTTGGCATAAACTCTCTCTCTTTCTCTGTGTGTCTGCTCCCTGTGTCCATTTCTTTCTCTGTCTCGGTCTGTCTCTTTAATTGACATCCTTGTTAGATGCAAAAGTAGTACACAATGTTCATATTTGAGAAAGATCATGTTATGCATTCAACAATATGTATAAGCTACTTATTATAGCAGTATAGCACTGTCCTCCCAGTATTCATCGATTTGCTCGAGCAGGCTCCAGTAATGTCTCCATTATATGCCAAATATAATTTTTGACACATGAGATATATCAATAAATAAAACTTGTGTTTGATTCTGATTATTGTTACAGGATAATAAGTATGATATGATACCTTATTGCTACTTTAATTCTCATTTCCTGATAATAAATGTATGTATATGTGGGCTGTCTATACGCGTTTTATGGTGATGTCTGTTTATTTTTTTTCTCCAAAATTTTGCATGGTTTGATTTTATATGGTTGAATTTTTGTAGTTACTTATATTTGTAACTATTAATTCTTTTTCAGATTTATGGGGTTCAAAGAGTTTGGAAGTCTTTTATTTTAATAATGATTTTTCACTATGCAAAAGCCTTCATTTAAAGGTTTAATTTTATGTTCCTCACCATGATTTATAATACAGTTGATGTTAAGGTTTCATAAATAAACTATTTCAAACCAGTATGATATTCAGAATAATCACTTCTCTCCACCAATTTTAAAGTTCCCTCTGCATTGTATAAGTCAGTTCTATAGAACCATTCTCACAGTCTTTGCTCTAGGCCACTAGCTATTTTGTTGGTATGTTTCTTTAGATCCCTCAGTTGGGAGAGATTTTTCAATATCTTTCTATCTTCCCCTGGATTATTTCACTCAACAGTAATGATTTTAGTGTAAAAACATGTAAATTATATTTTTTATGATCACACCTGGAAGTTCTCAGCTCCAGACACACACAAACACATACACACACACAAATACAATGTTTACTATACATAGAGTTCTGTACTTGGAAGTCCAAGTCCATCATACTAATTTTATATAAAGCTCTGGATCATACATATGCACTCTGGATCATGCGTATACATTGCTTTTTATTTCATCTTATTAATGATATTAATTTTTGTTTATTATAAACAGAAGATCAATGTTAGAATAAGTGGCTACCTTATATTATATTCTAGAGAAAATTTTTGAAAAATTAATAAAACAATGTCATACTCCTGTATAATTTGAAAAATAATAAATTTGACAGAGATAAGTGTTTTTAGAGGATGTGTGACAAAATTCAGAATTGCCACAAAACAGTATCTGAAACATCTATGTTTTATCAAAAATAACATATTCAATTAGTTAGGACTATATTGTACATAATGAGAAAAATAGAAACTGACGATGAAAATTCACAAGTTATTTTTGTTCAGCATAGTATCAAACTCATATTACAAATTTTAAAAAGTAAAAACAAGACTTAAATAAGAAAGGACTGTAGCATTGTCCTCCCGTTGTTCATCGATTTGCTCCAGCGAGCCCAGTAACATCAAAAATAAGATATTCAATTAGTTAGGACTACATTGTACATAATGAGAAAAATAGAAACTGACAATGAAAATTCACAAGTTATTTCTGTTCAGCATAGTATTAACCTCATATTACAAATTTTAAGAGGTAAAAACAAGGGTTAAATAAGAAAGGACTGTAGCACTGTCCTCCCATTGTTCATGGATTTGCTCCAGTGGGCCCATTAAAATCTCCATTGTGAGACTTGTTTTTACTGTGTTCAGCATATCAAATATGTCACAAGTAGCTTGCCAGGCTTTGCCATGAGGGTGAGATACTCTCGGTAGCTTGCCTGGCTCTCTGAGAGGGGTGGAGGAATTGAACCCGGGTCCTCTGAGTTGGCTGCGTGCAAGGCAATCACCCTACCTGCTGTGCTATTGCTCCATAATTACATTAAAATAAGATATAGAAACAAAAAACAGATTATAGAAAACAAATAAAATTTCTGAACAGTACATTAATGACAATGTTTTGCAATATCAATGTCATAAACAATACTTTTTAAAATATGAGAATAAGGATGTATTAAAATGATTCAAAGGATTAGAAATAACAAACAATACTTTTAACATTAGATAGAGTCCAATAAACTTAAGTCATATAATATAAAATGAAAAGATGCATGTTGTACAATAACATCATTATTATATATGGCCTAGAGCACAGACAGAATGATTCCACAGAACTGACTTATACAAGGCAGAGGGACTTGAGGGTGTTCAGAGAGAACTCTAAAATTAGTGGAGGGAAGTGGATTATTAGAATACAATTGGTAAGTGAATAGAAGAGATAAAAGAAATTCAGGACAAGAGAGATAGTACAGGTGCTTTCTTTGCACATAGCTGAAAGAAGTTTGATCTCCAGCATCCCATATGATTCCCACCAGAGGTGATTACTGAGTTCTGAGTCAGGAGTTGCTCCTGAGCATTGCCAAAAAACAAACACACAAACAACAAAACAATAAAGATAATTTTAAAAATTACATTATTAATAGAAGAAGAAAAAGTTAAGAAGATGCCTATTCTGACACTCAGCAACATGGATCTCTCAAATATAACTATGAATATTATGAAAATAACTATGCTTGCTAAAAAATTCAAGAACAGAAAAATTAAAAATGTCACAAAGTATGACAATAATTAACTTAATTTGAATATATTTTATAAAATAGAGCTAAAAATTATTTTTTAAAGATTCAAAATAGTTTGTTTTGATTGCTTTGTGACTATCCACTGTTATTGTTATTAAGAAATAGCTATTTGAATAATTACAATAGGCACACTGAGAAATGTTAATTCAATAGAGCTTTCATATGCGAACTTCACAAAAATACGAAAGAAAGAACCATACTAAATAAGCTTAAAATAATGCAATTTTATTTCTACACACTGTCCTATGTCCTCTAAGGATTTATGATGCACTTTAGATGATTCCAAAGTTTCCTCAGAGATTCCCAGATGGATTAATAAAGAATACTACCAGAGGGATGGGTGGTGGGAGAGAAACTGGGGACATAGGTGGTGGGAAATGTACACAGATGAAGGGATGGGTGTTGGAACACTTTACTAAAATAGGACCATGAATAGCTTTATAACTCTAGTAACTCACCGTAATTCAACAAAAAATTAAAAAAACTTAAATTTACAAAAAAGTATGAAACCAATCCCTTTTCAGCCACCTACCTTCTTTTCAACTATTTTCCATGTACTTGCTCCTAATTTTTCAAAACCATCAGGTTGTTTACCATACCATGGCTGAGAAATATTGTGCTTTATTTGCTAATATGTTCTTAATTCCTTTTCCTGTTAATACTTTAGTGTCTGCTTACTCTTGAGAGTTGCATTCAACCAAATATTTTTCAAGAAAACTTATTGAGTATCAAATGTATCCTAGTTCTGTTAATTTCTAAGACGTGACAATTATGAGATAGGATAGTAAACATTTTAAATAATTATTTAAATAAAAACCAAAGCAGAGTTAGGTATAGGCACAGCAAGCATTATTTGATATAACTAGCTGAAATATTTAGAAGGTTACATAATTATCTGTGCAAGGTATGTTCCAGGTTAAAAAACACTTCTTATAATTTTTTTTGAGATACTCCAGTTTAGAATTATATTGAAATCATTGACTTTTACTTTCAGTACTGCCTCACCAGTTGTAGTTACTGGAGAAGATTATCCATGACTTCTACTCAAATCTCTTCGATAGCCATGTCCACTTGCCGACATACCAAATTCCACAGGATGGGTATGTCGTTCCCAACGTTCTCCCTTCCGAAATCCGACACGCCATTTCGTCAGTAAAGAAGCAAACAGCACCCGGCCCAGACAAGGTCAGACCTGAACACCTGAAGAACCTGCCGTCAGTACTCATCAATACACTGGCTCGGCTCTTCACTCGCTACCTGTCTGAATGCAAGGTTCCATCTCAATGGAAAACCAGCAGGACCGTACTACTGTTCAAGAAGGGAGACATCCATGACATTGGCAACTATCGCCCGATCTGCCTATTGTCTGTCATCTACAAGTTGTTCACTCGAGTCATCCTGAATAGGATTGGCAGAACACTAGATGAAGGACAACCATGTGAGCAAGCAAGGTTCCGCAAAGGATTCAGCACCATCGACCATATCCACACGATAACCAAACTCATTGAGGTTTCTCGGGAGTTCAAGATGCCGCTCTGCTTAACGTTCATTGATTTAAAGAAGGCCTTTGATTCTGTTGAGACGGAAGCGGTCATTGAAGCCCTAGCCAATCAGGGCATTCAAACCCAATACAACAGGATCCTCCGTGAGCTGTATTGCGGATTCACTACCAGGATCTCACCATTCTACAAAGAAGTGATCGTTGATGTCAAGAGAGGGGTGCGGCAGGGTGATACCATTTCACCAAAACTCTTCAGTGCCACCCTCGAGAACATCATGAGACGACTGGAATGGGAAGGAATGGGAGTGAAGATAGATGGTCGGCAACTACACCACCTCCGCTTTGCTGATGACATTGTTTTAATAACACCAAACATCAGCCAAGCGGCACAAATGCTGGCCGACTTTGACCGTGAGTGTGGAAAGGTAGGACTACAGCTGAATCTTACGAAGACAATGTTTATGAGAAACAGCCTTGTTCCTGACGCCCCATTCGCTCTCAATGGAACGACCATCTCCGAATGCAACAGCTATGTGTACCTAGGTCGAGAGGTCAACATGACAAATGACCTGGCACCCGAGCTGCGCAGGAGGAAGAGAGCGGCTTGGAACGCCTTCAAGAACGTCGAAGAAATAGCTAAGAGGACGAAGAACCTCCGGCTCCGGGCACATCTCTTTGATTCCACTGTTCTTCCTGCATTAACATATGCCTCAGAGACCTGGGCCCTATGCAAACAAGATGAGAACGCCATTCAGGTCTCCCAAAGAAGAATAGAAAGAGCTATGCTTGGAATATCATGTTTCACTCAAATGAGAGAACGAATCCGGAGTTCTGACATCCGTCGACGATCAAGGATCAGGGACGCTGTCTCATTTGCCAAGGTGTCGAAAATCAGATGGGCTGGTCACGTAATGAGATTTAAAGACGACCGTTGGACTAGAGCTGTTACTGATTGGATTCCACGGGATGTCAAGAGACCGCGTGGCCGTCCACCTACCAGATGGTCAGACTTCTTTGTCAAGGTCATGAACGATCGGTTTGAGGCCCTCCATGTTCCCGGAGCGAAGAGATGCCATTGGGCTACACTAGCACGCGACAGGGACAAATGGAGACGTTACTGGCTCCCGCTCGAGCAAATCGACAACTAACGGGAAGTTAAGTGATTAAGTGATAAGTGACTGCCTCACCAGCTCCTCCAACAATGTCACAGCCCCTCCTCCTCTGTTCCTTAGTCTCTAACTTCTCCTCTTAGCCTCCAGAATACCCAGTTTAATTGAGCATAACTCAGGATTTGGAAAAAAACAAACACTTTTATGATTTTCACATATTTACATACAAATACCTCCTTTTTGTTTTTTGTTATTTTTTATTTCTTATTATTCTTATTATTTCTTTATTTCTTTATTTCTCTGCAGAGCTCCAGCAGCCGAAGACCTCCAGAACCAGCCACAACCATGCTGAGACCACTCTCCACAAGCGTGAAAGTACCAGCAGAGGAACAAAGGCATGTGGGTCCAGGGCTGAGATCTCCAAGCCTGCTCAGATGGGGGCTGAGCATCCTCCACCCAGATCCTCCTTCCTCCAGTAGGCAGGGGTCACACCCACCAACTGACTCCCAGCACCATGTAATCCCATCTATGTCCAAGACTATAAACCCAGCTCCCAGAAGAAAACAGTACAGTCTCCTGCCCCCGCACCTGGCTGTCCTCACCAGGGCCCTTTGGAGGGGGGCGGGTTGAGTTTCTCTCCCCGCTCGGAGCAGAGCTCCTCCAGCCGAGCAGAGCATCCTTCACCCAGATCCTCCATCCTCCAATAGGCAGGGGTCACACCCACCAACTGACCCCCAGCACTGTGTAATCCCATCAACGGCCAAGACCCAGAGACTATAAACCCAGCTCCTGGAAGCGCATGGCCGCGACATCTTATGATCTCATTCTTACTTTGGACAACCTGGCAGGCTACCAAATGTAACCTACCCACATGGCAGAGTCTGGCAAACTCCCCATGGTGTACCCAATATGCCAAAAACCAGTAACAGTGATGGGTCTCATTCTCCTAACCCTGAAAGAGCACTGAATATGACTCTTTTAAAATCTCAGCCTGGGAAGAAGGAGACGTTACTGGTGCTTGCTCGAGGCAATCGACAAACAACAGGATGATTGTGATCGTGATCGTGATTTCTTATTATGCTCACTTATAGTAAGCATATCAGAGTTTTATATTATATTGTATATCAATTTGCCTTTTCAGGAAGTATGAAGTTGGTTTGTGCTATACTTAGTAATGCTCATGGCTCAGTAGAGCTCAGGCTCATTTCTATGCTGAAGGATCATTCCTGGTGGTGCTCAGAGACAACATAAGGTACTGGGGATCAAACCATGTTAGCAGTGTGTAAGGCAAGCACCTTTCTGCTGAACTACATTCCCTTCCCAAAATAGTGTTTTAATTTTGTTTTCTTTTGTTTTTTAAGGATGCTGTTAACTTCTGACAGGAAGGATAACATCTGATACATCACCCTTTTACAGTTACACAATGTGAATATTTGCTATCTTCCAGTATGTATGCGTTACACCCACCAACTGCCCCCGACACCATGTAATCCCATCAACAGCCAAGACCAGAGACTATAAAACCCTGCTCCTGGAAGAGAACAGTGCAATCTCCTGCCTTTGCGTCTGACTGTCCTCACTGGGGCCCCTTGGAGGATGGTGGTTTGAGTTTCCCTCCCCACCCTGAGCAGAGCCCCGGCTGCTGAAGACCTCTGGTTCTAGCCACAGCCATGATTAAGACCACTCTCCACATGTTTGGACCAGCTTCACGGCATGAAAGAATCGGCAGAGGAACCCAGGTTTGCGGGACCTGAGGCTTAGGTTTCCAAGCCTCCTCGAATTGGGACTGGGGCCTCCTCCACCCAGATCCCCCATCTTCCAGTTTGTAGACGTTACACCCACCAACTGCCCCTGCTGTGTAATCTCATCAATGGCCAAGACCCAGAGACTATAAAACTCGCTCCTGGAAGCACATTCTTATTATCTAGTTCTTACTCTGGATAATCTTGCAGGCTTCCAAAAGGATTCTGCCCACATGACAGAGTCTGGCAAACTGCCCGTGGTGTATTCAATATGCCAAAAACCAGTAACAATGATGGGTCTCATTCTCCTGACCCTGAAAGAGTCTCGAATGTGGCAATTTTTAAAATCTCAGGGCTAGGAAGAAAGAGACCTGCTCAAGGCAATCAATGAACAACAGGATGACACTGATACAGTGAATGTGAATGCTTGCTATTGACAATTAACTATGGCTGATACAACTTTCTCTGGACCATACATTTAGATATATTTTCCTATATATAATTCTCATAGATTTTGTTTGATCAATTGAGTTAATAGATTATTAATATGCATCTTTTACTAGGAAATGCAAAATAGACTAAAGTCAGTTTGTAATAGGGATAGCAAAGTTCTTATCATTAGGCATTCAAATGACTGGTATACAAATATCACTTTAGAAGTATATTTTGTGATTATTTTCTTAATAAATCAATCTTAACATTTTAAAATAATTTTCTATAATCTTTATTTATAATATTTGAACCTAAAATGTTTTCATATTTCTAATAGTATAATACCAACAAATACTGCAATATTATCTTTCAAACAATAGGAATAAATATTAACTTTTTGTTGAACACAGTAAGGGTAATCTCTGAGCACAGAGACAGGACTCAACCCTGAGAACAGCCCCATAGAGCCCAAGTTGCTCCCTACATATGACATAATTACTTTGATTTAAACAAATGCATATATGATATAAGATTGTCAAAACAAAAGTAAATTATATACAATATATGTTTTGCTTTATTAGAAAAGATTGGGAATATAAGAACATATTTTAATGGAATACAGTTGATTGAATGAATCTTAAAGGTAAATTTTGTTAATTCATGAAAACTAAAATAATATCTAGGTCATACCTTACTTATCTAGAAAAATATTAGAATATTTATAATAAAACTGATATAATAACTATATACTTTTTAGTGAAGAGGAAGCTAAGCAACAAAATTTTTTAAAAATATATAATTTCTCATTAAAAAATGTTGAAACAATTTGAGAACAACTAAGGATTTTAGAATCTACACTTTTTATGACAAGTTTTAGTTGCTGTTTTGGTTAAGATGATCACATTTTCTTTTTTGCACTATTATCTTATTAACTACACAAAACTGATGCACATTATTTAATATCTATGAATAAACATCATTATTCAGGTAATCAAATAAACATGTATATCATACACTGTACGTAGTGGATTGTTTATCAGAGGTATTCAAACTCAGAGTTCCTTAGCCAGAATAAAGTCAAGGATGAAAATTCCTGTTATTTCATATCTGTTTCTATCTGGATCAAGTTTCCTGTGGTCAGTCAGAGCCTCTAAATCAGATATCTCTGCATACATGCCGCTTAGAAGAGGCAAGAGCACGGTATTCCTGCAGCTTTGGACCCTTTAAATAAGGAGTGGGAGCTTCACCGTGGCCTGGCTATGCAGCCCCTCACTGTCAGATTTCACTGTGGTCTGGCCAGCACAGGAGCCTGGAGCACATTGATGAAAACAAAGATAAAAATGTCTGCCCCTGACAGACACTGATGACAGGGGCTGCCACTCCCAGAGGGCTGTGACTTGTGCCACACACAAGCACAGCATGCCATAGGCTGAATCCACTTTGATCAAATCAGATTCTTTCTTTTTCAGGAGTGTTCATTGGATTCATTTAAATTAGGTTGTAATTCACACTGGAGCAGAGAGGTATTGGTAATAAACACAGCTTTTTATCATTCTTTTGAAAAGGAGTGGGCTTGATGGGCATTTTATAAACAACACTGCAACATGACATCTCATCAGAATAGCATTCTGCAACCTCTTCTGATTGTTAAAATTATGATTTTTTTTTACCTTTAGGAGTATTGTTAACTTAAAGAAATATTTCTGACTCCTAATCTCCTCCTCCTCTTAAATATATTAATCCCCAAATTGGGTTTCCATGAAGAAATTTTGGATTTATCAAGATTCTAATGAATACATATCTACCTACACCGTCTATTTTGGCCTCAAATGGAATATACAATACAGAACAATACAGATAATATTTGATGTACTAGCTCTTTTAAAGATAAAAGCAATGGATAGTAGTCTTAGTTTGCAGTATTTGTTAGTGTAGGTAAAAAAGGACAACTTAAATTTTTTTCAGTCTATTATACTACACTATTTGTTGGATATTTGCATATGGATGAAACCCAAAGACAAATTTTCTGATTAAACCTTATAATTTTAAGTTCTTATGTTCTATCACATCAACGTATAATCATAATGTTTTATATAATATTAATTTTCTAATAATTCAAAAAGAAATATCCACTCATCTTTATAATGTTGTAGTTTATGCTGGCTGAAAAAAAGTTGCATTATGATCACTTGATCACTTGAACACTTGAGCGGGTGCCAGTAATGTCTCCATTCATCGCTGGTGCATGCTAGTGTGGCCCAATGGCGTCTGCTCGTTCTTGGAGCAAGAAGAGCCTCAAACCCATCGTTCAAGGTCTTGATGAAGAAGTCTGACCATCTTGTAGGTGGGCGGCCCTGCCATCTTTTGACATCCAGTGGAATTCAGTCAGTAACAGCTCTAGCCCAGCAGTCATCTGCAGATCTCATTATGTGTCCAGCCCATCTGATTTTTGACACCTTATCAAATGAGACAGCTTTCCTGATTCTTGGCCATTAATGGAGATCAGAATTCCAGATTCTTTCTCTCATTTGAGTGAAGCATGATATTCCAAGCATAGTTCTTTCGATTCCTCTTTTCGAGACCCCAGGAGCGTTTTCATCCTGTTTTCGTAGGGCCCAGGTCTCTGAGGCATATGTTAATACAGGAAGAACAGTGGAATCAAAGAGATGCGCCCAGAGCTGGATTTTGTTCATCCTCTTAGCTATTTCTTCAACGGTCTGGAAGTCATTCCTAGCTGCTTTCTTCCTCCTGTGCAACTAGGGTGCCAGGTCATTCTTCATGTTGACTTCTCAACCTAGGTACACATAGCTGTTGCACTTGGAGATGATCGTTCCGTTGAAAGTGAATGGAGTGTCAGGAACGAGGCTGTTTCTCAAAAACATTGTCTTTGGGAGACTCAGCTATAGTCCAACCTTTCCAAATTCATGGTCAATGTCGGCCAGCATTGTGCCACTTGGCTAATATTTGGTGTTATTAGAACGATGTCATCATTGAAGCGGAGGTGGTGTAGTTGCCGACCATCTATCTTCACTCCCATTTCTTCCCATTCCAGTGATTGTATGAGGTTCTTGAGGGTGGCACTGAAGTGTGTCAGTGAAATGATATCACCCTGCCGAAGCCCTCTCTTGACATGGATCATCACTTCCATGTAGAATGGTGAGATCCTGGTAGTGAATCCATAATACAGCTCATGGAGGATCCTGATGTACTGAGTTTGAACGCCCTGTTTGGTGAGGGCTTCAGTAACCGCTTCCGTCACAACAGAATCAAAGACCTTGTTTAAATCATAGAATGTTAGACAGAGCAGCATCTTGAACTCCTGAGATACCTCAATGATCTTGGTTATCATGAGGATATGGTCGATTGTGCCGAATCCTTTGCAGAACCCAGCTTGCTCGCATGGTTTTCCTTCAGTTAGTGTTCTGCCAATCCTATTCAGCATGACTTGAGTGAACATCTTGTAGATTACAGACAACAGGCAAATAGGGCGATAGTTGCCAATGTTGAGGATGTCTTCTTTCTTCTACTGTAGGACAATCCTTCTGGTTTTCCATTAGGATGGAAACTTGCATTCAGACAGGTAGCGTGTGAAGATCCGAGCAAGTCTATTGATGAGAACTGGCGGCAGGTTCTTCAGGTGTTTGGGTCTGACCTTGTCTGGGCTGGATGGTGTTTACTTCTTTACCGATGAAATGCTGTGTCAGATTTTGGAATGTAGAATGTTGGGAATGACATATCCACCCTGTGGAATTTGGTATGTGGGCAGGTGGACGTGGCTATCGAAGAGAACTGAGTAGAAGTCATGGATAATCTTCTCCATTGCCCTTCTGGAAAATGTGATAGATCCATCAGGATGTCGGAGGGCAGTCATCTTGGTCTTGTAGTGGGTGAAGGACAGGCAGGTGTTGTGAATGCCTTTCCTGGCTTTTACTGCTTCTGCCAGCACTACTGCTCTTCTCTCTTTGAGGTCTTCCTTGATCTCTTCTCTGCACTGCTTTGCAAGCTCAGACATTCACTTGCAACTCCAGGATCAAGGCATTATGAAGACATAGAATATTGTGTTGAGTTATATCATTAATATTTTCATTTTTAATTTCAATAATTTATATTTTAAACATTTCATAGAGGTAGGAAATACAGCTTAGTGGTATATGTAGGAAGCTCTAGTTTTGATACTTAGTATTAGACATGCACACAGAAAATATAATGGTGCTAGATAAGTGTTGCCTATTTTAAGCTGATAATTTTAAAAACATATTATTTGTATGATCTCACTAATATACTAAATATATTACCAAGTGGGCTGGAGTGATAGCACAGGGGTAAGTTGTTTGCCTTAAGCACAACCAGACCGGCCGAGCCGGTTCGATTCCCCTGCCCCTCTCGGAGAGTCAGGCAAGCTACCAAGAGTATCTTGCCCACACAACAAACCCTGGCAAGCTAACCCATGACATATTCAATATTCCAAACACAGTAATAACAAGTCTCACAATGGAGATGTTACTGGTGCCCACTCGTGCAAATCAATGAACAATGGGAGGCCAGTGACAGTAGTATTACCAAGTACCCATTCTATATTCTGATAAGTCTAATATTTAAAGAACTTATCAATTAGTGTTCTTTTTTCAATTGTATATAATTTTAGATATTTATGGTAATAAAACAAAAAATTCAGGTCTCATTAGTTCATGTGAATTGTAAGGAGGAAAGAAATCCAACAACTTCCAATGTCCAATCTCCATATCTAATCACACTACATTGCATGATGCTTTTCTTCCAGAGCAGTGTAATGTAATCATAATTTTACTTTATGTAATAGAGCATGAGTATAAAAATAACTTGCAGTACCATATGAAGCACATAGAAAATAAATAAAAGAGAGTAAATTTACTTCACTGATTCAAAGAGATTTGAAAGATGTGAATTTAGACAGAATTTTAAAAACAGGTATGTATTTTTAATTTTATAGCAGCATTTTATATTTTATTAATCTTTATCACATCATTGAATGAAATTTAATGTTTCTTATTTTTAAATTTCATTTTACTTACATTGGAAGCTTATTTCTTTCTGTATATTACTTTAGAATATACAAACATTTTTGAAGTGTATTCTATAAAGTCTGTGAAATAATCATAAGAATTCCATTAATTTAAATTCAACTACCCAAGATAGCTTCAACAAAGTCGAAAGCCATGTTATGTGCATTAGGAGCTCTCTAATATGACAACATCATGACATAAATCTCATGCTAAATCTAAATTTGGTTGAAGCAGTCACTGTCACTGTCTTCCCATTGTTCATCAATTTGCTCGAGCAACCTCAGTAATATCCCCATTGTGACACTTGTTACTGTGTTTGGCATATTGAATACGTCACAGGTAGCTTGCCAGGCTTTGCCATGTGGCAGAGATACTCCCAGTAGCTTGCCAGGCTCTCCAAGAGGGGCAGAGGAATCGAACATGGGTCGGTCATGTTGGCCACTATAGGTTGAATCAGTAACTATATTAAAATTGCATCCAAAGACCCAGAAGTAATGGTGTATCCTTGAATGCACCTAACATGCTTTTGGTCTCAATGCCACCATATCCTTCTAGAATCACTGGGTATTGACCTGGAGAGCTTCTAACATGTCCAGATATGGCCCTGGAGGTCCACCAGCTTGAACTGGATGGACCTCATGGTTCCCAGAACTTTAAGGCACAAACAATACCACATCCTCAGGTGCTCCCACTGAACCCTTGGCAAGTTACCTAAGTATTACAGAGCGTGGGCATTAGACATTCTGAGCACCACCCTACAATTTATTTTTAGGTTGAAAAAAGTAATTCAAAGTGCATGGTTAACCAGAAAACAGATTCACATGCAAACAAAACCAAAAGAAATAAAGGAATAGATAAGACAGTATCTAGAAGTCACTAGAGAATTTTTAGTCATATTCCTGTAGCAGCACTGACTTATCTATACTTGAAAAATCAGCAAAATTTTATTTAGTTGAAGAACTGTATCCTAGACAGGCTTAAATCCGACTGAGAAGTATCACTTTCCTCCTTATGAATGGAGACTGCCTTAGGGTTATTATAAAAGGCTTGCTTTAATGGGAGGATTCAGAAATTCACACTCCTGATGAACAAATGAGACATTGCTCTATGTGATCAAACAAGGCATGTTATCCCAAACATTCCAGAGAATGGAGCATCTAACTAGATTTTTATAATAGATAGAAAATAATGGATTAGAAATCCAGAAGTGTAGAGGAGGGAAGCACAAAATCATAGAAAAACAACTGAGAGAAAAAATATGGAGAGATTTAGAAATAAGTAATAAATAAAATAATTCATTAAAACATCCCTCTAAAATTAGTCAAAATATAAAAACAGAAAATCTGTGTTGAATGAATGCTAAAATTGTCAAAAAAGAGAATTAATTTGGCACATGAATTTTCACGCAGACACTATACATGTAAGACATGAAATGTTGGTAATAATTGCAAAATGTTCAATTTCAAATGAACAAACCATGTATGCTCTAAGTTTCTGGGCTGATGAAGTAGCACATAGGAAAGGTACTTATCTTTAATGCAGCTCACCAGGTTGGATCTCTGGAACTCAATGTGGTTGTCTGATCCCTGCCAAGAGTGATCCCTGAGTGCAAGGCCAGCTGGGAATAAGCACTGAGCAGTCAGGTATGGTGCAAAAACAAACAAAAAGAAATGCAGAGAATACAGATTGTATTTTCTAACTGGAAATAATTAGCTAAAATAGCATGGAATAGTAAAGTAGTAAATCATTGTTTTTAATATTAAAATATGTTTCTGGGGTGTTAACAGTTGAAAAACTATAGATACTATACATATCAACAATTTTTATTATGGTTAAATAACTACTAAGCATAAAATTTGTTGCTTTGAATTCTCTAAGAAAGTACACAAGAAATATAAATCATTAATTAGTTAAAGATTTACTGGAAAATCTAAAATGGGTTATATACTTAAACTAAACATAGGAAGAGGTAGGAAATTTTTAAAAAATAGAGCATGAATGATAAAATGGAGCACATACCAAAATGTCAGATTGGATCAGTAAAAAACAACAATAACATAAGAATTTTTGAAAATACAATTTACAACTTACCAAAAATTATAAAATAGATTTTATTAAAAGTCAAAAAGACAGTTTTTATTATTGATAATATATATGTGTATACAACACATGCACATATAGCAACATATACTACCCATATGTACACATTTACAAAATCAAAATATAAAATGCCTAACATTAAATATAGAAAATCAGCAAACAACTATCCTATTTGCTCAAACTTCCTTTTATCCCAGAAAGCCAACAGAATTTTTTTTAAAAAAGTAGAATTTAACTATGATTCTAAAATATTTAATAAGATCCATCGTATCATAAAGTTATTTTATAGAGTAAATGTATAGCACTCAAATACAGTCTGTGAGTCCAGAAAATTTTAATTCCATATTTGAGAGAAGAATAAAAAAGGAAAAAGTAATTACAAATCTGTGTTACATATGAACCACTATGAAAATTACTGATTAAAATATTGATAAATAAAGCATATTTCTGCATAAATCAAATGCAACTTTAGAGGATATACAATAATCAAAAAGATGCTTCTACATAAGAGGATTTGCTCAAGTAAAACATTATTTTGATATATTGTGTAGCACTGTAGCACTGTCCTCCCATTGTTCATCAATTTGCTCAAGTGGGCCCAGTAACATCTCCACTGTGAGATTTCTTGTTACTGTGTTTGGCGTATCAAATACTTCATGGATAGCTTGCCAGGCTTTCCCATGCAGGCGAGATACTCTCAGTAGCTTGCAGGGCTCTCCGAGAGGGGCGGAGGAATCGAACCTGGGTCAGCCAAGTGATCCAAGTCGGCCACATGCAATATCCTTTCCCATTCTGTAGACTGTCTTTGTATTTTGGTCACTGTTTCTTTGGAGGTGCAGAAGCTTCTTAATTTAATATAGTCCCATTTATCTATCTCTGTTTTCACTTGCTCGGCCAGTGGCATGACACCTTTGAAGATACCATTAGCTTCAATGTCATGGAGGGTTTTGCCAACTTTGTCTTCAATGTACCTGATTGTTTCTGGTCTGATGTTGAGGTCTTTAATCCATTTTGATCTTACTTTTGTACATGGAGTTAGGCAGAGTTCTGAGCCCATTTTTTGCATGTAGCCTTCCAGTTTTGCCAGCACAATTTGTTATAGAGGCGTTCCTTCCTCCATTTCACATTTTCACATTTCTTGCACCTTTATCAAAGATTAGATGGTCACATGATTGAGGGGAGATGTCAGTGTATTCAACCCTGTTCCATTGGTCTGCAGCACTGCATTTGTTCCAGTACCATGCTGTTTTAATTATTACTGCTTTGTAGTAGAGTTTGAAGTTAGGGAGTTTGATCCCTCCGATTTTCTTTTTCCCAAGAAATGCTTTAGCTATTCGTGGGGGCTTATTGTTCCATATGAATTTCAGGAGTGTTTGCTCCATTTCTTTGAAGAATGTCATGGGTATCCTTATAGGGATTGCATTAAAAATTTGTATAATGCTTTGGGAAGTATTGCCATTTTGAAAATGTTAACTATCCCATCCCATGAGCAGGGGATATCTTTCCATTTTTTCATGTCCTCTTTTATTTCCTGAAGTAGTGTTTTGTAGTTTTCTTTGTACAGGTCCTTTACTTCCTTAGTTAAGCTGATTCCTAGGTACTTGATTTTCTGGGGCACAATTGTGAGCAGAATTGTTTTTTTCATGTCGCTTTCTTATTTCTCACTGTTTGTGTATAGGAAAGCCATGGACTTTTGGGTATTGATTTTATAGCCTGCAACTTTACTATACAAGCCTATTGTTTCTAGGAGTTTCTTGGTGGAGGTTATTGGGTTCTCTAATTATAGTATCATATCATCTGCGAATAGTGAGAGCTTGATTTCTTCCTTTCCTACCTGAATGCCCTTAATATCTTTTTCTTGCCTAATTGCTATTGCACGTACTTCCAGTACTATATTGAATATCATTGGAGAGAGTGGGCATCCTTGTCTCGACCCTGATCTTAGAGGGAAGGCTCTCAGTTTTTCCCCATTGAGGATGATGCTTGCTGTAGGCTTGTGGTAGATGGCCTTAACTATGTTAAGAAAAGTCCGCTCTATATCCATTTTGGCTAGGGTTTTCATCATAAAAGGGTGCAGGATCTTGTCAAATGCTTTCTCTGCACCTATTGATATGATCATATGCTTTTTATCTTTTCTTTTGTTGATATGATGGATTATGTTGATTGATTTTTGAACCATAAACCATACTTGCATCCCTGGGAGAAAATGCTCTACATCATTAATTATCAGGGAGATGCAGATCAAAACCACAGTGAGATACGATCTCACACCTCGGAGACTGGCCCACATCCAAAAGAACAAAAGCAACCGATGCTGGCGCGGATGTGGCGAGAAAGTGACACTCCTTCACTGTTCGTGGGAATGCCGACTGGTTCAGCCCTTTTGGAGAACAGTATGGACGATTCTCAAAAAATTAGAAATTGAACTCCCATTTGACCCAGAAATACCACTCTAGGAATATATCCCAGAGAGGCAAAAATGTATAGTCGAAATGACATCTGCACTTGTTTGTTCATTACAGCACTCTTTACAATAGCCAGAATCTGGAAAAAAACTGAGTGCCCAAGAACAGATGACTGGTTAAAGAAACTTTGGTACATATACACAATGGAGTAGTATGTAGCTGATAGAAAAGATGAAGTCATGAAATTTACATACAAGTGGTACTACATGGAAAGTATCATGTTAAGTGAAATGAGTCAGAAAGAGAGGGATAGACATAAAAATAATTGCATTCATCTGGGGGACATAAAGTAACAAAATAGGAGATTAATAGCCAAGAATAGCCGAGATCAGTATCAGGAGGATTACTCCATGGCTTAGAGGCCAGCCAGGCATTCTAGGGGAAAGGGCAGCTCAGATAGAGAAGGGAGCACCAAATAAAGGGTGTTTGGAAGATCCTCCCAGGAGGGGAGATGCATGTTTAAAGTAGACTATGGACTGAACATGATTGCCACTCAATGCCTCTTTTTCAGACCACAACACCCAAAAGGAGAGAGAGAACAAAAGGGAATACCCTGCCATAGAGGCAGGGTGGGATGCGGGGGATCGGGGGTAGAGGGTACTGGGATCCATGTTAGTGGAAAATGGGCACTGGTGGAGGAATGGGTATTTGATCATTGTATATTCGAAACCCAAGCACAAAAATTTGTAAATCTATAACTGTACTTAATGATGTTTCACTACTAAAAATTTTTAAAAAATTAAAAAAAAATAAGCCATAAAGGTAAAAAAAATAGTGACCAGAAATTACTATATGGGAGGCAAAAGAAAATCATATGTTTTTATCATGTGATTTTGTCATAGAGCTAGTGGCATGGTTATTCAAATCCCTAGAATTTAAGTAAGCATTACATGTTCAGTTCAAATTACAATCACATTATGGCTAACTCATAATATATAAAAGTTGTTACCAACAGAACAATGTTAAAGTGAATGTTCTTGGATTTCAATCTCACACTATTATCATGTTGTTATAATTGACTGTAAATTAATACTATTTTGCACTTTGTTGACTGTATGTTCTTCCTTTTTAAAAAATGTGTTTGTTAAGACATTATGATTTACAAAATTATTTATAATACAGCTGCTTCCTGCATACAATATTGCAATTTCAATCCCACTACCAGTAGGACGTTATCTCCACCAATGTGCCCAGGTTACCTCCCAATCCCAGACTTTTTCCTTAGCAGGTACATAATACATTTAGTTTATATTACTCACTTCAACAAAATTTTAACCAATGACGAATGGAATTATCTTAAAAAATATATCAAAAGGGCTGTTTGTGCTGATTGATTGCTCTATTATTTTAACCTATGTAAATAAAAACATTCAATCACTTAATACAGTAGATATTTACCTAACAAGGGATATACCATAAACATTTTGCTATCTGAGTGTTTTAGGGACTTTGTTTGACTGTTTAGTTATTTGGCTGGGTTTTGGGTCACAGCCAGTAATTACTCGTGGTTCTTTGCTTCAGGATCACTATTGGCAAGGCATAGAAGACATATGGGGTGTGAATGATTGAAACCCAATAGTTATGAGCCATGTAAGTTCTGTATTCACTGCATTATCTCTCTAGCTTTGATTTCTTTATTTTAGTATAATTTCCTTGGTTTTCAGAAGACTGTATCACTGTATCATTGTCATCCCGTTGTTCATCGATTTCCTCCAGCAGGCACCAGTAATGTCTTTCGTCCTAGCCTTGAGATTTTAGGAAGGGCCACATTTGAGGCTTTTTCAGGATCAGGGGAATGAGACCAATCATTGTTACTGGGTTTTGGCACATCAAATACGCCACAGGGAGTTTGCCAGACTCTGCTGTGTGGGCAGGATACTCTCAGTATCCTGACTGCAGCTGTGTGCTTACGGGAGCTGGGTTTTATAGTCTCTGGGTCTTGGCTGTTGATGGGATAACACAGTGCCGGGGCAGTTGGTGGGTGTAACACCTACCTACTGAAAGATGGGGGATCTGGGTTGTGGAGGCCCAGTCCTGATCTGAGTAGGCTTGGAGATCTCAGCCCTGGGTCCCGAAAGCCTGGGTTCCTCTGCTGGTTCCTTCATGCATGAGGCATGGCCGAACATGTGGAGAATGATCTTAAGTATGGCTGTGACTGGTTCTAGAGGTCTTTGGTTGCCACTACTCTGCCTGGGGTGGGGATGGAGACTCAACCCATCCCCCTCCAAGGAGTCCTGGTGAGGACAGCCATTAAATTAAAATTATTGAATGTCTTTCTTTTTTCCTTTTTTTTTTTTTACTTTTTTGGTCACACCCTGTGATGCACAGCGGTTACTTTTGGCTCATGCACTCAGGAATAACTCCTGGTGGTCCTCAGGGGACCATATGGATGCTGGGAATCAAATCCGGGTCAGCCACATGAAAGGCAAATGCCCTAACCGCTGTGCTATGGCTCCAGCCCTGAATTTCTTAACAAGGTAACAGTAGCATTTCTCAGTACAACATTAAGCAATTGAAATGTAAGGGAAAAGTCATTTGCATATTTTTTGCTAATTATGTTTTTGGTGGTAGGAGTGGTGGATACCTTCCAAGAGATGTAAGAGGACCAGGGATCAATCTCAGCATGCACTCAGCATGAGCATTCAATGCAAGGCCATGAGTATTTTGTGCTATCTGGACTAACCAGATTACCTGGGTCATGCTTGTAGTAGTGCAGGCCTCAAGACCAGACTCAGGTATGCTTAGAGTCTTCAGAAATATACCCTATAATGCTCAGGGAACCTGTGGTGCTGGATATCCATACATGATAGGATGTGCTTTACCCTCTATGTTCCTTCCTTTCACCCCTTAGAGCAATTGGTAAGCGCAATTAAGATTTCTAATATTACCAAAGAAAAATACTGAACTAAACACTTTGTGATACATATTCTGTGTTATCAAATAAAGATGTTATAATGGCTTAATTTTTTTTCCATTTAATGTGTAACATTTGGATGATAAAACCGACATTGCTACATGGGTTGAGTAGTACAATCCATGTTGAATAGTACGGTAGTCGGGATGGTGCTAATAAAAGCCCACAACAGATACCACTCCTGGCACAAAATATGGTCCCAGAAACCCATCAGCCATGAACCCTGAGTGCAGAGGTAGAAGTGAGCTGCAAGCATTACTGACTGTAGCACAAAAGCAAAAAACAAAATGAAATTACAAATTAATTCAAAACACGTTATATATTATATGGTACACTCATTTCTATAAAATAATCATAAAATTTAATCTGCATAATGCATTTCTGACTTAACATTAGGGCTACTTTCACTTTACAGATAAAGTGGGATTAAGAGATATTTCTGTTTTGTCCAGCTTCATAGTTACTAAATTCAATAGTCATTCTTGCCACACAACACTGATTTCTTTGCTTGAGATTCTAGCTACCAGAATGCATCCTCATTGGCCAAAAAACAGGTGTTGAGATATATTGTTTTACATGGTTGTTATAAAATTATGCTAGCCATAGGACATCTATAAAAAATACTGTCAACATTAGATTAATATCTACTATTTAAAACTGACATCTAAATGCCTCCTGCTATTTAGACTTGGAGTATATCATGAAATAAACTAAGCAATATACAGTATTTGTAGACTATCAGCATAAATAAGCATAGCAAACTTGGTATTGAAGGCATTTCAAAATTTTTTTTAAACAAAGAAAAAGGGGAAAATGTACAGCATTTCCTCCATAACCAGATGGTCTGGCATAGCAAATCAGTAGTATGTAAATGACTGCTTTGCAAAGACACATTAAAAAAATGACTAGCTACTCCACATCTACTTTATACCTAGATGATCGCACTGTAGAGAAGAAAAAAATATGTACTTTTTATTGTGACTAATGTAGTCCCCAGAGTTGCAAGTATCATTTTGAAGTTCATTTATATAAAGGTACAGAAACAGATGTGTCATGAACATCTGGATCCCATGCTAGAAAAACTATGAAATATAGCACATATGTGATTCAAAATACAGAATAAGAAAATATGGTCAACCTTTTAGATACTAAAAAGTCAGCACATTACTCTTCATTTTGATGTGTATTTATCAATATATCTTCTGATATTATTAGTAAAGATTGCAGATAGATTACATTCCTAAAATTAATCAATGTCATTATAAAGACAAATCATTTTGAAAAAAAGTTCATAAGCTCATTTTTGTATGGGTATAAGTTTATTACTAGTAGTTAAACAATCCTTTAGATTTTTCAAAATATTTTCTTTGAAGAAACATTTCTGACATATTATAAAGAGGTCTCCAGCCAAAATAGGTCATCCACAGCTAATTACATGGCTTTTGTCTTTGTGCATACATTATGATTGGCAAACTGCCAGTGGACATGTGTAAATAATGAGCAAAGTGATGAATTAGAAAATTCTAAACCACTGGACCAGGCTTCTGTCTCGATGGCAGAATATTAACTTCCACACCTGGTCCCCGTTCTGATAATCCTGAAGCATCTTCATTACATTTATTTACACTGTCTGCTCTCAAATATTAACTAGAAATATAAAAGAGGCTCATAATACTTTGGGAAAAGGTAAAATATTAATTTTGCTGGAGTTGTTTGCTTTAATGAAGCTCGACTTTCAAAAATAAACTTTACCTTATATTTTTTCCTTTAACATATTTATTAAATCAATTTACTCAGTTCATATGCTAGCTAGGTATACATTATTTTCACTTATTTTATATTGTCTCCTTCGGATTTTAAAACTTAGAACTATGTTGTGCCATATTTGTATCACACTTAAAGTACAATGCTTAATGTTATGCTTCCTGTGGATATTCCTATTTATCCTACAATGAATCAACTGGTTATGTAATAAGTTGAGATGAAACAATTTCTCTTTATTTCCTCTCCAAAAATATTCCATACGCTTTTCAAGATATTACTTCTGTAGAGTTCTTTATGTTGTCAGATATTTCTACTTAAGTTTTTCTTTAAAAATCTATTTAAAAATAGGTATAACTGTAATTTCTCAGCATTCACTAATTCTAGGAATGACTTCTTTGATAAAAACAGCACATTTATTATTTCTCTATTTCAAAAATAAATCCACACACTGAGTGAATTTAATTTCTTATATTCAAAAACATGCCTTTCATCATTTAACATTTATTATGCTCTTACATTTTATAAATTAAAAAATTTAGATGCATATGGTAATTATGCACTATTCAATTTAACTATTTAGGTGAATTGTGCATAATCTTTACAAATCATTTTTAAATTTTATATCTAAATGGTAAAGGTATCTAAATGATCATAAAGTACAAATTTTATGCTAGATGAATACATTGCATATATGAATGTTATACAAAATATTTTTAAAAGTTTTCCCATAGGTAGCATATGATAACATATTAGGTATGCATTTCTATTTTTCTTTTACTTTGTGGTAGATTTCAAACCATGCCCAGCTTTGCTCAGGACTTAATCTCGATTCTACTGGGGACCTTGCGTGGTGTTGGGGGTTGAACTAGGGTTGGCTGCATGCACAGCATGTGACTCGCTGCTGTGCAGTTTCTCTGAATACAATAAGATACATATTTTTATGTTTAAATTAGGTCCATCTAATTATGTTCAGTACTTTCAAACGAGAGTCAAGGTTGGCCTGGAAATCATTGCTATAATGTGACTAAAATAGTCTGCATCTCGTTTGAATTAAATGCTGTATTTTGGCAGTCTATGAATCAAATTTATTGAAAATTATTCAGAGAGCTTTGACCTAATATTCATTTATTACATTAAAATCAATATATTTTAATGTAATAAATCCTAGAATCTTAATATCGATAAAAATCCTTTACAAACTACTAAAAAGCCAAATTGATGGATTTTGACAATATTTAACTTTCATTTATATATAACCTAAAATGTTCAAATCAGTGACTCACTTTTTATAATTATTATATATATACTAATTTGTTGCATGAATATTTGTTCAGTCAGAGGCTCCGAGACAAGGAACACAAAAAAAATTTATGTCATAGAGGACCCAGGTTCTCTCAGACCTGTGACAAATGTACAGAGCCCAGAAATCTCCTTTTATTACCATTCTACAGTTCATACTCTAAAGGGCTCAATACAGAGAGGTTATCAACAAAGGAGTTACAGGAAGAACATGCAAAGCTGAAAGCATTTCTGCATACTAAAAGCAAACAGGCTAAGTACCTAGGATCTGCATACTAACAAATAAGTACCTAGGATCTGCATATTGACAACAAACAAGCTAAGGAAGCACAGGGATCTGTGATTAAAGGACAACTGATAATTTCACTATACTGTAGCACTGTAGCACTGTCCTCCCTTTGTTCATGGATTTGCTCAAGTGAGCACCAGTAATATCTCACAACAAATTGTGAGACTTGTTGTTACTGTTTTTGACATATTGAATACTTCATGGGTAGCTTACCAGGCTTTGTTGTGCAGGCAAGATAATCTCAGTAGGTTGTGGGGCTTTCCGAAAGGGGTGGAGGAATCGAACCCAGATCGGCCATGTTGGCCCGCGTGCAAGGCAAACGCCTTACCCGCTGTGCTATTGCTCCAGTCCTCAGTATACTGAAATGTATGAAATTTACTAAGGCAGCCAAAAGAAAAAGATGTTCAGCCTCATCCAAACCAGTCAGGACACACGAGAAATCTTGCCCATTTTCATGGGTCCCTATGTTCATGCCCCTTGTATAGTACAGTCTGATGGCTCAGTCCAGCCCCAACACTATTTGTCTAAAGTATATTATAAATTGAATAATTGTTACTAAAAGTTTTTATATGCTGAAGATCTAATATAGCACATTACTGTTGTAGTGATGAGGTGTCTAAAGAATTTACTAAGGCAGAGCTCTGATTCAAAGGGATTAGTGTAATAACAAGAAAAATTATCAGAAAACTCCCTGGTTTTCTTAACACACCCACATTTCATAAATTTGAGGTGAGACCATAACATAAAGAAGCCTTCTGCAAGTCCTTTAGAATTAAAAAAGTTCTGATATCTGCATCTCGAGATTCTAGATATTAGAACTATGATAAAATGAACTTATCAATCAAGTTGATATTTCTGTATTACATTATCTTATTAAATTATCAAATAAATAACTATTATGGTTATGTCTATCATTTTGGGTGTTTTTATATTAATACATTCTTCTGCACTTCATTCACTTTTGATTTCTTAATTTTTTTCACTGCTTCAATCATCAAGAGGCATGAAGTATATGTAAAAAACAAAAGTAAGTATATCTGCTAATGTTCTGTCTAGAAAATAGAACTAATAGAAATTTTAAGATAAGTCCAGGAATGTGATATACAAAATAAATTTAATCAATAATGCTATATGATATATTCAAAGTTGATAAGAGAATCCCCCCTCCCAAATCATGATAAGAAAAAAATTGTACTTTTTATAACTATACAAAGTGATTGATGTTAACTGGTTACTGTAGCTCTATTTTTCTAATATATGAATGTGCTTCATAATTACAGTGAACATCTTAAATTAAGCTGCATAATGCATAAATTATACGTTAATAAAAATGGAAGAAACAGGACAAATAATGTTATTAATGCCATGGAAAACAAAGGCTTATTGCATGAATTCAATCTCTTCAAGGGGAGATTTTGGAAAGGGATAGTTAGAAAAATCACCAAAAAATTGATTCAAAGTGGCAAGAAAACCTAAGAAGTCAGGCAGATGTGGGCTTAAAACAACAGTCTAGAAAAGATCTCAGAAAGAATAATATAAAACAGAAATTTTCATTTGGGGGAATGCAAAAAGCATTCTAAACTAAGCATTGCAACTTCCTAAACATGGAAGATGTTGGGGCTGAAGCAATAACACAGCGGGTAGGACATTTGCCTTGCATGCAGCTGACCCGGGTTCAATTCCCAGCATCCCATATGGTCCTCTGAGCACTGCCAGGGGTAATTCCCAAGTGCAGAACCAGGAGTAACCCCTTTACATCACCGGGTGTGACCCAAAAAACGTAAAAATGAAAGATGTGATCTTTGCCAATTACAATCCAAAAGCCTATGGAAAGGGATTCTGGGAGATGTAATTGTCTTCAACTAGACACAACACAAACCAGTTACAGAACAAATCAATAAAGAAAACTGCCTTTCAGCATCACCTTGGTACAGGTTAATTTCCTCCTTCATTTCTTCACAATAAAATAGGATGTAATAAAAATGATACTGACTTTAGAGTCCAAAAAAAGGGCAGAAAAGTTATCTATTCCTTATAAACTGTATAGCACAATGTAAGTCTTTTAGAAGTTACAAATAAAACTTTCCTTATATGATATGAATTTATTAAATTAATGATGACTTAGGTTCTTTCCTACTCTACAATCTCATTATTATCTTTATTATTATTCCTTATCTGTAAGGCAAAAGAAAATTGAATAATATGGTCCACTCTTGGAATATTTAATATGAAAGAACAGCTGAATCAATCAAATGCATGTGTATTGTTTGTCCTTGTCCTTTGTATATTACAGGCTCTTCAAAAGATCGCTTTATCCAGCTTTATCTCAGAGAAAATTTGCTTTATTTACATTTTGGCTTGTAGTCCTTTTCCTGCAATGTCTAGATGCTTTATAAAGTGTTATTATATAAGGATATTACTTTAGAAGTCATATGTGTCATATGTGTCAATGTTATTACAAAAATTCAGAAGTTTTAAAATCTTTTAATATTTAGATTTCTACATTATAATAAAATGAAGAATAGTGCAATTTCTCTTAAAGTGTCACTTTATATTAAATTAAAGAGTGTTCTTTCCAAACTGTGTATATAAATAGATTTTAATTATAAGAAACAAGACAATATCTCTCCTACATTTGAATCCTTGGTAATTTAAGAAGATACCTCACTTATAAGGAAACAGAAGTGTTACTTTGTTTTTTGACTCTTGGTTCCTGAAAGTCTCTGGGTCTTGGCCCTTGATGGGATTACACTGCCCCAGGGGGCCAGTTGGTGGGTGTGGCCCCTGCCTACTGAAATTTGGAGGATCTGGGTGGAGGATGCTCAGCCCCAATCCGAGCAGGCTTGGAGATCTCAGCCCCGGGACGCGCTTGCCTTTGTTCCTCTGCAGGTACTTTCATGCGTGTGGAGAGTGGTCTCAGCATGGTAGTGGCTGGTTCTGGTCCTGACATCTTATTATCTCATTCCTACTTTGGACAAACTGGCAGGCTACCGAATGTAACCTGCCCACACGGCAAAGTCTGGCAAACTCCCCGTGGCGTACCCAATATGCCAAATACCAATAACAATGATGGGTCTCATTCTCCTAACTCTGAAAGAGCCTTGAATATGGCACTTTTTAAAAAAATCTCAGGGCTAGGACGAAGGAGGGGCCTGCTCAAGGCAATCGACGAATAACAGGATTGTCCTGATCATGATCATGATCGGTTCCTGAAAACAAAAAAAGTCCTTGGAGCACTTTTTTGTTTCTTTGTTTGGTTTTGGTTTGGGGTCCATATTCAGGTGTTGCTCCTGACTCTGTACTCAGGGATCACTCCTGGCAGAGCTCTGGGTGTCCAAATGGGGTGCCGATGATTGAATTCTCGTCAGCTGTAAGCAAGGCCAGTACTTTAGCCACTGTGCTATGTTTCTGGCTCTTTATTCTTGACTAATTTACTAAAGTCCCTTTACCACCAAATCTTCTTGCTGCATTTTAATAGAATTTGCATCCGTATCATAAAATCATTAAGTTTTTCTCAGATATTTTAACTTACATCTTAACTTATGTGGTTTTATTCAATTTTTAGATTTTGAGATGAAAATAAACTGGAGATAATACCACGAGCAATTGCAATTATACACTGCTGAACATACTCTGTCAGTTTGAGAATCAATGATTGTAGCAAGCTTCCTGCTTCCCTCTCCTCCCTGTCATTTTCCAGTAGAATTAAACCAGTTTTGCTGTTTGTTTGTGTGTGTGTGTTTGTTTGTTTTCCTTGGCCTCCAGAATATCAGCACTGCATCGGGACTGAGTGTGCAGCCTCACATTTGATTCCCTTGCTGGCAATCTGACAGAATAGCCTCACATTTTCAGGGAGCACTAGAATTACCACTTCCAGTCTTATGTTGCATTAGACCACTTTGCATTAAACTCTAAATAAGAGGCAAGCCAAGATACATTCGGCAAAGTCATGACGGACAGGAAAGACATAACTTTATGTGGAGGTGATTTGGGGTTTGGTGCAATTAATTAGTACTGTCCTCCCGTTGTTCATCAATATTTGCTTGAGCGGACCCAGTAATGTCTCCATCATGAGACTTCTTGTTACTGTGTTTGGCATATTGAATATGTCATGGGTAGCTTGCCAGGCTTTGCCGTGCAGGCAAGATACTCTCGGTAGCTTGCCAGGCTCTCCGTGAGGAGTGGAGGAATCGAACTCGGGTCAGTCATGTTGGCTGCTTGCAAGGCAAACGCCCTACCCGCTGTGCTATCGCTCCAGCCCATTCATTAGTAAAACTTAAAATATATTACAGTACCTTTTTACTCAAACATCCCACAAAAATTGTTCTATCATAATTCTATCTTAAAAATGCTGTATAGTCAATGTGGAATTTATAGTGTCATCTGGATTTTTTTCTAGCCTGTATTTATACACTCTTCTAATATGGAATAAAAATCTCATCAGATTGGTAGTATTCTATGTTTTTATTTTTGTATTTTGGTTATTAAATCTTGGGATATTTAATTTTAAATCAGCATATACTTTAAAGTAGAATCTAAAAATTGTCTTTTCTATGGTTTTATTTCAGGAATAATGATGAATATTATGTTATAAAGGAAAAAAACAACATAAGGGACAACTCAATCATTTATAGGAGACAAATGGAACTAGATATAAAAAAAATGCCGATACATTATTTCACATGTTTTATCATCTTTTCAAAATCACAAACCTTTCAAGTTTTCTCTTTGTGTTTTATCTGTTCTCTTAGATCAATACTGTCTGTCTTCATTTTTCCTGAATTGATAAATATTTTATTTTTTAGAGGTGCTAATGATAATTTTGCAATAATGTATAAGAGTAGATAACTTTCTTATGTTCATCTTTGCCTTTGTGTCATTGTGAAGGTCAAAATCTGTGTGACTGCAGCACGTGTACTCTTAATAAGGCAGTCTCCTTTACCCTCAGGCTCACTGCATAATTCCTCATGAGTGTCTTCTGTCACAAAGAAATACCAGGACTCAAAAGTACTTGAATGAGGGCCTTGGTGGCTTAATGGATACAAGTCCTGACCCTTTACATCAGAGAACATGGCTTACGTTCAAACTTTCAATGTAAGTGAAAAGAGATCAGTGGAGTTACTTATATTACCTACGCTATGTTCTAGAGTAGAGTCTAAATTATAAAATATTCATAACAAGTATATCAAGACTAAATTTCTATAAAATGAAACCCACCATCAGAATCCAAAGTTTTCAAAACGGAGTTATTACTTTGCAATCTTGACTTAATCTATTACCGTTTTTGCTTCTCGTGCTTATGCCTTTGTTAATTTACTTAGGATCACAGTAAAATGTAATAATATATGTGATAAAAATGAAAACTTATTTTTAATAAAAAAGCATTTCAGTGCTATTTGTGAAAGGTATTTTTAGCAAAATATTCCCTTTTATTCAAGATCAGGAGAAAGAATGCCATCCATCTAGGAACTGGGCATCTTCAAACAAATAAGGTAATATTTTTCCGGTTAGATCGGGGCCTATAATGATTCCATTGATAACAATTTGGTTCCTTCAACTTTACCTTAAACTAAGTATTTGTCATGATAAGCATATATAAAAAAAGTAATTATAGAAGGAATATAAAATAATTGATAGAATATTATGAATCTACAGAGAGTTCAATATCTTTAGCATTCTATCAGGTAAACTGTATGGAAGCATTAAGAACATTAAACATAGATTGCAATTACAGATGCAATCATATCAGAATTTAAAAATGAGTTATACCTCTATAAAACAAAGAAGACTAAATAATATTTTAAACATAAGTTAAAATTGCGATGTCACATGTCACACTTAAATTATTATGAAATACAATTTTTAGTTACATCAAAGCTATTCATGTAGCATATATGTTGGCTCTAAATAAAGTAAATATGTTCTATACTGAATAATAAGCATAATATTTTAGGTGAACCATGGGTTTTGTAAATTACTTTTTGTAAATAACTAGGTTTCATACATATTAGAGATGTAAAACACTTTTTTATATAAGATCTCTTTTGAAGATTTACCACAAAAATAATCAATCAGGGGCAAGAAAGATAGCATAATGTAAAAGACAGTTACTTTGCAGGGAGGGAACTCTTGGTCTTTCCCTGATATTTTCCCTGGGTCACCATGAGAAATGATCCCTGATTAAAGACCCAGAAGTTAATCCTGAGCACCGCTTGGTGTGATCCAGAACAAATCAAAACATAATAGTAAAACATTCACTTTTCTAACAACAGAAGTTTGAAAAATTATTTTAATTGATACATTGCAATTAATTTGTTGTCACACTTCATAGTATTCTAAAGATTTCAAAATTTTTAGGTACCTACATAAAAAAAATCCCCACCGTATATTATTTTTTATCACATTAGAGAATCAATAAAATCATCTGAATCTACATATTTTTAAATGACTCTCTTTTCAATGCTTTATATCAATGTTTCTTAGAAGATAATTTCCCTCCCCCTTATTTTTTGCCTCTTTCAGTTTCTCTAATTCTATCCCTGTACTTATCTAATTTTAATGCAAGAAACAGATACTATTAGTAGAGTTTACTTTTGCTTTATTTCTTCACAAAAAGGAGACACAAGTAAAGAAAGAAAGTTAAGAAAACCTGATCTAAATCATGAGTTTACTGTAAAATTACTCTTTTAATGTAGAAGCATTTGAAAATTATTATGGGAGACATTCTGTGGGAATCAACTGAATAGTTATATTGGCTTCTGGTCAAGCAGCATGTTACAGGGACAGAAAAGTTATTCCATTATTCAGGACAGCAAAAAGTTATTTAGGAAAGTAATATTCTATTATTAAAGTCATTCAGGACAACAAAGTATCCTTTTTGCAAATGTAACACAGTTTACTGAAGATACTTTATCTTGTTTTGGATCATTGCAATATCTTTCTCTAATACATAAACTGAGACCAATACAGTTAAAATTAACTATTGGGGTTGGAAAGATAGTACAACAGGTAGGGGACATGCTTTGCATGTTAGTAACCTAGGTTTTACCTCTGACACCCTTCATTTAATATATTGTCACTGAATAACAATTGTTCTCAGAGTTATCAGAGTCCTCATAATATAGTTCACTTATTTTTTCCTTCATGATATTTGCTTTAATTATTTTACTAACACGTTTAGTCATGTGTTATATTTATAAATAAAAGTATGTCTGGTAATCTTGTAATATATACATATTTAATAGTATTTTAATATTTATTGATACTAAAATACTATATTTGAATTAAAACAAGTTTATTAAAATAAGCTATAATAGTGACTATAGGCTATATTTATGATTTTATTTTCACATATATAGAGAAATTATGGTTTTAAAATTAATAATTTAGGTAAGGTTTTAATTATGCTGTTTTAAGTGGTATGAATATTAAATATTTGACTTTTTTCTAATTTTTATTATTTATCTTTATTATGCTTATGTTGAAATAGAATTAAATATTGTTTATGTTTCCTCAGCATTACTTTAATGTATATTCTTTCACTTACAGCACAGGGATATACATATATATGTGTAATATATTTAACAAGTCTCCTTATGCAATTACTACATACTAATATAAGAATAGGACACTTCATATCCCAGCTATACATGGAGGCAAAAGATCTTGACCTATTTCAATACACCCTATGTTTCATGACATTTTTTTAAACAGATTAATGGTTATCAGAGAATTCTGTGGAGAGCATTTGTGACATTTATAAAAAGACTTTACTATTTATATTAAATAATGCCCTGGTTGCAACAGCAAAATAAGCTGTTTATTTCTTTAATAATCATAGCAATTGTAGGCGCCATGCATGGCCTCATTTCTTTCCTTTTTCCCTAAGACGGTTTACTAATTATAGCATCACTTTACCTTAAATTATACTCTAAATTAATTCTTTATTTTTTTAAACATACCTTTTTTTAAAAAAAAATTTTGATGTTTCTCTCCTTGCATTGGAATCAAGTAACCTAAGCAAGATGTTCTGAAGATGTTTCTAGTGAAGTTTGATTATAAAAGAAGCTTTTAATGTAAAGAACACTGCAGTAGAACACAAAAAGCTTTTTTACTAGCTTTTTTTCAATTTAGTATGACATAAATATTGTCTTAAAATGCCTCATATTTAATCAAATGTGTTTAGAATAGGTGATGATGAGATGATGCTGAATTGAGCATTCCATCTACTAGTCAGATTCTGTTTGGGAGATGGTACACTTAAAATCAAAGAGAAGATATATTAAAATTAACTAAGACAAAGAAAGGAAACTCATTCTATTCGTATTTAAATTGGATACTTTAGTGTATATCTGTTCAAACCTAACTCAACACTATTCTTCATAATTACAAAGTGGATTATAAAATTTGTTTGATAAGGTTACATTATATTTCTAATAAAATAAAATCCATATTCAATTTAAGCGATTTTTAAATATTAAAAAGTAGAGAACTATTTTAAATAAGCTTTTAAAAATCAAAAGTTATAAAACATTAGATAACTATTTGTTTTCATAAAGAGCCTGTGAATTGAGAAAAAAGGGGATTGTTATTATATAAAAGATTTAGATAATAGAGAATAAAAGTCACAAAATTAGTAGAGAAAGTAGACATAGATGACCCTATATTGTAGTTTTATTTCTTTAGTTTTAGAAAAGGCCACTTGAAATCAAACAGAGTTTCTCCTATATTCAAAGTATGTAATTCATCTATCCATAAACACAATACACAATTTCACTTACAGCTAGAGCTCTAGTAATTAATTCTCTTTAATTAGTGATATACTAGTTCTTTTGAATCTGTTATTTCAGTAAAAATGACAATAATAAATAATCTTGCAATGATTTTAAGAAAGTTAAATAAACTATATTGTACATTTAATAACCAGCCAGAGCAATAGCTCAGTGCGTAGGGCGTTTGCCTTTCATGCAGCCGACCTGGGTTCGATTCCTCCACGCCTTTCATAGAGCCCAGCAAGCTACCGAGAGTATCTCACCCACACGGCAGAGCCTCGCAAGCTCCCCGTGGAGTATTCAATATGCCAAAAACAGAAACAACAAGTCTCACAATGGAGACGTTACTGGTGCCCACTCGAGAAAGATCAATGAACACCAGGAAAGTGCTACAGTGCTACATTTAAGAAACATGTTGATGCTGGATTTTATGACTTCTCTTTATATTAAGATTAGTCACGGTCACGGTCCTCCCATTGTTCATTGATTTGCTCGAGCGGGTCCAGTAATGTCTCCATCATGAGACTTGTTGTTACTGTGTTTGGCATATCGAATACATCACGGGTAGCTTGCCAGGCTCTGCCGTGCAGGTGAGACTACAGGCAAGATACTCTCGGTAGCTTGCAGGGCTCTCCGAGAGGGGCGGAGGAATTGAACTCGGGTTGGCCATGTTGGCCGTTTGTAAGGCAAATGACCTACCACTGTGCTATCGCTCTAGCTCATATTAAGATTAAAGATTACATTTGAATACCCATAAAATATTTACTGTTACCAAAATTTCTAGTTGGGGGATATACTCAAGAATACTTCCCCACACTTGACAGTTTATTTGTGATAATTATGCTTCACCTAATGAAATTGTGAGTCATTTATTAAAAGAAGTACTATATAATTCTTAAATTACAGATGTTAGAAACTAGAAACCCCTCTTGTTTATATATAAGATTCAGTATTAGGGAGATTCTTAATAAAAGTAACTGATAGAGCTAAAGAACTTTTATGTATACTTTGTCTTATTAATAAAATATAACAGTTTATTTGGGCTGGAGCGATGGCAGAGCAGTAGGGTATTTGCCTTGCATGTGCTCGCCCAGCCGAGCTGAGTTCAATTCCTCCACCCCTCTCAGAGAGCCTGGCAAGCTACCGAGAATATCTTGCCTGCACAGCAAAGCCTGGCAAACTCCCCTCCCCGTGGCATATTCAATATGCCAAAAACAGTAAAAACAAGTCTCACAATGGAAACGTTACTGGGCCAGCTCAACCAAATCGATGAACAATGGGAGGACAGTGCTACCATGCTACCAGTATATTTAGACCCCATATATCCATTGTCTCCTGTTTTCTAACTTCTCCAGGTAACCTTACTTATATTCTAATATTTAGTGGTTATTTTTATTTTTCCAATTTAATAACTTTCTAAAATATTCCTATGTACTTCATTTAGATTTATATCCTAATTGTACAATTTATATTTCATCCTACATTTCATTCAGCAATGCTCTATATTTTTCTGTGAATAAAGTTTTAAACTTTGTTTACCTGGTAGTATTGCATTGTTCATATTTCTTTTGTATCCAGACATCTTTAAAGTAGCATTTCCCACCCCATACCAGTGCCCTACACATCTCCTCAACATTTTCAGTTTTCTTGGATATGTTATTAAATTTAATAACTTAGACACTATTGATTTGCTCGAGCGGGTCCAGTAATGTCTCCATCATGAAACTTGTTGTTACTGTGTTTGGCATATTGAATACATCACAGGTAGCTTGAAAGTAATAAATGGATCTCATTTCCCTAACCCTGAATATGCAGAGTCGAGAAGGATATGGAAGGAGAGGCTGATAAAACACCAAGGCAGAAATAGGCTGCCAAAACGCAGAAAAACAAAAATGATTGTCTGTACTTTTAATGCTCATACGCTGGCATCTGCTGCATCCATTGAAGACCTTATGGTACAAGCGCGAAAGATCAAGTACGACATCATTGGTCTGACCGAAACGAGAAGACATCAATCCCATCATGCTGTTTTCGACACTGGAGAAGAACTGTTCCTTGGAACATGTGATAAAAGAGGCGTCGGTGGTGTCAGTATCCTTGTCAACACGAACTTAGTCACGAGCATTGATTCATTCGAATGCCGAACAACCCGAATCGGATGATTACACTTGAATAAATGTGACTCACTACCGGCAGTTTCTATCTTTGTTGTCTATGCACCAACATCCAGTTATGGTGAAAGAGAAACTGAGAAATTCTACATGGAGCTGGAGAAGTTCTATAAAGAAGATCACACCTTCTACAAGATCATTGTCGGTGATTTTAATGCCAAGATAGGACCAAGAAGATCAGTCGACAAACTCCACATCCGAACACATGGCCTGGAATGGAACAAACAGGGTGACAGACTGTCTGAGTTCATCATGTCAACCAAAACCTTCCATGGTAACTCACAATTCCAAAAGGCTGAATCTAAACGTTGGACATGGGAGTCTCCCGATGGACGGTTCCACAATGAAATAGACCACATCATATTCAATCGGCGGTTTTGCCTAACCGATGTTGCTGTTGTCCCAAAATTCCAAACGGGATAAGACCACCGTCTTCTTCGTGCAAAATTCTACCTCACAGAACGAGGAGAAAAGAATGCAAGGTTTAAGAAGAGGACTCCCAGAACAACCACCAACTGGGAGCTCTTTGGCTCTATTGCGGCAACATGGGAAGATGCCGTCATTGACAACATTGATGAGGAATACGATCGAATGATTCAGCACCTCCATGATTGTGCAAGGAATGCCAAGAGAGAGATAACCACAAAAAACCGTCTTTCTTCGAACACTCTTGAACTTATTTGCCAACGTGGCTTGGCACATGCCTCAGGCAACCACAAGCGAACATCCGAACTGGCAAAACAGTGCAGAGAAGCCATCAAGGATGACCTCAAAAACAGGAGAGCAGCAGTACTGGTAGATGCAGCAGAAGCTGGGAAAATCATTCGTAATGCCCGCCTGTCCTTCACCAACTACAAAACCAAGATGACTGCCCTCCGACATCATGATGGATCTATCACATCTTCCAGAAGGGCAATGGAGAAGATTATTCATGACTTCTACTCAGATCTCTTTAATAGCCACATCCACTTGCCCACATACCACATACCACATGATGGATATGTCGTTCCCAATGTTCTCCCTTCCGAAATCCAACATGCCATCTCGTCGGTAAAGAAACAAAGAGCACCTGGCCCAGACAAGATCAGACCTGAACATCTGAAGAACTTACCATCAGTACTCATCAATACATTGGCTCGAATCTTCACATGCTACCTGTCTGAATGCAAGGTTCCATCCCAATGGAAAACCAGCAGGATTGTACTACTATACAAGAAAGGAGACATCCACGACATTGGCAACTATCGCTCAATCTGCCTATTGTCTGTCATCTACAAACTATTCACTCGAGTCATCCTGAATAGGATTAGCAGAACACTAGGTGAAGGACAACCATGTGAACAAGCTGGATTCCGAAAAGGATTCAGTACCATCGACCATATCCACACAATAACCAAGCTCATTGAGGTATCTCGGGAGTTCAAGATGCCGCTCTGTCTAACGTTCATTGATTTAAAGAAGGCCTTTGATTCTGTTGAGACGGAAGCGGTCATGGAAGCCCTAGCCAATCAGGGCGTACAAACTCAATACATCAGGATCCTTCGTGAGCTCTATTGCGGATTCACTACCAAGATCAAACCATTCTACAAAGAAATAATCATCCATATCAAGAGAGGGGTTCGACAGGGTGATACCATTTCACCAAAACTCTTCAGTGCTACCCTCGAGAACATCATGCGACGACTGGAATGGGAAAACATGGGAGTGAAGATAGATGGTCGGCAACTACACCACCTCCGCTTTGCTGATGACATCGTTCTAATAACACCAAACATCAGCCAAGCGGCACAAATGCTGGCCGACTTTGACCGTGAATGTGGAAAGGTCGGACTACAGCTGAATCTTAAGAAGACAATGTTTATGAGAAACAGCCTTGTTCCTGATGCTCCATTCGCTCTCAACGGAACCACCATCTCCGAATGCAACAGTTATATATACCTAGGTTGAGAAATCAACATGATGAATGACCTGGTACCTGAGTTGCGCAGGAGGAAGAGAGCGGCTTGGAATGCCTTCAAGAACATTGAAGAAATAACTAAGAACACAAAGAACCTTCAGCTCTGAGCACATCTCTTTGATTCCACTATTCTTCCTGCATTAACATATGCCTCAGAGACCTGGACCCTACGAAAACAGGATGAGAATGCTATTCGAGTCTCTCAAAGAGGAATCGAAAGAACTATGCTTGGAATATCACGATTCACTCAAATGAGAGATAGAATCCGGAGTTCTGATCTTCATCAACGCTCAAGAATCAGGGACGCTGTCTCATTTGCCAAGACATCAAAAATCAGATGGGCTGGACACGTAATGAGGTTTACAGACAACCGCTGGACTAGAGCCATTACTGACTGGACTCCACGGGACATCAAAAGATCACGTGGACGCCCACCTATAAGATGGTCAGACTTCTTCGTCAAGACCCTAAATGATCGGTTTGAGGCTCTGCATGTTCCTAGAACGAACAGATACCATTGGGCTACGCTAGCAAGCAACCGGGATGAATGGAGACGTTACTGGCACCCGCTCGAATAAATCGATGAATAATGGGGATTAAGTGATTAAGTGATTGAAGTGAAGACACTATTTTACAATATACAAGTTACAATATTTTTTAAAAGTTCAGTTTTATTGTCATTTTAAAAGCTGTGCTTAATCACAAACTTTTAATATTTGTCTACAACAAAAATAGTTATGGAGAGATCAATATATATTTAACTGGTTCATGTATAATAGATGTATTTACATTTAAACAACGAATAATAATAAAGAAAATGCCTATTGGATCAGCATATGTGAAACTAGAATAGAAACAACTACATTAAAATTGGATATTTGCTTTTAATACATACTGATTGGCCAACATGAAAAATATGTTGATTTATACATATGTCTTCACATATATTGAATACAAAGCAGTGAATATTTTCTGAAGTACAACTTAAAAACAATTTTTCACCAATTAAAATTATTAAATAAAAATTCTTTAGGAAAATGTGATTTATGTGGAAAGGAAACATTTATAACAGCTTCAAGAATTATTCTAGTTTTTATAGATTGATATGGTTGACACATTTAAAATAATAATCATCTTATTTCAAAATCTAGCTGTTCATTTAGTTTTTTTCAAAAATTATGAACTTTTTTTGTTTGTTTTATTTTGGGGGGGGGGGACCACACCAAGTAATACTCAAGATCCACTCCTAACTCTGTACTCAGGGATCACTTTTGGCCGTGTGCAGGGAACATATATCATGTTAGAGATTCAATCCCTGGTCCGCCACACGCAAGGTAAGCACTTTTCATGATGTTCTTCTTTCTGGATCAGAACATGTACCTTTTCATTTTTTAAAGTCAACAGAAAACTTAATTAGAAAATAACAAAGAAAGAGACTTTGTCCCGGGAGAAATTTAGTAAAGGATTAGGTCCTGTACTATTCTTATTGGTTCAGATATAGCAAATGATTACACTGTGAAAAATTTTCTTTTTAATCATATTAAAATGTGTAAATATTTAAGCATATTTAAATAGCTTCAGCCATTCAGAAAAATAGTATTAGGATGAAGAGGGGAGTGAGGTTTTACTTCTTGAAAAGTTTAGTTACATGTTGTGTTAGGTGATCAAAGATTTTTCTTAATGGCAATTCTAATTTTTACCCATTAATTGAGAATATATTATTCATATTTATAAAAGCGATCCAATTTAACATATTTTCAACATGTGTCAATAATAATTACAGTGATATCAATGTTAAATGTTATGGCTAAATTTACTTTCATAAATCTCAAAATTGGCAAAAATCATAAAACACTCCTATTTTATAGAATAAACTACAAATTAAAAAAAATAAAGAGAGCAATTTTGAGAGATTTTTACACTATGGTTTAAATAAGTAATCTAAATTTGGAGTATATACTGCTGTACCAGTGCATAGTACTTCTGTTTCTTCTAAAAAACATTATAGACACTGTTTATGTACACTTTTAATAAATAGGACTATCAGCTATTTAAACTACTCATCAAACTAATAATGCCATGTTACAAAAAATACATAGTATGATATATGTAAGTTTCAATACACGTTTACATCATGCCAGAATTTTAGTTTAGGACAAGTTAATTATTTCCTTGAACTGTCATTGTCACTGTCCTCCTGTTGTTCAGCGATTTTCTCAAGCGGGTCCAGTAACGTCTCCATTGTTAGACTTTGCTGTTACTGTGTTTGGCATATCAAATACACCATGGGGATCTTGCCAGGTTTTGCCATGCGGGCGAGATACTCTCAGTAGCTTGCCAGGCTCTCTGAGAAGAGTAGAGGAATCAAACTCGGGTCGGCTATGTTGGCTGCATGCAAGGCAAATGCCCTACCCACTGTGCTATCTCTCCAGCTCTTCCTTGAACTAAATTTATCAAATGTAATCTTAATGAGAAAATGAAGCAACACCAAACTTTAAACCATAGAGCTTCCTGATGAGTAAGGATGTAACATACAGGAACAAACATCTGTAAACTATAATTCTAATGTAATGTGTATTATGTATTTCCTTGTAATTACATCAAACGATTTTATAGGAGGAAACAATTGAACTTTGATATATGGCTACATATTTAATAAACATAGTTACACATTTTTTCAAAAAGTAAAATTTAATACTTTTTGTATATATCAGTGAATGTACCATGTATATTAATTTATTGCCTTCATGATTAAATTCACGGTCACGGTCCTCCTGTTGTTCATCGATTTGCTCGAGTGGGCCCAGTAATGTCTCCATCATGAGACTTGTTGTTACTGTATTTGGCATATCGAATACATCATGGGTTGCTTGCCAGGCTTTGCCGGACGGGCGAGATACTCTCAGTAGCTTGCAAGGCTCTCTGAGAGGGGCAGAGGAATCGAACTTGGGTCAGCCATGTTGGCTGCATGCAAGGCAAATGCCCTATCCACTGTGCTATCGCTCCAGCCCCATGATGAAATTATAGATGTGTAATTTCATCATTTTTATTTCTTCAAAAAATAAAATTTAATACTTTGTGTATCTATCAGTGAAAGTACCAGGTATATTAATTTATTACCATCATGATAAAATTATAGATGTGTAATTTCATCACTTTTATTACATTTCTATTTCAATGTTTTTTTTTACTTTACAGGGTTTACCATTAAAAATAAGAATAAGTATATGTTGCATAAGAAGGAGAAGATTGCATTACAGCACTATCATCCCATTGTTCATGGATTTGCTCGAGCAGGCACCAGTAATGTCTCAAAACAAATTTCGAGACTTGTTGTTACTGTTTTTGGCATATCAAATACGTCCCAGGTAGCTTGCCAGGCATTGCCTTGTGGGAGAGATACTCTATTGTAGGGCTCTCTGAGAGGGGCGAAGGAATCGAACCTGGGTCAACCACGTGCAAGGCAAATACCCTAGCAGCTGTGCTATCGCTCCAGCTCATATAAGAAGGTTAAGAAAAATTAAATTTATAATAAAGTACTATTAAGCATCTTACCAGTTATAGACTAATTGTTTGACGTTTTATATACTGTTTATGCTTGGGAATTTTTATTGCAGTAAATGTGATTTGACTGCAGAAATTTAAAATGACCACATACAAATACCCTAAAAAGAAAAATATATAAAAACTTTCAGAAATTTGAATGTGTTTAGAGAGAATTTTCTTCTTGTTAATTCCAAAAAAAAAAAAAACCAAATGTAGAATGACTCATGTATTTATTTGAGCTCAAATTGGCCTTGAAACGAAGAAAGCAAGCTCAGTCATAACTGATTCTTAAGTCAAATACAACATTGAGAAATATGTTGTTTTAAGCCACTTAGATTTAGTAATTTGTTTTGCTAAAAGTGAAACAGATTAAATTCCCTATATTGCTCATTTGATTTTGGTCAATTTAATTTATTTTTAGCATTTTGTAACAGCAAATTTTTCAATATAATTTATTTTTATTTGTCTTCTCTTCTTACCTAGAGTACTTTTACAGCATTCAACAGTTGAACTTTTGTGCTCTTCTAAAATTTTTATCTACAACAATTAGGTGAAATTGTTGTATCGTATAATTTCTCTATTATTAATATTTTGAGAAATCACCCAGGTGTTTCTATAGGGTCTGGAACAAGTATAGAAAACATTCCCACCAACAGAGAATATGGTAATGTTCAATACAATATTCACTTATTAATTCATTAAAGAGTTAATGAACGAACAGTGAACACTGGTAATTTCCCATCACTTTTATGTATACCATAATCACTAGTGGAAAATGATAATTTATTGTCATTTGATTTGCATTTACCTCTTATTGATTTCCTCTTAAATAACCCATTAGTTATTTATCAAAGGTGTGTACATTTGTCAAATATTGGAATTGTTTTCACCTTTCTTTTTAGGTTAATTTCTTCCTTAAATTCATTGTATTTTGAGAAGATACTTGATTTAATATTTGCTTTAAAAGTATTGTGAATCATTATATAAAAAATATATCCTTGATTAAACTCATTTATAAAATTTTATCTATAATTCTTTATTTACTTATATAATTAATTAATCTTGGAGGTTGCTCTCAGTTCTAACTGATATTGGAGGTTACTGTCCTAGTCTCTGTTATTTCAAGTTATTTATTGTAGGTGTGCCAGAAATTTACCTAGAGAAACAGACTTTTATAAAGAAAAATAAATATTTAGATGAATGAATATTGTCTGTCCAACATGTCAATTAAAATGTTATTCATATTCTAATATATGATGCAGTGAATTGGCATTACTAGGAGAAACTAGATTCATATATGCATTTTTTAATCAGTCTTGGACAGAGAAATTGTACAGAGTTTAAGGTTCTTGACTTTCACCTTGATGCTAGTTAAATCCCAAGCACCACTTACAGTCTTCCAAACAATGCCAAGAGTGACTTCAAGCACACTCAGGAGTAATCACTGAGCACTGCTGGTTGGTGACCCAGACTTCCCCCCCCCACCAAAAATAGCATCACTGCCTCATTATTTTTCACATGATAGAGGCTTCCTTATTTAACTGATTTAACTTGTTGGACAAATAGCACATGCGAGTTTAATTCTCAAATTTCAATATTATAAGGACTATCTAAAATGCCAATTAAATTCCTTATATACTTGACCACTTAACTATAATTCAGAATATGCAATAGTAAGAGACACACTAAGTTTAACAGTATGTCTCTTTATGTTAAATCACGATCAATTACCAAACATAAAAATTTGACTACCATATGTTCTTATTAAAAAAGAAAAAAAGTTATGTATTTCATATTATCCTGCTTTATATTCATAAGTCTTTCTATTTTGTTTGGTGAAATTATCTTTGTTTCTGTTTCATTAAAGTCTAAATAATTGGGAATATTTCAAACAACATTTTAATAAGCTTCTAGTCATATACTTTTGCTTTCATTTACTTGTTCAAAGCACTGAAAGCACATTTAGGGAGAAAAAGGGGATGATAAAAGTGTAGTTAAATATGGCAATTTTTGTATTGGAGACAAAGAAAACTTTCACAAGAATCAATTTCTGTTTTCTATTCCCAACTTGAAAATAACTATTGCAGTAGCACTGCAGGTAACTTCTTTTTTGATTGCTATGATAAACTTCAGTCTATATTAACTTTGGTATACAAATTTTTTATTTTTAGGAATAGATTGTTCCTGCTTACTTAACAATAACAAAGATAGGAACAAAATATCAATTTATACCTTTATATGTGGCATCATAATTCCAAATATTGATTTTAAAATGAATGGAACACTGCCATTTTATTCTTGATTTTAACAAGAATTTATCTTCCATTCATGAAATAACCTTTCAAAAGTTAAAGTTCAAAATTGCTTGAAAATGCAGGTATTATACTTACTCTTTTTGAAACGTGTCTACCTCTCTAAATTCCACATAAATTACAGTTTGCCAAACTCTGCCAATGATATTTAGAGCAGTTGTGTACTAAAGTCAGGAAATTATTGAAATATTAATATATACAAAGGATATCTGGATAATAAACACAAAAAAGTCATTAGAAAGGGAAATTTGTATTTTACATACATTTTTATGTTCTTTCTTTTTGGAGGTGAAATAAAGTCAAGTAAACATTAGTAATGAATATTTTCCTTTAATAGTTTTATAATCTCTATTAATTTTGGCTGATGGTTGTAACAGTAAAAGAATAAATCATCAAACAAGTGTACTGATTGCACGTTAGTAAAAGATTAGTAGGTGAAAAAAATTATAATTACAGGCAATAAGTCATCCCAAATTCAATACAGGGCTCAGCATAATGCTTATAAAAAGCCATCTGCTATTATAGTAAGTGCTAAAGTTGATATGTGTATGTGTCATGATAAAAAAATTAGTATTAATTAAAATAAACATAAATTTGTAGTAAAGGTGCTCCTATTAGGAGACATTGAGTTCTACTTTTATAATTAATTAAAGTAATTGATTAAGTATCAGAATTATTAATATTAAATGGTAAATAATGTCATAAAATTAATTAAATAATGTGAACTATAATGCAAGATTTTGAATTCCAATTCACTTTATATGTTTGCATAAAGAAATCATTCTTTCATTTTTAGTTTCCAAATTTCAAAAATAATACAGTATCTCTGCATTCAATTTTTCAACTAAAGCACTTTTCCTTTTAATAATAAACTGTAAACTTGTTAATGTGCTTAAAATAAAATTTTACCAAAATATTATTATAGTGTACTATTAAAAATAATCTGTTATTGAAACATAGACATGACATCGTTGTACCTAAAAATTTCTACCATAGTAGCTCATATACGGTGAGTATTCTATAACTATTGGAAGCACAAAAATTGGTGTTTTATTTTAATTTTAAGTGCAGAATATTTTTATATGCTGTGGACTAATTTTACTCATAATCTATTCATAAATAAAAGAACCATTCTATTACATTGCAAATAGTTTATCATGCTATACTATTTTAACTGCTTCATAATATACTTTAGTTATCATTATTTGAAAATGTATAAATTAAGTTATATATGTCAAGTAACAAATGAACAATGTTGAGCATTTAATAAATGTAATGTTAGTTTACTCTTAAGTTTCAAATGAATGACTTCAATTTTAATCTCAAATATTTTAATGTTCAAGGCTGCTAGAGGACATAGTTTTTAAATGTTACATTCTAAATTGCAATTAATTTTTCTACCCCTTTGAGCACATTTTAGTATGAAATTTTTTACTTTAATTAAACTGCATAATTCAGATATTAAATGAAACTGTGTAACCTCAACTAATTGAAAAATGAGTGGGCTTATTATTAAATATAAAGACGGACTTGAAAGTACAGGTTCTGCACTAAATCCATATTCATTTTTAAATATCATTAAACATTATATTCTTATGAATCTGAATTAAAAGTTAATTTTTCACGTGGGTAAGCATGTGTTTCAGTAGCAGCAGAATATTCTGTTGGCTTCCTTCTAAGTACACATTGCTGTCATGTTTTCTCAAAATTGTTCTTCAGATATTCTTTTTGTTACCTTTGTCAAAAGGTATGGTTTTTGTCTTTAATATTATTTATGGAAAGATAATCAATGTAATATTTTATTTTAATTAAAAAATTGTTAGAAAAGTTTCATTTCAATACTAAACTAGAATTTGACTATATTGTGCATTTCAAAATCTTAACTGTTGGGAAATTGGGGATATTGAGGGTAGTGAAGGGATTGGTGTTGTAACATTGTACATCTGAAAACTCAATCACAAATATCTTTGTAACATTGTAATTCACAGTATATCAATAAAAATACATTTTTTAAAAATAATGTTTAAAAATCATACAAGGGGCGGGCTTGATAATACAGTCGGTAAGGGATTTGCCTTACACTTGGCAAATCCAGGTTGATCCCCGGGATTCCATATGGTCCCCCAAGACCACCAGGAATAATTCCTGAGTTCAAAGCAAGGAGTAACCCCTGAGAATCACTGGGTGTGAACCAGAAATAAAATAAAAATTAAAATTAAAATCATACAAAAATGATCTGACTGTTGGTATATCACAGAGCTAATATAAAAGTTTCTAGCACTATGTACGGTCCACTAGGCACTGAAAAGATTGACACCTGAGCACAAAGTTCTGAGTAACCCTTAATTACAAACATATGTAGCCTATAAAAAAAACAAAAGAAAAATATTGAATGATGTAATGGATGAATGTATGTAAATAAAAATGGAAAAAAATTGTAGTCCTTTTTGTTGTTTAAAAAAATTTCAGTGGCATTAAAACTGTTTGCCTTGTTGTGATTACCTCTGAGAGATAAATTATCTAATATATAGCTACTGAGAGTATTCGATATGCCAGACACAGTAACAATAAAGTCTCCAACGGAGACGTTACTGGGCCCGCTCGAGCAAATCGACGATCAACGGGAGGGCCTTTACCTTACCTTACCTTTACCTATAGATATGAATTTACATAAATGCAATAACAATTTTACTTCTGAGGATAAATTTATAAAAATTGAAAATATAAAAGAACTTACCTTGAATATATAAAGTTCAACCTAAGGAAAAAGTTCCTTATACCCAATTTTTAATTAATTATTTATTTTTTAAAAATTTTTATTAGTGAAACACCATGAGGTACAGTTGTAGACTTACAAATTTTTGTGCTTGGCTTTCAGTTATACAATGATCGAGTACCCATCCCTCCACCAGTGCCTATTCTCCACCACCACTATTCCCAGTACCCCTCCCACCCCTCATCCCCCATCACACCCTGCCTCTGTGGCAGTACATTCCATTTTGTTCTCTCTCCTTTTGGGTGCTGTGGTTTGCGTTTGCAAAAGAGGGGCTGAGTGGCAATCATGTTCCGCCTACAGTCTACTTTCACCATGTATATCCCATCCTGGGAAGATCTTCCCAAAACCCTTTATTTGTTGCTCCCTTCTCTATCTGAGCTGCCTTTACCCCTGGTGTGTGTGGCTGGTCTTCAAGCCATGGAGTAAACCTCCTGGTACTTAACTCAGCTATTCTTGGTTGTTAGTCTCTTATTTTGCTACTTTATGTTCCCCAGATGAATACAATCTTTCCATGTCTGTCTCTCTCTTTCTGACTCATTTTGCTTAGCATGATACTTTCCATGTAGTACTGCTTGTATGTAAATTTCATGACTTCATCCTTTCTAACAGCTACACAGTACTCCATTGTGTAGATGTACCAAATTTTCTTTAACCAATCATCTGTTCTCGTCCACTCAGGTTTTTTCCAGATTCTAGCTCTCCTTATTGAGAGCAATTTTATTGAGGGTTTTTATCATGAATGGGTGCTGGATCTTGTTGAATCTTTTCTCTGCATAAATTGATAAGATTTTTATCTTTCCTTTCACTGGTGTGGTATATTATGTTAATTGACTTGGATATATTGGACCATCCTTGCATCACTTTGATGAATCCCACTTTATCATGGTATATGACTTTTTTGATATGCTGCTGTGTTCAGTCACCAAGAGTTTTTGAGGATTTTTGCATAAATGCTCATCAAAAAAATTCTTCTGAAGTTATCTTTTTATTCTTCTTTTTATTTTTTCTGTAATATCCTTTTTAGCTTTGGGAATCTGTAAAATGTTAACTTCATAGAAGATATTAGGAAGAATTTTGGACATTATGTCTTACTATTTGGACTATTTCTTAGAAATTTTTGAAAGCTTAAAGATCAATGACAGTAAGTCTTCTCTGAAATTTTGTTAAAACTCACCATAACCCATCTGGGCTAGGACTTTATTCTTGTGGAGATTCTTAATTACTATTTCAATTCCCTTGCTTATGAATGCTATCTTTGTTGTCTATGAACCAACATTCAATTATGATGAAGGAGAAAGTGAGAAGTTCTACATGGAGCTGGAGAAGTTCTATAAAGAAAACCACAACTTCAACAAGATTATTGTCAGTGATTTCAATGCCAAGATAGGACCTAGAAGATCAGCCGAAGAACTCCACATTAGGACACATGGCCTAGAATGGAATGTACAGGGTGAGAGACTGAGTTTATCATGTTGACCAAAATCATTCATGGTAACTCACAGTTCCAGAAGGCTGAATCAAAACATTGGACATGGGAGTCTCACGGTGGATGGTTCCACAGTGAAATTCACCACAGCATATTCAATCGACGGTCTTTCCTGACCCATGTCACTGTTGTCCCAAAATTCCAAACGGGATCAGACCACCCTCTCTTTCATGCAAAATTGTACTTCATGGAGTGGGGAGAAAGGGCTGCAAAGTTTAAGAAGACAACTCACAGAACAACCACCATCTGGGAGCTCTTTGGCACTATTGCAGCAACATGGGAAGATACCATCTTTAACAACATTGAAGAAGAATACGATCTACTGTTTCAGCACCTCCATGATTGTGCAAGGAGCTCCGAGAGAGAGATAGCCACAAAGAACAAACAAACAAACAAACAAAAAATAACAAATGCCTGTCTTTGAAAACTCTACAGCTTATTGGCCAAGATGGCGTGACACGAATCTCAGGCAAACGCAAGCGTATGTCTGAGCTCACAAAGCAGTACAGAGAGGCGATTAAAGAAGACCTAAAAGAGAGATAAGCAGCAGCACTGGCAGATGGAGCAGAAGCCAGGAAAAGCATTCACAGTGCCCGCTTGTCCTTCATCAACTACAAGACCAAGAAGACTGCCGTGCAACTTCCTGATGGATCTCTCACATCTTCCAGAAGGGCAATGGAGAAGATTATCTATGACTTCTACTCAGTTCTCTTCAATAGCCACATTCACCTGCTTCACTCAAATGAGAGAAAGAATCTTGAGTCCCAAACTCAATCACTTGTCAAGAATCAAGGATGCTGTCTCATTTGCCAAGGTGTCAAAAATCAGATGGACTGAACACATAATGAGATTTGGAAATGACCGTTGGACTAGAGCCGTTACAGACTGGATTCCATGGACGTCAAAAGATTGCGTGTTCGTCCACCTATGAGATAGTCAGACTTCTTCTTCAAGACCTTGAATGGTCAGTTTGAGGCTCTTCATGTTCCTAGAACAAACAGATGCCATTTGACTACACTAGCATGCTACAAGGATGAATGGAGACGTTACTGGCACCCATCGAGCAAATCGATTGAATAACGGGATGTCAAGTGATCAAGTGTGCTTATGCACGTGAATGTCATTTTTTAAATTATCTACTTCTCATTCAGTTTTGGCATACTACATGATTCTAAGAATCTATTTCTTCTAGATTCTTCAAGCTTAACAGAGTTAAAGTGTTCTCATTAAGTTCTTATCATATCTTAGATTCCTGCAGGTTCTGTTGTAATTTCTCCCCTTTTGTCTCTAATCCTATTTATTTAAATACTTTTTCTTTATTCCTTGTGAGTCTAGTCAATGGTTCTTCTATCTTGTTTATTCACTGCTATCATTGATTGTTTGAATTGCTTTCTTTCCTGGTTTCTATCATTTTTTTTTTCAGTTCTGGTTGCTATTATTTATTTCTTCTGCTAGTCTTTTAATTCATTTGTTGGTGGTTCTCCAGACAGTTTAATGTGCCTTTAGTTTGTTAATTTTATCTTTTTCTTCTTTCCAATATAGGCCTATACTGCTATGAGTTTCCCCATATCTTTATGGCATTCTAGTCTGATAGGAAGCTTGGTATAATTTTTTTTTCACCATTTACCAGTGTCTTTATTATTTTTATTTGTATTTATTTATTTATTTATTAATAATTTTATTTATTGAATCACCCTGAGAGCAGTTACAAAGCTTTCGGGTTTAAGTATTCATCATACAATGAAACACCTGTCCATTCACCATTGCCCATTCTCCACCACCAAAATCCCCAGTATACACCCCATCCCACACCATTCCCCTACCTCTGGGCCAGATGATTTCTACATTACTCTCTCTACTTTGATTACATTCAATATTTCGACGCCAGATCCACCCTTATTATTTGGGAATTTACCCAAACAATCAGATCTGCAGAAAAGGCAACAGTAGACAATTTGTTTTCTATTGCTGTTCATGAATAACATATGATGTTGCATGGCCACTACTGTGATAATGAAATTCTGAAATTTTAACAATTAAAGATGGAGAGATCTCGGAGCTGGAGTGATAGCACAGCGGGTAGGGCGTTTGTCTTGCATGCAGCCAACATGGCAGACACAGATTCGATTCCCAGCATCCCATATGGTCCCCTGAGCACCGCCAGGAGCAATTCCTGAGTGCATGAACCAGGAGTAACCCCTGAGCATCTCCAGGTGTGACCCAAAAAGAAAAAAAATATGGAGGGATTTCTGCCAAAACCTGCTGGGTTCTGAGATTTGTTCCTGAGTTTCTTGAATCATGGCCATTAAACAGCTTGATCAGGAGCCAGAGAGGCTGTTCATGGAGTGCGACTTGGAATCTCGTTGAGTTGGGGAAAAAAGGGCTAGCTCCACCCACATCCCATGAGACCCCATGTGTCTCATCATTGCAGACCCAAACCTGACTGACCAATGGCCTCTGGAGAATGGTAGCCACTGAGCCGCCAAAGGGGAGGAGGCAGAGGGACAACACCGTTTCCCCCCTCGGGTCACCTGGGGACAGTAACCTACCGCGGGATCCAGACGCATTTCTGCCAAAAGCTGCTGGGTTTTGAGATTTGTTTCTGAGTCTCTGTGATCATGGCTGTTAAGAAGCTTGATCAGGAGCAAGAGAGGCCGTTCATGGACAGTGACTCGGGATTGGAGCGGGAGGAAAGGGCCCGCTCTTCCCCTATCCCGTGAGGTCCCGCATGTTTCGTCACTGGGGGGTAAAAACCTGACTGTCCAGTAGACTCTGTAATTGGAGGTCACCGAGCCACCAAGGGAGAACAGGCAGAGGGACAACACCCTTTCCCAGCTGGGGTGACCCGACACTGGTAACCCATTGCAGGGACTGGATGCATCTCTGCCAAAAGCTACTGTTTTCCGAGATTTTTCTGAGTCTCTGGTATCATGACAGTTAAGCAGTTCTATCAGAAACCAGAAAGGCCTGAATCAGAGATGGTTTGTGGGTGTGTCTCCCACATACCTAACTTCTGGCCATTTATTTGCCCCAAGTTTTGGGGGTCTGGCCAAAGGCACAGCAGCAATTTTGAGGTATCTGGAAATCTGAAGCACTCGCCTCACAGGTACAGATTGACCTACTGGTGTCATTATACCCCCTGTTGGTATAATTCTTATGTTTGTGAGTTTATGCAAGTTAGACGTCTTCTAAAACCTGATTTATCCTGGACAATGTTCTCTGTGCTCACTAGGAAAGAACATGTATTTGGATTTTTAAGGAAAGAAAGTTTTATATAAATCAATTAGTTACAGCTTTTCTGGTTCCTCATTTAGGGCTCTTGTGTATTTCCTGATATACTTTTTAGTGGATCTATCCAGTGGAGACAGTTGGGGGCTTGGAATTTCCCACTGCTATTATGTCTTCATATGTATTTTTCAGGTTTGTGAGCAAAATCCTTACAGATTTTGCTGACCTGACATTAGGTATCCATAGGTTGATCAGAGTTAGTGCTTCTTGATCTATTGTTCACTTCATCAATAAGTGTTCATCCTTGTCTCTACTTTATATTGAATAAAATTTGTTCTCAGTATGTCTCTGCCATAATTTTTCTTTCCATTGATTTGCATAATAATATTCCATTCTTTTACTCTGAGCTTGTGTCTATCCTGTGGTTTTTAAATTTGTTTCCTATGAACAGCAAGTGGGTGGATGGATTTTGTTTTCTGATCCAACCAGCCACTTTTTGCCTTTTGATGGGAGAATTTAGTCCCTTTACATTCAGGGATATTGTTGATAAAGAGGGAGGTATTGCCATTTTACTGTGTATTGTTTGGATTGGACGATTGGTTATTTGGTTTACAAAAGTGACCTTCCAGTAGTTCATTCGGGGTTGGTTTGGTTATCACAAATGTCATCAGCTCATACTTGTCTGAGATTGTTTTTAATCTCTCATGTCCGCTTAAATGGGAGTTTTGCTGGGCAGTGGGTTCTAGGTTGAAATTTTCCTTCATTCAGTAATTTGAATATATTATTCTGCTCTTTTCTTGCCTGTATCATATAGTATTGGAGATCTCTAGTGATTCTCTTCTTACTTCTCTTATACTTAAGTTTTTCTTCTCTCTAAGTGCTTTATGAAATTTATTTCTGTCATTGATTTTAGCCAGTTTGATCACTATGTGTCTTTGTGTTGTTCTATGTGAGTCCCTTTTGCTTGTTAATCTTTTGAACTTCTGAATCTGCACAGCTGACTCCCTGCAGAGATTTGGGAAGTTCTCAGCTAATATCTCCCCCACAACTCTTCTCCCCTTTCCCCTTTTCTTCACGTTCTTCCATTCCTATAGTTCAGAGATTATTCTTTCTCTCTTCACTAAGCATGTTACATTTTCTTCCATTTTTTGTTTTTCTTTTCCTTTTCTGACTTCTTTATTAATGCTGCATGTATTTTGTCTTCAAGTTCATTTAAATGGTCCCCCCTCCCGTAAAATTTTGTTAATTTGCCTTGCTAGTGTGCACTTTAGCTCTTTCATTTCCATTTGTATGAAATCTCTCATACTTCTTTGAGTTTCTTCAGTTTGAATTTCTTATCTTGTGGTTGCTTAATTTCACTGACATGTGCTTGCTTACTTCTGTTGCCAGTAAAGTGAGTGTCAATTTTAGGCCTTCATGGACCAGGCTCAAATGTTTTGGTGGGCTCGTGCACTTGTCTGAGTTTCTATTCCTCTCTATGACTGCAGTTGAGTTTCTTAGTTTCTCTATTGTTCTTGAGTTTTGTGAGTACTAACAGTGGAGATTTAGATTTTCAGTTTCTCTAGACAAATCTGTTAGGTTGTTAATACCAGATAGCTACCAATACATCATCTGTTGTTCATGTTATTTTTCTTATTGTGTAATGTTGTTTGAATATGCCTTCCTCAAATTGTTAGGTACTTACTTGCTTGAGTTAACTGACACATAGGTCAGGTAGAGCTTGTGAAATAGGAATGTCCCTTCCCATCTGCCCCCCATATAAATGTATGCAGCAATTTCTGTGTGGTTTTGGGTTTAGTGTTTAGAGTGACAAACATTGGGGCAAGTGCTTGATATACAAATGGGGTATGGCAACTCAGGGCTGCAGTATAGGTCCTTGGACTTCCCACTGTGTGTGTTCAGTGGCTTTCAGGCTGGGAGGGTACAGATCAGCATCTGCAGTGCAAGCACATAGGTTAGAGGGGAGAGTCTCATTTTAATTAACTCATTTTTATTTGTGTGCCGCAAACTGCTTTTGTTCTTCAGACATTCCCAGTGATATTACATATTTGAAAGCCTGATATTTTAGTCATTGCCACATGGTGTTGAGCACAAACTGAGCTCTACTTGTTAGTATTCTGAAGATGTGTGATATCATAGATTAAACTTGAGCTCTTATTTGGGTGAGCCATATGCTTCATCTGTTTGAGCTATCTCTCAACCACTGTTTCTAATAGTTACATGGTTTGTACTGTATTGACCTCACAAATCTTTGACTAAGTGGTAAGCCCTTGACTATCCATGGCAGTTGTAAATGGGACTGTTCTTTAGATTTTTTCACTCAAATTTACTGTTTACACAATTGGTTTTTGCTTTTTTTTTTTGTAGCCTGATAATGTACAATATCTATTTATCGTTTTAGGTAGTTTTGCAGTGAAAACATCAGGGCAATTCACGCATGGCATCTGTAAAATTGTGACAGTCTCAGTTCTTTTTTGATTTGGATATAATTGACAATTGGGGGATTGAAGGTTCTGTAATGTCTATTAAATTAATGTTTTCTATTTTCTCATTTCTCCTTATTTTTGTGGAGTAAGGGATCCCATGCTATGTTCGGGAGGCGTCAGCAACACTACCAGCAAATCTTAACATACTGTGTCAGCCGTTCAATGAGACAAACCAGGGTTGCCGTGTTGGGGACTTCCAGGGTCATATTCAGTAGTGGTCAACTCTGCCTTTAAGGCATGTGTCTCCTTATAGATTTTCTGTGTAGTTGACTATGTGGTTGATTTTTCTATGTTGAGAGTGGGATTTTAAGTCTCCTACAACTTTTGTGTAATTGCTGATGAGTTTCATAAGGTCCATTAGCAATTGTTTTTAAAATATTTATACCTTTTGCTTACTGCTTTTATATTAACAAGCATGTAAGCTTGATGTATTGATAAAATAATTACACAATGCCAATCATTTTCTTTCAGTAGTTTAATTTTGTTCTTGTCTTTCTTTTTCCTTTATTTTTTTTAAGTTTGGGAATCAAAACCCACAGTTCTGGGAGGTAATATAGCTACTAAAAGCTGTGTTTGGTTTTGGAAAGGTCTACTGTTATGGTTTTCAGGGGAAAAAAATAGTCCAGGATTGAACCTGGGGTCTTGCATATGCTAAGTATTTATGTGCTTTACCATTTGAGCTGTATCTACACTATTCCTTATTCATATTTTAGAAGATTAATATTCATCTTATTTATGCCTAGAGAAAACAAAATTTATCTTGTCTTCTATAAGTATGTCTATCCATGCCTTTGTTAGTTGCTATTTTCATTTGATTACATACTCAACTTTTGTTTTGGGCCTTTTTTCACTGTTAAAATTCAATTGAAACACTTTTATATAGCAGAATGTTGGATTTTGTTTCCTAATCCATCAGATCACTCTGTATATTTGGATCAGAGACTTCAAGCCATTTGATTTTATTTTTAATTTGTTATATAAAATTATTTATTGGCAATTGACTTATATTTAAATGCTTTTGTATTTTTCACCTATTCTTTCTCTCTATCCTGTCTCTTTACTTTGAGATATCTTTTGTATTGTTATCAAGTTCCAGTTGCCTCATTTTACTTTTACCCACTGAGTTTGTTCTTAAGTTTACCATAAAGTTTATATACAAAATTCTAAACCTAAATCATTTTTAATTTAAAATGAGTTTATTTCAAGTGAATTTTTTTTTGTTGTTTTTAAGGATTTTCTACTTCTGAGGGGGATTTATTGTCCTTTCATAGAATAGGTAAAATAGGTAAGCATTTTCTTGCATGTCCAGTTTAGAAGCCATGCATTTATTTAATTTTTGTGTGAAAATATTTCATTACTCTGAATAGGCACAATGTTCTGCTTCTCGGGTGCTATACTATGGTGTTTTGCCAAGTGGTCCTTGCAATTATCTCGGTCAAAAAGAGTTTAGTGGTCATTTGGGGCTACATCCATCCAGTAGTGTTTGGTGTCCGTGTAGTGCTGGGAATAAAATAAGGGGTCTTACAAATGATTAATATATATATATATGCTGCATCATTTTAATGTGATTAATTTATGTTTGGAGATTAATTTGCACTAATTATAGTCAATGCAGTCATGGGTTCTCTTTTTTTATTCATGTTAAGACTATCAAAAAATTCTATCCATGTAAATTTTCTTGATATAAATACTTGACATTATCTGAATTCATATATGAAACGTTTTTATTTGCATAAAGATTAGAAAAATAAAAATATAGAATTATGGTTATTGAAATACCTAATAAAGGAAAATTCTCAACTATACAAATTACAAAGTCTTCCTCAATGTAGTAATAAAATATGAAGTCTTCCATTGTTATACTAAGAGATAGCATGAATTATAAATATTACCTAGGGGCTTTATTTTTACCTTGAGGCAGTATTTCATTTGAGATATTAACTTTGCATGAACATTTATTCAGTTTCTGGTCTTTATTCAGTTTCTTGTCTCTAAAAAAAATCTTAAAAAAAAGTCCAATATTGTAAGTAAAAAAGGATAAACCGATTTTATATGTCATTATCATACTTACTTTTTGATCCTAAAATATATATTAATATCAGTGAGAGAAATATATTGTAGTTTAATAGCACATATTTCATTCTTATTATATTATTCATCATAAAATAATTGAAAGCAATTCAAAATTCTTATTTAGAATATAGATTTATATTGATTAATATCCAGGGGAATCAGCCTAATAGTGATACCTTATAAGATAGGAAGATGATGATATCACGTAACAGACTTCCTGTTCGTAAATAAATCTCTAACTGACGGAGACTTTGCAAGTATTAAAATAGTTCTTGGTATGATAGGGTAGATGTCTCAAATGGATGGAGTACAAACTTTTCATACACAGACTCTACTTTATTTCCTGATACTGCATCATTCTCCACCACTAAATGGAAGCCTGATTCAGACAAGAGTAACCACTACGACCACCAACACCTTTTGGTTTTGCAGAATGGCAGCTCTAATATAAATATTGAATCCTCAAGTCCATATAGTGACTGAGTATCACCAGGAGTGACCTCATACCTATTCAAAATTCTTGGGAGGCCACCCAAAAAAAGTAAATGAATAAAATAAAAATTTAAAATAGCACAGAGCTCTTTTTTCTTGTGAAAGTAGTAAAACAATGTAATGCTCTGCATCTCCATTTTAATCTTAATTATTCTCACTCTTGATGCCTAGCAATAGTACAGTGGGTAGGGTGTTTGCCTTGCACATGGCTGATCAACACATTCAGTCCACAACATTCCATATGATAACCCAAGCCCACCAGGAGTGACCCCTGAGTGCAGACTCAGAGTAAGTTCTGAGAACAACTGATTGTGTCCCCTGCTTCTCCAAATATTTCTATTGGTCTCTTGTTAAGAATTTCTTTAGCATTATAAGGTACAATTTTGCATCAATTCTATCTTCTTGAATTTTCACTTAAGTTATTTCACTGAATTTTTTTATGCAAAAGTAAGGTAAGGGGAATTTTTCATTAGTGAATAAAATGTAAATAAGAATTTTTGTGATTTAAATGGGTGATGGGATTTTTTTATTTATACTTTTTAATTTAGTTTATTGAAATTTTTGCTTTACATCTTGTTATAATATACTTTTACAACTCATTTCCTCATAAAAATGTTAAAAATATTATACATTAAGTTTCTTTTAGTAAATTTTTCCCCTTAAGGAGGGTTCTTTGTATTTCTCTAAAGTTAATAGAATATTTAAAATTTGAGACTGCAAAATATCAATGCATGGCAAAAGCTATAAATAGAAATACAACATGAGATTTAAATTAGTGAATTAGCTAATAACAGTCATGGAACTAGTAAATAAAATAAGAATATTCAAAATTCAATCTTCAAACCAAATTATGAGTTATCTAATTATCTTATTTAAATTTTAATAAACAATAAGAGCTATTGAACATCATAATTTTTCTTGACACTTCACGATAAATCTAAAACAACTAACAAAATGTCCCCAAGTGACAAATGTATTAGAGATTCATTTCCATGCATATTAAGTTGAAAAGTTGATGTTTAAGTTTAAAGAATAAATTCTTCAGTTGTTAAACGGAATAACTAGCATAAAACACAGATACCTTGATGGTTCTTTATAATCAGATAACTACAAATTCAATCAGTTGACTATATTATTTTATAACTATTTTGAAAGAAAGCACTCTGGCAATCATTCAATATTAATCTAAGTTTTCAAGTTTTATTTGTAAATGATAGGAAAATGAGACATTAAGATAAGACCCAGGCTATGTACATCACAGATATTTTTTGTCTTTTCTCTTTAAGTTAATAAGATAATCCTTAATACATTAACATTTAAAATATATAGTAATCCAGATTAATACTGATTAGGTAAAATGTTATGCAAGTCCCATACATATGAGGGTTGTCATCATTCTGCATTTTCCAGGTAGCTTCATTATACAGAAAAGAAACTATCTCTGTTATATTCTTAGTGCCTTGAACACATTTATAATAATAAGTATTATTTTCAGATATTTTTAAATTCATGTAAGGGACTGGCAAGGAACATTTCTGGTGTGTTGTCAACATGATTTTGGTCCCACCCATTTCAAGTGGTCCCTGACCTAAGTCCCATCAGGAGTGAACCCTGAGTGGAGAGCCATGAGTAAGACTGAAGCATCAGCACATGTAGCCTAAAACCAATTATTTTGGAAATGTCAGTTTTATTTCTCATTGTATAAGGTTATTAATTTCTTTAAGAGGAAGAATTTGAGTTCTAGTCTTTTTTTTTTTTTAAATAAGAGTTGCCACAATAAGCAATCTTTTATAGAAACTTCCTTGTAGATATAGTCAAGAAAGTCTGAATTAAAGAGAGGTAGGAACAAAATTCTTGGAGTGCTCAAATGTGGACACTTGTCATATTTCATAACTAATTTGTCAATACACTTCAATTCTAGTTGCTTCTGGTGGAAATACTTCCTACTTTTAGCTGATGAACTGCATAATTCCAATTTTTGCTATTTTTTTAATCACCTTCTGAGTAGATTCCTTCTTTACTATTTGTGTAAACTGCTCTCACTTCATTGCCCTTCAAATTCATTTTAGTGCACTTAGACCCCATCCAGATCATTCATGATTATCTTATCATCTCAAAATCCTTATGTGATCTCATGTAAGAATATTTTCCCCCCACATAATATAACATGTATAGTTAACAAGTGTTAGGATTTGGAAATATATTTTGATCCAATAATTCAACTTGCTAAAATGTAAAAAGTAATACCATAAATGCAGGAAAACATAGTTTTATACAATTTTTATAAAACATTCTTATTTTCTACAATTGGTTGGCAATAAGAAATGTCAAGCTTGTATAAAACATTTCAAATGAATATTGTAAGGATTCTGGAGAAATATAAACTTGAATTAATTTCACTGAGAATTACAACAAAAGATACATAAAAATTAGTATAATGCCTTTACATCAATTCCTTTCTAAAATTAGCCAATTTTTAGTGGTATGTTTAATTACATATAATTTAATTTCTTCTTTATATTACTTACAAATATATTTTGAATTATTACTTAAATTCTCATGTTAGTTTGAAAACAAAGGATTTCATATTTTTTAACCAACATAAATATTGAGGTCTAAATGAACTTTGTTTTGCTGAAAATTTGTGTCTGTTTTCAGTGCTAAACTTCTACAGATAAACTATCACCTGAATTTAAACAATTTCCTGATAAAGTGAATGCTATATCAGAATGGCCTTTTACTGTTATTTTCTAGCCTTCTGTTTCTATGTATACTATTCCTCTTAGTATTTATTTCTTTCATTCAGGTGCTACATTCTATTTAAGTGTTGTAATTTATGTTCTGTACATTGTTTTACTGGCTTTAGGCAATGTGTACATTTTAAATAAATTAAATGAATAAATTAGTTTTGCTTTTCTAACTGCCTCTTACCTCCAGGATTTCTCTGAAATCTCTCTGCCTAAAGGGAAATTTGAAGCCTTATTTATCTAGCAATTCTTAGTAAATTAGAGTGAAAATTGCCAAATATTTATGAAATACAAATATTTAGATTGGAAAAATTGTTATAATTTATTTTCCATTTACTGACCTTTCAAATATATATATTTGGAAGATCATTTAAGTGTGGAAAAAACAACTCTGAAAGCCAGTATATGTGGGGATGAAGTTAAGACCAAAATGAAATATTAGAAATAAATCTTTACTATTTTATTTATACAAAACATTTTGAAATACAATCATAAAAAAGAGTTAATTTGTTATATTTATAATGCATTAATGAGTCATAAGGCCTACAATAAAAGACCCAGAATTGTTGAAAGTGGTCTAACACTGTATCTTCTTTTATTGCTAGTCTATCTCCTCTTAAAAAAATACAGTATGCATTATAATTGAAGCTAGAAAATACTATTGTGAAGTACTTTACCAAGTGCTTCTTTTTATAATAATAATTAAACATTCTATTTTATAAATGTTAATTTAGACAGTGATATTCTGATATTATAACATTCCCTAGAGTTTTTTTAATCTTATTTGTTATTTTCCTTATTGTTTAATCCTTGTTAATTGTGTTTAAACAACTATTGATTTGTTATTCAATAAATTGGATTAAAATATTACAAAAGAAGTGAGACTTATTCAAAGAAAACTATAAATCACTACTAAAAGAAAATTAAGAAGACACACAAAAAAAATTGAAACACAGCCCCAGCTCATTAATTGGAAGGATAAATATCACAATCTTGCACAAAGTAATATTCAGATACAATATTTTTCCTACAATATTATTCAGGAAATTTTTTAGGAATGAATCGAATGCTTTTGAAATCTACATAGAGTAATGAGGCTGGAATGATAGAACAGCAGGTAGGCCTTTACCTTGCACATGGCCAACAACAGTTCAATTTCTTCATCCCTCTCAGAGAGCCTGGCTAGTTACTGATAGTATCTTGCCGGGAAGGCAGAGGATAGCAAGCTCCCCGTGGTATATTTGATATGCCAAAAACAGTAACAACAAGTCTCACAATGTAGACGTTACTGGTGGCCGCTTGAACAAATCAATGAACAACGGAATGACAGTGCTATAGTGCTACAATTGTACCCAAGCAATCCAAGGAAAAAAAGATGATCAGGTTCTCTATCTGCCGTTTCAAAGTATATGGTAAATTTGACTTAATCAGAATTCTTTAGTTCTGGTATAAGGATGGGCTCCTAGTTTGTGGAATAGAACTGAGAGTCCAAAGACAGATCCTCGGTATATGGACAGTTAATTTGATAAAGGAATACAATTGATGAAGTGGAGCAAGGAAACTCTTTCAACAAATAGTTTTGGGAGAACTGATTGGTCATATGCAAACAAATAATAATAATAATAAAAATAATCAACTTTTCTAACACCATGCACAAAAATAAAAATCAAATGAATAAAGACATTAAAATTATATGAAAATCTATAAATTATATTGAGGAAAACACAGAACACTTTATGACAATGAATCTATAAGTACTCTCAATGACTCAATGTCATTCACCAAACTAACAGAAGCAAAGATAAACAAATAGGACTATTTCACACTAAGAAATACCTGCATCAAAAACTAAGAGGCAAATAAAAACATCCCAAAGACCGAAGGGAAAAACACAAAAACAATATTAAACATTGTTAGAACTTTACCAAAAAAAAAAAAAGAAAGAAACAAATGTATTAAAAAAATTGAGGAAGAGATGAGCAGAAACTGTCTCAAAGAAGATAGAGATGCAAATCAATGAACAATGGGATGACAGTGCTACAGTGCCACAATTGTAGCACAAAAGATATACAAAAAAATGATATGTGACACTTATTGTTAGGGAAATGTAAATTACAGCAACAGTGAGAAATATTTAACACTGATAAGACTGGTACATATCACAAAATAACAAAAAGTAAGTGTTGGCATGAACTAGGAAGTATTCACTGCATGTAGGAATGCTATTTTGTTCATCTATTTTGGGAAACCAAAGGTGAATGAGACCAGTTGTAGTTACTGGTACTATTGCGGCAACATGGGAAGATGCCATTGTTGACAACATTGACGAGGAATACGATCGACTGGTTCAGCACCTCCATGAATGTGCGAGGAACGCCAAGAGAGAGATAGCCACAAAAAGTCGCCTATCTTCGAAAACTCTTGAGCTAATTCGCCAGCGTGGTTTGGCGCATGCCTCAGGCAACCGCAAGCTAACGTCCGAGCTTGCAAAGCAGTGCAGAGATGCGATCAAGGAAGACCTCAAAGAGAGAAGAGCAGAAGTACTGGTAGATGCAGCAGAAGCCGGGAAAAGTATTCGTAACGCCCGCCTGTCCTTCGCCAACTATAAGACCAAGATGACTGCCCTCCGACGTCCTGATGGATCCATCACATCCTCCAGAACGGCAATGGAGAAGATTATCCATGACTTCTACTCAAATCTCTTCGATAGCCATGTCCACTTGCCGACATACCAAATTCCACAGGATGGGTATGTCGTTCCCAACGTTCTCCCTTCCGAAATCCGACACGCCATTTCGTCAGTAAAGAAGCAAACAGCACCCGGCCCAGACAAGGTCAGACCTGAACACCTGAAGAACCTGCCGTCAGTACTCATCAATACACTGGCTCGGCTCTTCACTCGCTACCTGTCTGAATGCAAGGTTCCATCTCAATGGAAAACCAGCAGGACTGTACTACTGTTCAAGAAGGGAGACATCCATGACATTGGCAACTATCGCCCGATCTGCCTATTGTCTGTCATCTACAAGTTGTTCACTCGAGTCATCCTGAATAGGATTGGCAGAACACTAGATGAAGGACAACCATGTGAGCAAGCAGGGTTCCGCAAAGGATTCAGCACCATCGACCATATCCACACAATAACCAAACTCATTGAGGTTTCTCGGGAGTTCAAGATGCCGCTCTGCTTAACGTTCATTGATTTAAAGAAGGCCTTTGATTCTGTTGAGACGGAAGCGGTCATTGAAGCCCTAGCCAATCAGGGCATTCAAGCCCAATACATCAGGATCCTCCGTGAGCTGTATTGCGGATTCACTACCAGGATCTCACCATTCTACAAAGAAGTGATCGTTGATGTCAAGAGAGGGGTGCGGCAGGGTGATACCATTTCACCGAAACTCTTCAGTGCCACCCTCGAGAACATCATGCGACGACTGGAATGGGAAGGAATGGGAGTGAAGATAGATGGTCGGCAACTACACCACCTCCGCTTTGCTGATGACATTGTTTTCATAACACCACACATCAGCCAAGCGGCACAAATGCTGGCCGACTTTGACCGTGAGTGTGGAAAGGTAGGACTACAGCTGAATCTTACGAAGACAATGTTTATGAGAAACAGCCTTGTTCCTGACGCCCCATTCGCTCTCAATGGAACGACCATCTCCGAATGCAACAGCTATGTATACCTAGGTCGAGAGGTCAACATGACAAATGACCTGGCACCCGAGCTGCGCAGGAGGAAGAGAGCGGCTTGGAACGCCTTCAAGAACGTCGAAGAAATAGCTAAGAGGACGAAGAACCTCCGGCTCCGGGCACATCTCTTTGATTCCACTGTTCTTCCTGCATTAACATATGCCTCAGAGACCTGGGCCCTACGCAAACAAGATGAGAACGCCATTCAGGTCTCCCAAAGAATAGAAAGAGCTATGCTTGGAATATCACGTTTCACTCAAATGAGAGAACGAATCCGGAGTTCTGACATCCGTCGACGATCAAGGATCAGGGACGCTGTCTCATATGCCAAGGTATCGAAAATCAGATGGGCTGGTCACGTAATGAGATTTAAAGACGACCGTTGGACTAGAGCTGTTACTGATTGGATTCCACGGGATGTCAAGAGACCGCGTGGCCGCCCACCTACCAGATGGTCAGACTTCTTTGTCAAGGTCATGAACGATCGGTTTGAGGCCCTCCATGTTCCCGGAGCGAAGAGATGCCATTGGGCTACACTAGCACGCGACAGGGACAAATGGAGACGTTACTGGCGCCCGCTCGAGCAAATCGACGACTAACGGGAAGTTAAGTGATTAAATGATTAAGTGATTTTGGGAAACAAATACTTCTCAAAGACCTGGGAATTGAGTTTCCATCTGATCCAACAATCCCACTTCTCAGCATCCTTCCCAAAGACTAAAAAATTTCCTTTTAGAAAATACATGTGTATTCCCATGTTCAATATGTTACTATTTACAACAGCCCATTTCCCCACCCCACCCCCACACCCCAAACAATCTGGAATCCCTGTGTCCAAGAACAGAAGACTGGTAAAAAAAAAAAAAACTATGCTATACCTATATACAATTACATAGCATTTAGCTATAAGAAAAAATTAAATCATGCAACATTCTGCTAAGTGGATGAATCTGGAAAAAATTATGCTTAGTGAAGTTTGTTCTAAAGAGAGTAACATACATGGAATGATCTCTCTCATATATGGGATATGAAGCAACAATAAGGAAATAAAAAATTCATAGAAGCAACAAAAATTGATATCCAGTCTGCCTAAGATAAAATAAAATGTATCAAATAAAAATGAAATATGTAAATGTTTTATTTGTAAATTTGCTTCCATAAGTTGACAAAATCGCTAAAATTCTAATTAATATCTGTAAATGAAAGACAGTTGAAAGTGGGAAAATACAGTGAACCTAGACTCATTAAAATATAATAAAGGATTTATAAATATATATGTTTTCATTTGTTTTCTTTTTCATTGGGGTAATTTTGTTTTGGAGCGATAGCACAGCGGTAGGGCATTTGCCTTTCACGCAGCCAACATGGCAGACCCGAGTTCGATTCCTCCGCCCCTCTCAGAGAGCCCAGCAAGTTACCGAGAGTATCTCGCCCACAAGGCAGAGCCTGGCAAGCCGCCCGTGATGTATCTGATATGCCAAACACAGTAACAACAAAGTCTCCAATGGAGATGTTACTGGGCACACTTGAGCAAATCGATGAACAACGGGAGGACAGTGACAGTGACAGTAACATAAATTAAATATAGAATATTACTAATTCTTAACAGTATGCAACATGAGTTTTTAATGAAATATATCATTCTTTTTTACTGTATAATCATATTTTGATTAAAATGTTTATGTCAGAGAATTGTTTTTTCACACAGATTCAATGTCAAGCATATTGCATACCAGCATACAGCTAATATCCTTATAGTACTCTCAATTTGGTTCCCTCTGTTTTTGTGACACCAATTACCTCAATCTTACAAGCTGAGTTCCCTCCCCACAATCCAGAATTAACTTCATATTGCTTTTTACTGTTTTCTTGCTTTGTTTCTTTAACAAATGTGAGCAAAATCATTTAGAACTCATTCATACTTTTTAATAATTTCACTTTTCATAGCATAGACCAACCCCATCGTATTTTCTCATTGGCAAGTGCTGATTAGGTGTTTGACTATTTTGTATAGTTTGCTTATTGAACATACTATTGCAATGGAGAAGGAAGTAAAAATATAAATTCTAAATCAATGGTTTTAATAATTTTTTTCTTTTTTAATAGATATAATTTTTATTTTTAAAATTTTCATTAAAAAACACGGTGATTTTCAAAGTTGTTCATTATGCAGTTGTTTCAAGCACTTAGTATTCCACACCACCATATTAGTGGACAGAAGTGTGACCTTCACTCCACCAATATCCTCAATTTCCCTTCTAATCCCAACCTGCCCTTAAGGTATATACCAGGAAGTAGAATTACTGAATAAAATGGTAAGTCAATTTTTTACCATACTGTGAAATTTCTGTACCGATTTCCAAAGATGCCTAACTAGTTTATGTTTCTATCAATAAAGAGTAAAAAAGTATTTTGATGCACATTCATCAAGGACCTGGCTTTCTAGATGAATTTGGTCTTCCCAATGCATACCATTCTCATGCCATTTAATTTTGATATGTACTTTACAAAAAAATACAATTATCATTATTCTAATGCTGCTTTTAATGATCTATGCATCTTCTTTAGAGTTGTATATCCATTTGGAGCTTTGCCCATCTTTTGAATCTAGTTATTAAGTTTTATGAATTTTTCCTATGCATTCAATATGTATACAGATTTCACAAGTTGAATATATGATATGAAAATGTTCTTCATTTTTATCTTTCTAATAACACATTCTGTTACTATGAAGAAATCGTTTAGGTTTAGTAATTCTGACAGTTTTTTTTTGTTTTCATTTGTTTCTGGTTTTGTTTTGTTGTTGTTGTTGATGGGTTGGAGCGATAGCACAGTATGTGGTGCACGTGCCTTGCACACGGCCGACCCAGCCAACCCAGGTTCGATTCCTCCACCCCTTTTGGAAAGCCCATCAAGCTACTGAGAGTATCTGGCCCGCACAGCAAAGCCTGGCAAGCTCCCCGTGAGGTATTCAATATACCAAACACAGTAGCAAGTGTCACAATGAAGACGTTACTGGGCCCACTCAGGCAAATCGATGAACAAAAGGAGGACAGTGACACAGACAGTTGTTGATACCTTTAAGTATATTACCATAGCTAACATCAAGAAGTGTTTTTATTATGTTTAATTTATATGTTGTTAAAAAGAAATATTTAAAATTTTAAGGTTCTGTGTTCAAATAGACAATAAATTCCATCTAGTAGATGGTGTTGGATTTATATAGAAGTTCAGACTTTTTTAATATAGATATCCAAGTGTGCCAATACTATTTATAGAAGATATTTCATTTTATCCATTTTATGCTTTTGTCTCTTTTATTTATTTGGTAAATAAATTATATATAAAATCTTAGATTTATTTTTATGACACATATTACATTCCACTTAGCCAATCTACTTTTATCCAGTATAATACAGTTTTTGATTACTATGGTTTTGTAATGTCATTTACAGTTTAGTATCATGATGCCTCCGATCTTCACTTTTCCTAAGGATTCCCTTTGCTCCTAAGGGAATTTACCATTGTAATAAGATTTCAGTATTTTGGGCTCTTAAAGAATGCAGTTGAAATTCAATGCAGTTGAACTCCAAGAACGTTCATATTTTACCCCTGGCGTTACTTGGGGCAGGAGTGGGATTGTTATATGCAGTGCAGGGATCAAGCTTGGGTAGGACTTTGTACAAAGGAATTGCCTTAATCTTGATCCTATTTCTTACACTCCATGTTAAAATGTCTGTGTGTAGCTATAACTATATGCCACTGCCCACTACCATAAGAAAACATAGTGCTATGGTTTCTGCTGAATAAATACCACTTTCACACTATAGTGGAGTCAAAAATTTATATTGAGCCTCAGAAAACTGGAACTTATCTTTCTTTCTGTTTTAGTCTTATTAATACTTTGTATTCTTCTGAAGATACCACCTATATGACCTTGCATGTTATCTAACTTTTCCATGATTCTCATTAATATGTTAATCATATTCCTTTTAAATTCTTTCTCATAGTTCCATGACCTGAATTTGACTTTGATGATTGATGTTACTCTTCAGACCGTGTAAATTCTTGCATTTATGTATGTGCTATTGTTTTCTCTTAAAATCCAGCCATAATTTAATGAACAGTAGGTGCTAAGGTAAACATTTATTATACATGGAGCAGAAAATCTTATTTTTTGTCCATATTGGTACAGATTCTGTAATTCATAATTGAGATTTGTTATCCCGATTTAATCAAAGTTAAGATTTATTCCTTAGAAAATGTAAATGACTTAAAATTCTTCTGAGCACTTTATATTTTTCCTGGCTTGACTTTTTTTTCCCCTTGGGTTGCTCCGTCTCCCAACTATATCCGACTCTACTTTTATTCAAGGTTGATTTGCATGGTGATGCTCGTCATACTTGGAAGCTTTCATGGTAGAACATGAGAACTTATGTTTGGAAAACACAATAGATTGACATAATACTTTTGGTATTTACAGTTGACCCTTTATGCAAGTATGGATCTATCCTCCACTACATTTCTATCTCCTACATGCAATTATAAGGATCACCATCATATATTATGCTGTTAAATCCCATCCCACTGATGGTTAATAATCGTGTTAGTGGAGACAGATTAGAATAATCAATAGTTTTATTCCTTCTCTCTTCTGTGCATTAAATTTCCAACAATACACTGATCAATTAGTCTTGGCCTTAGTATTCTTCTCCTAAAGTAATGATTCTTTCATTTTGCAAAGTAGATAATGGAAAGATATCTGTATTGCACAACTAATTCAGGGGTCCAAGATATATACAATGGGCCCTATGCAACTGATCCAGGTTTGTTCTGGGTTTCATACCTGCCAACCCACAGCATCCTGCAAGCACCACCAGGAGTGATCCATGAACACTGTGCCAGCAATAAGCTCTGAGCATCACAGGTGTTTAAAAAACACAAGACAAAATCAGATACTGCTAAAATTCTTGGAAGAATTATCTAAATATGGGGAGAATGCTGTTATTTCTATACTTTGGCACCTCAGACTTTTATGTTAGTTCAATAATATGTTAACTCTTCTAATTCAAATTCCATGGCATTATATGGTACCCATTTAATTAATTTGAAATTAGACTTTATAAGTCTAGATTTTAGTATGCTACTTCATCCAAGGAATTAAGTTTTCCGTCAAGTTCATGTTCATTATTATTAAATGTACCTGTGGGTTTTTATTGTTTGCTTGGTTTGGTTTGGATTGTTCTGTTTTCAATTTGAAATCATCCCATTTATTTTCAGTATTATTTTCTGTCCCTATGAGATTGCATCATAGAAAATACTAAGATAAAGAGATAATGAAAGTGCTGCTATGTTTTCCTCAGTGTATTTTACAAAGATAAGTTTTATACCAAAACCCTTTAATATATTTTGAATTAAATGTAATTAAATTATAAACTGTATTTTATGACAGTGGTAGGGCATTTATCTTGCAAGAGGCTGGCCCAGCCAAGCTGGGTTCGATTCCTCTGCCCCTCTCGGAGAGCCCGGCAAGCTACCGAGAGTGTTTCGGCTTCATGGCAAGGTCTGGCAAGCTCCCTGTGACGTATTCAATATGCCAAACTCATTTCATACCTGCCAACCCACATCATCCTCCAAGCACCGCCAGGAGTGATCCATGAACACTGTGCCAGCAATAAGCCCTGAGCATCACAGGTGTTTAAAAAACACAAGACAAAATCAGATACTGCTAAAATTCTTGGAAGAATTGTCTATATATGGGGAGAATGCTGTTATTTCTATAACAGTAACAAGTCTCAAAATGGAGATGTTACTGGGCCCGCTTGAGCACATCCATGAACAATGGGAGGACAGTGCTACAGTGCTACAGTTTATACTCAAAAACTTTTTGGAGGGAGTATCCTTTGCAAAATATCACTATATCACTGTATCACTGTCATCCCGTTGTTCATGGATTTACTTGAGTGGGAGCCAGTACTGTCTCCATTCGTCCCAGCCCTGAGATTTTAGCAGTCTCTCCTTATTCATCTTTCCTAATGATTGGAGGCTCTTTCAGGGTCAGGGAAATGAGACCTTTTATTGTTACTGTTTTCTGCATATCAAATGGACCATGCATAGCTTGTCAGGCTCTGCCCCCGCGGGCAGAATACTATCAGTAGTTTGCTAGGCTTTCCGAGAGGCATATATATATATATATATATATATATATATATATATATATATATATTTTCATCAGTTATTTGTTGCCTACTGTCTGAACCCCATCAAATATGGTGTGATAATTATGGAAAATGGGTATGGAGTGTGTTATGATGTGTCGTCCAGGAATATGTTCACTCATGTGTGAGGCTCAGTCTGAGCATGTGTAAAGAGGCCTGGAGCATGGTGGCATAGTTGGGTAGTGGAGGTCGGCTTCCCGGGGCTGGGGCCATTGGGGCAGGGAGGCCTCTTACCTGCCCCTCTTCGGGGTGCCCAAGTACAAACAGCCTGGGCCAGAGTCCGGTGGCATAGTTATGTAGGCCACATTTTATGTTCACTTCTGGGAGAAGCAGCCATGAGTTCTGGATATAGTAGGTATATATGGAGCGATAGCACAGCGGGTAAGGTGTTTGCCTTGCATGCAGCCAACCTGACCGACCTGAGTTCAATTCCTCCGCCCTTCTCAGAGAGCCCAGCAAGCTACTGAGAGTATCTCGCCCACACGACAGAGCCTGGCAAGCTCCCTGTGGCATATTCGATATGCCAAACATAGTACCAACAAGTCTCACAATGTTACTGGGACCACTCAAGCAAATCAATAAACAATGGGAGGACAGTGACAGTGATATGTTAAGGTTATTATATTTATTAATATTATTGTATTTGGTTTGGGGCACCATGCATGGTTTTATTCGGGGCTTAATCTTGTCTCTGTGCTCAGGAATTGCTTCTGGCAGTGCTTGAGGGACCATATGTAGTGGGGATAATAGAACTGGGAATTGTTGCATACAAGACAAAACACTAACTACCTTAGACTGTCTCTCAGGTTCTATTTTTCTATGTCTACTGAATTACTGGATTTCTTTTTTTCACATCTGCAAGCAGAGATAATGGGAAAAATTCTTATTCTGTCATTTCACACCTCCATTACCAAATTTTAAACATATATCTCTTGCTTCCATAGCTAACTGCAGCTCATGTTTATATATATTATTTGAGAAAAAGTGATTTCTATATATATGCAAACATACAGAAATATTATTCTGTTTAATCAGTACCTACATGTACAACTATACTTACACAAGCATATGCATTTATGAAAGTGTGTTAAAATATAATGTGGTTAACTCTTCTGACTCCTGAATGGCAATTAAAATTTTTTGCAATGCCTTATGATCCCTCTAAGCATCTCTGAAACTAGATAATCTCTATTAACTAATTAGCATATTTGCATTTTCAATGAGAAACATTTTGTGATTTTCAATATTCAGTTGTGTGCTTTATTTTCTGAGACCTAAAAAAGAAATCAAAAGAAATAAAGCATTTATTTATATGCATTAATTTAAATATATAAATAGCTTTCAGCAGAAAATTGGTTTTAATCCAATTTAATAAAAAATGTGAATAGATAAGCAAAACACTAGAATCATTTTAGAACACATTTTTCACAAGTAAATATTGTTATAAATATTTCATCTTTGCCTTATCTATCTTCCAAAGCAGTTTGGAATCTCCAAAATATATAAAAGGCATAACAAAACAGTCTATATTGTATTTTACTAAACATTGACCTAAACAGAAAACAAACCTTCTGAATGATTATATTTTCTATTCACTTCATTTATAAGCTTCGTTATTCTGTCTCTTCTATCTTACAAGAGACCAGGATATAAACTGCTTTGTTCTTCAAATCTAACTAGTTCTTGAACAGGCACCATTCTTCTCCAAGATCCAATTCTCTTGCATCTGATTTGACACTAGTTCCTTTCTCCTTGTCTAATAGTTGCTTAAAGATAATGTGTTAAAGAAAGTCAGCATTATTCCAGGTGTCTAAGACATAGTCTTAATGAAAGGTAATGTTATCATAAACCAAAACCAAATACAATAGAGCAAGATGGATAGAATTATGTTAAACTAAATTGTTTTAGGAATATAAATGCATACACTAGAAACCTTTTGGAGTGAAAATGTTAGAGCAGTGTCTATTCCTTATTATCATCTAGACTTGAGTTAGCATAAACAGTATTTATACAGCCTTATGAAGGAGCATAATATGGGTTATAATGAAGTTATGATTATCAGAGTATGATTGCTGATTTAGTATAAGATCTTACAACTAGAAATTTTATTTCTCTTGGAACCTCTCCCTGGAACTAGTTTATTCTTCTGAAAATAAATATTAGGACTGAAGAGATATGTAGGGTGGTTGCCCTGCACATGCATACCTGGATTTCACTCCTAGCACTATAAAAGGACCCTCTCTTCTCCACCAGGAGAGATTCTGAGTGCAAAGCCATGAATGATCCTTGAGCACCACCAGATGTGGCCCCCAATGCCCTCCTCCAGAATTTAAAAATATGCAAAAATATAGAGAAATTTGATATTTGTGAAGGTAAGATAATGGCATAAATATTCTGTATAGTAATATATTCTGGCCTGATGCACTCCCAAGAGTCTCTAGAAGAAAATAACTGACATATATTTCCCCCCTAGGAAGATACTGCTCTTACTCTTTTGGTGCACACACATATCTAAAGAAGAAAATAAATATTTGGATAAATATAAATATTAAAGAAAAGAATTTAAACTTATTTCCATTAACTGATACAATGTATCCTATACCAATTTTACACATATCAGGAAGCTTGATAATTATACAAATGGAAAAGGGCACAGACTTATTAAAGGGAGGCCAAGGACATAGCTGGAAAGGCACATGCCTTGTCCTGCACCCCATGTTATATCTCTAGCACTCTCAGGAGTAATCTCAAATGCAGAGCCAGGAGTAATACAGGAGCATCCCAGAGTGGCCCCTGTACCACACAAACACACACACACACACACACGCACGTGCACATCTATCTATATTCACACACATATATGTACACATGCACTATGTGCATACACATATACATATATATTTAAAGACTCTTTGAATACTGATTCTTATATAAGTAGTGTCCACAAAACGTCTTGTTTCTTCAACCATAATGTACTTTATATTAATTGTTCAATACTATTTTATATTTTGTTCCCTTATGGCAGTGTACTAAATGTCTAACATGTATTCTTCTAATAATATCACCTGCTATATCATTATTATTATTAAATATGATTATAAACTTGAAATTTCCCAATATTTACGGTACCCCTAAATACCTTTATATTATTATCTACTTTGTATACTCTAATTTTAAACAGTTCTGTGTTTTGTTTTTGGAGAGAGGATATACCCAGCCATGCTCAGGGCTAACTCCTGACTCTGTGAACATGAGTTATTCATGTTGGTGCTCAGGGCTCAAATGTCCCTGATAACTGAAAGACAAGCACCCTAACTGTTGTACAATCTCTCTGCTCTATTTAAAAATGTCTTAATCTATTCAATTATATCAATTAATTGGAAAGAAAGCATGATACTTTCTTCCTTGAGGAATTTTTTTCAACAAGCAGCATAATTTACATGAGAGAATGTTAAACTTTTGATTGGTTAAGACACTTTACCTATAGGGTTTCTAATCTCCTCCTTTATACCTTATAAAACTCTGAGTAATTTTCAAGTAAACATAATATGAGAGATTAATTTCAGACTAGAATAGGATGAGAGAAATTGTGTCCAAACAATCAAGGATGGAAAACATGCCTGCGGAATCACAAAGTACATAGATATGGAATAAAATGTCTCCGAGCACTGAGGGAATGACTAGAGGACTACCTAACACACATAACTAGACTAAGATCACACCCTTAAATCTTTATATTGGTATAGAACTATAGTGATGGATTTAAATTACTACATTAAAGGTAGCTAATGATAGTGAAAGACTGTATGAATCCAGTTACATATTAAAAATTAACATTGTTATAAAATATGTTTTAAATTAGTCAGCTAAATACATGAGAATATATGTAAGACATTTGTCTGAGCTGAAGAAAGTTTTTATTGTGCTTTTTCTTTATAGTAATTTTAAGTGATGCATTATTCTCTCTACCCACCAACCCCTATTATTTTTGATGATTGATCATTAGCACACTACATGTGTGCACATGTGTGTTTGTGTGTGTGTGTGTGTATTTAATCCCCTCACTCTGACAAGTTTTGGTTGCATTTTTTTTTCTGTCCAGTACTAGATATTGAACTTGTGTCCTCATACATGCAAAACACACACTGCTTTTGAGCTATACACACAATCACTACTATAGCATCTTTTAACATTTTTTCCTCTGTCATTTTGTGTTTGACTATGGTCTACGTACATAAGGTTTTCAGTCTACTCTACCAAGGGACAATAAAACTACCTGTCTTCAAATTATGATTTATTCTTAATTAAACAATATTATATATATATCTGCCCAAATTACGTTTCATTATCATTCAATGATTTTATTTACAAATATATTAGACATGTGTTTTAGCAAGTTATTTAAATGCCTAACAATTATCTTCTTTTATATTCTGTTTCTTTGATTTGAGTTTTATATTAAAACTTCAATGTTCACTAAATCTCCTTTATGTCAAAATTTTCTCAGTGAATTCATTTAGTTTGGCTGTCACTGTAACTGTCCTCTTGTTGTTCACCGATTTGCTTGAGCGGGCCCAGTAATGTCTCCATTGTGTCACTTGTTACTGTGTTTGGTGTATCGAATACATCATGGATGGGTAACTTGCCAGGCTTTGCCATGTGGGCGAGATACTCTCCGTAGCTTGCTGGGCTCTCCAAAAGGGGCAGAGGAATTGAACCTGTGTAGCCCAGGTCAGCCAGGTTGGCTGCGTGCAAGGCAAACTCCCTACCCGCTGTGCTATCACTTCAACCCAGTTTGGCTTTAACTTTCAATGATAGGATTTCCATTTGGCTCTTTAAAATAACATAAAATCACATTTTATTTAGTGAATGGAGTGGGCTGCATGCATCTCAGTTGCCAATATCTCTGTTCTAATTCTCTGACCCTCAAGATAACATTTTAAAGTTCACACAATAGTCAAAAATCTGTTTTTAAATCATTTTCTGTTAGCCTTAATATGTATATCATCATAAAACATTTCTGAACTTCAAGAACTATTGATATTGCATGCTATTTTTACATCTTAAATGTGTATTCATTTGGTTCATTGTATTTATTTATAAAGGCCACACCCAGTTGTGCTCCTAGGTGGCCTGGTCCTTTTAAGTGATTCTTGATCCTCTAGTGTGGGCTTTCAACTGAGCCTCTCCCCATTGTGCACTGCAGATACGTAATTGCAGGGTTCGAACTCAGGACTTTACACAGCTCAAAATTTGTTTTACTATAAGAGCTGTCTCACAGGCACCAATTGCCTGACATTTTTATTGAATATTTTAAATCATAGATTGCAGTGAAAGAAATCTGGGCTATACAAGTGTCACCTTTCAATGGCACATGTGTTAATTTTTTTATAGCTGAGAATTGGGTTATAAAATAATAATCTTAATTTTTATTGTTTCAATTTAGAATTTGTTAAGGCAGATGTGTTAAGGCAGATATTTTGAGCTATCTGCCTGATCTACTTTGCTATCTCAAAGTCTGTCTACTTTGGTGTGACTTAAACTACAAGCTGGTCAAACCTTGGTTCTTTTGGTGTTGTGCTTTTCCCCCCCCAATTTCTGTAGAACATGTTCAGAAGATAAATTGCTGTCATGAGTGTCCATGGTGAGTATCATAAAACTTCAGTGTTTCAGCCTTATATCTTTTATGATAATAGATACGTAACTCTCTCTCTCTCTCTCTCTCTCTCTCTCTCTCTCTCTTTCTCTCTCTCTCTTTTACTTTTTGGGTCACACCCGGCAATGCACAGGGCTTACTCCTGGCTCTGCACTCAGGAATTACTCCTGGCAGTGCTTGGGGGACCATAAGGGATGTTGGGAGTAGAACCTGAGTCCACAGCATGCAAGGCAAACACCCTACCCGTTGTGTTATGGCTCCAGTCTTGATACTTTAGACTCTCTTTATCTATTTCTACATCTATGGATTTAATCAACTTCAAATATAAAGCACATATTAAATTGTTACATGATGCTTTCGTATGTAGGGAATTTGTACTTTTTTTCTGAACTTTTTTAAAAACAATATAGCAAAACAAGTATTGATATAGCACTACAAGTTTAGAAGTTATTTCTAATCCAGAGATGATTTAAAGTACATTGGAAGATGTACAGGTTATACACACATACTACACCATTTTACGTAAAGGACTTATGTACAGATTTTTGAGGGGTTTCCTAAAACCCAAATCCATGGATTTCCTAAAACCAAGCCTCAAGTTTACTAGGGATTTATTCTGAAAGCAAATTATGCAAAATCCCCCAGCACTATTTGACTACTAATGTATTTGTTTATCTCTCAAGCTTGTTTCAAGTTTGTTACATTCCCTCTCTGATAAAACTGAGATTTTGTCCTATCTTTTGCATATCTTGCTTGGCTGTCATCACATATTCATGGGAGAACTCTTACAGAGCCTGACTTTTTCTCTGTATGTCCAGACAGTTTCAGACGGTAGTGAAAAGACTAATATCATTTATAGGTGGGGGGACTCATACTACATTTTGTTAATAGCCTCTGAACTTTCCCTAGGGTTGTTATTCTTGTTGTTATTCTTGTACAGCACCATTTTTTGGTAGTTTAGCTGAGTTTGCTCCTAGGTGAGCTTTGCACATTCTTTCTCTGTATTGTTTTGTTCTGATCCAGTGCTTACTTATCTCAGTTACATTCTCTAACTTATGAGTTCGTGCAGTTATGTCATAGTTGTTATTTGCTTCTGTGACTTTGGTGGATTTTGTTTAAGGTACTTAAGCTGAACTGCAAAATAATGCAGTCTGTGAGATTTTAAAGAGACTGTTATATTAATTAAAAACAATTACTTGTAGAAAATTAAGTTTAGCAATCACATTATCTTATAGCGAATAATGGAAAATTCAAATATATTGCAGAGTGGAATAAGATATTAACTGATCCTAATAATATAAGAATAATTATAATTTAGGTGAATTCCATGGGAATGCAAGTTCTAAGTTGTTTGTTGAATGACTCGGGATAAGAATTTCCAATATAAATTTTTGTTGATTTTATTTTCTTAGTTTTATTTTCTTTTATTACAATAAAATAATTTTTTTTGACAAGATTTCCCATGTAGGGGCTGGAAAGATAGCACAGTACAGCGGGTAGGGCATTTGCCTTGCACACGGCCTACCCGGGTTCGATTCCCAGTATCCCATATGGTCCCCTGAGCACCGCCAGGAGTAACCCCTGAGTGGAGAGCCAGGAGGAACCCCTGTGCATCGCAGGGTGTGACCCAAAAAAGAAAAAAAAGAGAGGCTTATAAATATTAGTTATTTGAGATTGATTGGAATTGTGTAATAGTTCATGAAACCCTGGGAACATAAAATAATCCTAACAAGCAGAATTTAAATCTAGAAAAAAAAAAGCATATGGAGAAGAGCAGTTTCAAAGAAAACATCTCTCTTGACTCCCTAGTCATGCTCTAGAAGTACAATAAAAGACAATGAGGTGTGAATTATTACTTTAGGTTATTGAGATTCAAATTGATAATTTTTATTGAGACAGAAATAATAGAATATTAAAATACATGATTGCTACTATAGATTTCTGTTAATCTATTTTGCAAATATTTTTTATTTATTTGAAGCTAAATAAAAGTTCTCGGAAAGAAAGATGGCGGCCGCACGGGAGCCTTGTGGACAGCAGGTTTGAGCCACGGCGGGGGGGGGGGTGGCAGGGACCTCATGGGAAGGGGGGTGTAATGGGCCGTCCTTCACGCCCGACCGAGGCCACCAGCTGCCCCCCACGAGCGGCTCTCCGGCACAGCCACGGCCCCGGAGGCACAAGGACTTAGCACAGAGAGCCACCCGCTTGGAGCAGAAAAGCAAATGGACTATGTGTTAAACCGCGCCAGCATGCCTGCCCGGAGGGGAAAGGGTGTTGACCCACTCGCCCGCTCCTCTCTGGAAAGAAAGATGGCGGCCGCACGGGAGCCTCGTGGACAGCAGGCTTGAGCCGCAGGGTGGGGGGGGGGGCGGCAGGGACCTCATGGGAAGGGGGGCGTAATGGGCCGTCCTTCACGCCCAACCGAGGTCACCAGCCGCCCCCCACGAGCGGCTCTCCGGCACGGCCACGACTCCAGAGCACAGAAACCAATCTCTTAACTATCTAACTTTTAACAGAAATTCTTCCAGGGTTAATAAGTAAAATAGCAGAAATCCAAAACCGCATGGCCACGATAGTGGCCGCGCGGCATCATTTTATTCTTAAACCAAGTTGTAGAAAGCAAATCATTTCACAAAGCTGTTTCAGCATGTCTGATTGGGGGGGAGGGGGGTCGTAAACTCTAAACAATAATTGTGCATGTTCTATCGAAACAATGTATCGAGTCAAAATAGATAGAGTATTAACTAGAACTCATCTGCCTCACAGGAATTGGGAGGGGTGGGAGGTGGGGTTCTATTGGGGTTCACGGTTAAAAATAAGTATTGGTAAAGGGAAATGTGTTTGATATTTACGTGACTGAGACCTAAACCCGAAAGCTCTGTAACTTTTCCCACAGTGATTCAATAAAGAAATAAATTAAAAATAAATAAATAAATAAATAAAAGTTTATTAATAAATAAAATAAATAAATAAAATAAATAAAATAAATAAAGGACAGAAGATTAGAAATTTTATTTTATTTTCTTGGTTGTCTCAAATATAAAATTAACATTAGAAATAAGAAATCTGGGAATATGATGTTGCCGACAGGTCAACCTGTACCTGTAGGGTGAGTGCATCAGAAGCCTGATGGTGCCTTCAGACTTTCTGACACCCCAAAATTGCCACTGTGCCTTTGACCAGACCACAACAATTTGGGATCAAGTTTACCAAGAAATTTAATGGTCAAAATTCGTTATGTTTGAGCCATGCCCACAAACCACCTCCAATTCAGTTATAGAAGCTCATTCTCCCGCTCAGCTATACAAGCTCATTTATTGGCTTATTTCAGAGACCCATGGAAAAATCTCAAAAGAGATCAAAAGTCACAGTTAATCACAGGCCCATGCAAGGATGAACAGAGTGGGATAAATCTGAGGGGGCAGGTTGGCCTGCTGGCCCACCCAAGCAGAGCCACCAGCAGCCACTTGCTTCCACAATCCAAAATTGCTGCCATACCCCCAGCCTGACTCCATTGTCTCAGTATGGACCTATTCAAGATGTAATCTGCTAAAAACTTTGGTATGCGGGTTTTGTGACTGAAATCTCCAGGCTTTCTCAGAGTTTGGGCGAGCTACTCTTGCCACCTCCCTGTACTTCTGGAAGCCTCTGCAGTCACCTGCACACTCCAGAGCTTCCACCCAATTGAAAAGCTACTCCAACCATTCCGCCCTGATAAAAATATGGAAAGCCCTGAACAAACACCATGACTACTTAGCACCTGCATTGCAAACCATAATGCATAAAAGAGAGAGAGAGAAAGAAAGAGAGAGAGAGAAGAGAAAATGAGATAAGAAATCTGACCTGAGTCTCTGAAATCTGCCTTGCACGCAGACAGCCTGGCCAAACTGGGTTCGATTACTCCAACCCTCTCGGAGAGCCTGGCAAGCTTCCCAGAGTATTTCGCCCGCACAGCAAAGCCTGGCAAGATACCCATAACGTATTCAATATGCCAAACACAATAACAACAAGTCTCAAAATGGAGACGTTACTGGGCCCGCTCGAGCAAATCAATGAACAACGGGAGGACAGTGTTTGACAGTTTTGTGGACATGCAAATTGAATATGTCCAAATACTTTGTTTCTAAAAGTTACACAATCACTGTATCACTGTTATCCCATTGTTCATGATTTTCTGAGCGGCACAGTAAAGTCTCCATTCATCCTTGTCCATGCTAGTATAGTCCGATGGTATACTGGGAGCTCTTTCAGGGTCAGGGGAATAAGGATCGTCATTGTTACTGTTATCGGGATATCAAGTACGTTACAGGTAGCTTGTCAGGCTCTGCTATACGGGTGGGATAATCTCAGTAGCTTGCCAGGTTCTCTGAGAGGGACAGAGGATTTTGGGGTGGCCTCCAATTGCTTTTACAGGTGTTCCCAGTCTACTGGGGCTGGGGCGATAGCACAGTGGTAGGGTGTTTGCCTTGCACACAGCCAACATGGCTGACACGAGTTCAATTCCTCCTCCCCTCTCGGAGAGCCTGGCAAGCTATCGAGAGTATCTTGCCCACACAGCAGAGCCTGTCAAGCTACCCGTGATGTATTTGATATGCCAAACACAGTAACAACAAAGTCTCCAATGGAGACATTACTGGGCCCGCTCGAACAAATCAATGAACAATGGGAGGACCGTGATCCATGACCCAGTCACTGAATGCAAGCTTTTGGTTGACTAGCATGTTGTAACGTTCTATATGCTGACAAACTTTTTAACACTGATAATAATATAATGGTATACTATTTATTACACATTTAGTATAATATTCATATGACTTAAACACAAAAATAATGATTACTATTATACAACAAATAAAGAATTTGGAATTTCGGATGAAAGTGAATTCTTTCTCTGGAGACACTGTTATCAGGAAAGTAATATGATATGCATTTATCAGAAATGAGGAAGTAGTTTTTCTGCATAGTATGAAAGATCTGTCAATAAAAAAAATTATTAATAAAATAAGTATATATAGCACTGTAGCACTGTTCTCCCATTGTTCATTGATTTGTTGAGTGGGCACCATTGTGAGACTTATTACTGTTTTGGCGATTTTGAATATGCCACAGAGAGCTTTCCAGGCTCTGTCATGTGGGCAGGATACTGTCAGTAACTTGCCAGGCTCTCTGAGAGGGATGGAGAAATTGAACCCTGGTCAGCCACATGCAAGGCAAAGGCCCTACCTGCTGTACTATTGTTTCATTCAAAATAAGTGTATATAAATAATAATATATAAATAAGTATATATAAATAATTAATATATTAATTATTATTCTAATTGATTTATTGTGAATTGTCTCTATTGTGAAATAATAAAGGACAATAAAATATTATATTAATTTATCTCTACTTGCAATAATTATTTCACCTTCCAAAGCAACAGCATGAGTCCACAAGATTACTCCTCATGTAAGGAGAACATATATATATATATATATAATGTGTGTGTGTGTGTGTGTGTGTGTGTATATATATATATATATATATATACATTTTTTGCTTTTTGGGTCACACCCAGCGATGTTCAGGGGTTATTCCTGGCTCTGCACTCAGAAATTACTCCTGGCAGTGTTTGGGGGATCATGTGGGATGCCGGGGATCAAACCCAGGTCGGCCACGTGCAAGACAAATGCCCTACCCGCTGTGCTATCATCCGGCTCCAAGGAGAATATTTTTAATGAAAGGCAGAGAGATAGCATGATAATCACTGCGTACCACTAATGACTAGCATGCACTGGAAACTATGTTTGATTCTGGCCTGGACTCAATATGGCTCTTCCTAACACTGTAAAGGTCAGTCATCACATGGTATACCTGGTCAACATCACTACCTCCAGTTTAGTCAAGCTAATCTCTGGCACTACAATGCTCTGCATCTTGAGGCACTGATGTTTGAACTACAGACAAGGCTGACGGGGAACTCCCAGAGTGGCCCTTGAGCATCCTGAGCAGCACTTGGTGCAACTTCAGTTTCTCTGTCCAAACAACAAGTTTTATAAGAAATACAAATTTTCTTTAGTTTAAATTAATTTTGTTTATTCTTTTCTAGTGAAGTCAACGTGTTTTTTCCGATTGTTTTGATTATAATTTTAATTGCCACTGTCTCATCATTAACGTATGAACAAGCCTTTGCTGTTGGAGATTTTTTTGTTTAAAATTTGTAGGTATTTCTTCAATTTTAAAGTTACTTAATTTTTAAGGAACTGAAAATGAGTGAGAATAAAGATGGTAGAGCTGATAGAAAAGTTTGCATTATGAAGGTACTATTTTTGTTTTCTCTAGCTTGTTCTAGTTCACCTGTTGTAAAGGGAATCAGCTGATTCTATTGCAGATAAAAATATGCACTATGTGATTAGCCTATAGTGTTTGTATATGTATTGGACATGTCAGCTTTATTTCTTATAATTATTTCCAAAAATACAATGTAACAAATATATAAGTATTTTATGACATTTATATATATAAGTATTTATGGCATTTACATTATACTGATATTATAGATCTCTAAAAATGATTAACAGTATATTGATGCGTGTGCTTAAGTTAAATGCAAATACAATGCCATTATGACAGTGACTTATGCAAGCACTGATTTGATACTTCTGTATACAATCCATTATACTGATATAATTAGTATAAAAGGAATGACCATATAATGCATTTATTAATCTCTCTTGGAATCAGGTGAAGTGGGTCTCCCAAGAGGTTCTCAGATTGGCCAGACATCCTTTCCAGGAATTATGGACTAACAAAACCAATAATTTAATGCTACTTCCGAAGAATGCTCTAGAGTTAAGGTCCCGATATGCCCAATTTCCTGAGATGTGCTGTATCATATCTCTGGTCTAACTGTATTCATATATTTAAAGTATATACAACACAGGGATCTAGAGCGATAGCACAGTGGGTAGGGCATTTGCCTTTCACACAGCCAACTCGGGTTCAATTCCCCTGTCCCTCTCGGAGAGCCCGGCAAGCTACTGAAAGTATACCACCGCATGGCAAAGCCTGGCAGACTCCCTGTGGCATGTTAGATATGCCAAAAACAGTAAGAACAAGTCTCACAATGGAGACGTAACTGGTGCCCGCTCCAGCAAATCAATGAACAATGGGAAGATTTTGCTACAGTGCTACACATGCAATACATAATCAATCTCAAACTTCTACTGACTCCGAAGAAAGAATTTTTAGAGGATTATTTTCCTCAACATGTTAGAACAGACTGGTTCAAACCAAAGTTTTTATGAAATGTTTTCTCAGGAAAATCTGTTTCTGCTGCTGAGAGACTGCCACCTTCACAACCATCTGTGGTTTTGTGTTATCTTGCCAAACTTTTCTGTTGTCTTTATGTAGCTACTGGCTTTGTCCTTCTCTGTGTGTATGTGTGTGTGTGTGTGTGTGTGTGTGTGTGTGTTATCTGAAAATGGCAATCATTTCTATCAGTTGATTTTTCTTCAATGCTTTTTCAGTCACACACATATATACAAATCACAGTCTCTAATATAATAGGCATTTCATCACTCTAGTCATGTTTTAAAATAAAAGTTTGAACCATGCTTAGAACTTCATATTGGCAATGATGAAATTTATATAAAGAGTACACACCCTAAAATAAATTTAAAAAAAACCTGAAGAAATAAAATAAGCTCTGTAACAATCCAAAACGAGTTCAATAAAATATATTGCAAATCAATAGAGCAATAGCACAGCAGTAGGGCGTTTGCCTTGCACGCAGCCAACATGGCCGATCTGAGTTTGACTACTTCACCCCTCTCGGAGAGCCTGGCAAGCTACCGAGGGTATCTTGCCCGCACGGCAGAGCCTGTCAAGCTACCCGTGATGTATTTGATTTGCCAAACACAGTAACAACAAAGTCTCCAATGGAGACGTTACTGGGCCCACTTGAGCAAATCGATGAACAATGGGAGGACAGTGACAGTGATTATTGCTATTGCCAGAATTCTTTAAAAAGTTGTATTTTCTTCTATACAAAGCACATTTTGATGTCTAAGAAAAGTTAAAAAAAATTGCAGCCTGATAAGTTGTCATGAAACTTCAATAATCCCAAAAATGTTTTTCAAAGTTAAATTGCCACATGAAGATAAAGATTATTTCCAACATAGGGACGAATTTTAACTGAAAAAACAAAGAAAACATGATTTTAGCTTTTAGCTTGAACAGAGTAGCTGAATATATAGCAATCATTTTTAGAGAGAGCATCTATAAAACTCAATTGAGGCCAAAGAGATCAAAGTGGGGATGAGGCAGGTGCTGAAATGCAGCCAAGTCCAGACTGATTTCAGGCACTACATATTATTCTCCCAAACTCTAATAGGAATGATCCCTAAACTACATCCAGGACACTGGCACAGAAAGGGTAGTCCACCCCTTCAATTTAGAAACGAATAAAAAGCTAGACTGTTATTATCCTCCACTACCTCCACTACCCAGCTGCTGTCACGCTCCAGGACTCTTTCTGGATGCTCAGACCAAGACTCACGCATTACTGAAGCCCCATAGAACAAGATAAGTGGAACTCTGAGACATTTTACTTCAGGCTCAAGGGACCCTGAGACAGAGATACTATGCTGCTCCCACCAACCACAGGTAATGAAGGAATTAAAACCAGGAGCCCCACCCTACCCTGCCCTGTCAGCTTCCACCTGCGTCTCAGGGATTGGATTATGCTCAGAAGACCCACCCTACCCCTACTGGTACCAGATAAATACCTCACAGGCAGATGTCCACAACCTCCACTACCCAGCAGCCGCCCTGCTCCAGGACGCTTTCTAGACCTCGTGGCCTCACACTTAATATACATCTTCCAGGATTGCCGCACCATATTTGATAGGATTCAAATATGGTATGAACCATGGGAACACATACAAGGGCGATTAGAGGCCGCCCCAAAAGACTCTATCCCTCTCGGAGAGCCTGGCAAGCTACTGAGAGTATTCTGCCTGCACAGCAGAAGCTGACAAGCTATCCATTGTGTATTCGATATGCCAAAACCAGAAATTACAATGGGTCTCATTCTCATTCCCCTGACCCTGAAGGAGTCACCAATATTGCAGCATTTGAGAAGGATGAGGAAGGAGAGGCTAATAAAATCTCAAGACTGAACTAGGCTACCAAAATGAAGAAGGACAAAAATGACCATCTGTACTTTCAATGCACACACGCTGGCATCAGATGTATCCATCGAGGACCTGATGGTACAAGTGTGAAAGATCAAGTACGACATCATTGGTCTGATCGGGACAAGAAGGCATCAATCACATCATGCCGTTTTCGACACTGGAGAAGAACTGTTCCTTGAAACATTCAATAGAAGAGGCATCGGAGGTGTCGATGCTCTTGTCAACACAAACTTGGCCATGAGCATTGATTCATTCGAGTGCCTAATAACCCGAATCAGACGATTATACTTGAATAGATATGGCTCACTGCTGGATGTTTCTAGCTTCGTTGTTTATGCACCAACATCCAGTTATGATGAACGTGAAATTGAGAAGTTCTACACGGAGCTGGAGAAATTCTATAAAGAAGACCACACCTTCTACAAGATCATTGTCGGTGATTTTAATGCCAAGATAGGACCTAGAAGATCAGCTGAAGAACTCCACATTGGGACCCATGGCCTAGAATGGAATGAACAGGGTGACAGGCTGTCTGAGTTCATCATGTCGACCAAGACCGTCCAAGGTAAGTCTCAGTTCTAGAAGGTTGAATCTAAATGTTGGACATGGGAGTCTCCCGCTGGATGGTTCCACAACGAAATTGACCACATCATATTCAATCAACAGTCTTACTTGACCAATGTCACTGTTGTCCCAAATTTCTGAACAGGATCAGACCACCATCTCCTTCATGCAAAATTCTACTTCACAGAGCAGGGAGAAAGGGCTGCAAAGTTTAAGAAGAGAACTCCCAGAATGACCACCAACTGGTAGCTCTTTGGCACTATTGCTGCAACATGGGAAGATGCCATCATTGAAAATATTGATGAGGAATTCAATGGACTAGTTCAGCACCCCCATAATTGTGGAAGGAACGCCAAGAGAGAGATAGCCACAAAAAAAACACCTGTCTTCGAAGACTCTTGAGCTTATTCGCCAACGTGGTTTGGCGCATGCCTCAGGCAATGAATGTCCGAGCTTGCAAATAAGTGCAGAGAAGCAATAAAGGAAGACCTCAAAAAGAGAAGAACAGAAGTGCTGGTAGATGCAGCAGAAGCAGGGAAAAGCATTCATAATTTCGCCTGTCCTTTACCAACTACAAGACCAAGATGAGTGCCTTCCGACGTCCTGATGGATCTATCACATCTTCCAGAAGGGCAATGGAGAAGATTATCCATGACTTCTCCTCAGATCTCTTTAATAGTCACGTCCACCTGCCCACATACCAAATTCCACAGGACGGTTATGTTGTTTCTAATGTTCTCCCTTCTGAAATACGACATGCCATTTGGTTGGTAAAGAAACAAAAAACACCTGGCCGAAGCAAGGTCAGATTTGAACACCTGAACAACCTGCCATCAGTACTCATCAATAAAATGGCTCAGCTCTTAGCACACTACCAGTCTGAATGCAAGTTTTATTTCCAATGGAAACCAGCAGGACTGCACTACTGTACAAAAAGGGAGACATCCATGACATTGGAAACTATTGCCCGGTTTTCCTATTGCCTGTCATCTACAAGCTGTTTGCTCAAGTCATAATGAATAGGATTGGCAGAACACTAGATGAAGGGCAACCATGCAAGCAAGCAGGGTTCCAAAAAGGATTCAGCACCATCGACCATATCCACATGATAACCAAGCTCATTGAGGTTTCTCGGGAGTTCAAGACGCTTCTCTGTCTAACGTTCATTGATTTAAAGAAGACCTTTGATTCTGTTGAAACGGAAGCATTCATTGAAGCCATAGCCAATCAGGGCACTCCAGCTCAATACATCAAGATCCTCTGTGAGCTGTATTACGGATTCACTTCCAGGATCTCACCATTCTACAAAGAAGTGATCATCAATGTCAAGAGAGAGGTTCGGCAGGGAGATATCATTTCACCAAAACTCTTCAGTGCCACCCTTGAGAACATCATGCGAGGACTGGAATATGAAGGAATGGGAGTGAAGATAGATGGTCAGCAGCTACACCACCTCCACTTTGCTGATTACACTGTTCTAATAACACCAAACATTAGCCAAGCAGCAGAAATGCTGGCCAACTTCTACTGTGAGTGTGGAAAGTTTGGACTACAGCTGAACCTTATGAATACAATGTTTATGACAAACAGCCTTGTTCCTGACACTCCATTCGCTCTCAATGGAATGAACGTCTCTGAATACAACAGTTATGTGTACCTAGGTCGAGAAGTCAACATGATGAATGACCTGGCACCTGAGTTGCACAGGAGGAAATGCGTCGAAGAGATAGCTAAGAGGCCAAAGAACCACCAGCTACGGGCACATCTCTTCGATTCTACTGTTCTTCCTGCATTAACGTATGCCTCAGAGACCTGTGCCCAATACAAAAAGGATGAGAATGCTATTCAGGTCTCCCAAAGAGGAATTGAAAGAGCTATGCTGGAGTATCACGTTTCACTCAAATGAGAGAAAAAATCCAATCCGGAGTTCTGAACTCTTGATGGTCAAGAATCAGGGACACTGTCTCGTTTGCTAAGGCATTGAAAATCAGATGGGTTGGACACGTAATGTGATTTGGAGATGACCGCTGGACTAGAACCATTACCGACTGGATTTCACGGGATGTCAAAAAACCGCATGGCTGCCCAACTACAAGATGGTCAGACTTCTTTGCCAAGACCCTGAAGGATCAATCTGAGGTTCTTCTTGTTCCTAGTACAAACAGACACCATTGGGCTACACTAGCACGCGACCGGGACTAATGGAGATGTTACTGGCACCCGCTCAAGCAAATCGATGATTAACAGGAAGTAAAGTGATCAAGTTATTATCATTACTCATGCTATTATTTATAAAAAAAAGTTTCCCTCAGACACTAGATAGCAACAAATAAGAGTAACTTAAGAACGAAAACAAAATCAAATGCTGATATTTGTTCTTTTCTTTCCCTTCTTCCTTCCCCTTACTCCTCTCCCCTTCTTTCCCTTCCCCTTTCTTTCCTTCATGTCTTTTTTTCCTTTTCCTTCCATTCTCTCTCATAATAATAATTCATAATATAAGTGATAGAACAGCGTGTAGGGCCTTTTCCTTGCACGTGGCCCACCCAGGTTCAATTCTTACATCCGTCTTGGAGAGCACGGTGAGCTACCAAGAGTATCCCGCCTGCACGGCAGAGCCTGGCAAGCTACCTGTGGCATATTTAAAATGCCAAAAACAGTAACAACAAGTCTCACAATGGAAATGTTACTGGTGCCCGCTTGAGCAAATCTAAAAACAATGGGACTATAGTGCTACAGTGTTACACTGCAATACAAGTTTTTGATATTTGGGGGCCACACCTGGCTATGGTTGGAGCTTACTCCTGGCTGTTTACTTAGGAATCACTTCTTTTAGGGATCTATGATAACCAAATGGAATGCAGGGGATAAGTGTAGTTTCATGCAAGACAAATGAGTTACCAACTGTACTATCTCTCCAATCCCCAGCAACATAATAATATAAAAAGTAATTTTTGAAATATTTGTCACCTGCAAATTTAAGTCTGTGTATTTTTGTGATTGTATATGTGTATATATAATGAAAATAATTTGCTATAAGAAATATACCCAAAATATTCAATTATTTTAAAAAATGAGATAGTCACATCTTGTATTTGTTGGCAGAAAAAATAATTATCTAGGGATAATGGATCTTAGAAAAAACTATATTTTGGTAAAATTTCTGAAAATTGTTGAAAATAAATTTATTCTTTAATTGCAATAATTTACTTATTCTCTGTATTCTTCAAAAATACAAAATAGTCTGTCAATAATGTTCATATTGTTTTTCCTTTCTTTTCTTATATGTATTAACTGAAAAATCAGATGTGAAAGCAAAAACATACTATAATGCCTTGTGGACTGAGAATGTGACTTAGTGGCAGAATGCATTTATAAATCTTTGAAGTTCTACATTCAATTCCCTGCACCACAACAGTTGAATAATGACTTGCAGCAAATATGACTTAATTTTATAGTTTCTAATGTCTGTATTTTTGTCTGACTTGATCTTATTTCACCCAAGTTTGACTCCTGTTGAGTTATACAACCCACATTCTTTTGTTATCAAAATGATCACTTAGGAAACATTTATGTTTATGGAAGAATCAAAAGACAGTCATAGTAACTTTTAAAAATTATGATATATCCTCTTAGCATGATAAATCGCTAATATTTATTGGAAATTAATATGTCAGTTTCAAATTTATTGTCAGCAAAATATGTTCTATCTCTAGAGAAACTAAAATTCTTTTTTTTAAATATTTTTATTAGTGAAACGCCATGAGGTACAGTTATAGACTTATAAATTTTTGTGCTTGGGTTTCAGTTATACAATGATCAAGTATCCATCCATCCACCAGTGCCCATCCTCCACCCACCACCACAGGTGCCAGCATCCCTCCCACCCCCCATCTCCCCTGTCACACCCTGCATCTGTGGCAGGGCATTTCCCCTTGTTCTCTCTCTCTACTTTTGGGTACTGTGTTTTGCAAGAGAGGCATTGAGTGGCAATCATATTTGGTCTATAGTCTACTTTCAGCATGCTTCTCCCACCCTGGCAGGATCCTCACAACACCCTTTATTGGGTGCTTTCTTCTCTATCTGAGCTTCCTTTTCCCCTAGCACGTGTGGCTCGCCTCCAAGTAATGGAGCAAAATTCCTGGCACTAATCTCAGCCATTCCTGGGTGTTAGTCTCCCGTTTTGTTGCTTTAATGTTCCCCAGATGAATGCAATCTTTCTGCGTCTATCCACTCTTTCCGACTCATTTTGCTTAACATGATACTTTCCATGTAGTACCACTTGTATGAAAATTTCATAAATTCATCTTTTCTAACAGCTACATCGTACTCCATTGTGTAAAGGTACCAAACGTTCTTTAACCAGTCATCTGTTTTCGGGCACTCAGGGTTTTTTCAGATTCTGGCTATTATTAAGAGTGCTGCAATGAACAAACAATTGCAGATGTCACTTCAACTATACTTTTTTGCCTCTCTGGGATATATTCCCAGGAGTGCTATTGCTGGGTCAAATGGGAGATCAAATTCTAATTTTTTGAGAATCATCCATACTGTTTTCCAAAAGGGTTGGACCAACAGACATTCCCACCAGCAGTGAAGGAGGGTTTCTTTCTCGCACATCCGCGCCAGCACCGGTTGCTTTTGTTCTTGTGGATGTGGGCCAGTCTCTGTGGTGTGAAATGATATCTCATTGTTGTTTTGATCCGCATCTCTCTGATGATTAGTGATGTAGAGCATTTTCTCATGTGTCTTTTAGCCATTCGGATTTCTTCTTTGAGAAAGTTTCTGTTCATTTCCTCGCCCCATTTTTTGATGGGGTTGGGTGATTTCTTCTTGTGGAGTTCAACCAGTACCTTGTATATCCTTGATATCAATCCCTTGTCAGATATGTATTTGGTGAATATCCTTTTCCATTCTGTTGGCTGTCTTTGTATTTTGGTCACTGTTTCTTTTGAGGTGCAGAAGCTTCTTATTTTATGATAGTCCCTTTTGTCTATCTCTGTTTTCACTTGCTTGGCCAGTGGCGTGACATCTTTGAAGATAGCATTAGCTTCAATATCATTGAGAGTTTTGCCAACTTCTCTTCAATAAACATTATGGATTCTGCTCTGCTGTTGAAGTCATAAATCCATTTCGATCTTACTTTTGTGCATGGCGTTAGGCAGAGATCTGAGCCCACTTTTTTGCATGTAACCTTCCAGTTTTGCCAGCACAATTTATTAAAGAGGCTTTCCCTGCTCCATTTCACTTTTCTTGCCCCCTTATCAAAAATTAGATGATCATATGCTTGGGAGGAGATGTCAGTATATTGAACTCTGTTTCATTTTTCTGAAGCTCTGCCTTTGTTCCAGTACCATGCTGTTTTAAATATTACTGCTCTGTAGTAGAGCTTGAAGTTAGGTAGATTGATTCCTCCCATTTTCTTTTTCCCAAGAATTGCGTTAGCTATTCGTGAGGGTTTATTGTTCCATATAAATTTCAGGAGTGTTTGCTCCATTTCTTTGAAGATCATCATGGGTATCCTTATAGGGATCGCGTTGAATTTTTACAGTGCTTTGGGAAGTATTGCCATTTTGACAATGTTGATTCTCCCAATCCATGAGCAGGGGATATTTTTCCATTTCCTCGTGTCCTCTTTTATTTCCTGAAGTAGCATTTTGTAGTTTTCTGTGTACAGGTCCTTGACTTCCTTAGTTAAGCTGATTCCCAGGTACTTGATTTTCTGGCTCACAATTGTGAATGGAATTGTTTTCTTCATGTCATTTTCTTCTCTTTCACTATTTGCATATAGGAAAGCCATTGGTTTTTGGGTATTGATTTTATAGCCTGCCACTTTACTATAAAAGCCTATTGTTTCTAGTAGTGATAGAGGTTTTAGGGTTCTCTAAGTATAGTATCATATCATCTGCGAATAGTGAGAGCTTAATTTCTTCTTTTCCTCTCTGGATGCCCTTAATATCTTTTTCAACCCGTTGCCTAATTGCGAGTACTTCCAGTACTATAGTGAACAGTAGTGGAGAGAGTAGGCATCCACTTTTAAGCAATCCACAGTACTATATTGAACAGTAGTGGAGAGAGTGGGCATTAAGCAACTATGACTTAATTTTATAGTTTCTAATGTCTGTATTTTTGTCTGACTTGATCATATTTCACCCAAGTTTTACTCCCGTTGAGTTATATGACCCACATTATTTTGCTATCAAAATGATCACTTAGGAAACATTTATGTTTATGGAAGAATCAAAAGACAGTAAGTCATAGTAACTTTTAAAAATTATGATATATCCTCTTAACATTATAATTCACTAATATTTATTGGAAATTAATATGTCAATTTCAATTTTATTGTCATCAAAATATGTTATATCTCTAGAGAAACTAAAATTCATTTTAAAACAGAAAACATTTTTAAAAAGATATCCCTTATTAAACACTACAATCTGTCCCCTCTCATGTTTATACAATTATTCCTAAAGAATATATGTAAATAAAATAAAATGTTATAAAATGAAAAAATAGATATCCATGTAAGTTATTAAAACTAGAATTAGTTGGGAGAAATGTATTATATTGTGATGAATTTAGGAAAGCAATACATAAAAATTTTAGAAATAAATGGAAATTCAAATTCTATAATTTATTAATATAAGTTAAATTTATAATCAGATACTACTGAAACATCAGACAAAGCAGAATGGACTATAGGTATTGTATTAATATAGAAGCAAAAAGATGATACAAATATAGATGAGAGTAGAAACATGTAGGATGTATTTACTTAAAACTTTGAAGACAAACGATGAGTGTAAATAATTTTAAGACAATTGCATAAGTTCTTTTAAATAATAACCTGAAGGCAAAATTATTTCAATATTTAAAAAGTGATGAAAGATATGATTTTACAAGTATAAGAATGCAAAACATGTTTAAGTAGCAAATATATTAAGTATGACCACATTGATGTTTAATACCAAAATTTTTATATAATGAGAAATCTTAATATCAAACAGTTCATTATATTTATACTTAAGTTCATCAATCTTAAAATGAATATTTCCTTAATGTAATAAGGAAGATACATAGATAGATTAATATATATGTTTGCATATATGTTTAATTATTTTTTGTGAGTCCATTAAAGTTTCTGGCCAACTTACTAGTATATAACCAAGTACTGTCTCCAGATGATGTCAGAAAAAAAAGTTGCTCATTCACTTGTGACATATGAAAAGAAGTTCTGTATATAATAAAACAGATGAAGTAATCTAGTTAAATTTTTATTAGTTGGTAATGTTGGCTAGTGATAGGGATTAGAGCTTAGAGCAATAGAGGCAAAATGATTTAAATTCTTTCTTGATGTATCTGCATGGTATTCACAAAAAGATTAGAGAAAAATGCACATACTACAAACTAAGCAATGGGTAGTTCATACAAAAAGAAAGGGATCCATTTTTGTTTAAGAACATACTAAAGACTCAGAAACTTATTCATCATGAATCATAGCTATGAACAAATGGAGAAAAAATATTATCACCAGATTCCCCATGAATAAACTAAAATAAAGGGATCCACTTTTGTTTAAGAACATGAAAGATGCTACAAGTTTATAGAAAACCAGGTTTCGACTCATGGAAGTGACACAGAAAATAAGGTCTGAAATAAGAACAGAAACTACAGGTCCAGAGCTCCTATACAAATACTACTGTAACATTCCTCTGGCTAGCAGAAGAACAGGAGGCACTTTTTTCTATAATGACTACCAAGAGACAAATTAGATTTTAATTACTAATGAGAAAAAGTAGGTTATCGGGATTGTCGAAAATGTCCCTCTCTTGAGAACAGGGCAAGAGTTTTACCCAGAATTAAACATTGAACATCTCTTAATCACCATCACATTGTAGAATAACAAGTAACAGCAGCAATTACCCAACACTGGGAGAAGAAACTAATGTAGAAGCTTCCTTCTCTGTGACTTGAAAATAGTAGTCTACAGAGACCAACCTGGACCAGGCTCACAGTTGCTTTTGGTGTTGATATTACCATCAAGAAATTAGACAGAAGTATCAAAAAGTTTAATAATCTAGTAGAAAAGGTATATAATATACATTATCAGGCAATGAATTAGTAAACAAATCTATAGGAGATATTTAAATGAAATCATAGAAAGCAAACAAAATAGGGAGAAAAACTAAAGCATGGCATAGACAAACTCACGAGTATTTAATTGACATTGATAGAAAACCCTGTGAAATGATAACAGAGTAGACATCATTTTTAATTGGGTATGACTTACTACATATATTATATGACATAGGATAGAATGATTTTTAACAAATTGAAATACTTAAAATTTTATTAAGAATGTTCATTGGACACATGTAATTTAGTTAAAATACTAAAATGTTCTAGATTTGTCATCAAATATTTAGAAATTAATTCTCTTTCTAAACAAAATTTAGGTTATTTAAAATCTGGAAATAAAATGTAAGAATATTCTCAACAGAATAAAAGAAAAACAACTTGGGGGTGTATATAACATAGAAAAAGAAACAATATTTTGAAGAGTTACTCTTAACAAAATACTGTAACTAGAGTTACTGGGTTTATAATACTATAAATATACTAAACGTCTTAGAATTGTTTATTTAGAATGATCAACTTTTGCTATGTAAATTTCACCACATAAAAATAAACTTATGCTTCATGATTAAAAATGGATTTATTAACCATAGCAATAAATGCATTATTAGCACTTCCATAAAAATGTAATTCAACTGAGCAATAAAAAGACCCAATAATGAAATATGATTCTAGATGATATAATTTATGTATATTGAAAAGTTTTTGAGACTTTCGTGAAACAAATATAAATAAATAAATCATTTAAATAAATATCTTGACTACCTCTACATTTTTATGCATATATTGTCACCATTGTTCAAATTTCAATTAGGATATAAGATTTATAGTAAATGACTCATATGAATTCACTCAAAATATACCAAATGATGTAAAAAATCCTTATTTATTTCCTTTTATCTATCTTAGAAAAGATTAACTTTTGTTCATATAATTATAATCCAGATGTCATTTTCTTTTATGTATCTAAATACATACTTTAGAAGCATAAATTATCATCAAAAATTTTTAAAAATTATAATCATATTTTAAGATTCAAAAATTATATGGAGTGTAAGTGTAGTTATTTTTTGTTCTTTCTTGAATATATTTTAGATATCAATATGACCCTGTCCTCCCATTGTTCACTGATTTGCTTGAGCGGGCACCAGTAACGTCTCAGGTAGGGCGTTTGCCATGCACGTGGCCCACCTGGCCAACTCGAGTTTGATTCCTCTGCCCCTCTCAGAGAGCCCGGCAAACTACCGAGAGTATCTCTCCCAAATGGTAAAGCCTGGCAAGCTACCCATGATGTATTTGATATGCCAAACACAGTAACAACAAGTCTCACAATGTTACTAAACCTGCTTGAGCAAATCAATGAACAATGAAAGGACAGTGACAGTGACAATGATCAATATAACCTATAATTATGTAATTATAAAGACAATTATAAAAAACTTCTTCTTTAAAAGTGCCTAGAAAGTAAGTTGCTTATCTTAGGAATTTTTTCCTTAGTAAATCAGAAAGAAAATCTAAGCTGTTAGGATTATATAACAGAGAGATAGAGTGAATTAATTACAATTATTTCTTATAAATCAAAAGAAAATCCTACAAGATCCAAACATTAATTCTTTCTGCTTCTAAGTTCATCTGAACTCTTTATAATGTGTATATATAAACAAAGAAAAAACATTCATCTATTCCCTTGTGTTTACTGAATATATGTATTTTCTTCTGGGGAAACTTGTATAGCAAAATAATAATGTATCAATCACAAATAAGTTTGGATATGTACCATAACATAATGCTGTGACTTAATAAACTTGACTTAATAGGCTCAAGCAATTTTAAAGGAGATGTAAGGTGAAGAAAATGAACCAAATTCATTTCCTACTTAATTTAACATGGACAAAGAATATTATCAATTTATACAGTTGTATTAAGATGCTATATTTTGGTAGCCAGCGAGATAAGAGAGCAAGTGGGGTATTTGCCTGGAACATGGCCAGTTGGGTCTCTCTGCCTGACCTGGTATCTCTAATGGTCCCCTGAATCACCCGGGGTGGTTCCTGAGTGCAGAGCCAGGGTTATTCCCTGAACACCACCAGGTGTGGTCCGAAAACAAAGCAAAATAAAAATTATATATTATTTATTTATTAAACATTGTATTATAATTATTGTTATTTATATCTATATAATAAATTTTAATCTCGAAAGAGAATATGGAGGTTAAGGCACTTTTCCTACATTGTAGCAAGATGCATGTTACAGACCCTGGTATCACATACGGTACCACAAGTAAAGCCAGAAATACTTTCTGAACACAAAGCCATAAATAAGCACTGAGCACTGTCATACCCACAAACAAAACAACTCTATATTTTAAATGTAGCAGAATGATTTTTCCATCTGTATTATAAGAAACAATTCAACAATTAACACCATATTTTTCAAGAGATTGGATTCATTGTGGATCTACTCTCTTACATGTCAGGATTATTTACATTTACAGAGGTATGCCTGTCATTTGAAAACTGTTGCCAAATAATTTTCAAGATAATATGTGAATGAAACTTATAGAATATCTTTTCTGAAATTGCAGTTCTTACAGAGGGAAAAACAGACTTCTACAGTTAGTATAGCTTTATAATAATTTTCCTTACAAAACTAGAAGCAACAAGTATAATAAAATCAATCAAAACAAAATAAAAATCATATGTAAGCTCCATTCGCAATAAAATCTGGAGTAGATATAAATATTTGTGGTGAATGTAATGCTATTGCACTCAAATCAAATAAAAACACTCATTCTTCCAACACCTGGGAATATTGGCTGTTCACAATTCAACTTTCCCTGGATTGATCTTTGCCAGGGGAATTGCCTCATCCGAGTTTACAGTCCACTTCACACAAGTTCAACTTTTCTAGCTGCCAAATCATACTATACTGGCCTCTTTACAGACATTGTTTCCTAAAAAAAATGTTTTCTACTAAATTCCTTTCAAAACAAACCTGGATTTAAGATTCTGTTTACAAACAAATGGAACAAGAAAAGACCCTATGAAACAGGTTCTCAAAATAAAATTAAGTTTTTCTGTTTCTTATGTAATGTAGAGAAGAATCAAATTACTGAATGTAGAATCATGAGAGCCTATAGAAATCTGTTGTGTTCCAATTTCTATATCTCAGTAGAGTGTGACCGAATACTGGGTGTAGGTGAACTGAAATGGTTTAGAAGGTAAAATATATTATGAATTTGGATTTCATGAGTAGTAATTATGGTGACTTTAAGAATCAATGGTTATTGATGAATACTATCCAATCAGCTGAAGTAAAGAAAGGCTGAGGAAGATTTAATACCTAATTGTATGTAATGGTTGAAAAGCAGAATTTCTTTGGTAGCTTTTAAAGGATCATAATCTTTAGCAAGAGAAAGCAACTTATTTTGAGGGAAAAGGATCACCATTTAATTTTATTAAATGAAAAACTCTGGAAATTTTTTTATCAACATTGGCACATGTTCTGTAGTGTTTTGTAAAGACTGTAACATTAGTGTTGGAAGTCCCAGCAAATTTTCAAAAACCATATTGATTCTGCAGATGCTCTCAAGAGTTGTGTGGCTGCTAAAGTGACAATGACATTTTACCTAATTTATTGCTTAAATTATGAATATGTCATGGGCCACAGAAATAGTAAGAGGGTAGGAGGTTGCCTTGCATGCAGTGACTTGGGTTCAGTACTCCGCATCCCATCAGATCCCCTATGCACCACCAGGAGTAATTTCTGAGTGCAGAGTCAGGAGTAACTCCTGAGCGTTGCCAGGCATGGCCCCACAAGAAACAAAACAAAAGAAAAGAAATATGAAAATGCCATTCCCTTTTAGGACAAAAGGTTACTGCCACTTTCCCCCTCATTTCCTCTAATTTAGCTTCTAATCACAGAACTTAAAATATAATTTATTCAGGCGCAGTTTGGGTGCCCTATAAAGAAAATGAACTATTTACATATGAGTTAAAAGATGCAAAAAAAGCAAATCAAACTAAAGAGTCAGTGCAGGGATCAAGGGTATTTCCTTGCATCCCACCAATCTTGGTTCAAGTCCCGGAGACCACATACAGTCCTCTGACTATTGCCAGAAGTGACTCCTGAGAGCAGTACCAGGAATAGGTTCTGCTGAACATCCCTAGGTGCTACCAAAAGCAAAAACAATCTAACAAACATAAAACCTCTATAGGCTGGGGAGATAGTAAAGCATGTCAGGTAACTGCCTGTCTTGTGGAGGGCTGACCCTGATTTGATCGGAGCACTTTTTATGGTCTCCAAGCTCTGCCCAGGGGTGATCCCTGAGGACAGATATATAAATAAGTCTGAAACACTTCTGGATTGGACCAACTCCCCCACTCCCCTCAAAACAAACAAAATAACAAAAACAACAATATTACCAGTGAGAACTGGTTGCAACTGAGAGAACATGCTACTATATGTATCCCTAGGTGATAAGTAAAGAGAGCAAACGTATATAGAATAGATATAACCAAATATAAAATTTGATGGAATTGATTAATTTGGTTCACATTGAACCAAATAATCCAGAATGAGTGTTTATATGATACTATGCTGATTCTTGAAAAGTTAGTTAGATAACGTGGTGACCTGTTGTCAATGAAGTAAGCTCATAATTTCCATTACACACATTTGAGGAAGAGGTCAGAAACTTAGATTAGCAAACAGACAACATTGTAATTGTTAGGTAGAAAGAGAGGTATATTATTTTTCTAAAACTGTAATAACTAAAATCTAGGATCTGGGATTCAAAGCAGTAAGCGTCTTAGTAATTTAGAAATCCAATTTTAATGTATTAGCACATTTGGATTTTTCAGAAGGATATAGAGCAAAAGTAGGCTTTTGGATTGGCGTTGAGCATCCTCCACCCAGATCCTCCAAATTCCAGTAGGCGGGGGTTGTAATCCCATCAGCGGCCAAGACTCAGAGACTATAAAATCCAGCTCCCGGATGAGACCAGTGCAGTCTCCTGCCCCTGCGCCTGGCTGTTCCTCGCTGGGGTCCCTTGGAGGGGAGGGGGTTGAGCTTTCCTCCCCGCCCCGACCAGGGCTCCGGCAGCCGAAGACCTCCAGGACCAGCCACCACCAGGCAGAGACCACTCTCCACACACATGAAGGTACTGGCAGAGGGACAAAGCCACGCGGGTTCTGGGGCCGAGATCTCCAAGCCTACTCGGATTGGAGTTGAGCATCCTCCACCCAGATCCTCCAAATTCCAGTAGGCGGGGGTCACACCCACCACCTGAACCCCTGGCGCCGTGTAATCCCATCAGCGGCCAAGACTCAGAGACTATAAAATCCAGCTCCCGGAACCGCGCGGCCGCAAATGTGGCCACGCGACATTTTAGCAGGACATCTTTTTATGACATCTTATTATCTCATTTCTACTTTGGACAAACTTGCAGGCTATCGAATGTAGTCTTCCCACAGGGCAGAGTCTGGCAAACTCCCTGTGGCGTACCAAATATGCCAAATACCAGTAACAATGATGGGTCTCATTCTCCTAAAGAGCCTTGAATATAATCTCAGGGCTAGGATGAAAGAGACGTTACTGGGGCCCGCTCGAGGCAATCAACGAATAACAGGATGAATTAATGAAATAGAGCAAAATTAGGTCCATGCTTTTAAAACCTAACTAGCTTCCGACAGTCTGTTGTTTACTGTTTTTTCATACTTTAAAGAAAGCTGTTATGAATGCAAACATCACATGAGAAATATTTGTATGGATTTATGTTTTATGCTATCAGAAAAATAACTGTTTATGAATTGGTTAATTATATATCATAATGCACTTGGTAGTTTAGAAATGTGCCCTTTACCTATTAGTGCAAATACTTGAAAAATATCTATAATGTATTATTTACAAAGATAAAGCCAAAATTCCTTTTCTTAGGATAAAATACATTTTATAATTTTCTAAACCTATTAAAATATTCCCTTATTTTTTTCTTAATTTTTTCCACACTTTATAAAAGTTACATTTATAGAATTTATCTATTTCATATAAATTTTAAATTTTATTAGCATAGAGTTGTTCAAAGATAGAAACTGCCAGTAGTGAGCCACATTTATTCAAGTGTAATCGTCCGATTCGGGTTGTTAGGCATTCAAATGAATCAATGCTCATGACTAAGTTTGTGTTGACAAGGATACCGACACCACCGACGCCTCTTTGATCACATGTTCCAAGGAACAGTTCTTCTCCAGTGTCGAAAACAGCATGATGGAATTGATGTCTTCTCGTTTCGGTCAGACCAATGATGTCGTACTTGATCTTTCGTGCTTGTACCATAAGGTCTTCAATGGATGCAGCAGATGCAAGGGTACGAGCATTAAAAGTACAGACAATCATTTTTGTTTTTCTGCGTTTTGGTAGCCTATGTCTGCCTTGGTGTTTTATCAGCCTCTCCTTCCATATCTTTCTCGATTCTGCATATTCAGGGTTAGGGAAATGAGATCCATTTATTACTGGATTTGGCATATCAATTTGGTCTATTTAGCATAGAACATGGATAGCTTGCCAGGCTCTGCCGTGCCGGTTGGATATTTAAGGATATTTAAGGTACCCTGAAAATTTAGAGAAAGTAAATAAATAGTCGCGCGGCCAAAGGCCGCGCGCTCCCGGGAGCTTGTTGTGATAATCTCTGGATCCTGGCCTTTGTTGAGATTACACGGCAGTTGGAGGGTGTAACTGTCTATTTACTGACAGGTCCAGTCCCAAACCGTGCAGGCTTGGAGATCTCAGCCCCGGGTCCCACACACCTGGGTTCCTCTGCCAGTTCTGTTATGTCTGAGGCTTATCCAAGTGTGTGGAGAGTGGCCCCAGTAAGGCCTTGGTTGGGGCCTGCAGGTCTTCAGCTGTTGGGCCCTGGTGAGGTAGTCAGACACAGGGTAGGAGACTCTGCCTTGTGCTCTCCCGGGAGCTTGTTGTGATAATCTCTGGATCCTGGCCTTTGTTGGGGTTACACGGCAGTTGGTGGGTGTAACTGTCTAGTTACTGACAGGTCCAGTCCCAAACCGTGCAGGCTTGGAGATCTCAGCCCCGGGTCCCACACACCTGGGTTCTTCTGCCAGTTCTGTTATGTCTGAGGCTTATCCAAGTGTGTGGAGAGTTGTCTATGCACCAACATCCAGTTATGGTGAAAGAGAAACTGATAAATTCTACATGGAGCTGGAGAAATTCTATAAAGTAGATCACACCTTCTACAAGATCATTGTCGGTGATTTTAATGCCAAGATAGGACCAAGAAGATCAGTCGATGAACTCCACATTGGAACCCATGGCCTGGAATGGAACGAACAGGGTGACAGACTGTCTGAGTTCATCAAGTCAACCAAAACCTTCCATGGTAACTCACAATTCCAAAAGGCTGAATCTAAACGTTGGACATGGGAGTCTCCCGATGGACGGTTCCACAATGAAATAGACCACATCATATTCAATCGGCGGTTTTGACTAACCGATGTTGCTGTTGTCCTAAAATTCCAAACGGGATCAGACCACCGTCTTCTTCGTGCAAAATTCTACCTCACAGAACGAGGAGAAAAGAATGCAAGGTTTAAGAAGAGGACTCCCAGAACAACCACCAACTGGGAACTCTTTGGCTCTGTTGCGGCAACATGGGAAGATGCCGTCATTGACAACATTGATGAGGAATACGATCGAATGATTCAGCACCTCCATGATTGTGCAAGGAATGCCAAGAGAGAGATAACCACAAAAAACCGTCTTTCTTCGAACACTCTTGAACTTATTCGCCAACGTGGCTTGGCACGTGCCTCAGGCAACCACAAGCAAACGTCCGAACTGGCAAAACAGTGCAGAGAAGCCATCAAGGATGACCTCAAAAACAGGAGAGCAGCAGTACTGGTAGATGCAGCAGAAGCTGGGAAAAACATTCGTAATGCCCGCCTGTCCTTCACCAACTACAAAACCAAGATGACTGCCCTCCGACAACATGATGGATCTATCACATCTTCCAGAAGGGCAATGGAGAAGATTATTCATGATTTCTACTCAGATCTCTTTAATAGCCACATCCACTTGCCCACATACCACATACCACATGATGGATATGTCGTTCCCAATGTTCTCCCTTCCGAAATCCAACATGCCATCTCGTCGGTAAAGAAACAAAGAGCACCTGGCCCAGACAAGATCAGACCTGAACACCTGAAGAACTTACCATCAGTACTCATCAATACATTGACTCGACTCTTCACACGCTACCTGTCTGAATGCAAGGTTCCATTCCAATGGAAAACCAGCAAGACTGTACTACTATACAAGAAAGGAGACATCCACGACATTGGCAACTATCGCCCAATCTGCCTATTGTCTGTCATCTACAAACTATTCACTCGGGTCATCCTGCATAGGATTAGCAGAACACTAGATGAAGGACAACCATGTGAACAAGCTGGATTCCGAAAAGGATTCAGTACCATCGACCATATCCACACAGTAACCAAGCTCATTGAGGTATCTCGGGAGTTCAAGATGCCACTCTGTCTAACGTTCATTGATTTAAAGAAGGCCTTTGATTCTGTTGAGACGGAAGCGGTCATGGAAGCCCTAGCCAATCAGGGCGTACAAACTCAATACATCAGGATCCTTCGTGAGCTCTATTGCGGATTCACTACCAAGATCTCACCCTTCTACAAAGAAGTAATCATCCATATCAAGAGAGGGGTTCGGCAGGGTGATACCATTTCACCAAAACTCTTCAGTGCCACCCTCGAGAAGATCATGCGATGGCTGGAATGGGAAAACATGGGAGTGAAGATAGATGGTCGGCAACTACACCACCTCCGCTTTGCTGATGACATCGTTCCAATAACACCAAACATCAGCCAAGCGGCACAAATGCTGAACGACTTTGACCGTGAATGTGGAAAGGTCGGACTACAGCTGAATCTTGCGAAGACAATGTTTATGAGAAACAGCCTTGTTCCTGACGCTCCATTCGCTCTCAACGGAACCACCATCTTTGAATGCAACAGTTATATATACCTAGGTTGAGAAATCAACATGATGTATGACCTGGCACCTGAGTTGCGCAGGGGGAAGAGAGCGGCTTGGAATGCCCTCAAGTGCATTGAAGAAATAACTAAAAGGACAAAGAACCTCCAGCTACGAGCAAATCTCTTTGATTCCACTATTCTTCCTGCATTAACATATGCCTCAGAGACCTGGACCCTACGAAAACAGGATGAGAACACTATTCGGGTCTCTCAAAGAGGAATCGAAGAACTATGCTTGGAATATCACGATTCACTCAAATGAGAGATAGAATCCGGAGTTCTGATCTTCGTCAACGCTCAAGAATCAGAGACGCTGTCTCATTTGCCAAGACATCAAAAATCAGATGGGCTGGACATGTAATGAGGTTTACAGACAACCGCTGGACTAGAGCCATTACTGATTGGATTCCATGAGGCATCAAAAGATCACGTGGACGCCCACCTATAAGATGGTCAGACTTCTCCGTCAAGACCCTAAATGATCGGTTTGAGGCTCTACGTGTTCCTAAAACGAACAGATACCATTGGGCTACGCTAGCACGCAACTGGGATGAATGGAGACGTTATTGGCACCCGCTCAAATAAATCGATGAATAACGGGGATTAAGTGATTAAGTGATTAAGTGATAGAGTTGTTCATGATATTTTTAAATTTATATACCTGTTAAAAAGAAACAAAGTCTTTATAAAGGATTCTTTATACCTTTAAAAGAGAAAAATATAAGTTTTGAAACAATGTTTCATCAACTTAGCATTGATTTAGGAACTTGTGGCATTTTAGAAGATTTAAGATCTAGTCATCTACATGTGTGTAGATTTTACTACCTTCGCAATTAAAAAAAAAAGCCTCATCTGTGGGATTAAAGAGAAGCAAAGTAAGGTAACAAAGAAAGCAAAGACATTCGAGCTGAAGATTTTATCTGTAGACTAAGCTTACTTACACAGGATGGAAGAGGAAAGCTTAGGAGGTCCTGGTTAAGAATGGTGGAGGGAAGCTGGTTCTCACGTGATGGGTATGGTGCTAGTCTGATGTATGCATATAAAGTAAAGTATTATTATCAACATTGCAAATCCAAGTATCTCAATAAAGATTCAGAAAAATAAAAAGAAAACTCTCAGATATTTCCAAAATGATATCTTTCCAATTTATATGGAGTTAACAATACCTGTAAATCCTTGCCAAAAATTTGTTCAGAATTTTGTTGTTGTTGTTCTTTGTGAATTTTTGTGCGTTTTATTGTAATGATTAGTTTGGAATTTCATTGTGAATTTCATCTGTATATTTTATATATACTAGTGATTATATAATATATATCTTATGAATATTTGTATATGAATACCATATAAGTGAAGTGGATATTCAAAACATTTCATTTATTTTGATTTAAAGAAACATAATTTACAAAGTTTTTGATAGTCAAGTGTTAAGCATATAATAATATTTCAACACCGATTCCAGTCCTAGTGTCAACTTCCTTCTACCAATGTTCCCATAGCCCATCCCCTCTAGAAGTCCCCTCTACCCCACCCCACCCTGATACCTTGACAGGTACATTACAAAGTTCTGAGGTTTCAGTTTACATCTAATGCTTTCAGTGTTGTTGAATATGTGTTTTGGATGTAGAACCATACTTTCCCTCGTTACCAGTACAACCAAAGCCCTGACATCTGTCCCTGACTCCTTTCCTTTCTTAAAAAGAAATAATTACTTATTATCGTTTTAATTCTTTTAAAAAATAATTATTTTTTAATTAAAGAACCATGATTTACAAATTTATTGAAAGCTAAGTTTTGGGCATATAATATTTCAACACCAATCCCATCACTAGTGTCAACAAACCTCCACCAGTGTTCCCATATTCTCTCCCCACCCCAAGCCTTCCCCTTTTATTTCTTTCTTCTCTGTTTTTCTTCTCTTTAAATTCTGGATTCAAGGGTGCTCAGCCCCCTCCACCCCCTTCACTGCATTATACTTTTTTTTCCAGTTATTCTTTATATACATAGCACAGATAAGTGAGAGCACCCTGTGTTTGGCCTTCTTCTGGCTTCAGTCAATATGATATCTTCTAGTTCCAAACATGTTGAAACAAATTGAATGGTTCCATCATTCCTTACAGCAGCACAGTCTTTCATTGTGTGAGTGTAAGTGCCACATCTTCATAATAAGTTCAACTGTTGTTGAAAACCTAGGTTGATTCCTTATTTATCTATTATACAAAGTGCAGCAATTAACAATGGTATGCATATTTCCTTTTCAACGAATATTTTTTGCCCTGGGGGTAAATACCCAAAAGTGACATTCTGGGTTATATGGCAGACAATTCTAAATTTATTGAGGACTCTCCGTACTATTTTCCACAGGGATTAAACCAAACAACACTCCTGCCATTAGTGAATGTGAGTTCATTTTTTACCAAATCCCTGCCAACATAGATCATTCCAGTTAGTTTTAATATATGCCATTTTCACTAGTGTCAAATGCTCTTCCATTGTTATCCTTATTTGGATTTCCTTCATAAGTGATGATGAGCATTTTTTCTGCTCATCAACTTCTGTTTTTCCTCAGAGAAGTGCCTGTTCATTTTTTGTCCCCACTGATGTGTTGATTGCAAATATTTTCTTCCACTCAGCTTTCTTTTAGTTTTTTCTCCCCAACTTTTGCATATGAAATTTTAATTTGCTGTAGTCCCAGTTGTTTATTTTTTATTGTGTTGTCTTTGACAGAGATATCATGACTGGAAATAACTCTGAAGTCCACATTTTGGAGTGTTCTGTCTACATTGTTCTCAATATACTTGTAGATTTTGGTCTGATTTCAAGGTCTTTGATACACTTTGGATTGACTTTTTTTTTAAATGTGTGATATGGATCCAGTTTTAATTTACTTACATCCAATTAGCCAATATTCCCACAGCTCCATTTGTTCAAGAAATATCTTTAGTCAATTTCATGTTCTCAGACTCTTTATAAAAAATTAACTGATCATATGTATGGGGTATTGTCCTTAGGTATTCAATTCTGACCCACAGATAAGAGAGCCTATCTTTATTCTAGTGCTCTGTGTTTTAGAACACTACAGATTTATAGTACAGTTCCAAATTATGTAATGCAATACCTTTAAATTTCTTATTTTTTTCAATAGAGCTTTGGAAGTTAAGGGCCTCTTTTGATTCCATACAATCTTTGTTATTTACTATTTTAGATTCTTGAGGAATGTCGTATAAATTTGGATGGGGATTGCATTAAATTTATATAATAGTTTAGATAAGATAGTCATCTGAACAATACTGATTCTTCCTATTCATGAAGATGAACAATTTGTCCATTTCCAAACTCATCTCTTTCTTAAGTTAGAGTTTCTTAGAGTTATCATGGTATACATATCCCATATCTTTTGTAAAATTGATTCTTAGATATTTGATGTTTTGTGAAACTTTTAAATGGATGGATTCCTTGATCACTACTCCTCTGATTTATTCATTTTCTATAGAATGCAACCTATTTTTATGCACTGACTTTGTAGCCATGTACTTTGTTTAATTTGTTTACTGTTTCCAGAAGTGTTTTAGTAGACCTGATAGAGCATTTTATAGGTCATTGTCATGTCATCTGCATATAGTGATAATTTGGCTTCTGTTCCAAGTTAAATCCTTTAGATTTATTGTTTTTGCCAAATTGCTGTAGCCATTAATTCTAAAAAAATATTGAATAAAAATGGAGAAAGTGGACATATTTACCTTATACCTGATCTCACATTAATGCTTTCTGTTTTCTACCATTAGGAATGATAGGAGCTATCTGCTTGCCACAGATGGTTATTATTATTATTCACTTGAGTATGGTTTCTCTCACCCCTATTTTGTTGAGGGTTTTTCTTTTATCACAAATGAATATTCTCAATAGCTTTCCTACATAGATTGTAATTTTTATTTTTCCTTTCACTGATGTGATGTATTATGTTAATTGATTTTTGTATACAGAACCATTCTCATATCCCTGGGATAAGTTCCAGTTGATTAGGGTGTATGACTTTTGAAATGTTATTGGATTAGGCTAGTTAAGATTTTATTAAGGATTTTTGCATCAATGTTCATCAGGGAGATTGGTCCAGTAATTTCTTTTCTGGAAGTATCTCTGAACATTTATTTACATGTTTGTGTTTATTTTTATTTGTAATATGGTTTTATGTATATTTGCTTTATGATACTTGTAATATATAAATTTTCCCAATTTATAACTCAATTTTTACTGTCTTAATGTCTTTCAAAAAGTGCAAACTTTAACTTATGTTTATGCAGTTCAATTTATCCACTTGTTGTCTTACTAGTAATACTCTAATGATTTGAGATTGACAAGTCAAAATCATAAAAGTCATTTTCTATTGTCCTACACTTTTATAAATTAAAAATCTACATTTAGATCTTTGATATAATTTAATTCAATATATGTAAATAAATTATATATACTGAAAGTACTTTTATTTTTGTGGATAATCATTCCAAAAACATTTATCAAAAAAAAAGATTATTCAATTTCCTTTTAATTGCATTTGTACCTTATTTAAATTCAGTTTTCTATTAAGTGCCTCTTTGTTACCTGATTTTGTTCCATTCTATCACTTTATTTGTCTAATTTGACACCTATCTACAGTATTTTGTTTTCATTTGCTTTACTATAAACTTTAAAATTAAGTAGTACTCTATTCCAACTTTCTTAATGAGTATGTAATAGGGATTGTGTAAGTAGAATATTGATAAACAACTACCTGTTGCTGTAAAAGAATGTGTATGTAACTTTGACTTTTTAAAAGTTGAATGAAATAATATTTTGAATTTGACTAATTTAAAATGTATTTAGTTTTTCTGATTTTTTTTTATAATTTACAGCAAATGTATCAAGTAATAGTATGGGAAAAGATTTATTTTTCATTTTTTCTAATCTTTAACAGTTTCCTGACTTTTTGGTATTTTTCTTTTTTTTAATTGCACAAATTTAATATTATCTGTATAATTGTAGCTAAGTTCACAAGCTCATTCATCATCACAATTCTATGGTTATATCTCTGCAATGATATTCTAAGAATTCTATTTCATGTTTTATTTTTATTGTTTTATTTTCTATTAATTTGTTTCTTCCTTGTGTTTTAAATTATTTTTTAATTTTATAGTTTTAAAAATTTTTATGTTGAATTACACTCATCTATCATCTAAATAATCAAAATAGTGTTCATATTTTCTTTTATTTTTAGAAAAGTAACATTTGTATTATTTTTCAAATATCAACTTATTGGGCTGTATGTTATGCATTTTTAATTTAGGTTGTAGATAATTTACATTCATTTTTAAAAAATGTTGGTGTTGTTCCTTTTGATATAAGGTACTAAACATGTAACTTTGTTAAACATGAACTCTACATCTTGGGAAACAGTGCTCAATTTCTTGTGGAACAATACCAAACCTTAGCTATTTTATTTTCACCTAAGATATGAGCCTTTCCTATACATATTTGCTTCCAGGATCCTCTGGAATATTTTTAGAGAGATTTTGTGATAATGTCTTAGATCTTTCTGTTTTTGTATTTCTCTGAATCCAGTGGCCGCTGTTGTTACAAAGCAGTACTCAATCACATGACAAAATGGTAACAGCTTTTTTCTACTCCATCATTCTGCAATGGCTGTACTTCTTCCATCTTAGAAGCAATGAAAAAAAATTGACTTTACATATATTCTTAAAAAAAAGAAATCTCTTCCAGAATACAACTGCTCCTGCCCAAAACCTGTATTACATTTTCTATTAAGCTCCAAAATTGTAGAAGATATTATGAAAGGATTGGACTAGTAGCTTATTGTTCAGCTATTACTGAAAAAGTCATAAACTCTTATCAAAAAACTTAATTTTAAAATATAATTTAGCATTAATATTTCCTTATTACACAGACATCTATATATTTTTTCATGTACAATGATCCAAAACATTTTAAAATTATATATTATTGCGTCTCTCTCAATGGGAGTGTTTAAACTTTTTGATGTATGTTGCTTAAATAATTAATTATGTGAATCAGTTTCCAGTGGTATTTCAGTAGCATTAAAATTATTCTAAAATTTATTTTATACTTTATGATATATGAACAAAATTAATTCTATGCTCTTAAATAAATACTCAAAATATGTATTTATGATTATCTTATTTTATCTTATTATCTTATCTTATTTTTCAGTCAAGCATTTTTTTTATCTGTACCATTAAGTTTCTCAAAAAACCATAACCTGGCCGCCGAGCGAGCGCAGCCGGAGGAGGGAGGAGAGCGCGGACCCCCAGCGACCCCAAGCCCAGCGCGCGTCCATCCGGAGCAGCGCGCCCGGCAGCACACCGGCCCCTCCCATCCAGGTGGGTTGGAGGACCCGAGCGGAGCCCCGCCCCTGAACCCGGACGCTCGGCGGGCCGCCCAGCGAGCGCAGCTGGAGGAGGGAGGAGAGCGCGGACCCCCAGCGACCCCAAGCCCAGCACGCGTCCATCCGGAGCAGCGCGCCCGGCAGCACACCGGCCCCTCCCATCCAGGTGGGTTGGAGGACCCGAGCGGAGCCCCGCCCCTGAACCCGGACGCTTGGCGGGCCGCCCAGCGAGCGCAGCCGGAGGACAGCGGGGATCCCAGGATCCTGGGAGGGAGTGGCCTGGGATTGTGTAGGGGCGTGGCCTCCAAGAAGGGGGCGTGGCCTAAAAGTGGGTATGGCCTGCCTCCTGGCGGGCCGCCGCTTACGCGGCCGCAAGTATATCACTCACTTCAATCAACTTGGACCTGCATCCTTTCATCCTTTTCATCAATTTGTTACCTAATAGCAAACAAAATTCCTCACCTCTTCTACTACAATTCAACAAAATCCCACTCGCCTACTCCATTTCCAACAAAAGTTCAGTTGGAAAATAGCTATACAAGTTCAGTAGTAAATAGTAATGCCTCCAAAAGTTTCACTCAATGTCAGTTATAAAACAAAGAATAACGCCTGATTGAGAAGAAGGTCAGACTCAGAAAGGTAAAAGAGGCGCATCTAGCAGCAACAAAGCTGAACGGCCCCTGGCAGCCTCTCCTCACTCAACTAGAACAGTAGCAGAGAGTGTGAAGGACCAAACCACACTGGTCACAATGGTAAAGCAACGCAAAAGCCCACCAAACTTTCTTATTCACGAGGCTAGCCCAGACGACACCAACAGTACTATAGCGTTAGACAACCTCTCTGACAAGGAATTCAGAATGGAGCTACTCAGGATGCTTAGGGAACTAAAAGAAACAATGGAAACCAATGCCAATAAAAGACAAGAGGATTTGAAGGCAGAAATGAGGAAAATGCAATCGGAAATGTCGGACCTGAAAAACCTGGTAGCCGAATTGAAAACCTCAGTGGAAGGCCTCAGCAGCAGAGTAACAGCGGCTGAGAACAGAATCAGTGAGCTCGAAGATCAAGTTCAGAGTCTTGTCAGAAAAGAGCAGAAAATGGAAAAGAGACTCACAATTCGGGAACAGATGGCAAGAGAAGATCGTGATGAAGCCAAGAGGGGTAAAATAAGAATTATTGGAGTCCCAGAGGGACGGGAAGAAAACCTTGACGAAGAAAAAACTGTCAAAGAAATCATTGCTACAGCGTTTCCAGAGCTGAAGAAAACTTGTGACCACATCCAGGAGGCCCAAAGGGTACCACCTAGAAGAAATCCGAATAAAAATACCCCAAGACACATCCTGATCAAAATGACCAAAACTTTAGACAGAGACAAAATTCTGAAAGCAGCAAGATTGAAGAAAGAAATCTCTTACAAAGGAGAATCCTTAAAATTCACTGCTGATTTTTCTGATGAAACCCTCAGGGCCCGAAAACAGTGGTGGGACATAGTGAAAAAACTCAATGAAATAAATGCTTCTCCAAAAATACTTTACCCAGCGAGACTCTCATTCATAATAGAAGGAACAACACACAGTTTCATGGACAAACAACAGCTCAGGAACTTCATAGACTCAAAACCATGGTTACAAGTACAACTAAATCGGCTACTTTAAGGCAAGACAGACCTCTCAAATACACCAAATTTCAACAGAACAATGGGACAAAATCCCATAACAATAATCTCTCTCAATGTCAATGGGCTAAACGCACCAATTAAAAGACATAGAGTGGCAGGATGGATTAGAAAATTGAACCCAACATTCTGCTGCCTGCAAGAAACGCATCTCAATAGTCAAAGCAAACACAGACTCAGAGTCAAAGGCTGGAAAACAATCCTACAGGCAAACAGCTCCCAGAAAAAAGCTGGGGTAGCTATCCTAATATCAGACCACATCGATTTCAGAGTGAAGAAGGTCATAAGAGACAGTGAAGGTCATTTCCTATTGACCAAAGGATCTGTACAACAGGAAGAACTTACAATAATAAATGTATATGCACCTAATGAGAGACCAGCAAAGTACTTAAAACAACTACTCATAGATTTGGAAAAAGAAATCGATAGCAACACAATACTAGTGGGAGACCTCAACACCGCTTTGTCACCTCTTGATAGATCAACCAGACTCAAGCTTAGCAAGGACATACTTCATCTGAGGGAAACAATGGAAGAAAGGGGCTTAGTAGATATATACAGGACACTTCATCCACAAAAAGCTCAATACACATTCTTCTCAAGAGTACATGGAACATTCTCCAAGATAGACCACATGCTAAGCCACAGAACATGCCTCCAAAAAATTAAGAAGATAGAGATTGTATCAACAATCTTCTCAGACCATAATGCGCTGAAATTAGAAGTAAATCACACACAAAAACAGAAAACTAAATTAAACGCATGGAAATTAAACAGTGCGCTATTAAACAACGAGTGGCTTAGACAGGAAATTAAAGAGGAAATCAAAAGATTCCTAGAAACGAATGAAAACGAGGACACGAGTTACCAAAACCTATGGGACACAGCAAAAGCAGTCTTAAGAGGAAAGTTTATAGCTCTACAAGCATTCCTCAGGAAGGAGGAGCGAGCCCACATAAATAAACTAACCTCACAGCTTAAGAACTTGGAGAAGGACCAACAAAAGGAGCACAACCCTAACAGGAGGAAGGAAATAATAAAACTCAGAGCAGAGATTAACGAGATGGAAACCCAGAAAACAATCCGAAAGATCAATGAAACCAAGAGCTGGTTCTTTGAGAAAATTAACAAAATCGATAAGCCCCTAGCAAAACTCACAAAGAAAGGGAGAGAGAAAACCCTAATAAACCGAATCAGAAATGAAAAGGGGGTCATTACAACAGAAACTACAGAAATTCAAAGGATCCTCAGGGAGTACTTTGAAAAGCTTTATGCCACAGAACATCAAAACCTCGAGGAAATGGATAAATTCCTAGACTCCTACAGACTCCCGAGGCTGAACCAAGAAGACCTGGAATACCTGAACAGACCTATCACCATCAAGGAAATTGAAATGGTAATAAAAAGTCTCCCCAAGCACAAAAGCCCTGGCCCGGATGGATTCACCAGTGAATTCTTCCAAATCTTTAAAGAAGACTTACTCCCAATCCTCTTTAAGCTTTTCCATGAAATTGAAATATCAAATACACTTCCGAACAGTTTCTATGAAGCAAATATCACACTGATACCAAAAGCAGACAGAGATAACACAAAGAAAGAGAACTACAGGCCGATATCCCTGATGAACACAGATGCAAAGATCCTCAACAAACTACTAGCAAATAGAATCCAACTACTCATCAAAAAGATCATACACCATGACCAAGTAGGATTCATCCCAGGGATGCAAGGATGGTTCAACATTCGGAAATCAATCAACATAATCCATCATATCAACAAAAGAAAAGATAAAAAGCATGTGATCATATCAATAGACGCAGAGAAAGCATTTGACAAGATCCAGCACCCCTTTATGATGAAAACCCTAGCCAAAATGGGCATAGAGGGGACTTTCCTCAACATACTTAAAGCCATCTACCACAAGCCTACAGCAAGCATCATCCTCAATGGGGAAAAACTGAGAGCCTTCCCTCTAAGATCAGGGACGAGACAAGGATGCCCACTCTCTCCACTGCTGTTCAATATAGTACTGGAAGTACTTGCAATAGCAATTAGGCAAGAAAAAGACATTAAGGGCATTCAGGTAGGAAAGGAAGAAATAAAGCTCTCACTATTCGCAGATGATATGATACTATACTTAGAGAACCCAATAACCTCCACCAAAAAACTCCTAGAAACAATAGACTTGTATAGTAAAGTTGCAGGTTATAAAATCAATACACAAAAGTCCATGGCTTTCCTATACGCAAACAGTGAGAGAGAAGAAAGCATCATGAAAAAAACAATCCCGTTCACAATTGTGCCCCAGAAAATCAAGTACCTAGGAATCAGCTTAACTAAGGAAGTAAAGGACCTGTACAAAGAAAACTACAAAACGCTACTTCATGAAATAAAAGAGGACATGAGGAAATGGAAAGACATCCCCTGCTCATGGGTCGGAAGACTGAACATTGTCAAAATGGCAATACTACCGAAAGCACTGTACAAATTCAGTGCAATCCCTATAAGGATACCCATGACATTCTTCAAAGAAATGGAGAAAACACTCCTGAAATTTATATGGAATAATAAACCCCCACGAATAGCTAAAGCAATCCTTGGGAAAAAGAAAATGGGAGGAATCAACCTCCCGAACTTCAAACTTTACTACAAAGCGGTAATAATCAAAACAGCATGGTACTGGAACAAAGGCAGAACTGCAGACCAATGGAACAGAGTTGAATACACTTACATCACCCCCCAATCATATGATCATCTAATCTTTGATAAAGGTGCAAGAAATGTGAAGTGGAGTAAGGAAAGCCTCTTTAACAAATTGTGCTGGCATCACTGGACGGCTACATGCAAAAAAATGGGCTCAGAACTCTGCCTAACACCATGTACAAAGGTAAGATCAAAATGGATTAAAGACCTCAACATCAGACCAGAAACCATAAGATACATTGAAGACAAAGTTGGCAAAACCCTCCATGACATTGAGGCTAATGGTATGTTCAAAGATGACATGCCACTGGCTGAGCAAGTGAAAACAGAGATAGATAAATGGGACTATCTTAAACTAAGAAGCTTCTGTACCTCCAAAGAAACAGTGACCAAAATACAAAGACAGTCTACAGAATGGGAAAGAATATTCGCCGAATACACATCTGACAAGGGGTTGATATCAAGGATATACAAAATACTGGTTGAACTCCACAAGAAGAAAACATCCAACCCCATCCAAAAATGGGGCAATGAAATGAACAGAAACTTTCTCAAAGAAGAAATCCGAATGGCAAAAAAGCACATGAGAAAATGCTCTACATCATTAATCATCAGGGAGATGCAGATCAAAACCACAATGAGATACTATCTCACACCTCAGAGACTGGCCCACATTCAAAAGAACAAAAGCAACCGTTGCTGGCGCGGATGTGGCGAGAAAGGGACACTCCTTCACTGTTGGTGGGAATGTCCACTGGTTCAGCCCTTCTGGAAAACAGTATGGACGTTCCTCAAAAAATTAGAAATTGAGCTCCCATTTGACCCAGCGATACCACTCCTGGGAATATATCCCAGAGAGGCAAAAACGTGTAGCCGAAGTGACATCTGCACTTGTTTGTTCATTGCAGCACTCTTTACAGTAGCCAGAAACTGGAAGAGACCTGAGTGCCCAAGAACAGATGACTGGTTAAAGAAACTTTGGTACATCTACACAATGGAGTACTATGTGGCTCTTAGAAAAGATGAAATCACGAACTTTACATACAAGTGGTGCAATATGGAAAGTATCATGCTAAGCGAAATGAGTCAGAAAGAGAGGGATAGACATAGAAAGATAGCATTCATCTGGGGGATATAAAATAATAAAATATGAGATTAATACCCAAGAATAGCTGAGAGCAACACCAGGAGAATTACTCCATAACTTAGAGGCCAGCTGGGTATTCTAGGGGAAAGGACAATTCAGATAGAAAGGGGAACACCAAGTGGAGGGTGTTTGGAGGATCCTCCCAGGAGGGGAGATGCAGGTTGAAAGTAGACTGGACTGAACATGTTCGCCACTCAATGCCTCTTTGGCTGATCACGGCGCCCAGGAGGAGAGAGAGAACAGGGGGGAATGCCCTGCCACAGTGGCAGGGGGGATGGGGGGATGGGAGGATGGGGGGGGAGGGATATTATCCAGGTGGTGGAAAATGGGCACTGGTGGAGGGATGGGTATTTGATCGTGGTATGACCGAGATCCAAGCACAAAATTTGTAAATCTACAACTGTACCTCATGTTGTTTCACTAATAAAAAAGAAAATAAAAAAAAAACCATAACCTTTATTTCTTTAGGTTTATCTGCAGTTTATTACTTTTTGAACACCAAAACAGATGAACACCACATTTTTTATTTTACTCTTCATTTCAATCTCTATTCATGTTATTTATATTACCTACTTTCTGACTTGTGAATGCTTCTTTCTTGTCTTTTTTCTGGATTCAGTTCTTTCTCAGTTGTTTAACTTCTTTTCCAATATTTATATAGTGAATGTTGACAAGTTCTATTTGCTCTAATTTGCTAGATCGTACTCATCAATAATGAACATTTCTCAGCATGTGCTTGGCTTGATAATTTCATTCATTATTTATTTTTTATAAGTAAGAATTCTATTAAATTTATGAATATGTCACATAACATCTAAAGTTTTGGGAATTTAAATATATTGCTGTCACTTATATTTATTGTGTTGGTTTAATGAAAGGTCATTGAAAATTGGTGATCTTGTGCATTTTAGTTACTTTTCATGTCACTTGATGGTTTTCTTTATACAATACAGAATGTTTTTCTTCATCTCTTTGATATGAGTTGAAGGCCCAGACATTAGCTTGTTTAACTTAGTTGTAGATAAGAATATTATTCATATTTTTAGTGATAGCCTCACAAAACAATGATGCCCAAATTATTTATAGAAACAATGTTTAAAACACATTAATGTACTTGAACATGTAGACTCTATTTTTAACTTTGTTGTGGCTTAGTTTGACCACTACATCTGACAATACTGTGGACTGCTAATCATTCCTCTAGGAAATTATTCCCTGTGAGGCTAGTTGGAAGATATGGTGCTGAGGATGAAATCGGTATTGGTTGCATTCAATACTAGAGAGTCTTGTACACCAGAGAGTCAAATTTATCCTGGCACACTAATATCAAAATTTCAAGCATAGATCAACAGATTAGACCTATTTTCCTACAATCATGATAATGGACAATTATTTTTATGCTGACTTCAAATTATTTTAGTTGCATCTGGAGTTACTGATATTTATTATACTCAAATATCATTCTCCTTATCATAGTATCAATATTTATGTTGTGAAAAAATGACCTAAAACTCTACAATAAGGCTTATGGTATGTGGTGGCCTCTGTCATGTAATATACATGAGGTAAGCATTAATAGAAGTTTCTTTTAAAATGCCATTTTATTTTACAAGAGCCAATTTTATAACCATTCTTGTTTATACTTTACTCTTACTATTTGCTCCAAGTTTTCTGGAAAAATTGTCTGTCATTAATCAGTAACTGTCCTTATTAGTGTTCTCTACTGTGTAACTGGAAATGGGAAAACAAGGGGAAAAAGACACATATATTCATTAATTGTGCCTTCTTCCCTAAGTATTGCTCAGTGATACTATCTTAAAAAAATGGGCGGGGGGGGGCGGGGAAGACAATGTGATAACACAACACATAGGGCATTTGCCTTGCATTGGACAGCTGATCTGAATTCTATCTCGCCATAACATCTGAAGTGATCTCTGAGCAAAGAATCAGAAGTAAGCCGAGCACCACCAGGTGTAGCCCAAATCTTCAAAATAAATGGTCTAATGATTTAAGTAAAAATTAAATACGGTGTCAGAGAATCTAGCGATCTTTAAATGGTTATATATAAATTAACAATATATATAATCTTTATTTTTCTCACTTAAGTGTGCTGTTTTTTGTGATCCGCTCAGCAATGCTCAGAGTTACTTCTGATTCTGCACTCAGGTATCAATCCTGGGAAGGGCTTGGGAATCATATGCAGTGCCAGGAATTTAAGCCAGGTTTTCCCGTTCAAAGCAAGCAGTCTGCTCTCTGTATGATCACTCCACCCACTAAATGTGCTTTCACTGTGGTTTATTTATAGCGTAAATCAACAGAAAATAATTACTCTATTTTAAAGCAAACAGAAGTCTTAATTTTCTGATACCCATCAAAGTCTTCAAATATTAATTAAAATTTGTATAAGAATTTTATTGCAATAAATTATTTTATTTTTATAAAGATTATAATTCCACAGCCTGCACATTGGTGAAAATCCATTTTAAAAAAGCAGGAAAAGGGGCTGAAGTGATAGCACAGCAGGTAGGGCCTTTGCCTTGCTCCTGGCTGACCAGGGTTTGATTCCCAGCATCCCTTATGGTCCCCTGAGCATCGACAGGAGTAATTCCTGAGTGCAGAGCCAGGAGTAACTCCTGTGCATCGCAAGGTGTGACCCAAAAAGCAAAATAAATAAATTAATAAAAGTAAAAAAATCAGAAAAAAGTAAATGAATTTATTTAATAATAATACATATAATACTTATATTTATATAATCTAGCCAGCATTCTTAATTGTACTTAAATGTTACAGCAATAAATTTCATAGTTCACCCATTTTTTCAGAAGAAAATCTTATTCTTGCATGTTTTTGAAGGCAACACTGTTACCTAAAATAGTTTGGTTTTAGAATTAATGTGTAAATACATCATAGAAATTGTTTTTAATTTTCTTCACACAAATTATTTTTCATACTTACAGTAAAAGCCGTGAGGATAAGCAGAGATATAATCAAGGAGATGTTATGGAATAGAGACAGTTGAACTTTTTTTTTTATCTTTAACAGTGGGATATCATTCCTAATAGAATAAGTCTAGATTCCCCAAATATAAACGGACATCTGTAATATTCTAACAAGATTAGCAAAATCTCTAACATACCTACTTGTATGTAGATAGTCCTAATTACCAAGGAGGAGATAGTCTTTATCATGAACATAAACATCTAGAATCTACAAATTATACATGCTGATGCCACTTAAATATACATGTCTCTATAATATGCCGATGGGTTAATTTTTGCTGATGAGTTTATTACTCTGATTTCATTGGATTGCAGTGAATTCCTATAGGCAAGCACCTGGAAGTAATTACCTGAAAAACTTAACTACATGTACAGGTATGACTTACGAGAGCAAAAATATGCTTTAGTTCATGCAAAATTCAACAGCTTCCATACTGTGTTATATTTCTGAGTTAAATGAAAACATTACACTGAACTTGTAGAATCTATCTAAAGTGAATCTATAAAATTTAAGCTGCTTTCTGTGCCCATAAATATTTTTAGTCTCCATGATTATGTCTATATAACTGAGAACTATTTTTAAGATAATTTCATAGATATGAAATAAGGACCTCTACTATATGTTGTAGAAGTAAGAATTAAGTAAGTTTACATATACAAATGGCATGTGAACTCTAGGCTCATATTTACTAAAAACAATTATTACCATGAAATAACTCCTTAATTTTATATACTCCTTAATTTTATATACCATAAACTGTAATAGTATTATCATGATACGTTTTATAAAAACATTTTATTTTTAAACCTATGGGGCTGGAGCGATAGCACAGCGGGAAGGGCGTTCGCCTTACACGCGGCCAACATGGCCGACCCGAGTTCGATTCCTCCACCCCTCTCGGAGAGCCCGGCAAGCTACCGAGAGTATTCGATATGCCAGACACAGTAACAACAAAGTCTCCAATGGAGACATTACTGGGCCCGCTCGAGCAAATCGACGATCAACGGGAGGGCCTTTACCTTTACCTTTTTTTTTTAAACCTATACAAAGCACACAATTGTCCACATTTGAAAATAATAAGACATGCTTCATTAAAAACACAGCTATTTAAATAATTCAAATATAATCACACTCACAGCCTCATTATTATAAGCCAATATCAAACTTATTTGATTAAAATAATTTATTTCAGGTAATTATTTTCATTTTATGGTTAATATTATTATTTAACACAGTTATGCATATTGATAGATACATGCTATGGTTTATAAATCAATGAACACATTTGTTCTCTAATTCAGTTTACTTTTATATAAGAAATTTTAAAATATAAATGTAAATGTAAAATGTATGGAATAAAATAGAACTGATGTATTATTAATTGATAATCTAAAATATGGAACCCCCCAATAGTTTCTGACTTAATTTTTGGTTTTTATGTGCATGGTTTTTGTTTTGAGTCCATATGTAGCCATACTCAGGGCTTATTCCTGGCTCTCTCCTCAAGGATCACCCATACAGGGGTTAGAGGACCTGGTGAGGAGCTGTGTGAAAGTCATGCCTCTTTACTACTGTACTATCTCTCCAGACCTCTATCACCTAAATTAATCCCTACTATCCCTAAATATTCATAACTATGACCTAAATACTATTAATTCATCTTTGAAATCTGTAAAACATAATTTTAGATTATTTTTACTAAATATGTAACTATGCCAGAAAGCTTTCTTTCTGTAATTAGTTGCCCTTTTCTTGATCTGCACTCACTTAGTTGCCATTAACTATTTTCTGACTTTATGCATAGTAGTTGCAAATTTGAGAATGGTCAAATAAAAAATTTGAACATAATGATCTTCTTATTTCTTTGCTTTGTGGGTCTATAATTTATTATATCAATTTTCAAAACAATAACTGATACTGCTCTAATTTTGGATATCATAAGTTTTAGGGTTAAACACAAAGCCAACCATAATTTTGTATGTGATATTTTATAGACTATGAATATTTAGTGATTAGCCAACATGTTTCCTTCCGTTATATTTGCCTATTCAACATATAAATTAAACAAATATTTTCTCTGTCCTTCCTTAGTTTCAGGTATTATTTTTTGGCTATAGGAAGGGCAATGTGAAAGTAATTTATAGATCAGTAGAAAAAAACTTACAAAGATGTAATATAGATTGTATAGGATTCATTCATGGTATATAATAAAGTTGTCGCAAATTATTACCAACAAGTAACCATTTTAAATTTCCCTTTATAAACTAACATGTTTTATGTAAAGAATTTTACATATATGTAAAATTTAATTTTTCTAAAAAGATGTATCAGTATCCAGTGAGAAAATAAGTGGCTTTTGTGGTAACAATTTATTTTAGTCAAACTAACCCTCTGAACTTTCCTCAACTCACTCATCCAGTAAAATTTCCCATTATAGTTATGTGTGAGTCTGGGCTGACTGACTTTAAAACTTATTAAACATTCAGTCCCAACTGAAAATAGGCTGCTTTATGGTACATTGGACCTCTATAAATTATAAATATATGTGTCTATATACATAAATATATATACACATAATTTTATCAAAGTTTTCAGTGCAATTTTTCTAAGGTTAAAAGGCAATAATAATGAAAACATTATAATTATTTGTGTTTATATGTGATGGTATCACATTTATATGTGATGGAATCACATTTAGCAACTTCCAAAAATTTCTAATTTATTCTCTATCACAAATATATATATGCACATATATAAATCAATTTTAAATTAATAATAAAAATATCATGCCCCAGTTATTTATTCGTATATGGACCCCCAAGTTTTCTAAGATTTATCATTGTTATGAAGGCCCTATTTTAAATTTAATATGTAGTAAACATTTAATACCTACTAATGAATAACAAATATTTAACTACCATTAAATTTCCACTGAAGTGATTATACCATAAATGCAGAGCTAAAGAATAGAATTACAAAATTAACAATTTGCTATGTACAGGAATGATAACACAGCAGGTAGGATGTTTGCCTTGCATGCAGTTGACCCAGGTTCAATTCCTCCGTCCCTCTCAAAGAGCCCGGCAAGCTACCGAGAGTATCCTGCCTGTATGGCAGAGCCTGACAAGCTACCCGTGGCATATTTGCTATGCCCAAAACAGTAACAAGACGTTTCACAATGGAGGCATTACTGTGCCCACTGGAGTAATAAGATTTTTTTTCTGCGTTGTCTGTGGCTCACATAAAGCAATTTACTCAGATTATTTGCAGTTATTTACTAAACCTGATTTTTAAAAAATTATAATGATGATGTGAATTAGAATTCATGTATTGCTCTCTTAAATATAAACCCAACATCATTTTGTAAGACATATTTTCAGTAAGAAATTGAATCTATAAAAATGTAGATCTGATATCTATTAGGGTAGATCTGAGATTTTACTTTAACATATAGAGAGCAATAAAATCATAGACCGACTAAAACAGTTCATCATATTATTCGAAGTATATAAAACACACCTATTTCAGATAATTCAAGATTAAAGCATCAAAATTGTGTTTGCCATTATTTTCCAATAAAGCTACCAAGAGTATCCTGCCTGCATGGTAGAGCCTGGCAAGCTACCCATGGCATATTCAATATGCCAAAAACAATAACGACAAGTCTCACAATTTGTTGTGAGACTCTACTAGTGTCCGCTCCAGCAAATCGATGAACAACGGGAGGACAGTGCTACAACAAGGTAATATGTGTTTAGAAAATATAAATCTTGAGTGGAAGTTTAAGTTCATTTTCAAAGTATAGACTTTACATTTACCTGTGTTTCTTAGATGAGAGTAATAAAGTCAAAAGTCTTATACTAAATAGATATGATATGAATATTTGATTCAAACTCAAACCAATGCCAAAACTATTTGCAAAAAAACTGATAAAACAGTATGTTTAATATATTTAATAAATAAAATTATATATTTTCAAATATATAAATGTTTTAGTGATTTTTATTATAATTGATATTTGAGAATCATTTTTATATTAAAATTGTTTAGGTAAATGAAATTATTGACAAAGTATATAATAAATGTTATTCCTTGAAAGATAAATATACATTTTATTATAGTTTCTAAAATGATATATTTTCAATATAATGACATGACTTTTGACACTAATAGAAAATAGTTGATATTGTGTCATTAATATAAATATGTATCATAGGTATAAATCTGTATTACAATAAATAAGTTTAATAAGACAAAATGTACTGTTATCTCTTATAAAATCTACATTGTTAGATATTTTTCAAAGTCACTAATAACCATGTATAAGATAATAAACACATACAATTCTTTGTAGAATAAAAATGACCTAAAATGTTGCCTAGAACCACATTTCGAATGACAAATTAGTAAAATCAAAACACCACTACAAAATAAAAATCATAAAAGCACACTTCATCAAAAAAAAAAAGACTTGTATTGCCATGTATAAAATGCATCACATAGCAAGCACTATGCTAGTTGTCATTTTGATGTAACTGAAAGAATTACATATAACATAGTGTTGCAAAGGAATAGAATTGTTTTCTTCTTAATTTATAGCATACTTTGAATCTTAGACCAAAACTGTGGTTTACTGAAAAATAATTTGAAGAAATTTTCATGTTCAAGCCACATCATTTGAAAATATGCACATATATCATCCACAAAAGGTCAGACTAAGTAAGAGTTTTAGTATTCATAGCTTATCTAGCAAAGAGAAAATCTGTTTACAGATGTATGTTTGTGAGTGTGTGAATTATGTTGAAAGTCATTCTGCCTTATTTTATTGTCAACAATTGTCAGAACAACAACAACAAAAAATTGACTAATGAAATATCTTATCAAGTGTGTTTTGGATTTGTTTATTATCAACTTTACATATATTAAAATTCTAATGTTTTCTGAACAATGTTTTTTATTACACTAAGAATAAGAGAAAATATTATCTTGGTTAAAAATATATTGTGTCATTTTCAGAAGAGATTCTTTTAAGTTATTTTTAAAATATTGGCTAATTATATAATAATAATAATAATGAAAGATATACCAATTTGATATTGTTTTGAGCACATTGAGCTCCTCAATAAACATCATTTTCACAAATTAAGGTCCAGAACTATCTAAGCACCTATTGTGCACTTGTTTATTGTTAAGCATTAAATACATTTCCCTACTTTTTGTTTATAATCTGATCTAATTACAAACTACTCCTATGGTTTAACAGAGATTCACTTATTACTTCTAGAGAAAAATGAAGCTTACAAAAAGAAAATTAAAGACTTTTAAAAATATATAATAAAAACACTGGATAACTATTCTTGATGAAAGGAAGTAGAAAAATCTTTGTCAATTTTATTTGAAACTTGGATAAATTAAAAATTAAGTTTATGTAGATATGTATTATAAAATACAGAATTAAAAAATCTATTCCATATTTTTATTTCAAGATAATTAATGGCTAAATACTAAGATATTTATTTAATTTACTCTCTTCAATAACATGTCTAAAGTAGTTTACTTTTTTTTTAAGTAGTTTACTTTTAAGGGGTTTTATTTTTTTATTGAATAGTCATTCAAGACACTAATATATTTTATTTTATTTTATTTGTTTATTTATTTATTTCACACCCAGAGATGCTCAGGTGTTACTCATGACTCTACTCTCAGGAATTACTCCTGGAGGTGCTGGGGGAACCATATGGGATGCTGGAAATCAAACCCGAGTTGGCCCCATGCATGGCAAACGCCCTACCCGCTGTACTCTCACTCCAGCGCCTACACTAATATATTTTAGATAAAATTTTACAAAGCAGGGTCTGGAGTGATAGCACAGTGGGTAAGGCATTCGCCTTGCACACAGCTGATCTGGGTTCGATTCTTGGCATTGAAAAAATTAGAAAGCGTAGGTAAATTTTCTGTTGGAGTCTTCTCCTGGGCTCTGTTCAGCGTGCTCCCTCGTCCAGCAAGTGGCTGCCACTCAGGGTCCTGAGGACAGGACCAAGCTTCCCTCCAGCTAAGTGGAGGGGTCCAGGAAAAAGAGCAAACCTTGCCACTGCCTCCCCCAAGGAATAAGAGATAAGCACACGAGCACTTGGGGTCCCGTAAAGCGGTTCTGATTCACTGAGCAAACAGCAAGCTTTACATAGGATGCGCAAATGGGGAAAACATGCAAATGATCAGTTACAGACATGTGTTTTCTCACAGTTCTATAGATACGATTACATTATTTCATTATAGTTCTATAGATAGGGTACTTTGTTTCATTATAGTTCTATAGATAGGGTGAAATTCTTCCTTTGATCATAATGGATACCTGTCCTAGAGTCTTGTCCCATAGCAATATTAACCTGTGGTCATAAGTATATATTGTGACAGGCATCTGAATGCTCTGGAAACATCCACTGGGGCTGAACCCAAGGATTAATATGGGACAAAAAGGGACATTTCGCCCAACAATTTTCAAAATGCAAAGTATAAACAATATAGTAGCACTCTATTTTTGTGCTGGAGTGTGTGTGTGTGTGTGTGTGTGTGTGTGTGTGTGTGTGTGTGTATGTGCTCTCCAAATTGTCCATGGGGAATCAGGGCTCATTCACCATGATACTTAGCCAATCAGGTGATTTGGTACTAGTATCTGAGTGTGTGCTTTTGCTTGGCCTTATGGTGCGAGTCATTAACTGAATCAGCCCACCATGCTTGGTGACCTAGGATTGTACCCAGAAATTAGGCAAGTGAATTTTTTAATTATTTTATTTTATCTATGGTTATGGGCCGGAGCAATAGCACAGTGGGTAGGGTGTTTGCCTTTCATGTGGCCAACCAGGTCAGCACAGATTTGATTTCTCTGCCCCTCTCGGAGAGCCAGGCAAGTTACCGAAAGTATCTTGCCCTCATGGCATAGCCTGGCAAGCTATCCGTGATGTATTTGATATGCCAAACACAGTAACAAGTGTCACAATGGAGACAGTACTGGGCACGCTTGAGCAAATCGATGAACAACAGAGGCCAGTGACAGTGACAGTGATATATGGTTATAAATTTATTTTATTTATTTTCATTTTAGATTTTTGTTTGATTTTTGTTCTGATTTTGATCAGAACTTACTCCTGGTTCTGTGCTCAAGAGTCACTAGCAATGCAACGGCCACCATATGCTGTGCTTAGAATTTAAACAAGTTAGATTGTATGCAAAATAAGCACTATATCCCCTGTACTTTCTCTTCAGCACTAGTATGTTTTGTACAATCTGGTTTAATGGAAAGCTTATTATATAACAGTATAACGCTTTCTCTATTGGTTTCATCAAATAAATATTATCAAATATGTGTTATAATAATATAATAGGGCTGGAGCGATAGCACAGCGGGTAGGGCGTTCGACTTAAATGCGGCCAACATGGCCGACCCGAGTTCGATTCCTCTGCCCCTCTCGGAGAGCCCGGCAAGCTACCGAGAGTATTCAATATGCCAGACACAGTAACAACAAAGTCTCCAATAGAGACGTTACTGGGCCCGCTCGAGCAAATTGACGATCAACGGGAGGGCCTTTACCTTTACCTTTATGTGTTATAATGAAAATTTCAAATTCTAGCAAACAAGTGAGTATGCAAAAAATAAGCACATAGGCCTCTCTCTTTCCTCTGCCCAAGCCGAGCTGGTCTCTTCTCCCTACCCGGGTCAGTTTTCCCGCCGCTTCTCGAACCTGGGACTTGGATTTCACCCTGCAAGCCTCCAGGCGTTCCCTGGACGCCGGGAGAAAAAGTAGATCTGAGCCTTTCTGCCTTTCTGTCGCCCAAGCTGAGTTAGTCTCTTATCCCCACCCAGTCTTTACTCCCTGACACACACCAGGTATCCGCAGGGGTGTGGCCACTTTAGAAGTGGGCATGGATTTTTAAAAGTGGGCATGACCTAATTTTGGGCGGGCCAACGCTCACGCGGCCGCAAGTAGTTTACTCATACCAAGAAATCTAAGCCCTACACATACACACCAACATGAAGAAACAACGTAAATCCCCGCCACAGGGAGAAGACAAGGAAACAAGTCCAGAAGCATCAATAGGTGCTTCCGACCTAAGGGATCTCTCTGACAAAGAATTCAGATATGAAATCATTAAGATGTTCAATCAACTCAATGAAACAGTGAGACAGATATCCAGTAAATTAAAAGAGGACATGAAAGAAACAATCGATCGCACAATTGACAAAATACAGGAAGAAATGAGAGTGGAAATTGGAAAGCTTCTCACAGAAATGGCACGGATCAAAGATTCCATAGATGAAATCAAAAACTCAGTCTGTACCCTCAAAAATAGAATGGCCACAGCTGCGAAAAGAATCAGTGAGCTGGAAGATCAGCTGCACTAAGCCAATACGCAACAACAGTGGAAAAGAATCTCAAAATAACTCTACGGAGAATCACAGACCTAGGACACGATTCCAAAAGAAACAACATTAGAATAATTGGACTACCAGAAGCTGAGGGAAACAATCCCAATGAAAAACCCATGGTTAAACAAATCATCGCCAAAAAATTCCCAGAGCTCCACAATGCAACCATTTAGATTCAAAAAGCCCTAAGGGTGCCAGCTAAAAGAGACTCTAACAAAAACACTCCAAGACATAACATAGTTAGAATGATCGATGCTGCCAATAGAGACACAATACTGCAAGCAGCAAGGACAAAAAAGGAAATCACATACAAAGGAGAACCCCTTAGATTCACAGCACACCTATCAGAGGAAACCCTCCAAGCCCAAAGGCAGTGGCGAGATATACTCCAAGCCCAAAGGCAGTGGCGAGATATAGTGAAAAAACTCACTGAATTTAAGGATTCACCAAGAATACTCTATCCGGCTAAACGCTAACTCAAAATCTAAGGAATGGTACACTATTTTCTAGATAAACAGCAGCTCAGGAACTTCATAGACTCAAAACCAAACCTAAAACAAGGGCTAATGAGGCTACTATAAGACAAGACAAACCCTACCCTATAAGCACAACACACACTTACAGAAAGATGACACAAAACCCCATAACCATACTCTCTCTCAATGTCATCGGTATAAATTTACCATTTAAGAGACACAGAGTGGAAAAATGGATATAGAGACAGAACCCAACCTTCTGCTGCCTACAAGAAACTCATCTCAACAATCAAAGCAAACACACACTCAAAGTCAAAGGATGAAAAACAATCCTACAAGCAAACAGCTCCTTCAGAAAAACTTGGGTGGCCATACTGGTATCCAACAATATTAATTTCACATTGAAAAAGATTAGAAGGGACAGTGAAGGCTATTTTCTCTTCATCAAGGGATAAAAACAAAAGGAAGAGATCACACTCTTAAATGTGTACGCACCTAATGAGGGAATAGCTAAATATTTAAACAACTGCTAACGGATATTAAGGAGGACATTGCTAGAAACACAATAGTACTTGGAGACTTCAACATCGCCTTATCACCTCTAGATAGATCAACAAGAACGAAACCCAGCAAGGAATCATTGCCTTTGAAAGAAGAAATATAAGAGAAAGGGCTTATAGACCAATACAGGGCTTTACACCCCCAAAAGAAAGAATACACATTCTTTCCAGTGCACATGGAACGTTTTCCAAAATAAACCATATGCTAGGACATGAAAGATACCTCAACAGAATCAGCAAGATAGAAAGAGTATCAGCCATCTTTTCAGACCATGATGCAATGAGGATAGAAGTGAATCACACACAGACACGGAGAACCAAATCAAATACCTGGAAATTAAACAACTCGTTGCTGAACAACGAGAGGGTCAGGAACGAATTCAAGGATGAAATCAAAAGATACCTGGAAACAAATGAGAATGAAGACAAGAGCTACCAGAACCTATGGGATCCAGCGAAAGCCGTATTAAGGCAAAAATTTATAGCTCTGCAAGCATATCTTAGGTCTGTAGAAAGGATGCACATAAACAACTTGACCTCACAGCTCAAGACCTTAGAAAAGGATCAACAGAAAGAGCCTAAATCAGGCAGAAGGAAAGAGATCGTAAGACTTAGAGCAGAAATCAATGACATGGAAACCAAAGAAACAATCCGAAAGATCAATGAAACCAAGAGCTAGTTCTTCCAGAAAATAAACAAGATAGATAAACCACTAGCAACACTCACAAAGAAACAGAAAGAGAGAGAACCCTAATAAACCGAATCAGAAAAGAGAAGGGGGGTATCACAACAGAAACCAAAGAAATCCAAAAGATCATCAGAGACTACTTTGAAAGGCTGTATGCCATGAAACAAGAGAACCTAGAAGAAATGGACAAATTCCTGGACTCCTATAATCGCCCAAAACTGGATCAAGAAGATCTGGAGTTTCTGACTAGACCTATTAACATCAAGGAAATCGAAACTGTTATAAAAAATCTTCCCAAAAACAAAAGCCCAGGTCGAGATGGATTCACTAGCGAATTTTTCCAAACATTTAAACAGGACCTACTGCCAGTCCTTCTCAAGTTTTTCCAGGAAATTGAAGAAAACAGAAACTCTCCCAAACAGTCTCTATGAAACCCATATCTCTCTAATACCAAAAGGAAACAAAGATAAGACAAGAAAAGAAATCTACAGGCCTATATCCCTGATGAACACGGATGCGAAGATTCTCAACAAAATACTAGCAAATAGGATTCAACTACGCATCAAAAAGATCATACACCATGACCAAGTGGGATTCATCCCGGGGATGCCAGGCTGATTTCCGAGTGGAAATCAATCAACATAATCCACCATATCAATAGAAGAAAAGATAAAAATCGTATGATCATATCAATAGATGCAGAGAAAGCATTTGACAAGATCCAGCACCCATTTATGATGAAAACCCTAGCCAAAATGGGGATAGAGAGGGCTTTCCTCAACATAGTTAAAGCCATCTACCACAAGCCTACAGCAAGCATCGTCCTCAATAGGGAAAGACTGAGAGCCTTCCCTCTAAGATCAGGGACGAGAAAAGGATGTCCACTCCACTCTCTCCACTGCTGTTCAATACAGTACTGGAAGTACTTTCAATAGCGATTATGCAAGAAAAAGATATTAGGGTCATAAAGGTAGGAAAGGAAGAAATCAAGCTCTCACTATTCGCAGATGATGTGATACTAAGGAACCCTAAAACCTCTACCAAGAAACTCCTAGAAACAATAGGCTTATATAGTAAAGTTGCAGTCTATAAAATCAATACCCAAAATTCTATGGCTTTCCTATATGCAATAGTGAAAGGGAAGAAAGTTACATGAAGAAAACAATCCCGTATACAATTGTGCCCCAGAAAATCAAGGACCTAGGAATCACCTTAACTAAGGAAGTAAAGGACCTGTACAAAGAAAACTACAAAACTCTACTTCAGGAAATATAAGAGGATATGAGGAAATGGAAAAATATCCCCTGTTCATGGATTGGGAGAATTAACATTGTCAAAATAGCAATACTTCCCAAAGCACGGTATAAATTCAATGTGATCCCTATCAGGATACCCATGACATTCTTCAAAGAAATGGAGCAAACACTCCTAAAATTTATATGGAACAATAAGCCCCCACAAATAGCTAAAGCAATTCTTGGGAAAAAGAAAATGAAAGAAATTAATCTCCCTAACATCAAACTCTACTACAAAGCAGTAATAATTAAAACAGCATGGTACTGGAACAAAGGCAGAGCTGTAGACCAATGGAACAGGGTTGAATATACTGACCTCTTCCCCCAAGTATAAGAGCATCTAATCTTTGATAAGGGGGCAAGAAAAGTGCAGTGGAGCAGGGGAAGCCTCTTTAACAAATTGTGCTGGCAAAACTGGAAGGCTACATGGAAAAAAGTGGGCTCAGATCTCTGCTTAAGTCCATGTACAAAACTAAGACCAAAGTGGATTAAAGACCTCAACATCAGACCAGAATCCATAAGTTACATTGAGGAAAAGTTGGCAAAACCCTCCATGACATAGAAGCTAATGGTGTCTTCAAAGATGTCACACCACTGGCCAAACAAGTGAAAATAGAGATAGACAAATGGGACTATCTTAAACTAAGAAGCTTCTGCACCTCCAAAGAAACAGTGACCAAAATACAAAGACAGTCTACAAACTGGGAAAGGATAATTGCCAAATACACATCCAATAAGGGGTTAATATCAAGGATACAAAAAGTACTGGTTGAACTCCACAAAAAGAAAACATTCAAACCCATCAAAAAATGGGGAGATGAAATGAATAGAAACTTTCACAAAGAAGAAATCCGAATGGCTAAAAGGCACATGAGAAAATGTTCCACATCATTAATCATCAGGGAGATGCAGATCTAAACCACAATGAGGTATCATTTCACATCACAGAGACTGGGCTATATCCACAAGAACACAAGCAACAGGTGCTGGTGCTGATGTGGTGAGAAAGGGACACTCCTTCACTGTTGGTGGGAATGCCGACTGGTTCAGCCCTTTTGGAAAACAGTATGGACGATTTTCAAAAAATTAGAAATTGAACTCCCATTTGATCCAGCAATAGAACTCCTGGGAATATATCTCAAAGAGGCAAAAAACTATAGTGGAAGTGACATCTGCAATTGTTTGTTCATTGCAGCACTCTTTACAATAGCCAGAATCTGAAAAAAAACCTGAGTGCCCGAGAACAGATGACTGGTTAAAGAAACTTTGGTACATTTACACAATGGAGTACTACGTAGCTGTTAGAAAAGATGACGTCATGAAATTTTCATACAAATGGTACTACATGGAAAGTATCATGTTAAGCGAAATGAGTCAGAAAGAGCAGGATAGACACAGAAAGATTGCATTCATTTGGGAAACATAAAGTAACAAAATAGGAAACTAACACCCAAGAATGGCCGAGATTAGTACCAGGAATTTTACTCCTTGGCTTTGAGGTCAACCACACATGCTAGGGGGAAAGGGAGCTCAGATAGAGAAGGGAACACCAAATAAATGTGTTTGGAGGATCCTCCCAGGATGGGAGAAGCATGCTGAAAGTAGACTATAGACCAAACATGATTATCACCCATTGCCTCTTCTGCAAACCAGAGCACCCAATAAGAGAGAGAGAACAAAAGGGAATGCCCTGCCACAGAGGCAAGGTGGGATGGGGGTGGGGATGGGGGTTGGGAAGGATGCTGGGATCCGTGGTGGTGGAAAATGGGCACTGGTGGAGGGATGGGTATTTGTTCATTGTATAATTGAAACCCAAGCACAAAAATGTGTAAGTCTGTAACTGTACCTCATGATGTCTCACTATTAAAAATTTAAAAAAATAAAATAAAATAAAAAAGGAAAAAAATAACAATTTTATTCAAAATTAAGCACATAAGGGATGAATTTATAAAATGTTTTTATAATTACATGTTATTAGGAAGGGCTGGAGCCATAGCCCAACGGTTGGGTGTTTGTCTTGCATACAGCCAACCCAGCAGACCCGCGTTCCATTCCTCCACCCTTCTCTGAGAGCCCAGCAATCTATGACAGTATCTTGCCGGCACAGCAGTGCCTGGCAAGCTACCCATGACGTATTCAATATGCCAAAACACAGTAACAACAAGTCTCACAATAGACACGTTACTAGGCCTGCTTGAGCAAATCGATGAACAACAGGAAGACAGTGACAGTGACAGTTATTAGGAAATTTTATAACAGCAAATTGTTCCTATACATAAAGTGGAATGTTTACTACTTTTATTTTTCAAGTGTTGTGAGATAGTTTTTATAGAATGAAACATAGAAAAACCCGAGTAAAGAGAAAGAAAAGAAATTCGTGTTAAAGAGAGAATATGAAATTCTCCAGAATGGATAAAAGAAAATAAAGAGACAACGATTAGTAATCTAGATGATATATATGTTTGAGGAATGACAAGAATGCATTTTCACTACTTATAAAAATAATAGTTTATATTTCGCTTTAATGCTGTTGAATTACTTATTGCTTCAAGTAATTTGAAGATGCTTTACCCTATTTCTCATGTGTCGGTTGTTATAAGATGAAATGGTTTATCTCTTCTGTCTATAGTGATTCTTTATTGTTAGAATGCTCTGTAGTCAAAACAACTATTTTCTCAATGGATTTTGTGAAAAGTGCAAGGAAATTAATTTTTGTTATTCTTCAGGGGGTATAAAAATGGAAGAGAGACTAATCAATCCTACTTGAAGACTCTTCTAACAAACAGCATTATAAAATTTTTTTGAATCTCTAAGTTTATTGTCCTTTTTTGTAGCTATGATTTATTGATCTATTTCAATGATTGTAGATTTTTCAATAACATATCATTTTCCAAATAATTTTTGCTATATTCTAATGACTACATTTCACTAAATATTTTATTTATGGGATTAAAATAATGCAACTTTAGATACTTCTATTTCTTTTCACAGTTTATATTCAAGTCATTCTAAAGTTAACAGTTTCCGTAAAGTCCAAAGAGTAAAATCAATAACATTCAAAAACTTCAATTTATTTTAATGTCAAATGTGATCCACTGTCTTTGCAGTAAATTTAAATAAGAGGAGTTAAATGAGAGAAGTTAGTAAGACAGTGAAAGAGGAAAGAAAAAGTACAAGAAATTGAAAAGCTTAAGATAAACTGACAGTTTTCTAAAAGTTTCATTTTCCTTTATTCTGGATTTATGCATAGTTTTTTTAAACTCCACTGAAGCTTAAATATGTACTGAGTGCTGAATTTGAAGTGTTACTTTTAATGGAAACAATAGAGATTTCAATTATATAGTACTTTGATACATATCTCTGACATCTTTTCTGAAATTGCTTCAAAAATAAAAATAATGAATCATAGATAATAATTATCAGATGACTCAATTAAATGGGATGATAAATTCTTACTTTTTCAGTTCAATTAAAATTTCTACTTTATAGATTTAAAAAATAATCCCTTTTCATTTTGTAAATTTGCAAAAATTGTGCCCTGAACTCAGAAGTTAGCACAGAAGCTACTCTATACTTAATCTGCAAGCTAAGGAAAAGGAAGTACTGCAAAAGATAATAACAGTAGAAATATGCACTTAAATTGATAGTTTTTGAACTGAAGATATAGCTCCACAGTAAAACACTTACATGTAAGAGGCCCTGGTTACAGTATTAAAAAAAAAAAAAACAAAGAAAGAAAGCTAAAGAGAGAGAGAGAGAGAGAGAAAGAAAGAATGCTTTTCACAAGTACTGCCCAAAAGCACTTTGTTCTTTGAAAGTAAACAGTCATTTAAATTATTTAAATTAGAATATTTATTGATTTATAATCATATCATTTGATTTTGTATAAAATAGTTCTTTCAGTGAATATGTAATTCTGCGAATAGTTCTTTCAGTAATACGTAATCATTTATTTTTAGTAAAATACTATTGCGTAGATAGAAACTGAGGTAGAATAGTGTATATATAAGATATAGTGGGGAAATTTACATAAGTAGGCCTTACCTATTTCATAAACACTCTAAAATATATTAATTTAGAATTGCTTTAAAAGTCTTATTAATGACATATGAGATATGATTATTACCATAATGATGTCTGAGTATAAAACAAAATTTAATGTAATGTACTTTGGATATCATAATTGAAAATTCATATTTGCAAATGAGAACAGGCATTTTATTATATTGCATTAAGTGGTTTTATTTTTCTCATTTACATAGGTAAAAATCACACAATAATCATAAATTGACTCTTATTTATTTTTCTGATCATTATATTTGTCATTTTTTAAAGTTTTGTTGAATTTAGCAATTTAAAATAAATATGTTATGTGCCTAAGTGGCAGGTTGGAACGTTGGGAAGAAAACTGGGTCTACCGGTAGAGGTAAAACTACATCAGTGTTGTTGGACACTAAATGCTTGAAACAACTATATACTGAACAACTTTGTCAATGACAATGTTTTTAAAAAAATCAATTACCAAAAAAAGGAAAAAGGGATAGAGTGCATGTTTTGCATAAATGAGTCTCTTGGTTTATCTTAAACATACCATGGTTGCTTTGAATATCATCTAATGTGGACCTGTTGGTCACAGTGCCACAGTAGTGGCTGAGTAGTACTACCTTATTGGACTACTTATAGAGCTGAGTACCACTAAGTACTGACAACTACCTTTAGCCAAACAAAGTCAAATGCAGTATTGTTGGGAGTGGCACTGGGTCACCTGAATATGACTTGGAAATTCTTAGAAGAATAAAACAAGAGTGTGGAGCTACAGTAAGAGGGTAGGGTGTTTGCTTTACATGCTGCTAATGTGGATTTAATCCTCAATACCCTATCTGATCCCCTGAGCATGACTAGAAGTGATTCTTCAATACAAAGGCAGAAATACGTCCTGAGAATTGCAAGGGTGGGATGCTTACTCATCAAAAGGAAGAAAATAAAAGATAATAGTAAGCATGTCTTTGTTACCAGTGACTTGGATGAAGGGGCAACAAAGGTAGAAACCCCCCAAAATCAATGCTTCTTCTGGACACAAAAGGGGGGCACATTTATAGATTGGGCCTAAGCAAGAAAATGATCATGGGGAGGCCAAGCTGGTGATATTTAGGCCCTGCTAAATCTGGACACCATAGGAGAATCATCTCAGCATCTCCTCTGATGGTTTAATAGCTAACATTCTTGGAACATAATAAAGAAATGCTTACCTGTCCATTTATTTCAAAGGATTTATAAAAGAGGAAAATTTTTAGCCTTTCTCTATAGTCATTTTTTTTTGAAGATTCCCGTAATCTGGGAGCTTCCTTCATTACAATCCCTCCCTTCCTGTTTCGCTAAATAAAGCCTTTTTGAATTCAGCCATCTGCTCTCCATTTCCTTGTTTTCGATTTCAATTTCTTTAGGGGATGAACCTAAACTGTGCCCGGAACATTTCTGCCTCTTCAGTCTACCGTCCTCATTTCTCCAGTAGGCACCTTGGCTGGCAACAGCACTGGTAAAGTCAGATATGGCTGATGGAGGCTGGTAGACTGGGAATGCCCCTTTCCAATGCAATGGCAAAAGCCAGCCCTGCAGAAAACAGCAAAAACAGGAAATAAGGCCTGATAAGTCCCTCACCTGGTTCTAGCAACAGACTCACAATAAGTTCCTGCAAGAACAAAAGGCCAGGAAAGGAATTTCAAAGAAGACCATCACCATTACCAATACTCTGATAACCTTCTTACCAATGGACTTTTACCTAGGTGGAAGCGCACATGGCGGCAGGTTGGAGAAACTCTATAAAAGTCACCTTGAAGAAAGGAAGGATGTGCATATGCTGCTTAAACCCACATGACCAAGCACATGTGGTCCTGAGCACACATGTTGTCCGCATCTCCTCTCTTGAGATGTGTACTTTCATGCTTTCATGTCTAACGCTGGGATGTGTGTGTAGGGGCTCTTTCCACCCTTGGAAAAGGCCACGTTCTCTCTTGAACGTGTTACTCTCTCTCTCTGTCTTTTATCCGCTCTCTTGACTCCCCCATCTCTTCCCCTCCACATTTTCAAAAACCTCCAAATAAAATCTGTTTTACTTCACTGATTGTCTACTCCTAAAACTCCTTTCTGCAAGCAAAACAAGAACCCGATAACTCTAGGTCCCGGGTGGCAGAGGCAGATCAGGAGAAAGTAACTGCCTTTCTCCTCCCCACTCACATGAGCCACCCGTGGGGTCCACCGACGTCATGATTGGTGCACCACAAAGATTCTGACCTCCCACAGCCCCGTGAGGTATCTGTCAAGACACACCCGCAGTGCCCCTATTCTGTATGGTAGAGGAATGGGTCCTCACGTTCAGAGTTCTGGGAAGTCATGGACTCAGGCTGGAAATGGAATTGCTCTTTGCTGTAAAAGGGAAGCTAGTCCTCACTTTAGCAAAGCCATTCTACGAATATCACCTTCGCTCACAGGAAATAATTTCAGAAATGGGTGAAAGAGTGAACTAAAGTAGCTTCATTGGAAAACATTTACTTAGAGAAATGTGAGGGAAAAGAGAGAATTATCCAGGCTTCTTCAGAGTGGAAAAAGCAGAAAATGAAATGTAGGAGAATATTATATATATAATTTCTCCAAATTGTCTTGGCATGGAGTTCTCCACATACATAAAAATTAAACTGGAACTGTGCTAGGAAAAGCCTAGTCCTCTTGAAAGTCAGTCTGTACTCTAATTATGACCTTTTAGATTCTCCAATTTCTCCTTTCAGAGGGCTCCTCCAATCTCTGACTGGTGCTTCAGATGCTGCAACTCAGAAGAGATCATGATTTGCATCACAAAGAGATGTGTTTCTCTTGCTTTTGGGCTACTTGAGGGTTAAGCAATTTTTAAATTTGATTATTTCTGCAAAGGTTATTTTCAGGGCAAGGAAAGGCCTAACCTCCACAAAGAGTTTCATGAACTTCACCGTGCGAAAGCAATTTCCAGAAGAAAATGTTTTATAGAAATGAATTTCAGGAGACACAAGAGCAAAGAGATAGTCTTATTTAAAGAAATTTACTTAGAGAAATGCTAAGGGAGACAAAGACATACATGTTCAAAAGAGAACACTGGTTTCTTCAGAAGGGGGAAAACTCTAAGTGGAGAATGTGCCCAACATCCCTCATAAAATTGTTTTTGACAGTAGCTCTTGTCTCAAAGAGCTTGGGAGGGAGATTTCTCCTCAAAGAAAATTTAATCTGGTCTTGCCACAGGACCAAGTTTAACATTTTTCCTTTGTTCCTTTCATATTCTTAACATTACCTTTACATATGCTTGAAGCTATTCCTTTTCTGAAAGGATGCAGCCTTCCACAAGCTGACCTTCCATTTCTGATTAAGGGTGAGGGTTGCCAAAGAGCTCAGTAATTGCATTTTAAAGGGATGGGGTTAGCATACCTTTGGGCTACTTCTGGTCTGGTGATTTCTTCTTAATATGATTGATTTCTAAAAACATCAACATTCAAGACACCTTTGCTTATTCTAGTACCCTACTTCAAAAAACATTTATCGAGAGATAAATGTCTTCTGTTGTGGTAGTGAACACATTCAAGTCTGATTGATGTAGAAAGGTAGACTAGGGATGCCCCTTCCCCACCACACACACAGGCACGTGCACGCGCACGCAATCCCACATTATAACAATGAAATTTCTGGGAAGGAAAAAATGCCACTAGTCCTAAATCTGACCCACCTTGTGGATACAGAAAGCAAGAACTTATAAGACCTTCTCTGGCAGCAGACCCTGACCCGCGGTACAGAAAGGGTCTGGAGGAAATTACTGGAGAACCTCAAGTCCTTCCTCTAATCTCATTAACCCAGACCAAAAAAGGCTGGACCTCCCCACCCCCTTAGAAAGAAAATGCAACTGGAGCAAAGGTCAAGAAAAGAAGTTGTGAAGAAGATCATTCCCAACTCTATCCACTTAGCAACAATTCCAGCAATGAATTATCTAGCTAGAAAGCCCCATGTGGGGGACGCTTGGAAAAAGCTCTTAAAAGCCACCTTGAAGAAAGGAAGAGCACACATATGCAGCCTGAGTCAATGTGCTGCTTGTGCTCACATGGCCCAGCACATGAGGCACCTACTGGGGTGTGTATAAGGGCTCTACCTGCCCTTGAAGAAGCCTGTGTTCTACTTTGAGCACGTTATTCTCTCTCATTTTCCCTCCCCCCTCACCTTCAAAAACCTCCAAATAAAATCTGTTCTATTTCACTGCCCGTCTACTCCTGAAATTCTTTTATGCGAGACGAGGCGAGACAAGAACCCACTAACTTTGGCTAAGTCCTAGGACTGACTTTTCTTTTCCTGTAATGAGCAATTCCTCACCCCAGTGAGAGTCCACAGCTCCCTGAGAAATCAGGTGGTGGGAATCAACTCTGGTGGCTAGAAGACCAAGCACATGTCAGGTGTGACTTGATGGCTAAACTGATGGGTCTGACGGGGTTTTGGTCCATGCCAAGCAGGGGCTCATAGAAAAATTTATCAGTCTTAGTCTTTTAGCTGCGTCTCAGGGTGGCAAATGGGGATCAGGAGAAAATGACCATCTGTCTCCTCCCCACCTTGTGAGAAGCAGAAGGTTCTTCAGTATGATCATAGAAAAGGGGGATATGAGAAACAGAAGATTCCTCAGTGAGATCATAGAAAAAGGGGAATGTGAGAAACAGCTAGCTCACCTCTTCTCACCCTGGTCTTAAAAGTTGTCAGGGGGAGCTCTACAGTTGTAGGGGCCAAGAGGGAAAAGTGATTTAACTGAGTTAACTAGTTTATGGCAACAGAACCAGAGAAGCTCCTGAAGGAACATAAGGCCAGGAAAGGAATTTCAAAGAAGACCATGGACATTCCCAACCCCACTGGTAACTGCCTTAGCAAGGGACTTTTATCTATGTAGAAGCCCACTTGGAGACAGGTTGGAGGAACCCTATAAATGCTACCATGAACAAAGGAAGGACACGCAATTTTTATGAGAAACAGCCTCGTCCCTGATGCTCCATTCGCTCTCAATGGAACAAACATCACTGAGTGCAACAGCTATGTGTACCTAGGTTGAGAAGTCAACATGACGAATGACCTGGCATCTGAGTTGCGCAGGAGGAAGAGAGTGGCTTGGAACACCTTCAAGAGCATCGAAGAAATAGCTAAGAGGACGAAGAACCGTCGACTCCAGGAACATCTCTTCGATTCCACTACTCTTCTTGCATTAATATATGCCTCAGACACGTGGGCCCTAAGTAAATAGGATGAGAACGCTATTCGGGTCTCCCAAAGAGGAATCAAAAGAGCCCTGCTTGGAGTCATTCATGAGTAATAGGTTGTCAAGTGATCAAGTGGTTGGAAAGACGTTATAAACTGATTATTTAAAACAGAGAGGTGATATCTATTATTGCATAAGTCTGTACACCAAGAGACAACATTCACAACCGTCAGTGTGAAAACATCTGGTGACGCTATTATTACATTTTCCAAATAGAGGATTTCTAGTTATTCTTAAGATTCTTAAACTGAGTTGAACTATGACTTCTTTTGGGTACTGGATTATGAGGAAAGATGTCATTTATTATTTTTAATTATGAGCTCATGGCGTATTCCCAGCTTAGTCGATATAATGTAGTGACAGCAGATATTTGTCAGTTTTTATTTCTCAAAGAAATATTCACCATATAATTAGGTAAAAGGTAAAGGCCCTCCCGTTGATCGTCGATTTGCTCGAGTGGGCCCAGTAACGTCTCCATTGGAGACTTTGTTATTACTGTGTCTGGCGTATCGAATACTCTCGGTAGCTTGCCGGGCTCTCCGAGAGGGGCGGAGGAATCAAACTCGGGTCGGCCATATTGGCCGCTTGTAAGGCAAATGCCGTACCCGCTGTGCTATCGCTCTCCATAAAGCTACTCACCAATAAAATATATGTCTATTAAGAGCCTTCCTTAGTGTCATGTTTTCATTGTTGGTACTAAGCTATAAAAATTGAGATAACAAGTTTCATTTGTATTGGCTATTGCTTTATCAACATATGACAAATGTTTTTAAGTTTACTCCATCAAAGGAAGGAGAGATGATACAAAGGGCAAGGTTCTTGTTTTACATGAAGCTGAACTATGTTTGACCTTCAGCGCCATATATGGTCCCAAATTCCCTCTAGGAGTGATCTCTGAATGCAGAGCTAGAAAAAAGCACTGAGAACTTCTGGGTGTGGTCTCTAATCAATAAAAAAAAAAAAGGGGAAAAGAAATATAGCTCATAGAAAAATGACTTGCAGTAAAATATTCCTAATATTAACATATATATGACTTTCAAGTTACGTTCTTACAACAATTTATTGTATGTCATATATTTAAGAAATAAAATTAAAATCATAAAGACTATTTCTAGTATTGACATGTGATTTTAAATATTAAGTGGTATAATAATCTGTTTTCTAATACTTTACAGACAGACTAAACATCTTCTTAAATTATTTGAAAATCTCTTTTTATTTTTCTTGGCTATGAATAATTGTGATTTTTACATATTCAATTTTGTTGCTCCCTTCATTCAGTGCAACTATTTAAAAATATCTACATTAGTTATTTAAGTCCTTAAGGGATTCTTACTGTAGTCCTTTGAAAAATACAAGTAATTAAATATCTTCAAGGAGCAATTTAAATTTAGGAATAACACTATATTCTCATATGTCAATGTAGAGCAATAGGTTTACATCATCTAATTTCTTTGTGAATTCTTGCAGTTTGTTGAAATGACAAGACCATTTAGCATGAAATCTTTGAGAATGCTTAACAGAATTGTTGAGCTTAAGCTAATTTATAGATATTCATGATGATGTAAATAATACTTAAAGATGAAGTATGGACTATGTAAACCAAGTTATCTCCATCTTGTATAAATAAAACACAAGTAAAAAATAATGGAAAATGAAAAATGGAAAAAATGGAAAATGGAAAAAATGGAAAAAGAATGGTGACTTTGTTAATCTAAGCAAACAAACAAACACTGTCCTCCCATTGTTCATCGATTTGCTGGAGCGGGCCCAGTAATGTCTCCATTGTGAGACTTCTTGTTACTGTGTTTGGCATACTGAATACTGTCGGTAGCTTGCCAGGCTCTCTGAGAGGGGTGGAGGAATCAAACCTGGCTCGGCCAGGCTGGCTGTGCGCAAGGCAAATGCCCTACCTCTGTGCTATCACACAAGCATGATGATAAAAATATTTATATAACACAATATGATGTTAAGTGCTTCATATTGCTACAATACTTGAAATTATTACTTCACGGTTTTCTAAGATCATAAAATATTTAACAGAATATTGTGTTTGTGTTTAGTAGCTCTATTGCTTAAAACATTTTTTTCTAAATGATTTTGAGTCTAAATGCACTGTTTCTTCAATGTGATTAAAATTTCATGGTATAAAGTATCTGTTCTACTTTATTAACTTTTCTTAAATTAACTATCTAATCATACAGTATTCATTTCCTAATGAGACTTCATTATTTTACTATTATCTACCATCTATCTATAAAACAGTTGTCTATCATCTATTTCCTATTTATCTTTTCTTCTAAATTTCTGTCCTGTATAAATGAGATGAATCTAATTCTTTAAACATAGAATGCATTTATTTACTTAAAATGAAAAACACTAAAAATTCTAAATAAAAACAATAATATAAAATTATACAAAGAGGTTAAGAGGCAAATTATCATAAAAAGAGCATATATTAATAATGTAAGAATACATATAGAATGTAAGCTTGGAAAAATACAAAGTATATCCAAGTAATTGCAAGAGTGATATACTCCTATTTTCAGTAAATATATTTTTTTCTATTTTTTCTAAAGTAGATATTCTATTTTTTCTAAAGTAGATTTTTTTCTAAAGTAGAAAAAAGGCCTCCTTCATGGAGTGGGAGTAGACTGATGCTCACCCCTTCCGAATAGGCTCAGCAAATGTTATGCCTAAACCCCTATAATACATAAATAGCTCAGCCCTCAGTTCCTGAAGTATGTGCCTTATATGCAGCTGTGAGACATCTCCAAATTTCACAGTGCCAACAGTCCACAGGTAAATTCGAAGGGGAAATTACACAGAAGCCCATCACTCTCAATAAGTAAAAACAATAGCACAGAAGGCTCAACCAGCACCAATGAGCTCAGTAAATCCTCAGGCAATGACTTCAAGAACACCATTGTAAGGTATAACAATGATCGTAAATTGACTCTTGATATATTTTCTGTTCATTCCTCTTGCCATTTTATTATTGCAAACAATGTGAAGTAAATTTGTTTGTGTCTACCAAGGGTTCATTTTTGTGTGGTGAATAGGAAACTAGGGACATTGTTGATGAGAAGGTAACATTGGTGATGGGATTGGTGTTAAAACATTGACTTTCTAAAATAACTGTATTATGAAGACCTTTGTAAATCATGGTGTTTAAAGAAAAAATAAACTTTAAAAAGAATTAGAGCAAACTGAATGTTCTTGAAAAGTTTCTTGGCACATAGCAAAGTTTTAAAAAAAATAATAGCTATGAAAGCTGACTTAAGAAGAATATGGAAGAAAAAACAACTAATTTAAATAGCACAAAAACACTTTAGTGAAAATATTATTCACCTAATTTCCAATTTTCCAAATTATATTAATAGTAACAATCTTTCACGTACAAATTTATGCTAGAATTGGAACATTACAAAGATGGAAATACTCAACTCAGGTTTTCGTTCGTTTTAGGGCCGTGCTGGAGTTTTTCTAGGTTCTAATCTCAGGAATGACTCCTTGATTGACTCCATGTGATTCCAGGAATGAATCAGGGGACCATATGGGTTACCAGGGAAAAAACTTGGGTTAGCTGCATGCAAGGCAAAGGCCCTACCTACTGTACTGTCTTAAGTTTTTAAAGCTAGTAAAAATTTAAGGTGAAATCATATAGAAAAGTATTATAACAATAAGATTTAAGGAAATTTTTCTTAAAACTTAGAAAATTCTGAGAAAGTACTTAGTGAATTCACCGATATAAGAAAAATTTAAATCAGTATAACAAAATATATTACTTATAAAACAGACAAGTCCATTTTGAAACTTTTTAATTTGTATTCTTGATGTATGCCTATTTTGGGAATTAAGTATATTATGGATAAATGTGAAAAACAATTTTATTACAATTTAAAATTACAACTTGTTAATGAATTAATATCATTATTAAAATATAATTTGAAGTGCAAACATCTATTTTTATATAAAATTTATATTATTATTTTGGTGAATTCTGCTTTGTTTGCCTTACACATGGTCAATCTGGGTTCAATTCCTCCACCCCTCTCGTAGAGCCCAGCAAGCTACCAAGAGTACCCCGCACACGTGGCAGAGCCTGGCAAGCTCCCTGTGGCATATTCAATATACCAAAAACAGTAACAACAAGTCTAACAATGGAGATGTTACTGGTGCTCACTTGTGCAAATTGATGAACATTGGGAGAACAGTGCTTCAGTGCTATTATTTATTTAAATTAAGAAACATGTACTAACAAGTACATTCATTCTACTCAAAGAATGCTGAAGTAAAGATATCTTTACTGTGAACTCCAAATGAAAGAAAATAAAGATATTGAAAAGATACAGAACATTTTACAATAAAATCAACCATGCTACATTAACAGCAAATAATTTCTATTACAGATATACATAAAATTGTATCAAATGTTTCTACTGATCATGTGCAGAGTAAGCATTGAAACTGTAGGATAAAGCTGAATATTACAAGCTTCATCATCTTTAAAAACATGACTATGTAAACTATTTACATCTATCTCTAATTTTATGATTTATAAGAATATATAAATACATAAAAAAAGAAAATATGGGGTGATTTGAAAGTGGATATAGTGGGTGAGGAAGTAGAGATGGTAATATGGAAAATAGGCTTTAACATCACTCTAAGACAGGATGATGAATAAAAATTTGAAAAAACATTTGTTTAGGAACTATTAGTAGAGGAATTTTTTACATATAACTATTTTTATTTATTTTTACATATAACTAGAATTTAGGTAGCACTGTAGCACTGCCCTCCTGTTCATTGGTTTGTTTGAGTGGGCTCAGTAACATCTCTATTGTGAGACTTACTGTTACTGTGTTTGCCATATCAGATACATCATGGGGAGCTTGCCAGGCTTTGCCATGCAGGCGAGATACTCTCAGTAGCTTGCAGGGCTCTCTGAGAAAGACAGAGGAATAGAACCCAGCTCAGCTGGGTCGGCTTCATGCAAAGCAAATGCCCTACACGCTGTGCTATTTCTCCAATCCTAGAATTTATGCATACATTGAAATAATAAAGATTTGTGACGTTATAGAACTTGATATAGTCTTGATTTTTATAAAAATGACAGTAATTCATATATAGGCACTATTTTCAGAATTTCTTATTTTTCAATGAAATTAGTGACAAAAGCAATTTTTATTAATTTTTTACTTAAGGCTCCATTTTGCTGAACAAATTTACATTGTTTTAAACATAAATGTTGCTTGATAGAATACTCTGCATGAACAATATATTTATCTGCCATTCCTTATTTTGTTTAGATTCTCAAACTAGCAACATAATTTTGTAAGAGTTTGAACCATGTAAATATATTTAATAAGTTATTTTGTTGACTTACTAATTTTCACAAACATTGTACATTGTTACTTACATAAATCTTACTCTGTCTATTTTCTCTGTTAAATTTATGTTTTGAAAATTGTCATTCTGTAATAAACTACTACTTGGAAATTTCTCTCTCTATATATGTATGTATATATATGTGTGTGTGTGTGTGTGTGTGTGTGTGTGTGTGTATTATATGGCCAGAAATTTTTTTCATACTAAAATAGTATTTTCATTTTCAAATAAATCTGATCAAGGTATTATTCATTTAGTCAATACTCATACAAATCAGTTGATTAATCAAAGCACTTAATACATATTTATAATATCCATTTCAAAAGAGAATATACAGTATTTTACTGTGCTTCTTATATAAATTATTTTTTATAAATTGAATTCAATATTTTATATTTCATATTAAATATTGCTACTATAGCTACACATTTTTGTTTTAAATAAAAAGAGTAAATAAAAGTCATGATAATACTATTTATATTTTTAGTAAGGAAATAATACCTTATCAGTTATTAATCTAGGCCACAACCCTGTGCTGTAAGCTATCTGTACGGCATCTTTTACTAAATAGAGAACTTGAAGCACATAGCAATTCAGAGACTGTTGATTATCACAGAGAATAGAGATAGTTTTGCACATAATTTTGCAGAACTCAAACTTGTATATTTAATTAATGCACTTCAATTTTCCCTATATATTCTGAGTGGACATGTGTTATTTAAAATCCATTGGAATTTTACACAGCTCAGTGCAATTTTAGTTTGCATTTAACTTTTACTCATCGTTGCTTAAATAGATAAGATACTAATCATCTAAAGCTAATATTCTCACTTATCTAGTAAACTTCATTTCCTACTTTTCCCAGTGGCATTGCGTATCTCTACTTCATGCACCTAGGAACTATAAGACTTTAATCATCCTCAATTTCCCTAGCCTGAAAACAAAGACCAAAGAAACAAAAAATACCATAATAAAATTCTTCCTCTAGTTACTTATCTAATTCTTTTCTTGATAACAATGTTTATAGTATAATAACAATGTTAACATATCCTCTACACTTTCATGTTTTCCTTTTAATTTGGAGGCCACTGCTTTATATCCTATTAATAATTTAACCCTTTTACACTCTGTAGATCCACAAAATAAGCTTTTTTCAAACATTTTACTACAATTAATAATTTTCTTCTTGAAATCCTTTATATGTATTCATATTGCCATATTCTAGTCTTCCAGTTACTAGTTTTATTTTGCTTCCTCAATGAGCGTCTATTTTTTTTCTCTCTCTTTATACAATCTTGTAGAAAGTCACTTAGTAATGCCTCCAAACTTCTCTTCCTTATCTATATTATGCCTGAATATATATATCATGCTCAAATTTTCGTTATTAAAACATACCAGGTTTCGTACATATAATCATAAACCAGGTTTTTAATAAACCCTGGCTCTTGGGGCTAGAGTAATAGCAGAGCAGGTGGGGCGTTTGCCTTGCATTTGGCCGACCGAGTTCAATTCCCAGCATCACATATGGTTCCCCCCAAGCACCCCCAGGAATAATTCCTGAGTGCAGAGCCAGGAGTAACCCCTGTGCATCACCAGTGTGACACCAAAAAGAAAAAAATACTAAAAAATAAACCCTAGATATTTTTATACACACTGTAGCACTGTAGCACTGTCATCCCATTGTTCATTGATTTGCTCTAGCGGGCCCAGTAACGTCTCCATTATGAGACTTGTTACTGTGTTTGACATATTGAATACATTACGGGGAGCTTGCCAGGCTTTGCAGTGCACATATAAACATATATTTGATTATCACAGACAAATATCACATATATTGTGAATTTTCCCCACACCCAACCAATTGTAATACCTTGTTGCTATGACTGCCTAATTGTTTTATAATTTGTCTGTTATCCAAGTTACATCCTCAGCTAAATGTAGGTCTCATTCACTTCACTTTGTTATAATAAAATTTCCCTATTCCTTATTCTTGATTATAGCTTGACCTTCTCTATCCATTTTATTTTATATATCTTACTTTTCTCTGGAGCGATAGCACAGCAGGTAGGCACTTGCCTTGCATGCAGCCGACCCAGGTTTTATTTCTTCGTCCCTCTTGGAGAGCCCAGGAAGCCACTGAGAGTATCCCACTTGCACAGCAGAGCATGGCAGGCTCCCTGTGGTGTATTCAATATGCCAAAAACAGCAACAGCAAGTCTCACAATGGAGACGGTACTGGTGTCCACTCAAGCAAATCGATGAACAATGGGAGGACAGTGCTACAGTGCTACTTTTCTCTGTATAGCTTAAGTAAGGTGACAGTTATATTTCTGATCAAACAAATTGTTAACTATTAGAATAAGATTAAATGCAAACTTTTTATATGAGTTCTAAACATACCATTGACCTGGTTCCTATAGGTATTTGAAGTCATACTTTAAACTACTTAGTAAATAAAAAATTAAATAAGTTTATGAGCCATATTTTTCATGAATTGGGATATTTTAATCATTGTTTAAAATATAATTTTATCATAATATTTTCCTTGTATTGATATAATCATTTTTTCATATTTAAATTAACATTTGATTAATTAGCTTAGTTAGATAAATATTCGAGATTGTCAAGATAAAGATCTAACAGTATTTTAGAATACCTTCTAATCGCCTGGAAATCCATTTTGTAGTTGGCAATCAGCACATCTCTGTTGTTCACAATGACTGTGTTTCATGAATTAAATACTCAATATATCCTATGAATTAACTCAATATATCCTCAATAGCTAACACTTTGTATCTTTCAGTGCTTGTATGTATATATTTGTTGTAAGTAAAATCATTGAAAAGCTTACGAGAAAAGCAAGAGTTGAATATATGAAATATATTTTTGTAGAATTAATATTAAAGTCAAGGAGATTGTAGAATGGTTAGCTGAGACTACTGAGAAATTAAGGAAATGAAAAAACAACCTGTTTTTTCTCTCCTATGTTAAAGGTATAGAAAGAGGAAATGTACAAAGGAAACGGAGAAAGAGAAGTGACTGTAATTCAAGAGATAAGTGAAAATATAGGATATAAAAAAGCAATATTTAAAATTTAAAAAAATTTAAGAGAAGTGCTGAAGAAATAATAGCATAACAAATCCTGAAAAATAACTACAATTATTTAGTTGCCAGGAGTACCTAAATGGTCCTTGAAAAGAGAATATGAATTTCAAATCAATGTTTTGAATGCAAAAAATTTTATCAACAATGAATATAAAGAAGCATATGAAGAAGATTTAAAAACTCAAATATGTATATATTTAAATCTAATACTTAAAAATATACTGGAGAACTAAGGACAATAGGGCTTAAGAAATGGCTCAAATTTTATTGTACATGCGTTGCATAGAGGGCCTGGGTTTGTTCTTAATATCTCATGATCTCCTGAGCACTTCCTGTTGTTATCACAAGCAATTGGCTTAGAGTAGCTGTTCAACAACATTGTGTGTGTTACTTTTTTATTTAATAGAAGGAGAAGAAGGAAGATGAGGAGAAAAACGAGAAGAAAGAAGGAGGAAAGAAGGAGGAAGACGAAAAGGGGAGTAAGAAGGAAGTAAGAGAGAAAGGCAGGAGGAAATAAAGTAAGGAAGAAGATAAACGAAAAATAAATAAAGAAAAAAGAAGTCTACATAACTTCATAATTCTACAAACTTTTTTCTTTTTGCATTATATGTACTTATACTAATCTAGACGGTTGGAGCGATAGCACAGCAGGCATTTGCCTTGCATGTGGCCGACCTGGGTTTGATTCTGCTGTCTCTCTTGGAGAGCCCAGCAAGCTACTGAGAGTATCCCCCCTGCATGGCAGAGCCTGGCAAGCTCTCCGTGGCGTATTCGATATGCCAATAACAGTAACAACAAGTCTCACAATGGAGACGTTACTGATGCCCACTCGAGCAAATCTATGAACAAAGGGAGGACAGAGCTACAGTGCTATTAGTCTAGTTTAGTTTATTATACACTTTGGGCTTATTGTGTAGCATACTGTTCCAATGGTACAAACCTATAAAAACAGTGCCACAAATGAAGTTTGTGTATTTAACCCTATTTAGCAGTATAGCACTATCCTCCCATTGTTCATTGATTTGCTCAAGTGGGCCCAGTAATGTCTCCATTGTGAGACTTCTTACTGTGTTTTGGCACATTGAATATGCCACGAGTGCTTGCCAGGCTTTGCCTTGAGGGCGAGATACTCTAGCTAACTTGCCAGGCTCTAGGAAAAATAAAATTACAGGAATAAATATTGTATGAAAAATTATAGCACTTTGTTTAGCACTTAGTATAACGGAGCTTATAGGGCTGTAATTACATTGAGCAAATCATTGAGTGGTAAGTGAAGGTGAATGCCTTGTATACTACCTACACTACAATAGACAATAAAACAGTACTGACATATGCTACACTAATAGATAACATTTTTTTCTTGGTAAAAGAAATTGTTATTAGGTTACTATAAATTTTGCATTATGAACTTAAATTTCATTTGGTTTAGAATAACATTGTTTAAAATGTAAAGAGTGCATGCAAAAAGCTTAGTTGAGCCCCTTACACTGTCTGTATTCCCAAGAAATCATTCCTGAAGTAGCTTTTGAGCAATGCAGATATATCCTTCAAATAAAAATGGCTAAATAAATAAAATGCACATTTTGTGTACCTCTGTACACAAGACTGTACATTTTTATGCTGTATGTTTTATTTATATATATTTTTTCTATTTTTACTTGCCAAAAAGTTTTGTGAAAACTGAGACATAAACACAAATGTTAGTGTAAATGTACACAACACCAGGAGCATTGATTTGACTCTCTTCCATCTCTCCATATCTTTTCCTTACAAAGGGTCTTCAGGGTTGCATTGAATTGTTATCTTACTTCATAAAATACTTTATTTAAAATTTCTTGATGAACCTATCTAATGTTTTCCTTGATGAGGTGGGTTACTCTTTCAAGAAATATCCTCATGGTTATCTCCTTAGTTTGTTTTAGTTTTTATTATGATTTATTTGTGTTTACAAAAAACACCATGAATGCTATTCTCTACTAATAAAACTTTGTTGGTTCTGGGGTCCCTGCTTTTAAAAAACTAAGGGATTTTTTTTTTTAGGTTTACAAAAGTTTTATTTTTTCTAATTCCTTCACTTAAATTTTATTTTTGTGATCTTCAATTACTCCTTCTGCAATTTTTGTTCCAATAAACTCTTCTTCAGCTATCCATTGCTTTTGCTTTTATAATTTCAAAAACTCAATAGTTAAGTCTTCAGGAATGACCTCCAAAAACTCCTCAATATAATTTTCACCAGTACTCTGATAAAATTGCTTTGCATCTCAACCAGTAACAGGTTGAATTTTGTAGTACTTTTACCCTCAGCAAACACTTTGTAGTCATGAATAAATAATTTGAATGTCTTCTTTCATATGTTCTTTTTGCAGTTTATGGTGACTCAAGATATAGCAAGTTTTATTTATTTGTTTGTTTATTTATTTATTTATTTATTTATTATTAGTGAAACACCATGAGGTACAGTTGTAGACTTACAAATTTTCGTGCTTGGGTTTTAGTTATACAAAGATTGAGTACCCATCCCTCCACCAGTGCCCATTTTCCACCACCAGTGATCCCAGTAGCCCTCCCACCCCGCCAACCCCCCCACCTCGCCCCTGTGGCAGGGCATTACCTTTTGTTCTCTCTTTCCCTTAAGGTGTTGAGTTTGCAACAGAAGTATTGAGTAGCCATCGTGTTCCATCTATAGTCTACTTTTAGCACGAATCTCACATCCAGAGTGGGTCCTCCAAACATCCTTTACTTGGTGTTCCCTTCTCTATCCGAGCTGCCTTTTCCCCCAGCATGTGCTTCCAGCTTCCAAGTCATGGAGCAGACCTCTTGGTACTTATCTCAACTATTCTTGGGTGTTCCACTCACATTTTGTTACTTTATATTCCCAAGATGAGTGCAATCTTTCTATGTCTGTCCCTCTCCTTCTGGTTCATTTCACTTAGCATGGTACTTTCCATGTAGAACCACTTGTATGTAAATTTCATGACTTCATCTTTTCTAACAGCTGCATAGTATTCCATTGTGTAGATGTACCAAAGTTTCTTTAACCAGTTATCTGTTCTCGGGCACTCAGGTTTCTTTCCAAATTTTGGCTATTGTGAACAGTGCAGCAATGGATATAGAAGCACAGATGTCATTTCAACTGTACTTCTCTGCCTCTCCAGGATATATCCCCAGGAGTGGTATTGCTGAGTCAAATGGGAGCTTAATTTCTAATTTTTTGAGAATCGTCCATACTGTTTTCCAAAAGGGTTGAACCAGTTGGCATTCCCACCAGCAGTAAAGCAGGGTCCCTTTCTTGCCACATCCATGCCAACGGTGATTGCTTTGTTCTTTTGGATGTGGACCAGTCTCTGTGGTATGAGATGATATCCCATTGTTGTTTTGATCTGCATCTCCCTGATAATTAGTGATGTAGAGAATTTTCTCATGTGCCTTTTTGCTATTCGCATTTCTTCTTTGAGAAAGTTTCTGTTCATTTTGTTGACACATCTTTTGATGGGGTTGGATCTTTTCTTCTTGTGGATTTCAACCAGTGCTTTGTATATTCTTGATATCAACCCCTTATTGGATGGGTATTGGTCAAATATCCTTTCCCATTCTGTAGACTGTCTTTGTATTTTGGTCATTGTTTCTTTTGATGTGCAGAAGCTTCTTATTTTAAGATAGTCCCATTTGTCTATCTCTGTTTTCACTTGCTTGGCCAGTGGCATGTCATCTTTGAAGATGTCGTTAGCTTCAATGTCGTGGAGGGTTTTTGCCAATGTTGTTTTCAACATACCTTATGGATTCCAGTCTGATGTTGAGGTTTTTAATCCATTTTTATCTTACTTTTGTACATGGTGTTAGGTAGAGATCTGAACCCAGTTTTTTTCATGTAGCTGTCCAGTTTTGCCAGCACAATTTGTTAAAGAGGTTTTCCTTGCTCCAATTCACATTTCTTGCTCCTTTATCAAGGATTAGATGATCATATATTTGGGTGGAGGTGTCAGTATATTCAACCCTGTTCCATTGGTCTGAGATATAGCAAGTTTCTTATTGCAATAATATATATTACAATCTTTTAAGAATTTCCATATTATTTTTGTCAGTTATAGTATTAACTGGAAAATGCACTTCTCAAGTAGCATATATTAAAAGTAGTTATGATTTCTTTATTTTTTGTTTTATTCAATGAGAGGGTATTTAAATAGGGAAAAGACCACATTGACCTTGCATTGAAAATCATCATTAAAAGAAAAGGTATAAAATAACAGTATAAAAATAAGCCAAAAAATTTAAATTGTTTTCTACATAGTATGTCATTTTAATTTCTTAAAATTCATAAGGGTCATTTGGAAGAGAAGAGCTTAACTATTTATGACTTCTAACTCCTCCTTTAATACATTGGTACTGTGTCCTTATCTATATACTCAAAAACCTTATGGTTTAAATTGTGTCACATAATAGGTTTTAGTTTGTCTTCCATAACTTATCCCAGCAAGACTTTTAGAGGAATCTAAAAAACTTGAACTTTGACATTACTTTGTCCTTTTCTAAATGGAGATACTCTCTGGTATCTATTACTCAAATTGGTAAATTTAATCAAAGGTGCATGTTTGTTCTAACAAGTAATTTTATTTCACAATCAACTCAAAGTTTCCAAAATCATTTGAGCTTGCATCAGTGTTCACAGACTCAGGATTTCCTTTCACATTTTTTTACATATAATGATTTTTTAACCATTATGCACCAGAGTTAGCAGTAAACTCAAGATTGACAATAAATATACTATAGATTTTCTTCAATATTGCAAACAGTGTTTTGTTCTGTTGTGATCCTGGTGATGAGAAGGATACATTCTGTGTCTTGTCTCAAATTCAAGTCATTAGAAGTTTCTGTATATCTGATACAGGTTGCTATTGAGTTTCATTTTTTAAATGATTTTATATACTTTAATAGACTTTATCGCATTATTTTTAATTTTATAGATATAACTATGTTAGGCAGGATAAATCTAACCTTGAAAATAATTACCTTTTTTTTGTATTTTTGTTTTCAATTTTACTTTCAAACGAGTCATTTCATATGGTTTCTTACCAGTAAAATGAACAATGGAGTTTCTATCCATATGGAACATGATAAACTAAAAATATCAGATTAAACCTGGGGTAAAATTGAGATGAGACCAGAGAAATAGGAAATGCATAAGGCTGAACCCAGGAAATTAAAAAAAACTAGAAAGGCAAAAATGACTATCTTCACTTTACATTATGAGTTTGAGGAACATCAACTATGTAAATGTATCCCTTATGAAGACCATTATTAATTGAAATATTATGTAGTAAATAACCTTCTTGAGTAGATGGTGCACATTATACTTTTGTAGTATGGCCATGAAGTATATACTATATGCTATCTATATATAGTATATAGATAATATGCTATGGTATATTATTCAGAAATATAATTTTATAAATATAAAATAATCTACTCAACACCACAAAATTTATAGTTTATAAGTAACTTAATCACCAGTTAATACAACTTAAATAATTTTCTTTTTACATTGCATTCATTAACAAGGAATAACACATGATGGATACCAACAAGATGATTGGATTAGTATGTTGGATAACATTGGGTTCTCCTTGCTCCTCCTGCAGGGAGCTTAGATTTACTGAGTTACTCTTACAACAGTGTCCCTGAGGCATACCCAATGTTATCAAGCACTAATAATCCTATATTGCTTTTCTATTTCCTTTAATGTCACTTGCATGGTTTAGCAATGCCCTTTTTTGTATAGGCTCAGAAAGACAGTTCATACTATGCTTTGTAATATAGGAGTTAACTGACTCCAAAATAATATTTTCTCCTGGGAATCCGTCATATTTATATGACTTAAGCCTCAATTGCTCTTAGTTCTTCGTACTCTAAAAGCAGGGTCCTGAGGAAGGGACTGGAAGGACTCAGTGCAAGCTGTAACCTACCCTGGCATCGAGAGGGGATGAGCAAGCACCATAAATATAATAAGTTAAGAGCATAGTCAGGGAACAAACTCTACATAACCCATAAAGAATTTAGGAAAGAATAACCTGGCCTGAGGACTGTGGTCTGAAATATATAGCAAGATGTCCCCAGGAAGAGCCAAAGTTTACTTAGTATATTTCTTACTGTGTTTATACAAAATGACTGGAAGTATTATAAGAAGTAAATTTGCTATGATTGCTTAAAAAGATTACAAGCTGAGAAAAGAAGAAAGCAATAAACCCTGGATGGAATCAAACCGCTGGGCAGATCTCCTACTAATCTAGAGTGCTGAACCCTAAAATGAGACTTTGTCCTTGAGTTAATCTCTTAGGACTTCCCCTGAAGGAGTGGCTTTACCTGTGTTTGTTGATATAACAATGCTCAACCCCACTTATGTGTATCCCCACCCTCCATGACTTCTATGTAACTATGCAGTAAGGAGAAAGCAACGATAAGAAAATTGAGGACTGGAGGAGAAGTAGAGGATTTTGAGGTATATGAGAAGACTAGGATCATGGAAGTATTCTGACTGGGACTATAAACAAGATTATGACTGTGCAGTAAGGGAGAAATCGTACTATGTTGTGGTGGTGGGAAGAGAAATAAATCAACTAACTTCCAGCCTGAGGCCTGTTTCTCTGTTCCCCCATTCTTCATCCATTAGTAACCATGGGCTGGCCAGGGGAACGGTTCTCGGCCACCAAAAAGCTTGCATCCAGCATGCCTCCACATGCTTTTTCTTTGAAATTCACAATAATGGAAGTCACTTTTATATGAGGTAAATGTCAAAGGGAATAGATAGGTGGATGGTTAGATAGATAGATAGATAGATAGATAGATAGATAGATAGGTAGATAGATAGGTAGATAGATAGATATTTGTCTTTGTGAAAATGTGTCACACATTATCACCTTGGTACAATGTATAAGAACCCATAAGATAATTCAATTATGAAAAACAATCTTGAGTGATTTTTTTTCTCCACATTTCATTTAAACACTGTGGTCTACAATGTTGTTCATGATCATTGTTTGAATATTTCAATGTCTATTCTATCACCACTTTAACCTTCCCTGAACCATTTTCTCCAATCCCCCCCCATGATAGCACCACAATAATTTATTTTCCATAAGATGGTAACAAAGTGAGCAAAAAATATTTCCTTAGAAAAGTGTTAGTGAAAATTGTTGTATCTATTTCATCATGTGGATATTAAATTCTTGTCTGAGCAATTACTAAAATATTCTTACAAGATAAGCTTCTAAGTTGTTTTTGTAATTCACAATTGGTTGACTTCTATATTGCATCTCATCCAATCTTGTGTGCTATTACTGTATTGTCAGTGTCATAGAGTTTGGAAATATCATGAAGTCACATTATCCAGAAAATTCACAGTTTTCAGCTTGCTTAGTCAAGCTGAAGTCACATTTTTTACTATCTGGTCAAGGTGGAAGCAGAGGCGAGCTATGGGTGAGACTGCTGGGACTTCTAGAAGTACATTGAATAGGGGAAGGTAGCACATCCCAATTTCGAGAAGGCATGGAGCTTTCAGCCACATGGACCTGAGTATCTGAGTTTTCATCATAGTTAGGTTTGTTAAGAGTTAAGTTCTGAGGCGATGGAAACTGGCCAGGACATGGCTACAGCTTTGGGTTTGTCTCACTTTGAATGATTTTGTAAAGATACACAAAACGGGAGTCAAAGCAATACCACAGCATTTAGGGTACTTGCCTTGCAAGCAGCCAAGCAAGAGTTGATCCCTACTACCGAGTATGGTTCATGAGTATGGTCCAGTCCCACCCAGACTGATCCATGAGCACAGAGCCAAGAGAAAGTCATAAGCACCAGTGGGTGTGTCCAAAAAAGAAACAAACTGCATACATGATGTAATAATTGTAAAAAATATTTTTTTAAAAAGGAAATAAATAACCAAAAAGATTTTATACTATCTGTAAATGGGAAAGCTGTGATATGTCATAGTTTTATACTATAAATTAACTTCCAATAAAAGATAATTAGTTTAAAAAAATTGAAAATCATTTTAAAGTAAGATAAATTCTTATCTCTTTGAATTACTTTGAATTCAAAAATATTTTTAAATACAACTTTAGTAATAAAGCACATTTCCATGGATAGAATTTTTCATAAAAATAGATTTTTAAGAGGAAATTATTAAAGTATAAAATGGTATGTGATCCAAATAATTCTGAGGGAATAAAATAATAGCACTGAAGCATTGTAGCACTGTCCTCCTGCTGTTCATCAATTTGCTTGAGCAGGCACCAATAATGTCTCACAACAAATTGTGAGACTTGTTACTGTTTTTGGCATATCAAATACCTCATGGTAGCTTGCCAGGGTTTGCCATGCAGGCAAGATACTCTCGGTAGCTTGCCAGGCTCTCTGTGAGGGGCAGAGGAATTGAACCTGGGTCGGCTGTGGGCAAGGCAAACACCCTACCCACTGTGCTGTCGCTCCAGCCCATAAAATAATAAAGTGGAAGAAATTTAAGAAACCTATTACTTCAGTTTCTTTACTTCTTTGCATATAGAATTTTCAAAAATAAAGTTACATGAGTTTTGTATATTATAAAACATGGATCATCTTTGAATTATTAAAGGAGTGACACTGACTGTAATAAAATAAAGGTAAAGGTAAAGACCCTCCCATTGTTCGTCGATTTGCTTGAGCACTCCCAGTAACGTCTCCATTGGAGACTTTGTTGTTACTGTGTTTGGCATATCGAATATGTCATGGGGAGCTTGCCAGTCTCTGCGGTGCGGGCGAGATACTCTCGGTAGCTTGCCGGGGAGCGATAGCACAGCGGTAGGGCGTTTGCCTTGCACGCAGCCAACATGTAATAAAATAAGATGAGAAAATAGCTAGACCACTTTGAATTGCAAGTAAAACACTTTTCTGTTTTGGAAGTGGGTCCTTATTTGTTTTTGAGCCACATCTAGTGATGCTCAAGGCTGCTTCTTCACTCAAGAATCTCTCTTGGAGAGCTTGGAGGATCTTGTGGTACATCTGGGATTGAATATGTATGCAAGGCAAATGCTCTGACCACAGGAATGTCACTGGTGCCCAGTAAAATAGCTTACTTGATGGGTGTTTTACATGATTTTTCAACTTCCTGAGGTTTCAATTTATATCACTGTCACTGTCACTGTCCTCCCATTGTTCACTGACTTGCTCAAGCTGGCCAAGTAACGTCTCCATTATGATACTTGTTACTGTGTTTGGCAAAGTGAATACGTCACGGGGAGCTTGCCAGGCTTTGCCATACAGATGAGATACTCTCAGTAGCTTACTGGGCTCTTCAAGAGGGCTGGAGGAATGAACCTGGGTCATCCAGGTCGGCTGCATTCAAGGCAAATGCCCTACTAGCTGTGCTATTGCTCCAGCCCTTCAATTTGTATATAGTTTATTATTATTTTTTGTTTGTTTTTAGGGCCATACCTGAAGATACTCACTCAATGATCACTGTTTGGACTCTGCACTTAGTGATCATTCCTGGAGAACTTGGAGAACCATATGAGATGGCAGTGATCAAAACCAGGGCAGTTGTGTGCAAAGCAAATGCCCTGCTCCCTCTCTGTACTATTGTTTTGAATCATTACTTTATGTATTATGGTCCAGAAACTACAAAAGAAAGAGGTTGTTTTTTGTTTGTTTGTTTTCTTTTTTGGGTCATACCAGGCAATGCTTAGTGGTTTCTCCTGGCTTTGCACTCAGGAATTACTCCTGGCAGTACTCAGGGGGCCATATGAGAAACGCTGATTGGCCACGTGTAAAGCAGAAACCCTACCCACTGTACTATCACTCTTGCCCTGAAAGAGCTTATTTTTAAGACAAAATAAGGAGTATTAAGGAAATTTCCAATACTATAAAGGTATACTCAGAAGTTTATCTTGCAAAAGAGGTATAGGAAAGAAGAAATGTTAATAACTACCAATTTTAATTGTATTAGTGCAACTTCAATCAATTGCGTTTTGTTTTGTATTTGAAATTATAGTAAACACCTACTTATTTCCACCACATTTTATTAATGTTTCTTTCCACAAAACTTGTATTACCACCATTTTAAACTATACTTTTCATATATTTGCCTTGGGAAATGAAATGACGTCCCTGTCCTTCTAAAAAGATTTTTAGCAAACAGAAAGATGAACATAAGGAAACAAATATATTACAATTGGAGCCATTAATATGACTTACTTTTCTAAATGGACATTAGAAAATATATTTCTAAGGCTTAGAATTCTAAATTCTAATTCTAAAATATATTTATAAGGCTTAGAATTTTAAAATTATAAAAAATATAAAATAAAAAATGTTTTTTCTAATTCTGATATATCCTTGCTCTCATGAAAAAATCAAAACATTTAATTTTTCTGGTTTTAGCCCATCAATTAATACATATAAAGAAATATAAGCTTACATAAGTATAATTCATACTATTCAAACTATAAATACTATGCATACTATTCTTCGTTTTACTTCTTTGAAAACACATTTTATAGAAATTCTGAAGCAGAGAATATTGAGAGACGAGAGTGTTTGTTATAAATGTATAAAATATATAACTTAGTTTTATTATTGTTTTGTTTAAACAAAGAATGGTATTGACTTTATTATTTTTTCCAGCTTATATTTGTTTTAGTTAATTAGTTTTTAAAATAGTATTAATGTCTTGTTTGGATGTTCAATTTTTGATCATTAAAGTAGACACAGGGGTCCTCTTAGTATTTAATCTGAGGAGACATATTACTGTAGCACTGTCCTCCCATTGTTCATAGATTTGCTGGAGCTGGCACCAGTAACTTGAGAATTATTGTCTCACTATTGTCAGACTTGTTGTTACTGTTTTTGGTATATCAAATATAGCACGGGGAGCTTCCAAGGCTCTGCCATAGGGGTGGGATATTCTCGGTAGCTTGCCAGACTCTCCAAGAGGGACGGAGGAATCCAGCCCAGGTTGGCCGCGTGCAAGGCAAATGATACCTGCTGTGTTATCGCTCCAGCCCATAGGGAGATATACATGAAGAAATGTTTGGAGAATCGAAATATCATGTTACTAAAATGCAGAAAGCCAAGATATGTTCTGAAAATAACTCATCCTGTTGCTAGGTCAGGACAAAAATTGAGACCTAGTCCAGGATAACTCACAAATTGGAATGATGGCCTTATTAAGAGTGAAAGATACCTCAAGGGCTAAAATTCCTTCTTCTTGACAATTCCCTCGAAATTACCCTTAGTACAAAAAGAGGCAAGTTAGTAAAAACACTATACATAATTAACTTTTCAATGCAGTTCAGAACTCTGCATTTTTGGACAAAGGTGTGATTTTTCTTGGGTGCATAATCTTTCTTTCACTCTAGGGTTTTGTTCTAACTGAGAATCCTCTGTTTTTCTTGAAACTGGGATCCTCCCTAAAGACTTTGTGCTTCATTATTGGTCTTCTGAAAATTCTTCAGTGAAAGATAAGTAGAAGTTGGGACTGTTTCTTTTCCTGTGAAGATAATAGCCTCACCTCAGCTTGAGAACTATGACTGCCCAACTAACCGGATGGCGTAGATTAATTTCCAAGTCATGCAGGTAAAATGGATCTCAGGTATAGGTTGGCAACTGGTAAGGGTGGCAGATTGTTAGCATGCATCCACAGTATGCAGAAGCTTCTATAGCCCTTAAATATTCCTGACTTTCCCAGGCAGCCACCCTACTGATTAATCTCTTTAATTGTAGCTTTAAAGTCAATGATGTAATGAAGGTATGTTTCTACATACTTCTACAGATGCATTAGAGTGGAAATGCTGGGTCAACATTTATGTGAAATACTGTTACTATGCTTTCATTTATTTAGTTTACACTCCTTTTAGCAAAGTGAAAGTACAGCTCCTTACCCACAGTTTTTCCAAGTGTAATAAGAGACCAAATCAGTAACGAAAGAGATGAAAATAATATTTTAACGACTACATGTCCTTTCTATTAAAAGTCACTTAATTTTTCTACATTTTTCATATTTTTCTTTTTAAAATACTTCATGTTTATTAGGAAGTATAGTCCTAGATTATAAGATGCGTTATTTTTTCTTTTTTTATTGTGATTTGCCTTATGATGTATGGACATCTACTTTGATAAGAAAGGGTTTTATTTTTTTAAAGAAAAATAGTTCCATCAGCTTTTTTTTTATATTGAATTTTCTAATTGGAATTAGACTTAAATCAATTTTATTTATAATCAAATAATAAATGACATTAATACATATGCCATTCTTTATAATTTTATTTTTGAAACAAATCTTTAAACCAGTGTACAGCATGTTAATAATATGATTTATAGATCAAACATTGTTTTTTTTTTGTTCTATGGTTATAAAGAGTAGTTTAGGTCTATTAATTTTCAAATTTCCTTTTGTGTCTAGAGCAGTATTTTTTTCATTAATAATTGCATCATTTTAACATTTCTTTTTAATTTAACTTAAATGAATAATATTTTTATTATTATTGTTCTTTTTTTTAAGGTCTTGGTACCACACTGTCTGTGTTCATGGATTGTTCTTGGCTCTGTTCTCAGGGTTCACTCTTGACAAGCAAGACTCGGGAAAGCATATGCAATGGTAGAGACCAAACTTCCATTGGTTGTTTGCCAGTGAAGCCCCTTACCTGCTGTACTGTCTCTTGTCCCGTTAAGATATTAAGATAAATTTTCTTTATGCATATATGCATATATCCCTCTTGGAGAGCCTGCAAGCTACCGAAGTGTACCGCCCGCACAGCAGAGCCTGGGATGCCTTCCATGGCGTACTCAATATGCCAAAAGCAGTAACAATGATGGTTCTCATTCCCCTGACCCTGAAAGAGCCCCCAACATACCACTGGGCTACACTAGCACGTGACAGGGATGAATGGAGACGTTACTGGCACCCGCTCAAGCAAATTGATGAACAACCAGGTGATTGTGATAGTGATAGTCATAGTGATGCTAATAATTATCCTATTTGCTTAATTTTATGTTGTTCATACAAATCCAACTTGGTAGAAGGATATATATATATATAGCACAGCGGGTAGGGCGTTCGCCTTACACGCGGCCAACATGGCCGACCCGAGTTCGATTCCTCCGCCCCTCTCGGAGAGCCCGGCAAGCTACCGAGAGTATTCGATATGCCAGACACAGTAACAACAAAGTCTCCAATGGAGACGTTACTGGGCCCGCTCGAGCAAATCGACGATCAACGGGAGGGCCTTTACCTTTTTACCTTATATACAAACACACACACACATATATGTACATATCTATGTTTATGATTTTTAAGGAGCATATCCAGTAGTGCACAAATATTGCATTTGACTCTGTGCTCATGAATTACTCCTTGTAGAGATTGTTGGATCATATGTTGTTCCAGGGTAGAACCTCAGTTAGCTGCTTGAGAGGTAAGTGCCTTACCTACTGTACTATATTTCCAGTCTCCAATATATATTTTTATGCGTTGTTACAGTTTATTTTCCAAATGTAGAAATCAGTGCCATTTAGCTAATATATCTGTCATTCTTATGGACATTTATTAGAAATCCCTTACTCTTTGTAAATAAATGTTTCAATAGAGACTTAGAAACTGTTTTATGTTGAGATGTTTTATTGTTGGAAGTAATTTTGAGAAACAGGATTGAAACTGTGAATAAGAAAGCAAATATAAGGAAAGGGAAGTAGATCCAAATTAAATTAACGAATCATTATTGAAATGAACAACTGGGACTCAATTTATTATAAAACCCTGTGAAATGTTATGCGTAATCAAATATCTAAATCACTATCTAAAAGGAGACAAACTTACTTAATTTCAATTTCATTAGTCTAATATTTATCCAGAGGAAATCACCTTTTATGCTATCTTTTTTTTTTGCTTTTAGGGTCACACCTCTGCGATGCACAGGGGTTACCCCTGGCTCTGTACTCAGGAATTACTCCTGGTGGTGCTTGGGGGACCATATGGGATGCTGGAAATCAAACCCAAGTTGGCCGTGTGCAAGGCAAATGCCTACCTGCTGTGCTATCACTCCAGCCCCTGATGCTATCATTTTATAAAAAAATTAATATTATAACAATATGACTTACCAAGTAATTTGTAGTACAATTGTTTCAGTCACTAAATGTTCCAAAATCAATCCCACCACCAGTGGGAATTTCCCTCCATCAATATCTCCAGTTTTCTGCCTGCCCCCTGTAGGTACAAAAAAAATTCATTTCATAGTTTTTGTTAGAACACAAAGGCAAATGGAATTATCAAAACTTAGGTCAATAGAGGTCAATGTGTGATAATTTTTATATCTCAAAGTGGTGTTACTGAAGTCCTCATCTGAGGATTTATTGTACTGGTTGGTGTCTTCTATATAATTGTGTAGGCTCGTTGAACTTCTTGGCCTTCTATGCAACTTTCCAATAAGATTTTCTATGACTAAACAAGGCTGACAGCATTCAAATTTGGAGGCGTTGAGATTCAGGATAGCAGAAACAAACATTTTGTTGGCTTGACAGTTTGATGAGGTTCAGTTGTGGAACTTAGCTGTTTCTGTATTGCAGGGTGCTGGGGGTGATTGTTTTCTGCCTTCAAGCAGAGAAGGGAATCTGCCAGCTTTCATTCCAAGGAAGGCCCAGAGTTATCAGCACTTACCAGAATACATGGAAAGATTTGATAGCATCATGTTCTTTCCTGATGAGGTGTGGAACTGGGCTTTTTCTTTGTTGGCAAGATGACAGATATAGATCCCTGGATATCTCAGTGAGCTTCTCTATAAATGCAGTTCAATGAATGAGTCAAAACTTTGATTTTTAATTATTATTATATAAAATGTTTACTATTATTAAATTCACTTGTCACTTTCACTTGTTAAATATTGATAATATTGAGATTATCAGTATTTAGAATTTCTCCAAGCATATTTCTGACTCTGTGTTTAAGAGATTACTCTTAATGGTGCTCTGGAGGATCACTGAGGATGCTGGGACAACTATATGCAGCACAGAAGATTAACCCATGTATTATTTCTCTGACCCTGGTCATCTTTCTTCAAAAGAAATGCACACATCTCCCACTAAGCCACAGTGTTTTAAGAAAATAGCTACTCAGTTAGTGCTTGAACCCGGGACTTGGGTTTCTCCGTGTACGTGGCGTCCTGTAGGACCTTGGGATGCTCACCATCTCTGAGCCTCCTCCTGTTTGTATCCAACGCTGTGCCGAGTCTTCTTCCTCCCCCAAGTCAATCAGTGCTCAAACCCAGGACTTGGCTTTCTCCACGTACGTGCCCCAGGGGTCTTCTAGGACCCTGAAATGCTCACCATCCCTGAGCCTCTTCCTGTTCATCCTTAACACTGTGCCTGGTCTTCTTCCTCCCCCAGGTTGTAACCTCCACAGATAACAGGTACCTGTAGGGGGCATGGACTCACTATGAAAGAGAGAACCCTAATTAACAAAATCAGCAATGAAAAAGGGGATATCACAACAGAAACAAATAAAATTCAAAAAGTCATCAGAGACTACTTTGAAAGTCTGTATGCTTCAAAACAAGAGAACCTATAAGAAATGGACAGACATAGAAAGATTGCATTCATCTGAGAAATATAAAGTAACAAATTAGGAGACTAACACCCAAGAATAGCCAAGATAAGTACCAGGACAAAAACTCCATTGCTTGGAGGCCAGCAACACATGCTAGGGGAAAAAGCAGCTCAGATAGAGAAGGGAGCACCAAGAAAAGGGTGTTCGGAGGATCCTCCCATGATGGGAGATGCAAGCTGAAAGAAGACTATAAACCGAACATGATTGCCACTTAATGCCTCTTTTACAAACCACAGTACCCAAAAGGATAGAGAGAACAAAAGGGAATGCCCTGCCACAGAGGAGGGATGGGATGGGGGCGGGGGGGCTAACGGGGGGGGGGGAGGGATCCATTTCATCTTGTTTCTTCTCTTGTTTCATGGCATACAGACTTTCAACATAGTCTCTGATGATCTTTTGAATTTCTTTGGTTTCTGTTGTGATATCCCCCTTCTCATTTCTGATACGGTTTATTAGGTTTCTCTCTTTCTTTGTGAGTCTTGCTATTGGTTTATCTATCTTGTTTATTTTCTCAAAGACTCAGCTTTTGGTTTCACTGATCTTTCTGATTTTATTTTTTTGGTTTCCATATCATTTATTTCTGCTCTAAGTTTTATGATCTCTTTCCTTCTTCCTGGTTTGGGCTCCTTTTGTTAGTCCGTTTCTAAAATCTTTAGCTGTGAAGTCAAGTTTTTTATGTGGGCCCTTTCTCCTTCCTGAGAAATGCTAGTGGAGTTATAAGTTTTCCCATTACCAGGGCTTTATCTGCATCACATTGATTCTGGTATGTGGAGAAACCCTAGTCCCAGGTTTGAGCACTGAGTGACCTGCAGGAGGAAGATGACCAGCACAGCGTTGGGAGCAAGCAGGGTGGTGAGTTTCCCAGGGTCCTAGAGGATGCCTGGGGCCCATACACGGAGAAAGCCAAGTCCTGGGTTCTAGTACTGACTCTGCATAACAGTTCTTAAGTGCTAAGTATAATTCTTCCCAACATATTGATTCTGGTGTTAGACAATCTTTCCTGAATCCTAAAATAAAATCACTTTATAGAAAAAAGTGAGAACATTAGAGTTCTGGTAGGACCACCGAATATCTTAGAGTAAGTGGCTGTATTAAAAACAGGCAGGGTGATCATTTACCTTGGAGTGCATCCATTTTTCTGTCCTGGAAAGAAAAACTTACATTAATCTTAAACAACGATTATTAGTCTGTGATATTATCATCATAAAAAGAACCCATAAATTGAAAATTGTAGAAATATCTGTATAATACCTACACATTAGAAATGTTCTTAGTATGTCACAGTAGTCTGTGTTTTAACATATCTGCCAAGTGTTGGTGTATGCCCAATAATGCAAACAGCTGAGAATAAACATTTACTCTCAATTTGTTTTAGATGGGAAAAAATACTGATACTGCAAAAAGTAGGTATCCCTGAGTGCTCTTTAATTATATAACAGTTCAGTGGACTTCTGACTTTTATACTAAATGCTGTGGGGAACTCATGAAGGGCGAATGAGGTAAATAAACCTGAGAGCAGAGTGATACCACCTCCTGCCTGACCACTTCAGTCTCTGGAGAAACACCTAAAAGGGTAAGATCTGGTAAGTTGGTCACAAATCCATGTACAGCATTTATGCCAGTATCTTACCAGTCTTAGTCTGCAGTTGTCAAATTTCATCAAAGTTCGTTTGATTTACTTATATGAGGACTGTCCCCACTATCTGAGATTTTTGGAGTTGCAACCTTAATCTAAGCTAGAAAATGCTTATTTCAGGAAAAGAAAGTTAATTCTATCTTCTGGCCAGGCTCACTGTCTTTCCTCAAGGAAAATGATTTCAGGAGGAGATGAATAGTGAAGAGCACAATACTTGCATTAGAAGGGCCTTATTTAGTACTTTGGTTAACTTACAGTACAGTGACCTGGTAATTTCTTCTTGGTTTTAATATTTCCTAAGAAACTCATTACCCGATAGTTTCCTATCCATTTGCTTGCAACTATATATCAGAGCAAATTTTGTAGAAGAACCTAAACAACTAAACACTTGTATATTCAGAGATTACCTCAATAAATAATAGATAAACCAATGATTGCAATATTTTAGATGATTTCATATATCACTCCTTGCACTTCTGCATTGATTTCACACTTGCTTCCCATAGTTAAATTGTAATCAAACATTAGTTTATCTTTTGGAAAGAGTGTCATGTAAAAAAAAAAAACACTAAAAAGAGATCCAACGACCATTCTATAGTAGTACAAACTTGGAGTTCTACTTTTGGATTCAGAAAGCAAGTGTTTACAACAATCAGTATTCCATGAGTGAATGTGTGACCTTGAAGGTCTGGTTCCACTGCAGCAAGAGGACCAATTAATTGAGAAACATGGTGACAGGTCAAGAAAGAGCTTTATTACGACCAAGCTGACAGATTGGAGATGGTGTACTCACTTCCTCAAATTAACTATGTTGTTTCCACGCTCACAAGAAGCAGTTTTTGTAAGAAATCAAGAACAGGGAAGCACATTTTAGAAGGGCGACTTTCAGACTTTAGAGTGCCAGAATGGTCAATAAATTCTCTTGTGTCCTGGTCCCCTGAGGCAAGCTCTTTTGTATTTGAAAATCTAAAGAAAGATTTCTGATTAAGGATTCAACCAGTCTTTTTTTAGGCTTTTGGGAGAAGGACAAGATAAGGGCAACTATCCCTTCACAGAAGATCTTGCTGGGTTTTAATTTTGAAGTCAGATAGTAAGTTATTTGGGGCTCTTTTTACACATGTGATCGCTGAAATAATAATGTCTATGCTGAATCAAAATCCCTTATTGTTTGAGATTTTCTACTTTGCCATTATGGAAGCAGTATTACCTATAAAGAAAATTATTTTAATACAACATAGTTTATTCTTTCCTATTAACTAATTATTTAAAAAAAAACTTTTAACAGATACATTTTATTCTAGGGTTACTATCATTCTAGCTTGGGATATGTTAATTTTTTCCCCTTAGTATATTGTCTTTCTCTCTTTTTCTCAATCTCTCTCATACCACATTAACATTAGAATTAATATATTCCTTGAATAAAACCACTTTAATTCACACAGAAACAAAAAGACACTTCGAAACAGAAAGAGAGAGGAAAAAGAGAAAGAGAAAAATGTGTGTGTGTGTGTGTGTGTGAGAGAGAGAGAGAGAGAGAGAGAGAGAGAAGAGAAATGACTACCATAGAGGTAGGCTAGGGGGGGAGTTGGTGGGTGAAAGGGAAACTAGGGACATTGGTGCTGGGAAATTACACTGGTGGAGGGATATGTGTTGGAAACATTGTATGCCTGAAACCTAATCATGTACAGCTTTGTAATGCTCTATTTCATGATGATCCAATAAAAATAAATAAATAAGTAAAGATTTTTTAAAAAACTCTAATATATGTGTATGCGAACTTGTTCCTATCAGTATGCTTGTGTATATGTATGAAATACTTAGAGTAATTATTTTCTCAATGCATTGAATAAATTATCTTCTATTTGGTATTATTTTCTTGTGAAAGCATAACATTGAGTTAAACATTATATTAATGTATTTAATGAAAAACTGTGTCATCTATTGTCAAGTGACGCTTTGAAATGATATTTTTATTCTAAATGCACTCATATTATGTGCATTTAATTTTTATTTTAGTTGTTTTTTCAATTGTTTTTTAAAATTATTTTTATTGTGGTCATTATTTTCAACAATTTTTATTTTTAATTTTTAAAAATGAAACTGACGTTGTATTTAAGATCACATATTCTTTAGGTGTGTATCACTATAACCAATATTTATTCTTTTCTCTTTCATTGCTTTGTTTTACTATATCCTGTTTATGGGTGAGATCTTCTGGATCCCATTTTGAAGTCATTGGGCCCCTACAGTATCTTGTGTGAGGCAGAGAGAGATGAGAACTTTCTTCTGATCTACTTCTGTCACCCCAGGACCTGATGGGAAGGTTAGTAATGATAAAGCCTCGAAGGTCAGTCCTAGGCCTTATCCAGGGTTTATAGATTCTTTGTCTTTCTCACAGAAAGGAATTTTATCATTAGATGAGCAGTGAAGTAAAAACAGTTTTTCTTCTCAAGGTTTTTAAGAAGGGGAAGGAGAGAGAAAGTGAGAGAATATAATGTGCTCAAGGGACGACAAGGGTTTCTTCAAAGATAGAGAGCACTCCTATATGCATCCTAGTATTAGGTATGGAAGTACACATCTCAAGATGGAAGATGTAGACAGCACATGTGCTCAGGTACCACCTGTGCTCCAACACTTGGGAACAGGAAGCACATGTGCTCAGGTACACATGCGCATGCTTTCTTCATTCAAGGTGACTTTTATAGGGTTTCTTCAACCGGCCCCAAGTGGAGCTGCTACCTAGGTAAAGTCCATTGCTAGGGAACTATAAAAGGGTTCAGAGTGGTCATGGCCTTCTTTAAAATTCCTTCCCTGGCCTTTTGATCCTGCTGGAGCTTCTCTTGGAGGAGGGGAGTCTAGCCTTCTCTGGTCTGTTACTGACACCAGGAAGATCTTATCAGGCCTAGGCTTTATTTCTTGCAGCTTCAGGTCTATTGGATTTATTACTTCTCAGAAATTCCATTCCGATGGGAGCCCTTCCCTGTCTACTTGTCTACATCAATTTAACTCAATTAGTTTGATCCTATCCATTTCTATTCATGTTGATGATGGATTTTGTAATCATGAGCCCATGTACCATATTTTCTTTATTTATCCAGCAGTTGGAGCTTTGGCCATTGTAAAAAAAGATTGGAAGTTTGTATGTATATGTATACATACATATGTATACATACATATATACATATACACATATATATGTGTATATATACAAAATATATTAACTATATATATACTATCTATAGTTATATATATATATATATATATATATGTTTGTGTGCATATATATGTAGCACTGTAGCACTGTCCTCCTGTTATTCATCAATTTGCTCAAGTGTGCACCAGTAACATCTCATAACAAATTGTGAGACTTGTTACTGTTTTTGGTATATTGAATATGTCACAGAGAGCTTGCTAGGCTTTGCCATGTGGGCGAGTTATATATATTTTCAAAAGACCCAAAAGGCCAATTAAAATGTGTGTGTATGCCTATAATACAGAATATTTTTAATTGTCTTTTTGGGTTTTTTGGAAATTTACTTAGGGGTCTGCTCATACTTTAAATATATTTATATTTTTCTACCTCTTTTTATCATTACGTATATTTTCAATTTTAATAGAAAATAAATACTGTACTATTTTAACCTTTCTTTTCTTTTCTTAAAATAAAAATTCTGTTTTATCCTTCACATTACAACAGCAACTTTTTACATGATTCATCAATTCCTCTCCATTTTTATTAACCACTAATTTGGTTTCAATATGGTACTGGAAATTCTTGCCTTATCAATTACACAAGAAAAAAAATTAAGAACATCCATATTGAAATGGAAAATGCTAAACCCTCACTCTATTCAAACAATATGCTACTTAGAAAATCCCCAAAATGCCACAAAAGCAATCATAAATGAAATAAACCTCTGCAATAAAGTGTGGGGGTTCAAAATCAATGCACAGGAACCCCGTATTTTCTATATAAATAATGCAATAGAAGAAAGAGAAATTTTATAACAACTGTTATAACAAATGTTGACTGTGAATGTTCAAACTTTATATAAAGCAATATAGGCATTTCTCAAAAATCTAGGAATTCATTTTTCCATATAACCATGTAATTCCACTTCTGAGAGTCTACCCCAGAGTTCAAAAGCACAACTTAGAAAATAAAACTGTATTTCTATATTCATGCGGCACTGTTTACAGTAGTCAAAATCTGAAAGTAAACCAAAAGATGAATGGATAAAGACACTGTGTCACATATACATAATGGAATACATAAGTTGTAAGAAAAATTAAAATAATGGAATTTGCTTTCATGTGGATGGAAGTGAAGAGCACTAGGCTATGTGAAAGTAGTGTGTAGTACAGGGATAAACAGAATGATTTCTCTTATATGCCAGCTATGAAGAATGCCCAAATTAGGCAGAAACTGAGAACTTGAAACTTAGGTGAGGAGGGTGGATAAGGCACCCTGGACAATGGTGGATGGAAGTGGACAGAGACATGTGTGGTTCTGAAATATTTCATCTAAGAAATACTATCTTTAACAGTTTGTAAATCACAGTGCCGAAAATAAAATTAAAAATTGAAAACAAATCACATAACTTTAAAAATTATATACATATAATTTTAATGTCTTTCTAATGACCATATCAAAATACCCCTAGTGTTCTGAAATTCAATATTTTTATTATGTTTTTGTGGTGCTGCAGAAATATTACTCCTGACTCTATACTCTTGGGCTGGAGCGATAGAACAGCAGTAAGGTGTTTGCCTTGAATGTTGACAGCCCAGCTGACCCGGGTTCAATTCCTCCGCCCCAATTGGGAGAGCCTGGCAAACTACCTAGAGTTTCTCGCCGGCACGGCAAAGCCTGGCAAGCTACCTGTGACACATTCTATATGCCAGACAGAGTAACAGCAAATCTCACAGTGGAGACATTACTGGGCCCACTCAAGCAAATCAATGAACAACTGGAGGACAGAGCTACAGTCCTATTCACTGCCCAGGGTCACTCCTAGTGGTGCTATGGGGAACTTATTTAGTTCCAGGAATTAAATGGGATCCACTACATGCAAAGACACAAGCTATATCCTTTACTACCTTTCTGTACCTGAAGTACAATGTTTTTACAAGGTTTTGAAATTAATACTTTAATTTTTTTCAATACAGAGAAAACGTCTTTAATTAATAGTTCAAAATTTAGAAAAAATATGGATCAATTTAACTTAGTATTTGTCATGGTGTATTGCATCATATTACTTCTTTAATGAATAATTGAAAACTTCAATTTGCTCTAGAAATAATTTTTTTTATATTTAAACAAATGTTTCCTTCTATGCACATGCTTACTATTGTTGTATGTGATTTCAATGAAGAAGATGACAGGGAGGTAATCAAATATATATAGAGAAAAAATGCTATGAATTTTCTGTTCTACTTACTCTGGACATCCAGGGAAATGTCTGAGAGTATTAGTAATGGTAACATTCTCTATGAGCCCCTGAAAAACTTGGGTGTCGCCATCCCTACTGGGTGGCCATCAAGCTGATCCTATTGTCCATTTGATCTATATAGAGAAATGTGGGCATCTCTGAAGGTGAGGATCGTGAATGATTTTTGATAAGGGTTATCCATGGCTATTCTCCAAGTAGCTGTGGTCTAAAGTCCTTTGCATACATAAAAGTGAATCAAATTGCTTGTCAAAACGAATGAGACTTGTATTCCTGATAGTCATCTTTCAGATTCTTGTGACAAAACCATATTTTCTTTCTCCTGTACGATCCTTCCCAGAGGGTTCACCTTTCTTTGAGTAGAGTTGATTTTCTGTATCTCCAAATAGCTCAGTATCTTCACAAAGGTGTTCAGGTCTTCAGAATTTTTGTGCTCTTTCAGGGAATATGACAAGGCAATTTTTTAAATTATTATTTGTTTTATTACTGCTCCCCAAAACATATTACCAGTCATCCTATCTTATGTATTTCCATCTACTTACATGTGATATTAACATAGTTTCATTTAAATAAACTGTGCTTGTATTTTTTTATAACTTGCCACAACAATCTTTGCTTTCTATAGTTTCTTTTGCATTTTTTAATGAAAACTTGATTTCCATTTGTTCTACCATTTTACTATTTTTTCATTTACTGAGTCAGCTAATTATATCTTTTAATTTTTCCTAAGTTATTTCATTTCTTTCAGGGTCAGGGGAGTGAGACCCATTGTATTTATTGCTGCTTTTCAATTCCACCATTCTTCCTGCATTAACATATGCTTCAGAAACCTGGGCCCTATGAAGTCAGGTTGAAAACTCTATTTGGGTCTCCCAAAGAGGAATCAAAAGAGCTATGCTTGGAGTATCACGCTTCACTCAAGTGAGAGAAAGAATCAGGAGTTCCAACCTCCATTGACGATCGAGAACCAGGGATGCTGTCTCTTTTGCCAAGGCTTCAAAAATCAGATGGGCTGGACATGTAATGAGATTTGGAGACGACTGCTGGACTAGAGCCATTACTGGCTAGATTCCATGGGACATCAAAAGATCGCGTAGCCACCCACCTATGAGATGGTCAGACTTCTTCATCAAGACCCTGAACGATCAGTTTGAGGCTCTTCATGTCCCTGGAGCGAGCGGACGCCATTGGGCTACACTAGCACATGGCAGGGACAAATGTAGACATTAATGGCACCTGCTCCAGCAAATCGATGAGTAACAGAATGTCAAGTGATCAAGTGATCTCGTTTCTAGTATGAGATTTTTCCTAAAAAGAGGTATAATTACCATTTATGAAATATTTTCCAACTACACCTACCACAATATTTTTGTGATATGTTCGTAAAGTTTAATATTTTATTTATAATGATTTGCTCTTTATTAATTAGTCAATTAATCACGAGGGGTTTTGATGAAACCTGATAATATTCAGGGACAATTCTGGAATATGTTCTCAGTCATAACTCTTATTAGTGCTTAGAGAAATATAATGTAATGTCAAGGATCAATTCAGTACTGGCTGCAAGAAAGGTGAATAACTTAACCCCATACTATCTATAAGCCTCACTCTAGACCCTCTGTTTAATTTTGTTTTTTTTTTTGCTTTCTTTATATATTAATGCTTTTTGAATAGATTAAATTTCTTGGCACACTTTGTAAAAAATTTTTCAAGAAAGGAGAAACATCTGAAACTAAAAATTAATAACTATAAAACATTTTGTAGCTTTATAAAATTAGATTATTTTACAATCACGTTTTTCTGGTGGTTTCTTTATGTGGTTATAGTTATATTTTTATAATCCAAAATAAATGCAGATAATATCAGGTATCAAGTTTTCTAAACCTTTGTAATCTTGATAGGTGTTTCTGAAAATATGGATAGCTTTAAGTTTTATTTTAGACTATTTTTGCCAAGTATTTTGACTGCCAGGTCCTACAGATAGCATATCGTGTGAGTAAGGCACTTGCCCTGTATATAGAGGAATTCAATCTCTTGATCACATATGATGCCCCCAAGCACTGCCATAACTTGAACATTTAGTTCAGCTATGCTTGAGTAGAGAATTATAAGCAAATCCTGAGCAGTACTGATATGCACATCCTCAAATCTCCTAATTATTTTTTTGTTTTTGTGGGGAGATCTTTTTTTCTGTGGGGGGAGGAAATTATGTTAGTCATTCTCTGACAAGTATGGAATGATGTACCTGCTTATTTTTTAAATTTTCTTTCACAGTTTTTGTGTATTTTTACACAAGCACAACTCAACATGTAAACATGTAAACATGTAACACAACTCAATTTTCATTAGTAAATATTCTCAGAATATGAAATCTAAATAATACATTAGTTTGTTATGCTACACCTGTGATCAGTGTTCATTTTTTTGATATTCATATTACATTTATGTGCTATCAATTGAGTAGGGAACTATCACATATTTCATGGCCACATATTTGGACAGACACTTGGTTGAAGAAATATATTTGATTTCATACTCAAATTCACAAAACCATTAGAGATTCTTAGGAATTACTATGAAATAAACTATTATCTTTTTTAAATTTTAGCAAAATTTAGTGAAGAAAATACATTAAAAAGTAGGTGTTAGGTTTGTCTAAGTTATTAGAAATGAACAGAAGTACAAAATATATATAAATATTTGATATATAGATAAAAATATATTCTTAAACTTCAGATTTATCATATAAGTGTTTTCTGAGGACACAATTTTAGAACAGTTAATAAATACATGGCATAGTTGCACTTTAGAATGAAAATAATGATATCAAAAAGGCAAATAGCACATTTAGATTCATATAATACCAAAAATTTTTTAGTTCATTTATGTGTTTATTAGATTGTGTGATCCAGAAGTATTTTATAATATTATTTCATTCTAGGGGATAAGTGATAGTTAATTTATATTCAGTAATTTGCAGTTTGAACAATTATATGTAGAGAATTGATAAATGAATTGTTATAAAGATTGCAAAAGCACCCTGAGGTTATGATACTAGATTTCATTATTGATTTTATACCATTTAACATGTTTATTAATGTCTTTGCAGAATATAAAGGAAGCATTCTCATTTAATTCACAAAGGAAAAAAGAATCAGTTTTGTTCTTAATATCTTATGCAATAAATTTAATTCTGAAATGTTCTTAAGTTGTGAAAATAAACTCATGTAGAAAACCAGTAACGCATATAAACTAAAATATATAGTTCGCAATATAACTTATTAAATTAGAAATCCTGTTTAAAATATATCTATGTCTAAAATAAGTCCAAGTTCTCCTTGAATCTTTGCTCAGAGTTGAATTATAAATTAAAAAAAAATATTAGACAGTAAGAATCAACGTTATTGTATCCAAACCTTGGTGCACTGTGCTGACAGGAAATAGAAATCTCAAAGTAAAGCGTCTAACAAGTAAAATAATCCCACTGTATTTATAATGTACTATTCTATACCTACAGCAGATTCAAGTTTCCAGGGAAAAATTGGTCTATTAATACAGAATTTGAAATTTCTGCCCCAACTATCCGGTGCTGAAACCAGTTCTACCATTTCATGACTCAATAGTTATGGAGGAGTATCATATTAACTCTCTTTGAAGAGTGAAATTAATAATGTTTTACAGTAATACTGTTATTTTATGACAACTTGAATCTGGAAAAAAAACACTAATTTGATTGGTACAGGATAAAGCAGTTAATGGTTCCAAGTGGTGCCAATATTATTAATCTAGAAAATAGTATTGTTTGCAAATAGAATTAATATAGAAATTTAATTTTATTTTTACATCTCATTTAAAAATAAGTTTTATAATAGCTTTAAGTTTAGTTTGTTAAATAAATAAAAATGTGGATTGAAAATAAAAGCAAAGTGGAATAGCAGCAGATAATATCCTTGAAGCAACAGAGAATTTCTTCTCTTTTCATAGAGCTGCAATTCTTGTGTTTTATAGAAAATAAAAACAAAATCTCAAATTCTCAGTATCTAAGTCAGCAGCTGGATCCATCTTGTCTCAATTAAAAGTCAATAATGGATTCTAAACACAGAAACAATTAATGTAGATAATTCATAAATAACAATTATATTAAACAAAAATATGATGTATGCTATACAAGCATATGATGGACAAAAATCATTTTTAATTAAGTTAATCCATAGAAATCTGACGTTATCTTATCTCTACTTAATTCCAATTAGTCACTTGCAAATTTTAGATTCCTTTTGTATTTTCAGTCTTTATCAGGCATAATGTTAAAGGGGATGGATAATTGCAGTTAGGAACATGTATATTGGCAGAAATTATTTTTATGTCACTTAAATTACTTAAGTTTTCATTGAGAGTTTGTCTTCTATTTCTGACAAAGGAGTTACAATGTTTTGAAACTTAGTATAATGTTTAGTGTGCATTCCCAATGTGTAAGGATTTTCAATTTTAAAATAATTATTAAAGTAATTATTGCCCTCCTACATTATTAACATTAATTTACAAATATTTCTAAATTATAATCACACATTATTTAAACATTTCCAGATTATCTTGTAAACTGACATCATATTTGATAAATTATTTTGTGTTTCAAAAGGAGAGTTTTAAGTAGATTTTTGATGTAATGTTTCAGACCCATATTTACCAATAGAACTATTTATTGTTATTTATTATCTGGTCATGTTTCTGACACAATCCCTGGCTCTTAATAAACAGATGGTGACTATTAATTGTTGATCTGCTGTGTCATTCTAATAGAGCATCATTCATTATTCAGGTGCCAGATATGTCTCTGACAGATGGAACATCAGAGTGGCTAATGTCAGATAATATGAGCATTGCAAGAATGATAGTGATGTGTTAGCTGTAGCTTTCACATTTGGAACTATAGAAGTCATCTTGGCAGCACCGGAGATGCTGCAGAAAATGGCTGGGTGTCTAAGGCCAACCAAGCAAATGGCTGTCAGTCAAATTATTTAGAAGTACAGTACATTCAAAACTTAAAAACTGGCCACTGTATATTTCCATATTAACCCAACCCTAAAATTTGTTAAGTCCATATGCTTTATTCTGTTTGCCTTGTTTTTCATGTAACATTTAAGATAAGCGGACATCTGCTAACTTTGGCTCAGAATGCAACATGCACTTATTCTCATTCACTTGCTCTCAAAATAAATTTTTACTAACAACAACAACAAAAACAACAAAAAAAGTTTTTTTCAGAATGCTGCAGGCATAGTTAATCATTTCATGTAATTCATGTGTCTAAAGAATATTTTGATGATTTTTTTGTGGGCTTTTCAGAGTTAAAATTGTAGTGTACTTCCTCTCTGAATTCTCTGAACAAAATGCCCTAAAGCATCACCAAGAACAAGCTGCTCTTTGGCATAAGCCATTTGACGTTCATCCTACTTCCAGAAACACGATTCATCTGGACTATAACATCTCACAGAATTTTGTCATAAGCTAGAGATTTTACCTTCTAGCATTGTTTCCCCATATATACCTCTGGACCTGAATATAGACATCCTTAAACCTGACCTTCATTTTTGCAGAGATCATTGTGTAAAATTTATATAGCTGAGGCATATATGATTCGTATAATATTTAATTGTTTTATTTGTACTTGATTAATAATAATTACAACTGACATATAAAAATACTAATTCATGTATACTTCTTAATGTTCAATATATGTTTTCTGTGTAAGAGAAAAGCTGATATTACAACACATTTCATGATGGTAAATGGAAGAGTTTCCACTTTAACTGCCATATTGTACTACTGAATTCTAAGTTCTGTAGTAAATTGACAACTAATTTGGAAAATAATTTTCTTATGATTGAAACTTTAATATTTAGTCTCTACTTTCAGATATGCAATATAGTATGTTTATATTATAGTTGAAGGTTTTATGATATCTGACCATGTTTTGATAATTTATATTAACTCTAAGTATCTTACCTTTAAATTTTAGTCACACATACATTTCTTTCACATTTCATTATTTTTGTTGCTGTTAGTTGCAAGTTTAAATAATTTAGCAATGCTAAATTATGATATGAAGGGTTGTTGCCTTGTTATTTAGTGACTATGAAATCTCTTTTCCTTCACTGCTTGCTGTCATGTTCTAAAATCTCACTTTCTGGGCTGGTACTTTAAAATCTTGTAATGTTTTAAAATCTTACTTTCTGACAAGTAACTTATTTTCTGTTACCTGGGGAAAAATATTTTCTTTTCAAATGTGTGCTAGACCTTTAACAGTTTCTTGTTTCAACTTTAATCACTGTTGAGGAAGCCGAAGGAAAATAATAAATAATTTCAGTGTTTATGGTGTCAGATGTAATAATTTAGAAGAACAAATATCAGATAAAATTTATGAGTAACTGTAATTTTCATGAATTAAATTAGGACTTTAGAAATTTTCCATTAAAGTTCAGAAATGTTTTAAATTGCCTGGATATAGGCCCTCCCGTTGATCGTCGATTTGCTCGAGTGGGCCCAGTAACGTCTCCATTGGAGACTTTGTTGTTACTGTGTCTGGCATATTGAATCCTCTCGGTAGCTTGCCGGGCTCTCCGAGAGGGGCGGAGGAATTGAACTCAGGTCGGCCATGTTGGCTGCCTGCAAGGCAGACGCCCTACCTGCTGTGCTATCACTCCGCACAGTGGGTAGGGCGTTTGCCTTGCACGCAGCCTGGATATATACTTCATAATATATTTTTAATTTGTATGTTCAAATCCATATTATACATTATTTCACAACTTTATTATTCATTAAGTTATTTATTAAATATCCTTATTTTATTAACAATATTAGATCTAACGTTTCTAAAAAATATTACTTTTACAAACTTTTAAACAGATGATCATCCATTTTGCTCAATCCAAATTTTCTGGAAAGACATGCTTGACAATTGTCGTTTTTAGTAAACATTTGCTTGAAACAGCACAGTATCTGATTTGAGATAGGTGAAGCAGCTGTTTTAGCTTCAGAGAAAAATATTGCCAAAAAGAAATTGTGTCCCCAAGGTGTGGGCTGAGTTACAGCTTTAAAAAATTAAATTAGCCCAGCACACACTTGGCTCCCATGCTACTTGGCTTCCTTGCACCATGGCCCTCCACCATGGCTTCCTATTTGTTTGGCCCAAACTCTTCTGTAGTTTATTGACAGAAGCATGATAAATCACAGTTTCCACTGGGCACCATACCTGCTTACACGGTTTTAGTCTCTGTAAGAGAGCCAACAGACGTGCCTTCTGATGGAGTACGCTGAGATTGGTTTTTTAGAAGCTTAGAAATCAGTGCTTCATGAAATAAATTATCTTTAATCTAGATGGATATTCACAAACTATTTTTAATTTAGATAGTTATTCTTTGGGATTTAAAATTATGACCTCCTTTGCTAATAGCTGCATATATGAGTCTTGGCTGTCATTCACTCATCTTCGTATGATGCTCACATAATCATATTTTTGCATTGAAGAAATGATAATTACACACTCGGAAGATGAATTTTCTGACTTAATTTTCCACAAAACATTTTTAGCCAATGTTAATTTCTTAAACTAGCATGTTATTTCTTTACAGTAAATAATTGAAATAAATTTAAGTCAGAAACAATTGAGGTAAATTGCATCCGAGGTTTATGTAATACCATGAACTCATTTTATTAGCAAAAATAAGTATTAATTGATTTAAATTATGCACACCATTCTATACTTACCAAAGGTTGTCGTCCAATTAATTTGGGGGTACTCCCAGGTTCTTCAGAGACCCCAGGTGCCCTCCTGGCTAACCAGGTTGGTATTTTGATGGACGGGTTTGAGAAAGTGGCTCTGTTTGGGTCCTGCAGTGCTGTGGAGTGTAGATGGTATATGCAGGATTGAAGGGGCACAGCATTCAGCAATCTGGGGCCTCCTGTGCTGCAGCCAGTGAAGTTCAGGAAAGAGTGTTGTACTAGAGACTTAACCAGGGTTGACAGCTTGCAAGGCCTTATCTCCTCTACAAGCTCTACTTCCTCCAAAATAAAAGTTTAATAACATCACACTGTCACACTGTCCTCCCATTGTTCATCGATTTGCTCGAGCGGGCCCAGTAATGTCTCCAATTTGAGACTTGTTGTTACTGTGTTTGGTATATTTAATACATCACGGGTAGCTTGCCAGGCTTTGCCATGCAGGCAAGATACTCTCGGTAGCTTGCTGGGCTCTCGCAGAGGGGCAGAGAACTCGAACCTGGCTTGGCCAGGCTGTCTGTGCGCAAGGCAAACGCCCTATAGCTGTGCTATCGCTCCAACCCTTTAATAACATCATGACCTGTATTTATGAAAAATTTAAAAATAATCTGTTATATGATACTTTAACATGTTAGCAAAATAAAATCAGTTACTATGGTCATTTTTATTATGATGTAATCAAATCACAATGTAATATTATTTTTAATATATAAGGCAACAGGAGAGAATACTGTATGTTCAAATTGGTATTAATGAACAAAATGTGTTTTCATTGTAAATTTATAAAAACATTGCTTTTTGTTAAGAAATCAGTTTGGAGAATAATGTCACCGACATTTATTTAAATGCTCAAAATGTGACACATTATATTAGGCATCACAAATACCTGCTTTTATTTAATTTCAGATATAAAACTGTAAGGAAAGAATTATTACTGTCATTGTGCAGATAAAAAATTATAAGTGCAATTAGAAGACTAGAGAATTTAAATGTTACCCAAGCAGTATTATTCAGGTTTTTAGTGGAAAGACTGAAATTTGAGTCCTGTTGATTAAAGCAATAAATTCAAATATGCAATAGCAAAACTAAATTTTATATTAATCTTTTGTTGATTTTACTTTTAAATTGTGTTACTCAGTCTTAAAAGCTAATTGACTAAAATTCACCTATAGTGTTTGAGACAAAACAGACGGAATGGTCTTGCAGAAACATAACATTAATGAGGTGAGTAATTTTATTTTCCTCTCACAATGTGTGTCTTTGAAAGTAAATTATTTCAGTAATGCAATTAACCAAAATTAATTTACATAAGATATAAAGTTAGAGGATAGGTGAAGAATTCTTCCACTCAATATTTTTGTTGATATTTTGGAGGATGAGCAGAATGATTTGCTTATCTTTCTATGAATTGATTCCAGATCACTCTTAGGAAAATGTTATTTTCAGCTTTACAATGAGCAAGTCTTAATTATTTACTGCCGTTATGAACCATTGAGTGGAATATTATGACACATGTTTAGTGTAAAACTTTATAACTTATACGATGAACCATTTATATTATTTTATTAACTGTATTTCATGAGCTTGTTCTTTAGTACTTTGACATAGTTAACTAATGGAGTATGATTAAGAAGATATATTAAATATTCTTTTGTGTTTAAAGAGAAGTCTGAAACACTCATTTCAATTAATACGTAAGAAAAGAAGGTGACCTCAATAAGTTACAAAAATTTCACTTCAATCTTTTAGAGTTTTTCTTAAAAATAAAAATGAGAACTTCCCACTACACCTCTCTTTTTGATAATCAACTTTATTGAATTCTGATTTTTACGTCAAATTTACTTTAGGGACAGAAATATTATTGATTTGTGAAAAGATATGTACCTTTATTTTATATTAAAATTAGGGTAAATAAAGTAGAATAAATTTAGTAAAGATAGCAAATTTGATAAAAAATTAGTGCATTCTTATAAAAGCTTATTTCCCTAACAGCAATGTGAAGTATATTTATTTTAAAAAGATATTTGATTTAACCATTTAGTTTCTCCTTATTTTATAATACGATTGGCTCAAAGATTAAAACACATTCTAATTCTGTCAGAATACTACACATTATCTCAGGAATGCTTTGAAGAATACTTTGAGAAAACACCTGTTTACAGTGTTATAAGCTTGACATAATGTCATATTTAACTATTAACAACTAATCTCATTTTGAAATGTTTTAATTAATTTACTTACATAAGCACAACAACTAAATGTTTACTAATGCAAATATCAAATGATTATATATTAACTTTTAGTCTTTTCATACAGAAAATAATTAAAGTGATAGATACACAGTCTATCTGTAAAACAAAACTAAGAAAGGTGAATCATGATAGCTTTTGTATACATTATTTATTTCTACATACATATTTTCAGAGTCAGCATTTTTAATTTTTTTTATATACTAACACTTAAATTTTGAAAATACTTGATTTGTACCCCGCACAGTTAAAATTTAATGAGTAGGGATCTGACTCTGTTGTTGAAAGTACGCCATCCATGTGTGAGATCCTGGGTTTAATCTCCTGCAATACAATTAAAAATATATTTATGCAGATGTATATGTGTGTATACAAAGATATATAAATATTTTTCAACCACTTAATAATCCTAACGATAACTTGATCAGTATTTATCAACTTGGAGGTAAGAGAGATGGAAATTTCATCTTTACTTTTAGTCATCGTCACAATTCAACTACTTCAAAAACTATTGAACATTATGTGATTAAGATTAGTTTTTAATGAAGAAATTAAATTATAATCTGAACACTTTCTAGTTAATAATTTAAAAAAGTGCATATAACAATCTCTTAAACATAGAATTAGTAATATTTGTATTTCTATATATGCATACAGTTTTATCTATATTAACATAATTTTTTAAACTAATATCACATCTATTTTGGGTTTGTTTTCTTCATGTAGCTTAAAAACACAATGATGCATATATTTTTTTTTCACCCCAATGCATGTTTTCAAAATCATTTTTGAAATATATGTGTTTTACAGGTAGGCAAAAAGTTCTTATAAACTTTAAGATCTACATTATTTGTGTTTTAGGAAAAGAGATAGAGAATATATCCTTGTCCATGAAGATAGTGTCTGTCACTATCTCAGAAAAATAATCTGAAATGATAGCATAGTTTATGGATTAATTAGGGTTTAATGGGCTGGAGCTATAGCAGGGCTGGAGCTATAGCACAGCGGTAGGGCGTTTGCCTTACAAGCGGCCAACATGGCCGACCAAGGTTCAATTCCTCCGCCCCTCTCGGAGAGCCCGGCAAGCTACCGAGAGTATTCGATATGCCAAACACAGTAACAACAAAGTCTCCAATGGAGACGTTACTGGGCCCGCTCGAGCAAATCGACGATCAACGGGAGGGCCTTTACCTTTACTTTTACAAATGCTACATTTAATAAAGAGTCCAGTTTAGTGGATAAATAGAAGCTCTGTATAGTTCCAAAGTTTATAATTTAGCATATTTCATTTCTAGAGATATAGTACAGCCTGAAAGGCACTTGGTTTGCATGTGGCTGACTGGTTTCAAAACCTAGCACTACATATGCTCTCTAGAGTACCATCTGGAATGATTTCTGAATGCAAAGGCAGGAGTAACCCATGAGCATCATCAGGTGTATGCTTGTTCCAATCCTCGCAAAGTTAGCGTATAGAAACTGTCTTTTAGGTCACTTGTCACTGTCACTGTCCTTCCGTTGTTCATCAATTTGCTCGAGCAGGCCTGGTAACGTCTCCATTGTGAGATATGTTGTTACTGTGTTTGGCATATCGAATACGTCAAGGCTAGCTTGCCAGGCTTTGCTTTGAGGGCAAGATACTCTTGGTAGCTTGCTGGGCTCTCTGAGAGGGGTGGAGGAATCAAACCTGGGTCTCCTGGGTCTGCCTCGTGCAAGGCAAACGGTGTACCTTTTGTGCAATCGCTCCAGAAGCGAATTCGTCTTTCAGGTAACCTTTAAATACTATTGAAATTAACATCATTTCATATTAAAATGTACATCATTGTATAAACAAATTACCTTGAAATGAGTGCAGCGATACATATAATAATTGATATAACCTTAAAGAGGGACAACATATAGTTGGTAAGGCTTTCGCCTTGCCCATGACTGACCCAAGTTGAGTGCCAGCATCCCATATGGTTCCCCCAGGACCACCAGGAGTAATTCCTGAGCATCGCTGGGTATGACCCTTAAAGCAAAAAAATAAATAAATAAATAATAAGAATAAATAATAAAAATAAAAAAGCACCCATCTTTATTTTTTAGTGTACTATCTAGATTATAAATTTGTATTTTGATATCTGCATTTATTTAAATAAAGGTGTATTGTTTGGGGCTTAAAAATAAAATAGAAAAGCAAATTGTCATACAAATATGGCACATATATGAAAAAATAAGAATCAAAAATTACCATTGTAATATCGTGCTGGTTTTAAGGAATCTCTGTATTGACGTTGTACTATAATAAGTAGAAGAAATTATGTTTTCATTTCTCAAACCTGGTGTTGTTCTCTTTCAGAATTGTTGAGAAACTAGAAGATATTGAAAGGCATTTGAATATAAAATAATGTCTGCATCTTTAGTGTCGTTTCACTTATAAAATTTCTGTGGTTATTATATGCCTAACACCAATATCTCAGGAACTTGGCAGTCATTTTTTAAATTGTACTTTAAGTACAATTTTATGGTAAGAATAAATCCCTAGGTCTATACTGAATGTCAGTTGGTTAGATTCATAAGAATATTCCTCTCATTTTGTAACTGTTTTTTTCATTTTGTAATTGTTAATGTCATTGTTTACTTCCAAAAATTAATAGAAGACAATCTAATGTTATTCAGAACTCAGATAAAATAATACAGAAAAGTCTACCATAATACCAGAAGAAAATCTCATAGGTGTTTTCAGTCATTTTTTAGCTTAACCCATACCACTACTGAATTTATTATTATTTTGTGTTAATAAAAATAAATCGGCGAGAAGAAATTTTATCTGATTAGATAAGTACCATTAGAAGAACCAGAACTGAGAAGTACAAATAATGTGAAAAATCTGATAAAATATTTTAAATATCCATGTGTTTAAAAGGAGTATTTTTATATTAATTACAATTATTGTAGCTTATTTACTTTTGAGTCATACTCAACTGTTTCCAACACTTTCTCATTATTCTTTGCTCAGGGATCACTCCTGATGAGTCTTCAGGAACCATATGCCATGCCTAGGATTAAACTCTGGTCAGCTGCATGGAAGACAAGTACTTTGCCCATGCTGCACTACTTCATTAGTCCCAATACTATTATTTTTAAGTAGAAAGAAACTAGAAAACCAATATCAAAATTCAACACTATTAGAGACAGATGATGGATGACAATTAGTGGTTATCCTAAAGTTACAGTCAAAAATTACAATATGTAAATTACAGATTCTATAACTGGGTAACAACTATAAATGTCTGAATTTTATCTCTCAGGAATGGCCTTGTGTATTTTGGTTTATCAAAATAAACTCCTTAAAATCCATGCTATCTACTCCTAGTCTCTAGGGTTCGTCAAATCCTAGACCTAGTAACTAATGTTTTGGTGTTTTAAGCTAAAAAATGAGCATTAAAAATTAAATTGCCTGTTTTCAAATCAACACAACATTTATTATTCCATACTCATGACTTACTGTTATTTAACTTTATAGTATGTCATGGAATAAATTTCTACCATTTCATCTTATCATTATGTACTAGGCTATCGAATGTAGCCTGCCCACAGGGCAGAGTCTGGCAAACTTCCCGTGGCTTACTAAATATGCCAAATACCAGTAACAATGATGGGTCTCATTCTCCTAAAGAGCCTTGAATATAATCCCAGGGTTAGGATGAAAGAGACGTTACTGGGGCCTGCTCGAGGCAATCAACGAATAACAGGATGATGAAATGAAAAATGAATTATGTACTAGAAAATATTTTAGTTAACAAAAAAAGTACTTGTATCTTCAATTAAGTGCAATAATTGAGATTAATATTATTACCAATATTTCTGTGAGCTGTATTAGGATTTCCTGTATCCTAATTCACCAATAATAAGGTGAAGAACAATATGAACATTTAAAAAAATGAAACAACTTAGTGTTATATTCAAATTTATTACCTAGCTTTACAACATTGCATTTTATATAAGCTTAATCACCTATGAACCTATAAAAATTAAAATAATATAATATGATAGACTTCCCATGAAAAACAAATATTTCAGTACAATAAATTGTGTTAGTGCTGGTTATTAAACATAGAAATGATACATATATGGCAAGTTTTAAGCTTTGTGGATGAAATTTGACTAGACACATCGATATAAAATGGATATAAATTCGGGAAATAGTTAAGAACAGCCTGGAAAATATCAAATCACTTTAGATGCCTGTGATATTATTGAACAATATTACAAATGACTGAAATCTATGTGGAGATTTTGATTACTACTGATCGTTCTATGCATTGAAAACAAAGTTGAAAATATTTATTTAAAATGTAATTTAGATAAAGTATTAATCATCTCAGAAATTTAAATTAGAAAATACAATTTATCAATCCCAGTATTTTACTTTTAAAATAATCCAAAAGTAAAATATTTTGCTAGAATTAAAAGAAATTAAAAATAAATTTCTATGTTTAAATTTATTTAATAACTAATATTGTTTTGTGGTAATCTTACAGAAACATATAAAGTGATTTCTATAAATCTTAAGATTTCTATTTTACATTAAATAGAAATGCATACTCAATGAGGGTGGCTATTAAGGCATGTGATAAACCAATTAAGTTTATAGTAATTACATAACCTGTTAAGCAAATCATATTGTTAAAAGTAATTTCTTGAAATAAATGAATCAAATGAGAACATGCATTAGGATAGTTTGGTCTTTGGCATGCTATGTAAAAAGAAACAGATTGAGAAAGATATTAAGCTTCACACATGACATATTTTTATGGATGAGAAGCAGCACATATGACAGAAATTCCTAGACGATGGGCCAGCAGCTACATCTATGGGAGAACATAGACAAAATTAAAAATATTACATGACTGCATAAATGAGGAAGACAACAGAATTGTTGCCAAATCACTATAGACTGATTGCTTTTTTTTCATATTTGATATGGATCTATCATATTTTCAAATGTGAAAGACTATATCTGTTACTCTGTCTTTGTTTCACCATTGTATGTTTGTTGCATTCTGGATCAATCATACCACATCTGAAATGTTATCTCTGCATACATACAATTTAAAAGCATGACATTAGGCCTCAGTCTAACCCATGATAGATGAGAGATTCAGGAGTGTTGGGTAGTCTCTAACTAAATTTTTAAGTAGGCAGACTTCAGTCAATCAATCTCAAGGAAATTACTATAGATTGTGTCTGCTTGTCTTAACATGTCGATATTTTAGGAATGCCTCAGGACACTAACCTGGGCCCTGGTGAATTTGCAACATAAGAATCACCTTCTAAAAACAATAATATGGTCTAGATGAGCATTCAGTTTCTCATTATGATCACAATATACCTTCTAGCAATAATTACAGGAAACTTTAAAAATAGTTATTATTTAGGGCTGGAGCGATAGCACAGCGGGTAGGGCGTTCGCCTTACATGCAGCCAACATGGCCGACCCGAGTTCGATTCCTCCGCCCCTCTCGGAGAGCCCGGCAAGCTACCGAGAGTACTCGATATGCCAGACACAGTAACAACAAAGTCTCCAATGGAGACGTTACTGGGCCCGCTCGAGCAAATCGACGATCAACGGGAGGGCCTTAGAATATCTAGAAATTACACGGCAGCTATAAGGACTACCTGGTGAGTCTGAATAGACAGAGCACACACTTTTGAGGTTCTGAGACCATGGGCAGTGCTCATTTCAAGGTTTTGGTCTCCTTTGTCAACTTAAAACAAGAGAGTGAGAATTTGAACATAGTAGAAGGTGAAAAAAATCAGTTACTCTTAGTAGTCAGTTACCTAAAAAAGTGAAGAATTCAGAGAAAATGGAGTCTTTCTAGAAAGAATAGGTTACCTGGCAATGTGTTTATGGGAGAAAAAACATTTTTTAAAAATTTTTATTAGTGAGACACCATGAGGTACAGTTGCAGATTTACAAATTTTTGTGCTTGGGTTTCAATTATACAATGAACAAATACCCATCCTCCCACCAGTGCCCATTTCTCACCACCACGGATCCCAGTATCCCTCCTACCCCCCATCCCCTCCCTTCCCACCCTGCCTCTGTGGCAGGCATTTCCTTTTGTTCTCTCTCTCCTACTGGGTGTTGTGGTTTGCAAAAGAGGCAATGGGTGGGAATCATGTTTGGTCTATAGTCTACTTTCAGCATGCTTATGGGAGAAAAATCTTTTGAAGTAGATCACTTAATAGGATGTTAAATTAAGGTAAGCTTATATGGCTATTAATTATCAATTCTGTTCCATGTTTAGTCTTATTTTCAATAGTTCTTCAGATCACTGGACAATGTAATACAAGCCAATTCAAATCAGTGATTGAAAAACCTTTATAAGCAGAGCCTATTTTACTATAATTTGTTTCATACAAATGCCATATGAAGAAATGTCTAATCTTCTCTCTGAAACATGTAGTTTGAAAGTAATTATTATCATTCAATAAAATTTCAACTCTCAGATAGTGACAAGAGCTGCCATCACCTGGTTTGAAATGTTATTTAGTAGATATTATTTGAAATATTAAATTAAATGATACAGAATGATAAAAATATTTAGGAACATCATAGAAAGAATTATTAGCTGGAACTTTACAGTAAAAACATATGAATTAATATGATTATGGTAGTTTTATATTAAAAGAGGCGAAATTTGAAGAATAATGCTATGATTTGGACAAACACAAGGACACTAAACATTAAAAACTATTTTCCAAGGGGTTTTTAGAGTTGAATGCATTTACCTCTTCTCAATACAAAATATAATGTCAGTACAGGAATATGAACAATATGCATAATTCTAGCACATCAGTTAAGAGGTTTACTGATGAAATCAATTTGTTTAATTTTAGAAGTAATCATTGTATTGGTATAATACATAGGATCTATCCTGAGTAGTGAATGTACAAAGACAATTATGTTCATGAATTGCCTAAAATCTAACAGTAGATTAGAAAATGTATTTATTGATGCCTTGTTTGAAGAAAGTCTGTTTCTTTGAAATTGCTTCCTTGTTTCTTTATAATTTACAGAAGTATTTATAAATTAAAGAAATATTTTCGTCAGAGTTAATGTAGAATATAGTGAGAAACTAAAGTAATTTAGTAACAAAAATCGAAGATTAGTAATGAACTATGACTTTAAATAAGAATGCACTTAATTATTCTTTAGTTTCAAAAAAATATATCACCAAAGTTGTTTGATCACTTTGAAAGTTGCTTATTTTAATTTCTAGTAAATAAATTGAAAAAATAATAAGCTTTAAGTAAAGGTACAATATTTAAAACTTCTAATCCAATGTTTTGGCTTCTTATATGAAAGCAGTTAGGGAAATAAATAGCTAACTATCTTTAACTAAGCCTGAAGGAATATCCAATTAGGAAAAAGAAATGGACGGAGTTCACTATCCTTGAGTAAGTTAAATCATTGATTGTTGACTGCTCAACAGCAGATTACCTTAATCCTATCTATTGTATAATTCATTGTTATTATTCTGTAATTGGTACCTTTCATCAATGTAAATGTATTTGGATATTGTACAGTGGTTGTTACTGATTTATAATCTATTATTTAAAATTCTAAATACATCTATACTTTTAAAAATATGCAAAATATATAAAATTAATTTGTGATTGTTTTTTATAGAACTTAAATTTATTTCAGTCCAAATGTGAAAGTAAATGATTTTTTCATTATTTTAAAAAGCATATTCATATAAAAATGAATATATTTTCATTATAATATAAACATCAATGTTCTAAATTACTATTTTCTTAATATTAGTAATTATCTTAATAAATAATTGTTTCATTCAAGCAATCTAATATGAATATTTGCCAACTTAGAAAAATTATTTATACTTGAAATCATTTATATACTTATAATAGAGTAGATCTGAAGTGTCTGCTTAACTATACAATTATTGCTTAGTGTTTGTTGTCCACATTTTTTTGGTTTTTAATTTTTTTTGCTAGATTTTTTTGATAGTGTGGATTTGCATTACATATTACTGTGCTCAGAACCTATTTTTGGATCATTTTAAGGAATCACTCCTGGAAAATACAAGGGGATCATCCGCATTGCTGGGGATACATAGGATTGGACTCATGCAATTCCAGTACCCTATACCCGTATTATCTCTGTGCTATATCCATCCTAAGATTTTACAATCGTTGGGGCGAAAATGCCCATAATATATAAAAAGAAGATTTTGTTTTAATTATTCTGATAAGAATTATCATGTTTTATGCTGAAACTTTTCTTTGACTATTTTGTTTTTGGTTAAGCGCAAAAACAATTCTCTGCTTCAAAGTAAATTTTCTTTTTCTTCTTCTTTTAGTAATGTGTACCAATCTCACTGGTGTTAAATGGTATTTCATTGCTGTTTTGATTTGTATTTCCCTGATGATAAGTGCTACAGAGAATTTTTTTATATATATTTTGGTTATCTCTATGTTATTCTAGAGGAAGTTTCTGTTCATCTCCTCTTGTTGATGGTATTGGTTGTTCTGCCAATGTTTTATGTATTTTTGATATTAACCTTTAATCAGATGAGTGGTGGGCAAACATTTTCTCCAAGTCTGTGGGTGCCTTGTTCATTCTGACCATCATGTCTTTTCAGTGCAAATGCTATTTAGATTGATATAGCCTCATTTTAAATATTTTTAATATTTTATTCATTTTCATTTCCCCTCTTTTTATTGAATCACCATAAAAAACAGTCACAAAGTTGTTTATGATTTGTTTTCAGGTATACAATGTTCCAATACCCATTCCTTCACCAATGTACATTTCCCACCACCAAAGTCCCCAGATTCCCTCCCACCACTGTCCCTAGCCTGCCATTATTGCAGACATTTTTGCTACCCCCCTTCCCTCTCTCTCTCTCTTTTTCTCTCTCTCTCTCGCTCTCACACTCACGTGCTCGTGCTCTCTCTCTTGCTCTCGCTCTCACTCTTGTCCTTTCCGTGTGTGTGTGCGTGCGCGCGCGTGTGTGTGTGTGTGTGTGTGTGTGTGTCTGTGTCTGTGTCTGTGTCTTGGTATTGTGGTTTGCAATACAGGCACTGAAAGTTTATTGTGCAAATCACTTTACCTCCATCCACCGCTTAATTTCTTGTTGAGGATAATCACTTCCAATGATCATTGTATTGTAATAGTGGTCCCTTCTTTGTCTTAATTGCACTCCCATACCAACTGACAGCAAGCTTCCAACCATGCAAACCATGGACCATTCCTCCTGACCTTTGTTTCTTTGGGTATAAGTCTCATACTATTTTTTAGTACCCTCAAATTGTATTCAATCTAATTTACTTGTCTTTGCTTCTGTTTGTTTGACCAAGAGTGTTGAATTATTGAGGGTACCTCTAAGTTGTCATGAAGTATTCTGCCTACTTTTTCCTCAGTACAACTAATAGAGTCAGATATAATATTGTGGTATAATTCATTTTGATTTGTCACTTGTGCACCATGTTAGAAAGAGTTCTGAATTCATATTTTAGTGTGAGTGATTAATTTTCACTTTATTTGTTGAAAATGCTTTCCTTGATCTACATCATAAATTTTTATTGAGGTTAATGTGATGGAGGGAAGGGAACCTCGTTCACTATTGACAGACAAGCTAAGTGATCTAGCCTTTTTGGAAAATAATATGGACACTTTTCAAAATACAAGAACTTAAGCTTGCATTTGATCCAGCAAGTAGAGTTCTTGACATCTATCTCAATGACCCCAAAATTCTATTCAGAAAAGTCATTTGCACTCTTATGATGATGGCAGCACCATTAACAATACTCAAAATATGAAAATAATACAGGAGAATGAATGATTGGATAAAAAAAACTATAGTACATGTACACAATGGATACTACAGATTTTTAAAAAAATATATATTAAATCAGGGCTGGAGAGAAAGCAGAGTGGGTAGGGTGTTTGCGTTGTACGTGAACGACCCGGGTTTGATTCCCAGCATCCCATAAAGTCCCCTGAGCACTGCCAGAAGTAACTCCTGAGCGCAGAGCCAGGAGTAACCTCTGCGCATCGCTGGGTGTGACCCAAAAAGAAATATACATATATATATATATATATATATAATCATTACATTTGATGCTACATGAATGAATCTGGAGAGGATTGTGCTGAGTGAAGTTAGCCAGACAAGAGTAGCAGGCACAGACTGATCTCTCTCAGAAGTGGATGCAGAATGATCTCTTACACGTGGACATAAAGATATAGTATAGACATATAACAAATGCCCATATAGAATAGAAACTGTGAACTGATATTTATTATGATGCTTGCCACAGTAAAAGAATGAGAGAAAAAGGATGGGGGAGGACACTAGGAAAATGGTGAAAGAAAGTGGACACGTTGGTGAAAGGTAGGGGTGCTAGAATATGTTGCATATGCAATTAACCATATTATAAACATTGGAGTCCAAAAAAATAGTAAAAGTAGTTTTGTCTATGCCATGGATTCTTTAAATAAAAATTAATTTACTTAATTTATTTACTTCTATAATTTATTTAACTCTTTCTACTTGCTATCGTGTCCTCTAATCCGGGAAAAATATAAACCCCATAAAATGAACAAGTGTTTCTAAAAATCCCTGGAATTCCTTATGAGGTTGATCTTTTTGTTTTGTTTTGTTTTGTTTTGTTTTATTTATTTATTTATTGAATCACCGTGGGAAAGGTTACAAAGCTTTCAGGTTTAGGTCTCACTCATGCAAATATCAAACACATTTCCCTTTACCAATACTTATTTTTTACCATGAAGAACCCCAATAAAACCCCACCCCCCACCCCTCCTAGTCCCTGTGGGGCAGATGAATTCTAGTTAACACTCTATCTGCTTTGATTAGATTCATTGTTTCAATAAAAGATTCACCACTATTAGAGTTTACCCCCCCAAATCAGACATGCTGAAAAAGCATTGTGAAGTGATTTGCTTTCTACAGCTGGGTTCAAGAATTAAATGTTGGTTTTGGATTTCTGCTATTTTACTTATTGACCCTGGAAGTATTTCTTCTGAAAGTCAGATAGTTAAGAAATTGGTTTCTGTGCTCTAGAGTCATGGCCGTGCTTCATGGCCGTGCTGGAGAGCCGCTAGTGGGGGGCAACTGGTGGCCTCGGTAGGGAGTGAAGGGCGGACCAAAACACCCCCCTCCCATGAAGTTTTAGTCGCCCCCACTCCCCCGGCTCATACCTGCTGTCCACAAGGCTCCCATGTGGGCGCCATGTTTCTTTCCATAGAGGAGAAGGCGACTGGGGCAACACCCTTTCCCCTCCAGACAGACCTGATGGCCTGGATTAACGCATAGTCCGTTCACTTTTCTGCTCCAAGCTGCCGGGTTCTGCATTAAGTCCTTGTGCTTCTGGGGCCGTGGCCGTGCTGGAGAGCCGCTCGCGGGGGGCAACTGGTGACCTCGGTAGGGCGTGAAGGACGGACCGGAACGCCCCCCTTCCCATGAGGTTTTAGTCGCCCCCACACCCCCGGCTCATACCTGCTGTCCACAAGGCTCCCATGTGGCCGCCATCTTTCTTTCCAGAGGGAGGAGGGCGGAAGGGACCAACACCCTTTCCCCTCCGGGCAGACATGATGGCCTGGATTAATGCATAGTTCTTTCACTTTTCTGCCCCAAGCTGCTGGGTTCTGCATTAAGTCCTTGTGCTTCTTGGGCTGTGGCCGTGCTGGAGAGCCGCTCATGGGGGGCAACTGGTGACCTCGGTAGGGCGTGAAGGGCAGACCGAAACGCCCCCCTTCCCATGAGGTTTTAGTCGCCCCTACTCCCCCGGCTCATACCTGCTGTCCACAAGGCTCCATGCGGCTGCCATCTTTCTTTCCAGAGAGGAGAAGGCGACTGGGGCAACACCCTTTCCCCTCCGGACAGATGAGGTTGATCTTGAATTATTACTTCCCATGCTTTTGTGTCATTTGCAATTCAGTACTGACAAAATCTTCAATGATCCATCATTCAACTATGTTTTCCCACGTGGGCATGCAACCCATAATTTAAGAAGTTAGTTTTTAGACTTAAGTAGAATAGATTACTCAATAATATTCCATCTGAATAGCAGATAGAATATATTATTTTAGAAGAAAATATCCCTTTCTACAGCCGAATTTAATAAAAAAAAAGAGAGACGATCTGTTTGCTCTGGCATTGGATGACTATAAAAACATAATATCTAAACATTCTTGATTGCTTTTCATTTATTTTTCTTTTTGTACCACAATTTAGAAAGCTGTTAATAATAGAGTTTCACCACTATTGGTGTCAAAGTCGAGCATTAATTCCCCAAGATTTCATGAACTCCCATCACCTCCTAGCAAATTCAACAGAAGTAAAAATGATTATTTTGATTATATGATTATAATAATATAGAATCTCTTGTTCATTTATTTATAAATTTATGTTTTGAGTAAGTACAGTCTATGCTAGTAGAGAGTTTTGTAAGAATATTTAGTTCAAGTACTTTATAATGGGGAAGTTATTTTATAAGACTAAGCCTTTTATTTCTAAAATGTAATTGGTAAATTTATATTATATTTTTTAAGTTGTAGAGTGATTTTCTTTAAAGTAGAATATATGGCAACTTTGAGAAATCATACTATTTACCACTATGCTTTTATTTTAGTCTCCTTTGTGAGATAGAAGAGCATCAATTTATTTAATCATGCTCTTTTGAAGCTGAATCTCATTATGGAGATACATGTATCAATAACAGATTTTGAAAAGAGTGGAAGTTTAAGATTTTCCCTTTCCAATTTGAATGACTTAATATTCATGTTTAATTTGCACTGCCTAAAAATTCCCAAATGGTATAGAATAAAATTATTCACAGTGGGAATATTGCCTTGCTTTTGAAACTAAAGAAAGAGACTTAAGCCTTTTATAAATCAATGGTATAATAGTTATAGAATTCTTATGCTGGCTCCTGTAACTCTAAAATAAATATGACCTTACAAAGTTTGTTGACAATTTGCTCGAACAATACGTATTATTAATTTTGTTAAAAGTTTTACTATATTGAGATAACCATATATATTTTTTTACAATTCATGTATGTTAATGTTTTGCGTCACCTTGACTAATTTAGAAGTACTGAACCAACTTTGGACCCATGAATTTTATCCTAATTGATGTATGACCCTTTCCATGTCCTACTGACTTTATTTTGTTTGGAATCTTTGTGATATGTTCTCTACAAATTTTATCCATCATTCACTTATTAGAGGGATTCTTTTCTTGCTTTGATATGAAGAAAATATTAGACTCATTAGTTTGAAGTGTTTTGTTTCTGTTTCTTATCTGGATTTGTGAAAGATTAATTTATAAATTTTGATAAAGTTCCCAAGTGAATTCATCTGAACCATAGTTGTTGCCTGTTACTGTTTTATATTTAATAGTAATCAGAATGTTCAAAGTTGTTATTTCAGATACAATATGGCATGTAAAAGCATCCCTTGCAAGTGGCTTTCCAGGTTCAATTCTTGTCATATGAATGATCCCGTAAGCATTGATTTGACAGGAGTGATACTTAAACACAAAACCAGAAGAAAATCAAAATCACCACAGGGTGTGACCTCCCAAACAAACATAATACTAGTAAAATTTGCTATTTCACTTTTATTCAGGCTTGCTAGTGTGCAAATTTCTAGTTAACTATTTATTGTTGTAGATTGTTCAATAAATTGTCCAGTTTGCTGACATAAAAATGTTTGTACCAATTAATTTAAATATATGTATTTATGTAGAATTCCCATATTTGGGAAATTTTACTTGATTACACCCTCCACCCCTTTATTTTAGTTATTTTACTTTTTGCTAATATAGGTAAAATTGGGGTAATTTTATTTCTTTTAAAAGAACCAATACTGATTTTAATATATCTCCTATATATTATTTTAGTTTATATTAATTTCAATTATAAGCTTTCCTATTACCTTACTTTTATTATCTGTGGGCTTCATTTATTCTTCTTTATCTCTGTCTTTGAGATATAAAGTTTAAGCCAGAACTATCATAGATGATATGATATTATGGATATAAATGGTAAGAACAAAAATAATAGCACTAATAGTCTCTTGAATAAAATATTATGTCAATAGTTTCAGGTTAGAAATTCAGCACACAAAAATAAGTTTTATTTCTATCCACTACATAATAGGAGAACTACAAGATAGATGAATTAAGAGAACAATTCCATTTACATGGGGCATAAAAAATAATCTAGGAATTAAGTAGCAAGGAAGTAAAATGAATATATTTTGAAATATTTTGTAAAGAATTAGATTTTTAAAAGTTCTGAATGTATTCACTTGATCACTTGACATCCCGATACTCATTGGTTTGCTTGAGCTGGTGCCAGTAACATCTGCATTCATTCTTGTCCTGTGCTAGTGTATCTGTGCACAATGGTATCTGCTCACTCCAGGAACATAAAGAGCCTCAAACTGTTTATTTATGGTCTTGACAAAGAAGTCTGATCATCCGTAGGTGGGTGGTCATGCGATCTTTAGATGTCCTGTGCAATCCAGTCAGTGACAGCTTTAATCCAGCGGTAGTCTCCAAATCGCTTTACGTCTCCAGCCCATCTGACTTTCAAAGCCTTGGCAAATGAGACAGCATCCCTGATTCTCGATCATTAACAGAGTTTGGAAATCTGATTCCTTCTCTCACTTGAGTGATGCATGATAGTCCAAGCATAGTTTTTCGATTCCTCTTTCGGAGACCCGAATAGCATTCTCAACCTGTCTTCATAGGGCCCAGGTCTCTGAGGCATATGTTAATGCAGGAAGAATGGTGGAGTTGAAGAGATGTGCCAAGAACTAGAGGTTCTTTGTCCTTTAGCTATTTCTTCGACACTTTTGAAGGCATTCCATTCTGCTCTGTTGCTCCTGTGCAACTCAGGTGACAAATCATCCGTCATGTTGAGTTCTCAACTTAGGTATACACAACTCCTACATTCGGAGATGTTCATTCCATTGAGAGCAAATGGAACTTCAGGAATGATTTCTTTTCTCATGAACATTGTCTTCATGAGATTCAGCTCTAGTCCGACCTTTCCACACTCATGGTCAAAGCCGACCAGCATTTGTGACGCTTGGCTAATGTTTGGTATTATTAGAATGATGTCACGAGCAAAGCAGAGGTGGTATAGTTTCCGACCTTCTATCTTCACTCCCATTCCTTCCCATTCAGTCATCACATGACGTTCTCGAGGGGGGCACTGAAGAGTTTAGGTGAAATGGTATCACCATGCTGAACCCCTCTATTTAAATGGATGATCACTTCTTTGTTGAATGGTGTGATCCTGGTAGTGAATCCATAACATAGATCATGGAGGATCCTGATGTATTGAGTTTGAACGCACTGTTTGACTAGAGTTCTGATGATCGCTTCAGTCTTAGCAGAATCTAAGGCCTTCTTTAAATTAAAGGCCTTCTGTACGTTAGACAGAGCAGCATTTTGAACTCCCGAGAAATCTCAAATCTTCTTGGAGAGCCTGGCAAGCTACTGAGAATATACCGTCCACATGGCAGAGCCTGGCAAGGTATCCGTGGCGTATTCTATATGCCCAAACCAGTAAATACAATGGATCTCATTCCGCTGACCCTGAAAGAGCCACCGATATGCCAGTGTTAAGAAAGATGAGGAAGGAGAGGCTGATAAAATTTCAAGGCCGAACTAGGCTGTCAAGATGAAGAAAGACAAAAATGACCATCTTTACTTTCAATGCACGTAATGCTAGCATCAGATGCATCCATTGAGGACCTGATGGTACTAGCGCAAAAGATCAAGTCTGACATCATTGGTCTGACCAAGATGAGAAGGCATCAATCACATCACGCTGTTTTCGATACTGGAGAATAACTTTTCCTTGGAACATGCTACAATAGACGCATTGGTGGTGCCATTGTTCTTGTCAACAAGAACTTGGCCATGAGCATTGATTCATTTGAATGCCTAACAGCCCTAATCGAACGATTACTGATTACATAGAACGATTACATAGATTGAATAGATGTGTCTCACTGCTGGCACTTTCTATCTTCATTATCTACTCACCAACATTCAATTATGATGAAGAAGATATTGACAAGCTCTACATGGAACACGAGAAGTTCTATAAAGAAGACCACACCTTCTACAAGATCATGGTCAGTGATTTTAATGCTAAGATAGGAGTGAGAAGATCACCTGAAGAACTCCCCATCGGGACCCATGGCCTAGAATGGAAGAATAGGGTGAGAGACTGTCTGAGTTCATCATGTCGACAAAGATCATCCATGGTAACTCACAGTTCCAGAAGGCTGAATCTAAGTGTTGTACATGGGAGTCTCCCGGTGGATGGTTCCACAATGAAACTGACCATATCATATTCAATCGACGGTTTTGCCTGACCGATGTTGCTGTTGTCTGAAAATTCCAAAAGGGATTGAACCACCGTCTCCTTTGTGCAAAATTCTAACTCATGGACCGGGGAGAAAGGGCTTCAAAGTTTAAGAAGAGAACTCCCAGAATGACCACCAACTGGGAGCTCTTTGGCACTATTGTGGCAATATGGGAGGATGCCATCCTTGACAACATTGACGAGGAATATGATCCAATGGTTCAGCAACTCCATGATTATGCGAGGTACGCCAAGAGAGAGATAGCACAAAAAAATGCCTGTCTTCAAAAACTTTTGAGCTTATTCACCAATGTGGTTTGGTGCAAGCCTCAGGCAACCACAAGCGAACTTCAGAGCTTACAAAGCAGTGAAGAGAAGCGATCAAGGAAGACCTCAAAGAGAGAAGACTAGCAGTGCTGGCAGATGTGGCAGAATCCAGGAAAAGCATTTGCATGCCAGCCTGTCCTTCGCCAACTACAAGACCAAGAAGACTGCCCTCTGACAACCTGATGAATCTATCACATCTTCCAGAAGGGCAATAGAGAATATTATTCATGATTTCTACTCGGATCTCTTCGATAGCCACGTCTACTTGCCCGCAAACCAAATTCCGCATAACACTATTCAGTTAGAAAAATAATGACATAGTATTTGTGATAGCATGCTACATCTCAAGGGCATTTACTAAGTTATATAAACCAGAATAGGACAAATACTTTGAGATATCACTCGTGTGTTGAAGATAAAGATAAAACAAAAACAATTGTCTCCTCACGCTGCACCCATCTCGTCCCAAACCCAGATCAGTTCAGCCGCTGGTTCTTGAACCAGGGACTTGCATCTCTCCCTTCAAGACCCCAGGCGTCCCCCCCAGACGCCTGGAGAAAAGCAGGTCTGAGAGTCTGCCCTTCCCTCTTCACTCCTCATGCTGAGCCCATCTCGTCCCAAACCCAGGTTTCCGTAGAGGCGTGGTCTCTTCACAAGTGGGCGTGGCTTCTGCAGAAGTGGGGGTTGCCAATTTTTCAGCAGGCCAACACTCACACAGCTACAGGTTGTTTACGCATACTAAGGAACCTAGTCCTCAAGGAATCTAGTCCCCAACCTACACAGCAATACGAAGAAACAATGCAAATCCCCACCACAAGGGGAAGACAATGAAAACAATCTAGAAGATTCTGTTGATACTGCTCACCTAAGGACCTCTCTGACATAGAATTCAGGTACAAAGTCATGAAGATGTTCAATCAACTCAATGAAACAGTCGAATACACAGCCAGTAACACCACAGAAAAAAATGACAAATTACGTGAAAAAATGCAAGCAGAAATGTCACGATTAAAAGATTCCATAGATGAAATGAGAAACTCAGTCTCTTCTCTTAACAATAGAATGGCGCAGCAGAAGAGAGAATCAGTGAGCTGGAAGATCAGCTGCACCAAGCCAACAGGCAACAACAAACAGTGGCAAGGGACCTCAAAATAGCTCTACAGAGAATCAGAGTCCTAGCAGATGATTCCAATAGGAAAATCAATAGAATCATGGAACTACCAGAAGCTCAGGGAAACAATCCCAACAACAACAAAAAAAACCACGGTCAAACAAATTGTTGCTGAAAAATTCCCAGAGCTCCACAATGCAGCCATTCAGGTTCAAGGAGCCCAAAGGGTGCCAGCTAAAAGAGACCCTAACAAAAACACTCCAAGACATATCATAGTTAGAATGATTGATGCTGCTGATAGAGATAAAATACTGCAAGCAGCAAGGGCAAAGAAGGAAATCACATACAAAAGAGCACCCCTTCAATTCACAGCATATATATCAGAGGAAACCCACCAAGCCCGAAGGCAGTGGCGAGATATAGTGAAAAAACACACTGAAATGAATGCTTCACCAAGAATACTCTATCCGGCTAAACTTTCCCTCAAAATCGAAGGAACAGTACACTATTTTCTAGTCAAACAGCAGCTCAGGAACTTCATAGACTTAAAACCAAACCTAAAATAGGGGCTAAAGGGACTACTATAAGACAAGACAAACCCTACAACTACAACACACCCTCACAGGAAGATGACATAAAACGCCATAACAAAAATCTCTCTCAATGTCAACGGTCTAAATTCAACAATTCAGAGACACAGGGTGGCAAAATGGATTCAGAGACAGAACCCAACATTCTGCTGCCTAAAAGAAACCCATCTCAAGAGTCAGAGCAAAAACAGACTCAAAGTCAAAAGATGGAAAACAATCCTACAAGCAAACAGCTCCCTCAAAAAACCTAGGGTGGCCATACTAGTATCCGACAGCATTTATTTCATATTAAAAAAAAGATTAGAAGGGACAATGAAGGCTATTTTCTCTTCATCAAGGAATATGTACAACAGGAAGAAATCACACTCTTAAATGTATATGCACCTAATGAGGGAACAGCTAAATATTTAAAACAACTGCTAAAAGATTTTAAGGAAGACATTGCTAGCAACACAATAGTACCTGGAGATTTCAATATCACCTAATCACCCCTGGATAGATCAACAAGAACAAAACTCAGCATGGAAACATTGGCTTTGAAAGAAGAAATAGAAGAGAAAGGGCTTATGGACCTATACAGGGCTTTACACCCAAAAAAGAAAGAATACACATTCTTCTCCAGTGAGCATGGAACATTTTCCAAAATAGACCATGTCCTAGGCCACAAAACATACCTAATTAGAATCAGAAAGATAGAAATAGTATCAACAATCTTTTCAGACCATGACACACTGAGAATAGAAGTGAATCACACACAGACATGGAGAACCAAATCAAACACCTGGAAATTAAACAACTCGATGCTGAACAATGAGTGGGTCAGGAACGAAGTCAAGGACGAAATCAAAAGATACTTGGAAACAAATGAGAATGAAACACGAGCTACCAGAACTTATAGGATGCAGAGAAAGTCATTTTAAGGGGGGAAATTTACAGCTCTGCAAGCATATCTCAGGACAGAAGAAAGGATGCACACAAACGACTTGACTTCACAGCTCAAGATCTTAGTAAAGGAACAACAGAAAGAGCCCAACTTGGGCAGAAGGAAGGAGATCATAAAACTTAGAGCAGAAATCAACGACATGAAAAACAAAGAAACAATCCGAAAGAACAATGAAACCAAGAGCTGTTTCTTCGAGAAAATAAATAAGATAGATAAACCACTAGCAACAATCACAACGAAACAGGAGAGAGCCCTAATAAATCGAATCAGAAATAAGAATGGGGATATCACAACAGAAACTAAAGAAATTTAAGAGATCATCAGAGACTACTTTGAAAGTCTGTATGCCACGAAACAAGAGAACCTAGAAAAATGGATAAATTCCTGGACTCCTATAGTCTCCCAGAAGATCTGGAGTGTCGGAATAGACCTATTAACATCAAGGAAATCAAAACTGTAATCAAAAGTCTTCCCAAAAACAAAAGCCCAGGTCCAGATGGATTCACTAGCGAATTTTTCCAAACATTTAAAGAGGACCTATGGCCAGTCCTTCTCAAGCTTTTACAGGAAATTGAAAAAAACAGAAATTCTACCAAACAGTTTCTATGAAGTCCATATGTCTCTAATACCAAAAGGAAACAAAGACAGCACGAGAAAAGAAAATTAAAGACTGATATCCCTGATGAATACGGATGTGAAGATTCTCAACAAAATACTAGCCAATAGAATTCAACTACTCATCAAAAAGATCATATACCATGACCAAGTAGGAATCATCCCAGGGATGCAAGGATGGTTTAACTTTCGATATCAATCAACATAATCCACCATATCAACAAGAGAAAAGATAAAAATCATATGATCATATCAATAGATGCAGAGAAAGCATTTGACAAGATCCAGCACCCATTTATGATGAAAACCCTAGCCAAAATGGGGATAGAGGGGACTTTCCTCAACATAGTTAAAGCCATATACCACAAGCCTACAGCAAACATCCTCCTCAATGGGGAAAAACGGAGAGCCTCCTCTCTAAGATTAGGGACGAGATAAGGATGTCCACTCTCTCTCCATTGCTGTTCAATATAGTACCGGAAGTACTTGCAATAGCTATTAGGCAAGAAAAGGATGTTAGGGGCATCCAGGTAGGAATGGAAGAAATCAAGCTCTCACTATTCGCAGATGATATGATACTATACTTAGAGAACCCTAAAACCTCTACCAAGTAACTTCTAGAAACAATAGGCTTGTATAGTAAAGTGGGAGCCAATAAAATCAATACCCTAAAGTCCATGGCTTTCCTATATGCAAATGGTGAAAGAAAAGAAAGTGACATGAAGAAAACAATCCTGTTTACAATTGTACCCTAGAAAATCAAGGACCTAGGAATCACCTTAACTAAGGAAGTAAAGGAACTGTACAAAGAAAACTACAAAACGCTACTTCAGGAAATAAAAGAGAATACGAGGAAATGGAAAAATATCCCCTGTTCATGGATTGGGAGAATTAACATTGTCAAAATGGCAATACTTCCAAAGCACTGTATAAATTCAGCGTGATCCCTATTAGGATACCCAGGAGATTCTTCAAAGAAATGGACCAAACACTCCTGAAATTTATATGGAACAATGAGCCCCCACGAATAGCTAAAGCAATTCTTGGGAAAAATAAAATGGGAGGAATCAACCTCCCTAACTTCAAACTCTACTAAATAGAAGTAATAATTAAAGCAGCATGGCACTGGAACAAAGACAGAGCTGTAGACCAATGGAAGAGGGTTAAATATACTGACATCTCCCCCCAAGCATATGAGCATCTAATCTTTGATAAGGGGGCAAGAAAATTGAAGTGGGTCAGGGAAAGGCTCTTTAACAAACTGTGCTGGCAAAAATGGATGGCTACATGCAAAAAAGTGGGCTCAGATCTCTGCCTAACTCCATGTACAAAAGTAAGATCAAAGTGGATTAAAGACCTCAAAATCAGACCGAAATCCATAAGGTACACTGAACAAAAAGTTGGCAAAATTCTCCATGACATAGAAGCTAATGGTGTCTTCAAAGAGGTCACACCTCTGGCCAAGAAAGTGAAAACAGAGATAGACAAATGGGACAATCTTAAACTAAGAAGCTTCTGCACCTCAAAAGAATCAGTGACCAAAATACAAAAACAGTCTATAGAATGGGAAAGGATATTTGTCAAATACACATCTGACAAGGGGTAGATATCAAGATATACAAGGTACTAGTTGAACTCCACAAGAAGAAAGCACCCAACCCCATCAAAAAATGGGGAGATGAAATGAATAGAAAATTTCACAAAGAAGAAATCCGAATGACTAAAAGGAACATGAGAAAATGCTCTACATCATTAATCATCAGGGAGATGCAGATCAAAACCACAATGAGATATCATTTCACACCACAGAGACTGGCCCATATCCAGAAGAAAACAAGCAACGGGTGCTGGCGCGAATGTGGCGAGAAAGGGACACTCCTTCACTGTTGGGAATGCCGACTGGTTCAGCCCTTTTGGAAAACAGTATGGACGATTCTCAAAAAACTAGAAATTGAGCTTCCATTTGATCCAGCAATACCACTCCTGGAAATAACGTTCAGAGAGGCAAAAAAGTATAGTCAAAGTGACATCTGCAATTGTTTGTTCATTGCAGCACTCTTTACAATTGCCAGAATCTGGAAAAAAACTGAGTGCCTGAGAATAGTTAATTGGTTAAAGAAACTTTGGTACGTTTATACAATGGAGTACTATGTAGCTGTTAAAAAGACGAAGTCACGAAATTTACATACAAGTGGTACTACATGGAAAGTATCATGTTAAGCAAAATGACTCAGAAAGAAAGGGATTTACATAGAAAGATTGCATTCATCTGGGGAACATAAAGTAACAAAATAGGAGACTAACACCCGAGTATGGCCGAGATTAGTACCAGGAATTTTACTCCATGGCTTGGACGCCAACCACACATGCTAAAGGAAAAGGGAGCTTAGATAGAGAAGGGAACACCAAATACAGGTGTTTGGAGGATCCTCTCAGGATGGGAGAAGCATGCTGAAAGTAGACTATAGACCAAACATGATTGTCACCCATTGCCTCTTTTGCAAACCACAACACCCAATAAGAGAGAGAGAATAAAAGGGAATGCCCTGCCACACAGGTAGGGTGGGTTGGGAGGGATGGGGGGGTGGGAGGGATACTGGGATCCGTGGTGGTTGAAAATGGGCACTGGTGGAGGGATGGGTATTTGATCATTGTATAATTGAAACCCAAGCACAAAAATTTGTAAGTCTGCAACTGTATCTCATGATGTCTCACTAAGGTAAAGGTAAAGGCCCTCCCGTTGATCGTCTATTTGCTCGAGCGGGCCCAGTAATGTCTCCATTGGAGACTTTGTTGTTACTGTGTTTGGCATATCGAATACTCTCAGTAGCTTGCCGGGCTCTCCGAGAGGGGCGGAAGAATCGAACTCGGGTCGGCCATGTTGGCCGCGTGTAAGGCGAACGCCCTACCACTGTGCTATCACTCCAAAAATAAATTAAAAAGAACTGCATTTATTTGTTAATAACATATTTATTTTGAATAAAAGTTTTCCATGAGTCACTGCTTTGTCATGATGATTACAGTGGATATACCTGTCATCAACTCTTACATTGATATGCTAATTTCATGTGACAAAAATATCAGGTTGGTTTTCAACCTGATATTCCTCATGAGATTTTACTCATTACACAACCATAAAAAAATTCAAATTAAAATGAACAATGTTCAGGACCATGTGGTACAAGATAAAACCAGCGTTTTCTGGATACAAACCCTGTGCTCCGGCTCTCTGAGCTGTCTCTGTTGTCCTACCGACATTGTTACATCCATCACATACAGAAACTCTAAAAGTCTGTTGGAGACTTCATCTGATATTACTGGCCTTGGTCACTTGTTTCCAAGTGAATTTGTCCTCTGTTCTTTTTTTCTCTTTTCATTTAATAAGTAACTGCAGTCATATAGTTTGACATTACATAGATCCATTGCTTTGCAATACATTTTTAAAAATTAAGTTAAAGGGAGAACCTGCAGACAGGATGGGATAGCATTTGAAGAACATGTTTACATTCTACATCTACCGTGAGGACATTTTCTGAACAAATCCTATCAATGACAGTGGAAGAACTTAAATCGGTCTATGTTTCTTTCACTTGTTAACTTTCCTTACTGATAGCATTCACTGAACTACTGCAATATGGCGTCTAATACTATGTGATGAGTTGCTCAGTTTTGATGGGTTCTTCCACTTGAACAGAGGGCATATATATGTTATTAATAAATTTGTCTTTAATTTTTCACTTACAACTTGCCTCATGATTGATTATTTATGCAGCCTCTGAAGAACCCAGAGGGGTGCAGGATGGTTTATTTTGTGTCTAACATCAGGGAGTATAGATCTTACTTTATGATTTTTTTAAGTTTTAAATTTTATACTGAGCTAGCTCAAAAAAAGTCCCAAAAGATTGAAAACATATGCCTTTAGAATACATTGTACTCTTTTTGAATTCTTCCAGATAAGTTTTTTTTTTTAACAAATAATTTATGTTACTCTTCTAGAAACTTACACGTTCTTTTTAGTGACAATCTATAATGTTTAAACCCTTTATTTTTAAACAATGAATTATTTGGTTAACCTTTATTTGAACAGTTGTTCATAATACAGTTTCAGGTACACGTGGTTAAACACTATTATCACCACCCGTGTGAACATCGCTGCACAAATGATCCCAGGTTCTGATCCATGTTCATTCAGCCTCATTGACAAGGATATGTTTCTTTTTTGTTAATATGGTTTGGGTCTCGTGCTTATGTTGTTTTTGGCAATTGTTAAATTATACATATACCTCACCTCTATTCCACCAATGTGCCTGAGATTCAAGATATGCCCCTGTTACCTCATGTATTCATATTCTTAATTATTCCCTCAACTTCCTTCATTCCCTGTCCTTCTCATATATATAATGTATGGTCTAGGGTAAACTGGATATTCCATAATGTATAAATAATTTTATCTTTTCTGTCATTCTAAAGAACACAAAAAATGATACCAGTTTATATTTGTCCTTCATCTGGTTTACTGCAATTAACATAACATATTTTACTTCCATCCAAGTTATAGTGAACTATACTATTGGGATACCATGCAGTATCTAGGAATGATATAGTATCCCAATGTGTCTGTGTAGTATTTCAAACTCTCACTATATATATATATACATATATATATATAAATCTATTCATATATACACATATACATACATACATATATTCACATATATATGAATTTATTAAATTTGTATTTATTAAATGCAAATTTATTCTTAATTTTTCTGAGAAATCTCCATATTCTTTTTGCTTCACATAGCAGAAGAAGCAGAAAATATTTCAGCTGGTAGTGAATGAGAGTTCATATTTAATCATATATCCATAGACACAGATTATTTCAAGTTTTTAATGTTCAATTATTACCTATGCGATGATATTTCATTATTGTCTTAATGTGAACTTACCTGGTAATAAATGATGAGAACACTTCCCTGTGCTTAGTAATCTGTCTAACTTCTTCATAAGAGAATCTGCTCATTTAACCTCCTTAAATTTTCCCAGTGTTTGTATTTTCTATTGTTTATCTTTGTGAATGTTTAACACAATTTGGATATTAGTCTTTTAACTGATAGGTTGAATGCAAATATTTTCTTCTATTTGGTTCATTGTATTTGAGTTTTAACTCATGTTTCTTCGCCCATCCTGAAACTCTGTAATATGATGTATTCCCAGTTGCTTATTTTTGTTTATATTGCTGTTTCTAATGGAATCATGTCATTTAAAACACATTTGGGGTCCAATTATTGAAGCATTCTGCCTATATTTTTGTTAATATATTTTATGTACTCAGGTGTGATCACAAGATCTTTGATGCACTTAGACTTGAGTTTTGTGTAAAGTGTCAGGTATGGAAATAGCTTTATTTTTTCTAATGTGTGCTATCCAGTTTTACCAACAGCACATATTGGAGATACTATCTTTACTCCATGTACCCAGATTCTCTTGAAAACAAACAAACAAAAGCAGTTGACTATAGACCTGAGGATTCATCTTTGGATATTAGATTCTAATAAAATGATCTCTCCTAGGTCTAATACCATGCTGTTCAGATGACCAAACTGTTGCAATATACATTAAAATCAAAAGATTTTAACTTGGAGCATTGCATTGTATTTGTACTTTTTTAAAATACAAATTTTATATCAAATGATATTTTACAACTGTCTTCCTCCATTAACTTCCCTTAATATTTTCATAATTGTCACATTATCTCAACAAAGTAATTACAACAAAACTCAGAAAAACTTTCCCTTTCCCTTCAAATGTAACAGATGAAAGAACTAATTTAATGTTCTGTAGGCCAAAAATAATGGTTGCATACAATTTTTAAAAAGTTAAAAGAATTGTTCTTTGTATTTAAAGAATGCTATGAGCATTTAGATGTGGATTATTTTAGTCTAAAGAGTATTTTCTGTAGAATGTATTCCTACCATCCATGAAATAAAAATAATAGGCATTCATTCCCTGTGTTTTCTTCATTTAAAAAAAAAATTCTGACATGCTTTTAGCTAAAAGGATATTTTACTTCCTTATTAGGTAGATTTCTAGGTACATAAAATTTACCACAGTTTTAAAAGGGATGTTTTTTCTGAAGGCATATACTTGGTGTTTAGTGTTTTCTCTTAGAAATTTGCTCAGGTGAAGAGACCTCATATTGCAGCACGATTGAACTGTGGTTGACTGAATACAAGAAAACACCAACCTCTTAACTAGCTCTCCCAAACCTATGAATGCATCTTGAAAATATTTTTCTTTCTTAGTTCTTTGTTTTTCTGTAGAAGTAGAAATTATTTCTCTGCACCTTTTGTATATTTTATGAAGTCATAAAACCCTAAAATGCCAAAAAGACCAGTCGGCATTCCCACCAGCAGTGAGGGAGGGTCCCTTTCTCGCCACATCCACGCCAGCACCCGATGCTTTTGTTCTTGTGGATGTGGGCCAGTCTCTGTGGTGTGAAATGATATCTCATTGTTGTTTTGATCTGCATCTCTCTGATGATTAGTGAAGTAGAGCATTTTCTCATGTGCCTTTTTGCCATTCTGATTTCTTCTTTGCGAAAGTTTCTGTTCATTTCCTCAGCCCATTTTTGGATGGAGTTGGGTGCTTTCTTCTTGTGGAGTTCAATCAGTACCTTGTATATCCTTGATATCTACCCCTTGTCAGATGTGTATTTGGCAAATATCCTTTCCCATTTGGTAGACTGTCTTTGTATTTTGGTCACTGTTTCTTTTGAAGTGCAGAAGCTTCTTAGTTTAAGATAGTCCCATTTGTCTATCTCTGTTTTCACTTGCTTGGCCAGTGGCGTGACATCTTTGAAGATACCATTAGCTTCCATATCATGGAGGGTTTTGCCAACTTTGTCTTCAATGAACTTTATGGATTCAGGTCTGGATGTTGAGGTCATAAATCCATTTTAATCTTACTTTTGTGCATTGCGTTAGGCAGACAGTATGAACGATTCTCAAAAAATTAGAATTAGATCTCCCATTTGACCCAGCAATACCATTCCTGGGAATATATCCCAGAAAGTCAAAAAAGTATAGTCTAAGTGACATCTGCAGTTGTTTGTTCATTGCAGCACTCTTTACAATAGCCAGAATCTGAAAAAAACCTGAGTGCCCGAGAACAGATGACTGGTTAAAGAAATTTTGGTACATTTACACAATGGAGTACTATGTAGCTGTTAGAAAAGATGAAGTCATGAAATTTACATACAAGTGGTACTACATGGAAACTATCATGTTAAGCGAAATGAGTCAGAAAGTGTGGATAGACACAGAAAGATTGCATTCATCTGGGGAACATAAAGCAACAAAATGGGAGACTAACACCCAGGAGTGGCTGAGATTAGTATACCAGGAATTTTGCTCCATGACTTGGAGGCCAGCCACAGGTGCTAGGGGTAAAGGAAGCTCAGATAGAGAAGAGACCACCAAATAAAGGGTGTTGTGAGGATCATCCCAGGGTGGGAGAAGCATGCTGAAAGTAGTCTATAGACCAAACATGATTGCCACTCAATGCCTCTCTTGCAAAACACAGGACCCAAAAGAAGAGAGACAGAACAAGGGGAAATGCCCTGCCACAGAGGCAGGGTGGGATGGGGGGGATTGGGGGGAGGGATGCTGGGACCCGTGGTGGTGGAGGATGGGTGCTGGTGGAGGGATGGTACTTGATCATTGTATAACTAAAACCCAAGCACAAAAATTTGTAAGTCTATAACTGTACCTCATGTTGTGTCACTAATAAAAAATTTTTTTAAAAAGCCAAAAGGATAGAAAAAATAAGATACAATATAATATCTTTCCTGGTTATTACACTAAAAGTTATAGTAATTAAAACTGAATGGTACTGGAATAAAAGCAGTCTCTGGAGACAATGGAATAGAATTGAGAGCACGTTCCACTGGAAAACTTTCAATTTATAACAAAGGAGTTTTGTGTATGAATTGGACTAAAAAAGTTGTTTTGAAAATTTGTTTAGTTAGATTGGGGGGGAAAAATTTGGAATCCTATCTGAACATTATACACAAAAAATTAATTTAAAATGAATGAAATACCTTGGAAATAGAGTTGAACCCACAAAAACTATTAAAATCTGGCATAATTCTTCATGGTGTATTAATTTTAGATTTATATTTAATATTCAGATATAATATTTTACTATTAATTTACTTAATAGTAACAAAGTATGGCATGATGTACACTAATGTGTATGCTTATATAGTGTGTATATATAAATATTTATATATTCGCATGTAAGTATACATATCTAGAAGTAACTAAAAGTAAAATAAATGACTACAATTATAGAGTGAACAGAGAAAGAGATCCTTTGCTGCTTGAAATTATTCTTCATTTAAATTGATAATGATATTGTAAATATGTAATTTACAAAAGAATGTTGCAAATATATACACAAATTGAAGTCACACTTTTTGAAGGAGGAGAGAAAAATTAAATGTCATAACAATATTCATAATAATAATAAAAAGGCAGGGAAAATAAAGAAAATAACAAAACCATCAGAAACAGTCACAAATGAGATCAATGAAAATCAGCCATACATACAAATAACAAATTTGACTGTTGAATATATATACAAAATAAAAACATACGACAACATATTTCAAGGTTCATCTATGTTTTATTTAAAGATATTATGAGGTACTAGAAGGAAATAGAATTTCAAAAGAATGCAATATAATTCAGAGCACAAAGATAAACCTTATTAGTCATGAACAATTAAGTTTTTACAAAGTATATGGATGCATACAATGGAGCAAGGAAACCTCATCCCAAATGATGCTGGTTAAACTGGACACCCACAGGCAAAAATATAAAACTAAACTCATACATCACGCAATTCAAAAAAGTCAACCAAAAGTGGATTGGACATCAAGATTGGACCAGAATCTATAAAGGAAAACAAAGGTAGACCTCTCTAGAAAATGAAACTCAGAGGTGTTATCAATGATTTCATTTCATTCACAAATACAGCAAAAATGAAGGTAAGCAAAGGGATTTGGTCAAACTAAAAAGGCTTTACAAGGCAAAAAAAATCTGGGCTAAAATAAAAAGAGATGCCTCAGAGAATGGGAAAAAGAACATTTGCACACAGCTATAGGGTACATATTAAGGTATATAAAACACTCACAAAACTAAACAACAACTAATGACCCCATAAGATAGTGCAAAAAAAGAATAAAAAATGACATATAAATTTCAAACAATGCTATTTTGAACAGCAAGTATAATTGGCATAGATCTTAAATGTAATTGGCATAAATCTCACCTAATTTATTTTATATTTGCCATGAGCAAATATATCATAATTTGATGGCCAGTAGATAGGGACAAAGGTGATCATCATAATTATTATTATTGGGAAATGCAAATCAAAGTGACAATGTCTTAACTTCTGATATTAGTGAAAAAAACATGTATCAAAATGACCGGCAAAAGTACATGAAAAAATGAAAATTCATTCGCTATTGCTGGGAATTCTGTCTGAATCACACTCTATGGAGATTTCTAAAAAATCTCCGTAAGAAGTACAACTTCTTACTTCATATGATTCAGTGATTCCGCTTTTAGACAATTACACAAAACTTTAATTTGAAATGGTACATGAATACCTTTGCTCATTCATTGAGACATGGTACAATAGTTAAGTTGTGGACACAACCTAAATGTTCAAAAAAATTAATAATTTGTGGTGTGTGTACATATATATATGTGCTGTGTGTATGTGATTTATATACATATGTATAGATGTAGCATATACATTTGGTTAAATAATTTTTGATGCATATATTTTTATTTATATATGATGAATATATATAATCAAATACTAATCAAATATAAGTCATGGTATAAACTAGTAGTTTGTTGAAACTTGTATGGAACTGAAGGATATTAAGTAAACTAAGAATTAGGACAAAAAAGCAAATAATCTCTTTCATCTATTTGATGCAGAAAAACAAAATGAGGAAATGCAGTTTGGAATGATTTAAAACAAAAACAAAAACAAAAACAAAAAAAGACTAATCTGAATTGCAAAACTGTTAATTCCAGCAAAGAGGGAGTGAAGGCTGAATGAATAGGTGGATTGAAAGTCACCTAGAGACAAGGGCTCTTTGATGGTCTGAAGTTTTTTTTTAAATAAAAATCATAGACAGCAACTCAATTCTACTATACATATGTTAACTAAATTATAATAAAGTAAGTAAAAGTAAAGGCCCTCCCATTGATCATCGATTTGCTTGAGTGGGCCCAGTAACGTCTCCATTGGAGACTTTGTTGTTACTGTGTCTGGCATATCGAATACGTCACAGGGAGCTTGCCAGGCTCTGCCATGCGGGCGAGATACTCTTGGTAGCTTGCCGGGCTCTCCGAGAGGGGCGGAGAAATTGAACTCGGGTCGGCCATGTTGGCTGCGTGCAGGGCTAACGCCCTACCGCTGTGCTATTTAAGTTTAATAAAATATAAATAACTTAATAGAAGATGATAAACTATGCGAACTCTAGTCAAAATTATGTTTGAATACTAATTACAATTAAAGTGTACATTAATATTAAAGTGTTCACTAATAAATATTCAAGGAAGAACATATTTATCATTGTCACTGTCCTCCAGTTGTTCATCGATTTGCTCGAGCGGGCCCAGTAACGTCTCCATCATGAGACTTTGTTGTTACTGTGTTTGGCATATTGAATACGTCACGGGTAGCTTGCCAGGCTTTGCCGTGGGGGTAAGATACTCTAGGTAGCTTGCCCGGCTTTCCAAGAGGAGTGGAGGAATCGAACCCGGTTTGGCCAGGCTGGCTGCGCGCAAGGCAAACACCTACCAAACATAATTTTTAGCTTATGTAAAAGAAATCAGAGCATTTAAATTGAGTTAGAACAGTGAAATATAGATAATAAACTCCCCCTCCCCCTCAACTACTAGAGAAGAGTTTTTATTTTACCTCTTGACTAGTGAAAAGTGAATTAAAATGAATGAGATGAAAAAAGTGTATGGAATTATACATTTTGCTTGTGTCATGATAAAAAGTAAATCAATGACATTTTTTAGAACAATTTTATATTTTCCCTAGAGTACATAGTTCTGATAAAATTGATTTTTCTCAATCACTGTCAGGATTGTTCTATATATTTTACTAACAATAATAATTTTATTCATAGAGCAAAGTTTATTAAATATTCCCAAATGAGAATAGTTGTGACATGAAATATAGGTACATCAATCAGGTCTCTTACTTAAGATGATATGCAGAGTAACTAAAATTTAGAATGAACATATCTAATTGTTAAATTACATCCTAACATAAAACAGTTCGATTTCTATGTGTGTGGTTACACATAGTTGTGAATAGTAATGTGAGTAATAAAAGTTCAAATATTATTTTAAATATTTACCTTCATATTCTTTCATTTTCCTGAACATGACTTTATTAATCCTTTTGGATTAGACATCAGTTTTTTGTCATCTGTTTTTTTGTCTACTTTCATTCATTATCAAGCACAGGATATGTGTCTGATTTTGTTAAACAATTGAAGAGAAATAGCTATTTTATTAAAAGGTTCATTGCAACATTATTCATGATAGTTAGGTCTGGAAAAAATCCATTGTCAAACAACAGATGAGTGGATAATAATGATCATGATCATCCTGTTGTTCCTCGATTGCCTCGAGCAGGCATCAGTAACGTCTCCTTCACCCTAGCCCTGAGATTTTAAAAAGTGCCAAATTCAAGGCTCTTTCAGGGTTAGGAGAATGAGAGCCATCATTGTTACTGGTATTTGGCATATTGGGTACACCACGGGGAGTTTGCCAGACTCTGCCATGTGGGCAGGTTACATCTGGTAGACTGCCAGGTTGTCCAAAGTAAGAATGAGATAATAAGATGTCTTATTATAAGACAAAATAATAGTGGATAATAAAATTCTCTTATATATACTCAATGGAATACTACTGGGCTATGAGAAATGATGAAATTCAGTTTCAACTAATCTTAACCAGAAGATTCTTTTATAAAATTTCATTATTAAATTGTTTATATAAAACTAAGTTACTTATATTTCTTAGGGATATCTTTGTTTCCTCCAAAATTTTCTAGAAAAGCATATTTTATTGGTAAATTAAACTTTAAGCTATTAAATTTTTCATTGTTAAAGCAATGAGTATCAATTTAATTTTTCATTGCAAACATGGCATAATAAAATGCAATTATCTGCACTCAAATTTTTGTCTGCTAAATATATTTTAAGAACAGTAACTATCAGCATATAATTTATAAACATAAAATGTGTACTTTAAGTCATGAGTTGTGTTTCTTAAATATGAAAATTAAAGCAAAATATTGAAATACATTGGCAAGTCAATTAGCCAAAATCTAGAACTCATCAATATCCTATCAAGAAGAGTATCAAAAGACTACACTCAGAATTATTTTTTTTTAAAGTCTGTTAAGAATCTACTATAAGACAAGAATCTAGTATTAAAAGCATATAAAATATTTAGACACAAAAATATAAATAAAGGAAATGATGCATACTTTCCAGACAAGATACACAATGGAAAACACACATAGACAAATATTGGAAATCATTTAAAATCATTAAAGGACACATACTATGTTGAATTCATTGGAAATATTCAGTACAGATAAATCATATAGACAAATAAATAAATAAATAAATAAAGATTAGTAAGTGCCAGATCACAAAAGAAGAGTAAATGGCAGAATTATATATGACAGTAAATACATTTAAGTTTATTTTAATTTTTGAAACTTATTTGGAAAGAGATTATAGTTGCACAACATTGTTAGTATATTGAGTAATCAATACATTTTTCACTTTCAAATTCGTATATATTTGTTTAAAAATTTTTGAAACAAAACTCTCTTTTACATTTTATGTATTTTTTGTTTTGGTTTGTTCCATACCAGTTTGTGCTCAGGACTTGCTCCTAGTTCTGTGCTCTGGGATTACTCCAGGCAGTCTTTGAAAACAATATGGGTTTGGGGAATCAAATGTAGGTTGGGGCAAGGTAAATGGCCTACCTGCCTGTTGTACTATTTCTTCAGTCCTCCAATATCTTTTAATAAAGGTAATATTAAAATTTTTTCAGGTAAACAAAAACAACACTATTATTTTGACAGATACATTAAAATACAAGAAAAAATAAAATAGCTACTGTATATGCGAACAAAAATAATTACTATATTTAAACAAATACAAAAAGTGTGCCCTCTGAGATTTTTATTAATGTAGTAAAAATGTATTAATGCAATTTTTATTATTGCTTAATAACATATTATTTGTTTATTCTGATGAATGAAACTGGAATGGGAAAAATATAAAAATAAATTATTTAAAAAATATTTTGAAATTTTGACATCCCAGAAATGACGTAGTTTGATTATTAAATAATTCTAGAAATATTTCAAGCATCTAGTGTGACCAGTTGGAAAATATAAAAGAATATACATATACTAAATATAATTTAAAATATAAATAAACAAAGCAAGAGGATTGGCAAACATCAATGGCAAAATAAATAAATAAAACACATGAATTCATTAGACTCTCACCAGAACCAAGTTTACTCAGGTGAAGGGAGGTAAGTGGGAGAGAGAGGAAGATGAGAAGTAATCTAGAGATAGTATTAGTATTAGAGGAATAATAATAGGATGATGAGATCACATGTTTTTTTTTTTTATTAGGGCCCCTACTTTGTTCCTCAGAACAGCATGATCCCTTGAGTGATGTAGAGTGATTCAATACCACAGACGCCGGAGTAGTTCTTAAGCATCACCAGGCTCTAAAACATATATATTTTTGTATGTTATATACAGATAAAATTTGTATATAGATATAACATTATAAATACACATAATTAAATATCTAGCTTATAAAGAACACACTGACTTATTTGACTTATTTCCTGTTTCTAGAGTTGTGTCCCTGACTCCACATATTTGTCTTATTTTTATCATTGAAGCATATCAAATAAATTCTCCTCTTAGAACTCTATATTTGCCTTCATCAAATGGATTTGCTACCAAGTTCATATCACTCATATCCCAGTTTAAACCATCATCCTCGAAAAGATAGATTCTCCTCTTACCCAAGCACAAAAATTTATAAGTCTATAACTGTACATCATGGCATTTCACTAATAAAAAAATAAAATAAAATAAAAAAAGAACAAGATGAAACAAAACAATTGTTGATAAAAAATAAATATAAATAAATAAATAAATAAAACTGAAAAACGTATTTTTAAAAGTATTATCTCTTATATTAATCCATATAATTTCTCTACAGAGACATTTTCAGTGATATTTTTCTTTTTGAGGCTGTTGGTCTTTAATATTCCACTGTTAATGAAGGAATTTACATTGAAATGACAAGATAAACTCTCATTTTCCACTAAACACTGATTTTGAAAATAGAGTCTAGTCCTTAATCAGAATCAGTCAATAATACATGAATTGACAAGTTTTAAACAGAGTTACTTATTAGATTTATATATATATACATGTATATATATTAAGCACCAAGATTTACAGAGTTACTCATAGTTAAGTTTTAGGCATATAAAGCTCAAGCATGACCCAATTATCAGTGTCAACTTCCCTCACCAATATGTAATCCGCTATCCATCCCACTCTATGATTAAAAGTTGCTTCAAATGTCTGTGATAATTTTATTTTTATGACTATCAGGTATATTGTTTTTCTTAAAAACTCAAGTTTATTAGACTAGAATTATTTGTAAAAGAAAATTGACAAATAAAATATTGAGTTGAATTCTATGGTTGTTTTGAATATATATTTTTTCTTTTTTGTTGTAGTTTATTTGAATGTGTTCATTTATCACACTCATTTTTAACATAATGTAAGTTCTGGCACTGAATTAATTCTTTGTTCTTATTTATACCGGTGAATTTCATGTGATTATAAAAGATTCATTTGATCGTATTGAAGTAAATTATGATTTTTCCACAGGGCTCTCTTTTGAATTATGTTCTCTGAGTTATTTGCATATTTGTATTAGAATCATTTTTAGGACATGAGTTGTGAATTATTGCTGTTTCATGCATCAAACAATCTTATCTGTGTAAAACCAAAATTGTAAATATAAATTCATATCATGAAATGTATTAAAAATGGTTCTTATAAACACCTAAAGGTTGAAATTGTATTTGAATTAATACAAATCCTCTCCTAGCATCAAAGTACACAGGTGGTCTTATTTGACTTAGTTTTGCGGAGACACAGAAAATAGGCATAATAATTGATAGGACTTTCTAACTATCAATTCTGACATACTTATATTAATAGACTAATAATATTTTACATGGCCTGATGATAATGCATTCATTTACATCATTCTAAAATTAATAGAACAGTCATTTATTAGGTTTTGATATTTCAATGCATTTAAATTACTATGATAGACCTTAGTATAGCAACCAAAGGGCCCATAAGTCTTATTTTTCTGTGAAACTAACAGAGGTCTCAGGAAAAGTTATTCTATCATTCTATTGCTAGGCTTGAATCTTACTTGGATCATGTCCTTAGAAGAAATAAGTTCAAGCAACTGGTTTGTCATCAATTTAACTACCAAAATTGTTACTTAGGGAGAGGAAAAAGTGGTGTGTGATCTCATTTCCTTGTAAACAAAATTACTGAAACTTCTGAGAATAGACTAATGGTTATGCAAGGAAATACTCCTTTGTAATTCTGTTAGTTCTGACTTAGATTTAATCACTCAAACCAGCCTCCAAAATGCAGATTTATGAGAGATGACTCTCTGTTAATTGTCACATAACTATGCCTTTATTGGATGTACAAAGTAGAGATGTTTTATAATCTACAATTTCTATGCAGATACTCTGATTTAGAATACGTGCTTGATCAGGAACAAAGACTTTTGTGCTGCCTTCATTGTCCAAAGCATTCCCACTGTTTTTATACTGCCTCCTAATTGCTTGTCTTGAAATTATTAGTAAAATTTGATATTGATTGAGTTCTCTGATCCATGGAAGCCCAATTTTATAATATTGTTCATTATGTGCAAGTTACACATTTTCAACGCTCAGGAAACTTGACAGGAATCCAGGGAATCAAGTTATGATACAGTACCAGCCATGATCTCTAGCCTGTCTTATCTATAACTGGTCTATTCCAAGGGAAAAGAAAGGTTCAGAAATAACAATCTAAATCATCTCACAATTCAAGTGATTTTTTTTTGCTAACTTTATTTTTTTCTTTCTCTGCACTTTTACTTCTGACAATTTTATAATTCTATCTGCATGCTAATGTGCAAAAAAAAACCCACATTAGAAGCATTCTTTTGATTAAATTCTTCCCCAGAGGTTACATACAAGTTTTATGTATATAACCTAACTGATAATTTTGCATACACACAATAAGTACATGGGTTATTTTGTTTATGAGATGGGATTGTCTTTTATATTTTGGACTTGTGATTTTCCAACTTTTAAAATGTATCTAACAGAGAGAAACAGAAATCGCTCCCTTTATTGCTATCATTTTCAGTAATGCTAGTTCCCTCACACTTGTCATTGAGAATAGTTTTTCATGGAACATAGTAATGCTGAATTATTTCTTATTTAATATTGTTCAAATTAATGCAATTGTGTGCAATTTGCATTTTGCTTTAAAGCAAAAAGGATACAGTGAACTTAGAAATAAAAAATAATCCCTACAAACATGTTATCAAAATGGTAGTTTCTCCAAATGTTTGGAAAAAATTGATGTCTACTTTTAGGGTAATTTTCTCCTTTATTCCTACAGTATTTGTACATTCACATATTTTGCAGCTTGCTTATTTCTTGTAAGTTTATATATTTTTCATTGAAATAAGATTATTTAATTTATTAAATTATAGGATACTAATACATTTTTGTTACTTATGCATAATATTTTTATTCCTTTCCTTGAAACAAATTTTTCACAATTTATTAGACAATGCATTTAAACATATAGACTTTTGTTCAGAGAGTGTTGAGAACTTTTTTTTGGGGGGTTCAAAGGACATATCTAGCAGTGCTCAGGGGGTTACTCCTGGTTCTACACTCAGGAATCATTTCTTGTGGGTCTGGCCGACCATATTCGGTGCAGGGTATCAAACTTGGGATAGTCATATGTTACAGCTAGTGCCCACCCTCTACCCTATCTTTCAGGACCATTGTTGAGATTTTGTATGTTTACTACCATTCTTCAAAATAAAGTATTTAATTATACATAAATATACTCATATATTATTATATTAATATAATTAATATTCATAAATGTTAATTACATAAAATAAGTAATTAAATTTAATACACTACCTAAATACTGATATCTTATTCTATTGTGTTTTCTTCCCTTTGACATATATTTTAAAAACTGATTCATTCATTTAGAATTTTTGTTTTGTATATCCTTTTGAATATGGATTGGGTTAATTCAACTCATTTATTACAGGGTCTCTCAAGCAAAAACCTAGGTGTCCCTCATGTATATCTTGGGCAGTTGTGTCAGCACTTCAGTGTGAAGGCCAAGGATGTGATACTGATTGAGCCCGGATGAGCTGGAGATTACTGCAGCCTTTAAGGCCATACTCAGGAGCTTTGATACCAGTATGGTGCTCAGCTCACCATGTGGTACCACTCATTAAACTTGAGTCAGGAGGGACAGGAGTTATAGTACAGAGGGTAGGTAGGGTGTTTGCCTTGCATGACACCCACCTTGGTTCACTCTCCAACATTTCATATGCCCTCTTCCATCCCTCACTCCCCAAGTAGTGATTCTGAGTGCAGAGTCAGGACTATCACCAGGTCTCACTGTCACTGTCACTGTCCTCCCATTGTTCATCGATTTGCTCGAGCAGGCACAGTAACATTGTGAGACATGTTACTGTCTTTGGCTTATTGAATATGTCACGGGGAGCTTGCCAGGTTTTGCCATGCGGGCGAGATACTCTCGGTAGCTTGCCAGGCTCTCCGAGAGGGGAGGAGGAATCCAGTTTGGGTTGGCTGCGTGGGCTGCGTGCAAGGCAAACGCCCTACCCGCTGTGCTATTGACCAGTTCTCACAAAAAAAAAAAGAAGAAGAAGAAGAAGAAGAAGAAGAAGAAGAAAAAACAAAAACAAAAACAAGGATACTGAATCAGGAGCATTCATGTATGGAATGCACCCTAATCTCTAAAATATCTCTTTTCCATAATATTAATTTTACTCCAAAAAAGTTGTCAAATATTTTATCATTATGTATCGACTGATGCATTTATTAGTTATTTGTTCGAAATGCTGTTACAGAATCCACTTATGCAATCCCTGTCTTATTTGACATTCATTTAGTCTTCGTACTTTATGCCTGAAAAAAATCTCAGATTTTTAATTGCTGTAACTTTATTAAATATTTAAGATTATTTTCAGCCCATTCTATCTACTACACTATTTAAAATATTAGTATATTTTGCAAACTTACATTTAAAAAATCTTGATTTATTCTGTATATACATATATTATCTTTGTAGAATCGTTTGCAAAGTAACTTTCTATGTGATTTTTTTCAGAGGTAGGTGTGTTGGACCATATACAGAAATGCTCATGATTTATTCCTGACTTTGATTTTGTGCTGAGGGCATACTATGTGGTGCCAGGGATCAAAACAGGGCCATCTGTGTGAAAGACTGGCACCTAGTTTCCTGTCCTATATCTCTAGCCCTAAATATTATTTTTAGATGTCCATCTAAAGTATTTTTTGCTCAACTCATCATTTGTAAGCTATTATTTAAGTTTTAATAAGTATTTTAATATCTCAAAAATTTAGAATGTTTGCTTCTTTTAAAAACTAGTTACTTCTTTCATTCCACTTTTTAAAATTGGAACCATTCTTAATCACGTTCTAGCAGATGATGTACAGTTCCAGTATGCTCAGCCAGTGCTGGTGTATGTCTCAAGGACAACACCACATGGTACTCCATAGACTGATCAAACTAGGTTTGAGATTCAGGATCTAACACAATCTAGGCATGTGCTCTGCAACTGGATGGGGGAAGGTTTCACCATCCACATTTTACATCATTTTGTTAGTGACTTAATGCAGGTACATAATGAGTATCTTTATATACTTAGTTCTGATTGATATTTTTCTTGATTTCTTGGTTCAAAATGTGTAGACATTGTTGGTGTGCGTTCTGGGAGTTCCCTTCTTAAACTTTGCAGCCCTTTCTCTGTGCTCCATAAAGTAGACTTTTGTAGAAGGAGACGTTGGTCCAATCCCATTTGGAATTTTGGTACAACTGTGATATTGGTCAGGCAAAACCATTGATTGAATATGATGTAGTCAAATTTGTTGTGGAACCATCAACGGGAAACTCCCAAGTCCAACATTTAGATCCAGCCTCTGGAACTGTGAGTTACCCTGGATGGTCTTGGTTGACATGATGAACTCAGACAATCTCTCACCCTGTTCATTCCATTCTAGGCCATGGGTCCCGATGTGGAGTTCTTCGGCTGATCTTCTTGGTCCTATCTTGGCATTAAAATCACTGACCATGATCTTTTAGAAGGTTTGGTGTTCCTTATAGAACTTCTTGAGCTCCATGTAGAACTTATCAATTACTTCTTCATCATAAATTGGATGTTGGTGTGTAGAAAACAAAGATATGTCATTCCCAATGTTCTTCTCTCTGAAATTTGACATGGCATTTTTTCAGTAAAGAAGTGAGCAACACTCGGCCCAGACAAGGTGAAACTTGAACACCTGAAGAACATGCTGTCAGTACTCATCAATACACTGGCTTGGCTCTTCACAAGTTACCTGTCTGAATGCAAGGTTCCATCCCAAAGGAAAACCAGCAGGACTGTACTACTGTCCAAGAAGAGAGATATCCACGACATTGGCAACTATCGCCCAATCTGCCTATTGTCTGTCATCTATAAGCTGTTAACTTGAGTCATCCTGAATAGTATTTGCAGAATACTAGATGAAGGAAAACCATGCGAGCAAGCTGCATTTTGAAAAGGATTCAGCACAATCGACCATATCCACATGATAACCAAGCTCATTGAGGTTTCATGGGAGTTCAAGATGGCGCTCTGTCTAATGTTCATTGATTTAAAGAAGGTGTTTGATTCCATTGAGACTGTAGCAATCATCAAAACCTTAGCCAAACATGACCATGAGTGTGGAAAATTTGAACTACAGCTGAATCTCACAAAAACAATGTTTATGAGAAATTGTCTCTTTCCTGATGTTCCATTCACTGTCAATGGAATGAACATCTCCGAATGCAGCAGTCATGTGCACCTAGGTTGAGAACTCAACATGATGAATGACTTGGCACCTGAGTTGCGCAGGAGGAAGAGTGGGAAGGAACGCCTTCAAGAATGTCGAAGAAATAGCTACGAAGACAAAGAAACTCCGGCTCCAGGCACATCTCTTCGATTCCACTGTTCTTCCTGCATTAACATTTGCCTCAGAAACCTGGGCCCTTCAAAAACAGGATTAGAACACTATTCAGGTCTCCCTCAGAGGAATTGAAAGAGCTATGCTTGAAGTATCATGCTTCACTCAAGTGAGAGAAAGAATCCGGAGTTCCAATCTCTGTCGACCATCAAGAATCAGGAAAACTCAAAGCAACACACTAGCAGAAAAGGCAGCTGAGACAGAGAAGGGAGCACCAAATAAAGGGTGTTGGGAGGTTCCTCTCAGGATGGGAAATGTGTGATGAGAGTAGACTATAGTCCGAACAAGATTGCCACTCAATATCTCTTTCGCAAACCACAGCACTCAAAAGGAGAGAGATAACAAAAGGGAATGCCCTGCCACAGTGGTAGACTAGGATGTGGGATGGGGGGAAGGGGGGTGGGAGGAATACTGGGATGGGTGGTGGTGGAGAATGGACACTGGTGGACGGATGGGTATTCGATCATTGTATAACTGAAACCCAAGCACAAAAATTTGTAAGTCTACAACTGTACCTCATGGTGTTTCACTAATAAAAATTTAAGAAAAAAAAAGAATCAGGAAAACTGTCTCATTTCCAAGGCGTAGACAATCAGATGGGCTGGGGATGTAAACAGTAACAACAAGTCTCACAATGGAGACATTACTGGTGTCCGTTCTAACCAATCAATGAATAATGGGAGGACAGTACAGTGCTACCTTTACTAAAATGTAAAATGTGATTTTCCCACATATTCCACATTTTAACTGACTCATTACTAATATAACTTCTCCATCTCTACTTACGGACTAGAAGCAATTGAGGAGCTTTTGGAGATGACCGCTGGAGTAGAACCATTACAGACTGGATTCCACGGAACATCAAAATATTTTGTGGCTGCCCACCTATGAGATGGTCAGACTTCTTTGCCAAGAATGATTGGTTTGAGCCTCTTTGTGTTCCTGGAGCATGCAGACGCCATTGGGCTACACTAACAAGCAACAGGGACAAATGTAGACGTTACTGGTACCCGCTCGAGCAAATTGATATGTAACAGGCTATCAAGTGATCAAGTGATCTATATTTACATTTTCTAAATTTTATTCGTTTTGGAATCATATTGTTATTTTAAGCTCATTCATATCTCTGATTTTCGTCATAAATAAGATTTTTCTTTTGAATTATCATAATCCAGTCTCTTTAGCAACAAAATTTGGAAAAAAATATGACTATTTTAATACCTTTAGCAAAGATTTTTATCCAATTTTCTTGTGAAGCATTTAAACCCATTAACATTAACAATTGCTAGAAGTAACTCTTAAACATTCCCAAATTATGCTAAATAAAGTAAGATACTACTTTATAATGATTTTTGGATGTATAATCTTATCTCATAAAATGTGTAAATAATATGATGAGTCAAGTTTTAACATAAATACTTCAGTACAAAAATGGACATATGAGGTTGATAAGTGAGCCAAAAATAAATATGGAAGAGGTCTTTAATAGTGGCAGTTATTTCCATTCAGGAAATATTCACATAATTAAAAATGGGTTAATAGCTATCATAGCATATTTTGAATAATTTCAAGAAGTACTGAAGTAATTTCCTAGTTACCAAATTTTAAATTAAAATAATGAATATGCATCCACAAATCTTGACCTAATTTGTTCCTTTCTGGTTGCTTAAATAAATACTTTATTGCTGAAACAACACTTGAGAATAGATATTACTATTATTGTGGTAAATTGAATAAATTAAATTAGAAATTCTAAGTGGTTTCTTTGGCATACAGAAATAAATGATAAAACTATGCAATTTCAGTCTAATACCTATATTATATTTAAATATAATATCCACCTATAGAATTTTTTCTTATAGAGAATTTGTCTCCCAAATATTCCTGGTGTTCTATTTATTCTTATACTCATGACTCAATCCTATATCATACTCCTTCTATTCAAAACTTGGATATTTTTTTATATTAGTTCTGTTTTCTAACTTCTCTTCTTTTGTCTAAGAAAGTTTTTCTTGAAATTGAAAATAGAGAAAATGATAGTCATTTGTAACTATGTCCTGCCTATTTTAATTTTCAATATTAGACTATATATTAGACTATTAGAAATATTGTAAATTTATTAAATATTTAAAATATTTTAAGCCTACTTAAAAGTTATCTTTTCAAATTATTCTACAAAGAAAATGCACATATGCACATAATAAATTAAGATTTAAAAAATGTAAGCTTGCAAAAATGTCCTAATATTTTAAATAATATATTAAATAAGTTACAGCAAGGTTTCTTATATTGAGGAATTAGAATATTTCAATATTTTACACTTTTTCACCACATGTTCACAAAATTAAAAGTTGAATTTAGAAGAAATACGATAGTACAACGGGTAGTGCGTTTGCCTTGCACACAGCCAACATGGCCGACGAGAGTACGATTCCTTTGCCCCTCTCGGAAAGCCTGGCAAGCTACCGAGAGTATCTTGCCCTCAGGGCAGAGCCTGGCAAGCTACCCGTGATGTATTCGATATGCCAAACACAGTAACAACAAGTCTCATGATAGAGACGTTACTGGGCCCACTGGAGCAAATCAATGAACAACAGGAGGACCGTGACCGTGACCGTGACTTTGAGAGATATCCTTATGGTAACTTTCATATGCTGTTTTTAAATTAAGGTATTTAACTATAACTATCAACAAAACACTGAAGTTTTAAAGATTTTTTTCTTAAACAGGATAGAAATATAATCAGTTAGGTAATGATTATTAACTGTAAAAAATCATAAAAAAGTTAATAAAATAAACTTCTTGAAGTTTATCATCATGCAAATGATAGTCATAGTTACAGAATAGAATAATAGCACAACACAGTGGGTAAAGGTCCCTCCCGTTGTTTGTCGATAGAAGAGAATATACCCTGAAATAATAAAGGGAGTCCTCAATTGCTTCTAGTCCTTAAGTAGAGATGGAGAAGTTATATTAGTAATGAATCAGTAAAAATGTGGGAATATGTGGGAAAATCACATTTTACATTTTAGCAAAGGTAGCACTGTACTGTCCTCCCATTGTTCATTGATTGGTTAGAGCAGGCACCAGTAATGTCTCCATTGTGAGACTTGTTACTGTTTTGGGCATATCAAATACGTCACGAGGAACTTGGCAGGCTCTGCTGTGCAGGCGGGATACTCTCAGTAGTTTGCCGGGCTCTTCAAGAGGGATGGAGGAATCAAACCCCGGGTCGGACTCGTGCAAGGCAAATGCCCTCCCTGCTGTGTAATCACTCCAGCCCTTAGTAAAGGTAAATACTGAAAATTCTAGTATATTGAATTCTTACTATCAGGAGGAAAAAAATCTAGATGTGTCCACTATAGTATCCAAAAGAACACACTACACGCTGAACTATTTGTACAGTGGGCAGATCATTTGCATTGCAGATTTTGATCCAGGCTTGATCTAAAGCATCCCATGCATTTTCCTGAGTATTACCAGGAGTGATACTTGAGTGCAGAACCAGGAGTAATTATTACCCTGATCATTACTCTGTGTCGCCCCCAAAATGAACAAAAAACAACCAAACACTAGGACAATGATAAGATTATGAACAATTTATTTGAAAGATAATGCCAAGCAACACAGAACATAGATATAAGATTTTGAAAGTAAAATGAGCATGTTAAAAAATTCTGAAAAGGAGGCATACATGATCCAACAATGGTAGTGAAAGAAAAATAAAAAGTCTTATTCACAGGGCATAAATCTGGAGAAAAAGTTGCATCAAGTTATAGTATGAACAAGTGAAGGTGGCCTGGGTATTTGTTAACTATGTGAACAGATACTAAATGTTTAGAGCTACTTCTGAGCACATTAAATATGTTGTTTCAGCCTGGCACTCCCAAAGCCTAAGCAAACTGAAGAAAGTTTGCTGAGTATCATGCCTCTTTCACAGTAAGAAGTGAAGATGCAATACCTCCACCTTAGAGAGGAATTGTTTGGTGTATCACTGTATCACTGTTGTCCCGTTGTTCATCCCAGTCCTGAGATTTTAGCAACCTCTCCTTACTTGTCCTTCCCAACACTGCCATATTGGAGGCTCTTTCAGGGTCAGGGGAATGAGGCCTGTTACTGTTACTGTTTTGACATATCAAATACTCCATGGGTAGCTGATACCCTCGGTAGGTTTGGTGTACACAGTTTAAATATCTACTATTTAAAAAAATCGCCAATGAAATAAATACCTTAATATTTTTCAGATATTTCTTTCACCCTCTGGTTTCCAATATCTAAACATGGTTAGACCCATATTATCTTACTGTGACACCTAGCCAAAGGACCTGGAGGTCCTTTTTCAAGTCAACTCAATGTGTCATCATTACAGTCTTCGAAATACCTATCTTTGTCTTTAATAAAAATTCGTTCAGAGTACAAAGTAACATAAAGAGAAAAGAAGATTGAGAAAACAATAAATACCATTATCCATTTAAGTAACTAGCACTGCGGATAAAGACTAAAAAAATAATTCCTGGGTTATTAGCATTACCTTTATAGAAAATGACTAAAAACAGCTCAGCTCTCTTTGGAAAATAAGTCAGATAATTTTTACTTGTAATACATTTTATCAGTCAGTCTCTACTACTGGCATATGATCTTTTTAAGTTATAGGAATCAAGAAACAACCTTTGATTTTGAATTTATTTGTTTGTTGAAATGCCATGATGTATTAACATTACTAAAGGCCTTTCTTGACCATCGTCTTAGTGTTTTCTATCTTTTCTTATTTGATAATTGTCTTACATCTCAGAGTCCAGTGACACCATGTGGTATCTTTATTCTATAATCCCTCAAATTCTAGTGTCAATTAGTGTATGTATATGAGCCAGCTATTTTTGATGCATTTAACCAAAGGAAATCTCTGAGAGAGACTTGCTCTCTTGCAAGAACTGAGTCAGGTTCTTTCTATTCCTGTTCTCTTAAATCTACTTTTATCTCTGCCCTAGTTTGAATGTATATAGTCCAGTTTTCACAGAGCAATTTTTTCACCGTGGATATGTAATGGATCACATTTGCCTGTCTTCAATAAGGATTTAGCTAAATCCTATAAAATTGATTTAGCAAAAATCCTCTAATTACTGATATCTCTTCAGTAATTTTCCATTCAGTGATGTCAATAAGCTATTCCCTGACTATAAATCCACCAGTTCTTTGATGTATTTTTGAATTGAGTTTGGTTCTATATTGGATTTTTTTTCATCTAATATAATAGTGAATAAAATCTGTCTGTTACTTTAACTAATATCTAACTCAGTCTCTTGACAGGGCCCTCATGTTAGAATACAATCAAATGATAGATTGAGTTTATTATCTGCTTATTCCAAAAAGTGAAAAATCTATACAGCAAACAAACTTCATGTATATTTTATCTGTGATTCAGTCTTTTTTCAAGGTGAGTAACAAATTTCCACTTGCTTATTGTGAATATTTGCTTTTGCTTTGATACAATTCCCAGTGGAACTTCTGATTATGTTCAGGGATCCTCTTTTGGGAACCACATAGTGCCAGGAATTTGAACTAGAGTCTGCACTGTGCAAGGACAGCACCTTAGCCCCTAGACCATCTCTTCAGATCCTGTTTTTGCATAATTTTTAAGTTTCTAATAACTATTCTTTGCTTATTGGCTCACACCCAGCAATGCACAGGGCTTACTTCTGGCTCATGCACTCAGGAATTACTCCTGGCGGTGCTCTTGGGACCGTATGGGATGCTGGGAATCAAACCTGGGTTGGTCGCATGCAAGGCAATCATCCTACCCGCTGTGCTATTGCTCCAACCCCAATTTCTAGTAACTATTCTAAAAGAACCTTAGAATTAATCTGAGACTTACTATCTCTATGCAAATTTCCAAGTACACTATCTACTATTCAGCTCTATATTTTATATCTGAATTCCAATTCAATATCCTTTGGGTTCATCTGTAGATTTTCTTTTTTCTGTTTTCTCCTGGGACTTAATAGATTTTGACTATCATGGGAGGAATAACGTCTCCCCAAAAGAAATCAGAGAAAATACTACTCCCAGTTATTAGTTTAAAACAGAGATTCCCCAAAAATGCATATAAAAAGAACTAGAAAATTAAACACTTACTAAAGCTCTTTCCTCATTACCAGATATGGAAGGGGCTCCAACAATTGACATTTCCAAAAAATTTACCAGTAAATTTGATTTTACTGATTTACTTTGTAAATTAATTTACTTTATTTACTTAATGACTTGGCTGCAAAATTAACTTTTTTGTTTGTTTTGTTTCATAGACTGGTCCTGTGGTGATCAGGGATTACTCCAAGCTTTGCACTCAGAGACCACTTCTGGCAGGGCTGAAGTTTGGTACATATAGGAGTGCTGAGGAATGAACCCAGATCAGCTGTTTGCAAGACAAACATTTCGCATACTGTACTATCTCTCTGGCTCCCAAGCCAAGGAGTAAATACAAGGACAATTTTTGGAAATGGCAAATACTATTAAAGACATCTGTAGCAAATGGACTCTTCATTAACTATAAATGAAGTGACTTTGTTCACTTATAACAGAAGCATTATAATTAACTTATTGATGTGGATGGATTAGGATATCTGGGTGTGAGGATACTTCAGGAAAATTTACCTACACATGTCTAATTGTTTTTTTATGCAATTAGTGAAAACTTTTTTCCCCCCACAATATCTTGCTAGGGTTGTGAATTACACTTTTCTTATAAGCAGCACTGTAGCACTGTCCTCCCGTTGTTCAGCGATTTGTTTGAGCGGGCCCAGTAATGTCTCCATTGTGAGACTTGTTGTTATTGTGTTTGGAATATTGAATATGCCATGGGGAGCTTGTCAGGTTTCGTTATGCGGGCGAGATACTCTCAGTAGCTTGCTGGGCTCTCCAAGAGGGGTGGAGGATTGACCTCGGGTCACCTGGATCAGCTGCATAGGCTGCATGCAAGGCAAACACCCTACCCACTGTGCTTCAGCCCAGCAGATGTGATGATAAATTTTTAGAACTCTTCTTTCAATAGGATAATACAGAATTTTATATACTGTCATGGAGAATTCTTGGGTTTCATGACATGCTTCTACAATTTGATATTAATTTGGTTGCTGGTAGGCTGACCGGTATCATCATATTTTCTCAGACTATCTTTGGCCAGTAAAAGCCAAGTGAGAATTACATTTAAATATGGCAAAACAAAAACTGACTATTCCAACTTATCCAAGAAACAAATTATATTATTTATGCTAATGCTGTATTTAAAAAGTGAAGTAACATGTTACACCAAACTTTAAGAAATTCAGAGAACTTCAGTGCTAAAAATGCCTGTGGAGCACTGGAAATTTTAGAAATAACACTAATGTCTAGGTCATATTTCATGCTACTCATCACTAATTGGTTCACTCTCCTTTCATCTTTAATTGCAAATTGATTCACTTAGATGTATACATACATATACATATGTACTCAATTTATCCCCAAAGATGATGCAAAGCCTTATCCATTAACCCCAGCAAGCCAAACATACTGGATCTTTTTTATGACTGTTTATTTCAAAGAACAAGGATTTTATACAGAATACAAGATTTAAATTGGAAATATATTTGATTGTATTGATTAATAAATAACTTATGTAAACATATTAAAGTACTTATAATGAATTTGGAATTGTGCCGTTAGTGAAATGATACACCACACAATTAAGGTAAAAGTTGGATTAAGTGTTCCCAGGAAATTCTACTCTCAGAACCCTTTATAAAAAATCCTAAAAGAATGCACAGTCCTCTCTGGTGACCTAATTATCTTCTAAATCTGTGTCTCAGGCAAAGAATGATTTTGCCTATCATTGTCCTAAAGGACTGGTTTAGACTCTATGAGAGGATGTTTTTGTATATTCAAGGGTTTTGATCTTTATGAAATATAATTTTCAGGCCACTGAGTTTCCTATCATTTTTGTCTTCAGAATAACACCAACACATTTCAATTTTCAAAAACACTGCAATTTAGACCTTACTTCTTGTATTTAATGATTGACTTTTAAATTTAGATATGTAACTATTTAATTGCTATTTTTTAAGTCGTGGTTTTTGCTGGCTTAATTTGAGTAACATGAAAATCATTGAGCTATTTGATGCCTGACTCCCATAGAAACATAAAAATATAAGAATAAGGAAAATCGTTTTTATATCCCCTTTGCTTTAAGTCCTTACACTGATGTAGCTCAACCACCCAATTTATAAACTATATTATTATTATTAACATAATTATGAAAAATATATTTTAAGTAGGAAAATATCTTATTCTGATTAAAAAAGTAAAATTTAAGATAGAAAAATGTGTATGCTTGTACAATATATGAATAATAAATAGTGAAGTAAATGTGACGTGAAGTACAAAAGAAGTTTCCAAGAAAAAGAAAAGATATTTTGTTAACTTTAATCTAAGTATTGAAATTGGAAATAAGGTTGTGTGATGTACTATTAGAACTATAAGTATGAGCTCATAGATTCTTTAGATTTCAGTAACTCTTTTTCAAATAAAATTGTCTATTTATAGGTTCAACGACAGTATAAGTAAGCAAATAGAGCCATATAATATCACATATTAAAATTATTTTGAAACTTTTACTAACTAACAACAAAGTCTGTAATAAATGGGACTTCTTAATGTAGAGAATGTCAATCACAAATCACAAATCATCCTGTTATTCGTCGATTGCCTCGAGCAGGCCCCAGTAACGTCTCCTTCATCCTAGCCCTGAGATTATATTCAAGGCTCTTTAGGAGAATGAGACCCATCATTGTTACTGGTATTTGGCATATTGGGTACACCAAGGGGAGTTTGCCAGACTCTGCCCTGTGGGCAGGCTACATTCGGTAACCTGCCAATTTGTCCAAAGTTGGAATGAGATAATAAGATGTCGCGTAGAGAATGTGTTGTATGATTATGACCAAATACCAGTACATCGCTGAAAATATACATTTATAAAAGATGTACATACATAGTAAAAATAAGAATTAATCTTAAGAATCATAGACCTTAAATTCACCACTGTGAAAGAGAAGATTTAAAAAAAAAGTACATTTAACTGTGCCGAATTTTGCAGCAGGATTAAGTGGGATGAGAACAAAACCTGGGGATTGGATTTATTGATGAGGAATTCATTAGTAGTTGTTACAAAAGCCCTTTCTATGTAGTCACAGAGATAGAGACCAGATTGAATGCACTGGGTAATGAGGGGGGAATAGAGACATGATATTAACTCTTTTAGTCACTGAGCTTTATCAGGAAAGGAAAGGAATAGTTCATGCCATTGTTGGCAACATTTTTAAATAACATTTTTAAGAAGAGATTTTTTTCTTTCTTCATATTTATTTAATGTTTATCTTGGGAAAGGCTAATAATCAGACTGACTGGGTATAAAACACTGACAAAAAAAGAAATGAGGAAGCAGGAAGGATACTAGTGGAAACAAAAAATGAGTGTGACAAAGTTTTAGAAGACCAATCTTTTATCTGTAAAAGGAGGCATGTCAGACTAAGAAATTCTGAAAGGGAGAAAAATTTCTTTGTTAGAGCACATATATATCTGAAGAGTGCTTTTAAAATAATTATCAAAACATATCTCAAAGAGTTTATTTGAGCATATGATATATAAAGTTATTTTACTGCAAGCTATATTTGAGCTCCATATCTTATGCATACTTTTAGTTCTATAAAGTAGTTTCTATCATTTTATGGAAAAAAAGTCGTTGTCATACACAGCAGCAAATTTTACACACTCTGATTTTAGAAATTCCAAGAACTTTCATGGGAGGTTATCTTATCAATTTTCTAATTTTAGAGCAATTTTATGCTTTTAAATTATAGAGTAGAAATAGATGCATTTTTGGAGTGGACAGGGATATACTGTAAATAAGACTTCAGGATTTGGTAAGGCCACCAAGGGAGAAAGCTCTATCTCGGGAATTCTTGTATATAAAATACCTTTGAGGAAGGGCAACATGATTATGAAGGTACACAAATAATATTTTATGTTTTGGGATTTTAAGTTTTAAGATTTATTTTGAGATTTTATAATAAGATAGTACATTGAGAAGATAACTTATATCAAATGTTACAGATGAAGTGTGTCTCCACAGTTCTACCACATAAAATCTAACATTCAGTTCTTCAGAATTACTTTTTTTGAGATAGGGGTGTTAATATTGTATGAGGTACAATAAGATCTTTAAACCAGAGGTTCCCAAACTTATTTCACTTACTTTCCCCATTTCAGAAACAAAAACAGTGTTCCCCTTAGAAATCTGTGTTTTTTATGAGAACAATTTGATAGCATCCACTGTAACTAATTGTATCTGAGGTGACTATCATCTTTCTGGACCACTTCAATGGCCCTTGGAAGCTGTGTTTCATCCTTTGAGATATATTCTTTAATCCAATAGTAGTAGTAGCAGTAGCAGTAGCAGTAGCAGTAGCAGTAGTAGTATTGGTAGTAGTAGTAGTTATAGTAGTAGTAGTAGTAGTAAAATGAAAGTAGCCACATAAAGGGACTTTGGGGACATCAATATATAAAAGAAAATACTGACTATACAGTAAGCCTAATAAGCAAGGATTCCTAGGGAGCAGGGTAATCGGTTGACATATTCATCTTGTTCTTCCACCATTCAGAACTATGAGGAAACGTATTCCTAGTTTTTTTAGAAGTCTGTGGGTTTTCCTACATCAGCCCTACAGAATTTAAGCACAAACTATTTATTTAAAGGTTTTGAACGACTAAATATTAGTTTTTAATATTGATGATGATGGAATTCAATGACTATAGTTTTTTTAGAGTTATAGAATCTCTGATATAATCTATCATTTGTAAAGATGTTCTTTTGATACATTAAGTGAACTATTACTGTTAGATTCTTTGATGGAAAAGACAAAATAGAATCCCAATATGATTGCAAAGGAATGGTGAAAGAGCTGTTGATAAATTGAGTTCTTGCAATCTTGTATTTTTCAAAAGATGATCTGAGGTGCGTACAGATAACTTATTAGATTGGAAATATGAGAAAGTGACACAAAGCACATTAGGAGAACATAACTTAGTTAATGTAAAATGGACATTATTGACCTTTATTCAGCATATATGCTATAATAGGAAAATAAAATAATCTGAAATATCGTCAGTGTGTGAACTCTGAAATAGTTACAGATTAAGCAGTCATATTTAAAGTTCTGCTTTACTAATCCAGTATAAAAATATATGAAAGAGTGACAAGTGAGTTATGTTTATAAGTAAGAGAATATTTGAAGTGATTTGCCATGAATTTTATATTAGATTACTGCACACCTATAGAAGGTGATAGGCATTGAAATGATAATGAGGTAAAAAAAGATTATGGTCTTAGTGAAGAGTAAGAACTTTTAGAGATTTGATATAAAAATAAGATAGAGTGCTGGAGGATGGTGGTCCTGAAATGCCACAATTATAGAGATGTTGAGATTAGTACTTAAAATGTGTGAGTTATGTTTCCATAAGTAAGTAATGGAAAACTGAAGTACAAATCTTTGAATAGAACAAAGCTAAAGTTACTGAGAAATAAGATATTGAATTGTTCCTTTTTCCTGTTTATTTCGGGTTTTGTTGTTGCTGTTGCTGTTATGGTTCTGGGGATACAACTAGGGTTGCTCAGGGTTGACCCCTGGCTCTGCCGTCATGGATCATTCCTGATGGGGAAAATGCAAACTTGATGGGTCTCTTGCAATCAAATGCTTGTTGGCCACGTGCAAGGCAAGCTCCCTGTCTGCTATACTTTCTCTCTGCTCCCTTGATTTATTCTCAATAGGCTATACCAAACTACATAGATTTTAAATAACTGGGGCTGGAGTGATAGTATAAAAATAGGGACTTTACCTTGTATGATGTCCAGTTGATTAAGGTAGTGGGCACTCCATAAAGTTCTCTGAACCCACATTGATGATTCCTGAGTAGAACCAAGAGGAAAACCTGCGCATAGCCACATGTGGTCCAAAGCCAAAAACAAACAGACAAACAAAGGTGGTAAAGAACCTCAGGACAGTGGCAAAGGAACACTGACACTTAAGTTCTGAATGTGGTACAGTAACAATGTTAGTTTAAAATGTAAAATTTAACACTACAATAAGTTAATTTTCCTCAAAAATAAACTTTAAAAATAATAGTATAGTAAAGTTAATAGAGAGAGTATATTGGAGTAATGACAAAAGTAGGAAAATATAGAATTGTGGATGTATGATTAAAAGATAAAGATATCAAATAGATATGATGGCTCATGTAAAATTAAATTACTGATAATTGCCAACAAATTGGATATGAGCATATGTGTTTTCTAGAGAAAGAGTGAGAGAGAGCGAGAGAGAGAGAGAGAGAGAGAAGTAGTCTAAAAGGGGTATCTGGGTTGCCTCTTGAAATGTCCTGCAGAAAATTAGTTTTCTCAAGTCAAGTCAGGTTTATATTATAACGGCATGGTAAAATAAAATAAATGTTGGTTTTGTAAATAATGGTTAGTAATCCCAGAGTATAGTAATGCTGAAGACAGTGAATAAAAAGAAAATAATAATAAAGAAAAATACATATCCTCATGACATTGAGGTGGACTGAAGCTTTAATTGTTTTTGAAGTGATGGCCACAATTAAGCATAATGATAGTTATACTAATAAAGTCAGATTCTCAGCCAATATAGCACCAACCTATCCTCAAAAAAAGCCCATTAACTACTACAACCATCTCAAGAAGTCAGCCTGTTATAAATTGAATTTATAAGAATTCAGTCGGCTATATCTAATAACAAATTAAGTCAAGCAACAAGCTCTGTAGTTTTTAATTTCAAATGATTAGGATGTGTGTAGTAATTAAATTTCCCCAAAATTGGGGAGAATGGGGCCACATTTGACTATACTCTACCTTGCTCTTGGCATTGCACTGAGGGATTAAAATTCAGAAATTTCCCAGTCCTGGCTGGCTCAGAGGGGGCCAGGTATCAGATGTAGGTACACTGTGTTCAAAGCCTGTGACCTACCTGCTCTACTAGATCTTAGGACCATGCTTCCCTAAGTTTTATTATATTCCAATTAACAAGCAACTACAGCAATCAATATTGTACCTAAAATAACTTATAATGGATCCATATCATCATGATTTCTGTTATGTAATCTTAAAAGTTCTAATCATTGATATTCTCCCACAACCCTCAGCCAAACACACTGGTAAAGTTGCCTAACCACTTTTCATGCCCAGTCTCTGTCAAAACACACACAAGTGATGGTGTCATTGATGCTAATAATTAAAGTATCTATGATGCATCTCTAATGTTTTGATGGGTATAAAATAATAGAGGGTTCTTGGCTTAGGAAAACATTGCATGCAGCTTCTTGAAAATGGGATTCAAAGAAAACAGTGAGATTTGGAGTGGTGGGTATGACCTTGGATATTAGCTTGTGTACATGCCCAACTCAAAGGTCTATAGAATGATCTTAATTTTGTGCCTACTTTGCCCACTTCCCTAAGAGAATTGAATTATTTGAATCTAGACAGTCAACAAATATTGCTGTCATACGCACCCCTGTTAGGGCTGCTAGCCTGGTAAAAGAGCCCCAGAGCCTAGAGATGTTGGAGGAGAATGTACTGGGGAAGAGGGGAACAAAAATAGTAAAAAAGGAGTTTCAATTATGATGAAAAAGAAATGAGAGAGTTTGGAAGAGCAGGTACAAGGTATTAATAAATTGAGCATCTGTCTACTTGTCCGCTGGGAATGATATGTTCAGAAAGCCAGGAAAGGGAAAAAGAATCCCCACAGTTGCTGTTATCTAAAGCTGCTATCCCCAACACTGGCATGCAGGGAGAAGACTAAGAGCATTAGGAAATCCAGTTCCTGAAAAAACAATATCAACATGAGTAATAGGGAACAAAGGAACCAGAAATTAACAAGTACCCAAAAGTGTATAAGTGTCTTGGGAATAGGTTACAGAAAGTTTTCAAAATCATTCTGGCCTAGAATTTAATAGCTTGTAGTAGAGAATGTTGGTAGAAATGTGTACATTAATATAAATGAAGACATATATTAATCAATTATTAATATAGTATATTGATATATTGCTTATTGATAAATTAATTATTAATATGTTATACACATATATTAATTTATATTATGTCTTCATTTATATAGTTAGTATAAATGAAGGCATAATATAATTGAAGACATATATATTAATATAAATGAAGATATAAATGAAGACATACTTAGGGTTCGGAAAAAAAAGGGATTAAAATCAGGAATCCCACCCTAGCCTTCCCTATCTGCTTCCACCAACCACCTGCGACCTAGAGATTGGATTACGCACAGAAGACCCACCCTACCCCTGCCAGTACCAGATAAATAACTCTCCGGCAGACCTCCACTACCTCCACTAACTCCACTACCAAGCTGCCGCTACACTCCAGGACAATTTCCGGATCATACGGCCACAAAGTGGCTGCATGACACATTATAACACACTTAATACCCATCTTCCAGGATTGCTGCACAATATTTGATAGAGTTCAAATATGATTTGAATCATGGGAACACTTACAAGTGTGATTAGAGGCCTCCCCAAAAGCCTTTATCCCTCTTCGAGAGCTTGGCAAGCTACCGAGAGTATTCCACCTGCATGGCAGAACCTGGCAAGCTATCATTTGTGTATTCGACAAGCAAAACCAGTAATTACAATGGGTATCATTCTCCTGACCCTGAAGGAATCACCAATACAGCAGCATTGGGAAGGATGAGGAAGGAGAGGCTGATAAAATCTCAAGGCCGAACTAGGCTGCCAAAAGGAAGAAAGACAAAAGTGATTGTCTGTACTTTGAATGCACGTACGCTGGCATCGGATGCATCCATTAAGGACCTGATGGTATAAGCACAAAAGATCAAGTACTACATCATTGGTCTTACCGAGATAAGAAGGCATCAAACATATCACACCGTTTTCGACAGTGGAGAAGAACTGTTCCTCGGAACATGCGAGAATAGAGGCATCAGAGACATCAGTGTCCTTGTCAACATGAACTTAGCCAACAGCATTGATTCATTCAAATGCCTAACAACCTGAGAAAGATAATTACACTTGAATAGATGTGGCTCACTACTGGCAGTTTCTATCTTCGTTGTCTACGCATCAACATTCAGTTATGATGAAGGAGTAATTGAGAAGTTCTACACGGAACAGGAGAAGTTCTATAAAGAAGACCACACCTTCTACAAGATCATTATCGGCGATTTTAATGCCAAGATAGGACCGAGAATATCAGTCGAACAAGTCCACTTTGGGACTCATGGCCTAGAATGGAATGAACAGGGTGAGAGACTGTCTGAGTTCATCATGTTGACCAAGACCATCCATGGTAATTCAAAGTTCAGAAGACTGAATCTAAACATTGGACATGGGAGTATCCCGGTGGATGGTTCCACAACAAAACAGACCACAACATATTTAATCAACAGTTTTTCCTGATCAATGACCCTATTGTACCAAAATTCCAAATGGGATCGGACCACCGTCTCCTTTGTGCAAAATTCTACTTCATAGAGCAGGGAGAAAGGGCTTCAAAGTTTAAGAAGAGAACTCCCAGAATGAACACCAAATAGGAGCTCTTAAGAACTACTGCTGCAACACGAGAAGATGCCGTCATTGACAGCATTGATGAGGAATATGATCAAATGGTTCAGTACCTCCATGATTGTGCAAGGAATTCCAAGAGAGAGAGAGAGTCACAAAATATGCCTGTTTTCGAAAAGTCTTGAGCATATTCAGTAACGTGATTTGGTGCATGCCTCAGACAAGCGCAAGCAATAGTCCGAGCTCCCAAAGCAGTGCGGAGATGTGATAAAGGAAGGACTCAAAGAGAGAACAGCAGAAGTGCTGGTAGATGTGGCAGATGCCAGGAAAAACATTCATAGTGCCCCCCCATCTTTCACCAACTACAAGACCAAGATGACTACCCTCCGACATCCTGATGGATCTATCACATCTTCCAGAAGGGCAATGGAGAAGATTATCCATGACTTCTACTCAGATCTCTTTGATAGCCACGTCCGCCTGCCCACATACCAAATTCCGCACAATGGATGTGTCGTTCCCAATGTTCTCCCTTCCGAAATCTGACACGTCATTTCGTCGATTAAGAAACAAAGAGCACTTGGCCCAGAAAAGATCAGACCTGAACACCTGAAGAACCTGCCATCGGTACTCATCAATATGCTGGCTTGGCTCTTCACATGCTACTGTCTGAATGCAATGTTCCATCCCAATGGAAAACCAGCAGGACTGTACTACTGTCCAAGAAGGGAGATATCCACAACGTTAGCAACTATCGCCCAATCTACCTATTGTCTGTCATCTAAAAGCTGTTCACTCGAGTCATCCTGAAAAGGATTGGCAAAACACTACATGAAGGACAAACATGGAGCAAGTCAGTTTCCAAAAAGGATTCAGCATGATCGACCATATCCACAAGGTGATCAAGCTCATTGAGGTTTCAAGTTTAAGATGCTGTTCTGTCTAACGTTCATTGATTTAAAGAAGACCTTTGATTCTGTTGAGATGGAAGTTGTCATCGGAGCCCTAGCCAATCATTCATACCCTATGCATTCACACTCAATACATCAGGATCCTCCGCGAGCTGTATTACGGATTGACTACCAGGATCTCATGATTCTACAGAGAAGTGATCATTGATGTCAAGAGAGGGGGTTCAGCAGGATATCATTTCACTGAAACTATTCAGTGCCACCCTCGAGAACATCATGTGATGACTGGAATGGGAATGGAAGTGAAGATAGATGGTTGGCAACTACACCACCTCCGCTTTGCTGATGATATTGTTCTGATAACACCAAACATCATCCCAGCGGCACAGATGCTGGCTGATATTGACTGTGACTGTGGAAAGGTCAGACTACAGCTGAATCTCAAGAAGACAATGTTTATGAGAAACAGTTACGTTCCTGACATCCCATTCACTCTCAACGGAATGACCATCTCCAAATGCAACAGTTATGTGCACCTAGGTCGAGAACTCAATATGACGAATGACCTGGCACCTGAGTTGCGCAGGAGGAAGAGAGCAGCCTAGAATGCCTTCAAGAGCGTCAAAGAAATAGCTAAGAGGACGAAGAACCTCCTGCTCCAGACACATCTCTTCTATTCCACTGTTCTTCCTGCATAAACATATGCCTCAGAGACCTGGACTCTACGAAAACAGGATGAGAATGTTATTTGGGTCTCCCAAAGAGGAATTGAAGAGCTATGCTTGGAGTATCACGTTTCACTCAAATGAGAGAAAGAATCGGGAGTTGCGACCGCCATGGATGGTCAAGAATCAGGAATGCTGTCTCATTTGTCTAGGCATTGAAAATCAGATGGGCTGGACACGTAATGAGATTTAGAGATGACCACTGGACTAGAGCCATTACCGGCTGGATTCCATGGGATATCAAAACACCGCGTGGCCGCCCACCTACAAGATGGTCAGACTTCTTCATTAAGACCCTGAACAATCGGTTTGAGGCTCTTCCTGTTCCTAGAATGAACCAATGCCATTGGGCTACACTAACATGTGACAGGGACAAATGGAGATGTTGCTGGTGCCCGCTCTAACAAATCGTTGGTTAACGGAAGTCAAGTGATCAAGTGAAGATATATAAACATATAAATATATATATATATATATATATATATATATATATATATATATATAGGCAGAGCCTGGCAAGCTCCCTGTTGTGGTGTACTCAATATGCCAAAAACAGAAACAACAAGTGTCACAATGGAGATGTTACTGGAACCCTCTCGGGCAAATTGATGAACAGTGGGAGGACAGTGCTACAGTGCTCTCTCTCTGTCTATCTCTCTCTCTCTTTATATATATTTGAATATTTGAATATTTGCTACTACCACCAAGATCTGCACCTGCGGCGGCTCCACCCGGGCCCGCGCCCCAGGCTTCAAGGCTCACCGCAGTGGCCCTCCTACTTGTCGCGGCGTAGCGTCCACAGGGTTCGTTTCCAGGGCGCGGACCCCGTACTCACGAGGTGCTCCCGTCCCCCTCTCACGTGTCACCGACTGCCAGCAACGGCCGGGTATGGGCCCGACACTCCAGCGCCATCCATTTTCAGGGCTAGTTGATTCGGCAGGTGAGTTATATATATATATATGTATATAATATTATATATATTATATATTATATATGTATATAATATATACATATATATCTTAGCTGATATATATCAAAATGAACAGGTGCAGGTTGGCATGTTCAATATGCATCCATTAAGGTATCAAATAGAACTAAGGATTACTTTATGAGAAACGGGGCGGGGGAGGAAACAATCAATCTTTGCTATAAAAGTTACTAAGAGCCAGACTTTGAATGCTGGTGTTTTGTGTAATCTAAAACTTCTGAGCAACTTTCTTGGGTAGTTATCAAAGAGCATTTTGTGTTTGTTTGTTGACATTTTTTCTGTGAGGCTGGGTGGAAGTGCTACACTTACCCATGCTCAGTGCTTACTTCTGGCTCTTTGCAGTGCCTAAGGTCAAACCCAGGTCAGCTACACTTCAGTCTAAATTTTATTTTCTAAGATTTATTTTAACACCTATTTTATTTAATTTTCTCTAGAATCGTTTTAAATTCTGGAGTAAACAGTATGAAGATGTACACATATACTTATGATACTTATGCACTTATAACTGTTGTGTAATATAATTATTGAGTGTATTACTCTGATATGTAGAAAAGACACCCCCATTAGCTACCCTGGAATAGCATTTTTCACTGATAGCACAATTGTTGTTCTTATATCAAAATCTTCACTGTCATCAAATTTATAATTGTAATCTTTCAGATTATCAAAATGTCCATGATTATGTTCAAATGCCCTTGAATTGTCTCTCAAATTTAAAGAAGCTACATAAAAATAAGCAGAGTAGTTTAAATTGTACAGTCGGAGTGGTCTCTCCAATATATACATGCCTGCTCTCTGTTGGATAATTCATACACTTTCCTATTGACTAAACAGTTACACACATGTTTCACCTCTACCGAGTTTTGGGGAAAGAATTAGAAAAAACACAAGTATCAAATGCTAATGAATTCACGTTTCCACCTGTTTCACAGCTGTTGTATCTGTGAAAACCAGACTGGTGTTCAAACTTTGTTATATCCCAAAGGTGACTCTGCTCTTGTGGAGAGCAGGCAACAAAGCTGCCAGTAAATGCTGCAAGTCCTTTAAATATATGAAAGAGCTGTGGAGTTGGAAGATATGGATATAAAAGTACTTCTGTTTGCCCTTATGTCTTTGACAATCTTTCATTTCTAAGAACTGCAAGGGATCATTGTGGGAGTTGACAAGAAAGAATCTAAGAGTAACATTTTGACCTTACAATATGAAAAGACCTTAAGAACCATTTTCCCAGCATGGAAAGAAGGGTGTTTAGTTTCAAATATGCAAGAAATTGGTAAAAAATTTATTTTCCGTTCTGCTTTAGAAGTCCCCCAGTTTAATAACATGTTAACTTTTCTGTGGATTCCATAACTTTCAAGAACTAAATTCCTCCATTTTTTAATGAGTTCATTTACTTAGAAATGCATGAGAGAAGTAGTACATAATCAAAAGGAAAACTATAGAAAGCATGCATTCTTTATTAAAGTTATTTATATTCAAAATCAAAAACAACAGCTCAAATTGATTAAATCTGCAGTATATGAAGCAACTCCACAATTTAGTATTTCCCCAAAGTCAGTCACTTATTAGTAATATTCATCATTTTGTCTCTCTTTATGCTGATGAAAAATATTAAGACATTTTGTTAATTATTTCCTTTGACTTTTATAATTTTTACTTTATATTTTAGAACATCGTTAAGATCACAGCAAAACTGAGGGACAAGTACAATAGTTTCCCATAGATTCTCCTATATAGCCTGTGCAACTATCAACATCTCCCAGCAGAAGTTCATGTTATACATTTGATGAACATACTTTGATGAATAATCAAAGAGATTATATTTTTCAATGTTTTATTTAATTTATATTATCTAGAATTTAATAATTACATAATAAATATAGTTATCAGAATTCTATTATATTCTACCACATATCCAAAATTATAATTTTTAATAATGTTATCATACAAAGTACCTTAGTGAGAAATTTATTAGTATCTATTACGGTAAAACTTATTAAAGCATCTATTATGTTACCTGTGTGATTTATTCGGTCAACACACGTATGTAGGAGCAGGCTTACTACCCTAAGAATCCTCTGTGCTCTACATGCATATCCCTCTCCTCAACACAGGGTAATAGCTAAACTTTTCACTATTTTCAAAGCATCCTTTTCATAGAATGTCATTTATTTGAGTCATATTGCTTGCTACTTTTTCAAACTGGATCCTTTATTAATCAATATACATTTAAAGTTTAGCATGTTCGTTTTTAAATAGTCAATTCCTTTTTAGTATACAAGACTATTCCATTGTTTGAATGTAGTATAAGGCATTTTGGTTGCTTCTAAATTATAACGATTATGCTTAGAACTTTTGGAACTAAAGAGACAACTCAACAGGCAAATTCTTTGCATTCAGGAGGCCCAAGTTTGTTCCTGGTAACGCATGGTTCCCAGAGCACCGTTAGGAATGATATCAGTACACAGAAATGAGAGTAGACCCTGATCACTGCTTGTTTTGTCTCATAAACCAAATTAAAACAAAACTTCCATATAAAACTACATGTATTCCATAAATTCCTGTGAACATATTTGTATTCATTTTGTGGGGTGTCATTTGTGTAGACACCTCATTTATATACACATTGATCATGATTGTTAATTTTGATAGGAAATATCTAGTGTAGCAGAAAAAAACAAACAAAAGCACTAGAATGTCTTCCAAAGTTGCTTGTTATTTCACATTCATAGCAGCAATGAACAAGAGACCATTGTTGCATGTACTGATGATATTTATTATAGGTCATGTTCTTGATTTTGATCATTCTATCAAGTGTGATAGGCTGGAGCGATAGCATAGCAGGTAGTTCATTTGCCTTGCATGGGGCCGACTTGGGTTCGATTCATCCACCCCTCTCGGAGAGCCCAGCAGGCTGTTAAGAGTATTCGGCCCACACGTCACAGCCTAGCAAGCTCCCTGTGGCATATTTGATATGCTCAAAACAATTATAACAAGTTTCACAATGGAGATGTTACTGGTGCCCGCTCGAGAAAATCTATGAACAATGGGAGGACAGTGCTGCAGTGCTACTAAATGTGATAATTTGTCTTACCATTGTTTTCATTTAATGTTCCCAACAACAGATGATATGGAGCACCTTTTCACATGCATATTTGAAATATCTTTATTATTGAGGAGTTAAAGTTTTGATTAAATTTTTAATAGATTTGTTTTTCATAATTATAACAAAATATTTGTATATTTTAATACCAGTTATTCATAATATATTTTGTAGTATATTCTCACTGCCTACATTTTGTTTATTATCTTGATGTTGATTTTTGCAAAGCAAAAAGCTTTAATTTTAATGATGTTCACAATATTATTTCTTCTATAAATTATTCCATGGTATTATATTTTAAATATTAACTGTGACACATATGATCATATACAATTCCCCCATGCTATCTTCCAACAATAATATACTCTTACATTTTATGTTTAGAATTGTGATCTAAAAGTAAGTAAGTAAAGGCCCTCCCATTGATCATTGATTTGCTGGAGCGGGCCCAGTAACGTCTCCATTGGAGACTTTGTTGTTACTGTGTCTGGCATATCGAATACGTCACGCCGGGCTCTCCAAGAGGGGCGGAGGAATCGAACTCGGTTCAGCCATGTTGGCTGCGTGCAAGGCAAACGCCCTACCACTGTGCTATCGCTCCAGCCCCGAATTGTCTACGGCCATACCACCCTGAACGCACCCGATCTCGTCTGATCTCGGAAGCTAAGCAGGGTCGGTCCTGGTTAGTACTTGGATGGGAGAATTGTGATCTAATTTAACTTTATTTTAGTGGGGGAGTTTGTGTTTCTAAAATGGACTGTAGCTTTGTTTGTTTGTCTGTTTTGGGTATCACACCTGGTGGTGCTCAGAGCTTACTCCAGGCTCTGCTGTGTATTCAATCCAGTTTGGTTACATGCAAGGTTTCTATTGTATTATTGCTAAATCCCATAATATTTTTCTTGAGACATAATTATTATTGATTAAATTGTGAATAGAATATTTTCATGGTAAAGTTTTGTTTTCCAGCTCATTTTAATTTGAAATACAATATCATGATCATGATCATGGTCATCCTGTTGTTCGTCAATTGCCTCAAGCAGGCACCAGTAACGTCTCCTTCGTCCTAGCTCTGAGATTTTAAAAGGTGCCATATTCAAGGCTCTTTCAGGGTTAGGAGAATGAAACCCATCATTGTTACTGGTATTTGGCATATTGGGTACGCCACAGGGAGTTTGTCAGACTCTGCCATGTGGGCAAGTTACATTCGGTAGTCTGCCAGGTTGTCCAAAGTAAGAATGAGATAATAAGATGTCATGCAGCCACATGTGGCTGCGTGCTTCTGGGGATAAAAAATAAAATATATATGTATAAAAATCACAATATAGTTTTGTTTATTGGTCTTGTAACCTGCCACAGTAGTGTATCTATTTAGTGTTTCTAATATTGTATGGGACTAATTTTAGGGCTTTCTGTATGTGTTATTACATCTTCAAACAGTGATAGTTTTTTCTTTGTTTTTTAGCCAGACCCAGTGGTAGTCAGGGTTTACTCCTGGCTCTGCACTCAGGATTCACTCCTGTGGGTTTGGGAAAACCCATGGATGCTGGGGTCAAAGCTGTGATGGCTGTTGGCAAAACAAATGCTCTAATTGCTGTACTTACCCTGGTACTAACCCTGGCACCATATTCTTTTTATTTGGATTTTTTGATTGATTGAGGTTCTGTGATCTATAATACTATTAATGATGTTTTCTCATGTATGTAATAACATCACCACACCCATAACTTGTGTATCAGCATTTCACACTGTCATTTTTTTGTACCAACTTCTTCTCTAGACTTCCAAGCTGTTACATTTTTTAAAAGTAATTGTAAATTATAATTTTTATGTTACATAACATGTAGTTTATTTGAATGGACATTGTTTATATCTGATTATAAAGGAAAGTTTTCAGTTTTTCACTACGGTGTTTTCATATACAGCTATTATTGTGTTCATTCTTTCTATACCCCATTTATTGAATTTGTCATTGTAATTTGATATTAACTACTTTACATTTTTTCTATTGATTGTACATATACTTTTATATATATTGATATTTTTGCATTAATTGATTTGCAAACGCTGAGCCATGCTTGCATCACTTATAAAAATCCTTATATTGTAGTTTTTATATATCACAAATTTATATTACTAAAATCTTTCTGATGTTTTTCATGTATGCAATAATATTGACCTGTATTTGTGTGTGTGTGTGTGTGTGTGTGTGTGTTTGCAAGCAAGTGCATATGCGATATATGTGATATCTCACCTAACTTTTGTGGTACTCTTACCTATATTTTGTGGTATTAAACTAAAAATAATTCTTGGAAGTTATCTCTTTTTTCTTTTTTGGTAAGAGTTTGAGGATTTGTATTGTCATCTTTAAAGTTTTGCTGAAATTCATTAGTGAAATACTCTGATTCTAGACTCCCCTCATGCTCCTCTGCCCCAGACTTTTGATTACCGCTTCAATTTCCTTACTTGTTATTGATCTGTTAAAGTTTTCATTTTCTTCTAGATTCAGTCTTAGAAGATGTATGATTCTAAGAATTTGCCCATTGTGTCTATATTATACAATTAATTACATTCAGCCATCCATAGTAGTGTTTTATAAGTGACTTACAAACGTTTTTTTTTTCTTATTATGGAATCTGTGCAAATTCTACCTCTTGCTTATAATTCTTATAATTTGAGCTTTTCTCCCAACTTTTGTGATGAACCTGACTAACAGTTTGTCATTTAAAACATATTTTTAAAAAGAACCAGATCTTGTTTTTATTGATACTCTTTAATTTACAATCTGTCACTGTCCTCCCATTGTTCATCAATTTTCTCTAGAGGGCCCAGTAATGTCTCCATTGTGAGACTTTGTTGTTACTGTGTTTGACATATCAAATACATCACGGGTAGTTTACCAGGCTTTGCCCTGCGGGCAAGATACTCTCGTTAGCTTGCGGGGCTCTCCTAGAGGGGCGGAGAAATCGAACTCGGTTTGGCCATATTGACTGCATGCAAGGCAAACACCCTACCCGCTGTGCTATTGCTCCAGCCCCTTTAATTTAAATATATTGATTTATTTTGTTATATTCTTTATGGGTTTCTTACCTTTACTGTCTTTTGGTTTTATTTATATATTTTTGTTACCTATTTCCTTTTTTATAACTTGTTTAAGTATAATGTTGGATCATTTGACTTCCTTTTTTTCTTGTTACTTGATGTAAGACTAAATTGCTATATACTTTCCTCTGAATGCTGCTTTTATTTAAGTGTAATAGGTTCACTTGGTTCGTTACATTTTTTCATGATTCCAGGTATTTATTGAAACTTTGATTTGATAGCCATACCTACCCTTTTAAAAAATTTGTTTGGTTTTTTGTTTTATTTTATTTTGTTTTGGAGGGCCGCCACACCCAACAGTGCAGGGGGATTACCCTGTGTCTTTGATTGGGTAACACTCCTGGTGTGCTAGGGCAGCCACATGCAAAAATCTGTACTATAGCTCTGGCTCTCCATTTACCCTTTAGGTATCAGTAGTATGCTGTGTCGTCACCAATTTGAGTTTTTTATAGCTGTCATTTTATGGGTTGCTTCTAGTTTTACAACACTATATAAAAAAGAATATTTGCATGATCTTAGTGGTTTATTTTTTAATTGAATCACCATGAGATAACAGTTACAAGGCTGTTCATGATCGGATTTCAGTCATACAATGTTCCAAATATATTTTTAATACTTTTTGTCTTAATGTATGGCCTATCCTAATGAATATTTCTCATTAGAAGAACATCTATTTAGCTTTTGGTGTTGCTTTATGCAGTGTAAAGGCCTGTTGAGTTAACACGGTCTAATTATTAGTTTAAGATGGTTATTTCTTTCTTTATGTTTTTCCTAGTTGAAATCTCCATTAATCTCAGTGGAGTACTGAAGTTCCTCACTCTATTTTCTTGCTGTTGATAGCTTTCTCTAGCACTCTTAATAAATGTTTTACATAGTTTTGTTTTTGTTCATGCGGTTTATATTCTAATGAGCAAGTCTCTTCAATAAAATACCAGTGCCACACTTCTTCCCAGGGGTGAAGCTGCTTGACTTTTCCAAGGGATTTGAAATTGTTACATGAAGAACTCAAATTATTCTGAAATAACTTGCTTCCTTTGCTGTGCTTTCCTTTGCTTTCCCTTTACTTTCTTTTCTTTTTCTTTCTTTCCTTCCTTACCATGCTCCTTTCCCCTTCTCTCCTCTCCCCTCCCATATGTCCCCTCCCCCTCTCCTACCCCTTCCTCCTGCCTCCTTTCTTTCTCTCTCCCTTCCTTCCTTCCTTCCTTCCTTCCTTCCTTCTTCTTTTCCCTACTCCTCATCATTATTTTTTCTTCCCCCGCCCCCTACTTCCTTATCTCCTCACACTCTTTTTATCTCTTTCTTTTCACTCATGTGTGTGAGATAAGTTCTCTAGTGCTGAATATTTCCCATATTACTGTCATAGCTTTCTCAGAAACCTCAAACTGCATCAACTCCACAGTTGACCCTTAAACCAGAAAGATCCATCCTAGCTCAGGTCTGATCTAATAAGGGTTTTTTTTTAAATTTTTTTTTTTATCAGAGATCTTCCAAAAAAAAACCCTGACAGGTCTGGCTTGCCTGGGATTTGGTGACTTTGGGTGACATGCATGCAAGCCAGCAGTTCCTGTAATGACAGCCTGACCTCTACTGAGTCCAATATAGGATGGAATTGATGTTGTCTGTGACTACAGCTGCTAGTTGAAAGTGCACCCTGCTGCAGAACTCCAGATCACAACCCCCTACCTAGTTTCACAGAGTTTTTATAAAGAGGACCTCTGTTGATATGGGCAGGGGCTCCCTTGGGGTCCCTTGGAGCCCAGGATATTGTGTAAAGACACATCGTCTTTATAGGTAGGACTCTATTGGGATGAAGGGAGGGAATATGTGAACCTATTTATACTTATATTTTTATTTATACTCCCAGTATATTTATACTCCAAGCTGCTTCAAGATATAGACTTGACATTGAAATCAGTCACTATCAGACAGCGAGATCTGAAAAGATCATAAATTGCTGCTGGGTTAGAGGCATGCATCTAATGTGGGGTCTTTGGTATAGGCAGGGGGATATCTCTGGAAAGGATTTAAGATCCTTGTCTATTCTTGCGACAACTTTTTTTTAGAATAAATTTTTATTGGGAGCTAGAAAAAATCCCTGTTAGTGAAGGAAGGTATATTTGCCCCCTGAACATGATAAACATGATTCTTTTTTTTTTTCCAGTTAGTTTGGAGTCCAGTTGTGTTTGCCAATACAGATAGGTGCAGTTACCTCTTTCTTATTCTTCTTCTCAGTGAAGAGTCGTTTAAACAAATATTAAAAATTTTTTACCTAGATTTGCACCCCATCCACCAACCTCTTATTCCCACAATTCTCTTGTTCCCTAGGGAATATGTATTCTTCCTGTAGACTCATTCTTCAGAATATTTACCAAACTATACTCTCTAGCATGAGGGGCATCCTTCCTAGTTTGGGGGTTTCATGCCTCTCTGGCATTTCAGATGAGACTATATTAGGTCTTTCAACCATTTTCAAAGTTGTTCGTAAATACAAAAGAGAAAATACCATACTCACTGTACTATTGCTCTGACCGTTACCCCTGTTGATTTTTATAAGGTATTTTTGTTTCAGTACTTCCCTCTGTCATTTTTCTTTTAATTTTATATATCTCTTTTATTTTATTATTACTGTTCATTTTCTTCAACTTCTTTGTGGTTGAATTTCCTTTTGCTCTTCTTAATTTCTTAAACTAATAGATTGAATTAAATTTAGAGATTTTCTAATACATACATTCAAGCCTATACATTTTCTTATAGGTATTGTCCTTTTTGCATTCTATAATTTTTACATGTTGTTTATTTAATTCCATTCCATTCTAAATATTTAATTTCTATTTATATTCTTAGAGCTCTATGTTTTTTAGAAATGTGCTATTCACTACCTGTGCACTTAAACTCCATTTAATGTAGATTGCACATAGAGAAATATCTGACAACTGGAAAGCTAAATACATTTATCTTATTCATGTAAATGCAATATTGCCACTATTTAAAAAATTTCAGATAAGTTCATCATCAATATAAGTATTTCTTACACGTTATCAGAATTAAACCTCTTTAAAGAAGATATTAACTTCATTGTAATTCTAACCTAGAAAATGTTATAAATGAAAATTTATCACTCACTAGTTAATTAATTTATTTTGTGTTCTTTTAGTTTTTATTGAGAAAATTTAGAAGACCCTGACTATGCATACTTAAGTATTAAATTGTCTTTCATAGAGAATCACAGATTAAAAAGAGTTGTTTCTAAATTTTATCACTATTTGCATGCTCTTGTGGAGAGAAAATGAATCTATTTTTCTCTGGAAAGGTGACTCAAGTAATTTTTTATTTACACTCTTTAGATTCCAAGTGAAGATGAACAGCTAGTTCTATTTTCTCTTCAAGACTCATTTTTTATATCCATTTCTTTCATCATTTTCATTTTGTAAAGTTTTTAATATTGTTACTAATAGAAATAACTTATATATTGTGAATATAGATTTGCTATTTGGTGAGTAGTTTACAGAAATATTTTCTTGTATCTGCCTTAACTTCTTTTCATTCTAGTTTATGATCTTATTAAAAGTAAAGTAAATAAAGTAAAGGCCCTCCCGTTGATCGTCGATTTGCTCGAGCGGGCCCAGTAACGTCTCCATTGGAGACTTTGTTGTTACTGTGTTTGGCATATTGAATACTCTCAGTAGCTTGTCGGGCTCTCCGAGAGGGGTGGAGGAATCGAACGCGGGTCGGCCATGTTGGCCGCTTGTAAGGCGAACGCCCTACCGCTGTGCTATCACTCCAGATGATCTTATTATCAAACTTTAATTTTTAAAGAATCAACTTAAAGAACAGTTTCTATTACAGTATACATTTTCTATCTTTTTATAGAGGTATACGCACCAAAAACGTATCTACAGTATTGTAGATTAAAGCTGTGTCCTCTGCATGCAAGGTGTGGGCCCTAGTATCCATATTATGTCCCTGATCCCAATAATATATAATGCTTTTCTTTGCCTAAGCAAATATATTTTTTTTATTAGTGAAACACCATGAGGTACAGTTGTAGATTTACAAATTTTTGTGCTTGGATCTTGGTCATACCACGATCAAATACCCATCCCTCCACCAGTGCCCATTTTCCACCACCAGGATAATATCCCTCCCCCTCCATCCTCCCATCCCCCCATCCCCCCCTGCCACTGTGGCAGGGCATTCAGCTTTGTTTTCTCTCTCCTCCTGGGTGTTGTGATCAGCCAAAGAGGCATTGAGTGGCAAACATGTTCAGTCCAGTCTACTTTCAACCTGCATCTCCCCTCCTGGGAGGATCCTCCAAACACCCTCCACTTGGTGTTCCCCGTTCTATCTGAATTGTCCTTTCCCCTAGAATACCCAGCTGGCCTCTAAGTTATGGAGTAAATTTCCTGGTGTTGCTCTCAGCTATTCTTGGGTATTAATCTCATATTTTATTATTTTATATCCCCCAGATGAATGCTATCTTTCTATGTCTATCCCTCTCTTTCTGACTCATTTCGCTTAACATGATACTTTCCATATTGTACCACTTGTATGTAAAGTTCATGACTTCATCTTTTCTAAGAGCCACATAGTACTCCATTGTGTAGATGTACCAAAGTTTCTTTAACCAGTCATCTGTTCTTGGGCACTCAGGTCTCTTCCAGTTTCTGGCTACTGTAAAGAGTGCTGCAATGAACAAACAAGTGCAGATGTCACTTCGGCTACACAATTTTGCCTCTCTGGGATATATTCCCAGGAGTGGTATCGCTGGGTCAAATGGGAGCTCAATTTCTAATTTTTTGAGGAACGTCCATACTGTTTTCCAAAAGGGCTGAACCAGTCGGCATTCCCACCAACAGTGAAGGAGTGTCCCTCTCTCGCCACATCCGCGCCAGCAACGGTTGATTTTGTTCTTTTGAATGTGGGCCAGTCTCTGAGGTGTGAGATGGTATCTCATTGTGGTTTTAATCTGCATCTCCCTGATGATTAATGATGTAGAGCATTTTCTCATGTGCTTTTTTGCCATTCGGATTTCTTCTTTGAGAAAGTTTCTGTTCATTTCATTGCCCCATTTTTTGATGGGGTTGGATGTTTTCTTCTATTGGAGTTCAACCAGTATTTTGTATATCCTTGATATCAACCCCTTGTCAGATGTGTATTCGGCGAATACTCTTTCCCATTCTGTAGACTGTCTTTGTATTTTGGTCACTGTTTCTTTGGAGGTACAGAAGCTTCTTAGTTTAAGGTAGTCCCATTTATCTATCTCTGTTTTCACTTGCTCAGCCAGTGGCGTGTCATCTTTGAACATACCATTAGCCTCAATGTCATGGAGGGTTTTGCCAACTTTGTCTTCAATGTATCTTATGGTTTCTGATCTGATGTTGAGGTCTTTAATCCATTTTGATCTTACCTTTGTACATGGTGTTAGGCAGAGTTCTGAGCCCATTTTTTTGCATGTAGCCGTCCAGTGATGCCAGCACAATTTGTTAAAGAGGCTTTCCTTACTCCACTTCACATTTCTTGCACCTTTATCAAAGATTAGATGATCATATGATTGGGGGGAGATGTCAGTGTATTCAACCCTGTTCCATTGGTCTGCAGTTCTGCCTTTGTTCCAATACCATGCTGTTTTAATTATTACTGCTTTGTAGTACAGTTTGAAGTTCGGGAGGTTGATTCCTCCCTTTTTCTTTTTCCCCAGAATTGCTTTAGCTATTCGTGGGGGTTTATTGTTCCATATAAATTTCAGGATTGTTTGCTCCATTTCTTTGAAGAATGTCATGGGTATCCTTATAGGAATTGCATTGAATTTGTACAGTGCTTTCGGTAGTATTGCCATTTTGACAATGTTAAGTCTTCCAATCCATGAGCGGGGGATGTCTTTCCATTTCCTCATGTCCTCTTTTATTTCCTGAAGTAGCGTTTTGTGGTTTTCTTTGTACAGGTCCTTTACTTCCTTAGTTAAGCTGATTCCTAGGTACTTGATTTTCTGGGGCACAATTGTGAACGAGATTGATTTTTTCATATAGCTTTCCTCTCTCTCACTGTTTGCGTATAGGAAAGCCATGGACTTTTGGGTATTGATTTTATAACCTGCAACTTTACTATACAAGTCTATTGTTTCTAGGAGTTTTTTGGTGGAGGTTATTGGGTTCTCTAAGTATAGTATCATATCATCTGCGAATAGTGAGAGCTTTATTTCTTCCTTTCCTACCTGAATGCCCTTAATATCTTTTTCTTGCCTAATTGCTATTGCAAGTACTTCCAGTACTATATTGAACAGCAGTGGAGAGAGTGGGCATCCTTGTCTCGTCCCTGATCTTAGAGGGAATGCTCTCAGTTTTTCCCCATTGAGGATGATGCTTGCTGTAGGCTTGTGGTAGATGGCTTTAACTATGTTGAGGAAAGTCCCCTCTATACCCATTTTGGCTAGGGTTTTCATCATAAAGGGGTGCTGGATCTTGTCAAATGCTTTCTCTGCATCTATTGATATGATCATATACTTTTTATCTTTTCTTTTGTTGTTATGATGGATTATGTTGATTGATTTCCGAATGTTGAACCATCCTTGCATCCCTGGGATGAATCCTACTTGGTCATGGTATATGATCTTTTTGATGAGTAGTTGGATTCTATTTGCTAGTAGTTTGTTGAGGATCTTTGCATCTGTGTTCATCAGGTATATCGGCCTGTAGTTCTCTTTTTTTGTGTGATCTCTGTCTGCTTTTGGTATCAGTGTGATATTTGCTTCATAGAAACTGTTCGGAAGTGTATTTGATATTTCAATTTCATGGAAAAGCTTAAAGAGGATTGGGAGTAAATCTTCTTTAAAGATTTGGAAGAATTCACTGGTGAATCCATCCGGGCCAGGGCTTTTGTGCTTGGGGAGACTTTTTTATTACCATTTCAATTTCCTTGATGGTGATAGGTCTGTTCAGGTATTCCTGGTCTTCTTGGTTCAGCCTTGGGAGTCTGTAGGATTCTAGGAATTTATCCATTTCCTCGAGGTTTTGATGTTCTGTGGCATAAAGCTTTTCAAAGTACTCCCTGAGGAACCTTTGAATTTCTGTAGTTTCTGTTGTAATGACCCCCTTTTCATTTCTGATTCGGTTTATAAGGGTTTTCTCTCTCCCTTTCTTTGTGAGTTTTGCTAGGGGCTTATCAATTTTGTTAATTTTCTCAAAGAACCAGCTCTTGGTTTCATTGATCTTTCGGATTGTTTTCTGGGTTTCCATCTCGTTAATCTCTGCTCTGAGTTTTATTATTTCCTTCCTCCTGTTAGGGTTGGGCTCCTTTTGTTGGTCCTTCTCCAATTTCTTAAGCTGTGAGGTTAGTTTATTTATGTGGGCTCGCTCCTCCTTTCTGAGGAATGCTTGTAGAGCTATAAACTTTCCTCTTAAGACTGCTTTTGCTGTGTCCCATAAGTTTTGGTAACTCATGTCCTCATTTTCATTCGTTTCTAGGAATCTTTTGATTTCCTCTTTAATTTCCTGTCTAAGCCACTCGTTGTTTAATAGCGTACTGTTTAATTTCCATGTGTTTAATTTAGTTTTCTGTTTTTGTGTGTGATTTACTTCTAATTTCAGCGCATTATGGTCTGAGAAGATTGTTGATATAATCTCTATCTTCTTAATTTTATGGAGGCATGTTTTGTGGCTCAGCATGTGGTCTATCTTGGAGAACGCTCCATGTACGCTTGAGAAGAATGTGTATTGAGCTTTTTGTGGATGAAGTGTCCTGTATATATCTACTAAACCCCTTTCTTCCATTGTTTCCCTCAGATGAAGTATGTCCTTGCTAAGCTTGAGTCTGGTTGATCTATCAAGAGGTGACAAAGCGGTGTTGAGATCTCCCACTAGTATTGTGTTGCTATCGATGTCTTTTTCCAAATCTATGAGTAATTGTTTTAAGTACTTTTCTAAGCGATATATTAACTCCAATTTCATTTGATTGTCTTTATAGAAAATATTTTAAAATGTATTTAATACATTGATATTGGTGTTTATAGCTAATATAATACATACATATCTTAAATTTAATGGTAATAGCTGATATTTTAGCATTATCTATGTAGTCGTATTATTAAATTGTTAACTTATAATAGTTGAAAAGCACCATTTTTTATTTATCTACAAGGTTTTTGTTAATCCAATTATTGTGAAAGAAAACTTTGCCGCCAGTAAAATTATCTGTACTTTTCTTTTCCCCCAAGTTTCAATCCATCCTCTTATTTTGACAAGTACATTTTGAAAACTAAATTTAGTATATGAATACTTATTTACATTATATATGCATATGTGTATATATATCCCAGCCAACCCGGGTTTGAATCTTCTTGGAGAGCCTGGCAAGCTACCTAGAGTATCCAGCCTGCATGGCAAAGCCTATCAAGTTACCCGTGATGTATTGATATGCCAAACAGTAACAACAAGTCTCACAATGGTGACATTACTGGGCCTGCTCGAGCAAATCGATGAAAAACGAGAGGATAGTGACAGTGACAGTAATATATATACATATATATATATATGCACTATGTATTATGCTACATTCTCCATTCTCTACATAGTTGGGGAAACACTATAAATATTTTGTTCTATACTAAAACGATATATATTAATAATGTATTGAATAAATGATTAACCTAAATGTCACATCATCTCATATCAGATTTTCTATCTCATTCACTTGAGTCATATTAGATGTTTATTTATGAGTATTTTTAAGTAAAATGCATATTTGGTGGTAAATTTAACAGAAAATATGCCATAAATCTACACTACAAGTTTGGTTATGTAAATAAACAAATACCTAAAATAATAAATATATATCATGTTTATGGTTTATCAGGGCTGGAGTGATAGCACAGTGGGTAGGGCGTCTGCCTTGCTCGCAGCCAACATGGCCGACCCGCGTTCGATTCCTCTGCCCCTCTTGGAGAGCCCGGCAAGCTACCGAGAGTATTCGATATGCCAGACACAGTAACAACAAAATCTCCAATGGAGACGTTACTGGGCCCGCTCGAGCAAATCGATGATCAACGGGAGGGCCTTTACTTTACTTTACTTATGGTTTATCAGACTCAGTATTACTAAGGCAGCAAGTCTTTACAAATTCAACTATAGGTTCACAGAGGTTCTAATGAAAATCACAGCAAAGCAGGTGTGTTACTGTTTCTAATAAGATTAATATAATATGCCAGACACAGTAACAACAAAGTCTCCAGTGGAGACGTTACTGGGCCCGCTCGAGCAAATCGACGATCAACGGGAGAGCCTTTACCTTTACCTATTATGTATAATAAAAATATATAATGCAAATTGAGGGTAGAAAATTCAGTGGTTCTTAACTTTATCTTTATATATTAATTTATTTTTTATTGTCAACATTACTTTATTCCATTTATCTATATACCAAGAAGCATCTATGTACCAATAAACATTGGGTTTAATAAGCAGTTCTATCAACCATATGTAGCACTGTAGCACCATCCTCCCGTTGTTCATTGATTTACTCAAGCAGGCCCAATAGTGTGTCCATTGTGAGACTTGTTACTGTGTTTGGCATGTTGAATACTTCATGGGTATCTTGCCAGACTTTGCCGTGAAGTGGAGACATTTTCAATAGCTTGCCAGATTCTCCGAGAGGCGAGGAAGAATCAAACTAGGGTCATCCAGGTCCAGGTCGGCTGTGTGCAAGGCAAATGCCCTACCCACTGTGCTATTGCTCCAGCCCCTCAAATATATGTACCAAGCCATTATATTGATTATTTGCCCTATTTGGATTCATAAAAACCTAAATATTTGTGTTCTTACCAACTATCAACACTTGAGGCATCATTATTATTTTATATTGGAGGCTAGGCACACAATTTAATTATTCATGAATTGGATTAAGCCATGCACTCATACTAGAATGGCTGAAATTGACCCTGAAATGACAATGGTATTTGCTAGAACTTGAGTTCTCACACATGACTGCTGAAAATGAAAAACGACAGATTCATTTTGGAAAAAGAGATTGACAGAAAGCTGGATGCATAATAATACACAGTAACCCCAATTTTAAATATTTACCCAAAAAGTAAAATAAGTGCCGTACAGAAAGTGTAGAACTGTTTACAACTACTTCATTCACAAAATGCAAAACAGGAAGCACCCTTTAATGCCCATCAATAGATGAGCAAGTAACCATATTTGGTTTGTCTGTACTTTAAAATACTGCTCTGTATTTTTTTGAAATACTAAAGTATTAAAATGTATTTACTCAGTTAGAATGACATTAAAGGATGTAAGTGTTTGTCTTGTATGAGTTCAACCAGTTGCAAATCCCTTGAACACTGCCCAAAGTCACTTCTGAAAACACAGCTAATGCATTCCCTGAGGTTCTCCAGTTACGAGACCAAAAGTTAAATAAACAAATTATCAGCAGATGATAAATGCGAATAGATATCACTAAAAAAAGCTTTATCTTAAATGGTAAATTTTAAAATAATGTCTCATATGATTCCTTTGAGAACATATAAAGCACAGATTTAATAGATCAAAGGTTAACATTTGCTGTGTGTAGTATGTTAATAGAAGAAATTGAAAAGTAGAAAACATTTCAGAAGAGATTAAATTTTAAGTCTTGGTCCTAGATATAGTTACAAAGCTATCACTGAATGTCAAAATTTGTAACTTAAGCTTAAATTAGTTGAATTAATTACTGAATGATTATTCAGTAACAGAAGATAATATAAAATTAAAGACAAGTATTTGGAATGAAATATTAAAAACATAAAATTAATGACAATTTTAGGTCACAGGTAATATTTTAAAATTATTGTCTGATAAACATTTTTATTTATCTCGTACGAAAGATGAGATGATTTATAAATTGCAATTATTCAAATTGTATTCTGAGTGAATGAATACTCTGTGTACAACAACAAGGAAACTGTGGGCTATTGTACCACAAGCTTAACAGATTTATATACTGGAGTTTTTGTACAGTATCATTCAAGCAACTAATTTGTTAAATTTGGTATAGATTTAATTTGGCTCCTAGAATTCCTAATCTAGATTTCAGATAATTTCTTCTCCCATGTGCAATGATCCCTGTGGCAATAAATGAATAAAGAATATTTCACTATTTTAACACCTTTAATTTAAAGCAACTTAATCAGTTCTCTTCATTTGAAAGACTCTGGACTACAATTATAGTACTAATGTTTAGCTGTCGGTTCTTTTCAGGCCTGGTACCAAAGAATAATTGCATCCTATGTATTTTCTTGTGGAAATTACTTCTTGCCTGCGGTGATTTTTTCCCCTTAATTATTTCTTCTGTATGATGTAACTGCTAATCACATAGAGATCTTTTTAGTTACACTTTTTCAATATGATTACCCCCATTGGACAACATCCAAGTTAAAAAAAACATAATTTCTAAGGATTTAGCATTGCCAAACATGTTCACATAACTAAGCAGAGCACACTGCAATTGCAGTGTGACCCTTGTTATTACAGTCCATTCTGATGTTTAAGTTGATTATATGCTGTGAAAAATTTATGTCTGAAATTTTAACAGTTAATACTTTGGTAATTGTATTATCACCTTATGTTTGGGAAACAGTTTTCAATACTCAAAATATTTTTAATAAATTCCTAAAATATTTTCAAACAATTCTGTGATCCTTTCCGAAGATAATTTTAGTATCTCTATAAAGTATATGTGATTATATAGAAAAATTTTTAAATGACAGAAAATTACGCATATCACAGACTTCTCTTTATATATTCCAAAATATATAACAACATGTCTCTATGACCTCAAATACATACTTATTTTTTGCTTTTTGGGTCCCACCCGGCAATGTACGGGGGTTACTCCTGGCTCTGCGCTCAGGAATTACCCCTGGCGGTGCTCAGGAGACCATATGGGATGCTGGAAATTGAACCCGGGTTGGATGTGTGCAAGGCAAATGCCCTACCTGCTGTGCTATTGCTCCAGCCCCTCAAATACATACTTTTTGCTTGGAATTTTGAACTTTACAATAGTTGACAACCCTAAGTAACAAAGTTATTTAGCCTAAATGCAAAATGTATATTTTAAGTTTATTCCTGTTATTTTCTAGTGCAAACTTGTGTATTTCTTATTGGGAATTTCTAAAATTTCACTTATTCTTAATTCTATCATCTTGCACAAATTCTGTCAATTCTTTCAGTTCATCTCTAAATTTCAACAAAAAGTATTTAAAAGTGACAATCTTTTTCTTAACAAAAAGAAATATGAAAGTAGTATAAAAATGATACCCCAATTTAAATGAAATGTGGAATTACTTACAAATTCAGAGTCTAATATTATTACAGAAAAAAATCACTTCATTTAGTTATTTCTAATCTCAAAAGTCATTTATTTCTCTAAGTTCATCTGCTGGTATAACCCTGAGAATATCTTAACCTTATAGATTCCTTGACAAGAAAGTAAATAATGTATAAACAATATGTTCTCATATTTTTTCACAGAAACTACATATTTATCGTGTAACCAATGTATCAATGAAATGGTAAACAGGCAATCAAGACTTATGTTTTATCTTATGTCATTTGAAATACTTCTGTGATATTTTATACTTCAAATGATCATGTGATCTTGTCAAAGTGAAAAGGAACTAACATTTGTCTGCTTCATTGTTATCTTAAATGGATAAATCTTCACAGACTCTCTGCTTGTGTATTTCAGGCCATAACATTCCTTTCTTCTCTTACACAAGTGATACTCCCCAAACCTGATTGTCAGACAGTCTTACTGAGTCCATCAATAAGAGACGGGATCTGTGATACAGGGAAGTAAGTGGCATGTGGGTTACTTACTATAGGACCAATCCAGTCCCAGTGATCTGGGTGATCTGAAGAGAACAGTAAATTCTTTTTTACAGTAAATCTTTTCATTTTTCCTATTTTTTTCTTTTTGGATCACATCAGCAATGGTCAGGGGTTACTCCTGTCTCAGCACTCAGGACTTTAATCCTGGTGGCATACAGAAGACCATATGGGATGCCGAGGACCAACTTGGGTCATGTGGAAGGCAAACACCCTCCCATTCTGTACTATTCCTCTCACCAGAATTCAGTGTAATTTTCAAGCAAGCTCTGTACACAGATATTGAACCTGAAGGCAGCAAGCATCAATCATTTCAGTTCCTAGGCCATGTTGAGTTTATCTTGGGAACACAAGAGCCGACTCTTCAGACGAACATAAATAAATAAACAAATGTAACAATAAGTTTCTTGAATGTGTGAGATCTAGAATCCTGCCTTTTTGGACTGATAGATACTGATATTTACCTCAATAATTGTTATTTTAAAAAATGAGAAATGAACCTAATGAAAATTTCCTGGGTGCATGTAAGACTATGAATGTGTGTATTCTCTTGATTTTTTTATAGTACAATTTTTTGATCCCCCCCCCAAATTTTTGTTGTTTCGAATTCACTTGTCCTGCTTCCATTTCTTAAAATTGCATTATATAACTTAGGAATTTTTATCTATATATGCTACATTTAGGCATTTTTAATCTACTTAGTTTATTTATTGTCTACCCTTTGGCAGTATAGCACTTCTGCATTTTCAGTTACACTGTAACTAATATATTTTGGCCATTTATTTTTCTCTTATTTGTAAGAGGATTATGCACTATTTCCCACTATTGTGTAATTTGAATTGCCTTTACCAGAAGAAATAGATTGCTTGCTATTGAATTTATGCTTGGCAATGAATTTGCTCTGGACAGTTAATTGTTAGTAGAAGTGATAAACTAAACTGTATGATTCGATAATATTAGAGAATTCTGTCAGCCTTATTACACTATCCCTTCTTTCTTGAAGAAATTTTATTCTTTGACTCTCCAATATGTGAACTGCTATTTCCGTCTATATTTCATATTAAAGAAAAAGCCTGGATACATATAATTGATCTGTAGCCTGGTGCTAAGGCATAATTTATACTAGATCTATAGTTAGAACACAGTTGAAACTAAAGATGTGCTTTATACATCTTGGTTGTTATAAACCATAAATGAATTGCTGGGGTTTACAAAGGCAAAATAAAATATCAATTCATGCATACATTGTAAACATCTAAACTGATTACCTGTGCTCAATATTTGACGTGAATCCTTTCCACCAATTAGCTATATCACCGCAGAGGATTATTCTAAATATATAATTTTGGCATTTTTATCTTTTAGGTTGGCATAGTTAGATAGAAAAACAAATAAAACATACATAATTCTTTGTTGCGAACCAAACCTGAAATGCAATTTCATTTGTATGAGTTCATAACATTGTCTAATTACTCTTGCAATTTGTTCTTTGATACTCTCATCACAAACTTTTAAAATTGAATGTTAAAAATTTGCTTTTTTCTTTTACATTTCATTACTTTAAAATTTATTTTCATGTTGAAAATGCCACAGTTGTTGATATAATTCGGAGAATTAAAAATTGGTTAGATAACAAAGCTGTGCAGTGACTTGGGGATTTTTTTTTCTTTGTTTTTTTTTTATATTTATTTATTTTTTAATAGTGAGGCACCATGAGGTACAGTTGTAGATTTACACATTTTTGTGCTTGGGTTTCGATTATACAATGATCAAACACCCATCCCTCCACCAGTGCGCATTTCCCACCACCACGGATCCCAGCATCCCCACCCCCCCTCCGCCCCTATCCCACCCTGGGATCTTTAATCTGAGCGAGACCACAGGGCAGCAAGCGGCTGTGGGGAGTGGGCGGGACTTCCAGAAGGATCGGGATTTGGGAGATGCAAGTCACCTCACTCCGGAAAACAATATAAACAACGAAATCAGTCTGGGCACCAGGTTCCTGAAACTATTTGCAGATGGGCATATCTGCAGATGTGAAGCGGTGGAGTTGAGTGCTTGGCGTAGCTGGTAGTGGTGGGGTGAGGATGCTGCTGCTAGAGATTCGGCTGAGCTCCCATGGGCGCCCCGAAGCTTTTAGCTATGGGCAACAGTTATTCCATTAAGCTGCCACCCTGTCAAAGTCCCAGCAGCCGCATCCTCACCCCACCACTATAGCTATACTAAGGGCTCAGCTCCACACCTTGAGGAATATTCTCTGCAGAGACACTGATCTGCAAATGATTTCAGGTATCCCATACCTGACTGAGAATTTTGATGGTTTTTTTTTTGTTTGTTTGTTTAAGTTTAGGTGGGTAGCCTCCCCACAGTCCCGCATACATCCAGGAGCCCTGCAGCCATGCGCATCTCCCAAATTGTCGACTCAGACTGGACATACTCCAACAAATCTCAGCTAAATCTCCCAGAAGATGTACAGCAAAAAAGTGCTTATATTTTTAAACAAAGTAATATTACAAATCATATATATGTATATATGTATATATATATATCACTTGTTTGTTCCTACAACCAAGTTCTGCATAGTCTACACATTAAATTCATCACTAAAAGTCTAAATCTATCCTTCACAATACAATTGACCTACTTCATTCTCCCCCTTTTTTTTTTAGTACTTCTCTTACCTACACCCCCCTCCTCTGGTAAACAGTAACTGGCCTTATCCCATAAATGTTTATTGTTGTTTCCTTTAATTCATTAGTTTACTACCTATGTATGCACAAAAGAGTGGACTAAGTATTTATATACATTTTTTTTTCTTTTTGGGTCACACCCACCAAGCGATTCTCAGGGGTTGTTCCTGGCTCTGTACTCAGGAATTACACCTGGTAGTGCTTGGGGGACCATATTGGTTGCTGGCGATAAAACCCAGGTCAGCCTCATTTAACACAAATGTCCTACCTGCTCAATGATCGTTCCTGCCCCGTATTTATCTTTTTCCATCTGATATTTTTCCCTTTGAGCATAAACCTTCCAATGCATCGCTGTTTTTGCAAATGTCAGGATTTCACAGATTTGCTTTAACTGAGTAGTATCCCATAAAATCTCCTGACAGCTTTTTTGGTGACGTACGGGAATTTGTCACATAAAATAATTTGGAAAGGAGGTTCCCAACCTTTCCAAATCATTTTAGTTGTTTCTTGACTTCTTCAATTAAGGAATTAAGTGAAGGAGTGTAGGGAAACCAAAACAATTTCTGAGCATGGAAAAGAGTGAGTAAAAATTTATCAGAAGTGAAAGGTGAAAGAAAGTTTACAAGCACATAGATCATTTGTACGAAGTATGTTAAGGTCTTGATCCAAGCACAGTGAAAGGTCCTACTTTCTTCTTTATCCAGGATTTATCCAGCTTTTTTCTTGGATATAGGCTTCTCCGCTGACCCCTCTCCCCCCATAGCACCCAGAGAGCTCACTATTGCAGGATCTTCTAGAAGATCAGAAAACTGATGCCTGTACAGTCTGCTCTTCAAAGTACATGTATTTAATTGTTTTTGCTCTTTCCTCTTAGGCATCCTGAGGGGAACCTCATACAGAGCTGAGACACCCACAGAGTTAGAGACAAACAAAGAGAGGGAGAGAGAGAGGTTGACAGGGAGGGGAGAGAGAGAGACAGAGGGAGAGACAGAGGGAGAGAGAAAGAGGGAGAGAGAGAATGTGTGTGTCATTCCTTGCAAGTTTGACTGATTATAATGATTTCAGTCTGATTACTGTTAATAAAACTTTGGGGCACTTAATTATAGGACCTTTCAGTTAAAATTGTTATCTTCATAAACCTTATCAAGGTTAAAGTTCTTTTGGGCATAATATTTTCTGGATCTCATTACAATTCTTGCTTCTAACTTGTCTTCATGTTCTTTGAGGTCCTGAAATCTTTGGTATTCCACATTACGTCCTGCTCCTATAAACTTAATTGTGCACAGAGTACTAAATATTTACTGCTTTCTCAGGGGAATTTTTTTTCTTTCACAAATCTGTGCTCAAGGTCTTTTTGTTCATAAATTCTGCTGCTTTCTGCTGGATCTCCTGCCTTTCCTAGTTCATTCTTCAGATGGACAGTTTGATTGCTTTTAACTCTGATCATATCAAGTAGTACTGCAATCAGCAGGGCATTGTGCTATCTCTTTAAATTAGGACTTTCGTGTAATTTGGATAAATGTCAGAATGGAATGACTTAATTAACTGCTTTTTAAAATTAGTTTCAATATATCCATTAATTTCACTTGATTTAACATATCAAGTGAGGGAATATTTCCTATTGATTTTCTGTCTGGATGATCTACCCATTAATGAAAGTGGGATATTCAATTCAGTTCTTATCTCATTTTTATATATTTCTCTCTTAACCTGTTAATGTTTACATTATATAATTAGGGGTCTCAATGTCGCATATAGAAATATTTACAAAAATATATGCTATTTTCTCTTAAATTATTCATTATAAACACCATTTATTGTATAAAAATATACTTACTCTAGTTTTTATTTCTTTGTGTTTGTAAGAAATTTCTTTTTACACCTCTTACTTTTAGTCTATTGTTGTTAGTGTGCCTAATTCAGTACCATGTAGGTAGCATATTTAATATTTATTTCATGTGTTTATTTTGTTTTCTTAGGCCACAACCAGGGTGCTCATATGCAAAAATACCTTACCCACTTCCTGTCTCTCTGTTTCTCAGTATTTTATTTTTATTCACTGAACACTTCGATTTATTTCACTGTAAAATTAAGTCTGTGTTGCAAAAAATTATTAGTTCACAAAGCATTACTATTTTGTTCATTAATTCCTGGCTACATTCGACTTATTTTTATTCTATTATTTTAACACCTGTACGTTTTGAAGAATTTCTATAGGAGTATTCAAGTTCTTTCCTCTTAATCTCTAATATATCTGCTATGGCTTTTTGCATTGTGTATATTACGAGAACATATGTAGAATCTTTTAAGATGCTTTAGGTTAAAACTTTGTTCATACTATGTTCTAAATCTCTCTTTTTTACTTTTTCCCCAACAAATTTTAATTTTGATGTTATATTTTTCTTTTATATATATCAATTTTACGATTATTTTCTTATTTTACTAATTATCTTTTAACCCTTATGCAAAATTTACAAGTGACTTAGTCTTCAGTCTCTGAATATTTATATATTCATACACATTTCCTTATTATATTAGTTCTTTTTCTTTTCAGACTAAAGCAATCTCTTTAACATTTCTAACAAAGCTGTATTAGTGGTAAACTCTTCTAGATTGGACTTGTTAGAAATTCTCTCTCCTTCAATATTGAATAATAAATTTTCCAAGATAGAGCATCAATTACAGAGTTGATTTTCTGTTTGTTTGTTTTGTTTGGGGACCACACCTGACTCAAAGATCACACCCATTAGCCACACCCTGCTGAGCACCAGATAATCTCCTCATTGCCCACCCACCAGAACTCATAGCTGCTTCTCCCAGACAGAAGTATAAAATGAGGCCCCCAGAACCATGCCACTAGACTCTGTGCCAGGCTGTTTTCACTTGGGCGCCCCAGAGGGGGGTGGGTAAGAGCCTTCCCCACCCAAGGGACCCAACCCTAGAAGCAGACCTCCACTACCCTACTGTCACCACGTTCCAGGCCCCTTTCCGGACACTTATAAGACACTTTCTACTCATTTTCCATAATTACCACACCATATTTGATGGGGTTCAGATATCAGGCAACAAATCATAGACAGAAATATATTAATAAATGACTGACAAGCTACTGAGAGTATCATGCCTGTACGGGCCAACCCTGGCAAGCTCCCCATGGTGTATTCGATATCCCAAAACCAGTAATGACAAGGTCTCATTCCCAGGCCCTGAAAGAGCCTCCAATCATTGGGAAAAGATGAGTAAGAAGAGGCTGCTAAAATCTCAGGGCTGTGACGAACAGAGATATTACTGGCGCCCACTCATGTAAATTGATGAATAGGATGACAGTGATACAGTGATACAGTGTATTATACTTCTAAGCATGTGTTGATCTTGCTTGAAACTTTTTAAATTTTCAAACCCATTTCTTCCTTAGAGTTATAAAAGCACCAGGGTTTGTTTCTTCAAAGAATATGTTCACTTTTATATCTTTTCCCTCTAGAACCCTAGTAATAATAATGTTATTTTTTGTCCAAATCTTGTAGTCATGGCTATTTCTTAAGCCATCTTCACTTTTTTTTTCTATTTGTTCATTTATTCATCTAGTTTTCTCTCTCATGCTTTTTGGTATTCAGTATTCGAAGTATATCTTCACTTTTTAAAAAAAATTCATTGTGATTATAAGTGGGAAAATTCTAGGCTCTGACTGACACATCCTTTCTTCTATTTATCATCCTTGTCTACTATTGAAACTTTGTAGTTTGAATTTTTTTTTCTACTTTTAACCAGCATGTTTATATATTTGCGACTTTTTGTTTAAGTTTTTACTATGGTATTCGTTTTCCATCTGAACATCTTTACCACTCTTCAAATTTTCTATGTAGAAATCAGTTACATAAGTTTAGTTATGATCTTTTTCTGAGATTTTCTGAGATTTCATCTTATTGTTTTATGGGGAATTATTTTTCTGTTGGGATCTCAGCAACCAGCCTAAGACCCTAGCCAAATCCCGTGCCACTGGAAACAGGAGCTGACTCTGTTCACAGGTGCCCAGGGTTTCGTGCCGACACTCAACCCAGAAAGACACTCTGGCTGAGGAGATAAGGGGATGAGGGACCTGACAGTTACCATTTGCCTGAGCTAATACACCCGGCCCTGAGAGCAGGAAATGTACATCATTAACTAACATCTATATTGAGCCTGAAGGAGGTGACTGTGACATATGAGGTGAACGTGACATACGAGGTGAACACGACATACGTGTAGGTTGCCCTGAAATGCATGTATAAAAACCCCTGTATGAGAGTTAATAAAGAGAGAGCTGCTTGACCTCCAGCTTTCCCTCTTTTTCATGGTTCTTTCTCCGTGGCGGCAGGCTCGGGGTGCACAGAGGGGCAGGGGAGAAGCTTCTCCCCTTCTCACTCCCTCTTCTACATGGAGCAAATCTTGCGGCTTGGGGATCATACTCCAGTGTGCCAGGGTGGACTGGCTAGGACCCCGACATTTCTATCTTTTTTTTTAACTTTCCTTGATTCTTTATGTTCATTTGCATTTATTACACATAACAATCACCTATTGACTTTTTAAAGGATTGTTCTGTTTAGGAAAGAAAATTTGTCAACCCTCCAATACTTCTTTATTTCTCTGGTTTTCATTTTTGTTCAAGCATTTATTTTACTTAAAATAGTTTCTGCCATAGAGGCGGTGGGTGGAGTGGGGTTGGGTAGGCCAGAGGGATATAGGAATATTGGTGGTGGGAAATGTACACTGGTGGAGGGATGGGCCTTCAAATATTGTATGATTGTAATTTAATCATGAAAGCTTTGTAACTGTATCTAATGGTGATTCAATTAAATTTTAAAAAAACAAATAAGTAAATAGTGGAACATATTTGAGATTTGCCAAAATATATCAATCTTCCAAAGAGAAGACACTCTGTCAGCATCTAGATGAAGGATGATTTTAATTCAGACTATTTGGGGATAGTTTTAAAATATGCAAAGATGCAGTTCTGTGAAACTCAAAACATAGTTTAAACAGGTAACTAGATTTAACATGGAACGTGTCCTCTTAACAAAGAAAGAGGGGGGAAGGAAGGAAGGAAGGAAGGAAGGAAGGAAGGAAGGAAGGAAGGAAGGAAGGAAGGGAGGGAGGGAGGGAGGGAGGGAAAAAGGAAGGGAGGGAGGAAAGAAAGATATTACATAGTCAACACATACAAAAAAGCATATGAACCCCTTTTGCACAATTATGGCAGAATTGACTACTTACTGGGTTCTTGTTAGAAAAATGTTTACTTATCTAAGTCCTTTAAAAGACATTCCTATTTTCTATAAAGTTTTGGGTTTACAAAATGTAAAAATGTTACTTTTTAAAGTTAGGTGTTTCAGGATATTATTTCTTAAGTCTAAATGTCACTATAGAGACAGCCTTAAAGATTGAGTTATTTAATACTGTGTTGAAACTCTTGAAAGGCAAGGAAGAAACTCTCAGGTTTGCACTTCTCCCAATTACTATGGCAGGTCTGAGATGGTGATCAGATTATCACTACACTGTTTTACTATACATATATATATATATATATATATATATATATATATATATATATGGAGAGAGAGAGTGTTACTCATTTGATATATTGAAATTATTTAGTTTGGTGTTACTTTTAAGAAAGAATAATTCTGTAATAGCGGTAAATTCAGCAAATTTATGGGCAGGTGTGTTCAGCATGTTCCTACTTTGCTGACTTTGAACATTAACCAACTACTTTTCATTTTAGATAGGCTTCATCGTATTACAAACAAACATATTTGTGAGTGTTATGAAACAAAGGACACTTTTATATAAGAATGACCATCACGCCTTGACACTAAAAAACAAATTCAAATTGATGAGGCTTCATCTGATTTCTGAGTAGGTGACAGTAAAACTTGAATTAATTTTTCAAGTAAATTTCATCAGACACTGTAGCAAATGTTGTAATAAAGTCCAGATGTGCTGTATTACATCCATTGAATTGCTGTTAGCTATTCAATTTTTTGTGCCTACCTTTTCACATCTTATGCTTTTCCAAGGTTTTTTATCTAATATAAAATATGTCTTGAAGGTAAATAGCATGCATTGCTAATAAAATTCTTCAATTTTGAGAAAATGTAGACAAGCATATTTTATCCTTGTCTACTCAAGTCGAAAATATCTTTACCTGGAAATAATGCAATAAATAATAACATGCAATATGTGCTATTACAAACCACATAGGAAGTTTTATAGACAATATAATTTTAAACCCTATTTTATACTTCTTTAGGCTATGAATAGCAATTAACTTAAACATTTATGTTTGTATTACAAGTGCAATATTAACAATATGTATTTTTATTTGATTTGAAATGCAAACTCAACAGTACATATGAGTCTATATTTTTTATCGTTTTGTCTCAAAATAGCTATTTTACAGCAAAAGGTTTACTCTGTTATTACTTAAGTGAAAATTCGATTGCAGTCAAAATAAAATTGTTTTCTACAAATAAAATGAAGGAAAATTACAGTAAATAGCTATTCATGCTATTTGTTTTTCTTTTGTAAATTATGTATTATATAGATAAATGAGTAAGAACTCGGGTCGGCCATGTTGGCTGTGTGCAAGGCAAACGCCCTACCACTGAGCTATCGCGCACAGCAGTAGGGCGTTTGCCTTACAAGCGGCCAACATGGCCGACCCGAGTTCAATTCCTTCGCTCCTCTCGAAAGCCTGGAAAGCTACCGAGAGTATCTCGCCTGCACGACAGAGCCTGGCAAGCTACCCGTGACATACTCAATATGCCAAACACAGTAACAACAAGTCTCACTATGGAGACGTTACTGGGCCTGCTTGAGCAAATAGATGAACAATGGGAGGAACTTGACCGTGACCGATAAGTAAGAAAAGTATAGCATGCAGCTTCTTTTATGGCCAATCAATAAGCTATAACATCTGGCCTTCCTGCATTATTTGGGTGGAGTAAAACAAAACTGTGTTGCATTTGTTACTTGGCATTATGTACAATATAAATATACATATATAAATATAAATATACAGAAATAATGATATGCAATACACCATATTTTTTCACACAAATATTATTAGTTTGGTAAATGATGCAAAATATATTTTCCAGTGTTTTTTACACACATATTAAATTTTAAATCTTCTGACAAAGTGTACACACACAAATGTGTACATAACTCATATCTCTTAGTAATTTAAATACAAGTACCACAAATAATTAAATCTTATACAATCATCTTGTCTGTGTGATAAATTTTTAATGATTTTAATAAAAATTATACATTGTGTCTGAATATAATTGACACCTACCAAGTCTCATCAATAAAGAAAAAAATCAAGGCTAATAATTCCTTTCAGTGATAAGTCAAAGAAAAAATGTATTACTTAACATCAGTGACAAGTGAAATTAGTCTCACTAAGTTAAAGCATCATTCAACTTTTCACATTGAAAATAGCATTTCTGGGCCCAGAGTGAATAGAGCAGGTAGGGTTCTTGCTTAGCTGAGGTAGACTTGGAACCACATATGATCTCCAGAGCCTCACCAAGAGTGACCCCTGAGAGCTGGCTAAGGATTATGCCCTGAACACTGCTGAGCATTTTCCTGAAACAAAAATTAAACTAACAAAATATTGGCGAAATATTTTTGAAATGATGCAAAGCAACTATTCAAACCTTTCAGAATAGTGTTAGACAACTACTGTGACTCTATTAAAGAGCCACATAGGCTACAATTATGCAAGAATATATATTGTGTTTTTCAAGCAATGTATTTTGAATAACAAATAGTCCCATTATTCAATGTATACCTAAGTCTTTATAATATCCCAGGAATTATGATAAATCCCTTTAAAAGTGATATAAAGAGAAATCACTACAATGTAACAGAACAAATGTACATTTTGTTAAAATATGTTTTTTAATTCTAAACTTTTATATATTGTACAATGAAACATTTTTAAGTAAATTTGTTATTCTTAAACGAAGATATGATATACTTAAATTAATTCTCATAAAGTTGGATGTATATTAGACTTCTGCTCTATTTTTAAAAAAATTAATCTAAATTTCTCATTTTAGATCTCCCCTTCATCCTTATTTAATTATATACTATATGCATAAAGTATGACCAAATGTAAATGTAGTGTGCATGAAAACACTTTCATGCAGAATTACTGGAAACAAGGAGATGTTGCATGTTCTTGAGTTGAGAAATAATGTGAATATCTATATTTATATAAAGTATTGTATATTTTTTAAATTTTAGGTATCATGATTAACTATTCTGTTCATGATAGGGCTTTATGTATACAATGTTACAATTCAACACCCTATGAGAGGATCTACTTTCCTCCACCATTTTCTGCTTGAAGTTTCCCCTCTCCTACCCTCTTTAATCTTATGAGTTCTCATTTTCAGTTGCCTTTTGTCATCTGCTATTCCCTTACAATGTTTTATTTTAATATCCCACACATGAGACACCTATTAAATAGGTCCGCCCCTCTCCTTCTGACTAAGTTCACTTAGCACAATGCCTTCTAATTCTGTCCATCTAGAGGTAAAGCATGTGATTTTTATATGCATGATAAGTCATTGTAAAATGACTTAAAAGTTAAAACCCATTAGTTTACATACACACAAAGGAACTGCAAACCATTCTTTAATAATTCAGCATTAGATTTGATCATAAACTCATTGAAAAGAATTAAAATTTTAAAATTAATTTGGGAGAAAAATTAGAAGACAATTTTGTTATGAGAAAAATCAAAGAATTTAGAAGCTATTATGGAAAAAGGTATTTGCAAATTGAAAACTTATGCATCTGGAGTATAACTAAAAAGACCTGAGTATGTGAATAAAAAATTATTTTTGAAAACTATTTTATAATCATTCAAATGAAGCTTATGTAAGACTGACAAAATTTTTCAGTTATTATTTTGCTTGGATAACAGAAAAAATGATTCATTCAAGAAAGTCATTCTTGCTCTTCTGAAGTTCTAATGTTAGAGATGGGTGTAGAACATTGGAAGTCAAAGTAGTCATAGAGGCTTGATTGACAGAGTTTGATCCCCAGCATAGCATATGGTGAGATATTAAACACAATAAATCAAAGCAATTATTTTAAGAATTTTTGATAATTTTCAAGGTTATATCAAGAAAGTAAAATCATCTAAAAAGCCAATCAACTAATTTTGGATAATGAGAGCAAGATCAAAATCACAACTTCAATTTGTGCAGTTTTTTTAGAAATTTTATTCTTCCCAAATCCCTATGGCTTTTTATCTCAGATTAATGTTCAGTCTTAGTATCAAGAATGTTTGCTAACTATTCATTAAACCATTATTCACTATATTTTTCTGCTATAAATATTACCAGTACCAGCGGTAGGGCATTTACCTTGTGCGGCGGGCCTGGCCAAGCCAGGTTTGATTCCTCTGCCCCTCTCAGAGAGCCCGGCAAACTTCCGAGAATATCTCACCCGCATGGCAAAGCCTGGCAAGCTACCTGTGACATATTCAATATGCCAAACACAATAACAACAAGTGTCACAATGAGAGGTTACTGGGCCCGCTCAAACAAATTGATTAACAAAGGGAGGACAGTGTACAGTATACATCCCCTTAATAAGTGAGATATCATTTTTTAAAATTTTTAAAATTTAAATTTTTTAATTTAATATTTAAAATATTTTTTAAATTTTTAAAAACTGTGCATTAAAATACTCTGTTAAAATGCTTGTTATAATATGAAACTTAAAAATTCTTTTCTTATTGTTAAAAATATTCTTGCAAACTATATTTTCATCTTCACTTAACTGCTAGAAATATAGTATGTCTATGAACATCTGATTTGATTACTATAAAAATCAAAAGTTAACTAGAAAAATGTTACAAAATCATATAAATATATAAACTTGAACATTGCAATCATATGTAAAAATATAGTTGGTGTTTTAATTAAATCTCCTGTAGGTGTTTAATGAGGTTTTGAAGTAATCTTTTAAAAAACATACTATCTATTCTCAGCTCCTGGGAGAGAACAAGACAGAGTCTCCTACCTTATGCCTGACTGTCTCCACCAGGGCCCAACAGCTCAAGACCACCGAGGCCCAGCCAAGGCCATGCTGAGAGCACTCTCTACACACTTGGATGAGCCTCACGCATAAAAGAACTGACAGAGGAACCCAGGTGTGTGGGACCCGGGGCTGAGATCTCCAAGCCTGTACAGTTTGGGACTGGACCTGCCAGTAACTAGACAGTTACACCCACCAACTGCCGTGTAACTCCAACAACGGCCAGGATCCAGAGATCATCACACTCAGCTCCTGGGAGAGAACAAGACAGAGTCTCCTACCCTATGCCTGACTGTCTCCACCAGGGCCCAACAGCTGAAGACCACCGAGGCCCAGCCAAGGCGATGCTGAGAGCACTCTCCACGCACTTGGATGAGCCTCACGCATAAAAGAACTGACAGAGGAACCCAGGTGTGTGGGACCCGGGGCTGAGATCTCCAAGCCTGTACAGTTTGGGACTGGACCTGCCAGTAACTAGACAGTTACACCCACCAACTGCCGTGTAACTCCAACAACGGCCAGGATCCAGAGATCATCACACTCAGCTCCTGGGAGAGAACAAGACAGAGTCTCCTACCCTATGCCTGACTGTCTCCACCAGGGCCCAACAGCTGAAGAGCACCGAGGCCCAGCCAAGGCCATGCTGAGAGCACTCTCCACACACTTGGATGAACCTCACGCATAAAAGAACTGACAGAGGAACCCAGGTGTGTGGGACCCGGGGCTGAGATCTCCAAGCTTGTACAGTTTGGGACTGGACCTGCCAGTAACTAGACAGTTACACCCACCAACTGCCGTGTAACTCCAACAACGGCCAGGATCCAGAGATCATCACACTCAGCTCCCGACATCTTATCATCTCATTCCTAATTCGGTCAAACTGGCAGGCTACCAAATGTAACATGCCCACACGGCAGAGTCTGGCAAACTCCCCGTGGTATACCCAATATGCCAAATACCAGTAACAATGATGGGTCTCATTCTCCTAACCCTGAAAAAGCCTTGAATATGGCACTTTAAAAAAAAGAAAATCTCAGGGCTAGGACGAAGAAGACGTTACTGGCACCTGCTCGAGGCAATCGACGAACAACAGGGTGGTCGTGATCGTCGTGATCTATTCTCAGGCACGAAAGATGGCACATGGATAGGCAAACCCACAGTATTAGAAAAATTTTAGTCTAGAAAACAAAAGTAAATGGAGGAATATAATAAGAAAAATATATAGATACATTTTTTAGGCTTCTTTATGAAGAAATAGTTATAAACTGTTAGCACTCAAAATTGATATAATGGGAAATTGCTAAAAAATAATATCTTATATCTGTGCATTCATCAAACTCATATCTGTGCATTCATCAAACAATCTGGATTCAATGTTTATCCTTTTCATTTGTTTGTTTTAATTGTAAGTCATCTTAATTTTTCTATACTGTTAATGATAGAGTTTCTTGCTTACAACATTCCAGTATTATGCTCACTGTCAGAGGGACCACATCTCACCACCATAATCTCCATGTACTCCACACTCCAGACCACCTCCTGCCACATGTTTTAGAGATAATTCAACCTGCTAAAATCTCAGTTACCTCATTAGGATAATAGGTAATTGGATAGGATAATTTTCAGTATTATGTATAATGTGGAAAAACCATGCTGAGACCACTCGCCACACGCAAGAAGGAACTGGCAGAAGAACAAAGGCATGCGTGTCCCGGGGCTGAGATCTCCAAGCCTGCTTGGATCGGGGCTGAGCATCCCCCACCCAGATCCTCTATCTTCCAGTAGGCAGGGGTCACACCCACCAACTGGCCCCCTGGCACCGTGTAATCCCATCAACGGCCAAGACCCAGAGACTACAAAACCCAGCTCCTGGAAGTGTGCGGCCCCATTCTCAGCCACGGGACATCTTATTATCTCATTCTTACTTTTGGACAACCTGGCAGGCTACCGAATGTAACTTGCCCACAAGGCAGAGTCTGGCGAACTCCCCGTTGCGTAACCAATATGCCAAATACCAGTAATGATGATGGGTCTCATTCTCCTAGCCCTGAAAGTGCCTTGAATATGGCACTTTAAAATCTCAGGGCTAGGACGAAGGAGATGATACTGGTGCTTACTCGAGGCAATTGATGAACAACAGGATGATCGTGATTGTGATGTCTAATGTGGAAAAACTGCCAAGTGCTAAGCCAGGAATAGCCTCTGACTGTGATCAGTTGTGGCCACAATACTCCCCCTAAAGTATATTTGTAAAGTATATGCAGAAGCTTTGTGTGCATGATATATTCAGAGTTGATAACCTAGTGGAGACACTAAATTCTTTTTGTGCCTTCTTTAAAAAAACACTTGTGTTTCTGAATATATATATATATTTCTAATAGTCTAGTTCTAATTATATAAAACAGTATTAATTTGAGTATAGGAATTATGATTGGGTTTCCAACCAAGGAAGATATTCAAGGTATACTGTATCAAATTTTTGGCATATGGAAATTTCAAACAACATGCCTATTAACTTCAGGTCATAAAAAAATTTCTTTAATTGTAGTATTCTTTGGTCAGAAAGGGTCTTTTGTAAGTATAGTAAATGACACAACTATTTTTTTTGTTCTGATCAAATAGTGGTAGAATAGGATTTTTTTGTTCATTTGAAGTCGTGTATAAGGAGAAATCAGAGTGGATGCTATTTTGTAGTTGCAAATTGGGATTAAGTCAGGTTGCTCTGTCAGACAGCTTACATTTCACCTAAAAGTATAAATGTGTCATTAAGACATAAAATGTATCCCACTTGGGTTAAAGAAGGTTCTGATAGGTGTTTATCAATTTAAGAGAGCAAATAGAAACTTTATAAAACTACCACTTTATTCAACAGGAAAAAAGGAGGGCATTTGATAAGGATTAGTACTGTAGCACTGTCCTCCTATTGTTCATCGATTTGCTCAAGTGCTCACCAGTAACGTCTCCATTATGAGACTTGTTGTTATGTTTTTGGAATATTGAATAGTCATAGGTAGCTTGCAAAGCTTTGCCATGAGGAAGGGATACTTTTGGTACCTTGCCGGGGTCTCCAAGAGGAATGGAGGAATCGAAACTGGGTCGGCCGTATTGCAAATGCCCTACCCACTATGCTAGAAATTGAATTGGGAAAAGAGCAAAGTAGCTCTGAAAGTTATATTAGATATTTAGTAAAGTATAGAACTGAAAGTATAAACAAAGTTGATATATATCGGGCCATTGTTAGAATTACAAAAATGTGAAGAAAAGACTTTCGATGGCATGTGTGTGGGGGGGGCATGCTTTATTCTTTGCTGTGACACACACAAAAGCAGGCAGGAAACAATGTGAATTGAGACTAATTGGGGCATGATTGATTAATTTTGCATGCTTTATATAGTATTCAAAGAAGCAAGTAAACTATATCAAATGGCTTTAAGCAATTCCATAATTTTAAGTGAGGGAAGAAATCTTTTTTTCAATTATATTTTGATTATTCATTTGGTTTCTCAAATTAATTCAACAGATGAGTAAAATATACTTTGCTAGTCCTTTAATTATTTTTTATTATTTATTTATTTATTTGGTTTGCAGCTACTGCCAGCTGTGCTAAGAGCTTAGTCCGGATTCTGTGCTCAGGGATCATTCCTGACAGTGTTTTGAGAACCACATTTGTGTTAGAAGTCACACCCTGTTGACGAAATGCAAGAGAAAATTACTGGATGTACTGCACTATGGCCCTATACACTGCTAATCTCTTTATTTTTCTTATATTACTAATCTTGAGAACCTCTATGTTTAGCCATGTTATTGCAAAACTTAGATTTTTTTAACAGTTCAATAGAATTCTATAGTGTGTCTATGAAATATCGTTATCTATTCATCTGTTAACTTCCAATTTTACTGCTTCAAAATATTGGTGATTTTTATAATGATGCAATGAAAATAAAGGTACATGTGTCTCTTTATAGTAGTGTTTTTTTTCACAGATAAATACAAAAGAAGATAAATGGATGTTGTGAAGTTTCTATTTTTAATCATTTGAGAAATCTTTTTATTGCTTTTCTTAATGTCAACATTCATTTACATTCTCACCAACATTGTAGATGTGTTTCCTTTTAAAACATCCTATTTAATGCATATTTTTTCTTATCTTTTGTTGTACAACCCTTCTCAAAGGTGGTACCACATCGCTTGAATTTGCATTTATCTAATAAGACAGGTTAAATTACTTTCATGTGCCTATTGGATATTGTTTATCATTACTGGGCCTGCTCAAGCAAATTTATGAAGGTTTTTTATTTTAATGGAAATGCAAGTTTGGCCACAACCAATAGTTCTTTGTGGTGATTCCTGACTCTATCCTAAGTGTCTACTCCTAAAGGTACTCAGGGAACAAAATGAAGTGCTGGAAATTCAATTAAGTTGCATGCTAGGCAAGCCCCTTTACCGCTGTATTATATCTCTGGTTTCTGCATAAGATTCTCAGACCATTATTGAATTGTGTTGTTCTTAATGTCACTACGTTTTATATGTATATATAAAATTAATTGTGATTATGAGATACCTTAAAATTGTTTCACAATCAATGAAACATATTTCTATTTAGTGATTTTTTCCTTAATAAGTCTTTTATCTGAAAAGCCCTAAGTTTTCAAAATTTAGTTTTATTTCTCTTGCATTTGGAATTGAACCCTTAGGTACACCATTAAGAATGATGTTAAGAAAATTATAAATTATCTTTTGTATCCAGCAAGACCGTTCTGTTGTACAAGAAGGGAGACATCCATGACATTGGCAACTATCACCTGATCTGACTGTTGTCCGTCATCTACAAGTTGTTCATTCGAGTCATCCTGAAAAGGGTTGGCAGAACACTAGATGAAGGACAACCATGCAAGCAAGCCAGGTTCCAAAAACGATTCAGCACGATAGGCCATATCCACACAGTGCCAAGCTCATTGAGGTTTGGAGTTCAAGATGCCACTCTGTCTAATGTTCATCAATTTAAAGAAGGCCTTTGATTCTGTTGAGATGGAAGCAATCATTGAAGCCCTAACCAAACAGGGCACTCAAACTCAGTACAACAGGATCCTCCACAAGCTGTATTATGGATTCACCACCAGGATCTCACCATTCTATAAGGAAGTGATCACCAACTTAAAAAGACGTGTTCAGCAGGATGATGCTATTTCACCAAAACTCTTCAGTGGCATCCTCGAGAACATCATGCAACAACTGGAATTGGGAAAAAATGGGAGTGAAGATAGACGGTCAGCAACTACACCATCTCCACTTTGCTGATGGCATCATTTTAATAACACCAAACATTAACCAAGCAGCACAGATGCTGGCCAACTTCGACCATGAGTGTGGAAAGGTCAGACTACCGCTGAATCTCACCAAGACAATGTTCATGAAATCAAACTAGCCCCCAATGTTCCATTTGCTCTCAACGGAATGAATATCCCGAATGCAGCAGCTATGTATACCTGGCTCAAGAATTCAACATGTGGAATGACTTGGCACCAGAAATGTGCAGGACAAATAGAGCAGCATGGCATGCTTTCAAGAATGTCGAAGAAGTTGTTAAGGGGTCGAAGAACCTCCAGCTCCAGGCACATATTTTCAAATGAACCATTCTTCCTGCACCAATTTATACCTCAGAGGCCTGGGCCCTATGAAAACAGGATGAGAATGCTATCAGGATGAGAATGCTATCTGAATCACCCAAAGAGGACTCAAAAGATGGGTGTTGCTTGGAGTATCACACTTCACTCAAGTGAGAGAAAAAATCCGAAGTTCTCACCTATTGATGATCAAAGATCGGGGACACTGCCTCCTTTGCCAAGGCGTCAAGAATCAGCTGAGCCAAAAAGGCTCTAGCCTTTACCTACTGGATTCCACGGGACCTTAAAAGAACACCTGGTCACCCACCTATGAGATGGTCAGACTTCTTCGTCAAGACCCTGAACAAATGGTTTTATGTTCTTCGTGTTCCTGGAGTGAGCAGACACCGTTGGGCTACATTAACACGTGACAGGATCCAATGGAGATGACACTGGCCACCACTTGAGCAAATCAACAAACAGTGGGATGACTAGTGATTATAAGTGATGTTTTGTATATTTTGGACTCAGGTGAAAGTGTTTAATTCATTTTTAATGGGTATATATGCATCATTCTAGTGATATATATGTGTGTATACATATATATATACATATATATATTTTGTTCGTTTTGTTTTGATTGGTTTCTGTCAAATTTTTTCCAACAACAGGTTTTTTTTTCTTTTAGGTCACACCTGGAAGTACTCAGAAAACACTTATGGGATGCTGGGAATTAAACCTGGGCCAACTGTATGCAAGGCAAGCTCCCTACTCTCTCTATTATCTCTCCAGATCTTCCAACACCGTTTTTTAAGGACATGCTTTTCTCCACTGCATTTTATGTTCTTGAAAACTTCATAACAAAAGTGTTATTCTTGTATGTGTCTTTTTATTTATGAACTTTCCAATTCTTCCTTTATTAGTATGTATGTTTTTATTCCATATTATGCTGTCCTGATTATTATTCTCACTTTGAAATGTCATTCGAAATTAGAGAGATTGACACATTCATTTTTGTTAAGGATGTTTACCAATTATTTGATGTATGACACATTCATTTTTTGCTTCCGCAGTCTGAGGATTGATTTTGTTGTTTAGAGTCATTTGTATTTACAAGTACATTTCTGGAAAAAAAAATCTAAAGAAATTTGGCGTTTTCATCCAAATTAATTCAGCTTAAGAACTGGATAGATAGTACAGTTGGTAAGGTACTTGCCTTGCATGAAGCAGACCTAGGTTCCATCCATGGCAACCAGTATGGTTCTCTGAGCTCCACCAAACTGATGAATAAATTGCAATTTTACAGACATTAAAATAAAACCTTAATACCTTAACCATGTATTTCATTTTGGGCCATATGAGCATAGACACTTTGTATTGATATAAATCATAAGTATTTTTGTATCTTTCAAATATCTACACTACTACCTATAACTTATCTTTTATTGCTGATTCTTAAAATCAGGGTTCTACCAGGTGCAAGCTATATTTTTTGATGACCACAGTGAGAGTTTAATGTATTTAATTAATCACTTCAAAGAAAAATCTCTTGCCTTCAATGACTATTGTAGTCATTTGTTTGTAATTATATTCATTGCTATTGAAAGAATCCATATTAGGGCATCAAATTTTTGCGTGCTTCAGCTAACTTGCAACATTGCTTTCTGTAAAACTGCTTGGCTGCTTCGCACTTGGGGGAAGGGAGGGAACCCGGAATGTGAACTGGGCATAACCTCTTGCAAACCCAAGAATGGCAGGCTTCAGGTGTATTTACCATCCCAGGGATGTATTGTCTCGGCAAAGACCCCTGTCGGCGTTTTGGGGTAAAGGATAACTTAGGATGCGTGCAGACTGCCCACTCTCGCAGGGATGTATTGTTCTAGCTAAGACCCTTGTAAAATGTCGTAGGTAATGGACAACTCAAAATGCGGGAGATGACCTAAGGCTTAATGATTCCGGCTATAACCTTGCTTGTGCTGACAATCAATGTACGTAAAGGCTGATCTTTGAATCTATAGGCTAAAGAGTGATGTAATTTTAAATGGATTGGTCAAGAAAGTATATGTTGTTACAAACCTGATTTCAAATTTCATAAATTTATTGAGTTTTATTTTGTGTCTGAACATAGGCTCTATACTTTAAAATGTTCACTGTGTTCTTGAAAATTATAGATATTAACTTATTTGTTGGGAAAAATTCTGAAATAATGTCAATTAGTAATTATCAATTAGTACATTTGACAATATGATTTCCTTATTGATTTTTCTGTCTGGATATTCTCACCATTGAGATGAGGTAACTAAAATGGGATCCCATGCTATTGTGTTTCAGTCAATCAGTACTTGAGGGAAGTTAACAATTTTTGCATATGTGTGAGTTGGGTCCATTCATATAGATAAGCATTATCTTCTTGATAGATTAATGCTTGTGTCATATAGGGCATGTTCTTTTCTCTTGTTAACAATTCTAACTGCTTGTCTAGGAGTAAGAATAACAGAATGTTCTTTTTCCTCTAAATTAAGAGTGTAGAAAATTTGCTCTAACTTTTGTTTATGAGTCTATTGATTTTGTATAATATGTAATATATGTGGCATTTGAATATATAATATCAATGCATCCTCTTTTTTAATGTAAAACCAGCCAGTCTGTCTAATAATTGCTAATATTGCTTAGATTTAGCGTAGCTATAAGTATATAAATTTTTTTATGGCTATTCTGTATTTCATATTTTGGTTTTATGTTTTCAGTTTTTCCTTTCCCATCTGAACATACCTGTTTTTTCATCATGGTGTATTTCTGAAAAAGTTTTATTTTTTAAAATTTTACTCTTCTAAGTGTCTCTATTTATATTTTCATTTTATTGTAATTCTGATAGTTTTATAAAATATTTTCTATCTAAAGAACTATTTATTTTTGGGCCTGTATCATAATTACCATTTGTAAAATTCTGTCAATTTTTTCCTCTTGTATATTTTACTGTTTTCTAATATTTTTATTTATATTTTTGACTTTGTTTAGCTATTTATCACTTTGCTCAAGGTTTTGGATTATGTTTTTCCTTTTCATTTAGAAGAACTATTACAAAATTTCTTGAAAGGCAAGTCTGGTCATGATAAATTCCAAATCTTTTGTTGAAAATAAATAACAAAATAAAACTATTCACTATCCTCCATTATATTTGAAAGTTAAAGTTTTAGAGTAAAGATGAGGAGTGTATTTATGCCTTAATTTCCCTTTCACATCTTCATGGCACTGTACATTATTTTATATTTTTCCTATCCCTAACTTCTGATAATTTAATTATAACGATCCTTGTGTAGTTTGTTTGTAATTTTCAGCCTTCCGGACAAACTCACTGGCATTTTCTTGGGTTTGGGAAGTTCTTTGCCATTATTTGCTTGGATATAGACTCTGTTTCTTCCTTTCTCTTTCTTTATACTTCTTTATATATATATATATATATATATATATATATATATACATATACACACATTTATATCACTAATACACTTTGCTATCTAACATATTTTTATGCTTTTCATAAAGTTTCTTCTTTTGGGGGTAAATTTTATTTTTCTGACCTCTTCCCTCTGAATTAATATTATAAATATACAGTAAATTTCACAAATTATTCCTTCCTTTGTGAAACTGCAACTGTTAATCTTTGAGATACAGATTTTGTTTTATTTTTGTGATATTCACACATAACATTACTATTTGTATTAAAAAAATAAGTCTTTTGGAGAAGTTCATGTCCCTATAGATATTTTCAGATATCTTAGGCCTGTTTTTCTGTATTTATTTGATATATGATATGTCTGACTATCCTCGCCAGGGCCCAACAGCTGAAGACCTGCAGGCCCCAACCAAGGCCTTACTGGGGCCACTCTCCACACACTTGGATAAGCCTCAGACAAAACAGAACTGGCAGAGGAACCCAGGTGTGTGGGACCCGGGGCTGAGATCTCCAAGCCTGCACGGTTTGGGACTGGACCTGTCAGTAGCTAGACAGTTACACCCTCCAACTGCCGTGTAACCCCAACAAAGGCCAGGATCCAGAGATTATCACAACAAGCTCCTGGGAGCGCGCGGCCTGTGGCCGCGCGACTATTTATTTACTTTTCTCTAAATTTTCAGGGTACCTTAAATATCCTTAAATATCCAACCCACACGGCAGAGCCTGGCAAGCTATCCGTGGTCTATGCCAAATAGACCAAATTGATATGCCAAATCCAGTAATAAATGGATCTCATTTCCCTAACCCTGAATATGCAGAGTCGAGAAGGATATGGAAGGAGAGGCTGATAAAACACCAAGGCAGACATAGGCTACCAAAACGCAGAAAAACAAAAATGATTGTCTGTACTTTTAATGCTCGTACCCTGGCATCTGCTGCATCCATTGAAGACCTTATGGTACAAGCACGAAAGATCAAGTACGACATCATTGGTCTGACCGAAACGAGAAGACATCAATTCCATCATGCCGTTTTCGACACTGGAGAAGAACTGTTCCTTGGAACATGTGATAAAAGAGGCGTCGGTGGTGTCGGTATCCTTGTCAACACAAACTTAGTCACGAGCATTGATTCATTTGAATGCCTAACAACCCGAATCGGACGATTACACTTGAATAAATGTGGCTCACTACCGGCAGTTTCTATCTTTGTTGTCTATGCACCAACATCCAGTTATGGTGAAAGAGAAACTGAGAAATTCTACATGGAGCTGGAGAAATTCTATAAAGAAGATCACACCTTCTACAAGATCATTGTCGGTGATTTTAATGCCAAGATAGGACCAAGAAGATCAGTCGATGAACTCCACATCGGAACCCATGGCCTGGAATGGAACGAACAGGGTGACAGACTGTCTGAGTTCATCATGTCAACCAAAACCTTCCATGGTAACTCACAATTCCAAAAGGCTGAATCTAAACGTTGGACATGGGAGTCTCCCGATGGACGGTTCCACAATGAAATAGACCACGTCATATTCAATCGGCGGTTTTGCCTAACCGATGTTGCTGTTGTCCCAAAATTCCAAACGGGATCAGACCACCGTCTTCTTCGTGCAAAATTCTACCTCACAGAACGAGGAGAAAAGAATGCAAGGTTTAAGAAGAGGACTCCCAGAACAACCACCAACTGGGAACTCTTTGGCTCTGTTGCGGGAACATGGGAAGATGCCGTCATTGACAACATTGATGAGGAATACGATCGAATGATTCAGCACCTCCATGATTGTGCAAGGAATGCCAAGAGAGAGATAACCACAAAAAACCGTCTTTCTTTGAACACTCTTGAACTTATTCGCCAACGTGGCTTGGCACGTGCCTCAGGCAACCACAAGCAAACGTCCGAACTGGCAAAACAGTGCAGAGAAGCCATCAAGGATGACCTCAAAAACAGGAGAGCAGCAGTACTGGTAGATGCAGCAGAAGCTGGGAAAAACATTCGTAATGCCCGCCTGTCCTTCACCAACTACAAAACCAAGATGACTGCCCTCCGACAACATGATGGATCTATCACATCTTCCAGAAGGGCAATGGAGAAGATTATTCATGACTTCTACTCAGATCTCTTTAATAGCCACATCCACTTGCCCACATACCACATACCACATGATGGATATGTCATTCCCAATGTTCTCCCTTCCGAAATCCAACATGCCATCTCGTCGGTAAAGAAACAAAGAGCACCTGGCCCAGACAAGATCAGACCTGAACACCTGAAGAACTTACCATCAGTACTCATCAATACATTGGCTCGACTCTTCACACGCTACCTGTCTGAATGCAAGGTTCCATCCCAATGGAAAACCAGCAAGACTGTACTACTATACAAGAAAGGAGACATCCACGACATTGGCAACTATCGCCCAATCTGCCTATTGTCTGTCATCTACAAACTATTCACTCGGGTCATCCTGCATAGGATTAGCAGAACACTAGATGAAGGACAACCATGTGAACAAGCTGGATTCCGAAAAGGATTCAGTACCATCGACCATATCCACACAATAACCAAGCTCATTGAGGTATCTCGGGAGTTCAGGATGCCACTCTGTCTAACGTTCATTGATTTAAAGAAGGCCTTTGATTCTGTTGAGACGGAAGCGGTCATGGAAGCCCTAGCCAATCAGGGCGTACAAACTCAATACATCAGGATCCTTCGTGAGCTCTATTGCGGATTCACTACCAAGATCTCACCATTCTACAAAGAAGTAATCATCCATATCAAGAGAGGGGTTCGGCAGGGTGATACCATTTCACCAAAACTCTTCAGTGCCACCCTCGAGAACATCATGCGACGGCTGGAATGGGAAAACATGGGAGTGAAGATAGATGGTCGGCAACTACACCACCTCCGCTTTGCTGATGACATCGTTCTAATAACACCAAACATCAACCAAGCGGCACAAATGCTGAACGACTTTGACCGTGAATGTGGAAAGGTCGGACTACAGCTGAATCTTGCGAAGACAATTTTTATGAGAAACAGCCTTGTTCCTGACGCTCCATTCGCTCTCACCGGAACCACCATCTCCGAATGTAACAGTTATATATACCTAGGTTGAGAAATCAACATGATGAATGACCTGGCACCTGAGTTGCGCAGGAGGAAGAGAGCGGCTTGGAATGCCTTCAAGAGCATTGAAGAAATAACTAAAAGGACAAAGAACCTCCAGCTACGAGCACATCTCTTTGATTCCACTATTCTTCCTGCATTAACATATGCCTCAGAGACCTGGACCCTACGAAAACAGGATGAGAACACTATTCGGGTCTCTCAAAGAGGAATCGAAAGAACTATGCTTGGAATATCACGATTCACTCAAATGAGAGATAGAATCCGGAGTTCTGATCTTCGTCAACGGTCAAGAATCAGGGACGCTGTCTCATTTGCCAAGACATCAAAAATCAGATGGGCTGGACACGTAATGAGGTTTACAGACAACCGCTGGACTAGAGCCATTACTGATTGGATTCCACGAGACATCAAAAGATCACGTGAACGCCCACCTATAAGATGGTCAGACTTCTTCGTCAAGACCCTAAATGATCGGTTTGAGGCTCTACATGTTCCTAAAACGAACAGATACCATTGGGCTACGCTAGCACGCAACCGGGATGAATGGAGACGTTACTGGCACCCGCTCGAATAAATCGATGAATAACGGGGATTAAGTGATTAAGTGAATTTTATTTTATTTTTGTTCGCTGTTTCTTTTTTTTTTTTTTGAGCTTCCTGGAGATGTTTATTTGGGTCTCAATATTTCTTTTTTTTTGTTTGTTTCTTTTTTTTTTTTACAGTTGTAGATTTACAATTTTTTGTGCTTGGGTTTCGATTATACAATGATAAGATACCCATCCCTCCACCAGTGCCCATTTTCCACCACCATGGATAATATCCCCTCAACCCCATCCCCCCCACCCCGTCTCTGTGGCAGGGCAATCCCCTGTGTTCTCTCTCTCCTTTTGGGTGTTGTGGTTTGCAAAAGAGGCATTAAGTGGCAAACATGTTCAGTCCATAGTCTACTTTCGACATGCATCTCCCCTTCTGGCAGGATCCTCCAAACATCCTTTATTTGGTGCTCCCTTCTCTATCTGAACTGCCCTTTCCTCTAGGATACCCGGCTGGCCTCTAAGTTATGGAGTAATCCTCCTGGTGCTGATCTCAGCTATTCTTGGGTATTAATCTCATACTTTGTTACTTTATATCCCCCAGATGAATGCAATCTTTCTATGTCTATCCCTCTCTTTCTGACTCATTTCGCTTAGCATGATACTTTCCATATTGTACCACTTGTATGTAAATTTCATGACTTCATCTTTTCTAACAGCTACATAGTACTCCATTGTGTAGATGTACCAAAGTTTCTTTAACCAGTCATCTGTTCTTGGGCATTCAGGTTTCTTCCAGTTTCTGGCTATTGTAAAGAGTGCTGCAATGAACAAACAAGTGCAGATGTCACTTCGACTATGCATTTTTGCCTCTCTGGGATATATTCCCAGGAGTGGTATTGCTAGGTCAAATGGGAGCTCAATTTCTAATTTTTTGAGAATCCTCCATACTGTTTTCCAGAAGGGCTGAACCAGTGGACATTCCCACCAACAGTGAAGGAGTGTCCCTTTCTCGCCACATCCATGCCAGCATCGGTTGCTTTTGCTCTTTTGAATGTTGGCCAGTCTCTGAGGTGTGAGATGGTATCTCATTGTGGTTTTGATCTGCATCTCCCTGATGATTATTGATGTAGAGCATTTTCTCATGTGCTTTTTTGCCATTCGGATTTCTTCTTTGAGAAAGTTTCTGTTCGTTTCATTGCCCCATTTTTGGATGGGGTTGGATGTGGAGTTTAACCAGTATTTTGTATATCCTGGATATCAACCCCTTGTCATATGTGTATTCGGTGAATATCCTTTCCCATTCTCTAGACTGTCTTTGTATTTTGGTCACTGTTTCTTTGGAGGTGCAGAAGCTTCTTAGTTTAAGATAGTCCCATTTATCTATCTCTGTTTTCACTTGCTCGGCCAGTGGCGTGGCATCTTTGAAGATACCATTAACTTCAATGTCATGGAGGGTATTGCCAACTTTATCTTCAATGTACCTTATGGTTTCTGGTCTGATGTTGAGATCTTTAATCCATTTTCATCTTACTTTTGTACATGGTGTTAGGCAGAGGTCTGAGCCTATTTTTTGCATGTAGCCGTCCAGTGATGCCAACACAATTTATTAAAGAGGCTTTCCTTACTCCACTTCATTTTTTTCACCACACCCAACAGTGTACAAGTCTTACCTCTCTCTTCATGTTGGAAATATGAGGTTCTCAGGGAAAAATACATGGAACTGGGGTTCAAACCATAATCTTTTGCATGTAAGACAAGATTCTTATGTTAATGACTATAAGTGTTTTATTTATAGAGATTCATATTTTTTGATGAAGTAAGTCTTATTATTAATAAGGTTGCAAGCTGAATTTTATATGATTTTGCATCTACTTTATCATATTTAGCTTTCTGTTGGTAGTACTATGATTTCTTTTTTGTGTATGTGGCCATTGTGAGGATAAGTAAGGTAATATGAGATGAATCCCTTAAATACTACAGTATTTGCTTTGGAGGAATGGGAATAGAAAATAGAGGCAGAGTTTTGAGTTCATCCTTTGCCTCCATGGCTAAACTGCTCTCTTGACATGCAAAACCTCCTATATTATTAGCTCCAATTATTAACTCTAACTGGAGTTGAAACTCTGCCCAATTGAAAAGCCTAGAGAAAGGAGACAACTCAGAAAAACTAACTGCAAATAGCCTATGATAGCAAGGTTCAGGTTTTTCTCTCAGTTTCATCTCTGTCAAAATTGCAGCACCACGTACACCGATTAAAATTCACTGATGTTAAGGGCTCTGATTTTTTTAAGGCTTCTTTCTCCTCCAGCAAGATAAGGGAAGTCACTATCTTCCCTGGACATAACTCCCTGTCCATTGCTCCTTCTATTCTGTCTCCACAGCTGTCTTTAGACCCAAGGAGGAATATCTAAGGAAAATCAGGTCTTGAAGTAGTGAAATTTCTCTGTGAGTTATAGTTGTGTTTTGAAGGAAATCATTGCCGACTATCTTCTCTTCAGTCATATTTCCATAATTTACGTAGGTATTTTACTAAGAATGATTTACAACTGACATAAGCTGAAAAAAGTAAAAGATTACCATATTAGTTGGAAGTAAATGAAAATTATAACTACTATTAGATATCATGGCTGCCCATCATGGCTAAATATAAAATTAATGACCCCAGCAAGTGGTGATCAGGATGCAGAGCAATTATATCAGTCATACAGAAATTTGGACAGAAATAGAAAAATATACATCTATTGTGAATTTTTTTTATTCTTTCTAAATTTAAAATGAATGTTTTCTGTATATCCAACAATTATATATTGAAAAACTATCCTAGACAGAAATGAAACTATATTTCCATATTAACATTTATACATAAATTTTAATAAAAAATTAATAATAGTCAAAACTAGAAATACTTTTTTTCATAAATGACTGTATAAGCAATTCATGACCTATAAATATTGGATAATATTAATTAGCAGCACATAGAGAAAATTTTATTGGTTAAAAAATTGTATGAATTTTAATTTAAAAAATTATGGGGAATGAAAGAAAGCTAATATAACAAAATACATATTGGGTCAGAGGAATGGTATGGGCTTCAGGTGTTTGCCTTGCTAACAGGTTTTATACCTAGAAGCACACATGATTTGTAGAGCACTTTCAATATGATCCCAGTTCACTCAGTTGTAAGCCCTGAGCACAATCAGATATTGCAGAAAAAATGTCAAAAATATATATATAATTCTATTTATAGATTATTTTTGATGTAAATATATATAAATATAGAAAGTACTGCACTGCACTGTAGCACTATCCTCCTGTTGTTCATCGATTTGCTCAAGTGGGCCCAGTAACGTCTCCATCATGAGACTTGTTATTGTGTTTGGCATATTAAATATGTCATGGGCAGCTTGCCAGGCATTGCCGTGTGGGCGACATACTCTCAGTAGCTTGCCAGGCTCTCCGACAGGGGCAGAGAAATTGAACCACGCTTGGCTGGGCCAGATGCATGCAAGGCAAATGCCCTAGTGCTGTGCTATCGCTCCAGCCCATAAATATAGAAAAACATATTTAATAATTAAAAATTATTAGTTATTATGAAGACTTTGAGATCTTCATAAGTGAAAGTATGATGCTACAGTGTAGCAAGTTTGGTTGTTGATTTTGGATACAGATATGTAGTAAATAATTCAACTTTGGTCACTCTATTGTTGTAGAAAGACTTACTTGTGAATAAATTTGGATTGAGTGGCATAGATATGTGTTTATGCATATAAAAGGGTAAAATCTTAATAATTTGTTGTTTGTAGCAATCTCCTTTTGTGTTGGTGTTGTATTAAATTACAGAAGATGTGAACATTGGATCAATCTGTAAGAAGCTGCATGAGATAACTATCTGAAATCTACAAGGATCTCCAATAAAAATATTTAATTAAATTCTGAATTCTTGAATTGTTATTAAATTATTGAAGAACCCAGTGACTTTGGATAACTCTTTTAAAATTACATTTACTTTTTAAGTGCACTGTAAATTAGTATAGTATGTATGCTTATATATACTGTATTAGTGTGCATACATTTAATATTTATGTATGTATGGGCATACAAACATTATGGGCATATGGACATTATCTTGAGTGTTAATACATGAGGAGTCATACAAAATATAATTTTGTATAGCAAACAATAAGTATACCTTTTACTCTTGCTGTGTGTGTGTGTGTGTGTGTGTGTGTGTGTGTGTGTGTTTTACCCTGGGGAAAAAGAGATTTTTCTAGTGTCCTACATATAGCAAATTTACTATTACTGAGTAGCACTGTAGCACTGTCCTCCCTTTGTTCATAAATTTGCTGGAGTGGGCACCAGTAACATCTCCATTGTGAGACTTGTTGTTACTGTTTTTGGTATATTGAATATGTCACGGGTAGCTTGCCAGGCTTTACCATGTGGGCGAGATACTCTCCGTAACTTGCTGGGCTCTCCAAGAGGAGCAGAAGAATTGAACTTGGGTCAGCCAGGCTGACCACGTGCAAGGCAAACACCCTACCACTGTGCTATCGCTCCAGCCCTATTACTGAGTAATAATTAAAAATACGATATACTTACCTAGAAAAATGGCCAATTGTTGGGGGCTAGAGTGATAGAACTGCAGGTAGGGTATTTGCCTTGTACAATGCTTCTAACCCAGGTTCAATCCCCAGCATCCTACATGGTCCCCAAGCACCACCAAGAGTAATTCCTGAATGTAGAACCAAGAGTAACCCCTCAGCATGGCTGGATGTGTCCTCAGAAGAGAAAAAAAAAGGCCAATTGTCTCTTCTCTATTCTTAAAGATTCCTTGGAAATTTGGAAGATAAATAGACATGGAGATTTATACTCCTAAAATATAAGCATGTAACCCAAGGAATATTTGTTTGAGAAGCTAATGATTTAAATTTTAGGCTTTTGCTTTAGGAAAGTGACAAGTTTTAATAAAATATACTCAGGAATTCTTAACTATGCAAAACCATAAACTATTATTTATTCCTCTCAGAAAGTAGACACAGGGTAGGGTTTGAAAAAATAGCTCATTGTTCTACATTATCTAGGACTTACTTATTTTATACCTCTTAAGTATCATGCAAAATTCATCATCTATATATCACAATTTTTAGCAAACTTGACAAATTACGAAATAATTAAATGGAGAATAAAGTAGAATGTCCCACATACACCTCATTATAGTAGGGATGAAAATGGAAAATTCTAGACTATACTTCTAGTTTCCCAAGGTACTAAAAGACTAGTGTGCTATTATGTGGGCCACTTCTCCAAATGTGAACTTGACTGTTTTTAAAATATGCAATTCAAGCCATCAAAATTCATTTAAGAACTTATTTCTTTAAATTATAAAAATAATTTTCTCTTCTTATATTTATTTTGTAAAACATTCTCAATTTGTAATACTTTCACACATTTGAACATTACCCAATAAGAACAAAATCGTGTCTTTGATTCTAATTTCTATTCAGAGAAAATATGTTTGTAGCACTGTAGCACTGTCCTCATTGGTCACTGATTTGCTCGAGCAGGCATGAGTTTGTCTCACAACAAACTTGTTATTACTGCTTTTGACATATTGAATACTTCACAGGGATTTTGCCAGGCATTGCTGTGCAGGCGGGATACTCTCGATAGTTTGCCGGGCTCTTCGAGAAGGGCGTAGGAATCAAACCCAGGTTGGTTGTGTACAGGGCAAACGCCCTACCAGCTGTGCTATCACTCCATCCCATGTTTGAATAATTTAAATTTTATAACATATATTTGTTTAACATATTGAGCATTTTGATGATATCAGTTTGCTTCAATTTAAAAATATTTTCTTTTAAAAAATTAAAAAGAATATTTTAAGAGTGTTAATAGAAAGAACTAGTAAATGTCACACAAGACATATTGATTATATCACCAGGCTTACCAAAATTCAAGGAGGCATTTTTACTTACTATTGCTACAAATTTTAGGTAATTAATGATAGTTTTAATATTATAATTTAAGCTATCTAAAAGTTTATATATATAGAATTAGCAACATTAATAATAAATTTTACAATATAGACTTTAACTTCAAAAAAATGATGCATTTTAGTGTGAACCTAGGGTTTTAAGGTTTCTTACCTGGAAATCTTCTCTTATCAGTGAACTTTTAAAATATTGGGTCAAATTTATGTCTATGTATCTAACTGCGGAAATTTCCTTGTTTGAGAGCAATCTAGAAAATGTGTTAAGTGACAGAGATAACCTAAAATATGATTATATGATTATACCTTATAAATATGCAAAAGCATAATTTATAACTAACTTCCACAATTGCAGATGGTGAAACAAAGACAACACAAATTAAGAAATCATATTCCTCAATGCCTCTAAAAGGTAACTTACTGAAAGTATACAAAAACATTCGATAAGGAAAGTAAAAGCATTTGCTATATCTTGTAAAATATATATTATTTGCTAATTAAAGTGAAGGCTTAAATATAAAATACGGTTTGTCATGACCTAATGAATTTCATTCAATATTAAGCCATGGGTTAGTATATATGTGAAAATTATCAATATTATTTTGAATCATTCTTAAATTTCAGATGTTTATTAAGTGTCATATGAAATATTAAAAATGCCATACAATTAAGATCTGAAGGAATGATGTCCTTATATAGTTTGTAACATAAATATATAAATAATATGATTTTAGTATAACTGTAGCACTGTAGCACTGTCCTCCCGTTGTTCATTGATTTGCTGGAGCAGGCCAGTAATGTCTCTATTGTGAGACTTGTTACTGTGTTTGGCATATCGAATACGTCACTGGTAGCTTGCCAGGCTTTGTTGTTCAGGCAAGAAAGATACTCTCGGTAGCTTGCCGAGCTCTCTGAGAGGGGTGGAGGAATTGAACCTGGCTCAGCCAGGCTGGCTGCGTGCAAGGCAAACGCCCTACCACTGTGCTACTAGAATTTGAAAAATCAACAGACAGATTTGACAATAATTCACTAACTGTACCAATATTTTCCGTAAATGTTCTATGTTCTTCAAATGTAAGGATGAGAGTCCATCTAGATATGACAGTAGATAATGTGCTTGCCTACCATGCAGCTGACCTTATTTAATACCCCGCACTTACATCATCCCATAAATTCTGCAAAATAGATCCCTGAGTGTAGAACCTGAGGAAACCCAAACATTGCATGGCCCAAAAGCCAAAACAATGAAGGCAACAGGCAATTAAAGTTTTAATTATCAGGATTATAAACAGATAAAGATTATAGTGTTTGTTTTTCACTTTTGGGTTTTTGGCTATTGTCTCTCTCTCTCTCTCTCTCTCTCTCTCTCTCTCTCTCTCTTTCTCATTTTGGAGGAAGCCGACTGGGCTGTACTCAGGGCTTGCTCTGCTTAGGGGTCACTCCTGGCCATGGACCATATACAGTGTCAGATATCAAACTTAAGTTGCATGCAAGACAACTGCCTGAGCCCCTGCACTATCTCTCTGGCTCCAGTTATTCTAATTATTAATGTTTAAAATTCAAAATACATTAGTATTTGCTCGAGGTAAAGGTAAAGGCCCTCCCGTTGTTCATTGATTTGCTCAAGTGGGCCCAGTAACATCTCCATTGGAGACTTTGTTGTTACTGTCTTTGGCATATTGAATACATCACGGGGAGCTTGCCAGGCTCTGCCGTGCGGGCGAGATACTCTCGGTAGCTTGCCGGGCTCTCCGAGAGGGGTGGAGGAATAGAACTCGGGTCGGCCATGTTGGCTGCGTGCAAGGCAAACACCCTACCACTGTGCTATAGCTCCTAATATATTAAGGTATGGTGCTGGAGCGATAGCACAGCGGGTAGGGCGTTCGCCTTACATGCGGCCGACCCGAGTTCGATTCCTCCGCCCCTCTCGGAGAGCCCGGCAAGCTACCGAGAGTATTCGATATGCCAGACACAGTAACAACAAAGTCTCCAATGGAGATGTTACTGGGCCCGCTCGAGCAAATCGACGATCAACGGGAGGGCCTTTACCTTACCTTTACCTTATATTAAGGTATAACCCTGCTCTGTCTTCTGATTCTCCAGATATATACTGTGATAGAGGTTTGAGCTTCTTTTTTTTTTAACCTAAAAATAAAGTAACCAGATTTACAAAAGTGCTCAGAACTGGTTTTTCTATTCTCTTGATCTGATATTGCATATTATTAGAGACTAGAATAAAATTATCACATCCAGGAAACCAAGAGGAGATTTGAAACGTCACCTACTGATGGTTATTATAAATAAAATATGCTGATTGGACAATCACAAAGATTTAAGAGGTAACTGAAAGCTAATGAGGGTTAAAATGTATGTTTATTTTCCATGTAAGTATTTTTCTGAGACAGGGAAGGTGACTATTTTATTGAATGTAAAGAAACTAGCACAGAAAATCAAGGAAAATTAATAAACCGATAAATATATTCTCCCCACAAAAGACAAAATAAAACCTCAGGAAAAAAAGTTAATTAAATGAAGATGACTAATTTATCACTTTAACTGATAAACATAATGAACATGAAAATGCTGAACAAACTTGTTGGAATATATCATTGCTGTGAGAACTTAGCAACAAAAAATATAGGAAAGTTGCAAACTAAAATCAGTGTTAAAATAATGCAATAATTAAGAAACACAGTGGAGGAGTTTAAGGAAGACTAGATGAAGCAAAAGGAGGGAACAATAAAATCTAAAAGTGAACATTTGAACTCAGTCTATCAAAGCAGAACATTTAAAGTGTAAAAGGTCTTTAAAGGAATTACAAGTAAACTGAAGTGAGGTTAAGGTAGTATGCAGAATGATATCTGCCAGTCTGTTTTCCCTAAGAACATCTGCAGAGGCGTGAAACCCGAAGCATTGCCTTAGTGCAAAATTCCAAGACAAGAAAAGAAAATTCTTTTATAGAACTAACTATTGGAGTCACGTTCTAGTCAGCTGTATTTACAATTCCACAGGGGTGAAAGACAAATAAAAACTATCTCTTATTTTTAAGTCTCACAGGACTCAGAAATACAATACTATCTCGTCACCACTGCTAGTTGATCATCGGGTTGTCCATTGAACTGCCAAAATAAACAGGGGCCAGTTTGAGCCCATGTTTACATATAGAAAACCCTAGATTTGGTCCATGGTACCCAGTACACCCTAAGCACTGCTAGGAAGTATCTCTGAGCATCAAAGCATGTAATTGACACTGAGCACTGGCAGGCATGCTCCCCCACTCTAACAAAACCCCCAGAAGTAATAAAAACAAAACAAGATAAAAATAAAGTTACAGAATCAAAAGAACCAAGGTGGCAGGCATATTTAAAGGCCCCCACCTCCTGAAGGATACTAGTGCATTAGAACAGAAGAGAATGAGAAGCTAGAATGCAACCTCCAAGGTCTGGAAAGGATTACAGTCAATCCTTAGCATGTGCTTTTTCTTAGGGCCTTTTCCTCAGAATGTAACTTTCGTGAAAAGATAACAGGTCTTGCACACAAAGCAAAGTTTTAGGAGTAAGTCTCTGGTAGTGAAAACCATGTATGAACTTGTGCTTAGTTGGTTATAACCCCATGAGGACTCTCAGCATAAACTTTGTTGGCATCCAAAGCCAGAAAATACACAGGTGTTCTCTGAAAACAATTTTAAAAACTGGGGTGCCAAACAAGGGCCGAAGTGCTTGTGATATTTTTGTGAGCTAAAGCAAGGCAGAGCAGAAAGCTTTTCTGCATAGCAGGTTCTATTCTCAGAATGCACCTCTGCAGACCAATCTTTGTGTGTAAAACTAGACACCAGAGTCTTGTCCTGAAGCTCTGAGACAATGACATTTCTTCTTTTGTTTTTCATAAATACAAACTGTATCTCCTTCTGTTTTTCATGCAGTGCTTTCCATTCCTTACCGGCCAGTAGAGTACAGAAACACTAGCAGTTTAGCATTGGTTCAGTCAGAGAATGAAGACCACCATTGGGTACCAGGCATGTGTAAAAACCCTCCATCTCTAATTGCAGATGAAACTTCTATGCTGTATCACAAAAGAGGGAGAAGATATTGTTCAAGAGTAAGCAGGCAACCAATCTAGCTACGACCATGTGAATAAACTAGGGGCCTCTTTCACAACAAGATTAGGTTTGCTGAAATAGTATTTTTGTTTTGCCCTCTAGGTAGTGGCCTTTAAGAATTGTTTCTCCATTGGCTGCAGTTCATAGAAACCTTTGACTTCAAGCCTTACTGATGCTAAGATTTAGAAGTCTCTCCTGGGCTCCATCCTCAAAACTTGGAAATCCAGAGGAGAATGCACAAAAGGAGATAAACCCAGGTAATAACTGATCACATAAGATAGTTACACACTCGTTACTGGGCAGCTGGAAAGAGTGAAGATGGTTCTCATTTGCCTCGTCTTTTTTTTTTTTTTTTTGCGTTTTGGGTCCAACTGGCAATGCTCAGTGGTGACTCCTGGTTCTTCACTCAGGAATTGCCTGTGGAGGTGCTCAAGGGACTATAACTCATCCTGGGGATTGAACCCTGGTCAGCTGCATGCAAGGCAAATTCCCTCCCCACTGTACTATTGCTCCAGCCCCGTTGCCTCCTCCTTGAGTTGGCCCCTGTTTTTAGTCAAATGAAAGGCTAGGCCTGGGGGCCATACTCAAGAACAATCATGTATTATATAATGTCTGGTCACTTCATTTGCTCCTTCATATCTGAACCCTGAGTAAGGTGAATCAAAGACTTCAAGCACAATGAGGGTTATTTCTCTGGTTTGGGGAACAGAATTGTTCATTTATTTAAGAGCCTCATATGCCTTACAAACACATCTGTTTAGTTTTCAGAACTATTTTGTTTTAGGGCTGCACCTCTCTGGTGCAGATCTTACAATTTGAGGTGTTCAAAGTAGGATTTAGGTGCACACTGCTCAGGGAGTGCTCAGGGAGAGCATTGGGGTTTTGAGGCATCTGTCTCCTTACAGCATTGCTTCACAGCATGCTGTTAAATTGTAACTTAACTTCCTCCATTCACTGTTAAATGACAACTTAGTCCTGGGCAAGTTTTATTTGCAAGTGTAAACATGACTGATTACTGTCTTTACAAGATTGTAAGCTAGATGATGCTACTTGGATCTGTTGGATTTAGGCAGAGCTGCATCTACAGGTAAATGAATATTTTTTCTCTAAAAATAGAAACTAAGCACGGGCTGATTTTTTTTTTTTTTGCCTAATTCAAGTTGCTAACTGGTCAGTTCTGGAAGCTATGCTTAATGTTGCTCTCCTAACATTGCTCTAATGCTGCTAGTTAGTATTCAGGGTTTTTTTTCTTCCAAAATTTATCTAGGGACTGATTTACAGTGCTGTTTATGGCTAGATAGCTAATGCATATACTGTACTACCACTATACCTATTCCAGGAGTGATACCTTTTAACAGTGTCTAAAATCCCTCCCTCTCCCTTCAAACCTAAATTTGCATATCCATTCCGTTAGAGGATGGTCAATTAATTTTAATTTTATAATTGTATAATTCCTCAGTCATTTATATATATATTATTTTTGGGTTTGCTTGCTTAACATATAGGAGCTGCATAGCGGAATATTTCCATGTGTAAAGTCCCTCTTTGTAGCAAATAGAAAGATGCTTAATTTTATAATGTATAATTGTATAATTTTACTTAGCATGAAAATATTTTTATTGATACTCTCTCATAGATACAATATTGCTGCTTCTTTTTTAAGGATTTATTTTATCATTCTAGATGTTTAATGATATGAAATCATAAATAAAATCAATAATTAAGACACATTGGTTATTTCAGTATTTATCCTTTTTATATAAAACTAGGTGTATGAACATTTGCTTTTATAAAAGATATTTTAAATGATAATTTAATAAATTATTATTAATTTTTGGCTTATATATAAAACTAATTATATAACTATATGCAGAAAAACTATCAAAAACATAGCTTTAAAAATTAAAGGTACATTTATTGATTTATTTATTTTGGTTTGGGTATACATTTTATTAACAGTCAAAACCTTATTTGCATTCATATTCCTTATTTGAAAATGTCCTTTTCATTCTGTTATTTTCTCTAATTTGAATGTAAATGAGTCTAGTATGATATTTGATTATAGGATGCTCAATTCTCTTTCTGTCAATAGTATATTAATTTTTCCACCTGTCACTATTTTAATGCTAATACTTTAAAAAAGAAATGGAGTTATACAAATGATTTTTTAAAGTGTACTATTAAAATACACATTTATATGCTTGACTAAAATAAACTATCTTCATGGAAGGAATATCATTCTTTTATAGAGAGCTTTTCATATTCAATGCTTATATTTTTTAAATTTTTATGAAGTTATAATAATACAATGAAGCATGTGAAACCAATTATAATGGATATTATTTTCTGATAACTATATTCAGCTGAGCTAATTAAACTTAATTTTATGATACATTTAAATAGACAGGCAATATTTCCAATGGCATTAGAATTATTTTTAAAACTATGTTTTGACCTGAAAACTTAAGTATTTAGAATTGCATTGTGGTCTTGGCTTCAAAAATATAAATAATTTATGAGTTCTTGTACATTTATTTATTATTTCAAAATATACCACAATAATTTCTAATTTTAGCATGTATGTGACTAGAGTGATGGGGTTTTATTTTATATAATACATCTTCAGTACCATATACTTTGATAACTTTCATAGATATATTTTATAATTTTAATATACTTACCAGAAAATGCCAACTATGAATTCAGTAACTTGTTTTCAGAAAAGCACATAAAGCTGCAAGAATGTAAACTTTGATTCAGTTCAAAAGGAACTTCCACTACATTAACATAATCCATTTGTAAATTTCATTGCATTCTTCTGTGGTATTTCTATCTATAGAGCATCACCTGACATTTCTGTACACAATTATAAAACTGTACAAATAATTCAATGCTAAAACTGCACTTCAGATTTTAATATAATTTTATGTACAAAGGTACAAAATATTAGATGTGAAAGAAGGAAAACATTTCTAAGTCATTTTCTCTGTCTCTGTGTTCCAATATAAGTTTGTTCCAGGCAATATATTCTTAAACATTCTAGGAAAATTTTAAAAATCATTCCAGTAATATATTTTCTGTTGCTTTTCCAGTCTTAGTTCATTTTGCTGTATAACACACTTCATAGGAACTTACCTTACATTCTCTCTTAGGTTTCTATCGTTTTTCTTTTACTAAGTTTGTTGACCTCAGTGTGTAGGCATGCTATTCTATCATATTGTCCTCTGGGCTGGGGCGACAGCACAGCTGGTAGGATATTTGCCTTGCACACGGTGGCCCTGGTTCGATTCCTTGTCCTTCTCTGAGATCCCGGCAAGCTATCAAGAGTATCTCACCCACACAGCAGAGCCTGGTAAGCTCCCTGTGGCGTATTTGATATGCCAATAACAGTAACAACAAGTTTCACAATGGAGAAGTTACTGGTGCTCATTCAAGCAAATTAATGAACAACTAGAGGACAGTGCTACAGTATGAGTTTCACCAAGTCTCCATTGCTACAGATTCCCTTTTTAAGGACTCTGAAAGAAAAAAAAAAACAATGTTAGAATAATATAGGAAATTATCATAATGTATTTCTTCATACTTTGGAAATTGATTAAATGTAATTTGGTACAATGCCAATGAGGATATTGTACTTTTCATTGACATAATATGCATTTACTAATTTAATGTGACATGCCTGATTGGAAGAAGTGATATGCATAACCTGTTGAGACAGCAAAATTTCTTAATAAAGTAGTAATTTTTACAAAATATGCAAAAAAGGACATATGAGAAGATTTTATGTTTCAGTATTTCTATATCTTTGAAGAATAAAATATTGGTAAAAAATAATCAAGCAATGAATTTTCTAGCCACAGAATATAACTTTGAATGGGATCAATGTTTTATATGATAAAGAATGGATGCAATGTTGAATGCTTTGTATGTAGACACATAAATATCCCCAATACAATAGTTTCTCAAGCCCTGCCTAAAAATAATGTCTGAATTAATAAATTATTCCTCAAAAGACAAAAATATACTCATATAGTTTAATTAAGTTGCATCCTATGTTGGGCTGGAGCGATAGCATAGCATTAGAGCATCTATCTGCCTTGCGTGTGGCCAGCCGGGCCAAGTCGGGATCAATTCCTCCGCCCCTCTCGGAGAGCTGGGCAAGCTATCGAGAGTATCTCACCCGCACGGCAAAGCCTGGCAAGCTACCCATGACGTATTCAATATGCCAAAAACAGTAACAATAAGTCTCATGATGGAGATGTTACTGGGCCCGCTCAAGCAAATTGATGAACAATGGCAGGACAGTGACAGTGACAGTGACATACTATGTTAGAAAAAGATCTATATTTTTAAGTTTAAGTTCTTTGGAAGCACTGATTAAATGTGCTAGAGGTGTTCTGATGTCAGTGAAAATTACTTGGATGATTCTGGTGTTTCTGGGGTGTTGGTTTCAGCATTACATAGTAATGTTTTGGAGACGATATGGTTTCTGGAATGAATTGAGCAACATTAAGGACATGTGCCTTAACTCCTGTACTATCTCTTTAGTTTCAAAGATATTTGATTGCTTCAGATATTTATATATTCTGATTTTAGAAGATCTCAGCTTTGATTTTTTTTGAATTTTTATTTATTGAATTACCATGGGAACAGTCACAAATCCTTTCAGTTTAAGTCGCGGTTGGTCATACAATGATCAAACACCCATCCCTTCATCAGTGCACTTTTTCCACCACCAGGAACCCCAATATACCCTTTTCCTGCCCTCCCTAACTTGCTTGTGTGGCAGATTTCCACTTTACTCTCTCTCTCTATGTTGATCACATTCAATATTACAATAAAAGACTCAACATTATTATTTGGAATTTTCACCAATATTCAGACCTGCCAAAAAGACATCATTAGATAATTTGTTTTCTATGGCTGACTATGAGAAGCATATGATGTGAGGCCACACAATTTTGGGTTTCTGATATTTTAGTAATAAGCCTAGAGTGATTACTGCCAAAAGCCCCTGGGTTCTGTAACTGATTTGTGTGCCTCTGGGATCATGGTCATTCAGGAGCCGGAGGAGGCGTTTGTGGGTAACAACCCGGGGCTTTGTCAGGGTGGGGAGCAGGGTTGATTCCACCCCACCAACCCACGAGGATGTTTTAAATGGAGACGTTGTGCATCAATATTTTATTTCATTTTATTCTCAACTCCATCTAGTAAAAATATGGTATTTAATTATCTCAAAAATATTTTGTTACAAAACAAGTACCTATAGAGAAAAGTTCCCCATTTTTGATAAAGTCATTCAGATATTTGTGTCTTTAAAAATATAAGAACTCATAATTTAGTTGTTTAATAACTAATTCTAAGACTTCTTTTGCTTAAAAAGCACTATATTGGAAGTTGCAATATCATGTTTGTTACAGTTTTGCTAGAAGAATACAAGACTACTAGGTTCAAGTGTTTGCTATTCTTTGATTTTATAACACGGATAAAACAAGATATTTTAGTTGAATGTGCAATAAATTCCAGCTAAATTTTCTTTTCTTTCTTTTTCTATTGTCTTGCAGTATATGTAATTTGGTGAAAATTTTAGTAGATATTACTTTTCTATTTAGAGAAGTTGGTATTTTTAATTTTTTGACCATTCTACCGAAAATCGTGTGTTAACTGATGTTAATTATCCTCTTAATTTTCAATATATTGAGTGATCTTTGAATATTTTGTTTTCACAAAACATACGTCTTGTTCACACTTCAAAGTGTGTGATCAGAGCAAATAATGAAAATTACAACTCAAGTAAAAGTGCTTATTTTGAACTTAAATTGTAAAAATAATATGAGAACTTAATCCTGAGAAGAATGTAAAGAGAAGAACTGTATACTGATGTTGATTAATAAAATATAAGTCTATTTAAATATATTCATCTTCTAAACTTGACACATTTTAAGCTAAAATGAAGAAAAATGAATAATATTTTCAGTATACATCACACTTGCAATTTTGTTTGAAGGGAATGAAAATATACAAATTTCTTATTTATAGCCTGAAAATTACAGAATAAGGCTTGTCAAAGCAAAAAAAAGTGATGTCACGCAAATAATGCTAGAACTAAATGACAAATACTGTGCATATATATCAGAATAAGCACTATTCAAATGACTACTTTATCAAATTTCTGTAAATTATCACATTCTGTTAAATTTATAGATATTTTTTGAAATATTGTGAATCATTTTAGCTTTGTTTTATTTACATAGGTTTTATTTATATTATACTTTGAGGTTTCATTATTGTGTAAGAGTAGTTGATTGAGAAGTTATGAAGAGTAGTAATAAACTAATATATATTCAACTTCATATAGTTTTGTTATGAAGAATCAAAAATATTATTACCATGACTTTTATTTTTCAATTTTGCAAACTATTTTATATTCTTATTATTGATTACCAAATATAAATATTTGGGCAAAACATTTATAATCTACTGAATGGGAAAACATGCAATATATTAAATGACCAATATAAAAAATAATAACCTACTGAATGGCAGAAGAAATGCAACAACATATTAAATGGCTAGTATAAAGATTTATAAAGGATTCACAAATTTAAATAAACACAAAAAGTTGCCAATCTCATCTAAAAATGGGGAGAAAAGATGAACAGACACTTGCTCAAAAAAAGCATAGCAGATTGCCAGTTTTTTGATCAGTGTTCCTCACTACAATTATTAGCAAATTTATATCAAAATTGCTACATCATAACTCACACAAATGAGAATGGCATATATTAAAAAGATAGGAAGCAACCAGTCTTAGTGCCGATGTTGTAAAAAGTAACCTTCATCACTATGGTTGGGAATATGGTCTGACTCAGCTTCAATTGAAAATTATGGCAATCTCTCAAAAAAGTAAGAATAGAGCTTCCATGTGGCCCTGTGGCTCCACTCTTACATATAGCTCCTGAACACAAAAGCAATTATTTGAAAGGTTTTTGCATCTCTTTGCTCATTGTAACAGTAAATGAAATAGTCAGGATATGGAAAAAACACAAATGCCCCCAAATATTGATTACATAACAAAATATTATGCAATAATAAAATGGAATCCTCTAGTCATAAGATCAGTTACCTATTGATTTATTCTTCAAACAAAATTACATGTAATGAAGTCTATGTGAGGTGTAGAATTTTATTGTATTTAAGGTTCTAAAGTTTGAAGAAAATTTCTGGGGGTGTGGATGATGCATCTTTCAATTCTCGCTAGCCACACGGTCAAGGGAGGAAACGTGAGATTAAAAAATAATGTGAACTACTATAAATGCCAAGTACTTACTTGAATTTTTGGTAGTTTTATTGAGACATACGATACACAAAGGAAATGTTACACATTTTAAATGAATATCTCAATGAATTTCACAGTGAACATTACTGTAACACCCTCATCAAAGGAACTCATTCTTATACTCTAACATTCTTTTTAACACAAAAGAAGCTGGTGACCTGACCTCTGAACCCAAAGACTAATATATCCAATTTTTATTTCTATTGCTACGTAATTGACTTCTTTGAAATTAATAAAATTGAGAAAGTCATGGGGGATTCATAAAAAAATAATAAATATAAGAATAAATTTTTAGAATATTCAAAATTGTCACTATTGGAAAGCAGGTGATACCTAAGCACCAGGAATAAAATAGTATCCAGATATGTCCAATAAATATATAAAATTTCCGGTGTTAACTGGCATTTTCTCACTCCATGGCTCCCAAATGCCTCTGCTTCTAGACCACTTGGGCCTCTGGGGGCTGAAGAAATGTTGAAAGGCTCTTCACAGAAAGCTTATGCTTCTGAATGGGACACTGAGACTCCTCTCCCAGAAACTTTCTGTGTCCTCTGCTGTCATCCTAAGCAGCTATGGATATGTTGGGGTGGATTCCCAACCCCAAATTTAAAAGAGTCACTGTATTGTCTAGCATCATGCCTAGCATCTAACATGTCCCAACGAGACAAGATGCCACTAAGTCTGACGACAGAATTTATTCTTTTGCGGAGTATCTGCTGAGCAGTACCTGTTATCCAACCCACCTTTCAGGATGGGGAGTCTCTCCTCTACTGTGGGAGAGTGTAGCTCTGGTGACAACTTTGTGTTCCCTGCATTGGACCTCGTGCTGTGCAGGTTCAGGTACGCAGGGAGCAGTGGTACCCTCTAGTCTTGCATGGCTGACAGGAACTGGTATAGTAATGGGGAATGAAACCTGATTAAGGCTGGACTGTCAGTAAGCAGCCCCTGTGTACAAGTTGGTGAGAAGAGCTACCTCCTAGTACTCTTCCCACTCCTGAACTCATGGTATCTTTGACTTTCCCCAAATCTCTTGACTATGACATCCATTCATATGTACTTAAATAAACACAAAAATTGGCAATCTCATCCCTGACTATGTGGACAGATGGTGAAGATTAGAATAACAGTGTCTTGAGACATGGTGTGGCATGCAGGTTCTACTAATAATATCCTATGAACTAGTTTCTCAGTCTCCATGCAGGGTGCTTTATGTGACCTCAGGGAGTGAAGAGTATGCCTGCAGACCCTAACACCATTTGATTTTTGCAGTTAAAAAAAACTTGCTTAATCTGAGAAAGCATAAAATATCAAAAACATAATAAGAAAAATCCATATCAACAAATCCAAATTTGAGACAAATGTTGAATTGAGGAAAACAAAATCAAATGTTATTAATACATTTGATAATGGTTTAAAATACACAAATAAGTATGCAGCTAAAGTACAGAATTTATGCATTTTTCTTGCATACAGTCACTCAAACAGGCTTGTCCCTGACCCTAAACACAGAGTCAGGAGAAACCCTCAAATACCACCATGTGGGACCTGTCCTCTCAATATTCAAATAAATTCATATAAAATTTCAGTAAAAGAAAAGATATATTGAAAGTTAAACAAATCTAAAGTTTAGAGCGAAAAATATATTTAAAATTTAAATTTTTTTAAATTTGCTAATGGTCTGACACCAGTAGTTCTTCCTAATATTTCTCAATGTCGACATTTACAATCAGTTTATATTGAAACAGCTGTGAATAAAATAAAATAACTGCTTAAAAAGTATCTAAATTTGACAGAATCATTATAACAAGGGTATAATGTGTAAGCTTGAAAATACAGTTAGTTGCTGTTGTTTTTCTTCTCTTCCACATTTTATGTTTTGTAGATAAATTATAAGGTCCGTTGGGTAGTAATGCATTTTTTTAACTATTGATTTTCAAAAAATATCTTTATTTTTCCTACAAATGTTCCAAAATAAAAAAGCTATATAATTGGTTGGAGATTTTTTTTCTACTCAGAACTTTGCATATATCTCATCTACAGACATTTCTAGTCTCTAAAGAATCTTTGGATACATATTTAGATAGGTTTTTAATTCTGTGAGGTTTCCCTACTTGTGAGTTTTTGGTTTTCTCTTTCTGCTTTAGGAATATCTGTTTAGACTTTAACGTTTGCCATTTGAATTATGATGTATCATGCTTAACAAGTGTTTAATTATTTTGTTGGAAATTCTTTCTGTATCTGGATGTCTAATATCTTTGTCAATTTGGACAGGTTTTTTTTACCTTTTTTTTTAAAAATTTCCTCAATTGAGAATCCTGGCTCTTTCTCTCTACCTTTTGTGGAATCCTTATGATTTAGTACTTTTTCTCTTAAACTTGTTTATTTTTTCTTTTATTTTATTTTGGGGTCACATTCAGATGTGCTCAGGCTCTGAACTTAGCAACTAATCAGGGGAACCAAATGCAGTTCCAGGGATTTCTTTTGGTTCAGACTACTGTAATTCAAAGGGCTTACCCAATATACTACCTAAGAAAAGATACAAGTGGAAATATAAAAAAAATCAATATAGTATTGGGCCAGAGCGATAGTAGAGCAGATAGGGCATTTGCCCTGTGCACGGTCGAGCAGGATTCATTCCCTGGTATCCCATATGGTTTCCCAAGCACATCCAGGAGTAATTCCTGAGTGCAGAGCCAGAAGTAATCCCTGAACATTGCTGGGTGTGACCCAAAAAGCAAAAAAAAAAAATCAGTATAGTATAGTCTTTTATTTTTTGTCTGAGGGCCATACCTGGCTGTTCTTAAGCCTTGCACATGGCTGTGTGCTCAGGGATCACTTCTAGCTGACTTGAGGATTATATGGGGTGCTGGGGATAGACTATGGCTCAGCTACTTGCCATATCAACACCTTTCCTGCTGTAATCTCACTGTTGGCTGGGTAATACAGCCTTAAGTAAATTTATACTAGTCCATTAACATACAAGAAAGAATAAATAGACCAACAATAATCATATCAACCAAACACTTTTCATAGTCCAGACTAAACTCAAATTTAGAGTTCTCAGGCTACATTATATTCTACATCACAATGTAGTGAAACATGAGAATTAAACACTGTGTTTTATATTTGCATAGCTGTATTGCATATTTCACTTGAGTGTGAATTTTCTCTTTTCATGGGAGTATTACTTAGTTTTTTTTTTTCTGGGGGAGGAGGGTGGGTTGGGGGCAGAGGAATGAGGGCTGTTTGGCTACTGTTTGAAGTACTGGTTCAGGGCGTACTTCCGGTTCTGCACCTAAGAATTATTCCTGGCATGGTTCAGGGAATTATCTGGAGTGTCAGGGATTGAACTCAGATCAGCAACATACAAGGCAAGTACCGTCTCTGCTGTACTCTCTCTCTCCTGTCCCAGTATTGTCTAATATTTTATATGTACTTGCTTTGAAAACTCATATCACTCATACAATTGGAACAAATTCTCTGAAATTGCCTGCCTAATGGCTATACTAAAGTCTAACTATATATGCTGAGAACATGTTTTACTCTTATAAAAGAATTTTAAGAAAGGAGTTCCTCACAGGCTGGTCTCTGTAAGTGGATTTAGTGTCATCTCTACATAAACTGGATCTAGAACCATTGGCATATCCTTCCAGTTAGAGACTCAACTTGTGTGCAGACTGCTCATCACAGGACATGTTCCCTTGTTGTCAAGGTATAAAAATGATATAAATATCCCATGTGGCAACAAATGGTCTCTTTACAGACTAGTTAAACCACAAACTTCTAGGATAGGAGTAACAGAACTGCATGTAGAGTGCTTCCCTTTTACACGACACAGGCAGGGTAGATCTCCAGCATCCCTTACTGTTCCCCAAGCACAACCAACTGTGATCCCTGAGCACAGAGCTAGAATCTCAAGTAAGCCCTGATCACCACCTGAGTGTGACCCAAAAGACAGAATCAAATAAATGAGCAAAGAAAAAAAAATCACAGAACAAAGTGTTAAAAGATAGCAAGATGACAAGCATTATATATATATATATATATATATATATATATATATGTAGAGATATACACACCCCATAACGCCAAACCCATAAAATCTTTTAAATGTCAACCACCATACCATAATCTTTAATTTAATAGGACAGTTCTCTGACATTTATAACTACTAGTTAGGTCTCAGTAATTTTTATCTGAAATGAATAACTGTATAAATCATCTTTTCTAATACAAGTTTGGATGAAATAATTAGGCCATAATAAACTAAAATAAGGCAGATAAATGACAAGAATATATTTTAAAGTGTTATATAATGCTCTGATGTTAGTCATCAAAACTATTTTTGCACAATAAAATGTAGCATTTAAACCTCATTGAAAGTGTCCTTGGTTAAGGTCCTGTTTTTGCCTCCCTCTTTCCCCCTCCCCCTCAGCCAATCCTTAATTTACCAATCTGTGTGAATTTGGACAAAGGTCATTTAAGAATCAATTACATGAGGTCCTAACAACTGGGCACTTTTCTGATAGGAATGGTGTGTTACACACATAAAAAGAAACAATGTCAACAGGCTAGGTAAGGATAAAATGAGGAAAGCCCTTCTACACTGAGAAGAGACATTGTGCTAGAAATCTGCCCCATAATTTCTTCTTGGAATGTATCATTTAGTACTGTGAGACAAAATATAACTTTTCTTTCCCTTTTCTTGTATATATTTGAGGAGAGGAGCTTCTTGAGAGGTACTCAGGAGCCTAGGAGACCCATCAGTCATTCTACCTTAGAGGGTCAGTACAAGCCCTGGAAGATGTGACCGTGCACAGACCCTGCAGTGATAGTAATTACTCAGAGTCATTCTGGTTACTCTCAGGAGCCTCTGGGCTGTATCCAGGTGATGCCTGAGTGACCATGTAGTGTATAGATGAAACCTGGGTAGGAAAAGTGCTAGTCATGTACCCTAACAATCTACTCCCTTCTGGTCTCACAATTAATTTTTCTAAGAGTCACAGAATTAGGTAGATAGTCATAGCAAACTGGAGATACTAATATAAAATATATAAAAAGTGGGAAATTTAGGAAATATGTATTCACTATTGAAAAGTGTACATTATGTTCATGAAAGAAGATGTATAGGGATAACTTATCTAACACTTAGGTGATCCGGGTATGATCTCTGACACCACAAATGGTCCCTGAATTCCATCAAAAGAGATCCCTCAGCACAATCAGGAGTAAGGCCTGAGCACAGTCAGATGTAGCTCCATAACAAACAAACGAAAATGGGAGATTATTGAACTAAATGTAATAAATAGAAATGGTTCTTTTCAATGATGAATACTTGAAATTCATATTAGACTATAATTCATACATTGATATACAAATAAATCATTGTAATGTTCTAAAATAACTATGGGAATCATTTTAACAGTATAGATTTCAAGAATTCAAAATTATTGTAAAAATTTGGTTATACAATGGAGTGTCTATATTCCATGTGCAATCACATAAGAAATTAAATAAAAGTATATACATTTACTTTCTTAGAATTTGTGTTTTTAATAGTAATATGATATAATTATGTTTTCTTCAAATTTAGAATCCTGGAGCTCAAAAAAATAAAGGAAAATACAACTAAGAAAAATAGCTTTGCCAAAAACTTATTCCTGATTTAAGAATAACTTCTCTAATGTCAAGGATACCCTAAGGCAAAATTTTCCGAGAAGGTTTCCTGAGGTTTAAAAAGATTTACTAAATATGCCTGTCACATTCAATAATGACAAATCAGAGATGTTGGATAATCTAATATATAGAATTGACTAGTATTTAATTTTTTCTGAAGCATTATTAGTGTATGCATGTGTGGTGCTTCAAAATATATATTAAGGAATATTACATCTGACTATTCTCTAAATTCATTTGTACACAAAGGTTTCCTTTCGTATGACAATCTTTTAAGGTGAATAATATTAAATCATGGTAAATAACATTTATAAATGTTGAAAATATTTCCCTTCACGCTATTAGAAATTTCTGTTTTTCTGCAACTTGTCTAATGTCTTATACATTTTCCTTCAAACTTTAAATTTATTTTAAAATAAATCATATTGAAATCTATCAAGGTTGTGTAATTTATTATAGTTTACATATTTTTGGTTTAGACATGCCATGCTACTTCACCACCCTTATTATCAAAGGGTCAATAATGGCCTACTACTTTCCCAATATCACTTTCCACTTTTCCCCTTTATTCCAACATAAAAACTGCCATAATTCCTCACCATTGGTCTTTAGATTCAACATATGAAAGAGCTCATTGAGTGATTGCCTTTCTCCTTCTGATTCTTCCTTTTTCTCTCATTATTATAACTTAGCGTCTTCTAGGTCACAGCAAACTCCATAGCTTATCTTTTCTCAGAGCTTAATAGCATTCTATTTTATGTATACACACATACACACACACACACACACACACACACACACACACTCCATGGAATACCATTTTTTCTTTCTTTCTTTTTTTTTTTTTTTTTTTGCTTTTTGGGTCACACCTGGCAATGCTGATAGGTTACTCCTGGCTCTGCACTCAGGAAATACTCCTGGCGGTGCTCAGGAGACCATATGTGATGCTGGGAATAAAACCTGGACCACCCGTGAACAAAGCAAATGCCTTGCCCTCTGTGCTTTCACTCTAGCCCCAAGGAATACCATTTTTATATGTGCTTGAACATCACCAGAAAATTTAAGTGAATTAAAGATTTTATCTTCTTCCAAATTAAACTTTGGTGTGTTGGCTTTGAACTCTTGTTCTATTCCCATTGGAAATTTTGTCTCAGACTGGGCACTCCATATGCTAAGTGCCAGGCTTTTGACCTTCTTAATGCAGAAAGTTCTTTTAGCCATCGCATGAAGTCATTCAATGTTAATGGCTCTACATCTTGTGCATTAAAAAGAAGTCATGAGAATTTATTTCTAGGTGAATTCAACATCCCTGATATAAAAGGAGGGTGATACTGAGTTCATGCACTGATTTCATACAACCAAGTGTATGATTACTGTATTGTTTGAACATAAGATGTGAGTTCTGTTCTTTAGCATCTAAGGATCATTTGTTCCATCCTTAAATCAAAAGTATTTTATTTTAATTTAATGCAAATTCCTTATATTAAACCAAACTCACTATCATTGTTCTGTTTAATATATTGTGAAGAAATTTTTAGGTTGTCTTATTTATCTTCACATCATAAGCAAACAATAAAGATTTTATTTTCTTAAAATAAATATTTATAAAACTGAGTGAAAAGTATAAATAATATATTGACAGTAAACAATAACTAGAAATAAGCCACAGTTCAAAGTCATTTTGCCCTTATTATTAACCCTTGCATGTTTTTTCAAGCCTGGGATATTTATTCCTTATATATTTGCAATTATTTTGTAAGAAACAAATAATCGTTAGCAAATTTGTGCACTATTGCTGTAACAAGGCTTATAGTTTTTTGTTATTGGTAGTGGAAGAAGAAGTCACAGTGTTTCCTGGGCACAGTTTCCCCTTGGTAGTGGAAGAGGAAGTCACAGTGTTTCCTGGGCACAAGCCCTTGTCAGCTGTCCCATCTCTTCCCTATGGACTTAACACACATTTCATCCCTAAGGCCCTATCTCAGTGTTACTGGACCAAAAAACTCTGCCCTGAAGCCCAGTCTTACAGGGAGAGTAAGATAATGGGCAATGCTTTGGGTCATTTGGAGACCAGGTAGACAATCCTGGAACATCCCTGCATCCCCTGAAAACACTTGCCAACTGATAAGAAATGCAAGGAGCTTTTAAATGGCCTACACAAAAATCCTTTTTTAACTCAGTCATATACTAAGTTCCTTTATACTTGGGGACTTCCATTGTTCTCTCTCTTCTGCTTTCCATTAAACTTTTCTACTCTCCAACTCTGAGTCTGAGCATCTTTATTATTCAATATTTTCATTTATGAAAATATTAATGGAACTGGGAATCATGAATGAACAGAGACTTGCCACGGTCACAAATCCTGCATTATTTGCTTCAATAGTGTGGGGGTTGGAAGGAAAATTTCTGGAAAAATATTTACTTTAGAAACTTAGATTTTGGGGGGCAGTTCATTTTTGGTGTTCTAGAGTTTCAGTTTGCTTCATTTGAGGCAAGCAACTTAGCAGCAATATTATTTCTCTGGGCTCTAAAGCCTTATCTTTTTAACTAGCAAATGTGCTTATCTATGACCCAATAGCCAGAATTTTTGAATTAAAAAAAGTCACAGCATGCACAGTTTAGTTATTCTATAAAAATCTCAGAAAAACTTATATTGATGTATCTAATAACGGCATATACATATGCAAATACACATGTATGTATACATGTATGATTGTAGGTATGCACATGTTTATAAAAGGGAATTTGGGAGATTGTGATATTAGATGACTTTGTCATTATTTACTGTATAGATTTTTTTTTCACAATAAACCACAGTGAATAAAAATAATAAAAGTTTCTTCAACCCATTTAAAAAACTACTAAGGTAGAGATAGTCATTCAAAAAAACACTAAATATACTAAATATATAAATATACTAATATGCAAATATATTTGTTTTGTACAAAACCAGTCTTGTGATAGTATAAACTGTAAACAATTGCAAATCACTATTATAAATCATAATTTAATAAGAAGATAAAAAGATACCATCAAAATATTTAAATGTGTACATGCACAATTATGTATAAATACATATTGCACTTATGAATATACACTATTTCCTTTTATTGATACTTAGGATTAAACCCAGAATGTTACATGTTCAGAGTGTGGTTTTACCACTTCATCTTTTAATAAGCTACATTCTCAGTCCGTTAAGAATGTGCATACTCTAAAATCAGACCTTGGTTATGTTATGTAACAAGTAATTTCACTTGTTTAATTACTATCAAATATTATATGAATGTGTATTATAAAGAATCTTGGCCAAATGTAATGGTCAATGTATTTCCCCTCATAATGTAAGAGAAATGTTAATCAAATATTTTGCCAAGTAATTTTCAATATCATACCTATACCTTTTCACATTATTCCAAATAATTTAATCCGAACTAAATCATGAGCACAGGGTGTCTTTACAATGTATTTATATACATGGTAATATTGTAGAAAATTTAAAATTCAGTTTAATCAAATAACACAGAAGTTTAAGCAATATGCATGCATTATATTATTATGCATTGAAAATTAAAATAAATGATATAAATGTGGAGGAATATTATTTAAAAAATTATCAATCAAAATCAAATACCAAATATCCTCACAAAGGGAAGCCCGTTGCTGGATCTTGCAGCATTTTTCTGTGGAAACCGCCATCCCTGCCAAAGAGCACCCCCTCAAGCCATTGGTCTGACATTTTAAACTCGTGTACAAACCGAGGCAGGCTCTACATCCTCTCCAACTGAAGTGGGAGCTGAATCTTACAACATTTATGGTGTCCCTCTAATACCTAGCTCCAAAAATCTGTGGACGAGAGCATCTCCAAGAAGAGAAGTTACTTCATATGTTACCATTATTAGAGATACAGTGATCCAAGGCCTTGCATTTCTTCACCTCTTCACAATTTACTAGAAACATACAAAAACATCATAACTGTAGGTTCCTAACTGTTGGGGACGGGCTTAAGGACACACCGCCTCAGTCTCTGTAAACAGGGACTGGGTGCGGAGGGGGGTCTAAGCACTCCCTGCCTCTGTCCCTCTAAACAGGGACGCATGTAGAGAAACTTGGCATGAAGGCGAGCGGTCTCCTGACAGCAGACCTTTCCAGGCAGCCTAAGGGCCACCATGCTCTGGTGGCCAGCCTCGAAAGAGGGTCGAAGGGCCACCATGTCTGGCGACCTGCCTCGAGAGAAAAGCTGAAGGGCCACCATGCTCAAGCAGCTGGTCTTGAGAGGTAGCTGAAGGAAGGATTGGCTCGTATCCGCCTTGGCCAGGCGGAGGCCACATCTCCATTCCTTGTTTCTCAGGGCTGAGATAAGGAACTGAAAAACAAGAAGACACTGAAAAACAAGTAATATTGGCTAAAATAAAGTTGCTTGCACAGCATGATTAATATTGTCAATGAAGCTTATATAGCCTGCTGATCGTTGCTAAAATAAGAATATACAAACCAGCTTGGATTAAAATAAACTTACTGTATGCCGTATATTGCATGCAGTACTCCCTAGCCCTGGTTAACTCTCATTCCCTCACTCCGGTCAAGGTTCAAGTTGGCTGCAGGGGACGCAGTACCTAACCCCTCAACAACATACAAGAAACAACTCTAAACTGTAAAGGGCGCAATGGTGAAGTAACACAGTACCCACAGGCTTATGAGTGAAGTCATTAGCCCAGATGACCCAATCAGTAATAATGAGGTATTTAAACTCTCTGACAAGGAATTTAAAATGGAACTGTTAAGGATGAATGCATAAGGAGCTTGAAGAAACAATGAAATATGCTACCAATAAAACACATGAGGTTATGAAAGCAGAAATAAGGAAAATACAAATGAAACAAGCTCAAATGACAGATTTAAAGCACTTGGTAGGTGAAATGAAAAACCAGAAGGCCTTATAGGAAGAATAACAGCTGCTGAGGACAGAATCAGTGAGCTCCAAGATGATGTGCAGAGAATCTCAGACAACAACAGAAGACGAAATCGAGCATCAAAATAGACCAACAGATGACAAGAGAACATTGGAATGAAGACAAGAGGAATAACTTAAGGATCACTTGGTCCCAGAGGGGCAAGAAGAAAACCCTGATGAAGAAGGAACTGTCAAAGCCATGATTTCTGAGAAGTTCCCAGAGCTAAAGAGTGTATGTTCCCAGAATCAGGAGACCCAAAAGTTAACAGAAAAAACATGGAGAGTATCATGCTGAGTGAAATGAGTCAAAAGGAGAGGAACAGATATAGAATAACTGCAATTATTTGTGGTATATAAAAAAATATATAGTAGAAGACTAGTCTCTGGCAAGGGAAAACAGGGGCAAGGAGAGCTGGCCAATTGTTGAAACTAATCACAAGTATGTGTGAGGCTGAGGGTAGGTAAGATAGAGAAGGGACTGATATAGTAATTAATAGAAGCAGGGAATGATCATGCTGGATAAGATCTGAAAGTTCAAAGTAGGTAAAGGGATATTCTTAATAACCTTTCGGTATCAATATTGCAAAAGAAGAGAGAGAGAGAGAGAGAGAGAGAGAGAGAGAGAGAGAGAGAGAAGAAAAGTGCCTGCCATAGAGGCAGGTAGGGAGTGGGGATGGGGGGTGATGGGAGGGAACCTGGGGACACTGTTGCTGGGAAATGTACTCTGTGGGTGGAGGGATGGGTGTTGGAATACTGTATGACTGAAATCTAATTATAAAAATCTTTGTAAGGGTCTATCTCACAGTGATGCGATAAAAAAGAAAAAAATCAAATAAAAATATTCAAAATCATATCCCAATAGGAAAGATGAAAACCATAAATAGAGATAGAATACTGAGAGCAGCAAGATCAAAGAACATCCTTAAGATTTACAGAGAACTTGTCAGATGAAATCCTTTGGGCCCAGAGACAGCGGTGGAATATAGTGACAAAACTCAGTGAAATAAATGCCTCAGCAAGAATACTTTACCCAGCCAGACTCTCATTCAGATCTGAAGGAACAATACATTACTTCCAGATAAATAGAAACTCAGGAACTTTATAGACTCAAAGCCATTTTACAAGAAGAAAACAGGCTACTTTAAGATAAGAAGAGCCCCACAAATATAAATGTACATAATATAACATAGATGTCATGGTAGCTTACGTTCATTTCTATTCTTAGCAACCTTTAAAATATTTTAACTAATGTATTCACTTGAAAAATATATACAGACTGCACAAGTCCTTATGGTCCTTGTAGGAAGTCAAAACTTGATTTAAGAGTTTTAAAATTGTCTTGATTTAACTAAGATTAATATCTAAGTTTCCATAGCAAGAAACACACTACTACTATAAAAACAATTTATTGTGATATTAGAAGATACATAAAGTAATAATGCCTCAGAAAAGTTTATTTTGTTTGTGTTTGACAATAAATTAGTCAATAATAATCATACAAACATAAAAAAAATCTATCCTCCAAATTAAATAATTTCAAAGTAAAAAAAAAGAAGAAGAAAAAAGGAAAGAGTCAAAATGGTCAAACAGGAGACCTTTCAAATTCTCTCATCATAAAATTCTGGAAATGAGTGATTGTCTTTTAAATATGCATAAGAGTATAAATTGAACTATGTTCTTTTTGTTTGCCATTGAATTAAAAGAAAACATTGAATATTAAATTATCAAGTGGATATATTTTAAATGATATTTGCTATTGTTTTCTCACATAACAATATTCTGTCCTAGACTCATGTCTCTACTCTACCAAGGACATAACTTTATTAAGTCTTCAGACTTTCCTTTATAATTCAATCTTCTGAGAAACTCCATGCTTTATTCTTTCATCATACTTAAGCTGCATGAAGTTTCCTTCGTTTTTTTCCCTTTGTTTTTAAATTTAAATTTTATTTTTATAAAGTTGTTCACAATAGTTAATTACATATAGTTACATTTAGTTTAAATATAGTTACATTTAGTTAATTACATATAGTTACATATAGTTAATAATATTCAAACACCAATCCCACCACCATGTACTTTCCCACCGCCATAAGAAGACAGCATGTGAAAATTGATATATTTTATCCTGGAGCCTTCATGTGTGCGGAGAGTGATCCTAGCATGATGGTGGCTGGTACCGGCATTAAGGTACATGAAGGTACTGGCAGAGGAACAAAGGCATGCGGGTCCCGGTGCTGAGATCTCCAAGCCTACTCAGATTGGGGCTGAGCATCCTCCACCCAGATCCTCCAAATTCCAGTAGGCAGGGGTCACACCCACCAACTGACCCCCTGGCGCCATGTAATCCCATCAAGGCCAAAACTCAGAGACTATAAAACCCAGCTCCTGGAAGTGACATCTTATTATCTCATTCCTACTTTGGACAAACAGACAGGCTACCGAATGTAAGCTGCCCACACAGCAGAGTCTGGCAAACTCCCCGTGGCGTACCCAATATGCCAAATAATAGTAACAATGATGGGTCTCATTATCCTAACTCTGAAAGAGCCTTGAATATGGCACTTTTTTAAAAATCCCAGGGCTAGGACGAAGGAAATGTTACCGGGGCCTGATTGAGGCAATCGATGAATAACAAGATGGTCGTGATTTTCGTGATCCTGGAGCCATTTAAGCCCTTGTATAAGAGATTATAAGCATGTATATTAAACGCAAACAAATGTGTGGTGCTTTTTGTTTATCAGTGGGCTAGTGTATAAGAGGTTGTGTGGCCGCATTTGCAGCCTAGCACTCCAGAATGTTCCCTGTCACTCTCTTCCTTATTTTATAATCTCTGGACCTTGGCCATTGATGAGATTATATGGCTCCAGAGGTAGTTTATGGGTGTGACTGCCAAGCTACTGGAAAACCAGGAAGCTGGGGGGAGGAGACCAAGTCTCATTTGGAGCGAGTTTGGAGATCTCAGTTACAGGTCCCGCATACCTGTATTTTCCTGCAGGTTCCTCCACAGGCCAATCTCATCGAGTCTGTGGAGATTGGCCTTGACTATGACTGTGGGGTTGAGTTATGGAGGTTTTTGGCTGCTGGGGTTCTGCTGGGGTGGGGAGGGAAACTCAACCCTCCCTGCTCCACATTGCCCTGGTGAAGTCAGCCTGGTGCAGGGTCAGGGTGTTCTGTGTCGTTCTGTTCATTTTATTCTTTCCCATTAAATATTGGCATTTTATCTATTGTTATATTTCTCCTTTATTTTTTAATGCCCCAGTTGATTGTCTTAGATAAATTTTTATGTTACGACTTAATTAACCTGTTCTACAATTACCATATCTCTATCCTACCATTTTACTATATGTTATATGAAGTCGGGAGGGTCATAGAATCATTTGGGCTTACATTTTTAACTGCTGACAGGGTAAAATATAAGAGAGATTGAAATAAAATAAAATTAATAAGAAATTAAAGTTCTCAGGAAATATTGAGGAAATAATCAATATTGATCTCCTATAATTCTCAGCCCTCCCGTTGATCATCGATTTGCTCGAGCGGGCCCAGTAACGTCTCCATTGGAGACTTTGTTGTTACTGTGTCTGGCATATCGAATACGTCACGGGGAGCTTGCCAGGCTCTGCCGTGCGGGCAAGATACTCTCGGTAGCTTGCCGGGCTCTCCGAGAGGGGCGGAGGAATCGAACTCGGGTCGGCCATGTTGGCTGCGTGCAAGGCAGACGCCCTACCCGCTGTGCTATCTAAAGCCTTGATTATGTTACTAATCATTGTAGACATTATAGAATGGATGTATATATTTGTATAGATATATGGATATATGTGTTTAGATATCTGTGTGTGTGAATGTGTGGTGTCAGTGATCAAACCTACAGTCTTATGTGTGCAAAGAAAATGTTCTATTGATGAACTACAACTTTAGTCCTATATTTTTGTTTTGACCAGAAAAGTAAATATGGCAAACAAACATATAGATGAAAGTGGCAGTTATAAGAGGTAGTTATTGCAAATTAAGTAGATATGTACCATTTGTTGCAATTTTTATAAAAGCAAATCCTATTGAGCTTAGCTTTATGTTCTTAGAGGTTTCAAAGCAATCCATAGGCAGAATAAACTCAAAAAATATTACTTCAATGTTATCCCAATGTAATTGCATTTTTGGGTGACTGACTAGTCTCTCTAGAGAACAGTGCATGCAAGATAGTTATTAGTGGTGATTCTACAGTAATAGTTACCAGAACGCAAACCTCAGTGAAGAGATTTTTCAGTCCATAAACTGCCATTATTACCAGATAACCATGAATCTTTTGGACAAAGATAAAGTAGTTTATAGGGAAAAGGTTGAGTCTAGAGAATATATCATCATTTCTACCTGGTTCTTTAGATTTTCTTATTTTCAATTTAATTTTTGTTAATATTCACTCAAGATTCAGCAAATTCTTGCTACACAACTTCAAATTTGTTCTGCAGTCCCACAAAATTCTCAAACAAAATATTTTAAAGTTCCTCTCATCTTGGGGAAGGGGTGAGACACATTATATGGGTTTAGCCACTTTCCTTGGATGCAGCTGATTCTGGTTTGATCAACAAATATCTGAGAACCAGTAGGAGTGAACCCTGTGTACAGAACCAGGAATAAATTCTAAGCATGGCTGGGTGTGGTCTTACCTCCACACTTAAAAAAAATCCTATGATCTAGATATGCAATTGCATATCGTCCATGAATACACGGTTATATCAAAATTTAGGTTAAAATGGAAAAAAAACGATTTGACTACACTATCATCCCCCACACCTCCCCGCAACTGTGACTGCACTGAGTAAGAATGCAATATCTTGACTGATTATTTGATAGTCACATATTATTCAAAAACAATCTGTGAGTAAATTTTAAATTGTTTCATCTTCTATAAATTGACTATAGTTAAAAAAGAAAAGTTATGACCAGAGAGATTGTAAAGAGTGTAGGGCATCCTGGTTTAGATCCCCAATATCATATATGGTCTCTAAACCTCCACCAGGAATGATCCCTGAGCTCAAAGCCAGGAGTAAGCCTTGAGCACTGCAAGGTGAGGTAACCCCCAAAAGCAAGCCAGGGACCGAGAGAGAGTACACCAGGTAGGGTGCTTGCCTTGAAAGAAGCCATCTGGAGTTTAATCTCCAGAACTCTATATATTTATCCAAGCTTGATAGAAGTGAATGCAGAGCTCTGAGTGTAAAGCCAGGTGTAAATTCTGAGCACCTTCGGATGTAGCCCAAACACTAAAAAATAAATAGTAAAATTAAAAGTCAAGCACATGCATAATTTCTTCTGTAAATATGTTGATTACACTGGGATTTGCTTCATATTGAATACATATATATATATATATTTCCTGCCTGATTGTATCTTGCATTTTCTGCATGTCCACTTTTATGTACTAGTAGTTTAGTCACACACAAATTACAATGAAAAATCAAAGTTGTATAGTATGGTTGTGTCCAGGTTCATATATTTAACATGGCTTCCATCTAATATGATTTTTTTTCTTTTTGGCTCACATCCAGCAATGCTCAGGGTTTACTCCTGTCTCTGGACTCAGGAATTACGCCTGGAAGTGCTGGGGTACCATATGGAATGCTGGGGATCAAACCCAGGTTGGCCGCCTGCAAGGCAAATGCCCTATCCGCTGTACTATTGCTCCAGTCCTAATATGATTTATGAACTAAATTTCATGTCCCATACAGTACACCATTCTATCAGCTGAGCTATCAAAGCAAATGAACTTATTTTAAAAGGGAAAATAATTATTACAGAAGAAGAAATAAATGTGTTCAAAAAATTGGAATGTGTATGGGAAAAGTTTTCAACTTTTGATTGTGATTCAACAGTGACTTGTAGGAGTCAACATAACTCATATTTTGGTTATTACATACTTCTGGGTTTTCTGTTAATATACCATGTTACCATATAGTTATTGCTTTAAAAAACAAATATATTATCCTAAAGTTTTAATAGTTAGAATTCAGATATAAAGATCATTGATCTAAGGTCATAAATCACAAGAAGAATGAAATTTCTTTACTGAAAATTAAGGGGAAAATATTTATTTGAATTTTCCAAACACAAGAGGTAAGCACTTTGTCTATATACTTATAGCCTTTACTCTATATTCAAGATCAGAAGTGGCTGGTAACAACTCTATCCTTATAATATTTCTATGTTTCTTCAGTTGTCACATCTCTCTCTAAAAGAAAGTTTCCCTAATTTGAGGAGCTCATGATACCAAATTAGCTTCAGTTGGTTAATTTTAGTCTAGCGGTTCCAAGATCTGTAACCCAAGATACATTTGCAATGTTTCTGGTGCTATTTAAAATGAAGTACAGATTCTACTACTACTACTACTACTACTACTACTACTACTACTACTACTACTACTACTACTTAGAGTACCAAAACATTGTATGACTGTTATGTTTTCCTAGCTCGTTAGTTTGTGTAGAGAAAATAGATAAGATAAATGAGTATTGACACTTTTCTCATGAGTTTGGATTTTATATTTTTAATTCATGCATTTTTACACCTCAGCAAACACAGGCATGTGATTTTGATGTATTTTATAACATTTTTTCTTAATAGTACATATACCTATTATTTTGGAGTATTGCATCTGCATTTATAATTATTTAATTTCTTTTCTGAATGTCAAAGTCAAAATTTATCTAGGTAGACCTCATTGATGCCTCTTTGTCTTATCCTCAATGCTGATAACACATGATCTGCACTATAGTACTGTAGCACTGTCCTCCCATTTTTCATTGATTTGCTTAAGTGGTCATCAGTAACATCTCCATTGTGAAACTTGTTGTTACTGTTTTTGGCATATCAAATACACCACGGGGAGCTTTCCAGGCTTTGCTGTGCGGGCCAGATACGTTTGGTAGCTTGCCAGGCTCTCCAAGAGGGACAGAGGAATTGAACCCTGGTCAGCTGTGTGCAAGGCAAACGCCTTACCCGCTGTGCTTTCACTCTAGCCCAACCAGGGATCTGTAGCACTGTAGCACTGTCCTCTGTTGTTCATCAATTTACTCCAGCGGGCACCAGTAACATCTCCATTGTGAGACTTCTTGTTACTATGTTTGGCATATCAAATATGTCACAGATAGCTTGCCAGGTTTTACCGTGCCGGTGAGATACTGTTGGTAGCTTACCTGGCTCTTTGAGAGGGTCAGAGGAATCAACATAGGGGTCAGCCAGGTCAGCCATATGCAAGGCAAAGGCCTTACTCGCTGTGCTAGATCTTACAATTCAAGAAAATAATTTTTTGCCCTCTATGAGTTAGACCTTATATTCTCATTTATTTAAGCTGCTCACAGACAGAAACTTCTTCATGTTTTAGATAAAAATTTCTTTGTTTCATCAAAAACAAATTTCTCATTTTTCATTAAAGCATGTTTCTACCTATCTTATATTTTGACTACATTTTTGTTTCACTGATACCATATTTTTCATTTTTCTTTCAAATGCTGCTTTTCACATTGTTCTACCAAGAAATCACATATATAGAAGTTTGTATTGCTTGTATTGTAACTGTATTATAATTGCTCTACAATTATCAGTACCACAAAAGCAGTTAGAATAAATATCCTTATTACATTTTCAAAATTAAATATTGTGTTTTCTGAAAATTACATACTTAGGAAAAATCTCCAACATATATTACATGTTTGAACCATATTTTAATTCTGGCCATATTTACTCAACTATATGTTCATGTTGTGTGTTTAAGCAAAAACATTAAAATATTATATTATTAACATACTTGTGGAAAACTTTCAGAGAATAAAGAAAACTATGTTTATCATTTTCACCTTATCCTCATCCTCTTAAAGGCAAGAAATATAAATATAAATATCTCCTGAACATGTGCATACATTTTTTGGTAAAGTATATCAAACATTAAAACATAAAATGAATTAGTGCTGATGGCATTTTAAACATGGAACAGAAAGACATTTTTTTAGAACTACTTGCTACTCTCATAGTGCAGGGATTTGAATTTGTATTAGTTTATGTTAAATCTCTCAGGTTATCATAAATCAATTTTACATGAAAACCAATACAATTCATTTAGCAACTGACTCTCAGGTCTTTCCCTCAATTTCAATCAATTTAGGCACAAAATCCATAAACAGAGATTATTTTTTTCACAATACACTTAAAGATAGATATTAAGGCCAACCAATGGGTAACTTTTAAAGTAAATTTTAGAGAAAAAATAGAGATGTCAGAGTAGATTCAGAAGTTCTTACTTTATACATGTATTTGCACAATTAAAAGCATATATTATTGGATTTATGTTAATCGTGTATTTTTAAAAAACTATACCTGATGAGTGATAGCACAGTGGTAGGGTGTTTGCCCTGTGCGCAGATAGCCTGGCTGAGCCAGGTTCGATTCCTCCGCCCCTCTCAGAGAGCCTGGCAAACTACCGAGAGTATTCAATATGCCAAGCACAGTAACAACAAGTCTCACAATGGAGATGTTACTGGGCCCGCTCTAGCAAATCCATGAACAATGGGAGGAAAGTGTTTGTTTTTGTTTTGTACCTGATGAAAATGATTTCTTTTAAAACCACTGGAATTTAATATTTTGAGGTTTAATAATATTTACTCACTTAGCACAAGAGAATGATACTTTGATATTTAGAGCAGATGTTTTGTCTCCTACTGCACATTTTTTCAAAATATATATATTAGAGAAAAATGCACACAAATCTCCCTCCTTTTGGGAAGACTGAAATACTAAACTTTACATTAAATCCAATAAGTTCTCATTGAGTATCCAATGAAACAACTCATAACAAAATCAATTTAAGATTGACTGATTTATCTAAAAAATTTAAATTCCTATACTTATATTGATCAAAAATTCAACATGTCAAATTAAAAACTAAGTACTTCAAATATAAAACACTAACAATATATCAACTTACTAACACACTATTCCCATTCAGGACAATTCATTCATGGTCAGAATATATAAATACATATATATGTATTTAATTATGATATATATGTATGTGTGTGTGTGTAGAAAGGAAGAAATGGAGATGGAAACAGAGTGAGAGTAATATGAGATAGAGATAAGGCTAGAGATTTAGATATTCTTTCAATTTTTGCATTTTAATTTTTTACGGCATATTTCATGGTTTCTCATTCATCCAATCATCTTGTTAGATAACTACTTTATTTGGCATTGAGAAACTTGACTCTTGTCTATAATACATGTATTTATTTAAAAATAAAGTATCCCACATCACTGCAAAACATGCATAGCATGAAAGAACAGCTATTTTGTCTTTTATTTTCCAGATTTAAATAGCAAATTATCCCTCTTCACTTGGTTAATTTGAATTGTGTGCGGATAAAAGAGGTGAAAGTGGGGAGAAATTCCTTTTATGCTATCACGTTTGTATGTTTTATTTCCCAAATGCTTTAGCCCATAAGTGTCATTTCCCAATATTTGCCAATATTTTAGCCTAATAGTGTTTTTTTTTTTTGAGTTCATGTTAAAGGCAGTGGAGACTATTCTACATTAGCTATTTTTTCCTCATGATCTGTGTCTATGTGTTAATTTCATAGACATCTTTATATATAACCTTGCAAGTCCTTCAGACTGACAACTGTCCTGTGCTTTGGAATTTAAAATGCATTTAAATGATACATCATCACGACTGTAGTCTTAGTGTAAGAACGGAAGGAATTGTATCCCTCAATTCCCAAATGAGAGGAAATAGTCTGCGCCAAGATACATAATGCAGTAAAAATGTCATGAATGTATGAGATCATTTATGTAAATTGGGAAAATATGTCATTCTTATTGATCTGTAACAAAGTAAAAATGGCAAACTTTTAAACATAAAAAAAAATTGAAACATAAACAAGACCCCAAGTTAATTGGTATAACTCATTTTAAAATAACAGTTCATTCATGATATATTGCTTAAAATTGTTCTTTCCTTTCTATTGACTATCTTTTTGGCTCTTAGAAATATCTCTATCTCACTCCATCTGGGCTGCTAGAACAGACTGGGTAGTTTATAAATAACCTAAATTTATTTCTCACAGTACTGAAGACTGGATGTCCAAGATCAGAGTGCCAGATTTGTCGGGTGAGAGACTTGTTACAAATCCTTGACTTCCTGTATCCTTAAATGACAGAAGGGCAATTTTGTCTCTTGCAAGGACAAAATTTCACCTCATAAAGGTTCTACTCTCATCACTTCATCATCCATCCCAAAAATTCAATTTCTAATTCTAGACTGTTGGCAACTTTGGGGATTGGGAACCTCGAACAGTCACATTATGGTGATTTCCTTATTAGTTTATACTTAAATTATCTTTTATATATTTCATACCACATGTAATTCATTATGTTTCTATAACCTGGAAGAAATTTCTTTAAATGATATACCTCTTTATTACTGTTATTTTTTTCACAGAATATCCAGACGGTTCCAAAAATGATTGTATTTTAATGCTGATCTGAATTTTTAAATATTACCCAAATAAATCAATGCACATCTAGTACCAATTTAAATATAGAATATAATATTATTCAAAATGAACTTTTGAGATACCATACAAATTTATAAATAAAAGTGACAACTAAACAACATAAATGTCTAAAATTGCATAAGTTATATAACTGGCATATATTGATGTAGTAACTTATTCAAATTCTTATGGAAAGTGCCTAAAATTCAAGTTTGATTATGGGGTAGAATTTATTAGCTGAACAATTTCAATTAGTAAAATCTTTTATATAGCTTAGGAAATATGATAGGAACAGAAATATTTTATGCATTTTTTTCTGTTTTGTTTTGTTCTCTTGGCACTTATCTGCAGGTGATGTGGCTCAGGGCTTATCCCTGGCTCTGTGCTTAGTAATCACTCTTGATCGGGCTCCAGGAACATTATTAGGACCGAGGGTTGACTGAGTGCAAGGCAAGCACCCTATAAGCAAATCTATAATTCTGTTCTCCCATTAATTTATTTGTATTCCATTTTGCGTAGTAGTTTCATTATTGTATTTTGTACGTACAATGCTGCTACTGCGTGCTAACCAGCAGAGTTTGAAGATCCCTCCACCATTATTTCACCAAACACACCTCCTCTCTCCCACTTCCCTGTGCCATCAGAGCAGCAAAATTCTGACTAAATGTCAGTCAATAGAACAAGGATCTTTCAACTGAGAAATGTCTAATCCCTGAATTAAATATTTATAAATATAATTTTTCAGTCTCAGAAGTATAAATTCAGGAAAACTTAATTAGTTGATGGGTGTCTGTGTAGTAGTGCATTGTCAAGAAAAATTTTTTATATAATCATCATTATTTTAGTTAGGGCTTATAATTAATGCACAAAATGCAAATTTAAGTATTTGCAACATTTTAATTAAATATTTGGGTTTGCTAATTATTTACAGAGTAAAGTTTTTTTTATAATAGTTTGTTTATATTGATCATTTTATATTTTCTGAATCAGAATCTCATATTATGGTCACCTAGCCTAAATCATTAGTCATAAATTGTTTTAATGCTTGTAGCCATTTTATAAGGACTATTTAAAATTCTGCTGAGCATAGCATTGAGTGTTATCACTTAGGAAAACAGATACCTAGTACTTTTTAGCCCTGGAATGGGTACGGACATGGAAAATAAATTGGCATAGGTTTAAGAATTCAATGAGATTTGGCACCTTTAGGTTACTAAGAGACTTAATATAACCATCTTACATACACTTCTCAAATTTTCTTCCTGAAAGGGGTGGCTCATGTAGTGCTCAGAGGACTCAGAGATGTCCTCTGGCAATTCTTATCTTACCAGGCTAAGAGGAGAGACCAAGGATACAGTGTTCTTCACCCTGCAGTGCTGGAGATTACTTGCCCTCCCCTTCCTTCCCCACAACCGCAGCAGTATTCAGGGAGCTCTAGAGCAACAGCTGCAGTGCGTGGGAGACCTCCAGTGCTAAATCATGCAATTCTCAGAAGCCACATGATGCCAGGAGTTGAACCACTTTCTCTAAGTGCAAGTCATATATGCCTTAATTCTCATATTATTTCCTCCTTTGCTCCAGCAATTTGAAATTTGGCCAGAATTTTTAATAAAATATTTTATTATGTTTTATCATATAATATTTTGATAAAATATTCTATTTTATCAGGGTATTATTGGCATATAATGCAGTAGTGTTAATGAGTGTGGCTTCATGCTTTAATAATTCTACAGCTGCATCACATCTGCTACCAGAGAGATCTAACTGCTCTCCAAAGGGATGCCATTATTTTTCAAACTTTGACTTATTCTTGTTTCAGATATCTAACAATTATGCAATCCTATTTTTTAAATTTTGACTTATTCTCATTTCAGATATCTAACAGGTATGTAACCCATTCCATTTTATGAAAATATAATTAATATAACTGATAAATATTATTTCAGTCATCAGAAATGAGTTAATTGATGTCATTTTTGATTCCTAGAATTATTTTATAGTTTTAGCTTTTTAAATAATTAGCTTCTGCTTATAATTAACATTTCTAATCTTAAATAATTTTCAATTTATTGATTTTTTCTTTTTGTTTTGGGCGTCACACCCAACGATACTCAGGACTTACTTTTCCACAAGCTCTGTGAACTCTATGGATTACTTGAAAATAAATTTGGATCAGTCCTTTTCAAAACAAGAACCTACTTGCTCTCCTGCCCTGCAATTTAATGATATTTTTCTCATTTCTCCTTCATTTTGATCATTATTACTTTTTTCTTTCATTCTACCCATTCTCTTCTCTTCCACTGTATAATATCTCACCTTTCCCATATTTTCCTGTATTAAAAGTAAGACTCGTTTTTCACTAAATCTTAATTTGTGCATTATAATATATTTTCACAATTTAGTAACATAACTAAAGTAAAAATATTATTTAAAATGAATATATTCACTTTATGTAGAATGAATGATAGTAACTTCATGTTTCTTGTAATTTCCCTCTTTATATTACATTTCAGATTAACATTTGTTTCCAACTCGTTTCTGGAATGTATTTCACTGATAGTAAGTCTACTATCGCTCAAAGTGTATGAGGAAATAAAAGCATTGACAAGATTCCCAGATACTTTAATATTAGAAAGGGAAATTAAATTCCCTGATCTTCGTTGACACTGTTTGCTAACAGTGCTAGCTGTGGTCTGTGTTCTGTTATTATAAACTGTCAATGGAAACAGTGGTATGCTTGTACAATTGCACTTTTATCTCCCCAGTTATATAGTAATTTAATTTTTTAGGATTCAGTCTCAAGACCTGTTTATAAACTAAAACAAGGACAAAGGCTATGCTGAATAAATAATTTCTGCACTTTACAGTAAGCAAAAATGCTTCATAATTATTATAAAGATTGAGATGAAATTGTTTGTATACCTGCATTACATTCACATTAATTTTTTTTATCAGTTTGCATTTTGGGGAAGGAACTCAATGCCCATTTGCACTTAGCTAACACTCTATGCTCTAAACCCAGCTGGATTAATGCTTGTTTATTATAGTTTACATTATCCAGGGTAATACCTTTTAGCTGGTTCTTTAGAAATGATTATAATTAAGTAGCAAGGAATACATTTATGAAACACATAAGTGTATTAGGTCATCACAGAGTTTTCATTTATCAACTCAAATTGTAGATTTATGTGTAAAGTATTTTGTGATTTTGCAATTTAGTAACCTTTATGTTTTTAAAGTAATTTAGGTTCTTTCATGGATAGACTTTCTATTCCTTTTATTCCAAGACAAAGTACATGCATTTATCTTCCTATTCCATATTTTAAAATAGCAATAAAATATAAGTTTAAATGACAAGTGTCTATGACAAAGAGGAGTATATAAAAGTATATGATCAGTATAAAAAGGGTGCTTATAATTTAAAATTACATTATTTAATTTCCCTATTATTAAGATATTTTTCAGTAAAGAAAATAATATGGTAAGGTAAGAAGCAGAGAAAGAACAAAAGATTATTTGCTGATTTATCATGTGCTGAGTAGAAATAAAAACAGGGATAAAAATAGATTTGCGGGGACCAAAAGTATAGTAGGGTGTTTTTTTTTCTACATACAGCTTGACCCTACTTAGATCCTTGGCACCAAATGCAGCCCATCAGCACAACAGGAGTGATCCCTGAGCACAGAGCAAGGAGTAAGCACTGAATACCACCAGGTGTGGCCAAAAAAATATCTCTTAAAAAGTAAATCTATAAGCAGATGTGCTCCAATGTGGCACTTGCTAAAAACTTAGGGCTAGGACAAATTGAGACATTACTGGTGCCTGCTAAGGAAATCGATGAACAACGTGTGATGACAGTGATACAGTGATCTATAAGCAGAGGAGTAGATAAGACATATTTTATGATATATTATAGAACATTATCCATCCCTCTTGGAGAGCCTGGCAAGCCACCGAGAGTATCTGGCCCGCACAGCAGAACCTGGCAAGCTACCCATGGTGTATTTGATATGCCAAAAACAGTAACAATAATGGGTCTCATTCCCCTGACCTTGAAAGAGGCTCCAATACAGCAGTGTTGGGAAAGACAAGTGGGGAGACATCCACGACATTGGCAACTATCCCCCATCTGCCTATTTTCTGTCATCTACAAGCTGTTCACTCAAGTCATCCTGAATAGGATTGACAGAACACTAGATTAAGGACAACCATGCGAGCAAGCTGGTTCTGAAAAGGATTCAGCACCATCAACCATATCCACATGATAACCAAGCTCACTGAGGATTCTCGGGAGTTAAAGATGCCGCTCTGTCTAACGTTCATTGATTTAAAGAAGACCTTTGATTCTGTTGAGACTGAAGCAGCATCGAGCTCCTAGCCAAACAGAGCATTCACACTCAATACATCAGGATCCTCTGTGAGCTATATTGCAGATTCACTACCACTATCTCACCATTCTATAGGAAGGTTATCATTGACATCAAGAGAGGGGTTCGGTAGGGTGATACCATTTCACTGAAACTCTCCAGTACCACCCTCGAGAACGTCATGCGACAACTGGAATAGGAACGAATGGGAGTGAAGATAGATGGTCAGCAACTACATGACCTCCGTTTCACTGATGATATTGTTCTAATAACACCAACCATCAGCCAAGCAGCACAAATGCTGGCCGACTTTACCGTGAGTATGGCAAGGTCAGACTACAGCTGAATCTCACAAAGACAATATTTATGAGAAACAGTCTCATTCCTGACGTTCCATTCGCTCTCAATGGGATGAACATCTCCGAATGCAACAGTTATGTGTACCTAGATTGAGAAGTCAACATGACCTTGCACCTGAATTGCGCAATAGGCAGAGACGGCTTGGAACACCTTCAAGAACATCAAAGAAATAGCTAAGAGGACGAAGAACCTCTGACTCTGCCACATCTCTTTGATTCCACTGTTCTTCCTGCATTAACATACGCCTCAGAGACCTGTTCCTATGAAAACAGGATGAGAACACCATTCGGGTCTCCCCAAGTGGAATCGAAAGTACTATGCTTGGAGTATCATACTTCACTCATATGAGAGAAAGAATTCGGTGTTCTGACCTACGTCGATAGTCAAGAATCAGGGATGCTGTCTCGTTTGTCAAGGTGTCGAAAATCAGATTGGCTGGACACATAATGAGATTTGGAGATGGCTGCTGGACTACAGTCATTACCAACTGAATTCCACAGGACATCAAAATATTTTGTGGCCACCCACCTATAAGATGGTCAGACTTCTTTGTGAAGACCCTGAATGATTGGTTTGAGACTGTTCGTGTTCCTAGAACGAGCAGACACCATTGGGCTACACTAGCAAGCAACAGGGACAAATGGAGACATTACTGGTGCCTGCTCAAGCAAATCGATGAGTAAGGGGATGTCAAGTGATCAAGTGATCCTAAGATGTTTCCTTATACCTTTAACAATATAAACATGGTTATATAACTAGTAACTAGTAATTTTGTTCGGTATTAGATTTATTTTCTTATTGGCTTTCCTTTCTTGCACCTCATTTTCTCATGAATATAATACCATTATTGTGTGAAGATTTAGATGATGCAAATATTATTTATAAGAAATGTAAAACTATTTGAACCTGTTTGTTTACTTAGCATAACATATTTTGAGTGTTTGTTTATGTGACACAAACAACTACATAGCTATGTCCTTCATTTTCTGTTTCAATTGTTAATTTCCTGATCAATATTTTAGGTTCTCTAGAACCGTTACTTCTAAACTATACTCAACTCTACATATTTCCCAAATTTATTTTATAGTTATTATTTTATTTTAATTTTGCTTTTATCCATATTTACTGGTTTATCTTCATATATACTTATAACCATATCTTTATCACACTTATAGTGACAGAAATAAACACATATAATTTAGTAAAATTCACTATTACTCTTCTTTTAATCTTTTTAATAATGCAGTATACTTTAGAAATTCATTTTATTTTCTATTTCACAACATAGTTGCATAAAATCAAATATTAGAGTAAAATATGTCATTTTGTCTATCTTTGAACATCTTTATTTCTCCTGAACCTGTTAATAATAACTTTACTTACTACATGATTTTTAACATGGGTTACTTTATCTCAGAATATAGAAGCTACCTTCATTCTACATCTCAATATTGTACATAGAAAAATAATTATGAAATAACTAAAAATAATTATGAAATAACTATGTTTTCTGATGACATCAGATTTCTACTTAGAAACATGTATGTCTTTATATTTAGGACTTTATATAGTTTTAAGAAAAATTCCTAGACTCATTTACTTAGTTCTTTCAGAGCAAACTCATTTTTCCCATAGATCTATAAAATATTCTTATGCTTTATAAATTCTCATCTCACTTACAATTGGTTTTATATGTCTGTAAAATATATGTGCATATATATCCTTTTATTAATTTTCTCTGGTAACTTCCCCCTCCTGCCACTTACTTAAAGTCACCTGTGTGAACTTTCATAAGGAAGTTCTATAATTACAAGTGACAAGATGTACCATCTCTAAGTGTCCTCCCCAAGGGGAAAGAGTATGACAATCAGAAAGATTTGCCTGTCGCACTGTTGAGTGCTGACATGGTTGCTCGTGTTGATTCTCAGCAGTGGGTGACTGTCCCATATTGTCAGATGTTGTGCTTCAGTGAGTTCATAGAGTGAGATGAATGGTTGATAATTTTAGGCAATTCCAAATAAATTACATTCTGCAACATTTCTACTTCCTTCATGCTGATATTCACACTACCCCACTATTAGTTTTCTCTACATATCCATACAAATATGGTTGGGCTGGTGGGGCTCTTGCCTGGACATGGAAAACCAAAGGAGTGAGATCTCTGCCACCTCACATGGCCTCCCACACCTCATTAGGAGTTTTTCTGTGAGCACATATCCAGGAGTAAGCCCTGAGCGCTGTCATCCCCTGGGGGGGGGAAAGAAAAGAAAAAAGAAATCTGCTGCTCATTTGACTGGTTTTCTTTTTCTGTTACTCAGTTATAAGTTCTTCATTATATTTTGCCAGATGTATAATGTGCATTCCATAGATTGTTTATTAATTGCAGATTATATCAGTTGATTGCCTGAAATTTTTCCCTTTGTCTACTTCTATGTCTATGAATAATATTTTTGCCAGGTAATGTGTTCTCCACTGGAACAATGCTAACTGGACATATTAAATGTTACATTGGAAGATTTTGTCCTGAAAATTTTCTGCTTAAAAATCTTGTAATTATATACTATGAGTTTCTTTTTTAGGTGAACAGTTATTTTACCTCTTGCTTTTTAAAATTTTCAATTTATTTGTAATTTAGAGCATTATAATTTTATTATATGTCTAGGTGAGGGTCTTTATGTATACTCTGTTCAAAGTCTATATTTGGCTGATTATATATATATATATATATTTATTCCCTTCCATATGTATTCAGAAATTATTTATAAAAACATATTTTCTACTTGCCTTTATTTTGTTCTTCAAGAATTTAAATAGTTTCTTCTTCCCTGCCCCGACAAGGCCCCTGAGTTGCTGCCCACGAACGGCTCCTCCTGTTACTTATTGAGCTCCTGAAAGGCCATGATCTCAAAGGCACACAAACCAATCTCAGAACCCAATAGCTTTTGGCAGAAATGTGTCCAGACTGTGCTTTAAATTATGACATCTGCACTTGTTTTTCATTGCAGAACTCTTTACAATAGCCAGAATCTGGAAAAAAACTTGAGTGCCCAAGAGCAGATGACTGGTTAAAGAAACTTTGGTACATATACACAATGGAGTACTATGTAGTGGTTAGAAAAGATGAAGTCATGAAATTTACATACAAGTGGTACTACATGGAAAGTATTATGTTAAGCGAAATGAGTCAGAAAGAGAGGGGTAGACATAGAAAAATTGCATTCATCTGGGGAACATAAAGTAACAAAATAGTAGACTAACAACCAAGAGTGGCCAAGATTAGTACCAGGAAGTTTGCTCCATGGCTTCGAGGCCAGCCACACATGCTAGGGGAAAAGGGAGCTCAGATAGAAAAAGCACCAAATAAAGAGATGTTGGGAGGATCTTCCCAGGATGGGAGAAGCATGCTTGAAAGTAGACTATAGACCAAACATGATTGCCACTCAATGCCTCTTTTGCAAACCACAACACCCAAAAGGAGAGAGAAAACAAAATGGAATACCCTGCCACAGAGGTAGGGTGGGATGGGGGAATGGGGTTGGGAGGAATACTGGGACCCAGGGTGATGGAAAATGGGCACTGGTGGAAGGATGGGTGTTTGATCATTGCACAATTGAAACCCAAGCACAAAATTTGTAAATCTACAACTGTACCTCATGGTGTTTCACTAACAAAAATTTAAAAAAAAATGTAAATGAAGAATGGGCACTGGTGGAGGGATGGGTACTGGATCATTGTATAACTGAAACCCAAGCACAAAAATTTTTAAGTCTACGACTGTACCTCATGGCATTTCACTAATAAAAATTTAAAAAATAATAATAATAAAATAGATATATTCAATAATAAAAATATAAAATAAAATAAATTATGGCACGGTGCCACTATGGATAGGAAAAGGTATTGTCCCTTTTGCGTCCCCCGCCCCCTCAGCTGCATGGTGGTCACCATCTTTCAGATCCTATTGGACAACCAGGTATGAGTCTGCAGTGACGAGACACATGGTGTCTCAGGGGATGGGGAGTGGGACCAGCCCTTCTTCCTTACTCTAACAAGACGATAAGTTGCTACTCATGAATGGCTCCTCTTGCTGCTTATAGAGCTCCTGAAAGGCCATGATCCCAGAGGCACACAAACCAATCTTGGAACGCAGCAGCTTTTGGAAGCAATCCCTCCAGACTTAACTATTAAAATATCAGAATTCCAAAATCGGCCATGCAGCATCATGTGCTCATAATAATCAGCAATAGAAAACAAATTATATAATGATGACTTTTCAGCAGGTTTTATTGTTTGGGGAAAATTCTAAATAATAATGGTGGGTATTTTGTTGAAATATTAAATGTAATCAAAGTAGAGAGAGAGTAAAGTGTAAATCATCTACTACACAGTCAGGGACAGGGGTGGGATAGGGGGAATAATGGGGTTCTTGGTAGTGGAAAATGTGCACCTGTGAAGAGATGGGTGCCTGATCATTGTATGATTGAGATTTAAACCTGAAAGCTTTGTAATTGTTCTCATGGTGATTAAAAAAAAAGAATTCAAATAGTTTAGGTGTTAATGGATATTCCACACTTAAATAAAATACAACATTTTTAAATAATATTTGCTCTGTTGGGTACTCAATGCTTTAAATTCTATCTCTCCTCTTGTAGCTTCATAAATTTTGGGTTTCTTTGTTGTTTTTGTTTTGTAGTGCCAAATAATAAACCCAGTTATCATGCATACACCTCATATATGATGCCATTAGACCAGATCCCTCCTCTTACTTTATGTAGACTGAATTTAAATCTCTCTATTTTTAAGTTTAGCTCATAGATATTTTAAGTCTGTAATTTGTGTTAGGAGATGTCTGCTATATTTTAACTTTGTAGGGGGTTTCGCCATTTTATCCGTTACTCTTCTGAATCTTTATGATCATTGGTCACGGTCACGGTCCTCCCGTTGTTCATCAATTTGTTCGAGCGGGCCCAGTAACGTCTCCTTTGTGAGGCTTGTTGTTATTGTGTTTGGCATATTGAATACGTCACAGGTAGCTTGCCAGGGTCTACCGTAATAATGTAAAAGAGAGCTTATTATCTCCATTTTGTTAAGGTATTTTCCTGCAGGTTTGTCTTGTGCTTTCACTTGAGATGCATGCAACTATTTCACCAGTTTTGCTTGACTGTTTACTTCTATCAGTCAAAATTATCACCTTTGCACCCTGTAATAGTTTTCTACAGGAAACTGTCTCTCCAATTGTTATATTTCGTATTATTCAGAGATTTTAGTTGATTGTCAAAACTTGGCAACCAAAAAGGTATTCCTTGTGTGGAATGCAAGAATAAGTGCTTGAAGTTGGCATCAAGCATATACAAGACACAAATAAGGAATGGTGTTACCAATAAATAGGGCAGTAGTTTGTCCAGACTGGCAAAACAAGAAGGAACAGTTTTATTTTCTATACTTTAGTTTTGACTAATGTTGCCTGCTGGACTCATTTTTTCCTTGTTCCTTACAGTCATAGCAATTCACTATGTTGACACTTCCAACTCCTTCACAGAGATAGTTCAAATTGTCACTGTCCCTGTTGATAGCTAATGTAGACCCAGTAAATTTATCTCATTCACATTCAAGTCCCCTTCTTTACAAACTTCTTCACAAACAAAATGTTTGCTCTTGTACCAGGATCAGTAGTCCTGAGTATATAAATCTAAAATGATTATTTTCCATTTTCCCTAAGATTTTTATTCCCCTTAACTACAGGTTTTTTTTTTTTTTTAATCATTGAAGGATAGTCTTTGTCACACAGGACACAAACTTTGGGTTGCTGTAAAATGCAAACCTCCTTTTCTCTGGGAGCTCTAACAGCTTATAAAATACCTTCACACTCTGGGACACTCCTGCAGTATACTACTTATTCAGTGGACCATTTTTATTAGTTTGTCAAGTACTCAATCCTTTACAGAGTAAAATATAATACGCATATGCAGCATACATATATGAAGAAATAAACTCAAAGTTTCTCTATTCCATTATTTTCCAAGGATTCCTATTTCTATAAATTTGTTACTGTTGATTTTGAGGGGGTCACCTGGTAGTAATCAGGGCGAGGTGGTAAGAATTTAGTGTGGTTATTGTTCCTGGCAAATCACAGGAGATCAGGCAAGGCCAGGGATCCAAACCAGGGATACTGAATGCAAAATAATTCCTCTATTCATTTGAGCCATCCATATGTACAATATTTTCAACCCCCCCTTCTTTTTCTTGGGTTTGTTTGTTCATTTGTTTAGGGGCCACACCTGGCAATTTTCAGGGGTTACTTTTGACTCTCGGATCAGGAATGACTACTGATGATGCTTGAGGATATATGTTGACAGGGTCTAACTAGGGTCAGTTGGCAACCTACAAGGCAGGAGCTCCCTCGGCCCTGCTATCTCTCCAAGTCATTTTTATTTTAGTCAATTTTTCTCCATATGGACAAACAAGTCTTGACATAAAATTTAGTTAATGTTTTGTCAGCTTTATTTTTTAACTATTATTTTTTAAATATATCCTCTAAGATAACAAATTCTATCATTAAGTTATGATTACATTGGTACATCTGCTATCATATGCCAACTAGTACATGATCATAACAGTTCAGATTATCAAGCATATAATAAACTGACTTATTTTTCATAAAGAATTGTATTTGAAATAACTGAAATGTTAAGGAGTGAATTGATCTGTTTGCCATTATAACTTAGGAGTAGATCAGACTCCTCATTAATGTCTACTCATAAGTTTGCTCACATTTAAGTAAATGTAAATTTTGTGGTTATATTTTTCTCTGAAAAAATGTGTCTTGGAATTCACTTTCATAACAAATACCTATATCTAGATGTGTGTAAAATACAATATTATTTAGTAATTGTCTAGTATGTAAATTTTAGTACTACTATATACTATACCCCTACTTAGTACACTTTATAGATTTATCATAACTGTATTCTATATAAGAATGCAATTGTAATTTGCAATTCTTTTAAAACTAATATCAGTATAAAAATTCATCCAAGATGTTTTGTAGATGTAAGAAATTTGCTAACATTATTTCATTAAATACTAAATAAACTAGGTTAGCATTTTATAAACTGAATAGTTAACTACCACAGTTAGTAGCATTCCCAATATTTTGAAATCATGCTTCTACTTCAATATTTCATTCTTAGGTATAAGATATACAAACATTAGTCCACCTAGTTAAGGGACAAGTATTATAAATTATATCACCTCATCACACACTGTTTTTCTTAATGTTTAATTTTTTATTATAATCAGCTGGCTTGAAAGAGAATGAGTTACTACATGTATGTTACCATATTTATCAAGCAAATGATTACAAAAATTTAGTTACAATACTTTAAGTCCTCTATACCTGAAAAAAGTCATCAAACAAAAGTAAAAATTGATAGACAAATTTATATAAATTTAGAATACATCAAATCAGTTTACAATAAAAATATTATATTTAAAAAATATTTTATAGCAAAAACAATGTCAAAAATAAATACAGGAAAATTAAAGTATAACATATTAAAATTAATAAAGTATAGAAGATTTTATAAAATACATATTATTTTATAGTAGTCAGAAATGATCTGAGATTTAATTTCTATAACTACTTTCAATGAAGTCAACTATTTTTATTAAATACCCAAAAGTAAAACTTTTGTTGTGTTTATTTGAAAGTTATTTCCTCCTAATTTTCGTGAAATGATACTATCAATTGTTATTTGCATTATATTATTTATTTTTGTTTGGTTTTGTTGACCTTTAATATCTGGTTATCAGGAATATGTTAATTATACATTCTCTTTAGTCCACATTGTAAATATTAAATGTCTTCTTGTACACAATGCTATGATCTACAGGGTAATTTTGTTTGCTGAATTGATACAATCATTCCACATGTTTCTTTTCATATCCTCCAAAAGGAAGAGGATAAAATAAATCACTGGAAGACCATATACTTATTTCTAAAATATAATAAATAATAATGGTGCTCACTGGTCACTGTCCTCCCATTGTTCATCGATTTGCTCTGGTGAGCCCAGTAACGTCTCCATCGTGAGACTTGTTGTTACTGTGTTTGACATATTAAATACGTCACGGGTAGCTTACCAGGCATTTCCATGCGAGAGAGATACTCTCAGTAGCTTACCAGCCTCTCTGAGAGGGGTGGAGTAACTGAATCAGGCTGGGCCAGGCAATCTGTGCGCAAGGCAGATGCCCTACTGCTGTAACGATATTATTATATTAATAAATAATAATGAGATTATTAATGATATTATTATTAAAGAATAAAACAAATTGTAAAGCATAATATCAAATGTAAATATGTATTTTCTTTGCCAAAATGTAAAAACACAGTATGTTAATAAAGATGTATTTCATCTTATCATTGTTCATATTAAGAATAATGCATGCTTGAGAAAAAAAGTACCTCCATGTAACACTATTTTATAACTACAGAAACTAATATTTAAAAACGTTTTCAAGTACATCAGTATTTGAACCCGGCACTTGGCTTTCTCCATGTAAGCATCCCAGGCGTCCTCTAGGATCCTAGGACGCACACCATTCCTGAACTTCTTCCTGTTTGTAACCGAGGATGTGCCAATCTTCTTCCTCCCCGAGGTTATACCCCTCCCCCCACACACACACACACTAGGTACCCATAGGGGGCATGACGACTTCAGAATTGAGCATGGCTTCTGTAGAAGTGGGTGTGGATTAATTTTGGGTGGACGGAAGCTCACATGGCAGTAGGTAATTTACTCATACCCAGAAATCTCAGGTAACATCTCAGTCTCCATACCTCCACACCAACATGAAGAAACAATGCAAATCCCCACTTCATGGGGAGGACGATGAAAGCAGTCCAGAAGCCTCAGTAGGTGCTACTCACCTAAGGGACCTCTCTGAGAAAAAATTCAGATATGAAGTAATGAAGATGTTCAAAGAACTCAAAGAAACAGTGAGACAGATATCCAGTATATTGAAGGAGGACATGAAAGAAACAATGGATCAGACAATCAAAAAAATCCAGGAAGAAATGAGAGCAGAAACTGGAAAGCTACACTCAGAAATGTCACGAATCAAAGATTCCATAGTTGAAATAAAAAACTCAGTCTGTGCTCTCAACAGTAAAATGGTCACAGCTGACGACAGAAACAGTGAGCTGAAAGATCAGCTGCACCAAGCCAGCAGGCAACAACAAACAATGATAAGAGACCTCAAAACAAATCTAGAGCGAATCAGAGTCCTAGGAGATGACTCCAAGAGGAACGACATTAGAATCATTAGAGTACCAGAAGGTCAGGGAAATAATCCCAATGAAAAAAATATAGTCAAACAAATCATTGCTAATAAATCCCCAGAACTGGACAATGCAAACATTCAAATTCAAGGAGCCTGAAGAGTACCAGCTAAAAGAGACCCTAACAAAAACACTCCAAGACATATCATAGTTAGAAAGATGGATGCCGTGGATAGAGACATAATACTGTAAGCAGCAAGGTCAAAGAAGAAAATCACATACAAAGGAACACCCCTTACATTCACAGCAGACCTACCAGAGGAAACCCTCCAAGCCCAAAGGCAATGGTGGGATATAGTGAAAAAACTCAATGAAATGTACGATTCACCAAGAAATCTCTATCCGGATAAACTCTTCACTCAAATTCAGAGGAACAGTACAATGTTTTGTGGATAAACAACAGCTCAGGAACTGTATAGTCTCAAAACCAAACCTACAGGAAGGGCTAAAGGGACTGCTATAAGACAAGACACACCCAAAACCACAACAGAGCCTTACAGAAAGATGACACAAAACCCCTAACAATTACTTCAACGATCTAAATTCACCAATTAAGAGAAATAGAGTTGCAAAATGAATTCAAAGACAGAAGCCAACATTCTGCTGACTGAAAAAACTCATCTGAATAGTCAGAGCAAACACAGACTCAAAGTCAAAAGATGGAAAACAATCCTGCAAGCAAACAGCTCCCTCAAAAAAGCTGGAGTGGCCATACTAGTATCTGACAACATAAATTTCAGGTTGAAAAAGATTAGAATGGAGAGCAAAGTCCATTTTCTATTCATCAACGGATATGTACAACAGGAAGAAATCACACTCGTAAATGTATACGCACCTTATGAGAGAACAGCTAAATATTTAAAACAACTGCTAACATATTTTAAGGAGGATATTTCTAGCAACAAAATAGTAGCTGGACACTTCAGCATCACCTTATCATGAGTGGATAGATCAACAACAACAAACTTAGCAAGGAAACATTGGCTCTGAAGGAAAAATAGAAGAGAGAGGGCTTATAGACGTATACAGGGCTCTACATTCGCAAAATAAAGAATACACATTCTTCTCCGGTGCACACAGAACATTTTCCAAAGTAGACCATGTACTAGGCAACAAAACATACCTCAATATAATCAGGAAGATAGAAATAGTATCAACAATCTTTTCATACCACTGTGCACTGAAGATAGAAGTGAATCACACTCAGACATGGAGAACCAAATCAAAAACCTGAAAATTAAACAACAATGTTGAACAACAAGTGGGTCATTAAGGAAGTCAAGGACAAAATCAAAAGATACCTGAAAACAAATGAGAATGAAGAAACAAGCTACCAGAACCATGGGATGCATTTAAAGTCACACTAAGGGGAAAATTTATACCTCTGCAAGCATTTCTCAAGAAAGAATAAAGGGCCCACATGAACAACTTTACTTCTTGATTTCAGAGCTCAAGATCTCAGAAAATAATCAACATAAGGAGCCCAAATCAGGCAGAAGAAAACAGATCATAAAACTTAGAACAGAAATCAACGACATGGAAACCAATAAAAAAAAATCCAAAAGACCAATAAAAGCAAGAGCTGTTTTTTTGAGAAAATAAACAATATAGAAAAACCAATAGCAAGATTCACAAAGAAAGAGAGATAGAGAGAGAACCCTAATTAACCAAATCAGAAATGAGAAGGGGAATATCAAAACAGAAACCAAAGAAATTCAAAAGATCATCAGAGACTACTTTGAAAGTCTGTATGCAACAAAACAAGAGAACCTAGAAGAAATGGATAAATTTCCAGATTCCTATAATCTCCCATGGATGAATCAAGAAGATCTAGAGTACCTGAAAAGACCTATTAACATCAAGTAAATTAAAACTGTAACCAAACGTCTTCCCAAAAACAAAAGCCCAGGTCCAGACAGATTCACTAGCGAATTTTTCCAAACATTTAAAAAGGACCTATTGCCAGTTCTTCTCAAGATTATCCAAAAAAATAAAGCAACAGAAACTCTCCCAAATAGTTTCAATGAAGCCCATATATCTCTAGTACCAAAAGCAAACAAAGACACCACAAGAAAAGAAAACTACAAGCCAATATCCCTGATGAACACACATGCAAAGATTCTAATCAAAATACTGTCACTGTCACTGTTCCTGTCCCCCGTTGTTCATCAATTTGCTCGAGAGGACCAAGTAACATTGTGAGACTTGTTGTTACTGTGTTTGGCATATCAAATACATCATAGGTAGCTTGCCAGGCTTTGCCGTGCAGGCGAGATACTCTCAGTAGTTTGCCGGGCTCTCCAAGAGGGACAGAGGAATCAAACTCAGGTCGGCCAATCGGCTGGGTGCAAGGCAAACACCCTACCCACTGTGCTATCACTCCAGCCCAAAAAATACTAGCAAATAGAACTCAACAACTCATCAAAAAGATCATACACCATGACCAAGTGGGATTCATTGTGGGGATGCAAGGATGATTTAACACTCAGAAATCAATCAACATAGTCCATCATATCAACAAAAGAAAAGATAAAAACCACATGATCATATCAATAGATGCAGAGAAAGGATTTGACAAGATCCAGCACCTGTTTATGATGAAAACCCTCACCAAAATGGGTATAGAAGGAACTCTACTCAATATAGGTAAAGCCATCTACCACAAGCTTACAGCAAGCATCATCCTCAATGGGGAAAAACTGAGAGCCTTCCCTCTAAGATCAGGGATGAGACAAGGTTGCCCACTCTCTCCACTGCTGTTCAATATAGTACTGGAAGTACTTGCAATAATGGTTAAGCAAGGAAAAGATATTAAGGGTATTCAGGTAGGAAAGGAAGAAATCAAGCTCTCACTATTTGCAGATGATATGATACTATACTTAGAGAACCCTAAAACTGCTACCAATAAACTCTTAGAAACAATAGACTTGTATAGTAAAATTGCTGGCTATAAAAATTAATACCCAAAAGTCCATGGCTTTCCTATATGCAAACAGTAAGAGAGAAGAAAGTGACATGAAAAAAAACAATCCCGTTCACAATTGTGCCCCAGAAAATCAAGTACCTAGGAATCAGCTTAATTAAGGAAGTAAAGGACCTGTACAAAGAAAATTACAAAATGCTACTTAAGGAAATAAAAGAGGACACGAGAAAATAGGAAGATATCCCCTGCTCATAGGTCTGGAGAATTAACATTGTCAAAATGGCAATACTTCCCAAAGCATTGTAAAAAATTCAATTTGATCCCTATAACAATACCCATGACATTTTTCAAAGAAATTGAGCGAACACTCGTGAAATTCATATGGAACAATAAGCCCCCACGAATAGCTAAAGCAATTCTTGGGAAAAAGAAAATGGGAGGAATCAACCTCTCTAACTTCAAACTCTGCTACAAAGAAGTGATGATTAAAACAGCATAGTACTGGAAGAAAGGCAGAGCTGCAGACCAATGGAACCTGGTTGACTATGCTCACATCTCCCCCCAAACATATGATCACCTAATCTTTGATGACGTAGCAAGAAATGTGAAGTGCAGCAAGGAAAGCCTCTTTAATAAATTGTGCTGTCAAAACTGGACAGCTACATTTAAAAAATGGGCTCAGATCTCTGTCTAGCATCATGTACAAAAGTAATGTCAAAATGGATTAAAGATCACAACATCAGACCCGATTCTGTAAGGTACATTGAAGACAAGGTTGGCAAAACTCCACGACATTGAAGCAAATGCTATCTTCAAAGATGTCATGCCACTGGCCAAGTAGGTGGAAACAGAGATAGATAAATAAAACTATCTTAAACTAAGAAGCTTCTGCACCTCAAAAGAATCAGACCAAAATACAAAGACAGTCTACAGAATGGGAAAGGATATTCGCCCAGTACTCATCCAACAAGGTGTTGATATCAAGGATATACAATGTACTTGTTGAACTCTACAAGAAGGAAAATCCACCCCATCAAAAAATGGGGCAAAGAAATGAACAGAAACTCTCTCAGAGAAGAAATCCGAATGGCAAAAAGCCACATGAGAAAATGCTCTACATCATTAATCATCAGGGAGATGCACATCAAAACATCAATGAGATATCATTTCACACCACAGAGACTGGCCCAAATCCAAAAGAACAAAAGCACCCAGTGTTGGCACGGATGTGGCAAGTAAAAGAACCTTCTTCACTGCTGGTGGGAATGCCAACTTGTTCAGCCCTTTTGGAAAACAATATGGACAGTTCTCAATAAATTAGCAATTGATCTCCTATTTGTCTCACCAATACCACTCCTGGGAATATGTTCCAGAGAGTCACAAAGTGTAGTTGAAGTGACATCTGCACTTATTTATTCATTGCAGCACTGTTTACAACAGCCAGAATCTGAAAAAAACCCGAGTGCCTGAGAACCGATGACTGGTTAAAGAAACTTTGGTACATCTACACAATGGAGTACGATGTAGCTGTTAGAAAAGATAAAGTCATGAAATTTCCATAGAAATGTACTACATGGAAAGTATGCTAAGCTAAATAAGTCAGAAAAAGAGGGACATACATAGAAAGATTGCATTCATCTAGGGAATATAAAGTAACAAAATAGGAGGCTAACACACAAGAATAGCTGAGATAAGTACCAGGAGGTTCACTCCATGGCTTGAAGGCCAGCCGCATATGCTAGGGCAAAAGGCAGCTCAGATAGAGAAGGTAGCACCAAATAAAGGTTGTTGGGTGGACCCTCCCAGGATGGGAGATGCATGCTGAAAGTAGACTCTAGACCGAACATGATTGTCACTCAATGCCTCTTTTGAAAAATACAGCACCCAAAAGGAGAGAGAGAACAAAAGGGAATCCCCTGCCACAGAGGCAGGTTGGAATGGGGAGTTGGGGGTGGTGGGAGGGATACTGGGATCATTGGTGGAAAATCACCATTGGTGGAGGGATGGGTACTCGATCATTGTAAAACTGAATTCCAAGCACAAAAATTTGTAAGTCTACAACTGTACCTCATGGTGTCTCATTAATAAAAATTTAAAATAAAAACTTTTCATATTGCATAATATGTTATATTAAAGAAATGCTGATTCCTAAATATAAATAATATAATATAACATATAATATAATATATAATATAATATATAAAATATATAAATATATAACATATTTATATCATTTATATGTGTATAAATCTAATATATAATATAATATATAAAATAAATAAAATATAATATAAATAATATATTATAAATGCAATATATTTGTTGATAAACATTTTTTCAAAATGTAAGATTACTTAACCCCTTGTGATCTACATAATTTTCAGCATTTATTGGTTTAAATCCGATATTTATTTAGTATAATATCTTATATCGTTTTTAAAGTTTTGATATTATTTAAGACTTTTTGGCAGGGCTGATAAGAATCTAGCAGTAGGGCACTTGCATTGGATGTGTTCTACCTGATTTCAATCCCTAAGTGTAGCACTGTAACACTTGTCCTGTAGCACTGTCCTCCCTGTTGTTCATCTTTTTGCTCTAGTGGGCACCAGTAAAATCTCCATTGTGAGACTTGTTGTTACTGTTTTTGGCATATCGACTACAACATGGGAAGCTTGCTAAGCTCTGCAGTGCGGGCGGGATATTCCCGGTAGGTTGCTGGACTCTCTGAGAGGGACAAAGGAATCAAACACTGGTCGGCAGTGTGCAAGAAATATGTACTACCCACTGTGCTATCGGTCTAGCCCTGCTTAAGAAAATTTGGGAAATTGTTATGCTTCACTGTGAGGTCATTTAATCTTTGTCTGGGGGTTTACTAAGTTCTTGCTAGTTCAGTCTTCCTTGTTAACGTTTTTGCCTATTGAGCTGTGCTCATGGTTTCTATGTTACTTTCCCATCTAATTTTGTGTGCTTCTACTATACATCACTAATATAGAATTTGGAGGTATAGTTCCAGAAACTCTAGTATATTTAACTGGGCTGTGCATTTACATGCCAGAGGTTATTGGATATATTTGTGGCTGCCAGAGCTTTGCTAAGTAGAGGGAAGCATGGGAGGAGGCCGACCTGAGAATTCTCAGCCTGAAGACTGGAATTCTGGGAAGTTTGGCATCCTGCAGATCCAATGAGTTGAGGCAGTGGAGTTGGGCTCTTGCTGTGGCAGCAGTTGTGGGGGTGTGAATGTGGCTGTTGGGACTTTGGCAGGGCAGGGTCTCTGCTGGTTCCCTTTCTAATGGTTTCCCAGAGTTTTCAGCAGGAGACTGTAATACCTGTGAATTTTGGAGACTTATTGATCTCTTCTGAGATTTAGTCATGCATCTGCAAATTTGGGTGGATGGATGTGTTTGCATAGGAACAAATTTGGGATCTGAGTGCCCCATGGTTTCTGTTAATGGAAATGTTTATGTACTATACAATACAGAATAATTAGGCTTTAACATAAAGGGCTTTAATATAATTTGTAATTGTCTTTAGAATATCTTTGAAATTCAAATATATGTACATTCTTGCAGCTCAGTTTACTTATGATTAAATTATTAATAAAGAAAGAAACAGACGAGTAAAGGTCAACATAAATGATATTGTATCCATACATAAAGAAGACTTGAATTTTTCAAGAGTAAATAAAAGATTAAGAAAAATTTTGATTGGTCAGAGAAATACAAGTAGGACCCTTGTCTTGCAAGTGACCAACTGGGGTTCATTTTCAGGTAACATGTATGGTTTTAACACCACAGAGAGTGATCCCTGAACAGACACTCAGGAGTAATATCTCAGTACTACAGGTATAGTCCCAAAAGAAGCAAAAAGAAAGGAAGAAAGATTTTAGAACCAACTAACAAAGAAACACCAGAATTAAATTTAATATGCCAATCAAAAATAAATTTTGCAAATTATTGCAAAATTTGAAAGGAAGGAAGGAAGAAAGGAAGGAAGGAAGGAAGGAAGGAAGGAAGGAAGGAAGGAAGGAAGGAAGGAAGAAGGAGAGGAGGCGAAGAAGAAAGGACGAAAAGAAGAAAGAAAGGAAAAAAAAAGAAACAGAAAAAGCATTTGTGTAAACCTGCGATTACAGGCATTACAAAGGAATAAAAAATTAGCATTTGGAAAGGAAGTACATCAAAATGGTGCACTTCCTTTCCAAAAGAAATTTAAATAAATTCTTATTAAGTGTTATATATTTATTATTTATTTTATGTATTATTTATAGTTAATAGAATTTGAAAAACATAATTGCATTATTATAATTTAATTTAAAATTTATGAAGAATAAATAGTTTGGATAGAGTGTAATCCTCCCACAGAACTTGCCAGTTGTGGGAGCCATTCCTGATTAAACTTTGTTTGCCTTTGTGGTTTTGATTCAGTGTATTTATCCAATACTGTAGCAGATTTTTAACTAGGGATACTAGGAGTTACTAGTATTACACATCTCGTTGTTCTTGAGACTATGTAATGTTTGGTATTAAATCTAGGGCCATGTTAAATTATTATGAACTATAGTTTTAGAAATGCCTTCCACATTTATGAGAAGTTTCGATGAAAAGTTATTTTGAGATGGTTGAACTGTGGCACAGAAATTAATATTATCTATCAGTAAATTTTTAGAGGAAACTATAATTTGTTGGTACATGTCAGAAAATTCACAGGAATGAATTATTGACATGAAAAATTGCTTATTGACAAGAAAAATTTTATTCAAATATTTGTCTTTAGTGTCATGTATATAGAAACAAGTTAACCATCAATCAAATAATTTGCAAAATTTATTTTTGACTGGCATATTAAAACTTATTCTGGTGATTCTTTGTTAGTTTGCTATAAAAACTTTCTGGAAATATTCTAATACACAAATTGCTTGCATAAAACAATTTTGCAGAGGCTGGAGTGATAATACTGCAGGTAGGGCATTTGCCTTGCACGTGGCCGACCCGGGTTCGATTTCCAGCATCCCACATGGTCCCCCAAGCACCGCCAGCTGTAATTTCTGAGTGCACGAGCCAGAAGTAATACCTGTGCATTGCTGGGTGTGACCTAAAAAGCAAAAAAAAATTATGCAAGTGAAAAATAGAAAGTATTTTTGTAAAGTGATAATATGTATGGATGATAGGAATTTGATATCATGATTAATGGCAATATATTTATAAAATTTGCTTCAAAATATAAACAATACAATGATATTTACCAGAAACAGTTCTATTAAACATTATTTCACTGCAAGTTCAAGTAAGTGCAATATATTTTATTTATTTACTTATTATTTGCTTTTTGGATCATAATCAGCAGTGCTCAGGGATTACTCCTGGTTCTGCACTCATAAATGATTCCTGACAGTGAACCATATGGCATTCTGGAGATCAAACCTGGTGTGGCTGCATGCAAGGCAAATGCCTTCCCCACTGTACTCATAGCCAGTATTTTATATTTATGACTAAATTCATACTTACATAATAAGAATATATGCATTGTGTCATTTCTGTATTTACACAAACTAAATATTATTAAAAGAAATTAAAAATTAAGTTACCAGATACATGATATATCTGCATGAAATCACTCAATGTAACAATCTGTGTATTTTTTCTCACCTATTGGAACACTATGGATAACATTTAAATCATTTAAATGATATTACATTCATCTAGGATAGTTTAGAATACTCAGAAATCTTGTTTACTATCTGTGCTATCATTTGAAATTGTTTAACATCCTCATCATAGTGTCACTAAAGACAATGACTGAGGATTTTACTGGTATTATTTGTGTCTTTGATGGTGTTGTTTTCACTCATTAAGCTTGTGGGTTTCTATGTGTTTTCCTCACTGGTTTTCTAGTGTTCTTGCTTCGCTGATTATTATAGTCAGAATCATGGAAGAAGATGAAGGATTAAGCTGATGCTGCTCTCTTTCTTCTCTGCCTGCCTTCACCAAAGGCAGGATGTATAACTGTGATTACTGTGTAAATGGTTACCTGTCACAGGGCATATGTTGTTTTCAAGAGACTTATTTAAGTTATAAGCCACACTGTGAACTGTGGTGTGGATTCATTTTTTGGGGCACAGGTTTTGTGTGGAGGTTTGCTGGGCGCTAGTTGCAAGGGAGACTCTGCCTGCCATTTCCTATTAGGTTCAGTGATGTCAGCTAGAAGCCGGATTTAAGTAGTATGGTGGAGCAGTAAGCAGGAGGTCAAGATGTATTGTGAACCCTTTTATATGGCACAGGTAAGGTTTGGGGTGGAGGATGCTGAGATATGCATAGAGGGGAACAACACTGCCTCCTATTTTGGAATTACGCCCAGTTATGCAAACCAACAACAAGCCTCAACCAGATTGATGGGCTACATAGTAGGCAGAAAGCCTACCTTCACTTTAAGACTAGTTTAGGTTGGTATATGACTTAACACTCTACCAGATTTTTGAGAAAGACAAAAGGGTAGCTACAAAATTTTTGCTAGCAGACATTTTCTTTGAGGAAAACTATAGTATACTAGAATAGATGAACAGGAAATATATTAACAGGAAACTAGACAATAACTTGAATTAATACAAAGGTAAAAAGTGGGCCAGAGAGATAGTACAGTGCATAAGACACTTTTCTTACATGTAGTTGACCTGGGTTCTCTCATGGCACCATATTTGGTCCTCTAAACTACAAAAAGAGTGGACCTGTGCACAAAACCAGGAGTGATTCCTGAGCACAGATGGAAAAGACCTCAAACCAGTAATACTACTACTACTACTACTAATAATAATAGTAAAATAAATTAAAATCAATCTATAGTGGTGCTCTCATCAGGTGAGATTTCTGACCCAAAATTCCCTAATGAAAAGTATAGAAGTCTATCTATCCATTAGAAAAGCATTCAAAATATTCAAATAATAAGAAACAGGAAAAAATAGTTTATTAATTAAAAATAGTTTTTATTTAAGAAATGAGGAAAGAATAAAGATGTTTTCAGACAAGTAAATTACTGAAGTTCTTTATCACTCTATCACAACACTTTCCTTACAGGAAAAAAGCAATAAAAGGAGTAGTTTTAACTAAATTATGTACTTACAAATCACAGGAGCTTAAAGATGAAAAAAATTCAAAATAATAGAAAATCAGAAATGTTAGTATCAATCCCTCATTAAATATTGCTATAACTATAAAGAGATTAAACTGTCTCACTCTCTGTCATACACACACACACACACACACACACACACATGCATGTGTATGCAGAGAGACAGGATGGATTTTTAAAATAATCTTGGTATATGTTGTTTTCAAGAGACTCATTTAAGTTATAAAGACAGACTGTAACTAAATTGGTAGCTTAGAATGTGGTCCTCTAAGCCAGTATGCCAGTAAACCATATGAGAGAGAAAAAGAGAGAGGGAGAGAAAGAGACATACAGACAGACAGACAGAAAGACAGACAGACAGAGACAGAGATAGAGAAATAATGAGACAATGAGATATATTGCACTATGACTAAGGTATAAATAAATTTCAAAAATAACACTTATTAATATGTGAGCCTTAAAAAGATGCCCAAAATTATATCAAGTTAGTGCAAAGAGAAGTACAGGAGGTTAAGACTTTGGCAGCATGAAAGTAGTTACAGGAAAATTTAACAGCATACTAATAACAATAGATGATAAGCCATACAGAACAACAAAAACAAAAACTAAAAACTAAAAAAATCCCCCAAAACAAAAAAAAAATAAGAGCCACCCCACCAACATTAAAGGAACGATGGCCTAAAATAAAAATGCCAGATGAGATCGATAAAATGGAATAGAATACTTATCCCTTTCAATTGTTTGTAAAACAGTATTCAAGATAGAACATATGTTAGAACATAAAACAAGCTTTGATAAATATATGAAAATTTGAAATATATCAAATATATTTTGGAGCACAATAATGTCAGTCAAACATATGGCATTTGATACTGTGAGAAAGGTTATTGTTTAAAAATGCATGCAGTACAAAGAATTCAGGAATATGTGTAGGAAATAAAACCATGTGCATTTTTGGTAGGATTATTAATTGCTATCAGCATTAAGAAAAACATTTTGGAAAAACTGATGATATTGAAATATAGAGATTCCGTGGTATTATTACACTCTAGGTATATGTAAAGAAAATATTGAAAGAAAAACATTGTTTCAAGTATTATATCTAGAACCTCAAGTTTTACTGCTTTATTTAAAATAGTTAAGATTTGACAAAAACAGGTGCACACTGACAAGTTATTGGATAAAGAAAATACAACATAGAAACAAAATCAAATATTAATTAGCTATTAAAAATGAAAAATATTGCTATTCTAACATTTATGCACCTAATGGGCATGACACTTGATAAGGTAAGAAAGCTCAATTGACATTTGGTTTGTCTCATGTATGTCACAACAAAAAGGAAACAAATGAGCCAAAGAAAACAAAATAAAATTTATACTATGCATTAAACAAGTGATTTACTTATTGGGATATATATGGTGTGGTACTTGAGGTAAAGTGGTTCAATTTTATTATGAATAAAAGAATTTAATATAGTACTATAATTAATATGGTATATGTAGATGTTGCTTATTTCATTGAAATAAAATTCCATAGGCATATTAATTCAATAAAGTATTATTTAGATGGCACAGCATATTTTAAAAGATTATTATAAACAAACAATAAGAAATAACATGTACTTTTTCTAAGGTACTGAGAGTAACAGTAGAAGAAATAGTAATAACACTATAAGTAGTAGTAGCTAACATTTATGTCATTCATAAGTAGATAGCATTATCACATTCTAGACAGTTCAATATGGTGCACCTCTGAGGGCTGGTACCCTCACGTCATTATCAGCTATACTCTGACAACCAGACCAGTAGTTTAGTGATAGTTCCCAAGGATATGGGTATTGCTGAGTCCTGAGGTTCTGGGAAACACCAGAGTCAATCTAATGATGCTCCTGTGAAGAATAATGCTCTAGTGTTGTTTTAGATTCACCAGAGCCTCACTGGGTGATGCTTAGATGATGCCAGAGAAAAACCTAGCAGTGTTCAACAGCTTCAGGGCTACACCAGGTAATTCTAAGAAAGCCATGAGGTTTTTGAGGTTGAACCAGGCAGATCATGTGCACTCTCAAATACTCAAATACTCATATATCACCAAACTCCATACTATCTCAGACTTAATTGTATAGAAATCCATACTCAAATGTGGTGTGTCATACAACTTATATATTATGCATAATTAATAGTACATGGATATAAATGCAGCATTTTATATTTTTACAATACAACTGTGCAAAGTATTACTAAAATGAATGAAAATATTATCGTTACAAAATTTAATATATCAGAAAGTTACATTAAGCATAAATGCTTACTAATAACTCAAAAATACATAAAGAGACATGTAAAAGAATTAAATGGATAAAAAAAGAACAACTCATAAATGTTACTAGTAAATTTGAATTCATGGTTTGTATAACTGAGCAAAAGATCAGCAAGAGAGCAGATCAACTGAATGACAGTAAATCAAAAGACCCTGGCAACTTACCTACAGAATACTTTACTCAAATACAGCAGGGGATATGTTATTTTCAACTGCGCTATAACATTCAATAAATAGATAATATGTAGAACATTAAATATCTCAGCAGTCCCTTCATAAAGGAACTAAAATCCCACATGTCTTCCAATTATCACCTTTAATTATCACCTACTAAGGGAATGTGGTTGAAAAATACAGGAAGGTTGGAAACAATACGCTCATTAATTGGTCAAAAAGAAACTTCAACAAAGTATAAAATATAGTTGGGAAAAATGGAAGTCAAAACAAAATATCTTAAATTTTATAGCTGCTAAAGCAGGCATACACATGTATTAATAACTTTAAATACCTAACCAAATATATACTCATTAATTTTTTAATTTAAGAATCTAGAAGATGACAATGTATGTTTGTAGAACATAAACATTGTGTGCCCATCCCTCCTTCAAAAAAACCCTACAAACAAAAATTAATCTTGAAAAAGAACAAATTCTAACCATAACTGAAGTAGGAAAAAAATAAATAAGGAAGTAGACACATTGTAAAATCAAATGGAATGAAATCTTAATTCTTTGGGCCTGGAGAGCTATTATAGAGAGTACCAACCGTGACCCACACCCTGGCAACCGTGACCTCTCAACACAGAGCCAGGACTAAGTCCTGAGTACAGGCAGCTAAGATTCATCTCCAAAAAATGGTTCTTAAAAACAAAAGGTTATTCTTTAAATACATTAATAAAATCTACAGTTTCAAACTGCCAAGTAAAGAATATTCAAATTTATTTATATATACAATTAAAGAAGAATATTACTAATGAATACATCAAAATTAAAATATATTTTAGGACACTCCGAATATGTATATACTTATATATATGAATATTCCATGCAAATTAGTTAGAGATATTTTTAGAAAATTATAAATTAACTAATTTAATTAGATAGGAACATATTAGAGAATTTTTAACAAGTAAAAGGAATAAATTAATAATAATTAAACTTATTCATTAGTAGAATTGACATGAAACTCAGAAAACCCTAAATAACCATCAAATGATATGTAGACAAATAAAATTAATAAACCTATACAATGAAGTATCATTTTCATAATTTTTTATCACTTCATACAAGATAAAAGAATGAGGAAAATATTTTATTAGGTTAAAAATTTCAAAAAGTAAAGATCAAAATTTTTATATTTTCTTTAATATAAATAGCCTAGAAGAAATTTAGGGAAATATGAAATTGAATAGGCATTGTATAGAGTGATGATCTGACTAAAGAAAAATTCATGAAAGCTCTTTGTTGCTGTTTGAGGAACTTTTAAGGGAGTGAAGCATTATAAAATTAGATAATACTAATGATTTCATTACCCTTTAAATAATCACCACAACCTTCAAATAACACAATTAAATATTGATCTTGTCTATACTTTTTCTCTTTCTAGGTCTTATAAATAAATGAAAGTTACTTTATTTATAAAAATATATTACTTAAATAAAGAGGATGTTGCATTATAACAAAAATCTGTGTCAACTGAATAGCCGTAATGCTTAATTGCAATTCATATTCAAATTAAAAACGTGTAGTAAGAATATGTAGAAAAGTTAAAATGTAGAGAATAATAACACCTCTAATAAGGAAGAAACTCAGCAAAGTTAATACAATTAAAGACGAATTGATATATTTGAACTTGTTGAAATTATTAAATAATTTACTAATAACTCATATCAGAATAAATAGAACTATTTATATCATGAGAGTTCTTTTAGAGCATAATAGAACTATAATCAAAATTAATAAAATCTCTTGGGGTAAATATACTCCAATATGCAGAGTTACATATTACACTATTAAATAGCACTTTTTTTTTTTATTAGTGAAGCACCATGAGGTACAGTTGTAGATTTACAAATCTTTATGCTTGAGTTTCGGTCATACAATGATCAAATACCCATCCCTCCACCAGTGCCCATTTCCTCCCACCCCTTCTCCCACCCTGCCTCTGTGGCAGGGCATTCCCCTTTGTTCTCTCTCTCCTTTTGGGTGTTGTGGTCTGCAAAAGAGGCATTGAGTGGCAATCATGTTCAGTCCATAGTCTACTTTCAACATGCATTTCCCCTCCTGGGAGGATCCTCCAAACACCTTTCATTTGGTGTTCCCTTCTCTATCTGAACTGCCCTTTCCCCTAGAATATCCGGCTGGCCTCTAAGCTATGGAGTAATCCTCCTGGTGTTGATCTCAGCTGTTCTTAGGTATTGATCTCATATTTTGTTGCTTTTTATCCCCCAGATGAATGCAATTTTTCTATGTCTATCCCTCTCTTTCTGACTCATTTCGCTTAGCGCTTGTATGTAAATTTTATGACTTCATCTTTTCTAAGAGCTACATAGTACTCCATTGTGTAGATGTACCAAAGTTTCTTTAACCAGTCATCTGTTCTTGGGCACTCAGATTTCTTCCAATTTCTGGCTATTGTAAAGAGTACTGCAATGAACAAACAAGTGCAGATGTCACTTCGACTACACATTTTTGCCTCTCTGGGGTATATTCCCAGGAGTGGTATCGCTGGGTCAAATGGGAGCTCAATTTCTAATTTTTTGAGAAACGTCCATACTGTTTTCCAAAAGGGCTGAACTAGTCGGCATTCCCACCAACAGTGAAGGAGTGTCCCTTTCTCGCCACATCCGCACCAGCATTGGTTGCTTTTGTTCTTTTGAATGTGGGCCAGTCTCTGAGGTGTGAGATGGTATCTCATTGTGGTTTTGATCTGCATCTCCCTGATGATTAATGATGTAGAGCATTTTCTCATGTGCTTTTTTGCCATTCGGATTTCTTCTCTAAGAAGCTTCTGCACCTCCAAAGAAACAGTGACCAAAATACAAAGACAGTCTACAGAATGGGAAAGGATATTCACCGAATACACATCTGACAAGGGGTTGATAACAAGGATATACAAAATACTGGTGGAACTCCACAGGAAGAAAACATCCAACCCCATCAAAAAATGGGGCAATGAAATATATAGCACTTTTTTTAACATCTCCAATAATATGGATGAAATTTAAATAAATATTAGTGATAAAAACCAATGCAAAGGCTACATACTGATTTTTTTTTTTTTTTGGTTTTGGTGTCACACCTAGCGATGCACAGGAGTTACTCCTGTCTTTGTACTCAGAAGTTACTTCTGGCAGTGCTCGGGAGACCATTTGGGATGCTGAGAATTAAACCTGGGTCTGCCATGTGCAAGGCAATGCCCTACCTGCTGTTCTATTGCTCTAGCCCCTACATACTGATTTTAACTGTGTAAACTTCTTGGAGTGGAGGTGGGAAATGTAAAGGAGACAAGAGAGATCAATGATCTTCAGCTTTGGAGTAAACAAGGGATTAATAAATGGGATATAAATATTTGTGTGACTGTGAAATATTTGTGAATATTTTAATAATTGATACATGCCAGTATGCATGATTGAACACTTTAAAAACAGATATCAGAAATGAAACTTAACCAACTATGATTTTGGAGATTGCTAGCTATATATATATATATATATATATATATATATATATATATATCAAAGAAGGTTGATTTATTGCAAAAATATACTACTATATGAGATAGTGGGCAATAATTGAAGCTATGAATATGAGAGTTGGGAATGTATGATCCATCTGTTTTTCATCTTAATTTTGTTGTGAATTTAAACTTCTTAAAAATGTGTTTCACTAATATATAATCTAAAGCAATAAATAAATGAAAATATTTGCAACACTTCTACCAAACTATTATTTAAATATATGAGAACTGGAAGCCCACGAAAATGTGTGAGTGTGATAAAACGAACATATTATGCAAACAGGAAAGTTAGCAATAAAGTACTAAATACAATAAACATATCCATTTGTTATTACTCTTAGGAAAAATAAATGCAACCAGAGAGAATAGGTAAAATTAAAAAAAAAACTATGTTAATGGCAAGCATGCATAAGATGTGAAATATGCCAATTACTCAAAAATTGTTGGCAGATATATAGATATCATTGTGTTAAGCTTTTTTTTGTATAAAAAGTGCTATTTTCCAGTCATATCCCAAGTTATGCAAGCTCTCCCAAACAAATGTCACTCAAAATGTGCTGCATGTATAAAAATGATCAAAGCACTATTCACACAGATTGATATTGTAGAATGTAAAATTAATAAAACTAGCATTCTCAGGCAACAGAACAGTATAGATAATGATAAACTATGTAATAAAAAAAATAGTTGGCTCTCACAAATGTAATATGTACTACATTATAGAAACAAAGCAGAATTCTCTATGATGTAGTTGTGTTTCTCCTAACCATTGACTAATTCCAGGTGCCCTTAAAACTTCAGTTGCACAAATCAATTATGTAAAATCACAGTAATTTTTCATGTAGATTATGTTGTCTACACATATTCTCCTGTATGCTTAAAATCTTCTTTAGTTCACTTGTAGTAATTAATGCAATACAATATCAATGTAATGTAAAACATTGGTATGGAACTATGTTTAACGTAATAATCACAAGAAAAGTCTCAGTACGTGCTCAATTTAGATGCAGTCATTTTAGACCTAACAACATAGTGTTTTGACCTTTGAATACTGAATGACCCCGTCAATTCTAATGATATTAATCTTCCAAGTTTATTTGTAGAAACAATGCATTGAATTTTCCCTCTCCCCTCCCTCCCTCCCTCCCTCCCTCCCTCCCTTCCTTCCTTCCTTCCTTCCTTCCTTCCTTCCTTCCTTCCTTCCTTCCTTCCTTCCTCCCTCCCTTCCTTTCCCCCCTCCCTTCTTCCTCCCTCCCTCCCTCCCTCCCTCCCTTCCTTCCTTCCTTCCTTCCTTCCTTCCTTCCTTCCTTCCTTCCTTCCTTCCTTCCTTCCTTCCTCCCTCCTTTCCTTCCTCCCTCCCTTCCTTTCCCCCCTCCCTTCTTCCTCCCTCCCTCCCTCCCTTCCTTCTTTCCTTCCTTCCTTTTTACTTTGTATTTATTTTTCTGCTTGACACAAACTGCTATTTTTCAGAGCTTGCTCCTGGCTCTGGGCTGGAGCAATAGCACAGCAGGTAGGGCGTTTGCCTTGCATGCGCCCACTCGGGTTCGATTCCTCTGCCCCTCTCAGAGAGCTTGGCAAGCTACCGGGAGTATCTTGCCTGCACGGCAAAGTCTGGCAAGCTACCTGTGGTGTATTGCATATGCTAAACACAGTAACAAGTATCACAATGGAGACATTACTGGGTCCGCTCGAGCAAATCAATGAAACATAGGAGGACAGTGCTACAGTGCTACTCCTGGCTCTTCACTGGTTGTGATCAACCCCAGTGGAAACTGAGGCACCATTAGTCCTGACTAGAATTGAATTTGGTAATTTGGTCAATTAATAGAAATAAGGTTTATAGATAAACAAATTCTATTAAAAAACTGAGCAATAGTTATTCTGTAGGATAATTTTCTTCTAAAATTGCTTAACATCTATAAAAGTTGTGTTTAACCTTTTTTTCTGTATAAATAAAACTGAACTCTCTATATCTAGCTATCTATGTATGTATGTATTTATGTATGCATGTATCTATCTATCTATCTTTGTAGTTTGCTTCTCATATAGACGTTATTAAAATAACCACACATTAAAATCAGATAAATCTGTAGGTTAGATTATGATTGTAGCAATAATATGAAAATAATTTAACATGTCCCTTGATATTAAATCAGACAAAACTTACGTTTAAATAAAGCGAGGAGAAACAGAATTGTCACCACCGATACTAAGCTTTTCAAGAAAAATATATTTACCTATTTTTGAGATAAAGCTGATTAGTTGAGTAATAGGATTGCTATTCAGAAGTCCTGAGTAATGTGATATTTACTAAATGTTCAAGTGGAAACTGAGTTGATTATGCATATTGTTCTCAAGAAGATGCCCAGGCAACTGATATAAATAATTCAATTTCAGCTGGTAGTCTAGGTAATAGATTTTGGTGTATTTATCATATTAATAAGTATTGTTGTTTGTCAATTTCTTTATCTGTATTACTTAGGAATCATTTGTATTTCTTGAATTTGATTTTAAATATAGTTTTTTTTTTTTCTTAATCTCACTGGCTTGCTCTATTTACAAAAGTTGCACTTTTCTTTCTGGATTTTGCTTTCTTAACTGTTTGGATCACTTTTATTCATTAAAATCTATCGGACTTTGTTCAATAATTAATAAATAGCCAATATTTTGCTTAGTTCGCTTTCAGCATTATCCATTGAATTTACAGCAGTCTTTATTAGTTGTTACTTACCCCAACTAATGAGGCAGAAAGTATTCTTCATTGCAAGTATTAAAAAATATCTTATGTTTTGGAGCACAAACAAGCATCAGAGCTCTGGGAATTATTTTACTTCCAACTTTCATAGTGTGCCATTCTCACACAAGCATAGGTTTCTTTTCCAGTTTGAACTTCTTTTGAACTCCAACTTTTGTGTGATGCTTTCATTACTCAATTTCATTTGCAAGTACTAGCTGTTTACGATATTCTGGTCCACAGTCTCTGACTCATAAATTCAGTTGAACCACTTTGCCCTTGTCTTGATTCTCTCTGTATGCAGCCTAATAACTCCAGGCAATAAACTGTAATCATCATAGGACTTACCTCTTCTATTTTGATTTATCAAAAAGTGTTGTTCTAAGTTATCTGTTTTACAGTCTGAAAAACTATTTTGATTTATATAGTTATTTTATTTATTTTATTTGTGCAATTATTAATTTGCTACCCGTGACGTGCTCAATATGCCAAAAACAGTAACAAGTCTCATAATGGAGACGTTTATGGTGCTCACTCAAACAAATCAATGAACAATGGAGGGACAGTGCAGTGCAGACAGATTTATTTGCATGGCGAAGCCTGGCAAGCTACCTGTGGCACATTCAATATGTCAAAAACAGTAAAATAATGGTCCTCATTCCCGACCCTGAAAGAGTCTCCAACATCTTTGAGAAGGATGAGCAAGGAGAGGCTGCTAAAATCTCAGGACTGGGACGAATGGAGACATTAATGGAGCAAATTGATGAACAATGAGACGACAATGATGCAGTGATACAGTGAACTATTTATTTATTTATTTTTGCCACATCTAATAGCCTTGCTCTTGGCTCTATGTTTAGGGACCACTATGACAGGGCTCAAGAGACCTTATGGAATACCTGGTATCAAACTCTGGGCCTGCTACAATCAAGGAATGCAAACTAGCCACTCTACTGTGGCTCCATCATATGAAAATTATTACTTCACATCTCTGTCTAAGTTTCTATGTACTCAGTAGAAGGAAAAATAATATTCCCTGTAATTCTAAAATAAGAGTGGCCATCATGTTTGGTCTATATTCTATTTTCAGGCAACTCGAACGGATCCTACCAGCACCCTTTACTTGGTGTTCCCTTCTCTCTTTGAGCTGCCTTTTCCCCTCAGCATGTGAGACCAAGCCATAGAGCAAACCTTCTGGTCCTTATTTCTTATCTGGTCCTTATTATGGGGTGTTAATCTCCTATTCTGTTACTTTATATTCCACCAATGAATGCAATCTATGTTTGTCCCTCTTTTTCTGACTCATTTCACTTAACATGGTACAATCCATGCTAATCCACTTATATGAAAATTTCATGACTTCATATTTTTTTAACAGCTACATAGTATTTCATTGTGTAGATGTACCAGAGATTATTTAACCAGTTATCTGTTCTTGGGCACTCCGGATTTTTCCAGATTTTGACTATTGTAAACAGTTCAGCAATTAACATACAAGTGCAGATGTCATTTCTACTATACTTTTTTGCCTCTCCGGGATATATTCCTAGAAGTGGACCGAACACGATGACCACTCAATACCTCTATTGGAAACCACAATACCCAAAAGGAGAGAGAGAACAAAATGGAATGTCCTGCCACCGAGGTTGTGTGTGGAGGGGGATGGAGTGGAGGGGATGGGTGGGAGGGATACTGGGATCATTGGTGGTGGAGAATGGGCACGGGTAGAGGGATGGATATCCAATCATTGTATGACTGAAACACAAACATGAAAATTTGTAAGTATGCAATAGTACCTCACATTGATTCACTAATAAAAAAATTTTAAAAAACCCTTCCATGTACAGTTACATTTAGACACATTTTACTGTGGAGAACTAGTCCATAAGCTGGTCTAATTGATGAGTACTCACTCTTACTAGCCTACTTTTATAAAATATCACCTTCCTATATGTTCTATTCAGTCTTTGTTTCAAAAATTAGTGTTCTTAAAATTGCTTAAGAAATATACTAGTATTCATATTTGAATAAAAGATACATACAATAAAAATACATACAATAAAATATTTCCCTTTAAAAATACATACAATAAAATATTTCCCTGCAAATAAATAAATAAATAAATAAATAAATAAATAAAATAAAGAGTAAATTACATTTCTGAGGATGAAGTTTTCCTCAAACTTTGAATTCCAGGGATATTCCTGGAAACAATGATGATGCTTACGGGCTCCAGCGTCACACTGTTTGTGAGATGGGAGCCTCTGAATGCACTTGGGTATGATCAGGGGTTGGGAATAAATCCAGGATTGATCATGTAAAAACCATGTACCTCAGCTCCTCAGTGACTATCCAGCACCTAGAATATTTTATTTTTAGACTTGGGGGAGTTTGGGATATTGTGGGAACCACATCCAGCAGTATTCATGGTTTACTTCTGACTAAAATTGAAAATAAAGCGTGCAGTGCTCAATTACTGAAAGCCAGGGATCAAACCAGGGTCCACCACATGCAAGGCAGGCACATTTACACTTGTTTTATCTCTCCCATTTATTCTTTTTGGATAGGGGTTTGGGTTGGGTTTCGTTCACATCTAGCAATACTCAGGGAATATTGGTGTCTTTGTGTTGAGAAATGATAAACTGTTGCTTTGCAAGTAACCATTCGTGGTGTCAGGGATTTGAATAAGTGTATGTCTGACAGCCACATGCACGATGAGTGCCCTGTCTCTTCAAGGCCCTGAGAAATTTATATCAATCAAATATATTTATTTATACAATAATCAAAAATATATGCATCCTGATTATTGACCTTTACCTAATACAATGAAAATAAAACTAAGTCAAAGTAATTTATAGCATACATTTTTTTCTTAATTGTCATCAGAGCATAATAATACAGATTACATGTATCTGAGGGCTGGAGTGATAGCACAGCAGGTAAGGAGTTTGCCTTGCACGCTGCCAACCCAGGTTTGATTCCTCCATCCCTCCCGGAGGGCCCAGCAAGCTACTGAGAGTATCCCACCTGCATGGCAGCCTGGCAAGCTCCCTGTGGTGTATTTGGTATGCCAAAAGCAGTAACAACATGTCTCACAATGGAGACATTACTGGTGCCCACTTGAACAAATCAATGAAAAATGGGAGGACAGTGCTACAGTGCTACATAAATATTCTTCATAAATTAATACATGGACATAGAATATTAATCCTTTCTTCTACTCCTTATTTTAATAAAAAATGATCAAGCTTATAAGTGAATAAAGTATTAAAGAGAGCTTTGGCAGCATTTTATATTCAATAATGAAACTACATTGTAGTGAATAATAATAATATAAATGGTTAAGGGTTGCAAATTAATTTTATTTAATTTTGTTAAAATTTAACTTAATACAAAATTTGAAATGCTCTGTTTTCACTGTTTTTTGAACTTAAATTATGTGCATTGCACTATATTCTAGTCACCATTTTACTTTCCTTTAGAAAAGCCAGACAAAAGCTTTGAACAAAACTCAACAGGAGTCTGTCACAAACTTTCAGAATCCTGCTGTAATCCTGGATGAGTATCTATACACATTGGACTGAAACTTACTTCCCTTCAATATATGATATTAATCAAACAGCAGGATTCTGTAGACTCTTTGCCCTGTTCCTGTATATCATCACTGAATTTCACCCTGACCTAATTACTGCTATAGTACAGGTCAAAGTTTTATGCAAATCTCATTATGAAGATAATTTCTGAATCCTTGATGTTCTGTGATATCATTATAAAGGAGAATTATACAATTAAAAAGTTTCAATGAATATTTTCTTTATAGTGATGCCACATCCTTATTAGGACCTTACTGCATATAAATTGAGTGCGTTGTCCTGCCACATTTTTCAAGCAATATAATTAAGTAATCAGTCTAATATTTATAAAGTATTCTTCACTGAACCACTGATTTTGTTTATATACATCATGAACAAAACTTTGTTTTGTTAAATGTTAGTTTAATCATTGATTTTTTTCATATATATCATGAATGTTTTATTCATTTTTTTAATTTTAGGAAAAATAAATGGGTTCAATTTTGGATTTATTTCATAAAGATATCTAGTAAGCTGCATTCATAACTGGATTGATTATAATAATTTTTGCTATAAAATATTTTCCATTGTAAATCAATCATCACTTTTTAAGATTGCATGCAGTTCATTATTTTAAACATACATCTAGAAGTTATCCTCATCATCCCTGAATCTGATGCCAACCATAAATAGTATACGTTCCTTGATGTGCAGTTTGATAATTTGATATGTTGGTTGTAATAATTCTGTTAAAATTCAATAATTCAAAATAATCAGATTTTATTATAATCTGCATTTTAATATAAATTTCAACCATGTTAAATGTTCTTTGATCCTAAATAAATTAAAACTTAAGCCACAATCTATTACTTTAAGTATCATTGTGTACTTAGGCTATTTTATAGATATATTACCACGGACAGAGAAAGAAATCAATGATTCTTTTGACTAAGCATCCTAAATAATTGTGTCTTTCATAGTAACAGAAATATTCATGAGTTTCTGCATGCCAAATTTTTATTAATCTTTGTTTAAAAATACTTTTCTTAGAAAATTTACATTCAATTTCATAGAAAAATAAAGATCTCCGTAAAACAGTATTTTAAGAGCTAGATTATTCTGAGTATCATTGAATATCGTTTTGATGTGAAATATGTTATCATTTTCATTTTATATTGAATATAGAGTAGTGAAAACAAATTTACTAAAAGGATTTATGTGTGAGGAAAGTAAAATCATAGTCTATTAAGTGAATAAATTTTAATATATATATAACATAACATATGTAACATAGACAGTTACACCCACCAACTGCCGTGTAACCCCAACAGCAGCCAGGATCCAGAGATTATCACACCAAGCTCCCAAGAGCATGACCTCATTTGCGGCCGTGCAAATTTTTATTTAATTTTTCAGGGTACCTTAAATATCCCACCCACACGGCAGAGCCTGGCAAGCTATCCATGGTCTATTCGATATACCAAATGCAGTAAAAAAAAAAAAAATGGATCTCATTCCCCTGACCCTGAATACGGCAGAGTCGAGAAGGGTGTGGAAGGAGAGGTTGATAAAATCCCAAGGCAGAAATAGGCTGCCAAAACAAAGAAAGACAAAAATGATTGTCTGTACTTTCAATGCATGTACGCTGGCATCTGATGCATCCATTGAGGACCTAATGGTACAAGCCTGAAAGATCAGGTACGACATCATTGGTCTGACCGAAACAAGAAGACATCAATCACATCATGCCATTTTCGACACCAGAGAAGAACTGTTCCTTGGAACATGTGACAAAAGAGGCATTGGTGGTGTTGGTATCCTTGTCAACACGAACTTAGCCATGAGCATTGATTCATTTGAAAGCCTAGCAACCCGAATCGGATTATTACACTTGAATAGATGTGGCTCACTGCCGGCAGTTGCTACCTTTGTTGTCTGTGCATCAACATCCAATTATGGTGAAAGAGAAATTGAGAAGTTCTACATGGAGCTGTAGAAGTTCTATAAAGAAGATCATACCTTCTACAAGATCATTGTCGGTGATTAATGCCAAGATAGGACCAAGAAGATCGGCCAAAGAACTCCACATTAGGACCCATGGTCTAGAATGGAACACAGAGGGTGACAGACTGTCTGAGTTCATCATGTCAACCAAGATGTTCCATGGTAACTCACAGTTCCAAAAAGCTGAATCTAAATCTTGGACATGGGAGTCTGCTGGTGGACAGTTCGACAATGAAATAGAACACATCATATTCAATTGGCGGTTTTGCCTAACCGATGCTGCTGATGTCCCAAAATTCCAAATGGGATCGGACCACCGTCTCCTTAGTGCAAAATTCTACTTCACAGAATGGGGAGAAAAGAATGCAATGTTTAAGAAGAGAACTCCCAGAATGACCACCAACTGGGAGCATTTTGGCTCTGTTGCAGCAACATGGGAAGATGCCGTCATTGACAACATTGATGAGGAATACAATCGAATGATTCAACACCTCCATGATTGTGCGAGGAATGCCAAAAGAGAGATAACTACAAAAAAAACCGCCTTTCTTTGAACAGTCTTGAACTTATTCACCAACATGGCTTGGCACATGCCTCAGGCAACCGCAAGCAAATGTCCGAGCTGGCAAAACAATGCAGAGAAGCCATCAAGGATAACCTCAAAAACAGGAGAACAGCGGTGCTGGTAGATGCAGCAGAAGCCGGGAAAAGCATTCATAATGCCCGCCCGTCCTTCACCAACTTCAAGACCAAGATGACTGCCCTCCGACATCCTGAGGGATCTATCACATCTTCTAGAAGAGCAATGGAGAATATTACGCATGACTTCTACTCAGATCTCTTTAATAGCCACGTTCACTTGCCCACATACCACATTCCACACGATGGATATATTGTTCCCAATGTTCTCCCTTCTGAAATTCAACACGCCCTCTCATCGGTAAAGAAACAAAGAGCACCTGGCCCAGACAAGATCAGACCTGAACACCTAAAGAACTTACCATCAGTACTCATCAATACACTGGCTCGGCAATTCACACGCTACCTGTCTGAATGCAAGTTTCCATCCCAATGGAAAACCAGCAAGACTGTACTACTATACAAGAAGGGAGACATCTTCGACATTGGCAACTATCGCCCAATCTGCCTATTGTCTGTCATCTGCAAACTGTTCACTCGAATCATCCTAAATAGGATTAACAGAACACTAGATGAAGGACAAGCATGTGAACAAGCCAGGTTCTGAAAAGGATTCAGTACCATCGACTATATCCACATGATTACTAAGCTCATTGAGGTTTCTCAGGAGTTCAAGATGTCTACTTTCATACTTTGTTCTTTAAAGAAGGTATGTATAGAGGGACTTCCTCTCTGGAGAAACCCACGTTCTCTCTTGAGTACATTCTCTCCTCTCCTTTCTCTCTGTCTCCCCTGCAAGAACTTTACAAGCAAAATAAGTTTTAACATAAACAAACAAACAACACTGAAAGGAACAAAGATGTCCGTCAGCGTGTGAAGGATGAATAAAATGTCGCACATCAAAACAAGGAGTATTTTCAGAACAAAAATGAAATACACTATCAAGACATAAAACTATGACAGTAACCAAATGTATATTACAAAATCAAATAATGCACTATGTCTAGGCTATTGTACAATTTTAAATATATGAAATTCTAGATAATGAAAAAGAGGAAGCTGGTTCATTACTAACGATTAGAGAAGAGAAAGAGAATTTACACAATTCAGTGGGGGAAAAACTTAATAGAAATATTTTGCCTCAAGATGTAGTAAACAATTATTTGATGTCAAATATAATACATTAATGAAATAATTATTCTCCTTCTAATAAAGTTATTTCCATATACTTATTTTTTAAATGATACTTAAAGAAGAATATATTAAATATTATCTTTATAATGGGCTGGAGCAATAGCACAGCGGTAGGGCATTTGCCTTGCACACAGTCAACATGGCCGACCCAAGTTCAATTCCTCTGCCCCTCTCAGAGAGCCCGGCAAGCTACCAAGAGTATCTCGCCCACACGGCAGAGCCTGGCAAGCTACCTGTGATTTATTCGATATGCCAAACACAGTAACAATGAAGTCTCCAATGGAGACGTTACTGGGTCCACTTGAGCAAATCAATGAACAATGGGAGGACAGTGATGATCTTTATAATAGTATTTATATCATCAATATCTACTTCAACTTGAATATGTTTGGAAATTTTTGATTAAATCTATGAGACAGAAATATAAAGTGAAGCATAAGATTATGCAAATTGAAAGGGAATAAATAAATTAAGCTGCTAATTTACAGATCATATTATTTATCACATAAACTTTTTATAAAAAATCAAGAGAGATTAATGTTTTAATTCTTCATGGACACAAGATACAAGGTCAATTTGCAAAAGATAAATATACATAACTGATTCTTAGAAAACATGGTTCTGAAATATCATATTTACGATTTAGGATAAATTAAAAAATTTAAAAGAAGTGAACTCTAAAAAAATGAAAATCATTTAAATTTAAATAACAAAGGAAAAATAGAGATAAAGAGATTTAAAGAATTAAATAATTCAGTATTATCTAGATATTATTTTGTATAGTTAATACTGATTCAACCTAGTCCTAATCCAATTTCATAGGCACCTATGGAAATTAATATCTTATTCTAAAACAGTTCTGAATATGTAAGCAAAACTTTAACATCCCAAATAACATTGATACAAAAGCAAAAATTTCATGACACCACAGACCCCTTTCAAAACTGCTGTCGTGGTCTTTTCTTTCTTTCTTCCTTTCTTTCTTCATTTTGATACAGGTATCTCCCAAACACTGCAAAGGTTGTCAGTGGAAAATCCCTGTAATTCTTTGCCAGAAAGCTACTGTGAGACACAAGCTATAGAGGCAAGCTATTGGTTTTAGGAACTGCACTGGGTCTGCTAAATTCTAGGCATGCGTCTTAATTTTAGCCCTATCCTATGACTGTTTTTTCTTTCTTTACTCTCTATTTTTCTCTTTTTATTTCTTTTTCTACATTTTTTCTTTATCTCCATCTTTCCCCCCTTATTCCTGACTATGTTCTCTTTTTTTTCTCTCTTAATCTTTCTTCCTCTTGGGTATTAGCCCAGAGACTCAGATTACTGCTGAACAAAACCCATCTTTATATATTAATAAAACAGTAGATTATGAAAAGAAACAAATAATGTTATCAATTAGTTTTGATAGTCACTAATGCAACTCAATGGTAGAGGAAATCAATTTTTAACAAACAGGCTGGAAAAAAATTAAGGCTTCTTAATGGGATAGTATATCTTGATGCTCAGTAGCAGGTTATGCATATTAACTAATTTTTTAAAAAAATAATTATGTGTGAGTGCTACCACACTAAAATTCCCAAGAGAAGAACTTTGAAAAGTTGGGGTAAATGTAGATTTCTTTTTGGGACAAGCAAAAAGCAAGCATATCACCAGCAATAAGTAATTAGAAGATTTTATTTCTAGTCAATAAAATATACCAATAATAAGATAAAAATGTAAGCCATAGTGAAAACAATAGCAAAAATTATAACAATGGAAAATAGCAGTAAATTATATACATTCGCATTAATCAGAAAAATAAAATTGATAGTATAGTGAAATTTGTCAGTTGATATTCATCTGAACAAAAGTAATTATGAATAGTATTACCTATCTTTCTGTTAAAGGAAGAGTATCTCTTTTAAAGATACCTATTTTCTACTTTACTTTTTTCTGGGTTGTATTTTTTGGTCGCTGTATTTGGTAACAAAGTTGATAAATGTTGTGGACTATAAGCAATATATTTAACAATTCAGTCAAACTGAACAAGAAGTCTTAATATATAATATCACTTGGAAAAACATGGATATTTTTTAAAAAAATTTTGTGGTGGGGTTACATCTTGAGGAGGTCAGGGTTTATTTGTGGGTTTGTACTCAAGAATCACTCTTGGTGGGCTCGGGGACCAAATAGGATGCTGGGATCTATACACACAAGGCAAGCACCCTGCCCACTGTACTATGGATTCTACCCCTCAAATGGATATTATTTAAATGTACAGCTCTTTTTCATCTTTATCATGACATTATGCTACAATAAAGTCACATTCAATTTAAAATCTCATAAGTAAGATCTACTGATTGGGTATGCTTATTTTTGCTCCTGCACAGAATCATAATAGAGTATGGTATAAGTATTTACTGTACTCATATCCTTTTATACCACCTTAAATTAAAAAATATAATTCTACCATTGTCACAAACGGATTACCTGTATTTTATATTTTGAGTAAATTAATATAATCATATACTTATCTGAAAAAGAACTATTCTGACATAAACCAAATCTTTCATTTCTTAGTATATATTCAATTATTCATATTGTAGTCATGTTCAGTATGGTGTTGCTATCTTCTTTAAGATAAAAATATGTGAATAGTCTACAAGCAATGCAATATAAAATTCCCTATAGGAGAAATGCTACAATATGCAGGGTGCCTGATCCAAATTTGACACGACACCTCTCTGAACGCAGCCAAGATTGGTTACTGAGTGCAGAACCAAGAGTAAATCTTGAACACTATTGGAGGTGGCAAACAAACCACACAAAAACAAACAAACCAAAAAGCATAAGCCATATACTCCCATGGAAACTGATAAAATTCTTATTATGAATACCAATCTATATGCCTATGAAAAATTGAAAAATTATAGGTACTCTTTCTCTTGTTCTACATATTTCAAGAAATGCAAATATAAATAAGACAAAACTAGCTCTAGATGTTGAAGGCATATTTAGGAATAAATGAACTACAAAGTAGGAAGTGGGAAGTACCAGAAAAGCTAGGCAGATAAATTATAGTGAACACTTTGATGGAGACATTGTACTCTAGATAAGGTGATTATTTTCTCCCTCACATTATGTAATGGGATTTCATCTCTATGAAGTCGCAACCTTTGACTTCAGTGTTGAAACATGCCATGGCAGTACTTATTATGTAGTCATCTATGTAGGAACACTTAGCAGAGACCACCAGTTCACTTCTCATGAACTAAGGTTACACCATAAAGATTTTGTGTCACAATTGAAATGAACTAGATTTGAAAGAGTTTTAGAGGTGAAAGGTTCACTAGTAAAGTCCATAAATCTTGCAAAAGACTTACTTTCATGACACAGGATTTTTTAGTATTACTAGTTTATAACTTAGAAATGAGAGACAGCCTAAGAGTCAAATGTCACTAATAACTTCCATTTTCTGTATCTTGAGGAAAGAGGAATCTGACTGATATTCAATTGGCTGCTTTGGGACTTGAGCTTTTCCAAATAAGATTCATTATTGTAAATGGATTTCTAGAATATAAGTGAGAAAATTAAGATATGTCTTACATTGCACTGCCCTTTTGGATGATGTATTTGAAAAATCTTTGTACTTAAAAATACATATTAATTTTCTTCTAAACTTTGAAAAGTATAAGGACAAAATAATAATAATATTTTAAAACACATTTAAAGTTTTGGGGCTGGAGCAATAGCAGAGTGAGTAGGGCATTTGCCTTGCATGAGGCTGACCCAGGTATATTCCCAGCATCCCATATGGTCCCCTGAGTACTGCCAGTGGTAATTCCTGAGTTCATGAACCAGGAGTAACTTCTAAACATCACTGGGTATGACCCAAAAAAAAATGTTTAAAGTTTAGAAAACCAAAGCAAGAAATATAGATATGATACTGAAGTGAATCAAATAAACAGACACCTGAAATTATATGTAATATGTTTCCATCTCTGAAATAATAGCTAAATTAACATGATACTAAGTATTCACCATATATATATCCAATATATATCCCAAATACCAAGTTATCTTTATTATTCCACTAATTAATGAACAAGAAAATGTATTCTTTCTTTTTGTAGCAAGAAACTTCTGTCTCAAGGCTTTCCTCTAATTAGTTTCATTGTATGTCCACATTAATAGAGCAGTGCTTTGAGGATAATGTGTTAACAAGTGCTTGGGGAGGGTGTAATTTAAATGTATTTCCCCATAAGAAATATTAACAACATTATGTAAATTTTATGGATTATATAATATATCTCTCTTTGCATTACATTTCTCAATAGCTCTATACATATTTAACTCAATATTTTATTTCTCAGAAAAAATAATCTTAATTATACATAATTTGAAAAGATCACTCCCCTGTTGAAAATGTCTTTCATTTTCTCAATACCAAGTGAATGAAGTTTAGATCAAAACCAAGTGAAATGTATCTTCAATGATCTGACTAAAAAGATGTATTTTGGATTAGAGTATTGGATTTAAATTCTTTTTTCTTGGTAGCACTGTTCTATCTCATGGAGAGTCAATCAATTTTTTTAAAAAAGGATAATGTGTAATATAGATAAAATGTTGCAAATAAATGAAATCATGAAGTTTTGTTATACATAGATGGACTTATAGAGTATCATGTTGAGTGAAATCATTAAGAGGGAGAAGGAAAGAATGATTACCATAATTTGTGGGATATAAAAAAAAAACATAGTATGAGAGCAATACCCAAAGTCGGGTATTACTTTGTGTATTACGAGGGCCAGGAGGATTGGTCCATAATAGTACGTTTGCCAAAAGTTGTTGGGAGGGCAATTAGGACAGAGAGGGGAACAGCATGACAATGATAATTGGAAATGATCTCTCTGGACAAGAACTCAGTGCTAAAATGTGGCAGAGTGATATACTTGGTAACCTTCAGTAACAGCATTGTAAACCACAGTGTCTAAAAGGAGGGAGAGGGAGACATAAAGAGAGAGAGAGAGAGAGAGAGAGAGAGAGAGAGAGAGAGAGAGAGGAGGAGGAGGAGAAATACGTCCCATGGAGGTAGGTGCGGGTGGCTTCGAGGGTAAACTGGGGACATTGATGGTGGCAGAAATGTACACAGGTGAAGGGATAGCTGTTGGAACACTGTAAGACTGAAACCCAGTCCAAAAAAAAAAACCCTTTGAAACTGTGTTACTCATGGTGATACAATTAAAAAATAAATAAATAAAACTATTTTTAAAAAATATTTCATAAATAAACATGCAAGCAAAAAAATAATTTCTCTTGCTATGTACCACTGATATTAAAAGTAGTAACAAAAATTTTTACAAGGTCTGGAACAATAGCACAGCAGGTAGGGCATTTGCCTTGCACACGGCCCACTTGGGTTTGATTCCCAGCATCCCATATTGTTCCCCGAGCACAGCCAGGAGTAATTCCTGTGTGCAAAGCCAGGAGTAACCCCTGAGCATGGCAGAGTGTGACCCAAAAAAGGCAAAAAAAAAATTTACAAACAACGAAAGATGTCCATGACTACTAAAGACACTGCAAGAAGCACTAAACAGTCGAGTAAAAGATAAGAAATGCTACTTAAAAACAGCAATATACTCAGAAAGAGTTTGCATATAAAATTATAACAATAATGGTTACTTTGTTAGGGTGGATGTACAAAGTAAATATTTTTCCATATCTGAAATAGCAAAAGGGATACACAAAAACTCAGTATTAAGTGATAATTACCACTTGCATTGAAGACTTAGCATGCAGGGATTGGGACTCAAATCTATGGGTCTCACATGCAATATCACTGTATCACTGTCATCCCTTTGTTCATTGATTTACTCGAGTGGGTGCCAGTAACTTTTCTAATCATCCCAGCCCTGAGAATGTTGCAGCCTTTCCTTACTCGTCTTTCCCAATGCTGCCATATTGGAGGCTCTTTCAGGGTCAGGGGAATGAGACCCTTATTGCTACTGTTTTTAGCATATTTAATATGCCACAGGTAGCTTGCCAGGCTCTGCCATGCAGGTGGGACAATCTGGCTAGCTTGCCGGGCTCTCTCAGAGGGAGGGAGGCTATATCTATATCTATATCTATATCTATATCTATATCTATATCTATATCTATATCTATATATCTGTATATAGATATAGATATGCAATATATACTAAAATTTCTTAAGCTATCACCCCATTTCAATAATAGAGTCTGAACTTGAAATACATTTGCCTTGAACTTAAAGGATTATATTATAAGAACTTTATAGATAAACTTTATGGTGATATCAACATGAATACAGTAGAGCATGAGAACAATAATAACACTCTACTAATTAAATGAAATACCCATCAAAATTCCCATAACATTCTTCAATGACATGCCATACAAACAGCTAAAATTTGTAAGGAATCATAAAACTTCCCAAATACCTAAAGTAATTCTGAAAGTGAGAGTATTATGGAGGCACTGCATTCCAGGATTATAAATTGTAGTATAAAAATCAAGTCATTGTGGTATTGAATTAAATCAATTTCTCATCTCAATAGAATATAACTGAAAGTTCAAATATGTACTCGCAGTGCATCAGTCAATTTATGACTAAAATATGAAAACATAAAGCTGAGGAAAAATATTTTTTGCATCAAGACAGAGAGAAAGGGAAGGAGACTGTATGTGGTGTCCAAATAGAACCCTGATTGCCCTTGTGCAAGACAAATGCCATAATCACTGTACTATATCTCTAGCTTCTAAAAATGACTACATTATCGGTTTGCTTGGGTAGGGGGCACACCTGATGGTGTGCTTCGGAGACATTACACCATGCTCAAAATCAAAACCTAGGTCTGCTGCATCCAAAGAAAGCACTTTACTTCTGAACAATCTCTTTACTCCCAATGCATCTCATTTTAATCAAAGTAACTGCTAAAAATATAAAACAGAAATTTAGATTTTAAAAGCAAATGTATGATATTAAAGGGAAAACACTAATTAAGAACATAGTTATCCTGCCTTTTTAAGGCAAGGGCATGTTTTAATCTCTCCATTAAAAGTATCAGTAAACTGAAGGGTAGTACAGTAGGTATGGTGCTTGCCTGGAGCATAACCAATCAGGCGCCCTGAGAAGTGCTGGGAATTATTCCTGAATACAAAAACAAGATTTAGTCCTGAGCACAGCCACGTATGGCCCAAAACAACAAAAATGTTACAATACCTAATAAACTGCCCACCATGCAAAAAAGAACAGCCTATTATATGAGATAAGGGTCTGAAGAACTTTTCAGAGCAAGATAAATGCAGATTAAATTTAAGATAATTCAATCTCTTGATTGTAAGTAATAGCATAAGTATAGAAAAAGGAATTAATGAATTCATGTAACATAATAGCAGAGATAGCCCCCAAAATGTAAAGCAAGACAAATTTGTGTCCAATGTATTAATTGGTTTTGGGACATATAAGGTGCTGCTCAGGGACTCTTCCTGGCTATAATCCTTTACTGGTGAATGTGAAATTATATTTGGTGCCAAGAATTCAAACTAGTGTCTGTAAGATACTTCAACCCCTGGAGTAGTTACCTCTCTGGATCCGTGGAGACAAGACTTTTGATTTTAACTAGAAATGTCTAAAAAAAACTGTAATGGAATAGAATATTTTTCATAATTGAGTTATGATAGAGCAATAAAACTGGATTATAATGTATTTTAAGTAAAAACAATTTAAAATGTCTAATATGATAGTTAAATTACTTAAGTAGAGGGCCAGAAATTGAACAGTACAGATATTACTGCCAACCCCAGTTCAATTTTTAGTGCCGATGTGATTCTCCAAGAGCAGAGCCAGCTAAGCACAGAACAAGTATGTGCCTGAGCACTACCAGGTATGACACAGATGTATGCCATTCCCTACCCCTCGTTTTACTTTTGTTTGTTTGGGAACCATACCCAGTGGTGCTCAGGACTTACACTCTGCTCTCAGACATCATTCTTGAAAGGTGTGGTGATCGTGAAGTGTGCTGAGGATTAAACCCCAGTGAGACTCATGCAAGGCAAACTATTTTACTGCACTGTAACTCAGTTAACTCCCCCATTTTTCAATACACGTCCTTTATTGCAAAAGAAACTAACGCAAATAATGTTTGATGTGATAGCACAGCAGGTAAGGCATTTGCCTTGCACGCAGCCAGGATGGCCAACTCGGATTCGATTCTTCCACCCCTCTCGGAGAGCCAGCAAGCTACTGAGAGTATCTCGCCTGCACAGCAAATCCTAGAAAGCTCCCTGTGACATATTCAATATGCCAAAAACAGTAACAACAACTCTCACAACTTGTTGTGAGATGTTACTGGTGCCCACTCAAGCAAATCGATGAACAATGGGAGAACAGTGCTACAGTGCTACAGTAGAGTCAATGTCAATACAATGGGGCAAAGATAGTAATTTAAACAAATAGTACTGAAATAATGGCACATCCTCATGTAAGAAATATATATCTACGAACATATTATACTTCATGAGTGGATAAAAATAAAACACTAAATAATGCAAACCAATGAAAATGCTAGAAGAGAAATAGAAAACTTTAGTGCCCTTGAGTATGGTGATTTATTTTTAGAAAATAAATTGCAAGGTATAATAAAAAAAAAGTTGGTAAATTGAGTCACCGACATTAAATCATTAATCACTGAGTAGTCATGGTTGATTAGCAGAGAAGTTAAAGAAGGAAAGAATATTCACAAAATACTTATCTGATGACATACCTCCACTACCTCCACTACCTAGCCGGCACCATGCTCCAGGCCACTTTCCAGACCATAAGATACATCATATTACACTTAATTCACATCTTTCAAGATTACCACACCATATTTCATGGGGTTCAAATATGGTTTGAACCATGGGAACACCTGCAGGGGTGATTAGAGGCTGCCTTAAAAGTCTGTATCCCTCTCAAAGAACCTGGCAAGCTACTGACAGTGTCCTGCTTGCACGGCAGAGTCTGGCAAGCAGTCCATGGCATATTCGATAATCCATAACCAGTAAATACAATGGGTCTCATTCCCCTGACACTGAAACAACCACCAATATGGCAGTGTTAAGAAGGATGAGGAAGGAGAGGCCGATAAAATGTCAAAGCCGAACTAGGCTGCCAAAATGAAGAAGGACAGAAATGAATATCTGTACTTTCAATGCATGTACACTGGCATTGAATGCATCCATCCAGGACGCGATGGTGAAGCATGAAAGAACAATACGACATAATTGGTTTGACTGAGACAAAAAGGCATCAATCACATCTTGCCAATTTTGACACTGGAGAAGAACTGTTCCTCGGAACATGTGACAAAAGAGGCATCATTGGTGTCAGTGTCCTTGGAGAGAAGATAGAGCAGGGCGGCAAGATGGACAGCAGAGAGGCTAGCAAGGGGGAACACCTGCTTGAGAGAACCTAGGCCCTCCATAACATAAATTACCTCTATGGGTTAAACTTCCTTGGAATAAGCTGCTACTAATACAAAAAAAATGAACTTGGTCATGAGCATTGATTCATTCGAATGTCTAACAACCCAAATTGGACAATTACACTTAAATAGATGTGGCTCACTGCAGGCAGTTTCTATCTTTGTCGCCTATGCGCCAACATCCAATTATAAAGGCCCTCCCGTTGATCGTCGATTTGCTTGAGCGGGCCCAGTAACGTCTCCATTGGAGACTTTCTTGTTACTGTGTCTGGCATATCAAATACTCTCGGTAGCTTGCCGGGCTCTCCGAGAGGGGCGGAGGAATCGAACGCGGGTCGGCCATGTTGGCCGCGTGTTCGCCTTACACGCGGCCAACATGGCCGACCCGAGTTCGATTCCTCCGCCCCTCTCGGAGAGCCCAGCAAGCTACCGAGAGTATTCGATATGCCAGACACAGTAAACATCCAATTATGGTGAAGAAAAATTGAGAAGTTTTACATGGAGCTGGAGAAGTTCTATAAAGAGGTCAAAAGAGGACAACACTTTCTACAAGATCATTGTTGGTAATTTTAGTGCCAACATAGGACCAAGACGATAAGCCGAAGAACTCAACATCAGAACCCAGGGCCTAGAATGGAATGAACAGAGTGCAAGACTGTCTAGTTCACCATGTCGACCAAAACCATCCATGGTAACTCACAGTTCCAGAAGACCGAATCTAACTACTGGACATGGGAGTCTCCGGGTGGATGGTTTCACAATGAAATTGATCACAACATATTGGATCATTTTTGCCTGACCGATGTTGCTATTGCCCAACTTTCTGAACGAGTTCAGATCACCATCTCCTTCATGCAAAATTCTACTTCATGGAGCAGGGAGAAAGAGCTACAAAGTTTAAGAAGAGAACTCCCAGAACAGCCACCAACCGGGAGCTCTTTGGCCCTATTGCAGCAACTTGGGAAGATGCCATCATTAACAACATTGATGAAGAATACGATCGACTGGTTCAGCACCTTCATGAGTGTGCGAGGATCACCGAGAGGGAGATAGCCACAAACGATGCCTGTCTTTGAAAACTCTCGAGCTCATTCACCAACGAGGCTTGGCGCAAGCCTCAGGGAACCGCAACTGAAAGTCTGAGCTTGAAAAATAGTAAAGAGAAGCATATTGAATAAGTCACAGGTAGCTTGCCAGGTTTTGCTCTGTGGGTGGGATACTCTCAGTGCTTAACGGACTCTCCTAGAGGGGCGGAGGAATTGAACCCGGGTTGGCCACATGCAAGGCAAACACCCTACCCGCTGTGCTATCATTCCAGCCCATAAGTGACAAATATCACATAAAAATGTTCTAGATCATGTTTTTAAAAATAAAAATTAAAGCAATAGTAAGTTATTACAAATCTGTTACAAATGAGAAAATCTGGAACACTGATGGGAAGCATGCTAGTGAATATTTTTTAATTTGAACTCTTACTTTCCAGATGGTGATTTGAAATAAAGTGGTCACTTTAGAAGGTGGTTTGACACTTTCTCTAACACTAAGTAGACTCTTACATTATATTCTAGTAACAATGCTTCTTAGTAGTCACAATTGAAAATGTCAGTGCTCTGAAGGAGCTACACATGGGACATTATAGCAGATTTACTCACAATTGCTATATATTGGAAACCAAGTTGTACTTTAGTAAGTTAATGGATAAACTGCCATATATTGAATTAGTAAAGCAATATTACTTAGCATTAAAAATTAATTATTTATCAAAGCAAGAAGAGACAAAGAAAAATCAAATACATTTTGATAAGCAATAGAACATATCAGAAATGACTAAAATGATTCTGAATATGAAATTCTGAAAAAAGAATATTATAATTAAATGCTGTATACCACAGTTTGAAAAACTCATATAATAGTAGGTAGGACACAAAAGAATTTTAAGAAATCAGAAAAAAATTACATTCAATACACACACACTCACACATATATAATACTTTGTTATACATATTTATTCAAACATATATACATATAAAATTCTAAAATTATTCCTAAAGGTAAATTAAGGAGTTTGGAAATTGTGATATGTTAATGTAGACTACCTGTAGCACAAAATATAATGTTCTGATGAATGATGTAGATAAAGCTGGCTGGGTACTTCACATGTGGAAGTATGTACTATAAGGATATTTCAGTAATTTTGATCCTATTGTAGATATAAATAAATATTATGAAGGTTTAAAAAATAAAAACAATATACATATACAAAAAATGCATATAATATGACATGCACTAAAAACTACTATTTTTCACCTTATATAATGAAAATAATAATTAAATATAGACAGTAAATATAACAGTAAAAAGAAGATATAATTATCTGCATATTACTGTGTATATTGCTTAAAATTTAAGATGTAATTTCTTCCCATGGTTGCAATTATTTAAAATTATGGTGATAAATTAGTAAAATAATATTGTGATATACTACCTCTATCTTAGCTTTCTCGTCAACATATCAAAATTGTAATCATATATAAGAATTCAGGCATAAATGTAGTGTCTTTTAGTGATGGTATGATTACTGAAATTCATGTAAAAATGGCTCTCATTGCTTAGCTTTTGAATGTGCAAATAATTTAAATGGGTGCTATGAACACCTCAGCCAATGAAAGAAAGAAACAAAGACTAAAACTAAACTACTTTGTGAATCTTCTTCGGAAGGGAAGAATCACAGTACTGAATAATCACTTGGTTAGAGAATTAAAACCCCGGTATATAGTTTGGTTAATAATATAGAAATAGTCAAAAAACTGTTGTCTATAAAAGACAAAGTCAAAATGCTTGGGTTTTAATATACTACATATTGCCAAAATTGTTCAGAAAAGTTTTATAAATGTATTTCTTGACTGAATTAAATAGAACTGTATGATTACATTGCTCAAGAATGATACATATAAAAGATAACAGAAAGTTTTGAATAAAATATTTCACATGAAATATAATATTGTCTTCAAAATAGTTATTAACAGAAACATATGATATTTGTTGCAAGGCATTCTTAGTTACAAGAAAACAACAGAAAATATAGAGATTTGCTTACACAAGTCAATAAATGCTATTAAATGAGAATTTGGCTAATTTTCTCATACACTAAAGTACTTCTGTGGCCTGAGAAACAGTCCTGTTGGAAAAGAATTCCCTGATCCTTAGCCCTAGACACAGAACCCTGACCAAAGAGCCATTAGTAAGCTTGAGCACTGCAGATGTGGCAGAAAACTGATTATGTTTTATATATTATATACATTGTTTAAAAGAAAACTTAAATACCATAAAATTTATTTATTAAATACATGTGAAGAAAATGGAAGCAACAACATAAGGTTGAAGATATAATTAATCGCCCAGGTATCATATTTAATATATAAATAAATAGCGGAGAATGACTATTGAAAACTGCAATATTACAAAATGCCTTTAATAACAAAAATGGGACAAAACATGTCACTGGTGTTTTTTATATTTTAATAGTATGAGATTATTTATATGTGAACTATCAAAATAATGTGTTAAACATATAAAATATATATATATTATTTTGTAGTGACAAAGAATAAAGCAAAGGCTTATAAAGGCAGATATGTGCTCTACTGCTCTGTAGCATCATCGTTCCTGAATATATTCTTTAAAAAAGAAAACCACTTGATTGAACAGTCAGTCACAAAGATGAATTGGAAATTTATTTGCTAAATAAATCAAAAACTTATGATCGCAGCACAAAAAACCTTGATCTGAACTTTCCAAAAGTAAAGGACATGTAATGACTGATTACTGTCTAATCATACCTGGCAACAAACCCTGGTCAAAACTTTCAGTAATCCTTTATGTCTAGACAGCAATATTCAATAATTTCTCTATTAGTATTATCTGTTTATTATACACAACAGACTAAGAATATTTTCAAACTACGTTTTGCCCCTTGCAGTTGGATTGAATTTATTGATTGGAAAAGAGCATACTTACATAAAATGTTCTGTATTCTGAGAGAATAAATATAAATACATCACCCTTCTAAACAGTAAATGAGTAAAAATCATTGTGTTAATATGGCTTTAGAAATATTTTATACTTGTATTTTAATAGACCACATTTTTTAGAAGGGATTCATAGTTGATAACTAATAGATCACAGAATCACTTTTTTTTTTTTTTTTTTTTTTACTTTTTGGATCACACCCAGCGATGCTCAGGGGTTATTCCTGGCTCTGTACTCAGGAATTACTCCTGGCGGTGCTTGGGGGACCATATGGGATGCCGGGGATTGAACCCAGGTCGGCCGCGTGCAAGGCAAACACCCTACCCGCTGTGCTATCACTCCGGCCCCACAGAATCACTTTTATATCTACAAAGCATTATGCTGATTTCTTCAATCTGTTGATTTAATATTTCAAGTGATTTCTGTGAAAATTGACTATTTCTGAATATTTGCCCAGGAGTGAGCCCTGGAAACCCTCAAAGGTGACACATACAATAACGGGTTTTGGTGTTTGGGATTGCAGAATCAAGTCAAGCATCTTAACTCCTGTATTATTTCTCTGTCTTTCAATGTTTTTTAAAAAATTATTATTACCTGTAAGATGTTTACTTAAGGAACAGCACATATATTTAAATTTATATATATAATTAATATTAAACATTAAAGCTCATATGCTTAATTAAGTCAAAATTAAATCAATACTACATATTTATAGTTTAGACAAATATTTATAGTTGGTTGGCAAATGTCAAAAAATGGCAAATAATAAGCTGGGTATTTAGGGATATATACACATTTTTTGTAATCTACAGTTTTTATCTTAGTGATGCACTACAGGAGGTAACAAAATGTTATAATGCATTGCTACTCCAATAATCAATACAAATAAAAAATATAATGCTTTATATTTCAACAAATATATCAATGAATTGCAAAACTTGAAGTTCTGTAAGCTGCGCATTTATACAATCTTCCTCAATAAATATTTCAAAATAAATAATTTAAATAAATTTGCATAAATTTACCATCTTTTTCTGTAGATAATTATTCTAAATGGATTAAATATTTTTAATATTATCTTGTTTGAACTATATGGACCCTCAAGTATTAAAAAGTATAGCTCCTTGGAGAATGATAACTTGGTGTAACAATGCTATTGATAAGAGGGTCCTGCAGATACTTTATGTTTATGGTATGAGATTATTATTAAAAATAATTATCACTCACACTGTATGACTGAAACCTAATCACGAATAGCTTGGTAAGGGTCTACCTCACAGTCATTCAATTAAAAATAAATAAATAAATAAATAAAATACATTAAAATGGGCTGGAACGATAGCACAGTAGGTAGGGCATTTGCCTTGCACGCAGCCAACTGGGGTTCAATTCCTCTGCCCCTCTCTGAGAGCCTGGCAAGCTACTGAGAGTATCTCACCCACACATCAGAGCCTGGTAAGCTAGCCGTGATGTATTCAACCTGCCAAAAACAGTAACAACAAGTCTTACAATGGAGACCTTACTGGGAACTGCTCAAGCATATCAATGAACAATGGTAGGACAGTGCAGACAGTGCAGACAGACACTAAAAATAAAAAATAATAATTGTCACTTTTAAACATTTGAATATCCAATCAAATAATGTCATTTAAACAATGTTTTAATATATAGTTTTAATTTTATTAAATCTGAAATGTTTATTATACTTGGTGATTTATTGTTCTACTTCTAGGTATACACTGTTTGTGAATGTATTCATGAGAATTAGATGAAAAAATATCACTATCACTATCACTATCACCCTGTTCATCGATTCGCTCGAGCAGGCCCAGTAACATCTCCATTCGTCCCTGTCACGTGCTAGAGTAGCCCAATGACGTACTGGGGGCTCCTTCAGGATCAGGGTATGAGAACCACTCATTGTTACTGCTTTTGACCTATCAAGTACACCACGGTTAGCTTGTCAGGCTCTGCCTGGGCGGGATAGGGATGCTCTCGGTAACTTGCCGGGCTCTCCGAGAGGGATGGAAGCTTTTGGTGCAGCCTCTAATCACCTTTACAGGTGTTCCTAGTTAGGCATATAGGCAGTTATGATACTCTCAGTAGCCTGCCAGGTTCTCTGAGAATGAGAACTAGAGAATAAGAGGTCGCGTGACCACATTTGTGCGGGGGCTTGGTTTTAGAGTCTCTGGATCCTGGCCATTGATGGGGTTACACGGCAGATGGCGGGTGTAACTGTCTAGCTACTGGAAGGTGGGGAGCTGGGTGGAGGAGGCCCAGTCCCGAACCAAGCAGGCTTGGAGATTTCAGCCCCGGGTCCCACACACCTGGGTTCCTCTGCCAGTTCCTAGTCCAAGCATGTGAAGAGTGGTCTCAGTATGATTTTGGCTGGGTCCCGGAGATCTTCAGCTGGTGGGGCTTTGCTCAGGGCAGAGAGGGAAACTCAATCCACCCTCCACCAAGGCTGGTGAGGACAACCAGGCACGGGGGCAGGAGACTCTTCCTTGTTCTCTTCCGGGAGCCTGGTTTTATAGTCTCTGGATCCTGGCCATTGATGGGGTTACATGGCAGTTGGTGGGTTTAACTGCCTAGCTAATGAAAGGTATTTTTAATATATTTTTCATATAGCTAGTATATGAAAAACTATAGTCAAGGCAAAATATTTACTCTTAACACTTATAATTCAATGGAATAATAATCCTGACATAGGCATTGCTCTTCATATAAAAGAATAGGTTCAATGAGATGCAGTCTTTTTCATGCCAATCAGTAATTTAATAGCACAGCTAGAAAGGAACACCAATTTCTGTCACTAAGTCAACAGCCATCAAATATTATCTTAGGAGAGTTTGAATATCTGTATGGCACCATATCTTACAGCTCTTTCTTGTGCACCTACACCTTATTTTACTATAAATAAAACATTCATTTATAGGCTTTCAAAGGTATGGGTTGTTATGGCATATGTCAGAGCTGTTTAGTATGAATAGACTTTTTTCATTGAGAAAGGAAAGGTCAAATAATATTTTTAATTTTTATTTGTGAGCCACATCAAGCTGAACCCAGGGTTTATTGTTGGCTCTGTGCTCAGTTAACATTCTTGGAAGTTCTCAGTGGAGCATTTAAGGTGAGAGGGAACAGACTGGAGATAGTTGCGTGCATGTAAGAATCTTAGAATCACAATATTCCAGGCTCTTAAATTTACAGGCTAATTAGTCTGCTTTCACATATGAATACATTATTTTAGTCCTCTTTAGAATATTATTGAGCTTCTATGTTCTTTATTCTGTGCTTTATTTTGAGTATTCAGGGTAAATAAAAGATATTCCCTGCTCTCAAGGAACTTGTACTTTAACAAGAAAAAAAAATCAATTGTCCAAATAAAACACAACATAGTATAATAGAAAGATAAAAAAGAAATAATTTGCCCTAAAATACATGATAAAAAATAGACAAGAAAACAATCATTAGCAGTTTCAAAATCAGTCTGAAAACAGGTGGTAACTTAACCTGCAGAACAGTACAATGGTATTTCTAATCAAGAAAACTCTGTCAAGAGTAATGTACACAAAAGTTATGTTCCATATGTGATATTTGGAAAATGAATTCACCATTACATGGTTATAAGGGAAACTAAAGAGATGGCCAAATCTTCTAAAAAATTTTTGAAATCAGACAAATTGTGTAAATACAAAGCAAAGCTAACCAAACCAATAGTCACTTGGATATATTAACAACTATTTCTATATCATTAGAAGAAAAATCCCTTTTAATTTTTATATATGAAGAAGAAATAGATTCAGAAAATAAAGATAATGATGACACAAAATATACAATATCTTGATTATAAATTAAAATAGCTAATATAAATTAAATTTCTCCCAAAATTTAATTCTAAATTAAATTTAAATTTAATTTAAAAATGTGAAGGGAAGAAAAAAATTCATAAACTTAAAAAATAATGTTTTATTTATGTTTAAACTCTAAGTAATCAAAAAGTAATAAAATACTGTAATACCTTATAAATTCTAATTATTATTTGGTTAGGCATATAAATGACAAAACGTCTGTACATTTTAATATATAATTAATAACATAAATGAAATTAAGATAATTCTGTAGAGTAAAAGTAACTATGAATACAATTAAAGGTCATCTTACTCAATACGAGATTAAAAAACCCACACGCTCTACACATATGCAAAGAGTTATAACCAAGTTATATGGTATTTCACATATCTCAACTAGGAGAATACAAACAGTAGAATGAGGTGTCAGAATGATAGAACAGTGTGTGGGGCATTTGCCTTGCAAACAGCTGAACTGGATTAAATTCCTGTAACTTCATATGGTCCCCCCAGTCCTGCCAGGAAGATGACTGAGCAAATAACTAGGAGTCATTCCTGAACATCTGTGTTGCACCTCCTACCAAATCACTGCCCCCCACAAAAAAATAAAAGAAAAATTTTAATGAAAAACAGGCCAACAAATCAGATACTTTACCAAAGTAGACAAAGGTGTATAATATACATATGAAAATGCTAATTACTACTGATTGTCAAGCAAATACCATGAAAACAACTATGAAACACCATTTCACATTCAAAGAGCTCAATATCAAAAAAGGCAAGAAACACGTGATTGATGGTATGTGGAGATAAAAGAATTCTCATACTCTGTTTCAATGGAATTAGTTGACCTCCTGGGCATATGCCACAGGAAGACATCAAAAAGATAAATTTAAAAGGATTTATTCTCACCTATGGTAATTGTAGCATTATAAAGCAATGACAGAAAAAAAGTCTACAAGAAAAATTAAAATCCAACCCTATCAACAAATGCATACCAACATATGCACACCAACAGATGCATATGAGATATTCTGAAATTTCCTCAAAGAAGAAATTCAAATAGCCAAAGGCCATGAAAAAGTGCTCTGTAGCACTAATCAGGAAGATACAATTCAAAACAATAAGATATTAACTTAAACCAGAAAGAATAGCACTCACAAAAGAACAATAACAACAAGCAAGTTGTTGAGTTTTGGTATAGATATTGTTCATTGCTGGTAGGAATGACAACTGGTCAAATCTTTTTGGGAAGCATTTGGATTTGAGCTTGCGTTTGACTCAGTAATTACACTCCTTAGAATATACCCAAGGTATCCAAATGCACATTGCAGAAAATACATCTGCATTACTATTTTCATTGCAGAACTATTCACACTAGAGAAAATCTGGTAACAACCCAAGTGTCCAAGAATGGATAAAGAAACTGTGGTACATATATACAATGGAACGGTACTCAGCTATTCACAGATCACAGATCACAGATCATCCTGTTATTCGTCGATTGCCTCGAGCAGGCCCCAGTAACGTCTCCTTCATCCTAGCCCTGAGATTATATTCAAGGCTCTTTAGGAGAATGAGACCCATCATTGTTACTGGTATTTGGCATATTGGGTATAAACGGGGAGTTTGCCAGACTCTGCCGTGTGGGCAGGCTACATTCGGTAGCCTGCCAGTTTGTCAAAGTAGGAATGAGATGTCATAATAAAATGCGGCCATGCGGTTCCGGGAGCTGGTTTTTATAGTCTCAGAGTCTTGGCCGCTGATGGGATTACACGGCGCCAGGGGGCCAGTCTCCTGCCCCCGTGCCAGGCTATTCCTCGCCCGGGCCCTTGGAGGGGAATGGGTTGAGCTTTCCTCCCCGCCCTGGCCAGGGCCCCGGCAGCCGAAGACCTCCAGGACCAGACACCACCATGCTGAGACCACTCTCCGCGCACCTGAAGGTACCGGCAGAGGGACAAAGCCACGTGGGTTCCGGGGCCGAGATCTCCAAGCCTACTCGGATTGGAGTCGAGCATCCTCCACCCAGATCCTCCAAATTCCAGTAGGCGGGGGTCACACCCACCAACTCAGCTATTAGAAAAAATGATAACAGTCAATATTCTGCTATATGGTTGGATATATAGAGTATCATGTTAAGTAGAGTAAGGGAGAAGGACAGAGAGAGAATGAGTTCTCTCATGAATGGACTAGAAAGAATATTTGTAGAGGATTAAGAAAAGTTCAAAGGTGATATAAACAAAGACCCAGGTAGTTGGTCTTCAGTAGAAAGTTTGCCATTGTATTGGAATGGGGGTTTAGTTAGGAAAGAGAACATTAGGGCAATGTGGAGAGGAAAAGTGACTGCCTATGAGCAGATTGGTGGAGAGGAAAAGTGTCTGACATTGAGGCAGATTTTGGGGGGTTGGTGGGAAACTGGGAACATAGGTGGGGGGATGCAGACATTGGTATAGGGATCAAAGGCATTGGTATTCAAATGTTATTCACCTGAAATTTTATTATAAAAACTTCTTCGTAATTCTGCCTTTCATGATTCAATTAAAAATTTATAAGTTTAGAAAATGAACTCAGAAATAACAATATATAATTTTTAAGATAATTTAGAAATAGCATAGGCATGCATATGGCATTTTCATAACTTTGTTAATTGCTGAATTATTTATCACGATCATGATCATCCTGTTGTTCGTCGATTTCCTCGAGTAGGCACCAGTAACGTCTCCTTCTTCCTAGCACTGAGATTTTAAAAGAGTCATTTCAATGCTCTTTCATGATTACAAGAATGAGACCCATCATTGTTACTGGTATTTGGCATATTGCATATGACATGGGAAGTTTGCCAGACTGTGCCATGCGGGCAGGATACTTTTGGTAGGCTGCCATGTTCTCCAAAGGAAAAATAAGATAATAAGATGTCGCTTCAGGGTGCTGGGTTTTATAGTCTCTGCATCTTGGCCATTGATGGGACCAACCTGGCGCTGGCAGCAGCTGGTGGGTGTGATGCCTACCTACTGGAAGATGGAATGTCTAGGTTGAGAAGGCCCAGTCCCAATCTGAGTAGCCTTGGAGACCTGAGCCCTGGGACCCGCATGCCTGGGTTCCTCTGCCAGTTCTTTCATGCATGAGGCCCGTCTGGACATGTGGAGAGTGGTCCCAGCACGGCCATGGCTGGCTCCGGGGGTCCTCAGCTGCTGGGGCTCTGCTCGGGATGAGGGGTGGAAAATTATTTATAATAGACAAAATTTGAAAACAACTAACCAACCTAACAACATGGGTCCAGAGCTATAGTACGGTGGGTATGGCGTTAGTCTTGCATGCGGCCAAGCCTGATTCAATTCCAGGTATCCTGTTATACCCCAAGCACTGCCAGGAGTAATTCCTGAGTTCAGAGTCAAAAGTAACCCCTGAGTATCACTGGGTGTGACCCAAAAAGCAAAAAATAAAATAAAAAGAACCTAACAACATATGTGTGCATACAGAATTTCTGGTATATATACTAAATGGAATACTGTTAACTATGACAAGAGATGAAATTTTGCCATTAATACAACTAGGATGGTATTCATGGATGCCATGATAAGGGAAGTAAGTAATAAAGTAAAAGAAAAATATCATATGAATTCACTCATGTTCAGTTAAAGGGATTAGACAAAATTTCATAGCTTATTATTAGAAAAATAAAGAGATTGGACAATTGACAATAGAAACAAATTCTAAGATATAATTTATACCTGGAACTGAAAATTCTGTCAGGCACAAGAGGAGGAGGTGACCATGAGATAATGTTGGATGATCTTGACACAAGGTGGGATGGTTTTGACCTGCATCACTATAAGTGAAAACATTTATTTCATTTTTTAAAAATATGATGCTTCATAAAAATGAATGAAAACCTCTATGAAAACCATATGACTATAAAAAAAACTATAATGTGATAGGGTACAGTTGGGCTGTCTAAGAGTTAGGTCACTTGGGCAGCCATCCAAAGTCTCACAGGCTGGCTACTGATTCAACACAATACCGATTCAATTCAATACAACTTCCTTACCCTACAGGCTCCTAATAGGTAAGGTATTGCTTTGACTAAGATCTTAAGGGCGGGCAGTTAATAAGTGCATAAACATTAAATAGGCAAAGAGTCAGAAGCTGGGGTATTTCACATGGCATAATTTACCTTGATTTTAAAATAGTATATAACATTGTATATCCCTACAATTTTTCTTATAGCCTACATAAATAAAATAGTTTTCAACCAACTTGATAGTGACTATCTCGACAGTGTTTGCATTCAAAACCCAAATAATTTGTATGATTTTGCCTTTTCAAAATCAGAAAACTAATAACAATAACTATTCTTCACCAGGTATAGAGATATTTTTAAATATGGCATTTTAACCTTTAAGGTTCTCAAATTAGAGACACTAAAAAAATGAACAAAGATGAAACATATTTTTTGAAATTTGAACTGTTTTATATTTCTTGAGACAGTATATCATTTAAGACGTTAAAACACTCTGCTTCCTGTCAAATAGAAAAATCAGGTTGTTTATTTGTGGATATTAATAATTTCTATTTACAACTTAGATTATAAAAAATTTTGTGTAATGCTTCATAATTGACAAGGATGTGGACATAATCACAAGTTTAGACAAAAAGTCAGTTAATAATTTTACTTCGTTCAAATATTTGAATATCTTTAAGACTCAAGTTAATGATCATATATGAAGAAATATATTTGTTCTTTAATCACTTCTATTGACACTAATAGGGCTGGAGCAATAGCACAGCGGTAGGGCATTTGCCTTGCACGCAGCCAACATGGCCGACCCGAGTTCGATTCCTCCGCCCCTCTCAGAGAGCCCGGCAAGCTACTGACTATCTCGCCCGCACGGCAGAGCCTGGCAAGCTACCCATGATGTATTCGATATGCCAAACACAGTAACAACAAAGTCTCCAATGGAGACGTTACTGGGCCCGCTCGAGCAAATCGATGAACAATGGGAGGACAGTGACAGTGACAGTGACATTGACACTAGCAAATGACAGATAGAGGACTGGCATTTTCTTCTTAAAAATTAATTTTTTATGTATTTATTTATTTTCCTTTTTTTGGAACCACAGTGAAGTATAAAGTTACAAAGCTGATCATGATTGGATTTCAGTCATGCAATGTTCTGACACCCATTCTTTTACCAGTGTACATTTCCCACTACCGATGCCCCTAGTTTCCCTTTCCCTTCCTGCTGCTGCTTGGCTCTATGACAGACATATTAACTGTTCAGTGTCCATATTTTAAAAAATATAATGCCCAAGATGAAACAGAGAGAGAAATACATACATACAGACAGAGAGATACAGTAAACAAGAAAGATCAGTACTGGATTATTATTTATAAGATTGGCTTTAGTTTATATCTAGATTACCATTGTTACAATGCTATTTATCATTGTTACCTTTTTTTCTGGCAAAATATCTAGTGTTTAAAGATGAAAGATATTGTCAAATTGGTAGCTTTAGAAATATTATAATAATAAGTTCTAATGAAAATTTAGGAACCCATAAGTAAAATAGTCACGATTATCATTGAAAGCATTATCAACATCATTGCAGGAAAATATTTTATAAAAATTGGTATAAATTATTCAAAGAAGTTCTACAATTTAAAGTTGCCTACTATCTAGTGAGAGGAACAAACAAAACATATAACAAGACATTTTATAGTGCATGTGCGTAGTAGTAAAATCATTGTCATATGTAATAAAATTATATGAATAACCTTCTATTAAATGCAAATTCACTTGTATATTTTTTATCTAATTCATTCTTTCATAAACTATGGCTTAATTTTTATTGTTCTTTTTATTGTTATCCAAATAATATAATTCAGTATATAAATGAAATATTAAAAAGTTCAGTATCAATAAATAAATATTGCCCATGTTTAGAATGAGTAAAAGTTTTTTTTAACATGAGTTTTCTTATATTCTCTCTTCATTAATACCAAACTATTAGAAAACTATGAAAGCAAATCTCGTTATACTATAAGCAACTATTCTACAAATGAACTCAGTTCATTTTACTTAAAAATTCATGTTTAAAGATTCAATAAGAGAATTTGAGTCTTCACTTTGTAATCCTTCAACTCTGTGTCAAAAAGTATCATGCATTATTATTATTATTGCACTAAGTCATTGTAACTGCACAGGCTCAATTGTTCTGAGTGTATCACATAGGCAGAACAGCTGGTTGCCTAGGGCAGAAAAATATTAGAAGAGCAAAGTGTTTTGTGACTATTTATTATGTGAGTGATTACTTGCTAAGAGGAGGAGACATTTTTCATATTGCCTGGGGCAGTAAATATCCTCAAGGTGACATTAGTCTTATTCTTTTAGTAAAAGGTACAAAGCCTACATACATACGTAAATAAACAAAATTGATAGTAGATATATTCTCTATATCAACATTCCTTCTTCTTCTATAACATTTGAATTTAAATTAAAACTATAATTAAAACTCATCATTAGTTAATTATAATATTTAATTAAAAATAATATTTTTACTTAATATTACTGGATTTCTGTGATGTATCTGTAACTCCACATTGCTTAAGGTATTAAATCAGTGATCTTACATTTGGAATTTTTTCTCTCTGGTATTTTAAAATTTACACAGAAAGATGGATTTCTGATTTGACAATGATAGTTCTAGGAACGATTTATAATTCATAATGATTTTATGAAATCTAAATGAAATAAATGATTTTCACCCTTTTGCTTTCCACAAAGTGTAACCAAAATTTCTTTGTGCAATGAAATGTGCTTGCTCCTTAGGAAAAAAGAAAATCAGAGTCTTGAAGACCTGCTTCAAAAGATTGAAAATAACTTCAAGTGAATGTATTTTGATAACTACCTAGCAAATAAAAAACACTTTTATACAAGAACAAAGTGATTGGACAAGAAATATTCCTGTGAATAGTTTACAGTAATAAAGAGATTTCTTTATTCACAACATAAAAATTCAAGAGGAAAGCCAAGTTCAGAACACAGATCGGTCTTAAAAGAGAATGAAAATAAAATTGCAGAGAATGGATATCATTTAAGTACAAAGAACTCATATTAATTAAATGACTATGGAAATTATTGAGAAACTATATTTGATAAAGTATTGCATTAAGATATCTTCACTAATATATCTGTGTGCAATTATGAATGCAAAGAGTATCAATTTAGGAACAAAACAATTTATTTTAAAAAATGTTGCCAATGCCAACAAAAGAATGCAAAAGTACAATATATTTGATCACCAAAAGCAGAATATATTAATATTATAGAAACATGACCCTAAGTATTTTAGACAGTACAATATATGAAGCCTTTTTTTCTATACATCACTAGTTATAATTAGAAAGAACAAAGAAATATCCAGTTTACAAATATGCATTACAAATATACTTATGGCAAGCTTGAAAATATTTTAGATAAATTGCAGTGAAAATAATGAAGAAAAAGACTTAAGTTCTTATTACGACAGATGCTAGCCTGACACAAGATTCTGTTTGATGAGTACCATGATGATGGTGATAGACAATCAATTCTGTCAGTCATAATGGAAGTGATTGCTGATGGATTTTATTGTCTTGGACTCGGGACATCATCTTGAAAAAACTTCTCTCCAGATTGAAATTCTTGACATGTAATCAAAGTTTTAGGAGTACAGAAGAATACTGAAAGAACTGTCACTAAAGAACAATTGCTACCGAACGATCCATAGGATCAGGTCAAGGATTTGTGAAATGTTTACACAAGATGAAATGTCAGAGTTCTAAAAGTATTTATGTGAAGCTGAGAAAGTTTATTCCCAATAATGTACCATTTATATTTGTGTTAAGATAAAGATCAAAGTTCTGTATTGTTCATTAGGCTCTATCACATATTAAATGCTGCCAGAATAAATACAAATCTATCCAATTATAAAACATGTTAATAATTATTTAATAATTTTTCTATATTTTAAGTTATATTAATGTGTTTTTGTCTCCATATTTAATTTGTCTTAAGCAAAAAGAAAAGTATGATCTCCTTGTGAAAACGTAAGTTATTATAGCTACTATAGATATTTGTATGTAGCATTGCACTGTCCTCCCATTGTTCATTGATTTGCTTGAGCGGGCCCGAGTAACGTCTCCATCGTGAAACTTGTTGTTACTGTGTTTGGCATATTGAATATGTCACGAGGAGCTTGCCAGGTTTTGCTGTGCGGGCGAGATACTCTTGGTAGCTTGCTGGGATCTCCAAGAGTGGCTGAGGAATTGAACCCGGCTCAGCAGGGCATAAAATTAAAAACAAATTTTTGAAAGTTGATTTGGTTTAGGAGTCACACCTGGCAGGGCCAGTGTGTGCTTTAGGACTTGAAGGCGCAAATGGAATGTTGGGGATGGAATCCAGGTCAGTTGCATGCAAGAAGGAGCCTCTGCCCACTGTGCTTTTCACTCCAGCCCAAGCCAGCATTATATATATTTTTAAAAGTATACTAGGTAGACCCATGCTGTAGGCTTGAGGCTGGAGACAGAGGACAGCAGGTATGGTGTTTCTTTTGTATCTGGCTGACCCAGATTTGATCCCTGGTCCCCATATGGTCCCTTGAGCCCCCCAGGAGTAACCACTGAGTGCAGAGCCAGGATAAGCCCTGTGCACCACAGGGTGTGGCCCCCAAACCAAAAATAAAGCAAATTATAGCAGCCTGCAGCTCAGTAATGGTTCAAAAAAAAAGTCAATTACTTACCTAAGTTTCTTTTCTACAAAATCTTTCAATGTTTGAATTTCAAGTAAGCCTAACAAATAATGCCAACCGTATTCAAAGCAGCTTATATTATCTTTACCATTTTTATCAAAATAATTAAGAAACATAAATTCTATGTGCACAGTTATACCATTATGGGTATTGTAAAATTTTGTGCATCAATTGTATTAGCCAAACATTGTAGATAACCTCAATGAACATCAAATTAAGAATAGCTAAATAAGATATGGTGCACATAAACAAGGAAATATTATTCTATTCTAACAGGAATGTAACATTTTTCCAATTCTAACAAAGATGGGTTTAGAAGTTAGTGAGAGGCCTTTTTTATCGTATTTACATAATTTTTGTTATGATCTGTTTATTAATCATTTCAATCCTTACAAATAAAAGTCTAATCCATTCTTCCATTAAATGTTTGATTAAAGAAGGCACACAATCCAATAGAACAACTCAGGAAACATGTTCTAATATGATAATTTTTAGGTTCTATTATATGGTTATTTGCTCAAGCGGGCCCAGTAACGTCTCCATTGGAGACTTTGTTGTTACTGTGTCTGGCATATCGAATACTCTCGGTAGCTTGCCGGGCTCTTGAGAGGGGTGGAGGAATCGAACTCGGGTCGACTCGGGTCGGCCATGTTGGCTGCGTGCAAGGCAAACGCCCTACCCGCTGTGCTATCGCTCCAGCCCCGGTTATGTATGGTTGGAAGGTCTTCAGTTAATAAAATTCTTATATAGCTTTAAATAATTTGAACTATTTAATTTTAGCCTGCTTTCAACTGAGGAATTATCAAAATTAGAGTGCTGTTATCTTGATCTTTGATGCATTCATCAAATTCTTTGACTTCAAGCAAACATGATATACTCTATGTAGGTGAACAAAGAGGAATTGAAAGAGCTATACTTGGAATATCACGTTTCACTCAAATGAGAGAAAGAATCCGGAGTTCCGACATCCGTCGATGATCAAGAATCAGGGACACTGTCTGGTTTGCCAAGGTGTCAAAAATCAGATGGGCTGGTCACGTAATGAGATTTAAAGACGACCGCTGGACTAGAGCTGTTACCGACTGGAACCCACGGGATGTCAAAAGACCGCATAGCCGCCCACCTACCAGATGGTCAGACTTCTTCATCAAGATCATGAATGATCGGTTTGAGGCTCTTCATGTTCCCAGAGCGAACAGATGCCATTGGGCTACACTGGCATGTGACAGGGACAAATGGAGACGTTACTGGCACCCGCTCAAGCAAATCGACGACTAACGGGAAGTTAAGTGATTAAGTGATTAAGGTGAAGAAAATTTTTTAAAAAATGACATTCATCAGTTGAAAAAATATGTTCTTTTTTAAAATTAGAGGCCAGAGAGTTATATACAGTGAGTGGGGTATTTCCCTTTCATGCTGCCTCACACATGATCGATTCCTAGCATTCCATATGATCTTATGAGGAGCACCAGAATAATTCCTGAGTGCAAAGCTAGGAGTAGATCCTGAGTATAAATTGATGTGCCCAAAAACTTAAAAAAATGTTTTTAGTTAACATATCGCAAAGTCATATGCCTAATCATAACTGGGGTCTTTGATTATAGAAGCAGAATAAATCGGATTTTAAAGGCAATTAGGTCAAAGAAAAATATCACAAATATTTAACATTTGATTGGATCTATCTTACATTTCAAGGACCAAAATTAATTTTAAGGGGAGTTTGAAGTCCCGTGTTCAGAACTTAATCCTAGCTCTATGCCCAGGGATCAGTCCCGGTGGGGCAAATTGAATTTTATTACAAGTGGTTATACAGAGAGAGTTTAGAGTGGATAACAGTTAAAGTTCTTGGATTATATTCCTGAGGGAATTAACATGTGACTCTGACTCAAGAAGAGAAAATAGTTCCAGTACAGTAGCAGAGGCTTAAAAAAATAACAATAACTTAAATTCATGTAGTTGAATTAATCTGATTTGACAATCACTTTGAAAACTTTGTATGGGCACTAAAATTAAATATTTTAAAGACCTATATCTACTGTTTTTCATACAAAAATATTATGTATGTAAATAATTATTGTTCTCAGTTCTGTGGGGATTTTTTAAATTATCTAGGTCAATTTAAGCTAAAATTTAGAGTAATGGAATGTCTTTGTTGGAAATAGGAATTTTGATTATATTTTGCTGCAAAAATATTTTTCTATATTTTACATGCATTATCCACTCAACTATTCTTTAAGTAAGAAATATTAAGTAAATGCAACAAAAATGTGAAGTTAACAAAATCCACATTCCAATTTTACATGTCTTGGAATCCTCTCAACAAATAATTTCCATAAAACAACAAAACCAACAAACACTGTACTCCAGTTGTTCATTGATTTGCTTGAGTGGGCCCAGTAACGTCTCCATTTTGAGACTTGTTGTTACTTTGTTTGGCATATTGAATCCAGGCTTTGCCATGGGGGCGAGATACTCTCGGTAGCTTGCCAGGCTCTCAGAGAGGGGCGGAGGAATCAAACACGGCTCGACCAGACTTGCTGAATGCAAAGCAAATGCCCTACCACTGTGCTATTGCTCCAGCCCATAAAACAACAACATTAGTATTATTGGATCCAAGAAGAAAAGAAGTAAGCCTTCTATTTTAAAAAAGCATTATGAATCATATCAATTTTACTCTTTGCATTCAGAATATACTAATTTACAAATTTTAAACCCTATGCTATATTTTTAAAAAGACTTATATGAATTACCATTGTAAAGAGTAAAATACTAAAAACTAGCAAAATAGATGTTATTAACATAAATTGCACAAATGTATTCAAACTTGAATGAATGATTTATCACTGCCAGTAGTATTGGACACTAATCCAAGGTGTAAACTAATATATAGCTGGAATATTTTAATAGAATGTTAAATAAATTTTATTTTATTTTAAAAAATAGAATAATGAACTTTTATTTTACTTTTTAGGTTTTGCAATTTTTTTACATGCGATTTATGGGATTCAAGTCAGAAATGCTATAAATATCAATTTCCTTACCTCACCTTAGACATTTAATCTAGAACACTAAAGGAAGGAACATGAGCCACAGAATTTTTCATTATTATTTCATTTTGTATTGCTATGCCTCACTTCTCATTATACTCATCATTTTATATTCTATTCAAATATAAACATCTTAAAAATATGTGAGCAAACAGGAAAATCTCCTGCCATTTTTAACATATATTTAATAATTTTTCCCACTCAAAAGAGAGATTTTTCTGAATACTCTCTTTGTTTCTCAAATTTCTATCTATATGAATCTTACTTTAAACTTTGCCCTTTGCTACTAAGATATTTTTTCAGATATCTTTCTAGGTCACTTTTTGGAGAATTTCCCTTCTATTGCTATGTAACTTGAAATTCTTCATCACTATGCACTTGTATTTTACCAGTTCCTCTTAATAATTTTTGAGCACTAAAGCACTCACTTTGATGACTGGCTATAAATTCCGAACTCATTATATGGTCAAAATTGAGCTCCTTCGATATTGAAATTTTTCTCCTACTGTGATAGCTCAAATAAAATCTGCTTTGCTACTACTGTTTGACATGTGTGAAGTATATTTTCTCATTGACTCCACTAGTTTTGACTTAGCAATTTGGGATTTAAATTTACATAACATATTCCATAAGATGTTTTTATTTTTTTCATCTCTATTAGTATGCCTCTTTATAAAGGGCTAATGCGATCATTTTTAAAAATTTTGGGATGAACCAGTACGGTTTTGCAGTAGGTAGGGTGCTTGTCCTGTATGCAGCTGACATGGGTTCCATCCCCATCTCTGTCTGCAATTCCCAAATGAAACCAAGCCAAAAATCCCGGTTGTTTTTAAAAAGAAAGCATTGTTACATTATACATTATGCAGGATTCCGTGTTTCCTAAATTAAACAACACAGACCCCTAGAGGGCACTTACATGACAGTGGGGAGGACAGTCCAAGCCTTGCAGATAATCTAGGATGTTTTATGTTTGTTTCTCTTAAGAAAGTGTATGTCATTGGTCCCTGCAGTAATGAGTGCAAAGCCAAGAATGACTCCTGAACACAGGAGTGTGGCCCAAAATAACATAACGTAACATTATCATAAGATAAAAATAAATGAATTAAATTTTTAAAAGAAAGATTTCCACAAAAGTACTGTTTGTTTCCTTTTCTTTTCTTTTCTTTTTCATATATAAAGGGGCCTTTGCTTATAAAGTTTGGAACCTCTGGTCCAAATGATAAAGCAAAGGGATTCTGGCAGTTTTTCTCTTATTAATCTACAATAGAATGGCAGGTGAAGTGAGTTACCTAACCATAATAATTTAAAAGAAAGGCATATGGTTCCTGAGTAGTGGCTGGAGTCCAGAATCAACGATTCTAAAATAAAAGGTTATAATAAGGAAAACAAAATCAACATCATCATCAAAAACAACAACAACAACAACAAAAAGTTTGAAATAAAATTTAAGAAAAACTTTTCATATCATAAAGGATAGCATTATGAGTATAAGTGTAAAATGATTCAGCCATTCTCAAAGTCTTGGTGAAAATCACTCAAAAGTCACTCGTAAAATTTTAATTTCTCACTCCTGTATATGTACACCAGAGTGGAGCATGGGAAGAAAGGGGGTTGAAGTTGGATGGGAGGGAAATGAAGGCCAGATTCTGAGATAATTTGGGAGGAAAATGATCACTCTGGTGTTAAGTGCGGTGTTGAAAAACTGCATACCTAAAACTCTACCAGTAGGGTGAAATTTTATTATAGAAATATTATAAATTATAAATCAGGTGACTAAAATAAAAGTATTTGCTTATGAATATACTTACTATTTTAAGTACTTTGGGTTACAATTTGTTAATGACAGATTCCTGTGTATATAATTCCACCATCACACCCATCTTCAGAGTTCCTGACTTCCTCCCCAAAGGTCCTGAAGGCTCCCCACTTTCAGGAACCACACCCCACCTTAGATTCATTTTTTAATCAACTCTCCCATTCTTTTGCCTTTGACCCTTTGTTGTATTTTGTATCTTTAAAAAATGAGAAAGATCTCTATATATATGAAAATATGATTCTATATTGGTAATTTTTAATCTGATTTCATATTTCTATAGCTTCTTTTTGTTAAAAAATTCAAACTATCAAGTAATCTGATTAAATTAAATCTGATAAAATGTTCGACTCAGGTGTTTTTATTTATCCATAGAACTGCATTTCACAACTATGAAAGAAAAAAAATGAAATGTTTCTCTGTTTCCTAGATACAGTCATAGTCCGTTGTAAGGAATGTTGTATGCAATTAATAGAAGTTTCCTAGCTGTTAAATCACTAATGACTGTGAAATTTCTGATAATTATAACATATAGTGACATTAACTTATTATGATTTAATTAATTACATACGGCATATTTTCAACAGTATATTTAAGATTTAAGTAGTACTTGTCCAACATTTACCTGTAAGTTCATATTTATTACCATTATATTTATGGTTAGCAACCCATGACTTATTCAATATGCCAAAAACAGTAACAAGTCTCACAATTTGTTGTGAGACGTTACTGGTGCCCGCTCAAGTAAATTGATGAACAATGGTAGGACAGAACAGGACAGGACAGGATATTTCTGGTTATTGTAAATGTTTACTTCAAAAGTTGCCATCTAATCTATTTGTAAGTTTATGTTATTTTTTAGAACATCATGATTAATATTTATGTTTAATAAATATGTAAAGAAATAACTAGAATATTGGCAATATTTTTTCTTGAAAAATAAACTAACATATTAATGTCAACAATTGCAATGGAATTAAAAATGAAAGTATTTTTGTAGTGGTAGGGTTCACTCTTAACAGTGCTTTGGCCTGCTTAAGGTAACGAGATCAAAACCAACACCTTGCTTTTGTAAGTGTCTGTTCTATCATTTGAGTCAATTCCTGGCCTTTGCTCTATATTTAATTAATACCTTAGAAAGAGCTTTCTGAATACTTTCTTACCTATGTGTCTCATATCAATAAATAAATTGTTACTGAAAGTTAAATATGTAATAGACATGCACCAAGTATATATAAATGTAATGCATAAACAGATACCTAGTACTCACTATCCAAAGTTTTTTTTGAAATCAACCCTCCAAAATGAATTCATTCTTCCAGACTCTTGTCTTTACTGTTTTTGGGTGTAAGTAAGATTGTGCCATGATTGGAAACCTGCCTTATAAGCTGGGGTAGAAGGCAGCTAGGATAGCAAAGGACACTAAGTCAAAGATGGTTGGAGGGATCGCTTGAGATGGGAGAAGTGTGTTGAAGGACAAAATGTAATCATCTCTCAGTATCTGTATTGCAAACCACAATGCCCAAAGGTAGAGAAAGAGAAATAAGGAAATTGCCTGCCATACAGGTAGGGGGTGGGGTGGGATGGGGGGATACTGGGAACATTGGTGGTGGAAAATGTACACTGGTGGAGGGATAGGCATTTAATCATTGTCTGACTGAAACTCAATCATGAAAGCTTCATAATGGCATACCACGGTGATTCAATTATAATAATAAAAATTACTTTATTACATAATACTGCTGTGGAAGAACAAAAATGTTAGATTTTATAATTTTCTTAGATCTAAGTTTGTCTGAAATTTCCTCTTGTTGTATATGCTGCTCCTTGTTAGTCTGAACATGCTGAATTAGCACAGACATTTGGAACAGAATAAATTTGACATCATGAATGAGAAATGCTTCCCCACTGGAGCCCAGTAGAAAGTTAATAGACTTGGAATCAGATAAAATTTGATTTGACAGTCTCTTCAAATTAGCATTTTGTTGTTATTGACTGATTTATTTCTGGTTGAGGGTGGGGTCACACCTAGCAGTGCTAAGGGCTGACTACTACTCTATGCTAACCGTTCACTCTTGGTGGAGCTCAGGGGATCATATGGAGTGCCAGAGATTGAATCCATGGCAGCTGTAAGCAAGGCAAGCTTCCTACCTGCAATACTATCTCTCTGGATCTTGCATTAGTAGTAATTTATGTGTCTCAAGCAAATAAATACATTTCTATATGGGCCACCAAGGATGGGACCCCAGTTAGTCATGTGCAAGACATCTGCCCTACCAAATGTACTTGGTATCCTTATTTACTTTTACCCATGGAAAATATTAAAAGGAGATATATTTTAAAACTCTTGGTGCTAGAATTATTGTTCAGCAAAGCAGCACTGTCCTCCCATTGATCATCAAGTTGCTCGAGTGGACCCAGTAACGTCTCCATTGTGACACTTGTTACTGTGTTTGGCATATTGAATATGTCATGGGTAGCTTGCCAAGCTTTGCCATGTGGGCAAGATACTCTCGGTAGCTTGCGGGGCTCTCTGAGAGGGGTGGAGGAATCGAACCCGGCTTGGCCGAGCCAGTCGCATGTAAGGCAAATGCCCTACCACTGTGCTATCGCTCCAGCCCAAGTAGTTTGAGGGATTTAAAACAAAATATTAAATGAAACAAAATCCTGTGGACAGTTCTAGGAGTGTGACCAATATTAAGCCACTTCTCCAAGTAAATACTTTATGTGAATATTTTTCATAAGGTGAATGAATTTAAGATTTCAAAAGAGACTTTTTGCAAATCATTTAATATATGTTCCACCAAAAAACAAATGTTACAGCTACATGTTTAATAAGGGCACTGCTACCTTGAGTATTATAAAAGATTTATTGTGCAGTACAGGAAGATAGACAGATATATCCAGCAATTGTTTCAGCTCTAAGTGCAATAAATTTTAGGATATTTGAAAGTGCAAGTTATTTGAAAGTGTAAGGTGTTTGAATGTGCTGATTGAAATTGAGAGTTTTTGTTTTAGTTGCTTGCAGTCAACTAAGCAAGATAACCAAGTGATAAGACCACAAAAACATTTACATAGACATGTAGAAGAAGATCTTGAACTTACAAGTAAAATATAAACATAATATCCTTCTTAGTGGCATGGTACATTTTACTTCAACTTAAATCTAGCCATCTAAAATTTTCACTTTCTCTTTCAGGAATATATTTTCCTGTATTGTTTCTTCTTTGTCGCGTTCATTTTTCTCTCTTACCTTCTCAATACCCACCCCATCACACACACACACACACACACACACACACACACACACACACACACACGAGAGAGAGAGAGAGAGCACACACACACACACGAGAGAGAGAGAGAGAGAGAGAGAGAGAGAGAGAGAGAGAGAGAACCACAGATAATAACATACAAAGTCATAGGGCAGGATGATAAAATACTTTCAAACTTTAATCATAAAAAGAGAGATAATAGGTTTTATTTTTATGACTGCTCATGAGATTTTCATATTGATGACAAATATTTGCTTCTATTCATTTTGCTTTCTGGTGATTTGTCAGAGTAGATTTTGCACTTTTAAAAACAATGAGATCACCCAAGCATTTCCTAATAGCTCAATAGAATCACTTTCTCATTTTTCTATTTTCTAAATAATTTTAAACCTGATACCCATTTGAGGGGATTTACCTATAAATGACCTTTTCTAAGTAGGAAAATAACTTTATCTAAAAGCAGGTGCTCTGATTAAGTTGATTCACCAAGGGCAAAAAAAATGCTAAAGTAGTTTAAAGCATTTAATTCTGTAACTTTTCAGAAGGATAAAATTAATCCATTTTCTCAAAATATTAATATACCTTAACTCTTTTTTGAAGAGAGAAGCAATTCAATGTATAATTCTTTTAGACAGCAATAAAAGAAGCTGGTGATAAATACCTTCCCTAGGCACATATTTCGGTCAGGGTAAGTTAGATGTATCAGAGACAGAATAGTGTTAAGTAACTATGCACACTGTCCTCTCATTGTTCATCAATTGGCTCAAGCGGGCCCAGTAAGGTTTCCATTGTGAGACTCATTGTTACTGTGTTTGGCATATCGAATACTTCACGGGTAGCTTGCCATGCTTTGCTGTGGGGGTGAGATACTCTGAGTAGCTGCCTGGCTCTTTGAGAGGGGCGGAGGAATGCCTATACAACATAATTTTTAAAATCTTTGTCCTTTTAAGGCATTCATGGCCTCGCAACCTCTTATTGTCCAGTCCTAACTCTTGGAGAACCTGACAGGCTACTGAGCGTATCCTGCCCATAAGGCAGAGTCTGGCAAGCTCCCTGTGGTTTATTCAATATGCCAAAACCCAGTAACAATGATGAGTCTTATTTCCCTGACCCTGAAGGAGCCTCCAACATGGCACTTGCTAAAATCTCAGGGCTAGGACAAATGGAGACATAACTGGGGCCTACTCGAGAAAATTGATGAACAGGATGACAGTGATACAGTGATAGCTTGCCAGGCTCTGCCATGTGGGCGGGATACTCTCAGTAGCTTTCCAAGCTCTCTGAGAGGGATGGAGGATTTAGCACGACCTCTAATTGCAATTGAAGGTGTTTCCATATTTGAACCCTATCAAATATGGCGCGGTAATCTTGGAAGATGGGTATTGTCTTGTGATGTGTCCGGAAAGTGGGCTGGAGCATGGTGGTGGCTGGGTAGTGGAGGTAGTGCAGGTAGCGAAGGTCTGCTGATGAGGTATTTATCTGGTACTGGTAGGGTGGGTCTTCTGTGTGTAATCCCTGGGTCACTGGAGGTTTGTGGAAGCAGACAGGGCAGGGTAGGGTGGGTCTTCTGGTTTTTAATCCCTTGGTGGTCAGAGATTGGTGGGAGCAAGCAGTGGATCTCTGTTCCCGGGTCCATTGACCCTAGAGTCCAAAGTCACAGAGTTCCACTTACCTGGCTCCATGGGGCTTCATACATGTGAATCTCGGCCTGAGCATCTGAAAAGCATCCTGGACCATGATGGCAGCTGGGTAGTGGAGGTAGTTGAAGATGCACATACACTGGCATCGGATGCATATATCAAGGACCTGATGGTACAAGCACAAAATATCAAGTACAACATCATTGATCTGACTGAGATGAGAAGATATTAATTACATCAAACTGTTTTCGACACTGGAGAAGAACTGTTCCTTGGAACATGCGACGAAAGAGGCGTCAGTGGTGTCGGTGTCCTTGTCAACACAAACTTGGCAATAAACAGTGATTCATTCGAATGCCTAACAACCCTACTTGGACAATTACACTTGAATAGATGTGGCACACTGCTGGCAGTTTCTATATTCGTTATCTATGCACGAACATCCAAGGATGATGAAGGAGATATTGAGAATTTCTACATGGAGCTAGAGAAGTTCTCTAAAGAAGACCACACCTTCTACAAGATCATTGTTGGTGATTTTAATGCCAAGATAGACCCAAGAAGATTAGCCAAAGAACACCACTTCGGGACCCATGTCATAGAATGGAACAAACAGAGCGAAAGACTGAGTTCATTGTGTCGACCAAGACCATTCATGGTACCTCACAATTCCAGAAGGCCGAATCTAAATATTGGATATGGAAGTCTCTCAGGGGACAGTTCCACAATAAAACTGACCACATCATATTCAACCGACAGTTTTGCTTGACCAATGTCACTGTTGTTCCCAAATTCCGAACGGGATAGGACCACTGTCTCCTTCATGCAAAATTCTACTTCACTGAGTGGGTAGAAAAATCTGCAAAGTTTAAGAAGAGAACTCTCAAAATAACCACTAACTGAAAGCTATTGGCACTATTGCGGCAACATGAGAAGATGTTGTTGTTGACAACATTGTCTAAGAATACAATCGACTGGTTCAGCACATCCATGATTGTGCAAGGAGCACTGAAAGAGAGATAGCCACAAAAAAGAGGCCTGTCTTTGAAAAGTCTAGAGTTCATTCGCCAATGTGGCTTGCACAAGCCTCAGGCAACCACAAGCAAACTTCTGAGCTCCCAAAGCAGTGCAGAGAAGCGATCAAGGAAGACCTCAAAGAGAGAAGAGCAGCAATGCTAGCAGATGTGGTAGAAGCCTGGAAAAGCATTCACAAATTCCCTCTGTCCTTCGCCAACTAAAATACCAAGATGACTGCCCTCTGACATTCTGATGGATCTATCACATCTTCCATAAGGGCAATGGAGATTATTCATGACTTCTAGTTGGATCTCTTCAATAGCCATGTCCATCTGCCCACATACCAAATTCCACAGGATGGATATGTCATTCCCAATGTTCTCCCTTCCAAAATCCATTTGACATACTGACACTCCATTTTGTCAGTAAAGAAGCAAACATCACCTGCCCCAGACAAGGTCAGACCTGATCACCTGAAGAACCTGCCATCAGTGTTCATCAATACACTGGCTCTGTCTTCACACGCTTACTGTCTAAATGCAAGATTCCATCCCAATGGAAAACCAGCAGGACTGTAGTACAAGAGGAGACATCCATGACACTGGCACCTATCGCCCTCTTTGCCTGTTGTCTGTCATCTACAAGGTATTCACTCGAGTCATCCTGAATAGGATTGGTAGAACCTAGATGAAGGACAACCATGCAAACAAGCTGGGTTCCGAAAAGAATTCAGCACAATCGACCATATCCACATGATAACCAAACTCATTACGATTTCTCGAGAGTTCAAGATGCAGCTCTATCTAACGTTCATTGATTTAAAGAAGGCCTTTGATTCTGTTGAGACTTTAGTGATCATTGAAGCCCTAACCATACAGAGCATTCAAACTCCATACAACAGGATCCTCCTTGAGCTGTATTACGGATTCACTACCAGGATCTTACCATTCTACAGGGAGGTGATTATTGACACCAAGAGAGGAGTTCAGCAGGGTGATACCATTTCACGGAAACTCCTAAGTGCCACCCTCGAGAACGTCATGCAATGACTGGAATGGGAAGGAATGGGAGTGAAGATATACTGTTGGCAACTACACCACCTCTGCTTCTCTGATGATATCATTCTAATAACACCAAACACCAGCCAAGTGGCACAAATGCTGGCCAACTTCGATGGTGAGTGTGGAAAGGTTGGACTACAGTTGAATCTCATGAGACAATGTTTATGAGAAATGGTTTATTCCTAATGTTCATTCACTCTCAATGAAATAAACATCTCTGAATGCGACAGTTATGTGTACCTAGGTCGAGAACTCAACATGACAAATGACCTGGCACCTGAGTTGTGCAGGAGGAAGAAAGCGGCTTGTAACACCTTCAAGAGCATTGAAGAAATAGCTAAAAGGAAGAAGAACCTCTGGCTCCGGGCACATCTCTTCGATTCCACTGTTCCTCCTGCATTAACATATGCCTCAGAGACCTGGACCCTATGAAAATAAGGATGAGAACTCTATTCGGGTCTCCCAAAGAGGAATCAAAAGAGCTATGCTTGGAGTATCACACTTCACTCAAACGAGAGAAAGAATCCTGAGTTCTGATCTCCACCAGCAATCAAGAATCAGGGACACTGTCTCGATTGCCATGGCATCGAAAATCGTATGGACTGGACACATCATCAGATTCGGAGACAACGGCTGGATTAGAGCCATTACCGACTGGATTCCACAGGATGTCAAAAGACCATTTGGCCGCCCATCTGTAAGATGGTCAGACATCTTCATCAAGTCCCTGAACGATTGGTTTGAGGCTATTCATCTTCCTGGAGTGAGCAGATGCCATTGGGTTACACTAGCAGAAGACAGGGACAAATGGAGACATTCCTGTTGCCCACTCTAGCAAATCGATGAGTAACGGGATGTCAAGTGATTAAGTGATCAAGTGACAAAGTCCTTCAAAAATACATGTCATTTCTATATCATTTTTCATAGTTCATAATTTACTATGGAACCTTAATTATATTTGTGTACAATTTCTTATCCATTTTTCACATTATAGTTATAATCAATGATTTAAAAAGGGCTGGAGCGATAGCACAGCAGGTAGGGCGTTCGCCTTACAAGCGGCCAACATGGCCGACCTGAGTTCGATTCCTCCGCCCCTCTCGGAGAGCCCGGCAAGCTACCGAGAGTATTCGATATGCCAGACACAGTAACAACAAAGTCTCCAATGGAGACGTTACTGGGCCCGCTCGAGCAAATCGACGATCAACGGGAGGGCCTTTACCTTAATTTAAAAAAAAATTCCCAAACTAAAACTTTGTATCTATTTTAAATATTAAATCCCATTAACCTTCACCCATCAATGGCCCTGAATATTCACCCATCTGTCTTCTTTCCTATGAACTTGAATATTCTACCTCATTCAAGTAGCAGTATGTAATATTTGCTCTTAAAATATCTAGTTCATTCAGTCAGTGCACTATCCTTAAGACTCAATTTGGGGCCAGAGCAGTGATAGTGCAGCAGGGAGGGCATTTGCCTTGCATTCAGCCAACCGGGTTTGATCCCTGGCAACCATATGGTCCTCCAAGAACCACTAGGTGTAATTCCTGAGTGCAAAGCCAGGCGTATCCCCTGAGCATAGCTGGGTGTGACACAAAAAGGCAAAAAAAAAAGACTCAATTATACGATATGATAAAACATAATAGGAATTTCTTTTTTTAAAGGCTGATATTCTATTGTATTTATTTGACATTTATAAAATTGTATATATCTATATTTCCTTGTTTTTAAATTAAATTTTTAAACAATAAATTAAAAATTTTAGAAAATATATAGTACTCTTATATGTCTAATATTCTCTGTCTATACAGTTTCAACTATAATGCATATATAATTATTACAATCATAGTTTTGGTGTGTTCCACCTAGCTATATTCAGAGTTCATTCTTGGCTCTGGGATCAAGAATCACTCCTTGTGGGGCTCAGGGCATTATAGGTGGTGTCAGCCATATAATCATGTCAACATCATGCAAAGCAAGTGCCATACCCTCTGTATTATCTCTCCTTGCTGATATTTATTAAACATATCATATTTATTTTTTATAAAGAAAGATAGTTCTTATTGTATAAAACTTTCTTAGAAAGATGTGAGAGGAGATAAAGAGATAAAAATATGTTCTCCAGAGTAAAAATAAGCAAACAAAAATTCATGGAGACAATCAAAGAAAATACATGTTCAAGAGAGAATATTGGGTTGAAAATAATGCTGGGGGGTTTTGCTTGTTTGTTTTGTTTTGCTTGAAGACAGTGTTGATTTTGAAGCATTAATTTAAGATATATTAGGTAGTATTTCATTTTATTATAATAAAGGTAGAAGGATGCTTTTTAGAAATAATAATATAATATGTTTCTGGAATAAGATTACTCATAGTCAACCTCATATTTTTCTCAAAATATTTTTCATGTCTTACTATTGATGTTTTATTTTTAATTTTTATCAAAAATTAAGGCATTCCTTGAATTTGTGGGCTGGAGCAATAGCACAGTGCATAGGGGGTTTGCCTTGCATGCGGACAACATGGGTTTGATACTTCCGCCCCTCTCAGAGAGCACAGAGAGCTACCCAAGTATCCTGCCCACATGGCAAAGCCTGCAAGCTACCCGTGATGTATTCAATATGCCAAAAATAGTAACAACAAGTCTCACAATGGAGATGTACTGGTGCCCATTCGAGCAAATAGATGAACAACGGGAGGACAGTGCTACAGTTCTACCTTGAATTTTTAACTGGAATGCTTCTGGCTGTGTGGTCATCAAATAGCTCACTTATTTTTACATAGTTATGTAAAAATTATTAGGTCAGAAATTTTATTAGGCTTCTATGTTTTAGACCCCCATTTGTTGTAGTATTGTATATCTGGATTCGGTGTATCTCAATATTAATACCTTGGCAGATAAGTTCAGAAAAGAAATTGGAAGTTTCCAATTTCCTACTTAGTCTTTGAATATACTACAGGGTCTCCGCTCTACTTTGCTTTTCCACCAAGCATTTATTTTTTTCCCTAATTTTTTTAATTTTTATGAAGTTGTTCACAATAATTCATTACAGTTAATATTTAAACACCAATCCCACCATCATTGCACCTTCCCACCACCATATTTCAAATGTTTTCATCCCAAATCACAAATATGCCCTCCAAAACTTGATACATCAGTGGTGTAGAGTATGAGAAGTTGCACACTCCAGAAATTCTAAAATTTAGATGATAATTATACAGCAGATTCACTCAAGGTGGGGCTTAATTTCTGAGTCTCTGGATCATGGCTGTTGATGGGATTATATGACAACAGGGGCAATTTGTGGGTGTGACTGCCAAGTTACTGGTAAACTTGGAATATGGGGGGAGGAAGCACATTCCCACCTAAAGCTAGCTTGGAGACTTCAGTCATGGGTCCTGAATACCTGGGTTTTGCTGCAGAGTTGATCATGGATCAGGCTTGTCTGAGCCTGTGGAGAGTGGCCATGAGTTTTCAGTTGTGGGGGTTCTGTTAAGGTAGGGAGGGAAACTCAAACTGCCCCACTTTGAGTTGTCCCAGTGAAGACAACATGGCACAGAGTCTGAACGTTCTATGTTGCACTCTTCCGGAGCTTTATTTCTGAGTCTCTGGTTCATGGCGTCCATGCAAGAATTTCTTGTCTAACTTCTTTATTTTATGTTTTGGACCACATTCAGCATTGCTTAGGAAATTCTCCTAGTTCTGTGTTCAAGGGTCATTCTGGGCAGGGATCAGGGGACCATATGTTCAGCTGTATGTAAGGCAAGTGCCTATACCCCTGTACTGTCTCTGTGATCTAGCTTTTTGTTTTCTAAAAGTGTGAAAGCTTCAGATGACCTTTCAGACGTATGTCTCTATAGTGTTAAGAACAAAACCTTTTCATTAGGATGATTTTACAATTTAATTTTTCTAGTTTATAACCCTAAATATCATCCTGATTTTCCGTGGTAATAGATTACTACAGTCATAGAGACCTAAGAAGTGAATTCACAGTCTTATTTTAATAAGTAGTATATGTTCTAATCCTCGCCCTTCCCTGAACCTGAAATTATAGCACCTTTGTCTCTCCTTTGAAATGAGTAATCTATCCTGTGTGTTTACAAAAATATACATGCATATAATTGTTTAGTATTGAGGGGGCTATAAAATATATTTGCAATGAATCTGTCATATTTCATGACAATATAATTAATGTTTATGCTATGGAGGAGATGACGAGGAAAGGGTCATAAAATCCAGATCTCTGAATAAATGTTATGTTATATACATGATTCATGTTATATACATGATCTGAGTAGTCCTTGGATATGAAATCAAATTAATTTTGTTGTTTTGATTCAAAATGTTGGGTATATCATTTTATAAAATGAAATTCACATATATTATAATCAAATTGTGTATTTTATAAAACAGCATTTATATAAGGTATGCCCAATCAAAAAGCAGAAGTATAAGATGTGGGGATGTGTAATGTGTAAAAAGTGTAAGTAATGGTGATGGTGTTGAGAAGTTGAAGTGGTGAGATTGTTTTCCCATTACATGTAGAAAGTACCAAAACAGAGAAGACATCTGGTTGATGGCACGCTATTCACAAAACTTAGGTGTTACCTGTATCCACTGTAAAAACGAGTTAATATTTGAAAGCTTTTAATTTGAGATAATAAATTATAAATAGACTTTATAGAGCATCCTGTTTATTACTAGATAGATTTAACATATAGATTATCTAGAACTACTTCTTGGTACCAGAGATATTATCAGTGGGTAGGGCACTTGCCTTGCATATGGTGTACCTGTAAACACAGGTCAATTTTTTGTAGCCCAATGCCTAGCAGTCAATATGGTCCTCTGAGCATCAAGTGCTACCACCAGAAGTGAGGTCTGAGCACTGAACTAGTAATAAGCTAGTTCAATCCCCATCACCCCCAAAAGAACTATTCTTTTCAATTGTTTATATAACTCTAATGACATTAGCACTGTAGCACTGTCCTCCCATTGTTCATCGATTTGCTCGAGCGGCCACAAGTAATGTCTCACAACAAATTGTGAAACTTGTTGTTACTGTTTTTGGCATATCGAATACATCACGGGTAGCTTTCCAGGCTTTGCCCTGTGGGCGAGATACTCTTGGTAGCTTGCTGGGCTCTCCAAGAGGGGCGAAGAAATTGACATTACTAATGAAAAATTTCCCAGTTTAGTAAATCTTAGAATAACTAATAAAATTGGTTTTATGCATTTTAATATTTATAAATCTCAATATTTACCTTAAAAGGATGTAGATGTTTAAATATTATTTTGTTACTTAAATAATAAAATTTTCAAAGAAATTCTTTGATTTATGAAAATGTACATACTTAATTTTTAAAACCCACACTGTTATTGGTGGGATACATTATATTTTAAGTTATTTAATATCTCTATTTAAATATTCGCTATTTTATTTAATTAATAATTAAATTTATTAATACTTTTAAATTGTTTTAAATGAAAGATTAACACATAAATGTTAATTCTAAATTTTGAGTCACTAAGGCATCTTTAGATTAGATTCATAAAAATCATTTGATTCATCTGTAAAATACATCATCAAGTTTGCTATTTAAACAGCTCCAATTATGGATTCATGTCTTACTCAAAGCTTGCCTCAGGTCTTACACTTTAAAACACCCTCTATCAAAAGAAGCATTATGTCACTTATTCATCAATTTCAGGTTCTAAAGATGCCACATATAATAAAAATAAAAATAAAATTTTTTACCCTAATCATCGTTCTTTTAATCCATACAACATACATCATCTGAAACCCAAGGTTACTTGTATATTCTATTAAAGATCATATAAAAATATACATATACATATAAAACATAAATTACTCTCTTGGTACAAATATCATTAAAATAACACACAAGCTTACCTATATAATATACATCACAATTACCTCACTTACGTTACAGAATAAAGAAATAAAATGTTCTAAACCTGTAATGCAGATGAGTAAGAGTAACATCTCTATGTGTATGTTCTCAGGTTCTCTCAACATTCACTTCTAGGGTCTGTAACTTCCTAGCCAGAGGCACATCAGCAATGAATCAGGGTTAAAAATCCTGAGAACAATTTCAAATGGCAGCTTCATCAGAAAGAAAAAAATCAAGATATATATTTTTATAACCACTGGGAACATGAGAACAACCATTTTCAAGTCTGGAAGAGATATAAAACTACATATTAGCCATGGATTCTTTTAGTTTCCCTTAGGAAACAATAACTACTCCATACTATCCCTGTCTACTAAGTTTTTATAGGAAGAAGTACAAATAGAGTATACCCAAGAAAGACCTGTGTAAAGTGACAGAAATTGAACTTATGTTACACTTAGGGCACTCTCATTCCTCACTCAGGGCACTTCAAACAAAATGCTGACAGGTGAGAGCATGGCATTGTTAGGATATAAAAATCCAATGTCATGGCAAAGGTAAAAAGGAAAGTGACGTGCCAGTTGGGACCAGTCAGCAACTGAAAACTTTGAGATATTCTCAGAATAGGGGTTGAGCTATTCCATGTCCACCACCACTGGAAAACCCAGTAGCCCCCACTCACACCCACCATGTTGCTGGAAGAAAAATGGCCCAGCAACACCTGCAAAAAAAGATGATACTCCCAAATCTTTCTATGTAGTGGAGATCAGGCTGAAAATGCTGGGACAGGAAGAGTCCCCTTTCTACCTGTAGGCACAGCAGCCCAAAACCATAACCAAGAGCCTCCAGCAGAGAATGGCTCCCCTCCACAGTTGAATCTCATCAAATTGCCAAGCCATCCATTTTTTCCAGATCTCTAGCTTCTGATACCTTTGGCTTCATATTCTGCCACATGATCACTTGGTCACTTGACTTCCTGTTAATCGTTGATTTGTTCAAGCGGGTGCCAATAATGTCTCCATTTGTTCCTGCCGATGCTAGTGTAGGCCAATGGCATCTACTCGCACTAGGAACCTGATGAGCCTCACAGCGATCATTCAGGATCTTGATGAAGTCTGACCATCTGGTAGGTGGGCGGTCACGTGGTCTTTTGACGTCTCATGGAATCCAGTCGGTAATGGCTCTAGTCTAGCGGTCATCTCCAAATCTCATTACGTGTCCAGCCCACCTTATTTTCGATGCGTTGGCAAATGAGACAGCATCCCTGATTCTTGATCATCGACGGAGGTCGGAACTCCGGATTCTTTCTCTCATTAGAGTGAAACATGATAATCCAAGCATAGTTCTTTCGATTCCTCTTTGGGAGACCCAGATAGCGTTCTCATCTTGTTTGCGAAGGGCCCAGGTCTCTGAGGCATATGTTAATGCAGGAAGAACAGAGAAATCAAAGAGATGTGCCCAGAGTCGAGGTTCTTCGTCCTCTTAGCTATTTCTTCGACGCTCTTGAAGACGTTCCAAGCAGCTCTCTTCCTCCTGCACAATTCAGGTGCAAGGTCATTCATCATGTTGTCTTCTTGACCTAGGTACACATAACTGTTGCATTCACAGATGGTCATTTCATTGAGAGCAAATGGAGCGTCAGGAACAAGACTTTTTCTCATAAACATTGTCTTCATAAGATTCAGCCAGAGTCTAACCTTTCCACAGTCACGGTCAAAGTCAGTCAACATTTGTGCTTCTTGGCTAATGTTTGGTGTTATTACAACGATGTCATCAGCAAAGAGGAGGTTGTGTAGTTGCCGACCATCTATCTTCACTCCCATGCCCTCCTATTCCAATCATCACATGATGTTCTTGAGGGTGGCACTGAAGATTTTCTGTAAAATGGTATCACCCTGCCAAACTCCTCTCTTGACATCAGTGATTAATTCTTTGTAGAATGGCGAGATCATGGCAGTGAATCCATAATACAGCTCACAGAGGATCAAGTTTAAGTTTTAAGTATTAAGTTTTAATATTTAAGATCAAGTATTAAGTTTCAATGCCCTGATTGGCTAGGACTTCAATGACCACTTCCGTCTCAACAGAATCAAATGAACGTTAATCAATGAACGTTAGACAGAGCTGCATCTTGAACTCCCGAGAAACCTCAATGAGCTTGGTTATCGTGTGGATATGGTCGATGATGCTGAATCCTTTGTGGAACCCAGCTTGCTCACATGGTTGTCCTTCATCTAGTGTTCTGCCGATCCTATTCAGGAGTGAACAGCTTGTAGATGACAGACAATAGGCAGATTGGGCGATAATTGCCAATGTTGTGTATGTCTCCCTTCTTGTACAGTGTCTGCCACATGACACTTCAAAATTTCATAATACTGTCAGCCCAGTAGGATCACAGTAAATCTGATAAGAAAATTTCATAGACGCCCACCAAGTTCATTGAGTCTGAACAATAGTACAGAAGGCTCAACTAGCCCTAACCAGCACAGGAGATCTGTAGGCAATGACTTTTGTAACATCGTTGCGAGATATAACAATTATTACAAGTTGACTCATTGATCGAGGATTTGATAATTCCATTTACCTTTGTGTTGTGAAAAATAGTATGAAGCAAATTGATTGTGTCTGCAAGGGGGCAGACTGGGGTGGTGAGTGAAGAAGTAGGAACATTGGTAGAAGAAAGAGCACACCAGTGGTGGGATTGGGACATTAGTGCCTAAAACAACTTTATTGTGAATAATTTAGTAAATCACTATATATATATATGCATATATATATATATATGGTTAGGGTTATATATTGGAGTGATAACACAGCAGGTAAGTAAGGTGATTGCCTTGCACACGGCTGTCCTGGGTTTGATTTCTCTGTCCCTCCAAAGAGCCCATAAAGCTACCAAGAGTATCCCACCACACAGCAGAGCCTGGCAAGCTCCCCGTAGTGTATTCAATATGCCAAAAACAGTAACAACAAGTCTCACAATGGAGATGTTACCAATACCCCCCTCAAGCAAATCAATAAACAACAGGAGGACAGTGCTTCAGTGCTACACATATGAAAGTGTGCAGTATTTGCCTTATTTAGAATATATATTCATGATGATGAAAGATGAAGGTCTCAGCTAACACCCAGGTTCCTAAGTATTCTTGAGAATTTTTTTTAATTTAATAGTTATTTCTTACAGTGCCTTTCTAACATTTTAATAATTGCAAGGGACATGACAAATTGACAACCATTGTTAAAGATTGTGTTAAATAGAATAACTCCTGTAGTGTTATAAAAGAAAAAATAATTATTTTATTATTATTATATCTCATATATTTCATATGTAGTTAGTGTTTCAGACAAGGAACGGTGGCAGATACAGAGTTATGTTTGCCGAGTTGAGATCAGGACAGACACACATCCTTGAGTACTTGTCTACTGTTAATGAAAAATAACCCTAGGATATATTGAGTTGTTTTATTTACTGATATTTAATAGAGGTTCATACTGTTAATATTTGTCTAACATGATAAGCTTCTAAATCTTCACAATGGATTAAGAAGAGTCAATTAATTCTTACAAAAACAATAAAAAATCACATGTATTACAAAAGGCATCCTGAAAATTTAGTACTGTTTACAATATTGCATAAGAAAATATCGAGATAAAAATTCAAATTTACTTTAAAATAAACTTGTGATGTACTTATTTTAATATTTAATTATTTATAACAAACCCTGAAAGTAATATAAAATGCATAAAGTATAATCCAACAGTTTTATTTTGCTTTGTTTAGGTTTTTGGGTCCACACACATTAATGCTCAGGGTTTACTCCTGGCTCTGTTCTCAGGGATCAGTGCTGTGGAGCTCAAGGTACTATATGATATATCAGGGATAGAATCCAGGTTTGCTGCATGCATGGCAAGCTTCCTACTCACTGTAATAGCTTCCCAAACCCCTAATCCGCATTTTGAAGAGATACTTGGTAATGATTTAAAGTAGAAATGTTAAGAGTAACATCAAAAATTTTATGAAATTTATATGTTTAAATTTAATGTAGAATAATCTTAATATTTTATGCTTTCATCTTAATGATTGCAAGATATTATACATGTTTTTAAAAGGGTCTGATGGCCACAGGTATATTCTTGCTAGGTCAAAGTGTAGGGCAAAATGTAACTTCCTTTCAAGTGTACTTAAAATCATGTCATGAGCTATTGTTGAAAAATAAGATTACTTTATCTCTGAGTAGGCATACTTATAACTATGAGTATTAATCAAATATATGTATGTGTAGACATGCACTTATTCAAAATTTACATGTTATATTTGAAGTAAATCAATGTAGGAATAAAAATTAATATGATTTAGTAGGCAATATATAGTTATATGAGGTGATTCTTTTACTATCAAGAGAAATATTTTATAAAAGTATTATATTTACCCTATTCTTAGTTCCTGTACATTGTTTTCCTTTTAGTCCTCTATGGGCTGGAGCGATAGCACAGCAAGTAGGTTGTTTGCTTTGACCCAGGTTTGATTCCTCCATTCTTCTCAGATAGCCCGGCAAACTACCGAGAGTATCCCACCTGCACGGCAGAGCCTGGCAGCTACCTGAGGTGTATTTGATATACTAAAAACAGGTAACAATAAGTCTCACAATGGAGACATTACTGGTGCCCGCTGAAGCAAATCAATGAACAATGGGAGGACATCACTACAGTGTTAATTCCTTTATATTAATGATAGCATCTTGGGGGCCAGCCTGCCCTACTTCTAAGAGTTATTTCCCAAAGTTCACACTGTCTCAGTCAGTTTTCTTCTACTTATTGAAAATTTTAAATTTCTCTCCAACTCAATGTGGGAAAGTTATATCACTTCTTGGGAAAGCAGTTTATAGTGTAAGGAAAATATCATGGGAGGAAATTCACAGTGATAAGGGTAGTTTATGTCCGTGTATTTCAAAATGTAGAAAAATTAAGGCATAATTTTACTTGCAAAATAATGCATGTGAATGAAAGAACATGGAAAAAACACTTGTAGTCATGGTATAAATTTTTATTTCCAATCTTTATAAAATATGGGTCTGTTCTTAAGTTTTCTCACTGTATTGTTTGTCTTATTTTGCAGGATACATAAAATAAATCACTTTATTACTATATAGTGCAGCATTTTGTGGTTTCAAATTCTTATCACTGACATTAATTTTCTATATTAATATCTTTGCACACTCATCATTTCTGCACTGATAAATTTTTAACACCAATATTTAGTATATTAGAAGATATATAACAAAAGACTGTAATTCTTCATTGTAAAATTTTTTACAATGAATGTTCCACTAGTTATCCTGAATATTTATGGTATTAAAAAATAATAAGAGTGGAATTCATGCCCAATTCAATCAGCTAACCAGTAGCTGAATAAATAGCAGTACTCCTACATAAAGAAATAAATAAATAAATAGAAACAACAAACTTGACCTTACTTTATACATTTTGAGAGAGGGGTAGATTTAATGATATACATCACCTTTCGCAAGTTGTTACTATAATTTTGGTGAGATTTTTATTTCTTTTCTTACATATGCTTCTACAAATGCTTCTTAAACTGAACAAATTGGTATCAATTTAACTTATTCCTAATATCTGAAATGTCAGTGGATGAAAACATAATTTACATGTATATTCATATCAAGTGCTTTTTGAAAAACATATCACTCTGCTGATTAATGTTAAATGCTTCCAATCTTCCTTTGGGATAAAAATATATAATTGAAAAAATATGTTTATATTATTATTTTAAATAATTTGTAATAAAATAATGTATAATATTTATAAATTAATGTATATAAATTATTAGCATTTATTTCTAGGTAAATCATCAGGTATATTAATATTCTACATCACACTTTCAATTATTTTATTATTTTAAGTAATAGACTAAAGAAAAGGAGAATCTTTAGTGCTCTCAGTAGCTGATATGCATTATATCATGTAATCCTCACAATACAACAGTGAGAGACAATACTTTCTCTTATTTTTTATGCCATTGAAATTTATAAACAACATTATGTTTGCATATAAATTTCATTTCATTGGAATCAAATCACCAACAATCTGTTATAACAATCAAGTTGAACTATTTATGTCTTGTACTGTGTAGTTGCTCACCCAATGTCGTTAAACCTTTCTTCCTTCTCAAATGATAATGAGAATTCTTATAGCACTAGAAGAATATTTGTTTTGAATGAAGGAAAAAATATGCCTGTTAGAACTATTTTGTTAACTTTGAAGTTCTTCGATTGATCCTTAAGACAACAACTTGAGGAGAATTTAATCCAAACACATTTTTATAATATTCCCAGGCTAAGGAATCGTTGGTGAAGCATCTACCTTAAGAACTATGAGTGCCACATCATCTTTTGCCATTTACCCTTGACTTGGACTCCCTGAGGTTTTTAAAAGTCTTTGTTAGTGTCTTCCCCATTCACCATCTTTAAGAGAGTGTCAGTGCTAAAGATTTGCTGATCGTAGCCTAAAACTGATCAAAAGTTGCCATGTGTGTACCCCAAACATTCATAAAAAACATTTCAGTCTATGATCATTTATATTTTTTGTCATTCATGTACTCATGTTAAAAGAGAAAATTGTTTACACAGAGTAGTTTTTAAAACAGCTTGTACATCAATGCTCATAATTAATAAAAAAAGATTCTTTTAAAAAAATACATTTTAAAAATTTTAAAAATTAAAAAAAACTGCTTTTCTGTCCAAATTTTGAAGTTTATCCACTTCCTACAGTAATACTAAATGCTCTTCTATTTATTCAACTTAATATTTCAAAATCTCTTTTTGATAAAATGTTCATATACAATTAGTAATCACTGTCACTGTCCTCCCGTTGTTCATCGATTTGCTTGAGTGGGCCCAGTAACATTGTGAGACTTATTACTGTGTTTGGCATATCGAATATGTCATTGGTAGCTTGCCAGGCTTTGCTGTGAGGGCGAGATACTCTCAGTAGCTTGCCGGGCTCTCTGAGAGGGGCGCAGGAATTGAACCCTGGTAGGCCCTGTTGGCCGCATGCAAGGCAAATGCTCTACCCACAGTGCTATCGCTCCAGCCCCACAATTAGTAATAAATTAGGTAATGTTGATATTTCTGTAAAGACAATTTCCTTAATAAAATGCAATTTTTTAATCCAAAGCAATGTATTTCTATCTTTTCTCTTCAAAAGTGTCTGAATAATACTGTAATAACTTCATTTTTTACTGTGTGCATATTCTTTTTTTTTTTTGTATTTTCACCTTTGTATTAAGGATGCCTAATTAAAATTTGAGCATTAATTCAATGTATTAAATTTTAGTTGGCAAATAAAGATTGAATATTAGTGTTAAAATATTCGAATTTATTCTTCTTTATGAAGATCCATAATTGCAACCTCTTATTTTATAATAATCATTTGTTGGTGTTGATGATTTATTTAGTGATTCTAGTAAAGTACACATGGTACTGGACAAATTTGCTGGGTAAAACCTTAAGTTTAATATTGGGAAGCCCTTACCAAATGTTTACACCGGAGTAAAGGGAGAGATTCATGCATTTGCACAGAAAAGTTTGGATGTTGTGCCAGGACAATAAAACAACCATAAATCAAACCAGACAAACACTTTGTTTTTATGAAGTTTATGTCCAAGTGGGACAGATACCATAAACAGGAAATATACTTTATGTCAAGTGGGAATGAGTACCATGAGGAAGAACAAATAAGCACAAAGTTACAGAAAGCAATAGTGATTGGAATGTGTCAATTTAAATAAAAAAGAAGTCTGTCTTAAAATATGAGATAAAAACAAAGGTCAGAAAGAAGAGATGCACAGGTATCTGAGTAAACAGTCTTCCAAAATAATTAAAATTTGACAAAATAAAAATAAAACAATTTTCTATCTTTTGGGTTGACTTATTTTCAGTAGTTAACCATAACCTTATTTCCAGAAATGTTCTTTCATTTGTTAAAGCAAGATAGAGTTCTTACTGACACGTTTCCATTAAAAACAGTTATTTTAAGTTCATTCTTACTTTATTTGTTTGCTCATAGAAGCAAATTATTAAAGTTCCAATTATTTCTTACTAAACTGTTAAATAAGACTTGCTCCCATACATCACTGATGTAATAAATATAATAAATTAAATATACATAATTCTTATAGCTTGCAAATTTCCTATTTATTGTATTAAGTAACACATGAAAAATCTTGCTAAACAAAAAGTTCCACTGTCCTGACAGTTTTTTCATTCATGTCCCTTTGCCTTTTTGAATAAAATCCTATATATACATTGTAACATATGGTATTGTTTTATTTTCAATGTTCAAATCAATTTAATAAATTTTTGGAAATGGATGATTAACATGTACTTAACACATTAAGTTGCTCTGATAGGTGTATTTGCTGAACAATAAATTATTGATATTCATCACTCTGTCTTGTGTCTAATGTTGTAAATCAACTTTCCTGTTTTTTCTAGATCTAAAAGAAAATACATAAGCCCAAGATAGTTTTCAATAAGAAGGATTTTGAAGGCATGTTCATCATAGAATTTTGGATGTCAAGACCAATATTGTAATTGAATGACACTTTTGAGACTTCAGAAAAAATGATAATGTACTTTATACTCATGAGAAACATGATTTAGTGTAACCAGGTACTCAGACCACAGGAAATGAAATTACTTACCTTAAATCTTCATTTTTCATCAACTGATACACTATGTCACATAAATTTTCTATTTTATTCATCTTGAATTTTAGATTTCATCATATGACTTCATTCACAAATAGTTGATCAGCAGACTTTTTCAATAAATAGATATTTTGAGATAAGATAGACTCAAGTAAATTGAATATGAAATGAAAATCTTTGTTCCTACAAAGCAAAGAAATAGAAATTTTCTCATGAGAACAAACCCTTAGTGTGACACAAAATTGAATTTTCTATGTTAGGGTGAGTATGGGTGCAAGCAAGTGTATATAAAGGCACTAGGGATAGTTGCAAAAGGACATTGACAATGTGTTGATGGACAAGGTGTAAGAAACTTTTTTATCTGAAGCATAAACATTATCACTGTTGTGAACCATGTGACCTCATTAATAATAATAAAAATTTAAATTTCTCATATATCTCTGAAAGTTAAAAATGCATATGTAGTTATATAACTATATTACATATTTACTAGATATTTGATTATACTTAAACATGTAGATCTATATTAATTGATAAGTTTGCATATATATGTAAATTTTATGCATTGTAAGCAAAGTTTTTAAATGCATAAAGAGGCACATAAACTTTCTCTTATGTTATCATGTTGAGATGAACAGAGAACTCTGACTTGACCAGCATGCTTATCCATAGGTGCATGTCTGACATGGAGACATTTGAAGATCAGTGCTTAACCTTCAGCATGGAGCAATCTAGTTTATTCTACCCAAAGTTTTTTTTCAAATTACAATCTACAATCTGCATGTATGTCAATGGTAATAATGTCACATTTTTAGATGAATAGATTTTGAGATCAATAGATAATCATACTGGAGATAGTAATTTGGTGACAATAATAAAAATATATATTATATAATTAATAGGGAGGGAGCAAGACATTTTATTTGCTATGCTTTTAAGATATATTGTACTCTCCAAATTTATAGTTTGTTTAACTGCTACTGTCACTGTCACTGTCCACCCATTGCTCATCGATTTACTCTAGTGGCCCAGTAATGTCTCCATTGTGAGACTTTGTTACTGTGTTTGGCATATCGAATACGTCATGGGTAGCTTGCCAGGCTTTGCTGTTCAGGCAAGGTACTCTCAGTAGCTTGCTGAGCTCTCCGAGAGGGGCAGAGGAATCGAACTCAGGTTGGCCATTTTGGCCGCTTGCTAGGCAAACACCCTACCCGCTGTGCTATCTCTCTAGCCCGGTTTGTTTAACTATATATATTTATTTAAACATTTAAAATACAGTTATATACTTAAGTGTAATATATTCATATATATGAATATATATGTCAGTTAACATATGACTCTGTAATGAAAAATGTTTTGCAAACTTTTATGTCTGTGTATTTTATCTTGATATCTATTTATTGCCAAAATCTTCAATAAGAAATGATTGATCTTTAAAATATTATTGATAAATTTAGATATCGTATTATATGTTCAATTAATTTTATTAGATATTTAATGTATTACAATATGCCTAGCTTATAATTAACTATATTGTTTTTTATTATCACATTAAATAAATGTAACTAGTAGTGTACATACTACATCATTATTTCAGTTTAGAATTATTTTTAACCATCAATAAATACATCAGTCTCCAGTGATCAAATTTTTAATGACCTCGATTATTTATGGATGGTTCCAAACAAAGTTTCTAAATTATTACTTGTCAATCCTCTCTCTTTTTCTTATTGAGTCGCTATGAGAAACATAGTTATAAAGCTTTTCATAATTGAGCTTTAGTTATACAATGTCCTAACACCAAACCTTCAGGAGTAATATTTTCTATCACAAATGTCCCTAGTTTCCCTCCTCCCAACACCACCCCCTCCCCTCAGCCTGCCTTTATGGAAGACACTTTCATTCTATCTCTCCTTCTTTCTCTCCCTCTCTCCCTCTCTCTCTCTCTCTCTCTCTCTCTCTCTCTCTCTCTCTCTCTCTCTCTCTCTCTCTCTCCCACTTCCCACAGGTATTGAAATGTTATCATGTATATTACTCTACCTCCTTTCAGCACTCAGTTTTTGTACAGAGTGATCATTTCCAGCTACCACTGTCATAGTAGTCCCTTCTTTATTCTCACTGCATTTATGCAAAAATACATCAGTTTTTTTAAATAAACATGAGAAAAGAGAAAAAGGCTTACTAAGAATATAAAAATTAGTTCAAATGTAGGGGTAGAATTCAGGGTCAGAGCAATGGCCCAGCAACAAGGATAGACATTTGCCTTCCACACAGCTGACCCGGGTTCAATCCCTGCCATCCCATTTGGTCCCCAGGGCACCATCAGAAGTAATTCTTGAGTGCAGAACCGGAAGTAAACCCTAATCATCATCAGGTGTGACTCCAAAAACCAAAAATATTTTAAAAATAAATAAATAAAAAACTTTGGGGCCGGAGTGATAGTAGAGCAGGTAAGGCATTCACTTGCTTTCTGCTCACTTAGATTCAATCACTGGCATCCCATATGGTTCTCCAAGTACTGGCAGGAGTAATTCCTGACGGCACAGCCAGGAGTAACTGCAGAGCATAGATGGGTGTGACCCAAAAAGAAAAAAAAAAGGAGGGGGTAGGCTTGGTGAATGTGAATATATTCACTTTCAAGATTTTGTAGCAGGATGGGGCCCTAGTGATTGTATTGCTGGCAGTAGGGTGTTTGCTATTCATGCGGCTCTGATCCACGGAACCCCATATGGCTCCCTAATCACATCCAGAAGTGAGTCCGGAGCCAGGAGTAAACCATAAACACTGACGGGTGTGAACTTCTAAAAAAAATATTGATTTTGGGATGGATGAAGAATGAAGAAAAAATATGGAATAATATGTGATTGACAGAAGTATTCATAGTACCCAATATTTTTTTTCAATTTTTTTTATCTTCATTAGTGAAACACCATGAGGTACAGTTGTAGACCTACAAATTTTCGTGCTTGGGTTTCAATTATACAACAATCAATTACCCATCCTTCCACCAGTGCCCATTTTCCACTACCATGTATCTCAGTATCCCTCCCACCCCCCATCCCCCCATCCCACCTGCCTCTGTGGCAGGTTATTCCTTTTGTTCTCCCTCTCCTTGTGGGTGCTGTGTACCCAATAATTTTTTAAAGAAAACTTTCTTGACATTAATGTGGAAAGAATCTTCTTTGTGCTCTTGTGAGTCAATCACTCTCATGTAACATTATTGATGTTTTCAAAATCCTCCTGACTATAAATGCAATAGTGGATTTTTATTGCTGGATGTTTGAATGAAACTTAATGCAAATTCAAAGTGTGATTCTAACAGTCAATACAACTCACTCAGATAAAGTTTATATCTGATATATATATAAATAAATATATATTACTTATAAAATTCAGAAGACAAATGTAAATATTTTAATGGGATACCCTTGTGGCAGTGTATGGACAATTGGTTACTAGAGCATTAGGGTGCCAATAATAGTTTGTATGCATTAATACATTTATATGCACTTATCCTTGTGTATCTTTCTATTTTCTTTCCTTATAGACACATTAATATTTTTACAATTTATATATATTTACTTTTTGCATGTTACATAATACATGAGCAAGAAAAATAGTAATGGCATCTTCCTATTCCTGACTTTGTGGGCAAGTGAATGTGTTCAAATGTGTGATTTTCGTTCAAACACTAGAAACAGAGCCAGGATGTTAGACATGGAAGATTGCTTAGACCAGTTTTATTTTCTCCAACAGGGGTCTCAAAAGAGCTTGTTGCCAGGAAACACAGAAACAAGAGTACCACAATGGGCGCTGAATGGGTATACTTGCTTTCAGTGGTACTCTTCACAGCTTTAATTGCTCCAATAGGTCTATGTGTTCATTTCCATTTATGCAGGCTTTGCTTGTTTTCTCTTTATTTTCATAGCTACATGATGCATTTTAATTCTCTTCTGGGGATTGTTTTATATAATCATTTCTACCATTTCAATTCTTCTATATTAATTTACACATTGTAGTCAATTAATCATCACCCTACTCACATATCATAAAATTTAATTTGTATTCTCAACTATATTATATAGAGAGGTTATATATGCTCTAAGCTAATTAAAATATTCCTGCATTGAATTAGGTAGATCCCTTTTATCAACTCATGTTTCCTGCAGATATTGAAAAACTGGATATTTGAGTCATCCACATATTTTTTGACAGCTTGAGAATATTTTCAGATGGCAGGTAATTACTATTCCTTTTAAAATATGGTTATATAATGATGATAATTAAGAATTATTTTCTTAGCTTTAAATAGAGTCTATGTAGTAACTGCATATTAGTCAAGAAAATAGGACAGAAAAAGGTGAAGAGAACAAAATTTATTTTGCAAAATTGCTACAAAAATGTACATATAGAAATGATAGTATTATGCAATTTGTTATTTTTGAACAAAATTTTCAGAGGGAGAAACCATATCTTTTTATGTTTAAGAACATTATTTATTAGATAGTTGTAGACCTGTCAAAGTATTATTATTTTAACAATAGTCAATATTTTACATGAGAAATTCACGATAAATATATAACTCAATAGTAAGCAGGAAGGAGTGAAATATATAAATATGAAGACAAACAATATCATTAAAATTTTTGAGTATATCTTTAAGCTTGGGTAACTTGATTTTTTTTTTTTTGCTCTAGATTTGTGACAATTTCTTGTACTGCTTAGGGCTTACTTCTGACTCTATTCTCAGGAATAAGTTCTCAGAGTATTGTGGGGATAATATATACTGCTGAGGATTGAACTAGAACAACCTTGCAGAAGGCATGCAAAACACCTTAGTTTCTGTATTTTACTTGAATCCTTATAATGATTATAAGGATTCAAGTAAAATCACACAAGTTCTATTTGCCTTCTAGGACAAATAGAACTTGTGTGATTTAACCACACAAGATAGGCTTATTTATTTGCTTTGCAATTAAAAAAATGCTGTTTTTTTAAATAATTTCCATTTTTATTGATATGAAAATGTGATTATTTTGAGTTTAGAAATATTTCAAATTTATAGATGTTGATATACTGTATCTTCTTGAACCTGAATATTATTTTCTGTACCAATTATAGTAATTGCAATGATAAATTTAAAAATATATATAGTTTAAACATATAGAAAGACTATTTTTATTTATTTATTTATTTATTTTTATTCGTAAAACACCATGAGGTACAGTTGTGACTTACAAACTTTCATGCTTGGGTTTCAGTTATACAATGAACAAGTACCTATTCCTCCACCAGTGCCCATTCTTCACCACCAATGATCCTAGTTGCCCTCCCACCCCCACACTCCACCTCCTCACCCCACCGCACCTCTGTGGCAGGGCATTCCTTTTTGCTCACTCTTTCTCTTAGGGCATTGTAGTTTGCAATAGAGGTTTTGAATGGCCATCCTCTTTGTTCTTTAGTCTTCTTTTAGCACGCATCTAGCATCCCAAGCGAGTTCTCCGAACACCCTTTACTTGATGTTCCCTTCTCTATCTGAGCTGCCTTTTCCCCCAGCATGTGAGGCCAGTTTCCAAGACCTGGAGCAGACCTCATGGTACTTACCTCAATTATCCTTGGGTGTTCGATTCCCATTCTGTTACTTTATATTCCCCAGATGAGTGCAGTATTTCTATGTCTGTCCTCTCTTTCTGGCTCATTTCACTTATCATGATACTTTCCATGTAATACCATTTGTATGTAAATTTCATGACTTTATCTTTTCTAATAACTGCACAGTGTTCCATTGTGTAGATGTACCAAAGTTTCTTTAACCAGTTATCTGTTCTCGGACACTCAGGGTTTTTTTTCCAAATTTTATCTATTGTGAACAGTGCAGCAATGAACATACAAGTGCAGATGTCATTAAATCTGTACTTTTTTGCCTCTCCGGGATATATTCCCAGGAGTGGTATTGCTGGGTCAAATGGGAGCTCAATTTCTAATTTTTAGAAAATTGTTCATATTGTTTTCCAAAAGGGCTGAACCAGTCAACATTCCCACCAGCAGTGAAGGAGGGTTCCTTTCTCACCACATCTGTGCCAACACTGGTTGCTTTTGTTTGTTTAGATGTGGGCCAGTCTCTGTGGTGTGAGATATCTCATTGTTATTTTGATCTGCATCTCCCTGATGATTAGTGATGTCGAGCATTTTCTCATGTGCCTTTTTGCCATTCGAATTCCTTCTTTGCGAAAGTTTCTGTTCATTTTGTCACCCCATTTTTTGATGGGGTTGGATGTTTTCTTCTTGTGGAGTTCAACCAGTACTTTGTATATCTACTTTGTATATCCTTGATATCAACCCCTTGTTGGATGGGTATTGGGCAAATATCCTTTCCCATTCTGTAGACTGTCTTTGTATTTTGGTCACTATTTCTTTGAGGTGCAGAAGCTTCTTGGTTTCAGATAGTCCCATTTATCTATCTCTTTTTCACTTCTTTAGTCTGTGATGTGTAATTTTTGAAGATACTTTTAGCTTCAATATATATTGTGGAGGATTTTGCCAACCTTTTCTTCAATGTACCTTATGGATTCTGGTCTGATGTTGAGGTCTTTAATCCATTTTGATCTTACTTTTGCAGATGGTGTTAGGTAGAAGTCTGAGCCCACTTTTTGCATGTAGCTGTCCAGTTTTGCCAGCACAATTTATTGAAGAGGCTTTCCTTGCTTCACTTCACATTTCTTGCTCCCTTATCAAAGATTAGATGATCATATGTTTGGAGTTAGAGGTCAATATATTCAACCCTGTTCCATTGGTCTGCGGCTCTGCCTTTGTTCCAATACTATTCTGTTTTAATTATTATTGCTTTGTAGTTGAGTTTGAAGTTAGGGAGGTTGATTCCTCCAGTTTTCTTTTTCCCAAGAATTGCTTTAGCAATTTGTGGATGCTTCTTTGTTCCATATGAACTTCAGATTTCTTTCAAGAATGTCATGGGTATTATTATAGGAATTGCATTGAATTTATACAATGCTTTGGGGAGTATTGCCATTTTGACAATGTTAATTCTCCCAATATATAGAGACTATTGAGCTGCAGCGATAGAACAGCAGGTAGGGCATTTGTCTTGCATGCGGCCAATCTAGGTTCGATTCTTCCACCCCTCTCAGAGAGCCCAGTAAGCTACGGAGAGTATTCTACCTGCACAGCAGAGCCTGGAAAGCTCCCTGTGGCGTATTTGATAAGTGAAAAAGAGTAACAAGTCTCACAATGGAAACATTACTGGTGCCCGCTCAAGCAAATCAATGAACAATGGGAGAACAGTCTTACAGTGCTTTAGAGACTGTCCTCCCGTTGTTCATAAATTTGCTTGAGCGGGCCCAGTAACATCTCCATTGGAGACTTTTATTGTTACTGTGTTTGGCATATCAAACACATCACAGGTAGCTTGCCATGCTCTGCTGCGTGGGCGAGATACTCTCAGTAGCTTGCCGGGCTCTCCAAGAGGGGCAGAGGAATCAAACTCGGGTTGGCCATGTTGGCTGCATGCAAGGCAAATGCCGTACTGCTGTGCTATCACTCCAGCCTGCTATAGAGACTACTAAATGAAAATCTGTTAATGTGTCTTCGTAATTTCCATTGAATCATGCAAATGGATTTAAGGGAAAATCTCATTTGTAATGATGTGTTATTGAAGGTTTACATAAATTCTAATGAGTTTAATCCTTCTGGTGTACCAGAGTAACCCAATGAGCAATATTTTAGAACTAAAAGATAAATGACACATAAAATGACTTATCTCCTGCAAATCTATGAGGATAGTGACTATATTTCTTTGTTCAGTGCTATACCTCTTGTTCCCCAGCACACAGCCTGGCAAAAATTTGATATTCAATAAACCATTTTCAATGAAAATACAATGATTATTCAGTGATGAACTACACATCTTTTAATACTGTAATGCAAAATAACTGATTGTTTAGAGGATAGGTATAGCAGTTATGAATCATGCATGAAAATTTAGAATGAGCAGTCTAGGAGTTCATGATAGAAATGACACTAAAGCTCTCTTAAAAATACTTTATCTTGTGAGAGAGAGAGAGAGAGAGAGAGAGAGAGAGATCGACAGACTGAGCCCATGCTTGCTTAATTCAGTTGCTCTCCTCCCACATACAGTCCTCCTGAAAATACTAGGAGCACCCCACCTTAGCACAGAGCCAGGAGAAAACCAGGAGTAAGTCCTGAGCACAGCCAGGTGTTGCCCCAAATCCCTCTACTTACAAAAATACAAACAAACAAAAAATAGTGTAAAAATGAATTAAAGATCTCAAGATTAGAACAGATTCCACATTGAAGAAAACATCAGCAGATCTCTCCAGGAAATTGCAGTGGACTCTTGAAAAGAACTACCACAGTGCTGAAGAAACTAACACACAACAGAACAAATGGGACTACATCAAATTAAACAGCTTTCACGCAGAAAAAGAAAGTCAAGCTCCAATTAAAAAAAAAAACCTGAATGAGAGAAAATGTTTTCACACAATGCATCAGATAAAGGCTTGATAACCAAATAATACAGTGTTTAAGAAAAAAAAAAGTTTCATAATCAACAATTCCATGACCCCATTCATAAAGAGAGTGAGGAGACATTTTGCCAATGAAGACATAGAAATGGAAACAGGTAGATGAATCATAAAGTGCTCATTGTCTCTCATGATTAGTGAAATGCAAATCAAAGACACAAGGTATCGTCTCACACCAGTAAGAATGATACATATCAAAAGTGTAGAAACAGTCTGTATTGGTGGGGTTGTGGTGACGAAATAGCCCTCATCCACTGTTGGTGGGAATGTCATCTGATTCAGGATTTATGGAAAATAATATGGAGTTCTCTCCAAAAATAGAGAGACCAAACAATCCAGCTATATCACTTCTTAGCATCTATATCCAATAACATAAATGTACAACTATGTCCATCATTGCACTTAGTACAATAGCTAAGATATGGAAACAACCCAAATGTCCACCTTCAGATGAATGGAATTCCACACAAGTGGAATATACACATGTGCAGTTCTAAGAAAGAAGAAAAGATTGTAAGTTGTAGCAACATGGATGGAACTTGGAACTAAATGATAACATGCCAAATTAAAAAAATACAAAAAGGATAGTGAAAATGAATAAAATCATTCCCAAAAATCTTGATATTATCAATGTGTTTATGTTTTGTGTATTGTGTTATAATGTAACTATTTTATGTTTTATTTCAAGAGGAAAAAGGACTGTATTATTAAAATAAATCTTGATCACTTGATCACTTGACATCCCATTACTCATCAATTTTCTCGAGAGGACGCCATTTATCCCTGTCGCATGCTAGTGTAGCCCAATGGTGTCTGCTCGGTCCAGGAACACAAAGAGCCTCAAACCAAATACTCAGGGTCTTGACGAAGAAGTCAGGCCATCTCGTAGGTGGACGGCCATGTGACCTTTTGACATTCCATGGAATCCAGTCAGTAATGGCTCTAATCCAGTAGTCATCTCTAAATCTCATTACGTGTCCAGCCTTCTGATTTTCAATGACTTGGAAAACAAGATAGCGTCCCAGATTCTCTATCATCGACAGAGGTCGAAATCTGGATTCTTTCTCTCACTTGAGTGAAGCATGATACTTCAAGCATAACTCTTTTGATTCCTCTTTGGGAGACCCAAAAAGTGTTCTCATCCTGTTTTTGTAGGGTCTAGGTCTCTGAGGCATATGTTAATGCAGGAAGAACAGTGGAATCGAAGAGATGTGCCCGAAGATGGAAGTCATTCGTCCTCTTAGCTATCTCTTCAACACTCTTGAAGGCGTTACAAGTCACTCTCTTCCTCCTGCACAACTCAGGTGCCAAGTTATCCATCGTTTTTACTTCTCGACCTAGGTACACATAACTGTTGTATTTGGAGATGTTCGGTCCATTGAGAGTGAATGGAATGTCAGAAACAAGACTGTTTCTCATAAACATTGTCTTCGTGAGATTCAGTTATAGTCCGACCTTTCCACACTCACGGTGGAAGTTGGCCAGCATTTTGCCATTTGGCTAATGTTTGTTGTTATTAGAATGATGTCATCAGCGAACTGGAGGTGGTGTAGTTTCTGACCGTCTATCTTCACTCCCATTTCTTTCCATTCCAGTCATCACATGATGTTCTCGAGGGTGGCACTGAAGAGTCTCAGTGAAATGGCATCACCCTGCCAAACCCTTCTCCTGACATGGATGATCACTTGCTTGTATAATGGTGAGAACCTGGTAGTGAATCCATAATACAGCTCACAGAGGATCCTAATGTATTGATTTTGAACACCCTGATTAGCTAGGGCTTCAATAACTGCTTCAGTCTCAAAAGAATCAAAGGCCTTCTTTAAATAAGTGAACGTTAGATAGAGCGGCATCTTGAACTCCCAAGAAACTTCAATGAGCTTGGTTATCATGTGTATAGAGTCGATTGTGCTGAATCCTTTGCGGAACCCGGATTGCTCACATGGTTGTCCTTCATCCAGTGTTCTGCCATCCTATTCAGCATGATTCGAGTGAAGACCTTGTAAACGACAGACAACAGGCAGATCGGGCAACAGTTGCCAATGTCGAGGGTGTCTACCTTCTTATACAGTAGTACACTGCTGCTGCTTTTCCATTGGGATGGAAGCTTGCATTCAGACAGGTAGCATGTAAAAAGCCAAGCCAGTGTATTGACTAGCACTGATGCTGGGTTCTTCAGGTGTTCAGGTCTAACCTTGTCTGGCCCAGGCACTGTTCGCTTCTTTAACTGATGAAATGGCATGTCAAATTTCAGAAGGGAGAACTTTGGGAACAACATATCCATTGTGCGGCATTTGGTATGTGGGCAGGTGAATGTGGCTATTGAAGAGATCCAAGTAGAAGACACAGATAATCTTCTCCATTGCCCTTCTGGAAGATGTGATAGATCCATCAGGACATCTGAGGGCAGTCATCTTGGTCTTGTGGTTGTTGAAGGAAAGGCAGGCATTGCGAAAGCTTTTCCCGGCTTCTGCTGCATCTGCTAGCACTGCTGATCTTCTCTCTTTGAGGTCTTCCTTTATTGCTTCTATGCACTGCTTTGCAAGCTCTGAAATTCGCTTATTGTTGCTGAGGCTTGCGCCAAACCGTGTTGGTGAATGAGCTCAACATATTTCAAAGACAGGCATCTTTGTGTGGCTATTTTTCTCTAGGCATTCCTCGCACAATCATGGAGGTGCTGAACCAGTCTATCGTATTCTCCGTCAATGTTGTCAACAACAGCATCTTCCCATGTTGCCACAATAGTGCCAAAGAGCTCCCATGTACTGGTAGTTCTGAAAATTCTTTTCTTAAACTTTGTAGCCCTTTCTCCACTCTCTGTGAAGTAGAATTTAGCACAGAGGAGATGATGGTCTGATCCCGTTAGGAATTTTGGGACAACAGTGATATCGGTCAGGCAAAACCATCAATTGAATATGATGTGGTCAATTTTGTTGTGGAACCATCAACAGGAAACTCCCATGTCCAACGTTTAGATCCAGCCTTCTGGAACTGTGAGTTACCATGGATGGTTTTGGTCGACATGATGAACTCAGGTAGTCTCTTACCCTGTTCATTCCATTTTAAGCCATGGGTCCAGATGTGAAATTCTTTGGCTGATCTTCTTGGTTCTATCTTGGCATTAAAGTAACCAACAATGATCTTGTAGAAGGTGTGGTCGTCTTTATAGAACTTCTCCAGCTCCATGTAAAATAAATAAATCTAAAATAAATCAAGTCATTAAATTTCTTTTCCAACTCATAGATAAGGTAACATACTAGATATTATCACTCAGTCCTAAGTACTTTATACCAAGTACCCAACCAGGACACAGAGAGTGGTTGTTTGGTAGTGGTTGTTTGTATTATTTTCTTTACCAGACTCACTGGTTTTATAAAAGAAATTATAAGATGGTATGTCCCAAACCATGGCACAATGGGTAGGCATCTTGCTTTGCATGCAGCCAAGCCACATTTGTTCCCTGGTACCACCTAAGGTCTACTGAGTCCTGCCAGGAGTAACTCCTGTGCTAATTGAGCATCAAGGACATGTAGGAGTAGCCCCCCAAAAAATTTAAGAAAAAAAAGAACAGTTATAGAAGTGTCACACACACACACAAAAATATGCTTCATAATACATGTCATCTGAACAGAATATCTTCAAAATAACAGGTTTGAATTTTATAGCATGTGTAGACATATATGTAACAGTCATATATGTGTATTTATATAAATATGTATACATGCATTTTACTATGTATTTCATATATACATGTATTATGTATGTGTATGTTTGTACATATAAATAAAAAATATTAAGGCCCAGAAATGATAATTAAATGGCAATTTTAGATTTCAGGCAATAAGATGAGGAACTCTTGAAACATTGGTAGAAGGAGTAGGCATGCAAATTATTAATGTGTTACTGGAGTGATGAATATATGAAACTGCCATCAACATATAAATCAGGTTGCCTCAGTAAAATAGAAATAAAGAACTCAAGATTCTCGTATAATGTTTAAGATGAAATTTTATAATAGTCATATACTATTATTCAAGAATAGCTAAAATTTTTTTAAAATACACATTAGCTTGTAAACTTAAAATGGATTATAAATTGAATCAAAGAACCCACAGAGGCACAAAAAAGAGAAAAGACTGAAAATAATAATATATCTATAGAAATAAAGAAATATATTAGAATTCAAGGGCTGGAGCGATAGCACAGTGGGTAGGGTGTTTGCCTTGCACGCAGCCAACATGGCCGACCCGAGTTCGATTCCTCCGCACCTCTTGGAGAGCCGGCAAGCTACCGAGAGTATCTCGCCCGCATGGCAGAGCCTGGCAAGCTTCCCGTGACATATTCAATATGCCAAACACAGTAACAAGTCTCACAATGTTACTGGGCCCACTTGAGCAAATCGATGAACAACGGGAGGACCATGACCATCCCTGTGACCATTAGAATTCAAATTGTAATTGATCATATTGAATAAAAGCACAAGAAATGTCAGAGATTATTGAAATAAATAAAAAGAACAATTCAGCTGCATATTGTGCCCGGGACAGTAATTTGAATATAAGGAATGATGTGGGCTCAATTAAAAAATAATAAAAAACAGCATAATAAAAATTATCAGAATACTAAACTAGCTACTTTTATGTAAGAAAGGTAGATTTCAAATGTAAAGTTAGAGTACAGTAAATTTGTATTACCCAAACAGCGTTAATATCATTTTAACAATGCTTCCTAAGTTAAAATAACATATAAAAGAACAATTAGATTTGAGAACAAAGAATAATGACAGTGGTGTCACGTTGCAATTATAGAAAAATATTTTAATGACAACATTGTAATCTAAATATGGGCATACAAATTTCAAAATTCTCATGTAAAAACAGTGAGCTGTTATTAAAGAAGAAATTAATAATTCTATTAATATAGTGAAAATTTAAATATTATATGGGAATAGAGATATGGTGCAGGGTTTAATGTGTGTTCTTTGCAGGGAGCAGACTCAGTTCTCTCTGGTTATCTCTAAGAGTGATCCCTGAGCACAAAGCCAGAAGTAAGTCCTCAGCTCTGTTCTATGCTCAAAAGCAAAAAAATATGAAAAATAGAATATAAAAATAAAATTTTAATATCAATCTATAAAAGACTGAAATGAAAACAGTTAAACATTAAAGATATATATCTTGAGTAATATGAACTATTCACTGTTATAACAGGTATATATAAGGCATTATGCCATGCTGTACAAATATACATAATACACCTATGATTTTTTAAAAAGGGAGACCATATTTTCATCCAGAAACAAATTCTATCAAAATGTAAAGGAACAATAAAAATTTAGTTGACCAAAAGGAGAGAGAGAACAAAAGGGAGTGCCCTGCCACAGAGGCAGGGTGGGATGGGGGTTGGGGGGTGGGAGAGATACTGGGATTGGTGGGGGTGGAGAATGGGCACTGGTGGTGGGATGGGTGCTCGATCATTGTATAACTGAAACCCAAGCACAACAACTTGTAAGTCTACAACTGTACCTCACAGTGTTTCACTAATAAAAATAAATAAATAAATAAATAAATAAAAAATTTAGTTGATAATTAAATCGCATGAAGGTACTGACAGAGAAACCAAAGCATGTGGGTCCTGGGGTTGAGATCTCCAAGCCTGCTCGGTTCGGAGCTGAGCATCCTCCACCCAGATCCTCCATATTCCAGTAGGCAGGGGTCACACCCACCAACTGGTCCCCTGGCGCCGTGTAATCCCATCAACGGCCAAGACCCAGAGACTATAAAACCCAGCTCTTATTATCTCATTCTTACTTTGGACAAACTGGCAGGCTACCGAATGTAACCTGCCCACACGGCAGTGTCTGACAAACTCCCCATGACGTATTCAATATTCCAAAAACTAGTAACGATGATGGGTCTCATTCTCCTGATGCTGAAAGAGCCTCAAATGTGGCACTTTCTAAAATCTCAGGGCAGGGATAAAGGAGATGTTACTGGGGCCTGCTCGAAGCAATTGATGACCAACAGGATGACATTGACAGTGTTGGGTATTTCATAGACATTAGTCAATCTTATTACAATATTTCTAAATGACATGTTTTTTTCTAAATTTGGCTTCGGAAATAATTTTATTAGTTGGACTATTATTGAAATTAAGAGATTTTGGAAATAACATTTTATTAGAGTATAGTAATAAACGTTAAAATTTGTTTGAAGTAATGAGAGAAATTTAAATAAGGAAGGGATTGTGACCAAAGTTTTCAATGACTTGAGACATATAAAAGGAATTATAACATTGATGCTGTAAAGAAAATACTGGCATTGTAAGATTTCACTAACTTTGACTAAATCAAAATCTTCATAAAATCGAGTAATTAAATATCAGGAAAGATGGTAGGGCATAAAGATACCTATAAAATGTCATGGTTCATAGTAGTGCAATAATATGTGGAATAAAGAGAAATCTTCACATTAAAGAATCTCATGTGAAGCAAATCTTTTGAAAATAAGACAGCATACTTTTTGAATACATTTGAAAATATAAGAAAATTTGAAAATTTTCCGTCTAGCCCCATATTTATTATATATGCTTATTTATTATATAAGCTTACTATAGCATGCTTTTGATTAAAGGCCTGTAGTTAGACTAAAGATGACTTCTATTTTGAAGTAAAATTAAGGAAATAAGATGGTTCAAATATCACAGTATATCATCAATACTGGCATCTCTTAAGAAGAATGTTAAGATGAGTTAAGAGATCAAAATAAATTGAGAAAGTTAACAAAATTATATGTTTCTTAGCCCACATTTTCCAATTCTGTTATTTTGCTAAGAAATATTTAAATGGAGATACTGCTTAATTAAATCTTTGTATATCCTGGGAGGTAATTTTTAAAACTTTCATTCTGATAGTTAGAAATCTAAGACATTAAGACTGAAAGATAATTTTCAGGGATTCAAACATAAAATTTCTACATAATAAAGTAGCATTTAACCTGTTATATCTTATGGAGAGGAGGACTGAGAGAACAAATGAAAGCGTTCATTGCTGGAAAACAAATATACACAGCATCTTGTGGCATTCATGTGGTTGCTAGAAAGCTTTTTTCCCTCCTTGTCAGAAAACACTTATTGGACATCCAAAAGCACAATAACTAAATAAGGGAAGCACATTATTGAATACCCAAGACTTGCAGATATCAATATTTACTTATCCTTAAGTGCTGCCTCTACCCACAAAACACTTTCTGGATTTGAGTTCCCAACTTCTTCCAAGAACATGCAATAAATATATGTCTGAAATTTAAGGTAGAGAAATAATCAAGAAGCAATAATCAAAAGGCAGAGAGAACTGAATTTATAAGGATAAAATAGACTTCAATGTTTTGCACATTTAGGAGTTAATAAGGTTTTTCATGGGGGGAAACATTAAATTTCTTGTACCAAAAAAATGGAAATCATTTATACATAAACATCTCCTAAAAGTCTACATTTTCTGTTTAATTTCTTGCTCTCTCTTTTCTTTTACTTCCAAAATCATGTTTTACTTAAAAAGTAGGTATATACTTTTTTGCCTATCCGGGATATATTCCCAGGAGTGGTATTGCTAGGTTAAATGGGAGCTCAATTTCTAATTTTTTTTGAGAATTGTCCATACTGTTTTCCAAAAGGGCTGAACCAGCAGTGAAGGACAGTCCCTATCTTGTCACTTCTGCACCAACATCAGTTGCTTTTGTTCTTTTGGATGTGGGTCAGTCTCTGTGGTGTGAGATTATATCTCATTGTTGTTTTGATCTGCATCTCCCTGATGATTAATGATGTAGAGCATTTTCTCATGTGCCTTTTTGCCATTCGGATTTCTTCTTTGAGAAATTTTCTGTTTATTTCATCACCCCATTTTTTGATGGGGTTGGATATTTTCTTCTTGTGGAGTTCAACCAATATTTTGTATATCTTTGACATCAACCACTTATCTGATGGGTATTGGGTAAGTACCCTTCCCATTCTGTAGACCGTCTTTGTATTTTGGTCACTGTTTCTTTGGAGGTGCAGAAAATTCTTAGTTTAAGATAGTCCCATTTGTCTATCAGTTTTCACTTGCGTGGCCAGTATGTGTCATCTTTGAAGATACCATTAGTTTCAATGTCGTGGAGGGTTTTGCCAACTTTGTCTTCAATGGTACCTTATGGATGCCGGAATGATGTTGAGGTACAGTCGAAATAACATCTGCACTTCTATATTCATTGCTGCACTGTTCACAATAGCCAAAATTTGGAAAAAAAATGAGTACCCAAGAACAGATGACTGGTTAAAGAAACTTGGTACATCTACACAATGGAATACTATGCAGCTGTTAGAAAAAATGAAGTAATGAAATATACATACAAGTGGTTCTACATGAAAAGTATCATGCTAAGTGAAATGAGCCAGAAAGAGAGGGACAGACATGGAAAGACTGCACTCATCTGGGGATTATAAAGTAACAGAACTGGAGTCAAACACCAAGAATAGTTGAGATAAGTACCAGGAGGTCTGCTCCAGGGCTTGGAAGCCGGCAGCAAATGCTGGGGGTAAAGACAGCTCAGAAAGATAAGGGAACACCAAGTAAAGAATGCTTGGAGGACTTGCTCGGGATGCGAGATGCGTGCTGAAAGTAGAATATAGACCGAACATGATGGCCACTCAATACCTCTATTGCGAACTACAAGTCCCTGAAGGAAAGAATGAGTAAAATGGAATGCCCCCCCCATAGAGGTGGAATGAAGGGGGTGGGAGGGAAGGGCTACTAGGTCATTGGTGGTGGAAAATGGCCACTGGTGGAGGAATGGGTACTTGATCATTGTACAACTGAAACCCAGGCACAAAAGTTTGTAAGTCTACAACTGTACCTCATGGTGTTTCACTAATAAAAAAAAATGAAGTGAAAAATAAATAAATAAATAAATAAAGAGGAAATAAAAAGAAGGTATATATACATATATAATTATATGTATGTATATGTATGCACATATGTACATATGCATATATACACATAATTATATTCTTAACCAAAAATGGAACAAGAAATGTATTTGGAAATTGCATAGTAATTAAATTTAAGACTTTATATAATAGGAAAGACATATCAAGATGATTTACCACCCACTATGTATGGCACATATATATAAAATATGCATATACTCACATATATAACAATCTTACTTCAACATCAATAACAATAAAATTTTAGTACAGAAATACATCTTTCCACTCTTATACATGAACAAATCAACAAAAGAGAAAATCAAAAAGGAAACAATAGCTTTAAAATAGGTATTTTAACTCCATGACTACCCCCCCAAAAAATGAGAGGGTTTATATGCACATTCTGTTTTCAAGTGCACATAAAATATTTTCTAAAAGTTTTCACAAGTTTAAAGATATGTCAATAAATTAATTATTAATTGAAATACTAACATTTTTCCATATTTCTATATTACAATGATACAAAACAAAATGAACTTTAAAAACAAAGCTAGAAAAATATAAAACATATGGAGACTAAATACACACTATTGAAAACTATTGGGTCAATGAAGAAATCTATGGTGACACAGTTTCAGCTCCTGAAAAAGTAATGAAGACACAATCTGGCACACTGCAAAAGAAATAATATGAAGGAGAATTATACCAATACATTGCTAAATCAGAGTAAATAAAATTTCAAATGAAAATTGTTTGAAGGAAAGAGAAAAAAGCAAATAAAAATGAAAAGAAAAAAGAAAGTCAGTAGATGGGAGGCGGAAATGACAGAAGAAATAACTAAAATTGCAATCTAAAACTTCACAAACATTTTCAAATGACTTTTAAAAAAGACATTTGTAAGACAAAACTAACGCTGGGACGTATACAGAAGTGCCAAAGACCGCAAAGAGCAAAAGCAATTATGAGGAAAGGAACCTATCCCTGGGGTCAGTACAGATTGTTTAAAGTGCTGTTGGGCATGCTTTGATAACAGGAGGCCATGGGTTCATTTCCCCACACCACCCCCTTAAGAAGGGCTGGGAGTGGTCCCTGAGTTCTGCGGCAGAAAGAAACCAACCACACTGGTATGTGGCTCTGAACAAAGAAAGACAAAATGAAGCAACAACAGACCACACACGCGAGCGTGCACTCGCATACACACACACCCACCCACACACACACACACACACACACACACACACACACAAACAGGCACACACGCACACACACACAAAGGGAGGTATCACATTCATTGACTTCAAATAATAGTACAATACATACAATTCGTAGTTTTCATCAAATAAATATTCATCTAATGAACAATAAAATACATAAAAATATATAAAATATATAGTCTTTAAAGAAATATTGCTTCAGGGAAAATACCAGAAATGATATACAGTTAGTACTTGAAGGTCTTGAGCATTGTGGTAATGATAAAGGGACAAAAATTTTGTACTTCAAAACCATAGTTAACACTACTGTAACCACGTTAACTAAATTGCAATAAAGCTTTCTTTAGAAATCAAAAATGAGGAATTAAAAGTAAATTAAAGCAATTTTTATTGATATGAATCCATTTAGTTAGAGATAAGTAAATATTATACTGATTACCTTTGAATTTGATGATGAGTTTTTTAGCTTAATAGGCTGTAAAATTATATTCAATTATACTGGATTTTGTGTGATTATGACCGAGTTTCTTAGTGTATTATAATCTGTTTGTGGACTTAAAATTTTAAAGATTAAATTATGGTCCTGATACATTAACACACACAACTTGTTCAGGTATTTTAGGAAAATAATAATTTTTTTTTAGTTTTACCTGTACCTAATGTGCTCAGTTTTTTCTTAGTATGCCAATATCCTCATAGATATTTAGAAATAATATTAATCATAATGTTAATAATGACTTTAAACTCCAGAAACGGTATTAAATTACAGGATTGTAATGTGATAAAAAGAATGTCCTCACCAGATGGCTGTTTTCTCATACACAGCGACCTGCCTAAAATTACTAAAACTGATAATTTCTCTTTTCTTTGACTTCAGTTAATATACTCACGGTCCAACCTACTTTAAAAGATAAAGTATCCCAAATATTTCTCTTCCATTACTCCTCAATCCACAGAGTCTTTTCATACTAAATTAGATTCTTTTATCTAATTGTATGAAAAAGTCAGCTTATTTGCTTGTTCCAGTTTTATTGCTGCAGCTTAAATCGTTTTAATCCCTTGAAATATACAAAACTCAGTACTCATTTCTCAATGCCATCTCTTGTGGCACTAGACAGAGATGCCTTGAAACTTCAACTTGTCATGAAGAATCTTAAAAAATGGATTTTAAAATCATGCTATTTCTTTTTATTTTAACAAATCATACTTGACTTACAACTACAATGATATACATAATTTCAACAATTGTTTCCGGACTATATATTACATACAATATTTTAATAAACTCACAAATAATTTGGTGTCATTTTAAATATTTTCTTCTTAATAAGAAAATTGAATAAGGCACTTAAATATTTAAGATAGCACTGTCCTCCCATTGTTCATTCATTTGCTGGAGAGGCACCAGTAACGTCTCCATTGTGAGACTTGTTATTCCTGATTTGGCATATAAAATATGCCACAGGGAGCTTTCCAGGTTCTGCTGTGCAGGCGGATACTCTCGTTAGCTTGCCGGGCTCTCCAAGAGGGAGGGAAGAATCAAAACTGTGATTGACTGTGTACAAGGCAAACACCCTACCCTCTATGCTATTGCTCCAGCCTGTGTGACTGGATGCTTATCCATCACTTACATTTAAGAATTATTAACGTTTTTCCTAAATTTCGATTTTCTCTGTAAAATAAAATGTTTAGTCACGTTTTAATTAATAATGTGTGATTTGGCACTCATCTTGTGTCTATTCACAAATTTATTAACAAATTGTAGGTAACCAGTATATTTAATTATTTAAACATTTTCTTGATTCTATCTTTAAATACCATGTGTGAAATAATATTTGTCTCTAACAAGTTTAACTTTATTTTGTAGTTTTCTTAAAAAGTTGAGCTAATATTGTGTTTTTATTTGGCTAGTAATATTAAGACAGAAAGTCTGCTCTTTGACAATCTTTGAACCTAAATAAGTAAATGAATGACTTGGTCACAAAGTAGAATGGCATTGCTTCATTTAAATTTGCAGCATCATTATATATTTCTTAAATGAAATATTAAAATCATATATAAAAAGCCATTTTTGTTAGTTTTTTTCTCCAAGTGAGTTAATAAATATACAGCCTTCCTCTCTCAATCCCATGTTCTTTCTTGAACTTGAATTTTTGCTTGTTTTTTCCAATCTTAGCAGCCCATGTTCTCTCTTGAACAGATTTTTCTCTCCTTTCCCCTTCCCTAGCATCTTGACAAATAAAATGTATTAATGTAAAAAAAAAAAGAAAAATGTTGCCAACTTTCAATGTTCCTTAAAAGCTTGAAAGAACTCAATTTTTTTAGTGGTCAATTTGGCACAAAAATGTAGCACTGTAGTACTGTCCTCCTGTTGCTCATCAATTTGCTTGAGTGGGCACCAGTAATGTCTCCATTGTGAGACTTGTTGTTACTGTGTTTGGCATATCGAATACTTCATGGGGAGCTTGTCAGGCTCTGCCCTGCAGGCAGGATACTCTTGGTAGCTTGCAGGGCTCTTCGAGGGGGGCAGAGGAATCAAACCCAGGTCAGCCGCCTGCAAGGCAAACGTCCTACCTGGTCCAGCCCCGTACATAAATAATACACTAAAAAAAGAAAAAAAATGTTTTGTTACTTATTTATTATTTTTTTAGTATACTATCTCTATTCAACATTTGAGTTCCATAGTGGGAGTTCTACAGAAAAACATGAGTCGACGTCATAGAAAATAATCTGACCAAAGAATGCCAACCTTCTTGAGTCTGCTTTCTCTTTCTCATTAAAAAATGTTTTACTTCATTAGAGTAAAAGCTGTCTCTACAAAATGTTATTTATTCTAAACACAAAATAACACTTGCCTGTTAATGGAGTTATACGTGATGAAATCATAAAACTATGAAAGAAAAAGAATTGTAAGGTTACTAAAGATAATAAGGTTTATTTTTGTCTCCATTGCGAATCACAATAAAAAGCAAGTTACCACTTTCTGATATGCTAAAAAATACCCTATAGAATGATATGCATCAAGATTAAAAGTAATCCCTTTGGAATACAGAATGGAAATAAAGTGAAGGAAAAAATATCAGTTAAGAAAGTTAACTTTAGGGGACTGGAGAGATAGCACAGAGGGTAGGGCATTTGCCTTGCATGTGGCCAACCTGGGTTCTATTCCCAGCATCCCATAGGGTCACCTGAGTACCACCAGGAGTAACTCCTGAGTGCAGAGCCAGGAGTAACCCCTGTGCATAGCCAGGTGTGACCCAACCCCCCCCAAAAAAGTTAACTTTAGAAATAGATTATAAGAATTTATGACAATAGCCTGAGTCTTGGCCGTTGATGGGATTACACGGCGCCAGGGGGCCAGGTGGTGGGTGTGACCCCCGCCTACTGGAATTTGGAGGATCTGGGTGGAGGATGCTCAACTCCAATCCGAGTAGGCTTGGAGGTCTCGTCCCCTGAACCCGCGTGGATTTGTGCCTCTGCCAGTACCTTCATGTGTGCGGAGAGTGGTCTCAGCATGGTGGTGGCTGGTCCTGGAGGTCTTCGGCTGCCGGAGCCCTGGTCGGGGCAGGGAGGAAAGCTCAACCCGCTCCCCTCCAAGGGGCATGTAATCCCCTGGCGCCGTGTAATCCCATCAACGGCCAAGACTCAGAGACTATAAAATCCAGTTCCCCGACGAGAACAGTGCAGTCTTCTGCCCCCGCGCCTGGCTGTTCCTCGCCGGGGCCCCTTGGAGGGGGCAATCATAAAATTAAAATACTGTAGCACTGTAGCACTGTCCTGCCGTTGTTCATTGATTTGCTCGAGAGGGCACCAGTAACCTCTCCATTCTGAGACTTCTTGTTACTGTTTTTGGCATTTTGAATATGTCACGGGTAGCTTGCCAAGCTCTGTCATGCGGGTGGGATACTCTAGGTAGCTTGCCAGGCTTTCCGGGAGGGACGGAGGAATTGAACCCAGGTTGGCCATGTGCAAGGCAAATGCCCTACCCGCTGTGCTATCACTCCAGAAATTAAAATACATCCCCCAAAATTTTACTTCGATGTACATACCCAGGATACTTGAAAACATCTACCAAAAATTGATGTGCATGAATATACTAATAATATTGATCATAATAAACATAAAATCAAAAGTGAAAATCACACTTATTAATTGAGAATATAGAAATTAATACATTTTAATGACTATTTTAACTATATAAATTTTATATTAAAATAAATAAATGTTATAGAATCTTTCACGTAAGTATACTTAAGTAATGGGCTGGAGCGATAGCACAGTGCATAGGGTGTCTGCCTCGCACGTGGCCAACACAGGTTCCTCCATTCCTCTTGGAGAGCCCAGCAAGCTAGCAATCGTACCTTGCCCGCACAGCAGGTCTGGCAAGCTACCCTTGATGTATTCGATATGCCAAAAACAGTAACAATAAGTCTCACAATTTGTTGTGAGACGTTACTGGTGCCCACTGGAGCAAATCGAAGAACAAGGGGAGGACAGTGCTACAGTGCTACACTTAAGTAATAAACATCTCAAATTTACTTTTAATTCATGTCTTTATTGTTTACAACATAGTTATATAAACAAATTGATATTTTAAATTCTAAGGTAAAGGTAAAGGTAAAGGCCCTCCCGTTGATCGTCGATTTGCTCGAGCGGGCCCAGTAACGTCTCCATTGGAGACTTTGTTGTTACTGTGTTTGGCATATCGAATACTCTCGGTAGCTTGCCAGGCTCTCCGAGAGGGGCGGAGGAATCGAACTCGGGTCGGCCATGTTGGCCGCTTGTAAGGCGAACGCCCTACCCGCTGTGCTATCGCTCCAGCCCTCAATTTTAAATTCTAGTTTAGAAAAATCATTCTACTTGATTATTAAAGAGAAATTTATTGGGCATTTAAATAATGCACAGTATTTTGACAAGAGAAATTGATACACAAGATTTTGGCAAGTTTAAAGTCTCAAGATTAACTTAAGGTACTTTAGTTATTTTGGTTATTTTTTTAAATGTAATCAGATATATAAATGATTTTCACCAAGACCATTTTATGTTCTATAGACAATGAATATGTAAATATCATCCTATAAGTTCTATATAGAGAGTAATTTTCTTAAAAGGGAAAATTTAAAACATGTTTACAGATAAATAGAATTTTTGATAGTTTGAGAACAATCTAGATGAAAAATACCCAAAATGGATGATAAATAAGATATGGATTTTCATTTTGCTTGGACTTTTATATTTCTCAGAAATCTCTGAGTTTATAAAAGGTCATCTAGGCATAATATTTTTAACATTCTAGTTATTAAAGTTTGTTATGTTTTAGAAAAATGAAGTAAATAAATGAAAGAAATATAACATAATAAAAGGCACAGTCATGAACTGGCAATATATTGCAGCAGGTAATTTTATCAACTTGCATGCCACTGACCCAGATTCACTTACTAACACCTCATATATTCCTCCATTTGATCCCTGGAGTAATCCGAGTACAGAGTCTCTAGTAAATCCTGAACACAGTCAAGTATGGCTCCAATTACAACACTAAAACAAACAAAAAACCATGAAATCATTCTCAGAATATATTGTCATTATCATGTCCTGCACCACTATTGTAAAAGCAAGTTGAAAAGTAACTATAATTGAAAAATTTAAAAACAGTTATAAAATTAAATTTTACATATGACATTAGACAAAAGACACTCTTAGTGCTGTTCAACTAATTTATGTGACTGCTTTGAGAAGAAAATAATGATAAAATTAATTCATATTGAACATCCAGGAAAATGTTTAATATTAAAAAAATGCTTTTTCGGTGCTTTATTGATAGAACAAGTTATTTGTAAATAAAAAGAAAACATCTTTGCAATAGGTAATATTTATGCATTAATTTAACATGTATGCAAATAAAATGAATGTTACTTGAACCGAAATAAAGCCAAATGGAAATTGTTTTCTACTCTCATCAAGAAAAATTATTATGACAATATAGAGGTTCTGAATAGGACAGTGGATAAAAGTGATCAAATGAGATTTTGCAAGGTATAAAATACCTTTGCAAGATTCATTCTCACAACTAAGCATACGGAGAAATTATCTGCTCAATCAAAATTTATTTTAAATGATTGTTTCTATAAATACTTGATTATTTGCATGTGAGTTGGCCTTTTTCTGAATTTCTCTAAAAAAGAAAAATTGATTTTTATCAATAGAAATGAGACTATAGGGCAGGTCTAGGTTAGAGAGTTTATGGATTGCAGACGGGCATTGCCAGGCTGATGAATAATGAAGGGTAGTCTGTGAATGTATCATTACAGCAATATCCTCTGGAGCCATCTGGTGTTGTTTTACAGATGTACCTCTGAGGACTTATCAGTGCCTTAAAGCAGTAACTCTTTTCTTACTACTCATACTATGATAGAATCCACTGTATTTCTGCATCAACAGACTTTAGAAAATTTCTGTTTCCAGGAAATAGATTTGGCACTGTTAATATTATAGCTCTAACCTAATTCTTACTGGAAAATGTGAGATAATTTGCTGATGAACTAGAATGGGAGTAAGAACAATTCATGAACTTAAAGTGTTCTCAAATGTGTGTTACTTTGTGTGAGTAAATATAAGAATTATATATCTTTTTCCTAGAGAAATATATATCATAATAATGTTTTATTATTAAAGGTAAATCAACAGATCTTCTGAAAAGAAAAAATACTGGAATTGCTCCCTTTGAAGTTCCATACAATGTTGTGAAAAATTTTTATAAGTAATTAAAAATATATTAAGTCAAATCATTCAAAATGAACAGTTAAAATACTGTGATTACACAATTACCATATGTGATAAAAGGAACAATTTTCTGGGTCTACTCTTGCAATATAAGCAAAAAATCCTAAGGCTTACACTTTTAAATAAATTACTAAAGTTTTTAGATCTAATAAATTATACAATATTCAACAGTACTTCTGTGTGAATATAAACTTACTGATTACCAAAATAATGATGAGGAAATAAATTAATATACATATCTGATTTTAGATTACATAGTTATTTCCCCTCCCTCTTACATAAGGTACTGACAACTCTTTAAATGATAGATTTAAAATTGTGAATTATTTTCTTTTGTGTGTCTGTGAAAAGGGCTTTATAAAGCAAAGCAGACAAAAGTAACTTTTTCCTGTATAAAAGTCAATGAGAAAAAAACTCACTATAAAAAGAACAGCATCCAAACAAAAAAAAACTTGGCAAAAGTATTCTAGAAAATTTTAATAGAATTTAACAAACCTTATCAAATATGCCTGTGGTATGCGAAATGGTTTAAAAAAATCCACAAAACTATGTTTCCATGTATCTTACAATACATCATGGTAATGTTAATACACATCATGATCAATATAGTCAATATTTGCAATTATATGTAGTTGGAAGTTAAGAGAATTAATCTTGAAATTCCTCATCTCAAGAGAAAAATAAAGTCTAAATAAGGATGGTTCTTAAATAGAGTTAGTGTGTTTTGCTTATTCTTTATGCATTGTTCAGGGGAGATGGGTGGAGATTACTCAGCAGCCTGTGCAGTCCTAACAGTTCAGTGCACCAGACATTGATGTCAGGTGGTTACTGCTACTAAGACACAGATAGACTGAGAGTCAACAAGACGACATCCAGAGGTCCATAGCTATCATTCATTGCCAGAGCTGCACATAAGAAATGTGCTACAGCCCTTTTGAACTCTCTCCCAAACCCGAGCAGAACTACTGTGTTTGGTGATAGTTTTATAATATGTGGAAAGAATAAGCCAGTACATTGTATTTCTAAAATTAACATAATTAGCCTGAGATACTTCTCAACAAAAATAACTTCATAATATTCAATTATTACAGAAATTATAAGATAGCAAAGATACTATATTATGTTTTGAATAAAATACTTAACTTAAACACTGTGGTTTACAAAGTTGTCCATGATATAGTTGATACAGGCTGTTGATGTTCGAACATCAATCCCACAGCCAAAGTGACCTTCCTTTCATCACTGTTCCCATTTTCCAGACCAACCCCCAAGCTTGTTCCCTTAGCAGGCACACAAAAATGCATCTTTGATCAAATGTTAAAACTTAACAGCTAAATGAATTATAAAATAAAATCAGTAAAATAATATATGTGAAAATTGCTATATCTCACCACAGTAGGGTTTTAAGTCCTTGCATTTACTAAGTGATTTGTTGCTAATTGAACCCTTTATGTTATTGTCTTTGTTGTGTTTAGTTAGCTTCTGTGTGATTTCTCATCTTATTTGGTGTGCTCATAATAAAATTTTATTATTGAGGAATTTAAATATTAAGGAATTTGGCATATGTGTCCAGATGGTGCAAAGTCTTCAGGATCTGTGATCCGGGCCAAACACTTGGCACTGAGGCAGCCGTGGAAGGTGGATGTGGCTGGCAGAGCTTCTGTGAGTGTCAGGGGTTGAGCCGCTTGTGCCCATTCCAAGAAGACCTCAGCGTTCTCATCCTGAACACCAGTGTAGCAGAATTTTTTCTCAGTTTGGTTTCTCCCCAGAGAGTATTAGCAAAGTGGTAGAGTTGAGCTAATGGCATGGCTGCAGTAGTGAGGTGTGGTTTCTGTAGGTCAAGGACTTAATTTACCCCCCCTCCCGAGGGTGTCCCAGAGTTTTTGTTGCGGGGACTAGTTTGTCAATGAATTTTAGCTGCTTGGTATGTATCTCCTTAAAGATTTAACTGTGAATAGAGCAGGGCTTGTGGGTGAGTCAACATGGTGGGGTCTATGATTAGAATATTTAAATTTTTGTTACCAAATCTATCCAATTAGTTAGAAGGACACAATCAAAGTATAATTAGAAAGTATAGTGAATATAGTTTACAGTGAAGCCCGAAGAGTGTTTTCACATGTAACGTGTGACTTGTTCTACAACTATGAAAAAAATGTACCTATCATTCAGTCTCACACCATGGGTTTCACAAAATTCACCTTATGCACATTTTTTAGTGTTGTTTAAATATAAAAATAAGTAGTTAAAATGTAGTTTCTTTTTTTTTTCTTGGTCTGGAGTCTATATCAGGCCATGTTCAGACTGACTCTATGTTCAGATGTCACTCCTTGAGGGCTTGGGGGACCAATGGATGCTGGGGATTGCACTCAAGTCAGATGTTTGGAAGCCAAGTGCACTATCCACATTACTATTCCTCAGTCCCTAAATGTAATTTCTTGAGGCAATAAGGTTAGTACTGGCAAGATGATACATGATTTTCACGCAGATTATGTTGGTTTGGTCTCCAGCCCGCTTTTGATTTCCTGAGTGATCTCTGTGTTCAGAGCCAGGAATAAGCCATGAGAAACACTTATTTTGATGCCACCCACCCAGCTCCCCAAAACTGTGATTTTAGAATGAAGCACAATTTTAAAAGTGTGGATCTTTCAACTTTTTGATTCCATGGAATGTCCTTGAGAATTTGAAAAGACTTGTGAAAGGTAGGAGCATTAGTACAGCATGTAAGGTGTTTGCCTTATACATATCTGATCTGGGTTTGATCCCCAGCACTACGTATGGTTTCCTGAACCCAACAGGAGCAATCCCTGAGTGAAGAACCATTAGTAAGCCCTAAGCATTTCAAAGTATGACCCCCAGACAAACAAACAAACAGAACTCTGAAAAGTAATTTTCTTCATTGCAAAGTTGTGCATATAGAATTATTTTAACTTTCCTAACAAATGTATGATTCCGCTAATTTTATTATTCACATTCAACAGAAAGAGGCATTGTGAAGGAGCAAGGAAAGCAAATTTCTTGGCTAGACTGGGCTAGCAAATCGTTTTGTCTGAATTCAAATAGAAGAGTCTTGTCCTGGACTCTTTTAAACCCCTTTGGCTGTCATTCTTGATATAGAAAATGGGGTGACTAAAAGATCACTGAGCCTGGAGTTAAAATACTTAATTTCTGTTCTTAATTCTGCTAATGACTATCTCTTGATCTTTAACAGATCACTTAATCTTTCTGCTTCAATTTCCTTTATCTGTACACTAGAAATAAGGCTTAGTGAGGACTGAATGAGGACTAAAATACGATGACTAAAGAAAAAGAATGCTTTATAAAGGAAAAGTTTTACATAATTGTACTATTTAAGAGCATTCTAGATAGGAGAGCAGTTTTGGAAAAATAATTCTAATAAATACTTGTGTATTATATAAAATATAGGAAAAAGTAGAGAAAATATTATATGGTGGTAGGTCAGGAGACAGGTCAAAAGTAAAAATAGAAAAATTGAGGTTCTTTCTTTATAGGAAAACACGAAGATGTGCTATATTGGAACTTTTTGAACACAGAAAGCAATTATAAGCATTATACATGAAAGTTAAAATTATCTTGAAATATAAAAAAAAGTCACAGGAATCTCTTGGGGATTTTTCAGTTGAAGATAAATATTAAAACATCAGTCTATAACTAAAGTATATTTAACAAAATTTCCAGGGAGATAATCAAAGTACTGAAGTGCATAAATGCATACAGAATTCCTGGTCCTCTGAGCACTGATGAGTGTCTCCCATGTTTATATTCCTGGACATGTATTCATTGTCTATTTTCTGGAACAAAAATTTTGAAACTAATGCTGTTTTTTTAAAATGTAAAATTGTCACTGAGTTTAGATTGTAGACATTGATTTTATTCTAAGTATGGACTAGATTGGTTGTATACTTAGGGTATCGTTATACTAAAATGGCTACTATGTCTGCAAAGATGTACTCCTCTTCCAAGGTAAGTATTTGTTCAACAAATCTCATTTCTCAAGCATGTAGACCTGCATAGCTCAGTACATAGAGATTGATCTGTCATACTAACCTCTCTACAGGAGGCTCTTTGTTTCTTTAAAATAAAGAGCAGAGTTCTACTAACGATATTTTTAACGTTAATCTTTTAATCAGGCCTACATAAATTAATCACTATATTGATTAATAACGGGTCAACAAATTAGGAAATTAAAGCTACATTTTTATTAAACATAAAAACATAAAAGCAGACCTCCATTAACTCCACTACCTCTACTACCCAGCCGCGGACGCCCTCCAGGACACTTTCTGGACACTCAGTTCAGGACTCATGTACAAGTGAAACCCCAGAGAGCCAGGGAAGTGGAACTTTGTGACCTTGGATTCAAGGCTCAACGGACCCGGGAGCAGAGATCCTCTGCCTGCTCATAGAAGCCCGGCAGACCTCCATTACCTCCACTCCCTCCACTACCCAGCCTCAGATGCCCTCCAGGATGCTCTCCTGACCGTGCAGCCTCAACGTTTTATGACACATCATAAAACACTTAATACGAGACTACTGTACCATAATTGAATGCTTTGAAATTTGGTTTGAATCATGGGAACACCTGTAAGGGCAATTAGAGGCCACCTCTCTCCCTCTAGGGGAGCCTGGCAAGGTACCGAGAGTGTTCTGCCCACACGGCAGAGCCTGGCAAGCTCTCTGTGGTGTATTTAATATGCCAAAACCAGTAAATACAATAGGTCCCATTCTCCTGACCCTGAAAGAGCCACCAATATGGCAGTGTTAAGAAGGATGAGGAAGGAGAGGCTCATAAAATCTCAGGGCCAACCCAGAATGCCAAAACGGAGCAAGACAAAAATGACTGTCTGTACTTTCAATGCACGTATGCTGGCATCGGATGCACCCATTGAGGACCTGATGGTGCAAGTGCTAGAGATCAAGTTTGACATCATTGGTCTGACTGAGACGAGAAGATGTCAATCACATCATGCCATTTTCAACACTGGCAAAAAATGCTCTTCGGAACATGTGACAAAAGAGGCATCGGTGGTATCGGTGTCCTTGTTAACAAAAACTTGGCCATAAACAATGATTCATTTGAATACCTAACAACCCAAATAGGATGCTTACACTTGAATAGATGTGGCTCACTGCTGGCAGTTTCTATCTTCGTTGTCTATGCACCAACATCCAACTATGATGAAGGAGAAATTGAGAAGTTCTTCATGGAGCTGGAGAAGTTCTATAAAGAAGACCATACCTTCTACAAGATCATTGTCGGTGATTTTAATTCTAAGATAGGACCGAGAAGATCAGCTGAAAAACTCCACATCGGGATCCATGGCCTAGAATGGAATGAACAGAGTGAGAGACTATCTGAGTTCATCATTTCTACCAAGATCATTCATGCTAACTCACAATTCCAGAAGGCCGGATCTAAATGTTGGACATGGGAGTCTCCCGGTGGAACCGTTCAACAACATAATTGACCACATCATATTCAATTGATGGTCTTGCCTGACTGATGTCACTGTTGTCCCAAAATTCCAAATGGGATCTGACGACCATCTCCTTCGTGCAAAATTCTACTTCACAGAGAAGAGAGAAAGGGCTGCAAAGTTTAAGAAGAGAACTCCCAGAACAACCACCAACTGGGAGCTCTTTGGCACTATTGCAGCAACATGGTAAGATGCCGTCATTGACAACATTGACTGGGAATACAAATGACTGATTGAGTACCTCCATGATTGTGCGAGGAATGCCGAGAGAGAAATAGTCACAAAAAGATGACTGTCTTCAAAAACTATCAAGCTCATTTGCCATTGTGGCTTGGCACAAGCCTCAGGCTACTGCAAGCGAACATCCAAGCTTGCAAAGAAGTGCAGAGAAGCAATAAAGGAAAACCTCAAAGAGAAAGAGCAGCAGTGCTGGCAGATGTGGCAGAGGCTGGGAAAAGCATTTGCAACGCCCGCCTGTCCTTCACCAAAAACAAGACCAAGATAACTGCCCTCCGAGATCCTGATGGCCCTCCGAGATCACATCTTCCAGAAGGGCAATGGAAAAGATTATCCATGACTTCTACTCGGATCTCTTTGATAGCCATATCCACCTTCCGACATACCAAATTTCTCATGATGGCTATGTCGTTCCCAGCATTCTCCCTTCTGAAATCCGACATGCCATTCCATCGGTAAAGAAGAGAACAGCACATGGCCCAGACAAGGTCAGACCTGAACACCTGAAAAACCTGCTGTCAGTACTCATCAATTCACTGGCTCAGCTCTTCACATGCTACCTGTCTGAATGCAAGGTTTCATCCCAATGGAAAACCAGCAGGACTGTACTACTGTTCAAGAAGGGAGACATCCATGACATTGGCAACTATCTCCCTATCTGCCTATTGTCTGTCATCTACAAGCTGTTCACTCAAGTCATCCTGAACAGGATTGGCAGAACACTAGATGAAGGACAACCATGTGAGTAAGCCAGGTTCCGCAAAGGATTCAGAACGATCGACCATATCCACGTGATAACCAAGCTCATGGAGGTTTCTCGGGAGTTCAAGATGCCGTTCTGTTTAACGTTTATTGATTTAAAGAAGGCGTTTGATTCTGTTGAGACTGAAGTAGTCTCGAGGCCCTAGCCAAACAGGGCATTAAAAGTGAATAATTCAAGATCCTCTGTGAGCTCTATTGCAAATTCACTACCAGGATCTCACCATTCTACCCGGAGGTGATCATGGATGTCAAGAGAGGAGTTCGGTAGGGTGTTACCATTTCACCAAAACTCTTCAGTGCCACCCTAGAGAACGTCATGTGATGACTGGAATGGGAAAAAGTGGGAGTGCAGATAGACGGTTGGCAACTACACCACCTCTGCTTTGCTGATGACATCGTTCTTAAAACACCAAACATCAGCCAAGCGCCACAAATTCTGGCCGACTTCAACCATGAGTGTGGAAAGGACGAACTACATCTGAATCTAACAAACACAATGTTTATGATAAATGGTCTCATTCCTGATGTTCCATTCACTATGAATGGGAAGAACATCTCCAAATGCAACAGTTATGTGTACCTAGGTCAAGAAGTCAACATGATGAATGATCTGGCACATAAGTTGCGCAGGAAGAAGAGAGCAGCTTGGAATGCCTTCAAGAACATTGAAGAAATAGCTAAGAGCACCAAGAACCTTCGGGTCCCGGCACATCTCTTTGATTCCACTATTCTTCCTGCATTAACATACGCCTCAGAGACCTGGGCCCTACAAAAACAGAATGAGAATGCTATTCAGGTCTCCCAAAGAGGAATCGAAAAAGCTACGCTTGGAGTATCACACTTCACTCAAATGAGAGAAAGAATCCAGAGTTCCGACCTTTGTCTACGGTCAAGAATAAGGGACATTGTCTCATTTGCCAAGGCGTCGAAAATCAGATGGGCTGGACACATAATGAGATTTAGAGACGACCACTGGACTAGAGCCATTACAGACTGGATTCCACAGGATGTCAAATGATCATGTGGCCACCCACCTATGAGATGGTCCTACTTCTTCGTCAAGACCCTGAATGATCTGTTTGAGGCTGATTGTGTTCTTAGAATGAGCAGATGCCATTGGGCTACATTATCACATGCCAGGGATGAATGAATATGTTACTGGCGCCCGCTTGAGCAAATCGATGAGTATCGGAATGTCAAGTGATCAAGTGATGTATTTTATACATTTTGATAATATAAGTAACATAATCATGGGAGTAATAATCCATCATATTTATATGTTCCACATTCATTTAAGAGAAAGTGGTTATACAAGCTCAAGGTCACTTCTGGCAGGCTCAGAAGATTATATGAGACTCTGTGGTGCCTTATTCATTGTACCATTTCTCCATTCCCATAAATATTTTTATGCTATCTAAAGGTTTTCTCCTATCAAAATGAAAAGTTTTATACTATCAAAAACTTACATTATTCTTTAAACACACTTGTCGAGAAAATATAGTGAATTTTCTATAAAATCAGGCAGAGCATTATAACAGTAATTAATATTGTATAGAAAAATAGTACTATTAGATTTTGACTATATCACTATGACCACCAATTTGGAAAAGAATATATTAAGACTAGATAAACAGTGGAACAAAATTTCCTGTTTTGCCTAAAGGAATATTATTCATTTTCTTTCCCCCTCAGAATCAAAGAGAGTTTAAAGAGAAGACAAATGTGACAGTGTCCTTAATTATTTAGAATATTATTAGCTTCAATAAAAATAGACTGCTAATAATTGAAAATTAAATACCAACCACACTTCTAAAACAAAATATTGGGGATTGTATTATAATATGTATCTTGAGGTACAGTAGCAGTAGTAAACTTACTTTATTACAGTTCACTAAGGAATGGCACAAAAATATGAGTGTTTAACCTGCTGTGCCTTTAGGAACACATGCTTTCTATAAGAGAGTTATAATAAAAAAAATCCTAGGAATAGATAATGTTTCTAAATCAATGATACCACCAATTCCAGTGAAGTAGAAAAATAACCCAACTGTGCGTAACTTAAAATATTCCTGAGTATATGGAATAAAACTTCCATTTTTGTTGTTGCTTTTTGGGTCACACCCAGCAATGCTAAGGAGTTATTCTTGCCTCTGCACTCAGCATTTACTCCTGGTGATTATTGGGGTATAGTATGGAATGATAAGTATGGGTCAGCCATGTGAAAAGCAAGCACCATATCTGTTATAGTATCAGTCTGGATCCTAAAACCTGTATAGAGATGTAATCAAAATCAAAGAGAGGAGATTAACATTTATTATTATATTAATGTTTAAATAATACAAAATTATAATAATATTTACTTACAACAAAAACAGTCACATATTTTCTGATCTGTTACATAATGTATCTATCAAATACCCAGGTTAATTTACTTTTTTATTTATTTTGTACGGTCAAATAAGAGAAAAAGTATATCAGAAATGCACCACTTTGCTCTCAAATAAAAAATATTAAGGGGGAGGGCTGGACTGATAGCACAGCGGGTGGGGTGTTTGCCTTGCACGCCACCTACCCTGGTTCAATCACCGGCATCCCATATGGTTCCCTGGGCACTGCCAGGAGTAATTCCTGAGTGTAAAGCCAGGAGTAACCCCTGAGCATTGCTGGGTGTGACCCCAAAAGAAAAAAATATTAAGGGGGAAAATATTGGAGAATTGCCTGCTATCAAGGCAAGCTGAGGGAGGAGGAGGAGGGCAGAAGAGAAACTAGGAGGACGCAATCATGTACAACCCTGTAACTGAGTATCTAACGATGATTCAATTAAAAAAAATCAACAGTGATTTCTAACTTACAAAAGTAAGTGACATCAAGAGAACAACTTTTTAGAATTATTAAAGGAAATAACAACTGCAAGAAATAACTCAAACAGCCAAAACACAATAACAAAGAGAATATTCCAAATTACCATTATGTTCCCCTTGGGATAAGTATTTATTACTTCACACCCAGGTGGAAAAATCAATCTCATATAAAATTATAATGAGAATGCCAAACACTAGTACAATGGGTAGGGCCCTTGCCATGCATGCAGTTTATCCTGTTCAATCCTTGACATCGCATGTGGTCCCTCAAGTTTCACCAGGAATGATCCTTGAGCGCACAGTTAAAGGAAAGTCCTAAGCACCTCCCAATTTATTCCCCAAGTAAAAACAAAGATTAAATTATAATGTGGGGCTGGAGATATAATAGTAGTGGCAAGGCACTTTCCTTGGCTGGGGCCATGCTGGTTTGCTCTCCATGTGGGCATTTTGACTCCCTGAGCACAACAGGATGTACCCTCCAACGATGGGGGGGGGGGGGCATAGGGGGATAAAAGGAATACTTAAATAAGAAGAATTTTCTTTCTTTTAAGAAATTAAGAAATCAATATCTCTATTGCAAACCACAACACCCTAAAGAAAAGAGAGCAAAAGGGAATGCCCTGCCACAGAGCAGAGGTGGGGCGGGATGGCGGGGGGTGTGGTGGAGGGGGTGGGAGGGCTACTGGATTCATTGGTGGTGGAGAATGGGCACTGGTGAACGGATGGGTACTCGATCATTGTATAACTGAAACCCAAGCAAGAAAGTTTGCAAATCTACAACTGTATTTCATGGTGTTTCACTAAAAAAAAAAATTTAAAAATAAATAAAAATAAACCACATAACTAGCAAATAAAAAAATAAATTAAAAAATGAGAACACTTTGGTGGTTATGTGGTGTTAGAGGAATGTATGATTGAAGCGTTTCTTTTCTCATCTTTATTGATGTACCACAATTTATATTACTGTTAATGATAATTCCATGCATAAATTACTCTAATGAAATTTTCATTAAAATTTAATGGGAAAATATTGAGAAATATGTACAAAAAATTAATATAGCCCAGGGAGATATCACAAGTGTCAGGATGGGCAAAACCTCAGTTAAATATCTAGAACTTAATTTGGGCAGTGCCTCGTGTTTTCTGGTATCCGGAAGTCCAAATAGCACCAGACTCTTACACTGGTTTGCCTTTACAATGCTCAGGCATTTAAAAAAAATAGTGAAGAAAAATGGGTTTTTACTATGAGTCTGAAAAAAAAATTCCTTTTAATGAATAAAAAGTTGTTTCTAAAGAGGAAACAATCATTTAATTAAAATGATTGAAAACATACATTACAACCTGAAAATTTAATTAGTATTAGACATAACAGAAGGTCTCTGGTTATGATATAGTAATGGATGTAAAATTAAAATACTTTCTGGGGACTGAGTGAAACTGGGGAGGGATTTGTCTTGCACATGGCCTACCCGGTAGCATCCTATATAGGTCCCCCAAGCACCACCAGGAGTGATTTCTGAGTACAGAACCAAGAGTAACTACTCAGCATTGCCAGGTGTCACCCAAAAAGACCCCCTGCAAAAAAAAGAATCCCAAAACCTAAAATACTTTCCTGGAAAAATAATGACACGAGGCATTTTTCAGATAGTGATTAAACTTAAGATATGGGCATGGGATATCTGAAATAAGAACATTTAAGAAGTAAAACTTAAGAGCTCAACAATTTTCCAGTGTGGTAAATGGTGTTAATCACACAAGCATTGCTGCCATCATATTTTTCTATAGTGCCAGAGATCAGATTGTAGGAATTTCAAAATAATTGCAATTTATAAGGTAGAAGAGTAGAGAATGAAAAAACTGTTGACTTAAGTTCTATATTTCTGTATGGAAAGCTTTTGACTAAGGGAATTTTTGTGAATATAAAAGGCAAAGCAGCATGAAGTTATAGATATTGATGCTATGGTTTTAAGAGGAAAACCGAAATGCAAGAATGTCCAAACACTTAAAAATGCTTAAGAAAACAACAAAAATAAACAGCATGATGTTTTTTTCTTTTTGGGTCACACCCAGCGATGCGGGCTGGAGCGATAGCACAGTTGGTAGGTCCTTTGCCTTGCACGCAGCCAACATGGCTGACCCGAGTTCGATTCCTCCACCCCTCTCCTCGGAGTGCCCGGCAAGCTACCGAGAGTATCTCGCCCACGCGGCAAAGCCTGACGTATATTCGATATGCCAAACACAGTAATAACAAGTCTCACAATGTTACTGGGCCCGCTCGAGCAAATAGATGAACAATGGGAGGACAGTGACAGTGACAGCGACCAAGAGATGCACAGGGGTTACCCCTGGCTCATGCACTCAGGAATTACTTCTGGAGGTGCTCAGGGAACCATATAGGATGCTGGGAATCGAACCCGGGTCGGCTGTGTGCAAGGCAAATGCCCTACCCACTGTGCTATCACTTCAGGCCCTAGCATGATTTTAATTATAGCTCTTTAAAACCCAGTGGCTCTATTGTTAAGAGAATGAATTTACCAATTCATTGAAAATTGATCCAGTGAAATAGTACACAGGTTAAGGAACTCACCTTGTTGCACAAGCAGATCCCGATTTAATCTTCTTTGAGCCATACAATCCATGAGAAGTGCTAGGGGTCATTCCAGAGCACCAAGTAGGAGAAAGGTCAGACTACAAAGGGTTGAGGTCACACACGCTGAATAAAAATAAACGAACAAAACAATAATCATTTTAAATCGTGGATTATTTTGGATGGAGGAAATAGTGGATAAGGCTCTTGCCTTTCATGCAGCCACCCTGCTGAGATCCGTCCACAGCACCACATACGGTCCATGTGCAGCACTTGGTTTGACCACCGATCACAGAGACATTAATAAACCCTTAGCACATCTGGGTGTGACTCGATTATCTATCTCACAAAAAAAGAAATTTTAAAAAAATTATTATACAATTTTTTAATTGGGTCATTTCAATATGAGCTTGGGCTGGAATTCATTGCTGGAGACCATGGTAGAATCTTCTAGATGCAAGGCATATGCATTACAGAGCTTAGTTTCAGATCTATTATATGGACTATTTTGATATTTTTGCAAGTCTTTATATTAACTCATTACAATTTTTAAAAAATTAATTTAAAGTACATTAAGTTCAAGGCTACAAAAATTAATATACTGCCCTATAAAATATGTTATTCTATACTATATATGCTAGAATCGAACTCAGGTTGGCCATGTTGGCCGCTTGTAAGGCGAACGCCCTACCCGCTGTGCTATCGGTCCAGCCCATGCTATATACTATATATGTTATATATACTATAGTATAAAATAATATATTTTAGGTGTGGTTCCCAAATCAAAGGAAAAATATATTAATGTAAATCAGAATATATGTGCATATAGTATTGCATTATTAAAATGTGGGCTAGTATGTTTCTTCTTTCTATTGTGTCCATCTATCTTTTTACGTGTAGTTTTCTAAAACATTTTCATCCATTCATAATCATAAAACCAACTTTTCATCTATTATGGAGGCTGAATATCCATTAAAGTGTTATACATATTATCTATGATATATTATATAAAAGTCTATGTTTGTGTAAAGGTTGCATAATTATATATAATGATACAGAAGCTCTATGTTTTTGCATTTGCATTTTACTTTGGAGATAATTTAAATTACTTTTGACTTATCTTTTGTATTGATTTCACTTAAGTGTGTCATCAAAATAAAGTTATAAGCAAAATTTTACACATGAAATCACAAAAATAAAAGCTATACTCATTTTGAAAACATATCTGTTACTGCATTTAGTGCCTTCCTCACAGAGGAGGGTTACTTTCTGCTTGGTATATGGAACAGCATGTGTCAATATTTCTGTTAGACACATTATAATTCCTTGCTAAATTGGAAATGTGTTTTTAGAAAATGTTGCTCAAAGGAAAAAATGTATCAAGCAAACACAGTAAGAGGCTAGAAGAAATAGCTGTGATGAGATTGTACTTCAGAATATTTCTACAATCATTCCTCATATGCTCTGAATCCCATGCTGTTTAACAACTTGACTCAGAATATGCTTTGTTGTTACCTGCTTTCAAATTGCAGGCAAATGAATTTATTTATTTTTCTAGAATAAATAAATTTATGTTACCATTTTAAAACATTTTACTTTATATTTGGAGAAAATAATAAAGTAAAACAATGACAAATATTCAAGGAATTAAATATTTAACATAATTTGTTAACACTAGTAAAAACAAGCTCTTTATGAGAAAGTATAATATCTATTTATTGTAAGTATGTTATTTTGACCAAGTATATTTTAACTGAAATGAAGATTCTTTATGTGAAAATTTAGACCATAGCTGTATCAAGTTTCTTGGTATATTTATAATATTATAAATGTGGTAACGGATTGTACCACATTGTAAGATCTTCAACATAATTTGCCACTGCCTGTGGATCTTATATAAGGAGTCTTGATGACGATCTAATATTGTCTTTACAAATGATTTTCAGTTAAGTATTCTTACAATCTTCCCTACATGAGTTGTAGTGTTCTTATTTCCTCTAACTGCAGCAATTTGTAGCCCTGAAATAGTTATTTTCAGTACATACTTTGACTGGCACTATTATTTTAGACAATGAGTTTGTATTTAATATTTATTTCTGTGCTGCTTAAGAACATTGTTGAGAAAAGCTTCGTCTACCACGTCAGGAGAAAAATGAATATACAATATTTTAAGCAGATTACTGATGGAGACTCAGCAACACTACTAGATATTTCTTGCCTCTAAGCACATTATTCACAGTTAGCAATAATATTACATTTTGTTGCTTCTTAATGAAGTAACAGTTCCCAGATTTAATAAGTGCCACTTCAATGTAGTTTGATTTATGCAGGCATTAAAAGCAAAATAGCTAAATTTAGAATCTGATTTTGTCTTATCTTAAATTTCTATGACACATCTAACTTCTTATAATTCTGTTTTTTCATCTGTAAACCAGAGGTAAAATTTTAAACTTTCAGAAACGTGAAATAATGATTACACATAATAATTTTAAGGAAATGCCTCGGTCTATATTTTAAGAAATAGTTTTAATTAAAAATTAAATTCTACTTCTTTATATATACCTTTTGAAAATTAAATGTTATCTGTGTTATAAATTACAAAATTGAACCAAGACTTTGTTTTTCTTAATTAAAGGAATAGAGATTGGTGTCTAAGTCTAGATTGCTTCTAAAATTATTATGAGAAAATATAGAAACATTCTGTATCGCTGAACAAATATAGAGCTAAAAAACACCTCCTTAGATCCCACTGAGAGTTAATAAACACAGAAAATTACAGTAAGAGTATTCCAATAACTTGATATAACCAGGGTATCATAAAAAGTATCATCTATCCATTTAAGTAGATGAAATAAACAAAGAAATAAGCTTTAGTCACAAATAATTTAATTTTGTTTTTGATTGGATTTTTGTGACAGTACTTTCAAAAACTTTATAACTATTTCTGAAAAATTTAGAAAATTATAACTTAAGAATAAAAATTTTACCAAAATTTTCTACATTCTTGATGTGGACTATCTTTCAGAAAAAAAAAATGTCACTATGGCTAGTGAGAGCTCAAATTCTAGATAGCATCGTTTACATGTGGAAGAACTTGAGCTTAATTTTATTATTATTATCTTTTTTAATTTCCTTATTGAATCACCATGAGAGAAGTTAAAAGTTTTCAGGTTTAAGACTCATCATACAATAATGAAACACCTGTCACTTCACCAGTGCCCATTTCGCACCACCAACAACCCCAGTATACAACCCATCCCACACACAACCCCTACCTGTATGGCAGATGTCCACGTTACTCTCTCTCACTACTTTGATTACATTCTATATTTCGACACTAGCCCCACCATTGTTATTTGAGATTTTTCCTAAAAACTTAGATCTGCTGAAAAGGCAACATTAGAGCAACAATAGTTTTCTATTGCTGATTATGAATAGCATACACTTTTGGAATTCTGGAATTTTAATAATGAAATCTGAATAGATTTCTGCCAAAAGGCTCTGGATTCTGAGATCTGTATCTGAGTCTCTGGGATCATAGCCATTCAGCAACTCGATCAGGAGCCAGAGAGGCTGTTGATGGGCAGAAACTCAGGGTCTCAGATGGGTTAGTGGGGGGAGGGCCAGCCACTCCCCTATCCTGTGAGTCCTCGTGCGCCTCCTCACTGTGGGCCCAAACCTGTCTGTCCATTGGACTCTGGAAGATGCAGCCCCCAAGCTACCAGAGAGAAAAGGTGCCTGACCTTAATGTTAAAGCTATCTCTGGACCCCAACCTTTAAAAATTATCTTTATTTATTAATTTATTTTTATTTATTCCCATTTATTCATTTTTTATATTTTAATTTTTTTAAGACTTCATAATTTATGAAGCTGTTTATAATAGAATTGTTTTAAGCATATAGTGTTGTGACACCAATCCTACTACTAGTGTCCCCACGGTTATTGTGATCCATAGCCAGCCCTTTTGACATGCATATAACAAATTTATTTCATATTGCTTGCTCCAAAGAAACTTAAAAGAAACAGCTAATGGAATTATAAGATGAGAAATAAAATTTAACTTGTAATGTTTAATTGCTATATGATTTAACCTATGTAAATAAGGAAATTCAAACCATTTAGTACAATATAATATATTGCCTATTCTAATTTACATAACTAAGTTTTTGACTCTGGCATATAAAACATATTGCATTATATATATATATATATATATATATATATATATATATATTGCTTTTTGGGTCACACCCAGCGAGGCTCAGGTGTTTCTCCTGGCTCTGGACTAAGGAATTACTCCTGGCACTGTTTGGGGGACCATATGGGATGCTGTAGATTGAACCCGGGTTGGCCATGTGCAATCTGCTGTACTATCACTATCTATACTATGTACTACTGCTGTACTGTACTATCACTCTGGCCCCATATCACATTAAAAATTATTTTGTACTTGAACCTTATTGTATTCATCATATCTTTTCTGTTAAAAATTATGTTTTTGAAATCATATGATCATATCAATAGATGCAGAGAAGGCATTTGACAAGATCCAGCACCCATTTATGATGAAAACCTTTGCCAAAATGGGGATAGAGGAGACTTTCCTCAATAGAGTTAAAGCCATCTACCACAAGCTACAGCAAGCATAAATGGAGAAAAACAGAGAGCCTTCCCCCTAAGATCAGGGTTGAGACAGGATGCCCAATCTCTCCACTACTGTTCAATATAGTACTGGAAGTACTTGCAATAGTGATTAGGCAAGAAAAAGATATTAAGGGCATCCAGGTAGGAAAGAAAGAAATCAAACTCTCACTATTCGCAGATGATATGATACTATACTTAGAGAACCCTAAAACATCTCCAAGAAACTCCTAGAAACAATAGACTTATACAGTAAAGTTGCAGGCTATAAAATCAATAACAAAAGTCCATGGCTTTCCTATAAAGATATAGTGAGAGAAGAGAAAGTGACATGAAGAAAACAATCCCATTCACAATTGTGCCCCAGAAAATCAACTACCTAGGAATCATCTTAACTAAGGAATTAAAGCATCTGTACAAAGAAAACTACAAAACACTACTTCATGAAATAAAAGAGGACATGAGGAAATGAAAAAAATATTCCCTGCTCATGGATCGGGAGAATTAACATTGTCAACATGGCAATACTTCCCAAAGCACTGTACAAATTGAATGTGATCCCTATTGTGATACCCATGACGTTCTTCAAAGAAATGGAGCAAAGACTTCTGAAATTCATATGGAACAATAAGCCCCCAGAAATAGCTAAAGCAATTCTTGGGAAAAAGAAAACGGGAGGAATCAACCTCCCTAACTTCAAACTCTACTACAAAGCTGGAATAGTTAAAACAGGATGGAACTGGAAAAAGGCAGAACTGTAGACCTATGGAACAGGATTGAATATACTGACATCTCCCCCCAAACATATGATCATCTAATCTTGATAAGGGGGCAAGAAATGTGAAGTGGAGCAAGGAAAGCCTCTTTAACAAATTGTGCTGGCAAAACTGGATGGTTACATGCAAAAATGTGGGCTCAGATCTCTGCCTAACACCATGTACAAAAGTAAGATCAAAATGGATTAAAGACCTCAACATCAGACCGGAATCCATAAGGTACACTGAAGACAAAGCTGGCAAAACCCTCCATGACATTGAAGCTAATGGTATCTTCAAAGATGACACACCACTGGCCAAGCAAGTGAAAATAGAGATAGACAAATCAGACTATCTTATACTAAGAAGCTTCTGCACCTCAAAAGAAACAGTGACCAAAATACAAAGACAGTCTACAGAATGGGAAAAGATATTCGCCCAATACTCACTCAACAAGGGGTTGATATCAAGGATATACAAAGTACTGGTTGACCTCCACAAGAAGAAAACATCCAACCCCATCAAAAAATGGGTCAAATAAATGAATAGGAACTTTCTCAAAGAAGTTCGAATGGCTAAATGGCACATGAGAAAATGCTCTACATCATTAATCATCAGGGACATGCAGATCAAAATAACATTGAGATACCATTTTACACCACAGAGACTGGCCCACATCCAAACGAACAAAAGCAACCAGTGTTGGTGAGGATGTGGTGAGAAAGGGACACTTCTTCACTGCTGGTGGAAATGCTGACTGGTTTAGCCCTTTTGGAAAACAGTATGGATGATTATCAAAAAATTAAAAATTGAGCTCCCTTTTGACCCAGCAGTACCACTCCTGGGAATATATCCCAAAGAGGCAAAAAAAAGTATAGTTGAAGTGACATCTGTACTTGTTTGCAGCACTGTTTACAATAGCTAGAATCTGGAAAAAGTCCGAGTGCCCAAGAACAGATGACTGGTTAAAAAAAGTTTGGTATATCTACACAATGGAGTACTATGTAGTTGTTAGAAAGGATGGGTCCTCCTGTTGTTCATCGATTTGCTCGAGCGAGTCCAGTAACGTCTCCATAGTGAGACTTGTTGTTACTGTGTTTGGCATATCAAATACATCACGGGCAGCTTGCCAGGCTCTGCTGTGAGGGCAAGATAATCTTGTAGCTTGCCGGGTTCACCGAGCGGGGCAGAGGAATCAAACTCGGGTTGGCCATGTTGGTTGCGTGCAAGGCAAACACCCTACCACTGTGCTATCACTCCAGCCCTGAAGTCATGAAATTTACATACAAGTGGTACTACATGGAAACTATCATATTAAGTGAAATGAGTCAAAAAGAGAGGGACAGACATAGAAAAAATGCATTCATCTGGGTAACATAAAGTTAACAACATAGGAGACTAACACCCAAGAATAGCCGAGATAAGTACCAGGAGGTTTACTTCATGACTTGGAGGCCAGCCGTACACTCTAGGGGTAAAGGCAGTTCAGATAGAGAAGGGACCACCAAATAAAGGGTGTTGGGGAGATCCATTCAGGATGGGAGACACATGCTGAAAGTAGATTATAGATCAATATGACTGCCACTCAATTCCTCTTTTGCAAACTACAGCACCCAAAAGAAGAGAGAGAACAAAATGGAATGCCTTGCCACAGAGGCAAGGTAGGATGGGGGATGAGGGGTGGGAGGGATACTGGGATTAGTGGTGGTGGAGAATGTGCACTGGTGGAGGGATGGGTACTCTATCATTATATAACTGAAACCCAAGTACAAAAATTTGTAAGTGTACAACTGTACCTCATGGTGTTTCACTAATAAATTTTTTTTAAAACAGTATGTTTTTGCACAACCCCGCCCCCTTTCAATCAACCCCCCCCCCACACACACACACACACTGGCATATATATTGCAATGTTATTTCTTAACACTTGATTCAAAACACTTAAAAGAGTGGTAAACAGAATTATTAGAAAATAAATCAATAAAACTTAATTTGCAGTAATTAATTGCCACATGTTTTTAACATTCCTTGACCTAGTAGAGGACAACTATATAACATATTTGCTCGAGCGATTTGCTCGAGCGGGCCCAGTAACATCTCCATCATGAGACTTGTTGTTACTGTGTTTGTCATATTGAAAACATCATGGGTAGCTTGTCAGGCTTTGCCGTGCAGGTGACATACTCTCAGTAGCTTGCTGGGCTCTCCGAGAAGGGAGAAGGTATTGAACCTGGCTCGGCCAGGCTGGCTGTGTGCAAGGCAAACGCCCTACCACTGTGCTGTCGGTGAGTACTATATTCTAAAACACATGATGAGAAGTTTCTCCTTTCCTTTAAAGAGGCTGTATCGGTTTCTTGCAACACTGGCTTCAAGACTTTAATTCCTCAAACCGTATGAATGCTAACCTAACTGAATAGAGTATTCTTGATGAGCTGTTCAGTTCATTGAGATTTTGATCTGTATCTTTTCATAATCTTCGGGTTTGATTATAGAGTATTATTTGATAGATCTACTGTACATCTAATGGGTTTTCTTTGTATGTAAGTTCCTTTCATTATCTTGCTGCTTCCAATATTCCTCTATCTTTAGATTTTTGTCATTTTGCGTATAATGCATGTTGGAGTTTTCAAAATCAGGTTTATTTTCTTTAGGACCTTTCTGGTCTCTTGGATTTCAGTGTCTGTAATCCACAACTCTGGGAAGTTCTTATCAATGATTTCTTTAAAGATTGTTTCTTCACATTTGCCTTCCTGTTCTTTAGGGACTTCAACAATTCTTACATTGTTCCTCTTGAACTCATCCCATAGGTTCTCTAGTATGAAAGTCATTTCCTTTCAGACTATTTTTCATTTTTTTAGTGTTTTCCTCCTTCTCATCTTTGACCTCCTCAATCTTTTGCTCTGCTTTTGTTATTACACTGTCTTTATCAACTGTTTAACATTTACTGTGTTCTTCATTTCTGTCCTTTCTGAATGTAATAACTTTTTTATTTTGGCTTGCAAGTGTTCTTGTACTTTGCAGATTACCTGTGCTATTGTTTTTTTTAAACACCGTCATCAGAGTCTCATTAAAGTCACTTGTCTGTCTGAGGATTTACTGATGTTGATTATGTCTTCGGTGGTATTGTTTTCATTCACTGAGCTCGATAGACCTCTACATGTTTTCCCAATTGGTTTTATAGTGTTCTTGTGATGGGGGTGGGAAAGTGGTGAGAGATTACTTACAGGTTGCTCCCTGTCTTCCCTATCTGGGATGATGGAGCAGTAAACAAAATGTTAGGTAGGAACTGTGCTCTGGACCCTCAATATGATGCAGGTCAGGAGTGGAGGCTACTCAGACCCTCTCCACCCAAGAGGGAGGAGCTCTGCTTCCCCACTGGAGCTCTACCTCCCATTTGGAATAGGCCCACTGGTACAAGCGAGAAGGAGACCCACCTGGGATAGTATAGCAGCAAGGAGAAGGTGAGGGCAATATCTCTATTCTTAAATGATCATGCTACAATGCATTACGACCTTTATTTCTGAGTTATTAAAAGGTAAAGGTAAAGGCCCTCCCGTTGATCGTCGATTTGCTTGAGCGGGCCCAGTAACGTCTCCATTGGAGACTTTGTTGTTACTGTGTCTGGCATATCGAATACTCTCGGTAGCTTGCCGGGCTCTCCGAGAGGGGCGGAGGAATCGAACTCGGGTCGGCCATGTTGGCCGCTTGTAAGGCGAACGCCCTACCCGCTGTGCTATCGCTCCAGACCTTTATTTCTGAGTTATTAATAGTACTTATATATTAGAATGGGCTTAGCTGCTTCTTACCAACATTTCTATAGATATGTTTCATATAATACATTTTAACTTTAATAGTCATAGCACAGTAATAGGGTGTTTGCCTTGCATGTGACCAACCCTACCGATCTGGGTTCAATTCCTCTGCCCCTCTCAGAGAGCCCGGCAAGCTACCGAGAGTATCTCGCCCACACGGCAAAGCCTGGCAAGCTACCCATGACGTATTCAATATGCCAAACAGAATTACAACAAGTCTCAAAATGGAGACATTACTGGGCCCGCTTGAGCAAATCAATGAACAACAGGAGGACAGTGACAGTGATAGTCGTTTATTCTATTCCATATAATACCTTGTTATTAGAATAGATTTGAAGAAATTATTAACTTCACATATTTAAAATAATATTTTTAAGAAGGCACTCAATGAATTTATTTCCAAATGTACAAAAGTAGAAAAGATAGAATATTGATCTGAACTATACTGATATCTATAATCTATGATATGATTTATTCTTTTCAAAGAAAGTGAATTTTTGTATATCCCACAGGATGGACAAAGATTTTAGAGTGAAGAACAACCTTAACTTGTCTTTTCTTGACTAATTTTCTTAATATTTTACGTTTGTCAATTTAACTCGAATGAATTTTTTCCTGGACAAAATTTGAGTTATACTTATTCATTTTTGCTTTTAAATTTCAACTCTATTTGATATCTTATAGCATAAATCTAATAATTAAACTCTTGTAACAATGTTATTTTTTCTTATTATTTTTTCAAGACTTCCTATTTATTTCTGGTTTTTTAATAGTTAGAATATGCTGTTTTCATAAATTTATTTGTATTTATAAAGCTACATATTCATTTTGTTTTAGAATTTTTTTAAAAATTGTGAAAGTTAAAAAATGGCAACTTATTAGGAGAGAAAGTAAATTGTATCCAGGAAATATTTTATACATATTTAAATTAACATTGATTAATCAAATTAAAATTATTTTCCCAATGTAAAAAAGTGGGTTAAGACTATATCTACTCAGTATCTGTTTCCTTTGATATGTCTAGTTTCACTAATCATTGAGGCCAAATGATTTTCAGAAATTTTAATGTTCAATTTGAGAAGTTTAACTTGATTCTCTTTATTATTTATTATTAATTTTAGTATATGCTTATTTTTATTGCAATTACATGTATAAAACACATTGTTTTAATTAAACATATTTAAGACAGCCACAAGAAACTCAGTCTAATTCGATTGACTGATATTTATCACATCTAATCTTCATTGCATTGATTTTCCTGCTAGTATATTTCCACATTTTTTTTCATATATTGAGTAAGGTTACATCTTTTAGTTGCCATTGCAAATGTTGATCATCTCCATTTATTTTAAATGTTTATATTGTTTTTAGTTTGCATAATATGACTTCAGTATTAGAAGATAGACTTAGATGGCTACTGGACAGAGATGTTTTGCTGCTTAGACTTCTTTACTCTTGTTAATTTTTTCATGTTAAAGAATCTTCTCTATTTTCAGCATCATGTCTTCTGATATTTTTGTCCATCAATTCTTGGGTAACAAAAATATTTAAGCTTTTGATTGTGCTGCCATTTGAATGCATGAGAGATGTTAGATGGTAGATGGTTAGAAGCTAAAAGCCACAAGCACGCTGTCTTCTTTTCTCCAAACTAGTGATGCATATACCACTAGAACCCTTTTTGTTTACTCCACAATCCTCTCAAAACAGTTAGATTTTGTATTAACTGCTCATATAAAAGTAACTGTGGAATAATTTTTGCTTATTTTGGATTCATACCCAGTGGTGCTCAGAACTTTCTCTTGTCTCTTCACTCAAGAGATACCTATTGGTGGCACAGAGATATGAATGCGGTGCCAGAATATAACCTGGGCTGGTCACTTATAAGACAAATACCTTTACCAATGTACAAGCTCTTGGCCCTGAAAAAGGCATCTTTAATAGTGTCTATATGGCCATACCAATAAAGAAAACTGGCCTGGATGGTTTATTTTTTTCCAGTGTCAATTTGTTAACATGTCTGTCAGATTTTAGTAATTCAACTGTAGCTGAGATGACTTTACTCTGTGCAAAATAAATAGAAAATTCATTCAAATTTTTAAAAAAATTAAAATACCAAGAGTAAAGAGATGAAACAGCGGTCATTATCATACATCATGAATTTGATATTTTAAAAATTGCTATTTAATTCTCCATTTAAAACTTTTATAGCTGATAGTTTATATTTTTATTTTAATGTTTTAATGGCATGAATATCCCATTTGATTTTTAACTCTAAATTATATATTTCAGTTTATGATTTAATGTCACTAATTTCTATTTAAAGGCATTACTGCGTTTACCATGATACATATATGCATATATCTTTCTTTAGATATGCAAAAATGCCAAATTTCCATCTTTAGCATTAAATGCTCAAATTGATTAGCATGAAATCTGTTGTGCTAAATAGCCTGAGAACATGGGGGCATGAAATTGACTTGACATGTTAATATCATATTTTACAGTGAGCCACATTATAATTAAGGGGGAATTTTATTATAACTACACATGGTGACTTAACTTTTAGAAAATATTATTACTTTGAACAATTCTATGGGACTATAAACATATCCCATAAGGAGATATGCTTATTTGAACCCTGGTGAAGTTTCTGAGATTTACATATGTCAAAATTTAGAAAATTCCCTTGGTGCTTAGGAATTTGCAGTGTGAATTTAAGATAAAGAACAAATAGTCTTACATGATATTTAAAACTTACAAATTTTGCTTATGTTTTTAAATTTTATTTGTTACATATTTATACCTATTTTAGAAGCATTTTTTGCTATAATAAATGTTAAAATACCAACTAAATATCTAACAAATAAAGTTAAATAGTCAGTCACTAAGAAAAGAATAATATAATCAAATTTGCACAATTTGAAGACAGAATTGTTATTTCTGAGAAATATCTACATTTTTTTCCTCTTATCAAACTTTAATATTCTCATCAATTTCTTCAAAACCAGGTTTACTATATTATTTTCACAGGACTCAATTATATGTGTGTGTGTTTCTGCTTGCACATGCACATGCGAACACTTCATAAGAAATAGATTTTATTTAGTTACCATATGAATTGTCATAAAAGGGTTACATTATTACAATAATTTATCTTCTCATAATTAGAAGCATGCAAATATTGTTGACAGCTGAGCTTAATGCCTTTTTATTTGATTTTAATGGATTTATTCCTAAGAACAAAGTGACAATCAAAAAAAGTTATAATTTTGTCAAGGTCACAAATTGATTTTCACATGGTTTGATGCCAAGTAATAAATTCAATCCCATCCTTTTCTACTTCTCCTCAAATCCTTAAAAGTTATTTCTTATCATTGTAATTAGTAAGTTTATTTTTTAAAAAAACTACATAATTTGTATTATTTCCTCATATGAAAGTCATGTTATAGTAGCATATTGTAAGTCACATATAACTTAAAGCACTTGTTCATAAAAATCATAATAAATAGTTACATGTTCTTGTCTTCAGATTGTCAACTGATGCTTACTTCATTATGAAAGAGCATTAAATGTTATGGCTAGAGCATGGTCTCTGGAGGAGAACTATTTGGAAATCAAAACTGGCCCTGTAAATTACTAGTAAATTGACAACTGACAAAATACTCTATACTCTTTTTCCCTCTGTATAAATTGTGCATAATAGTAACAGTTGAAAGTGTTCTATAGGTTTCTGATGAAGTAATATTTAGAAAGCATTCATAGGTCAGTCACAGCCGCGCGACATCTTATTATCTCACTCTTGCTTTGACAACCTGGCAGGCTATCGAGTGTAGCCTGCCCACGCAGCAGTCTGGCAAACTCCCCGTGGCATACCCAATATGCCAAGTACCAGTAACAATGATGGGTCTCATTCTCCTAACCCTGAAAGATCCTTGAATGTGGCACTTTTTATAATCTCAGGGCTAGTTACTGGTGCCTGCTCGAGGCAATCGACGAACAACAGGATGATCGTGATCGTGATCATAGGTAAGTCATACTATTCTGTTTCTTCCAGAATTATAAGATAAATAGGAAATTAACTAACCTGTTGGCTCTTTTAAAACTTAGGAGAATGCAGGGCAGTTACAAAATTCCCTACACTTCCCATTACATTAAAAAAATTACTTAATAAGCATAACACTGACTAAATAGATTACTATTCTTTTTTTAATTTTATATCCAAAATTCTCTTTTGTGGAGAATGTGTGTGCATTTTACAAGTATTCAGGTCTGAGAGATGAAATAGCTTGATTCAGTAGATTCTGAATAATAGGAGGAAAAACCCTCATAAGACTGAATAAAAATGGAAGGTATTGTACTAAAGAGATGTAGGGGGGGTAGTGAGTTATTTTTCAATATTACCAGAGAGAGATCTGCAATTTTATTCATGAATATTGAAGGCTAGTCAATACTGCTGTATTTATTTAGGATATCTGGCATTATTAAGGCTTCTTGCCAGAATAAAAATATCTGGGGAAAATTTTTTGACAATTATTATTTTTTACATTTATCCAGGGCTGGAGCGATAGCATAGCGGGTAAGGCGTTTGCCTTGCACGCAACCGACCCTGTAGGCCCAGGTTCGATTCCTCCGCCCCTCTCGGAGAGCCCGACAAGCTACTGAGAGTATCTTGCCCGCATGGCAAAGCCTGACAAGCTACCTGTGACATATTCAATATACCAAACACAGTAACATGTCTCACAATGTTACTGGGTCCGGTCAAGCAAATCGATGAACAATGGGAGGATAGTGCTACAGTGCTACATTTATCCGTCTATATTTGTAGATTTATATTTTTATCTTTAAAATAAATAACAGTTTAAGTTATAATCTGTAAGTAGATACTTTTAGAAACATTCTTGAAATTAATGCATTAAATTTTGCACTTATTTTTAGTAATATATTTATTATGTTATTTGTTTGTGTTAGCTTGTATTAATAAAATGAATAAGAAGCCCGCGGCTCTCTCTTGCCGCCTGAGTTCCATGATCTCAAGTCACTTCTGTGCCTGGGAAGGCTGATGCCATCGGGTGGACTAAGAAGAAAATGAGAATGAGGGCCAGGCTGGTTGGTGATCAGTTATCATTTATTCCACTCTCCCCAAGTGCCTGTTCCAGTCTCACTAAGCTCCCCATCCCCATCTCCTCTTGCCCCCGTGCTAGTCTCTCCACACTCCCTCTCGATGTCCTCATCTCTCTAGTCTCTCCCAACCTCCAATTCTTGGAGGTAGTAACAACACCCAGGTCTGGTAGCACAATCAACATATGAAAGCCCTTCCTGCAGCCCATAGATCAGCTCAAGGGTGAAATGCCACCTAAGGATTTTTTTCTCCTTTCCTTAGTCCAATAATCATTTAAGCATTCATCTTAATTCACTTCTTAATATTAATTATTTTGTATGGATACAGTAAGAGATACATTAAGCTTTACAGGGTGGCTCTCCTGGGGACATCTCACTATTGATCCCAGACTACAGTGCTCAGGGGAGATTAATCGTTCCTAACCCTAGAAGGTCCTAGTTGTTACTTTTTGAATCATGACAGAATTTGTCCATAACAATGCTCTTAACTTAGAGTTAAGTATTATGGCACTTTGGCTTGGCCAATTTTGATTCCAGGGTAGCTCACAGCTGGCCCTGGGTCCATTCAGTCTCTCGTTAGACTGCTTTTGGGACACTAGGAACTAAGGGCAACTGAGGTTGAGAAAAAAGATGCCTTGGAGTGAATGTTATTTGGAGTTTATTAACTCCCAAGTTATAAAACATAGCATAGCGTTAGCTGTCTTCCTGTGTCTATACAAAAATGACTTTGCTCTGAAGTAATTATCCAAAGGTCATAAGGAAAAGAAAAAAGCAATATTTACAAGTTAACAGAGTATTTTTAAGAGATAAAGGTGATAGACCAGTTGGGAAGCACTGTGATGGGTGCAACCCAATAAACCTAAGCTCCCTGTGAAAAGGCAGAAAAGACAAACTAATGTTATCCTACCATTAGAAACAAGCTTATTTGGTGTTATTTTTTGGAACTTAAATATGTAACAGTTTGGAGGTTAATCATATGGAACTTAATTCAGTACTTTTGAGAAGTCTTCATTTATTGTTGTTGTTGCTGTTTGAATTTTCAAGCAATGCTCAGAAGACTTTAGGGTGACTTATAGAGATACTTCACAAAACAGTTAAGTGCTCTGGCCTGATAATATGAAGATGCTCAAGATTAGTACTGCTGGAAGTCACAGGAGATAGCCCAGCTGTGCTTGACAAACCCATGTAGTGCTAAAAATCAAATCCAGGGAGTTACAAGCAAAGAATATTCCTTTGAACTATCTCTGAGGTCCCTAGATTTGAATATCATAAATTTATTTTTTTTAATTTTAAACTCAAAATTTTTTATCTGAATTTGTTTGCTCACTTTTACTACAGAATGCATTCAAAGAATAATGCACAATATCAAGACCTTGTTCCTTGGAAAGCTGTAAAATACATCATGAATCATGTCCGGATGTCCTAGTGAAACATGAAGAGAATTGACCACTATCTGAAGTAAGATCAAGTCTTCTGAGCACTTGAAATCCCCACCCACAACTTTGAAAAGAAATAAAGCTTACTATGTACGATAAATAATATTCATAAACATTCACAGTAGTTATACACTTCAAGAAAAGTTACATGAACTTTCGTCCTCATTTGGCTGAGTTTCCAGGAGTGAAGCAAGGCTCAATGAACATCTCGCTCCCAGAAAAAAAATTCTTAGTCAACACTTAGTATTATTAAAGCATAAGAAATACTTAGTAAGACTCACCTATGAGTACTGGTAATTCTGCTTCAATAGCCATTTCCTTAACCATATGGTTTTATTTATGTGTTCATTTTCTGTAAGTATCTTTTGGTGATATACAAAATACTTATAATTTGTACATTTAATTAATTTATTAAAATTAAAAGCAAGTAATTTTATTAAATAAAATTTATTAAAATAAAAACATATTATAATATATAAAATGGTATCACAATCACGATCATCCTGTTGTTTGTCGATTGCCATGAGCAGGCACCAGTAACGTCTCCTTCCTAGCCCTGAGATTTTAAAAGAGCCATATTCAATGCTCTTTCAGGGTTAGGAGAATGAGACTCCTCATTGTTACAGGTATTTGGCATACTGAGTACGACACGGGAAGTTTGCCAGACTCTGCCATGCAGGCAGGTCACTTTCAGTAGCCTGCCGGGTTCTCCAAAGGAAAAATGAGATAATAAGATGTCGTATTTGCGGCCGCACGCTTCCAGGAGCTGGGTTTTATAGTCTCTGCATCTTGGCCGCTGATGGGACCAACCTGGTGCTGGCGGCAGCTGGTGGGTGTGACGCCTACCTACTGGAAGACAGGGGATCTGGGTGGAGAAGACCCAGCCCCAATCCATGCAGGCTTGGAGATCTCAGTCCTGGGACCAGTGTGCCTGGGTTCCTCTGCCAGTTCCTTCATGCATGAGGCTAGTCTGAACATGTGGACAGTGGTCTCAGCATGGCTGTGGCTGGTTTTGGAGGTCTTTGGCTGCTAGGGCTCTGTTGGGGGGAGGGGGAGGAGGGAAACGCAACCCGCCTCCCTTCAAGGGGCCCTGGTGAGGACAGCCAGGCACAGGGGCAGGAGACTCTGCGCCATTTAGCACAATAAGTCTAAAAATATTTTGCAGTAAAGAAGTGTGATATATTAGAATGAAATAGTTTGCAGACATTTTCTTTCAAGTTAGCTCACATTTTTATGCTCTAAATACTGTCTTATATACCATTTGAGTATATAATTTTAATTAATTCTAGTTTTTTTCCTCATGTTATATATATATTATCATCAAGAAAAAATTGAATAGATTCTTTTCAAATTTCTCTTTAAAGTAAATCTATAAGGTAATGGACATAGAGGTATGTGATCTACTATATCTTACATTTAAACATCATTAAAAACCTAAGTTCTGACTGGAGAATGGATGCGGATGGATGACAGTGGTTGCAGTACAATAATTTTTGAGACAAAATTTCTCTATTGAATTATCTTTGCATATTTGTCAAAAGTGAAACAGTCAACTGCATGCCTGTTTCTATATTGCATAATATATTCGATATAATATGTTTTTACCTGCTCACATTGTTATAATTAACGCAGATAATGAGAAAGTATTAAATTTGAGTTTGTAGTATAACTGAAACCCAAGCACAAAAACTTCTAAGTCCACAACTGTACATCATGGTGTTTCACTAATAAAAATAAAAAAATAAATAACTAAATAAATAAATAAATAAATTTGAGTTTGTAGACCAACATTGTTCTTCTACAATATTGCTGACTATTGGGATTCTTTGTCTTCACACATAAACGGCAGAAAAAGGTCATGAAAGTCATAATAACTTCCTGATATTTTATTTGATATTACACTGAATATACAGATTAACCACCATATTAATATTTATATCCATAAACATAAGGTAATTTTATATTAATATTGATATTTGTTTCTATCATTGGCAATTTTTAAATATTTTGCAAAATAAAATAATGCTATTTATGAATACATCCACATGTATCTTTCCTTTCAAATTGTTTGTGCATTAATACTTTAAGATTATTGTGTATATTTTGATATTTGAGTATTATTATTTACTGTTCTTTATGTCTTTAGTAATTTTACTGATTCTGAAGATTATTCCTTTCTTTCTAAAATTACATTGGAAGTCTAGATTTTTTAACTAGTGCTAACATTTTTGCTTCTTTCAGGGCTTTGCTTAGATTTGGCTTTAGAGAATATGCAGCAGTGCTCCAGGATTACTCCTGCTCTGAATTCAGGGATCTCATTGAGGACCATATTTCATGCATGGAATCCTGGTTAGCAATGGCAAGACAAACATCTTACCCACTGTATTATCTCTCCAGCACCTAATATTATATTTTCTACCATTATTTGAAATTTGTCTTAATCAACTCTTTGTATTTAAAACATGTGCTTTATTAGTTATTATAAACTATGTGTTAACTTGCTTTTGTGGATATTCTAAAACATCATTGTACTATTTGTTATATAGCAATGTTTCATTAAAAATAGTTATTGATAGTAGATTGATATTGATAAGGTTTACAAGTATGATTGGCTGCCTTCAGTGATTTTAGTTATTCTATAATTTTAATTTTATTTCTCTTCAAGCACAATTTGTTCTATTTTTCATATTTTTCCTTGTTTTATCTAGAAATTTAAAAATCATTTAGACCACAAGTCTATAGATTTATCTATCTTAAACATAACTTTTATCTACTTTATTTGCAATCAAGGAATTTATAACCATTCTGTTAATGTTTGGAACTCCTATACCTTATTTTATGCAATGTAGTGTTAATTTTATTATATATTTTAAAATCATATTTTAACATCCATAGCATATACAAGTAAGTGTATTCATATTTATTTGTTCCTTGTACAGTGTTCATTTTTACCTAAGTACTTTTTTTTTCTTTTTTTTGCTTTTTGGATCACTCCCAGCGATGCTCAGGGGTTACTCCTGGTTCTGCACTCAGGAATTACTCCTAGTGGTGCTCAGGGACCATATGGGATGCTGGGATTCAAACCTAGGTCAGCCGCGTGCAAGGCAAACGCCCTACCCCCCGTGCTATCGCTCCAGCCCCCATATCTAAGTATATTTTAACTTCAAAAATTCCTTTAAAATTCTGACATGGAATAAGCATTGGCAATGAATCTCCACTGTTGGTTATTCATAATATTCAACTTTTTTGGGTAAAAATTGAATTTAGACATTGAAGTTCTGACAGAATCCTTTCTTTTTTTTTTTATCTTTTTTGGGTCACACCCAGTGATGCACAGGTGTTACTACTGGCTGTGCACTCAGGAGTTACTCCTGGCGGTGCTCAGGGGACTATATGGGATGCTGGGAATCAAACCCGGGTCAGCCAAATGCAAGGCAAATGCCCTACCCACTGTGCTATCTCTCCAAGCCCCCAGAATTATTTTTAAGTCTCACTTTCTCCTACTCTCATCCATTTTCTCTTTCACTCTTTGTCCTCCCCTAACCCCAACCCCAACCTGATTTCTCCCATGTGAATACAGTAAAGTGGAGGCAAATGAAAACCAACTTTAAAGGTGGCACACACCCGAATTTCAATACAGATTGAAACTTTCAATACAGCTTTGCTAAGTTTTATAATACCTACTCTTTCTAAGAGCCATATTGCCTAAATGACTGTAGGTTTCTGTCTTTTATAAAACTGCAGTTATTGTGATTTACGCTATAGCTATTACAGAATTTCATATATACAATGTTCCAATGCCACACCCTGCACCTGATTGTCTCCCCCTTCCCCCTCAATTTACATCAATTTCATCTGCCAACATGGTAAGCTTAGTTCTTTTGGCCAATTTTCAATTTTTTTCCTTTGGCCATTTGCTTTTCCCTTAATAAGGTAAAGGTAAAGGCCCTCCCGTTGATCGTCGATTTGCTCGAGCGGGCCCAGTAACGTCTCCATTGGAGACTTTGTTGTTACTGTGTCTGGCATATGGAATACTCTCGGTAGCTTGCCGGGCTCTCCGAGAGGGGTGGAGGAATCGAACTCGGGTCGGCCATGTTGGCCGCTTGTAAGGCAAACGCCCTACCCGCTGTGCTATCGCTCCAGCCCCTTCAGCGGGTAGGGCGTTCGCCTTACAAGCGGCCAACATGGCCGACCCGAGTTCGATTCCTCCACCCCTCTCGGAGAGCCCGGCAAGCTACCGAGAGTATTCGATATGCCAGACACAGTAACAACAAAGTCTCCAATGGAGACGTTACTGGGCCCGCTCGAGCAAATCGACGATCAACGGGAGGGCCTCAGATATAAAAAATTAGAAAATTCCCTTAATATGTTACTTTATATTACACATGTAAGAGAGATCTGTCCCACTCTTTTATTATTTAAAATTCATATATATATATCTGATTTACAAAATTATTGAGTTTCAGACATAAGCACAACTTTCCTCCATTAGTGTTCACAAGTTTCCTCCAACCCCCAACCCCCAACTTGCCACAGTGATAGGCATATTTTAAAGTTTAGTTAGTTACTGTAGTTTGGATGTCAGATTTACAGTGCTGTTTACTGCAGTTTGGATAAGTAACTATACTACTTACCCACATATTGATGTTCCTGAGACAACAGCCTTTGCTTCCCACTTACTTTTCTTCCTTATTTCTCACACTCTTAACTTCTTTAATTCTTTGTATTTCTCCTGCAATACTCTGAGTTCAAAGGTAATCTAGGCATTTCATTTCCTGTCCAGTCCTGTCCAGTTATTATACATAACACAGATAATCCTTAAGTATATCCTTAAGTTCCTCTCATTCTGACTGACTTTACTCAGAATGATGTTCTCCAAATCATACACAGAGAAAGAAGTTTCATGAATTCCACTTGGCCCTGAATTTTATTTATTTTTATTTTTTTTATATTTATTTATTTTTTAATAGTGAGGCACCATGAGGTACAGTTGTAGACTTACACATTTTTGTGCTTGGGTTTCGATTATACAATGATCAAACACCCATCCCTCCACCAGTGCGCATTTCCCACCACCACGGATCCCAGCATCCCCTCCCCCCCCAGCCCCCGTCCCACCCTGCCTCTGTGGCAGGGCATTTCCCTCTCTCTCCTTTGGAGTGCCATGCTCTGCAAAAGAGGCATTGAGTGGCAATCATGCTTGGTCGACAGTCTACCCTCAGCATGCTCTCCCATCGTGGGCGGATCCTCCCAACACCCTTTATTTGGTGTTCCCTTCTCTTTCTGAGCTCCCCCTTCCCCTAACATGTGTGGTTGTCCTCTGGGTCATTGAGTAAAATTCCTGGTACTAATCTCTGCCATACTTGGGTGTTAGTTTCCTATTTTGTTACTTTATGTTCCCCAGATGAATGCAATCTTTCTATGTCTATCCCTTTCTTTCTGAGTCATTTCGCTTAACATGATACTTTCCATGTAGTACCACTTGTATGTAAACTTCATGACTTCGTCTTTTCTAACAGCTACATAGTACTCCATTGTGTAAATATGCCAGAGTTTCTTCAACCAGTCATCTGTTCTCGGGCACTCAGTTTTTTTCCAGATTCTGGCTATTGTAAAGAGTGCTGCAATAAACAGACAATTGCAGATGTCACTTCGGCTATACTTTTTTGCCTCTCTGAGATATATTCCCAGGAGTGGTATTGCTGGGTCAAATGGGAGCTCAATTTCTAGTTTTTTGAGAATCATCCATACTGCTTTCCAGAAGGGCTGAACCAGTCAGCATTCCCACCAACAGTGAAGGAGTGTCCCTTTCTCACCACATCCGCGCCAGCACCGGTTGCTTTTGTTCTTGTGGATATGGGCCAGTCTCTGTGGTGTGAGTTGATACCTCATTGTGGTTTTGATCTGCATCTCCCTGATGATTAATGATGTGGAACATTTTCTCATGTGTCTTTTAGCCATTCGGATTTCTTCTTCGTCAAAGTTTCTATTCATTTCATCTCCCCATTTTTTGATGGGGTTGAATGATTTCTTTTTGTGGAGTTGAACCAGTATTTTGTATATCCTTGAAATTAACCCCTTATCAGATGTGTAGTTGGTGAATATCCTTTCCCATTCAGTTGACTGTCTTTGTATTTTGGTCACTGTTTCTTTTGAGGTGCAGAAGCTTCTTAGTTTAAGATAGTCCCATTTATCTATCTCTGTTTTCACTTGCTTGATGGCCCTGAATTTTAAATAGCATATTTCCCAGCACAGTTTAAAAATATTCCTGCCATTTGAATTTCTACAGAAACATTATAAAATAGCAGAATAATTTGTATAACCAAATCAAGATTTAATTTTTATTATGTTGATTATAATTGTGGTTCTCACTTTATATGCCATAAATTATATAAGAACCGCTTATCTATGTTTGATAATGCATACTCCCCTAATAAAACAGACCACAATGACTTCATTTATTCAATTTAAGATATACTGCAAAGTGCATTTTTACATAAAGAAATGGGTAAGTTTCTAATGTGTATGCCATGGTAATTCGTATTATTTTAAAGTTGTAACACTAATCAAAATGTCCCTCAAATATATTTCTAGTACTGCCACCTAGAACAACAGCTCTGGAAACTTTTAGTGGGAGAAAATATGAGAACGATTATAAAAAAAAATTGCTAGAAAAATCCTATACATTTAGAGTCTAGTTTAGTATATTATTATTTTTTCCCAAAAACTATTTTTCCAGAGCCTATCAAATACTGAAAGGACATATTTTTTGTCTATTTGGTACCCAGCCTCTTATGACAACTCAGAAAACTAATGCTCTTAGTTTTAAAGTTAACTTTTCTGTGTCAAAACCCTCATGGGATATGTCAGGTTTATGCTTTCATTTTGTATCTAGTTGCAATAAGATTTACAAAGTATAATTTTACAAGACCAATTACATATTGAACTGGTTAACAACATTTGTTTCTGAAATCAAGTCTTACATCTGTTTCTATTACAGTTTTTGTAAAATGTTTTACCTATTAGAGTCTCCATTTCTTATTTCTTAATAATGCAAACTTATTAAAGGCTATTACATCTAAATATTTCAATTATGATGATATGGGACATTTTATAAAATTACTAGCATACTGTCCAGTATTACTATGCATTGATAAATACTATAATCTACTGGTATTGTAGATCTGACTAAGTCAGAAGAATTGTCACAGTTTTTGTTCTCAAATAAAATTATTTTTTTGAAAAGACTAAGAAAAATGTACTTATTCCCACAGCAATATATGTAAGTGTTTACCGAGTAATATTCACTACTATAAATTTCATACAAGTAAACTAGATCACAAAATGAAAACATGCTACAATACTTTCTCTGATGATTTTTTAAAATAATTGTTTAAAATAGCTAATGTTTTAAATATCTAAATATTATTTAAATAGTATTGCTGTATTTTTTAAATTATTAAGCATATTTTAAAGAGGGAGTAAGAGAAAATAAAACAAACAAAATTAACAGATAACCATAGCCCAATAATCACTTCTAAACCAAAGGACATAACACAGTTTTGCGGCTATAATACAACAAAACCTTCTTGAATACAAACGTTTAGAGCACATGAAATGATTGATGAAGATACTTCCAATGTTGTAAAGTTGTAATCTGTCTCCTGTCCAAATGAGATGCCAAGACAACTAATAAATACCCCAACTCTGGAAAGAAAGGCCTGTGGCATGTAGAGGGTCAGGAGAGAATAGATTCCTTTTCAGAGCTTGCTTCCATGAGGTTTAAAATCCCTTATATGCACTATATCTTTCTAAAATTTGTTGTAGCCTCATTTTGCTGTCAAACCTAATCTGAATGATGGGAGAATATTAAAATCTTTAGTATGTTTTTCTTATGTTGATTATTATATTGCTATTTTAAAAATATTGGTTTAGAGTATTTCACTATACATGTTTCAAATATACATATATAATATATATAAGATATTGACTTAATGAATACTTATTTTGGAATTTTCTTTTAAAAATAAGCATGAAAAAATGTATGGTTCATTAAGTGTAACTGAATATTTAACAATTCTTATTCTTATTTTTCTCGTCCGGGATCTGGATTTTATAGAATATAAAATCCAGATCCCGGACGAGAACAGTGCAGTCTTCTGCCCCCGCGCCTGGGTGTTCCTTCCCGGAGCCCCTTGGAGGGGAGCGGGTTGAGCTTTCCTCCCCACCCCGACCAGGGCTCCGGCAGCTGAAGACCTCCAGGACCAGCCACCACCATGCTGAGACCACTCTCCGCACACATGAAGGTACTGGCAGAGGGACAAAGCCACGCGGGTTCCGGGGCCGAGACCTCCAAGCCTGCTCGAATTGGAGTCGAGCATCTTCCACCCAGATCCTCCAAATTCCAGTAGGCAGGGGTCACACCCACCACCTGGCCCCCTGGCGCCGTGTAATCCCATCAGCAGCCAAGACTCAGAGACTATAAAATCCAGATCCCAGAACCACGCGGCCGCATTTGCGGCCGCGCGACATTTTGTCAGAAATTTTTTTTTATGACATCTTATTGTCTCATTCCTATTTTGGGCAAACTTGCAGGCTCTTGAATGTAGCCTGCCCACAGGCAGAGTCTGGCAAACTCCCCGTGGCGTACCAAATATGCCAAATACCAGTAACAATGATGGGTCTCATTCTCCTAAATAGCCTTGAATATAATCTTAGGGCTAGGATGAAAGAGACGTTACTGGGGCCTGCTCGAGGCAATCGACGAATAACAGGATGATGAAATGAAATGAAATGAAAAATTCTTATTTTTATTTTGTCATATTGCGATGGGTGCAATTAATATTTTTATTGTAGAATTTTTTTTGAAAATTAAATAATTTCCGTGTTGTCATTTATAATTAGTTACAGTTTTCCTTTCTTTTTAGAAAGAGCCTCAGGCCCCCAAGCCTATGGGTATCCTCATGATGGAAAAAGCATTAGCCAAGCTGACTCCTGTACTTTCCAACCAGGTACCACTCTAGCTGACATCTGGAGGCTCCCTGTAAACCCTTTAGGAAAACAAAGTATCAATAAGGAAATTTAACCCAGTCCTTTCTACTCTGCCCTGTGTGCCTCACCCAGGTAACATGCATGCTGCTAAGAGGAAAAAACCCAGATGCATGAGCACACATTCTGGTGACAGAAGAATTGAACAAGGACCTCTGCATCGCCCCTCACACAAGTACATTAACTCCAGAGTTCACATAACTGTAAAGGTGATTATTAAAGCACGACGTTGTTTTTAAGCAATGGCCCTAGAAACACAGGGGCCAGATCTTCACCATTCAGATGCCACAGGAAAATAAAGGGTGTTTACCATGATCCCAGAACAGGAAGGAAACAAAGCATCACCAAATGAAGGGAAACGCCTCACAATGTGAGTGGATTCAATTTCCAAGCATTACATGACGCATCACCAGGAACAATGAAAAATACAGGCATTCAACTGCAGCAAAGAATGGCGATTAAATTCCAAGAAATTCCTCATTAGTTCTTTTCGAACTGCCTGACATTCTTAGTAAAAAAAAAATACCCTCAGATTTTAATGATCTGAGAAACTATATAGTACAGGGAATGAAATAACTTGAAGAGAGCTTGAAAAAAGACACAATGAACAACTTGCTTTTTTCCTATCACGCCAGGCTGTGCTCAGTGGTTACTTCTGGCTCTATTTCTGAACTCAGTCATCACTTCTGGTGGGCTCGGGGGACCATATAAGGTACTGGGCATTTAACCTGGGTTGGCTGAGTGCTAAACAAATACCCTACCATCTGTGCTATAGCTCCAGCCCCAAAGAAAGCCTTTTTTTAAGTAGAAAGGAACATTCTAAAGAATACAGCAGTAAGTCTCAGCAGCAGAATGGTTAAAGCTAAAACTGGGGTAAGTGACAAAGTCCACAACTCCATCTATAAATTTGGGATGCTAGAATAGAAATTGGGGAAATAATAAAGATAAATCAAGAGATGTTATTGATAATGAAAGAATCCATATTAGGGCATCAAATGTTTGTGTGCTTCAGCTAACTTGCAACACTGCTTTCTGTAAAACTGCTTGGTTGCTTTGCACCTGGAGGAGAGGGGACTTGGAAAGTGAACAGGGCATAACTTCTTTCTAAACCAACTGTGACAGGATTCAGGTGTATTTACTTTTCCTGAAATGTATTGTCTCAGTAAAGCACCCTGCAGATTTGGGTAAAGGTAACTCAGGATGCAGTGGCTGGGGGAAATTGCCCTTTCCTGGAGTGTATTGTCTCACTAAAGCACCCTGCAGACTTGGGTAACTCAAAATGAGGATGGTCAAGGGAGATTATCTAAGGCTTAATGATTCCGGCTATAACCTTGCTTGTGCTGACAATCTAAGTACGATGTACGTAAATGCTTATCTTTGAATCTATAGGCAAAGGAGTGAGGTACTTTTAAATGGATTGGTTAAGAAAGTATATGTTGTTACAAATCTATTGGCTATGAAATGTGCGGGCCTTGCTGTAACGGCCAGTGAAGGCCTATATAAGATCCCCTTTGAAGAAGCTCGGGGCTCTCAGCCACTGCCCACTCTGGGGTATGCTGTGGAGCCCCGGCATGCTGGCCTAAATAAACCCCGTTTTTACTCCTGCAGGAATTGTGTCTATCTGGTCTCTCTGCGCCTCCCAGGGCTAGGGAACTCCCGATCCCAACAATAATGGTGGTGGGGGGGAAGCCTCAGAATCTTTTTTTTTTTTTAATAATATAGCAGTACTGCTATTTGTTCAGCCATTGTTTAAGCTGAATGAATAAGCCTCAGAATCTTGGAAGTTCCAGGAGGATAGAAGTAAAGGAGCAAATGACTGGTAAAGGAAATATTCGCAAATTTCCTAAATCTGAAAAGGAATATTGCCGCACTGATCTCAAAAGCCTCAAAGGGTGGGTGTAAGTAAGTACAAACAGAATGATGTCAGGATACATTCTAATCAAAATGCCAAGGATAAACGACAGAGAAACTTCTGAATGTGGTGAGAAAAGAAAGAAGCCATGAACTATGGAAAACACAAGATGTACATTAAAGTTCTCAAATAAAATTCTACAAGCCAGAAGGCAATGGAATGGGTCATTTACCCCCTACTTCGCCCCAAACCCAGAAGGTGAGTAACATGACGGCTCTGCTGGCTTGTCCAGCATTGCGTGTCCCCTGTGAATTGCACATCCTGGGCCAGGGAGAAGCTAAAAATCTGACAAACTGGACTGTGCCTACTCACTTCTCAGTAGCTCAAACAGAAGCCTTAACATGCCAGCTCTTTGGGCATCAAAAAACACGCTGAGCTGCTGCCGACAGCACAAAAAAGAGTCACCAAGGACCACACTTATTGAAGAGTCCTTCCTTGTTCCTCTTTATATTTCTATCCCCTTTGTCAGAAATTAATTTTATTTACTGCTGTTGGAACTGTTGAATGCTCCTTTTCTTTTCCTTTCCTTCCTTTCTTTCTTTCTTTCTTTCTTTCTCTCTTTCTTTCTCTCTCTTTCTCTCTCTTTTTTCTCTTTCCTTTTTTCTTTCCTCTTTCTCTTTCTCTCTTTCTCTCTTTCTATCTCTCTCTCTTTCTTTCTTTCTTCCTTTCTTTCTTTCTTTCTTTCTTTCTTTCTTTCTTTCTTTCTTCCTTTCTTTCTTTCTTTCTTTCCTTCTTTCTTTCTTTCTCTTTCTCTTTCTCTTTCTTCTTTCTTTCCTCTTTCTTTCTCTCCTTCCTTCCTTCCTTCCTTCCTTCCTTCCTTCCTTCCTTTCTTTCTTTCTTTCTTTCTTTCATTTTGCTTTTCAGGTCACATCCAGCAATGCTCAGGGGTTACTCCTGGCTCTGCACTCAGGAATAACTCATAGGAGTGCTCAGGGAACCAAATGTGATAATGGGGATTGAATCTGGGTAGGGCATGTGCAAAGTAAATGTCATATCTTCTGTACTATCACTCGGCCCCACTGTGGAATGTTTCAGCCATTTGGAAAATGGTTTGGAGATTCAAAACATTATGAATAAAAGTTTTAGAGACCCTGCTCCTGGCCATATACTCCAAGAACAGAAAAATATTAATTCTGAAAGATATGCATACATCTTATTGCAGCACTACTCACATTGTTAATATGGAAACAATTCAAGTGTCCTAGAACAGATGAAGATAAAGATATTGTGATTATATATATATATATAATTTATACACATATAATGGAATCATTGTACAATTTGCTTCTACTCAATAAATTTCAATGTATCATGTTAAGTGAAGTGAATTAGAAATTAAAAGATAAATGATACATAATCTCATTCATACGAAGAATATAAATAGACCAAAAATAGGATATGATAATACTCAATATAAGCAAATTGATGATCAATAGAACTAGGAAATAACATCTCTTGGGGATCAGGGAGTCGAAATAAAAGGTGGGATCTTGGTGGAGGGATACTGCAACATGGGAAACGGTAAAGTAGAACTATAACCATGCAACAATTTCAGTAGTATTATGAACTGTAATATATCAATAAATTGTTAGTCACATATTCAAAATATGCTTATGATTGCTACAAGATTTGACAAAAAATTACTGACAACCTGCATTGAACCTTGGTCCTGTAGGCATATTTAGACTTGGGAAAATCCCCTCTACTTCCCAAATGACAATACAATTTCAGTTTCTATTCAGAAGATATTATATTTTTAAATTTTTTAGAAGACATGATTTTTTAAAAATTGAATCATAGTGTGATACAGTGATGGAGTTGTTGATGATTGGAGTTCAGTCATATCATGTTCCAATACTCATCCTACCACCAGTGTACATTTCCTATTGCCAGTGTTCCCAGTCTCCCTCTACCACATCAACTCCTGGGTGAATAATTTTTCCCATTCCATGGGCAATGTTTGTATCTTGGTCACTGTTTCTTTTGAGGTGCAGAAGCTTCTTAGTTTAATCTAGTCCCATTTGTTTATTTTTGCTTCCAATTGCTTGCTCAATGTGTTTCCTCTTTGAAGAAGCCTTTAGCTTAAATGTTCTGGAAGGTTTTGCCTATGTTTTCTTCCAGTTACCTTATGAATTCAGGTATGATGTTTATGAGACCTTTAATCCATTTTGATTTAACTTTTTTGCATAGCAATTAGATAAAGGTCTGAATTCATATTTTGCATGTAGCTGCCCAGTTTTCCCAGTGTTACTTGTTAAAGAGGATTTCCTTGCTACACTTCATATTTCTCTCCCTTATCAAAGATTAAGTTATCATGTATTTGAGAGTTTGTGTCAAGATATTAATTTATTTTCCATTGGTCTGAGGTCTCTCTTTATTCTAATACCATGTTGTTTTGATTACTATCACTTTGTTTTAGAGTTTGAAGTTGGGGAAGGTGATGCTTCTCATCTTATTTTTCACAATGTTTGCATTAGCACTTTGTGGAGGATTAGTGTTCCATATGAATTTTAGGAGTATTTGACCTGTCTTTGAAAAATGTTATGGGTGTCTTTATAGGGACCGCATTGAATCTGTATAAATTTGTGGGGGATGGAGATTGCCATTTTGACAATGTTAATTCTCCCAATGCATGAGCAGGGGATGTGCCTCCATTTCCTCAAAGAAAAAAGGTTCTCTTTCTTGAAGTAACATTTCATAGTTTTCTTTGTACAGATCCTTGAACTCATTAGTCAAGCTCTCACCATTTAAAGATGACACAATACTATACTTAGAGAATCCTTGTCTCTACCAGAAGATGTGAATTTTTAAATGGACAATATGGATAATATCTATAATCCATTTTTACTTCTTAGTTTTCTGAGAACCAGAGAAGAGGCAATAATTTTTCTTCTTCATAAAACAATTGAAGTTGAGATTATGATTTGAAACCAAAACTCTTCTTAGTCAAATCACAATACAATATAAAGAATACATTGTTATTATAAAAAATACTTTATGCTCTAAGTTAGAGCATTTAGAAGAATAATAGGGAGTGTAAGAAAGATTTACAAGGGTTAACCTACCCTCATTTAACCCTCAGCATCTTTATCGTCACTCATACAGAACCAGGAGTTAGGAATAAGCCCTGAGCACAGTTGGGTGTGGCTTAAAAATCCAAAATCTTATATCCAAAGAAAGAATGATAAGGAATATTATTATATGATTATATTTAGAATTAGGCATAAATCTATATTCTTAAGAGGAAACTGGAATTTCTATTCACTCTGGTAGTGATTACCCAAATCTAAGAATGGTGATATTTCCTCCATAATTCTAATATTTTGTCATATTTTCCAAAGACAGGCATATACTAGTATTTGAACAAAAATAAACCATTATCTGAATGAACTCATCAGTCTTTTTTTCGGCTTCATATTTCCTCTACGCTACATTTAAATTTTTCTCTAGTGAACTCGCATAATACAGTTCAAAACATATATTTCCTAGGCAGTCGTGTCGCTTTCAAGTAGGACTTGGTTAGTACGTAGTTCTCCTTACCAGTTCTCCTTAAAATCTATTAAAAAATATTTAGGGGTTGCCAAATCAACCAATGCTCAAAGGTTACTCTTGGTTCTATACTCAGGGTTTATTCCTGGAAGGATTCAGGGGACAATAAGGTAAGTACTCTATTAGCTGTACAATTGCTCTTTTCCTTTATTACAATTCTAAAAATCTTAAAACCTCTTGAGTTGGGTAACAATAATTTCTAAAATGTACTAATGGAAACTAAAAAATTAGTATCAGAAATGTTTGATTAATTGCATAATCAAATCAAATATTACAATTTTTAAGTAAATATAAAATACCACAATAACAAAATTAGAACTTTCTTATGTTTCATTCAAAGTGCTAAAAAGTCAGGTATTGATTTTAGTACTTTAAATGCAACTCATATAGTCTCAAGAAAACGATATTTCAAAACTCTAGACAAGAGGAATTATTATATGAATGAATTTGTATATAATGAAAAGGTGCTTGTAACTAGAGAGATAGAATAACAGGAAAGGTACTTGCCTTCCACAGAGATGACATAGGTTTGATTCTGGTACCCCTGAGTCCTGCCAGGAGTGACCACTTAGTGCAGAGCTAGGGGTAAATCCTCTGTAGACTTGGAATGAGCCAAATTTATAAAAAAATTTTAAAAAATTTAATGGTACTTTAAAGGTTTACATGTTTTAAATGTGTGTGCTTTAAAAAAATCTCTATAAATTGATACTGCAAAACTCGTGTTGTAATTTAGTAAACTGTATGTTGTAGAATAACACTGTTTTTGTCCTTCCTACATAGCCTCAAGTAGTTTAGATTTATTTGGTTGCTCCTATCACAGCACTCCCATTCCTCTGTGTTTATTTGTAACCTCTTTCTTTGTGCTCTGTTGACCTGTAAATATTGTTTTTCTCTTCTCCCTAAGTCTTCTGCATAGTTTATTCAGAGCAATGTCTTTTTTCTATGGACACAAGAAGACATGCTTTTGTAATGTAAATTTCAGTGATATCTTCCTCCTAGGCATCTGTTCTCTCACCTAAGCCTCAGCTGCCTTTACTGCCTAGCACCCCAAAATCAGGGTCCTGGGTCTTAAAGAGGGACTGGATAGAACCAGGGCAAGTGGTAAGCTATATGCTACCCTGGCATCGAGATGGGCTTGGCCAACGTGCCATAAATCTTAAATATAAGTTAAGAGCTTGATCATGGATAAATGCTGTCATGGTCCAAAAAGTAGCAACTAGATTTGGACCCTGGTGGGCTTAAGAAAGATTAATTTGGCCTGAGCTCTGTAGTCTGTGTCTGTGGCAAGATGTTCCCAGGAGAGCTGCCCTACAAGCCTCAATGTATCTCTTACTGTGTCCATACAAAAATAACTAGAATTAAGATGTCAGTAGAGTTATTGGACTGAGGAAAGAAGAAAAACACCTTAAGAGGTATTTTGCCTGAGGCAGTGAGGAAGGGCTTTGGAATACCTATTAGGTGGTGTTCCCTTTGAACCTGGTGGGCCCTCCCTCAAGAAGGGCTTTCTTATGTTAATTTTGCTACCAGACTGGATGCATTGTTGGCCCAGAGTGCTAGGGAGTTGAGTGAAAAGAGAGCTGGAGAGAGGGAGAGAAATGGGGAGAGAGGGAAATAGAGCAGGGCAGCAAGATGGATCAGGGAGAGGCTAGCAAGAGGGACAGAGAGAGAAGAATTTAGGAGCAAGTGCGTGGAGAGAGAGAGAGTCCAGGCTGCAGGATGGAGTGTGGAGAGATGAGCGGGAGAGACAAGAGAAGACAGGAATGAGAGGCAGTGGGAGACTAGAATGGGAGGCTCAGAGAGACTAGGGCAGGCACATGGGGAGAACCGTGGGGAGAATGGAATAAGCGGCATCTGATCAATCAACCAGCTTGGTCCTCACTTCCTCCACCATCTGCCCCATGGCCCAGGCCACTCCGGCTGGGTGAGTGAACCCTGAACCCTGGTGGCAAGGGGGAGAGTTGCTGAGGCCTCTACCTGACTGCCCGCGGATATTTTATGTAACTGGAGAGCTCAGGCCAGATTAATCTTTCCTAACCCTAGCAAGGTTCGAATCTAGTTACTACTTTTTTGGATCATGACAGCATTTGTCCATGATCAAGCTCTTAACTTATAGTTAAGCATTATGGTACTTTGGCTAGGCCCATCTCAATGCCAGGGTAGCACATAGCTTACCACTTGTCCTGGTTCCATCCAGTCCCTTGTTGGGATCCTGCTTTCGGGGTCACTAGGCAGTAAAGGCAGCTGAGGCTTAGGTGAGAGAACAGATGCCCAGGAGGAAAATATCACTGAGAGTACATTACAAAAGCATGTCTTCTTGTGTCCATATAAAAAGGACATGATTCTGCATAAACTATGCAGAGGACTTAGGGAGAAGAGAAAAACTGTATTTACAAGTCAACAGAGCACAAAGAAATAAATTACAAATAAACACAGAGGAATGGGAGTGCTGTGATAGGAGCAACCAAATAAATCTGAGATAAGAGCAACCCAATAAACCTAAACTACCTGAGACTATGCAGGAAGGACAGAAACAGTGTTATTCTACAATATGTAACTCATTCCAAGTATTTCTATTAAAAATAAGGACTCTTATTGAATATATTTATTTATAATCAGATTTATTTATTGAAAAATTATGTATTGAATACCTCCTCTCTCCCATATGTACTATAGTAACTACTGGGAATATAATTATGTTTGATATAATTCATTAGTATGGGTGCATCAATAAATGGAGGCTGATAAGAAAGAAATAATATATAGATTATCTGAAACACTTTTATTTACATACATCACGACCGAATCACGACCATCCTGTTATTTATTGATTGCCTCGAGCAGGCCCCAGTAACGTCTCCTTCATCCTAGCCCTGAAATTATATTCAAGGCTCTTTAGGAGAATGAGACCCATCATTGTTACTGGTATTTGACATATTGGGTACGCCACTGGGAGTTTGCCAGACTCTACTGTGTGGGCAGGTTACATTCGGTAGCCTGCCTTTGTCTAAAGTAGGAATGAGATAATAAGATGTCATAATAAGATATCATGCATTCGCGGCCACGAGGTTCCGGGAGCTGGTTTTTATAGTGGTCTCAGCATGGTGGTGGCTGGACCTGGAGGTCTTTGGCTTCCGGAGCCCTAGTCGGGGCGGGGAGGAAAGCTCAACCCGCTCCCCTCCAAGGGGTCCCGGCGAGGACAGCCAGGCACAGGGGCAGGAGACTGCACTGTTCTCTTCTGAGAGCTGGTTTTTATAGTCTCTGAGCCTTGGCCATTGATGGGATTACACGGCGCCAGGGGGCCAGTTGGTGGGTGTGACCTCCACCAACATACATAAGTGTTATTTAATTATTTGGGTTCATCAGCATCATATCTTTATATCTAAACTAAAAATTATTGATAGAGATATATATGCCATTAAAATATACTTAAATAGAAATGTAATATAGGATATATTCAAAGAGAAAGAAAGATAATAGAGTTGATCTATTAGAAGAGGTAAGTGAATCTATTATAGTAGGTAAGTGAAAAAATTGCATTATATAACACAGAAATATTTAGATGTATTATATATTTTAAGTATAATTGCATGACACTGAGTACTTTGAAGCAAAAAAGATATGTGAAGGACTATTAGAATTGTCAGCAGGCTTGGAATACACCACGAACTTCAAGGTGAAACTGGTAAAACATATATATATATATATAACAAAATATACCTTATTTACCTTTTATTATTTTATTTTATCATCAAATATATTCTTACATTTTAAGTACAGTATCATTAGTGGAGATAGATATGGCAATGGAATATTAAATGTCAATACATTAATTTAGCTGTATCATATTTAAATTTTATATAAAATTAAGATCAAGGCTATGAAGTACTGTAAAAAATTAATTTGGTTTGTCTTGCTATAAGGAAGCGATTGTGTGTTCTAGCACATAATTCATGATGGACTTGCAAAAGTCATTTTCTTGAGTATGTTTAACAGTGTATAGCAAATAAGCCAAGAATGAGCAACCAAGCAAGGTAAGTCTCTTTATTAAATCATGTTGACAAAATTTGTGACATGCAAAAGGATGGAAGCAAAAACCTATCTTACAACACACATCAAATTGAATCCCAAATGGAATAGACTTCAATGTGAAATGTGAAATCATAAAATTAATAGCAGTAATCATAGATAATTTATTTCTTGACGTAGGTCTTAGAAATATATTTGGGAAAAAAAGGACCCCAAAGGCAAGAGAAATTAAAACAAACATAAGCAAGTAATATTCTATCAAAGTAAAATTATTCTACACAATGATAGAAACTATCTTCCAAACCCACAAAATCCTGTTTAATGGAAGTGAATATTTATTTCTCAAATATCTAAAAAAGGGGGTAATATTCAAACAAAAAGAAATTGTAAGTCAGAATAAAATTAAACAGTTAAAATTGGTAATTGGATCTAAATATATACTTTTCAAAAAAAGAGATGCAGATAATCAATGAGGATATATATGCAAATATGTATAATTGGTTCATTATCATTTAATATTAGAGGGATGAAAATCGAAATGGCAATGCAATCAACTTCAAATCTATGGAATAGTGCCTTTGCAAAAGGGGGAAAAAGTCTATATTGAGTGAGATGTGGAGAGCATGAAATCCTTGCATAGTCTCATGGGCATTGTAATTTTATGCAACCATTAAAGAAAACAATATTGATAGCTCATTAAAAAGTTTGGGGAAGGAGAGATAACTCAGAGGTGACAGGAGCATGTTCTATGTGTGTTGAGATCAGTGTTTGAGCCCTGACACTACACGGTGCCCAGAGAGTGCTGGGATATAGTTCTGGAATTCCCTTAAAACCATCTGAGTGACACCAGTATTTCCCAGCATCTCAGGGACTGAGTCTTTACACATCCACGGGTCCTAGAACTGTCTGCCTCATTGGCCAGCAACACTAAGAGTAACCCTCACGGACCTGAGCACAACCATGGAGGGGTTCAAAGTTTGGAAAACAGTAACCTATGAATGGCTCAAATTTTAGTGTATGTCTACCCTCTGAGATGCCTTGGATTTTATATATGCTATCCCATGACCACTTGTGCACTTCCAAGGGAAGCCTCCTTGGACCTGGAGCAAAATCAGTGACTCCTGGGCCCAAACACTGAACCATCATTTCTGCACTACTAAGCATAATCTTTAATCCTAGAACTACAAAAGCTTCAGTGGAGATGTCCACAGACATTAAAAAAATAAAAATAAAAATATTTATTAGAGATCAGTTTGGACTGCCCCAGCAACTGCTGCCGGCTGGATGTCCCCACTAAGCCTAATTCTACCACTGCCACTGCTAAACTCATCAGCTCTTTTTGCCTCCTGTAGAGAGAGAGAGAGAGAGAGAGAGAGAGAGAGAGAGAGAAAGCGGGGGTGGGGTGAGGGGGTGGGGGTGTATGGGGCAGCGGGGAGGGGCTTGGTGGAGAGTTGGGAGTGAAACCGTACTGGTGGAAGACTGGGTGTTGTAACATTGTTATCACTGAAACCCAATCATGAACAGCTTTGTAAATGTGTATCTCATGATGATTCAATATATTTTAAATAAATAAATCACTTTATCACTGTCATCCTGTTGTTCATTGATTTCCTCAAGCAGGCACCAGTGACATCTTCTTCGTCCTAGCCCTGAGATTTTAGAAAGTGCCACATTCGAGGCTCTTTCAGGGTGAGGAGAATGAGACCCATCATTGTTACTGGTTTTTGGCATATTGAATATGTTACAGGGAGTTTCCCTGACTCTGTCCTGTGGGCAGGATACTTTTGGTAGCCTGCCAGTTTCTCCAGAGTAAGAACTAGATAGTAAGATGTCATGGCCACGCATTTCCGGGAGCTGGGTTTGCTGGCCGTTGATGGGATTACATGGTGCCAGTAGCAGTTGGTGGGTGTAACGCAAACATACTGAAAGATGGGGGATCTGGGTGAAGGAGGCCCAGTCTTGATCCGAGCAGGCTTGGAGATCTATGCCCCGGGTCCTGCACACCTGGGTACCTCTGTTGGTTGCTTCATGCTTGAGGTTCATCTGAATGTGTGGAGAGTAGTCGTAAGCATGGCTGTGACTGGAACGGGAGGTCTTGAGCTGCCGGGGCTCTGCTCGGGATGGGGAGGGAAACTCAACCCACCCTCCTCAAAGGGGCCCCCGTGAGGACAGCCGAGCATGGAGGCAGGAGACTGCACTGTTCTCTTCCGGAAGCTGGGTTTTATAGTCTCTCGGTCTTGGCTGTTGATGGGATTACACGGGGCAGCTACAATAAAATTTAAAAAAATAAATAAATAAATAAATAATTATACAAAAATGGAAATAAAAATAAATACATAATAAGATTGATTTTATTCCTCTCTCACATACACAAATACTTTGCCATTTTACTTTTAATAGTGAAGGTTCGAGACAACTGCTCATTTACCAATTATTATGTGTGCATATATAAATATGTATATATGTACATACGCTATGATATACTACTTGGTCATTTAAAATAAAAACAGAGAAAGACATTTTATTTCTCTTATCTGATATACAAAGAATCCAAACAAATGAATAAGCTGAATAAAATGGGAAAAAAACATTTACATATCAAATCAAAGCAGTATTTAACAGAAGCGAATAAGGATACATTGGTTAAAGGGTCAATTTTATGGTTAGAGTTCTATGTAGTCAAAAGTAAATGTGTACTTGTAATAGATAATCAGATAAATTTATAATCATGTACACTTGAAAATAATATTATAATGTTCTGTTGCTTGAATAAAAATTTAAAAATACCCTCATCCCTTCACCAGTGTACAAGGGATGGGTGTTGGAACATTATATGACTGACAAACTCATCTGCAAAAAAGCTCATAATATATGGCAAAAAATAATTTAAAATAAATATAATAATAGAAAATTTATTCACATAAGTTGCATTCCTATTACCTTTTCTTATACTTCTTGAAGTTCTGTATGAATTTAAAAATAAAATTTTATTTAGAGAAGAAAATTGCACCTGAGAATGAATCACTATAATTGAAAAAGGCAAGAAAATGATGGATGTAAATGATTGGTTTTACTTTTTATTTAGGGATTTAATCATATCTTCATCAGAATGTAGAATAATTTCAAAGCACTTTTATTAGTTAGAAGAAATTCCATGCAAATTGTTGTTGTAAATGATATAATATTTTAAAAATTGTGTTTTTTCAATTTGTAATTTAAACAAATGAATTACTTCTAAATAATAAACGATTCAAAGGAACAACCTCTAAATAATTTTAATATTTGTTTCCATAACTGTATTTTTTCTAATTTATGTGGTGCTTTTCTCCTCAATTAAAAGATAGCAAGGTCATTCTATATTTTTATGAGAATTGCATGACTACATACATTTTTTGACTACGTACATTTTTAAGAGTCATGAATAAAGGCAAATAAATTGTATTATCTATCATTCCTCAAAAATAAATATTTATAAAAAATTATTCCAGATGCAAAATGTAATAAATTATTGGAAACTATGTTTTGTTATTGGTGATATTTGAAAAATTACTTATAAAATCTATATAAGGATATTTTTAGCTTCTTAAGCATGTATTATTAACCTTTGTATGATTCAGTGCCTAAAGCTTGTTGGCAACAATATGCACCAACTATGATTCGTTTTAATTCACTCAATTATTCAGCTCATTTTTCTTTTTTAATACAAATTAGAAATAGATTATTGGCAATTTCTAGCTATTGTGCTTTGTCAAATCCCTCATTGACTATAATTTGTTAAATTTTCAAATTACATGCAGACAGAATAGGTCTATAGAAAGTATAACGATGACATTTTCAAAAAAGATTATGGGAAAAATTTGAAACTTATAGAAATACAGTATTTTAGTAGGTCAATTGTTTGCAGTAAGCACTTCTTCAATAACTTAGCTAAGGATTTGAGAAATTAATTTTCAATTTAGATAAACTATTAGTTATGTGATATATAGCTTTAATTCCCTTACAATATTGTATAACTTTTAATAGCATAATCAACACTTTTCAATACATTTATTTTAGACATATAAATTTCTCAACTTTTCCTAAGACATGTCTTACATTACTATGTGTAATCTATAATAACATTTTCTTTTCTATACTTATATATTGCACTATCTTAAATGCTTCTATCACAAGTTTTGTTAGTGCCTATAATATTTAAATATAACAGGGAAAGAAGAGAGCTCTGAGAGAAAACAGGGCAAGTAAGATAGTACAGCAGATACAAGATTTGTCCGATACAAAAGGATTTTGATTGGATCCCCAATACAGCATATGGTCCTCTGATCTCCACCAGGAATGATCCTTTGATGCAGAGTCACGAGTAAGCCCTGGATACCACTATTTTTTTCTTTTTTTTAACATGTCAAAATCGTGGAGACGGGGGAAAGGGAAACCTTGAGATATTGATGCAGCAATTCTGATATTGGTTGTGACTATGGAGTAGGAAACTTATATGCCCGAAATTCTATTATTAACAGTACTGTGAATCTGGGTTCTGAATAATCGAACAATGCTAAGATCTCTAATAAACCTATGCATAATCAAATAGAATCATGAGTATTATAAAATTCTTTGGTTCCTCAGAGTAAAGATGTTTGCAGCATTTGGATATTTAAATTAAGAAATTTATTAAAGTATTTATACATTGATCCCAGATGTATCAGTTAACTATTATACAGAGAAAAATAAAGTAGAAACATTGATCCCAGATGTGTTAGTTAATTATTATACAGAGAAAAATAAAATAAAAATTAATGACTCATAGAAATCAGTAATATTATTATTCCAAATAGGTTTAGTTACCACATATGAAAAAATTGAAAGATAACCCCCTTACAGAAAATTTGCTTATTTAGCATTATAAATTATTCTAGGAGTTTATATGCCTTTAAGAATTATGGTTTATAATTACTGCTAGTAGCAGGAGAGTTAGTGGAGGGGGTATCAGACTATTGGTGATATGTGACTGGAGTAAATGAGCATGGACATGATGGTGGTAGTAGGCAGTAATTTTGTACAATATAAATTTAATTCCTTTTATCTTATATATTATGTGTTAATTAAAATAATCTTAAAAATAAGAACGAAAAACATTGATACTATGTTAATTCAACTGAAAGAACGTAGTTATATCTACTAGAGGAGAAAACTAAGTTAAATAAAAGGTAGGTGGTAGATCATTTAACGTTTAACAATATTTACTGAACACTTAATCAAAGTTTATACTCTCTAATCTGTTTCAACAATTCTATTTAAACAGCCAAATATTGTTTAGTAATTCTATGTACTCAACTGTTAATCAAAATACTTCTTGGCATTTTTAAAGCAAATTATTTTGGCTTTAGTTTAATTTAGCTTTTAATAATTGTAATTATATGACCATGTTTCTGGCGATCTATGTAATGAATTGTCCAAGATTTATACAATAATTTACTCATAAAAGTTAAAATTGTTTTTAAAAAATGAATAGATATCTTTAAATTATATTAATATTTTTATTTGTTTTTTAACCTATTACAAAAATTTTGATTCTTTTAAATGAAGCTAAATCTAAGAGATTATGTATAATACTACAATGACATTAGTGTGAGATTATAAAAAGTTATTGTAAAGAGGGCTGCAATGAACAAACAAGTGCAGATGTCACTTCGACTATACATTTTTGCCTCTCTGGGATATATTCCCAGGAGTGGTATTGCTGGGTCAAATGGGAGCTCAATTTCTAATTTTTTGAGAATCGTCCATACTGTTTTCCAGAAGGGCTGAACCAGTGGACATTCCCACCAACAGTGAAGGAGTGTCCCTTTCTCGCCACATCCACGCCAGCATCGGTTGCTTTTGTTCTTTTGAATGTGGGCCAGTCTCTGAGGTGTGAGATGGTATCTCATTGTGGTTTTGATCTGCATCTCCCTGATGATTAATGATGTAGAGCATTTTCTCATGTGCTTTTTTGCCATTCGGATTTCTTCTTTGAGAAAGTTTCTGTTCATTTCATTGCCCCATTTTTGGATGGGGTTGGATGTTTTCTTCTTGTGGAGTTTAACCAGTATTTTGTATATCCTGGATATCAACCCCTTGTCAGGCAAAAATGTATAGTCGAAGTGACATCTGCACTTGTTTGTTCATTGCAGCCCTCTTTACAATAGCCAGAAACTGGAAGAAACCTGAATGCCCAAGAACAGATGACTGGTTAAAGAAACTTTGGTACATCTACACAATGGAGTACTATGTAGCTCTTAGAAAAGATGAAGTCATGAAATTTACATACAAGTGGTACAATATGGAAAGTATCATGCTAAGCGAAATGAGTCAGAAAGAGAGGGATAGACATAGAAAGATTGCATTCATCTGGGGGATATAAAGTAACAAAGTATGAGATTAATACCCAAGAATAGCTGAGATCAGCACCAGGAGGATTACTCCATAACTTAGAGGCCAGCCGGGTATCCTAGAGGAAAGGACTATTCAGATAGAGAAGGGAGCACCAAATAAAGGATGTTTGGAGGATCCTCCCAGGAGGGGAGATGCATGTCGAAAGTAGACTATGGACTGAACATGTTTGCCACTCAATGCCTCTTTTGCAGACCACAACACTCAAAAGGAGAGAGAGAACACAGGGGATTGCCCTGCCACAGAGACGGGGGGATGGGGGGATGGGGGTGGGAGGGATATTATCCATGGTGGTGGAAAATGGGCACTGGTGGAGGGATGGGTATCTGATCATTGTATAATTGAAACCAAAGCACAAAAAATTGTAAATCTACAACTTTAAAAAAAATAAAATAAAATAAAGGGGAAAAAAAGAAAAAAAAAAGTTATTTTGTCCTATGTCAGAGAGAATAGAGCAAGTAGGTCACTTGCATTGCACACAACATACCCAGGTTAGATCTCTGAACCCCATTTCACCCTCCATAGTCCACTGGGAGAGATTCCTGGGTGCAGAATCAGAACTAAGCCCTGAGCACAGTATGGAAGAGCTCCAAAAACAAATAAAACAAAATAAAACAAAAAACCAAAAAAAAAACAATTCTGAACTGCTATCTGTATGAAACATACATGAACTCAAAGGGTAAAGTGTGGAAAAGAATGACATCAGTAATTGGCCTAAAAAAGACAAGTAAAGTAAAACGATAATTGTATCATATAAATTACAGTCTATGCTAAAAAAAGAAAAGAAAGATAGGGATGAAATATATTATTAAAGGAAAAGGTCATCAAAATGACTTTCCACTCTTCCATAATATGCACCTCATGAGAAATCATTAAAATAAATTGTTGAGTTATTAATAGATCAGAAGTTGCTTATTAATAGAAATGCATTAATAGTAACTAACACACCATAGTCTAACTTTGAACTACTTTTTCTTAGTGTTGTTTGCATTTATTTTGGGGCCACACCCAGCATTGTTAAGGACTTACTCTTGGCTCTAGGCTCAAATATTATTCCAGAACTCAGGAAACATATGGGGCGCAGAGGATCAAAATGGGTCAGCTTTATATAAGGCAAGTGCCCACCCCACTGTAGTCTCGCTCTAGCTCCAAATTTGAACTATTTATTTGAAAATATTTAGAGCAATAAGAGGAGACTTACTGTTTTAATTTTTTTCAGATGATATTATGGTTATTCTTTTAAAATCACATAAATTGTACTGGAGAGATAGTACAGGTAGTAAGGATGAATGGGAAAAAATATGAATTCTTGTCAAAGTGACAAAAAGACAAGAACAAAAGTTATGGACATGAAAAAGAGTGGAAACACTAAAGAAAAACTGACTTTTAAAGTTTAGATTCTTCCAATAAATCTAGTTATCATTTAACTTCTTCTTTCCTATATCCCATTAATCATAGCACTGTAGCACTGTTCTGTAGTACTGTCCTCCCGTTGCTCATTGATTTGTTTGAGTGGGCAGCAGTAATGTCTCCATTGTAGATGTGTTGTTACTGTTTTTGGCATATTCAATACGTCATGGCATGTTTGCCAGGCTCTTCCCTGTGGGTGGGATACTCTCATTAGCTTGCTGGGCTCTCCAAGAGGGACAGAGAAATCGAATCCCGGATTGGCCACATGCAAGGCAAACGCCCTACCCGCTGTGCTATCACTCCAGCCCATTAATCATACTACAAATAAATATTTATCAAATCCACCACGTTTTTTAAAAAGCATCAAAGAATTTAGTTTTATTAACTCTGACCCTTGAGCTCAGTAGAGAATCCATTTTCCTCTCTTTCTCTCTATCTCTCTCTCTCTCTCTCTCTCTCTCTCTCTCTCTCTCCTTCTCTCTCTCTCTCCCTTATCTCTCTTTTCTCTCTCTCCCTCTCTAATAACAGGTGTTGGTGTTCAGGATTTACACTTACGTCTGTGCTCAGGAATTACCTCTAGAGTGCTTAGCAGTCAAAACCAAGTAAACTGCAAGCAAAATAAGTGATCTACCCCCTGTACTATTGCTCCAGCTCTGGAGACTCCATTTTATAAATCTGCTACATTAAACCTTCTTTATTTAGTATTTTATTATAAGAATATAAATGTAATAGCTAGAAAAAATTATAAAATTTTGGAAAAACCCTATACTTTTATTGGAATATTATTAAATGACTCAATTAATCTCATACCATGATATTGAAAGATCCCACTGCTCTGAAGTCAAGGGACAGACATTTAATTTCCAAGGGAGAAATTGGATGAAGACATGCCCATAGAAAACCAAAATCTGCCAACTGACTTTGGGTTTTGAGTTTAATTTTCTCTATCTCAAAGATTTTTCTTCCACTCCAGCCAGTGACGCTATTGCTCCAGCTCTGGAGACTCCACTTTCTATGTTTATCAAATTTTCTGAACCTGAGCATCTGTCTGGCCCACTTCAACTTAAAGGAAAGGGGTATATATACCTTGGCTACATATCTTCTGAATCGTTGGTGTCATACAGCTTCTTACTCATAAAGCTTTTAATATAGCTAATTTTCTTGAAAGACAATCCATGTTCATAACTGAATAATGACTTTCAGCCCATTTTCTGAACAAAGAATGCCAGCAATTTGATGGTGTTAAGAACTTTATAAAAAAGGTTAGTATTTCAATTACACAAAAGCCGCACATCAAGTCTTCTTAACAAACACTTTTTATGGGTAATATAGCTTCCAAATAGTATTCTGGAGTTGCTGGGATAATAGGTCGATTTTAATGTTAGGGTATGGGAATTCTGTTCTTGCCCAGTGGTGTTCATTGAGTCATCCAGTGCTGAGAATTGAAATGAATTCTTATATTAGGATTTTGTCTATGTAAAGTATATGCTCATGCCTCCTGAAGTATCCCTACAGATGCTTTTTATCAAATTTTTATCCACTGACAGATTTGCAGTTTTCTCATATATGGTCCATCCTCATTCTTTTTTTCTTTTCTTTTCTTTTCTTTTCTTTTCTTTTCTTTTCTTTTCTTTTCTTTTCTTTTCTTTTCCTTTCTCTTCTTTTCCCTTCCTTCCTTTCTTTCTTTCTTTCTTTCTTTCTTTCTTTCTTTCTTTCTTTCTTTCTTTCTTTCTCTTTCTCTCTCTTTCTCTTTCCCTCTCTCTTTCTCTCTCTTTCTCTCCTTCCTTCCTTCCTTCCTTCCTTCCTTCTTCTTCTTCTTCTTCTTTCTTTCTTCCCCTCCCTCCCTCCCTCCCTTCCTTCCTTCCTTCCTTCCTTCCTTCCTTCCTTCCTCTCTTCCTTCCTCCCTCCCTCCCTCCTTCCCTCCCTCCCTCCCTCCCTCCCTCCCTCCCTCCCTTCCTTCCTCCCTCCCTCCCTCCCTCCCTCCCTCCCTTCCTTCCTTCCTTCCTTCCTTCCTTCTTTCCTTCTTTTTCTTTCTCTCTCTTTCTTTCTTTCTTGTTCCCTGTTTCCCTCCCTCCCTTCCTTCTTTCCTTCCTTCCCTTCTTCCCTCCCTCTCTCCCTCCCTTCTTTCCTTCCTCCCTTCTTTCCTTCTTCCCTTTTTCCTTCCCTCCCTCCCTCCCTCCCTCCTTCCCTCCCTCCCTCCCTCCCTTCTTCCTTCCTTCCTTCCTTCCTTCCTTCCTTCCTTCCTTCCTTCCTTCCTTCCTGTAATTTCTAATTCTTTATGTTCATTTTGTGCGTGTGCGTGTGCGTGTGTGTGTGTGTGTGTATGCTTGTGTTTGTGTGTATCAAAACCATGATTTTTCCCCCTTAACAATAATTCATTCATCTAGATTTTCTGGCATTTCACTCTCTGAAACAAGTAGAAATCTGTCCATGGCTTTTAACACTGTTCAATTATTCTCAATAAACTAGCTACATTCATCATTTAAACTTGTACTTCCAAGGCTAGAGAGATAGTTCAGGGATGCATAGCCTGTGTCTTGCACTCGACTGACCGCAGTTCAGTTCCTGGCATTATGTATGGCACCCTGCACACTGTGAAGATTGATCTCTTAGCACTGAGCCAGCAGTAAGTTCTGAGCACTGCTGTGACTCCAAAACTAAAACAAAACAAGTTTACTTTCTATTCAACACTATTCAGTCAGGTCCTCTCTAATAACTATAACTAACACATTTCTAAAGTGAAATATTAAACTCTACCTAGAATTGTGTAAGAATAAAGCTTAAATGCCATTCATAAATCATAGAATGCAGTATCAGTGTATTTTCTCATGCATAATATATATATATATCTCCTAAGGCTATTTTACCAATCCAAATAGTACACCTTTATTTTCAAAATGACTACTGTAAATAGTAATTTAATAAATATTGATCCATTAATTTCCAATTGACAATGTACATTAAAAATCTTCACTAAATTAATCTATCTCACATTGATCAAAATTTAAGAAAGCTGAAGTACATGCCTCCAAGTGTCAAAAATAACAGAAGTTGAAGTATCATCTTCTAAACTGTATCTTTTTGATGAAATATTAGGTGATATTCTTGACTGCCTGAATATGTATCATTAAAGAGAGAGCTTCCTGAAACTGGATTTAATTTTAAGTATATGCAATAAATATGATATCACTATGACAATGGTTTTAAAACAGATCATTGACATAATAACAATAAAATTCATAAAATTTTAAATGATAATATATGAATCCCTTCTATTGGGAAAAAGGTGTTCAAAGGGATGAATTTTATTAGACAGACATCAAGTAATAACAAGTATTCAGGAAGACAAATCTAAAATAAATTTTACTAGATGATTTGTAAGTCTTCATATATGTATAGCCTGAGTTACCAACTGATAGCTAGCTAAAAATAAATTTTTATGAAATCTTAGATAATCCTATCCCTTCATTTCTTATTATTAATATGTACCATATTTGGTATAACAGGAAGGAAATTGGCTGTTTTGAGGAAGGTGTGTGACCTATCTGCTGCATTTCTTTAGATCCCATATTCTTTACTGTTAAGTCTCTACATATGAATGTGGGTATAATTTAATTCAAAGAAAGTGGCTAACTTCAAACTACTTTACTTTTCTAGTTTAAAGTATCTCAATACGGGCATCATGCTGCACATAATACTAAAGTTCATTTTGTTATTACTTCACTAGAAATAAGTTCATTCTTATGGTCAATTGCATCTATAATTTATATCATTTCCTTTCATCTATTCATCATGAAAATGTGCATTACAAATATAAATGTTATGCCTTTAAAAGCGTGTTGAGTAAACGTCTATTCAGTTAACAAGCACCTGGCCCGTTTTGCTATGGCTCCAGCCCCCTAGAATTTCAAGACAATAATGTATATTTTCTGTATTTGTTACTTAATTAGAACTGCTTTGCTGGGACATATTTTTACATCATTTTGTCATTCTATGTCTTCAAATGACATTTTAGTGATTTTTATTTTCAATAGTTAATCAAAAATACTTTGTGTTTTATTTCAGTTGAAACAGAAGACTCCTTTTAGGTATTAGTCAAAGTATATGCTAATCTAAATAAAGTTTAATATTTTTATGATTTTATAACATTAATATTAAGGATAAGATAGAATACTAAGATAAGGATATTTATTGCATTAGGTTCTAGTTTGTCTAAACATTTGTATTGCTTTTGGAGTTTGTTGGAGCCTTAATTTTTAATCCATAACATATATTAAATGTACAGATATAATTCTATTTTTTATAAAATCACAAAGTATAAGAGGCAAAATACTGAAATAACCACATTACTTGTAAATCAGAAGCTTATTCAAAATGTCATTTGAATGTTTCCAAATATATCACTGTAGAAATAAAAAAGACATTTTATATCTAACTTTGGCTTTTAAAAAATCTTGAGAGGGCCCAGTAACGTCTCCATTGTGAGACTTCTTGTTACTGTGTTTGGCATATCAAATACGTCACAGGCTTGCCAGGCTTTGCTGTGCAGGCGAGATTTTCAGTAGGTAGCACGTCAGTCTCATAATCTTAAAAAATCAGTAAGGATTAAATTAGGAACTACTTGAAATTTCTTAGTAATTTACACCACCGAATAAATACATACAGAATAATAGATTCTTGTGATTTTTAATTTGTTGACCAATTATTCAGTATGGAATTCTGAACTGGACCATTCAAAATGCTAATTGTTCAATTTCTGAGGGAAAAAATAGGCTAACAACTTAAAGTTTCAGGGGGTTACTACAAACACAGATATGGCAATCTAACAAAGTTACTAGCAATTTCTGCTTCTTTTTCTGGTTGAAAGACTTTAGCTGATGACCACAAATCAATTACAGTTAACTTATTTTCCCCCACTGTTCAAAGATTAAACTTTAACAGCAAGGGTCTTGTTTCTATGAACAGAGGGTATCATGAAGAATTGGGAAAGTTGCTCTCTCTGTAGGGTGCATTGGCACATTGAAATTGGATGAAAAAAAAAGTAGAAAGTTCTGACACTTTTTCGCAACAATATCCAAGTATGCATCAAGAGTATTTGTAGGTTAAATCTCAGTATATAAATAAACCTCAAATTTCATTGTCTTTAGAAGCTATGTATCTAAACATATCATATGTGAGAGAGCCACATTATTAAAACATCTGCCACTGAAAGAAAATAGCCTCTCACAAACACCTTTCTAATCTAATATAACCAGGAGACGTTAAGGTTGTCTTTTAAGTCACAGGATAAAATGTAATCTGCCAATGTCATAAAATAAAATATTAGAAATGTAATACATATCTTATCATATTCTGAATAAATTTTAAAAGTTAAACTGTTCAATATTATGTTGAGCAAAAAGAATCCAAACTATGAATTAGCAGGCCATGCAAAACATGCATACAGATTTGGGAAGAAATTTAAACATTTGCTTTATAACAAAAAATATTACTCAATTCAAAATTTTCCTTTGAGATAGAAAAATCCTAAAATATTTGAAATGTGAAATGATGAAAATGACAAAATAGAACAATATTACAGTGAAATAACTGAAAAGTATGTAATAAATATTAATTTTCAAGGCAAGTGCTTTCTATTTACAAAATGGATACTATCTGATAACTTAAGATATTCTTACTATAATTATTCATGATTAAGATTTTCAGAACTTTTGATCTCAAAGTATGTGTTTACTAAGAATTTTTTGTTTAGGCATTCTATAAAAATAATGAAAGTTTTGGAACTCAATCAGTTCTGTAACTATAAAAAATGTAGCAACAAATTTTCACATGAGAAATCGAAATAAGAAATTTTTTTTTTTTTTTGGTTTTTGGGTCACACCCGGCGATGCTCAGGGGTTACTCCTGGCTCATGCACTCAGGAATTGCTCCTGGCGGTGCTCGGGGGACCATATGGGGTGCTGGGAATCGAACCTGTGTTGGTCATGTTGGCTGCGTGCAAGGCAAACGCCCTACCCGCTATGCTATCGGTCCAGCCCCGAAATTTTTTTCACAAAGTTCACATTATATCAGTATCTTCTATAAAATTATAGAATACATATTTATCATACTATTGATAAAATATAATTAATATATAATTGATAAGGTAATGAAAATTTTGTGCACTGGTGGAGGGATGGGTGTTTGATCATTGTATAATTGAAACCCAAGCACAAAAATTTGTAAATCTACAATGTACCTCATGGTATTTTACTAATAAAAATTTTTAAAAAAGTAGTAATATAAAGATAAATTTCAGGTTGTTTTGTGATAAATAATTCCTTTTATATTTATTGTTTTGAGTCACACATAGAGATACTCAGGGATTACTTCTGGCTATGCACTTAGGAATTACTACTACCGGTGCTTGGGGACCTTAAGAGATGCCAGGAATGGAAACCAACTTGGTCACATGCAGTGTAAATGCCCTATACTATCACTCCAGCCCTCATGATGAATAATTGATATAAAATAAACAATTATTTTAGACAGTTTGCTTTTTTTTCAACTTATAGTTTGTGTCACATGTTCACATTAATGTTGTCTTTTATGGTTTTGGTGGTATACGGCTATCTCACTATTACACCACTGAAATGTTCAAGACATGACCACATTGTTGTACTTATATTACTTTTAATTTGGCATAATTTAAAAATAGTTAATTGCTCACAACTGATAACTTCTCAACTGATATTAGGTTACAATGTACGAAGTGACAATTCTTTATAAGCAATTGATGTGATGCTACCAAAGTAGAATAGCAAAATATACAATTTGAGTGATTTATTTTACATTCGAGTTTTTTCTAAGAAAATAAAAGTAAGCAGATAAATTTAATTATTGAATACTATTTATTTTATCTGCTTTATAACCTTATCCTATTTGATTCTGATATATTTCAATAAAATATAATTTTTGAAGGAAGTAATAAAGTAATCTTAAACTGATTTTATCAGATCTAGCCCCAATTTATAATAAATGTAAATAAATTGTAATTGTTAACTATTTTAATTCCAGATTATATAGAAATATAAATAGACATAGTTATAGGCAGCTGCAGTCTTCCTAAAATTATTTCTGTGTGTTAATAAAGAAATTTGAAACAAGCCTATAAATAGACTCTTTTATAGATAAAATTAAAATTGAGAAATATACAGCTAAATATGAGTTATTTAAAGTCTGTAGAATAATATTTATTTGATTGGCTAGTATCTATTTTTTTAGCTTATTGAATCATCGTGAGACACAGTTATAAAGCTTTTGAGATGGGTTTTCAGTCATACAATGTTCCAATACCCATTCACCAGTACACATTTCCCACCACCAATATTCCCCATATCCCTCCTGCCACCCCAACCCAGCCTATGTCTCTGTCAGGTAATTTTCTTGTCTGTCTGCTTACCTGCCTGCCTGCCTGCTTATCTGTCTGCCTGTCTGCCTACCTGCCTGTCTGTCTGTCTCTTTCTCTCTCTCTGTCTCTCTCTCTCTCCCTCTAACTCTGCCTTTTGGCATTATGGTTGGCAATACAGATACTGAGAGACTATCATGTTTGGTAACTTTCACCACACATCCCCCATCCAGAGCAATCTTTTCCAGCCAGCATTTCCATAATTTTTCCTTCTGTATTCCAACTGCCCTCTCCTCCAGACCTTGTGGCCGGGTCCAAGCATGGACAACTCATCCATCCTGGTCCTTGGCTTCTACTGTCCTTGGGTATTAGTCTTATACTATTTTTTTTACATTCCACAAATGATGCAATCAATCTATGTCTATACCTCTCCTTCACACTTATTCCACACAACACAATACATTCCATGTTCATCCATTTATAAGCAAATTTTATGAGTTCATTTTTAGCAGCTGTATAGTATTTCATTTTGTAGGCATGCCACAGTTTCTTTAACCAGGTGTCTTTTCTTCGCAGTCAGGATGTTTCCAGATCCCGGCTATCGTGAATATTACTGCAATGAACATACAAGTGCAATTTTTTTTGCTGTGTTTCTGCACTATAGGGTATATTCACAGAAGTGGTATGGGGTCAAATGGAAGTTCAATTTCTACTTTTTTGATAAACACCCATATTGTTTCCTAAGTGGCTGCAACAGTCAGCCATCTCACCAACAAAGAATGAAAGTCTATTTTTCCTCACATCTTTGCCAGCTCTGGTTGTTTTTATTCTTTTTGATGTGTGGCAGTCTCTGTAGTATAAAGTCATATGTTATTGTCATTTTGAGTTGCATTTCCCTTATGATTTGTGATCCAGAACATTATTTCATGTGTTTTTTTTTTTTTGGCCAGAGTAAAGCTATTGTTATTTGCAGATAAAACAATACTGTAGCACTGCACTGTCCTCCCATTGTTCATCTATTTCCTCAAGCGGGCACCAGTAACGTCTCCATTGTGAGACTTGTTGTTACTGTTTTTTGGTATATTGAATATGCCATGGGTAGCTTGCCATGCTCTGCCGTGTGGGCGGGATACTCTCAGTAGCTTGCCCGGGTCTCTGAGAGTGATGGAAGAATCGAACTCGGGTCACAAATGTGCAAGACAAATGCCCTACCTGGTGCTATCGCTCCAGGCCAAAATCATATGTCATTCAATTATAAAGCCAAAAAAGAGAGAAAGTTGTAATCCCCAGCTCTTGAGGTAAGCATACAAGGCAAGCAAGCATGTAGGAAATCTTTCCCGCTGAAATCATACCTAATACAACAATATCGAAGTCACACTGGTATCAAACCTTATCAATGTAAAGCAGATAGGAAAACTTTCTCACTAAAGTATTGGAGAATTCAACCATATTAAATTTATACAGTAAGATATCTTAGGAGTGTACCACCCTGAATGTGCCTGATCACCTGATCGTGATCTCCACAGGATACTATACTTACAAAATCTTCAAGATACTAAAAAAAAATGTTTCTAGAAACATAGGTTTTTATAGTAAAGTGGCAGATTACAAAATCAATGTCCAAAAGTCTATGACTTTCCTATATATAAATAATGAAACAGAAGAGATTTTTTTAAAAAATCCCATTCACAATTGTGCCTCAGAAAATCCAGTTCCTTGGAATTAGTTTAACTAAAGAGGTGAAGGACTTGTACATAGAAAACTACAAAAAAACTACTTCAGGAAATAAAAATGAACACACAAATATGGAGATGAATTCCCTACTCATGGATCAGAAGGATTAGCATTGTCAATATGGCAATACTCCCCCAAAGCATTATTAAATTTGATGTGATCCCTATATAGATATCCACAACATCCTTCAAATAAATATACAAAACATTCCTGAAATTCATATGGAACAATAAACCTCCAAGAATAGCTAAAGCAATCTTTGTGTGAAAGAAGATGGGAGGCATCACCTTCCCTAATCAAATTGTACTACAAACCTGTAGTCATTAAAATAGCTTGATATTGGAATACAGATAGATATGGAGAGCAATGAAAAGAATTGAATGAACTGGCACAGACCCTTATATATATAAACATTTAATCTTTGATAAGGGAGCAAGAAGTATGAAATGGAGCAAGGAAAGCCTCTTCAACAAGTGATTCTTGGAATACTGAACAGCTGCATGCAGAATGGGAGGGTGGGAAAGGGCGGTGGTATACCGGGGATATTGGTGGTGGGAAATGTGCACTGGTGGAGGGATTGGTGTTTGATCATTGTGTGATTGTAACCCAAACATGAAAGCTTGTAACTATCTCTTGGTGATTCAATAAAATTTAAAAAAAAAAAACAGCTGCATGCAAAAAAAATGAACTCGGACGTCTGTCTAATGCCAGGCACAAAAGTCAGATCAAAGTAGATTAAAGACCTCAATCTCAGACCTGAGTCCATAAGGTACATGGAGGAAACATAGGCAGAACCCTCCATTGAAGCTAAAGGCATCTTTAAAGATGAAACGCCACTGATCAAGCAAGTGGAAGCAAATAAAAATGAGCCTATATTAGCCTAAGAAGTTTCTGCACCTCAAAAAAATGGTGATTAAAGATACAAGAACAGCCTATGAAATGGTAAAACTTATTTATCCAATACCCATCAGATAAGGGATTAATATCCAAGATATATAATGCAGTGGTAGAATTTTAAGAGAAAATAAACCTTCCACCTCATCAAAAAATAGGGAGAGTAAATGAACAGAAACTTCCTCAAAGACTAGTATTATGTGTACAAAGTTTTTTCACCAAATATAATCTTACAATAAAAAGTAGTAAAATTATTTTATTGAGGTTTTATAGATTCCTATCATGCTAAGCTGGAGCAATAGCACAGCGGGTAGGGCATTTGCCTTGCATGCAGCCAACATGGCCGAACCCAAGTTCGATTCCTCCGCCCCTCTTGGAGAGCCCGGCAAGCTACTGAGAGTATTTTGCCTGCATGGCAAAGCCTGGCAAGCTACCCGTGATGTATTCGATATGCCAAACATAGTAACAAGTCTCACAATGGAGACATTACTGGGCCCGCTAGAGAAAATCCACGAACAACGGGAGGACCGTCACTGTGACCGATTACTGTACCACACCCACCATAAAATGTCTAGTATCTCTCCACCATATCTTTTTATTTATTTATTTGGGGGTGTCACACCCGGTGATACACAGGGGTTACACCTGGTTCTTCACTCAGGAATTACTCCTGGCAGTGCTCGGGAGACCATATGGGATGCTGGGAATCAAACCCTGGTCGGCCGTGTGCAAGGCAAACACCCTAGTTGCTGTGCTGTCACTCCAGCCCCCTCCACCATATCATAAAGCATTGTATATTTGATGAAATGTATAGACTCAGTCCTCAATGCATATCTATATTTTGAGTGAGGTAGTTATGTGAAAAAATTAATCACTTAATCACTTAACTTCCCGTTAGTTGTCGATTTGCTCGAGCGGGCACCAGTAATGTCTCCATTTGTCCCTGTCACATGCTAGTGTAGCCCAATGGCATCTGTTCGCTCTGGGATCATGAAGAGCCTCAAGCCGATCGGTCATGATCTTCACGAAGAAGTCTGACCATCTGGTAGGTAGGCGGCCACGTGGTTTTTTGACATCCCGTGGAATCCAGTCAGTAACAGCTCTAGTCCAGCGGTCATCTTTAAATCTCATTATGTGACCAGCCCATCTGATTTTTGACACCTTGGCAAATGAGACAGTGTTCCTGATTCTTGATCATCGACAGATGTCGGAACCCTGGATTTTTTCTCTCATTTGAGTGAAATGTGATATTCCAAGCATAGCTGTTTCTATTCTTCTTTGGGAGACCTGAATAGCATTCTCATCCTGTTTGCGTAGGACACAGGTCTCTGAGGCATATGTTAATGCAGGAAGAACAGTGGAATCAAAGAGATGTGCCCGGAGGCAAAGGTTCTTCGTCCTCTTAGCTATTTCTTTGATGTTCTTGAAGGCGTTCCAAGCCGCTCTCTTCCTACTGCGCAGCTCAGGTGCCAGGTCATTTGTCATGTTGACTTCTCGACCTAGGTACACATAGCTGTTGCATTCGGAGATGGTCGTTCCATTGAGAGCGAATGGGGAATCAGGAACAAGGCTGTTTCTTATAAACATTGTCGTCGTAAAATTCAGCTGTAGTCCTACCTTTCCACACTCGCGGTCAAAGTCGGCTAGCATTTGTGCCGCTTGGCTGATGTTTGGTGTTACTAAAACAATGTCATCAGAAAAGTGGAGGTGGTGTAGTTGCCGACCATCTATCTTCCCTCCCATTCCTTCCCATTCCAGTGGTCGCATGATGTTCTCGAGGGTGGCACTGAAGAGTTTCGGTGAAATGGTATCACCCTGCCGTACCCCTCTCTTGATATCAACGATCACTTCTTTTTAGAATGGTGAGATCCTGGTAGTGAATTCGCAATACAGATCACGGAGGATCCTGATGTATTGGGCTTGAATGCCCTGATTGACTAGGGCTTCAATGACCGCTTCTGTCTCAACAGAATCAAAGGCCTTCTTTAAATCAAAGAACGTTAAACAGAGCAGCATCTTGAACTCCCGAGAAACCTCAATGAGTTTGGTTATTGTGTGGATATGGTCGATGGTGTTGAATCCTTTGCGGAACCCAGCTTGCTCTCATGGTTGTCCTTCATCTAGTGTTCTGCCAATCCTATTTAGGATGACTCGAGTGAACAACTTGTAGATGACAGAAAATAGGCAGATCGGGCGATAGTTGCCAATGTCATGGATGTCTCCCTTCTTGAACAGTAGTACGGTCCTGCTGGTTTTCCATTGGGACGGAACCTTGCATTCATACAGGTAGCCAGTGAGGAGCCGAGCCAGTGTATTGATGAGTACTAACGGCAGGTTCTTCAGGTGTTCAGGTCTGACCTTGTCTGGGCTGGGTGCTGTTTGTTTCTTTACGGACGAAATGGCGTGTCGGATTTCAGAAGGGAGAATGTTGGGAACGACATATCCATCCTGTGGAATTTGGTATGTTGGCAAGTGGACATGGCTATTGAAGAGATTTGAGTAGAAGTCATGGATAATCTTCTCCATTGCTGTTCTGAAGGATGTGATGGATCCATCAGGATGTTGGAGGGCAGTCATCTTGGTCTTATAGTTGGCGAAGGACAGGCGGGCGTAACGAACACTTTTCCCGCTTCCGCCGCATCTTCCAGTACTTCTGCTCTTCTCTCTTTGAGGTCTTCCTTGATCGCATCTCTGCACTGCTTTGCGAGCTCGGATGTTAGCTTGCGGTTGCCTGAGGCATGCGTCAAACCACACTGGCGAATTAGCTTAAGAGTTTTTGAAGACAGGTGTTTTTTTGTGGCTATCTCTCTCTCTTGGTGTTCCTCGCACATTCATGGAGGTGCTGAACCAGTCAATCGTATTACTTGTCAATGTTGTCAACAATGGCATCTTCCCATGTTGCCGCAATAGTCCCAAAGAGTTCCCAGTTGGTGGTCATTCTGGGAGTTCTCTTTTTGAACTTTGCAGCCCTTTCTCCCCACTCTGTGAAGTAGAATTTTGCACGACGGAGACGGTGGCCCGATCCCTTTCAAAATTTTGGGACAACAGCGACATCAGTCAGGCAAAACCGTCGATTGAATATGATGTGGTCTATTTCTTTGTGGAATCGTCCACCAGGAGACTCCCATGTCCAACGTTTAGATTCTGCCTTCTGGAACTGTGAGTTACCATGGATGGTCTTGGTCGACATGATGAACTCAGACAGTCTCTCACCCTGTTCGTTCCATTGTAGGCCATGGGTTCCGATGTTAAGTTCTTCAGCTGATCTTCTTGGTCCTATCTTGGCATTAAAATCTCCCACAATGATCTTGTAGAAGGTGTGGTCTTCTTTATAGAACTTCTCCAGCCCCATGTAGAACTTCTCGATTTCATGTGAGAAATCTCAAAATCTCAAGGCCGAACTAGGCTGCCACAACGAAGGAAGACAAAAATGATCGTCTGTACTTGCAATGCACGTACGCTAGCATCAGATGCATCCATCGAGGACCTGATGGTACAAGTGCGAATGATCAAGTACGACATCATTGGTCTGACCGAGACAAGAAGGCACAAATCTCACCATGCCGTTTTCGACACTGGAGAAGAATTGTTCCTCGGAACATGCAATAAAAGAGGTGTTGGAGGCGTCGGTGTCCTTGTCAACACAAACTTGGCCAAAAGCATTGATTCATTCGAATGCCTAACAACCTGAATCGGACGTTTACATTTGAATAGATGTGACTCACTGCCTGTAGTTTCTATCTTCGTTGTCTATGCACCAACATCTCATTATGTGAGAAAATTAAACATATTTTATAAAACATATCACATTCATAATTAGATTATAATAATTTACTTTTAATGAACCTTATAGTTACTAGTATTTTCAAATAAAGTAATGATTAATACTGTATGGTTTTTGTCATTTACATCGCAGAAAACTATCTAGAAAATTAAAGTGATTTAGAAAATAATACCATTTAAAACTATAAGAAAATTACTTTCACCTGGTATAATTATTCAGTGTGTGTGACAGCTGGTATTAAACGTTTGGGACCTTTTTATTTTGATAACAAGGAACAATGTGAACAATAGGCAGTATTCTATTTGAATGTCAAGGGTGAAGATGGTTAATTAAGCTGTTCAGATATCTACAGGGCACATGACATGAAACAAAAATGAATGGATCAAACAATAAAGAATAATCACACAAAGTAGTTTATGTGATTACTATTCATCACTGCAGGCCAAAGGCACTATTTATCTATTTCTTTGGGTAATAATGTCACAAAAATGACATCCTAAAAAGGTTAAAAATATCCATCCATTAAACCCCAAGGAAAAACCTAAGAATATTACTATGCTTAAATAAAAAATACCATAATATAATAATTTTTATAATAAAAGAATAAAATGTTGAAATACTTTGACCATAAAAAGTATTTCATATGTTCTAACATTTGTACATATATGTATCACTATATTCAAAATATGGGTATAAAAGTAAACTAAAATTTACCAAAGGGTATATATATATATATATATATATACATATATATATATATATGTGCACAACTTGGTTGTGAAATTAACCACATCTTCCTGTTTTTAGAATTTTGTTCAAAGAGACTTTACAAATCATTTAGTCTACTATAATATGAAGGACTTAGAACTTAATATCTCCATAGCTTTTGAAGGCATTATATTTGGTTGTCTGTTTATCGATTGAAACATATGAAAATGAGACTACTAAATATTACAGTATTAAGCAAGGCAGAGACCTATATTAAAATTTAATTAAAAAAATAAATTTGGGGGCTGGAGTGATAGCACAGCAGGTAGGGCGTTTGCCTTTTATGTAACCGACTCAGGTTCGATTCCCAGCATTCCATATGGTCGACCTAGCAATGCCAGGAGTAATTCCTGAGTTCAAAGCCAGGAGTAACATCTGTGCATTCCCGGATGTGACCCCAAAAAAGGCAAAAAAAAACTTTTATTGACTACCTACTGAAATCTAATCTGTAGAAGTATTTAGAATACAAATAACAAATCAGGGGAAAATAAACTAGTAAAACCATGCAAAGAAATATTAAAAAACAACAGAAGAGACAACAGATATAAAATAAAAACGTGGACTGGGAGACAATAAGATTAATCTTAATATGTATATTCCATTCACATATATGGATATTTAATTACTAATGAATGATCTCTCTACAACAAAAACCCTGGACCAGATGGCTTCTTCTAAGTTTTCAATGCTATTATGCTACAAATACTTCTCAAATGCTTCTAATAGATGGAAAGTTTCAGAAGTTTTTCAAGAATTTTTTGTTTTGTTTAGTTTTAGGGTCACACCCAGCAATGCTCTGAATTTTCTCTTGACTCTATGCTCAGGGATTATTCCTGGCAGAGTTCAGAGTACCATACAATGTGTCAGGAACCAAACCCTGCTGTGCTATTATTTCAACCACTCCAAAAAAAATTTTTATAAGATCAACATTATCCTTCATTCAATATTATTCAAAAAGCATGAACAAAATCTATTACATTATAGACCAATATTCTGGATCAACATAAATGCAAAGATCTTCTCAATATCTCTGTGACTCAGTTTCAACAATATATTTCAATATTACAAGAAAAGGGACCACTAGGTAAATGATGCTTGAAGGACTTGCTCAGGATGGGAGATGTGTGCTGAAAGTAGACTATGGACCAAACGTGATGACCACTTACTACCTGTATTGCAAACCATAACACCCCAAAATAGAGTAAAAGGGAATGTGCCTGCTATGGGGGAGGGAAGGTATGGAACTGATGGGACGGTGGTGGCAGGAGGAATACTGTGAACATTAGTGGTGGAGAATGGACACTCGGTGGAGGGTTGGTACTCGATCATTGTATGACTGAAATGTATTCATGAAAGTTTGTAAGTCTATAATTGTATCTCAAGGTGATTCTTTAACCAATAAATCAATCAATAAATAAATGAAAGTTAAAAAAGAAATAAAGCATGGGTGCAATGAAAAAAAAAGAGAAAAAATATGTTACAAAGAGATCTTAACATTACCAAGTAGAATTTATTCAATAAATGTAAGGTTGATTTGGTAAACAAAAATAACTGTAAAACTGCTATCTTACTCTGCTCAGTCTGAATTTACAGAATCATAGGCCTGATACTTCATATTTACTAGCTCATAGAAGAAATCACGGTCCTCCCGTGTGTTTGGCATATCAAATACATCACGGGTAGTTTGCCAGGCTCTGCCATGCAGGCGAGATACTCTCGGTAGTTTGCTGGGCTCTCCGAGAGGGGTGGAGGAATCGATCTCGGGTCTGTCATGTTGGCTGCGTGCAAGGCAAACACCCTACCGCTGTGCTATCGCTCCAGCCCAGTTCATAGAAATCATAGATAAACAGCCAGAATTGACATCTAACCACCAACCAGCTCACCTAGGCATGAAACAACCCTGGCATCCCAATTCTACCTAGCTTTCTGGTCCTTGAGAATGCATCTGAACTACTTGATAGTTCCACTTACTACAGTTCAGTGTATGCTTCTGTGTGATCTTACTCAAAGCAAGTGCATCATGTTCACAGGTTGCATGATGCCCTCACCCCCCACAAATATTTGAAAGTCAGCATAACAGACGTGTATCAAAATATAAGGAACAAACCCTAGTCTAGCAATATTTGATGACAGATATCTCTGATCATTCTTTCCATAAGGTAAAGGTAAAGGTAAAGGCCCTCCCGTTGATCGTCGATTTGCTCGAGCAGGCCCAGTAACGTCTCCATTGGAGACTTTGTTGTTACTGTGTCTGGCATATCGAATACTCTCGGTAGCTTGCCGGGCTCTCCGAGAGGGGCAGAGGAATTGAACTCGGGTCGGCCATGTTGGCCGCTTGTAAGGCGAACGCCCTACCCGCTGTATATGAGCATTTGGACATGAAAGCATGTCTAATTGGAAGCCTAATCACCATAGGATGAAATAACTTTCACTACAATCACCTTTACACTTAGCAAGATCTTTCAAAACCTCTGAAAGGACTTTTTTGGCTACTGAAAAAAAAAGTAGTACAGGAGGCCACCCAAAAGTGGTTTTGGGGGTCATATATGAATTAGTACATTTGATAGCAGCAAAAATATGCCCCTAACATAGTGTCTCTGGACTATGCAAAAAAAAATAGTACTTCCATACCCCTGTTCATTACCCACTACAGCTGAACTTTTGTTTTATTACTACAAATGAAAATGGACCTGACAAATGGAAATCAGCTTATTAAATAATTGCAGACTTCAGCTTATTAAACGGTGGTGACTTGAGTTCCTTTTGATTGTAACCTCCAGTTGCTGCCCAGGCTGGTTGGTTTGTGATACAAAATCAGGTTCCAGGCTCCATCAGCAGTAATCCCTGATCCAAAGTTCAGATTGAAAAGTGCTCAGAGCTAAAGCATCTGCAAGGCCACCAGTTTCCACAAATCCTAATGGTGATACAATCTTTCATAGGCACAGAGTTAATAACAGAGAAACAAGAAGTCAGGACCTTAGATCAATGGTCAAGTCCATTTACATTTAGAGGCACTGTATTTGACATAAGATAATACCAGGACTAATGAAAATAGCACAAGGAAATTAAGCCACATCTATTTACAGGAACAAAAATCTGGTAATGTCCTCATCTAAAGGAAGTAGCTAAAGAGGATTGTTAAATACTCATCAACACACCTCAAAAGAGGACAGAAGATAAAACACACCAGTGATGTTATGGCAATGTACATAATATCATCAACCATTAAGGAATTGTGATAAAAAAAAAGAGAAAGATGTTTAGCAATGCAGAAAGTTTAGAGTTCCAAGCAAAAATAATCCAAACATAAAACACATTAAAATGAATTTAAAATGTCAAGAATGAGAAATATATTTCTAAAAGTAGCAAGAGAAAAGCAAAGACTCACAGTAAAAGGAATCCTCATTATGCTCAAATTAGAATTTTCAACTAAAGACTGAAAAATAACAGGGATCCAAAAATATTTTCAAAGTATTGAGTGAGAAAGACCTCCAATCCAGAATTCTTTATTCTGCCATGCTATATGTTATATTTGAAAAAGTGAAAAAAACAGTCACAGAAACGCAATCACAGAGAGCATTCACTGCCTCCAAACCAGCTCTACAAAAAAATAGTCTTCTAGGACAAGTAAGTAAACATAATTTAAATTGCAAATTATACAAATTATACATTAAATTACAAAGTTCCTTTGAACAAATAAATAGTATTACTATGAACAACAATATATCACTACATAAGAGAACCTATAAGAAATCTGCAAATTCCCATCACAGTCATGTAACCTTCCAAGACTGAGTTGAGAAGAAATAGGAAACTTGAATACATCAATTAGAAGTAAGAAAATTGAAACAGTAGTCAAAAATCTTTTGCAAATGTTCATTCCAAATGGGTTTATTATTGAGTTCTACATACACTTCATAGAATGATGGCCTGTACATATCTAATACTTTTCAAAAAAATGAAGAAACAGATCTCTTTTCCAATGGCTTCTAAAGAACCAACTTTAATTTATAAAAAAATAAATTTTATTTATTACTTTGAAATAAAAAGAGATGCATTATTACAAAAGAAGTGCAATAAAAGAACATACCATTGCCATGTGGGGTTTATTTATGTATTTTAGGATGTTCTTATTATTTACTATAACAACAAAGGGAAAGAAAAACATAAGACAATCTATTTATGTGTAATCATCACATTTTCATTTGATGGCTTTCATATTAAGATTCTTATAACTTCTATAATTATATAATTATTACAACAATTTTGGAAAACAATTTAGACAAGATTCAGCATTAATTTATACTCTAAGTTAAAAAAGTGGGAGTAGAAGTAGCATACTTCGACACAATTAAAACAATATATAAATGTTAGGGCACAGATTGAAATCTCCTTTTAACGACAAAGAGACTCCAGAGACTGCAAACAGCAAGCAGGGTTTATTGTAAAACTAGCTAGCCAGAGTCCAACCGCCTACACAGACACTCAGGTCGGGCAGGTTGGGTAAAGACCCTGAGCTTTTCCAAAGGGGATCTTATATAGGCCTTCACCGGCCACTACAGCAGAGCCCGCACATTCTATAGCCAATAGATTTGTAATAACATGCTTTCCTAACCAATCCAATTAAGGGTACATCACTTCTTAGCCTGTAGTTTAAAGATCAGCATTTGCGTCAGTGCGTAGGAACGTCCTGGTTTTTAGGGTAGTCCTGGGTCTTGCAACATGTGTCTTGTGAGAGACATCTGGTTATCTGGTCTGACCCCCACCCTTCTCGTGACTTGCAACTCGAGTAACTGTATTTGAATTCCTTGCTCAGGGCCAGAACAACCGGTTATTTTGCAATGTGGGCTCCTGTTAAGCTAAGCTAAATTAATTCTGGTGGTGGTCCATTTCGGGCATGTCCCTCACAATAAAAGCTCCAAAACTAATGTTATACTTAGTAATTTCTTAGATCCATAGATTGCTTAAGCAAATGTTGCTTAATTTCCACACATTTTTTAATTCTCTTGATTCCATTTTGTGATTTTCATCTAGCTTCATTTTATTTTGGTGCAAAGTATACTGGCATATCATCATTTTCAGTTACTTAGACTTGTTTTGTGCTCTGAAATATGATTTAACCTGGATGTTCTTCGTAGTCTTCTTCAGAAGAACTTTTATTACAGTCTTTTGACTGAAGTGTTCTAAGTAAGTTTGCTACCTTGATTAATGCAAACATTCTGAATGTACATTTCACCATTTATAGTTGACCTATCTATTATTGCAAATGACATTTAAATCTACTGGTGTATTTTTTCATTTTTAGTTGAAAATTTTATTATAGGGTGGGTAACATGCTTACAATAGTGTTAACATTTATTAGTATTAGTATACAAAGTCATTACTCATAATTTTGATAGACCTTATTCTTTCAAGTTTGTATCAGATATTTAGGAGCTCTGATGTTTTAACAGTAGTACTGTTTGTTAGCAGGTACACTATTTTTGATGTAGCTACTTTTAGTCTGAAGCAGGACATCACAGGACTTCATTGTAGCTATGGATTCTGTTTTGTGTTCTCTGTGGTTTCTTTGTTTCTAAAGAATTTACTTTTGATTCTCAGTTGTTCTATCTGCTTCAAGATCTTCTTCTGACATCTTGAACTAGTGAGGCTATTTTTGTCTTTTGCCAGGAGACTGCAGAGCTGGGAATTTTACTCATTTTACAAAATAGAACAAAATAAAAGAATTTTACCCTTTCAATTCTGTTTTAAAAGTGAGTGGGTCAGAATTAGGGCATTATATACCTGAAACTACTAATAATTGTATTTTTAGTCATGAAAACCTGGAGACAGGGTGAAGGGTGGTCACATCTTGTATATGCTAGATCCATATTCAGTCCTTATACCACATGACTCCCTGGAGGCTCCCAAGAACCACTGGGATGGATCTGTTGATCCCAGTCATTGCAGCCCTATAACTTCAGGCCCTAAGCAGCACCCACATCTTTGTGCCTTCACACTTAAGAACTGGACCAGCTAACCAAAATAAGTGGAAATGGCTCTGTGACTCTTGAGCATCAATTAAAAGGATCAACCCAAATAAAATTGTACTAAATTTTTCAAAAGAAATCTTGGTGCAAAGTTAATATAGAATGGAACGAAAATACATATGCCAACAATAAGATATTAAAAGGCATATATTAATATATGATATATAATATACCTTATATATAAGATATTAAAAGGAAGATATTAAAAAGCAGATATTAAAAGGTAGATACTAAAAGGAATGCTGTATCTTCTATATTTAGAAGAATCATATGTTGGAACATAGACATCAACCAATTTCTTCAAAATTCTATATTATTGTATAAAAGACATTAATGAAGGTCATTTACTATTTGTGCAGAAAAAATTTTAAAAAGTTTTACACAAAATACATGAAAATTTATGCTATTAATATAATTATTTTTTAGGATGATTTATCCTAAATTATACTAAATTCAAAGCAATTGCAGTACAGTGTGTGAATACTGCAATACAGCAAATAATACTTTTAATTTTGAATATGTTACCTTATAAGATTTAATATTTTACACACAAGAGGATGGTAGAAATTTTATACAAAAATGTTAACTATAAATTCATACCATACATAACATCAAGCTAGTGGTCTTGAATAACATCAAGACAGAAAACAAAATGTTTAATAAAAAAAATAATATATCTTTGTCATAATTAATACACAATTTTCCATTTCAGGAATAAAAGTATGATTGGAGAATATATGAAGTGAAGTATATTTAAATTTTTTTCTATTATTAGTGACCCAAAGTTGTCTTATAAAATGATACCACATTTTTCTGTTGCCTTTTTTGGCAGAATAGAGTTGTATTTTACATATATATGCATATAAAATGTATGTGTATATGCATGATATATAAATACATCTTATATGCAGTTATAAAACACACCTATTACTAGTGTACATAAGATGCATTTATATGCATACATAGTACACTGGCTACGGGTATGACATTAAAATTATGTAAATAGAAACTATTATTATTAGTACTGAAAACCACAAACTCTGAATCAATAAAAAGTATCTAAAAAGAAATGTACATTTTCAAAAAGTCTAATATAAATCCACTAGCAATTTATTACATATTAACACTGTGGCAACATTGTAAAATTGGATTTTGCTTTGGTTTATCTTGTCTTCCTTACGTTTATCCCAAGCCATTTTTTTTTTATTTAAAGGAAAATATATATGTTACTTTCTGTAAAAATATACAGAATATGGCTGGAGCGATAGCACAGCGGGTAGGGCGTTCGCCTTACAAGCGGCCAACATGGCCGACCAGAGTTCGATTCCTCCGCCCCTCTCGGAGAGCCCGGCAAGCTACCGAGAGTATTAGATATGCCAGACACAGTAACAACAAAGTCTCCAATGGAGACGTTACTGGGCCCGCTTGAGCAAATCGACGATCAACGGGAGGGCCTTTTACCTTTTACCTTCTGTAAAAATATACTTTCAAATAATCCTGGAAATTTACTCTTTAATGATGTGGATCACTGGGAAGTAAAAAAAGAGCTAAATTAACAAAAATAATTGAGTAAATTTCTTGAAGTCTTATTCAGCTGAAGATATGACAGTTCAGTTCATTTGGTGCAAACATCACCAGTAGTGGTGCAGATATTATAAGGTCTGATTCGGACTAATAGTTCAAAGAATTTCAGACAGTTCAATATTTATTTTAGAAATATCTACAGCAATTAGGTCAAGAGTTTAACATTTCATTAAATTATAGTCTATTTGAATCTTTTTTGCAGACATAATAAGAAAGATTTAAAATCAATAGTTATTTGTTGAGGTTTGAAAATTCTTGTTGATTTTCTCTGAGAAATACTCAGAAAAATAAAAAACAGAAAACAAATACATTTACAGTGTATAAGGACTTCACTATTTTAGTTTATATAATTTTTTATTCACTTAACCTTTTTATAAAGAACTGGCTAAAAGGTGTTCAATAAGTTTGGATCTGGTAAATACATTTCTATAAAAACAAAATTACAGTAGTAATACTACCTTCAAAAAATACAGTTTAAAGTACCTTAAAATTCTTTATGTCATTTTGTAAAAGACTATGTGAACAAAAAACTGACTTCCAGTCAAACATCCTTATATAATAGCATTACAAAGTATGGCTGTGTACAATGCCATGAGAGAAATATGAAGCACCTGATAAGAGACTGCACAGTCTAAGGAAGGGAGGGGGGAAGGAAAAAGGGAGGAAGTCAAGAGTAGAAGTGTATCTTATAAAAACTTTTCAAGTCAAGCCAGAGAGAAAGGATAGAGGTTATGCTGTTTATAATGCATAGAGTCAACCTTAATTTAATTCTACATAATTGAGAGGTTTCCCAAGCAACAGCAGGAATGAGCACTGATCCCAGAGCCAAGTGAAAACCCTAAGCACCAGTTGGTATGTCCCTCAAACAAAACAGAATAGGACTTCTGAAGCCACTATAAATTAAAATCTGCACATGGAGAAAGCAAATAGGCTATATTTACACTTACTGAGTTTGTTCATTTTGAACTGCAAACCATACTTCAAATTTATTACAAATGACTGGACATGTGTACCCTCATAATGCAGAACACAAGAACACAGTTTATTTGTAGAATAAAAAGAAATTGTAGAAAATCTCCAGCCCACAAAATTATGTAGTAGATGTGAAAGAAAATGAGTGTCTGGGTATTCTGTGCAAGATAAGCATAACAGAAAAACATAAATGTATAGAATGTGATCCTATATATAATACACATGAAAATATATGTGCATATAAGGACAAAAATATAATGGAACCATAAAGAGATAAAGTGATTAAAAAACTGGTAGAATACAAAGTTTGAGACTGCTCTTGTATTAGAGAGCTAGAATTATATTTTCCTATTTATTAGAGGTTCTAAATCCTTACCCTTGCAGCTGGGCAGAATGTGTTGTATAAGTGTATGTAATTCTGTGCAATTATGAAAGAATGCCAGTTTCTCTTTTTCTAAACTACAAAAAAACAGTAGAAGTAGATCAAGTGAATGCAGAATTGAAGCAAATGCAAAGTTTAGCATCACTTACTTTGCAGCATTCAGCTAAGGTATGGGGTAAATAATTAAAAATTCAATGCATTTTGTTCAGGACATTGCTGATGAATGGCGTGCATGATATTCACAAGACTGTGTCAATTAATCTGCTGGAAAAATTGAGAGATATAGAGTATGCCAGCGATATATTACATGAATTATGATATCAATGTAAAGCAAGTTTAATCGAGACCATTTTCAAGAACCATCCTTGAAAAGGTGCCTTGAGAAAAAGATATGAAAAAGTAATTTTCTTTGAGCTTTCTGGATTTATGACACTTGCACAATGTTTGAGAAGAATTAAAAAATTAAGTTCATTTTTATTCTTCAATACTTCAGGAATACTAATCATTTATTGATAAATGAGACTGAAATACTTGATATATCACTTGATCACGTGACATCCTGTTGTTGATCTATTTGCTTGAGCAGGCGCCAATAATGTCTCCATCCGTCCCTGTCACGTGCTAGTGTAGACCAATGGTGTCTGCTCTCTCCAGAAACACGAAGAGCCTCAAAACAATCATTCAGGGTCTTGATGAAGGAGTCTGACGGTCTCATAGGTGAGTGTGATCTTTTGACGTCCCATGGAATCCAGCTGGTAGCAGCTCTAGTCCAGCGGTCATCTCCAAATTGCATTATATGTCCGGCCCATCTGATTTTCGATGCCTTGGCAAACGAGACAGCATCCCTGATTCTTGACCATGGATGGAGATCGTAACTCCAGATTCTTTCTCTCATTCGAGTGAAGCGTGATTCTCCAGGCACAGCTCTTTGCATTCCTCTTGGGAGACCTGAGTAGCGTTCTCATCCTGTTTTCATAGGGCCCAGTTCTCTGAGGCATATGTTAATGCATGAAGAACAGTGGAATCGAAGAGATGTGCCCAGAGCTGGAGGTTCTTTATCCTCTTAGCTATTTATTTGATGCTCTTGAAGGTGTTCCAAGCCGCTCTCTTCCTCCTGCACAACTCAGGTGCCAGGTCATCCGTCATGTTGAGTTCTCGACCTAGCTACACATAACTATTGCAATCAGAGGTGTACGTTCCGTTGAGAGTGAATGGGATGTCAGGAATGAGTCAACTTCTCATAAAGACTGTCAGACTGTCTTTGTGAGAGTCCACTGTAGTCCAACCTTTCCACACTCATGGTCGAAGTCAGCCAGCATTTGTGCTATACTGTGATATATACTAGAGACAAATTTAAATAACATATTCAGGAAAATATCAATGAAGTAATATAGTACCCACCTATGCTCTACCTAGAAAGCTAATATCTTCCTGTTAGAGATCTAGTATCAATAGTGAGCCTTTCTGACACAATGCACATGAATCCTCACACATACAATGGTTTATGTATCTCACCCTGGAAATAAAAATATTTCCTTATTATCTTACATACATATATTCAAGCATGTGCATATTCATTGAGGTTCTATGATTTACAACATCACATCCACAGAGTGTTTTCATTTCTCTTAAATGGACTTTTGAGTTGTTTCCATATCTTGGCTATTATATTAAAAAATGCAATGAACATAGGTGTGTATATGTCCTTTGGGGTCAATGGTTTTGTGATTTGAAGATAGATGTCAAGAAGTGGCATTTCTGGAATTCTATTCTTCATTTTTGAAGAAACCCTCATATTTCTTTCATTACAGGTTGAGCTAGAGAACAATTCTAATAAGAATAAATGAGATTTCTTTCTCACCACCTCTGTACCAAATGGGTATTTTCCAAATTTCAGTAGATGCCGTTATCACTGGCATTATATGATGTAAAAATAAATGATGACAGCTTCTTTGTGTGCCTAGTAGTCATCTACAAATTTTCTTTGATAAACTATCAATTGATACATCTAATTATTTTAGGACTAAGTCTTTGGATTTTTTTCCATTGGGATTTGTTCATGCTTTACAGATTTTTAGATATTAATTCTTTACCTGATGAACTATGTACATGTGTTTTTATCCATACAAAATATTTTAATTTGATATAATTTCATTTGTTACCTATGGCTCTGCTACCTTAGTCTGCTTGTTGAAGACAAGATTGTAGTCATTTTCACGTAGAGTTATGCCTATGTTTTCTGATATGTATTTTATAGATTCTGTTTTAACTTCATAATAATCTATTCAGGTTTGCTATTTCCCTATGGTTCAGTCTTGGAAGTGTGTACTATTTTAAGAATTTATCCATTTCTTTTAGGTCCTCAAACTTGATGGTATTGATTTGTTTATAGCAGCTTTTACAATCTTTTGTATTTCTGAGGTTTCTGTTGTTATTTCTCTCCTTTCATCTTTGAGCCTATTTATTTGGGTGGGTTTGCTCTCTTTCCTCCTGAGTGAGCCTAGCTAAAGGTTTCAATTTTATTTATTGTTTCAAAGAATCAATTATTTGTTTATTGAAACTTTGTATTATTTTCTTGTTTTACTATTATTTATTTAATCCTAAATTTAGTATGTCCTGTCTTCTTTGGGATTAATTTGTAGGGTTTTATTTTATGTTTTATCAAGCTGTGAGTTCATGTAATTCATTTGATCTTTTTTTATTTTTCCTCCTTTTGTGAGCCTCGATAGGCATACACATCCCACTTACTACTATTTTTACTGTATCTCATAGATTCTGATAGTTTGTGTCTTCATTTTCTTTTCTTTTTTTGAGAACTTTTTTTACTTCTTCTGTAATTTCATCTTTGATCCAATTGCCATTTAACATAATGTTTTATTTCCAAATGTTTGATCATTCTCCAATTTTCTTGTTATGATTGGTTTCTGCTAGGTAACTTTATGGTCTGTCAAGATACTTGGGATGATTTCCATTTTTATAATTTTATGAATATTAGAACTGTGTTCCAGCATGTGGTCTATCCTGAAGAATGTTCCATGTGCAATAGAAAAAAAACATGGACTCATGTTTATGGGCCTATAGGGTCCTGAATATGTCTATGAGACCTAGTTATTGAATGGCCACACGTAATGTTCACGTTTTCCCCTTATGATTTGTCTGTTTTATGTGTACAATCAGAAGCACTGATACAAGGTGTGGGAAGCTGACCTCCATGACCCTCCGATCCTGGAAGATGCATGTCTGGTACTGTAGCTATCTTGGCCCCTCTAAATCCGAGGCTAAGTATAGATATCTCCTGGAAACATCTGCTACTGCTTCTCCCTGTGACTGAAGGTATTCAAGAATGTAAAGATCCTGTGACATCCTGTGATTTGAAACAAATCAAGAGGAAGGGAACATTGGTTCTTTTACATGAACCAGTTTGTAATAAGATTTTTCAATTGGAAGTAGAGTTTCTTATTAAATCATTTAATCTGGAGATTACATAATTTATATTGGTTCTGATACTATAATAAGAAGATATACACCTGGATTGAATATCCATAAACAAATGGAGATGATTACATAGAAGTATAAGTATATCCTTGTGTCCATGTATTACTTAGTGTATGACACAGCTATGTGATGACATGCATAGTATTCCAGTTATGCAGAAGGGAGTTTGATAACAATTATAAAGAAGTTAACATAAACAATTTACCATTTGAAGCAGCACATAAATGTTTAATATTTAATAATCATTGATAACATATTTACAAAACAGAGAGAATAATCTAGGGAATGGGAAGATTAATTTTTAAAGGTTATTCAGGCCTATTTTGAGCAATATGTCAGAATCTTGTCCAAAGCCTCTTTGATAGGATCTAAAGGAAATAGTGATTACTTAATATTTTCTGTCTGCATTGCTCATGATAAAGGTTAAGTCTGAACAGAAATTTGATGTAGAAATACACAGTATTAGTACAATAGTATTATAAAAACATACTAGTTCCAAGTTTTATCATTATGTCAGCATTACTAATGTCCCACTTTAAATATTCTGATGTAGCAGTTGAACTACTGAAGTTCTAAAAGCCTCTGGGTGCTTTTAAAATTAACCCAGGTGGTGTGAAATTTAGTAGAAATTATAAAAGTAACTATGACAAAAATGAAAAAGTAAGTTCTACTCAATGGGAAAAATATTTGCAAATCATGATTTAGCAAAGGGTAAATAGCCAAAACCCCAACAAGAAAAAACAAAGAACAACCTAATTAAAAAATGGGCAAGATCTAAATGGATATTTTTTTTCCAAAAAAGACACACAGATGGCAAGAAGGCACATGAAAAATGTTTATCATCTCTTATTATTGAGGAAATGCAAATCAAAACAACAGTGAGATATTATTCTACACCTGTGCAAATGGCTGCTATCCAAAAAAAAAAAAATAAAGTCCCACTTGTTGGAGAATATATGGAGAGAAAGAACCTTTGTACATTGTTGGTAAGACCATTAACTGGTGAGGCAATCAAGTTTTCACATATGTGGGTATAAATACTGAAATAAAAGCACTAATATGAAAGCAAAAGTTCAAGGAGCTATATTCATCAGAGAATAAACCACATCATATATTCAGTATGTCAGCATTGGGAATTAAACCCAGATAAGTTGTTACAAAATCTTAACCCCTACTATACACAGAAATATTTATCACAAACATTTTTATGGTGTCAATTTTTTTTCTAAAATATAACATCTAGATTGTATTAAGATTTGTTTAGTAATATACTACTGAGTAATGAATATTAATAGTTCATTGTATATCCGTGATAGAAAGAGGGAATGTAAATTTCACATTTTTCAGGTTAAACACCCAATTAAGAAGTGATCGTTGATGTCAAGAGAGGGGTGCAGCAGGGTGATACCATTTCACCGAAACTCTTCAGTGCCATCCTCGAGAACATCATGCGACGACTGGAATGGGAAGGAATGGGAGTGAAGATAGATGGTCGGCAATTACACCACCTCCGCTTTGCTGATGATATTGTTTTAATAACACCAAACATCAGCCAAGCGGCACAAATGCTGGCCGACTTTGACCGTGAGTGTGGAAAGGTAGGACTACAGCTGAATCTTACGAAGACAATGTTTATGAGAAACAGCCTTGTTCCTGACGCCCCATTCGCTCTCAATGGAACGACCATCTCCGAATGCAACAGCTATGTGTACCTAGGTTGAGAGGTCAACATGACAAATGACCTGGCACCCGAGCTGCACAGGAGGAAGAGAGCGGCTTGGAACGCCTTCAAGAACGTCGAAGAAATAGCTAAGAGGGCGAAGAACCTCCGGCTCCGGGCACATCTCTTTGATTCCACTGTTCTTCCTGCATTAACATATGCCTCAGAGACCTGGGCCCTACGCAAACAAGATGAGAACGCCATTCAGGTCTCCCAAAGAAGAATAGAAAGTGCTATGCTTGGAATATCACGTTTCACTCAAATGAGAGAAAGAATCCGGAGTTCTGACATCCGTCGACGATCAAGGATCAGGGACGCTGTCTCATTTGCCAAGGTGTCGAAAATCAGATGGGCTGGTCACGTAATGAGATTTAAAGACGACCGTTGGACTAGAGCTGTTACTGATTGGATTCCACGGGATGTCAAGAGACCGCGTGGCCGCCCACCTACCAGATGGTCAGACTTCTTCCTGAAGATCATGAATGATCGGTTTGAAGCCCTTCATGTTCCCGGAGCGAACAGATGCCATTGGGCTACACTAGCACGCGACAGGGACAAATGGAGACGTTACTGGCGCCCGCTCAAGCAAATCGACGACTAACCGGAAGTTAAGTGATTAAGTGATTAAACACCCAATTAGCTGGTTTGTCAGCACTACGGAGACTTCATAGGTATTGCTATGTATCATGAGTAGAGATATAGATTTCAAAGTGGTACAAAATCAAAAATTGTTGATGTAGCTGTCTCAAAGTAGCCAATATCTAGAAAATAACCAAGGAGTTGCAACTAAAAAACAAGATAAAATTTAGAATGACAAAAAAATTAATTGTGTATAATCTCAACATTTAAAGCTTTAACAGATGTAAAAATACAAAACAGTGAATTAAGCACACATAGTCATGACCAGCCAGACTTTAGAGATATTTAGGGTGGATTTAAAAATTCCTAATTTTATTTTCAAAGTAGGAAATAATGATTCAATTATGGGAATGAGACCAAATGACCTTTTCATGTGTGTGTGTGTGTGTGTGTGTGTGTGCGTGTTTGTGTGTGTGCATTTGCTCCTTACATACTTAGGATTTATTATAAACTTTTGACATTTTCACAGTCAAACTGATTATTCTTACCACTCTAACTTTAATAAATGTGAGAAAATAATATGTTTATTAATTCTGTATTCAGTATTGTAACTTTTATTAAAACTTTGTTTTATGTTACTATATTAAACGTTTATGAGCTATTAAATAGTGAAGAAGGTTTTATTTTTTAAATAATTGAAATATTTAAAAACAATAGAGTATATTTAATTTATGAATACAGTTTAAAATGCTAAAGTTGTTTAATTAGTCTTATAAATGTTACCAAATACTATTTAAAGAAACATAAGAAATTAGTACTAAAATATTTCGGTATTTGGAAATACAATTTTCATATGTAGAGCTTAAAAGCTCAAGAAAAGACAAGTTTGAGGATTTAATAAAGTGAATATTAGTCTTTGAAAACAAAGCAAAAATGAAGTCCTCTGAAAATAAAACACCTCCTTTGAGAACTTAAGGAATTTCCAATAATGCATAATTTTTCAGAATGTCAAGATAATCAATTACTTGGTAACTCTGTCCTCTAGTTACCTTCCTCCTACCACTCTCCCCACTTCGTAGTATTAACTGCTGTTTTGTTGGATATTAACCCTAAGTTTTTCAGTCTTCATCAGTTAACTGCCCCTTTTCCTCCCTCCAGAGAAGCATACCGTGCTCTTGCTAGCATCCCTAATTTAGTTAAAGGTTATCTTTTTTTTTTTTTTATTTTGGGTCACACGTGGCAATGCACAGGGATTACTCCTGGCTCTGCACTCAGGAATTACCCCTGGTGGTGCTCAGGGGACCATATGGGTTGCTGGGAATTGAACCCAGGTACGCCACTTGCAAGGCAAATGCCCTACCTGCTGTGTTATTGCTCCACCCCCAGTTAAAGTTTATCTTTAACCTTTCCTTTGTGTTTTACCTCCCATTGTCACAGTTCTCCAAGTCAGTCTTGATTACTTATAAGCCAAAACTTTCTGGCAATTCTGGACTTTGTATTTGTAGTGATTTGTATTCGAAGTGCTGTGTATTTATACTTGCTTTTCTATTTTCCCTAAAGCCTTTTTATATTTTACTATAGAGCAATGTTCTTTGGTTAAATACAAAAAGATCATTAACGCTATGCTCTTATTATTTGGGAGTTGATTGACTGTGAAATATATCTAGTCCTTGGCATTGGTCATAATTACCTGACTCAGGCTTCAATAATTATAGTTCCTAACATCCCAAAATGGAGGTCCAGCCGTGGAACTGAGAAGGACAGAGGGCAAGTGGTGAGGCTACCCTGGCATCAAAATGGGACAGTCTAGAAAGCTTAAATGCATGGTCTTGATGCAAGCTGATATGACTTAAGAGACAGGACCCTCATGAGAAAGGACAAGAAGAACTGGAATGAGGGGACTTAGTCTGAGATTTACAATAAAAATCTTGCTTGCTCTCGGAGCCCAGAGTACTAAATGTTGGTGTCTTTGTCTCTTACTGTGTTTGTACAAACAACTGCAAGTATTGATAAGAAGTAAACTTGATTATTTAACATATACAACTAGAAGGAAAGACAAAAACTGTATGTAGATGTCCCTGGGAGACAAAGTGTCTTCTTGAGTTAATCTCCCCAAGAGAATTGGCAAATATTTTGCATTTATCACAAGAGAATTACCTCTGCCAAATGTTTTATCTCTGTAAATGATCAATCACACCTATGCCCCATACCTCAACCCACCTCAGATGTTCTATAGTATGCTAGTAGTTCTGCATTAAACAGTACATTTTCACCATGAGGCTGTGGTCCCCCATCTCTCTGCATCTCTCCTGGGGAGGCCTGGGAGGTGGCTCTCAGCCACAGAATGCATGTGTCACGCAGGACCCACACGTTTTGAACTCACACTAATTCAACAATTTAAAAATTCCTATGCTAAAACTCAGTATCGAGCATGGACATCAGACCTTTTATATCTTCCTTTAAACCATGTTCCAATATAACTTTATGACTATTGCAATTCACAGAACTTCACTGTTGCCCAATTTGAAGTTAATGTATCTAATGTGATCAGAACTTTTCTACCTATTCACTCATGGCTCAATTTCAAATTCCACAATGTCCTACCTTGCCCAACACATTTGACATACTAAATAAAGGTGATTACCTTGGCCTAATATAATCATACTCAGTTGCAATAAATTGTATCTGGTAAATCACTTATCACAAGCCTTTTAGGTCCTTTGCTTTGATTCCTCTCATCCTACAATGCAACCAAGTATCCTGTACTTGAGGTTTTGGTATAATGGAATTAGATAGTGTTTATCTTTTTCTGTGGTTTACTTTACTATGCTTAACGTTAATAATTTTTTATTGTATTTTTGTTGTTTTTTTTTTGTGGGCCCCACTTCAGGGATTACTCCAAGCTCTGCACTCAGTGGTAATTCCTAGCAGGGAACTATATATTGTGCTGGAGATTGAACCCAGGTTGGTGATGCAAAATAAGCACTTTATTCATCTTACTATTGATCAGGCCTATCACATGTTTTAATAAATTAAAGTCTGAGGTAACCCTCTAATGAAAAAATGTCTACAAGCACCAATTACCCAACGGCATGTTAACTTATTATCAGTCACACTTTTGTTGAAATGTTACAATTGATTTTTTAAAAATATCTGTGTCTTTAAACCTTTAAAAATTTAAAATTCTTAGTGCATACCCACATCAGACAGACAATAAACTTTATTCATGTTGTGTGTGTTTTGATTGTTCCACAATCTGACCATTACTTGTTCTTTCTCTCTCAGGACTTTCATTCCTAAAGATACAGTCATTGAAATGAGGTAAACATGGTAATGACCTCAAGGAATTTTAATAAGTAAAAAGTCATTTAGCTTTCAGTTTCAGTCAAAAGCTAAAAGTAGTTAAACTTATTGATAAAATAATTTTAAAATCCTTGATAGACTAAAATCAGTGCCTCTTTAATACCAGTTAAGCAAGTTGTGAATATTCCTAAATATAATAGTAATAATAATGATAAGTTTTTTCAAGCCAAATTCTTGAAAAGTTATACTGCTGATAAGAAGAAAATTTTATTGATTTGGATAAACTATCAAACTGGCCGAAGCATCCACTGAAACAATAGGCTAATCCTAAATATTGTGCATTCTTTAATTCGATGAAAATTGAGAGAGATGAGGAAATTACAGAAGAAAATTTGGAAGCTATTAGAGACTGCCTTAGGAGTTTTGAATAAATAAATAGTCCATTACATACATGTGCAAGGTAAAGCAAAAAGTATTCCTGCAGAAACTAGAGTCATTTATCCTGAAGTCAACTGGACGTATATCCAATAAAATGACCCAAACTGATCACACTAGTTAAAATATCTTGTGTGTATATTAAAAAAAAAAAAAGGTACCTGAAGATGTTGGTGCTTGAATTTTCGTAGCTAAAGAAAGTAACCAGTGACAGATCTGTTATGAGAAGCAATGCAAATGGCAACTTTAAGTTGAAACCAATGCTCATTTGCTATCTCAAATCTTAGACTCTTTTGGAATAATGGTAAATATATTCTTCCTGAACTTTATAAATAAAACTCCAGCAAAATATATGTAATATCACATAATCTTAAAACTGGGACTATTGAATATTTTAGGTCCATATCGCTTATAACTATTGCCCAGAATTATTAAAAAAAAAGTTTCAAAATAGTGCCTATTGGAAATGTACCTTGATAAACATGTACAAGGAGACTTATTCTATCTTCACGACCAACAGCACATATTTATTATCTGGCACACACATAAAAAGTGATGGAATTTTAGGCATTATTATTTAAAGAATTCATTTTTGTGGGTATATCTTTTACAGATAGTGATCCTTCTGATCAAAATGGAGAAGGTAATGTTAAAAATGTTTTTTGAAATGATTCACCATTCTAGTTCTATTAAATTTTTTGAAATTCATATGTAGAGATCAATATATCAATAGTAATAGATAATTGGAAGAAGAAGATTACGTGGTTCATCAATGACTAAGCCTCAATATTTCAGAAGAGAAAATAGTACAGATATTATTGATACAGAAGATATTTAAAAATAGAGTCCAGATATCTTACCAAATTGCTACAATTTTGAGGCTATACATGACTGAATGAGGAGTTGCTTAATACAAATGAGAAAATAAAATCAGCATCTTGAAATCAAATCTATTCTTGGTGAAGATGTGGACATCTTTGAATTAAAAGTATAATTTAAAATATAACATATGTTTGATATAGCAGCAGGAAATTTAAAAAAATATTGATTCCAGATTTTATGGGAAAATGCTCTGTATAAAATTGTATAAAATGCATTGAAAATTTTAATAAAAAATATTCAATAAGTATGGAAAACTATATTGTTTAATAAATTGATATTGCCACACCTACTATCTTCAATAACCACCCTGATAAGCTAACAGATATTAATATTGAGGCAATATTCTATACTATATATGAATATATATAAATATTTGTATACATAACTATATATATATTTATATAACTCACTGAATGGCCAGAGGATGCTTGATATGTTAATAATTATATTTAATTAAGTTTACATTTTTAGGCAATAGTATTGCAGACATTAATATACTACAGTGTAGTGTAAATCAGTGTTTCTCAACATTTTTTTCAACTGTGCCTCCCATCCATCCTTGCTTCTGTTCTGTGGCCTTTCATCATACTAATTGCTGCTTAAGTTTTACGTTGCTGGCTCCATGGAGTACAAATGTCTCCTAACTGAGAAACACCATTGAAAACCTAGTGTTAACACGCGCTGGTACTTTTAAATTTGGGTGGGTGGGGTTTGGTCCATACAGGCAATGCTAAGCGATTACACATGGCTCTGTATTCAGGAATCATTTCTGATGGTCTCAGGAGACCATAGAGGTACAAAGGATTGAACTGAGGTTGGCCACATATAAAGCAATCAACCAACTCACTGTACTATCTCTCCAGTTGTATTTGTATTTGTATCTGCATATAATTGCAATTATCACAATAATCTTTCCCTAACATGTCAACATATATGTGGGGAAATTGCCATAAATTGGCATATAATTTCTTCTGTTTCAGAACAGTAGCGCAGTTGCTTTTTATCTTGACCTAGAATATTTTAATATTTTCCAAATTAAATTTTCTGATTTGCTCACTATCAGTTTTTATCAATTCAGTGAAAAAATAATTTGTTATTATGGGTCAAAGTATTCTCTTAATTAATTACTCATCTGTTCAAGTCATACTTGTATTTGAAATCATTTATTACCTTGCCTTTTTTGAATAGTAATTCAAAAATATTATGAGGACCTATCCTTTTTTAAAGAACTTTTAACTATTATTATTTCCTGCCAAGGCCATGCACGGCAGCATTTTGCAATCACTAGGGGCAGGCTGAACCCCAATTTTCTTGAATGCTACCGTGGTCATTCCTGTCAGTGTAATAAGCGGGGAAATACTGAAGATCAAACCAAAACATTTTTTTAACATATCAATAGTGCCTTAAATACACAATTTTCCACATAAGCAGGTTTAACTTTACTTAGCACATTACCTCTGGTTATAATATCTTAAATAAGTCTACCTGAAATCTCTGTGATTAAAGTCTCCAATGTTTGCAGTTCTCAACCAAGCATTCATACATGTATCACTTAGGACCTCCAGCTTAATGACTATCACCATAACCAAAGTTCTAACAATTTACCTGTTGATTTTATGTTAGCGACTTTTTTATACACTAAAGAGATATAGAAATGTTTCTTCTCTGAAATATTACATTGTACTAAGAAAAAATCAACTCCATTTTCTAGAGATAATTTGCTTACATTCGAGGATAGTTAGAAAATGACTTCTGTGTACATTTAGTGCAGAAATGATTTAATAGCAGCTGGTTTCAAGTGCCCGAAATAAATTATTTTCATTCCCTTAACTGTTATCTGGTCATTTGCCAGTGTTAGGGTGGACAATAATGAGGGTTGGTGGTTTCTAAGACATTGTCTGGAGGAGCCAGGAGTTTGAAATTCTTTTGCCAGCAACTTTATTTTTATGGGATGAGTTGTTCTTGGGCACTTTAATTTATTTGTATAATGATAGAGGTGATAGCTAAGCACATGCTGTGAATGCTCTTCATGGGACAGAAGTCATGGAGGCTGATTTATATAATTATTAAGTTTTCTATAAATCAGGGTGTAATGGATGTGTAGAAAGGTGCATTGCTCCCAAATCTGTTGTGAATTTTATTTCTTCATTCTCCAGTCAAACACTTTATAGCCATTAGAAAGTGTCATTTTTATTTGTTTGTTTTATTTTTGTAGAATACCAGCCTCAGGCATTGCTCGCATTGGTATATTGGAAACCAGGCGGTGCTAGATATCAAATGTGGACCTCTTGCATTCAAAACATGCACTCAATTTCTCAACCTAACTTTTTGTCCCAGGTTGGGTGTAAGTTTCTTGCTACTTTGTCGCTGTTCTCTTATCATGGTATAATGATTATTAATATTGAATCACTCTTTAAATTAATTTTTGAACACAGATTCATAAACTGCTTTCTTTTTTCTTCTAGAAATGCCTCCTTAAAAGCTAAACAAATGAGTTGTAACTCATGTAACACTGAAGATGAAGTTAGTAGTTACAACAGCACCCTGAGGTAACATTTTCTGCTAAAAGCATGGCCACAGCCAAATCCTGGGATGTAGCCATATCGCTTTCCTAAGAATTGGTGTCAGACTTCAGGCTCAGACAGAAAGGACTTTATAGATATTTCTCTCTTTAGAAGACTTGACAGGTGTTAGAAATACACCTGTCTCCAGAAAGCAAGCTGACTATCTTCTCACTCATTTCAACAGAGAGCAGAGGGAAGAGAATTTTCAGACCTAGTGTCATTCATTTTTATTTAGCATTGGAGAGAAAACATCAGTTTTGTGTACTAATCTTAAAACTAGCAACGATAACAATTGTATTTTGAACACAAATTTAAAAATAGAAAACAGTACTGCTAAAAAATAAACACTCTTTTAAATTAGTTATCTGGATTCAAAGCTATATATATCCTCTAAAAATTTCAATTTAAATGTTGTTAGATAATTTATAACAACTTGTGGGTTTTATATAGAGTACATAAAAGTAAAACGTATAGTTTCTGTTTTAAATGCAAACTGAGTCCTGTAGTTAAAACCACTACCTGACAAATCAAAAGTCTATTTATAGATCAGGAATGATTTAATCATATTGAATATTTATTTTGATTTATTTTCTCCCCAGCTATCAATCTCTAAATAAATTTATATAGCTTGATGAGAAGAGTGATTTCATTAAAAGTTACATCAAACTAAAATCATAAGCGTAGGATAAATCCCCAATTAATTTGGATTCCATAAATTAAAGATTTATGATAACACAAGGTAAATTACACAATTTAAAATAAAATATGCTAAAAGTTAAAATATATTTTATACCCGGAGGGATATTTAAAGAGAAAATACAATTTTCTAGATCTTGGTGAGGTTCACTTACATATATCATGAGCTTTTTTACATAAATATGTAGTGTTCATTGAAATTAAAGATCCAGCAGAATATCATTCTGTCAAGATTTTAACCATGCTATGCCTCTTGTTCTTTTAAATCAGTAACAAGTAGCGCTAATTTTAATATATTTTGTACTTTAAACTTACATTTTGTCAAATTAAACTAAATTGACCCTGGATTTGAATTACTGACCTGAAAAGGTTCCTAATTTTGAGTTGCTAAATGCTTTGACATCAAGAAAGCTTCCAGTTACATAGCACCAGTCAAATCACATAGTCATATTTCATTGTTTTTAATAGAATTATCATGAGATAAAGTTCCAGAGTTATGCTTGTTTGAGTACAATGTTCCGTACCCATTCCTTCACAGAGTACATTTCCTGCCACCAATGTCCCCAATTTCGCTTCTGTTCCCCTTCTTCCTTAAACATCCTCAACAATTCCTCTCTAAATTCTGATTGTCCATCTGGGCTAACATCTTCATTCATTAAGCCTGGTGAGGTTCTTCTGCATCACTTTCCCTTTGCAAAAATATGGAATACTTCATGAATTTGCATGGCATTCTTGTTTAGGGGCCATGCTGATCTTCTCTGTATTGTTCAAATTTTAGTATATGTACTGCCTAAGTGAGCATGTGACATTTTATTTGCTATAAAGTATTGGTACCACTTAAGCTTCTTTCAAGCAAGAATGATAAAAATGTATTTTAAATGTTAAAAATCATGTGTGTTTACATATATGTGCACAAAGTTTGAAAGTGTTTCAGATTATTCTTAAATTACAATTTTCTTATATTTTATCTATGAAATATAAAATTGTCATAGGAACCGGGCTGTAGCAATAGCACAGTGGGTAGGGCGTTTGCCTTGCATGCAGCAACCTAATTCCTCCAACCCTCTCGAAGACCCAGGCAAGCTACCAAGAGTATTCTTCTTGCACAGCAAAGCCTGGCAAGATACCCATGATGTATGGTTATGCCAAAAACAGTGACAAGACTCACAATGGAAACGTTACTGCTGCCTGCTTGAGCAAATCGATGAACAACGGGAGGACAGTGCAGCGCAGTGCATAGGAACCAGTTTTTCATAGAAATAAAAAATATATAATCAATTAAAGTACTAATGCTGATAAATATTCATGATGAATAATTAGAATATCATATGAATTATTTAGGTTTAGCATTAAAATGTGAAAGCTCTTTATTTCCAGATTTTTGTTTAAGTATATGAATTAAGGAATGAGCAAAAACATGTATTGAAAATGATATGTATTTAAACGAATTTTTTAAATATAATTAACTGATAACTCAAAAGCAGTCAACATAAACATGGTAATAAAGTCACATAATATATATTGAATGATCACAACAATTTTTGAAATATTATTTTCCAGAAATAGAATAGCTGATAAATATTTTCAGAAGCTAAACATCATTTTCTTTTTAAATTTTGATTCACTTTAATATTCATAATTTTTATCCTGAATTTATATTTTCAGTATGTTGACTATTTTAGGTGGCTTTATTGGTGCAAAACTTATATGAAATTGGTTATATGCTTTCCCAATGGTGAATTTGTACATATTTTAACAAATATATAACCCAGGTAACCCCAACAATATCACAATAAATCATTCCATTCTCCAACATGTTTATCTCTACTTCTTTTTTGTGTATCTCTCATACCCTGTCACTTTATACCAGCAAAGGTTATTCGTTTTATTTGTAATAAATTAATTTTCCCTGTTCTGGAATTTTACATATGTTGAATTTCTCAATATCTCCTTTTTTGTCCAACAAAATATACTTGAGATAAATTTATGTTGTTGTATATATTGGAAATGTATTCCTTTACATCTTTTTTTAAAAAAAAAACACTTTAGCTATTAAATTGAATTTGTGTTGGTTTTCATTTTGCTTCATGAAAAAGGTACAGTAAGATATTATGCAGCTATTTTTGTTGATGCATTTCTGCTTTTATGATATATACCTAGATGTGAAGTTTTTTCGTTATATGCGTATATGAAACCATAATATTAGGGCAAGAAATTACTTATATTCAATTTTCTGTTCAGATTTTAAGTTAAGCAGTCCTCAGCTCTCAGAGTAGTAGAAGGGGTCAGATCAGACAACATTTCTACAAGTAATGGTGAGACTTCCTCTTTCAAGTTGTTTCTGCCATAGAGATTGCTCTAGGTTTTGGATGTGTTCCATTCTCACTGGTGAGAAATGATATCTTATTGTTGTCTTGATTTGGATTTCCCTGATAATACATGATGATGAGCACTTTCTATGCCTGATTAAGAATGATAATTCTTAAAAAATGAAGAATTCTAATGACTGTGCATTTATTATAGTCTAAGGCCATACAACCTGAATGCACCCCATCTCGTCTTGTTATAGAAAGCCATTACTATTATGAGAATGACTTCTTCTACCCCTTTTCTACTGAGGGTTTGAACATGAACAGACACTGATACATGTTAAAAACTTTCTCGACATTTATGGTATGATCCATATAATTTTCACTTGTCCTTTTATTGTTATAGGGTATTATGTCGATATGTTTGCATGTGTTAAACCATCCTTTCACCCCTGGCATGAATTCCACTTGAAACACTGTATATATGTTTTGATATGCTGTTGGATTCCGTTGGCTAAGATTTCGTTGAGGATTTTTGTGTTGATGTTCACTAGGGAATTAGGTCTGAAATTATCTTCTCTAGAAGTGCCTTTATCCGTGTTGAGCATTTGTGTAAAACTGGCTTCATAGAAGTTCTTGGGGAGATTTTCTGTCCTAAAGTATTGGAAAAGCTTAAAGAGAAATATATTCTTAGAAATAATTGTGTCTTTTATGACAGGAAACCAATTCTAGCAGTGTGTGACTGACTAAATCGTGTCAGAAACCAGAGATTTGTATACATCTTATGCAAATAATTATTTGATTGAGTTAATTCATAGAGCTACTAACGAGAGTCAGGTAGCTTGATCAGACATTGCTTCAGATAAAACCTTTCTCAAGACTAAAGAAGTCTGAATTTCAACTGAAACCATAAAGCTGGCAACACTGTGCAAAACAAAACAAATGAAAACAGCAAAAAACAGCAACAATAATACCAATAACCTAACTAAACTAACATTCCTAAGGGCATTTTTTTTAGAGTTGAAAATGAGTCTTTGAGAAATAGTTCAAAAGAGAAGTGTTAGGTTATTTATGAGAATCAAATTAAAACATATTCAATAGTGTTTGAATCTGATATTTATAAACAATCAATAATTGACTACTATTGTATGGAAGAAAGATATAAAAGAAAATACACCTTGTGAGGCTATGTTAGGAATGTAACTCATAGGGATAATATTATGATTTATATCCTGGTTTGATCCCTGACACACTAGCACCACCTAGCAAGGATGAGGAAAAATAAGAAGATATAACTTTTTAACATATGTAATCATAGGATAAATCGTATCAAGGCTTGAATTACTACATCTATGAAAAAATATGAACTATAGATAATTGCCTACTGAAAAATAGCCTCTAACATTAATACAGTGATTCAAACATAAACATAAAATAAATTAAATATTCGAAAGCTTACCCATTTTTAAGAAATATTTAATTATGAAACCATGATTTGCAAAGTCATTAATAGTTTGGAATCAAACATCAATCCTGACACCTGTCAACATCCTTCCACCAGTGTCCACATGCCCGCTTCCCAACAGCCCCCCCCCCCACACCCTTCATTCAAAAATCTGTGATTGTAGTTTAGATCTCATGATTTCAATGTTGAGTCTCTGTTTTGGATATACAGCTACACCACTCTTCCATAGCACCAGTATAATTGAACTCCTGACCCCCTGACACCTGTTATTTCTCTATCACTATCCTTTTTCTTTTTCTTCCTTATCCCTGTTTTTGTTTTGTTGTTGCTGTTTTATGGGTTTGTTTGTTTTCTATTTTGTTTGTTTGTTTTTGCTTCTCTGTACTCCTTCCCATACTCTAGGGTTAAGGCTTATCTAGACATCTCCCCTTTACATTCATTACATTTCTTCTTCCAGTTATTCTATACAATGCACATTAGTAAGATCATCAGGTGTTTGCCCTTTTGCTTCTGGCTTATTTCACTCAGCAAGAAAACTTCTAGTTCCAACCTGGTTGCAAACATATCCAAATTTTATTTTTCCTTGCACTGTTAATATTTCATTACTCACAACACACATGCACAAATATATATTATATCATATAATTATAATTATATAAAATTATATATAATATACATTATACATTATATTATATATTATATGTATTATATAATATATAATAAGAAGGGGGCTGGAGCAATAGCACAGCGGGTAGGGCGTTCGCCTTACAAGCGGCCAACATGGCCGACCCAAGTTCGATTCCTCTGCCCCTCTCGGAGAGCCCAGCAAGCTACCGAGAGTATTCGATATGCCAGACACAATAACAACAAAGTCTCCAATGGAGACGTTACTGGGCCCGCTCGAGCAAATCGACGATCAACGGGAGGGCCTTTACCTTTACCTTTACCTATATAATAAGAAAAGAATGCGAAGTTAAGAAGAGAACTCCCAGAACGATCACCAACTGGGAGATCCTTGGCTCTGTTGCGGCAATATGGGAAGATGCCGTCATTGACAACATTAATGAGGAATATGATCAAATGTTTCAGCACCTCCATGATTGTGCGAGGAATGCCAAGAGAGAGATAACCACAAAAAAAAACGCCTTTCTTCGAACACTCTTGAACTTATTCGCCAATGAGGCTTGGCACATGCCTCAGGCAACGCAAGTGAAAGCCTGAGCTGGCAAAACAATGCAGAGAAGCCATCAAGGATGACCTCAAAGATAGGAGAACAGTGGTGCTGGTAGATGCAGCAGAAGCCGGGAAAAGCATTCGTAATGCCCGCCTGCCCTTCACCAACTACAAGACCAAGATGACTGACTGCCCTCCGTCATGCTCATGGATCTATCACATCTTCCAGAAGAGCAATGGAGAAGATTATTCATGACTTCTACTCAGATCTCTTTAATAGCCATGTCCACTTGCCCACAAAAAGCATTCCTCACGATGGATATATCATTCCCAATGTTCTCCCTTCTGAAATTCAACACGCCCTCTCATCGGTAAAGAAACAAAGAGCACCTGGCCCAGACAAGATCAGACCTGAACACCTGAAGAACTCACCATCAGGACTCATCTATACACTGGCTCGGCTCTTCACACACTACCTGTCTGAATGCAAATTTCCATCATAATGGAAAACCAGCAAGACTGCACTACTATACAAGACGGGAGACATCCACGACATTGGCAACTATTGTCCAATCTGCCTATTGTCTGTCATCTCCAAAATGTTCACTCCAGTCTTCCTGAATAGGATTAGCAGAACACTAGATGAAGGACAACCATGTGAACAAGCCGGGTTCTGAAAAGGATTCAGTACCATCAACCATATCCACACGATTACTAAGCTCATTGAGGTTTCTCAGGAGTTCAAGATGCCACTCTGTGTAATGTTCATTGATTTAAAGAAGGCCTTTGATTCTGTTGAGAGGGAATTGGTCATAGAAGCCCTAGCCAATCAGGGCATACAAACTCAATACATCAGGATCCTCTGTGAGCTCTATTATGGATTCACTACCAGAATCTCGCCATTCTACAAAGAAGTAATCATCCATGTCAAGAGAGGGGTTCGGCAGGGTGATACCATTTCACCAAAACTCTTCAGTGCCACCCCCGAGAACATCATGCAATGACTGGAATGGGAAGAAATGGGAGTGAAGTTAGATGGTCGGCAACTACACCAGCTCCGCTTTGCTGATGACATCGTTCTAATAACACCAAACATCAGCCAAGCAGCACAAATGCTGACCGACTTCGACCGTGAGTGTGGAAAGGTCGGACTACAGCTGAATCTTATGAAGACAATGTTTATCAGAAACAGCCTCGTTCCTGACGCTCCGTTCGCTCTCAGTGGAACCACCATCTCCAAATGCAACAGTTATATATACCTAGGTCGAGAAATCAACATGGTGAATGACCTGGCACCTGAGTTATGCAGGAGGAAGAGAGTGGCTTGGGATGCCTTCAAGAGCATTGAAGAAATAACTAAGAGGACAAAGAACCTCCAGCTATGAGCACTTCTCTTCGATTCAACTGTTCTTCCTGCATTAACATATGCCTCAGAGACCTGGGCCCTATGAAAACAGGATGAGAACGCTATTCGGGTCTCTCAAAGAGGAATTGAAAGAGCTATGCTTGGAATATCACGCTTCACTCAAATGAGAGATAGAATCCAGAGTTCTGATCTCCATCAACGCTCAAGAATCAGGGACGCTGTCTCATTTGCCAAGGCATCAAAAATCAGATGGACTGGACATGTAATGAGGTTTACAGACAACCACTGGACTAGAGCCATTACTGACTGGATTCCACAGGATGTCAAAAGATCGCACGGACACCTACCTACAAGGTGGTCAGACGTCTTCGTCAAGACCCTGAATGATCAGTTTGAGGCTCTGCATGTTCCTAGAAAGAACAGATGCCATTGGGCTACTCTAGGATACAACAGGGATGGAGACATTACTGGCACCCGCTCGAGTAACTCAATGAATAACGGGGAATCAAGTGACCAAGTGATTTTATATATATATATATATATATATATATATATGTATATAATCATGGGCTGGAGCGATAGCACAGTGGGTACGGCGTTTGCCTCGCACGTAGCCAACATGGCCAACCCGAGTTTGATCACTCCGCCTCTCTCGGCAAGCCTGCAAGCTACCGAGAGTATATCCCCCACATGGCAAAGCGTGTCAAGCTACCTGTGACATTTTTTATATGCCAAACACAGTAACAACAAAGTCTCACGATGGAGACGTTACTGGGCCGCTCGAGAAAATCAATGAACAATGGGATGACAGTGACAGTGATATATATCACATCTAGAGTGATAGCATAGCAGGTAAGGCGTTTGCCTTTCACGCAGCCGACCTGAGTTCAATTCCTCCATCCCCTCTCTCGGACAGCCCAGCAAGCTACTGAGAGTTTCTCGCTCACACCACAAAGCCTGGCAAACTCCTTGTGATGCATTCGATATGCCAAAAACAATAACAACGAGTCTCACAATGGAGACATTAATGGTGCCTGCCAGAGCAAACAGTGAAGCTCCTTTCACCCAGTAAGTGTATTCCAGGACATATCCTTTTAAAATACAAATGAACCTATCTACACTTACACAATTCCCCTGATGAGCTCTCACACTGTAATAGTACAGTACAGCCTGTAATAGCACAATATTGTCTGCGTTGATCCTTCAGTGCCTGGGATTAAACAACTGGAGACAACCCCAGTACCCCAAGACAACTGTGAATTACTCACACCAACCAATTCTAAATCAGATTAATTTTCTTTTAAAAAAATTGTATTGAATTACTGTGATATAGTTACAAGGTTTCATGTTTAGGTTACAATCACACAATGATCAAACACCCATCCCTCCACCAGTGCACACTCCTCAACACCAATACCACCGGTATACCTCCTTTCCCACTGTCCCCCTGCCTCCATGGCAGACATGATTCCCCATAATCTCTCTCTCCTTTTGGGCATTATAGTTTTCAATATAGACCCTGAGAGGACAACATGTTTGGTCCTTTATCTACTTTCTGCACACATCTCCCATCCCGACCAATTCCTCCAGCCATCTTTTTCTTAGTGATCCCTTCTCTACTCCAGCTGTCTTCTCCCCTTTGCTTATGAGGTAGGCTTCCAGCTATGGAGAAATCTATTTGCTCTGTGTAATACTATCCTTAGGTATCAGCCTCATGTTATATTGTTTTATATGAATTAACCTTCTTACTGAGCCTATTCCTGTGAGAATTCTGAAAACACTCTAGCTCACTTACCTGCACCTTTTAGACTCATACCTCAGTATTTTCCCAGATAAGCCTACTTAATGCAATATACCTTGTACTCATATGACTTCTGAACAATTATTTCCTCTTCAGTGACAATATTCCTATTTTTAGCCCTAAATATTCCAAGAAATTTTTATTAAATCACTCAATTGGACTTGAAGAAATCTTCCCAAATTTCATCTACAGACTTCAAGAATAACTCCTGTGTATAGCCAAATTTTCAGCAGATTATGTCTCTGTGAAGTCCGTCCGGAGATGGTGGATTACAGTCAAGGGCATGGCAGGAATTTAACTAGGGGGGTTAATAAGGAAGATGATTACTGTGCCTCATGTGCTTCTGGAAAGTAATGACAGAAAACTCCAAACCAAATAAGACATGCTTATAATCACAGGCTGCCAACAGACTGTCTGTTCCACACTCATATATTTGTAATACCCAGACTTATTCCTCTCAATAGAAATGTTATGGTTTATAATACTCTGCAAATAATAATTTTGGTTTCACTATTTGGCAACACAGTTAAGGTCTATGGTAAGAATAATCTGCACAAAGATTCACATTAATAAAGGCTACATAGGAACCCTTACTAAATACATGTGTGGATCCTATACTTAGCAAAATTTTGTACTTTACATTCTTATAAAACATTCAATTTAAAAACAAAATCATTTGTAAGACCAAACTATAAGTGAAAAGTTTCCAAAAGTAAATCACTCACTTTTAAAACAATGGGCATTTACATCCACTACAGAATATGACACACGTTCTCATGATATCAAAATTTTGTTCAATATAATCAGTTCATTTCTTTATTCATTTTGGTTTGTTAGTCACACTTATTTTTTTTTCTCAGAGTTCATTCCTGTCTCTGAGCTCAGGGATTATTCCTAGCAAGGCTAGGGGGGAACATTTGTGGTCACAGGGCTCAATTCATGTCAGTCATATGAAAGGTAAGTAGTTACCTGCTGTATTATCTGTCCAATCCAAAATCTTAGTTTTCAATTTAACATTTCACTTTACTGATAATTAAAGATTTGGCTCAAGTTATGGTGGTATGAAACTTTTTTCTTATGATATATTTATTTCATTTTTTAAAATATTTTGCTTTAAATGAATTAATCTATTATTCCAACCATGGAGAACTGGATAGCTGATTTAATCCTGATTCTTAAGAGTTCATTTTGGCAGAAGGTCACTTGGACAGTGAATAAACTAACCATTACTGACATCTTGGGATCTTTATGACTGCTGGCTACATTTATCTTGCTTTGCTGCCAGGGTTCCTCTGTCCAAAGTATTAACAGAGAATTTTAGATAAAAATCAGTATTATTGTTACCACAAATTAGCAATAACTATTGCCTTTATCACCACCACACTATTGTTTGTTTCTATGAAAAAACCAAGATACTGATTATTATATTAAGTTTAATCTTAGCTTACTTTTCATTAGTGTCCATTATCATTTATCAAGAGATTTTCATAAAATCAGATAGATATTCCGTTTTATACTATCAATATCTCTAAGTATTTCACCATTTTTTATTTTTTATTTGTTTTTTATTTCACTGTTTTTCTCACTTTCAATATATTTATTATACGTTAACAGCATTTATATAGTTTTGTTTAAATTTTAAAAAATAAGATCACCACATATAATATCCAATAACCATAATATTGGTATTAGTCTGCTTGATAATAAAAAATAAGGTGAAATTTCTAGGTGAAATCTGGAAATGCTCAATAGCAGAAAAAATAACATCTATAATGATTTAATATAGTTGTTTCATGGAATATTAACAATTGAATATCTAAGTGATTCAATAGAAAACAAGGTTTTAATGCATAAGTATCTAATACCACAATACCATAATACCAGTGTGATAATTTGAGCCAAATCTTTAACTATCAGTAAAGTGAGATGTTAAATTAAAAACTATAGTGTTAATTATATAAAAAATTTAACAGCAATTATTTGTCAATATTATTTAAGCACAGGAAAATAATTTGTTAAGGAATAGTAACATGTATTCTTGTTAGTATATTTGAGTTTTATGAATCTCTTTTTTAATTTGTTTAGCCAGATAAAATAATGTTGGAACAGATTTGCAGCAGCAAAGAGTGAATTTTTGTACTAAGAATAATATCGTGAAGGTAATGCCTTAAAAGTGTTCTGAATCCTAATTATTTCTAATGATAATTCCTATAAAACTTATATGCATTGTCTGTATCACTGTCCTCCCATTTTTCATCCATTTGTTCTACTGGGCACCAGTAAAGTTTCCATTGTGAGACTTGTTATTGTTTTTTTGCATATCAAATATGCATAAGGAGCCTGCCAGGCTCTGCGTGCAGGTGGGATACTCTCGGTAGCTTGCCGGGCTCTCCAAGAGGGACAGAGGAATCAAACCCAAGTTGGCCATGTGCAAGGCCAACTCCCTACCTTTTTTTCTATTGCTCAAGCCTAAACATTAAATATTATAAATTGAAAGAATATGATTTCCCTGGTAGAGGGATGGATATTTGATCATTGTATGATTGAAACCCAAGCACAAAAACTTGTAAGTCTACAACTGCACCTCATGGTGTCTCACTAATAAAAATTTTAAAAAAATGATTTCCCTATGCTAGAATAGTATTTTAATTTTTTGTTATTTTTTATTGCTTCTACTATGCCCCTTCAAATTTCTTTTATAGATTGATTCTCATTCAATTAAAATGTATTTAAATTTGAAAAAAAATTATAAAATTCATGGAATTATATATACTTTAGAACATCTTGTTATTTCAAATATCCATTAACTACCAATCAGTTAAAGAAATAAAATAATTTTTCACACCAGATAGTGTCATTTTCATAAGATTACTATTTTACAGCTAACTTGGTACTTCCAAAATTAATTCTGAAATAGAAACATCGTGGCAAAGCTGTTGAATTCTCCAAAGTTTCCTTATTCATCCAAGCTATTTGAATTTTTACTTAATGCAGTTATATCCAAATTTAAAACCACAAGAATAAAATCATATTTAATCCCTTTACTGACTCAAAACAAAAAGACTCGCAATAGTACCTATGATTATTGCAGTGCCAAGAGTCCACTTTCCACTGATAATATGTCTAAAAGTTAAAGTAGACATAACCATTAAAAATGCAGAGAAAGAAAGGTATGTTTCAATTTTAAATTATAATCATCATAAAGATATTCACAATTTTATAAAATTGTATTTAAAAAAACTAGGCAATGCACACCACACTGAATATTAACAAGAATGAGTAAACTGAGAGTAAAGATGACTATCCATTAGTTTTCTTATCTCCCATAAGGAAAAAAAAGTAATCTAGAAAACAAATTAAGTATTTATCTGTAATAGTAAACATTGTAAAAATTCATTTTACTTTATCCATTTATTTTAAAGGTAGAAAGGCTCTAGGAGGTGTCTGGGGGTCTGGGAGGCATGCCCTGGGATACTCAGCGAGTGGGACCAGTGATTCAGTGCTGCTGTTGCTGTTGCTTCTTTTGTCCTGCTGGAACAGGGTTTACTCATGATTTTATAAGAAGGTGCAAGTGTATGTTTTTGTTGCTAAAGTAAGCACAAAAAACCCACATTTTATTTTTCTGACTTTTTGGGTCATACCTGGTGATACACAGGGTTTTACTCCTGGCTCTGCACTCAGGAATTACCTCTGGTGGTGCTCAGGGGACCACATGGGATGCTGGAATCGAAGCTGGGTTGGCTGCATGCAAGACAAATGCCCTACCTGCTGTGCTATTGCTCCAGCCCCAAGAAATCAATTGTAGATGCAGTTCTTTTCAGATTAAAAATTGAAGACCAGATCATTTTTTTTAATTTGAGAATAATATTTCTGGAATAAATACTATGCTACCTTTAGAACAAAATGGCAACTGATAGCAATATAATTTGAGAGATAGAAATGGAAGATCATATTCTCTGGCCTAGATTTCTGTTCCACAATACTTGAAATGACATATTTCAGATATATACCAGTATCTATTTATAGCTTTCTACTTCACATGCACTATACAATCTTCCAGCTAGTAGTAAAGGGAAACTTCTTATGCAAAGCTCATGTGCAAATATATCAAATAAAATGCCCAAAGCTGTGACTGCTTGTATTATTGGATCAGCATATTTGTTCTAGTCTTTGTAAATTGTGTATTGTTGGATTACTTTTATAATTCTTGAGCCTTAATTTCCTTATTTATTAAAGAATAATCATTATACTTTATTATTTTTGATGCATATCTGTTAGAAGCGAAAGAAAATAGCCTTTATTTAAATGATGAGACATACCACATATGTACAAAAAAAAAAAGCTATTTTTCTTATCTGCCATTCAATTCTCTTTAAAATGCCCCATTTGTATAAAACAACTTTGAATAACTTCTAGTAACAGCTCAATTTAAAGAATACTAGATTCTTCTTGTCTTTAAAAAATATATAATTAATGGACCTGATAGTGCAAAATTAAGGTGTTTGCTTTGTATATGGCAAATCGAGTTATATCCTTTACAGAGAACTGGTTCTTCAACCACTTGCAGAAAAGAAAAGAGAACTACTGAGAACAGAGCCAGTAGTTCCTGAGGACTTCTTGGTGTGGCACAATATTTTGAATTTCCCAGAAATTAGTTGAATTTGTATGTGTGTGTACTTATAAAACGTTTTAAACTAACTTCCAACCAAATTATTTGCTTCCATTGTTTTCTTTTTTTTTTTTTTGACTGCTTCAATTTATTTATCGACTAGATGGGAAAGAGTCAAGTGTATGTTATTTCTTATTTCTCTTTCCCTACCCAGATTTTGCCTTTTTTTTGCCTGATTCCAATGTCTTTATAGTGAAGTAGAGCATTATAACTCTAGGGGTAATGTAAATCCATACTTGATTAATAATATTATTAGCAATGGCTCTCAGAGTCTCTTTCATTTTGTGGTATGGGCACAAGTCTTTTTTTTTTTTTTGGTTTGTGTTTTGGTTTTTGGAAATACCATGAAGTGCTACAGCTATAATTCTATATGTGGTGATGGGGGTTAAAACCTGAGAGACTCTGTGCAAGGCAAAGTCCTGCCCACTAAACTACCTCTATGGACCTAGAAGATAATCTATTTTATAGAGGCACATCTTGCTTTCTTTCATTAGCTATCACTCACACGCTATGCACAATTCCAGGTAGTTGGTCCTCATTTAAGGAATAACATGAGGTCCTGTTTACATCTGAAAGTCCTAAAAATCAAACTCTATCAGTACGATATTCTTTACAAATAGCATTCTCGAAAGGGATATAAAAATCCTAGAACAGCACTTTTTCATACACAAATTTAGATGGTATATAAGAAACACCACTATATTTTTACCTAAATATACTCTCAAAATATATCACACAACTGTGGTCTCTTAAAGAAGGGATGGAAATGTCTATATATGGTCTATAAACTGTGCACCAATGAAAGTAAAAACTAAGATAAATGACAGGTTTGAGTTAACTATAATGCATTTAAGTAGCTTCATTTGTGGTAACTGCAAAACAACATAAAATCAAACAATAGTAACAACAAAACATTCTGCTGAATGATATGATAATCGGGCACACAACGCTTATACAGACAAGAATCTGAGGGATGAAAATAAATATAATGCATACAAATTAAAAAGAAATACGCAATACAGACCTAATTCTCAAATAAGTTATCTATCAAAAATTTACAAAAATGTCAAAATAATTACAATAGTGTAAGTATAATGAAAATGTTGCTGGAGATATTATCGACATTGTAACAATCAAGTCAATTTTCATAACACTGAAAAAAATGGATAATATGATTTTGGCTTGAGAGCTACCTCAGTAAGCCAAGCACTTACTCTGTAAATAAAGGAGGCCCAGATGTAGGTTCTGGGCACTTCCAGGCATGGACGCAGAACAAACTAATTTTCTTTTCAGACACAGTTTACACTATAGAAAAAAAAAGAAACTAGATTAAAAGTACTATAAAACATCTGAGAATATATACACTGCATCTATAAAACATTAGTGAAAAAAATAGAGAAAACAAAGAAATGGAGAGATACATTCAAAGGTCAAAGCTTTCACCAAGTTTGCTAAAGAATGTATAGAGTAGCAGCTATATTCAATACAAACCTATTTAAACTCAGGTAGATATATTTTGTCACCATTTTTTAGAAGTTATGTTTGTGGCATTTGTCTTTTCTTTTTCTTTTAATTTTTATTAGTGAAATACCATGAGGTTCAGTTGTAGACTTACAAATTTTTGTGCTTGGATTTCAGTTATACAATGATCAAATACCCATCCCTCCACCAGTGCCTATTTTCCACCAACACGGGTCCCAATTTCCCTCCCACCCTCGTCACACCATCCCACCCTGCCTCTATGTCAGGGCATTCCCTTTTGTTCTCTCTCTCTCCCCTTTTGGATCCTGTGGTTTGCAAGAGAGGCATTGAGTGGCAATTATGCTTGGTGCTATGGTCTACTTTTAGCATGCTTCTCCCATCCTGGGAGGATTCTCCAACACCCTTTATTTGGTACCCCATTCTCTATCTGAGCTCCCTTTTCCCCTAGCATTTGTGGCTGGCCTCCAAGCCATGGAGCAAACCTCCTGGTACTAATCCTGGAAACTCTTGGGTGTTGGTCTCCTATTTTGTTACTCTATGTTCCCCAGATGAATGCAATCTTTCTATGTCTATGCCTCTCTTTCTGACTCATTTTGCTTAACATGGTACTGTCCATATCGTACCACTTGTATGTAAATTTCATTCCTTCATCTTTTCTAACAGCTACATAGTACTCCATTGTGTAGACATACCAAAATTATCTTTAACCAGTCACCTGTTCTTGGGCACTCAAGATTTTTCCAGATTCTGGCTATTGTAAAGAGTGCTGCAATGAACAAACAAGTGCAGATGTCACTTAGACTATGTATTTGCCTCTCTGGGATATATTCCCAGGAGTGGTATTGCTGGGTCAAAATGGGAGCTCAATTTCTAATTTTTGGAGAATCGTCCATACTGTTTTCCAAAAGGGCTGAACCAGTCGGCATTGCCACCAGCAGTGAAGGAGGGTCCCTTCTCGCCACATCTGCGCCAACACCGGTTGCTTTTGTTCTTTTGGATGTGGGCCAGTCTCTGAGGTGTGAAATGATATCTCATTGTGGTTTTAATCTGCATCTCCTTGATGTTTAGTGATGTCGGGCATTTTCTCAAGTTCCTTTTAGCCATTCGGATTTCTTCTTTGAGAAAGTTTCTGTTCATTTCATCGCCCCATTTTTATGGGGTTAGATATTTTCTTCTTGTAGAGTTCAACAAATACTTTGTATATCCTTGATATCAACCCCTTGTTGGTTGTTTATTGGGCGAATATCCATTACCATTCTGTAGATTATCTTTGTATTTTGGTCACTATTTCTTTTGAGGTGCAGAAGCTTCTTGGTTTGAGATAGTCCCATTTGTCTATCTCTGTTTTCACTTGCTTGGGCAGTGATGTGACATCTTTGAAGATACCAGTAGCTTGGAAGGTGTTGGAAGATGTTGCCAACTTTGTCTTCAATGTACCTTATGGTTTCCGGTCTGATGATTAGGTCTTTAATCCATTTTGATCTTACTTTTGTATGTGGTGTTAGGCAGAGATATGAGCCCACGTTTTTGCATGTCGCCATCCAATTTTGCCAGCACAATTTGTTAAAGAGGCTTTCCTTGCTCCACTTCACTTTTCTTGCACCCTTATCGAAGATTAGGTGATCATATGTTTGAGGGGAGATGTCAGTATATTCAACCCTGTTCCATTCATCTACAGCTCTGCCTTTGTTCCAGTACCATGCTGTTTTAATTATTACTGCTTTGTAGTAGAGTTTGAAGTTAGGGACGTTGATTCCTCCCAATATCTTTTTGCCAAGAATTGCTTTACCTATTCGTGGGGGCTTATTGTTCCATATAAATTTCAGGAGTGTTTGCTTCATTTCTTTGAAGAATGTCATGGGTATCATAATAGGAATCACATTGAATTTGTACAGTGCTTTGGGAAGTAATGCCATTTTGACAATGGTAATTTTCCCGATCTATGAATAGGGAATATTTTTCCATATCCTCGTGTCCTCTTTTATTTCCTGAAGTAGTGTTTTGTAGTTTTCTTTGTACAGGTCCTTTACTTCCTTAGTTAAGCTGATTCTTAGGTACTTGATTTACTGGGGCACAATTGTGAACGAGATTGTTTTCTTCATGGTACTTTCTTCTCTTTCACTATTTGCTTTTAGGAAAACCATGGACTTTTGTGTATTGATTTTATAGCCTGCCACTTTACTATACAACTCTATTGTTTCTAAGAGTTTCCTGGTAGAGGTTTTAGGTTTCTCTATGTATAGTATCATATCATCCACGAATAGTGAGAGCTTGATTTCTTCCTTTCCTACCCGGATCCCCTTAATATCCTTTTCTTGCCTAATCGTTATTGCAAGTACTTCCAGTACTATATTGAACAGTAGTGGAGAGAGTGGACATCCTTCCCCCTTAATACAGCTTTAACTGCATTCCCCAAATTCTGGTAGCTTGTGTCTTCATTCTCATTTGTTTTCTTTTGATTTCATCCTTGACTTCCTTCCTGATCCACTCGTTGTTCAGCATTGAGTTATTTAAATTCCACGTTTTTGATTTGGTTCTCTGTGTCTGTGTGTGATTCACTTCTATTCTCAGTGCATCATGATTTGAAAAGATTTTTGATACTATTTCTATATTCTTAATTCTATTGAGTTATGTTTTGTGGCCTAGCACATGGTCTATTTTGGAAAAGATTCCGTGCACACTGTAGAAGAATGTGTATTCTTTCTTTTTGGGGTATAAAGCCCTGTATAGCTCTATAAGTCCTTTCTCTTCTATTTCTTCTTTCAAAGCCAATGTTTCCGTGCTAAGTTTTGTTCTAGTTTATCTATCTAGAGGTGATAAGGTGATGTTGAAATCTCCAGCTATTATTGTGTTGCTAGCAATGTGCTCCTCAAAATCTGTCAGCAGTTGTTTTAAATATTTAGCTCTTCCCTAATTAGATGCATATACATTTTTTTAAATTTATTTATTTATTTATTGAATCACCATGGGAAAGGTTACAAACCTTTCAGGTTTAGGTCTCAGTCATGCAAATATCAAGCACATTTCCCTTTACCAAAACTTATTTTTTACCATGAAGAACCCCAATAAAACCCCACCCCCCACCCCTCCCAGTCCCTGTGGGGCAGATGAATTCTAGTTAACACTCTATCTGCTTTGATTAGATTCATTGTTTCAATAAAAGATTCACCACTATTATTTAGAGTTTACCACCCCCCCAAATCAGACATGCTGACAAAGCATTGTGAAGTGATTTGCTTTCTACAGCTGGGTTCAAGAATTATATGTTGGTTTTGGATTTCTGCTATTTTACTTATTGACCCTGGAAGTATTTCTACTGAAAGTCAGATAGTTAAGAAATTAGTTTCTGTGCTCTGGAGTCATGGCCGTGCTGGAGAGCCGCTAGTGGGGGGCAACTGGTGGCCTCGGTAGGGCATGAAGGGCGGACCGAAACGGCCCCCTTCCCATGAGGTTTTAGTCGCCCCCAGTCCCCCGGCTCATACCTGCTGTCCACAAGGCTCCCATGCGACCGCCATCTTTCTTTCCAGAGAGGAGAAGGCGACTGGGACAACACCCTTTCCCCTCCGGACAGACCTGATTGCCTGGATTAGCGCATAGTCCAAGCTTCTGGGTTCTGCATTAAGTCCTTGTGCTTCTGGGGCCGTGGTCGTGCTGGAGAGCCGCTCGCGGGGGGCAACTGGTGACCTCGGTAGGGCGTGAAGGACGGACCGAAACGCCCCCCTTCCCATGAGGTTTTAGTAGCCCCCACACCCCCGGCTCATACCTGCTGTCCACAAAGCTCCCATGTGGCCGCCATCTTTCTTTCCAGAGGGAGGAGGGTGGAAGGGACCAACACCCTTTCCCCTCCGGGCAGACATGATGGCCTGGATTAACGCATAGTCCTTTCACTTTTCTGCTCCAAGCTGCTGGGTTCTGCATTAAGTCCTTGTGCTTCTGGGGCCGTGGCCGTGCTGGAGAGCCGCTCGCGGTGGGCAACTGGTGACCTCGTTAGGGCGTGAAGGGCAGACCGAAACGCCCCCCTTCCCATGAGGTTTTAGTCGCCCCCACACCCCCGGCTCATACCTGCTGTCCACAAGGCTTCCATGCGGCCGCCATCTTTTTTTCCAGAGGGAGGAGGGTGGAAGGGACCAACACCCTTTCCCCTCCGGACAGACCTGATGGCCTGGATTAACGCATAGTCCGTTCACTTTTCTGCTCCAAGCTGCTGGGTTCTGCATTAAGTCCTTGTGCTTCTGGGGCTGTGGCCATGCTGGAGAGCCGCTCATGGGGGGCAACTGGTGACCTCGGTAGGGCGTGAAGGGCGGACCGAAACGGACCCTTCCCATGAGGTTTTAGTCGCCCCCACTCCCCTGGCTCATACCTGCTGTCCACAAGGCTCCCATGCGGCCGAAATCTTTCTTTCCAGAGAGGAGAAGGCGACTGGGGCAACACCCTTTCCCCTCTGGACAGACCTGATGGCCTGGATTAATGCATAGTCCGTTCACTTTTCTGCTCCAAGCTGTCGGGTTCTGCATTAAGTCCTTGTGCTTCTGGGGCTGTGGCCGTGCTGGAGAGTCGCTTGTGGGGGACAACTGGTGACCTCGGTAGGGCGTGAAGAACGGACCGGAACGCCCCCCTTCCCATGAGGTTTTAGTCGCCCCCTCTCCCCCGGCTCATACCTGCTGTCCACAAGGCTCCCATGCAGCCGCCATCCTTCTTTTCAGAGAAGAGAGGGCGAATGGGGCAACACCCTTTCTCCTCCAGCAGACTTGATGGCCTGGATTAACGCATTGTCCATTCACTTTTCTGCTCCAAGCTTCTGGGTTCTGCATTAAGTCCTTGTGCTTCTGGGGCTGTGGCCGTGCTGGAGAGCCGCTCGTGGGGGGCAACTGGTGACCTCGGTAGGGCGTGAAGGACGGACCGGAACGCCCCCCTTCCCATGAGGTTTTAGTTGCCCCCACACCTCCGGCTCATACCTGCTGTCCACAAGGCTTCCATGCGGCCGCCATCTTTCTTTCCAGAGGGAGGAGGGTGGAAGGGACCAACACCCTTTCTCCTCCGGGCAGACATGATGGCCTGGATTAACGCATAGTCCTTTCACTTTTCTGCTCCAAGCTGCTGGGTTCTGCATTAAGTCCTTGTGCTTCTGGGGCCGTGGCCGTGCTGGAGAGCCGCTCGCGGTGGGCAACTGGTGACCTCGTTAGGGCGTGAAGGACGGACTGGAACGCCCCCTTTCCCATGAGGTTTTAGTCGCCCCCACACCCCTGGCTCATACCTTCTGTCCACAAGGCTCCCATGTGGCCGCCATCTTTCTTTCCAGAGAGGAGAGAGTGAATGGGACAACACTCTTTCCCCTCCGGACAGTCATGATGGCCTGGATTAACGCATAGCCCGTTCACTTTTCTGCTCCAAGCTGCTGGGTTATGCATTAAGTCCTTGTGTTTCTGGGGCTGTGGCCGTGCTCCAAACTTAACTAAGATTTTCAGAGAGAAACGTTGGGTGGTTTACTTCCCATGGATCACTTTGTATATAGAGAGATGTCGCGCGGCCGCTTATGTGGTTTTGAGGAAAAGTCCTAGTTCCCGCATACTCGAGATGTGGTTGTAGAGGCTTCTGGTCACCGGGGTTCCATCTGGGGGATGCGGGATGCAGTACCTACCCCATCTGGGGCTTCCCGATGATCTTGGCTCTTTTTGGAACCTGTTTTTTTTTTCCTTCGGGATCTGTGGATCCCGCCCTCCATATTGTCCTTCTCTTCTTCAGCTGAATCGCATATACATTTAAGAGTGTGATTTCTTCCTGTTGTACGTATCCCTTGATGAAGAAAAAATAGCCTTCACTGTCCCTTCTAGTCTTTTTCAAGGTGAAATTAATGTTGTCAGATACTAGTATGGCCACCCCAGCTTTTTTGAGCGAGCTGTTTTCTTGCAGGATTGTTTTCCATCCTTTAATTTTGAGTCTGTGACTGTTGAGATGAGTTTTCTCTGACTGTTGAGATGAGTTTCTTGTAGGCAGCAGAATGTTGGTTTCTGTCTCTGAATCCATTTTCCACTCTGTGTCTCTTAATTGGTGTATTTAAACCATTGATGTTGAGAGAGATAATTGTTATGGGGTTTTGTGTCATCTTTTTGTAAGGATCTGTTGTGCTTGTAGGGTTTGTCTTGTCTTATAGTAGCCACTTTAGCCATTGTTTTAGGTTTGGTTTTGAATCAATGAAGTTCCTGAGCTGCTGTTTATCTAGAAAATAGTATATCATTCCTTCGATTTTGAGTGAGAGTTTAGCCAGATAGAGTATTCTTGGTGAAGCATTCATTTCAGTGAGTTTTTTCACTATATCCCGCCATTGACTTCCAGGTTGGAGGGTTTCCTCTGATAGGTTTGCTGTGAATCCAAGGGGTGCTGCTTTGTATGTGATTTCCTTCTTTGCCCTTGCTCCTTGCAGTATTGTGTCTCTATCGGCAGCATCAATCATTCTAACTATGATATGTCTTGGAGTATTTTTGTTAGGGTCTCTTTTAGCTGGCACCCTTCGGACTGGTTGAACCTGAATGGCTGCATTGTTGAGCTCTGGGAATTTTTCAGCAATGATTTGTTTAACCGTGCTTTTTTCATTGGGATTGTTTCCCTGAGCTTCTGGTACTCCGATGATTCTAATGTTGTTCCTCTTGGAATCATCTCCTAGGACTCTGATTTTCTCTAGAGCTATTTTGAGGTAGCTTGCCATTGTTTGTTGTTGCCTGTTGGCTTGGTGCAGCTGATCTTCCAGTTCACTGATTCTGTCTTCATCTGCGTTCATTCTACTGTTGAAGGCACAGACTGAGTTTCTTAGTTGATCTTGGAATCTTTTATTTATGAAATTTCTGCTCTCATTTCTTCCTGTAATTTGTCGATAGTTTCTGTCATGTTACTGGATATCTGTTTGACTGTTCATTGAGTTCATTGAACATCTTCATAACTTCATATGTGTATTCTTTCTTAGAGGGGTCCCTTAGGTGTGCAGCACCTACAGAGACTTGTGGACTCTTTTCATTGTCCTCCCCATGTGATGAGGATTTGCGTTGTTTCTTCATGTTGGTGTGTAGGTATGGGTACTAGGTTTCTTGGTATGGCTAAACTACCTGCAATGAGCATTGGCCAGCCTAAAATTAAGTCACACCCACTTCTGAAAAGGTCACTCCCCCCACGGGTACCTGGTGTGTATGGGGGAAGTAAAGACTGGGTGGGGAAGAAGACCAGCGCAGCTTGGGGGACAAAGAGGAAGAGGCAGAGTCTCAGGGCTGCTTTTTTCCCAGGGTCTGAGAGTAAGCCTGGGGGGCTTGCAGGGAGAAATCCAAATCCCGAGTATGACCTGGGTGGGGGAGAAGACCAGCACAGCTTTGGGGACAATGAGGAAGAGGTACAGGCTCAGCACTGCTTTTCTCCCAGGGTCCGAGAGGATGCCTGGGGGGTTTGTAGGGAGAAATCCAAGTCCTGGGTTCGAATACTGGTGAATAAACTGACCTGGGTGGGGGAGAAGGCCAGCACAACTTGGGGGACAAAGAGAAAGAGGCCTCTCAGGTAGATATTTTTAAGAATTTTCACAGTTCTTTACTATTCTGAAAACAATTCATGTTACATAGGAGAATTCAAACAATTGTAATATAAAATCATATAATTTGGACATAAATTACCTAAATAAAAGTTACTACTGTGAAAAATGTGGTAGAAGGTAAGTTAAAAAAAAACAGAATTTAGTGTTCATAAATAGCCCTACACATATGGGTAAAATTATTTTTGAAAATGTAAAAAGATGATCTAGAGCAGAAATGTCGGTGCTCAACAAATAATACTGGGACATATTGATTTACATATGCCAAAAAAAAGCTTTGATGTGTATCACACAACATATACAAGAATTAACTCAAACATCATAGGCCTAGAATAATTATTAAAACACATAATTTCAGCAAGACATATTAGGAAAGTTTTTTTGGATATAGTCCACACAATTTTATTTTGACTTTTGAAACTGAAAGCATTGTTCAAGAACACAAGAACACATATTAACTTTGAAAACAATCACTATAAATGTCAATCGAAAGATACTATTAAGATTATTTAAAAACATGTTCATATACTAAGACAATATTTGGAAAGCATTTACAATAAGCTTTTGGGAATATTTGCAAAAAACTTCTATTCAGAATGTAAATATTGCACACTTAAGAAAACATAGGGTGTTTGCCTTGCGCATGGCTGGCCTGACCAACCCGGGTTCAATTCCTTCACCCCTCTAGGAAAGCCCAACAAGCTACTGAGAGTATCTCGCCCGCATGGCAAAGCCTGGCAAGCTACCCATGAAGCATCCGGTATGCCAAACACAGTAACAACAGTTCTCACAATGGAGATGTTACTGGGCCCGCTTGAGCAAATCGATGAACAATGGGAGGACAGGGAGAGTGAAAGTGAAAGTGACAGTCTCACAAAAATATGGACACAAGACATGATCAGTCATTTCACTATAGCAGCACTGTCCTCCCATTGTTTATCAATTTGCTTGAGGGGGCCAATAACTTCTCCATCGTGAGAGTTGTTGTTACTCTGTTTGGCATATTGGATACGTCACGAGTAGCTTGGCAGGCTTTGCATGGGGACAGAAATACTCTTGGTAGTTCTCCTCTCGGAGAGGAGTAGAGGAATCGAACATGGGTGAGCCAGGTTGGTTGCATCATCCGTGTGCAAGGCAAACGCCCTACCTGCTATGCTATTGCTCCAGCCCCTGTAAAGGGGTATTTTATAATAAAGAGCAGAAGCAAAATAAAAGATGATTCTGCACTACACAGACTTTAGAAAGAGCAGAAGGGACAAATATGCTGGCATGTGCATAAAAGTGGGTGGAAAATACCTCTGGTTATGGTTCTGTTCTCATCCTGGGTCTACTTGACCAGGACATAGACTCAGAGATGGCCTTGAATTTCTTTCTTTTTTTTTTTAATTAATTTATTTATTTATTGAATCACTGTGGAAAAAGTTACAAAGCTTTCAGGTTTAAGTCTCAGTCATGCAATCATCAAACACATTTCCCTTCAACGGTACTTATTTTTCACCACCAAGAACCCCAATATACCCCCCTTCCCAACCCTCCCAATGCCTGTGAGGCAGATGAATTCTAGTTAACACTCTATCTACTTTTATTAGATTCATTGTTTCGAGAAAAGATGCACCATTATTATTTAGAGTTTACACCCCAAAATCAGACCTGCTGAAAAGCCATTGTGAAATAATTTGTTTTCTACAGCTGGTTACAAGAACCAAATGATGGATTTGGATTTCTGATATTTTACTTATTAAGCCTGGAAGTATTTCTGCTGTAAAATGTAACGCAAAATTGATATATGCTATCATGTACAAAAATTCAAAACCATCTCACTTGTAAAAGAGGACAGACAAAAACATGCTCATTAAAAAAAAATTCATGTATATAAAGTTCTAACATATACTACTAGAAATCCAATGAATCTTTGACAGGCGGACCTCTGTGCTATATTTTCAGCCATTGCCATTGCCTAGAAAGGAGATAAAAAAAATAGGAGAGAAGAGTTTGAAAGTTTGTGTTGCCAGTAGTTAGCATGCTTTTAAAAATTTATTTTCAATTACCATCCCCTGAGAATGAAATAGCTTTCATTGCATTTGAATGACCTATGTTCTGATGACCTTCAAACCTTACTTAATCCCAAAGAGTTAGACAAATTGTAAAACAAATAAGCAATAAGACAAAACAAAATTGAGCACTTAAGAAAACAACGTAGCAAGAGAATAGGAAAGTAAATTAAATCTATTGGTTTGGAGTAGTATATTACTATCATAAACTTGTAGGACAAAAAATACATAAGGGAAATTTAGAATAAATTTAGATACAATTTTATATCTTTATACAAAAGCAGGGTTGAAAATATATAACCAAATTCAATCATGAAGCATTTTGTTTAGGGGTCAAAGAGAAAGGTCTGGGTTAAGAGACTTACTTTGTATGCAGTTAACCCAGGTTAGATCTTAGAACCTCAAATGCCTCCCATCACCAACTGAACAGCACAGAATGACCCCTTGAACATAGAGTTGAAGAAAGCTCTGAGCACTGCTGGGTGTGACAAAACACACACACACACACACACACACACACACACACACTACAAATGAAGTATTATTATTTGTAATAGTAACAAAATAATATCAAACAAAATCTAGAAAAATAGTATTGTATAAAAAATAAAACTAGGAAAGTGTTGGTAGTTGAAACGAGGTGATGTTTACTTGAGTTTTTGAATAATATTCATATTTAACTTTTTTTAAATAATTAAGCTATCTGCATTCAAGTTGATATGATGTAAATCCCAAATTAAATAAATAGTGGAGCTGTAAAATATACAGAATACCTTTCACCTTTTGAAAACAGTAATTTTTGAGCGTATTTGACTGCAATATTCAAATTCATCTATATAGTTCAAATAAATAAAATTTTAGGGTGAGGTTTTATGTAAATAAAATAAATTTAGTGATACTAAATGTATAAAATACCTTTGAATTCAGGATATCAAACATGTCCTTTATTATGACTATATTACAGCCCAAAAATAACTAAGAGATTCTTCCAAAGTTAGTAATTTGGTGTTTTTGCCAGGCTAAGCAAGGGAGTTTAGGTTGTTAGTGGAGGAATGCAGTATATACTTTTTACTGGAAAGGATGTAAAATTAATGGGATTACAAAAAGAACTTGAACTGGAAGTGAAGTTAGACAGGAGTGGAGACTGAAAATTTGATGGTGGAGTTGTGCAGTAAAGATGTATACTAAAAGTTTTAATGTATCCATGCTATGTCAAATACAATTCACTGTCACTGTCCTCCTGTTGTTCATTGATTTGCTTGAGTGGGCACCAGTAACGTCTTACAACAAATGAGGCTTGTTGTTACTGTTTTTGACATATGGAATATGACAGGGTAGCTTGCCAGGATTTCCTGCAGGCGGTATAGTCTAGGTAGCTTGCTGGGCTCTACGAGAGGGGCGGAGGAATTGAACCCAGGTCAGTGGTGTGCAAGGCAGACACCCTCCCTGCTGTGCTATTGCGCCAGCCCTAAACAGAATTTAAACAAACAAACAAAAAGAATATATGGGGATGAGGGTGCTAGTACCTTAACCCGTGCCCTGCACGTGGCTGACGCTGTGCCATCCCAGCCACTGTACATGGTCCCCCCAAACCCCTCCTGAGCACAAAGCCAAGACCAAGCCCTGAGCACTGCCGGGTATAGCAGTGCTCACTGCTTCTTACTGGAAGAAGGCAGTATTAGGTTGAAAAATGAACACACGACATGATAACACGGTGCCTGGCCACCCAAGCCCTGGCTTTGTAGCTCCCTAACACTGAACCAATGTGCACACGGCGGACAGGACTCCAGAGTGGGAGGCAGGAAAGCAGGCGGCCTCCTACCCAGCCCCCCGGAATCCACAGCTCAGCCAACACGCAGTACTGCCGCTTACCCTGTCGGAATATCACTCACAAGCTTAACGTACGGTAGGCATCTGGATGCAGCAGACAATATGCATTTCTCGTCGAGCACACCCGGGACACATATAAAAATCAGTCACGTGCACCGCCACCAAGGAAATCTAACATTAAAGTGAGGCTGGAGAGAGCCAGCACAGAGGTCAAGGCACCTTCCTCACATGCGGTCACCCCCAGCTCAATCCCGACAACACCTGATCCTCTGAGCAGCACTAGGAGTGACCTCTGAGCACAGAGTCAGGAGTAAGCCCTGAGCACCGCCAAGCGTGTCCCCCAACCAAAAAATTAAAATGAAATATAAAAAAAGAAACTCCCTGTACTTCCGCAGCCCCAACAGCTACACCCACATCCCACCCCCGCTGCTGTGTTGCAGAGACTCATAAATAAATCTCAAGAGAGATCAACTGGGGCTGGAGCCATAGCACAGCAGAAAATGCGTTTGTCTTGCACTGGGTCGACTTAGGTTCAATTCCCAGCATCCCATATAATTATATAAGTAAATATTCTATTTAACTTAAATATTAATTTTTATCTGCATAAAATAAACGATGTTAGGTATTTTAAAGAGAAAGAAAATGTTTTTATAAATTTCTACAAGATTAAAGAAACTCATTTTTTTTTTTTGGATTAGAACAATAGTGGGAGAATAAGCAACCACCCCCCACCTTTTAAGGCAGGCGTTTATTCAAAAACTGTATGATGTCATTTATACATGGGATATAAAGAAACAAAGCCAAGAAATTGGAAGTAGCAAAAAAAAAAAAAAAAAGAAAGTCCTCAGCCTTTCAACAGAGCTGAATTTACAGAGGGACAGAGGAGAAGGAAACTTGGGACAGTGATAACCACTGATGGTGGGCGTGGGGAGTGCAGTAATTAATTCTACATGACAAAAGACAAACATGGATAATATTGGAATAAATTAACACTTTAAGTATTAATTTACATATTTGTGTGTGAGCCATACGTGGTTCTCGGGGGTCAAGCATCATGAGTTTGAGTTTGGTCCCAAGCCAGGCAAAATCTTACCCTCTATCTTACCCTTCCGCCCCAAAGTTTTTTTGTATGTTTTTTTTTTCTTTAAGTCTCTGTAAAGTCTCTGTAAATGAATCTCTTTAAAAATGTAGCAAAATAACGACGGAGGTGTGGGGCGGGGACCACATTATGGATAGTCAATGAAACCATTCAAAATTTGAGCACAGAGTGAACGAGTGTTGCTTTCTAAAATTCTAAAATCTAAAGAGCGTTGTGAAAGAGTGTTGGTTTCTAAAATTTTACGAAACATTCAATTCATAATTAGAATTGTGATAAGGATGGATTGGGGAGAGACTTTTAAAAATAATAAGGCTCCCTAAGCCTACTACTGTGGCGGGGTATTTATTGATTGGTTTCACTAGAAGGTAGTGAAGACTAGGGCTCGAGACAACGAGAAGCATAACTTGAGAGAGCTGATGAAAATGTTTACCTAACTGAACATTCACTTATTCCCCTAGTCACAAGAGAAGAAATAGAATATTATTTTATAAAAGGTAATAAAGTCACTGACAGCAGGACATAAATTTCTATATGTAGAGCAGAACTGGGAAGTATAGATGAACAGAGGCCACAATTGAGATATGACACAGTTGAAAAGATTTAACCTACAAGCTTAAGCTTAGATGACTCATAAAATCATGAGACTCTAGGATATGACTAAAGGGGTTGCTTTGAGATCTTTGAGTGCTTTCTAATGCTGAATTACAAACTACCACTAGTTTCATGGATTGTGAGAATATCCATTTATTAATCCATATTTTCTGAAATTAGAAACACAAATAGGATGATATCATTCTTGCTTAGATCTAATAAAATCAGTCACAATTTTAAGCAGGCTGATTATTCTCTAGAATATCTGAAGATAATTTATTTTAAATTTCATTAATTGTTGGTAATTCTAGTCCTCCTGGTTGCTCTTGTTAAAACTGTCATTCTCTGGTGATTGCTCTTGCTGAGATTATAGTTTGATAGTAAAACTTTCTAGTCATGCTCATAGTGTATTGATGATCTCAATAATTGAGAGTTAAATGACTTGGTGTACTGGTAGCCATGCCATAAGCAATTGTAGTTATTCTCAATCTCACTGGATTCTAATGTATGCTTCCCAGTGACTTTCACAATTTCAAAAATTCTGAAAGTTCTAATTAAGTTGAATATGTATATGCACATCGAGGCCCATGTGTGAACATTGTACATTTGTGTGTAGGAATAAATCTACAGATGGACAAATAGGTCGTGCCAAATTTGGAAAACCGTTTAAAACATTCCAACTTGCTGAAGTGTCAAATCACTTTTAAAGGTGTATTATGCAACATAAAACCAGGTTTTCTCTGAGTGAAAAAATATTCACCAAATATACCCATGAAGCAAATAGACTTTAGGAAGTATTGACATTTTATGAAGATATATATATGCCTTTATAAAAGTAACAGATTTTCTAGTTTAAGTTTATTTTGGATTTTTTTATATCAAATCAGGTACTTTTATTCAGTAGCTCTATGTCCAAATATACCCTAAATTTCATTAATATCATCCAATAATCTACACAATTTGTCTGAAAATTAAAAAGCACACATATATAGCCTTCACTAACAATGTTTATACATATCAGAAATATTCTATATTTATATATGTGCATATATCCTCCGCTCTGTCTAACGTTCATTGATTTAAAGGCCTTTGATTCTATTGAGACGGAAGCGGTCATGGAAGCCCTAGCCAATGAGGGCGTACAAACTCAATACATCAGGATCCTTCGTGAGCTCTATTGCGGATTCACTACCAAGATCTCACCATTTCAAGAGAGGGGTTCGGCAGGGTGATACCATTTCACCAAAACTCTTCAGTGCCACCCTCGAGAACATCATGCGACGACTGGAATGGGAAAACATGGGAGTGAAGATAGATGGTCTGCAACTACACCACCTCCGCTTTGCTGATGACATCGTTCTAATAACACCAAACATCAGCCAAGCGGCACAAATGCTGAACGACTTTGACCGTGAATGTGGAAAGGTCGGACTACAGCTGAATCTTACGAAGACAATGTTTATGAGAAACAGCCTTGTTCCTGACGCTCCATTCGCTCTCAACGGAACCACCATCTCCGAATGCAACAGTTATATATACCTAGGTCGAGAAATCAACATGATGAATGACCTGGCACCTGAGTTGCACAGGAGGAAGAGAGCGGCTTGGAATGCCTTCAAGAGCATTGAAGAAATAACTAAAAGGACAAAGAACCTCCAGCTACGAGCACATCTCTTTGATTCCACTATTCTTCCTGCATTAACATATGCCTCAGAGACCTGGACCCTACGAAAACAGGATGAGAACGCTATTCGGGTCTCTCAAAGAGGAATCGAAACAACTATGCTTGGAATATCACGATTCACTCAAATGAGAGATAGAATCTGGAGTTCTGATCTTCGTCAACGCTCAAGAATCAGGGACGCTGTCTCATTTGCCAAGACATCAAAAATCAGATGGGCTGGACATGTAATGAGGTTTACAGACAACCGCTGGACTAGAGCCATTACTGATTGGATTCCACGAGACATCAAAAGATCACGTGGACGCCCACCTATAAGATGGTCAGACTTCTTCGTCAAGACCCTAAATGATCGGTTTGAGGCTCTACATGTTCCTAAACGAACAGATACCATTGGGCTACGCTAGCATGCAACCGCGATGAATGGAGACGTTACTGGCACCCGCTCGAATAAATCGATGAATAACGGGGATTAAGTGATTATTATAAGTATATATTCAGAATCTCTGTATTTTGATTATGGTTGAATTTGGAGATCTTTTTATGTAGTCTATTTAATCTGCTTAAAATTTAGAATTCTATTTTAACTTTCTGAAAAATTAAAAACCAACTATTCTTATCAGGGATTTCACAATTCCATATAGGAAGCCAAACTACAAGTGGACAACAATATTGTTAACACTGTTGAATGACCTTCACTGAAATGTTCAGAGCATTCAGTAATTTAATCTTCAAACCCACCAAAACATTAGCACATTATTGTTATTTTTGCTTTAATATTATTTTATAAATGATGGAAACAGCGTTTAGAGAGTTTCATTAACTGGACAAATATCACATAACTCCTTAGTTTCTGTGGGGCCGAAACTTCAGTTTAAGCAATTTAGGTGCCTTTTAAGGGCTTTGCTCTAAAACTTTCTACAGTGGCAGAACATTAATTAACAAAAGAACTCAATGGAACGCAATGTTTGCACCTCACCTGAGAAATGGAAATTATCAATTTTGTCCTTAGAGGTAGCATTTGAATTGAAGGTTTAATTTAACCAGGTATAATGTGTGTGTGTGTGTGTGTGTGTGTGTGTGTGTGTGTGTGTGTCACACCTGGCGATGCTCAGGGGTTACTCCTGGCTCTGTACTCAGGATCCACTCCTGCAGGTGCTCTGGGGATCATATGGGATGCTGGGAATTGATCCCCGGTTGGCCACGTGCAAGGCAAATGCCCTACCCGCTGTGCTATCACTCCAGCCCCCAAACCAGGTATAAAATTTAAAGGGAAATAAATTGACATTATAATGAGCAGAAATCCTAAAGAACATTTTGAGGTACTCAGAATTTATTGCCTTCTTCCTTTTCAGAAAATACAAAGGGTTTGACTTTTACTATGTCATCTCTTATCTATTGCTAAATTAATTATTGACTATCAATAATTTCATTAAACTATTTTCTCTTCAGTGGTATTCCAATTTAAAATGTACTTGCTAAGTTTTGTTTTCATATTTGTCTACATATAAAATAAATGCATGGATTTGCATTTATTTAAATGCAAAGAAACCAAATAACACAAAGAAAACAATTACCAACAATTCGAATAAACATATTGTTTAGTTACTAATTTTTATTTCTTTGATGAACTGTCTTAGAAGGGTAGTTTTCCCACAAAATAATAAATTTCGATTAGCAACATACAGATCAATAAAGATTATACTAGTGTTAAAATACTGAACTTTCTCATTATAATTATAAACTAAAAGAATTGAAACTATTTAAACATCCAAAATTTTACTGGCTATTGTATTATCATTTTAATGCAGTAAAAAAAAAGAAAGAAAGAAAAGAAAGAAATAAAAGAAGCTATGAGTAAAATCATCTTTACAAATAACAGAGAATGTAATCATTAAAGAATTCTTTAAGAAACTCAGGATACATAGGCAGAGCTAAAGAGTACATCGATTCATCATATCAAAAGATCAATATATGAAAATCACTTATATATTTATATAAGAATAAACTATAATAGTTAAATATAAAAATCATATTATACAATTGCAAAAGTGCTTAATATAGTAGGTTATGTTATAATATTATCATAAATTATTGAAGTCATGAATGTTATATATTGATAAAAAGAGCATTTATAGATGCAATGGAATTAGGATCTAAATAGCAGAAGATCATCCTGTATTAGGCTGATAAGACCCAAGTACAAGTGTCCATATAACAAAAGGATAAACCTAACTATAATGTTTAAATGGAGATCAAAAAAGGATTGATGTTGCCACAAGCCAAAGAATGTTGAAAGTCAGTAAAAGCTGAAAGAGACAAGGAATATCATTCCTAGAGATTCCCTAGAGGAAGAAACAAAAGCAGACTTCTAGGGATCCTGGTTTTAGTCTTCTGAACTTCTGAGCTTTCTTATTAAAAAATATATATATTTGTTTAAATTACAAAACTAATATCAGAGAGTGACCAATTTTTTTTAAGTTTATGGAACTTGGTATATATAGCAAGAGATTTCACAAAAGTGAGTTGCATCGAAAACTATAAAATATTATTAAGAAAAGGTAAAGACTATCTGAACTAAGAAATACAATGCTTTGAAATATTAAAGGTTGCTATCGCTGCTCCCAAATTGATACACCAAATAAAATTTCTGCAAAAATGACCTCCAAATGTACAAGTTTATTTCACGAATTTCATATGAATTGCTTTAGAATTCTCTTAACTGTGACTTGTTTATTTGTTTTATTTTTTAAATTCTTTTTACAGAATTTTAAGTATATTGTCTGACTCTCTTGTGGCTTTGAAGATTTCTGACCAGATAGTGAATCATGTATACTGAGGATTTCTTGGGAGTCTGATTTGCTCTTCTTTTGCTGCTGCTTTCATTATTCTATCTCCTTGCCAATGTTTTGAATCACAGCATAATTTCCTCAGTGTGGTTGTCTGGTTTGAGCCTTTTTAGAGTTCCTATGACCTCTTGTATTTTCAGATTTATGGCTGTTCTATTCTTAAATTTGTGACGTTTTCATCTCTAATTCTATAAATTTTGCTTCAAATTTATTTTTTTCCCTTTTCTTTTAATTTTACAGTCAGTGATTTTAAATATCCCAATTTTCAAGTCATTGATTCTTGTATATTGTTAAATATACTGAGCAACCAGTGAAGTATTTCTAAATTAATTATTTTCTACTTAAACCCCAAAATTTGTGTCCATTTTTAGAATTTCTTTTTGTTGAAATTAGAAATTCATTCTTAATATTTTCTCATTTTTTTCGTTATTCATATACATTTACTTTAAGATATTTGAGCCTATCTAAAACCATTTTTTAATAAGTGTTTTTTTAATATCTAACAGTCCTTAGCGGCAGTTTCTTTTTTTTGGGGGGGGGTTACTGTTCTTTTAAGGGATGTATCACTTTTTCTATACTTTTGTTTTGTTTGTTTGTTTTTGGTAATCTCTATAATTGCTTTGTTGAAAATTGAGCATTTATAGACAGTCATATTTCATTCTTTGCAGAGTGCTTTTGCCTTGTGAAACTTTATATTATTATTGGAAAATTTTAATTCCTGGATTCACTCAAATGAAGATTTAGAGCAATTGCAGTTATTTTTGACAGTGTGTGTTTTTGAGTTGACACATGCAGCTGCTTTGGACTGTCTAGCTTTCTCAATTACGCTACAGCCTCTCTTCGGTATCACTCGTGATTGACTGTCAATATATGCATTCAACACATGTATAGAATTTGTAACCTGCTAACTACTATGTGATTCTATCTCTTCTTGCAGCATTTCAGGTCTCTCTTATTTTCACATTGTAGTATGACATTGCTTTGTCCTTCCTCCACAAGGAGCTTAGGTTTGTCTGGTTTACACCCATCACAGTGCTCCTGAGGCACTTCCATTCCATTGTGTTTATCTGTAAACAGTCTTCCCTATGCTCTTCTTCCCACCCAGTTAATCAGGTTTCCCCCAATCAGACTCTATTAATTTGTAAGATCAGATTCCTCAGAAATCTATGATTATATATATATATATATATATGAGTGAAATACTGCCTTTCTCCTCTCCTTATGCCTTATGAACAGTTTACTTTAAAGTAATGCCCTTTTTGTTTAGATACAGGAAAACCGTTAACATTATGCTTTGTAAGTTAGAATTTAATTGGCTTTAAATATTATTCACTCCCAGGCATCTGCTTTCTCAACTTAAGCCTCAGTTGCCCTTAGTTCCTAACACCCCAAAAGCAGGGTCCCGACGAGGGACTGAATGGACCCAGGGAAAGCAGTGAGCTACCCTGGCATCGAAATGGGCCAGGCCAAAGTGCCACGATACTTAATTGTAAGTTAAGAGTTACTGGAGGGGAGCGGGTTGAGTTTCCCTCCCCACCCGGACAGGGCTAGGACGAAGGAGACGTTACTGGGGCCTGCTCAAGACAATCAATGAATAACAGGATGGTCGTGATCATGATCGTGAAGTTAAGAGTTTGATCATAAACAAATGCTGTCATGATCCAAAGTAACGACGAGACTAGGATCCTGCTAGGGGTGGGAAAGACTATCTGGCCTGAGCACTGTAGTCTGAGATCAAGATGGCCCTAGGAGGGCAATTCTATAAGTTTAAGATATTTCTTACTGTATCCATACAAAACGATTTATATTATATATTCTTATATGCTTGTCGGACTAGGAGAGGAGAGACACACCCATGGGATTCTGCTCTAGGGTGGGTCATCCTGCTGAGAAAGGATCTGTCCTAGGAGCAGCTTTCCCTGAGGCTAAGATTTCTACCCCTATTGATTGTGACCGCACCTATGTGTATTTGTTCCTCCAATTCCTCATGGCGAGAGATATAATGAGACTGTAGAATGGGCAAGGGAGGCAGAGGCAGAGAAGAGAGACTGGTGTGGATGGAGAGAGGATTGGAATAAACTGCAACTAAGACCAACCAGTCTGGCCCTCCTTCCTTCCTTTGCCTGCCAATCGCCATCGACCTCCCCGGGGTGGGGGAAGAAGGGTGAGACTACTGAACATGGGCTTCGGGAGAGATAGAGCCACCGCCGCTGTGTGCTGTGCCCCTTTCTTGAGTTTACACACTCATTATGCCACTATTTCCAAATCCATCTTTTGAACTCTAAGTTTGATGAAATAGAGACTAGTCCTTCAGGCTGCTTTTAGACAAATATAAAAGCAAATCATTTAATTCCTGGATACTTTCATTAAAAACAATTTTTGAAAACACAGGTGTTTCTGTCTCTGATACAAAACTCTGGGATAGGAGAGATAATACAGCAGGTAGTGCAATTGTGTTGCATGTGCCCGTCCCAGATTCTTATTCCCAACATTCCCTGAGCACTGCCAAGAGTAATTACTGAGCAGAAAAACAGAAATAACTCCTGTATACAGCCAACTGTGGTGCCAACACAAAGCAAAATAAAACAAAACAAAAATTGTACCATACTGAAAAGGGGTCAGGAAAGAGAAAGTAAAGCTGACATAAAATTCCTTTCTAATTATATTGTGGCATTAGACCGAGAGCTTACTTGTTTGCCATGGATGAGTGACAATTTTCCAGAGAACTTATAAAATTATTTTGTACAGTGTTTAAATTCAAATTTTTCCCCCTTAAAGCTTATTAGCTTTTGTGATTTGTTTTGTTTTAAATATTTCTATGAGAAGATTAGAACCTGAATTTTCCTGGTACACTATTTTGTTGATTTAATTTAGGTGATCTGATTTTTAATATTGCAAGTTAAAGCAAATAATTTCCCTTGTAATCTTTTTCTCAGCTAATGTTGAAGATCATTCCAATGAATTAACAGTATATATTTATGATAGTGAGGACTATATGATATTATAACAATTTACATATGTTCAGTGTTCAGAGATAAGAAAGAGAAGAAACCCTATAAAGTTAAAGCATTTTTTTCTTAACAAATGTTAAGAAATTTATGTATTTATATATTTCTATAAATAATAACTTTATGTAATGAATTCAGCAGTAGTGGTTTTATTCTTATGCTTTCTATAGAATTATCATTGATCTTTTGATTCTTTGAATGAATTTAGTTCATATTATATGATATAACAACTATTCCATATTTTTACATATGTTTTTCTTGACTATATAGCAAAAGTTCCAAATGTTTAAATCAATTTAGCTGTAAGATATGGATTTTACTACATTTATATACTATTTACTATATAAATTTTTGAGACAACTCAAAAACTGTGTGAAAAGGGACAGAGTGAACATATAGGGGTCCAGAGAAATGATATAACAGGTAAGAGTACTTGTCATGCGATCCCTAGGACCACATCTGGTCCTTTTGAGCACTGTCAGGAGTAATTTGTGAGCAGTCAGGAGTAAACCCTGAGCAATTTGGGGTATAACCACATAAAAAAGAAAGCATAAAGAAAAGAAAAGAAAAGAAAAGAAAAGAAAAGAAGAGACTAGAGACTATTAGTATACTCTAAAATAGCACTAAATTGATATTTGGCTCTGATAATAATCACAATCACAATCATCCTGTTGTTTGTCAATTTCCTTGAGCAGGCACCAGTAACGTTTCCTTCTTCCTAGCCCTGAGATTTTAAAAGAGCCATTTCAATGCTCATTCAGGGTTAGGAGAATGAGACCCATCATTGTTACTGGTATTTGGCATATTGGGTACGCCACAGGGAGTTTGCCAGACTGCCCTGTGAGCAGGCTACATTCGGTAGCCTGTCAGGATGTCTAAAGTAAGAATGAGATAATAAGATGTCACTTTTGAGAGCTGGGTTTTATTGTCTTTGCGTCTTGGCCGTTGATGGGACCAACCTGGCGCTGGTGGCAGATGATGGGTGTGACGCCTACCTACTGGAAGATGGAGGGTCTAGGTGGAGAAGGCCCAGTCCCAATCCAAGTAGGCTTGGAGACCTCAGCCCCGGGATCCGCATACCTAGGTTCCTCTGCCAGTTCTTTCATGCATGAAGACTGTTCGGACGTGTGGAGAGTGGTCCCAGCATAGCCGTGGCTGGTTCCGGAGGTCTTCAGCTGCTGGGCCTCTGCTCGGGGCGAGGGAGGGGGAGAGAAACTCAACCCTCCCCCCTCCAACGGGCCCCGGTGAGGACAGCCAGATGCAGGGGCAGAAGACTCTGCGCTGTTCTCGTCCAGGAGCTGGGTTTTGTAGTCTCTGCCTCTTGGACGTTGGTGGGACCAACCTGGCGCTGGCAGCAGCTCGTGGGTGTGACGCCTACCTACTGGAAGATGGGGGTCTAGGTGGAGAAGGCCCAGTCCCAATCCAAGTAGGCTTGGAGACCTCAGCCCCGGGCTCCGCATGCCTGGGTTCCTCTGCCAGTTCTTTCATGCATGAGGCATGTTCAGACGTGTGGAGAGTGGTCCCAGCATGGCCGTGACTGGCTCTGGAGGTTCTCAGATGCTGGGGCTCTGCTCGGGGCAGTGTGGGGGGAGAGAAACTCTACCCTCTCCACTCCAAGGGACCCCGGTGAGGACAGCCAGGTGCTGGGGCAGGAGACGCTGATAATAATACTACCCAATTTTTATTCCACATAATTTGTCCCTGAACTGAAATTACTATAAAAGTGATTTCCAAAAAAATTTTTTATATGCATGGAGAAAGTTTGTACAGAGGAGAATAAAGAGTTTGAGGAGGGAGATTGAGTTTAGAAATGTCTTCCTCTTAATATAAATATTTTCTAAAAAGTATTCTAGCAATATAAAGAAACATTATCAACAACATTGTCACTTTCATTTTCCTTAGCTATGTGTTTCTTCATATATACAAGATAAAATTCTGTCAAAAATAACAAAGCATATGTTGAATAGTTTTGTAATATTTCACAAGAATTCACCCAATATATTTTGTAACTCTCTTTGGCATCTAAAATTCTACATTTTTTAAAATGATAAAGCAAAGACAAATATAAGTAAAATTAGAGAATCTATTCTAGAAAAGTAAATAGACTTTGGATACATTGCCAAATCACTGTGGACTACAATTTTTAGTATGTTTAGTTTATTTTGATGTCCAAAATTTAATAATTTTTTACATTCTAGAATGTAAATATTTTAGCATATAAACAACTTTAAATTCAATTTTATATATATTGCTACATATTGGTCACTTAAAACTATATATAATTAAAATAAAGTAGAATCTAATTAACACACAGAACATCTAGCATATATATATGAAAATTCATGAACTAAATATTTACTTAAAGTTGATCATTTAACGAATGAAGAGATTGTTAAGATATTTGACTTGCAGATGGCAAAACTTGATTTGAAGTCCATCATGGCAAATGGTCTACTGAGCAACAGCAGTAGTGAGCTCTGAGCAGAGAGATCAAGGAGCAAGTCCATGAGTTGTCAAAACCAAATAAAAATTGCACTCTTAGGTTTAATGCTAGCTGAATTTGACAAATGCTATAATTTATTCAGGCAAATAATTTGTACTCATTTTGAAACTTAGCCGTAATGTGTTTCTTTTTGTTAGATGAAAGGGAAAAGAGGTTTTAGTTATAAAGAAGTAAAAGAAAAAGCAATAGTAGCCTTTCCTTAGCACAGACCACGATGCACTGGAGAACCAAATCAAACGCTTAGAAATTAGACAATTCAATATTGAACAATGAGTAGGTCAGGAAGGAAGTCAAGGAAGAAATCAAAAGATATCTGGAAACAAATGAGAATGAAGACATGAGCTACTAGAACCCATGTGACACAGCTAAGGCCATGATAAGAGGGAAATTTATAGCTTTGCAAGCATTCCTCAGGAAGGAAGAAAGGGCCTAAATAGATAACTTGACTTCACAGCTCAAGATCTTAGAAAAAGACCAACATGAGGAACCAAAACTGGGCCAAAGGAAGGAAACCACAAAAATTAAAGCAGAAATTAATGACATGGAAACCCCCCAAAAATTCGAAAGGCAATGAAACCAAGAGCTGGTTCTTTCAGAAAATAAACAAGATTGATAAACCACTAGCAAGACTCACAAAGAAAGAGAGAGAGAAAACTCTAATAAATCAAATCAGAAATGAAAAGGGGGGCATCACAACAGAAAACAATGAAATTCAAAAGATCATCAGAGACTACTTTGAAGGTCTGTCTGCCATGAAACAAAAGAATCTAGAAGAAATGGATAAATTCCTGGACTCCTACAATCTCCCAAGACTGAGCCAAGACGACTTGGAATACCTGAATAGACCCATTCATATCAAGTAAATCAAACCACAAAGTTTTCCAAAAAACAAAAGCCCAGGCCAAAATGGATTTACTAGCGAATTCTTCAAAACATTTAAAGAAGAGCTGTTGCCAGTTCTCCTCGAGCTTTTCTAGGAAATTGAAAAAACAGGATCTCTCCCAAACAGTTTCTATGAGGCACATATCTCATAGAAACTTTTGGTATCCTAATACCAAAAGCAAACAAAGATACCACTAAACAAAGAAAATTACAGGCCAATATCTCTGATGAACATGGATGAGAAGATCCTCAACAAAATATTAGCAAATAGAATCCAACAACTCATCAAAAATATAATACACCACAACCAAGTGGGATTCATCCCAGGAATGTAAGGATAGTTTAACATTTTTAAATCAATCAACATAATCCATCATATCAACAAGGCACTGTCCTCCCATTGTTCACTGATTTGCTCGAGTGGGCCCAGTAACGTCTACACCATGAGACTTGTTACTGTGTTTGGCATATCTAGTACGTCATGGATCGCTTGTCAGGCTTTGTCGTTCAGGCAAGATATTCTCGGTAGCTTGCCGGGCTCTCCGAGAGGGGCGGAGGAATCCAACACAGCTCTGCCAGGCTGGTCGTGCACAAGGCAAATGCCCTACCACTGAGTTATCACTCCAGCCCATATCAACAAAAGTAAAGATAAAAACCATATGATCATATCAAAGGATGCAGAGAAAGCATTTGAAAAGATCCAACACAAGTTTATGATGAAAACTTTAACCAAAATGGGCTTAGAAGGAACTGTACTCAAGATAGTCAATGCCATCTACAACAAACTTATGACAAGCATTATCTCCAATGGGGAAAAACTAAGGGTGTTCCCTCAAAGATCAGGGACAAGACAAGGATGCCCATTCCCGCCACTTCTGTTTAATAAAGTACTGGAAGTACTTGCAATAACACTTAGGCAAAAAAAAGATATTAACGGCATCCAGATAAGAAAGGAAGAAATCAAGCTCTCACTATTTGCAGGTGATATGATACTAAATATAGAGAATCCTAAAGCCTCTACCAAGAAACTCCTAGAAACAATAGACTTGTACAAAAAGTCACAGGCTATAAAATCAACACCCAATAATCAATGGCCTTCCTATACGAAAATAATGAGACAGAGGAAAGATATGTAAAAAAAGCAATCCCGCTCACAATCGTGTTCCAGAAAAACAAGTACCTCAGAAACAGCCTAACTAAGGAGGTAAAGGACCTCTGTAAAGAAAACTACATAGTGCTACTCCACAAAATAAAAGAGGACATGATGAACATGGATGAGAAGATCCTCAACAAAATATTAGCAAATAGAATCCAACAACTCATCAAAAATATCCATAAGCCCCTGCTTATGGATAGAAAGAATTAACATTGTCAAAATGGCAATACTCCCCAAGGCAATATACAGATTCAATGAGATCACTAAAAGGATACCCATGAAATTCTTCAAGAAATGGATCAAGCACTCCTAAAATTCATTTGGAACAACAGATGGTCATGAATAGTTAACGCAATTCTTGGGAAAAAGATGGTGTGAGGCATCACCCTCCTCAACATCAAACTCTACTACAAAGCAGTAGTAATCGCAGTAGTAATCAAAACAGCATGGTACTGGAACAAAGGCACAGCTGCAAACCAACGGAACAGGGTGGAATATCCCTACACACAACCCCAAATCTATGAACATTAATCTTTGATAATGGAACAAAAAATGTGAAGTGGAGCAAGGAAAGCCTCTTTAACAAATGGTGCTGGCATAACTGGACAACCACATGCAAAAAAAATGAGCTCAGATCTCTGCCTAACGCCATGCACGAAAGTAAGATCAAAATGGATTAATGACTTCAACATCAGACCAGAATTCATAAGATACATTGAAGACAAGATCAGCAAAACCCTCCACAATATTGAGGCTAACAGTATCTTCAACGATGACAATTCACTGACCAATCAAGTGGAAAACAGAGATAAACAAATGGGACTATATTAAACTAAGAAGCTTCTGCACCGCAAAAGGTACAGTGACCAAGATACAAAGACAATCTACAGAATGGGAAAAGATATTCACCCAATACCCACCTGATAAGGGGGTTGTATCAAGGATATACAAAGCACTGGTTGAACTCCACAAGAAAAAAACATCAAACCCCATAAAAAATGGGGTGACAAAATGAACAAAAAATTCCTCAAAGAAGAAATCTGAATGACTAAAAGTCACATGAAAAACTGATCTACATCACTAATCATCAGGGAGGTGCAGATCAAAACAACAATGCAATATCATCTCACACCAGAGAGACTGGCACACATCCAAAAGAACAAAAGCAACCATTGTTGGTGCAGATGTGGCGAGAAAGGGACCCTCCTTCACTGCTGGTGGGAATGCCGACTGGTTCAGCCCTTTTGGACAACAATATGGACAATTCTCAAAAAATTAGAAATTGAGCCCCCATTTGACCCAGTAATACTACTCCTGGGAATATATCCCAGAGAGGGAAAAAAAGTGTGGTTGAAATGACATTTGCACTTGTATGTTCATTGCTGCACTGTTCACAATAGCCCAAATCTGAAAAAAAAAAAAATAAAAACCTGAGTGCCCAAGGTGACTGGTTAAAGAAACTTTGGTACATGTACACAGTGGAATATTATGCAGCAATTAGAAAGGATGAAGTCATGAAATTTGCAAACAAGTGGTTCTACATGGAAAATATCATGCTAATTGAAATAAGTCATAGAGAGACATACATAGAAAGACTTCACTTACTGAGGAATATAAAGTAACAGAATGGGAGATGAACATTCGAGAATAAATGAGATAAGTACCAGGAGGTTTCCTCCATGACTTCGAAGCCAGCAGCACATTCGGGGGGGGGGGGGGAGTTGGGGGGGGAACACAGCTTAGATAGAGAAGGAAACATCAAGTAAAGGGTGTTTGGAGGACTAGTTTAGGATTAGAGATGTGTGCTGGAAGCTGACTATGGACTGGACATGATGGCCACTAAATACCTCTCTTGCAAACCACAAGACCCTAAAGGAACGAAAGATCAAAAGGAAATTCCCTGCCATAGAGGTGGGGAGGGGAGTGGGGGATTGGAGGGGTGGGAGGGCAACTGAGTTCATAGGTGGTGGAGAATGGGCACTGGTGAAGGGATGGGTACTTGATCATTTTATAACTGAAACTCAAACACGAAAGTTTCTAAGTCTACAACTGTACCTCATAGTGTCTCACTAAAATAAATAAATAAATAAATAAATAAATAAATAAAATAAGAAATATTTGAATGACATAAACACACTTTAGAAAACTATTCAAATAAACGCCAAAGAGGCCAAAGAGGAAAAAAAAGGATATTAGAAAAAGAAAAAGAAAAAGCAATTTATGATTATATTCCAGTATTCTCTGGGTCCAAACCTTATAAGTGAGTTCCTTGATCTCAAATTCTTAAATTGGCACCAAATAGTGAGTTGAAATCTAGAATCTGAATTTTCTAGTAGATATTTTCTTTTTCACTTTTTTCTTGAATTATCAGGCAGTGAAACTAGTTCATATGTAAGTACACAATTACACCTAATAATCACACCCATTTGTTTCACTATCTTGCCTCCTATTTACTGTTTTAGACAAGGAAAGATTTTGTCATCATCACTATTCCACATATACTATATCAAGTTACCTAAGTAATACAAAGTAATAAACATAAGTGTAGATTTTCATTTCATGTGCCTAGTAGCTAATTTTGACAATATCAGATGCTTCTGTTCTCATTCCAACCCTAGCCTATTGCTTCACTTGGCTTTTGATATACATACTCAGCTATTTTTTAAATTAATTTGTACATTTTCTGTGCTTTTAGTTTTTTGATATCTTCCTCTTTGTTTCAAACTTTGAATGTTAGAATATTCCATAGGTTAATACCTCTACCAGTTTTCTTTCTCATATTCTGATCTCCAAGGTGTTCAGTTTCAAATCATCTTACTTTCAGTAACATGTAGAAACTAACATTTTCAAATTTGCTTATCAACTCTTCCCACTTTTATGTTCATTTATGCCATCACCTCTGACACACTGTCAATATTAGTAATGCAGTGGGCTCTATATCTAAAATATAGCTTGAACAAAATTCTACCATGTTTAAACTGTGTTTCAAAATAACCATTGTTTAACTGTGAAGTAACCACCCATCCCTGACCCCTACCTGTTGAGGGGCAGCAAGTCAGTCCTTAGAGAGACCCAGTGATGTATCAAGAAAAAAGATGAAGAAAAAACCTGGCATGTTGGAAGATGACAAACTCGTTTTCTTAAAGAAACTATCTTCTCTTTTCTCTTATTGCAGAGATGTGGGAAGAGGAGTAGGGGAGATGCATTAATGTTCTTCTAAGGAAAACAAATATACACACACACACAGACACACACAACAAAAATGAGATATCCAGATTTAAGAGTAGCCCAAAGGCATGAAGAACATATCTTTTTTGATATGCAAATTCTGATCTCTGTAGATGGAGAAACTAAACAGATACAGGATGCCAAAGAAAGGTGAACCTCTCAGGAAAGTGGAATTTAGAGATGAAGCTAAAGAATCTAAGGAGCCTGAAGAGATTATGAGATTAAGAAAAGGTCATCAACAGAGCAAAGTTTTCCCTGTGACAATGACATAACATGGCATAATATAATAACATAACAATAATTTTTTATGCTTGCAGTGAAGTTCTGGGAAAAAGCCATTGGGAGAGTTGTCTATACTTTCCTCCAGAAAGCCATTCTTGGTATGCTGTGTTGTCTCTTGAATGCATATCTTCCCTTGCTTGCTCTTTCAAACCTGTCTTCTGTCTTGAAGATGCATCTGTCTTTGTTACTTTGCATACTTGTTTTTCAGCTTGTTCTTTCAAACCTGTATTCTCTCTTGCTCTCTCACATCTTTATAAGGATAAACTATGTTAATGAAACTGATGTAGGCAGGCAGGGAGTTAGGGAAAACCCCTCCCAAGCCAATGGCAGTAAACTTCCTTGGAAGTAATACCCTTGAAGTTTCTAAGGCAAACTTTGTAGAAAACAGGAACTAAGGACTGAAAAGACCCTTACCTGGCACCTGCAACAGATCCAGAGAAGGCTGGACCCCCCTCCAACAGAAGGTCCAGTAGGAGCAAAAGGCCAAGAAAAAAATTTCAAAGAAGGCCATCACCAATCCCAAACCTACCCCCATAGGCAACCTCTTTAGCAACTGACTTTGACCTAGGTAGAAGCTCCTATGCAGGCAGGTTGGAGAAACCCTGTAACGGTCACCTTGAACAAAAGATGGGTGTGCATATGCTGCCTGAGACCATGTGCAGCTTGCGCCCACATGGCCAACCGCATGTGGTGTCTGAGCACATGTGGTGGCCGCATCTCCCCTCTCGAGATGTGTACTCTCATGCTTTCATGCCTAATGCCGGTATGTATGTACAGGCTCTCTCTGGCCTTGGAGAAGTCTGGGGTCTCTCTTGAGCATATTACTCTCCACTCCCTCCCACATTCTCTCCCTCCTTCCCTTCAACACCTCCAAATAAAATCCATTTTACTTCACTGCTTGTCTACTCCTGAAATTCTTTTCTGCAAGGAGAGACAAGTACTCAGTAAACCTGGGCCCCAGGTGGCAGAGGCGGATGGGGAGAAAGTGACCGACCGTCTTTCTCCTCCCCGCTTCATATATGTCAGCAGTGGGGCCCACCAACATCAAAACTACCTTGCTTCTTTTCCCCTCCTCCTGAAATTCCTTACTTGAGAGGAAAGCCAACAAACCTGGAATGTCTGAGTTATTAATAATAACTTTTATTTCCTGCAAAGAGTAATTCCTCACTCCATTCTGAACCCACTGCTCTCAGAGTAACCAGTGATAAGGATCATATCAATTAATCACTTAATCACTTAACTTCCCGTTAGTCATCGATTTGCTCGAGCGGGCACCAGTAACATCTCCATTTGTCTCTGTCGCATGCTAGTGTAGCCCAATGGCATCTGTTCGCTCTGGGAACATGAAGAGCCTCAAACCGATCGTTCATGATCTTGATGAAGAAGTCTGACCATCTGGTAGGTGGGCGACCACGCGGTCTTTTGACATCCTGTGGAATCCAGTCGGTAACAGCTCTAGTCCAGCGGTCATCTTTAAATATCATTACGTGACCAGCCCATCGGATTTTTGAAACCTTGGCAAATGAGACAGCGTCCCTGATTATTGATCGTCGACAGATGTCGGAACTCCGGATTCTTTCTCTCATTTGAGTGAAACGTGATATTCCAAGCATAGCTCTTTCAATTCTTCTTTGGGAGACCTAAATAGCGGTCTCATCCTGTTTGCATAGGGCCCAGGTCTCTGAGGGATATGCTAATGCAGGAAGAACAGTGGAATCAAAGAGATGTGCCCGGAGCCGGAGGTTCTTCGTCCTCTTAGCTATTTCTTGAAGGCGTTCCAAGCTGCTCTCTTCCTCCTGCGCAGCTCAGGTGCCAGTTCATTTGTCATGTTGACTTCTTGACCTAGGTACACATAGCTATTGCATTCGGAGATGGTGATTCCGTTGAGAGCGAATGGGGCATCAGGAACGAGGCTGTTTCTCATAAACATTGTCTTTGTAAGATTCAGCTGTAGACCGATCTTTCCACACTCACGGTCAAAGTCGGCCAGCAATTGTGCTGTTTGGCTGATGTTTGGTGTTATTAAAACAATGTCATCAGCAAAGCGGAGGTGGAGTAGTTGCCGACCATCTATCTTAACTCCCATTCCTTCCCATTTCAGTCGTTTCATGATGTTCTCGAGGGTGGCACTGAAGAGTTTCGGTGAAATGGTATCACCCTGCCGCACCCCTCTCTTGACATCAACGATCACTTCTTTGTAGAATGGTGAGATCCTGGTAGTGAATCCGCAATACAGCTCACGGAGGATCTTGATATATTGGGCTTGAATGCCCTGATTGGCTAGGGCTTCGATGACCGCTTTCATCACAACAGAATCAAAGGCCTTCTTTAAATCAAAGAACTTTAAACAGAGCGGCATCTTGAACTCCCGAGAAACCTCAATAAGCTTGGTTATCGTGTGGATATGGTCGATGGTGCTGAATCCTTTGCAGAACCCAGCTTGCTCGCATGGTTGTCCTTCATCTAGTATTCTGCCAATCCTATTTAGGATGACTCGAGTGAACAACTTGTAGATGACAGACAATAGGCAGATCAGGCGACAGCTGCCAATGTCATGGATGTCTCCCTTCTTGAACAGAATTACGGTTCTGCTGGTTTTCCATTGGGATGGAAACTTGCATTCAGACAGATAGCGAGTGAAGAGCCAAGCCAGTGTATTGATGAGTACTGACGGCAGGTTCTTCAGGTGTTCAGGTCTGACCTTGTCTTGGTCGGGTGCTCTTCATTTCTTTACCGACAAAATGGCGTGTCGGATTTCGGAAGGGAGAACTTTGGGAACGACATATCCATCCTGTGGAATTTGCTATGTCAGCAAGTGGACATGGCTGTCGGAAGAGATTTGAGTAGAAGTCATGGATAATCTTCTCCATTGCCGTTCTGGAGGATGTGATGGATCCATCAGGACGTCGGAGGGCAGTGATCTTGGTCTTGTAGTTGGGAAAGGACAGGCGAGTGTTACAAATACTTTTCCCGGCTTCTGCCACATCTACCAGCACTTCTGCTCTTCTCTCTTTGAGGTCTTCCTTGATGGCATCTCTGCATTGCTTTGCGAGCTCGGGCTTTAGCTTGCGGTTGCCTGAGGCATGCGCCAAACCACGTTGGCGAATTAGCTCAAGAGTTTTCGAAGAGAGGCGTTTTTTTTGTGGCTATCTCTCTCTTGGCATTCCTCGCACATTCGGGGACGTGCTGTACCAGTCAATCGTATTCCTCGTCAATGTTGTCAACAATGGCATCTTCCCATGTTGCCACAATAGTGCCAAAGAGCTCCCAGTTGGTGTCATTCTGGGAGTTCTCTTTTTGAACTTTGCAGCCCTTTCTCCCTGCTCTGTGAAGTAGAATTTTGCACGAAGGAGACGGTGGTCCAATCCCGTTCGGAATTTTGGGACAACAGCGGCATCGGTCAGGCAAAACCGTTGATTGAATATGATGTGGTCTATTTCATTTTGGAATCACCCACTGGGAGGCTCCCATGTCCAACGTTTAGATTCTGTCTTCTGGAACTGTTAATTACCATGAATGGTCTTGGTCGACATGATGAACTCAGTCTATCACCCTGTTCATTCCATTCTAGGCCATGGGTCCTGATGTGGAGATCTTTGGATGATCTTCTTGGTCATATCTTGGCATCAAAATCATTGACAATGATCTTGTAGAAGGTGTGGTCTTCTTTATAGAACTTCTCCAGCTCCATATAGAACTTCTCAATTTCTCTTTCATCATAATGAGATGTTGGTGTGTAGACAACGAAGATAGAAACTGCCGGCAGTGAGCCACATCTATTCAAATGTAAACGTCCGATTCGGGTTGTTAGGCATTCGAATTAATCAATGCTCATGGCCAAGTTTGTGTTGACAAGGACACCGACGCCTCCGACACCTCTTTTATCGCATGTTCCGAGGAACAATAATTCTCCAGTGTTGAAAATGGCATGGTGAGATTCGTGCCTTCTTGTCTCCGTCAGACCATTGATGTCGTACTTGATCATTCGCGCTTGTACCATCAGGTCCTCGATGGATGCATCTGATGCTAGCATATGTGCATTGAAAGTACAGACGATCATTTTTGTCTTCCTTCGTTGTGGCAGCCTAGTTCGGCTTTGAGATTTTATCAGCCTCTCCTTTCTCATCCTTCTCAGTGCTGAGAAGGATCATATCACAAGCTGTCAAAATAAGTGGAATTCAGGAGTATCCTCCTCCTGGGGCTGATGAGTGCTCTACTGTGTAGGTGTTCACACAAAATGTTTCCTATCTTGGCCCCTGCCAAACATTTCATCAGGTGACTGGGTGACCAGGGTAGTGGAATAGTGAGGTGTAGCACTGTAACACTGTCCTCGCATTGTTCATCAATTTGCTTGAGAGGACACCAGTAATGTCTCCATTGTGAGACTTGTTACTGTTTTTGGCATGTTGAATATGCCATGGGAAGCTTGACAGGCTCTCCGAGAGGGACAGAGGAATCAAACCTGGGGCAGCTGTGTGCCCTACCTGCTGTGCTATTGCTCCAACCTTGGAAATGACAGTGATGACATACATCACTCTTTTTCTTCCACATTTACAGTCTTCAAGTGTTTTAGCTTAGAAATCTAAAACTGAGTCTATAAGAAGCAGCGTCGGCTGGAGACAGCTCCAAGGTTGTGGTATGCAGGAGACTGGCTTCCCTCCTGGCACCACAGGGTTCCCTGAGCATCAGTGGAGTAACCCCCAACCAGAGAGTAACCCCCAACCAGGAGTAGCCCCTGAGCACTGCCAGGTGTGGGCCTGAGGCTCTCCACAGTAAGAGTGTGGTGCCCAGGGATGAGGCAACCTGAACATGAAGTAGATAGAATTTGAATCCCCACCATGGCCACAGCCAGTGTCCCTGGAATCTCTGGCTGGCAGCACCTGTGGCAGTCTCAGGCATACCACAAGCAAGTTGTAAGTACTCTTTTCTTCAAGCTAACTCTCTCACCCTAAACTCCCCATCTCCCACCACACACCCCAGCCCCCCCCCCCCCCCCCCCCCCCCGCCACACACACTCACACACTCACTTTATTGAGCCTCCAGCAATAACTTCATAATTTCATACAAGATTTTTGTTTGCTTGGGGTTTCTTTGCTTTGTTTTGTTTTGTTTTTTTAAAAAACAAAAACAAAAACAGGGAAGCAAATTCTTAGATTCCAGACCAGCAGCCACCAGAAGGAACAAAAAAAATCCCCTAAGGGCTGGTTCCTTGAGGGCTGGTTCACTCTACCTACAAACCTAAACAAAGTTAGGTTTGGGGAGGAAGTGTAATTGAGAACTAAGCATTCTTATCTGTAAACTTTGGCTCAAGGATAGATATTGTCTTAATAGTGATTATTGGCCAGTTTTCAATGTGTATGGGTATAATCCTGTTTAATCCTTATCTTTCTTAATCCAAACTATTTTAATATCATGCTGATGAATCTCCTTGCTTACACTAATTACTCTATACAGACTGCTCAGAGCAAATTTTAATTACTGAGCCTTACATGATATGCCTCTATTCCTTTCCTATTACTGCACTCCTAAAGTTGCCATGAACTTTGTGACATTAGGGGGCCAGAGAGATAGTGGAAACTGCTCCCCAAAATAAGGACATCCAAATGTACTTGTCCTCTTATTGGCCTCTCTACCAAAAAGCCTAAATAGAAGAGTAGTTTTCCTCATTTTGTCCTTTGATAGGAATCAAGATAAGATAAGAAAACAGTCTTGAGATTGAAAAACTATCCCAGAGGGAAAGTATTGCTCTGGAACCAAGTGGCCAGCAAACACCCTTCTTTTCTATTATTTTCTAACAATAATATTTTAATAATATCAAATAATAATTTATGTTATTTTCTAATAAAATTTCTAATACAAATTTGAATGACAAAAACCCAATAATTTCTAATAAAAATTAAAAATAGCAAAGAGCCAACGTAAAAAAAAAGAAAGACCTTCTTGTGACCATCAAGACCAAATACCCTGTCCTTTGTGATCACTCCTGGTAGAGCTCAGGAGATCATTTGTGATGCTCAGGATTAAACACTGGTCAGCTGTGAGCAAAGCAGTTGCCTTACATACTATATTATATCTCTGGTCCCAGATGAAAATTTTTGAAGATACGACTTGCCTGATACTTTTAAATAAAGCGCCTTTTTGATCTATTTCCATGTCTCCCTAGTTGGGCCTTTGAGAGGGGGTGAAATTGGACCTTCACAATTATGTTACATAATATCACCAGCGGGTAGGGCATTTGCACACAGCCAACCCAGGTTCGATTCCTCTGTTCCTCACAGAGAGCCCAGCAAGCTACCGAGAGTATCCTGCCCACTTGGCAGAGCCTGGCAAGCTCCCCATGGTGTATTAGATATGCCAAAAACAGTAACAAGCCTCACAATGGAGATGTTACAGATGCTCACTCAAGCCAATTGATGAACAACACAAGGACAGTGCTAATAGTGCTAAAATGTGCATGTTAGTGTTTAAAACCAGGTTTATTAACAGTAAAAAATGGTCTCCTGAGAATTGCTTGCATAATATATGCAATCCCTGAGAAGCACCCTACCCTCACATTGAACTGACAGCTTAGTTGGCACAGAATCACAGGGAATACGGCCCTTCCCTGAACACTGCTTTGGAATGCTAGGGGGGAAAAATCCATTTTATAATGTGGGAAATATGAATTCCAAAACTGACCTCACAGGGCTTAAATCTAGATGCCCATAATATATGTCCCTCTGTAGTTTGTAGAGATAAAACAAAACAAAACAAAACAAAAATAAACAAAACTATTCTAGTTTTTCTAGCATCTTTATCTTGATTGTCTGTAATCCTTGGTTTTTATGTCTATCTTCAAATCCTGAAAAGACTGACTGCACCTTAAATTTGTGTTTCCTTAACTGTTTCCTCTACTTCCCCATTTTTTAGCTAAGAAAATTGTTGATTCTATGGGACTCAACTAGATGGCCCAGGTGATCTCGTTTTCTCAATATCATCAGAGAAGTAATCTTAACTCCATTTTTATTATTAATTTTCCTTTTATTTACAACAATATATTCTCAGATTCCAGAAATCAGACATGCCCTTTTATTTTAATTAATTTATTTTTTTTTGTAGGGGTGTAGGATCTTTTTTCTACCTAACATAATGCACACAGTTTAAAGGGGCCTTTGACCTCTTATCTAAAATTCTTCTCTTCCTTGTTTTTTAAAATATTAATTTATTTAAAGTGACCTTGATGTCCATACTTCAAGGTTTGCTGGCAAACAAATGATGACTGAGTGATGAAATATTGACATTCACGGAACCAAAGATCACCCTGCCCCTTTTGGCAGTGAAGACCAGGCTATGTCCCTTCCCAAATCTGGTATTTCTCAGGCTATCTCCCATGTTTACTGGGCATAGTGCTCCCACTGGTCTTTGTTTACTCTTCTCACTCTAGCCACCTTTAAGTCCTGCTTAGCTTCTTCCAGGGCACAACTCTACTCCAGCTCAACAAGGGCCCATAGGATCTTCCCAGGACGAAGCACATTCCAATAAACTTCTCCTATTTCTATACCAAACTGTCTCTGTCCCTCTGTCTATGCGGGGTGACGTCTCTGACCTATCAGCTACCTGTTAAGATTGTTCACATGTCACTGCATATAAATGGCATGTTCTTTTAATTAAGAACATCCTTCTTTCTGGTGACCAAATGATTTTTATTCTCTTCTCAATCAGTTTCTAAATTTACATTTCAGGAGATTTTCTTCATCATTACATTTAGAATTCTTTTTCATCTCTTCTGTCATTTCCTAACTTACCTTCTTTAGTTATATTGTATTTACTTCTACACATCATTACATTGTGATTGTATTATAAAATAATACTCTGTGTTTGTGTGTTTGTGTGTGTGTATGAGAGAGAGAGACAGAGAGAGAGAGAGAGAAAGAGAGAGAGAGAGGAGATAAAGGAAAAAATGTATTAAAAGTGGGACTTTATTGGAGCTAGAGATAGTACAGGGGTTAACAGAATTGCTTTGTATTGTCTCAACCATGGTTGGATCCCTGCCACCACAGTGATTACCTCCACCTCCGCCCCTACTCCCCACCCAAAAAAAATAATAATAAAAAGCACAACCAAAAATTGAGTACTGCAGTGATAGAACCTCAAGTGCAGAGCCATGAGTAAGCCCTGAACACTACGAGATATGCCACCAAACAAACAACAATATATGGCATACAGCTACAACAAGCTACATACAGCTACAAATGTTGTAGCTACATACAGCTACAACAAGTATTGAAACTAGAAAGATGGTTTAAGAGACTAGAGTATATGTTTTGTAGATGGAAGCACTGAATTCAACCCCTTGTATTCCAAGGTCTTAAACCCCTCCTGAAGAGAGCCTCAAATACTGGACTGGAAGTAGTCACTAAGTAATACTGAAGTCTATTTACTGTATGAATATTTCAGGGAATGCTTTCATATGTTTTAATTTATGGCTAATTTTGTTCAATTTCAGGCCTCACCACAGTAGCAGTGCACAAATTCATAGCAAGAAATCAGGCATTTATTCCTGTAATATCCAGTACATAGACTGAAGAAACCTATGTAGGTGTAACTTAATATACCTTATAAACATGAAGAATTGATGTTTTGATTATAGACTACTGCTTCTGAATACAGAGGCACAGACAAAAAGACAAGCTCCCATTGTTTTGCACTTCCATGCACTGTTGTAAATACTTCTCCATTAGAAGAAGGAAACTTAGAGATGACTTAAACTTGTTTGTTTTCGGAGTAATTCTTTTTAGTAGCCAGACATTTAAATGCAACTGCATATATTTAGAGTTAAAAAAAAGGGAGAAAACCAAAGGTGCCCAGAGAAATATGCAGGCATAAAGAAAATAAAAAAAAACTTAATTTTACACTTTATACTAAATATTGGCATCCAAATATTCATAACAAAACCAAACAGACCAGATAAGTGGGAAAATTTGATGTTCAGAGTCATTATAATATTAGTCACAAATATCTAGGGTTTTACTGAAAACTTTAAAATATTATCAAAAGAAAAATAAAAAAGAAAAATAACATGACTGCCAAATTAAAAAAAATTTCAAAACTTGTCCCTTTTAAAAGAACCACTTAGCAAAGACTTTTGCTAAAACGTTTTGTTTAAAAAAAATTCTTAAAGACAATTACAGATTTAAAGGAAAAACTGAAGAAATTTAGTACAAAAGTTGTATGAACAAGATACAAATGGCAATGGAGAAATAGAAATGCAAAGGAAGTCAAAAAGAAATGTGGGAGTTAAAGATGTATAATCACTAAAATCTAAGAACTGACTAGAGGAATAGGAAGATTAAGTCAATAAGGACAAAGGAAAAGTCTGCAGACTTAAATAGACAGAACAGATAAGTATTTAGTCTAAGAAATATTACAAGTGTGATATCATCGAGAGGACTATGTGCAATTAAGAAGCATGAAGAGAAAAAAAGAGATAGAAGAATTAATTGCATAAAACTTCCTAACTTCAATATTCATGAATACAAATATTCTAGAATTTAAACAAACTCCAAATAAGTGCAATTTAAAGAAACTCTCAGTGAGAAACATGTTGAAATATATTTGTACTTTGAGGAACCAGAGAATAGCACAGGAATTAGAGATCATGCATGGGCACAATCCATTTTCTATTCTTAGCACTGCATAATCTACTGACAAACAGGAAAATAGCTTTAGTGACCCAGGCTCTACAGAGTAAGAACCTCTGAAAACTACTGTGTAGCCCAGAAGAGTACTCATGTCCTCTGGTACAGCAGGACCTGAGCAACACCGATCTTGCCGTGGCATTGAACTATTTATCTCTTCAAAAATATAAATAAAAGTAACACAAAAACATCTCTGTCAGGAAAACAAGATATAGCCACTGAAGAAGTTTGAAAGACTGGAGGCATTGGGTTAGATTTCAAGTTGCTAAAAGGAAGCAAAAAATAAAAGAGAAATAGTCAACCATGAACACTTATCAACGATAAGTCCAAAAGTCCTTAAAAATCAAAGAATTATGATGTGTCCAGATGAGCAAAAGCTTTGGAAGTTTGTTTCTATTTATCTTGCGCATGACAAATGCTCAAGGGAGTCCCAAGTTTCAATTAAAAGGCACTCATTAAAAACTTGAAATAATATGTAAATAGTCTTGATAAGATAATTACATGGACAGTTATGAAAGGCAATATAGAGATTATAACTCCTTTTTTTCTACAAAATTTAATAATATATATAAAATTTAAGATTTATATATACATATATATAATCAATCACACCAGAAATATTTGAAAAATTCACAAAATATGATTTCTAAAGAATCTTTAGGATGCTGTGATATGAAGGTGGTTGAAGTATATCCAGGGCTCAAAATAGATCTTTTTTCTAGAAAGTAGTAGAATACTGTGGAGAAGAGTTCCAGTTGCCTAGTTCCTGTGTAGTAGATAGATATAAGCAACTGTAGATTCCTGACCCAGAACAAGCATCCAGGTAGCCAGAACTGAAGGAAGAGTATCCTCCAAACATACCTTTTAGCTATTAAGGTCATTGAATTATTTCTCTGACTTGAAATCAGTTCTTGTCCAGGGTTGGGGATGTCAAATTAACCTACAATTCTACCAGGTATAAATAAATGGAGGTCAAAGCCGAGGGTTGCAAGGGTCAGGGTAGGGGGACGATAATATGGCTTATTTGGAACTAAAAAAACTTCAAAAAAATCAATGGACCATTGTTGGTCCTATCATCATCTAGTCACAGACATGTGTTAAGGGACTGAATTCAATGTTAAATGGAGATATATGTGTACCGAGGAAAGTAAGGATTGACTGATGTCTAAAAGCACAGATTCATGTCATTCTTCTGTGTGCATCCCTATACGAGAGTTGAGTGACAGAACACACAGATAAGGATTAGATCACAGTGGATGATAGCTAATAACCTGAAATGCCTGAAAAAGTAATGATTGTGTAACTGACATCGAGGAGAGGGAGGCTAAAGATATTACCATTTGCGACAGAGACACTAGCAATCCCACAGAAGGCTTGAATTTGTCATACCCTCCACAGCAACTTCATGTTTTCTCCAACCTTGGCTTTTATCTTGCGTTTGCTCTAACGTTCTAAAAATCTACCTAGGAAAACAATGTCAGTATATATAAAGCACCAGATACCACAGTACCCTGAATAAATATCTTCAGATTGCATTCTACAACCTATGATATTGACTTGTTAATGTCTGGTTTTTGTTCTCAAAATATCTGACAGAAAAACCCTAGGTATAACGACTTCCCTGGTGAGGTCCAACAAAAATTTATTTATTTATTTATTTATTTATTGCTTTTTGGGTCACACCCAGTGATGCTCAGGGGTTACTTCTGGCTCTGCACTCAGGAATTACTCCTGGCAGTGCTCAGGGCACCTATATGGGATGCTGGGAATCAAACTTAGGCCTGCTGCATATAAAGCAAATGCCCTACCCGCTATACTATTGTTCCAGCCCCTAACAAACATTTAAAGTGGAACTAATACAAGTTGTTCTCAACTATTCTTAAAATTGAATACAGCAGTATATGTCCTAATTCATTACATTAAATCTGCTTATATCAAAGTCAGATAAAAACAAATGCAAAGATGAAATAGCAACTACAAAATAATACTATTTATGGACATTTACAAAAATATTCTCAACAAAGCACACAAAAATGAATTTAGTAGTCTATTAATAAGATAAACTATGATGTAATTCCTGGAATTGAAAAACTTACTGGACCATTGATGGTCCTATCATCATCGTGTCAGAGACAAGTGCTCAGGGACTGAATTCAACCTGGAATAGAGGTATATGTGCACTGACGAGAATAAGATCTGACTGATGTTTAAAAGCACAGTTTCATGTCATTCTTCTGTGTGCATCCTTCTCTGATAGTTGAGTGACAGAACCCACAAACAAGAAATAACTGATCTTGGAAGACAGACAGAAGGTAAGGTGTGATCTTGCATGCAGCCAGACCCAGTTTTACCCTCAACATCATCCCTTGTTCCTTCAGCACCATCAGGAATGTTCCTTCAGCACAGAGCCAGGGTTAAGCCCTGTGCATTGCGGGGTGTTGTCTCCAAAGAAAATCAAAATAGCAAAACAAATGGACAGAAAAGAATAACAATAGTATATGCTCAGGCACCAGAAGTACTATATTTCGTATGATAATTTAAACAGGCAGTACTGATTATTTATTTGTCAGGTTTACTCTTAAGTAAATTAATCATTATTAATTAGCTGATCCAATAATCTTTATAATTATCTGGTACATAAAAATACAAGTAATACTAAAATTATTAAAATATTTAGCATATATATTCTACTACTATATTTTTCCTTAGTTATAGAGGGTTGTGCTCAAGTCACTGAGAAATTAAATTTTAAATGTGGAGCTTTTTCTAGACTAATAACAGTAGAGTAGATGTGACAGCACATGCAGTAGAAGTGGCATTGGATTTAGAAGAAATTTAAATGGAAATGTGTCAAACCCAGGATAAGAAAGATATGAAATAAAATTTATTGGAGTTAAGATATTTGACACCAAGTTTAAGATAAGGATCAAATAGTCCAAGTAATTAAAAACATGTGGCATGAGATAATTGATCGTATTGCCTACAGGATAAAAATATATAAATATTCCACAATCATCATACTCATTTTTTTATCATTTTTTTTTTGGATTTGAGGTCACACCTGATGGTGCTCATGGCTTAGTCCTGGGACAGCACTTAGGGATCACTTCTGATGTATGTGGGGTCATGTGGGGTACTGGGAGTCATCCAGGTAAGCCACATGAAAGGAAAGTGACTCACCCTCTCTATCACTCCACCCCCTAAGATTAATCCTTAATAGGTAAAATAATGTTTTAGTTTTTGATGGCTAAAGAGGCTAAATGTTTTATAAATGATAGAACACAATTTTAGATAGAACTTCATTTTTTTCCAGCTCAAGATCACTCAAGAAAAATAAATTTTTAGCCTCATAATCACAAGATGCAGTCCTTAATGTAGTGGAGGGAAGGAGGTATTAGCAATGTTATACTCGTATCAAATGATAATGGTTTGCAGGAGAGCTAAATGTTCAGAAAATTGTGCTAGTTTGTATTACTTTTATACTAATATTTCTTTTATGGAGATGCTTGTGCCAGGAAAATTGGCAAATGTTTCAAAATCAGAGTTATATTTTATCAGAGAGCTGATTAAGTTATAATTACCTCAAAAATAATTTTAAAAAAGGAAAGCAAATCAGAATAATTTCTAAACATTTTTAGGACATATAATAGAAGTTAAACTGGGTGAGGTTGGGGAATGAGCCTTTATTAATTGATTCTGGTTGACAATACACATAGTGATTTTATTTTTCTTGATTTATTTTGTATACTCGAAATGATATAAATTAAAGTAAGATTTTATTCTTAGTATAATCTTAACTCAGACATTTTAATCCTTTCATTAATTCTAAATAGGTAACAGAAGTAGATCAGTAGTTAATTGTCTGGAAGAGTTGAGGAATGATGAATGACTGAAAGTATATAAAACCATTGGAAATGATTCCCTTGTCCCTGTTTTTTTGGGTCACACCTAGCCTGATTCATTCTTGGCTCTGTGCTCAGGATCAATCCATCTGACCAGTGCTTGGGAGATTATAAGTAGTGCAGAGATCAAATCTAGGTTGGCCATGTGCGTGGCAAGCTCCCTACCTACCACACCATCTGTCTGTCTCTCATTTCTGTTCTTGCGTGTAACTGTGCTTTCTATATACATCTGAAACTTAATTTTTATATACACGTCAGAAATATATGCATGGTATTTTATTTGTATCTTAGTACATTTAAAAGAACAAATAAATGCAAAGTTGATATATTAATTATATCTTTATAAATAGGTCTTTTTCTCACTATGTGACAGGTATTAAGAAAGAGTTTGTCATCATGCTTATTGCTGAATGAGCTACTTTCTGAAGTGTCTTGTCAGTAAGCATTTACATTATTAACATTCTGATTTCCAACATATTCTCCTATAACTATGTTTCATAAGTCAAATATTTTAACATTGTCTAGTATAATTAGTAATCCTCCAAGACTCTGTTGTGTTACTTCACTGTCTAACAATAGACTCTTAAATGATAGGCACATTTTAACCATTCTTATATAAATATGCTGAGGAAATTCATTTTTCAGTCACCCCAGCCTAGGTTTGGATATAACAAGTAACTCTCAAGATATCAAACTAAAGTTTATACTACGTTAACTTTCATACACAGATGGCTATGATGTTAAGGAAGGATTTGTTTCATAGATATACTTTTTTTTAAAAAAAGGAAGTTACATACATACATTATGCATTGATGGGTTGGTGGAACTTCACTAATTTTTTTTTCTTCAGTGGCTCAAGTTACCAGAGAAAATGTTCAAAATGATGTTAGAAATTTTCTATATAGGCACTTAATAAAGATTCTGATGTGAGCAAAATTATCCTGGTAGATAATAGAGTGAGTTTGGGAAGTAGGATGAATATAGCTGAGATTATAGAATATTTTGAGATATGGATAATGAAAGGTATTGGAGATAGCCAAGGGATAGAGTGGCAAACGGGTTTTAGAGATATTGGAGGGCAATACTATTATACAAGATTATTTAGGCCAGAAATATAGTATAGCTTATAAGTTTCCTACTTTGCATGAAGACAACCTGGATTTAGTGCCTGGTCTCCTGAGCATCGTTAAGTGTGATTCCTGAGTACAGAGTAAGGAGTAACCCCTGAACATTCTAATGAGATCCCTAATGAGATTTCTAATATTAAACATTGGCATAAATTAGCAAGGCTAGTGTGATATTAAATGAATAGTAGTAAGGACAATAACAGCTAAATATGTGTTTTTATCAGTGGCATGCCAATACTATATATTTCAACAAAATTTATGTATGTAAAACATTCTGAAAAAATTAGTCTGTATTCACTCCACTAATTTTCATAAAGTTCAATTGAAAATGTCTGATAATTTGAGCTAAAACTTTTATTTTAGCTCAAAAATATAGTATATTAAGATGAGATCTTGAGGTGATATAAAAGAGCATAGAGACTTGGATTGGATAAGAAATAATTCACAAAATCTAAAATTAATAATACAAAATGCCATTTCTTAAATAAAAAGTAATGATGTATTCTTTTGGAATTTTTTTTCTTTTTGGGTCACACCCGGCGATGCTTAGGAGTTACTCCTGGCTTTGCACTCAGGAATTACTCTGGGCGGTGCTCAGGAGACCATATGGGATGCTGGGAATCGAACCAGGGTTGGCCGTGTGTAAGGCAAATGCCCTGCCTGCTGTACTATCGTTCCAGCCCCTCTTTTGGAAATTTTTTTTGGTAAGGAAAATACCCAAAGTGTAGAATTGAAATAACTATTTTATTACTCAGAAAGCTGAACTGATAGTATTTTCTACTAAAAATTGCCCCACATTATTCAAATTGGTAAGAGGTAGAGTTTGAGTACTGCTCAGTTATTAACGTGGGCATGAGCATCTGCTCTATTTCTTTAAAAAGTTTTTTTCAATCACAGATTGATGCAGTTTCAAAGTTGTCAACAATCAAATCTCAGTCATAAAATGTATTCCCAAGTCCTTACCCCCCACAACCTGCCCTTATGGTAGGGTGGACATATTTCTGCCCCTCTCCCTCCCCCCCCCCCGCCCCGCCTACCCTGCTCTTATTTTCCTTTTAGGCATGGTGGTTTACAGTACTTTTACTAAAAGGGTCTCATGCAAATCACTTTATATCCTAAAGTAATAACACTAATGTACCTCGTGGACATACCCATCAGAGGCAATAATGAGGAATTGATATTTTCATAAAAAAGAACCAAAAAATTGTTTTTAGTATGATTAGCAATATACAGTCTTTAAAAGTCACTCTAAGTGATTACATAGTAAGTTTTTAATGCCAAATTTTGGTGGTGTTGGTTGTATAAGCTAAGTCTAACAATCAGTAAGAGGGCTGTGCTATTTCATTAGACTCACATGGTCTTATTTTCCTATATTACTGCACATTTTGTAATTTCATTTGTCCATTTCTCACTAGTCCTTTGTTTCCTTCTTTCTTATCAGTGACATTTGTTTTGCTTTCGGTTAAGAATACTGATACCTAGGATATCAGACATATAAAAAGAATAAAAATGAGAAGTGTTCATAAAAATAAGATCTGAATGTTTTCTAGAAAAGAAGCAAAACATTAGTACTTAAATTAAATGATTGCATCAAGTTTCAAACAGGAGATATAAAAAACAATTTCACACTGAGATTCATGAGTCTAAAACTGCAGAATATAAAATATTTTTAAAATGTAAGTACTGCTTTAAAAAGATTGATGAACTGACAGATTTCTCATTTGTAACAATAGATGCCAGAAGAAAATAGAATAATGCTCTCAAAATAATATATTCAAAATAATTGTAGATCTGTAAAGTGATTCCCATTCTACCAAGTATTCAGAAATGAGGAATGAGAATCAAGGACTTTTTTTTTTTGCAGACTTCGATTATATAAAGTTTACTCTTCACACACTTTTACTAAGAAAACCACAAAATAATTCACTAAGAAACTTTAAAAATGGAAATAAACTTGATCAACACGTTTAAACAATTGTTATAAGAAAAAAATATTTAGTTAAGCAGAAATTTAGTATTTACTACAAAATTTAAAACTTAAGAAAATTTATACTAGTATTTGCTTTATATTACAACATTGGACACATAAAGTAGCTCAATGGGTGCATGTGGGATTTAATCCCCAATAACCTAGCTAGGATTAGCCTCAAATACTGCCGATTTGGTACCAAATAAATAATCATCATCATAATAAGCATTAAAATACAATCTTCATGCAAAAATGCATTTGTACAAAGTGCATATTTAGAAATTTTTCAGTGTCTTTTAACCACTTGAACGTTCAAAACTGGAAAATCACATCAACATGTAAGTTCAATTTCTTGTAATCACCTGAAAACACATGCTCAGAAACTTCAAGAAAGCATGTTACAGTGGCCATTGTTGCCAGATTGTCTGACTGTCATTGTTTCCAACTGTCTCTTTGGTTTTACAAATACATTTGTGGCAAGATCATGCATCCTTCTGGCTCCTCCGAACATGGGACTAAGCACGGGGATGTTTAATGCTGGGCCGGTACTGCAAAATGCCAAACTCCTCTAGAATATTCACCCTAATATGATTTAAATAAAAATAAAATTATAGTCTGGGTGAACCTACCATCCCTGCCCGAGATGGACCTACTCACTTTACATGTCTTAGGCATTTCTCCTCTATAGTTTTTGCGTATTGAATCCTTCCTTCATATGTGCTGTGCCAAGTGTTGGGGTCTTCTTCAGGCCTCTGTTCGGTGCCCTACCTCGTCCAGTAAGGGTCCTCCACTCAGCGTCCTAAGGACAGGGCTGAGCTTTCCTCCCACTGAGGGGAGGGATCCAAGGAAAAGAGCAAACCTTGCCACCACCTCCTCCTGGAAATAAGAAATAAGCACACTAGCACAGTGGGGCTCTTGTACAGCAGTTCCACTTTATTGAGGAACATCAAGCCTTTATATTAGTTGAGGAGGATGGTGGGCGAGTACAACTGATCACATACACAGGGTGATCAGAACATGTTTCCTTCACTATACATTTTCCAGAAACATCCTTTCCCCAAGTAACATTGAACAGTGATATACATTGCAACAGGCTTCCTTACAGAGCAACCAAAAGGTGTTACCCTCCTAATAATCTGCCCGCTGAGCCCAGGGATTAGTGTTACACTTCAAAGCAGACCAAAAAGGACTGGTCTCCCAACAGCCAAGTACTTAAAATAACAGACTATTATGAAAACGATCCAATAAACTTATCTGTGAAATGAGGCATCGGAAATCTGAATATTATATTTTCCACAGTTCATAATTATATAGATGTAAAACTGACGTACAACATTGTCTATGCTTTCCTAAAAATGCCTGCGCCATAATCTAAATATCTCAGAAAGTGATTATGCCCTGTTCTCCATCACACTTAAAATGAATGCCCTTCCCCCAATAAAATGAATGCCCTGTTCTCCATCACACTTAAAATGAATGCCCTTCCCCCAATGGTTAAGAAGAATTCTGTAAGGTATTTTCTCTAGGGCCTGAGAGATAATACAGGGCTTAAAGTGTTTGTTTTGAATGCAGACCAGCTCCATTTGGAATCTCACATATGGTTTCCCAAGCACTGCCAGGAATGATCCCTGAGCATGGAGCCAGGAGTAAAGCCCCAAGTACAATCATCATTTCCCCAAATAAAATCAAACAAACAGCTATTTTTTTTTCTAACAAATGTGGTAACTAGGCATACTTTTCTTTCCCAAAGTGGGTGATGCTACACTCCTACCCAGGAGTTGGTGGGGGGAAGGATAAAAGGGGCAGCAATAGCTTTGTCTGCAATTGGGAGCAACTGAATACTATTTTCAAAAGCGGGAGCCATAGGCCAAATATGTTTGGCAGTCTCTGAGGTAAAAATAAATGCCATATTTAGTAGAAGAAATCATGTCAAAAGGATTCTTAGCAATTGTTTGCTTTCTTATTTGCTTGGGGACCAAACCCAGCAGTGCTTAGGGCTTAATCCTGGCTCTGGGCTCAGGGTTCACATCTGGCAGGACTAACAGATCCATATGCAGTGTGCGATTGATCTAATCCAGGTTAGCCATGTGAAGAGCAAGAGTCTTACCTGAAGTAAGGTCCTGGACTAGAAAAAAAAAAGAAATGAAGACTTTCAAATTTAAATCATCAAACTAATTATCTTTGCTTTGCTTTCTTATAAAGTTTGTAATAATTGCTGGGTTTTGTTTTGCCTTATTTTCCCTATTTTTGTTTTTTATATTGTAATGGACAGTGAATCCCTTAAGGAAATAACTGCTGTGAAACTGTGCTCAAAGCTGATTGTTTAATGTAGGTCTCATGTAAGTAGTGGATCCAGTATCAACACTTGACAATTATGAGCAGTCAATCATTCAGCCTGACTTCTTGCCATATTGAATTGACAAATGAGCTTTAGTGGTGCACTGGAATAGTTATACTAGATACAATCTAGAAAAATAGACAGAAAAATAACACAATTTCTAAAACAAGAATTCTGTAATAAGTGGATAAAGTGATTTATCAGCTGGGAGGGGAGGGGGAGGAAACACCATTAGCAATAATAAATGATCTATCACTAGTTTGCTTAGTTATCAATGTCTTTTGTATTTTTTTATTCTATAATAGGAATTTGCACATTCTAAAACAGACTGTCTCAATGTCTGTTTTGTTCTATAAAAATTAACTATTACCTTGTAGGGTCTTTTCTTTAATAAAAAGGAACATGTCTTCTTGGTGAAACAAAATACTGCTAAAATAAAATACAGGTCTTTACTTAAAATGGATTTATATTTTAGAATAGATAAATAAGTAAGTAAAGTAAGTAAAGGCCCTCCCGTTGATCATCGATTTGCTCGAGCGGGCCCAGTAACATCTCCATTGGAGACTTTGTTGTTACTGTGTCTGGCATATCGAATACGTCACGGGGAGCTTGCCAGGCTCTGCCGTGCAGGCGAGATACTCTCGGTAGCTTGCCAGGCTCTCCGAGAGGGGCAGAGGAATCAAACTCGGGTCGGCCATGTTGGCTGCTGCAAGGCAAAATGCCCTACCACTGTGCTATCACTACGGCCTTACCACCCTGAACGCGCCCGATCTCGTCTGATCTCGGAAGCTAAACAGGGTCGGGCCTAGTTAGTTAGAATAGATAAATAAATGTTGTTTATTTCTAATAGTAGTTAATACATTGTTTTTTTATAAAGAAGAATCCCTGATGATAAATGCTGCAAAAAAGTGTCAAAATATTAAAAAATAAAGTGACAGTAAAAATTATACTCACATTTTACTAGAAAGACAAGAGATTTTTAACTCAAGCCTCAAGCAACTAGAAGTTCTAGTTATAAAGGTGTCTGTGAATTAAATAATTCAGGTATCCCAATTGGCGATATAGATCATAATGGATTTCCAAACATCTTTTTATTTTAAGAAAATTTGCTGAGGACCAGAGAAATAGACCAGTAAGATCTTACATGGAGAGAAACGTTTGATTCCTGGAATGTCATATATCCTCGAGCACTACGAGGGTAGTATGTAAGCACAGAACCAAAGTAAGACATGATGTGACCCCAAAACAAAGCCTGAGTGTTGGCTAATAAACACAAAAGTATCTTATTTAATAGCAATTGATATTGCTATATTTATTATGTGTGAGGTTTTATGCATAACCAAAAAAGGACTATGACGCTTATATTCATGAGTCAGCTTCCCAATCAAGATATTAAATTTCCTGATACATATAACTTCATATATAATCTTTAAAATATTTTTAAATATATATTTAAAACATATTCTCCAGGTCTCACTACAACTGCAAATTCTAGGGAGAGAACAATAGTTCAGGAGCTGAGGCACTTGCCTTGGATGAAGCTGACTGAGGTTCAATATCCCCACAGACTATCAGAGTGATCCCTGAGAACAGAGCATGGGGTGTAACTTGAGTACCACTAGGTATAGCCCAAATCATCTTATCCCCAAAACATGTTTGTTTAAAAATTTTTTTAATTTTATTTTTTAGTTTTAATGTGACTTTGGAACTTCTATTTTTTTAATTGGAAAAAGCAAAGAATTATTTTATCTCTAACCACACTTTTTGTTTTTCTGGTTTTATTTTTAAATATTTGTTCTTGTTAATTTTGTTTGGGGGCTACATCTGTGGTGCTCCTTAAGTCTTTATTAAATACTTCTTTTCCTTCAATGCTTATGGACCTTCTCCTATAAGAGTTCAAAGGCCCCTACAGAATTGGGATAGAACCTGGACATAACCAGGCTATATGCAAAGGATATACAGCAGTCCTATGAGCTCTGTCCCTTGCTCATGACTCATTAAACAATGAATTCTGAAAAAATGGCTTAATCACTCATGTACATTTTTGTAGAACTGACAAAACAACAATTTAGTTTTTGTGTTTTAAAAGTATAAAATGCAAAGTTTATCTTGGGAAGTGAGGCAGGCAGAGTTTCCACCCTATGAAAGTCCTGGCAGCTGCACCCCACAACTCAACACCTGACACCATGCCTGTGGCTAGATTACATCACCTCATGACTGAACTCTACAGAGATGTTAATCAGCTGAAATTTTCAGGGTGCCCTAGTTTTTTTGGTTTTTATTTTTTAAAAACTCTGGATTTTCTTGGAGTCTGGGTAGGTGCTCCCCCCCCCCCCACCCCCTGCCCACTTCTGGGTATTTTCAGAAGAAACACCCACACCCCTCTGCCATTCTTCATCATTGCCATGCAAACTCATTTACTGGTGCTGTTTCAGAGACACATAATTAAAGCTAGCAAGAGATAGATCAATTAGCCACAAAACTTTCTTAGATAAATGGTTTCAGCTGAGACCTCTGGAATGGAGAGAGGCCAAATTCCTGGCCCACAAAATCTCTGGTAGGTACATCCATATTCCAACAGCTGCTGCCACGCTTCCAGCCATACTGACCAGTTAAATATTCTACGTTTTCAGGAGAATGTGGTCATGATTGACATCTCAAAACTCTATAATACTAACACCCCAGTAGGAGCATATCCATTGGATGGAAATATAAAATACAAAGCAATTAATGTGGACTAACAAACACATTAGCACAGGTTTAGCTCACAACAATAACTCAGTTAAACCCTCAGACAAGAACTTAATGTCCCTGTAGCGAGAAAAAACGATTTTCAAAAATATTTTCATTGAAGTAAGTATTAATCATTTAATTAGTCATTTAGTGGTAATAAGAAATATAAGATAAATTATTGTGTATCTTCAATGGGGGGCAGACTTAAGGTATGCTTGGAAAGATGGAGACAATGGTGGAGGAGAGGTAACAGTGCTGGTGGGATTGGTGTTGGAATATTGAATGCCTGCAACAAATCATCATGAGCAACTTTGTACACAGGGTGTTTAAATAAAGGGGTGGAAAAATATAGGGTTTAAAAGAAATACTATAAATGCAGTATGTAGTTTAAAATTTCTCATGTCATTTAGTACATATTTTGAGGTTATTTACTTAAATTTGATATTATTTTAACTCTCTAAATATTTTATTTTTCTGCACAAATAAGTGTTACATTCCCTGAAAATATCCACATTACTAGAGAAAATAGCAACTTTAAAGATTCCTTTACTGTATCTATCAATGAGTTATTATTAACAGAGGGTTATTAATAAATCTTGATAAAAATAATGAAGAATTTGGGAATTTAAATGGCAACTCCTATTTCTGGCATGTGGAGATGCTGAGATAGATTCCCTTAATCACACAGTTTATGTATAGTCATGGTGGCTCCAAGAATGATTGAGATAGAAAACCACTGAAAGTAGTTCCTGAGCAGTGTTGTACTTCCTGGAAGCAAAATTACTGCATTATTTTATTGTAGTAATGCTTTTATTTATTTATTTATTTATTTTTGGCATTGGTTTGGTTATCTTTTGTTTGGGACCACACCTAGCTGTGCTCAGTGCTTACTCCTGGTTCTGTGCCCATAAATCATTTGTGGCAGTGGAGCAGTATAATATTCCCAGAACATTATTAAAACAGTTACAGTAAGATTTTTCAGATACAAAAGGATAACTTTTTATGTCACCCCATTGTAGGTAATTCTGTAGTTTTAACTTAGAAGTTTAAACAACACAATTCCTCAAGAGGAAAAAAAAAACATATTGAATTCTGAGTGATATATTGTGGCTATTTGCATTTCATTTGATTAATGCTAGAAATACTTAGAATATTATTTTAAACTTCAAAGACAACTGGCAATGGACAACAATTTTATGGTGCACAAAAATAATGCATTTTGAACTAATATTTTAAATTTCTTTTACATTATACCTGAGTCTTTCTATATAGGCTTCTATGGATAATGATGGAGTTTAAACATAAACTACATTTTCTTGCTTCTCTGGTTTCCATTTAGACTTAATACATCATTTCACATTTTTCTTTTTCTTTTTCTTTTTTTTTGGTTCAGTGCTCTTGCTAAGCAGATAAGAACAGATCAGAATTTCCTCCAGGGGCCCTTATGGGCTCAGTGTTTGACGCACTAAAATTTTATAAGATGAATAATCTTCTGCTAAGTATGACTTGTGTGGCAAATCCACACTTATTTATGGCTGACATAGTTTTGTGTCAAAGGAACATAAAATTGAAGTTGTAGTTAATAACCTGCCACTTGGTATTATACTTGAATATTTTGCTTTTTGGAGCCAGGATTGTATGAGTATTTCCATTAAAAATTGATTTTCAGTGGTTTATATTTTAACTGCAAATTATCTGTCCACGATACATGAAAACTGATATATGAGTGTGTCCCTTAGGAGTCAATGTGTAATTAAATTTTCATGGATATTTTAAAATTAAATTGAAGTAAGATAAGGGTGATATAAAAAAGCCATGGTTTTAGGGGGACATTGTAAATTAAATTTATGTTGGGTTCTCTTAATTTTTAATTAGCAAATATTATTAATTTAAATAATCATTTTGATTTCATAGAACTTATTAAAATATTAAGTGAATAATATTTTATTTAGGAATTTGTGGGTTTATCACTTGCTATATCTCAGTATTAGTAACATCTACCAAAAAATGCATGATTGATATTTTGTTGTTGGCATTTATTGATGGTAATATATTTTATTATTGTCTTTTAAACATATTTAATTGCTTGTCTAAATAAAAAATCATCAATAGCATTCTAGTCTGAGAAGGATGGGTTTCAAAAATAAAAGGTATTTTATCTTCCTGGAGGAATACAGTTTTTTGGTAGAGAAGAAAAATAGTATACACTGTGGCATTGTGGGCATATATTGATGTAGAAAAATCTGTGGAGTCGAAGAAATGTGCCCGGAGCTGGAGAGTCTTCGTCTTCGTAGCTGTATCTTTGATGCTCTTGAAGGTGTTCCAAGTCACTCTCTTCTTCCTGTGCAACTCAGGTGCCAGGTCATTCATCATGTTCACTTCTTGACCTAGGTACACATAACTGTAGCATTCAGAGATGTTCGTTCCATTGAGAGGAAATGGAACATAGAAATAAGACCGTTTCTCAAATACATTGGCTCTGTGAGATTCAGCTGGAGTTCAACCTTTCCACACTCATGGTTGAAGTCGGCCAGCATTTGTGGTACTTGGCTAATGTTTGGTGTTATTAGAACAATGTCATCAGAGAAGTGGAAGTGGTGTAGTTGCCGAACGTCTATCTTCACTCCCATTCTTTCCCATTCCAGTCATCACATGACGTTCTCAAGGGTGGCACTGAAAAGTTCTGGTGAAATGGTATCACCCTGCTGAACCCTCTCTTGACATGGATGATCACTTCCTTGTAGAATGGTGAGATCCTGGTAGTGAATCTGCAGTACAGCTCACGGAGAATCCTGATGTATTGAGTTTGAACACCCTGTTTGGCTAGAGCTTCGATGATTACTTAAGTCTCAACAGAATCAAAGGCCTCTTTAAATCAATGAACATTAGACAGAGCTGCATCTTGAACTCCCGAGAAACCTCAATGAGCTTGGTTATCGTGTGGATATGGTCGATTGAGCTGAATCCTTTTTGGAACCGGCTTGCTCGCAAGGTTGTCCTTCATCTAGTCTTCTGCCAATCCTATTTAGTATGACTCGTGTAAACAGCTTGAAGATTATTAATGCTCCAGGCTGCTTTCCGGATGCTCAGGCAGAGACTCACACATGAGTGAAGCCCCACAAAACCAGGTAAGCAGAACTCTGTGACCTTGGACTCCAGGCTCAATGGGACCCGGGAACAGAGTTCCTCTGCCTGCTCCCACCAATCTTCAGAGACCCAAGGATTAAAGCCAGAAACCCCACCCTACCCTGCTCTGTCTGCTTCCACCAATCTCCAGCAACCCAGGGATTACACACAAAAGACCCAACCTACCAGTACCAGATAAATACCTCATCGGCAGACCTCCACTACTTCCACTACCCCCACTACCCAGCCTCCACCACACTCCATGCTGCTTTCTGGACCGTATGGCCACTTTGTGGCTGCACGACACATCATAAGACACTTATACCCATCTTCTAAGATTACCGTACCATATTTGATGGGGTTCAAATATGGTTTGAACCATGGGAACTACTGCAAGGGTGATTAGAGGCTGTGCTAAAAGCCTGTATCCCTCTCAGAGAGCCTGGCAAGCTATCGAGAGTATACCACCAGCACGGCAGAGCTTGGCAAGCTATCTGTCGTGTATTTGATATGCCAAAAACATTAAATTAGAAGAGTATTGGGTGAATACTTTTTTCCATTTCATAGGCAGGTACATTTCTTTTAAATGTATAAGCATTAAGTAAGAAATCAAAATAAGTGTTTTATACTATATTTAATTTGATTATTTAATACTAGTGATTATTATCAAGTAAATGAACAGAAGGAAAATTTATAAGTAAAATAATTTTAAAGTAAACACAATTGTTCAAGATGGACATATTGATGAGTGTGCTGTGGTGGTTTAATCATCATGAATCAAAATAAAATTATTCATTAAATATGATGTGTAAGGATGTAATACGCAAACTAGAAAATAGATTGAATTTGAGGTGCATGCTATAAGATATGTGAATAAAATAATAATTTCCAGATTTCAAGTCTGATTAACTGAGAGTGTGAAGGTAGCTTCACGATTATTAAAAAGATGCTCTTTATCATAAAAATATTTTGGAGATAAACTTCAATATATGTCTAGTTGTTAACTTGATATATAAGTATAAATATGATGAGGTGCTTAATCACAAACCTTTCTTAAAACACATAAGGATGAAAATTAAATGTATACTTGCAATATGTGAAATAGAAGACTAACTTTTTAACTCTACACTCCACACAAATTGATAATATTTGCATTATGATACACATAAAAGTAATATATGAACTTGTTGTAGAAAAAAATTTTTCTTTATATACATAACCCAATAAGTGTATCACTAGCAAATCACATTTTAGTTGATAAATAAACATAAATAACATAATATTTGGTACATAATTTTAAAAGAAGAAATCGGTATATAATTTGGGATATAATTTCCAAAGTATTAATAATGTAATGTCAAAAAACTTTAATATCTTTAGAAACAAAAAATGCACAGCAAGGTTATCTATTTTCATACACATAACTTTATATGGGAATCAATATACTTAGTATAATACTCTTTGTATATAAATGAGTCTATGTGACATTTATTCCAGATCTTATTTTATTATTTTGAATAATGCGGCTATGTTTATATAAGCAACTATTCAGATGTGAAATGTGTGATATGTTTTTAGTCTATCACCAGTTTTGATTAAATTGTATTTAAAATATTTTTTATTTATCCTAATTCTCCATTCCTAATCCTAACATAAAATTTATACATAATCTGTAACTTTGTGTATGGATAATTTTATGATTTTCAAAAATCTTTTTTATTTAAAAGTTTTTAATTTAATCTACAATTCATTCTAGAATATTTCAAAACGCTCATAATTCACAAATAATTCATTATTATTCATGACAATAGATGTTGTATAAGGGGGAGACCTAAAATGTAAATGCCATTTGTTCATACACGAGTGAAGCCCCACAGAACCAGGTAAGCAGAACTCTGAGACCTTGGACTCCAGACTCAATGGACCCGGGAACAGAGATACTCTGCCTGCTCCCATCAACCACAGGTGACCAAGGGGTTAAAACCAGGAGCCCCACCCTTCCCTGCTGTGTCTGCTTCCACCAACCTGCCAATAACCCGGGGATTACACACAGAAGACCCACCCTACTGGTACCAGATAAATACCTCACCAGCAGACCTCCACTAACTCCCTACATCTACTACTCAGCCACTGCCAAGCTCCAGGACGCTTAATACCCATTTTCCAGGAATTCCGCACCATATTTGGTAGTGTTCATATATGATTTGAACCATGGGAACACCTGCAAGGGCTATTAGAGGCTGCCTTAAAAGCCTCTATCCCTCTCGGAGAGCCTGGAAAGTACCGAGAGTATCCCACCTGCAAGACAGAGCCTGGCAAGCTATCCGTGGGGTATTCAATATGCCAAAACCAGTACAATGGGTCTCCCTGACACTGAAAGAGCCACCAATACGGCAGCGTTAAGAAGGATGAGGAAGGAGAGGCTGATAAAATCTCAAGGCCGAGCTAGGCTGCCAAAACAAAGAAAGACAAAAATGACTGTCTGTACTTTCAATGCATGTATGCTGGCATCAGATGCATCCATTGACGACCTGATGGTACAAGCAAGAAAGATCAAGTATGATATCATTGGTCTGACTGAGACAAGAAGGCATCAATCACATCATGCAGTTTTCAACACTAGAGATGAACTCTTCCTGAGAACAAGTGACAAAAGAGGCGTCGGTGGTGTCGGTGTACTTGTCAACACGAACTTGTCTATAAGCATTGATTCATTCGAATGCCTAACAACCAGAATTGGACGATTACACTTGAATAGATGTGGCTCACTGCCCGCAGTTTCTATCTTGGTTGTCTACGCACCAACATCCAAATATGATGAAAGAGAAATTGAGAAGTTCCACATGGAGCTGGAGAAGTTCTATAAAGAAGATTACACCTTCTACAAGATCATTGTCAGTGATTTTAATGCCAAGATAGGACCGAGAAGATCAGCCGAAGAATTTCACATCGGGACCCATGGCCTAGAATGGAACGGACAGTGTGAGAGACTGTCTGAGTTCATCGTGTCGACCAAGACCAGCAAGGTAAGTCACAGTTCCAGAAGGCTGAATCTAAATTTTGGACATTGGAGTCTCCCGGTGGAAGGTTCCACAACAAAATTGACCACATCTTATTCAATTGACGGTTTTGCCTGACCGATGTTGCTGTTGTTCCAAGATTCCAAATGGGATCTGACCACTGTCTCTTTGTGCAAATTTCTACTTCACGGAGCGGGGAGAAAGGGCTGCAAAGTTTAAGATGAGAACTCCCAGAACGACCACCAACTGGGAGCTCTTTGGCACTATTGCAGCAACATGGGAAGATACCATCGTTGACAACATTGACGAGTAATATGATCGACTGGTTCAGCCCCACCTCCATGACTGTTCAAGGAAGGCCAAGAAAGAGATAGCCCCCCCCCCCCCCAAAAAAAAAGCCTGTCTTTGAAAACACTTGAGCTTATTACCCAACATGGCTTGGCACAAGCCTCAGGAAACTGCACGCAAATGTCTGAGCTCCCAAAGCAGTGCAGAGAAGCAATAAAGGAAGACCTCAAAGAGAGAAGAGTAGCAGTGCTGGCAGATGCGGCAGAATGCAATAGAAAAATGTAATAATGTTATGAGTTGTTCAACTTTCTAACAATTATAAAGAATAAATGATAACACAGCGGTAGGACGTTTGCCTTACAAGCGGCCAACATGGCTGACCCAGTTCGATTTTTCTGCCCCTCTTGGAGAGCCTGGCAAGCTACCAAGAGTATCTCGCCTGCACGGCAGAGCCTGGCAAGCTACCCATGATGCATTCGATATGCCAAACACAGTAACAACAAGTCTCATGATGGAGATGTTACTGGGCCCACTCGAGCAAATCGATGAACAACAGGAGGGGGCGTGAATAAAAAATAGAGGGAGTAGGAGGAATGAGTACAGTGGTCTTTTGGATATTGGGAGTTCTGAGTACTATACACAGTATAGAGTAAAATTCCCAAAATCCTGTAACTACGCACTAATAAGAAATAAGTTAAAGCTCTGAGAAAATAAAAAATATATGTAGCCATCAAGGAAAGCAACAAAAAATGACTAAGTAATACAAATATATGAAAAAATTTTCCTTTTACCAATTCTCTCTTGCAAGTTAAATTGACTAATCTATATCTGCTCTTTGTTTTCTTTGATGAAATAAGGGTAAAACTTAGCTAGTTACTAAAGAGACACCACCTGCAAAAAATTACTCAATAAACAAAATGATGCTATGAGTAGATATCTAACACAAAACAGTGAAGAGCAAACTGATTCATTTTGAGATTAATTGCTCATTAGTATTTATTAAGTATACTTTTAGCAAAACATATTGTAACTCAATTTAAGTCTTCCTTCAGAAAATGAAAACTACAGAGAACATAGTGATACATATAAATTTAAAAATAATAGAGGAACAAAAAGCACAGAAAATTGCTATGACTAGAAATTCAGAGAAGTTAATGGATATTTCTCTTTTGCAAGTAATTTCTCTTTTTATATGAATACTTGAAAATTCTCTTTTTTAAGTAATTTTCTATGACTTTACTAAAAATATAATTCCTTACACAGGAATCTTCTCAATTATTAGAAGGGATTAGTTATGCATACATAAAGAAAATAGAGTTATAGTGATCATGCAAGCAGGAAGCTGCATAGTTTACAGTGAAACTGGTAATGTATATTGGGAAGAACATTGTCTCGGCCAGTCAGACATATGAAGAACTTGAATTTTATTAGTTGCTTTCACTAGTTTGTAAAATAAGACTTGGATTTCCAGAGTAAAAACTCTCACATTTCTGTGGATTAGTTTTAGTTTATACTTAACTACAATTTTATGTAATATCCATATATTATTGGGGAGGTATTCACATTATAAAGCTACAAATGAGTAATGAAGGTTGTGGAAGGAAATCAGGAGAGAGTAGTACTTCGACACAGAACCTAACACACAGCAATGAAAGTCCAGAGTTAATTCATAGTTGCTGTATTTCCATACTAAGCCTTATAAGTAATATATGACTTGTAATATATTTCTTCTGGACACTTAACACTCTTGTCCCAGCATTCAGCATTTCAATAATTATATCTAATTTTGGATATTCAGAAGTCTTTTTACTTTTAATATGTGCCAGGAACTTAGGTGCAATATTTCTAGTTTCTATTTATGCCCAAAGACAGAGAGAGAGAGAGAGAGACAGAGACAGAGACAGAGACAGAGACAGAGAGACAGAGAGAGAACTAGTCTTCAATTGGAAGCTTACCATGGGGGATAGGGTTTAAAGGGGTGACTAGGATGAGGGGTGAATGGTGGAGGGAAGTAAATACGCTGGTGGAAGGAAAGGTGCTTGAATTTTTTCTGAATGAAACTCTACCATTAACAATATTTCAAATTACAATTCTCCTAATCCTGAAAGAGCATTGAAATGGCTCTTTTAAAATCTCAGGGCTAGGAAGAAGGAGACGTTACTGATGCCTGCTCGAGGAAATCGATGAACAACAGGATGATCATGATCGTGGCAATTCTAATATAAAATAATTTTTAAAGAATGATTTTTATTTGTCAGGCTACTCTGATAATAAAATGTTATAAAAGCAATACCCATGACATGCTCTTGATGATTTTAGAGTGCATGTGTGTTTTCTAATAAGAAGAAATATATAATTTACCATTTTTCACAGCCTGCACAGTTTGTTTCTTCTACTATCAGTTTCTCTGGTTGTTATTAGTTCAGTTATTGCCCTTTGGACATGAAATGATGTGGCTAAAATATTTGTACCTAGTAAAAGGATATTTTGCCTGGAAAAATAATCTTTAAAATTTACTACATATTGATTTGCCTTCTTTTAAAATAGGTAATAATACTTGACTAACTTGCATGGCCTCTAGGCTTCTTTGACTTTACCAAGTTCTTTAAAGCACTTGAATGCAAAAAGAAATTGAAATCCAGGACATTATTACTGTTGTTATGTAGAAAAATGATATTAAAATACAACTGTGTCTTTACACTTCCCCTGGGCCATTGTCCTTTATGTTTTCACTTTATTCATTCTTCTCTGTGTTATACTGCCTTGAATATCAATTTCATAAGAGATCAAAGGCTACTAAGCATAATGTGTGTGCTTGAAACACCCCCTGTAAGGCAAGAATTAGTTAAGCTTTTTGGTCTCCACCTCCTAAATTTATATAAAGGTCTATGCCTTTAGAAAGTATATTTTATTTTCATGTAAGTATGACATACTTGGCACTTGTACAACTACATGGAGATACTGAATGTGTTGGAAAGATAAAATATGTTAGCTTAAAATCTAATTTTTCACATGAATTACTTGCCTTAGTGGAATGGATGGTGCTTTCTTAAACCATGCATGACAGAATTTTATTTTTTCTTTTCAGCCATTTACGATAAATGTTTTGTCTTGTAATGGTTTTAATGCCAGAATCTTTTAGGTTTAAAAGAGACAGGCATTAAAAAAATACATCTGAGGAGAGAAAGTTTATGGATGTACATACTGTAGGTTATTTTGACCCATATTTTGTAGAGATAGTACATGACATTTTGTTATTCCCCTGGTTTGTCTCAGAGCAATGGGCCCTGATTACATGGATCAAAGTGATAAGCTTTTGTGTAAAATCAGTTGTCATGTATCTCGGGTAAGGACAGAAATCTCTTCAGCCTCCTGAGACTTTCCAATGATGTTAAAATGTGCTATAGTTGTCAGAGCATGTATACAAATTAGTTAGGGAAAGAAAAGCATGAGAAATATGTGCTAAAAGCCATGTGGTGAAAGACATGTTTTAACATTTAACACATTTAGCAATTGAGTGTTATACATTTCATAAACTTCAGGGGAATTAAATAGTGAGACTTATAATAAACTTACAAAGTCTTATTATTTAGAATTAAATTTACTATTATGTATTCAATAATATGAAATCTGAAAAAAAGATTAAAAAATCTTTTAAAAGATGAGAGGCGATTACTATATTAACATTACTTTTCTCTTCATTACATCAATATAATTTAAAATGTTTAAACAAGTTACAAAATCATACAAAGCTTTCTAGTAATTTTCTACTCCTAATCTTAACAGTTTATAATATTGAATAATAAATTGCAGAGATAATGTTCACTTACTCTTAAATGTTTCTATATGTATTTTCTAAACACCACATCAATCATTCTCATCATACATTTCAAGAAATTAAACTTGATGTGAAAAGGTTGTGTAATATGTAGACATTATTTAGATTTTATCAATCCTCTTAAAAATGCTCTTTAGATCAAATAAAAAAACCAGGATTCTATCTTGCAGTTAAATCTGGAATTATTTCTCATTTTTAATTAGATGTTCGGGCTGGAGCTATAGCACAGCAGGTAGGGCGTTCGCCTTACAAGCGGCCAACATGGCCGACCCGAGTTCGATTCCTCCGCCCCTCTCGGAGAGCCCGGCAAGCTACCGAGAGTATTCGATATGCCAGACACAGTAACAACAAAGTCTCCAATGGAGACGTTACTGGGCCCGCTCGAGCAAATCGACGATCAACGGGAGGGCCTTTACCTTTACCTTTACCAGTTAGATGTTATGGCACAATATTTATCAACATGCACAGGTCACATCTTTGTACAGTGTCTATCAATTTGGGTTTGATGTTTTACCATGATTCAATTTACAACACATAGTTTTGGCAGATATACTTAGTAACAGTATAGATCTCTAAGATCACTCTTCCGAGGAGGTATGTGAGGCTGATTTGTGCCGATGCTGGTAATGCTACCTCAGATTATTAATAAAGCAAGAGTTTCCTTCATTCTCATAAAATTTGCTTATAAGTGGATGGACACAGAGAGCAATATGCTAAGTGAAATGAGTCAGAAAGAGAGGGACAGATATAAAAGGACTGCACTCATTTGTGGAGTATAAGACAACATAACATGAGACTAACACCCAAGGACAGTAGATACAAGGGCCAGGTAGATTACTCCATAGCTGGAAGCCTGCCTCATGAGCTGGAGGTGGCAGGAAAGGGGGAGAGAAGTCAGCAGGAATAGGGAAGGGATCACTATGAAAAAAGATGGCTGGAGGATTCAGTTGGGATGGGAGATGTGTGCAGAAAGTGGATAAAGGACCAAACATGATAACCTCTCAGTGTTTGCATTGCAAACCATAATGCCCCAAAGTAGAGAGACATTATGGGGAATCATGTCTGCCATGGAGGCAGGGGGAGGGTGGGAAAGGGGAGTATACCAGGGATATTGGTGGTGGGGAATGTGCACTGGTGGAGGGATGGGTGTTTGATCATTGTATGATTGCAACTCAAGCATGAAAGCTTGTAACTATCTCAGTGGTGATTCAGTAAGATTAAAAAAAAAGTATGATAAAAGCAACTGCTCAGCACTCAGTGTCCTGTGTTAGCTATTAGAAGCATTTAAACTCTGGTCAAGTTAAAAATGATTAGTATAATTTGGTAGGAATTTATATTTTAATCTGAATGTGGGAAAGAGGCACACTTAATATCTGGTCCAACTCATATATTTGGAATATCCTATGCCCTGAGAATTCAAGCTGAAATCTGTGCATTGAACATAGTCTTTTAAATAAATTCTTTTTGTATGTTTAGTCTGACCTGCTATATTTTATCAAATCATGTAATTCTCACCCCTGACTGATGCTAATGTGCTGTCATGACTCATGCTAATGATTTTAAAATCAAGAAAAATTATACACACAATACTTCCCTCACTTTGGCAACTTACCACTTCAATAAAAGGGAAATATTTAAACATTTTTGTAACATTATCATTTTATTTTATAAAATACCTGGACCCAGGACAATAGTAGGGAGTTTCTATTGTGTGCAGTTGAGCTGAGTTTAACTTAAAGATCTCTGTATGGTTTTCTTAGCCCCACCAAGTGTAGAGGCAGGAATAAGCCCTGAACACTGCTGGGTGTTGTGCAGAACTACCAGCCCCCACACCAAAAATTTTAAAACAGTGTTAAAATATATTGTTTCAGAACAAGTAAAACTTAGAACGTTAAAAATGTGAATGTGGGATATATAACCTTTGTATTTTGAGCGCCAACAATTTAGAGAAATGTGTTGTATTCTCTGGGCTAGAGTGATAGCACAGCAGTAGGGCATTTGCCTTGCACGCAGACAGCCCGGTAGAGCTAGGTTCAATTCCTCCGCCCCTCTCAGAGAGCCAAGCAAGCTATGGAGAGTATCTCACCCCCACGGCAAAGCCTGGCAAGCTACCTGTGACATATTCAATATGTCAAACACAGTAACAAGTCTAAAATGGAGACATTACTGGGCGCGCTCGAGCAAATCGATGAACAACGGGAGGCCAGTGACAGTGACAGTGTTTCATTCTCTAGAAATTATTTTATTTCAAAAATATGATAAATTAAAAACACCAATTTTAAGGTAAAGGTATATACATGATGACTTTTCAGTACTTTATTTCAAATCTAAATGCCCATAAGGAAAGAGGGGAGAGAGAGAGAGAGAGAGAGAGAGAGAGAGAGAGAGAGAGAGAGAGAGAGAGACAGAGACAGAGACAGAGACAGAGACAGACAGAGAGAGAAAATACCTGCCACACAGGCAGGTACAAGGTAGGGGTGGGGCAAGAAGAAAGCTGAGGACATTGGTTGGAAATGTGCAATGGAGAAGAGCTGGGTTTGGGAACATTATATAACTAAAACTCAGCCATGAACAACCTTGTAACTGTGTTTCAATTAAAAACAATTTAAAATTTAAAACACCACTTTTTAGTTTAGGTAATGTGATATTTTATTTTATTATAGTTAATTTGAATACGAGTTACATTTTTCTTGAGATTATATGCTGTTAATAAATAAATGGTGCACAGTCAACATATTGTTATTTTCTCATGGATTTCTCTAAAATAAAATAACAGTTCTCATTTATAACATGCAGGTGGAGAAGTTAATTTAAATTTTTTCAAAATGGTATAATTTTACACATACATTATTCAATGTTCACTTAAGTGATAAGTGAAGTTTCCTATTCTCTTTCTTCTACCAGAACCAGGAATGTATTTTATATGACTGTTTATCACAATTTTTGAAACAATTTATGATGCAAAAAGCAAACTTCAATCATTGTAAATTGAAATAGATAAATTAACTCTAGGAGTACTAAAACAGCATAAAGCAGTATATTTAAGAATAAATATATGGAACAGAGCGGTAGTACGGTTGTTAAGGTTTTAGCATTTTATATGTCCAAACCCAATTTCCCCAGGCACTGCCAAGAGAGGTCTTTTTTGCACAGAGTCAGGATTAATCCGAGTATGCTCTCAATCAAAGCAAAAAAGAAAGTGAGTAAATAAATAAAGCTATATTTGTTGCAAATAAGTCAAAAAATCAAATTCTGGAACAGAACATAATAGGCACAATGTTTAATTATAGCCATTCAAAGGCTGATAAAATTTTGGAATCAGAAAGTGTCGAGTTAGAACATATAACATGCACTAAGGTTGAGGGAATATAAGGGCTAGAGCGGAAAAAACTTGAATACTAGGTCATATTATAAAGATGTTCAAGGAACTGATTCTGGGAACATTGAAAATTTGTATAAAAGTGGTGAAACCATTTGGCTTAAGTCAGTGATGATTTGTTGTTATGTTACCTTAATCCAACAACTTCTATTTCCAGTGATTTGAAAGGAAAGAGATCAATAATATTTGTAAAAAACATACTGAACACTTCTACCAACTTCAAATTACATACGAGGCTGCCAAGACATCAGATAATTTTCACATTAACTAAAATGAAATTATTTTAAAAAATAGAAATAATATACATTAAAAATTAAAATAACTCTTCAGTTAAGGAATGTATCACCAACTACACATTTCCTTAACTAGTTTGAAGAGGAATTAAATAATCCAGTACATTTCAGATAAATTTTGGCTCAGTAAGCATTGGCACTATTGAGTTAGTAGTAATATTTAACTATAAATACCATCATAACCAAGTAAAAATATTACTATAATAAGATTTTGTAATATAATTATACAATTTGTATTATAGTAAAGAAACTTTTGTGATGTTAAGAAAAATGTATGTGAAATAATAAACAAGTGTTTAACCTTTAACTTTCAAATTACACACTGCTTTTATAAGAAAAAGACTGTCACCTTGAATTTTAATACATTAAAACATAACTATTAAAATACACATATATATGCTTTGGGACCAGAGTGATAGTCCAGCTACTAAGGCCCTTTATGCAGCACGCGAATTCTATCCCTGGCAACACCTATGGTCTTTCAAGCCCACCAAAAGTGATTATTGAGCCCAGAGCCAGGAGTAAGTGTGAAGATTTATGAATATTCCCCCAAATAAAACTAACAAAAAATGTCCACTCTTTAATAATAATAAATCAATTCTTCAAGTAGTGCAGTATTACTGTTACCAACTGAAAGTTCAGGTATTTAAAGTTTACAGAACTCTGAAGCTTTTTTCTTTTTTGTATGTTTGGGCCACCTCTGTTTGTGCTCAGGGATCATTCCTTGATCTGTGCTAAGGAATAACTCATGGCAGACTAAGGGGACCATATTTGGTGTCAGCCATTCAACCAGGTTGTCCTCCTACAAGGTAAGCACCCAATCTATTTTATGTATTCTAGTTTATATAACCTATTTTATGTAATGTTACTGAGTAGTCCTTCTTTGCATAAGCAAAATACTAACTTTCTCCATAGTCTTGCTTTAAACATTAAATTAAATTACTCTGATCTTACCAAAGCAAAAGTGTAGCACTGTAGCACCATCCTCATCCTCCCATTTTTCATTGATTTACATGAGTGGGCACCAGTAAAGTCTCACAGCAAATTGTGAGACTTGTTGTTTCTGTTTTTGGCATATAGAATATGTCAGGGGTAGCTTACCAGGCTTTTCCAGGTGGGCGGGATACTCTCGATAGTTTGCCGGGCTCTCTGAGTGGAACGAATGACCTTCCCGCTGTGCTATTGCTCCAGCCCAAGCAAAAGTAGTATAAGTAAAAAAGTAAAATTAGTAATAGTAGCAAAATATTCAAGAACCAATAGCCTGTAGACGGACAGGTCTTTTCCCCACATGCCCTTGAATCTTTCTTCAGAACTACCAAATATCAGAATTTGTATCCTGTTTACATTTCCCTCCATAATAATTGGTAGTTTGTCATAATTTCTTTGCTTGCTTGGAGGCATTATTCTAACTCACTACATTCTGTGTGTACGAAGAATCCTCACTCATCAAGGCTGTCAATTTTGCCACTTCTCCTTTTAGTTAGTCTTGTTAGTTAGTCTCCTTATGCTTTTACTTACTTAAGAGATGTCACTCATTCACCAGATGCACTGACATATACTTGACTGACGTGTAAATTTATTCACAGGAAAGAAAAGAACATTTTTGTTCTGACATTTTATTTTTATCTCTATTTGCCATCTTTATTTGACAGATTATAAAGCCATATTCATATTAAAAAGAAGCTTTAAATAAAAAAACAATTTGCCATATCAATATTGTCTTCCCACCTCTTTTATTTCTGTGGCCTTAGAAGCCTTGCTGAAAATAACTCCTCTTAGATGTGGAGACAGTAATTCAGGTTATGGTTATACCCACATTTTTAACATTATTTTTTTCTGGTTTTAATGTGCACAGGGGGAAATATATAATCTTTCATTATTATGAAGACAAGACTATTGGAATATATTCTATCTGCCCTTTACTGAAATGTCTGAAGTGATTATAAACTATGGCCAATAGAAAATATGAGTGAAATTCAATATTGTCAAAAATAATCAAGAAAATATATGTATTATGCATTATATTAGAATATATATGTTAACTATTTTTACATGATAGTGAAAGGAAGGGAAAAGTCTATACTAAAATCATTTTTTCTAAACTTTTAATGCTTTGGGTATTGAAATCTAACAGTACTTTTTAAAATGGCTTTGGAAAATATATGCATTGGCTGGAGCAATAGCACAGCTATAGGGTATTTGCGTTGTGCACTGCTGGCCTGGCCAAGCCAGGTTCAATTCCTCCGCCCCTCTCGGAGAGCCCAGCAAGCTACCGAGAGTATCTCGCCCGCATGGCAAAGCCTGGCAAGCTCCCCGTGATGTATTCAATATGCGAAACACAGTAACAAGAAGTCTCACAATGGATACGTTACTGGGGCCCCTTGAGCAAATGCATTAGATTGATATATATTTTATGTAATTATCATTTTATATGTATTTGGGCAAAATTTTAATATTATGCTCAGTGTTCCAGTGGAACATTTGATATCTGCGCTTGAACTCAGGTCTCTTACACAAACTAACCACTGAGTCTTATCTATGTTTCCAGTGAGTATCATTTTTTTCGGGGACAAAGGGACACAGCCTGACATACTAATAGAATAAATTCAGACTAAATGTTTAAAAAAATGAACCGTACCCATGTTTCCTGAGTACATTTCTAGTAAAGTAAATAGGTACATGTAGCCTTCTAATCCTGGACATTAGCAATAATATGAATATCTCTCAGATGATGTTCATAACACCATACTCCATTATATTGTTTTATCCCATGAAGAAAAATGGTCAAATAATTCTCAAAAGCTATAATTTCTCTAACTGCAATCACATTGTTTTTTTTTTTCTAAATGCTTTTGGGAATATCATGTCCATATTATAATTTATGTGAATTAATGACCCTCTTCTATCTTGACGTAGGCAGACTCTTAATTTTTGTTTGGCAAATCAAAATGATTCACTAATTTTTTATGGAATATTTACTGAGGAGTCATATTCATTTATATCTTTTAAAATGTGTGTTTCATAGACTAGAATCAGAAAAGCTTTAGATGCCAGAAAGATGGTACATTGGGACCCTTCCCTTTCCTTACACATGGTCAACCAGTGTTCAATCCCTGGCATTCTTTATGCCTCCAGATTCTCTCCAAGATTCCTGAATGCAAGACCAGGTATAAATCCTGAGTGTTCCCTCTCTCTCTGTCAAGACTTACTGAAAATCTCCATTTTTGAAAAATAAAAAAAACATGTAAGAACTAAGATAAGGCAAAGTTTGAAATTAGAATAGAAAAATGAGTATTTTCTTCTACATGGCAAGAAGGATAAAATCCAATGTTTTTCTTAGTATGTTAACGTCTGGTTATTGCTGGCTCATAAAACTCACTTAATAATTGCTAAATAAATGTGTTTAAATGAGAGGGCACATAAGACCTCCTTCCTTCTTGTGATATTCGATGATAACACATTTTGTTGTAGTACTGATCGCCAGTAGTACAATAGGTTGCAGTATAAAAACACATTTGGTTATGGTGTTATTCTGGTCACACAAACATGTAGAGCACTTGATCTAGGGAGGCTGTCTGGGATTGACTGTATGATCCCATCAATGTCAAACCAAACAGTTTTCCAGTGGTGAATTACTGTTAAACCTATGCAAGAGACATTAGTTTATTACTTCCAATGAATATTTTCAAAACCATAAAAATCTATGCTTTTTGAGAGCCTTCCTTTCTTGAATAATCTTTTAAAAACTTTAAAATTTACTGTCCTAGAAACATCTCATTCATGTTTTAATATTATGGTTGACTTTTAAAAAAAAAAGAAAAAACATCAGGTATAAAACAAGCAGAGCAGGGTGATTATTTTTATATTTAGAGAGCGCAAATAAAAACATTTACATGAGACAATGAAGGTATACTAGGAATTACACACAAAGTTAGCTTTTCTGAGTCTGTGGTGGTAAATAATTTGACTGTCAGGTTTTAATTGAACTATTTCATTTATTTTACTTGGGGAGGCAATGTTATAACTACTATTGAAATATTTTTTGAAACTTTAAAAAGCTTATTTTTAAATTACCTCATTAACTACTCACCCTAATGTGTTTTTTGGACAATGTGGTTACTGGGCATGGTTAGAAGAAGTTTTGTGGTGTGATGTACTAGCTGGATTTTATATATAGAATACTGAAAAAATAATTTATTTTATGTTGAAGTTATTGTTTTATTTTTTGGGGGATATACTTGTAGATGTTTAGGTGTTACTCATTCCGTTGTGATCAGGGGTCACTTCTGATAGTGCTTGGAGGCCATTTGTGGTCCCAGGGATTGAACTGGGTTGGCCACATGCAAAGCAAATACCTAAACTCCTCTCTTTGTCCCTAAACATGTTTTTTGCAAGAAATATAAGTCAAATATCTCAGTACTATATTATAAAGCAAGATGTCAGTTAAATAATACTTTCTCAGAAAACCTGACTAGAAAAAATATGTAAATTCTTCTCGGGATAGCTAGGTAACACCTGTTCATAGCTATTTACTGCTTTTCTATTCCAAAGTGCCTTGACTAAAATCATTTCAGAGTGACCCATATCTTCATATATTTACCTTTGGAAAGCCTTAGTTCCTTAATCAACAATGGTTTGGTAATATTTGATCACCATGATTTTATTTTATTTTTTTGTTTTGGGTCACACCCTGCAATGTTCAGGAGTTACTCCTGGCTCTGCACTCAGGAATTTCTCCTGGTTGTGCTCGGGAGACCATATGGGATGCTAGCAATCGAACCTGGGTTGGCCGCATGCAAGGCAAACGCCCTACCCGCTGTGCTACCTCTCCAGCCCCTGATCACCATGATTTTAGCTTCAACATTTTATTTAAAAATTTCTACATCAGTTCTTTCTCAGGTGTAGGGTAACACTGTTTCTGTCCTTCCTGCATAGCCTCAGGTAATTTAGGGTTATTGGCTTGCTCCCATCACAGTACTCCCATTTTTCTGTGTTTAGTTGTAACTTCTTTCTTTGTGCTCTGTTGACTTGTAAATATTGTTTTTCTCTTCTCCCTAAGTATAGTTTATTCAGAGAAATGTCCTTTTTTTATGGACACAAGAAGCCAGTATATGTTATGCTTTTTAATGTGACTCTCAGTGGTATTTTCCTCCTGGGTAGCTGTTCTCTCACCTAAGCCTCAGCTGCCTTTATGTCCTAGTGCCCCCAAAAGCAGGGTTCCAATGAGGGACTGAATGGAACCAGGGCAAATGGTAAGCTATGTGCTATCCTGGCATCGAGATGGGTCTGGCCAAAGCGCCATATAATGCTTAACTATAAGTTAAGAGATTGGTTGTGGACAAATGCTATCATGATCCAAAAAGTAATGACTAGATTTGAACTCTGCTATGGTTAGGAAAGATTAGTCTGGCCTGAGCTCTGTAGTCTGAGTCTGTGGCAAGATGTTTCCAGGAGAGCTGCCCTACAAGCCTCAATGTTATCTCTTACTATGTCCATACAAAAATAACTAGTATTAAGATGTTGATAGAGTTATTGGACTGAGGAAAGGAGAAAAACGCCTTAAGAGGTATTTTGCCCTTTGGCAGTCAGAAAGGGCTTTGGAATATCTTTTAGGTGGTGTTCCCTTTGAACTTGGTGGGCCCTCAGGAAGGACTTTCTTGTGTTGATATGGCTACCAGACTGGGTGCAGTGTGGGCCCAAAGTGCTGGGGAGTTGGAGAGGCAAGAGAGCTGGGGAGAAAGAGCAGAGTAGCAAGATGGAGTGTGGAGAGACGAGCAAGAGGGACTGAGAGAGAAGGATGTAGAAGAAGAATGCAGGAACAGGAACGTAGAGAGAAAGAGAGAGAGAGAACCCAAGCTGTGAGATGGAGGGGAGAGACAAGCGGGAGAGATAGGAAGAGACGGGAATGAGAGGCAGTGTGAGACTAAAACAGGAGGCACAGAGAGAATGGGGCAGGTGCGTGGGGAGAATAGAATAAACAGCATCTGATCAATCCACTGGCTTGGCCCTCGTTTCGTGCACCGTCTGCCCCATGACCCCGGTCACCCTGGCTGTGGGAGCCACCTGGGCCCACCCTGAATGCAAGTGGCTTGAGGAAGAGCCGTCGCACATTTATACACCTAATGAAGTTCAGAAGAGTCAGGACTCACAAAAGCTCACAAGAGGTGGGGTATGGTGTGAATTGTTCTGACCTCCACCACATTTCCCAGGCATGTCATTCTGTATTCTCAGAAATAAAAGCTCAGAAGGAGCTAACAGTAAAGCTATATAATAATTAATAATATCTAGGAACTGTGAGGAAGAAGAGGGAAAGAGACAGACAGACAAAGAGAGAGAGAGAGAGAGACAGACAGACAGACAGACAGACAGACAGACACAGGAACATAAACAGAAAGTAAAGATGGGGAACATGTTTTAGAGTAAAGGCATGTATCAAAACAAATGCGAGCATCATCGAGTAATTGTATCACGCACCTTTATTCCCAAATTCTGAGGCAGGTAATTCCTAGGAATGAAGTACACAGCATTAAGTTAAAGGAGAAAAGAATACTGATAGTAGTGGGTTAGGTGCAATTTCTAAGAAATGCTTGCCATAAAGTTAAAAGAAATAGAAGGAAACCCAGATAAATGGATATGGTAGATTCCCAAGACAAGATGGAGTATACCCTTTGATTCTTCAAAGCTCGTTTTTTCCCCCCCAACTTACCCTTCTTTGCAGTCAAGGGAGGTAAGATGAATTTCCTTCAGGGACTTGAACTGACTTTGATTTTTTGAAATCAAACTGAAATTCATTGCCAAGGTCCCCCCCTTCCTACTTGCCTGCTTCAGTTCAACTACTCAATATGTGATGTTATTCTCCTGCCCCCGCACCTGGCTGTCCTTGCCGGGGCCCCTTGGAGGGGAGCTTGAGTTTCCCTTCCCACCCCGACCAGGGATCCGGCAGCCGAAGACCTCCAGAACCAGCCACCACCATGCTGAGACCACTCTCCACACGCATGAAGGTATCATCAGAGGAACAAAGGCATGTGGGTCCCGGGGCTGAGATCTCCAAGCCTGCTCGGATTGGGGCTGAGCATCCTCCACCCAGATCCTCCAAATTCCAGTAGGCAGGGGCCACACCCACCAACTGACCCCCTGGCACCGTGTAATCCCATCAACGACCAAGACCCAGAGACTATAAAACCCAGCTTCTGGAAGCGCTCGGCCACATTTGCGGCTTTGCGACATCTTATTATCTCATTCTTACTTTGGACAAACTGGCAGGCTACCGAATGTAACCTGCCCACACGGCAGAGTCTGGCAAACTCCCCGTGGCATACCCAATATGCCAAATACCAGTAACAATGATGGGTCTCATTCTCCTAACCCTGAAAGAGCCTTGAATATGGCACTTTAAAAAAAAAAAATCTCAGGGCTTGGACAAAGGAGACTTTACTGGGGCCTGCTCGAGGCAATCGATGAACAATAGGATGATTGTGATCATGATCGTGATGCATTTTTTACCAACTCATAATTAAAAAGTATTTTCAGAAATTCATTTTCAGTGTTTCACATTATAAGGTATACTCAACACTGTTAGATTTTCAACAAACTAAAAAATTCAGAAATTATTTTTTAGAAGAAATAAGTGAACAATAGTTAACTCCAAGCAAAACATAAAATGTCTTCAACCAATATCTCAAGCTATGAGAACATTGGAAAATACTTTCATTATATTATTTTCAGAAAGTTGGCATATGGATTGTATAGTTACACCACACGTACACTTTCATTTTATATTTTATAGGTCCCAGATATCTATAGATTATTTTTAAAAAAATCTTTCAGAAAACATTATTCTTGCAGAGGAAGGATGTTGCCAAGTATTGTGTTCCTATCTGCAGCAATTGCCTGAGGCTGCTCATTAAATCACAAATATATAAACTGCAAACTCCCATGATAAAAAGCTAGTATTTAATTTTTATTTTGGTTTTTGTTTTGGGGGCAAACATGACAGTGATCAGAGTCTTTCCTGGCTCTGTGCTTGGTGGGGCACTAGGGGAGTCCATAAGTACTGCCAGGTAGAAAGCCCAGGTTGACTTCATTAAGGCAAGTGATCTCTTCCCCTGTTGTACTACTTCTCTAGCCCCTGAAATGATATTGTTTTAAGGAATATAGTCACTTTTCTTGAAGGATAACATGTAAAAATAAAATCGAGCTAGCTTTTCCTATTCCTACGTTTGTATAAAAGCTTCTGATTTATGTCTTCTACAACTGTCTCCTGTATAATTTAGTGACAATAGATTTTCTGATCAATTACTACCTTTACATTGGTTTGATGTTTCAAATTTCTTCTTCTTCTTTTTCTTTGACCAAACCCAAAACTAGAAGGAATCAGATGAGTTTCACAATCTAGTAGCTGGAGAGTCTGTGCCTCTGTAAGGGTTTGACAAAGGATTGATACTGTCAGTCAGTTCTCTAATTAAGGAATAAAATAATGTGAGAAAAGAAGTTTCTAAATTTTTTTCTTTCAAAGTTTTCTATATGGTTTCTCGTTATAGGATGATGTGAAAGACAGAAAGAGATAATTATGAAAAAAACATTCAACCTTTTCACCCAATATTTCAAGTCTTTGGCATACAGCTGTCAGTTGAAATTCTTATGCTTATATTTGAGCCTTGAAAAAATATGTCACATGAAATCTCATTTTTTTAACTTTACAGAAAATTTTGATTTATAATTTACTTGTATTTTAACTTGATTAAAATAAAACTGTAAGTGAATTGGTCCAGCATATTAATTGGGAGCACAGTAATTTTCTTTTTACCAGCATATTGCTTTCTTTTAAAATATGGAAATTGATTTCTAGTACTTTCGTATTTGTTTTATTTAAACTATTCTGAAGAAATAGTTTTCTGTACTGCAAAAATTTAAGTTGAGATATCTAAACATTAAATTATATCTGAAAGACATTGCTGAGGATGTGATGCTACATAGTTTTATAATGTATATGATGTCAGAGGGGAATGGTCTCCCAGAGGAAACCACTAAAGGGCTCAGATCTGGTAAAATTACCACACACACATGTCCACATGAATGCTAGGGTCCTAGCATCCCCCAAAGCAACAAAATCATTGCAAGTGAGAGTTACGTGATCTATAAGCCACAGAGACTGGTTCCCAAGCCCTGGGTTTTGGGAGAACTGTGAACTCAGTCTGGAGGGTGCGATCACACTTTGCAGGAAAAGGAAAGTCAATCCTGACCCTTATCCAGGTCTCTCAGGTTTCTAAACTACTATCCCTGAAAAGATTTATCATGGGAGAAGATGAAGAGTGAAGAAAAATAGTTTAGGAACTATGATAAAATGAGAGACATAGAGAGGCAAGGAGAAAAATTGGTAACATGGGAAAAGAATATATCCCACAAGGTAAAAAAAGGAGCAAAGCATCCCAAATTGAAATTCAGGAAATTCAAAAATGGGAACCCAGGTGTCCCATATGGTCCCCAGAGAATCACAAGGAGTGCTCCTGAGCACAGAGCCAGGAGTGAAACTAGCCCACAGCCAGGTATGATCACAAAAACTAAGCAACAACATGAAATGAATTGCTTGCTTTTAGAAATTTGGTTTTATAGGTTTATCTAAAACTACCTCTGCTTGGAGCATTCTATCTAGATAAATGTGATTCCTCAGGAAAATAACTTTGCAATTTTAGTTATCTTCTTTCATATTTGTATCAATGGCCTTTCTGAGAAGAAAGACAGGTGCTTGCATTAGTAGTGAAAATAATTGAAGAAATCATGGCCTGCATTTACAAAAGGACTCCTGATTTCATGGTTTTGAATTTTAGGTTGATGGCAGAATAAATTCATGCCATTTGGGTGATGATAGAATGACTTCCTCAGATTACATTTTGGTTTTATTGCTACTTCAAACTCATTACCAAGGACCTATTATCTGTCTACCTCATAAATTCCATATATCTTGCTTTGATTAGATAGAAAATACACATTACATCATTCATTCATGGTCAAAGATGGTAATTATTTAATTTTCTAAATTTAAACTAAAAGCATTTAATATGATTTTTGCTGCTGCTTGAGGTTTGCTGATTAAATAATTATATTATAATTTAATTATAGATATATACTCAGTCTATATTATATATAATTATGTTTGACTATTATGTCATAATTTAAAATAAAATATATGACATAATTATGTGCTCTAATATTTTATAACAATTTGGATCTGTGAAAATAGTGACCAAGGGAATTTAAAAAATCACAGAAATATGGAGCTGATTTTCTACAAATATAATAAAGGGATAATTAAGAAAATATAAAAACATGGCAACATCACATAATGACTAATATAAGGAAATAAACTGAAAAATTGGAAGGATAGTAGAATATGTAGGATGAGTTAATTTATACAGCATAAAAAAAACTCATGTTTGAATAGAACATAAACCTAAGTGATACAAAAAGAAATGAAAGGTGAAAATTATTCTCTTGAAAAAGAAAATGACAGACTGAATAGGTCTGAGGTACATTCATCCACAGTATATTTAAGTCACAGACAAAAGTAGCTGGAATTTCATGAATGAGAGAGAAGAATGACAGGAACTGACATTGAAAAGGCAGGCAGGGAGCACATCAGGTGAGGTGTTTCAAGCATTGGTCTGGTGATTAGATTTTGTTGAAAGCCCAAGAGGAAGCAAGAGCTTTAAGTCAGACTTTAAATAGTTTGTGTTGGGGTTTTTCACAGTGGTGTTGGTGAGAAGCTGTGAGACTCTAAATATAGTTTAGAATTATGAAAACTTATGTAGTGACAAATATGTTCCCAACTAGGGATGGGAGATACAACATATAAAAATAATAGGCCACAAATATTTTGAGTTAGATGTTTCATATAGTATGTGGAACCACATATACTGATAATTTATTTGTTATTTATTTTGATTCTAGGTGCCCTACATTTTATCTGTAAAAGTAAGTTCTTTGAATATCTAGGTAATGATTGGTTCCATGAATTTAAAAGGGGAAGACCGGAAGAAAAAGTTAATGGGAAGAAGGTGATGAAGAAAAATAATGAGTCTATGCTGAAGATAAGTAGTTTGAAAAACTGATTAGAATCAAAATAGAAACAGTCAGAAAGTGTAATAAAGGATCTAGAATTGATGATAAACAGTATAGTTTATCAGCACACAAAGATGCTGATTAAGTTATGGAAATCCTTTACTTTAAAAAGTGGTAAGAAAGGTGGCAAAAAAGCTTGGAGACAGAAGAAGAAAACACAGATAGATATGTTTTCCCTAACATCTAGGGAAAGTGATAGACAGATGAATCCTTAGATATGGTCCAGTAAGATAAGGAGAAAATGCAGATTTCTAAGATATTTTGTAAGCAGAGGCTATTGGTGTTTTAGCAAAACAATGCGGGTGACTGCTTCAGATGGGTGGCAGGTAGTAATAGGAACTAAGTAAGAAAGGTACTAATACTAACTGTGTGTGTGATTGTACCAAGAAAAGGACAGACTATGAAATGTGTCATAGAGGAAAACAGTGGGCTATGAGATCAAGAAAAAATTGTTTTTCTTTAATTCAGATCAGAATTAAGCTTCCATGTAACTGAAAATTTATTAGTACATTCTGCTTCTTTATAGATCTTTATCTAACAGCCAAAGTTATCTTTGTAATATTATATTATTACTATCTATTATTACAATAATAGATAGTAATAATATAATAATAAATAATCTTAGGGAAAACCCAATAATTCAAAATTTGTATCATGGAAAATGTTTCTTCTCTCCCCATATTTTTTTCTTATTAGTTTTGATTTGTTTGGAGGTTCTAGCAGGGGAGCGCAGCTACTCGTATACCCTTGACCGAAGACTGGTCCGTCTCTATTCGGGGAAGGCCATCCTCTTCGACCGAGCGCGCAGCTTCGGGAGGGACGCACATGGAGCGGTGAGGGAGGAAGGGGACACCTGCCTAGCCAGCCAGATCAGCCGAATTAACCCTGGCGATCAATGGGGTCACAGATGTTGCAGCCAGATCGCCCTCAGCGGTAGGGCTTTTGCCTTGCGTGCAGTCAGCCCGGCTAAGCCAGGTTCGATTCCTCTGCCCCTCTCAAAGAGCTTAGCAAGCTACTGAGAGTATTCAATATGCCAAATACAGTAACAAGAAGTCTCACAATGGAGACGTTACTGGGCCCGCTTGAGCAAATCCATGAACAACGGGAGGAAAGTGTTTGTTTGTTTGAAGTTTTGATTTGTTTATAGTTTTATTTGGGGAAAGACAAAACTTTTAAAAGTACAGTTGTCTCCTGGAGAAACCAACTAGTTTAAGGATTAAATTATAAATTAAATATATTTGTAATCTTCAGATTGCAGCCTGGAGCGATAGCACAGCAGTAGGGAATTTGCCTTACAAGCAGCCAACATGGCCAACCTGAGTTCGACTCCTCTGCCCCTCTCGGAGAGCCCGACAAGCTACCGAGAGTATCTAGCCTGCATGGCAGAGCCTGGCAAGCTCCCCATGACATATTTGATATGCCAAACACAGTAACAACAAGTCTCACGATGGAGACGTTACTGGGCCTGCTCGAGCAAATTGATGAACAACGGGAGGACCTTGACTGTGACCATAATCTTCAACATAAGGCAAGCGCTTGACATAGAATTTTGGGGTAAATTGGAGAGGAGACTTGAGCTGAAGGTAGAAACCTAATTGGCAAGGATCAAATAGCTGCAAGGATAGAGGATTACATTTAAGAGACAGAGAAAAATGATGTGTAAAATTTATGAGTTAAAGTTTGGGGCTGGAGCAATAGCACGGCTGGTAGGGAATTTGCCTTGCATGCGGCCGACCCGGGTTCGATTCCCAGCTTCCTGTATGGTTCCCGAGTACCACCAGGAGTAATTCCTGAGTGTAGAGCCAGGAGCAACCATTGTGCATGGCCGGGTGTGACGTAAAAAGCAAAATAATAATAATAATAATAATAATAATAATAATAAAAGTTATAATGTGTATAGAAAGAAACCTAGAGTCCTGGCTTTCTTTCCTTAACACATTGACAATGGCACAGCTATTTGTGTCAATTAAACCATGTACAGGTATGAAGGCTTATGGTATAAGAAGCATAATCTGTGAACAATGAATGAAAGCCAGATAAGATTTGGGAGGAGAACTGGAAGTAAAGACTGATTTTTAGGGAAAGATTTCATTTACAGTGCCTATGAACATTTGATCAATGCATTCTTGAAAATTTCAGAACACTTACATCACAATGCTGTTTTTCCTACACTTGAATTTTCATTTTACTTATGGGGAGCAGTTGTAATTCAGTATTGACTTTTTAAAAAAGGACTATTTATAATTATGCCTCAAGTACGCATATATGTTTTGCAACTGAGTATGAATCACATGGGAAAATATGTGTATCATGTGTGTCTTGTTACTTTCACGTGATATAGTACCAGTATTTCACTGATATGTATTGTTTTAAAATTTAAAGAATGCAAGAAAGTACTTGAATTAGTAAAAGCTGTAATGTGTGCCACTTTTAGTTTTATTATCAAATTCTTCTTTGACTAACCAATTATATACAAAACACTCAAAATTTCAAATGATGAAATTCAAATTGCTGTACTCAACTTGAATATAAGGTAATATATTTAGTGGGTCACATTATGTTTAAATACTTAAAGATTTTTGAAGTAGCATCAGGTTCTATGCTTTGCTTGTTTACTTATTTGTATCACATCCTATGTTGCTGAGGGCTTACTCTTGAGTCTGTGCTTAGTGGTCACTCAGAACCCTGGGGTGGAGGGTGTGCTTAGTAGACCGAGTGTTCAGGGTCACTGTAAAGCATGGGGATTTGGTATCTTAACTTTAACATCTGGAATCAAATACATTGACACAAGGTTCTCAGGAGGGAAAATTAGAAAATTTTTTATATTTTCTATAAAAAACTTGAAATCTGTACATTGTTGTTAGGTGTAGAAGACAACTTTCATTTATTGGCATAATTTCTTTGCTCTGGTTTAAAAATATTCAATTTAAATTTGTTTCAAATTCTGTTCAATTCATAATTTTTTTCATTAATCACTAATGTTCAACACATTCTAGTTAGTCTAATTAACATAATTCTGCATAATTATATGTGTGGAATTGACACCTGTATTATTTCCAAATTACTTTACTCATAACATATCAAGAACATCATAAAGTAATGTCATATCTCAATTTAACTATGTATTACAAAATTTAAAGTTAGGATTATTTGCTTTGAAAGTAAATATAGTTTTCTTATAGTTAGGAAATCAAAACATCTATTTTATGCCCATAGAAGGAATTTCCTCTAGTTTTGAGTCCATTTTATATAAGGATAAGTAAAATAACGTTTAGCACTCTAGATGCACATAATTTTTCTACAAATAAATGTATTTATCTGCCAGTTAAAAATATCAAGATCTGAAGTCAGAACAAAAATTGTTTAGGGAAACCTGGTACAATTTCTTTCACTAATTGGAAGAACTCAGGAGGGATTTACAAAGCTAATATATTTCCAGAATATTATTAAAAAAATTTTAAGTTAAATAAAAATTAGCAGCTTTCTCACATGCAACATTTTTGCTAATTTCTTTTTATGCTACCTGAATTTGTTTATATTAGTTGGCTAAAAGAATTTCAGTCACTTTGAAAAAAAAATTTCCCTTTAATAGCCCATCACCTCAAAAAAGAAACAATACACCATGTAACTTAATTATAAAATGTCAAAGCTTAAGAGCAAGCGTTCACAAAGCACCATTATGAAATTTCAACAGCACTGAGACCTGCTCAGGTTAACCTGCCAACTATGTCCTATTTGCAAGTAAAATTTACCCTCTCTCCTAATCAACTGCTCTAGAGCTGATTATTTTCCATTTATTTAAAGCTATCTGCCAGGCCTCCCAAATGCTTTAGTCCTTATTTTAGGACCATCTCAAACTCATTAGCCTTTTGCCTGACAGTGCCAATGTGACTTTCTGACAGTCTGAAACTTGGAGATGTTATGCCATTGAGTGTCAAGATCTTTCCAGGAAAAAGTTTTATTTTTTCTTCAGATATATTTAAAACATGCCAAATTAAGCAGCATGATAAAAAGCCAAATATTCTGTATTAGGTCCGTATGCTGGAATATTAGTTTTTCAAATACAATAAGAATAAAATGAGGCTTAATTTTCTATGATTCTGGAGTTAAAATCTTTTCTTTTTCATGACTAAGTTCCTTTTGAAATAAGTTTTATTTTATGAACCTTTTTTAGAGTAACCATCTTTGATTGTATTTAGCTAAGTAGTTCTGGATCTTTAAAAAATCATTAAACAAAAACATTTATATGTGTTTTAAGATAATATAATATACAAGCTGCTATGTTACAGATAATTACATTTGTATACAAAGATAAATTTTAAGTTCCTCAATTCAAATTAAATCCCATATTAAATATTTTACAGTTGTTGAAAAAATCAGTTATTTACACAAATAATCACTTTTTAACATATAGCAGGAAAAAATGGAAGAGTTCTGCACACATCTGTAAAAATACATAAAATCACCAAATTGCTAAATTCAACATCGATCCAAGCCTTTAGAAACTAGGCAAATACTTATTTCACTTGAGGTAGGTTTTTACTATTTTTGGTTCAACCAGCATTTTGCTAAATACTAAACACCTAAATTGGATAGATCTTCTCAGGTTAAAAGGGAAAAAAAATCCACCAGCCCTTCTATACTACTTTTTTCTTTCTTTTTTTTTTTTCTTTTTGAGTCACACATGGCAATGCACAGGGGTTACTCCTGGCTCTGCACTCAGGGATCACTCCTGGCGGTACTCAGGGGACCATATGTGATGCTGGGAATCAAACTCAGGTTGGCTGCGTGCAAGGCAAATGCCCTACCCGATGTGCTGTCGCTCCAGCCCTATACTACTTTTAGATAGAGAAAAGCAAACTGAGAAAAATAGAAAAAAACTTAAACATTTTGAACTGATGTTTAAAAAAAATACAACTATAAAAATCTTGTTTTATTATGACATTATGCCAGGAACTTTGGACAGTCTCAAATTGGCACTAATCACCTCACTCAAGCCTGTGTCACATCATAAATAGCTTCAGACAAACATGTAGGTATATACCCCTCACACAACCTCAATTGTGTGAACAGTCTGCTTAGATTTCCAGAACTTACGGGCTGGAGCGATAGCACAGCGGGTAGGGCGTTTGCCTTGCATGCAGCCAACATGGCCGACCCGAGTTCGATTCCTCCGCCCCTCTCGGAGAGCCCGGCAAGCTGCCGAGAGTATTCGATATGCCAGACACAGTAACAACAAATTCTCCAATGGAGACGTTACTGGGCCCGCTCGAGCAAATCGATGATCAACGGGAGGGCCTTTACCTTTTACCTTACCTCTCAAATGATTTCTATGTAAATTTTCCAATGCAACTTGGCAAAACCCTTCTTTTCTGATTTGAATCTAACCCTCACTCCAGAATCCTATACATTTTAACTAAAGACATTATATAAATAAGACATACTTATATAAATAAGTCTGCCTACTGTTTTCCTTAAACTCTCCTTGTGAGATCAATTGTTTATTTCTTCCACCCGTTATAAATGATATGTAATAAATTTTTCTCTTTCGATTTGTGTGTGGTCTGTTGAACCCAGGTTCCCCATTTGACACTATGTACTACATTTAATATGCATTAGTTTTTAACAGTCATTATAACAATCATATCATTATTGTTTTATTACACTAATGTGATTATAGTTATCACCATTATTGTTATTATATATCAAAGATAAAAATAAAGACCTCAATGGAAATGGAAGCTAAGTTTACTTTTAATACATTTTGAATTTTGGGGGCCATATTCAGCAGTTCTCAGGACTTACTTCTGGCAAAAAGATCAGGGATCACACCCAGTGGGGCTTGAAATACCAAATGTGGTACTAAGGATTGAACCTGGGTGACAAACTACTCAACAGTAGAATAGCTGTGGCCATAGACAATTAAGTTTGCAAAGAAAAACTAAAAAGTTAAATAACAGAAAATTGTGAATTCCAAAGGCTGATTTTCTGGGTCTTTCAAAGGTAAAATACTTTTCTACTGTAAGTTCTTTAAATAAATTTAAAGCAATATTTCTGATTCTTAAGGAAATTGTGTTTTATCTGTCAATTAAAAATTATTATATAATTTCAGTGACTAGATAAAAATTACTGGGTAAAGTGTTTCAATAAGTTCCTTTATATAAAAATAATAAATTGTTTGAAAGAAAGGTCAATAAGTAATTTGATATGTAGTTATCAGATGGTTTGAAAATAAATTTCAATAAAAAACAAAGGTACCAAGCAAAAGGATTATAAGTATCTAGTGTTTAACAATGTAGAAATTATTCCACAATAGATATGCTAAAATAGATCTAAGATGGTTAACACATACATGTTATCAAATTTGCTCCCAGTACTCATACTATCTTTAACAGTAGAGCAAATTTTATGAACAAGTTTTATGAAGAAGACTGTTAATGAAGTAAACAAACCTTAAAGATAGGAGGACAGAAAGAGTACTTCAAAATATTTTTTTCTTTTTTTTATTAAAAAATTTTTTTAATAGTGAGACATCATGAGGTACAGTTGCAGCAAAATATTTTAATATAATAATTATCACTAATTTGAAGAAAAATAATCAATATGCAAATATGCATAATATTTAAAGCAAATTACGTTAGCATATTTCAAGTTTATATTGACAAAAATTATTTGTGCAAATACATATGTCTGTGTGTTTGTGTGTGTTATTTGCCAAGGTGTCGAAAATCAGAAGGGCTGGACATGTAATGTGATTTGGAGATGACTGCTGGACTAGAGCCATTACCGACTGGATACCATGCAATGTCAAAAGATCGTGTGGCCGCCCATGTACGAGATGGTCAGACTTCTTCGTCAAGACCCTGAATGATCAGTTTGAGCCACTCGAGCAAATCGATGAGTAAAGGGATGTTAGTGATCAAGTGTGTGTGTGTGTGTGTGTGTGTGTGTGTGTGTGTGTCTGTGAACAAATTGAGAAAAATAGTCATAATAAAAGCCAGTTTTGAGCACTAGTTAATATTCAGGATCTTACTAAAAGAAAGCCTCTAAAAGTCATTTAGCCAATTCAGGAATAGAACAATATTGATAAGTATAATACTAGTTACACCTGGTGATATATTTACAATCCCTAAAGAATAAAATTGACACACACAAAGTTCTTAGACCTAGGTGTTAATGTGTTATACAGGGAATAACCCAGATAAATTGGCTCCAAAGTGACCCACTCTTAAAATTATCATTTCTCAACTACTATTTTATTTCTCTTTTCCCTTCCCATTCATTACACACATTTATTGCTTCACCTGTACTATAGATTTAATGTCCTTATGAAGACTACATAACCGTGTTAGATAGTTTGTGGTGATCCTTGACCTCGCCTTTCTTTTGGTCAGCACTAGATGCATGCTCCGAGGTCACTAGAGAGGAAAAGGCTACAATCAAACTCAACTTTCTGCAAGCCATATGTACTGCATAGACAGGCTTTTTGCTTATTGCTAAGTTCAGCCTATATTGCTGTGACCACCCTGTTCTCACACAGAGAACAAAGTCACCTTTGCAGTGTGCGGAAAACTTCTGCCTGTCTTTCTTTTCCTCTCTGTGGGAAGAAACCTCTCAGCTGAGTCTTCTGAGCTTGGCCTTCCAGCAGGACAAGACAATCTTCAGATTCCATGCTGCTCAGATGGCTAAAGTCACTGTTTCACACTGTTTAGAATTTCACCCTTTGACTTACTACACTACCTTAAAGTTAAAATACTGTGTCTTATAACAATCTTGGCTTTCTTCAAATTAATTCCAGGCATATCTTTTCTCTTTTTATGCTTCTTGATAAGCAAAGTAACTCAGGTACTGGGGCATGATTCTCACTCTATCCATTTGTAAGAAGATAAATGGCAAATAAATGTTGTCTTATATTTCATTCTTTATTTAATTATTTTTCAAGTTGAATTTCAAAATTACCCTCAATCTACTTAAGATTCCAGTACAGATGGAGTATCAAGGATAAAATTTAGCCTTTAACAAATACATAAATATGCAATCCTATATATAAAATAAATGGCATTGTGATTTTCACAACCGTGACTATCAAGCAACAATAGTCATTCAATTCTTGGACACTATAAACTGATTTGATGACTTCGCCTTAGGAAATTTTAGAAATGTCATTAGAACTGAAATGGAGTCAAAGGATCATAATAATTGGAAGAGCTAGAGATAGGCATACAACAACCAAATATAGCTGAGGTTGCAGGATATAGTAGCTAAACTTTCTGACTCATTTCACTTAGCATGATACTCTCCATGTCCATCCACTTATAAGCAAATTTCATGAATTTATCTTTCCTACAGCAGCATAGTATTCCATTGTGATAATGTGCAAATATGGGGAGAAGGGAACTCTCTTTCATTGTTGGTGGGAACGCCGACTGGTACAGCCTTCTGGAAAACAGTATGGGCATTCCTCAAAAAACTAGACATTGAGCTTTCATATGACCCAGTAATACCACTTCTGGGAATATACCTCAGGGTGTAAATAAACACAGGAGACATGACATCTGCACCTGTATGTTCATTGCAGCACTGTTCACAATAGCCAGTATCTGGAAACAACCAGAGAGCCCAAGAACAGACGATAGGTTAAAGAAAATTGTATTTCTTGCAAATCAAATATTTGCAAAACAGCATCATTTTCATCCAGTATCTCTTATACAAACATGGTAATAAGAAAATCATATTTGTAGGAACTTTGTTCAATTTTAAGCACCACAAAAATTCAATTAATAGTACCAAAACATTATAATGGACCCTTTAACAGAAAGGTTACATGAATTTCATGTAATCTTATAAAAGATGCTCAATATAAGCCATTAGAGAAATAAAGAAATAAAACACAATGATTTATGTTTGTGCGTTTATAATGGTACTCAGAATAAAAGCTAGAAGATATATAGAATTGGTTAGTATGTAGAAGAAATGGAATACTAATTGGATAGTGCATGGGCACAAACTTGCATAGTCACTTCATTGTAGTAGCTAAATATGGAAATGAATGCCAATTTAAATCTATATAAAATATAAGTATTACAACATTTTACATTGAAGAGCATTACATTTTATGGGCATATAAAATGTTGTAATGCTCTTTACTGTAAAATAATAATTGACTGAAATTGCAGTATTTATAGAAAGGATGTTAGAAAAAGTATTATAGTTAGAAAAAAGTATCATAGTTAGAAAAAAGAATTTTTCTAACTCCCTAAGCCAAACTAAAAAAATTCACTTAATTGTATTTATATAAATATAGCTATATTAAGTGTATCATGAGTGCAATTTTTACCTATAAAGATGAGGGACAATGGGCAAGAATGCAAAAGGTTAAAGAAATTTTCTGAGGTGACAGTAATACTCTTTTGGTTGTAGTGATAAGTATATTAACATGTCTTTGATTTTAACATAATGTGTTTTAATAGATGTTAAAGTATCTCAAATAGTTATAAAATACAATTTAATAGAGTATACCTTATTAGTGATAATGAATGTGTTCCTTTTGATTTTCACCAATAGTTCCTCATTTCAATTTAAGTGATACATATAATTCATATAAACAAGTGATATAAACAAATTACATAAATACAACATCCTTTGTAAAGTTGACGGTTGTTTAAGTCTCATCATTAATATATCAATACATTCTGCATCATGAAATTTCTGAATATCTGTCCTTTCTAATTGTCTACATGAAGCAATAAGGTTTTATTCTAGTGATTTTGTAAATATTTTTAAGGGACTAGTAAAATAACTATTTTTATTTTTAATTATATTTTTTAATAGCATCACAGTGAGATACACAGTTACAAAGTTGTTTATGATTGAGTTCCCTCATATAGTGTTCCAATATCCATCCCTTCACCACTGTACATTTCCCACAATCATTTTCCCCTTATTTTGTATCAAGTCTTATATTTCTGTTTGAATAAAATTTTTAGTAAATATTACTTGGTCCTTACATTTTACCATTCTAAATAACAGATCATGAAAATATAGCTGTATACATATTTTTTAAAGAACACTCAAATGGTTTGTTCCTTCTAGTCCATGTTCTCCGTTGAACACATAACTTTCTGTGACTCTTTGCTTGCTTTCTTGCATTTTCAAGCTCATGTTCTCTTCTGAGTACATATTCCTTTCTTTCTCCCCATCACATATTTTTAAGTAAGCTTTGTTTAATAAAACTATGTCACTACACTTAAATCAAACAGAAATAATGAATGATCTTGTTTCAAAAGAAAGTATCTGTCTATTTTTACCAGATTCAGCTTTATGAAGAAGAGTAACTCATTTAGTATGAACAGCTATTTTATAATACATAGGTTTTTTTCTAGTTTACTGTTTTAAATATTAGCGTCTAAGATAAAGACCAGTAAAAATAAAATTAAATTGAATAATGATTTCATGTGTCATAGGCAAGGAAATGAATGCTGTGAATATCCTATGTTATTAAATATATTTTAAATAATTGTGTTGTGAAACACTCAAGGCCATTGTCAAAAGTATAATTTTAAAAATGTTATAAATAAAAAAGTACACTTATAATTGATGTAAAGCGTAAATACAATGATGCAAAACTCATGCATACACATAATTCATTGAAATATAAATATTTTAAAGGTATAATGTATAAATATAATTATACATGTATAAGCACATTGGAATATACTAATTTCTGTCACTCTTTATAAAAATATTTCTCTTTATAAAAATATTTCCAAAAAATATTTCCAAAATATATACAAATATCCTTACATCTATTTGACTCTTCACTTTGCATTCTCAATTTTGGGCGAGACTTCCTATGTTTTTACTTACATAAATATTTCATTCATTGTGACTAGTATTTTATCATTCATCCATATCAAGCATTCATTATCATTCATTTGTATCAAGCAGATTAATAATGGCCGATGTATTTTATGATTATGTCTGTTTAAAATTCTTTTTCAGGTGATTCTAGTAGTGCCATGTCTTGGTGCTAGCAAACTATTTCTTATCTTTCTATGTTCACGGGGCATCTTCTTCCCTATTTGTGTTGTAAATAATTTTTTTATTGAAATCTGCATAGCTAAGTAAAGTGTCATGTGAATTTGGATTTCATTTTAACTTTCAATTTTAGATAATTTTCTTTAATGAAGTCAGAAATGCAAGTATCTTTCTCTGGAAGTGACCTGGTGTGTATAGACAAGTTTCCCAGTCAAACGCCAATCAAATAAAGGATAAGGAGTCTCCTTGCATGTTGTGGATGGAAATTTCAGTTTTTTCAGCAACTTTCCACTAATGTCTCCTTATTGGGAGATCCTAAGAGTATATTGTTCTTCCTTCCTTCCTTCCTTCCTTGCTTCCTTCCTTCCTTGCTTCCTACCTTCCTTCCTTCCTTTCCTTTTTCTCTCTCTCTCTTTCTTTCTTTCTTTCTTTCTTTCTTTCTTTCTTTCTTTCTTTCTTTCACGACTGTCTTTGACACCCATGTGAGAAATTGTAGTCTCTTGTGGGAAGGTATCTTTGGGTAAGGAATAAGAAAGTTAAAAGGTATGTATGGGAATTCCTTCATTGTCAAGTTAGTATGCATTCCATTGGTGATTTGAGCGGGCAAAAGATTTTGTGTGTTTGTTCTTTACATGTGCATACATGGGATAGTCAAGTTTTCCAAATCGTTTCTCACATTCTAAGTACAAAGTTCCATAATTTAGAAATTAAGATGGTGTTGAACAACCCCAAACCCTGTTTCCATGTTACTGGTTTCTTTGATACCCATTCAACTAAAAGGGAAATAGAAGATCTAGAAATACTGGATAGATTAATAAGGTGGTTGCTTGTAGACAACTGATACAGGATTGATCCCTGGAATCTGGAGTAATCCCTAAGACTATTGGATGTATACCAAAAAAAAAGAGGAAAAAGAGAAAAAAAGAAGAGAAGAAGAAGAAGAAAGAAGAAGAAGAAGAAGAAGAAGAAGAAGAAGAAGAAGAAGAAGAAGAAGAAGAAGAAGAAGAAGAAGAAGAAGAGGAGAAGAAGAGAAGGAGAAGAAGAATGACAAGAAGTGGAAGAAGTGGAAGAAGAAGAAGAAAAGGAAAAAGAAGAAGTAGAAGACGAAGAGGAAAAAGAAGAAGAGGAAGAAGAAAAAGTAGGAGGAGGAAGAAGAGAGGAAGGGGGAGAGGAAGGAAGAATCATCAGTACCCTCTATTTGGCAGAATGAGTGAATAAATACATTAATAAAATTATTAAATCTGTAGTTATTTGTATATTTTTTACTCTTTAAAAATTATATGCTTAATAAAGTAATTTTACATATGTTCAAAGTCTCCAAATACTTTATTTCTGCTATCAGAATTATACTCTATATAGCTATCTATATATTTACATAATATTCAATAATTTTATACTATCACAATATATCTTGCTCGTTGCTATACATACATATTTTATATTATTTAATTAACATGAGAACAAAATGCATTTGTTATTACCTAATTTGAATTAATATTTATAATAAGAATAACTGATATTATCAGTATGTTTTGATTTATTTAAAAAGTAAAGAAATCATCTTAGTTATTTAGAATTCTCTCATACTAATTGGGTAAAAACTTTGAAATCTATTATGAAACTAAGCCAGGTTTTCCTATTTATATTGTGTCTCTGCTTGAGAGCACATAACTTCTCCCAACATTCTGCTGGCACTTTTCAATTTAATTCTAGTGGCATTCACCCTTTAAGAAATAAGAAAAATGCTTCTATTTTAACACAAATGTTACTATTACTTCAATTTAATAACATGGTATAAATAACAGGTGCATGAATTTTGTTCAATTTATAATATCTGTAGCAACATTGAATAATAAAGTTGAATTCTAGAAATCAAATCCAAGTGAATGAATAATATACAGAAATTATTCCATTTTTAATGTTTGTAACATGATTTCTGCTTTTGTTTTTGTACTTATTTGATACTCAGTTCTTTGATCAGAACCCAGAAGTGTGTGTTTAACTTGATCACATGTTTGAACATCATTTCCCACTTGTTTTATATGTGACTTGTGGAGTTTATTATGTACTTGTGAATGTGAATCAAAGTCTTTAAAGCTAATAACCATAATAACAATTATTATGTCTTTGACTTATCACAGTAATCACGGATATTTTTGGCATTGCTAGCACATAATCAAAGGCAGAAAATATATACAAATATATAAAGACCTACTGTAGTGTAACATCTGACTGCAAAACCTCAAGCAGGAATGAAAAATTCACATAACTCCCATTAAGCAAGCTTTATTTGACCCGAGTTCCCCTTTTGTAGGATCCCTTTTTCCACTAGGTGGTTGACACTTGTATCATTCATCTAGAAAGCTCCAAATTAAAGAGATATTTCTTATTTTCTACTTGCCATTTGCTCTTTCACCATTGCAAAATAAATTAATCTTTCTAGGATGTAATGTTCTCACTAGATGAAGAGGATTTGAGCAGATTCCTTATTAAGTAATTACTCTGTGAAAACTGAAACCAGGTAGAGGTAAGAATCTTAAATATCTCCACAGAAGTAGTTCCGATTCTGTAAAATATGTATATTTACACATGTATAATAAGTTGTTACCACTATAAATGCAAGAGTATCATGATTAGCACTGATAGTGAAGGATTAATCTTTTATTTTGAAGAGTATGAATAGGCAGATTTTATAAAATGAGAATTCTATACTTTTTTGTCTTTGTGTTGTTTATAGTCACTCAGAGATATACTCACACTCAATACAAATACATACTTCTTTTTATATTCAATCAACTGAGTATCTCAGTTTTAAGTTTGAATGTATGTTGCTCTGTACCCAATATTATTTGAAGTCAGGAACCATATGTGATTCATCTTACTCATACCAGCTCATAAAATTACCTTTTGCAGTCAGCATTTACTTTTGAATTGCATTCTTGATGCAAATTTTTTTTCTGAAAAATGTCAAATTCAGCAGCTACTATTTTGCTGAGAAAGTCAGAGATTTATGTCCATTGTATCCTATCATCACATGACGATAATAAAGAAACTACTGACAATGGTCAAGATTAAAACTTACAGTATCTCTGGAGTCAACATGCATGAAGATCCTAATGCAGACTACATTTCAATTAAAACAAAATTGTTGTAAGGATTGTTGCAGAGATAGCTCAAAAAGTTAGAGCATATACCTTTTTTTGTCAGAGTCCCTAGGTTTGATTTTCCTTCCTGCCTAGTCCAAGAACCACTGCAAGGTGTGGGTCTTCTGACCACCAACACACTTGTGCCTGACTAACACCTCATTACTAACCTGAGCACCAAACCCTTAGATCTGTAAAGTTGTACCAAGTGTCATGGCAGTGGCCTGCAGAGGTAAAGAACCACACCCAGCTAGGTTCATGAGCCACTGAAGCATAGACTCAGTGGTGAGGGCTATAACCTGTCAGGAATTAAACATACAAATAAGACATGGGTTCTACTTCCTGTGGTTTCTCACTAGCTGACAATGCTTTTTAAATTCTAGTCTAAATTTTTTAAAGAAAGCTTAATAATGTCATACTTGGAGCAACTGATGGGGAAAGTAGAAATGCTCTAAAAAAGGTATAATGATGGAATGACAGGGGAGCACTCCATTCAGGAGTACTCACAATGTTGATGAGACTCAGATTCTCCCTTTTCCTTCCCTCCTATTTCCTAAATAAAAAAAATTATTCACTAAATCAAAAGGAATAAACCCATAGAAATAATGCAGGGTATTAATTTCCCCTTAAAATACATTAAGTAAAATTACATTGAATATATTTCAGAATTCAAAATAAAACTTCAGAAATAATGATAATAAATTATTATTGATCAAATTAGAAGTATGAACAGCTCCAACTAAAATACTATTGTAGCCTTGGACAGTAAAGTGGTACATCAAAAGAGTTTAAAGCATCAGTAATTTTTGAATTTCCAACAGTTTATCTGTACTCTTCTTCAGAAGGATTTCTTCTTCAGAAAACAGGTTAAAAGTCACCTCACTACACCTAAGATTCTATTATGTTCCAAATTATAAGATACAATCAAAGTCATCATCTTTTATTCTATAGTGACCATTAATTCATGGTGGAAGTTGATGCACTTGGCCACTTGGTGAATTTCCTGTTGAAAACGAGTGGAGGGTTCATAAAACTTTGTAGCTATTTCTTTATACTAGATAGTAACTAGCTTTTATCTGGTTAGTATAAAAAAATTCCAATACCTTTGAGGAACCACTGATAATACTGCACAGACTGCAGTTGCAATACCAGAATTGCTTTTTGTGTGCTATATAACTGCCTGTTTCTTCACCCAATGTACCTCATTCCATTTATTTTTCTCCTACCAATCACATCTTTGAATCAATTAACAGAGGCATCCTCCATTATATACCTTGATCATAGATGTTTTGACAGTATCCATTTTGTGTAGTACATGTATCAAAATAGTCTTTGTTTCCATGTAATGTAAAAAATTACATGTGTCAAAATAGTCTGTTTCCGTATAATGTAAAAAATTAAAAATGTGACAACTAAAATAAATAATCTTCATTAATCACTATTCTTTTTCTTAAAAACAAGAATATACTGTCTTTTTCTTGATACACACATATATTTACATATATATGTGTATATATATAGATATATATAGATATATATAATCAACTCTTCTTACCCAAGCTCCTAACGATGCGTGTGACAGGAAATCCCTGAGAAATTTCTCTGTTTTGTGATTTCCATCTTTTTCCTTACCTTGCAAATAGTAATGATAAACTAAAATTCTTGAGACTCGCAATTTAATCTTTGAATGGATCAACAAGCCTCAAAGATTCACAGGTACATTGGTCTTCTCTAGCAGAAAACTACTTCCAGAATCCCCAGCAGTAACACTCTACATCTCATAATCCTGTCATGTAAACGTACTGCCCAGTTAAATATTCTGGAATTTCTGGAGCAGATGGCTGTGACCTAAAAATTCTCCAATACCAACATCCTAGTATGAGCACACAAAATTAGATGGGAATATAACATAGAAGCCAACTAATTTCAATAATTAAAAATATTAAGAGGCTCAACTAGCAACAACCACTCAGTAAGCCCTCAGACAAGAACTTAATCATCCCATGATGAAATGTAACAATTTTCATTAATTTTCTCTTACTGAAGTATTCTTTTGATAATCCCATTAGCAATTTAATAAGCAATATGTGATAAATTATTTTGTACCTACTAAGGAAGCAGGCTTAGGTGTTAGTTCAGAAAATGGGGAAAATGGTGGAGGATGGGTAGTAGAATGGGTGTTGAAGTATTGAAGTCGTAAAAAGCACATCATGAACAATTTAGTAAGCTGAAGTGTTTACTTAGTAAACTGCAGTAAAAGGGGGAAAACAAGGTGACAGGAAAAGCAAAAACAAAACAAAACAAAAACCCTCTAAGTTACTAGAGAGTTACAATTTTTTTGTGAAATTAATAGTATTTTTCCTGACATTTTTGGTTTCACATTTTTATACTGTTCCCTCAAGGAACTCAAGATATACAAAATTTGTCATCAAATCAACTATCAACCCTGTGGGGTAAGTCATGTTGGTGGTGATGACAGTGTGTGTATGTATATATGTACTAGATTAAGCTTCCAGAGATTTTCTATGTAGCACTTTTCTTTATATCTTTCTTATTCATACAATTAAATGAATAATATATATCTATCTATAAAGATAAATAGATATGTCTTTAACTGTGTGATAGGTATCTCATCAATATATATGAATAAATATAATACATTAATGCACACACAATTATTTACTTACCTATAGGCATGTAATGTTAAATTTCAAAATCCACTTGGGATATAAAGAGGATAGCAAGCTACCAAGAGTCTCATAGCAAAGTCTGGCAAGCTACCCGTGACATATTCGATATGCCAAATACAGTAACATGTCACAATGGAGACATTACTGGTTCAAGCAAATAGATGAGCAATAGGAGGACAGTGACAGATTTTCTAAAAATATACTCAATCATATAATAGCCTTCTTATATTCTTAATCTTGCTAATGAATTAACATTGATTATATTTTTCCTTGCTCTAGTCAAATTTTATAGTCTATAATTTCAGCAATAGTTTTAGCAGAACTATATCTGGCCATATACTTGATTCTGGATAGAAGACTTGGCCTTAGCCACTTCTGTTATTTACTGTTTTCCAAGTGGCCATAAGTCTCTAAGTCCTTTGTGGAGATGTCCATCTTTTTAAATGGCCAGGGAGGGAAACACTTTATGCCAATATGAGGAATTACATTTTTTCATGCTCTTTATCTTACTTCCATTTTCACATTTATTTACTGATATTACTGCTCAAGAAAAGCATATTTGGGGATCTAAAAAGCCTCTTAAATTGGTAGTTTCATTTTTTTCAAAAAAACAAGAATAACTCTTTTATATTTATCATGTTGAAATGACAGAAAACCTTTTTGAAAGCCAAATTAGCATGCTACAATTTTTACTTGCTACTTTTTCTCATATTCCTCTAGTAAAAAGATTCAGGTTTCCTGTACCTTTTACTCAATAATATGCCAGCAATTTACAAAGCAATTTAAAGTAAATTTTCTTAAATTTCTACTACTTACTCATTTATTAGTACAAATATAAATGTTTTTCTTTAATATAGCTCCCCAAGGCAATTCCCATGTTCTAATTCTTTGAGTAGTGTTGGAAAGTTCACATGGTTACTCAGAATATAGGTAGGTCAAAATTATATTACAACTTAAGTAAAAAGTAGTGCTGCAATAAAGAATGTAATTATTTGAATCTGGAAAAGTTTTATATGTATACTCTCCTAGTCAAAAAGTTTAGGAAATGTTATAGTTAGTGCATCTGATTCTCATATTTTGAAATATAATTTAATTTATTTGGAATATTGTAACATTATCTAAAAGGAATTTTATAGTTCACTATATCATGTACCAAGTAACTATAAACAAAATAGGAAATTGTGTACAGGTTAAATTTATTGTATATTCTTTACTTTAGCTAATTGTAATTTGAAAATCAAAACAATGCCCTAATGAAATTTAAGCCCTAATGAAATTTAATTTTTCTTACTACATTGCTCCTAACGGAAGGAATATATATCAAAACTAAGACTCATGAAAATTCAAAATTTTATTTGTGTGTTGGGTTCAAGCGATAGCACAGTGGGTGGGGCGTTTGCCTTGCATGTAGTCGACAGGGCTGACCCAAGTTCGATTCCTCTACCTTCAATTCCTCTGCCCTTATTGGAGAGCCCAGAAAACTACTGAGAGTATCTTGCTTGCATGGCAAAGCCTGGTAAGCTACCCATGTCGTATTTGTTATGCCAAAAACAGTAACAACAAGTTTCACAACGTTACTTATCTGTGTTTATGGCTATCTTCATTAAACAGCAGACCAACTTTGCTTGACACCAGATTCTTCTGGCACTATATATAGTGTGTTTAAGTGACATAATAGAAAACCTGCCAGGTCTCATAAAACATATAAAATGAATCATAAATCTTTACTTTTCTCTAAAATTTTCTTACTGTAGTGTAGAATTTATAATGGACCTACTTTACTTTGATATATTATGAAAACAGCAACAACAGATGTTCCTAATAGATGAAACTGGTAATCGATGTAGGTTGCTTGATGACATAAAACAGCATGCAAGTAAATATTACAGGCATTAAATTTGTTTAACAAAGAAAATATAAATGGATAAAACCTGGAAATGGACACTAGGATATATTATCTATACTTCCAAAAAAAGGAAGCACAAATTTATTGCCTATCCTTCTTACAATAACTCCCAGTGAGAGTCTCTGATAGTGTCTTAAGTTTCTTATTTAGTGAAGGTGCAATATAAATAGAGTAATACAATAATGATTACTATTGGCATATTTTCCATAATACATACAATTGCTTTAGGGAAAAAGAGAGGTAAACTATATTTTTAGATTTAAAAAAATCAAGGTAATTTAAATTAATATTTGAGTAAATTTTATTTAAGAAAGTACAAGTAGTTGAAAAAATGAAAACCATGGAAAAGTTGGTCTTTTTAAATATGAACAGGAAAATTTCTTGTGAATTGGTTCCAACATAAAGTGAATATCTCACTCAAATTTAACATATACAGTTTCGTTTTGCTAAATGTATGCTTGAATATTTTGACAATAGAGAACAAAGATAAATAAAGCAGATAAGTGTATAGGAAATATCTGTATGTATATGCACATTAACTATTTTCCACAAAAAATGTTAAATAAGTCCTGATCTGTTACTTTCAACAGTCACTGTCTTAAAATGCCCTAATACTCACACTGATTATTATCTAATATATGAGTGGTCAGAACAATTTTCAATTCATTGCTTGCCTGAGGAGAAAAAGTCAAAGTATCTACACTCCCATATAGAATAAAAAATCAAAAAACTACATGGGAAACAAAATATGTATGATGGCAGTTTTAGGCATAGTTTTCTCTCCATCTTTAGTAGAAGAGATACAATATCGTTAACAGTTATCACTCCACTAATTTAATTATTTAATATTGTTATATCATACATAAATATTCAGGAACTTCTAGAACATATTGTTGATATTTATTTATGCAGTTATCTTATAATTTGCTTACAATATAACAAAACCAATATTTCTATTTTGTACATTGAAATCTCTATACTAAATGATTTTATTCAGTCATCAATCTTAATATTTTTAGTTAAAATTTTTCATATTTATTGAATAATATTGCAAAAAATTATAAATACATTTAAATTGAAATTTTAAAAAATTATCACTGTTTTTTTAGGTTTATGGTGCCATTGATGCTTTCCTCTAGTAAGAAAATTGTTGATATATAGGATTTTCCTAACTCAGAATTTCAGATATTCTGTGAAACTAAACTAAAGTTTATCCCTCATACCCTTTTTTTAAATATATTCTAATTAGGTAGTCTTCTTTTTCTTGTTTCTTCCATACTTTTCCTAAAATTAAGTTTAATGCTTTGGTTTCTCTCTCTTTCACTAATCTATCAATTTCACAATATATTACTGACTTTACCCATTTCCTTTCTTATGACTTTTAAATGCAAAATGTAAATTTGGTTTCACATAATTTAATAACCTAATATTTATTCTGTAACACTTCTTATTTTTGAATAGCTTCTCTGTTTCATGTTTTCTGAATTTTTGTTTGTACATTTGTTTGTTGTTGCTCTTGGCTCCTGATTTTTTTATTTTGTAAAAAAACAGTATTTTGAAAGAAAATGTACAGACTGAACATAGTTAAATAAAATACACTATATCCTCATTTTATTTTGTATCCAATATGAGCTATTTTTCAATAATATCAATTTCTATATATTCTTTCCAGCAAAAGATTCTTTCAAATATCCCTCATTTTTGGCAACTGTTGCCTCAGTATAAGAACATTTAAAAAAAAGAAATATAAACTGTTGTGTGTATTAAAGCCGTGTCTGGTCCTAAGAAGGAAGCAGAGATATGATGGGATAGCTTAAATCTAACAATGAAAATAATGAATACAAGTAGAGTGTACAATGTAAGTCTCACTTAAGGTTGATACCTATTTCATATTTACATTTCAATATCTCCTGAAAATGGATCATATTACAAAACAAATGTAAAACTTTGAAATGTTCTTTTATGAATGTTAAATGCTTAACATGTCAAAGAAGCAAATAGTTTTGTAGGAGTCCTATATTATGATCATATACGTTTATAAGAACAATTACAAATCATTTTATCTAATCTTTTTATTCTCATGTTTAAAGTACAGTTGTATCATTTATGCTGTTATATCATTGATTTTTACATATGGATGGAAAAGACTAAAATTGCTTATATGGCTAACAAGACAAAACATCCTTTGGTACTAAAACTTCCTACCCATTTATGGCGCTTGGAAGGCCGGCAAGCTACCAAGAATATCCTGCCCACAGGTGCAGAGTCTGGCAAGCTCCCTGTGGCGTATTTGATGTGCCAAATGCAATAACAAAAATAGGTCTCCTCCCCTGACCTGAAAGAGCTTCCAATCATTGGGAAAAGATGAGTAAGGAGAGGCTGCTAAAATCTTAGGGCTGGTAGGAATAGAGACGTTACTGGCGCCTGCTCAAGTAATTAGATGAACAGTGGGAAGACAGTGACACAGTGATGCTGAAACTAAACCTAAGAAACAAAATGCAGCAACATCAAACTCTACATGAAAAATGTGCTTTATGATTAGTCACCACAAAATTCTGGTGACTATCAAATAAATAGCTAATAAGCTATATCTTTTGATGGAAATTACTCATAATGTAATTCAGTGCTGGGTCAACTTTACTTATTGCATTGGCTTTCTATTGCTACTGTAGCAAACTGACACAAACCACTATGACTTAAAACAACAAAAGTTAATTATCTTAAACTTCTAAAGATCAGAAATCAACATTTCTTGGCCAGGGATATAGCTCAATGGGCATTTGTTCTGCCTATTGAAGAACTAGTGTTCAATATTCAGTACCTTATGGTGCCCGGAGGACTGCTAGAAGTGAGCACTGAGAACAGAAGTGGAAGTAGTCTGCAAGTACATCCAGGCCTGGCCTCAAAAGCAAACTCAAAAATAATCAGGCCTCTGGGGTCAGAGTGATAGTACAGTGGGTAGGGCGTTTGCACTGCACGTGTATGACCGAGGTTTGATCCCCAACACCCTATATGGTCCTACAAGTCCACAAGGTGTGATCTCTGAATGCAAAGCCAGGAGTAAGCCCTGAGCACCACCGGTTGTGGTCTCAAAACAAACAAATCAGACCCCTTTTCCTCTTTCGAATACTGTCTAAGATGGTGAGACATGCTTCCCAACTTGAATTGTTTTTTAGTCAAGATAGCCCTTTTTAATTAAACAAGATGAAGACCAGAAATCACAAATCAAGATATTAATGGTGCTGCATTCTTTTTAAAAATTATTTCTGAATCATCGTGAGATACAGTTACAAAGCTTTCATGTTTGAGTTTCAGTCATAAAATGATCGAATACCTATTCCTCCACCAGTGCACATTTTCTACCACCAATGTCCTAAGTATACCCCCTCTCACACACACACACACAAACGCACACCTCCCACCCTTCTCCCTGCCTCCATGGCAGACAATTTCCCACATATTCTCTCTCTACTTTGGGGCATTATGGTTTGCAATACAGATACTGAGAGGCTATCACGATTGGTCCAATATCTACTTTCAGCACATATCTCCAATCTGAAACTATCCCTCTAACCATCATTGACTTAGTGATCCCATCTCTACCCCAGCTGCCTTCTCCCCCAGCTCATGGGACACGCTTCCAACTATGGAGCAATATTCCTGGCCCTGTCTTTACTGTACTTGGGTGTCAGTATCATATTATTTTATTTTATATTCCACAAACATGTGCAGTCATTCTATGCTTGTTCCTCTCTTTCTGACTCATTTCACTTAGCAAGATACTCTCTATGTCCATCCACCTATACGCCAATTTCATGATTACATCTTCCCTCACCACTGTGTAGTATTCCATTGTCTAGATGTACCAAAGTTTCTTTAACCAGACTTCTGTTCTCAGGCACGCAGGTTGTTTCTAGATTTTGGCAATTGTGAACAGTGCTGTAATGAACATACAGGTGCAGATGTTGTGATATTGCAGGGTCATATGGAAGCTCAATTTCTAGTTTTTGAAGGAATGACCATATTGTTTTCCAAAAAGGCTGGACCAGTTGGCATTCCTGCCAATGATGAAAGAGTGTCCTTTTCTCCCCACATCCACACCAGCACTAATTGTTCTTGTTCTTTTTGATGTGTGTGAGTCTCTGTGGTGTGAAATGATATCACATTGTTGTTTTGATTTGCATCTCACTGATGATTAACTATGTAGAGCAGTTTTTCATGTGCCTTTTAGCCATTTTTATTTCTTTTTTGAGGAAGATTCTGTTTATTTTTTCTCCCCATTTTTGGATGATTTTGGAGGTTTTTCTTCTTGTACAATTCTACTAGTGTTTTGTATATTCTGGATTTAACCCATTATCACATGGGTATTGGGTAAATATTCTTTCTCATTCCATGGTCTCTCTCTGTATTTTGGTCAGTGTTACTTTTGAAGTGCAGAAGCTTCTTAGTTTGATATAGTCCCATTTGTTTATGTTTGTTTCCACTTGCTTGGTCAGTGGTGTTTCATTCTTAAAGATGCTCTTAGCTTCAATGTCATGGAGAGTTCTGCCTACTTTTTTCTCTTTAAGGCAAATAGGTACCTTAATGAATCAGGTCTGATATTGAGGTTTTTAATTCACTTTGACCTGACTTTTTGCTTGGTATTAGACAGAGGTCAGAGTTCATTTCTTTGCAGGTAGCAGTCCAGTTTTCCCAGCACTATTTGTTGAAGAGGCTTTCATTGCTCCACTTCACATTTCTTACTACTTTATCAAAGATCAAGTGATGATATATTTGAGAGTCTGTGACAGAATGTTCAATTTTGTTCCATTGGTCTGCAGATTATTTCTAGTCTAGTACCATGCCTTTTTAATTACCACTGCTTTGTAATACTTTTTGAAGTTTGCAAAGATTTTGCCACCCATGCTAGCAATCCCCAAGGATTGCTCTAGCTTTTCATGGGAATTTATTGTTCCATTTGAATTTCAGGAGTGTTTTCTCTATTTCTTTGAAGAATGTCATGGGTTTCCTAGTATGGACCACATTTAATCTGTATAGTGCTCTGGGGAGTATTGCCATTTTGGTAATGTTAATCCTCCCTGTCCATGAGCAGGGGATTTATCTCTATTTCCTAGTGTCCTCTTTTATTTCTTGAAGTAGTGTTTTGTAATATTTTTTGTATAGGTCCCTCACCTCTTTAGTTAAGTTTATTCCAAGGTACTTGATTTTCTGAGGTACTATTGTGAACAGGATTTTTAAAAATATCTTTTCTCTTTCATTGCTTTGCAATCGATAGCACAGCTGTAGGGCGTTTGCCTTGTGCACAGCCAGTCCGGCCAAGCCGGGTTCGATTCCTCTGCCCCTTTCGGAGAGCCCGGCAAGCTACGGAGAGTATCTCGTCCGCAAGGCAAAGCCTGGCAAGCTACCCGCGATGTATTCAATATGCCAAACACAGTAACAACAAGTCTCAAAATGGAGACAGACATTACTGGGCCCGCTTGAGCAAATCAAACAATGGGAGGACAGTGTTTATTTGTTTTGTTTTGTCTTCTCTCTCATTATTTGTATATAGGAAAGCCATGGACTTTTTGGTGTTGATTCTGCAGCCTGCCACTTTACTATGCAAACCTATTGTTTCTAGAAGCTTTTTGGTAGAATCTTTAGGATTTCCTAAGTATGACATCATATCATTCGCAAATAGTGATAGCTTTATCTCTTCCTTCCCTATCTGTATGCCTTTGAAATCTTTTTCTTGCCTAAATGCTATAGCAAGAACTTCCAGTACTATATTTAATAGGAATGGTGAGAGTAAGCAACCTTGTTCTTGTCCCTTGTATTAGAGGGAAGGCTCTAGTTTTTCTTCATTGAGAATAATGTTTGTCATAGGCATGTGGTACATGGCTTTGATTACATTGAGGAAAGCTCCTTCAAAGCCCAGTTTGCTGAGAGTTTTCATCATGAATGTGTGCTGGGTCTTGTCAAATACTTTCTCTGCATCCATTAATATGATCATATGGCATTTATATTTTTTTATTGATATGATGGATTATCAGAGCCTGGCAAGCTACGCGTGATGTATTCAATATGCCAAACACAGTAACAAGAAGTCTCATGATGGAGACGTTACTGGGCCCGCTCGAACAAAATGATGAACAATGGGAGGATCGTGACCATGACCGTGATGATGGATTATGTTGATTAACTTGCAAATGTCAAATTATTAGTTAATTAATTAATTGTCAATTAATTTTCATTTCATCATTTCATCATCCTGTTAATCGTCGATTGCCTCGAGCAGGCCCCAGTAACGTCTCTTTCATCCTAGCCCTGAGATTATATTCACGGCTCTTTACGAGAATGAGACCCATCATTGTTACTGGTATTTGGCATATTTGGTAGGCCACGGGGAGTTTGCCAGACTCTGCCCTGTGGGCAGGCTACATTCGATAGCCTGCAAGTTTGTCCAAAGTAGGAATGAGATAATAAGATGCCATAAAGAAAAGTTCTGATAAGAGGTCCGGGATCTGAATTTTATAGTCTCTGAGTCTTGGCCGCTGATGGGATTACACGGCGCCAGGGGGCCAGGTGGTGTCTGTGACCCCCGCCTACTGGAATTTGGAGGATCTGGGTGGAAGATGCTCGACTCCAAATCGAGTAGGCTTGGAGGTCTCGGCCCCGGAACCCGCGTGGCTTTGTCCCTCTGCCAGTACCTTCATGTGTGCGGAGAGTGGTCTCAGCATGGTGGTGGCTGGTCCTGGAGGTCTTCGGCTGCCGTAGCCCTGGTCGGGGCGGGGAGGAAAGCTCAACCCGCTCCCCTCCAAGGGACTCCGGGAAGGAACACCCAGGCGCGGGGGCAGAGACTGCACTTTTCTCGTCCGGGATCTGGATTTTATAGTCTCTGAGTCTTGGCCGCTGATGGGATTACACAGCGCCAGGGAGCCAGGTGGTGGGTGTGACCCCCGCCTACTGGAATTTGGAGGATCTGGGTGGAAGATGCTCGACTCCAAATCGAGTAGGCTTGGAGGTCTCGGCCCCGGAACCCGCGTGGCTTTGTCCCTCTGCCAGTACCTTCATGTGTGCGGAGAGTGGTCTCAGCATGGTGGTGGCTGGTCCTGGAGGTCTTCGGCTGCCGTAGCCCTGGTCAATTAATTAACAAAAATCTAAAATCATCCTTGTATCCCTGGATGAATCCTATCGGGTTATGGTGTATGATCTTATTTATGAGTCATTGTTGGATTCTGTTTATTAGGATTTTTTTGAGGATCTTTGCACCTGGGTTTATCAGGGATACTAGTCTGTAGTTCTCTTTTGTTGTTGTATCTCTGTCTGCTTTTGGTATCTGGATGATATTGCTTCATAGAAACTGTTTGGAAATGTTTCTGATTCCTCAATTTCCTGGAAAATGTTGAAAAGTATTGGGAGTATGTCCTCTTTAAAGATTTGGAATAATTCACTAATGAATCCATCTGGGCCAGGACTTTTGCTCTTGGGTAGAATTTTTATTACTGTTTCAATTTCCTCCATGGTGATAGATCTATTCAGGTATTCCAGGTCTTCTTGGTATAGCTATAGGAGGCTATAACAATCCAGAAATTTATTCATTTCATCAAGGTTTTCTTGTTTCATGGCATAAAGCTTCTCAAAGTAATCTCTGAGGATTCTTTGAATTTCTGTAGTTTCTACTGTGATGTCCCCTTTTCATTTCTGATTCTGTTTATTAGGGTTTTCTCTTTCCCCTTTTTGTGAGTCTTGCTAGAGGTTGATCAATCTTGCTTATTTTCTCAAAGAACCAGCTCTTGGTTTCATTGATCTCTCAGATTTTTTTTTGGACTTCCTCCCATCTCATTAATTTCTTCTCTAAGTTTTATTATTTCCTTCCTCATACATAGGCTGGGCTCATTTTGTTGGTCATTCTCCAAGATCTTAAGCTGTGAAGTTAGGTTACTTACGTGGGCTTGCTCTTTCTCTCTGAGGAATGCTCACAGAGCTATAGAAACTTTCCTCTTAGCACAGCTTTTGCTGTGTCCCATAAGTTCTGATAACTCGTGTCTTCAATCTCATTTGTTTCCAGGAATCTTTTGATTTCCTCTTAGATTTCCTTTCTAATCCACTTGTTTTTAAGTAGTGAGTTGTTTAATTTTCAGGTGTTTGTTTTGATTTTCTATTTGTATGTGTGTGATTCACTTATATTTTCAGTGTATCATGGTCTGAGAAGATCGTTAATACAGTCTCTATATTTTGTGGACCAGTATGTGTTTTATCTTGGAGAAAGTCCAACACACACTTGAGAAGAATGTTCATTCAGCTTTTTGAGGTTGAAGTGTTCTATATATTTCTACTAAACAGATAAAGTTTATCCTCCCTAAGCTTAATATTGCTGCATTGTTTCTAGAATATTCAGGAATATTCTTTTTCTTTTTTTTCTTCACCTTTTGTGACCACTTGTTTTGAGCTAACCCATTCTTCCTACAACTTCAATACTCTAAGTACTATTTCTAAACTTCTCACATGAATACTTCTCATTACATAGCTGAGAAAAGAAAAAGTGTTCTATTTATTGCTTTACTTATTCCTGCAAAATTCCTTTTTATGATGATAAGGAACCATATTCACCTTTACCATATAGTTTTTAGGTTAAGCTTATCACATTTATGAATCACTGTATCACTGTCATCCCATTGATCATCGAATTACTCGAGTGGGCACCAGTAATGTCTCCATTCATCCCAACCTTGATATTTTAGCAGCCTCTTACTTATCTTTTCCCAACAACTGGAGGCTCTTTCAGGGTCAAGGGAATGAGACCTATTGTTGTTACTGTATTTGGCATATCAAATACTCCACGGGGGAGCTTGCTAGGCTCTGCCCAAGTAGCCAGAATACTGTCAGTAGATTGCCAGCCTCTCCGAGAGGCATAAATGGATAGGAAGTGTCTTATAATGTGTCACATGGCCCCTTTGTGATGGTTGGGCAATGGAGGTTGGCTGCCGAGGCTGGGTTCCTTGGGGTGGGGGGGGCTCTCACCGACCCCACAACCACAGAGTTCGGTGGCATGGTTCTGGGAGCCTCCTTTTATACTCCTGTCTGGGAGGAGCAACTGTGAATTCTGGAGGGTGGCCAATGAGGAGATTATCTGGTGCCAGCAGAGTGTGGTTTATGGGTGTGATTCCTGAGTCACTGGAGACTGGGGAAAGCAGGCAGAAATCTCTGTTCCAGGTCCCATTGAGTCCAGAATTCCAGGTCACAAAGTTTCACATTATCTGGGTTCTGTGGGACTTCATTCTTGGTTGAGACTCAGCTGGAGCATCCGGAAAGCAGCCTGGAGCTCTTATATATTTATATATAATAATGTATAAATATTAAATATTATAATATAATATTATATAACATTAATTATATGTTATGGTTGTAATATATTATATATATTATGGTTGAGTAGTGGAGGCCGGCTGATCTCCACTGCCCACATTTATAAATAGAATTTAAAAAGTATAAATCTATGTACATGCATTCAAATTGCTTATGTATCTGCAACTAACTGTTAAAATAATGCATTTTATATATTTGGTTAATTAACTGTGCTATGTAACATTCATATAATCACATATAATTATTTGTAGAGTTTTCATTGGGTGCTATTTTGTATAAGAATTAGTCTGTGACTGATTTTATGTTTTATCTGTTTTGGCCTTTTACAGCACAATGACATTCTTTACTAGTGCTGCTAGAATTTTAGTGTTGCTACCAGTCACGTTGGGTAATCAAAACACATTGGTCACTGTCTGATATTTAATTTTACCAGAGCAAAACTCTCATTGTATCTCAGCCTTTAGATTTTATTATATCACTGTGGTAAGACTGCTTCAACATCTACATTTCATTTTTTCACACTTTTTTTTCACCTGTTTGTTATTTTGACATATACCATAGCACATAGAACTGCAGAAAGATATAAAACATGTTTAATATCAAAAATTTAAAATTTTATGACTTAGTAACTGTAGGATAACCTTGCTTTGTCCTTTCTCCCTTGCCACAAGGAGCTTAGGTTTATCGGGTCACACCCATCAAGTGCTCCCGAGTCACTCTCATTCTTTTGTTAATCTGTAACCACTTCTCCATGCTCTCTTCCCCAGTTAATCCGCTTATTCCCCTAATAAGTTTCTGTTACTTTGTAAGGTCAGATCTTTCTAGGACACTGAACTTATATTGTAAGCTAATATTGCTTTTCTCCTCTCCTTATGTCTTTTGAATAGTTTACTTTAAAGCGATGTCCTTTTGTATAGACACAAGAAGATAATTAACATTATGATTTTGTAACTTAGAATTTAAGTGGCTTTGAATATCATTTATTCCCGGGCATCTGCTTTCTCAATTTAAACCTCAGTTGCCCTCACATCTTGGTGCGCCCAAAAGCAGGGTCCCAACAAGGGACTGGATGGAAGGTCAAGCAGTAAGCTATGTGCTACCCTGGCATCGAGATGGGCCTGGACAATGTGCCACAATTCTTAACTATAAGTTATGAGCTTGATTATGGACAAATGCTATCATGATCCAAAAGTAATCACGAGATTAGAACCCTGCTAGGGATAGAAAAATCTAATCTAGCCTGAGCACTGTAGTCTGAGATCGGGATGACCTCAGGAGAGCAATTCTATAAGCTTAATGCATCTCTTACTGTGTCCATACTAAATGGTTAATATTATGAATGCTTATATGCTTTTTAGACAAGGAGCTGGGAAACACACCCATGGGATTCCTGCTGAAAGAGAATCTGTCTTAGAAGCAGCATCCCCTGAGGGAGAGAACTTTAACCCTATTAATTATGACCACACAGCCCAGCCACTCATGGTTTGGGGATTTAACTAGACTATAAGAGTGGGCTGGGGGATCAAGATTCAGAGCCAGAGCCAGGAAATAGGGGTTCCAGATTGGGGCCCAGGAGAGAAGGAGAGAGAGAGAAAGAGGATTGAATGGGGATGAAAATAGAATAAACAGAATCTGATCAAACAACTGGCTTGGGCCTCATCTCCTCTGCTGTCTGCCCCTTGGCCCCGTCTGCCCCCGCTTGGGGGGGGGGCGGCCCAGGCCCCCCAGAGCCATTGGGGCCATCCCCTGGCCGCCCTCCGAGATTTTATACAAGTAACTATTCTAAATTAACATTGACCTGGAAATATTTGAAAACCACATATTTGAATAGCTTCACTTCATCTTTTATACACATATTCAACTACATTATTATTTTTTAAAGGGTCACTTTAAACTCCAATTCTAATCTTTCTTCTTTATTACTTATATTTACTTAAAATTTCCACACTAATTTTGTTGTCATTGTTTTGTTTTTCGGCCCATAGTTGGCAACGCTAAGGATTTACTCCTGCCTCTTGCACTCAGGGATTATTCCTAGGGAACACTGAGAATCATGTATGTTGCTGGTGATCAAACCAGGGGCAGCTGTTTTTATGCCATTCACACCTCACACTGTACTATTACTCTGGCCACAGTTCTACACTTTGGCAAACTACAGACAAATCAATTGTGGCCATGAACATTTATTTAAAAACTGCAATGGTTGCTTTTGCACATGGGTGACAGAGTTTAATAGTTAAACAATCACCCTCTACCTATAACACTAAAAACATTTCTTTATGGCTCTTCAGAGGAAAATTGTTTTATCCCCTTTTTTTCTCTTTGGGTCATACCTGGCGATGCACAGGGGTTACTCCTAGTCCTGGCTCTGCACTCAGGAATTACCTCTGGTGGTGCTCAGGGGACCATATTGGATGTTGGCAATCAGGTCAGCCATATACAAGGCAAATGCCCTACCCCCTGTACTATTGCTCCAGCTCCAGTTGTTTTATCCTTGTGTGAAAATGTCAATGGAATGCATCTTATCAGTTTGTAGGCACATAAGCTATATTTACTGTATTCTCCTATAAATATGTATCTGTTTATTTTTGCGGCCAATTTAAAATTATTAGTACAACTATTTATATCATAGTTAAATCAGTTCGATGTAGCTTAACATGCACTTTTAAAAAAAATACTTTTGCTTTTATGCATAACTGTTCTATCATCATATCCACATACAATCTCTTTTGGGTCCAGAGTTTGGAAAACTGAAAACAATTTTTGACAACTCCTTTTTTGTTCACAACAACATGAAATTTTGTTGATGCAGCTATTCCTTCGTGAATGTGCATGTCTCACTATATAAGCAGTTTAAACCTATAATTACCTTTCTACTACATAATTATGTACTATTATCTATTAATTACTACGCAAACTAAATACAGTTTAAAGACATTGATTACCTTATATTTGTTTAACTCTTGTCTGTTTCACATTACTTTTAGAATAAAATTTAAATGATTAGGTAGGACAGTGTTCAAAATTCTTAATGTAAAACCTTTTCAGTATGTCTCTTCACAATTCCTTCCCTCCATGCTCAATGTTTCAGGTATGAGAGCCAACTATTATTTCCAATAATGAGCTCATCTCTTTTTTTGATAGGGATGAGGTGGGAGGGGGAGGTTGCAGCATGGAGGGTGGTGGCAAGGTAGGGTGAGGTTAGAAACAATGAATCCAGATTACTGGAATATGAAAGTGACAGGTCAAAAAGACAGGCCCTAGGATGGGACCAGTGAACTAGTAAACTGGATGACAGGATGACTTGAAGATCATCATCCTAACACACTGTCTCCTACTTTACCAACTGTCCTGAAACTCAATAAAAGTGATCACCACTGCTTGGTTAAAAAGATACAAAAGAAAAATATTTTTTTCTTAAGTCCTGTCTCAGAAACTGCTTCCATGCTCTAGTTTTCCAGTTCTTCTTCCATTCTCTTAAATAAAATATCTTCTGAAGTAGGCCATTTTTGTGTTGCTTTCTGCTTCCTGGCTTGGCTACTTGTAGACTAAACCTTACTTGCACTGTAATGTTTTCACATTTTCATGTTTCATTCCTTTAGCGTTTCAGACCTCAGTTTGAATTTCACTGAGGGAAAGTGCTGTTTTGTCCAAAATACATTTAACTAACTCAATTATTTCACCCATGATATACATTCTCATTTATTAAAATAATGATGAATATATTTATTTAAGGTCTTCACTTCCCTAAAAATACCCTTTAATAGATTATAAACTTAATAAAAAAAGAACAACATTTTAGTTTTCTTCATTCCGCATTACATGACCAGACCTAGCACTTGGCAAATGCTATCTATACCAAAAACAAACAAAACATTGTTCTCCCGTTGTTCATTGATTTGATTGAGCTGGCCCAGTAACTTCTCCATTTTGAGACTTGTTGTTACTGTGTTTGGCATATTGCATATGTCACAGGTAGCTTGCCAGGCTTTGCCGTGCGGGTGAGATACTCTCAGCAGCTTGCCAGGCTATCCGAGAGGAGCAGAGGAATTGAATTTGGGTTGGCTGTGTCGGCCACGTGCAAGGCAAATGCCCTACTACTGTGCAGTATCAAATCATTATTTGATACTCCTTTTGTTTGAAGTAACTGGATCATTGGCTTATCATTCTTTTTGACTCTTGAGAACCCTTATCACAATTTGGAAATTTTGTTACTTAAGCTGTGTTTGGTGATTCTATTAGTACTAGGTAAGAAATAATTTGAAAAAAATCTGTTTTAACAAGAGATATACTATGGGCTATGAGATATAATCCCAGTTTTCCTGGCATAGTAATGATCAAAATCACACCAAAATAACAGTATTAAAATTATTTTAATTAATTGGGAGAAAAACAAAAATAATCACTCTCTTAGAGGCGTAGATAGCAGAGATTAGCCATTTTTTCATCTGCTTTATCTGTTGATTAGCCTTAGTAAATATGTAGTGCTAGTAACTTATTAAGGAGAAGAAAGGTAAAATATACAGAGAAAACAGCTATTACCATAAACTTACTCACTTTAATGTTTTCACCTATACTAAACTTGTATTAATGAAAAACAAGTTTGCATTAATGAAACCAAGAGATGAGAACAATATAGGTTTTTGTTCCTGTTTTTTAGTATCTATTTATTTTTTCTTTTGGTGAGGATTGGGGATGGGGAAGACAAATCTGGTGGTATTCAGATCTTGCTCCTGGCCCTGTGCTTAGGAATCACTCTAGGTGATAATAGGGAGACTCTGTGGTCTACAAAATTTGAACCTAAGTCAGGACATGTGTGGCTTTTCTCCTGTATTAGTGCTCCAGTCCCTCAATTTAATCATGCTCTCATAACTCTTCCTAATTAACAAACATTGACAGCAGACATTATATAATAATACATCGGCAATGCAGACATTATATAATAATACATTGGCAATGTTATTATAAGTTATATGACAGATAATGAAATTTTATGATAATATTTATTTTAGACTTGAAAAAAACTGTACTGGACAAGGTATTTTATTTGCCTATGTACCTATGTACTTGTAAGTGGAACAATAAGTAATACATATTTATTCTTTAATAGCTTAGATGAATTATTCAGTTTGTAATAATTTTGTCAAATTTATTAAAGGTAAAGGTAAAGGCCCTCCCGTTGTTCATCGACTTGCTTGAGCGGGCCCAGTAACTTCACCATTGGAGACTTTGTTGTTACTGTGTTTGGCATATCAAATAAGTCACGGGGAGCTTGCCAGGTTCTGCTGTGCGGGCGAGATACTCTCGGTAGCTTGCCGGGCTCTCCGAGAGGGGCGGAGGAATCGAACTCGGGTCGGCCATGTTGGCTGCGTGCAAGGCAAATGACCTACCGTTGTGCTATCGCAAAAATTTATTATTTTACCTAATTAATAATTAAAAAGATGCCTCAATTTCTTCTTGTCAGCTGCTGCCAGTGCCTCCATTTTTGCTGTCTATATTCTACACTTTAATAATTCCTACAAATTTCTGGACTCATTTTGAAAATGGGGAGTTTAACATTTCTCAAGATCATAGACTTTTTCCATATTATAGGCTCACAGAAAACGAAGAGATAATGAGCCATACCAAACAAATTGTCATATTCTAATAAGACTATTCTTTATATAAATAGAAATTGTTGCATTCTTTGTAATAAGGTTATCATTTGTTATATAATACAAAGACTCAGTTTCCTATAAAGATCCCACACAAAACAAGCCAACTTAGTTCAATAGTATATTCCTCCCAGCTGGAGAGTCTCTTACTTATCAATACAGTGTTTCATCTTCTCAAGTTTGAGTCTAAGCATCTTTATTATATGATATTTTCAATCCTAAACATATTGAAGAAACTTGGAATCATAAACAAACCCAATCATGAAAAAAGTCAACTTATTTTTGGTAGAAAAAAATTATTCTAAATGAATAATAAACAAGTCACATGCCTTCTCTCGTAACTTGTTAAATCACACATTTTTTTCCTTCTGAAAAGTAGGTACAACGTTTTAGGGAACTTTGAATTAATTATAATCATGGATTTGAGCATGTACTACTCACATAATTTTTGGTTTCTGCAAATTAAATTGTCTGAAATCTGACCATTTGAATCAAAGTCAATAATATAAGAATATTGTCAGCTTTTCTAAAAGTGTGGATCATTGAAGAATATTTTAACTCCTCCCCCTTTTTTCCCATTAAGTTCCGGCGTTCTAATCTAGAATTGGGCATTCTGAAGACAAAGAGTAAGCATTTCTGCTTCTTCTTTCTATTTATGTTTCCTGAATCCCTTAAGCTATAGCATTTCACATGAAATTCTTACCCACATGTATTATAAATAATCCATTCTATACAGTTCCAGTGTGACTTGTTTAACAATAAAAGCATGGATGTTTTGTTTGCATGACACCATTCTCACCAATTTTTAAGGCGAAAAAACAATGCTTTTCTGTCCTAACTACTTCTATATAAGAGATTTGGGAAGCACCTAAAAGATGAGAATAGAAGCTCTTTTTGATAAGGTGGGAAATTGATAGAATTTTAAGAATCGCACACGAACAGGAAAATTTATTTTGAAATAAATGAGGAAAGATGAGAACAAGTATTAAGACAAAAGTGTAATTTCCTGTGTTATTTGATTCTTGAGAATTGTATAAAATATTTGCATATGAAATTCAGAAGATAAAGAAGTTAGAATTATTGTACATTTTAATTAGGTTGGCCTGGATCCCTCCTCAATGTCTAGGCCTCGCCTTTTACCTGTGCATATTGTCATTCACCCTGTCCCTTGATGCTCTGTCCAGTTCATGGCACACTAATCCCTGTCTCTCATTACATGTACAACCCCAGTGTACAGTGATCTGTTTTTGTCTATTCAGTATGTATTTTTCTAGTCTGAATTATGTTGCTGGTCCTTATTAGGAGATTCATCTAGTGATTCCCTGACATCTGGAGTCTCCTTAACTAGCTGAGCATGACCAGCTATATGTGTGGTTGAGAACCCTGCTGGCCTGCCATTTATCTGTGCATAAGGGCCCGGCTTCATTCTTCCAATTGTCTGGGCATATGAGTCCTAACTCATTTGGACAGAGACAGAAACTAGGTAGGGGTTTCCTTTAATCTGCTACAATCTCCAAACCCAAGCAATCCTGTTCTCTTTTATGATTGAATCCCTTTTCTGCTTATAAGATTTAAAAGGGCAGCTGAATTAACTACTTCACCTGTCATTCCAGCCCCTTCCACCCTCTCTGGATCACAGGTAATCCTGAGTCTCTACCCTGTATGCTACTGTGGGATGAAAGATCATGGAAATAGCCACAACACTTCTGTACATTGAAGAAATTTGAAAGCTATAAAATAGTTTGTTAAGTTCCCCTTTGATAGAGAAGTCTAGAGTTTGGTCATAAAGCCAAGTCCACAGACTTTATGCAACACATGATATGTATGTGTCCTCATTTTTGGTTTTTATTTATTTATATCAATACAAACTGAAACAATTCATTCTGTAAAACTTTGTAGGAAAGAAATCAGTGCTGCTGTTTTGTTTTGTCTTGGGAAATACCGATTAGAAATAAAGAATTGGGACAGGAAAGAAATGACAACAAAGAAAGCATGAATTACAAGGAGTAGCGTCCTGGGTGCCTGAAGTTTAGATCCTTGAGGCAACTCCAGGAAACAGGGTAGAACCTACTGTTCTATTATACCGCTAGGGAGACTAGAGCTCAGGCACTTATTTTTCAACTCACATCAATCGTAGGTCAATGATATTCTCAGAGGGTGTTAATTTCCCACCTCTTCTAGGAGGATAAGAGTGAGAAAGGCAGATAGATTTCTCTCACTTCTAATAGAAACTTGAGGCTTGAAGCAGTTATGGCAGTGGAAAGCCTGAGGGACAGAATGATTCATTGAGCTTTGATACTCTGTTACTGGATATTTTATATTTTACCAAGACACTATGTCTTAATTAATTTATAGTAATTGATTACATGATTAAACCCTAAGTATATGTACTAAGTGCCTTAATTTCTTTGTAAAAGTCCCAGAATATTATAAGTAAATATTCCAGTTTTATCCATTTTTATAGAATTATAAAAAGATCTTCCATTTTAATGACAGGTATTTAAAAAAAAACCAATCATTTTAAAATATCTTGATGCAGACTGCAAAATGATTTTGTAGAATAGTTATACCAAATAGACCCAAGCCTCAATGTTTAATCTGTTTATGCATAATTATGATGCTAATGTAGGCTATGATTTATTTAATGATGGACAAGCTGAGAATAGAAAACCATCATTTCAGTTTGATTTTATTTATTAGTTTTTCCACAAGCAGTATTTTAAATCTGCAGATATGTATGGTAGTGGGAAAGTTAGAAGTCTAAATGAATCACAAATGAACTTACATTGAGTTGTCATAGGACTACAATCTTTTTGGAAACTCTAGAAAACTGTCCATTTGCTTGACTTTTTTAATTTCCAGAGGCAAACTTTGTGATTTAACCCCTCCAGTGGAATAGTTTTCCTGTGTAGCTTATGTAAAGTGGAGAGGAGCATGGTGGTAGTCTCAAGAAGAAAATATATTTTCCTCCCTACCCAACTCTGTTACCTGGGAAGTGCCTGGAAAATTCAGAACTGATGCATGAATGCTATAAGTCCCTTCACAGCAACAACACTCACATCCAGCCAGACCCACAAGGTAGCCATCCTGCTGCGCCTGAATTCCTACAGTTCTAGAAGTCTGGGAGATGATGATCCTGCCACCTGATTTTTTCGGGAGTCACAAACTCAAACTCAAGTGAGGAATTGCTCTTTGTGGGAAAGGATAGGCAAAATCTCATCTAGGCTTTCTTCCAGGGTTCATTGCCTTTCCATCACAGAAAAGAATTTCAGGAGGAAATGAGTAGTGAAGTAAAACAATTCTATTGGGAAATTAAAGAAGTGGGGTAGAGAATAAAGGTGACTTTGGTACATGTTTAAGAGAGAGTGCCCAGAGTAGTGTCTTTGTGTATTTTTGTATAGATATTTTTCATAACTCCTTTGTCCCAAATTCTCTACATTAGTAGGAGTTAATGAGACTTTTCTTGGGGAAAATCATGTGACTACTGGTCATCCTGTCTTGAGTTCTTAGCACACCATTATCTGTAAATTTCTGGTGCCTTCTCCCATCTGTGCTTGGACCTGCAATTCTGCAGCTCAGTGGCTTTCCAGGCTCCTGGGATAGGTCCTTTGTGTCAACTGTTTTCATGCTTTTGGGTTGGTTTAGATTTCAGATACTGTTTCCCCCAACAGACATTACAAGGGTCCCTGTATCTTGTTTCCTGTGACATAACTGTGAAGGCTTAATTCCATTTGTGCTCTTGAGGCTAGTCAAATGAAAGACACAGTGACCCAGAAAAAAAAAGCCTTACTGGCAACCTGCCAACATGAGGACTCATGTCCTCAAAGCAACTGTCTTGTTTGTATGGTCAAAAGAACTGATTTTTACAGAGAAAGAGAACAGGAAAGAGCATATTTAGGAAGGGAAGGTTGTGGGTGCCACAGGCTGTGGGTGCCAGTGTGATCAATAAATGAACTCAATGACTAACCCTCTGAAGTGCCTTTCTTATGTTATTGCTTATGAAAATTTTAAGTTAAGATTTCCTTCCTCTCAGACACATAAAAGATTAAGTGGGGCCTTTTGACATTCTCAACTATCCTAACCAGACAAGTTTTATTTTTTAATGCTGAATTCAAATCCTAATATGTATGTATGCATGTATATATACATATATATGCATCTATATTTTTTGGCTTCTTTCGCCTCTTTAATGGCCTTACACTGATAGTCAAAGCTTCTTTATCTTTCTCACAGTGCACCCTTCTGATTTGTCTGTCTTTCTTTTTTATATTTTAAGGACCCTTAAGATCTCCTTTTCTCAAGGTCAGGTAATCATCAACTTTAACATTTCCTTTAACATTGCAGAGGAAACTTTATCTCTTTTCATGTAATGTATTTGAGTCTAAAAATGAAATTGGCATACAACACTTTAATGGGAGAAAATACATTTATTTAATGTAAGTTTAACTGGAGATGAGTGTCTTCATAAGGAAATGATGATTCAGAGATATATAACCTGCACTTATACATCAGGTTGAACAAAGAGAGGCAATTATCAAAAATAATTAAACATATGGAGCTACTAAGGGAAGATTTAAAATTACTTTATGTCTATACAGAATTTGTCTGTCATTGTTTCATCACTGGTAATAAAGTTGTTTCTTTTTTTCATTGTAAAGGTAAGATGATGTTCCACAGGAAGTGTATTATCTAGTTCTTTCATGAGAAAAGGAGAGGTGAGAGTGACCTTTTTTATGCCTGTTGTTTAAAATTGACTTTAGTTCAATATAGCACTCATGTCAAAGGAGAACATAGAGGGATGTTACATTCTGTTTGCCTTAATGCACAACATATTCAAAGGTTGCAGATATCGTGATATGGATGGGTAATTCCTCTTTTTAATAATATAAGTAAGGCTGAATATTTAGCACATTTAGATTAGATCTTTCCTCCTCTAGGACTTTATGAAAAAATTAAGTGTGGCATTTTTGGCATTCTCAACTATCCTCACCAAACAGGATTTGTGCTTATTGTAGTATTGCTGAGGATCCAATTAAATTTGTTTTGGTGCTGGCGAAAAAATACAGTGCCTCAAATAGAATGTGTTGCCCATATCAACCATTGCCCATATCCAAAGTGAATTCCTTTTAATTATGTTTTATTTTTATCTGATAAGTGCAGTTTTTAATCTCAGTATCCACTGTTTTTAATTGCACAGTTAAAGAAAATACTGTACTTTCCCCTTTATTTACACGTACATCGTCATTTCAGTATATATTTTCTCATTGCCCTTTTCCTATTATTTCCATCTGATTTCTGCTTATTCTAGCCATAATATCCTCACTCAGATCACATATCCATCATATTTTTTCAAATATTGGAGAATAGAGTTTTCTTTATTAGAATATTGTAAGCATATATCATATTGATTTAGAAAATATTTGCTTTGATTTTCAAAGTAATCCTCCTTTACATATGCAATACAATATTATCTCAAGAATCACTATTATCCTTTTAATTTGCGAGTTAATCAAATATGTTTTTAAATTTTGTTTTTATTCATGTATTACGTGAAAACATAATGACATAAAAATTTTTTATGAAAAGTTTTTTAAATGTACAAATTCACAAAAAATCTTATTTCAATTATGGTAACAAATCTCACAGCTATTCACAAGTAACACCAAATCACAAAGATATGTTTGTGTCTGTCATGATTATTCAAATAAGACACAGTGCTATTCAAATAACATTCAGAGTTTAAACTGAGAAATTAAAATTCAAATGAATTATAAATTTTCAAAAGAAATAGTGTTTTGAACAGAATATTGTAAATTATAGTTGATATGATTTTAACTTAATTTATGAAATATACAAACTAGTCAATTTAAACTACATGCAGCTTTTTGTTAAAATATGAATTTTAGGAAGGCAGCCTGCTGTGTGAAGAGTAATCATTAAAGATACTCATAGAAAGACAGTGGTAAGTTCTGAACACCAAAATTTTATAAATGAAGAGAAAAAGATACATATTATTTTAGAAATTGAAAAAACAATTCATATTAAATACTAAAAAAATTGTTTTAAACTAATGTAGAGGCAAAGATAAATGTAAGCAGCTTTATAATATTTCAGGTTTCTCAGTTATAATATGGAATGATAATATAGAAAATTTTGCAAAAAACTTTAGGATTTTACAGTACATATTTTAATAATAGACAAAAATATCAAAAAATATTGTCTGAAACCTAAATGAACACATGCATAGTATTTACTATTTCTGTCTTACATAATTAATAAGAATTCTTATAGAATCCTTACATTACAGAGTTAAATATTTAACAGGAAATGTAAGATATTTGCTCATGTATACACAAATGTTTGACTGGAGTGATAGGGCAGCGGGTAGGGCATTTGCCTTGCACGTGGCCGACCTGGCTGACCCAAGTTTGATTCCTTTGACCCTCTCGGAGAGCCCAGCAAGCTACCGAGAGTATCTCGCCCACACGGCAAAGCTTGGCAAGCCACCTGTGATGTATCTGATCTGCTGAACACAGTCACAGTAAGTCTCACAATGAAGACATTACTGGGCTCATTCGAACAAATCACCACTCGAGCAATCAATGAACAATGGGAGGTTAGTGCTACAGTAATATAGTATACACAAATGTCATACACGCAAATGTTTAGGATAAATTTTCTTATTGAATCCCCAGACTAAAATTAACCTCATAATTATCAGCAAGAAAGTGACCAAATATGATAAACTCATTAATATAAACTATTCAGCAACAGAAAATAAAAATAGCAATAGAGATGAATCTAACATATTACATGGATAAAAACCAAAAACTAGAGTATATTCACTAGAATTTCATGTAAATGGCATTCTAGGGCACACAAAATCAGTCTATGTATATAAGAAAGTAAATCAGTGATTGCTTGTGGAATGATTAAGGTTTAACAAAGAAAATATTTTAAAAAATACTCTGTACTGGGGGCTGGAGAGACAGCACAGCGGGTAAGGTCTTTGCCTTGCACGCGGCTGACCCTGGTTCACTTTACCAGCATCTCATATTGTCCCCTGAGCACTGCCAGGAGTAATTTCTGAGTACAGAGCCAGGAGTAACCCCTGTGCATTGCCGGGTGTGACCCCCCCAAAAAAATATTATTAAAATTAGTATTACTGAGTTACATTCATAACTCAAGCAATCTACACAATTAGAGTAGCTAATTGCTTTTAACATATTCATAACTAAAATCAATCATTGCCAAAAAGCATATATCTTTATATCATTGCATAATCTAGATACTGTCAATATTGTAATATGTCAGTTCATTTGTAGCATGTGTTATTTTTTATTAAGACCAAAAATCCCATTGTATGCCTCTATCACTTTGATTGACTGACTGTAGCACTGTGGCACTGTCCTCCTGTTGTTCATAAATTTGCTCGAGCAGGCACCAATAATGTCTCCTTTGTGAGACTTGTTACTGTTTTGGCATATCGAATACTTCATGGGTAACTTGCCAGGCTTTGCCGCGCGGACGGGATACTCTCAGTAGCTTGCTGGGCTCTCCGATATGGGCGGAGGAATCGAACCTGGGTCGGCCGCATGCAAGGCAAATGCCTTACCTGCTGTGCTATTGCTCCAGCCTATTGACTGGCTATTCTCCTAAAAATCTTAGGTTGAATCTAACTCCTTATGTAACTGTTTTTGAAGAAAGAATTTTGGTAGACAATTAAGTCCAACTGAGGTCATAAAGTGGTGTATTTATCTGATAGTGTGGTGGTTTTCTAAAAGAAAAGGAAGAGAAAAACTCTACACAGAGAGAAGAAAGGGGAAAACACAGCACAGAGAGAAACATACATTGAGAAATCAACTACATACAAACCAGATCCCTCAACAAAACCTGACAGTATTGCCATCCCAACTTGTCTTCAAACATCCAGAATAGTGAGAAAAGAATTTTTTTTTTTTTTGCTTAAATGGCCCAGGATGTGGTGGTTATAATGAATTTCTGACTTATCTGGAACAGCTACCTATTGTTTATGCATTCATCCTTGATAGAAAACGTTACTCTATTTATCTATTATATTCCTATAAATATTCATGAACAAGTTTAGCATGGTTTTATGTTTCATTTTTTTTCCTTGCTGAATATTCTTTAGTGAAACTGTTGTTCCTTATATAAGCTTGATGCCGAACTGGTAGAGAAACTGCCAGACATAAACTCCCAGTTGTCACAATATTTAACCTTGCATCAGCATTATATGATCGTCAATTTTCTGTATCTTATCAACATTTGTTGTTAGCTGATGCTTGAATTATAATCATCTTTGTAGGTATCAAGTTGTATCTCACCATGTTTTTAATTTTCATTTCCCTTTAGATAAAAAATATAAAATAGTGGGGGCTGGAGTGATAGTACAGCAGGTAGGACATTTACCTTGCATGCGGTCAACCCGGTTTGTTTCCCAGCATCCCATAAGGTCCCCAGAGCACCGCCAGGAGCAATTCCTGAGTGCAAAAGCCAGAAGTAACCCCTGTGTATCGCTGGGTGTGACCCAAAAAATATATATAAAATAGCTTCTCATGTGTGAATTATATATTGCTTATTGTTTTGAGTATATTTCTATAACAATTTTTCATCCATTTTTATAATTTGATTATGTATTTCTATTGATGAGTTAAATATTTCTATGTCTTGATATAAGCAAATATGGGTTTGTGCTTTATAATTATTTCCTTCTAATTTGTGGTTTCTAGTTACATTCCTAATTACACGCCCATTTTAAAATATGCCTGATTTTCTTGGAAATACATTCAATTTTAATTTTCTGAATTATTCATTTTTTGTGATTTGGTATCTTTTCTAATAATTTATTTCAAAATAAGTGATCTTGAAGTCTTATGCTATAATTTAAAAAAAATTTATACTGTTAAACCCACATTTTAAGATTTTAAAAAATAGAGTATAAATTATGGTCCAACTTCATCATCTTATACGTTGCCATACAGTTTTGTATCATCACTATTTGTTACAAGCATTATTTTGTTTCATGTGAGTGATCTCAATCTCCTGATTAAAATTGGAAGTACTCAAAGAGCCAAACATTTATCTGTAGAGATAATAAAATTTTATTTATTGTATATTTATGTTCATTGCAGTAGCACATTGTCTCATTGAATATTTATAATAGTAGGTTTTGAACTGTGTTAATACTTCACATCATTCCTTTTTAATATAATTTTAGATATTATGAATCCCTTATATTTCAACAAAAATAGAATCTGTTTGTCTATTTCTAATAAACTGAAATTCTAGAAAGAAAACTAGGATTTTAAAAGAATTTGGATTGAATCTACACAATTTAAAGGACTACAGCCATTTTAAAATATGCCTTATTCTTTATATTTTGAACATAAAACTTTAAAAGTCTATATTCATTATTTCTTGGAAAAAGATGTTGCCTTTTTGTTTTTATATGTGTTGGTGTAAAAACAGTGCTTCCCATTCTGAGGCTTTACTCATTTTTCTTCATTATTCTATGTTCATTTACCTTAATATACTTTATTAACATATCTGTATTCTACTAATTAATTATTCTGAACTTCAAAGCCATATTGAACACAAGTGGTGTTTTGGATTTTTCAATATAATTTTAAAATTTTATAATACTGCATATAATATTATGTATGTGATGTATGTGATGAGACACGCGGGGCCTCCTCAGATGGGGGTGGAACTGGCCCTTTCCTCCCCGTCCCGATGAGACCCCGAATTGCCGCCTACAAACAGCCTCTCTGGCTTCTGATCAAGCTGATTGAGGCCATGACCCCAGAGACACAGGGACAGGTTTCAAAGCCCAGCGGCTTTTGGCAGAAATGCATCAGGACCACATACAAGGTGGCTGCGACCTCAGAAAAAAAAAAAAGTCGGGTATGAGCTGGCCGTGACCAGGCAACTGCAGTCTCATGAGAAAGGGGGCAGTACCATCTCATCCTTCACGCCCTACCGAGGTCACGAGTTGACCCTCATGAGCAGCTCTCCAGCACGGCCATGGCTCCAGAGGCAAAAGGACTTAATCCAGAGCCCGGCAGCTTGCGGCAGAAAAGTGAATGGACTATGCATTAAACTACGTCACCATGCCTCCCCAGGAGGCAAAGGCATTGGGAGGGTTGGGAGGGGGTTTATTGGGGTTCTTGGTGGTGAAAAATGAGTACTGATGAAGGGAAAGGTGTTTGATAATTGTATGGCCGAGACTTAAGCCTGAAAGCTTTGTAACTTTTCCCACAGTGATTCAATAAATAAATATTAAAAGAAAAAAATAAATAAAATTATGAAAAAATAAAATAAAATATTTAACACCTAATATTGCTGATAATTATTTGATTAAGACCAAAATTTAAGAAAATTTAGACAGTAGGAGAAATGATAACTTTGAAAAGGTAGAACATCTTTACCCATAGAGTACACAGAAGAGATTTTTAACAATAAAATATGGAATTTAATAAATTCCATAAATAAAATTAAAGATTTGCTCTTCTCTGTGTTTTGTTATAGCAAAAATAAAGTTTATTAAGGGCACTTACTTAATTTTTAAAAAACACAAAAATTAATCACTCAAATACCAGGAAAAGAAGACTCATAAATGCCTTAGTTATAAATGAAGTAAACCTAAAAATAACAAAGAAAGTAATAATTTATAAGCACAGTAGTAAAATTTTTATCACACTCACTGCTAGATATCTACAGTAAAACTCTTTAAGGCAAAATCTTACCTTTTATTCTATAGGAGAGGAGCTTTATTTTAATTCTAAAAGATATATGTTTTCCTAAATGGACTAGCACACAGGAAATATCAGCAGGTAATTATGTCATTACAATTTATTTTTTTTAACTTCTAACATTTTCCACTATGATCATAAAATAGAACAGCAATGGTCCTCTATTATAAAAGACATACATCATATTTTTTCCACTGGGCCTGCTATTAGGTTATTAAAACTATACACACTCTAGGGCAAGGTAGTTTAAATAGATAATTAGATTACACACCCCCTTGTCCTTTTTTAATCAAATGCCCCCAGCAGGAAAGATACATTCATATTTTGTGTGCATTATAAATTATAATATTCACTCTTAGGTATGTTTAAATTACTTTTATATTTTCACTTAACTTTTGCCATCCACTTGCTGTGTGACCTTAGGCATCATACTTAACAGTTCCAACTCTCATTTTTTCTTCAGGTGAAAACTAATCTATGTATTTACTATTGTGCCTTGTTTTGAACGGAACTCAATTCACTCTTAAATTATAAGAGGTAGACATTACATTCCTATGCAAAAATGGTGCATTTTGGCTATAAAAGCAAATGAGTAACAGCATGAAAATGTGCCAGTGTTTAAACTTTTGTTTGAAAATATATCAAAAACTTAACTCTGGAAAAAGACAAGTAAATTCAATTAAGAAATACAGACACAAAAATCAGCATTAAAGGATAAAATAAGCTTCAACTTAAGATTGAATTCCATTCAAAATAAATAAGTCTCATTTCTGTTATAAAATCATATATTGAATGAAATATATTATATTAATGAAGATATTGCCTTTTAAGTATTGCCCGGGTCTCCACTTCTCTGGGGACTTGGCTGTTGCCAAGAAAATCTGGCATATCTAAGAATAACATAGATTAATTGTTTTGACTGCGAGAGACTGATGGCTTGAGATATGGGAGACAGACATCCGTGGTTATCAATAATACTTCAAAGTTGCCTCTGCCTTTGAGCATCGAGGACAGTGTTCCAACAGCTTCTTCCTAGGTATAACATTACCTGTCTTCCTCCACCATCTAATGCTTAATGCACATAGACATTCTCCCCCAGCCTCTATTTAACCATTGCCTTACTTAACAAACTTTGTCATAAGACTAAGAGTCTATGGCTCACCCTGGTGACTTTGTCTCAATCTTACAGCACACACATCACTTTGAGCATCAGTTAGATGGAGGTTCAGTCTCCCTGTTCCTGGGAACCTGTAGTAATCAGGTAACTACAGTCCCCCAACCACTGCCAGGAGTAATTCCTGAGAATAGAGCCGGGGTAAGCCCTAAGCAGTTCTGGATGTGGACCTTAAACAGAACAAACTAGAGATAAAGTAATTATTTTTATTTTCCAGAATTATCTATTTCATCTAAAGGACATGCAGTGAAATTTATTTTTGATAGGGCAAAAAAAAAAAGGACACACACAAAAAAACAGAGGATAAAAAACTGAAGAAACACATCAGTACAGTTTTAAGCTCCAAAATTCAGTATCTCGTTGGGATTAAATTGGCTTCAAATAAGTCACCTAAGGTTTAATATTGAGGTGCTAGGTATATTTATATTTCTTCTTCCTAATTCTATCCATTTATTTCCTATATAATATATGGAAACTTTAATTTTACTTAAGTAATTACTATTAGCAATAATAAACTGCAATCAGTACATCTTTGACTTTAAGAGAAGTGTTAAAAAGTAGAATTTAGTTATTACCATTAATTTAATAGTTTCTGCTACTACAATGTTTCAGTGCTCACAATGGAAATTTGATGGCTTGTAGCTAACGGAAGCTGTTTTAGCTTTGGAAATATGACTATTATTAGAATTTTAAAGAAAGATGTCATTCAACACTGTATGTCATATTTGTTCTCAGGCAATAAATTCTTTAGTAACTTGCATCTGGCTTCTACTTCACATTTGCATATTTACTTTAATTTTAAACTCCAATGAAAAGCAACATTACATCAATATTTACAGTGCAGATGATTGGTGATGGCCATAAGTCAATCTTATGTCAAGAATATATGGAGTTTGATGGGGACCAATTAAGATCAGTGTCTACACATGGCTTTCCAACAAATGACATGATAAATCCTTGGCAGAATAATAAGCAATACTATCCATTCATCACTAAAAGACAAGTACTTCCTCATGAGCTGCTTTGGGTATGAATATAATAATGTTTCCTAGGCCTGTTTTCAGTTAAATTCTACTCAATGACAAAGGGAAATAGACAAAGCAAATTTGTTATTTCTTGAATTTTGTAAGAAACTAAAAATTTATGTATTCCTTATTAATTTGAACTCATTAGGAATTAATATATATTTAAAAATAGGTTATAACTAATGAACCATGTTTATAAACTCAATTATTTTAAAGCAACAAAGCACCAAAATAAATGAAGATTAATAAAACCTTTACTGAGCAGAAAAATTGATGGATATTTCACAGTAATGGTGACTACAGATGGTTATGAGAAAGAGGAAAAGGAAAAATATCTTTCTGACAGTAAGGCAAGGTAACCAACTCCATTTCACTAAAAGTCTCTTTCCTTATTCTATCCAATATTCGCGTAGCATACCTGTACTCTCACTATTTTTATAACTCACTTCTAAACTTCCAAGAATTGGAGCAGTAAAGAGAAATGAGATATACGGAATGCATATAGAAATAAGAGGAGCAAATGGGTGAAGAAATTAAATCATTTTAAGGTTTATTCTATTTTTAAAGCCAGGTAAAATTGCCTCTCTGGACTCTCTACTTCTACTATTTGCTTTTCTGTTAGACAATCTAAAGTTTTCATAGTAATCTAAATTATTTTCGCTTTGCATTATTTTTTTCATTACAGAGATTTTTCTCCAAACATTTCTCTCATAGTCATTATCTTTAATTCAGCAATGTATGTTTAATTTCATTTTAATATTCCACATAAGCTTTCTACACTTCAGAGCAATTATAACATTGTCTAATATAGTAACAATATTACTATGCCATTAATAGGCATTCCGATATATGTGATAATGTATGAAAGAAATAGAATCACTTATGGTCTTCTGGTAGCATTTAAAGTTGTGCATTCATTTTCCAGAAATAAAAAAGAGCTTACTCTTATGTGAAACTACTTACTTGCCACAGTGGTATACTATGTTCAATTTTTTTCTTTAATGAAAAGATAAATCTAAGGTAATATACTTAATATATTTAATTATTTTGTTTATTTAATATGGCAAGCCACTGAGAGTATCCCGCCTGCACGGCAGAGCCTGGCAAGCTCTGGCATATTTGATATGCCAAAAACAGTAACAAGTCTCACTATGGAGATGCTACTGGTGCCCGCTCTAGCAAATCGATGAACAATGGGAGGACAGTGCTACAGTGCTATTTAATATGTACTTAATTATAGCAAAAGGAAACATGACTAATAGAAGTTATTTAAGAAAGTGGTTGTTGAATCAAAATATTACAGTAATTATCTTAAATAAAAACTAAACTTTGTGTTTTGTTTTCATGAAATTACTTCCAATGTGAAGATAACATTGAATAATACATAGTGTATTTATACTGGAACATTAAGAGCTGTTAAATATAAAATGACAATATAATATTGGCACAGAAGTCATTTTTATTTTTTCAGAAAAAGTATCAACAAATGGAAGCCAAATGAGATTAAATTATTTGTGTACCATTTATTTAGCATATTAAACAGCAGTTATGGCAAATTAATTATTGAAGTGTGTGATAATAATTATAGCACCATTTATACTTTCATTATCTCTCAGTCCTTTTCTAAACATGCTTGAATTGGAGGAACATATATTTATATTGCCCCACATTTAAAATTTGCACATTCTAGTTTAGAAATCAAAGGAGAATTGCACGTAACATGTCACCTAAAATATTATATTGTTCATAACTAGACAATATGCCTCCTGTAAAGAAAACATTAAACCTTTATTTTGTTTCATTCAGTTTTTTTCTAAGAATTCTTATTTTATATGATAAAAATAATCTAAAATTAATTACAAAGTTAATTTAAGCGCAGAAGTCATTTAGATTTTAGAAATCTTTTTTTTTTTTTGCATACTAGAACACTTTATGTCAACCACACTGAAACTACTAGTACCCAATTTCTTTTCAGTTGTGACATTTATCTCATGTAAATATTTTAGAATGTATTCTTATGGTAATGAATAAATTTGAGCCGAGATTTTGCAAAGCACATATACTTGAAATCCTAGATGTGTGTTTAACTACATTTAAATGCCTATTATAATTGTCAAATATAAAAAATTCAGAATATTTTATTTTTGTAATATACATATGAGAATAAAATAATTTCAAAGAACAATTCAATATATTATTATATCAAAAATATATGTATACCATTGCACTGTGAAGAACTGAAGATAAATATACAATCTATGGCCATAAAACTCTGCAGAAAGCAGCTATGAACACATGCAAGTATCTTTTCCCCTGATTGCTTCTTTTAGACTTTTCTCATGCTCTATCTATATTACTGCCTCCATGGTCCATCACTTTATTTTTAGAACCTGGGATCATTTAAATCAAACCTAATCCCTTTTCCACTTTTGGAGGGCAGTGATGGACTATTACATTATTTCAGGCTAGTGTGTTTCTTAGAATAACCAATTTTTCATTTGCTAATATTGATCACAGATTTTCATGTTTTTAAAGGGTCACCTTCCCAATCAGACCTGAGATTGCTAAAGGAGAAACAATATAAAGAGATATTATTTTGGGCCCACACTTTCACTTTGGTTATTTGAACAAATACATAGTGATATTTCCTATCATCATTTCAAATATAGAAGTTAAAAGTATGATACCTTTGTGTTCAAACAACATAGATATACTGGTGTACAATTTCAGTAGATCTGATTAGTGCTAGGTTATATTGATTCTTGTAGAATCCTCAATTGTTTCTGTATAAAGAATCATCTATGATCTGAGTTTGATAAACTAATATTATACTACTTCCTCCACACCCAATACTTTGGCATTAGAAAATACGACATTTTTTGTTAAGGTCAAGAAAATGTAGCTACCGCCTCATCCAGTGTAATAAATCAAATGGCACAAATTCCCATAAACTTCAGAAAATAGTGCTTTTGTTCATCTCATATTCCCATATTCCTTTTTTTCCCTGTCAATTCAGATTTGTTATTTATTTTGCTGATTATTGACAGTCTGGTTCTTTTGTCATTTTCCTTATTCTCCAGGGGGAATGTTTATAGTCTGATGCCTTATGAACTATAGATATTTTTACAGAATTGCCACATGCTATATTTAGTTTAGATGCAATTCATTAGTATACACTTGCCTATTTTCTAGTGCACAAATCCATATGAATATTTATTCTTCGTAAACTTGGCTAAAATAACTATTTTCTTCTCTGTATCCATATGCACTGAGCTGTTGAAATAATCATTCAATTAAAATAGTCCACATTTTCTGAGAAATTCTTAACAGAAGATATTAATGCCTAAGTAAATGATTTTATTTTGAAAAAATATGTTGATGAGTGGCTGGAGTGATAGAACAGCGGATAGGGCGTTTGCCTTACACGCAGACAACATGGCCCACACGAGTTCGATTCCTCCGCCCCTCTCGGAGAGCCCAGCAAGCTACCGAGAGTATCTCACCCACATGGCAGAGACTGGCAAGCTACCCGTGATGTATTCAATATGCCAAACACAGTAACAACAAGTCTCATGATGGAGACGTTACTGGGCCCGCTTGAGCAAATCGATGAACAATGGGAGGACAGTGGACTGTGATGTTGATGAGGACTTCTTGGGCTTAATAGAATTCCAACATGGGAAAAGGAATAAATAAAGCCTTCAAATTTTCCAATAAAGGTAAGGTTAGTTAGTAAGAGAGCTAATAAACATTATAGTGTAAAAAATGTCAATTTGTCACACTAAGCACAAATTGTCACAGTAAGCATCGGACTGGAGTGATAGCACAGTGAGTAGGGTGTTTGTCTTGCATGCGGCCAACCTTGGTTCGATTTCCAGCATCCCATATAGTCCCCTGAGTACCACCAGAAGTAACTCCTGAGTGTAGAGCCAGGAGTAACCCCTGAGCATTGCAGGGTGTGACCCAAAAAGCAAAAAAAAAAAAAAAGTAAGCATCAAAGAGATGAAAACCCCAAATACAAATCTGACTTTCTGTGAGAAAAACAAGGATTCTGAGGTGTTGTCTTCAACAACTGGATCTCCCATACATCAGAAGTGTTGGTTTATAAGCAAGTGTCCCATTGATAAGAAAACAAAATGGCAGGATCACTTTGTAAAGCAGATTGATAGTTTATTACAAAAAAATTAAGTTTATTCTAAAAATCGCTAAACATAATCTCTGGTATTTACCCAAGTTGATAGAAAATAACCAATGCAAAAAAGAAATGATCTGTCAAGACATGAAAATGCATTGAGGAAATGTCAGTGCATGCTTTTAAGTGGTAAAAAACAAATCTGCAGAGACTAGTGGGTGAATTTATTGTGTAACTTTTTATAAAATATGAAAGTACAAATACAGTAAAAGATTAGTGGCTGTCAGAGATTACAGAAAAAAAGAGGAATTATTTGAAAGAAGCCCTTAACGATAAAACTATATTCTGTTTGATACTGCAGAGGTTAATGACAATCATAATAATTTCACAAGCATATAGAATATGCACTGAAACTCTTCAGTGCCACCCTTGAGAACATCATGCGACGACTGGAATGGAAAGGAATGGGAGCGAAGACAGATGTTCGGCAACTACACCCGCTCCACTTTGCTGATGACGTCATTCTAATAACACCAAACATTAGCCAAGCGGCACAAATGCTGACCAATGTCAACCATCAGTGTGGAAAGGTCGGATTACAAGGAATCTCACAAAGACAATGCTCATGAGAAACAGTCTTGTTCCTGATGTTCCATTCGCTCTCAACGGAATGACAATCTCCAAATGCAACAGTTATGTGTACCTAGATCGAGAAGTCGACATGACGAATGACCTGGCACCTGAGTTGCGCAGGAGGAAGAGAGCGGCTTGGAACACCTTCAAGAATGTTGAAAAAATAGCTAAGAGGATGAATAACCTCCAGCTCCTGGCACATCTCTTCGATTCCACTGTTCTTCCTGCATTAACATACACCTCAGAGACCTGGGCCCTACGAAAAGAGGATGAGAACGCTATTCGACTCTCCCAAAGAGGAATCAAAAGAACTATGCTTGGAGTATCATGCTTCACTCAAATGAGAGAAAGAATCCGGAGTTCCGACCTCTGTCAATGCTCAAGAATCAGGGACACTGTCTCGTTTGCCAAGGCATCGAAAATCAGATGGGCTGGACACATAATGAGATTAAGAGATGACCGCTGGACTAGAGCCATTACTGACTGGATTCCATGGGACGTCAAAAGATCACGTGGCCACCCACCTATGAGATGGTCAGACTTTTTGTCAAAACCCTGGATGATCAGTTTGAGGCTCTTCGTGTTCCTAGAACGAGCATATGCCATTGGGCTACACTAGCATGCGACAGGGACGGATGGAGATGTTACTGGTGCCCGCTTGAGCAAATCGATGAGTAACGGGATATCAAGAGATCAAGTGATAGAATATGCAAAATAAAAATAAAAAATTTAACCTCAAACTATAACAGCATGGTGGAATGAGATATGAATAGTGGGAGGGAGTTAAGAGGGTTTACATGTGTTGGGGTTATAAGAAGGTAATTTGGGAATTTTCTCTGAAATCTAAATTTTCTTTGAAATCTAATTTCACTGTACTTTCTCTCCAGGTCTCACAATGGAGATGCTACTGGTGCCCGCTCAAGCAAATTGATGAACAAGCACAACGGAAGGACAGTGCTACAATGCTACAAGTCTGTTTAAGTTACTTCCAAGATATAAGAAAGGATATTTATATATCATCTTTTCTTCTCAGCTGGTAAATGGCTACACGTATTGTAAATTCTCTTAAATTTCAAAGTTTAGGAATTATAATACTTGACTTGGTTATCACACATTACAATAGACAAGTCCTATAACAGAAATCAAGAATCCTAGGCTAAGCACCGTTAGGTTTGTCCTCTGTACAACTAAATAGCTGTTCTCATAATAACAGTGGGGACCAAATGCTTGTGAGATTACACGCAAGAATTGAACACCCCAAAAGTTTAAAATTCAAACCCTTATTGCACATAACATAGTTATGGAACTAATATTTTCTGCAAAACACTTTCTCTAATAGCACAGTTGAGTAGCTTACTTCTGTGATATGCTCCCAGACAAAACTATAGACGTTTATAAGTTCCTGATGGACTTCATACCATTCACAATTTCAAGTTTCACAAAGAGACTTCTGTTTTAGCTTCCTGATCATTACTGATTCTGAGCTACTAACAATCTGTCAATATTGAGATCATAAATAATTATATCATGTCTTTGAGTCCGTTGAATTCAATATTCTGCTACTTTGACTCACAGTTAGATGCTTTTTTCCCCACTGGAATTTCTCTATATTTTAATATGAATAATGTGCTTTTGTTACAACTTTTTTATGAGTGGTTTTGTATGATTGAAATGAGAGGATAAGATTTTTCAATTTCAACCCATTATTTGTATAAATAAGAATACATATCCTTATACTTAATGTATATTTGCTATGATTCAAGGTGTCAAGAGAAAAGCCAAGAGTTGCCAAGAGATGCTATAAGGATTAGTTTTGAAGAAAGTGCCTGAATTGAATTCTGAGTCTAAGGGCCAGTTAACTTAATCCTGGACCCTATACATTACTTGTTGTTTTAGATCACGGTTACTCTAGAAGATAGAAAGAGACAACAGTGTGTACGGCATTTGTCTTGCAGGTAGTCTATGCAGTTTTGATCCCTTATATCTCATATGGACCCCTGACCACTTACAGGAATAATTCCTGAGAGCAGAAATAGGAGAAAGAGCTGAGTAATACTGGGTGTAGTCCAAAAACATAAAAAAACATATTACTCTATTATAGAGGATATCTAATGACAGAATAAAGCATATCTTGACTTAAAAAAACCTTTTTTATCAAATCACTCTTAGATAAATCCTTATAATGCTATTCGTGATTAGATTTCAGTCATACAGTGTTCCAATACCCATCCCTCCACCAGTGTATATTAATCACACCAGTGTTCCCAGGTTCCCTCCCATCACCTTACCACCTGCCACTCCCAGGCAGCTGCTATAAAAGGAACTTTAATTCTCTCTCTCTCTCTCTCTCTTTCTTTCTTTCTCTCTCTCTCTCTCTCTCTCTCTCTCTCTCTCTCTCTCTCTCTCTCTCTCTCTCTCCCCCACCCCTTTTGGCCATTGTGGTTTGCAATACAGACACTGAAAGGTGGTCACGTATATCCCTTTACCTATTTTCAGCACTCAGCTCTTTTCCATCAGTCCAGTGTGATCATTTTCAGCTATTATCATATTTGTCTCTTCCTTATCTTACCTACATTCTATCCTTCACACTTGTGTTTGATTTCAACCATTGATCCTAGCTTCTGTTTTCCCTGGCCGTGGATATTAGTTATATATATATAATATAACATTGCTTTGTCCTTTTGCTCTTGTCACAAGAAGCTTAGGTTTATGGGGTTATACCCATCAAAGTACTCCCGAGTCATTCCCATTCTTTTGTTTATTTGTAACCGCTTCTCTATGCTCTCTTCCCCAACCTGTTAATCATCTTTTTCCCCTAATCAGATTCTGTTAATTTGTTAGGTTAGATCTTTCTAGGACACTGAAATTGTATTATAAGATAATATTCCCTGTCTCCTCTCCTTATGTCTTTTAAATAGTTTAAGGTAATGTCCTTTTGTATAGAAACAAGAAGACAATATTATGCTTTTGTAACTTGGGATTTTATTGACTTTGAATATTATTCATTCCCAGGAATCTGCTTTCTCAATTTAAGCCTCAGTTACTCTCACTTCCTAGCGCCCCCCAAAGCAGGATCCCGATAAGGGACTGGATGGAACCAGGGCAAGTGGTAAGGTATGTGCTACCCTGGCATTGAAATGGGCCTGGCCAAAATGCCATAATTCTTAACTAAGAGTTTGATCATGGAAAAATGGACAAATGCTCTCATGATCCAAAAGTAATGACAAAACTAGGACCCTGTTAGGGATAGGAAAGACTAATCTGGCCTGAGTACTGTGGCGGCGGGCACGGGGAGCCCGCGGGGGTGGGGGCGTCTGTTCACATCAGGGCCACAGACTCTTGGCTGGACTCAGGTGGCTTAAACTGGAGGTGACAGTCACGGCTGGGACAGTGCCCCCAGGTGCATGCAAGAAGCAGCGCACAGGGCCCAGGCAGGTGGCTCAGGTGGTGGGAGGCCAGGGGGAAGTCCTCAAGACAGGCCCCAACCATCCCACACGCACCTGGGGGGAACAATGGTCCCGATCCTCACTGTGGAGAGCCACCGAGAGTATCTCGCCCGCACGACAGAGCCTGGCAAGCTACCCGTAATGTGTTCAATATGCCAAACACAGTAAGAACAAAGTCTCCAATGAAAACGTTACTGGCCTGCTCAAGCAAATTGATGAACAACGGGAGGACAGTGACAGTGACAGCAACTGTAGTCTGAGATGAAGATGACCACAGGAGAGCAATTCTGTAAGCTTAATATATCTCTTACTGCGTCCATACAAAACTATTAATATTATGAATGCTTATATATTTGTTGGACAAGGAGAGGAGAAACACACCCATGGGATTCCACTCTTGGGTGGGTCATCCTGCTGAAAGAGAATCTGTCCTAGAGGCAGCATCCCCTGAGGGAAAGAACTTTACCCCTATTGATTGTGACCACACCTATGTGTAAGCCCAGCCTCTCATAGTTTGGAGATTTAAGGAGATTGTAAGAGTGGGCTGGGGGGTGAAGATTGAGATCAGATCCATCAGAGCCAGAGGGATAAAAGGATTCCAGATGGGGGGGGGGGGCTAGCCAGGAGAGAAGGGGAGAGAGAGAGAGAGAGAGAGAGAGAGAGAGAGAGAGAGAGAGAGAGAGAGAGAGAGAGAGGTGAACAGGGATGAGAATGGAATAAATAGCATTGGATGAATCCACCGGCTTGGTCCTCTTCTCCTCCGCCGTCTGCCCCGGGGCCCCTCAGAACCTGGGCAGCCAGGGGAAGAGCTATTGGGTCCATCCCCTGGCCGCCCTCAGAGTTTTATACATATGTGTGTGTGTGTGTGTATGTGTGTATGTGGGTATGTATATATATATACATATGTGTGTGTATATATATATACACTTATATATGTTATACACATATCTACATATGTATAAAATCTTATATATGCCACAAATGAATATAGTCATTCTATACATGTCCCTCTCCTTCTGACTTATTTCACTCAGCATACTCTCCATGGCCATCTATTTACAGGCAAATTTCATCAAGACTTTATTTTTCCTAACAGTTGCTTTGTATTCCATTGTGTAGATGTGCCATAGTTACTTTATCCATCTGTCTGGTTGTTTCCAGATTCTGGCTATGGTGAATAGTGCTGTAGTTAACATAGGAGTGCAGATGATATTTCTACTGTGTGTTTTTGAGTCTCCAGGGTATATTCCCAAACTTGGTATTGCTAGGTCAAATGAGAACTCAATTTCTAGTTTTTTTTCAGGAATGTCCATATTGTTTTCCAAAAAGGTTGGGCCAGTCACCATTCCCACCAACAATGAAGGAGAGTCCCTCTCTGTGCACATTCACAGCAGCACTGATTGCTCTTTTTCTTTTGGCTGTGTGCCTGACTCTGTGATGTGAGGTAATAACTCATTGTTATTGTTGTTTTGATGTGCATCTCCAGGTTAAATATCCTGACATACAACCTCAAACATATTATCATTTATTCTTTGATAATGGAGCAAAAAATATATATGAAATGCAGCAAGGAAAGTCTGCTTAACAAGCTAACAAGTGGTGCTGGCAAAACTGGACAGTTACATGCAGAAAAAAAAAGGCTCAGACCTCTATCTAACACCATGCAAAAATCAGATCAAAATGGATTAAAACCTTAAAATCAAACCAGAATCCACAATGTACATGGGATAACAGGTAGGAAAACCCTCCATGATATTAAACCTAAAGGTATCTTCAAAGATGAAACACACCACTGAACAAGCAAGTGGAAGCAAATATAAACAAATTGGACTACTTTAAACTAAGAAGCCTCTGCAACTCAATAGAAATAGTGACGAAGATACAAAGTCAGCCTATAGAATGGGAGAGGCCATTCACCAAATGCCCTTTTGATAAGGAGTTAATATCAAAGATATACAAGGTTGGTTGAACTCTAGAAAAAAATAGAATAAAAACATCCAATCCCATCAAAAAAGGGGAAAATAAGATGAACAGAAATTTTCTCAAAGAAGAAATTCTAATGTTAAAAACGCACATAAAAAAATGCTCTTCATCAGTAATATCTTAACTTTTATGGCTAAAAAATGGCTTTTTCCCTTTCCAAGGCTATTTCTTCCATCACATTTTGTCTGGATAAGAAAAAGAAGTGTTCATTTTTTGAAATTTATAAAAGTATTAAATATAATTTTTATTCAGATATATGATAATAAAAGAACTTTGAGATTTATTTCCTATGGGTTTTATTCCCTGTTGCCTTTTCCTAACTATCCACTTTACATCATGGTGACTAACAGAGTAAATTTTGAGAGGTTACTATATATCATTAATTATTTGGAGAGACTACTAAGGAAATGAAAGGCATCTTGCTAATACTAGAGACTTTCAAAATACTATACTGATGATGTCCCTTTACTACCAGAGGGTATTGGACAGGCATAAAAACTTTGACAGAGACATCTGTTTCACAGCACTGTGGTAGGTTTGTAGGTATGTGCATATGCACAAATGCATATTATGAACTTCTGTGTAAAATTTGTGCTTAATTCACAAATAAATGATCTAGAATCTGCCTTTTGAAATATTTCTCTTTGTTGCCTGGTAAATTTTGTGCACTGTATGATTTATTAAGGGCTAGAGCGATAGGACAGAGGGTAGGGTGTTTGCCTTGCACGCGGCCAATGCGGGTTCGATTCCTTCGTCCCTCTCAGAGAACTTGGCAAGCTACCAAGAGTATCCCGCTCACATGGCAGAGCCTGGCAAGCTCCCCGTGTCATATTCAATATGCCAAAAACTGTAAAAATAAGTCTCATAATGGAGACGTTACTGATGCCCCCTTGAGCAAATGGATGAACAACGGGTGGACAGTGCTGCAGTTCTATGATTTATTAAATTGAATTTTGGCATCCAATATGATGTTTATCACTGTTAAACTATGGCAATCCTAGTTCTTTATCATTATATTTCAATTTAATTTTGATATGAGAAGCAGTTACAAAAGCTTATCACTGGAAAAGAAGGAAGATTCTTTAATACTTGACTGGGGAATTCCAAAAAGAGTAATTCTGATGTAAGTGATTGAAATATTTGAATTAAGGGCTGAAAAGAATTGAGGTAATTTTAATAGACTGCATTATGTCATAATTTTTTATCACTCAGGTTTTTAAAATCTACTAAAGGCTTTCTTTGTGAAACATTTAAGGTGAAAGGCAATTAGAATTTCAGAATCTATATAAGAATCATGCATGGAACTGTGAATACATTTTGCTGCTTTTAAAAAGTTATGCAGTCACACATACATACATTCTGAAGACAGTAAATAATATGGCATTTTGCATATTTCAAACTATAGAGAATAAGCTTGAACAATGGAAGAAAAACTGAAACAAAATGTCTAAGTTTATAATGAATTTAAAAGGATTTTTTGTTGAGTGAATATTTTGAGAATAAAACCTAAAAAAAAAAATTATGTGTTTTGAATTGGATAAAGGAGCAATCTGTGAAGACTGTCCATGGTTTGTATCAAAGCAATGGCAAGTTTACATTAGTTTACATTTGAATAGGCGATGTCAAAATTAATTGGAAATAAATTAGAGTTGGAGTGATAGTACAGGAAATAGGCTTTTTGCTTTGCATGCAGCCAACATAGGTTTGATCCTAGAACCCCATATTTCCCCCCCCCCAGGCCTGTCAGAATGATCCCTAAGCAAAGAGTGAGGAGTAAACCCTGAGCACTGTGCCATCCTGAACAAACAAAATATAAAAAAATTAAAAATAATAAAGTAAAATGTATAGCATAAAAATAGCGCTTATAAGGCTGGCATCTATAAAAATAACTCTGCTCCCTTTGCTGCATTAATATGAGACTATATATTCATACGTAAAATATAATAATAAAACAGTTGTTCAAGATGGATAACTAATCAGCAAGTGATTTTAGAAAAAAAGTCTCTATTAAATAAGGTAGCCATAATTAATAGTCACTGATTCCTTAAATAATTATACATAAATTAATTAATTCATAATTTTAATATTTATCAAGTAAATAATATATCAGGGATATTAAATATTATATGCATTGTATAATTACTGTTGAGTTATGAAAGTTATTATATGTTAATTCTAATGTATATAATATAGTTAACTATATAACATAGGTAATTAACAATAAATCACATAATATAGCACAGTCAGAACTTTTTTCAACATTTATTTTTATCCCAATTTCAGTGGTGATGACTATTTAATTATTGTATGATGCTAAATATATGAATAAAATTTAGTTAATTGAGTCATATTTTATATATCCTAAACCACACTTATTTTGAGTATACAATATAGAGATTGTTAGCACATTTACAAATTGGTAAATTAATTCATTTAATGTTGAAAGTAAAGGAATGTTAAATTCATGGGACCCGTGCTGGTGGAGGATGGGCACTGGTGGAGGGATGGGTACTTGATCATTGTATAACTGAAACCCAAGCACAAAAATTTGTAAGTCTATAACTGTACCTCATGGTGTTTCACTAAAAAAAAAAGAATTTGAATAGGGTATGCATTCAGAAATGGGAATGATGTTACTTGGGCTTTGGGTCCTAGAGAACACCAGAAGATCATATAGTGCCAGGGATAAAATCCAGTTAACGTAATGTTAGGCATGTGCCTTAAGAGTTGTATAATACTTAACAAAAAAGGCAAAAAGAATTTTAAATATATATATATATAAACAGAGTAAATATGCATGTGGAGATAGAGGTAAGGATTGTAATTTCAAATGAAAAACTTTCCTTTGGGATGATAATTTAAAATAAATTCTGAAGGAGGCAAGGGAGACATCGATAAGAACATCATAAGGTTGTTAGTATTTATTTATTTTTGCTTTTTGGGTCACACCCGGCAATGCACAGGGGTCACTCCTGGCTCTGCGCTCAGGAATTACTCCTGGTGGAGCTCCGGGGACCATATGGGATGTTGGGAATCGAACCTGGGTCGGCAGCGTGCAAAGCAAATGCCCTACCCACTGTGCTATCACTAAGGAAGGGTGGACAGAACAATGAAGAGTAAACACTAATGTCCTTTATACACAATAAAGGGATTGAACCCCTAAGGTGAGTAGACACTTAGCAAGTGAGGTGATGATGGTAAATGAGACAAATGAAGTGTAGAATTATTTATGCCATTGGAAAGACTGTCTAAGAGAAATGGCATTCAGAGATGGCTTTGAGTTGAGCAATGAAATATTTTGGTCTATGAAAATTTTAATGAAAAATAACATGGTATAGACATAGTATTCTGAATTCTTACATCATCTTGCCCGTTGGGGTAAATTTAGTATTTTTTTAATTTATGTGAAGTTCTGAACTTACTGACAACATCACTGTTTTAGATATGGAAATTTGACTATGATTATAGATTATAGATTATGGAAATAACTAACTTGGATTAAATTATGGAATGTGGGGTTCCTGCCTTGTCTATAACTTGGTGTTTATTAGGTTTTTATTATATGAAGATTGTCATATTATACTACTTGACTTCTGAAACCCCCCAGGCTGCATCTTTTCAAATCTCTAGAGAATTATTTTGCACATTTCATTTCAGAATATTTCCGCTGAGTTGCAGCTTCTCTTTGAAATTTCTTGACAGGCATTCAGATTATCATTAAAATAAAAATCTAACTGACCAAAGACTTCTCAGCAGCATGGAACCTCTTCTCTCAGATACCTCAGCACTGTTTTACATGCTTATTCTACCACAATGTATTTTTAAAATCACTGATTCTGCTTCAGCCAGATTGTGGTATGTGAATAAAAGAGAATATGGAATTTCTCAACAATTACTGGGCAGAAAACAAAATGGGAATCATATAATTAAGCAATAAAAATATATCATTTCTAATTAATTTTTAACTTTGGGTAAATAATAATTATTTAACTAGAATAATATACCCAGTGTTGCATAGAATTTTTCTGCAATTCAAACATTTGTTTCTGAATATAGAAATAGTTTTCTTGTATTTTATCTGACAACACTACAATCATCGTTTCTAACCCTTTCTAATTTTTGAAAATTATATACTTGGAGTCCTCTTAACTTGAATCTGGATATACCTCCCCACCTCCACTAATAGAAAGGGATGATTGACTTTGTGTATATCAAAGTTTACATAAAATATATTTTGTGTATATATAAAATATATATAAGTTTGCTGCAGGTTGACTTTAGGTTGACCTTGCGACCACTCACTACTTTCGGACTACTTATCGGGCTAGAGCAATAGCACAGCGGTAGGGCGTTTGCCTTGCATGCAGCCAACATGGCCGACCCGAGTTCGATTCCTCCGCCCCTCTCGGAGAGCCCGGCTAGCTACTGAGAGTATCTTGCCCGCACAGCAGAGTCTGGCAAGCCCCCCGTGACGTATTCGATATGCCAAACACAGTAACAACAAAGTCTCCAATGGAGATGTTACTGGGCCCACTCGAGCAAATCGACGAACAACGGGAGGGCCTTTACCTTTACCTTTATATAATATAAAATATAATATAAAAATATAATATATATATATATATATATATGGAGCTGGAGTGATAGCACAGCAGGTAGGGCATTTGCCTTGCACGCAGCCAACATAACTGACCCGAGTTTGAGTCCTCCGCCCCTCTCAGAGAGCCTGACAAGCTACTGGGAGTATCTCGTCCACATGGTAAAGTCTGGCAATCTACCCGTGATATGTTTGATATGAGAAACACATTAACAAGTCTCACAATGTTACTGGGTCCGCTTGAGCAAATCGATGAACAACAGGAGGACAGTGACAGTGAGATATATATATATATATATATATATATATATATATATATAGTTTGTATGTATATACTTTGTATATGTGTATACACAAATAGCACAGCAGGTAGGGTCTTTGCCTTGCAAGTGGCCAACCTGGCTTCAATTCCTCTGCCCCACTCCGAGAGCTCAGCAAGCTACTGAGAGTACCTCGCCCTCATGGCAAAGTCTGGCAAGCTCCCTGTGACATATTTGATATGCCAAAAACAGTAACAAGTCTCACAGTTTGTTGTAAGGCACTGGTGTTCCCTTGAGCAAATTGATGAACAAAGGGAGGACAGTGCTACAGTGTTACAGTTAGTTCTATACACAAAGAGTTCACTTTCACCTAGATCTTAGGAAAAACGTTAACATTTTGACTGATGCTAGAGTTATATTTGTAATATCTCAATAATATTTGAAAATGGGTGACTGACATCCCTTTCAATCACCTTTTAGGTACCAGGACCTTTCATGACATCCATCTTCTGTGTCATGCTTAAGTTGTGATTTTTATCACACCAAACAACAAACATAGGTATCCAACATCCTATTCTAAATTATATTTTCCTATTTTGATTCATTCATTCTAAAAGAAAACCCACATCTATAATTTAGATGGGAAAATTAAATTAATTTAAATTAAATTAAATAAATTAAATAAAATAAATTAAATTTTATTTGGGTCACATAATTTATTGGTGAAGGGAGTGGCTGGGTTCTACTCCTAGCAGTGCTCAGTTCTGAACTGAAGGTTTAGTGTGTGGTGTGTGGAGATACTGGGGGACAAAATACTATACCTACAAGTGCCTGGGGACCCATGAGGTCCAAGAGATCAAAATCAAGACCTCACATATGCTGATATGTGTTGGCAAACAGTATTTTCCCAACGTGCCTGGACACACTGTGCACTGGGTCTGGGCAGACGTGGAGCGAAGGATGATGGGCATGTGTGGAAAGCCCACTCTGGGAGATAGCTGATGGACGTTCACTTTATGGTCAGATACACACATATTTTATAGAGGTTCTCGGCTTAAGAGTACGTCTAATCACATAAAGTTTAGCATTACTGACCTATTATCACCTTTCCAACTCTGCTTTTCCCTGACCCAATCCCAATTAGGACTGGATGCTGCAGTTAGGAATGACTCGCTAAGCATAGGTGACAATTCTTGGGGGGTTGGGTGAGACTCAAGACCTAATTCCTGGTACGTGTCAAATGTGAGAGACACTCTCTATTGGGTCCCTATGCAGGGTTAGGTCTTATCTGCTATTCAGGGAAAGATATCTGTTCCAGCTTCTGTTGCCATGCTACATGGATATGTTCTACCAATTTGAATCATATCCTTAATTCCTTAATTCATTTCTTGTAAGAAAGTATTTCCAAGTATAGGATCGATAATATTTCTTTTCAATAATAAAGCAAGTAAGTCATTTTTTTATTTCAGAGAATCTTGCTAAATGTTCTCCATTTTTCATATGAGAACCAATAGTTTATGTTGCTTTAGTCATAAGATAGATACTCTCGCATGTAGACTAAATTCAAATGTCTCAAAAGGGCCTCATTTTCAGCCTATCAAGAGCCAATTTTTGTTACTTATAATGTATCACAACCAGTAGCACCAAGAATCATTTCCTTAAGTGTAACTTTGATAATATCTTTTTTTTCAAACCCTCAAGTACATGAGACCACACTCTGAAGCAAAGGAGTGTAACTTTGAGTCATAATAGACTCTGTTCATCATGCCTGCTTTAATAATATGTCTTCTTTGTTGGTGAGTAATCTAGAAGGATCTTTAAGGAAATTAATGGTCACCGAAAGCCATGTCAGTCAGTAATTTATTCTAGTAAAACCTATATGTAATCAGATTCATAAAGTTTTGGAAATAAGGTTGTCTTCACCAGAAAAAGCATCACCCACTCAACTTTTTAAATATACTTAAAAGTTAACTATGACAATGCAATAATTGATTCTTGTGAAAGTCTCACAAAAGTGAAAAAAAAGATTCTATATCAGGTTGGAGCGATAGCACAGCGGGTAGGGAGTTTGCCTTGCACATGGCCTACCTGGCCAACCCAAGTTTGATTCCTCCACCCCTCTCAGAGAGCCCAGCAAGCTACGGAAAGTATCTCTCCTGCACACCATAGTCTTGCAAGCTACCTGTGATGCATTTGGTATGCCAAACAAAGTAACAAGTCTCACAGTGTTACTGGGCTGCTCGAGCAAATGGATGAAAAACTAGAGGACAGTGACAGTGACAGTGGTTCTGTATCTAGCAATAAAATAATTTCTCATATACTAAAATATTCTATCATCAGGGAATAATTTAGTGTCATTATCACCCTCAGAGTCAATGTGAATATTATCTAATTTTCAGGTGACATATGTAATAAACAGTTAAGATATATGATGAAGATTTGTTAATGAAAGCATTGCATTGGAAAATATTTCTTTAATATTGATGATAATTGAGATAATTGCCTATTTCGCTTCATAGTTCATAGATAAATTATGCAGGACAGTATACCTACTCAAAAACCTGGTAGATAGAGTCATCTCATTCATTTTTTCAGACAATAGAAGAAGTGAACTGAGTGAATCTCTTGTTTTGTGTTAGATAAGGTATGAAGTTTGTTTTAAAACACATTTGACACATCACTGCATTTTACAATAAAAGTGAACAAAGTTTTGTGCTTTTTCATTTGTATGAATTGAAATTTTATGTATTTATGTGCATGGGTATACACAAACATCCACATATGTATTTATGAAATTATATAAGTATGTAGTCTTATTAAAAAATAAGGACCTAATATTGAATTGCCTATGCCAAACCATACTAAAGTAAAACAATTATACTTTCAGACTCTACTCATGAGGACTTTTAAACTGATCAACCATCTATTTAAAGGTCAGCACTACTGATGTAATCTGTACTATGAAACCACTTTACCTAAGGGAAAGGTGTATTTCTCCAGTCTATTTGTCTTTTCCATACTTTTCATTGTTATATTTATATATTGATATTTTAATGATTCTTAAAAGTAAAGAGCTGTGGAACATTGGGATAGAACCACTTCTGTCATCTATTAAGGAGCAGAAATTTGTTTAATAATAATAATTAGACATGCAAAAGGCAAGGTCAGATTAAATTATGCATGTGTCTAAAGCCCCTGCAAATATTTACAGGAATAATTGTAACTGTAACAATTGATTCCTGTAACAAACCTTTGAAATATGACATTAATATAGGTACTGATTGTCTCAACTTGACGATTTACTGGACTTCACGCTCTTGGATGTGAAATCTGTGTCCAAATTTTGGAAAAGCCACAAGAAACTTTCATTTGGAGCCATGGTGCTTCCTCCGTTAGAATGAATGTTGCCAGGATCGCTGAATCAGCTGTGCATGCTTCTTCTGGTGTGCTGATCTCCTGAAATTCACCAAGTGTTTTTTCTAGTACTTATTTCTTCTTCCTATTGTTGCTTGTTGAGTGGTTTTGCGTTTTTTAATGTGAATTTTTCCCAGTCAAATCCAATGGAACTTCTTGACACTGGTGGGATTCAATACTTTTGATATTAGGACCTTTCTGAGTTAGGATATCCTCCTATATAGTACAACTTTTGTATCACATTTTCTTTCTGGAAAGATGCAACCTCATTTAAAATTCAATAAGGATAATTAAAGCACTAAATTTACTCAGATTAAGTTATTTTAAATGTTCATTGGAACAGATGTGCAGTACTAAGATCCCCTTTACTAATTGAAGACAATAGAACATTTTGATATTTATGATGACTTTAGATTTTTCCTATCTTTTCTCTTTAAGTTTAGAAATTATTATAATTATATTTTTATATCTGTTTTATACACAGAGACTCAATGTAGTCTAAGGCAAGAATGTAAAAAATTCTAGGAATTTTTAGGGACTTTAACATATTTGTGAGATCTGTAACATATTCCTATTATTAAGGGAATATACTATGTCACAATCTTAGTTACAGAAAATTGAGTGAAGTGATTAAGAAAAAAGGTAAAAGGAACAGTAGTTAAATAGAAGTTTACTCTGGTAACTAAAGTTGTTTGCCAAGATGTAATAGTAACAATTTTGTTACTGACATACATGTATATTGAAAATGGTGACTCGTGTAAATGGCAAATTGTGAGAGCCAGAATTTTTCAGTGTTTTAGATCCAGAAATGTCAAATATGGAAAGAAGGTACAGTGTATTGAACCACTTAGTAATGAATTTGTGTTGGAGCCACTGGTAAGAATTTAGTTTTAGTTTAATATGCAGACAGGGAATTAATAAATATGTACACACATAGTTTTTTCTCTGCTAGCTTTGGAATTCTAAAAAAAAACAAATATTCAGTGTATTTTTAATACCATTCTCTTATACAAGTTTCTTTCATAGTCCTAAAGCATAAAAGTCTCTGATTAGATTTGTGGGAGTGCAGAAATGTCATTAGCATTAATGTAGTAATACAGTATTATTAATATATAAGATGATTTTGAATATTCTCAGATGAATCAGGCTTAATAGACAAATAACTAGTTACAAGAATGACATAAAACTACATTATAAGCTGGAGCATTTATTACAAGGGTGACATAATTTATCTTATAATAAATACTATCATAAGTCTGAGACCAAAGGTAGCAACAACCCAGAAAAAAAGTCTGTGGTCGTCATGATTACTAATGAAATGTGCACATATTCATAAAATCATAGACTCATCATTAAGCTTGAACAAAGCAGGATATAACTTGCTTCAGGGATTTTAGTGTAACAATTTTTTTTCACTAGCCTCCTGTAGGTTATATATTAAATCAAGGTATTATTTTGGTGGGTACAATGAGATCACTTCAGGAGAGACACGTATGGATTTTCTTTCAGATGAAAGACATGCCCTCCCTTTCTGGTGCCGATTCTTTTTACATGTAAGTTTCCATCAATAAATGTTTCTTCAGTCTCATGGATAGTTCTGCTTCTCTACTTGAACTCAAATTACCTTCTCAGTGTAAGGAAAAGTATTTGTTCTCCTAGCTGAACTATTTTTATAGTAGCAGACACTAAAAAAGAGCTCTTAATGATGGACACTTGAAACATATATAACATTTTAATATAATATTTCAAATAAGCAATAAATGTAACAAAATGAAACCAAACTCAAAGACTCACACTGCAGTAACAGGCATTCAGTACATGCAGTAGCACAATAAATGTCAAAAGAGGACAAAGTTTAGCTCAAAGATATCCCAATATCTAAAGCAGGAACATTTGAATAATAAAGTAATAAAATCACAACACACTGCAAAATCACCAAATTGCAAAATCGCTCTATTTAAATCAATCTTAGAGCTGGAAATTTAGGTTTTTGGTGATATGGGAGAGTGGCGCCCCTGTATATTCAGAACACAGCCTCAATAACATGAAAAACATTAGATATAATCTACAAATACTGGAGTTTGTTAATGCTCCTGTCAAAATAGAGGAAGGGGTGTGCAAGAAGGTGGGATGGTGACAGAGTATGAAAACAGCTGGTGGAGGAAAGTTGGCACTGGTGGTGAAAAATTGAAGAATTGATATTGAAATATATGTTTAACACTCAAATATCAATGACTTTGTAAATCAGGGGTTTTAAATTAAATTTTAAAATATAATTAACAAAACACAAAACCTTGAGTATTTTTGTAATGAAAGTGGAAAGATTTTCCTACTCTTCACCTAAGCCCACCAGCTCCCACACCAATCATTAAAATAAGTCCACTCTTACAGCTCCTGAAGACTCCTACAAATTTCATAGCACTTATAGACCAAGAAGAAGCACTCTAAATTTATTGGAATGTTGCTTAGAAGACCGCCAAGCTTAGTGAGCAAAAACAATAATAAAGAGGCTCACCCAGCACCAAAAATTTCAATCTTCAGACAATGATGTTACGAATACCACTGTAAGATATAACAATCATTACCGTTTGACTCTTATTGATCTACATTCTGATAATTTCATTTGCCATTTTGTTGTAAGAAAATATGAAGCAAATTTGTTATATGCCTGCTACAGGGCAAGCTTGGGGATTGGGAGGGAGACCGAGGATATTGGTAGAGCAAAGTTCTTATCAATGGTGGGACTGGTGTCAGGACATTGTGGTCTAAAATAATTGTATTATGAAAAACTTTGTAAATCATAGTGTTATAACAAAAGAGACAATATGGACAATGATATTTGGAGATGATCACTCTAGCAACTGAATATTGAAAGTAGGTAAATGGATAAATGGATATACATAATAGACTTTCAGCACCTACACTGCAGAGCCAGGGAGAGAGGTACAGAGAGGGAGAGAGAGAGGGGAAAAAAAGAGAAGAGAGAAAGAGGAGAGAGAGAGAGAGAGAGAGAGAGAGAGAGAGAGAGAGAGAGAGAGAGAGAGAGAGAGAGAGAGAAGAGGGGGAGAGGGAGGGAGAGGGGTAGGAAAAGTGCCTGGTGTAAATGTAGGCTGGGGGTGGGGAGCTGGCAGAAGGAAAGGAATTTAGGACGCTGGTGGTGAGAAATGTTTACTAATGATGTAACAGGTGTTGGAACATTGTATGGTAGAAACCCAATCACGAACAACTTCATAACTATATATTTCATGAAGTTTTTGTTAAAGAATAAAAACAAATCATACAAGAGTCAATCATATCTGTATAAGTAAAAAATAAAGTAAGATAATAAATTACAAGAAGGTACAAAGCTTCTTTGGAGAAGAAATTAAATTTATTTTTCTATTCTTCCTTCAAGGAATAAGTTTAACTATACATTTTTTAGAGTGTATAGTTTTGTCCATTGCAACTGGAAAGCATGGAAAAAGGGAGGAGTGCCCTGAACTACCTCCGTCAAGCTATTGATGTCAATATTAGAGCAAATGATTAGGATAACATTTATCTTTGATCCTCTGTAAGAAGATGATGTTATATATTCTTACAGTCTTCACAATAACCCAAAACCCTAGTCCTATCATGAAAAACTATCATACAAGTTTGAATTTGGGACATTTGAAACAGAAGCATGAAAACAGTCTTATGTTACAGTCATAAGAATTTTAGAAAAAAATAATTAAATAAAATATAATCTAATATGCTGATGGAAATCCAAAGAATAAAGAAACCTTAGCTGACCACTGAATGAATCAAAATTATGCAATGTAATAGCATAATATAAATAGTAATAATTTAATATTTAATGCTAATAATTCATTTTACTTTTCACTTATTTATTCATTTGTTTGTTTTGGTTCTGAAATCACACCTCGCTGTGTTCATTGTTTACTCCTGACTCTGTGCCAAAGTATCACTTCAGGCAATGATCAGGGGACATTGTTGGTCCTGAAGCCAAAGAGCTGTGTGCAGTCCCAAGTAATTCATTTTAAAGTCAAAAGTCAATAATTAGGTAAGCTTGGTATTCTATTTATGGACATATATTTTTCCTGTAAAATCAAACTATACTTTAAAATATGTGTAATATATAGAGATCGTGTTTGCCTATATGTGAATGCATTTATATGTACATACATGTGCACAGGGTAATATGTAATATAATTTGTTTTAATTATTATAATTGTTCAACAGAAATATTGAAATGAAGGGTCTTAGAAAAACATTTCAGTTACTAGATTACTAGTACCATGTAAAAAGAGCACTATCAGTCAAATGAAAGAGATGGATCAGGCAAATTATGAAAAAGGGCCTCAGAGCTTACGTGTTATCTCTTTGAGTACATCATTCATCTCAGTCTCTGCATATTCAGAATCTCAAAAGCTGTGCAAAATGTAGTCCTTTTAGATTCATGATATAATATATAGTCATGGTTGGTTAAATTAGTGGGTATTAGTGAATAAATCAAATGTGAATCCATTCCCTTTCCTTGGATATGGAATAGGGTGAGGAGACAGGGCAGGCAGAAGGTGATACTTTAATGTTTCACATCACTACTTCTTGGGTTTTCTCCACCACAACCAGTCCTCATGCAGAGGTGTGTTCCAAATACTGTCCTATTAATATAAAAATAATCTATTTTTCCATTCTTATCACTGGAGATTCCAACAGTTCTTTAAAATGGGAACCAAGATCCAATACATTTATCTCATCGCTAACCACAGCAAGAAAATGTTTATTTTATGGACGTGTTGATTTGAAGGAAACAACTACTCTCAGATTATGTAAATAGAAGGAGGTGGTTCAGGTGATTGTCAAGAAGAATAGGATGTATGTGGACAATTTGAATGTAAAAAAATACTATCTATATAAAGCAGGTGCTGAAACAAATAAGAGAGGCAATATATCTCTAAAATTAAAAAGTAATGTTGAGAAAAAGTTTGTAAGCTATAATCCACATAAGCATAATACAGCCTAATACAGCCTTGTACAACTTAGAAAAAGAGGAACACTTTTGTAAGAGGATGATCGAATAATGGAGTGGCCAATAAGAAGCAGAGGAATATCCAAATTCTTCTTACCAACTTAAAATTCATGAATTTAAAAATACACATATATATACATATATGTATGCATATATACTTCTTAAATTCAGGAGACATGGTAGATATCAGATAAAATCTGGGCAAGGGGAAAATAGAAGTAATATTATGTGCTTGGCTTTATGTCATAGGAAGTCAACTACCTATTTATCAACTTAACTTTTAAACTTTTTATGTATGATAAATGTATTAAATTTAATTGTACATAATATACCCTAAAGATTCAACATAGTTCATTATTTAATGTTCTAGGTTTTTAATATGTCTGATAGATAATAGTAAAACTGGGGAAATGTTATATCTTGTGTTTATCTACAGTACAATAGCAATGAGTGGAGTCAAATATGTACATTAGCTGCTTCTGCATGCTTACGTAAATTAAACATAAAATTATTATATTTGTGGGATTATATTGTGACTAATTTGTTCTAAAATTTCTTTTTAAATAAGTCAAAATGGATTTGGGCTTGTTTCTAAGAAAGTAGTGTTAGTTGTCCACTTGTATAAAGGATATCATTGAAAGAAATCCTAGAGATATCTCATCAGAAAGGATTGTTTTATTTCTAATCTAACCCTTCATAAATTCAGTGTGACTTTTAAAAATGATATTAAATTTTTCAGCGGTTTGAGCAAAGATCATCAGATTAAAAAATAAAAAAGGTGCCTTTGGGTAATTAGGAATTCAATAGGCATGTGAATACCTACAGAGCTGGCAAGCCCTTTCTATTCTTGTTTTACCATACTTCATAGGAAAGTTCCCAAGATGTTTTAAGCTATTACCTTAGTTCTTGACTGGGTAAACTGGCATGTCAACTGGGTTTAAAAATAAATCTTTCACACTCTGTTCTTTGACTTACATCTCCTTGTTGCTTAAGCATTTTTACTTTTCTGGTGGTTAATAATTCTTCAAAGTTAAAGCAGCTTGTCGTCATTGATTCCTTTCCCCATCTGATGCTCTTACAGCTCTCCTCTGCTTTGGGGGCTGTTTCTGTGAACCCTATAGCCTTAAGGTGATCAAGTTGAAAGGAAGGGAAAATGAATGTTTGAATTTTATACTACATAAAACTGAATCTGGCTTTTCTATTGTGCTGTACCTGTCTTTTATTTTCCACTGGGTTTTATTTCTTTTCTTGGTCTATGCATCCTTTTACAGATTTTAGTTTTATTTTTTTCTCTTCTCCTCCTATATGTTTTATCTGTTCCAAGAATTGTACAGTGATCTGACTGACATGCGTAGCTTTCCTTTACTGTAATGCCAAGGCAGGTCAAGCATTTATTTTATGTTTGTCTTTTCTGCTTTCAATAGCTTGCAGCCTATACAGCCTTGTTTGATTTGACAACTGCTTTCAGAAGTCTATCTAGTGGAGAGCAATTTTGCAAAATCAGCCCAGACCCTAGACTTTTGAGAGCTCCATGTTGTTGAATCCTATTTAGTCACTGAAGGAATCAGACAAAAAAGAGTATTGAAGCTGAAGCTAAAAAATCAGGTCTATAATATCTAAGCATTTAGAAAATAAGTCTAGGAGTCCTGCCACCATTTCCAGAACCAAGAAACCATTACTTTTTAAGACATACACAGGAAGCTCACTTTTTTTTTAAATTTATTTTTTCCCTTTATTTATTTATTTATTTATTTATTTTTTACAGTTGTAGATTTACAATTTTTTGTGCTTGGGTTTCGATTATACAATGATCAGATACCCATCCCTCTACCAGTGCCCATTTTCCACCACCATGGAAAATATCCCCCCAGGAAGCTCACTTTTTTGTTGAACTATTTTCTTTTTTATTCTGTTACTAATGATAATTTTGTTATTACTGTTGCCTTGGGTTTCTGGCCACACCAGACTGTACCCGACTTACTCCATGCTCTTTACTCAGAGATCACTAGTGGTGAGACCATATCATGTACTGAGAAAACATATCATGACTGGGGGTAAACTTGGGTTGGATGCATTTTAGAACCTTACCTGCTGTATTATCATGTTGGCCACACTAACTGTCACTGTCACTGTCCTTCCATTGTTCATCTATTTTCTCAAGTGGGCCCAGTACTGTCTCCATTTTGAGACTTGTTACTGTGTTTGGCATATCAAATATGTCACGGGTAGTTTGCCAGGCCTTGCTGTGCAGGCGAGATACTCTGGGTAGCTTGTCCGGCTCTCTGGGAGGGGTGGAGGAATCGAACTCGGGACGGCCATGTTGACTACTTGCAAGGCAAATGCTCTTCTTGCTGTGTTATTGCTCCAGCTCACACAAACTGTAATGTTTAACTAAACTGTATTTCTTCAAAGGGCTGGAGCGGCAGCACAGCAGGTAGGGCGTTTGCCTTGCATGCGGCTGACCTGGATTTAATTCTTCTGTTCCTCTTAGAGAGCCTGGCAAGCTACTGAGAGTATCCCACCATTATGGCAAAGCCTGGCAAGCTCTCTGTGGTATATTCAATATGCCAAAAACAGTAACAACAAGTCTCACAATGAAGACATTACTGGTGCCCGCTTGAGCAAATCTATGAACAATGGGAGGACAGTGCTATTTCTTCAAAATATCCTAATTTGGAATCCATAGTTTGTAACGTTTGACATTATATCCTAAATGTTACATTTTTCTCTGAACGTTTATCTTTATTCTAAATAACTCTCTGAAGGCAACATGTATAGATACTATACTTAGGTCCACTCAACTTAAAAAGTTTTTCTATTCATTTTCTTGATTAAAGTTCACTTTATTTTAATACTAATGAATTTTAATTTAGTTTATTCTTATTTATTTTGCCTTTTGACTCAAACCTGACAGTGGTCAGGGCTTACTCCTGATTGTAAACTTAAGGATTACTCTTGTGGAGCTTTAGGAATCATACACTCTGCTTGAAATTGAATCTGGGTTAGTAGAAAGCAAGGCAAGTTCCCTACCTATGGTATTTTCTTGATTACCTCCTTGAAATCTGAAATTTGAAGTTTCAAACTTAAAGGGTGATGTTTTAAATAAGTTGAGCAAATAGTCTGAAGCCTAAGGTTACTTCTACGACATTATTAAATCTAAGTTATTGTTTTGGAAAAATGACTTACTTATTATTTTTAGTCAAGTTAATTATTAAGATTAATGATTAATGAAATTAAAACATACTAGATTTAAGCATATCCTCTTACTATTTAATTCCTCTATTTCAAGGCAAGCTAATTTTACTTTTTTATAGTATTGCTTAATAAAAATAATCAAGAATTTCTCCAAAAATAAAATTCTTTGTCTGCAAGAGTTTATTGGTGAGTTACAAAATCTTCAAGGAAGACTTGCTGCCATTGAACGAACCTCTTCCAAAATACTGAAGGAACAGAACACATCCTTCCTCATAACTTCTACAAAGCTAGCGCCACACAGTTACCCAAAAGAAAACAGAAACATTTATAAAAAAGAAAACTTCAGACCAATCTCCTTGATCAACCAATCTCTTTATTTATTTATTTATGTAACCGTTTATTTATTTATTTGTTGAATCATCATTAGATACAGTTACAAAACATTCATGATTTAGTTTCAGTCATACAACGATCAAAACCCATTCCTCCACCAGTGCACATTTTCTATCACAAATAACCCCAGTATCCTTCCTGCCACCCTCACCATATCCCAACCTTTGCCTTTGTAGTAGGCACCTTGCTTCTTATGCTTTCTCTACTTTGGGCATCATGGTTTGTGATACAGATACTAAAAGGCCATCATGTTTGGTCTTTAATCTACTTTCAGTACATTTCTCCCGTCTCAAGTGATTCCTCCAACCATCTTTGATTCAGTGGTCCTTTTCCATCCCATCTGCCTTCTCCCCCAGCATATGAGGCAGGTTTCCAAACCATGAAGCAATTCAACCGGCCCTTGTTTCTACTATCTCTGGATTTTATTCTCACATTATGTTATTTTATATTCCACAAATGAGTAAAGTTAGAGGAAGCAGTGCTGGGGTGGATGTAGGAAGAAAGAGACTCCCATTCATTGTTAGTGGGCATGTTGACTGTTCCAGACTTTTTGGAAAATAATACAGACATTCCTCACAAAACTGAAAATTGAGCTCCCGTCTGACCCAGTAATACCACTTCTTGGAGTATATCCCAGGGATGCAAATGAGCACAGTAGAAATGGAATCTGTACTTGCTCTTATATGTTTATTGCAGCACAGTTCACAATAGAATCTGGAAACAACTTGGGTGCCAGAGAACAGTAAAGAAATTATAGTACATCTACAAAATGGAATACAGAGTAGCTGTTAGAAAAGATGAAGTCAAGAAATTTGTGTATAAGTGGATGGACATGGAGAGTATTATGTTAAGTGAAATGAGTCAGAAAGAGACAGTCAACCAGTCTCTTACATTGATGCAAAAAACTTCAAGAAAATCTTAGCAAAGCAAGTCTAACAGCATATAAAAAACAAAACAAAAACATAACATGTACCAGGATCCACTGGGATTCATCCCAGTGATGCAAGAATGGTTCAATATATGGAAATTAAATAGCATAATTTACCATGCCAGTAAAAGGGAAGATAAATATCATAAAATCAAATCAATTGATGCAGAGAAAGTTTTTAATATGATCTGACACTTAAATATGATTTAAAAAACTCAACAAAATAGGAGTGAAAGTAATAGCCTTTATGATAGAAAAAGGCTATATATAACATTTCCACAGCAAATTTTTTCTGAATGGTGAAAAGTTGAAGGCATTCCCACTAAGTTCAGGCAGAAGGTAAGGATAAGCACTGTTTTCTCTCTTATTTAACATTGATTAGAAGTCCTAGCAACAGCAATCAGGCAAGAAAAGGAAATCAAAGGGGTCAAAATTGGAAAACAAATTAAATTATCTCTATTTGCAGATGACATGATATTGTCCTTAAAAAAAACCTAAGAGAGTCCATAGAAAAACTTCAGAAAAAACTTATCAGATGGAGCAAAGTGGCTGTGCACAAAGTCAATACTGAAAAATTGATTGCATTCTTATACACAGTTAATTAATCAGAGGAGAAAGAGATCAAACAATTTATTCCATTCGAAGTAGTGACCAGGAGCTTCAAGTACCTAACACAATAGATGGGAATCTATACCGTGAAAACTTTAAAACATTTAAGAGAGATATAGAATACCTTAGAAAAGGGAAACATATTCCATGCTCTTGAATGGAAAAAAATCAATATTGTCAAAACGATGAATTTACTTAAAAATCTATATATATTCAGTGCAGTCCCTCTCCAAATTCAGTTTATTCTATAAGAACTTAGAACAGTCCATAATAAAGTTTCTGTGGAATCAAAAGAGCCCAGAGGCAAAAAACCATACTGAAAAATAATGAACAGGAGGGGGAAGGTAACATTATATTACTTAACTTAAAATTCTACTATAAAGACATACTGATCAAAACAGCATACTATTGGAAGAAAGGCAAACTTACTGACTAATGGACCACAATAGAATATCCAAGGACAAGCCCCCACATCCACGGTCAGCTAATTTTTGATAGAGATTTTTATGAGAGCATTAAATTGAGTAAAGATAACCTCTTTAAAAAATGGTTCTAGCAAAACTGGCTAAACACATGCAAAAAAAATAAAATCAGATCTGCATCTAACAATTACACAATGGTCGATTTAAAGTGGATCAGACCATAATTTATAAAATATACCAAGGAAAATATAGGTATAACCCTCTAATTTCTGGTTCTCAAAGATATCTTGATTGACACAATGACACTAGCAAAGGTAAGTGGTGGAAAGGAACTCTGCATTCATCTCTTTTGGTAATGTTATATAATTAACCTTTATGCAAATAATTATGGACATATCTCAGTAAACAAAGAATTAAGCTGCTATAGGATCCACCAATTATACTTTTCATATTTACTTCCAGTGCACAAAAAGCATCTATTTTAAAGGATATATGTACATCATTATTCACTGCAGCCTTAGAACAATAGCTAAGATCTGTAATCAACACATGGAATCAATAATGGTTGAGTTCTCAAGATACGGTAAATATGCATAATTAAATGCTATGTAGCTATTACGAAAAGTGAAACTATGCAATTTGCTGTAATGTGGATGGAACTGGCATGCATTATGTTAAAAGAAGTGAGAAGGACAAAAACAATATGATTTCATTAATATGTGGTACATAGAATAAATGGACAATGGAATGCAATGTATTAAAGGGGAGTTGCCTAGATAACCCTTGTCCCCAGAGTATATGAAGAGAGAGTCAGAAGGAAATAAATAGAATGGGAAAAAAAATAGGTAGCACTGGAAAGCAGCAGGAAGCAATAAAAAGCAGGGGTCAAGGGGACCCAAGTACATGGTGCTGTAAAGAAGTGGAAAAGCTAATTATCCCAACCACAGAGTCAACACTGAAAACAAGAGACCCCAACTTCAATGATCGAACTTAAGAATTTGCCTGTAAAGGCTGGGAGTGAGGAGAGGAAACCTGGGAACCCTGACAAGGGGAAGATAACACTGGTGGTAAAATTGGTACTGGAACATAGTATGATTAAAACTTAACTATTAATAATTTTGTAAATCATGTGGCTTTAATTAAAAAAAGCTATATTAAGATGCAAAATATCAAAGATTCCCAGTAAGACTTGAATATTTTCCACTTCCATTTGTGCAATAATATGTGCTACAATTTAAATTGGGGGCCTTAGAAGTAAGAATACACCAAAAAGTCTAATTTCAGCAGCAGTGAGCATTCTTGCAGTGAAAGTCATATGGAAATAGTGAAACTGATTCTCTGGCACAGAGTTCAGTGGGAGCTTGACATTGAATTGTCTGTGTAGCAACTCAACCAGAAAAATTTGTCTGGTAAGAATATTGGATAGATTCCCATTCCCTTAGGAAATGGCATAAGACTTATGTATTATTATAGACATAAAACTACTGCAAAAGCAGTAGTCAGTGCTTTCCAACATTTTACTAATGTTCAATAGAGTTTCTGGAGAATATCTGCAAATGTTATGGGGATGTGTTTTTGTTTTCTTTTTGAAGTTTTTTGTTTTCTTTGTGGACTGTGGAGGGGGGCACTCACTGTGTTCAGGGCTTATTCTTGGTTCTGTACTCAGGAATCAATGCAGGGAAGGTTTAGGGAACCACATTGAGGTGCTGGGAAATAAACCTAGGTAGGATATGTGCAAGATAAGCATTCTACTTACTGTCCTATCTCTCAGCCCCAGGAAGGTTGAGTTTGGAAAACAGCACTTCAGTTTTCCTTGGTTTCTCAGAGAATTTCTCTTCTCTGTAATTTCGAGAATGCATTTTTGATACATTGTTGCTTTTATCTACAACTTCATGTATAAAGCATGCTTTATTATTGTCTTCTTTTCTGAGGTGGGCACTTCTGAGCCATGTTTCTTATATATTAAAACAGAAAAGGAAAGTAATAAAATTTGTAGTATGCTCTCAAGTAACATAACTTAATTCATATTTCTGTTTCAAAATCCAGTGATTTCAATCTCATGGAGAATATGTTTCTGATGAGACTTGCTACTAAACATCACACAAGTAAATTCATACCTAGACAGAAATAAAAATTATATAAATCAAGTAGTTAGAATTAATTTTGATAATATATCTCATTGTATTTCCAAATTAAATATGAATATATCTCTAGAATTGAATAATTGCTTACTTTAAGATTATAGAAAATAGAGAATTTATAAAACAGACAATTCAAGGTGATTTTGAAAAGCCAAGGTGTTTAATATTATTATACTAATGCACATTTAAGGTTAAGAAGGTCAGATATAAAGAGTAAATGCACCTGCACAGTCCATGACAAATTACCCACCCTTAAAAGAAACGAATGCATATATATTAGGTAGAAAAGAAGAATTGGAGGAAATTACCTTACTTTGACAGTTAAGGAGAACTCTGTTAATAGCAAGCAATAAAGCTTTTAATGTTGAAAGAAACATGTTACCTGGAGCATGGAATGAGAATCAGGCTGAAATGAGAAAAGATCTCGTGGAAAAATTGGAAGAATTCAAATCAGAACATCCTCATGTCATGTGCCCTGAGGGTAATTAAGAAAATGTCAGATGTCATTGATGAACCATTTGCCATTATTTTGAGGAAATCATGCAGGACAAGGAGGCCCTGAGGGCCAGAGAAAGGAAAATGTTGCAGTCATCCTTATATTTCTTTAATGACCTTGTTATATATTGGTCACCTGAAAATTTATTCTAGAATAAATATTTAATCTGAAGAACCACAGAAACAAATCCCTCAAAAACTGTATATGTTTAACTGAAGATGCTGGCAGATCAAAGTTAAAGGCATTTTATAGTCTCTGCAGAATCATGATTTGCAAAACAAAGTTTCTTTTTTAATTTGCAAAGTTATTTATTTCATTAATATCACATTAGTTTACAGGACATATTTAGGAAAATTGTGTATTAGGAACACAATTTTAGACCTCTAGAGAATATATTTCAGAAACCAGGTCCACAACCTAAAGAAGTCATATATTTCCACCAGTGGCAATTGGAACCCCTCAATCTTTCAATCCAGAATTCCTCTCCTTTTGGAACCCTTAATGTATTGATCATTTCAAATGTTTGTTTTCATTTGACTAATAAAGATTTTTTAGAAGTGATTTTAGAAAATAACTCACTGTGTGACACATACTTGCAACACAATTATTTATGAATTTAAAATAATCTGGAAAGGTAGTACAGAAGGTAGGTAGGGTGTTTGCCTCTCAATCAACATGGGCTCCATACATTTAAATCCCCAAGCCCACTAGGAGTCAGGAATGAGTCCTGAGCAAGGTTTGACCCCCAAAGCAAACAATAATAATATAGTACTAATATCAGTGGTATGAAGAGATAGTATAGCTAGTAAGGTGCTGTCCTTTACACAGTTTCTGTCCTTTGCAGTAATATGCTCTCTGTTGTACATAGGTAGGGGTGATTCTTGAGCATAGAGCCAAGAGTAAGCCCTGAATATATTCAGAGGTCACCCAAATCAACCCTGAAAACTAAATGAAGTAATTTGATCTTTAAAATATATAAATTACATTATTTTTTAGGTTTGCTAATGAGTACAAACAATAATCATGTCATGGAAAACATGTTTAAAATCTTCATAATTAGCATATGTCTTGGTCATAAATTACATAAACTGAAAAGAAAACTTCAATTAAAAGAAAACACAAACTTAGAAGCATATCTAAACCTAATTGCTACAACAACACATTAAATTTATGTGTCCTATTAATGATAATGTTTTATATAGAAGCAATTAAAATGAAAAATGAACTGTGACTTCTCTACATTATCTAAGAGTCTGCTTATAAAAGTATAAATAAATAATTATAATTTCAGTGTTTGATATCTTCATATATATTTAAACTGTGCAACAAAATAATATATTTATGGAAAATTCGTATCATATGAGAATTTTTTAATTGAGACCTAAATTCTGAAAGAATCTGAAAAAGTTAAATTAAGATCATTCTAATGAAGTCAGCTAAAGAAACTTCAAATTCAACTTAGTTTTCTAAGTTCAAATAGCTTTCTATTTTATTGTAATCATAATTTTTATCAATGCAGTTAATAAAAGCATTAAATATCTGATGCATTAATCAATATCAATGCATTAAATAAAGGCTGGAGCAATAGCACATTTGCCTTGTGCATGGCTGATCCCTGTTCAATTCCTCCACCCTTTTCAGAGAGCCTGGTAAGCTCCTGAGAGTATCCCACCCCCAAGGCAGAACCTGGCAAGCTCCCTATGGTATATTCTATATGCCAAAAACAGTAACAACAAGTCTCACAATGGAGACATTACTGGTGCCTATTCGAACAAATCGATGAACAACTGAGGACAGTGGTACAGTGCTCCAGTGTATTAAATAAAAACTAAAAGCACTAAGAGTTTTATTGTATATAATTCCTACTCAACATATTGTGGAGATTGTTTGATTATAAACTACCTACATCATATTTCAGATAATATAGATAACAACAGAATACTATTCAATAGAATCCTCAAAATTGGAATGATTACTTTCTATGAACTTTATTTATTATTTATTTATTTATTTATTATGTGTAGGATAACACTCTTTTGTCCTTCCTCAGGTAGCTTAGGTTTGTCAGGTCACACTCATCTAAGGACACTGAACTTGTATTGTAAGCAATGTCCTTTCTGTGTGGACACAGGAAGATAGTTAATATTATGCTTTGTAACTTGGGAGTTGACTGACTCCGAATAATATTTACTCCTGGGCATCTGATTTCTTGACTCAGTTGCCCTTAGTTCCTAGCACCCCAAAAGCAGGGTCCCAACGAGGGACTGAATGGACCCAGGGCAAGCTGTGAGCTACCCTGGCATCGAAATGGGCCAGGCCAAAGAGCCACGATACTCAACTATAAGTTGAGAGCATGATCATGGACAAATGCTGTCATGATCCAAAAATAAGTAACTACAAGATTAGGACCCTGCTGGAGCTAGAAAGATTAACCTGGCCTGAGGACTGCGGAATGTATAGTGTGATGTTCTCAGGAAGAACCAAACTAAATTTATATCTCTTACTGTGCTCATACAGAATGACATTGCTAGAAATATTAGAAGTAGATTTATTACAACTATTTAAGTAGATTACTAACTGAGGAAAGAACACACCCTTGTTGGGATCCCACCCTTGAGTAGATCTCCTAGTAATCTGAAGTGATCTCTGTAGATGAGATTTTATCCTTGAGTTAATCTCCTGGAGGAGTGGTCTTACCTCTCTTTGTTGATTCGTCAGTATTCAACCCACCTTCATGTCACCGCCTTATGTGACTGCTATATAAACTAAGACATAAGCTCGGAGAAGAGAGTCAGAAGCGAGAGAGCTTGGGCTCCAGAGATCCAGAGTCAGAGCCAGAAGGAGAGAGGTTCCAAGATTGGGGCCCAGGAGAGAAGGAGGCAGAGAAAGACAGGAGTGAAGAGGATTGGAATAAACTACTATTGATATAGACTGACCTGGCCCTCGTTTCTTCTTCCTTCTGCCCTTGGCCAACAGCCGTTCCGATCCAGGACACACACAGCGACTCAAGAGCACGGAACGCAGGTGGTGAGACAGTACCATCCAGTGAGCCCGTGAACACACAACCTTCGGCGAGATAAGATTTTACAATTATGGGGTCCAGGCACACATGGTGATGTTCAGGGGCTACTCCTGTTTCTGCACTCAGGAATTGCTCCCGCAGTGCTCCAGGGAATATATAAATTGCCATGGATTGAATTTGGGTCAGCCGTATGCAAGACAACCAGGGTACCTGTTGTACTATCCCTCTAGCCCTTCTGTGAATTTTTAAAAACTCTCATACAGACTGGTTTTTTTTTCAGCACATTAATTTTATTAACACAGTTTAAAAAGTATCTAAATTGCTTTCTTAGAATTTGGAGAAAAATGTTATAAAACACTGTAAAGAAATTGGAGATAATGAAATGTGACATATTCTTGCTATGGTTGTTCTGACTGCAAAATTTCCATCAAAAAGAGACAGAGTCATATGTGTAGCACATTGAATACCACACTTGAACTTTAGGCCTTAAAAATCATCTCTGGAGCTTAAGAGATAGTATAGTGCCTAAGGCAACTTGCCTTGCATGCCCTCTAACTGGGATTGATCCTCAGCAACCCATATGGTCCCATGAGCACCTGATGATAGTGATCCTTGCACACAGAGCTATGAAAAACCTTTAAGCTCTGCCAGATGTTGCCCACAAACAAAAGATAATCAGAGATGTCCCCAGATTATTTTTGTCCTTAAAAGGCAGCCTTAGTTTCAGTATGATACTCAGAAAACAACAAAAATCTATCCTGCAATAAAGTTGATAAGGACACTGCTAATTCAAACTCTGGACAATAACATTAAGCCTAATCGTTACATGTTCTTTCTTCCTTTTTCTTCATGTTTTTCAAATAATGAATGTCTTGTTTCATGTACTTTTAGCAAATCTGTAGCACTATAGCACTGTAGAACTCCCTTTGTTCATCAATTTGCTTGAGGGAACACCAGGAACGTCTCCATTGTGAGACTTATTACTGTTTTTGGCATATCTAATAAACGGGGAGCTTACCAGGCTCTGCCCGGCGGGTGGGATAATCTCAGTAGCCTGCCAGACTCTCCAAGAGGGAGAGGAGGAATAGAACCGGTCGGCTGCATGCAAGGCAAATGCCCTACCCGCTGTGCTATAATATTAAAAAAAAAAAAAGAGCAATTTTTGCAGACTGCTTCTGTTATGTTTATGAGAAACAGCCTCGTTCCTGACGCCCCATTCGCTCTCAACGGAACGACCATCTCCGAATGCAACAGCTATGTGTACCTAGGTCGAGAGGTCAATATGACAAATGACCTGGCACCCAAGCTGCGCAGGAGGAAGAGAGCGGCTTGGAACGCCTTCAAGAACGTCGAAGAAATAGCTAAGAGGACGAGGAACCTCCGGCTCCGGGCACATCTCTTTGATTCCACTGTTCTTCCTGCATTAACATATGCCTCAGAGACCTGGGCCCTACGCAAACAAGATGAGAATGCTATTCAGGTCTCCCAAAGAAGAATCGAAAGAGCTATGCTTGGAATATCACGTTTCACTCAAATGAGAGAACGAATCCGGAGTTCTGACATCCGTCGACGATCAAGAATCAGGGACGCTGTCACATTTGCCAAGGTGTCGAAAATCAGATGGGCTGGTCACGTAATGAGATTTAAAGACGACCGCTGGACTAGAGCTGTTACCAACTGGATTCCATGGGATGTCAAAAGACCGCGTGGCCGCCCACCTACCAGATGGTCAGACTTCTTCGTCAAGATCATGAATGATCGGTTTAAGGCCCCTCATGTTCCCAGAGCGAACAGATGCCATTGGGCTACACTAGCACGCGACAGGGACAAATGGAGACGTTACTGGCGCCCGCTCGAGCAAATCGACGACTAATGGGAAGTTAAGTGATTAAGTGATTAAGCTTCTGTTATATATGGCTTTACCTTTTTTCCTCATTCTATTCTAGCAATTTGTAATAAGCATATTAAAACATTACATACTGGATCTAGTTTAAGTGTGTGATTTTAATTGCTTTACCTTTTTTCCTCATTCTATTCTAGCAATTTGTAATAAGCATATTAAAACATTACATACTGGATCTAGTTTAAGTATGTGATTTTAATTGCTTTACCTTTTTTCCTCATTCTATTCTAGCAATTTGTAATAAGCATATTAAAACATTACATACTGGATCTAGTTTAAGTGTGTGATTTTAATTGCTTCAAAAAGTACTAATTTAACAGATATATAACTTGTTTTTTTTTTCAAATCCGATGTCTCATTTAACACTAATAAGAGTTTTCATAAGTAAAAAGTCTTAGGCCTTAACTCATTGATCATATTAAGCAACATAAAATGCATTTGTTCACTTTTTATGTTGATGTTTACCAACTCTAATTTTCAAAAATAAATCCCTAGTATTAGTGCACCTATATTTTGAAACTTTTTTCCACGGAACTGTAAGCAGTATTTTTGTGAATATATATATACATATATATATATACACACACATACATACATATATGTATATATACACATACATATTTATATATATACACACAAAGTTTATATATATACACATATATATGTGTATATACACATATATGTATACATATGCATTTTAGAACCTATTTTTAATTTACTTTATGATACGGTAACATGGCTATAATAGTTTTAATGCTATACTTTGTTATAAAAATTATCGAACTTCCACCATCACCAAAGTGCAAAAGAGATTCCGTTATTGTTGTTAGATCATTTTAGCCGTTCATCTTTCCCAACTCTACAACCCTCTAACCATGCTACTTGATAACCCCTGTTATATAGCAAAAGTCCAAGAGTCCAAGTGTTGCTGTTTTTAATCACTGGATTCAGTCTATCACATTTTGTTTGTATAACACACATAAATGAGATGACCTGACATTTGAGCATTTCCCTCTATCTCATTTTGCTTAATATGACATTTTCTAACTCTATCTAGATCGGAGCAAATCAAGATTTCATATTTTCTCACAGGTCAGTATTATTTAATTATGAAAATTTACTCAATTCCTTTATCCATTCTTCTGTTCCTGGGAATGTATTGTTCCAGATCTTAGATAATAAAAATAGTGTGGTCTATGAACAGTGGTATGCATATGTTTTCCAAGTTAATACTTTTGTATTCTTGGAATAGATACAAAGTAGTAGAGTCACTAAGCTTATAGGGTCACACTTTTTCTTTTAGATTTTTTTCCAGATATATATATATATATATATATATATATTGAATCACTGTGGGAAAAGTTACAAAGCTTTCAGATTTAAGTCTCAGTCATGCACTGATCAAATACCTTTCCCTTCACCAGTACTTATTTTTCACCACCAAGAACCCCAATACACCCCCCTCTCACCCCTTCCAATGCCTGTGAGGCAGATGAATTCTACTTAACTCTCTATCTACTCTGATTACATTCATAATTTTGACAAAAGATGAACCGTTATTGTTTAGAGTTTACAGCCAACAATCAGAACTGCTGAAAAGGCATTGTGAAATAATTTGATTTCTACAGCTGGTTATGAGAACCATATGATATCCTATCACGGCCTCGCAATTTTGGATTTCCTATATTTTACTTATTAAGTCTGGAGGGATTTCTGCCAAGAGCCAGATAATTACAAGATTGATTTCTGTGGCTCCGGAGCCAAGGCTGTGCCAAAGATCCACTTGTAGGGGGCAACTCATGACCTCAGTAGGGCCTGAAGGATGAGCTGGGAAAGCCCCCCTTCCCGTGAGGTTTCAGTTGCCTCATTACCGCCAGCTCACACCTGGCTTCCCAATAAGCTCCGAGGCAGCCACCATTTTGCTGCCTGGGGGGAAAAGGCAGAAGGAGGCGACACCCCTTCCCTCCTAGGGAGGCATGGTACCATGGATTAACGCCTAGTCCATTCACTTTAGTGCTGCAAGCTGCTGGGCTCTGCATTAAGCCCTTGTGCCTGTGGAGCCATGGCTGTGCTGGAGAGCAGCTCCTTCTTCAGATACTTTTACACTTAAATTGAACTATATATTACCTCCAATATAAATGAAAATTTCTTATTCACATCATCCCTCTCAAAGGATGTCTAGATTTTTCTCAACGGTGTGAGGTAGTATCTCACTTAATTTTTCACTTGAATTTTCCTGATAACAAGGTATTATGAAAATTTTTATAGATACCAAATTATTGGCCCCATTAGTATCACCTGTTTAAAATCACAAAACTCTCTTAGCCCCCAACTCTGCGCTGGTCTTCTTCCCCACGCAGGTCAGTTTTTCCATCAGTATTCGTACCTGGGACTTGGCTTTCTCCATGCAAGTGCCTCAGGTGTACACTGGGACAAAAGCAACCCTGAGCCTCTGCCTCTTCCTCTTCGCCCCCAACGCTGTGCTGGTCATCTTCCCCACCCAGCCTTTACCACTCCCATACCAGGTTTCTGTGGGGGCGTGGCCTATTCAGAAGTTGGGGTGGCTCCGGTAGAAGTGGGAATGGTCTAATTTTAGCCAGGAGGCTGCAGGTAATTTACTCATATCAAGAACTCTAGTGTTAACATCACAGGTCCCATAACTACACACCAACAGGAAGAAACAACGCAAATCCCCACCTCATGGGGAGGATGAAGAAAACAGTCCAGAAGCCTCAGTGGGTGCTATTCACCTAAGGGGCCCCTCTGATAAAGAATTCAGATATGAGGCCATGAAGATGTTCAATGAACTCAATGAAACAGTCAGACAGATATCCAGTAAATTGAAGGAGGATATAAAAGAAACAATGGATCGGACAATCGAGAAAATCCAGGAGAAAATGAAAGCAAAAATTGGAAAGCTATGCACAGAAATATCACAAATCAAAGATTCCATAGATGAAATAAAAAATTCAGTCTGTGCCTTCAACAGTAAAATGATCACAGCTGAAGACAGAATCAGTGAGCTGTTCGATCAACTGCACCAAGCCAACAGGCAACAAAAAACAACAGTATCGAACCTCAAAATAGCTCTAAAGCAAATTAGAGTCCTAGGAGATGATTCCAAGAGGAACACCATTAGAATCATGGGAGTACCAGAAGCTCACAGAAACAATCCCAATGAAAAACCCACGGTCAAACAAATCATTGCTGAAAAATTCCCAGAGCTCAACATTGCAGCCATTTAGATTCAAGGACCCTGAAAGGTACCAGGTAAAGAGACCCTAACAAAAACTCTCCAAGACATATCATAGTTAGAATGACACCACAGATAGAGACACAATACTGCAACGTCAAAGAAGGAAATCACATACAAAGGAGGACCCCTTAGATTCACAGCAGACCTATCGGAGGAAACCCTTCAATCTTGAAAGCAATGGTGGAATATAGTGAAAAAACTCACTGAAATGAATGCTTCACCAAGAATACTCTATCCAGCTAAACTTTCACTCAAACTGGAAGAAACGGTATATTCTTTTCTAGATAAACAGAAGCTCAGGAACTTCATAGACTCAAAACCAAACCTAAAAGAAGGGCTAAAGGGGCTACTATTAGACAAGACAAACACTAAAAGCACAACAGACCCTTAAAAAGGTTGACACAAAACCCCATAACAATAACCTCTCTCAACAGCAATGGTCTAAATTCTCCAATTAAGAGACACAGAGTGGCAAAATCAATTCAGAGACAGAACCCAACATTCTGCTACCTACAAGAAACTAATCTCAACAGTCAGAGTAAACACAGACTCAAAGTTAAAGGATGAAAATCAATCCTGCAAGCATACAACTCCCTCAAAAAAGCTGGGGTGGCCATACAAGTATCCGACAACATTAATTTCACCTTGAAAAAGATTAGAAGGGACAGCAAAGGCTATTTTCTCTTCATCAAGGGATACAAACAATAGGAAGAAATCACACACTTAAATATATATGCACCTAATGAGGGAACAGCTAAATATTTAAAACAACTGCTAACAGATTTTAAGGAGGACATTGCTAGCAGCACAATAGTAGCTGGAGACTTCAACATTGCCCTATCACCTCTGGATAGATCAACAAGAACAAACCTCAGCAAGGAAACATTGGCTTTGAAAGAAGAAATAGAAGAGAAAGGACTTATAGACATGTACAGGGCTTTACATCCCCAAAAGAAAGAATACACATTCTTCTCCAGTGTGCATAGAACATTTTCCAAAATAGATCATGAGCTAGGCCACAAAACATACCTCAGTAGAATCAGGAAGATAGAAATACTACCAACAATCTTTTCAGACCACGATGCACTGAGAATAGAAGTGAAACACACACAGACATGGAGAACCAAATCAAACACCTGGAAATTAAACAACTCAATGTTGAACGAGTGTGTCAGGAAGGAAGTAAAGGACGAAATGAAAAGATAACTGGAAACAAATGAGAATGAAGAGATACCAAAACTTATGGAATGCAGCAAAAGCCGTATTAAGGGGAAAATTTATAGCTCAGCAAGCATCTCAGGACGGAAGAAAGGGCCCACATAAACAACTTGACTTCACATCTCAAGATCTTAGAAAATAATCAACAGAAGGAGTACAAATCAAGCAGAAGTAAAGAGACCAAAAAACTTAGAGCAGAAATGAAAAACATGGAACCCAAAGAAACAATCAGAAAGATCAAGGAAACCAGGAGCTGGTTCTTTGAGACAATAAATAAGATAGATAAACCACTAGCAACACTCACAAAGAAACATAGAGAAAGAGTCCTAATAAACCAAATCAGAAATGAGAAAGGGGATATCACAACAGAAACCAAAGACATTCAAAAGATCATCAGAGTGTACTTTGAAAAGCTGTATGTCATGAAACAAGAGAACCTAGAAGAAATGGATAAATTTCTGTATTCCTATAATCTCCCAAGGCTGAATCAAGAAGATCTACAATACCTGAATAGACCTATTAAGATCAAGGAAATTGAAACTGTAATCAAAAGTCTTCCCCAAAACAAAATCCCAGGTCCAGATGGATTCAATAGCGAATTTTTGCAAGCATTTAAAGAGGACCTATTGCCAGTTCTTCTCAAGCTATTCCAGGAAATTGAAGAAACAGAAACTCTCCCAAACAGTTTCAATGAAGCCCATGTCTCTCTAATACCAAAAGGAAACAAAGACAACACAAGAAAAGAAAACTACAGGCTGATATTCCTGAAGAACCTGGATGCAAAGATTCTCAACAAAATACTAGCAAATAGAATTCAACAACTCATCAAAAAAATCGTACACCATGACCAAGTGGGATTCATCCCAGGGATGAGGGATGGTTTACCATTCGGAAATCAATCAACATAATCCATCATATCAACAAAAGAAAAGACAAAAATCATATGATCATATCAATAGATTCAGAGAAAGCATTTGACAAGATCCAGCCCCAGTTTATGGTGAAAACCCTAGCCAAAATGGGGATAGAGGGGACTTTCCTCAATATACTTAAAGTCATCTACCACAAGCCTACAGCAAGCATTATCATCAATGGAGAAAAACTGAGAGCTTTCCCCCTAAGATCAGAGACATGACAAGGATGCCCACTCTCTCCACTACTGTTCAGTATAGTATTGGAGTACTTCCAGTAGCGATTAGGCAAGAAAAAGATATTAAGGGCATCCAGGTAGGAAAGGAAGAAATTAAGCTCTCACTATTCGCAGATGATAAGATACTATAGTTAGAGAACCCTAAAACCTTTATCAAGAAACTCCTAGAAACAATAGACTTGTATAGTAAAGTGGCAAGGTATAAAATCAATACCCAAAAATCCGTGGTTTTCCTATACGCAAATAGTGAAAGGGAAGATAGTGACATGAAGAAAACAATCCCATTCACAATTGTGCCCCAGAAAATCAAGTACCTAGGAATCAGCTTAACTAAGGAAGTAAAGCAACTGTACAAAGAAAACTACAAAACGCTACCTCAAGAAATTAAAGAGGACACTAGGTAATGGAAAGATATCTCCTGCTCAGGGATGGGGAGAATTAACATCGTCAAAATGGCAACACTTCCCAAAGCACTGTAAAAATTCAATGTGATCCCTATTACCATACCCATGACATTATTCAAAGAAATGGAGCAAACACTCCTGAAATTCATATGGAACAATAAGCCCCCACGAATAGCTAAAGCATTTCTTGGGAAAAAGAAAATGGGAGGACTCAATCTCCCTAATGTCAAACTCTACTACAAAGCATTAATAATTAAAACGGCATGGAACTGACACAAACACAGAGCTGCAGACAAATGGAACAGGATTGACTATACTGACATCTCCCGCAAGAATCTGATCCTTGATAAGGGGGCAAGAAAAGTGAAATGGATCAAAGAAAGACTCTTTAACAAATTGTGCTAGCGAAACTGTAGGGGAACATGCAAAAAAGTGGGCTCAGATCTCTGCCTAATGCCATGTACAAAAGTAAGGTCATTATGGATTAAAGACCTCAACGTCAGACCAGAATGCATAAGGTGCATTGAAGACAAAGTTGGCAAAACCCTCCATGACATTGAAGCTAATGAAGTATCTTTAAATATGTCACGCCACTGGCCAAGCAAGTGAAAACAGAGATAGACAAATGGGACTATCTTAAACTAAGAAGCATCTGCACCTCCAAAGAAACAGTGACCAAAATACGACAGTCTACAGAATGTAAAAGGGTATTTGCTTAATGCCCATGTGACAAGGGGTTGATATCAAGGATATAGAAGGTACTGGTTGAACTCCACAGGTAGAAAAATCCACCCCCATTAAAAAATGAGGCAACAAAATGAACAGAAACTTTCTCAAGGAAGAAATCTGAATGGCTAAAAGGCACATGAGAAAATGTCCTACATCATTAATCATCAGGGAGATGCAGATCAAAACAACAATGAGATATCATTTCACACCACAGAGACTAGCCCACATCCAAAAGAACAAAAGCAACTGGTGCTGGCACGGATGTGGTGAGAAAGGAACCCTCCTACACTGCTGGTGCGAATGCCAACTTGTTCAACCCCTTTGGAAAAACAGTATGGACGCTTCTTAAAAAATTAGAAATTGAGCTCCCATTTGCCCCAGCAATATCACTCCTGGGAATATATCCCAAAGAGGCAAAAAAGTATATTCAAAGTGACACCTGCAGTCGTTTGTTCATTGCAGCACTGTTTACAAAAACTAGAATCTAGATAAAATCTGAGTGCCTGAGAACAAATTACTGGTTAAAGAAACTTTGGTACATTTACACAATGCAGTACTATGCAGCTGTTAGAAAGAATGAAGTCATGAAATTTACATACAAGTAGTACTACTTGGAAAGTATCATGCTAAGTGAAATGAATCAGAAAGAGAGGGACAGACATAGAAATGTTGCATTCCTCTGGGGAACATAAAGTAACAAAATAGGAGACTAATATCCAAGAACAGCCGAGATAAGTACCATGATGTTTACTCCATAGCTTGGAGGCCAGCTGAACACTCTATGGGGAAAGCCAGATCAGCTAGAGAAGGGAGCACTAGACAAAGGGTGTTGGGAAGATCCTCCCAGGATGGGTGATGCATGTTGGAAGTAGACTATAGACCAAACATGATTGCCACTCAATGCTTCTTTTGAAAACCCCAGCACCCAGAAGGAGAGAGAGAACAAAAGAGAATGCCCTGCCCCAGAGGCAGGGTGGGATGGGGGAATAGGAGGTGGGAGGGTTACTGGGATTAGTGGTGGTGGAGAATGGGCAATGGTGGAGGGATGGGTACCCAATCATTGTATAACTGAAACCCAAGCACAAAAATTTGTAAGTCTGTAACTGTATCTCATGATGTTTCACTAATAAAAATTTAAAAAATAAAAAAAATAAAATCACAAAACTAAAAAGTGAAAGCAAACCATACCAAACCAAACCAAACAAAAAAAAATTAAAACAAAGACAGAGCTACTCAAAAGGGGTCAAAATCTGTTTTAAACGTCAACAGTTCTTCCAGAGATATTGACAATAAAAGTTCCCTGTGATAAATTTTTAAACAACACACAGGATTATTTTTTTATATAGGTTGCTCAGCAGGGCAAGATTTTTAAGTGCTTAGACTGAGTAGCTGAGTATCATCACTTTGTTTTTCTCATTTGAGAGTTTTAGTAAATCTTAGCTGAAGTGTCTTAGTTAAATACGAAAGACAGGCTCATTGTTAATAATATATCATAACAAGTATGTAAATAAAATAATTAAAATCACCAGAAATCTCTTCTTTTAGCCTCGAAAAAATAGCTATTATTGTCACCAACCCTAGCATAAATAACCGGTGTACTTTGATCATAAAATAAGCTCATATCTCAGTTTGCAATTATTAATATATTTTTGTACAGAAAATATCTCTCCATGTTCATTTTAATTATTACATAATTATTTATTTATCTTATATATTTAAATTGTTTACACTTTTAAAAATTATGAAAAAAATTCATAAAAATTGTTTGATGACATATAAACCTTGATTTCTTCCTCTCTTTCTTAATATAAAAACAAATATGTTTGTGCCATTTTAAAGTTAGAATATTTTCTAATTTCTGAGTTAATTCCCAGGCTTATTTCACCAAATACTCTAATTTTTTAAACTATTATCTTAGCGGTTTATGTGCATGCACACAAATAATATATTTAATAAAATGATTTTTTTATCAATTTCTAATTTTTAAAAAATGATCATACCAGTAAAAAGTAACTTGCTTTTGTATTTTATGCCTTTATATAACAGTAATGTCACTAATATAAAGATTTCTAAGAATATTGAGAGTAATAAAAATATATATTTGGTTCACAAAAGTAGATAATTCATGTGTAATGTAAAATATTACTCATGTTTTAAGTTGAAATGGGATTACATATGTTATAGATATCAAATACTAATTTATTTTTGGATATTACTTTTTAAATTTATGAATAAATACATATCACATGATCACTTAATCACTTGACATCCCGTTACTCATCGATTTGCCCAAGCAGGCACCAGTAATGTCTCCATCCGTCCCTGTCACGTGCTAGTGTAGCCCAATGGCGTCTGCTCGTTCTAGGAACACAAAGAGCCTCAAATCGATCATTCACGGTCTTGACGAAGAAGTCTGACCATCTCGTAGGTGGGCAGCTATGTGATCTTTTGACATCCCATGAAATCCAGTCGGTAATGACTTTAGACCAGAAGTCACCTCCAAATCTCATTACATGCCCATCCCATCTGATTTTCGATGCCTTGGCAAAGGAGACAGCATCCCTGATTCTTGACCTTCGACAGAGGTGGGAACTCCAGATTCTTTCTCTCTTGAGTGCAGCGTGATACTCCAAGCATAACTCTTTCGATTCCTTTTTGGGAGACTCAAATAGCGTTCTCATCCTGTTTTCGTAGGGTCCAGGTCTCTGAGGCCTATGTTAATGCAGGAAGAACAGTGGAATCCAAGAGATGTGCCCAGAGCCGGAGATTCTTCGTCCTCTTAGCTATTTCTTTGAAAATCTTGAAGGTGTTCCAAGCTGCTCTCTTCCTTGTGCACAAATCAGGTGCCAGGTCATTCGTCATGTTGACTTCTCAACCTAGGTACACATAACTGTTGCATTCAGAGATGCTCGTTCCATTGAGAGTGAATGGAATGTCAGGAACGAGACTGTTTCTCATGAACATTGTCTTTGTTTGATTTAGCTGTAGTCCTACCTTTCCACACTCACGGTCGAAGTCGACCAGCATTTGTGCCGCTTGGCTAATGTTTGGTGTTATTAGAGCGATGTCATCAGCAAAGTGGAGATGGTGTACTTGCTGACTGTCTATCTTCACTCCCATTCCTTCCCATTCCAGTCATCGCTTGACATTCTCAAGGGTGGCACTGAAGAACTTTGGTGAAATGGTATCAAATTGCCGAACTCCTCTCCTGACATGGATGATCACTTCCTCGTAGAATGGTGAGATCTGGTAGTGAATCCATTGTACAACTCACAGTGTATCCTGATGTATTGAGTTTGAATGCCCTGTTTGGCTAGGGCTTCTATGACAGCCTCAGTCTCAACAGAATCAAAGGCATTCTTTAAATCAATGAACATTAGACAGAGTGGCATCTTCAACTCCTGGGAATCCTCAATGAGCTTGGTTTTCATGGGGATATGGTCAATCGGGTGCTGAGGCGGGCATGGCTGTGGTGGCTCGGATGCCGTGGGGACAGCAGGGAAGTAAAGAATGCCAATATTGCGCTTCTGAGTAACTATGAGGTCTTCCAGTTACTCATTGGTCTCAAAGAGCAGTGTTAAAAAGGGGAAGAATAAACACAGTTCTGGGCAACAGAACTTGAAAACTATCACCTCTGAAAACCAGGTAAGCGGAACTCTGACTTTGGACTCCAGGCTCAATGTGACCCGGAAACAGAGATCCTCTGCCTGCTCCCACCAATCTCCAGGGACCCAGGAATTAAAACCAAAACCCTACCCTACCCTGCCCTGTCTTCTTCCACCAATCTCCGGTGACCCTGGGATTAGACACAGAAGACCCACCCTACTGGTACCAGATAAATACCTCATTGACAAACCTCTACTACCTCCACTACCTCCACTACCCAGCTGCCGCCATGCTCCAGGCCACTTTCCAGACACATCATAAGACACTTAATACCCATCTTCCAAGATTACCCCACCATGTTTAATGGGGTTCAAATATGATTTGAACCATGGGGACACCTGCAAGGGCAATTAGAGGCTGTCCTAAAAGTCTCTATCACTCTTGGAGAGCCTGGCAAGCTACTGAGTATATCCCGTCTGCACGGCAGAGCCTGGCAAGCTCTCCATGGTGTATTCGATATACCAAAACCAATAAATAAAATGGGTCTCATTTCCTGACCCTGAAAGAGCTGAGAAATTCATATATAATTAAAAAATAATTTTATATATGTTTATATTTCCATATATATGTTGATATATATATACCCATATGTGTATATATGTTCATGTATATATACATATGTATGGACATAGCACTGCACTGCACTGTCCTCTCGTTGTTCATCCATTTTGCTTGAGCGGGCCCAGAAAAGTCTCCATTGTGAGGCTTATTGTTACTATGTTTGGCATATCAAATACATCATGGGTAGCCTTCCAGTCTTTGTCATGCAGGCAAGCTACTCTTGGTAGCTTGCCAGGCTCTACAAGGACAGAGGAATCGAACCTGGCTTGGCCGGGCCAGCCGTATGCAAGGCAAATGCTCTACCCACTGTGCTATCGCTCCAGCCCTATATATGTACATAACATGAATATATTGTTATATTGTGGGGAGAAAGATCCAGACTCTGATAACTCTTGTGTTGAAAATACCTACAGCTCCCAAAGCAATTAATTACTCAAAAAGGTCTCTGTCACTGTCACTGCTCTCCCGTTGTTCATCAATTTGCCTGAGCGGACCCAATAACATTGTGAGACTTGTTACTGTGTTTGGCATATTGAATACCTCACATATAGCTTGCCAGGCTTTACCGTGTGGGTGAGGTACTCTTGGTAGCTTGCCGGGCTCTCCAATAGGGGCGGAGGAATCTTACTTGGGTCGGCTATGTTGGCTGCATGCAAGGCAAATGCCCTACTTGCTGTGCTATTGCTCCAGTCCTATATATGGACATAACATGAATATATTGTTAGATTGTGGGGAAAAAGATCCAGACTCTGATAACTCTTCTCTTAAAAGTACCCATACCCCTGACCCCAGCTGCGCCGCGCCGCCCACCGATCCCAGTGGAAGGACAGCGCGTCCAGCTCCGGAGCGGCAGTCCATCGCCCCCCCCCCCACATCCAGGTGGGTTGGAGGAGCCCAGCCGATCCCCGCCCCTGACCCCAGCCGCGCCGTGCCGCCCACCGATCCCCGCGGAAGGACAGCGCGTCCAGCTCCGGAGCGGCAGTCCATCGCCCCCCCCCCACATCCAGGTGGGTTGGAGGAGCCCAGCCGATCCCCGCCCCTGACCCCAGCCGCGCCGTGCCGCCCACCGATCCCCGTGGAAGGACAGCACGTCCAGCTCCGGAGCGGCAGTCCATTGCCCCCCCCACACATCCAGGTGGGTTGGAGGAGCCCAGCCGATCCCCGTCCTGACCCCAGCCACGCCGCGCCGCCCACCGTTCCCCACGGAAGGACAGCGTGTCCAGCTCCGGAGCGGCAGTCCATCCAGGATCCTGGGAGGGAGTGGCCTGCGTCTAGCTAAGGGCGTGGCCTCTAAGAAGGGGGCGTGGCCTCCCAAAAGTGGGCGTGGCCTTCTTCCTAGCTGGCGGCCGCTTACGCGGCCGCAGGTATATCTCTACCTCCAAGCAATTTGGACTTTCATCCTTTCCTCCTTTTCATCAACTTATCACCCAATACCAACCAAAAATTTCTCACCTCTTCTACTACAACCCAACAACGTCCCACTCACCTACTCCATTTCCAACAAAAGTCCTGTTTGAAAACAGCTGTACAAGCTCAGTAGTAAATAGCACCTCGTCCAAAAGTTTCACTCAATGTCACTTATAAAACAAAGAATAACACATGACTGAGAAGAAAGGTCAGACTCAGAAAGGTAGAAGAGGCCCATCTAGCAGCAACAAAGCTGAACGGCACCTGGCAGTCTCTCCTCACTCAACCAGAATAGTAACAGTGAACTTGAAGTACCAAACCACACTGGTCACAATGGTAAAGCAACGCAAAAGCCCGCCAAGCTTTCTTATTGAAGAGGCTAGCCCAGAAGACACCAGCAGTTCTGTAGTGTTAGACAACCTCTCTGACAAGGAATTCAGAAAAGAGCTACTTAGGATGCTTAGGGAACTAAAAGAAACAATGGAAACCAATGCCAATAAAAGACAAGAGGATTTGAAGGCAGAAATGAGGAAAATGCAATCAGAAATGTCGGACCTGAAAAACCTGGTAGCCGAATTGAAAACCTCAGTGGAAGGCCTCAGCAGCAGAGTAACAGCGGCTGAGAACAGAATCAGTGAGCTCGAAGATGAAGTTCAGAGACTCTCCAGGAAAGAGCAGAAAATGGAAAAGAGACTCACAATTCGGGAACAGATGGCAAGAGAGACCATGACGAAGCCAAGAGGGGTAACATAAGAATCATTGGAGTCCCAGAGGGACAGGAAGAAAACCTTGATGAAGAAGAAGCTGTCAAAGAAATCATTGCTACAACGTTCCCAGAGCTGAAGAAAACTTGTGACCATATCCAGGAGGCCCGAAGGGTACCAGCTAGAAGAAATCCGAATAAAAATATCCCAAGACATATCCTGATCAAAATGACCAAAACTTTAGACAGAGACAAATTTCTGAAAGCAGCAAGATCGAAGAAAGAAATCTCTTACAAAGGAGCATCCTTAAAATTCACAGCTGATTTTTCTGATGAAACCCTCAGGGCCCGAAAACAGTGGTGGGACATAGTGAAAAAACTCAACGAAATAAATGCCTCCCCCAAAATACTTTTCCCAGCAAGACTCTCATTCATAATAGAAGGAACAACACACAGTTTCACAGACAAACAACAGCTCAGGAACTTCATAGACTCAAAACCATGGTTAAAAGAACAACTAAATGCGCTAGTTTAAGGCAAGACAGGCCCCTCAAATACACCAAATTTCAACAGAACAATGGGACAAAATCCCATGACAATAATCTCCCTCAATGTCAATGGGCTAAACGCACCAATTAAAAGACAGAGAGTGGCAGGATGGATTAGAAAATTGAACCCAACATTCTGCTGCCTGCAAGAAACACATCTCAATAGTCAAAGCAAACACAGACTCAGAGTCAAAGGCTGGAAAAGAATCCTACAGGCAAACAGCTCCCAGAAAAAAGCTGGGGTAGCCATCCTAATATCAGACCACATCGATTTCAGAGTGAAGAAGGTCATAAGAGACAGTGAAGGTCATTTCCTATTGATCAAAGGATCTGTACAACAGGAAGAACTAACAATAATAAATGTATATGCACCTAATGAGAGACCAGCAAAATACTTAAAACAACTACTCATAGATTTGGAAAAAGACATCAATAGCAACACAATACTAGTGGGAGACTTCAACACCGCTTTGTCACCTCTTGATAGATCAACCAAACTCAAGCTTAGCAAGGACATACTTCATCTGAGGGAAACAATGGAAGAAAGGGACTTAGTAGATATATACAGGACACTTCATCCACAAAAAGCTGAGTACATATTCTTCTCAAGCGTACATGGAACATTCTCCAAGATAGACCACATGCTGAGCCACAAAACATGCCTCCATAAGATTAAGAAGATAGAGATTATATCAACAATCTTCTCAGACCATAATGCGCTGAAATTAGAAGTAAATCACACACAAAAACAGAAAACTAAATCAAACTCCTGGAAATTAAACAGTGCGCTACTGAACAACGAGTGGCTTAGACAGGAAACTAAAGAAGAAATCAAAAGATTCCTAGAAACAAATGAAAATGAGGACACGAGTTACCAAAACTTATGGGACACAGCAAAAGCTGTCTTAAGAGGAAAGTTTATAGCTCTACAAGCATTCCTCAGAAAGGAGGAGCGAGCCCACATAAATAAACTAACCTCACAGCTTAAGAACTTGGAAAAGGACCAACAAAAGGAGCACAACCGTAACAGGAAGAAGGAAATAGTAAAACTCAGAGCAGAGATTAACAAGATGGAAACCCAAAAAACAATCCGAAAGATCAATGAAAGCAAGAGCTGGTTCTTCGAGAAAATTAACAAGATAGATAAGCCCCTAGCAAAACTAACAAAGAAAGGGAGAGAGAAAACCCTAATAAACCGAATCAGAAATGAAAAGGGGGTCATTACAACAGAAACTACAGAAATTCAAAGGATACTCAGGGAATACTTTGAGAAGCTTTATGCCACGGAACATCAAAACCTCGAGGAAATGGATAAATTTCTAGACTCCTACAGACTCCCAAGGCTGAACCAAGAAGACCTGGAATACCTGAACAGACCTATCACCATCAAGGAAATTGAAATGGTAATAAAGAGTCTCCCCAAGCACAAAAGCCCTGGCCCGGATGGATTCACTAGTGAATTCTTCCAAATCTTTAAAGAAGACTTACTCCCAATCCTCTTTAAGCTTTTCCACGAAATTGAAATATCAAATACACTTCCGAACAGTTTCTACGAAGCAAATATCACACTGATACCAAAAGCAAACAGAGATAACACAAAGAAAGAGAACTACAGACCGATATCCCTGATGAACACAGATGCAAAGATCCTCAACAAACTACTAGCAAATAGAATCCAACTACTCATCAAAAAGATCATACACCATGACCAAGTAGGATTCATCCCAGGGATGCAAGGATGGTTTAACATTCGGAAGTCAATCAACATAATCCATCATATCAACAAAAGAAAAGATAAAAAGCATATGATCATATCAATAGATGCAGAGAAAGCATTTGACAAGATCCAGCACCCCTTGATGATGAAAACCCTAGCCAAAATGGTTATAGAGGGGACTTTCCTCAACATAATTAAAGCCATCTACCACAAGCCTACAGCAAGCATCATCCTCAATGGGGAAAAACTGAGAGCCTTCCCTCTAAGATCAGGGACAAGACAAGGATTCCCACTCTCTCCACTGCTGTTCAATATAGTAGTGGAAGTACTTGCAATAGCGATTAGGCAAGAAAAAGATATTAAGGGCATTCAGATAGGAAAGGAAGAAATTAAGCTCTCACTATTCGCAGATGATATGATACTCAACTTAGAGAACCCAATAACCTCCACCAAAAAACTCCTAGAAACAATAGACTGGTATAGTAAAGTTGGAGGCTATAAAATCAATACCCAAAAGTCCATGGCTTTCCTATATGCAAACAGTGAGAGAGAGGAAAGTTACATGAAAAAATCAATCCCGTTCACAATTGTGCCCCAGAAAATCAAGTACCTAGGAATCAGCTTAACTAAGGAAGTAAAGGACCTGTACAAAGAAAACTACAAAACGCTACTTCAGGAAATAAAAGAGGACATGAGGAAATGGAAAGATATCCCCTGCTCATGGGTCGGGAGACTTAACATTGTCAAAATGGCAATACTACCGAAAGCATTGTATAAATTCAATGCAATCCCTATAAGGATACCCATGACATTCTTCAAAGAAATGGAGCAAACACCCCTGAAATTTATATGGAATAATAAGCCCCCACGAATAGCTAAAGCAATTCTTGGGAAAAAGAAAATGGGAGGAATCAACCTCCCTAACCTCAAACTTTACTACAAAGCGGTAATAATCAAAACAGCATGGTACTGGAACAAAGGCAGAACTGCAGACCAATGGAACAGAGTTGAATACACGGACATCTCCCTTCAATCATATGATCATCTAATCTTTGAAAAAGGTGCAAGAAATGTGAAGTGGAGTAAGGAAAGCCTCTTTACCAAATTGAGCTGGCATCACTGGACGGCTACATGCAAAACATGGGCTCAGAACTCTGCCTAACACCATGTACAAAAGTAAGATCAAAATAGATTAAAGACCTCAACATCAGACCAGAAACCATAAGGTACATTGAAGACAAAGTTGGCAAAACCCTCCATGACATTGAGGCTAATGGTATTTTCAAAGATGCCACGCCACTGGCCGAGCAAGTGAAAACAGAGATAGATAAATGGGACTATTTTAAACTAAGAAGCTTCTGCACCTCCAAAGAAACAGTGACCAAAATACAAAGACAGTCTACAGAATGGGAAAGAATATTCGCCGAATACACATCTGACAAGGGGTTGATATCACGGATATACAAAATACTGGTTGAACTCCACAAGAAGAAAACATCCAACCCCATCAAAAAATGGGGCAAGGAAATGAACAGAGACTTTCTCAAAGAAGAAATCCGAATGGCAAAAAAGCACATGAGAAAATGCTCTACATCATTAATCATCAGGGAGATGCAGATCAAAACCACAATGAGATACCATCTCACACCTCAGAGACTGGCCCACATTCAAAAGAACAAAAGCAACCGATGCTGGCGCGGATGTGGTGAGAAAGGGACACTCCTTCACTGTTGGTGGGAATGCCGACTGGTTCAACCCTTTTGGAAAACAGTATGGACGTTCCTCAAAAAATTAGAAATTGAGCTCCCATTTGACCCAGCGATACCACTCCTGGGAATATATCCCAGAGAGGCAAAAATGTGTAGCCGAAGTGACATCTGCACTTGTTTGTTCATTGCAGCACTCTTTACAGTAGCCAGAAACTGGAAGAGACCTGAGTGCCCAAGAACAGATGACTGGTTAAACAAACTTTGGTACATCTACACAATGGAGTACTATGTAGCTCTTAGAAAAGATGAAGTCATAAACTTTATATACAAGTGATACAATATGGAAAGTACCATGCTAAGCGAAATGAGTCAGAAAGAGAGGGATACACATAGAAAAATTGCATTAATCTGGGGGATATAGAGTAACAAAATATGAGATAAATACCCAAGAATAGCTGAGATCAACACCAGGATAATTACTCCATAACTTAGAGGCCAGCCGGGTATTCTAGGGGAAAGGACAATTCAGATAGAAAGGGGAACACCAAGTGGAGGGTGTTTGGAGGATCCTCCCAGGAGGGGAGATGCAGGTTGAAAGTAGACTGGACTGAACATGTTCGCCACTCAATGCCTCTTTTGCTGATCACAACACCCAAAAGGAGAGAGAGAACAAAAGGGAATGCCCTGCCACAGTGGCAGGGGGGGATGGGGGGATGGGGGGGAGGGATATTATCCTGGTGGTGGAAAATGGGCACTGGTGGAGGGATGGGTATTTGATCGTGGTATGACCGAGATCCAAGCACAAAAATTTGTAAATCTACAACTGTACCTCATGGTGTTTCACTAATAGTAAAAAAATTAAAAAAAAAAAAAGTACCCATAGCTCCCAAAATAATTAATTACTCAAAAAGGTATGAATAAATAAATAAATAAATAAATAAACCTTTAAGTGAATGTGGGATTTTGTATTCCTATCACTTTTATTTAGAATATAATTTTGTCATGCTACAAGTTAGAAAAATAAGCATTTTTTGTTATCAACGTTTAGCTAAGTTTCTCTAAAAATTTTAGTTGTCTGATTAACCGGTGAAGATAGACACTAGCAATATTCTAAATTGCTTGAGTATCTATTTGCCAGGAATTTTCCCCTGCCCCTCATTAAACAACTTTTTGGTTTTTTAGCGAATCACTCTTTCTTTATGCTTATCCAGCTACCTTTAGAGCAACAATTCCCAAAGAAACAAGACAACTGCTTGACTGAATGAGTTGTGAGAATAAATAACTCCCAATGAATTGTTTAATGAAGCGCCTTTACACATCTCTAGAGAAGAAGGAACAAAAACTTTGTTGGATATCTCATTTTCCACAGTTTTACTTAGTTTGGTTTTGCAATTATTTGCTTTTCAGGAAGTAAAACCATAAATATAGTCTGATATTAAAATAAAATTGATAAATATGTTTAATGTACTCTACTTTTAAAAATGTTACAAATGTTATGTACTCAGGGAAACTTACCTCAATTAGGGAATGAAGAAACATATTTCACATCAGAGAGTGAAGAAACAAGGAAAATATGTTGACCATTTCAGCATGAGAAATGATTCTTGATTTATTTATTTATGTATTTATTCATATTTATTTTTTGTTTCTTGGGTCACACCAGGTGATGCACAGGAGTTACTCCTGGCTCTGCAATTAGGAACTACCCCTGGCAGTGCTCAGGCTGGAAATCGAACCTGGATCGGCCACGTGCAAGGCAAATGCCCAACTTGCTGTGCTATAGCTCCAGGCCCGAGAAATGATTCTTCATTGTTATTTAGAAGAGTATGTGTATTTACTAATCATTCAGAAATGTGAAATCATTGTGTACAATTTCTAGAAAAAAAATAAGACTACTTTCTGAAGATTTCTCCAAAAGTGATTATTATTTCACATTTATACTATGCAATACAGTTTTCCATTATTATGTCTATATTATTGAGTCCACGAGTATTCCATAACTGGCCAAAGTTAAAAATTTATAAAGATTAACAAAAAATTTCAAGTTGACACTTTTCACGTTGTGTTAAGAGGTTGCTACTGCATATGTAAGATACCGTTTTCAGTAGTCATGTGTTCTGTTTGCCTACAGGATTCTACCCCAAATTTGAGAACCTAAAATTATACTACTTTAAAATAGTTCATGTAAAGAAGAAAGTTTTGTCATTTAATGATTCATATATGCCAGATGTGACTATTTCATCTCAGTAGTTATTTCATGCTTTTTAAATTTCATATTCTTAAAAGACTGGCACAAAATCAAATAACTAACAATTTTAAAGTTATGGAGAAAATCATATTTATGTATCTTTATGATATATTCATAAATTTACAAAACATCTTAAGGAATTATATACACACTTACAGAAGAACTCTTTCTATAAATTAAGTATAAAGATCCCTAAAGATACGGTGTTTGCTATTCATGGTACTTTTTCAAACTTTCTACTCAAGTATTAATTAGCTATTCATTCACTTAATTTTCTGTTTTTAAGGTAAATTATGCATTTTTTCTCTATCCAGAATATAAAGAATATAAAGAACTGGAGATTGTTGGTGCTTTTAAGAATCACCTCACATAAATCACCTCACATAATTCATAATAACTACTTGCACCCCGTTAGTGCTTAACACTTGATTCCATGTGAAGTATGGGATCCCTCTGCACTTACTTGTTCTGCATTTCATCTCCTATTAAACTTCATGAACATTATGATACAGCTGAATGAGACCTGCAATTGGATTCTTGGTACCAGATCTTACAGGGGAGACTGTGACTTTATTTAAACTTCAATGGCAACTTCTCACCTATTATAACAAAAGTACAATAAATAACTTTAAGTTCCCTCTCAATTCTAGTGGTCCAAACTGTGTTCTTTTCTTTCAGAAAATTAGAGAAATTTACATTGATTTTAGGTCGCTATAGTTAAAATTATTCTCAAATTACTTTTTCTTTAGACACAGAAAAGTCTAAAACAAGATGAAATAATACTTTTAAAAAATTTTGTAACGTTTTACATATTATTGTAAAGCTACTTTGAGAATATTTAAAGAAAATTCTCATTTGTGCTTCAGTTCAAAAGTAAACATTTTCATATTTAAACTGTAATGACACATTGACTATATTTCTGTACCTAATAAAATTTATTTTTATTTTTAAACGGTTGTGTTTGTAAAAGTAAAGTTTCAGTCACTCTAATCCTTAACCCATAAGATATCTTAAATTTGTAAAAAATCGTTAGAACTTTAAAATGTGTCACCACTAAATAAAAGTGCAATTATAAAGTCATTTTGATTTATCTTAGCTATTTTAATAATGATTTTGGAGATGATATATTTTAAAAGAAACCAAGAGAAAATAGCAAAATGCAAGATTTTTTTCTTGTTCAATGGGAAACTATTCCAAATAACTTCATCTTTCCAAAAGTTATAGAACTTCAGCTGTAGAAACACTAGAGTAATAATTGTTCAAGCCCATAACTTTATGACATTTTATAGTTATATAATCTGGCTCCCAAAATATTGGAACTGGAGAGATAGTACATTGACTGGGTTCTTGCCTTGCTCATGGACCACCAAAGATTCAGTCCTTGGCATCCCACATGGTCCCCCTAGCTCCGCCAAGGCTAATTCCTGAGACTAGATCCAGGAGTAACTCCTGAACATTGCAGGGTGTTATCAACCCTCTTGCCCCAAAACACAAAATACTTATAATGTAGACACTTTCATTAGATCTATTTAGAAATAAATCAACTAAAAGTTGAAAAAGTGAACATTTTTAGTCTTGATGAGCTACAAATAATAGACCCTATGTTAGGTAAATTGTCTGCTTACTGTAAATTCAAAGTCATTTAAGATTTTCAGGAAAACTGCACTCATTTTCTAAATTACCATCAATAGTGGAAAATGCTTTATGTTATTAACTTGAATTTTTGTGGGAGATGTGCTTTTGCTTTGAAGACAGAAAGGCATGTTTTAGGACTTACTATGAAAGAATATTCTGCATATCAAAATGTCCCTCTCATTATTAAATAATTAATATAAAGTACCTGCTTTGTTATATTTCTACTGAGTATGTTAACTAGTGAACCTTGAATTTAAACTTACTTGAGAAACAGTTTTCACAGTTAAATGATAATGTAACCATTTACTAAATTATAAAATAATCCTATGAAACAAATGAGCACATCTTCTATGATATTATCAAATAGTCTCAATTGTCTCTTCCTACTAACTGGAATTTAAATAAATTTCATGAATACCTACATATTCAGGCATAGCAGTCATAAAATAATGAGTGACAATAATAATACTTTGGAATATCAATTGCTACTTGGATATGATAGAAGAACTTCAATAATAACATTTATGGACTGTGAAAAGAGCAGACAATTTCTCTTATGGAATGTCAAACAAATCTCCAATTGGGTTTCAGTAACCTTTTATGAATAATGTTTTGCTATGTTATTCTCATCAAACGAAAGTAATATTTCCAATATCTAGAACCAGGAACAGAGATACAAACATTTTACTAAGTAGGCTAAGCGAAGTAATTTGTAATTAATGCTTTTCAAGTAATCATTCATAAGACTCCTCTTCCAGGAAAACAAGAAACTAATAACATGATGCCATCTGCACACACACGGTCAAGGAAACACTGTGCATCTAGTAGTAGATGTATTCTTTAAGACTACTTATTTAATTGAATTCATAAGAATAAAAGAGAAAGGATGAAATTAGTATGTGCTGAATTTGTGTATTTATAGTGATTTTTATCATAATATATTTATGCATATCACATAGAAGTAATTATCTTGGGATTGAAGAGACAGTCTAGCAGGTACAGTGCTGCCGTGCATGCAGTTGACCTGGGTTCTATCCGTAACCCCTTATACATTCCCCTGAGTATCACTTGGAGTGATTCCCCAGTGCTGAGCCAGGAGCATTCCTTAAATACTGCCAAAAGTAGTTCCAAAACCAAAAAAAGAAAAGAAAAGAAAAGGAATTAAATGTATAGCTTATTTGCACAATAATTTGCTTGCTTTAAAATATGACGCTAAAAATTCTTTGCATTGATATCATCAAAAGCCACAAAGATATTTCCCAACTTATAAATACAAATATACTATATTTGGGGATACTCTTATGTAGGAAGTTAATAAAGAAGTACAAAGATAATAAGTATAATAACAGTTTACAAAAATAAGAAAAAATTGTGAGAATGCTGCTGAACCTTTGATTTATTAATTTTGGTTAGAGGTTTATTTAAGCTCACTTTATTTTAAATTCACTTCCCAATGAAAGATAAGTGGCACCCTTTGTCTTGCCTAACATTTCTATAGAGTCAGCTCATTGTTTTATTTGGATGAATTGAGTTTTGGTGGGGGCAGGAGCTGACCTGTCAGTGTTTGAGCTACTTCTGAACCTGTGGGCAGGAAATAGTCTAGGTGTTACTCAGAGGACAGGTGGTGTAGAAACAGCCACAAGCAAAGCATGTGAACCATCTCTCAAAGAGCAGCTACAGCTCATTGTTTAAACAACTTAAAAGTTAATGTGTTGGCTCATAATTTTTTTGAGTTAAAATGGCTCTTGAAAATGCATGCTACTTTCACAAAATGATTTCATTTTTGCAGAGAAATTAGCTAACTATTCATTATAAAAAGTGCATTTTTGACTTCACATTTTAGTTTTTATATACTTTATTTGAGTCATCTTTTTTCTAGTTAGATAACAAAGATCAAAATGAACTATGTATCATATTTTGATGGATAAAATAGATTTTATACTTGTTTGTGTAGAAGAACAAGTTTCATGCACCTTTATTCAAAACTGCCTTATTGTTTGCACTCTTTTTCCTTTTGCCATCCTACCTCCTTTGCTTTAATGTGTTTTGGTATAGAAGCTGACTTTTAGTATAGTTTGAGTGAAAGACATCTATAAGGCCCATATAAATCCTCATGACTTAAAATGAATCACCTAATTCTCACCTAGATCTATAGCATGTATCTCTCACAACTGTCAATCACAAAACCAATAGTAAATTCATATTTCTTTTGTGTCATATACTCTGAATAATCAAAGTGTCACATTTTAAAAAATTTACATTTTGTAATAAATGTATTCACTTTTAACTTATTCCTTATATTATGCATTTTATTTTTCAAATAGTATTTTCTCTCATTGTTAAAAATGATTAATTTTGGGGTAAAAAGTAATTTGTGGAATTATTTGTATATTTGATACTTTCTTAATTATGATTTATATTTCAGAATCAGTTAAAGTAAAAGTGATATAATTTGCAGCACATAAACTATTAAACAACAGTATCAGAAACCCAGAATCATAAAGAAAATGTTGTACTTATGCCATGTGGGATTGTAAGAAAAGCACGTTATGGAGGTTGGAGAGATAGTGTAAGCAGGTAGGGTGCTTTCCTGGTGCACAAACAACCCAGGTTCAATATCTTGCATTCTATATGGTTCCCTAAGTAGGACTAGGAGAGATTTCTGAGATTAAAGCCAAAAATAACTCCTGAGCATTGCCAGATATGTACATCCAAAGTAAATGTGTTATATTGTGTGGACAGTAATTCAGAAAAAAATGAATACACAGTGACTTTGAATTTGTAAAAGTATATCTAGTTATCACTTGTATTACTCATCATCCCATTGCTCATCGATTTGCTCGAGCAGATGCCAGTAATGACTCTAATAGTCCCTGTCACATGCTAGTGTAGCCCAAAGGCATCTGCTCGCTCCAGGAACATGAAGCAGGGTCTTGATGAAGAAGCCGACTATCTCATAGGTGGTCGGCCAGGTGTTCTTTTGATTCCATAGGTGGAATCCAGTCAGTAATGACTCTAGTCCAACAGTTGTCTCCAAATCCACTTATACTCAAATTAATACAAAAATAAGTGAAACTCAACCATCTTAATAAAATTTATCATTGAAGTACATAGTCACAAAATTTGAAAATCATTGTTATGTACATATGTCTTAAGCACATAGTTACAGTGAGAGTCATACTTGTTTTGCTCTACTCCAGTAAAGTTCTTAACTTTTATTGCTCAACATACCAATTAGCAGGCACACTCCTGCTTTAACATCTTTGTTTGGTGCTTGTCTCTCCACCAAGTAGCCATTTAATATAGTCAATAGCCTTCCTCAAGTTTTTCATCAAACATAAACTTTTAAGTACATCAATGCATGCCAAACGATAATTGCTTTAATTTATTTTTATACTCTAGCATTTGTTTCATTTTTCGATACAATATAAAATTATATAACATACTTTATGAATAATTATATAAAGTACCATATAAAATGTCATACTATTACATTATAGTATGACTCTTTATAAAATATATATAGTGATTAATATTGTACATTAGTTAATATCTGCCTTCCCTATTGGAACATAAACTAAGCATCATAGTACTTGCTTCTCTGTGGAGAGACCAACTAGGAAACTAAGAGAGAACTCTTCTTTGGAATGTAAACACACCCTCTCTCAGAAGAGTAGCGATTCTCTATTTTTCCTCATTTTTCACAATTGGAGCATAAGCTTTAAGAAGGATATTTTAAATTCCCTCAGAGAAGCAACAATCTTTAATGCTCAATGCATATTTGCCATTCAAACAACCCTTTAACCTAGGTTGTCAGTAATCTTTGTAAACTAAGTCATGATCATACAGAAAAATGAAAATATTCATGAGCTGTTGTCTCTTAAAACCTATTTTCAAGTCTCTAAAGGATGAAGGTAAATTGAAACTGTTAATAAAAAGAAGAATTAAAAACAAACACAATGCAAAAATGTTGTTAACATGAATTGAGTATCCCTTCTCTCAAATCCAAAGTGATGTCAAAGGGGCAAGGTATTCAATACTGTACAGAAAATGAGTTTCACAATTCACATATTTGCTCAGTCAAAACTTTAATAAAATTAAGGGGAATAAAAATATTTTCAAGCTTTCTGTGTTTTATAAATGTACAACTTAAAAAGCCATTATCAACTCTTTTCTAGAAACCTTATTCTAGCAAAATTAGGTGAAAACTCATCCAAAGATCAGCAAAAGAGCCAGCTGCAGTGCTGGTATAGAGAGCAGGATTATAAATGGGGGCTAGACAATAGAGGGTGCCAAGATGACTGATTCCAGGAACAAAAATTCATTGAAACTGATGAATCACCTGATGTGGTTCATCATGTGGACAATTGTATTGTGATAGAAAGTTTAGAAAAGTAATCAATAGCAACACTAAACACTAGAGAATGAAATATTGAAGAAAATAACCAGAAAAACGGTACACAGGTAAGCATTGTCATACCATAATAAGTCACTTAGTATAACATTAAATATGTATATTGGACTGTGTAGTGTGGGTTACGTGGTGTACCTCCGGTGTCTCTGCCCTTTGGGCACCCGAATTGTTGTTTCTGTGCGTATTGGGGAATTCCCCGGTCCCGAGAACGTACACATTTCACGCACGGGACGTACGGGACGAATGCGCCCTCGTGGAGGGGTGGAGACCATGGCTCTACCTTCCCACCGGGTACGGCTTATAAGAAGTATAAACTCCTAAGAAGAAAAGAAATAAGTTCAACCAATTCAATGAAAAATTCAGGAATGTCAGAGATACCACTGTCATCTAGCTTGACGATATTTCCATCATTTACTCATCAAAAATATTTTGATCTTTGAAGCCTTAAGCATAAGAGAAAGAACACATGGAGGGTGCGGGATCCCGGAGGAAAAAAAAAAAAAGAAAAAACAGGTTCCAAAAAGAGCCAAGTTCACCCGCAAGTTCCAGATGGAGTAGGCGCCGCATCTCGCCTCCCCCAGATGGAACCCCGGTGACCAGAAGCCTCTACAAACACAGCTCGAGTATGCGGGAACGAGGACTTTTTCTCAAAACCGCGCGGCCGCTTATGCGGCCGCGCGACATCTCTCTATATACAAAGTGATCAATGAGAAGTAAACCACCCAATCTTTCTCCCTGAAAGTCAGAGTTAAGTTTGGAGCACGGCCACAGCCCCAGAAACACAAGGACTTAATGCAGAACCCAGCAGCTTAGAGCAGAAAAGTGAAAGGACTATGCGTTAATCCAGGCCATCAAGTCTGCCGGAGGGGAAAGGGTGTTGCCCCATTCGCCCTCTCTTCTCTGGAAAGAAGGATGGCGGCCGCATGGGAGCCTTGTGGACAGCAGGTATGAGCCGGGGGTGTGGGGGCGACTAAAACCTCATGGGAAGGGGGGCGTTCCGGTCCGTCCTTCACGCCCTACCGAGGTCACCAGTCACCCCCCACGAGCGGCTCTCCAGCACAGCCACGGCCCCAGAAGCACAAGGACTTAATGCAGAACCCAGCAGCTTGGAGCAGAAAAGTGAACGGACTATGCATTGACCCAGGCCATCAAGTCTGCCGGAGGGGAAAGGGTGTTGCCCCATTCGCCCTCTCCTCTCTGGAAAGAAAGATGGCGGCCACATGGGAGCCTTGTGGACAGCAGGTATGAGCCGGGGGTGTGGGGGCGACTAAAACCTCATGGGAAGGGGGGCGTTCCGGCCGTCCTTCACGCCCTACCGAGGTCACCAGTTGCCCCCCACAAGCGGCTCTCCAGCACGGCCACAGCCCCAGAAGCACAAGGGCTTAATGCAGAACCCAGCAGCTTGGAGCAGAAAAGTGAAAGGACTATGCGTTAATCCAGGCAATCATTTCTGCCCAGAGGGGAAAGGGTGTTGCTCCCTTCCGCCCTCCTCCCTCTGGAAAGAAAGATGGCGGCCACATGGGAGCCTTGTGGACAGCAGGTATGAGCCGGGGGTGTGGGGGCGACTAAAACCTCATGGGAAGGGGGGCGTTCCGGTCCGTCCTTCACGCCCTACCGAGGTCACCAGTCACCCCCCACTAGCGGCTCTCCAGCACAGCCACGGCCCCAGAAGCACAAGGACTTAATGCAGAACCCAGCAGCTTGGAGCAGAAAAGTGAACGGACTATGCATTGACCCAGGCCATCAAGTCTGCCGGAGGGGAAAGGGTGTTGCCCCATTCGCCCTCTCCTCTCTGGAAAGAAAGATGGCGGCCACATGGGAGCCTTGTGGACAGCAGGTATGAGCCGGGGGTGTGGGGGCGACTAAAACCTCATGGGAAGGGGGGCGTTCCGGTCCGTCCTTCACGCCCTACCGAGGTCACCAGTTGCCCCCCACGAGCGGCTCTCCAGCACGGCCACAGCCCCAGAAGCACAAGGGCTTAATGCAGAACCCAGCAGCTTGGAGCAGAAAAGTGAAAGGACTATGCGTTAATCCAGGCAATCATTTCTGCCCAGAGGGGAAAGGGTGTTGCTCCCTTCCGCCCTCCTCCCTCTGGAAAGAAAGATGGCGGCCACATGGGAGCCTTGTGGACAGCAGGTATGAGCCGGGGGAGTGGGGGCGACTAAAACTTCATGGGAAGGGGGGCGTTCCGGTCCGTCCTTCATGCCCTACCGAGGTCACCAGTTGCCCCCCACGAGCGGCTCTCCAGCACAGCCACAGCCCCAGAAGCACAAGGACTTAATACAGAACCCAGCAGCTTGGAGCAGAAAAGTGAACGGACTATGCATTGATCCAGGCCATCAAGTCTGCCGGAGGGGAAAGGGTGTTGCCCCATTCGCCCTCTCCTCTCTGGAAAGAAAGATGGCGGCCACATGGGAGCCTTGTGGACAGCAGGTATGAGCCGGGGGTGTGGGGGCGACTAAAACCTCATGGGTCGGGGGGCGTTCCAGTCCGTCCTTCACGCCCTACCGAGGTCACCAGTCGCCCCCCGCGAGCGGCTCTCCAGCACGGCCATGGCCCCAGAAGCACAAGGACTTAATGCAGAACCCAGCAGCTTGGAGCAGAAAAGTGAATGGACTATGCGTTGATCCAGCCCATCAAGTCTGCCGGAGGGGAAAGGGTGTTGCCCCATTCGCCCTCTCCTCTCTGGAAAGAAAGATGGCGGCCACATGGGAGCCTTGTGGACAGCAGGTATGAGCCGGGAGTGTGGGGGCGACTAAAACCTCATGGGAAGGGGGGTGTTTCGCTCCGCCCTTCACGCCCTACCGAGGCCACCAGTTGCCCCCCACGAGCGGCTCTCCAGTACGGCCACGACTCCAGAACACAGAAACCAATTTCTTAACTATCTGACTTTCAGTAGAAATACTTCCAGGGTCAATAGGTAAAATAGCAGAAATCCAAAACCAACATTTAATTCTTGAACCCAGCTGTAGAAAGCAAATCACTTCACAATGCTTTTTCAGCATGTCTGATTTGGGGGGGGGGGGGTAAACTCTAAATAATAGTGGCGAATCTTTTATTGAAACAATCTAATCAAAGCGGATAGAGTGTTAACTAGAATTCATCTGCCTCACAGGGACGGGGAGGGGTGGGGGGTGGGGTTTTATTGGGGTTCTTCATGGGAAAAAATAAGTATTGGTAAAGGGAAATGTGTTTGATATTTGCATGACTGAGACATAAACCTGAAAGCTTTGTAACCTTTCCCACAGTGATTCAATAAATAAATTAAAAAAAAATATGTATATTGTCATACCCGAGTTAAGACAGAATATTGGTAAAACTCAACTGTACGGGACACACAAAACTGTGAGATTATTAAAAGACGGGGATAACTGCTAGGGTTCTATCATTTATTCATTGAGAAAGATAACTTATGGTTTATCATTGACTCCTTGAGGAAGAGGACAGAGATGTACAGTATTTATCAAAGGAGAGGAAAGAGACAAAATGTCACACCAAGTGAGAAGTGGGCAATAGACTGCCCGTGAGAGGATTGCATGAGGTTCTTTCTTGCAGGTTCTTACACTCTCTTACAGAGAGTTCTGGAACTCTCCAGGAAAGAACCAGGATTGGCTCATAGTCAAGAAAATTTATCATGGGTGCCATCTCTGGGCTGGTTGCCCATTATCAGGCAGCTGTGCCTTGAAAATGGTCTTCTGGCATGGGAAACTTCTGGCCAGTGAAGAGTTCATGGGGTCCTTGAAGTTAATTCTGTTAGAGAGGCACTTCCTTATGTGCCTCGCCTATCTACCCCTGTCTTAAAGCTGTTGTAGCACTGTAGCACTGTTCTCCCATTGTTCATCAATTTGCTCGAGTGGGCACCAGTAACGTCTCCATTGTGAGACTTGTAATATATGGGTATGAGTCAATCGACTCCCAAGTTACAAAGCATAATATTAACTGTCTTCCAGTGTCCATACAGAAAGGATATTGCTTTAAGGTAAACTAAGTTCCCTGTGGCAAGGCTGAAAAGACAAACCCAATGTTATCCTACAGGGGAGTGCTCTCCAAAGTGCTCATAAAACTGTGTCTATTCAATGCTAGGGTTTGAGAATGCAGTGCTATTCATCCCTGAAGTAACAGTAATCATTTGGTCATATCCCTGCGAGTGGTGCGAAAGGGGCCTCTAGGGTCACTTCTGACACAACTTGAGGTTCATATAGTTCTATGGATTGAACTGAGGTCATACTCCTGTATTATCTCCCAGAACACATTATTTTCTTAACAATAAATTAGAACGGGAGCTGGGTTTTATAGTCTCTGGGTCTTGGCCGTTTATGGGATTACATGGCGTCACGGGGCCAGTTGGTGGGTGTGACCCCTGCCTACTGGAATATGGAGGATCTTGGTGGAGGTTGCTCAGCCCTGATCCAAGCAGACTTGGAGATCTCAGCCCCGGACCTGCATGTCTTTGTTCCTCTACCGGTACCTACATGCGTGTGGAGAGTGGTTTCAGCATGGTGGTGGCTGGTTCTAGAGGTCTTTGGCTGCCGAGCCTTGGTCAGGGAGGGGAGGGAAACTCAACCCGCTCCCCTCCAGGTTCCCTGACGAGGACAGCCAGACCCGGGAGCCGAAGAACTCTTTGGAGGTCTTCAACATCTTATTATCTCATTCTTACTTTGGACAAACTGGCAGGCTACCGAATGTAACCTGCTCACATGGCAGAGTCTGGCAAACTCCCCGTAGTATACCCAGTAAGCCAAATATCAGTAACAATGATGGTTCTCATTCTCCTAACCCTGAAAGAGCCTTGAATATGGTACTTTTAAAAAAATCTCAGGGCTAGGATTAAGGAGATATTACTGGGGCCTGCTCGAGGCAATCAACAAACAACAGGATGGTAGTGATCATGATCGTGAAATTAGAACGGATATCTACAATGAACTTTAATTATACTGTTAAACAATTCTGAAAATCTGTTGAAAAATGTGCATCATGATTCTCTATGATACAAGGATGGCTGCAATGTGATGTCTATATTGACATGGAGAAAATAATCATAAGCAAAGCTTCATGGTTTAGTCATATTGATAAAGGAAAATTTGTTTTGTTTTTGTGCCACAACCAGAGATTTTCAGAGATTCCTCTTGGCCTTGCACTTAGGAATTACTTCTGGTGGTGAAGTCGGGTCTCTATGGGATTCTGGGCGTCAAATCCAGGTTGACCATGGGCAAGGCCAACACCCGACCATCTCCAGCCCCAGTTATAAAAAAGTGTTTACAGATATTGATATCTTTAATTGATCTTTTCTTTTTATTATAAATACCAATAAATTTTAGTACAGTCATTAATTGTAAAGTTTAATTGTAAGCTAAATTGGAAGTTTGTAACTCTTTAAAAACTTGTGACTAGAGGGACTGGGGTCATAGTGCAGTAGCAGGTTGGATACCACCAGAATTATTCTGAGCCAGAGCCAATTGAGTTCTCCCAAACACTAAGAAATCAAAATGAGACAATCAACAAAACTTGTAATTAGAGATAATTTCAAAATGAAGAAGATAGAAAATCATATATAATAATTTTGAATTGAACAGTTCCCCTTGATATACCCTTTCATCTTCTTTGGTTCTTTGGTTTTCTTTCTTTCTTTCTTTCTTTCTTTCTTTCTTTCTTTCTTTCTTCCTTTCTTTCTTTCTTTCTTTCTTTCTTTCTTTCTTTCTTTCTTTCTATTAAATCACCATGTCACCTGAGATACAGTCACAAAGCTTTCATGATTGAGTTTCAGTTATACAATGTTCCAAAACCCATCACTCCACCAGTGTCCATTTCCCACCACCAATGTCCCCCATATCCCTCCTGCCAACATTCCCTGCTCCAGTCTGCCTCCATGGCAGACACTTGTTGTCTCTCTCTCTCTCTCTCTCTCTCTCTCTCTCTCTCTCTCTCTCTCTCTCTCTCTCTCTCTCTCCCTCTCTCTTTCTCTCACTGTTTGGGCATTATCATTTGCAATAAAGTTACTGAGAGGCCATCAGGTTTGGTTGTTTGCCAACTTTTAGCACACATCTCCAATCTGGAAAAATTCTGTCCAACAACTAATGGCAGGGTAGTCCGTTCTTGGTTCCATCTCCTTTAAATCATGGCGATGGTAGTATGCTTAGGAAGTATCCTCCTTTAAGACTAGTCTTACTGAGGAAATTATTCCAATTAAGCACTCTACTGTACTGTACTGTCCTCCCATTGTTCATGGATTTGCTCGAGTGGGACCAGTAACGTCTCAATTGCGAGACTTGTAACTGTGTTTGGCATATCAAATATGTCACAAGTAGCTTGCCAGGCCTTGCAGTGGGGGCAAGATACTGTCAGTAGTTTGCCATGCTCTCCGAGAGGGATAGAGGAATCGAACCCAGGTCGGCCAGGCTGGTCGTGTGAAAGGCAAATGCCCTACTGCTGTGCTATCGCTCCAGCCCTCCAATTAAGTATTATGAAAAAAATCAAGCTTTAGTTTTTTTTTTTTGCTTCGACAAATATAAATAAAAAGCAAATCATCTACTTGTGAAATCTGTAGCACACATTATTGGATACAAAACAGAAGTATAAATAAACATCAGGAGCATAAAGCTATTACTAACTTTTGGGAAGTTTTATAAGTATAAATTAGTGTATGTTTGAATGAAAAGTATACAATCCTGGAAGTTAAAAATGCCTCTTATTTTGACTTTTTAATAGATTTGTTATGATTAGGTTAATGAAGTTTACAAAATGTTTTGGGAATACTTAGATAAAAAGTACTTTCAGTATACTGAAGAGAATGCTGTAACTGATATAAGACATGTTTTGATCTCAACATCTTTAGTCTAATATTTTATTTCCTACTTACTTTATGTGACTTATTCTTCCTTAAAATGTAATTATACTGGAACTTGAGAGACAGTGCAATGGATGTGGAACCAAAACAAAGCAAACAAATAAAATTTAATTCTATTAACTTTATTCATTAAAATTATAATCATATATGAATTATTGTGTGTATATGTGTGTACCTGATGCATATATCCATAGACTTTTAACAATATTTTTATTGAGTATTCTATCTCTGTTTTCTCAGATAACAAACAATCATTGATCTGATATCTTCATTTCTACAGAATTCTTTTTTTTTAAATTTTATTGAATCACTGTGAGAAAGTTACAAGTGTTCATGTTTGGGTTACAATCAGACAATGATCAAACACCCATCCATCCACCAGTGCACATTTCCCACCACTATTAACCCCGGTATATCCCCTCTTTCCCACCCTCCCCCTGCCTCCATGGCAGATAATATTCCCCATAATCTCTCTCTACTTTTGGGCATTATGGTTTGCAATACAGATACTGCTACAGATTTCTAAGTCTTAACATCATTTGGTTACCAACATTCACCCTTATTTTTTATTACACATTATTCTTAATCTAAGAAAATCCAATCATACTACTCATACTACGTGCAGTTGATGGAGTACAGAACAAGGAATCGTTCTTAATTCATGTTCTCTTATCTTTCCTATTGTTCTCTTATCTTACCTATTGTACCTAATCTCTTAATAATCCAGAGTCATTCCATCTAATATATCTAATTCAAAGCCATCCACGTCTCTATGTCTACCACCACTGATGAATTAAAAAATTCAAGTTAGTGTTACCAACGAATTATGTTCCCGGTTTAAAATTTTTCACTTCAACCCTTTTATTTATTTATTTTTTTATTTATTTATTGAATCACCATGGGAAAGGTTACAAAGCTTTCAGATTTAGGTCTCAGTCATGCAAATATCAAGCACATTTCCCTTTACCAAAACTTATTTTTTACCATGAAGAACCCCAATAAAACCCCACCCCCCACCCCTCCCAGTCCCTGTGGGGCAGATGAATTCTAGTTAACACTCTATCTGCTTTGATTAGATTCATTGTTTCAATAAAAGATTCACCACTATTATTTAGAGTTTACCAACCCCCCCCAAGTCAGACATGCTGACAAAGCATTGTGAAGTGGTTTGCTGTCTACAGCTGGGTTCAAGAATTATATGTTGGTTTTGGATTTCTGCTATTTTACTTATTGACCCTGGAAGTATTTCTACTGAAAGTCAGATAGTTAAGAAATTGGTTTCTGTGCTCTGGAGTCGTGGCCGTGCTGGAGAGCCGCTAGTGGGGGGCAACTGGTGCCCTCGGTAGGGCGTGAAGGGCAGACCGAAACGCCCCCCTTCCCATGAGGTTTTAGTCGCCCCCAGTCCCCCGGCTCATACCTGCTGTCCACAAGGCTCCCATGCGGCCGCCATCTTTCTTTCCAGAGAGGAGAAGGCGACTGGGGCAACACCCTTTCCCCTCCGGACAGACCTGATGGCCTGGATTAACGCATGGTCCGTTCACTTTTCTGCTCCAAGCTGCCGGGTTCTGCATTAAGTCCTTGTGCTTCTGGGGCCGTGGCCGTGCTGGAGAGCCGCTCGTGGGGGGCAACTGGTGACCTCGGTAGGGCATGAAGGACGGACCGGAACGCCCCCCTTCCCATGAGGTTTTAGTTGCCCCCACACCCCCGGCTCATACCTGCTGTCCACAAGGCTCCCATGTGGCCGCCATCTTTCTTTCCAGAGGGAGGAGGGCAGAAGGGAGCAACACCCTTTCCCCTCTGGGCAGACATGATGGCCTGGATTAACGCATAGTCCTTTCACTTTTCTGCTCCAAGCTGCTGTCAACCCTTTTATTTTATATAGAATCTTGGTATGTGCTATTTTTGTTGTTGTTTGTTTTGGGGCCACATCAAGTGACACTGAAGTGCTATTTCTGGCTCTAAGTTCAGGAGTGATCACTGGGATTACTGAGAAGACTGTATTTGGTGCCCTGGACTTGAGTCAGAGTTGTTTGGTATACAGAGAAAGTGCCTTATTTATTATGTATTTATTTATTCATTAATCTGTTTATGTTTGTTTTGCTTGAGGCCACACCTAACAGTGCTCAGTACTGCTCTTGGCTCTAGGACTAGAGATCACTTCTGGTAGACTTGGGGGTCAAATGGGATGCCATGGGTCAGAATGAGTTTAGCAGTATGCAAGGTAAAAGTCTTAATCTCTGTCTTATCTTTTCTGCTCCATACCCTGGTCCCAGTTGTGTGTTCTCTCAAATGTGGTTTTTAAAGAGGACAGGCCTTCTAGCTTAAATATTCCAAAGAAACATGTGATGCACTATATATATAGTCAAGCTTTCTTTCCTGGAGGACTTTGCATTACTGGCCTTAGCATATCTCTCTAACATCATCTGAACAATTTTCACCTTCAGTCAATGCAGTATATCAGTTGATTTAGTTTTCCCAAAGAATCTAATTTAGACACATCTAACATCTATTGCAATGTTCCTATTTTGGATTTGGGATATTAATCAGCACTTTTATTTTATTAAAGTATTGAATGTCACCTTCAGGACAAGGTTGCTGTATAAAGCACAAGATCTCAAATTAAATATAAACTTCAATTTAACAATAATTTTAGTATAAATATGTTGTAAATATAACACAGAAGATAAATATACAAATAGAAAGTGTGTTGATTGCCTGGTTTAATTTTAAGCAGTATCTTACATTTTTATTTGCTTAATCAAAGCACTGTGCTCTCAGAGGTTTTCTCTGATTCCATATCTCACTGTGTGTATTGGTTTTGTGTTCTTTAGCAGGCCTTGTGATTATTTTGCTTATTTACATATTCATTTTATTAGATTATAAGGCCCAGAAGGACAGTAACGATTTTAAGTTATTTTTAGTGGAATAGCACTTCTTGACACACAGCAAACACTCAATATATATCTCATCTATGAATGAATTAAATCAACATATCATATTGTAAAGTATGCCAGCATAGAGCCTAGAGGCCCAAGCTCTAGCCTGGCCTCATACACTTGCCAGCTAATAAGCTTATGCAAATTGCATACATTTTTTGAAGGTCAGATTCTTTATCTCTATATTGGAAAAAGCAATACCAGTCCTTCCTACTTCACAGAGGGGTTACAAATACTGTAGTATACATTTTTTTTTGCATTTTTCAAGTGTAAAATGTATTACTGTTAAAGAGTAATCAATGTATAAGAGTAATTATAAAATGCCCAGTTTTCTTATTTACATCTTATCAGTGAGAAGACAGATGTTGTACCTTAGTGCAATTCAGAATTAGCAATGCAGCATAACAAGTTGACATATTTGTTAAAATCATTTGAGAAAAATATAGATTGTCTTTCATTTACTCAATAATTTCATCTGTAAAGAAAATATAGGCTATTCTTTTATTTATTCAGTCATCTTGATAGCAATCAATTTAAGCTTATGTGCAAATGAATTTATTATGGTTTATGTTTTTGTGATTCTTCCTTAGTCACTGGGGGAACAAGTGTCATTCTGAAATTTTAGTTCAATAAGCAAAAGAACTAACTGCTGTCAGTGTGTGAGCATCACAGATCTGCAGTGAAGAGGAAAGGTGCTGTTGCAAAACCCTGTAGATCCCGGAGAGACGAGTCCATAGGAAAGATGTACAGCCACATATTCCCATATTCTCTGGGCTATTTCCAACTAAACTTGTGGAACGAGACAGCTGTGCCCTTTAATCTGTTCCCTATTGCCTCTTTATATCGTTAGTTCCAAATGAGGTATTTTGCCTGGTGCTTAGATTGTCACTTTATGAATTCATGTCTAGTTTTGTAGAAGCACGATGTGTTGGTCTAATATATATTGATCTCTCACAAAATGTTAGGAGAGATACAAAAAAAAAACCAGAACATTTCTCTCGATTTCTTCAAATTTATATCTTACATTACAATATATATCTGTGACAAATACACAATACATGTAGAAATACATTCTACACTTTGTGTCAGTAACTATTTTTAAAATCAATTTTTCTTATATGACAAATCAGCATAAGGACTTTGGGAGAAGTGGGTGATCAATTGATCTAATGAAACCAATCTCTTTCAACCAATGCAGCAGGATTTTCTTATGTCTTGCTTCCAAAGTTTCTTGAGAGATTTGCAACTGGAGATCATGCACTTGCTAAACATTATATTGAAAATAAATAAACCAAGTGAGCTTTCTTTAATATTTTTGGATGCTGGGCAATTTTTTTTTAAGGAGTTTATTCTCAATGCATGGTTTTTACACAAAAATACTGAAAAAACTTTTTCTTAATTGATGTATTAAATGAAAATGCAAATTAATAGGAGATTAAATTTAATTAAAAAAGAGTGTATATCTCTCAGTAAGGAGACTAAAACTCCACTGAGACATAAAATAGTGTAGCATTTATTTTCTGATGTAAATATTATTAACATTTTTATAGATATGATAAATAAAGCTTCTCAAAATTATGTAAAGTATCCCAAAGTTTAACAAAAATAAGAAAACAACCATAAGTGACAGCTCAAATCTTCCTGATTCCCAACTGAAATATACAAAAACATTCTCTAGAAGATAGAAAAAATATCAAATGAAGTGATTGAAAGCTAATTTTGTATAAGCAATGCTCTCTGGTAGTTTGAAAAGTGAGTTCAGACACATTCTTTGATTGTATTTATTAATGTTACAAATTCCTCTCTCAGAGACAGAACAGTTAGGATTTCAAGAAAGTCAAATATGTTAATATTAGTACTTTAGCACTGTCCTCCCATTGTTCATCTATTCTCTGGAGTGGGCACCGGTAACATCTCCATTGTGAGACTTGATACTATTTTTGGCATATCAAATACCTCACAGGGAGCTTGTCAGGCTTTGCTGTGTGGGCGAGTTACTCTTGGTAGCTTACTGGGTACACCGAGAGAGGCAGAGGAACCAAACCTGGGCTGGCCTCGTGCAAGGCAAACGCCCTACCTGCTGTGCTGTATCACTCCTATCCACGTTAATATTATCAATGAAAACATATACCCATTTACCACAGAATTAGGTGAGTTTTGCAAATAATTTACAATAAAATGTGCAAAATGTATAGTAGCTCAAAGAATAATGACTGGAACATAAAGGAAAGCCTTGTATTAAATAGTGTTCAAATCATTTAAAACTAGAGTACAGTGGGTAGCATTTGGTAGAATGACCCCCTAAGTCTACTAGGAATTATCCCTGAGCATAAAGCCCTGAATAAGCCCTGCATGTGACCAAATGGTAGTAATAATAATAATAATAATAATAATAATAAATAGTAACCAAGAAGTGTTTCCTCAAAGAGCTTGGTAAGCTACTAAGTATATCCCGCCCACAAGGCAAGCTGGCAAGCTTCCCATGTCATAGTCGATATACCAAAAACAGTAACAATAATGGACCTCATTCCTCTGACCCTGAAATAGCCCCCAATACACCATTGGGCTACACTAGCATACAACAGGGATGAATGGAGGCATTACTGGCACCTACTTAAGCAAACTGATGAACAAGTGACAAGTGACAAGCCAAGAAGTGGCATCAGATCCTTGTTTATAGGTTTATGGCCATCTTCTAGTGGCACAAGAGATGGTTATTTCACTGAGCTATTAAAGGACTATTCTAAGCAGCCTTTCAAGTAAGCTATTTCTGGATAATGAAACAGATAGTAAGAGTAGTGAAGGTCATGAACTCAGTTTCATTGTGGGTCTTCATTTTTGTAAAATTATTTCTTTTGTTAGAGGATAATGGCAAATATGGGACTTTAGTTTAAAATGTGATGTTTCTGTAAATCTATAGAAGGTGAAGAAAGAAATGAATCACAAAGTAAAATGCATCTCTAGAATAGAATTATGAAGAAAAAACTATCAAAGACAGGAAAATAAGGTCAAAGATATATATTTACTATAATAACTAAAACTAAGATTAAAAATAATGCATGCACCTTTTAACTAAACTTATTATATTAAATTTTGAACAAACTATTTCTAAGAATTCTGAATCTTATTGGAATTTACTCTTGAAAAATAGCCCCTCAAATTTTTCAAAGTGCTTCATTTTTAAAGTAGTTCACAATATTTGATAATCTTTAATATTCACACACCAATTCAAACATCATTACATCTTCTCACAACCATATTTCAGATGTTTCTATCTCAAACCCCAACCCCTGCCCCAAAGCAGAACCAATTTAATATATTTTGTATTGTTTGTTATGAAAAACTGCTGAAAATGCTACAAAAAAATTTTCCTTACAGGAAAGAGTGTGAAGATTGTTGTATTTCATCCAGAGACCATCAAGTCCTTCTATAAGAGATAACTAACATGTGGTTAAAGGTTGGGACTTGTGTGCTTAGACAGACAGATAGATGATAGATAGATAGAAAGATCATAGATAGATAGATAGATAGATAGATAGATAGATAGATAGAAAGATACCTATATATATGTTTATATATGCATATATCTGCAAAAACAATTTCCCTCTGAGATTGGTTGTCTCTACTTTGAACCCCATCAAATGTGGTGTGGTACTCTTGGAATATGGGTAGGTTGTGGTATGAAGCATCCAGTAATAGGTTCACTCGTGGGTTAGGCTCAGCCTGAACATGTGGAGAGCAGCCATGAGCATGGTGGTTGTTGAATTCTGGAGGTTTTCAGCTGCCGGAGCTGGATCCCTTGGGGCAGGGAGGGGTCTCATTCGTCCCCCTCCAGGGGCCTTGAGTGAAACAGCCTGGTGCTAGGTCTGGTGGCTTGGTCACGGCGAGTGTCTTGTTATGCTCCCAGGAGAAAAGGACATGTGACTCTCAAAGTGCTCTTTATCTTAAATTTTTGTAAGGAATGTGGTCTTTCAAAACATTATTTAATAAGTTTTGCAAAAAATATTTTAAAAATTGATAAAATACTAATTTCTTTTTTGTCTTCAAAATATATATTTTTAGTTTTGTTTTCTTAGGGCGTTCGCCTTACAAGCGGCCAACATGGCCAACGCAAGTTCGATTCCTCCGCCCCTCTCGGAGAGCCCAGCAAGCTACCGAGAGTATTCGATATGCCAAACACAGTAACAACAAAGTCTCCAATGGAGACGTTACTGGGCCCGCTCGAGCAAATCGACGATGAACGGGAGAGCCTTGTTTTCTTAAAAATTCTAAAATTATAGAACCAGGGATAGACCTCAAAGATCTGGAAAGCATGTTTTGCATATTGGAGTTCAGGTTTAGTTCCTATTACCATATAATCTGCAAGAACCCCAGAGGACACACCATGAGTACTGAACCATAGACCCTGAGAACTGTCAGATGTAACTCTCCTTAGAAATTTAAGAATTATGAAAAATTAATAATCACATGAAGTCTTTGGATTGTCATCTTTACATATGTTTTAATTTCACTGGAAGAACACAATCTCTGGGAAAATGCATGACTCTAAATCTGGGTCAAGAAATCAATAAAATAAATTGAAATTTTGTGTTTTGGACATAAAGTAGGGATGGTTTTAATGTCCCTCAGATAAGAACAGAGCATTTGGAGAAACTTTTGCCAGGATTTAGGAGCCAATTGAAACATCAAGCAGAATAATGTAAACGTTATTATAAAAATGATAAATTCTTGAATGCAATCAGGCATCATAATGAATTTCCTCTACAACTCATTTTCGGTGTAACCATAGCTGATGAGTTAGACTACATCAATGAAGGATTCATGGTAATAACTTCAGAAACATTGATAGAATTCTAAAATCATCATTTGTAATCACTAATGGAATAACTAATCTAGACGAAATGCTTAGTATTGAGTAAAATCAAGAGGAGAAAATGTGATAGAGAACAATGAATGAATAACTCAGAAGTCACTGATAAAACTATAAAGAACTCATTGTCAGAAAATTAAAATTATGTGGCAATTGATTACAAAAAAATAACATATATAAAACTATTGACTGGCATAAATTAATTTTTCCAATAAATATAATAGTTAATAGGTTTCTTTAAAGATCCACTAGCTTGTATAAGAAATAAAGAAGTTGGAGGTGCATGTTAAAAAAAACAGCACAAAGTGGAAATTAAAAAAAAAAGAAAAGATGCAAGACAATCACTTAAAACAATAAATGACATAAAGTTAAGGAAACAGAATATTTTACAGAAAAATAAACATGAATAATTAAATAAGAACAAGTAAGTATAAAGAACTCATACAATGATCAATGGATACATGAAATATTACTTATCATAAGGAAATGCGAATAAAAATCACTTTATGATATAATTTCACAACTGTTAATATGAGTACTATAAAAATGAGAAGAGATAAATTCTGAAGATAAGGTGTAGAAAAGTGAACACATGTGCTCTAATCGTGGGAATATGTTGTATATCTACTATGGGAAATTGTTTTTGAAAGTTCCTTAAGAGATAAAAAAAAAACTATGAGATATTTCAAAAATCTCACTTTGAGTAACCTTCAGAATAATGGATAAGTATACAATTTTCTCAAAGAAATTTCTGCATTTCTATGTTCATAGTAGTATAAGTCACTATAGACAGTGTAGGGGACCAATATATGTGTCCATGATAAATAAGTGATTACAGGTAAAATATAACACACTATATACATACAAGCATGCATGTATACATCTATGTGTACATACATGCATATATTTGCATTTATATTTGTGTATATATACATATATATGATTATATATGTACACATAGAGAGAGACAGATAAAGACAAACAGAGATAGACATTTCTGACAAAAAATTCTTTAAAAAGCTTATGAAAGAAGCTAGGAGAAATGAGAATTTTAAAAAGGAGTAGGAATAAATATTAAGTAAACAAAGATAGAATATATTTCTATATATACATTTTAATTTATTTTTGAAATTACTATTGATCACATATGTGACACAGAGTTAGTTTGTCTATAAAGTTTTTTCTTATTTAGCAATTAACCATTAGCTATTACATGTAAAAGTATACTTTCTTCTCAGATTTTTGTTACTTCCTGCCTTTTTTGAATTTTAAGAACTACCACTTCTATTTAATAGAGGTAAAGGTAAAGGTAAAGGCCCTCCCGTTGATCGTCGATTTGCTCGAGCGGGCCCAGTAACGTCTCCATTGGAGACTTTGTTGTTACTGTATCGAATACTCTCGGTAGCTTGCCGGGCTCTCCGAGAGGGGCGGAGGAATCGAACTCTGGTCGGCCACGTTGGCCGCTTGTAAGGCGAACACCCTACCCTCTGTGCTATCGCTCCAGCCCATTTAATAGAGATAGGGTTGAAATCACAAACCAGGCATTTTTCATATCCTTTCAGTATCTATGTGTGGAGGAGGCAGTTATAAAATGGACGTGAATGATCGCCTGGAACAAAAGAGAACTTTGAAATAAAAAATTTTGGTACAGACAACTCTGGGTAATTCGAGTACCAGTAAGGAGGCTTGACTTGGCTGTGGCTTGTACCTTAGCTATGACCTAATTCTAAACCCATCTTCAAGGTAGGGCTGTGAAGTGACTTACCCAGGGCCAGGCAGCTAGAAGACTGCAGTTCTAAAGGTTGGAGGAATCAGTCTTGCCTTTCTCACTTACCCACTGAAGATAACAGATTTTCAAGGAAGCTTTTTTTAAAAAAAACAAAAAAATTAGAATAAAGGATTAAATTTACAAGAAGGCTTGAATAAGATGAATTACCACGGACTCAAGTTATTTGACCTTTAAAATTGTACTTTTCATAAGAATTCTGGTTGTAATCTGTGGACGAAGAACAGTGATTTTGCTCATTAGAGTCTACCTTGGGCTAGAGAAAAAGCACAGCGGTAGGGCATTTGCCTTGCAAGCAGTTGACATGGCCGACCTGAGTTCTATTCCTCCGCCCCTCTCAGACAGCCCGGCAAGCTACTGAGAGCCTGATGTATTCGATATGCCAAACACAGTAACAACAAAGTCTCCAATGGAGATGTTACTGGGCCCGCTCGAGCAAATCGATGAACAACTGGAGGACAGTGACAGTGACAGTGACCACTTCTATGAAGTATTTCTTGACCACTACAATTAAATATACCACTATTGAACATTTTGTTAAATTTTATGTTTGAATATTATACATCTCCCTGAATAAATAGAAGAATACAGTAGATTTAAACTTATATTGCTTTTTCTATTAAAAACGTATAGATAGGACGGGATAAACAATACAGTGGGTAATACGCTTGTCTTGCATGTGGTCAACCGTGGTTTAATTTCCACATAGCTTATGGTCCCTCTAGCATTGCTGGGAGTGATCCTCAAGAACAGAGCCCAGAGAAAGTCCTGAGTGCACCTCCTAAAACAAATAAATAGAAATTACATATATATATGTTTATATATACACATATGTATATATAGGGGCTGGAGTGATAACACAGCGAGTAGGGCATTTGCCTTGTAAGTGGCCAACCGGGTTAGATTTCTCCGTCCTTCTCGAAGGGCCCAGCAAGCTACCAAGAGTATCCCGCCTGCATGGCAGAGCCTGGCAAGTTCCTCGTGGTATATTCATTATGCCAAAAACATAACAACAATTCTCACTCTGAATTCCTGGAGTGAGCAGAAACCACTAGGCTACACTAGCAGGCAACAAGGATGAATGAAGACGTTACTGGTGACCGCTCAAGCAAATCGATAAACAACAGGATGACAGTGCTACATATAATATATATATATGTGCATATATATTTAATACTACAATTCCCATACACTTAATTGAACAGATCTTTTTTATCTTTAACTTATATTAGATGTTCAATAAATATATTTAAAAGAATAATTTTCAGTGATTTAAAATAAAACCTAATTTTATTGAACACTAGGATTTCAGGTTCCTTTATGCTATTTTCATATTATTTCCTCATGCTGATAGATGAAAGCACATATGTAAAAAATTTATATAGTATAATCATTGATACGTGACTAAGAAACAAAGAAGCTTACTGAACAGAACTCAACATATTTTTATTTGCTTTTATTCTTGTCTTTGTATATGCCCAAGGAAGAAAATGAAAATTAAAATAATAAAAATGTCATTACTTCCATTATATAAAGTTATCTTCTTATTTACAAAGAATATTTTGGTGTATTCTTATACAAAATGATTTTTTCTACTTCTTCCTTAGTTTCTTTCTCTCTAAATCCTTGTCTACTAGGCTAGTATCCTACTAAATGTATCTAAAAACATTTTTAAAAACTTATTCCAGGATTAGTGACACTCAACAGGAAATAGTGGGTATGAATTATTTCAATTTTGAATTTAAAAATATGATGCTCATGCTCTCTGAGTCTGAAAAAAAGTGTGTGAATCACACTGCTATCTTTTTTATAGTTAGTACACCCACTAATTTATATTTAATGTTTTCTCACATTTAAAAATTAAAGAAAGAAAATTTCTTTTCTTTTCCTAGACAGAAATTTCTTTTCTCTCTAAGAAATCACCCCTAATTTCCTCACCAACAGGAAAATGAGTAATGTGTGAAGTTAATTTATTTCATGTAAAACACTCTCAGTAATTCATATAATTTTTACTGGGGTTGTCCAATACTCAGCATAAAGAACACTGTGTTGTCTAAGAAATATATGTAAACTGTTCTTCTCCTGCCCAACTCATTTTGTCTTTAACAGAAACACAGGTTCCACTGCTCTCTGCGTCTATTTAATAGGGAAAGTGAAGAAGTATGGAAATAATATCATTTCTGATGGACTCATTTGCTTTTGTTTGAGTTCAACACTGTTCCACAGAGAGCAAGAGTGGTTCCTCTAAATGGGAACTGTGATATCGAAACCCAAAGAAATACTGGATAACAGGGATCGGTGCAGAAAAGGTCAGAAGCATGCTCCTACAGACATTTTTGCTTTTTGCTGAAAAACTTCAGATGCTTGATTACAGTTTGTTTTCTCCCATGTCACATTCACTATTCTCAGTTTTCTCAATTATGCGTTTTCCCCTTTCTCTCCAATCCTTCTGATATTATGTTCCTGGAATTATGACAAGCATACAATTTTCCCTCACCTTTTGTAAGCTTCAAACTAAGATCTAGAGCTAAAATGAAAAGAATTCTTGTGACCTTTAAAATCAACCCACACTAAATTGATATTTTCCAGTTATTGCAGGAGAGTCACAGAAGAATTAAATATAACTGATACATAGCTTTGGTTATTGAAGTCATTATAATTTCAAAAATGCATCTGACAGAAACTGAACAGTTTTAGTAGTACACCCTTCCCCCCGACAGCTGATTTTATGTTTTTCACTGACTCTGAACACTAAGAAGATAGGAGAGAGTATCCATCTTTGCAATTTTGTAAGCCATCTTTCTCAAAGACTATTCAAAATATACTTCTGGGGCCTGAGAATAATATAGGGGTTAAATCACTTACCTTGTATGTAACCATTGGTTTGATTCAGCACAAGGGCTCTGGGAACAACCTTGGATAGGGTTCTGGATGTTCCTGTGCATGGAGACCCCTGAACAGTATTAGTGTAGCCTTAGGAACCTGACCATCGGGGACCCAGTGCAGTACTGTATTTGTAACTCTCCATGAAGCTACTGACCCTCCCTCTGTGAGAACCCCTGGGGGAACACCAAACAGCACGTAGAACCCGCGTTAAAGAGAGTAGCAACAAAGGTTTCCATATGTTATCTCATCAAATGCCTGTATGTATAGAATTAGAACCATCTCTTGGTAGTATCTATATCTTATCAAAACTTAACATTCATGTAATTTTATTTATTTTTATTTTATTTATTAATTAAATATTTTTTTTTCTTTTGGGTCACACCTGGCAATGCTCAGGGGTTACTCTTGGCTCTGCACTCAGGAATCACTCCTGGTGGTGCTCAGGAGACCATATGGGATGCTGGGAATCGAACCCAGGTCAGTCACATACAATACAAGTGCCATACCTGCTGTGCTATCCCTCCAGCCCATGCATGTGATTTTAGATGAAGCTAATATGTAATGTGTGTTACCAGCAATATGTGAAATGAATCCAAAGCACAGTGAAGTTTAATATATATGACCATTTAAGTAAATATTAATGATATTCTCTTATTGTATAATGCCCAGGATTTTAAGTTTGTTTGTTAGTACTTTGTATTTGCCATCCATTTTATGTAATTGAAAGTTATACATTAAGAACTCAAAAACATGGACTTTCAGATAGTTCAGTGGTAGAAGGCCTGCCTTAATACATCAGGCCATGAGTTTTATCACAAGAGCACAGCTTCAAATCACTGAGTGTGGTCTGTATATACATATGTGTACGTATATATATAAGGTGCAATGTTGCATACTAGCCTCTCCTATTTACCCTAGCATCATAATTCTATACATTTTCCTAAGATAATAAAAGAATCAATATGTTTGATTTTTATTTCTCTATTTACAATTAGTTTAGTAAATTTCATAATGAACTTTTAGTAAATGAAACTTGACACAACTTACAAAGTACTGTATTAATACCGTGTATTTCCAGAGTACTTGTACAGTTATCGATGTCTGATATACTGGGAAAAATACATACAAGAGAAAAATTTTCTCTGTGAATTTAAATATAGCTCCAAATGATACTTTGACTATATGTTTTATGTATTCTTACTAAAAATATTACTTGATATTCCTCTAAAGTAAAGTAAAGTAAAAAGTAAAGGCCCTCCTGTTGATCATCGATTTGCTCCAGCGGGCCCAGTAATGTCTCCATTGGAGACTTTGTTGTTACTGTGTCTGGCATATCGAATACGTCACGGGGAGCTTGCCAGGCTCTGCCGTGCAGGCGAGATACTCTCGGTAGCTTGCCGGGCTCTCCGAGAGGGGCGGAGGAATCGAACTCGGGTCGGCCATGTTGGCTGCGTGCAAGGCAAATGCCCTACCGCTGTGCTATTTGACTTAGACAAATATTAAAGAAAAATACGGAAAGGATAAATGTAAATTCAAGTACATATAGTATATATACATATGATATGCACATACATAATAATTATATTCATATATAATTCTTGGCAGATTTGAATTTTTGTTTCTGAGGCAAGATTTGTTTATAAGAGTAACTGTTAAAATGGGTTAGTGATAACAAATATTGCCATATTAAAATATTACACTACTATCAACATCAACATGATTTGTTTTTGCTGTTATTTTGTTTGGGGGAAGATCATACCTCGCAGTACTTAGGGCTTCCTCTGGGACTCTGTTCAGCAATCAGTCCTGGAAGACTAAGGGACCATAGGAGTCCCTGGAATAAAACCTGAATCAGTGGAGGTAAGGAATACTCTACTAACTGAACTACCTCCCCTCTGACCAATATAAAAATTTTTTCTAATGGTCACAAAATTTCAGATTTATTTTTATTTTTTAATATAAAATTTTTAATATAAAATGTAATGTAAATAGCTTGAAGGATATGTCTAGAAAGATGTGTTATACATATTGGTGTTGCATCAATCTTGGCAAATCATGTGATTATGAGCACTGTCATTATAAAGTTATCACTGATGCAAAAATGGGGGACAGCAGATTCATCTGTTATCATATATAAGCAGACATGTGAAAAACAAAAGCTATCTTTGAGAGACTATCTAAACTAAAAATATGAGTCATCCTAATAACACACTTATGAAATAGAATGCAGATAAGATCACAAATTGGTTCTGATATGAGACACTTTCTTGTACTTCACCATTGGTATTGAAACATTCTCCATGCTGGACTCCTCCCTCAACCATGAGAAGATGCACTTCCTCCAGCCTAGGAGCAGCTGGGAAAACACTTAATATTTCAGCTGCTTTTTTGCGGCTTCTTATCTCCTTAATTTCTGTCTTAGTGGTTTGTATCTCATCCTTTTCCCGTTTCTATTAATTGAATTGATTCTTGGTTGTGTTGGTTATCCCCATAATGAAATTACAATTATAAAACAACCTGCTTCAGTTGTAAAGTGAAACCTGCCACTTCAAGGGAAATTAGCAACATCAAGATTCAAACCTGATATACAGTGTAGAAATGAGGGCGACTGTTACGTTATTTTTCCTATTTGTTTAGAATACCTTATTGATTGGTTGGGCATCATGAAATTTATTCATTAAAAGTATCACTCATAGAAAACCTTAGAAATTTAGCTTCCATATGACCCAGCTATACCACTTCTGGGAATATTTCCTAGGTGTGCAAAAACATAGAGCAGAAATGCCATCCACACTTCTATGTTTACTGCAGCACTTTTCACAGTCAGAATCTGGAAATAACCCGAGTGCTAAAGAATAGATGTCACTGTCACTGTCACTGTCACTGTGCTCCTGTTGTTCGTCGATTTGCTCAAGTGGGCCCAGTAACATCTCCATTATGAGATTTGTTGTTATTGTGTTTGGCATATTGAATACGTCACAGGTAGCTTGCCAGGTTTTGCCGTGAAGGCGAGATACTCTCTATAATTTTCCTGGCTCTCCGAGAAGGGTGAAGGAATCAAACCCAGCTCGGCCAGGCTGGCTGACGCAAGGCAAATGCCCTACCACTGTGCTATCGCCCCAGCCCATAAAGAATAGATAACTGGATAAATAAACTATGGTAAACTATGGTACATCTATGCAGTGGAATACTATGCATCTGTTAAGTAAAATAAAATCATGAAATTTGCTTATAAATGGATGAACATGGAGGTATCATGCTTAGTGAAACTAGTCAGAAGGAGAGGGACAGATACAGAATGACCGTATTATTTTTGGGGTGTAAAAAAAGAGAAAATGATAGTATGAGACAAATACCCAAAGACAATAGAAACATGGGCCAGGAGAAATGGTCCAGAATTAGAAGACTGCCTCAGGTGTTAAGGTATAATGCAGTGGGATGGAGAAGAAAACTATATGTCAATGATAGAAATAATCGTTCTGGATAAGAACTAAGAATGAGTGTTGAGAGAAGGAAGGTAAGGGAACAAACATTAAAACTTCTTAGTATATGTATTGCAAACCATAGTGCCCGAGAGACAGAGAGAGAGAGAGAAACACACACACACACACACACACACACAGAGATGATAGAGAGGGGGAGAGAGAGGGGAGAGAGAGAGGGAGAGTGAGATGATAGAAAGGGGGAGAGAGAGGGGAAAGAGGGAGAGAGAGAGGGTGAAAAAGAGTGAGAGAGAAAGTACCTGCTATAGAGGCAGGCTGGTGGTGGAATGGGGGGTTGACGGAAGGAACTGGGGTCATTGATGGTGGGAAAAGTACACTGGTGGAAGGATGGGTAAGGGAACATTGTATGACTGAAACCCAATCATGAACAGTGTTGTAACTATGTAACTCATGATGACTTGATTAAAAGAAAAAAATATCACCAAAGTTTTTCATAATATTTTTGAATGAGCACAGGCATCACAAATAGTGCACAAGGTTTTTTACAAGCTCTGGGTATAAAAGTTTTGCATTTCTTTAAAATTAATCTATGACATTGAAGAGCCATTAAAAACACTCTTAGAAAAATTACTATGTTTAACACAAATCATTCCAAATGAACTTGTGAAATTATTATTTATATTAAACCATGTGGACTGGAGCTATAGCACAGCAGATAGGTCGTTTGCCTTGCATGACCCAGGTTTGATTCTTCCGCCCCTCTCGGAGAGCCTGGCAAGCTACTGAGAGTATCGGCCTGTACAGCAGAGCCTGGCAAGCTCCCGTGACATACTCGATATGCCAAAGACAGTAACAACAAGTCTCACAATGGAGATGTAACTGGTGCCCACTCGAGCAAATTAATGAAGAATGGGTTGATAGTGCAGTGCTACAGTGCTACATTAAACCATGTATCACATATTATGCATATAGATTGATCGAAAGTCATCTTTTTTATCGTTTTATTGCTACTTGTCTTGAGGTCCCATCTGTTGGTGCTCAGAGTACTTTCCTGGTTTTGTTCTCAGTGTTCACTCTGTAAATTTGAATGGTCTTTTGGGGTGCCAAGGATTTAAATCTGATCAACCTCACGCAAGCAAAGTGACCTACCTGTTATACAAACTCCTACATGATGCCATTGTTTTAATGAAAATATTTACATATAGGTAATAAATAGGGTTTCCTCAAATCATAATATTGAACTAAATTGGTACTGAAATAAAAGACTTTACAATATTAATCCTATGTTTTAATGGGGTCTAGGACCTAATGTTCCAAGGAGCATTTCAACAAGTTTAACACTTGCTGGCTGTTTAAAAAGCACCCTGTGCATGGTACATATTCAGATGTAAGCTCAAAGGTCATCTATTAAACTTTAATGATTACATTTGTAAATTAAATACATGAGTAAATTATTTCTTATTTTTAAAAATAAGAAAAGAAAACATCTAATAGCTTTAATCCCATGAATTATAGTCAGCACAATATACCTACACTTGCTGCTATCTGGATATTTTAATAAGGATAGACTGAGGACATATGTCTTGAATTATTACTGTGTGTAACATAAAGAATTTTTACGGATTTTCTCTTTATAGCAACTCTATGAGGTTTATTTTATTCTTTTCTGCATTCCAGTGGAGAAAATTTAAGCTCAATGAGAAGGAATTGTTGACAGAAAATCTCACAGTATGTTCCTGGAGGGCATGACACTTAAATCTGGATGTATCTGGTGGCAAAAGAAATAAAGACATACACCCCTTATAGTTGCTATAATACAAAATCTTCCCTCCCTCTAGGTCCTAGTGCACAGCTGCATTTAGTTCACAATTAGAAATTCATTCTTCTCTATCTAGTTCTCGAAGCATTTAATGTGTTTACTTAGAAATTACAGCAATAGCTTAACTTTGTTTCCAGTCCATAGCACCTAACACAGTTCTGGGCTAAGAACAGCCATTAAATAAACAATTGATGATGAAAGTAATTGTTTCCATCATTATTTCAACACAGGAGGCGGTGGCACCTCTGATTATGTTTTAATGTTATTCTTTTAGGCAGTTTTGGATGCAGCATACCATAGTATTTTTTTTTACAGTTCAGAGATTTAAATTTCTTCATATCAAATTGTCAGCCCATCACCAATTAACAACTATACTTTGGGTAACCTCTGAGTGCATTATCAGAATCTTCCCATGGTAATTTCCATTAAAAATAAAAGTTTTGACAAAAAATAGATGCAGATGTGCTAGCTGGCTTAAACCTGACTTTTCTAAAAGATCAGCATTTTTCATTTGAATCCTTATGTAGATGAAAACTTATGTATGTATTTATTGGAATTAACTACATCAATTCTAAATTATGTTACCCCAATTCTCTGTATTTTCTTGATATTCTTTTATCATCCTCATCATTGTGCTGCATGTTCAGCCCTATTAGTTTTTAGCTTAATGCTGTGCAGTTTAGCTCCCTGATAAAAGCCTTATTGTGGTGTTTTTAATACCCATAGTGCCTCTGTGATTTTGCACAAATTAATTGTTCTTTTGTAGCTATTTTAGCTTTTTAGTACTTTAATGCTGTTACTGAGGAGATAGACAAGGGGGAACTGCAGTTTACAGCACAACAGCTTAATTTACATTGGCAATGTGAAGTGGAAAGATGAGGAAATTAAATTGAGGAAGAATAAGAAAACCTGCACGATTGAAAAACATTTGTTTTTGCCCAGAATGATCAGTTTGAAAAAGTACTTAAATGGCTTTACTGAGATGATTGCTACCCTTCACTTAAGTTAGCTTGAATAATGGACTAGAAGCTCTCATTTCTTTAAAAGGCAAAAACAAACAAGATTTATGATATTAAGCAATGCTCAAGTTGAAATCTGGGATAAAGAGATCATTTATAATATTTAAACACTTTCCAGAAAGTGATTAAAAGAAGTATCTTAGTCTGATACCAATTCCATGTATGAAAGGGAGTAGGGAGAGCATGTATCTTTAGCAATCACCTCTTCATTTTGTGTTTCTGATGAACACCTCACATTCTCATCCCCCAGTGTATATATTCCAGAACTAATCTGAGTTTATAATTTATGTGTTCACATACTTTTTTTTTATCATGAGAGAGCATTATATGGGAGTGAAGATAGATGGTCTGCAACTACACCACCTCCGCTTCGTTGATGACATCATTCTTATAACACCAAACATCAGCCAAGCAGCACAAATGCCGGCCGACTTCGACCGTAAGTGTGGAAACTACACTACACCTGAATCTAATAAAGACAATGTTTATGAGAAATGGTCTCTTTCCTGACGTTTCATTCACTCTCAATGGGATTAACATCTCCGAATGCAACAGTTATGGGTACCTAGGTGGAGAAGTCAACATGACAAATGACCTGGTGCCTGAGTTGTGCAGGAGGAAGAGAGTGGCTTGCAATGCCTTCTAGAACGTCAAAGAAATAGTTAACAGACAAAGAACCTCTGCTTCCGGGCACATCTCTTCGATTCCACTGTTCATCCTGCATTAGCATATGCCTCAGAGATCTGGGCCCTACAAAAATAGGATGAGAACGCTATTCGGGTCTCCAGAAGAAAAATCCAAAGAGCTATGCTTGGAGTATCACGCTTCACTCAAATGAGAGAAAGAATCCGGAGTTTGGACCTTTGTTGACAGCCAAGAATAAGGGACTCTGTCTCATTTGCCAAGGTGTCGAACATTAGATGGGCTGGACACATAATGAGATTTAGAGATGACCGCGGGACTAGAGCCATTACTGACTGGATTCCAAGGGACATCAAAAGATCATGTGGTACCGCCCACCTACGAGATGGTCACACTTCTTCGTCAAGACCCTGAACGAAAAGTTTGAGGCTCTTTGTGTTCCTTGAATGAGCAGATGCCATTGGGCTACATTAGCAAGTGACAGGGATGAATGGAGACATTACCGGTGCCCACTCCAGCAAATCGATGAGTAACGGGATGTCAAGTGATCAAGTGATGAGAGAGCATATACTTTAAGGTAATCACACAAATATTTAGTTCATAGAAACTAGAGCTGAGGAATAAAATGAATGGACAGAATAGTTGAATCATCTGACTTATGGAAACATATCAAAATAAATGAAATATAAACATGTAATCTCATATCAAAATGTATAATGCATAGGATAAATATTAATACAATAATATTAAATATTAGGGATATTCTGAAAATGTATATCATCAATGGATGATTAGGAGAATACTAAATTAAACAGTTATTTCCAATATTAAATTTGGAGATTAGTAATAGAAGTGATCAAGCCATGAGTGTTTCAATAATAATCATTGTCCTTTATTCTTTGAAGAACTGAATGATCTTTCTACATTTTGGGGAGAGGATTTAATGAATGATTTTATGAATCAGTTTAATTCATAGTCAAATTTATGATTATGAAAATAATTGTCTGAAGCTTCATTTTTCCTTTGGCAGCTTTTTTGACTCTGGAATGCTAAGATATTGTGATATTTGGCTATTTCACTTCCAGGTCTAGTAAAAGAGGTACAGAAAAGAGTTTATGTTGATAAAGAAAAGGCTTGAGAATTAAATAAAGAGAAACTGGAAAAGAAATATGTTTAATATTAGGGAAAAGGGTCAAGGGTGAGTACAGACTTAGGAAAAAGGAATTGTTCATTGGAAAGTTTGGCTGCAAGTAGCACAAGTTGGTCATGAACAGTCTATTATGATAAAACTTGCTTGATGTATGTTTTTGCAAGTTAATCTTGATCCGTGTTTTACAATTGTTATTTCTTTTTAAAAATAATATATAAATATAGTCATAGTAATGTATGTAACATGATTTTATAATAGTATTAACTTTGATGGCACTGATAGTTACTGCACATTTACCACCACCAAAAAAGCCCAATCTCCACTCTTTTCTTGTGTCTGATTTCTTGTGGCAAATTCTTAAATTCTGATAGTCTAAAGAACTATCAGAAGCAGAGCAGACTCACTGGAATGTACATGACTTAAAGAAAAACAACTTAAACATCTGACTATCAAAAATGTTGATTTTAATGAATAATATGTGCCTTTAGGAGGAAAATATTTCTTTGATCTTATTAATGACTATCCACTCATTTTTTCTACATCAGGATATGGGACAAATCTGCTAGTACCATTAATATGGTAACATATCAATTTAAGAATGAGATTTGTTTGTGATGTGATACTGAGTATTTGCCTAATGTTTTTAAACAATGCTACATAGAACATTTCCTGAGCATTGCAATGAGAAATTCTCACATTTGTGATAATAACACTTGGAAAGCTTTGTGCTTTTCAAGATTTTGTATATCATTGTGTGACATCTGCACAATTACATTTTTATCAATATCAAAGAGTAAATAAAATAATACAAATACGAGAGGCACTCCTTTTCTATAAATGGCATGGAAGTGAATATTTTAAGCTTTCCACATCATAAAGTTCTTACTATAACCATTTAATTCTGTGATCATAAAACAAAATTTGTCCTAGGCAATAGCTAAATAGAGTTCAGTTTGAATTTCATTACAAACTTATTTATAAAATAAATAATCAACAGACACTGAAGACTTATTCCATATACCTAGTTTAATAATCTTTTCACCATCTTTCTGCAAAACTGCATAGCAATGTTAAATGATGCCAATATATGCTTATTCACTAATATAATATTTCTCATTATTTGAGTGGCATGAAAGATTTTCTATTTGTTTATTTTCATTTGTCTACACAGAGTAAGAAATAACAAAATGCAAAATATAAAATATAAACATAAAAATTAAAAAGAGTTTAAACATGCAAAGCCTAAGCAATTCTATGTATTAACTCTTCCTATTAGTATTCTTTACATTATATTTGCCATGTTTTAATGTAATAAATCTCTTTTCATTCATTGCTAAACAGTTCTTTTAAATCTTTGATGTTAAATACTGTTTTAAGATCCAATGCTGATAAAACATTTTACGCCTGGTTCAAAATAGATTATTGTCTTAGAATAAAGGAGATAACTCTGTCTTTGATGTTTAGCCTTTGATAGCCTCTTTGGTTCTGCTCCCTTCTCTATTTCGAATATTCTGTCACTTCACCTACTGGATTTACGAGAAAGAGTAGCAATTCATGCTCTCTGACCCAGCAGTCTGTAGGGAATTTCAAGTAGTTCGACCCCTAGTCCACGGAATAACCTTCATTTCAGTTCACTACTACTCATAATAAAAACTGGAAGCCACCCTCTCTTCCTTCGCTGTTCAGACTCTTATAAAAGCTTTTGCTCTCCTAGGTATCCTCAACGTGATTTGAGCCTAAATACACTTATGTTACCAGTGAGTAATTTCTGTCATCTCTACACCTAATTAAATTGAGTAGAGTTAACCATGTCGAAAGTCTTGGTTGGTTTAGCTAAATATCTATCAAGACACTCTGCACCTGATCTTTCTTTTCCATGGAACAGTTTCACATCTGCGATAAAACTATCTTCTCTTCCTGCAAATTGTTCCCCTATTAGAGAACTGCTTTGATTCTCCATCTGTAAAAAGTAACTTGCCTTGGGGCCAGCCCATTATAGTAAAACAGGGAGGGTGTTTACCTTGCACAAGGTAGACCCAGGTTCTATCCCCAGTATTCCATATGATCCCCAGAGTGCAGAGCCAGGAGTAACCCCTGTGCATCTCCAGGTCTCCCAAAGAGGAATTGAAAGAGCTATGCTTGGAATATCACGTTTCACTCAAATGAGAGAAAGAATCCGGAGTTCTGACATCCGTCGACGATCAAGAGTCAGGGACGCTGTCTCGTTGGCCAAGGTGTCAAAAACCAGATGGGCTGGTCACATAATGAGATTTAAAGACGACCGCTGGACTAGAGCTGTTACTGACTGGATTCCTCGGGATGTCAAAAGACCGCGTGGCCGCCCACCTACCAGATGGTCAGACTTCTTCGTCAAGATCATGAACGATCGGTTTGAGGGCCTTCATGTTCCCGGAGCAAACAGATGCCATTGGGCTACACTAGCACGCGACAGGGACAAATGGAGATGTTACTGGTGCCCGCTCGAGCAAATCGAGGACTAACGGGAAGTTAAGTGATTAAGTGAAGTGATCTCTTGAAAAGTTAATGTGTTAGTATTATAATCTTATGCTATACACGATTTTCTTTATGTATATCTTCAATTTCTCTGTATTGTTTTAATACTATTCTAAATATTATGTTTTATTAAGTAATTGATATATCATCCACCATTACCAATGGTATTCAGGGCATATTCCTGGCTCTGGACTCAGGAATCACACCTAGTAGGGCTCAGGAGGTCATATGTGGTATCAAGGATTAAACACAGGATGGCCACATACAAGGTAAGTACCCTAATTGCTGTACTCTCTGTTCAGTACTAGAATAGGGCCTTGGGGTGGGTGGGTGGGGTTTTTTATTGGATTTGGGGAGCTAATGATTCACTCCTAGCTGTGCTTGGTGGACCATATGTGGAGCCAGAAATCAAACCTTAATTCTCAAGTCTCCCATCCACAGGACTATTGCTGTGGCCCCTCCTCTGCATATTTAAAAAATAATTAAGGAAAGGAACACACAGCAACTTTTAGAGTAATGAGAAATCAAATAGTGGATACACCATCAAAACAACATCTAGTTATCCTCTGCTTGTTGACAAAATCAATAAATACATTCTTTATATTTTGATTTCATAAATGTGTTTTCGCAAACATTTTCTTTTATAATTTAGTAACTTTTTTTGTTTAGTGAGACATCATGAGATACAGTTGCAGACTTACAAGTTTTTGTGCTTGGGTTTCAATTATACAATGATCAAATACCCATCCCTCCACCAGTGCCCATTTCCCACCATCACAGATCCCAGTATCTCTCCCACCCCCATCCCCCCCATCCCACCCTGCCTCTGTGGCAGGGCATTCCCTTTTGTTCTCTCTCTCTTATTGGGTGTTGTGGTTTGCAAAAGAGGCAATGGGTGTCTGTCAAACATTTTTAAAGAAAAAAAATCACTAATGACATAAGGGTGATACTTTTGATATCCTCTTGATACCAAAAATTAAGTGGCTAGTTTTTATAACTGAATAAAGTTTAACCATAACACTTTCATGAACAATTATTAAACTTAGGCACTTTAGCTTTATCACCTAAATTTAAAATAATATTCTATTTAACTACACAAAAGAGATCATCAATTGTAAAATATATGTCTACTATATATCACGGTCACGGTCCTCCCGTTGTTCACCGATTTGCTCGAGCGGGCCCAGTAACGCATATCGAAAACATCATGGGTAGCTTGCCAGGCTCTGCCATGTGAGCGAGATACTCTCGGTAGCTTGCCAGGCTCTCTGAGAGGGGCGGAGGAGTCGAACTCGGGTCGGCCATATTGGCCGCTTGTAAGGCAAATGCCCTACCCCTGTGCTATCGCTCCAGCTCCGTCTACTATATATATTTGTATTAAATGGTACCTATTTTTAAATCATGCTTTCTAGTGAAAATACTTTCTTAACAATTTATTTATATTTTAATCTGAGAGTTATAATTTAAATAGCATTAATAATAAAGTTCAGGCATACAATGTTTCAACACTATATCCACCACCATCTTCTCAAAGGTCAGCATCCTTCAACCAATGATTTAAGTTCCGTTCACATCCCTCTTCTTTGATAAGTTTTGTAGTCTGATATGATTGGACATTTGTTATTTACACATCATATTTCTTTAGATATATAACATGAGACGGATCATACTGTAACTATCCTAATCTGACTGACTTCTTATTATTGAATAGGATTCTGTGTATGTATGTTAAAATCCAAGTACATGAAGGAAGTAATGTCTGTCCAACTGTTTTGAATAATAAATGTTTTAGGACTAAAGTTGAAATCCATATCATTAATGTACACTTAAATTGTGCAATGATTTTTCATATTTAGTTTTTATAGGCCTAACTAATATTAAAACTATAAATATAAATACTGCTCATGTGTTTTATATTTATTAGAATTTATACCTGCCATTCTGATTTTTTTAAATCACTGATTAAGCTACACAAGTTTAGCTTTTTAAAATTACTTTTTGTTCATTTGAAGGATCACATCTGGCAGTGCTCAGGGCTTAACATTTGTCTGCATTCAGGAATCAATCCTGACGGGAGACCACATGGGATTCAGGAGATTGAACCAGTACCCATGCACCTACATACTGTAGTATTTCTCTAGCTCACTGTTATTGCTTTTCTTATTATTTAAATTACAATAAAAATATGTTAGACTTGGAAACCCCCCCATATCATTATGAGATTAATAATATAACTAAGATGCAACTTAGTAGAAACAAAATCTTAACCACAAGAATTAATCTTTGTTAAAATCATTGCCTTGTCAAGACCATTTTGTATACCTTATTCAAATATAAATTTAAGTAACTGACAAAAGACAACTTTAATATATATTTTCTTATAGTTTATCATTTTTTCAATGAAGAATCATTGGACTCAGAATAATAAATAACTGTTTCAGTGCTACTGCTAGATTATGTTAGTATCCAAGCACATTCAGAAACTGGTTTATGAAATTCAAATATTCTTCCTACTACCTACATGGTTCCATTATAACAATGGATTTATAATTTTAGTAGATGCAGTAATTGTGTTTTATTGTACATATTTTAAGTACCTTGGGTAATGTGCTTTATGAAATAATATGCACTCAATTAGCAAATGCATGTACATATTAGTCATCAAGTTCCATGGTCACACAGTCCTCCCGTTGTTCATCGATTTGCTCGAGCGGGCCCAGTAACGTCTCCATCGTGAGACTTCTTGTTACTGTGTTTGGCATATCAAATACATCACGGGTAGCTTGCCAGGTTCTGCCGTGTGGGCAAGATACTCTCGGTCGCTTGCCGGGCTCTCCGAGAGGGGCGGTGGAATCGAACTCCGATCGGCCATGTTGACCACTTGTAAGACAAATGCCCTACTGCTGTGCTATCGCTCCAGCCCCATCAAGTTCTAAATAATAATTTATAAATTTTATAATTAATTTTATAAATTTGATAAATGCCAATATTTTTACTAGAACAAACTATTACTCTGTATCTAAATAACTGATTTATGAAAATTTTATCACTTTAATTTTGTGCTAATATGTTAACTAACTGCACTATCACTAACTGTACTAAAATATTTTTATATTTTACTTTATATATTTTCTATGGATGGTATATATATTCATATTTACAACAACACACGTATATACTTACATATATTTATATTACTCTACCTCTATCATTTATCTGCACAGTGTTTATGTGTATAAACAAACAGAAACACAAGATGAAGTATAGAGAATGAAATGCAAGATTTGATTTTAAAATAGTAAACTTTGTACACAATTTTATATATATACTTGAATATACTGAAACAGAGAACACAATGATAAAGTCGAGGACCTGTGTTTAGGGTATATCATGAAGATAGATTAGATCTGCTATGTAGATAGAAAACTAGGCTTGCTATTATTTTGACTAGACAATTTAAAAATGAAGGTTTGAAAAGGTAAGCAATACACTATTCTTATTTTGAGGAATTGAGTTTTAGTAATTGAAATGACTGATAAAATTCCAAATGTAGTAAAAAATATACATCATACACTAGCAATTAGTTATTTTCTCTCTATAATATCTCAGCTGTTTATTTGAATATTTTAGAATGGCATATATTTTACTAAAATACTAGAAAGGTAACTTTTTAAAAATGTATATTAAAACATATAATGACTACATTTTCATTTTTTGTGGTTTTATACTATCCATCTACCAAAATTTTCATCATTGTATTTAGCATTTATCCATTAAGGACACAAATCACAATGTACAAGTTTAATATTAATGTTTTTCTGCACATAGAATTTAAATTACACTATCTCCCAATCAGACCTTAAGCAGTGCAGTAATCAAGCATTAATTTAGTAAGTTCATCTTTCTATTACACTGCTTTCAACACAGAGTTACTGTGTTACTATTTCTATAGCTCTGAGGTCAAAATGAAAGAGAGTTGGGAAATAAACATAAAAACACCTTGAAGTAAGTGTGACTTTGAGCCTTCCTGGGTCAAGCTTAAAATTGTTCTCTTATTTAATCATATTCAAAGGAAAGGATAATAGCATTTTATGGAAAAATCTTAGTTATTAATATTTAAAAGTTTATAAAAAGCGATATGTATAGGGAAAATTTAAAACTAACTTAATAACTTTTTAAATAACTCTTAACCTCTACTCACTTGTCTTAAACTTTATTATAATTTTGAAAACATACTTTTTATAAATGTTAAAGTATTATTACTGTGATTTGATATTATGTTTCAAGATTTTTTTAGAAATTCTGCATCTCAATTTTACAGATTATTTTCTGAAAAATTATAAATTAGCAAAAATAAACCCTACTTAAGAAAGTAAGAAGTAAGTATTGCTTTAAAGTAATATTAAAGTGATCTGCTTCTTAGCCTGATTATTACTGCCAGACTATCAAATATGTAGCTTTTCCTTAAATATGCATCTGTGAGAAGAGTTAGACATAAAATAATGTGTTTGATTGTTAGAAAACTATGATGTGGAATAACAACAAGCAATATTAGAATTCAAAGCACCTTGCAGATGTTGTTATATAGTAGGAGTAGGAAAACTGTGGCATGCTAGCCACATCTGGCCTTCTGCCAATTTTTCTAAATTGGGTTCTATTGGAACAAAGCTACACCCATTCATTTTGGTATTTGACTGTAGCTGCTTTTATTCTATAATGACAGAGTTAGGTAGTTAAGACAGGCACCATATGTGACCCACAAAGGCCAAAATATTTACAATCTATTTCTTTACAGAATATTTTGTCAAGCCCTTGGTAAGATCTTAAAGGACAATTAAAAAATAAAATAAAAAAAGAAAAGATGGTCTACGTTTATTCTTTTTTATAGACTTGAATTGCTTGTTTCAGTTCAAGTATAGTCACTGCATTCTTAGCAGAATGCAATCTATGCCTTCTCCCTATTGAAGTTATTATGGACCCCCCCTTTTTTTAGTCATCTTTACATCTCACTTATTCTTCTTATTCAAGTCTCTATAATTCCTGTCGGAGTTTTCTTAAGGTTTATGCTAAAATTATAGTCTAGCCATTTTCCACATTATTCTTAACTTGCTTTTATAGCAATTGTCACCATGTGGCTGAGACAATGTTAGGTGTTCACCAAACCTACTTTCTTTCCCACCTCAACTGCAATATAATATTTGTTCTTATAATTAATAATTAATTCTCTGAATTCTTACTATAAAATATAATCAAAGGTATGGAAAACAAGAGCTTAAAATAAAAAGTTTCTACAGTCCTCCAAATGACTGCTTTCTTTTGTATGAAACAAATGTCTAAGCAGCTCACAAGAACGTTAGAACTACACAGTGAATTTGTGAACAAAATGACTGCATACCACAACACGGTGCCCTCCACAAACTTCTATTATCTGTGTTATAATGAAGAAATAAACCATTTTATTTTAGTTTTTTATATGCTTGAGTATCTTTCATCGAGTGATGCCTTATTCTACTGTTCAAACCCTAAGATACTGAACCTTAATTACTTCACTGCTCCTGAAGAATGCAAGCTTTATAAGAATAGATAGTATTCCTGGTGTTTCATAGAAATGGAACATGAACATAACACATGTAGTAATCTCTCAATAAATTCATTCAGTTTGTTCCTGGGAACAGTCTTAAGAGATACTGAATATCAGAATTACTCTGAGTGCTTGATCCAAATGTACCAACAAGCTGCTAAGATTCTACTGTGTTTTTTTAACAAGTATTCCCCCTTTTCAATCACTGCCATAACAGGAAAGTGCTCCTGATGATAATGGAGGTAATCATAATAATAGTAATGGTGAACATTTACTAAGCACTTACTAGACATCAGACAGAGCAGTTCTTCAAATTACATCAATTCATTCAATGCCATTCCATTCTAACATCAATGAGAAAAATAAAATTATCCCGGCTAAACGTGATTGAAACAACGCTGTTTTGAAACTTGCTTTTGTTATACATAGTTTTACTCTTGGTTGTAGTGTCCAAAAACCTACAGAAGCCATTAAGAGAGAATCCGCTCTTCTTTATAAACCCTGCACATCGCATGTAATCTCCACAACATGACCTCAAGTTACGCATAAAGTATTTTCATTATACAATTTGATAATGTAAGCCATGCAATGACCAAATAATGTGTCTACTCTCACATGGCTAATAGGAGACAATATAAGGATTTAAATTTAAGCATTCTGATTCCATTTTACATTATGAGTTGATTTCCACTGGCTGTAACACTTTAGCATGTGAGATGGAGGGACACTATAGATAACTTACATTATAAAATACATAAAGAGATATGGAAATGTCTCATTTCCTTTTCATTAAGTTCAGTTTTGTTCTGATTTGTGTTCTAGCACAAATTCTCTCGTGTTTTGGGTTCTACACCCAGCTAATTTCTGAGAGCAGGGAAAAACGCTTACTTCCTAAAATGTTGAGGCGTCTGACCAGCAAGCATAACATAAGGTCAGAGTAGAGAGTGATGAGCTCTCTGGTGGTGGGATACAGTCACCTTACACACACACACACACACACACACACACACACACACACACACACACACACTGTCCTCCCATTGTTCATCGATTTGCTCGAGTGGACCCAGTAACATCTCCATTTTTTTTTTGAGACTTCTTGTTACTGTGTTTGGCATATCGACTACGTCACGGGCAGCTAGCCGTGCGGGCGAGATACTCTCTGTAGCTTGTCGGGCTCTCCAAGAGGAGCGGAGGAATTGAGCCTGGCTCAGCCGGGCTGGCTAAATGCAAGGTAAAAGCCTTACTGTTGTGCTATCACTCCAGCCCTCAATTATTGAAAATTAAAAAAAAGCTTATATACTTTACTTAAAACAAAAATGTTTCGTGTTTAATTACAATAAAATGTTTTGCTAATTAATTATTAAATCAGACACAAGGGGGTATTCATTGTAAATCTGAATTTTTGTTATATTCTAGCTATGTCCAAAAGAGGTGGGACTGGAAGAAAGCAAGGTGATTAGGTATATTCCTCATATTTCCAACTGGAATTCATTTGCCATATCACTCGGTTCTCCAGCTCCTCCAGGATACCCCTATGCACTTCAAGAAAAGGCCTTGGAGGCTTTCAGTTCCATGGGGTGTCCTAGATAGTCCCAGTTCTGCAAGGCCCAAGCATCATCATATCCTTGGGCCCTTGTGCGGATCCTTCACAGAGTTAGTGAATTGTAGATGGGACTCAAGTCTCTAGAGAACTGCCTGAATCCTCGTATAGTACCACCAAAAAAACAAAACAAACAAACAAGCAAGCAAACAAAACATATTGAAGGTAACTACCTGTGTTCAAGTTCTGTCTGTGTTTACTGTTCCTTGATATACCACCTGATTTTTCCACTATTTACTCATAATATATCCTCTGAATTCCTCAGAGTAACTCATTCCTATCCGGCCAAGATCCCTTGTACATTACTTATTGTCCTCTTTATCCTGACTACAGCACTCTTCAAATCTAGAGATATTCTCACTACACCTCTGTGATACTCTTGGAGAGCACTGCAGATTTCTGAAGCAGGCTCGAACAACTCCATGTCTGCAGTAAGTACCAAAGAGTTGTTTCAAGGATTCTTTGTATGGGTAGAGCAAGCCAACATGATATATCATCAATTGTTTTTGAATTTTGGCAAGATGTGAGGGGATTCTGGAAACATGCTGACTTACTCAGTTTCATCTGGGAAATAAGGATCAGGATTCCTCTGCCCAGATTCCAAAATTTAATTAAGGAAATTATTCTTCCTTTGGGGTTTTGATCTCATAATGGGTAAGAAATACATTCCTAGAACTTCTCCGTGGGGGAGCTTAATGAACATCTAACTGTGTCTGATGCTTGTCCTCTACTTTTAACTTGCAAAATCTGATTTCCTTTGTGGTAGGAAAATATTTCCTCTTAGTTAGATATTTTGTGATCAAAATTAAGCACAATTTTCTTGTTTTGCTCTGCAATTCTGTATAAAATAAGCATATCTTGAGATCAGTGAGATAGAAATTTCTCTCTTCTCCTCTTCCTAAATAGGGAGGCAGCCTGTGATCAGAACAATTCTAAAATAAGGGGAAATGTTACACTTAAAATCAGTGTTTATTTAACCACAGTAAAAAGAAGGTATGGCATTCATCCAACTTATGGGAGAAAAAAGCACACATTAGCAGGCAGTTGTGACAACTACTTTAAGTCTTTTATTATGTCTATTTAGGAGTTTAAAAATAAATAATGGGTTCTGGAGAGATAGTACAGCATGTAGGACATATGCATTACATGCAGCCAACCCATATTAGATCCTTAGCATCCCTTATGGTCCCCTCTCAACCTCCAGGAGTGATTCCTGAGTGCATAGCCAGGAGTAACCCCTGAGCATTGTGGGTGTGACCACAAAAGCTGAAATAAATAAGTAAACAAATGAATAGTGTCTAAATAATTTATAATTCATTGTATACACACAGAAAACCACTAGGAATATTGCAAAACTACAAATCAACTGGCAAACAGAACTCGCAGGTGACAGAAAGGCAGTCTACATGATTGATTATGTCCCTTAAAGCCATCCACACCAGTAGCATCTATTATCTTTATATTATATCTTAGAAATGGAATAAAAGGTGTCTTGGGGATTCTATGAAGGCCATTCTGAACACAAACGTCTTATTTATTGCTGTCTCCCATAATCACTAAAGATAAATCAAAAGTAATAAATTTCAAGTATAAAGAAATCAAATTTTAAAAATCACTGAGTTTAGAGAGATAGTAGGATGGCAGTGAGGTGCTTACCCTGCATGGCACTGACCAGATTTGATCCTAGGTACCATGTAGGGTCCCTCAGCAATCTCCAGGAACACAGCTAATTGTGATTCCAAAACAAAACAAAACAGAAGTGAAATCTCTAATCATGGAAGATCATCCCCCCATAAAACTAACCTCATGTTTTGGATAGTCCATCAGGAAAAATAGATCAAATATTTTAGAATATAATATAGACAAACAACAATGCACCCAAAAGACATAGAATAAACATGTTAGTTTCATTTCCATGTAGAGGTCAACACAGACAAAAGCAGAATAGGTAATTTCCAGGATTTTATGCTGTAAGGGTATCTACATTGGTGAGATATCCAGTTCCTGCTCTTGATGGACCTATTGAATTTTGATGTGTTTGCTAATAGTCCCAAATATCTCTGTCAATTTAAACAATGTCTCATGTTTTAGGATCATAAGTAGGGAATAAATATAGTATTTAAAAAATGGCCTATCTGTGTGGTCATTCAAAGCTACCAGATTATTATAAAGCTTGCATCGTCTTTGTTCATCTCCTTATATGTTTGTTCGCTTCATTCTCTGTAACTGACTTCTGCTGGACAGTGGTTGAAAGTGCCAATATGAATGCCTTCAGTCAACTAATATTTTATGTGAATTTAAAAGAAAATATTATATTGAAGTTCTCAAATTTGGTTCAAATGATCTAAGTTCCAAATTAGACAATTATCACACTGCAATACTTTATTCTACTTTTTAACACATGGGAATAATAATTTTAAAATACACTTAAGAAAAAATTTGAAAATATGCCTGAGTTATTGAATAGAAAAAGGTGTGTAGGACATACCCTATCAATGTGAACCACTGATATTAATCCCTCAACTAAAAAATTTGGAAGACAAATTTTTTTCTGCTATGCCCACTCTTTAACGTCTTTTGCCATCCACTGGTACTTGTAGCTATCTACTACTTTGAATGAATATCAGGCATCAACTCTAGATGGTGGTGATGGTAGAATATCTTTGGGGCAAGAATAGGGTCTTGAGTGAAATTCAGAAAAAATTGTGAACACTGTAGCTATCTAACAAGTGATTGTACTGAAAGAAGGGAAGTAGAATGTGCCATTCCACAGGTGTAAATGTGAAAACATTTGAGACTTAGTCTATTCCAAGTATATTTAGTGTATTAGTATGTGGTGTGTTTCTTTCTACACCGAAATGACACACTATCCCAATCAAGGATGTTGGTTGTCCTTCTCTAGAAGGTCAACCCATTAACCTGGAAAATGAGTCCCCTTACATTGACCGAAGGCATTTTTATCCTTTTCTGTACAACTTAGTACTGTCATGGCGAGTTTTAGTATGGTATGAGCAAGAGGAAGTTCTTCTGAAGATAAAGAGACATGGGGCCATCAACTATATTGTAGGATATGAGCACATTTTTCCTAAGATATGAGAAATCAAGACCTTTCATAATTAATGCTTACTGCTTTCTAATAGGACAAGGATTTTCTGCCCAGGGAATCATTTTCTATCTCTGGCCAATAATGTGTTCCATCTGATCAATGATATCATTCTGTTTCATGTGCATTCTCAGAATTCTCTCAGTCCAGTAGGCTTCACTGATCATTTGCTCCAGTGAAAAATGCTCATTCCTATATTAAGCACTTATGTTTTCACTCCTTTAAAATTTTCATATTTTTTTTCTAGAAACTTGCTTGCTATATAAAAGAGTAGAAAAGACTCCTGCAGTTTGGTATATGTTTTCTCCTCTCTAATGCGCTAATTTAGTACTTGTCTAACTTCTGTACACTGTATCCTACAACAACAAAAGGTTAGAGAGTTTATCGGCACTTTCGTGAATGTGGGGGTTATGTATTAACTTTATGCAACAGTATCATAAACATTCACACTATTATAACAATGCTACATAAACTATAGGGAAATTTAAATAAATAGAATGAATATATTAAAATATAATGACTTTCAACACCTCTAAAGGATTGTGATCTCTTTCTCCTCAAAATACCTAAATAAATTCAAGTGTCACTATGGGGAGGGGAATAGAGGTGAGATGCAGAGTTTTAGACATATGCTTTGGTCCCCCTTTCCTTCCCTTGCAGGAAGCTAACAGACTATATGATGCCCAAAGGTCAGTTTAAGAACCACTGCTGTAAGCTTACTCCTGCCTTTCCAACAAATTGCCCTCCTAGTGCATAGTTCCACTGTATCACTGTCATCCCATTGTTTGTCGATTTACTTGAGGGGATGCCAGTAACGTTTCTATTCCTCCCAACCCTGAGATTTTAGCTGCCTCTCCTTACTCGTCTTTCCCAACAATTGGAGGCTCTTTCAGGGTCAGGGGAATGAGACCTGTTATAGTTACTGGTTTTGGCATATCGAATACGCCATGGGGAGCTTGCCAGGCTTTGCCGTGAGGGCAGGATACTCTCGGTAGCTTGCCGGGCTCTCCGAGAGAGAGGAAGGAATCAAACCCACGTTGGCCATGTGCAAGGCAAAAGCACTACCCACTGTGCTATCACTCAAGCCCATTTTAGAAGCACATTAGCACCACTGTCCTCCTGTTGTTCATTGATTTGCTCGAGTGGGCACCAGTAATGCCTCCATTGTGAGACTTGTTACTGTTTTTGGCATATTAAATATGCCATGAGGAGCTTGCCAGGCTCTGCCATGTGGTCAAGATACTCTCAGTAGCTTGCTGGGCTCTCCAAGAGGGAAGGACGACTTGAACCCAGGTCAGCTGCGTGCAAGGCAAATGCCCTATTGGCTGTGCTATCACTACACCCCATATATTAGAGGCAGTTCATAAAAATATCTCAGCACAAAGATTTCTGCCAGTATGCAAATAAATCATTGTCAAAGTATGTTTTAATTATCCTAAATAAAATTTATTTACCCTTCTAAGTAAATAATAAAATACGCAATGTGAAATGATCTATTAATTATTTCTGCAGTAATACGGAAATTTTAATACACATTTTTTAAAATCTGAGTTTGATAAGATGATGGTTCATACACTCTAATAAATAGACATCACAGTTAAGAAAAACTAATTTTCTCCAACAGTTTACCTTTTATACATGCTCTATTTACATTCATTAATTTATCTTCAACATAACACTTTGATACAGATAGAATATTTATTAATATATTCTAAAATGTGAGGTAATGGAATTTAAATTCAATTTAAGTATACACTAAAAACTATTCCTTTTGGGAAGTGTAACACTAAAATCACCTAAATTCAGCATCTTTCTTCATTCTACTAGAGTGCCATCCAAATCCAAATAAGTCTTGCATGTACAGCAAAATATAAGTGAGCTTCCAAGACTAAAGAAGATTAAGATGATTAAATATAATGTGGAATTACAGAATTAAGTGAAATGATTTCTTATGTTGTTAAATACCAAGAGTAGTTTATCAATTGATGCTTAGAAAAATGTGTACTAAGATGGAATGTTGACTTCTTTAATGTTATAAAATCATACTACAGAAGTATTTTTATTGAACAAAGGCTTTTGTTAGATTTTTCTCTAGAAAGCCATATATCTTTTCATACTTTCCACTTTAGAAAAAATAAAGATAGTTTGGGATATCTGTCATTAATTTCACCACCATTCATTTATATTCTTTCTCTTTCTCTTTCTCTCTTTCTCTTTCTCCTTCCTCGCTCTCCCTCCCTCTCTCTTTCTCTTCCTTCCTTCCTTCCTTCCTTCCTTCCTTCCTTCCTTCCTTCCTTCCTTCCTCCCTCCCTCCCTCCTTTCTTTCTCTTTCTTTCTTTCTTTCTTTCTTTCTTTCTTTCTTTCTTTCTTTCTTTCTTTCTTTCTTTCTTTCTTTCTTTCTTTCTTTCTTTCTTTCCTGCTCACCACAGCAATTGTCGGGAGTTTCTCCCAGCCCCTGAGATTCCCCTTTCTCTTTCTAGTTGCTGTAATAAAAATGGCTGTAAATACATCCTTATAAATTAAGACCTCTATGAGTTAGGATTTCTTTCTGAGCACATGGAACAAAAGCAAACGAACACATACACACACAGACCTCACATATAGACCATCCAAGCCAGACTTGTTGTAATAAGATTATTTTCTGCACAGACATTAACATCTGTGCTCCTCAATTTTATTTGATGGGAGATGCTGAGCTCCCAAATAGTCCCCAGTGGGTTAGAAGACACTTTTAGCAACACTAGGACAATCTGGTCAAATGGTGCAATGCCTCCCCTGGCAATGTGATATTCAGCTCCAGTAGTGCTGAGGTCACCAAAGCCACGCCTAATGGAATATGGATGTCATGAGATGCTAGAGAATAAACTTTGAGCCTGAGACCTGCAAACCATGTGGCTCTATCCCATTGAGTGACTTCTGTGTCACTTTTGCTTTGGATTTTCCTTTTTCTTTTTTAAGTTGTTACAGATTTTTTTAGTTTAAGTTTCTATTTTCTTCAGATACATACAAATATTTCCGAAGTAAAATTTTTAGACAACTGGGTAGCTTTATTTTTTCTCTCGTACATTTTAACTCAAAGTTATAGTCTTTTTTTCAAAATTTTATTGAATCACCATGAGATAGTTACAAGTTTTCATGTTTGGGTTACAATCACACAATGATCAAACACCCCTCCCTCCACCAGTGCACATTCTTCATCACCAAGATCCCCAGTATACTCCCCCTTTCCCATCCTCTCCCTGCCTCTGTGGCAGACATGATTCCCCATAATCTCTCTCTACTTTTGGGCATTATGGTTTGCAATATAGACACTGAGGTGTTGCCATGTTTGGTCCTTTATCTACTTTCTGCACAAGTCTTCCATCACGACCAATTCCTCCAGCCATCTTTTTCTTAGTGATCCCTTCTCTATTCCAGCTGCCTTCTCCCCTCTGCCATGAGGCAGGCTTCCAGCTATGGAGCAATCTATCTGCCCCGTGCTATCCTTAGGTCTCAGCCTCATGTTATGTTGTTTTATACTCCACAAATGAGTGCGGTCCTTCTATGTCTGTCCCTCTCTTTCTGACTCATTTCACTATGGGTGGCACCATCCTCCCCAACTTCAAACTGTACTACAAAGAAGTAGTAATTGAGACAGCATGGTACTGGGCTAGAAACAGCTGCAGACCAATGGAACAGAGTTGAATATTCTGTCACAGACCCCTAAATATATGACCACTTAATCTTTGACAAAGGAGCAAGAAATGTGAAGTGGAACAAGGAAAGACTCTTCAACAAGTGGTGCTGAGAACACTGGATGGTTATCTGAAAAAAAAAAATGAACTCTGACCTCTAATGTTGGACACAAAAGTCAGATCAAAGTGGATTAATGACCTCAATATCAGACATGAATTCATAAGGTACATAGAGGAAAATGTAGGCAGAACTCTGCACGACATTGAATCTAAAAGCATCTTTAAGGATGAAACAGCACTGACTATGCAGTTATAGTCTTAATTACAAAATTATTGCACTCCACCATCTCTAAAGATCACACAACGCCTACCTCTGTCCTAAGGGTTATATTTGACTGATCTTCATTTCCGCTTCCACTTATCCCCACACTGTTTATTGAATTTTCTAACCTAGAACAACGAGTTTGATACTATTTGGTAATCTCTATTCCCTTGTTATGTCTCTATATTTCACAGATGAGTGAGCTGCCTTGTACCCATTCTCCCTCTGATTTATTTCCCTTAACATGATCTTTCTATCAAATCCATGTTACAGCACACTTAATAATTTCTGCTTTTCTTACAGATTCATTGTATTCTATTATGTAAATATATCACAATTTCTTTGTAAGTCTTTTGGCCATACCCCAAAGTGCTTATGGCTTATGCCTGGTTCTATGTTCAGGGATCACTCCAGGTGGTGCTAAGGGGAATTATTTATTGTTCTGGGATCAAACCAAGGATGGCCACATGCATAGCAAATGCTTTAACCCCAGTGTAGTCTTTCTGAACCTACCTATCACAGCTTACTCATTAATTTGTTATTGGACATTTGCGTTAATGCCATATCTATTGTATTAAGATCTATAATAGACCATAGATGTACACATATATTCAAGTACCAGGTATGTATATATTTTTTAAAAAATCGTATTTTTTCAAAACAAGTTAAAATCATTATCTCTAAATTACTTTAAGTAATAATATAATTTTTAACTGGAAATAAAAGCACTCTTAAATAGTATAATAAATTATCCCTTGCATTAAGTAATACTTAAAATTGAAGCTTAACACTTTGTGGTAAAGTTAAACATTTCAACACATTTTCAATGGATATTTTTATACGCACATGATTAATTTGGAAATAAATGGAAAACAGATGAAATCTTACCTAATGTATTGGTAAGATTAATAATACAATGTAGACTTTTCAAACAGATAATAAAAAATAGAAATTAAAGAGTTGTAATTATCCCTCCCAGGGAAGTCATAGTACTTCATTCTAAAATAAAACATTTTTGGCTAGAGATAGTTAGTACACAAGGCAAAGCACTTATCTTGCATATAGCTGACATAGGTTTGCTTCTGGGACCTCATGTGGTCCCCCGACTCCTGTCACTAGTGATTCTTGAGCAGACAGCAGGATTAAGTACAGAACACTCTGGATGTGATGCCAAAAACAAACAGATTCACTTTTAAGCAAATTAAAAAATTGACTTTAACAAGAATTTATTGAACAAAATTATTTGTCAAAGTGATCTGTGATTCTTCTACTGGTAGCACCAAAGCAATGAGAGGAGATTATTATTGCTTTAATTGTTTTAAAAAAACAATGAGATTATTTTTATGACTTAATTTCCAAAGAATTATAGCTATCCTTCTTACAATATGGATAATTTTATTAATTACTAAACTCAAAAGCAAAAGTTGTATCTAAATAAGTCCCACATAAAGCTTCATTTGCAATTATTATAAAGATGGAAGAACAACATTAATTATTCCAGTTATTTTATTAGCCATGGTTTTCTGATTTATTTAGTACATTTTTTAATGTTGGAATTTATTTGATGGAAGTCATTTCTTATTATTATAAATGAAAAAATTATTACTTATCTTCCAAATAGCATAGATAAAATTTCCAGATAGCATATGATAAAATTCAAATCAAAATATAAGTAGTTTGTGGATTATATATTAATGGTCAATATGCTTTTATACATGCTATTATACATGGCTATATATTTTTAATATTAAGTAACTTTAGAGTTTGGTATTAATATATGAATGTTTATTTAGAATGCCAGATGTCTCTAAAATCAAAACCTAAAATCTAATAACATGAAGAAATATCTTAGAACAATATAATTGACACTTTTGAACTTTTCATATTATTGTTGGTCAGCTTAATCTTACAATGAAGCAACCCTTTCGACTCCCCAGAAAGTAAAAGATAAAAAAAAATGAAGGTCACATTTATAGTAAGATAGAGAATATACAGATATTATTCACTTGATCACTTGACTTCCGTTAATCATCGATTTGCTCGAGTGGGCACCAGTAATGTCTCCATTTGTCCTTGTCGCATGCTAGTGTAGCCCAATGGTGTCTGTTCGCTCTAGGAACACGAAGAGCCTCAAACCGACCGTTCATGATCTTGATGAAGAAGTCTGACCATCTGGTAGGTGGGCGGCCACGAGGTCTTTTGACATCCTGTGGAATCCAGTCAGTAACAGCTCTAGTTCAGTGGTCATCACTAAATCTCATTACGTGACCAGCCCATCTGATTTTTGACACCTTGATAAATAAGACAGCGTCCCTGATTCTTGATCGTCGATGGAGGTTGGAACTCCGGATTCTTTCTCTCTTTTGAGTGAAACGTGATATTCCAAGCATAGCTCTTTCAATTCCTCTTTGGAAGACCCTAATAGCATTCTCATCCTCTTTGGGTAGGGTCCAGGTCACTGAGGTGTATATTAATGCAGGAAGAACAGTGGAATCAAAGAGATGTGTCCAGAGCCGGAGATTCTTTGTCCTCTTAGCTATTTCTTCTACATTCTTGAAGGCATTCCAAGCCGCTCTCTTCCTTCTGCGCAGTTCGGGTACCAGGTCATTTGTCATGTTGATTTTTCGACCTAGGTACACATAGCTGTTGCAGTCGGAGATGGTCGTTCCGTTGAGAGCCAATGGGGCGTCGGGAACGAGGCTGTTTCTCATAAATTGTCTTCGTAAGATTCAGATATAGTCCGATCTTTTCACACTCACAGTCGTAGTCGGCCAGCATTTGTGCCGCTTGGCTAATGTTTGGTGTTATTAAAACAATGTCATAAGCGAAGCAGAGGTGGCATAGTTGCCAACCATCTATCTTCATTCCCATTCCTTCCCATTCCAGTCGTCACATGATGTTCTCGAGGATGGCACTGAAGAGTTTCAGTGAAATGGTATCACCCTGCCGCACCCCTCTCTTGACATCAATGATTACTTCTTTGTAGAATGGTGAGATCCTGGTAGTGAATCTGTAATACAGCTCACGGGGGATCTTGATGTATTGGGCTTGAATGCCCTGATTGGCTAGGGCTTCAATGACCACTTCTGTCTCAACAGAACCAAAGGCCTTCTTTAAATCAATGAACGTTAGACAGAGCGGCATCTTGAACTCCTGAGAAACCTCAGTGAGCTTGGTTATAGTGTGGATATGGTCGATGGTGCTGAATCCTTTGCGGAACCCACCTTGCTCACATGGTTGTTCTTCATCTAGTGTTCTGCCAATCCTATTCAGGATGACTCGAGTGAGCAGCTTGTAGATGACAGACAATGGGCAGATTGGGCGAAATTTGCCAATGTGTGGATGTCTCCCTTCTTGTACAGTAGTACAGTCCTGCTGGTTTTCCATTGGGATGGAAACTTGCATTCAGACAGGTAGGGTGTGAAGAGCCGAGCCAGCGTATTGATGAGTACTGACGGCAGGTTCTTCAGGTGTTCAGTTCTGACCTTTTCTGGGCTGGGTGCTGTTCATTTCTTTACTGATGAAATGGCGCGTTGGATTTCGGAAGGGAGAACGTTGGGAATGACATATCCATCCTGTGGAATTTGGTATGTCGGCAAGTGGACATGGCTATCGAAGAGATTTGAGTACAAATCATGGATAATCTTCTCCATTTCCGTTCTGGAGGATGTGATGGATCCATCAGGACATCGGAGGGCAGTCATCTTGGTCTTGTAGTTGGTGAAGGACAGGCGGGCGTTACGAATACTTTTCCCGGTTTCTGCCGCATCTACCAGCACTTCTGCTCTTCTCTCTTTGAGGTCTTCCTTGATCACATCTCTGCACTGCTTTGCGAGCTCAGACATTCGCTTGCAGTTGCCTGAGGCTTGCGCCAAACCACGTTGGCGAATAAGCTCAAGAGTTTTTGAAGACAGATCTTATTAGTTTCTGATATAGAGTGTTGTTTTCCAGCTTAAAAATAGTTCTAATTTCGAAGATTAAGCAGTTCATTACAACAATCTCCTTTGCAAATAATTAATGTCCTATATAATCACTGGATAATGTTTCATTGTTGATGTGTCCTATTAATTTTTTATCTTTTTTAAAAGATAAGTTCATATAGTTTATATATACCTGTCTTTTTGCTTTATATAAGTACACATCCGCTTTTTGAGTCAGTATGCTAATATTGGGACAATTTTTAAGAGACTGAAAGATAGCATTTATGTTTAGGGTGTGTTTGTGTGTTTGTGTGTGTGCAAGTTTGTGTGAGTGTGTGTGTGCAAATTTAGAAGTTCCCTCATTTCCAAATAATTCAATTGATTAGTAAAAAGGGTTTTTGTTATAACAAAAATTTCCATCCTGTAGCATTTTAGAACATCTTAGTTCTACAACATATAAGTACCTGTACTTTTATAATGTGACAATTTTTCAAATATTTTAAGATATCTCTTTTGCAGCCAGAAACCCTTCACCTTTATTTTTCTGTACTAAACAATTCATTTCTATTCGGCATACTTCAGTGTTGTAATACATCTTTATTATCTTAGATACTATTTCTAGAATGATCTTACTTGGAGTTTAAAATACTTTGAAGTATGATACCTGAAAGTAAAAAATAGTTCTGATATAATGAAGCTTTTAATCCTATTGAAAAAAAAGTTCTTTTCCACTTCAATACCAAACATGCACAAAACTACATTGTTTTGTTTCATTTTTGACAACCTTCAAGATATTTTTTTTAAGACTGAGGAGGTGGTATAGTTGGTGGTGCCCAGGGCTTCTTTGTTCCTCTGTTATAAGAGATTACTCCTTGCAGTACTCAGGGAACCACACAGGTGCCAGTGTTGGAACCTGGGTCAGCTGCGCTGCAAGGCAAGTGCCCTACATTCTACTATCTCCCAGCCCCCCATTTATTAAAGGAATAAAGGAATTTACTCTTAAAAATCTTGGAATTAGCTCAGTTGTCTGCCATTCAATAAATTAGGTTTCTTTCAGATTCATTCATAGATTCATCTACTATAATATTCTCGACCTTTTGTGGTAATTATGTGTGCCAAGCTTCCGGATTTTGAATTTCTCAATGTTAGACACTTCCACCTTTATTTTACTAATTATTCAATTAGTAGATGTTCACGATCATCCTGTTGTTCGTAGATTGCCTAAAGCAGGCACCAGGAACGTCTTCTTCCCAGCCCTGAGATTTTAAAATGCCATATTCAATGCTCTTTCAGGTTTAGGAGAATGAGACCCATCATTGTTACTGGTATTTGGCATATTGAGTACGACAAGGGAAGTTTGCCAGACTCTGCCGTGTGGGCAGGATACTTTCGGTAGCCTGCCAGGTTCTGCAAAGGATAAATGAGATTTTAAAAAAAAGATGATAATAAGATGTTCCGAGAGCTGGATTTTATAGTCTCTGCATTTTTGCCATTGATGGGACCAACCTGGAGCCGGTGGCAGCTGGTGGGTGAGATGCCTACCTACTGGAAGATGGGGGATCTGGGTGAAGAAGGCCCAGTCCCAATCCGAGCAGGCTTGGAGATCTCAGCCCTGGGACCCGCATGCCTGGGTTCCTCTCCCAGTTCCTTCATGCATGAGGCTTGTCCGGACGTGTGCAGAGTGATCTCAGCATGGCTGTGGCTGGCTGCATCTGGAGGTCTTCAGCTGCTGGGTCTCTGCTCTGAGTGGGGGCGGGGCGGGGCGGGGGAGGGAAACTCAACCCGTCCCTCTCCAAGGGGCCCCGGTGAGGACAGCCAGGCGCAGGGGCAGGAGACTGTGTAGTAGATGTTAGATAATATAAAATAAGAAGATTATATCCTTTCTTTGTAGATTTTAATTTCAAGATACTATAATTTCAAAAATTAAAATTTGACAAATATTTACCTAGAGATTCTTCAAGTTAAAATTCTCCATCTATAATGATTGTTGTTTCTTTGGTAGTTGTAACAGTGTTTTTAAAATATTTTGTTTATTTACTTATAAACACATTGACATTACATAAATCATGTTTGAAATTTTACTTATTATTATAGTTTTTAAGAGTAAGAGCTAAAATGACCTGCCACTTGGAATCCCAGGCAAGGTTGAACATAATTTCTTTCCAACTGCTCTAATTTAGACCTGCTAATTTTCTCTCTTATATCTGTTACCCATATGTTATCAACAGAAATGGTATAGTATCTCCTAGTAATATTTATTTGTAATAATAATAGTGAGGATTGTATATACCATTTGGCTAAATGATGCACTTTTCACAAAAGTAGACATCTTCAAAAACATAGCTAGCATCTAACTCTATCAATATTCACAATAGGTATATTAATAATAGCTATGTGTTTGTGATTGATTATTACATTTATTATAAAAGTTTCAATTGTAATAGAGAGACAGAGAAAAAGAGAGAGGAGAAGAACTTTCATGATTCAGTCATACATCACTCAACCAATGTACATTTTCTACCACTAATATCCTTCATATCCCTACTGCCACCAGCGCCGCACCACCACTACAACCAGCATGCAGGCATTTTCTTGCACTTTTCTTATCTCTTTCTTTCTCTTCCTTTTAGGCTTATAGTTTGCAATACAGATACTGAAATGCTATCAGGATTCTCCCTTTATCTACTTTTAACACTCAATTTTTGTCCAACGTGATCATTTCTAGCAATGACAATATGTCTATACTCTTAAAGTAATCTTGCAGAGATGAAAATACAATCTATTTACCTGAGTTCAATTCCTCCATGTCTCTTGGAAAGCCCGGCAAGCTACCGAGAGTATCTGGCCCGCATGGCAAAGCCTGGCAAGCTCCCCATGACATATTTGATATGCCAAACACAGTAACAACAAGTCTCACAATGGAGACGTTACTGGGCCCGCTCGAGCAAATCGATGAACAATGGGAGGACAGTGCTACAGTGCAGTGCTATTTTGTGAATATATTTTGGAAGTTCATATATTTATGTGTTTCTTGTATGTGAATGAGATTTGAAAAACTAAAAAGGAACTACACATTCCAACTAAGTTACATAAGCTATGCTTTTGTTGCTTTACTATATGAAAGCATTATTTATCAATAGTACAAGAAAGAATTTTCAATTTTTTGTGAAAAATTTTAAATGCCTGATTAATGCTAATATTGTTATTCATAGCCTTGAAATTTTTGTTTTTTTGTTTCCAACTAAGTTGTTAAAGGATCAAAACTTTCTTCCAGTCTCTCTGAAAGCACTGTATTTAGCTGACAGCTCACCTGCCATTTATAATTAATGTCAGAAAAGCAATAAAACAAAGTGATGAGTTTTTCACCTAATATTTGCTGTATCTCTCCTTCAATCTCTCATTGCTTTTTATCTTTGCTTACGTGTGCTTTCTATGTTTTGTTTCATATTTTGTTGCTTTTGAAAAATCTTAAATCTCTTTAGCCACTTGATTCTATTTTCTTGCATTGTGCTTTGGTATCAAAAAACAACATTTTCTTAATTAAGAAATAATTAGATTCAGATTTCAATTACAAATAGCCTCCTCTTATCTCTTATTGTACTTCTCTAAAGAAAACAATCTGTTGAAACAGCTGCATGAGCCGCAAATAGTTTTGTACTTAGAGGCTAAAGTGTTTTAACTGCAATAAAAGTTGTATTACAATTGCCAATACCCAGAAGGACATTTTGCTTCATGGCCTTACCCATTTTATATAACTTTGAATAGCAGGAGATTTTAATATGCCTCTGCCAGTTTTCTTTTATTCTGCTGACATTTTCTACAAACTTCAGAATATCAGTAAAGCTGCATTAAAATATTCAACATTTTAATGTGTTTAAATATTTGATTTAAGTATTTTAAAATGTAAATATTTAAATTAAACTAGGGAAAATATACTTCTGGTTATAATTTTATATGTTGTGGAGAAATCATGTATATATGTGCATATATATTTTATTTCTTGTGGAGAAAACGTGTATATATGTATACACACATATATATACATATATACACATGTTTTACATATATATACACATGTTTTCTCCACAAGAAATAAAACATAAAATATATACATACATATATATACATAAAAAATATATATATGTACACATCTATAAAACACTGAAGCACTGTAGCACTGTCCTCTGGTTGTTCAGCAATTTGCTTGAGTGGGCACCAGGTGAGACTTGTTGTTACTGTTTTTGGCATATTGAATACATCGTGGGTAGCTTGCCAGGCTCTGCCATGTAGGCGGGAAACTCTCGGTAGGTTACTGGACTCTCTGAGAAGGGTGGAGGAATTGAATCTGGGTCAGCCACGTACAAGGCAAATTAATTGATCATATATAAAACAACCCAGAAAAAACTAATTTAAAATTATTGAAATAAATGTCAATCCCAAGATTCAGTTCATACATATGTGTCTGTGTATGTGTGTGCGGGGCGGTGCATGTGTGTATGTATATTTCATCTATGGATTCTTCAGATTTTTCAAATACACTATGCAAAGAGAAAAATAAAAGCAATGCACCCGACTCTGTAAAAATAAAATCTTATCTTCATATTTTTTGCAGGGTTGGGGGGAATCACTTCCAGCAATAGTCTGGTGTTACTCCTGGCTCTGCCCTCAAGAATCACTCCTGGTGGTGCTCAGAGGACAATTTAGGATGGTGGAACTGGAACCTGAGTTGGTGTGTGCAAGGCAAATGCCTAACTCATTGTACTATCTCTCTAGTTCCCTTATGTCCAATTTAAATAGAAGTTTGCTTTCTCTAACTCTCATTTTCCCTTGAACACCACATATCTCCATATCAATTTTTTTCCACTCTAGGGAAGCCCATGTTGTCTCCTGAACACGAATTTCAGATAAATTGTGTTTAATAAAATCTGTATTCTTTCATTAAATAAATAAGTAAAGAAGTGAAGAGGATAAAAGAGGAGAAAAAAATAATAAACATCTGCAAGGGAAGTTAAGGAAATTAGTTAATTAGAGAGGTGTTCTTACACAAATCAAAAGCACAATGGCATATCACCTCACACTGTTAAAAATGATCATCAAAAATGGAGATACATTATTGTTATAATATAGTCGAGTTTGGCAGTCATGTCTTATTTTTAGCAAGTCGTTTTATAAGCTTTGTTTGTTAAACTTTCAGAACATAAGTACCAAAAGCTCAGCCTAAAATAAACAACTAATTATTTGTTGACTTAAACTTTGTGAGACTAACAAGGCCCACAGAATAATATACTTTCTCCTAATACAATTTCAAAGTGTAGAGTTGCATAAAAAAAACGTTTTTCCCTTCCTTCCTTCCTTCCTTCCTTCCTTCCTTCCTTCCTTCCTTCCTTCCTTCCTTCCTTCCTTCCTTCCTTCCTCAGTTTCTTTAGCTTTTTTCATTTTTGCTTTCCCATCCTTCCTTTCTTTCCATTCCTACCCTCCCTCCTCTCTCCCTCTCTCCCTCTCTTCCTCTCTTCCTTCCTTCCTTCCTTCCTTCCTTCCTTCCTTCCTTCCTTCCCCAGTTTCTTTAGCTTTTTTCATTTTTGCTTTCCCATCCTTCCTTTCTTTCCATTCCTACCCTCCCTCCTCTCTCCCTCTCTCCCTCTCTCCCTCTCTCCCTTCCTTCCTTCCTTCCTTCCTTCCTTCCTTCCTTCCTTCCTTCCTTCCTTCCTTCCTTCCCCGGTTTCTTTAGCTTTTTTCATTTTTGCTTTCCCATCCTTCCTTTCTTTCCATTCCTTCTCTCCCTCCTCCCTCCCTCCTTCCCTCTCTCCCTTCCTTCCTTCCTTCCTTCCTTCCTTCCTTCCTTCCTTCCTTCCTTCCTTCCTTCCTTCCTTCCTTCCTTCCTCCTTCCTTTGTCTCTTCCTTCACTTGAAAATGAAAATGTTTTCAAAGTTTTAGGTAAATGTTTCTTCCATCCCTTTTTCTCCCTTTCCTTCCCTTCCCTTCTCCTCCCTTCCCATCTCCTCACCTTTCTCCTTTCCTTCCATTTCCCCCCCCTGGGTCACACCCAGCAGTGTTTGCAGCTATGCAGTTCTGACAGTTCATTACTTGAGACCGCCAGGGCTTCACAGTGTAGTGCTTGCAGTCTGTAAAATACTTGAAGAATAAATCCAGTACCTCATACAAGCTGGGCATGGAATTACCACTTTCTTATCTCTCTGGCCCAGTGTTTCCCTTTCAAAAGAGTCACAATTATGTTAAGGCAGCCAATAAAGACAATGGCCTCAACTATTCTACAAAAGCAATAATTTAACAAAATATCTTCACATTTTATGTATATATTTAAAGTTTTGTTTTCTAGAAACTTAATTGTTATCTAGACATCCAGAAAAGAAAGCCATGACTTTGCATAAAGATTTAAGGGTTCGGTTTTCAAAAAACCTTCACTTTTTAGCCTTCACTTTTCAGGGAACTATTGGAATAGTATTTGATACATATTTAGTATTGTATTTTAAATGATGTAAATACCTTCAATGCATTCTCTAAACACATTCAATTGTTTTAATTTTTAACATGTATCACCTTTCCACCTCATAATCTGTATACCAATTTGTCTGTAACCACTTTAATGTTAGCACTGATAAAATTTTGTCTTTTTTTGTCAATTCTAATTAAACATTTCGGAGCTGATATGTATGTAAGATATATTAATCAGTTGAATTGTGCATTGGACATTTAAATAAGTTAAAAATTCTAAATATAGAGTTCATCAAGATTATATTAATCAGTCATGTAAATGTGAATATTAGTGATGTTTCCTTTTATAATAAATATTTTATTTAAAAAAAACTGTTACTAATGTTAAATTTATTTGCACATGAATTTAATTCCAGTGTTTAAAAAAAAGGTAGTGATTCTAATTGAGTATTTTAAACAGCATTGTAGCACTGTTCTCCCATTTTTCATCAATTTGCTCGAGCAGTCCCAGTAACATTGTGAGACTTGTTACTGTTTTTGGCGTATCAAATACATCATGGGTAGCTTGACAGGCTTTTCTATGTGGGCATGATACTCTAGGTAGCTTGCTGGGCTCTCTCAGAGGGGCAGAGGAATCGAACTCGGGTTGGCTCGATTGGCAGTCAGCAAGGCAAACTCCCAGCCTGCTGTGCTACCACTCCAGCCCATTTTTTTTTTAACAGAAATGATTAAAGTAAGTGAATATCCTATATTTTACTAAATTAAAATGCCTATTCTATATTTTGAATTATTTTAGTTATTGTTCTCTGTAAGAAGTCCTTTTATAATTTTTAATAGTAAATTTTAATGCCTATAATAGCAATATTAATGCAGGATAACAAATTTGTTCAGTGATCATTAATCTGAATTCTGTTACATAGTCAATTGAATATACTCAGGGGTTACTCACTACCAAGTGCCATCAGCCCTTTGAGTTATATCTTTCAAGGCATTATTTCTCAAGGCATAATTCGTCTGCCAGAGTTCCAGATGGAAGTCTACTTAATCACAATATATCTTATAATTATCACAACTGACACTTTGACATTCCATTTTGGCCTGGAAGATTGACCCAGCTATACAGTATATTATCTTTCATCATATCCTCTCTAATTTTTGTGGCATGGGAAAATAACATCTCTAGATTTTTTCTCATATTATGTGTTTGACAAATCATACTCTAACATCTGCATTTTAGCTGTAAAAGCAGGAATATGTATGACAGCAAGTTCAGTTAAAACGGCTACGTATTTTTTATCAACTGGATACTGAATTCTAGAATAAACACAGATTTACATATATGCAGGCTTAAGCTATTGCCCAACCCCAAGAATATCAAAGGTGATCATCTTTATAAAGTATTTGATGTAGTCATCATAGATGTCCATTATTTTTAGTCAGAGTCCACAAACTATAATATCACTCATTAGTACTGATAATGAAAATTTGAATATAAACACATGTTAATTGGGCTACACTGGATCATAAACAAGTCACAGTTTCGTTTAGTTAAGTGAATCTCTACAATATTCTCAAGGAAGAGGTAGCAGAAATTGTGAAAGATCTGAGATTTTTGCATACTTTCAAGATAGTAATTTAACGTGCCTTTGTGTCATAGATAATAGCAGAGAGGATATATCTGAATTTACAGACAAAGAACTTATTATTTAAGAAAAGATCAAAATTGCTTGATTCTGTGTTGGGTAATATAGACAAAGAAAATAGTTGTCATTTATGTGCTTATATATACATTCATGGAAATATATTCTGAGCAAAATATCATTGCATTAAACACATACTGTTATACTTTTAGTACAATGACTCTTCTCTCATCCCTTTGTAAATCTCTATTTTAAAAATTATCAGCAAATGTGAGTTCACTGAAAACTATATACAACAGTAAAACATAGTGGACCATCCGTCATATTTTCTAGAAAACCCAAATAATTTATTAAATCTTCACGATTTTTATTTTGTCTCCTTTCTCCCATTCTCCGCTCTTAACTCCCTCCCTCCCTCCCTCCTTCTAAACCTTCCTTCCTTCCTTCCTTCCTTCCTTCCTTCCTTCCTTCCTTCCTTCCTTCCTTCCACCACTTTTTTTCTATCATCCACAATTTATTCCCATTCTTCTATTTTAAATTTGAGATATCTCTCTTTCTTGTAGCAGTTAGTAAGAAACTTGTTTTGTGAATGTGAATAAAATAGCATTTAAACATTAGAAAATTAAACAAGATATTAGGGCCATAGTCATTGTATAGCAGGTAGACCTTTGGCCTTACATGAGGTTGACCTGGGTTAGATCCTGGCACTCCATATGGTTGCCCAAGCCCCACCAGGAGTGATCTCTGAGCACAGAGTCAGGAGTAAGCCCTGAGAACAGCCAGGTGTATCCCCAAAATAAACAATAAAATGTTAAACAATTCTGAGGAAAAAATTCGGACCAGAACAGTAGAAGAGCTGGTAGAGCAGTTGTTTTGCATAAGACCAGTGCAGGTTTGATTTTTTGCTTTCCATTTGTTACTGCCAGGAGTGATCCCTGAGTGCAAAGCCAGGAGCAACCCCTGAGCATTGATATATGCTATCAAAAACACAAAGGATAACAACAACAAAATGTAAACAAAATCTCAACCTAAAGTTTCTCTTTAACTTCCTCCTATTTGAATCTCTCTTGTTTTGTCTATAAATTCTGCTTTTGTTCCTTTAACTTTGCTGTGTTTCTATATTAAAATTGCCCCCTATTATCTTTCTATATTAAGTAATTTTGGCATTACTGAAATGAATACCAAAGAGGAAAATAGTAGGTTTAATATTTTTTAATATACCCATTTAATATTTTTTCATCTCCATTCTGCCTACATTAATCATAGAAATCCCCAACATATTTGGTTCTGCTATCCCTTTTAAGAAGAGAACCAAGTTATGAAATTCTCCTTGGAAATCTGCTGTCTTTAAGATAGTAAGCAGGAATTATCCTCCAGCTGAACCTAAAGCTACTCCAGCACCAGCTAAGGAAGACAGGAGGATGGATAAAGTCTCTCACTTCCCAAATATTTTTATAGAATTTCAAAACTTGTTGAAACTTTGTAAACTCCCAGTAATATAAAGTAACATTTTGAGCAAAATACATTGCTTTGAAATTAGAGCATTAAAGGGGGAAAAAATGAGACAGAGATAACACAATTAAATGGATAAAAATATGTTTAAATTAAAAGGAAGCAGATATTGTATTGTATCTCTTATATTATTGTATTGAAATGAATGTACATATATTAATTTTAGAAAATAATCTGCTAGACTACAAACTTTTGAAATAGAGTACACATATTCATTGGTAAACTTTTGTCTTTTAGAATTCTGGCTTTGGGTGTATGAAGAAAAATATTGAATACAGAATACAGTAGATGCTCTCAGTTCAAATGGCATTATTTTCAAATTGTTGATTTTTTTTAGACTAAAGTCGGGAGATGTAAATCTACCAACCCCAAATATGTCTTTGGCAATTGATTAATTTTGTGGCAGGATGGCATCCAGAAGGTATAATGGAGATTACTTTTCACTTATTTTGACCCTTAAAGGTCTCTATAGAAAACCTAATCCCCTTCAACTTTTCTACAGAGAGGGATTTACATCTGTATATCTGCAAATATAATCATCTCTTATCTTGCCTTCTATTGTTCAAAAAAGCTCAGGAGTAAGTGAATAGAAAAGATTGCTTTATTGCTAAGAAAACAACTTTTTTGGGTAACTTGTGTTACCAAAGATCCTTTGAGGGGAAATGGGTTTGCGGAATGACAGGGCTGCAGGTTTAATGCCTGGTATACTTAAGGTGATATAACAAACTGTACAAATTTAATAGATTCGGGGGGGGGGGTCATCTCTGCTACAGTGCTCAAAAAGCCTGCATCTGCTCCCTCCACTCCTCCTGCCCTACTGGCTTGCAGCCAGTCAAGCAGCATTCAAAGGTGAAGGAGGAAGAGTATGTTGCTGCGTGTGCCTTGAGGGGCTGGGAACAACCCCAGCTACTCCTGCAGTTCTAAGGAACTATACCATCATGCTCACTGATGCTCAAGGACTCATGGGGTCCTGGGGATAAAAAAAAATGGTTCTACTACATGCAAGTACCTAAACCCAACTACTGTTTCTCTGGCCCTTATTAAATAGGTTTTCAGGAACCTTATGTATTCATTCATTTCATTTCATTTCATCATCCTGTTAATCGTCGATTGCCTCGAGCAGGCCCCAGGAACGTCTCTTTCATCCTAGCCCTGAGATTATATTCACGGCTCTTTAGGAGAATGAGACCCATCATTGTTACTGGTATTTGGCATATTTGGTAGGCCACGGAGAGTTTGCCAGACTCTGCCCTGTGGGCAGGCAACATTCGATAGCCTGCAAGTTTGTTCATTAGAAGCAGAATAGCAGACATGTACCATTATTGAGGAACACACACATTATAAATTCCCTTTCTGGGGTGGATAAACACCATCAGTGATATATTAATAACAAAACAAAATAAAAAATATACATCTTTCTCTTATTAAGAAAGGTTAGCGGAAGTTGAGGTAAATGTACATAGCCTGCCATTGAACAATACTTTCTAGGCAGTACTCCAAAATGTTAAATGTTAGAAAAGAACTCTTAAAGTTATATTTTGGCCTAAAGTAAAAAAGAATATCACCCCTTCCAAGCTACAGAGCTCAAGCCACTTTGCTTTGTCTTTTTTAAATTTTGCTGGGGATAGTGTCTGTATAAATAAAGAGCACAAAGTTGCAAAACATTGTATTTGACTACTCTTTGGAAACTACCCAAACTGCTGTTCACTGTCTTCCCTGTGCTATGGATGTTTTTTTTTTTTTAGAATTTTCAAAAACATGTGAGTGTATTTTACAGCTGTTCTACATCTCTCCCTGGTGTAGCATAATACATTTAGTAATAATAATAATAGCACTTTAGCACTGTCCTCCCATTGTTCATGGATTTGCTCTAGTGGACACCAGTAACATCTCTATTGTGAGACTTGTTGTTACTGTTTTGGCATATCGAATACTTCATGGGGAGTTTGCCAGGCTTTGTGGTGCAGGCACGATACTCTCAGTAGCTTGCCGGCTCTCCGAGAGGGTCAAAGGAATAATGATAATAATATAATTCAAATTTAATTACTTGAAAATTTCTCCCTTTTTTTCCTCATTCTCATAATGTCTGATGCTTATTTGTTTGTTCCAGAAGGTTAAGAATTTATTTTGTGCATCAATACTAAGGACAGGGATTTTAATGGTAAATTTGACAGTATCCTAATGGTAGATAACTATGTAAGGCAGAATATGGCTGAGTTCATGAGAGTATGTGATAAGACAGGAACAAGTCAGCAGAGTAACAAATTTCCTTAGTATTTAAAACAAATAACTGTCAGAGTGATGTCAAAGCCAAAGGGATAATAAGAAGACAATTCCATCCTTTTTATTGATTTACTTATATTTCTATTTATTTTATGCTAGTTTATTCCTAGGCTCTAAGTTATTGCTGTTTTGGTTTCTTCTGTGTTTTTTTTTCCTTTTGTGAAATCTCCTTTTTTTAGGATAATTAATAGTCTTCTTCTTTTCAGTAAACACCATCTAAATGTGGCAGGGTAAACTCATACTGAAGTTAATCTGCCTGTGAGGCCTGTAGATGTTGTGACTCATATTTTGTTCACCTAGATATTCTCAGTGGTTAGAGAGTATATATTAAAATTCTTAAGTTCAGCATTACACTGCATTTCTCACCATATGCAGCAAAGAAATCTGCACACATTTTGGGCTCTGACCCAAGCATCAAGCACCTCTATTTAGTCTGAGCTCATGAACCAAGGCAGCCATCATAACCATGGAATGGCAAGCACTGCTTCTGTATCCTTTAGAATCTTAATGGCTTAGCCTTTTACTGGACTGAGCAGTTTCCCAGGTTTTCTTCAGTAAACATAAAATACCATCCTCAGTAGGGTTTTGAGGGTCAAACATATCTTACTATCTTGGGACCACCTAAGGCCACTCTGCAGTTTTATGTCCCTTGGCAAAGTCATTTTCTTTGTTACAACCAGGGCAAACAAATGTGGGTTAGTCACAGGTGCTATCAAGTGAACTCTAGATCATCATATGAACATTATAATGATTTACCATATTGACATCATGGCCCCAGGCACCAAAACAGCTTGTAGTTACAATGATGAAGGAATGGAAGTACAAAAACAGGGTGAGAACCACAGACACCAGCTATTCTCACTATTTGGGAAGGATAGTGGCAGGGTTTAGGGAAAGCAGGAGATCTAAAACTATGAGAAATAAAACAAGACAAAGGTAATGATCTCAATAGATCCACCTTATACACCTTCCATACTGTATGTCTTTGCTACTTTCTCTTTTCCTTAAACAAAAGTTTCATTTTCAACCTCCAAAAGAGTGTCTGCTTTCTCTACCTTGTAGGGTAAATATGTGCTTTAAATATTTTATGTTGGGGCTGAGCGATAACACAGCGAGTAGGGCATTTGCCTTGCACGTGGTCCACCCGGGTTTGATTCCCAGCATCCCATATGGTCCCCTGAGCACCACAGGGGTAATTCCTGAGTACATGAACCAGGAGTAACCCCTGTGCATTGCTGGGTGTGTCCTCCCCCCAAAAAGGCAAAAATAAATAATTTATATTCCCCTTGAAATCGTTCTCCAGGAGAAGCAGAATAAGGGATGGGAGATTCACCTATGTATGCTGTGGCCCCTCTATGCTTTACCACCAAGATTCTTTCTACATTATTATCTTTTTATGAAACAAAATGGAAAAAAATCATCTTCTCAATTCTGAGGCATTTTTATTTTATTAAAAACCAACTTCATTTCCTCAGTCATAAGTTTCTATATTTATTGATCACCTCTCCAATGACGCTATATCTTCAATCTAAAAATAAAAACTTAGAGAATTAAGTTAGATTCACTTAGTCACATTAATCTCCTTTTTTCTCTTTTGTAGTTGTTGCAATTCTTATTCCTGGCTCTGTACTCCAGAATCACTCCCAGCCCTATTCTCTGGAGTGTCAGTGATTGAACCCACATCAGTGGAATGCACTGGTGCTCCCTCCTCATTGTGCTATTGCTCCAACCCTGGCTGTACATTTTTTCCTCACATAAACTTTAAAGGATTTCCTTTACTCCTTTATTTCTTTTATTCCTCTTCCATTTATTCCATTCTTAACCATTCTTCAGGACTCATTTCCTACGTGAAATAGTCTTTATAATCTTCACTTCTGTCAAGTAAGGACTTAGCAGTTTTTTTTGACTTATCATTTGTTAACTATACTATTTCAGGGGTTTAGATGAACAATTCAGAAAATGTATAACACCTAGCTGTCCTACCCCCAAAGCTTAGTGTCAGCTCACTCCAGAAAAGTCCCCCAACCCTACTATTCACACATACTTCTCTGTATCTAAAAGTTTTGTTCTTCTTTTTCTTGTTTTCTTTTTTCATTCTACACATGAAAAAAAATTAATGATAATTATTTCACTTCCTAATTTATGTCACTCAGCAAAATCTAGAGTTATCTTTCTTTACTGATGAGCAGTATTAATCTATATAAAACAAAAATTTACTTGAATACTTAGATTTTTCACTTTATTAAAAATTTCATTTTATTTAAAATTTCATTTTAAACTTTATTAAAAGTCTCCTGCCCCCGCACCTGGCTGTCCTCACCAGGGCCCCTTGGAGGGGAGCGGGTTGAGCTTTCCTCCCCGCCCGACCAGGGCTCCGGCAGCTGAAGACCTCCAGGACCAGCCACAACCATGCTGAAACCACTCTCCGCACACCTGAAGGTACCGGCAGAGGAACAATGGCAAGTGGGTCCCGGGGCTGAGATTTCCAAGCCTACTCGGATCAGGGTTGAGCATCCTCCACCCAGATCCTCCAAATTCCAGTAGGCAGGGGTCACACCCACCAACTGGCCCCCTGGCGCCGTGTAATCCCATCAACCGCCAAGACTCAGAGACTATAAAAACCAGCTCCCGGAACTGTGCGACCGGATTTGTGGCTGCGCGACATCTTATTATGAGATTTTATTATCTCATTCCTACTTTGGACAAACTGGCAGGCTACCAAATGTAACCTGCCCACAAGGCAGAGTCTGGCAAACTCCCCGTGGCGTACCCAATATGCCAAATACCAGTAACAATGATGGGTCTCATTGTCCTAAAGAGCCTTGAATATAGCACTTTCTTAAAAATCTCAGGGCTAGGATAAAGGAGACGTTACTGGGGCCTGCTCGAGGCAATCGACCAATAACAGGATGGTCCTTGATTCATGATTCGTGATTAAAAATTTCTGTTTTTTTTTCCTTTCCAGCTAGTTTATCAATTACTGAGTTAAGGGCATGCTATCAGTTTTAGCATAATGTTCAATATAATGAAATTAGATCCTAGAGTAGTTTCTAATATGAAGAGCTTTGATTTTTATGTGATATTTTATTCAATAGATATTAATTTTTCTAAATATATTATACTGACTTTACATTTTAATTTGAATGCAAATTATCAAAATATCATTAAATACTCATAGTGCTAGGATCTTGATACACAAAAAAAAAATCCTCATTTTGGAATGCTTAATTAAGATTGCTTCCTACTTTTTCAATTCTTGTATGAGTCTAAAAATCACATAGAGCTACTTTTTAAAAAATATTTCTGCATTATAACTAGTATGATAAATTTTACCTAAAACCAAATTCCCAGTTTAATATGTGAATTAATTCAGGAGCATCTGCCTTCTTAGAGATAACAAGGCTTCTTTATATCTTAGCATTATGAAAGTGTTAACTGCAGAAATGATATTACTTCTTAATATCAACTTAAATAGAAGATATTCTTTTTTTAAAAAAAAGTCTAGTTCCTTCTTTCCTAAGTTTACTAGCTTGGGATATTTCATGGAAAGTCTTTCAATTAATTTGAATTGAACCTAAATGATAAATTTTTAACATTTCATATTTGCCTAGAAATTATTAAGAACTTCAACACACATTCCATATATATAAAATTATATATTAAATTACAAATAAAATAATAATTGTATAGAAACAAGGTAAAAACTTTAATAAATGTGCTTTATTAAATGTTGAAAATTTTAAGTCAAATTTATCAAAAATGTATTCTTTGTTTCATGTAAAATGTCATTATATGGAAACAAAAGTAATAAGAAATACATATTAACATTGCTGTACCTTTAATTTAGTGTTCATCTTTACGTAATGCATGCAATAAAATGCTTTGATGATGAGAAATTAGAAAAAGTGATTGTGTATATGCGTGCATATTTTTAAAATTAAAGCAATAATATATAAGCAACATACCTAATAATTTTACGACTTATATAAAACATTTTGTTGTATTGTAATAGTTGTGATGAAAACACTGAGAGGCTCAGAAATTGACCTCCAAAGAAGTGTTCAAAACAGGTCTCTGCTACATTGTGCCACTACAGACATGTTCTTTATTTTGAGGTAAAATCAATCAAGGCCCTGAACATAAAAGAGGAAATATAATCTTCTATTAGCTATCTAGAAGAATATGATTTGAGTTTTTTTTTTAGCTATTAGGATTATTGCCTGGTACCACATTATCATTGGTATAACCTGCCATAGATATGTATATAGCAATGTCCTCCCGTTGCTCATCGATTTGCTCGAGTGGGCCCAGTAACATCTCCATTGTGAGACTTGTTGTTACTGTGTTTGGCATCTCAAATACATCATGGTTATTTGCCAGGCTTTGGCGTGCGGGCAAGATACTCTTGCTTGCTTGCCGGGCTCTCCAAGAGGGGTGGAGGAATCAAACTCAGGTCTGCCCGGGTCAGCCACGTGCAAGACAAACACCCTACCACTGTGCTATTGCTCCAGCTCAGATATGTATATATATATATATATATATATATATATATATATACACATATATGTATATATATTATATATATTAGACGTCTTCAATCTATAAATCTATAAAGATCGAATTAATCAAACTTTACTCTTCTTTTTATTCTGTGAGTTACTGACCAGCCCACCCCCACTTGAAGTTCAGACTCCTTATTCACAATCCCATTTCTTAGCTCAGTAAAATGGATATGCATGTCTCCGTTTCTCTTCCTGCCCATAAGCCTCCTCTTGCCAAGCCAGTTTCTCATATGTGCAAAATAATTTCCTTTCTCTTTTTAATCTTTTTGTTGTTAGTTTGATTATTAAACCCATGTAAGAAGAGCCCAGAGGGAAATTTCTTGCTACAACCACACAATCAAAAATTAGTTTTATTAAACTAATATTAATAGATGGAAATACTAAGCAATTAAATGAATTGCATTCATAAAGTTTCCTGCCACATGAATGTTTTATTGAATTCATGCTAAAGGGCTGATAAATAAAATGTATGCCATTTTTAACCACCTGAATCAAATTTCTCAGTTCAATGGTGATTTCATGTGTTTGCCATGCTGCTCATTGCGAGCCGGGTTTACATTTCCAGTTATCAAACCGACTTCAGCCAGAGAAAGGTTACACACTCCCTAAAAAGTGAACTTCACTTTAAATTATGCATTCAAACATGATGGGGTTTTCATTTTTCTGTCACTTGGGCTAAATTTGACTCTTTCAAATGATAACCACAAATTACTCTTTTAACAAAGTGTAGTTGCATGTGCCTCTCCATAGAGTAGGCAGCTGAGATATGTGTGTTCTGGACTGCCGCTTATGCTGACAGCCAGTAGTTCATCAGCCAACAACCGGATGCTTGGAAATTGAATAGCTAAAAAGGGAAGGTAAATGTGCCAGTAGACTACTTGACAGAAACTGAAGTAGTTATAGAGCCCAGTTGACAGACGCATCTTTTCCCAGTCCCACCTGTTTTTGAGGTAGAACTGGGAAGTTTTCCAAAATTGTGTTCAAGAAACGAGGTGTTAAAACTATCTCACTGAGCAGGGATCTTCCATTTGAAATGCTGCCACCAGCCCCATCAAAATGAGTTTCCGATACAAATGGTTATGACATACAAAATAAGGAAGTGAAGAGATATACCACTTGGGTGTGAGTAAACCAAGTAAATATTATAGTCTCCAAAAGTTTATTTATGAGTATGCATTACTGAACTACAGATATTTTCAGAGTACACACTTAGTCGCAAAACTGCAGACACAGAAACACATAAGCAAATAAAACAGGAAACATAAAATAGACATGGAATTGATCATCTATTTTGTAATGTAATGGCACCCACTTATTTTGAAACGTTTAGAATGATTATCCCCATTTGGTATATAAAGTAATTCTTAACCAACTGACATTATTCATTTTTGGTCTAGTGGTAAATTCTATAGTGGGACTATATGATCTACTACCACAAATAACCATGCAGGTGTTAAGCAATTGGCAACTTCTACTAACACTGTAGTTGGAATACAATGTTCCAATTTATAAATGACAGTTTACATGTCCTCATGGTGGTTATATCTTTTTGAAAACATTGTAGACACAATCATTGGAATAAATGAGACATTTTGATATATATTCATATATTGATGATATCTATATCTAGTGTATCTATACACTAGATATGTATCATAGTGTTTAAGTCGGGTGTTTTATTATCAACTGGAATTTTACAAAGTGTATCAGTATCACAGATGTGATTGTTAATAACAGTGAACACAGGCCACATCTGGACTGACTAAATATTACATTTCCTACTGAGGGTTTTGGAATACTCGTTCTAAACAATGCCTTGGGTAATATATAGGCTTTATGAAATATGAGATCAAGCAGAGAGTAAAGTAACAGAGTCATATGAGGTCATTTAAGTTTTAAAATATCTACTTTCTGATTTGAATCAAGAGCATTTTATTAGTTGCCACAGAATTTCTCTCCTATATCAGAACAGAGTTTATGTAACCCATTTCTTTATAAGGTAGAGCTAAACTGATTGGCTGCTTAAGAATAAATAAAGAAGGATTATATATGGTAAGAAAAGAAAGGGGGATGATTAAAATTCAGATTACATATTGCCAGTGGTAGAAAGATGCCATTTCTGCAGTTTAAATCTGTTGTTGCTGGACTGCTTACTGGTTCTCCTAAAAGGGCTTCCTGAAAACTATGCAAAGCTGCAAGAAGTATTTTTCCTTTGCCAAGTAATTTTAAAGATTCTCTCTAAGGCGCATACATGCCTATCATAGAGCTATTGGATTTCCTGTATTAGGATATGAAATGGGTGCAGCTATTAACATATTCTGACTGCCTGAATCTGTTAAAGTGAGGATATGCAAATGAACAGCAGGCAGCAGGCAGTGGGTTATTTCAGGTGAAGATTTTTCTTTTTTATATGCAAAGTTCTCTAATTACTGGTTTTACATTCAAACTGAAATGCATTTCTAAATATATTTTACTCTAATGGCATCTAAATTAATTTTTCACTCAAGCAAAATCAGCTGAGTGAATATTGTATGAATTTAAGAGCATTCCTGAAACTGAAACAAAGACAAGCCAGAAATCAAAGCCTCTTTCTTCCAGACCGACACACAAAGGAAACAATCATGAGTCTCTTAATACTGTGAAGTCTACATTTTAGTTAGATCCAGAAACCAAAAAACCTTCGCAGAAATGACAGGTCTATGTATCTAAATCAACCAGCATGGTCTTTTCTGCATGAGAGTAGAAGGGAATTAGTAACCTTTAAGCAATCTTTGAATGAAAGAGACTAGGAGTTGACAGTGACCTCATCTGTACCTCTGCACACTATTTTGAGGTTTATGTTCTGTCTCTTTTAAAGGTCGAGAGTTGGATCATTTAGTCTCAGCAGTGATGAAGTATTTCACATAGTTTGCATTGCTTTTCCTAACTGATTTCTTTTTCTTCTTTTATTTTCTTGCTTTTTGGGGGTCATACCCGGCAATGCACAGGGGTTACTCCTGGCTCTGCACTCAGGAATTACTCCTGGAAATGCTCTGGGGACCGTATGGAATGATGGGAATCGAACCCGGGTTGACCCCATTCAAGGCAAACGCCCTACCAACTGTGCGATTGCTCCAGCCCCTCATCTTTCTTCTTATCTCTTTCTTTGGTTCAGGTATTCCTCAAATTGCTCTTCCTAAACATATTCTTATTATTCTCACAAAAGAACAATATCTTTATCTCCTTCCAAATATATACTTGACACTGTAAAACTTCCTTCAAAATAGGCTTCATCGAGTCTTACTTTTAATCTTTTAAATAAAATCATCATGAGATAAACAGTTACAAAGTTGTTCAGGAATGGGTTTCAGACATGCAATGTTTGAACACCCTTCACTTTGCCAGTGTAAATTTTCCATTGCCAATGTCCCCAGTTTCCCTCTGGCCACCCCTCCGACCCCCAAACTGCATGTAAAATCTTCTTGGTGAGTTGCCAATTAAAGCTTACTCACCAATTGGATAGTTGCAGGATGACTGTGAGGAGGAGTTACGGTAACCTCAGTTGATTGTCAAATCAGACTTTATACTGGAGCCTTGGAGATTTTTTTCAACAAAGTATAAACAGAAAAAATGCGCTTAAAATCTATACAAAGCACTGGTTGAACTCTACAAGAAGAAAACATTCAATCCCATCAGAAAATGTGGCAATGAAATGCACAGAAACTTTCTCAAAGAAGAAATCTGAATGGCTAAAAGTCATATGAAAACGTGCTCTCCATCACTAATTATCAGGGAGGTACAGATCAAAACAATGAGATATCATCTCACATCATGGAGACTGGCTCACATCCAAAGAACAAAAGCAACCAGTGTTGGCGTGGATGAGGGGAGAAGGGGACTCTCCTTCACTGCCAGTGTGAATGTGACTGGTTCAGCCCTTTTGGAAAATAATATGGACATTTCTAAAAAAATTTGAAATTGAGCACCCATTTGACCTAGCAATATCACTTCTGGGAATACATCCTGGAGGTGCAAAAAAAGTACAGTATAAGTGATATCTGTACTTGAATTGTTTTATTGCATCACTATTTATAATAGCCAGAATCTGGAAAAAACCCAAGTGCCCGAGAACAAATTGAAGAAACTTTGTTACATCTACACAATGGACTACTATGAAGCTGTTAGAAAAGATAAAGTTATGAAATTTGCATATAAGTAGATTGACATGGAGAGTATCATATTAAGTTAAATGTGTCAGAAATAGAGGGAGAAACATAGAATTACTACACTAATTTGCGGAATATAAAGTAACATAATGGGAGACTAATACCCGAGGATAGTAGAGATAAGGACCAGGAGGATTCATTCACAGCTTGGAAAGTAGCCTCACATGCTGGGGGAAAAACAGTTGAGATAGAGAAGGGAACACCAAGCAAAGAATGCTTGGAGGGCTCGCTTGGGATGAGAGATGCATGCTGAAAGTAGACTATAGACTGACCATGATGGCCACTTAGTACCTATATTCCAAACCATAACACCCAAAAGGAAAGAGAGAGTAAAACAAAATAAAGGGAATGTGCCTGCCACAGAGGTGGGGTCGGGGGGAGATAGGGTGGGGGTGGTGGGAAGGATACTGGAACATTGGTGGGGGAGAATGGGCACTGATGGAGGGATGGGTACTTGACTATTTTCTGACTGAAACGTAATTACATAAAATGTCTAAGTCTGTAATTGTATTTCATGGTGTTTCATTTAAAAAGTAAAAAAAAAAAGAAAACGAAAAAAATGACAAATAAAATTATCAGAAAATAAATCAGTAAGAGCAATTTAAAAACAAAAAGCAGGTAGGATGTTTGCCTTGCTGGGCTGCCCCTCTAAAACATAACCAAATTCCAAACGAAGAAAATAATACAAAACACTTATTTGAAAACCACCCTAACCTCAAAACGCATATCTGCTTAATCCTTTAAAACTTCACTTTGTCCTGATCTAGGCTGAGCATCAGTAAGAGATGCAGATCATAAATGAAACAAATAAACACTTTTAAAAATAATATCACAGCTTTGTCACTTTATATATTAGAAAAAATCCCAAAATTTTTGTTTCTCTTATAAGAAAATATTGATAGTAAATGTTATTGAAATATAAACGCAAACTATTAACACTACTTTCAAATTACATTTGATGAAATTTATCTTCATGGTACTGTATTGGTATTTTATTATGAATGCCTAGGTCAATGTAAGAACAACACTACAAGTTTTACTGACTCCTTTAAAACTTTTTCCCTTTTAGTTAATTTCAATGTTTGAAATATTTGTATTTATTCAAAGAATTCTTGAATATATTGTCTTTGAATAGAAATAATAAGAGATTGGATAATATGCATATTTTCTGAAGCACTGTTCTAATGCTTGTGTAATATTTAATATATTTAAATATTTAATATAGAAATAAAGAAAACTTCATACAAATTTTAGATAAAAAACTGGCAGAAAACATGTGCATATATATTGCCACTACAACTATACTATTGCTATACTATTCTGTAAAATTATCATTTCACACCACAGAGACTGGCCCACATCCAAAAGATCAAAAGCAACCAGTGTTGGCGTGGATGTGGCGAGAAAGGGATTTTCCTTCATTGCTGGTGGGAATGCTGACTGGTTCAGCCCTTTTGGAAAACAGTATGGACGATCCTCAAAAAATTAGAAATTGAGCTCCCATCTGGCCCAGCAATACCACTCCTGGGAATATATCCCAGAGTGGAAAAAAAGTATAGTCGAAGTGACATCTGCACTTGTTTGCTCATTGCAGCACTCTTTACAATAACTAGAATCTGGAAAAAACGGAATGCCCAAGAACAGATGACTAGTTAAAGAAACATTGGTACATCTACACAATGGAGTACTATGCAGCTGTTAGAAAAGATGAAGTCATGAAATCCATATACAAGTGGTACCACATGGAAAGTATCATGGTAAGCGAAATGAGTCAGAAAGAATGGAACAGACATAGAAAGATTGCATTCATCTGGGAAACATAAAGTTTTACTACATGGAAAGTATCATGCTAAGCTAAATGAGTCAGAAAGACAGGGACAGACATAGAAAGACTGCATTCATCTGGGGAACATAAAGTAACTAAATACAAGACTAACACCCTAGAGTAGTCGAGATAAGTCCCAGGAGGAATACTCCATTGCTTTGAGGACAGCCACACACTCTAGGGGAAAAGGCAGCTCAGATAGAGAAGAGAGCACCAAATAAAGGGTGTTGGGAGGTTCCTCTCAGGATGGGAAATGCGTGATGAGAGTAGACTATAGACCGAACAAGATTGCCACTGAATGTCTCTTTTCCAAACCACAGGACTCAAAATGAGAAAGATAACAAAAGGAATGCCCTGCCACAGAGGTAAGGTGGGATGGGGGGGATGAGGAGAGGGAGGGATACTAGGGCTGGTGTGGTGGTGGAGAATAGGCACTAGTGGAGGGATGGCTATTCGATCATTGTATAACTGAAACCCAAGCACAAAAATTTATAGGTCTACAACTGCATCTCATGGTGTTTCACTAATAAAAATTTAAGAAAAAAAATAAAATAAAAATTAAAAAAATTCCCCAGAGGACTTAAAAAAGAAATTAAACATTGCTTTCCTGAGTTGTTAAAAACGTTATTTATATTTTACAAATATTAAAACATGCATTCTGCCACACTGAGAACTCATTCCAGGGTCAACATTAATAGCTTACTAAATATAGGCATTATGGCTATTTCAAATGTTATTTCTCATCTCACATCTCTCTCAATACAACCACGAGAGAAACCACATATGAAACTTTCTTGAAAAATAGTTTGAATTCATGATCACAATCACAATCATCCTGTTGTTCTTCGAATGTCTCGAGCAGGCACCAGTAACGTCTCCTTCATCCTAGCCCTGAGATTTTGAAGTGCCATATTCAAGGCTCTTTCAGGGTTAGGAGAATGAGACCCATCAAAGTTTGAATTAGTGGATAAATAATCAGATTGCAATAGAAAAATTATTTCATCGACTCCACTCCTTAAATATTTCTGTTTATATTTAATCATAGCATTTCAAATGTATTAATAGTATTTCATGTTGACAGATAGTTTATGTTGAATGCAATATAATAACCATAAAGAGTGTGTGGCAGAGATAAAGACAGAAATGGACACATGAAAGAGGGAGAAGGAAGGAAGGAAGGAAGGAAGGAAGGAAGGAAGGAAGGAAGGAAGGAAGGGAGGGAGGGAGGGAGAGAGGAAAGGAGAGAAGGAGGGAAGGAGGGAAGGAAGGAGCTATTAAGTGAGACTTGATGGTTTAAACATTTATTTTAGAATTGTAGAAAGTAGGGTGTATAAACCTCTATGAATATATTCAGCCCAAATCAAACTTTTATTTTTTACTCTTACGAATCTATTAACACTCACATATTTTCAAACTATCACAAAATTTAATAAATTTTTGTGTGCAAGTTTCTTCTAAGATTTTACTTGATAATTGGTCTCTTGGGTCATGTAAGTTTCTATATCTAATTCTGAAGTTAATAAAGGCATAAAGGTGTGAAGTACTAAGTGGACTTCCAAACAGTAACTGTATCACAGTATGTAATGCCAAGGCCATTAGGTAAAGAGGAACCAGTGTCATTACCAAGGGGGAAAAGAGTTAGTTTCACTTGCAGAGGAAACAACATAACATATCTATTTGCTTTTAATGTAAGACCTCTTTAAAATTAGTTGAAATTCATTTGTTAATCACAGATTCTCTCTATTACTGAGAGATCCTTTTGCTAAGATTCTAGGTTTTAAATTTTGTAATTCTCAAACTTTAAGTGATAGATACACTTCCATACTTTGTACTCCTCCAAAAAATCATGTGTTTTGTAAAGTTTTCCCTTTAATGGCCACACATTCTCAGATAACTTAAGGGTTAATTTAATGAACTGGTGCATAACATCTTCTTTATGAGGTGACAAAATCTAATTATTTATGTTAAATAGCCAAAATATGGCTCTCCTTAGGGGGAAATAAAGTTACTAATAAATTCCATATTCCTACCTTCATTGGACTATCTCATTGGGCCTTTTCTCTCACCTCAGACTTCTCTAAATTTATTTTAATAAAACAGGTTTGATTCATTATAAGAAGTTGGAAATAACTTTTTTTATTTATTTCCATGTAAATACACATTTAGTTTGAAAAATGTCTACAACATTTATAGTAATTTACTATGAGGGTAATAAATGATAGGTAGATAGATAGATAGATAGATAGATAGATAGATAGATAGATAGATGATAGATAATTTGTGCAATAACCAAGAAAAATCAAGAATTTGGCATATGAAGATTTTTTTTGTAGTCATGGCTTCTTAATTGCCTCATCTCAAAGAAATTTTTTATAACACAGGCATATTTTGAGTGTCACATTCCGAATTTCTTCATTAAGAAGACAAAAATAAGCATGATAAGTAAATCAATTATGGCTGTATTACATTGTTTGACAATAGAAGGTTATAGCTTTCATAAAGTTACTGATAATAGATATAAAGTATATTTAGATTCAAGATATAGTAACAAAGAGTCCCCAGAATCTGCTCATATTTCGGATATACAAAAATAATGGATAAAGAACATGAAACAAGAACTCCAAATTTTAGCTTGACTCTTGAAAAGAGATGCAAGTAAAACTTGGATGGGTAAATGCCATAAAATATTCTCTTTTAGTCTTATGAAACATAAGATGCATATGAAACTTCAAAATAAAATTTTAAATGTGCAATATGGTAGAAAATATAGGACTAAAATAAAATTTTGGAAGTTAATTCTGCGCAGAAAATATTTAAAATGAAAACAGGGGATGAATCGAATAAGCTAATTAAAATCAATGAGAAATGTTTGTCTCTAGAAGAAATATGAATAAAGAAATACACATAAATGTATGTATTCAACCTTGGAAGATTATAAAACAAGCCATAACAAAATACAGTGAATATCGTAGCAAAAGCATAATAAAACATTTAAAATTATCTTATTCAAGTGATTCATATGCTTAAAAGGTATCATTTTGAGCTTTAGGAATGCACGAATACATATATAAAAAATGAGAAAGATCCTTCTAGGAGTACCATTCTTGATTAATGCAAAATAATCTCTCAATGATGCAACATTAATAACAAAACCATAAAAATTAATTGCTACATTAACAGAAATAGAAATACTCTTTTTTAATCTCTTTCAACTGAACTGTTTTCCAAAGAGGCTGGACCAGTCCAACATTCCCAAAAGCAATGCTTGAATGTTCCTTTGGTTGTTGTTCTTTTTGATGGGTGCCTGTCTCTCTTATGTGAGGTGATATATCATTGTTTTGATTTGTACTCCTCTGATGATTAATAATGTAGAGCATTTATTTTGTATCCCTTTTGGCCACTTGTATTTCTTTTTTGAGGAAGTTTCTGTTCAGCTCTTCTTCCCACTTTTGATGGGACTGAATAATTTTTCCTTGCAATGAACTACCTTACTTAGTATTTATTTTTCTAAGAACAAATAGTAAAATAATATATCTATTCAAATGGCAAATTAATGCTTTAAATTTTGGGACTTTAAATTGTTTCTTAATATAGGGACTAGCTATAGCAATTAAATATTATCTGTAGGATTTTGACATATTCAGACAAGCATATACTTTTATTTATCTTTATTAAAGATATCAGTTTGGATTTTAATTGCATTTATTGCTAAATCTTTATGATACTATTCTGTAAGTATTAAGTAATCCACAAAGTTACTTTTCTTATCTATTAGAGATTCCTAAACTTCTAAACAAGTACTTTTCCAGGAAGTTTATTTATCATTTAGACAAAGCATCTTTTCTATGTGTATGTGACAGTGATTAATTTAGTGGACAGAGTTGAGATATATGTGCACTCTTTCAAGTTGGCCATGTTTTTTATATTTCTACCATAGCACTGTAGCACTGTTGTCCTGTTGTTCATCAATTTGCTCGAGCGGGTCCAGTAACATATTCATTGTGAGACTTGTTGTTACTGTTTTTGGTACATTGAATCCATCACAGGTAGTTGCTAAGCTTTGCTGTGTGGGCTGTGGAGGAATCGAACCCAGGTTAGCCCGGGTAGACTGTGTGCAATGCAAATGCCCTCCCCGCTGTGCTATCACTGCAAAACATTTCTACTATATTTATAGTAATTTTAAGAATAACTTGATTCTGTTTGGTTTCAATTTATTTTTATTATGTTTGTTTTCTGTTCTTGATTATACATACATGAATGATATACGTGTTTGTGGGTCCAGTAGTGCTCAAGCCATGCAACTAGGCTCAGAAATAATTCCTGGAAGTGCTCAAGGGAACATATGCATGTATCAGGGGTTTTCCACATCAAACTAAAGAGCAATAACTTTTATATTAACTCTGTATAATAATTTTATACTTTAGCATCTTAATAATGATTTTGATCATTATTCAATATGTAAAGACCACATACTTCACTATGCCCCTCTATTTTTCCATGCACACTGTGCTCTCTTAACTTCTTTTTTCTTCAAGAAGGTCAAAGCCTGCTTTTGAATCTTTTATAAAAGTGGAAAATAACTTTATTTTATAGAGACACACTTTTATCTTGCAATATTATTATATATTATGATAAAATACATAGACCTCTGATGAGTAATGTTCTTATCATTCCCAACAAATTGTACTGAAGATAGAGTGTTAGGAGAGCAGGAAAGGAACTTACTTTCCCTATAGCCAATCCCAGGTTTGATCCTCAGAAACCAACATGGTTTCCTGACCCCATGAAATGTAAGCCTTGAGCAGCTGTGGGTGTGGCATTCAAACAAAAGACAAACAATAAATATATTTCTGCATACTCACAGCCACTAATACACAAATGGCCTTTGGTTTACTTCACAACCTTTTCAAATGTGATTCATATAATTTCACTTCAGAACTTCCATGCTTCAGGAAGTTTCTTTACAATTAGTAGAATGTCTAAAATCCTTGTTAGTCACTTCCAAGTTTCATGGCAAGTTTCATGTGACATGGATTATGTCTTTTGAACTTACCTCATACCCACCATTCTCATTTTGTTCTCTCCTCCCGCCATTACAGGCTTCTAAGGTTCACAAAGAAGCAGCTGCCTCAAAATTTGGCCCTTTGATACTTCCTCATTTATGTGTTTTCTGTTCTGTTACTACTAATTCTCTTCCATGTGTTTGCACGATAGAATCAAAATACTTGGTCACTTCACCAATGTTTCTTCTTCTAAAAGAACTTTCTTAACTTTTTACAGCCAAAAATATCTCTTCTTTGAACATTTAGGCAAATATTAAGTGATTTTTTATCTTATTTTTCATGATTGATTTACAATTGTATCTTTTTGTTCACTGTAACATAACCTTTAAATGCAAAGATATTTTCTGTGCACTTTGTCTATTAAATGATCTCAAGAAATATTTATAGTTATTGCATTCACTAAATCTGCCTGCTCCTATCTATGCATGATTAGCATTGATATAACAATACATTGTTCCTTCTCCATATGCTTTGTATCAAAATCTAGAAATATCTTAATATCGTCTTCTCTAAATTATATTGAGACCATTCATAAGTAAATCCCTACTATTACATGTAAATATGTTAAGGAGCAACAATTTTTTAAAAAGCATTATATAGTCCTACTCAGATTATCTTATAAGAATTATGTTATTCATTATTCTATTTATTATTTTAAAATTATTTTATTTTTAGTTCATCTTAATGTGCTCTGATTTCCTTGAAGGTCAGACTGGTCTCCTAAAAAAAAGAAAAATTCAGGTCTTCATATCGATACTTCTAAGAGTGCGACTCCATTTTAATAACAGCCCATGTGAATATAAAATGAGTGTGCATAAGCTTCTCCCACAGCAGAGTTTTGACATTAAGAAAATTAAAATATGCCCTAATCATAGAATGTTTTAACTGTTGTCTGACATTTTAAAGGATTTTCTCATGAATTTCAGAATAGATTATACTCCTGCCTGGCTTCTTGGGTATAAAAAATAATCTTCTAAGTGATTTAAACTTTATTTCTAATTTATAACAGAAGAACTGTGTGTGTGTGTGTGTGTGCATGTGTGAGAGAAAGAGACAGAAAGAACGAGGCTGAGAGATGAGAGAGAGAATGAGAGAGGAGTAAATTCTTCTTTGTCTTTTTGTCTCTTTGCCTCATAGGAAGTTAAGGATTTTTTCTATTATTAAATCGTATGCAGCTTGTTATTACAATTAACTTCAGTCCTACAGGGATATAATAGATTTATTTTAACAGGAATATACTTAGCTCTTTACAAAGGCTCCAAGGAGAAGCAATTCTTAATTTAAAAAAGCTCCTGAATAATACTAGATATTTAATTATTATTAGGGGATTCATTTTTATGGTGAGAGGAATTCAAATTTAAAGTATTTCTATCATCCCAATGCTAAGTAAATTGAGGCTCCTATATGCTATATATATATGTTTGATATAACTGAATCTATAAGTAAATTGAGGCTCCTATATGCTATATATATATATGTTTGATATAACTGAATCTATTTATTATATTAAAGTAGTAATGCTATTCTCTTGACAGATAAAAGCTTTTGTTTTAATATGAGCCTTTAGATTTTTCTACCATATATCTATATATATATACTTTATTTTACCAGTGGGTCAGATCTACCTTTGTATAGTTTTTAGAGCACTTTCTTGCTAAACTCTGATATTCCAGCTGCACAAACTACTTAGAAGTTACAACACTGTCACCTCTCCTTTGTGTTTCTTTTTTTACATATATCACAATATTTTGTGCATAAAAATATGTATATCTCCTCTCTATATATAACATAACCATGAGAATTTTGTTTTTGTCAATTGACATGTAATAGAAAGGAGAAAGATTCTGCTTTCACATAGTAAAAAAACTTGAAAGCAAGAGAAGGCATGAAAAATTATGATAATATAATAAATGATAAAAATGCATATTATTAATATTCCAGTAAGTACTATATGCTTCAGAGAAATTTAAAAGTATAATTATAGGCAACACTGGTAACAATAGGGGGAATTTTGTGGCAAAAAAGTGAGCACTAAGTAAGGCTGAAAAAGCATAAGAGAACATTCATGATAAGACAAAGAAATAGAGCAACAAGTCCAAAGTTCCTAATGGGACGTTTATCTCTCTAGTCTTTGTAAAAAAAAATGTAGTGAGTGATGTGAGCAGAATAAATAGTGAGTCTGTTGTGAACATCATAGGCATTATTGTATGGACTTTACATTGATAATATTTTTAGAGATATGAGTTTAAGAACTTAGTCTACTATGTATTATTTCTGTACCCTTTTAGTGATAGCAAAGATAGGTATGCATTCACCATCACTTATCACTTAATCACTTAATCACTTAATCCCCGTTATTCATCGATTTATTCGAGCGGGTGCCAGTAACGTCTCCATTCATCCCGGTTGCGTGCTAGCGTAGCCCAATGGTATCTGTTCGTTTTAGGAACATGTAGAGCCTCAAACCGATCATTTAGGGTCTTGATGAAGAAGTCTGACCATCTTATAGGTGGGCGTCCACGTGATCTTTTGATGTCTCGTGGAATCCAATCAGTAATGGCTCTAGTCCAGCGGTTGTCTGTAAACCTCATTACGTGTCCAGCCCATCTGATTTTTGATGTCTTGGCAAATGAGACAGCGTCCCTGATTTTTGAGCGTTGACGAAGATCAGAACTCCGGATTCTATCTCTCATTTGAGTGAATCGTGATATTCCAAGCATAGTTCTTTCGATTCCTCTTTGAGGAATGTTATGCATTCACCATAACAATATAAAATTAATCAACAGATTTAACTAGACAGGCTAATTTTATTATAGTCTCTTGGTAGACCTGGATATATTAAGAGACTAGATACTCCTTCTATATATACTTTTTTTGATTGGCTAGCTTATGAATTTCTTAGATTTAAATTTATATTTATACAGACATTGTCATATGTATAGATGTTTGTTGTTGATAAACAAGTGTGTATATTATCAAAACACAACAGACATAAGTTTTCATTAAATATCCCTAGACAACTTTTGTCATATCGTACACAACAAATCAGAGAAAACTATGCCTTTTTTTAATAGTTAAAAAGAAATCCTTTCTGATTTTTTTCAAAGCAAAAACTTTAGGGAACAAAAACCTTTGGTAAGCTTTCAACAACATTGTAATATTAATATGATTTCCCTGAGTTCTCTGATCATTTTTACCCATTTAACATTTTTATTTAACTACGGACTTTAAACTATATGAAAGCCAGCACAATAATTATCATCTGAGGCAATAATCTTTTACTGTAGCCAAATTGAAAGTAATTTGTTGAGACTGAAGCTGTCATAATACTGGACAACTTTCTTATCAACACACCATTCCTTTAATAGGACTCAAATCATAAAAGAATGAAAACAAATAAGTGAGTTTTATCAGTTCTTTTTTCAAGATGTTATTCTATTATTTTAATTTAGGGAAGATTTCGAAAAAAGAAAATAAATAGAATTCTGTATCTGAAAGAAGCAATTAGATCCTCAATTTGCCTACAATGCCTTTTTTGTAATGGTAGCAATCCCAAATTTGATTCATAGCATGAACGTGTACTCCTGATTTGGCAGAAGTACACATTCTGTCAAAGTTCCTAAGATTAAGATATTTACAAAAAACACACAAACTGTGAAGTATTACTCATTTTTTGACTCAATTTTAAAGAAAAGTTAGTAATGTCTCTGTGTTCTCCTAGAGAAGAAATAACTGAAAGTCATTATGTCATTGAATAAAAGACTGAAAGACTTCTTACTCAATAAAATGGATTTTATTTATGACCAACGACTGTTCCTCATGTAGCTCAAGTACCAATGGAAGATGTTTTGATGATATAATTTGGTAGAATACCACATGATATATTAGCAGCACTGACTCATACAAAAGTAATATAGTATAGTTGATCCTATAATAGGTGCTTTTATTAAGCATTTTAGTGACTTTTAAATTATATTTTTCCCACAAATATTTCACAATCACAAAAGAATGCAATGTTAAACAAAATATAAAATAATTCTGAATCACCCAAATCCATTTTTACAAAAGAAAATCTATTGTTATGAAGTAGGGTTAAGATGGCTCAGAAAGAAAAGTCAGAGAAAAAGTGCTATGAAGGATGATATCGGATGAAGGATTCCCAATGAAAAGCACAGAAAAGAAAGCAGAAGTTAAAAAAAAAGAGAGAGAAACAAAACAATTAAGCAGAGTGTTGATTCCTATTCCTTTTGAAAATATAAGAATTATATGTTGTTTTTATTTTACGTATATTATCTAAATGTTTTGCTTATTTAAAGGTATTGTACAATTCATACTGAACACAACATTTTATTCTACACAAATTCAAACCAGAAAATCTATTTCAGCAGGTCCTAATGAGATATCAAACACCTCGTAAAAATGTTTTATATTAATTAATTAAAGAAAAGCACAATCCTGATTTTTGTTTATAAAAATATATAAAAATAGTCAACATAAAATCAGGAAAAATAACATAATTACAGAAAATAATATTTACATACACATATATATTTATAATGTGAAACTTAAAGCTTGATAATCATTAACTCCAAATTTCTATTTCAAAATGACAATGGTTATTGATGGCTATTTCTGAAGAGCTTTCCAAAATAGTTGCAAGTTATGGTACACTCTTCTCCCTTTCTACTTCTTTCTGATGGTTTAACTCTTGATCATCTATCTTAGTCAGTTAACACATTTTTAGAGAAAAAAAGCATTTATTGAAATTTTGTATTTTTCACATCAATACATCAAGAAATTAAAAGAAGAGTTATATTGGGATTATCTCTAAAAGTCATTTATTATTTATTTATTTAGTTATTTATTATTATTTTTTGCTTTTTGAGTCACACCTGGTGATGCACAGGGGTTACTCCTGGCTCTGCACTCAGAAATCAACCCTGGGGACTATATGGGATGCTAGGGATCAAATCCGGGTTGGCCGCATGCAAGGCAAACGCCCTACCCGCTGTGCTATTGCTCCAGCCCCAAAGTCATTTATTTGATAGCACAGCGGTAGGGCATTTGCCTTTCACAAGGCCTACCTGGCCAAGCCGGGTTTGATTCCTCTGCCTCTCTTGGAGAGCAAAGCAAGCTACCGAAAGTATCTCACCCGCATGGCAAAGCCTGGCAAGCTCCCCGTGACATATTCAATATGCCAAACACAGTAACAACAAGTCTCACAATGGAGATGTTACTGGGCCTGCTTGAGCAAATCAATGGACAATGGGATGATAGTGCTACATCTACTTTCAAGTTTGTATTTCCTTATTTAAACCTATAGAAAATGAAAAGGTTTTCAAAGAAGCAAGCATTTATTTATTCATTTTTGGTGAACATTCAAATGTAAGGGAATAATAGCATCTTCATGAAAATAAAATGAACATAATCAAATAATTAACATAAGTTTTATTAGTTTTAAAATTCTAATTAATATAATTTTCATACATATTTTACTATATTTGTTTTGGGGCCACACTCACCAGTGTTCAGGGATTACTCTTTGCTCTACAGTCAGAGATAACTCCTTGCAGTGCTTTAGGGAAAGTGTGGGGTGTCAGAGGCAGAACCTGGATTGACTGTGTGCAAAGCAAGTTCCCTACCCACTGTATTATCACTCTGACCTTTCCAAAAAGTATTATTATTTTTAAAAGCTACTATCTATATCTCATTTTAGTAGAGTATATCTTTTATCTTAAACATGGATTGACATATCTGAATCCTAAGAAGGAGCATGTAAATCATAAATCAGATTCTATGACGGGGCAGTATTTAGGTGGGCTGTAAAGAAGATGAGTTAGAACTAATTAGAAATTAGTTTTAATAATCTAGCCTTGAAGAAATAAGAAAAATGGATTCTCTCTTTTTCTTCTATTTGTTAAGTTGAACAATTGGATGCTATTTATAATTACTGACTATGTAAATTTTGAGGCTTGAGTTCATTTGGGCAATATGGTGGATGCCATCATGTGATAAATAGATGAGTAAGTCACATTTCATGAGGCTCCACCAAGATCTGGTGAGGTGTTTGCATGTACATCTTACAGGGGTCACCACAGATCACCCACTCATGTACTATGCTGAATTTGAGGAGACATATTTACTCATTTAATATGAGTAAACACCAGTCCTGCCTCTATGCATTTGTATTTTTTCACAAAGTAACAATTTCTTAATACTGTGTAAAATATTAAATTCACCAAAAGCAGTGGTACAAAAAGTTGCTTTTCCTGTTTTGACCTCCCCTTAATGTAGACAAAGAACGGTCACGGTCCTCCCATTGTTCATCAATTTGCTCGAGCAGGCCCAGTAACGTCTCCATTGGAGACTTTTGTTGTTACTGTGTTTGGCATATCGAATATGTCACGGGAGCTTGCCAGGCTCTGCCGTGCGGGCGAGATACTCTCGGTAGCTTGCTGAGCTCTCCAAGAGGGGCGGAGCAATCAAACTTGGGTCGGCCATGTTGGCCGCTTGTAAGGCAAATGCCCTACCGCTGTGCTATTGCTCCAGCCCAGACAAAAGACAAAGAATAAGTATAAGAAATAGAAAAACATGAAAAAAATCCATAATTCATTTTAGTCATATACATCTCAACTTTGCTGGTCAAAAACATATATTAAAAATAACTATTTATTAGCATAAAATGTAATTATGATACATGACACCTAAAACGGGATCAAGTTGAAATTGATTTTCTATCTTTATGATACAGTTAGGAGTAGGGGTGAAAAAGAGTAAAAACAAAATGTGAAAATATTCAATTGGTTGAAATAACCCTGTAAAGTAAACTATAAAGATTTATGAAGAGATGATTCATTAAGTACTAAATATTTTTATCTACTCATCCCAATTGCAAGATGCTAATAATTTGTTGGTAACTAGTACAAATTGCATGTTAATATATTATACATGGTCTTAAGTCTCTTGAATTCGTTTTTGGTAAAAATGAACTGACTTAAAAGAAAATATGTTATTGCAAAGAAAAATGCAGTTTAAAAAACCTTTACCTGCTTATTGAGAAGAAACACAATTGCTTAGTAAGAGGACTAGAGGGTTACCACTTAGACCTCTTGTGACAGTCAAATCCTTCAGCTCTTGAAAGATTGTGACTGTTTTGTACATTTCTCTCACATGGTCACTGCAGACACAATAGCAAATTCTAGCTCTAAAAACCAAAGGAAGTAACACCTTTGAATGTTTTTTTCCTTTTATTCCTGCTGTACATTAAGTTATGTAGACCATTGGGAAGAAGAAGAAATATACAGGTCCGACATGCAGCATATACTGCTCTGTCAGTAGATTGGTATGAAGTAAATCTATCTCACAGAAGTCTGAAAGATACCTACCAAGTCAAATCCATATAAATCAGTCTAAATTCTTTAGGAAAGTGAATTATCCAGAATGTGTTAAGGATTTTTTTTTCAAGAATACTAAGAGTTGAAAGATAACAGTAGGATTTTTATTAAAAAAGAAATAATTATTCTAAATAATTTAATTGTCAATTGACTAAGATTCACTCAATATGGGGTTATTCTAATCAGTTTGTATGTAGGAGCTGGAGATATAGGTCAGGAAGTAAGGTGCTTGTCTTGCACACATGGCAGAGCCATGTGTGATCCTCGACACCTCAAATAGTCCTGTAAATTCTGCCAGGAGTGGAGAAGGAATAGAGCCAGGACAAAACCCTGAGCATAGACAGGTTTGGCCTCCAACCTAATCCCACTGAACTTCCCAAAAAGTGTGTGTGTGTGCAAGTGTGTGTGTGTGTGTGTGTGAGTCTGTGGGTTTGTGTCTGTATATCAGTGTGTCTGTGTGAAAATTACAGAGAAAGAAGAAAGACATTTAAGTACAGGATAATCACTGATATCAGCAACATATAGCTGTCCAAATGAAATCAACAACAAATACTGCAATGGTATGATGCAATCAGTTCAGATTTCTTTTGGAATCACATCCCATGATGCTCAGGAGCTACTTCTGGCTCTACACTCAAGAATTACTCCTGGCACTGCTTGAGAGACCATTTGGGATGCCGAGAATCAAACTTGGGTCTGGCATAATGCAAGGCAAACATCTTACTCTGCTGTCAGCCTGGTTCCTTGTTGTTATATTTTATTTAATGAATTATTATTATTATTATTATTTTTACTTTGTGGCTAAACTCAGTATAGAACACACTCCTGGCTCTGCACTCAAGAATTACTACTGGCGGAAATTAGGGGAATAGCTATGGTACCTGAGGTAGAATCCTGAGATCTTGCAAGGCAAATATCCTACTCTCTATAGTATCACTCCAGCACCTAACTTTAGATTTCTAAAGTATTTAAGAATTAAGAAACTTCATACTGCCTTTAAAAATGTGCTTATATATTTTGCATTTCCCAAAAGCATAAGAAAATATATAAATATTCAATGCATCATCATCAAGGTTATGTTTTTCTGTTACCTATTTCATTTTGTATATGAATCTTACATGTTAAATTTTTATCATAGGCTAATTTATAATGTATTATTTTTAATATACATCCCTGATAATTAAAGGATGATCAAACTTCACATTTTGTAGTTAATAATAATAAAATAGATATAATGACAATAGTAATAAGATTTAAATGCATTTCTATTTAACCTTTCTACTTAGAATAAAAAAAATAACACACTGTAAAGTACTCAGGCATATTTTATACAACAATATGAAGAGTTGGCTGTGATAGGACAATCATTGGGGAGAAAAAAAAGGTTGAATTGCTTTTCAGAGTCCATTCGTATTCCAAAAGAAATTGTTTTCAGGGTAACCTTCAGGAAGCATGGCCTTAGTAATTTCTTCAGTCTTCTGTAACTTCCTTCTTCATGTAACAGAAGGAAACTTTACCTACAACAAATGATCTAAGTCAATTAGATGTTTTATGTTCTTATTTCAACCAAATGCCTCAATTCTCCTAACATCATATCCTTAGGTATCTCTTCTCTCACCTATTTCTGGTTGATGAATTCTTTCTTCTCTTTCTATTCTTTAATTTCAAATTTTCAGGATTGAATGTGTAAAGTAGTGCCAATGCTCTCATGAGAACTTAGTAAAGAGAAACTTATTACCGTCATAATCTCTGATAGCCTTAATAAGCCATAATCTCTGATATGAAGTCTCAAATTGTATTATATCCCATTGCTGTATAACATTGGATTGTTAAATCCTTCTATGCCTTCCATGTTCACACGTACTTTACTACAAGTGTAGAATTTTCAGGGACTCTAGTTTTGAGTTTGTTTATGTTATATGGATGCATTTATATGTCCATGCTCCTTCGCATAGTTTATTGCTTTATTTTGCATTATATGATGTGATATATATATATATATACATACACATATGAAAGGAAAAAATGTTTTCCCAACTCATCAGATATTTTACCAAAACAAAATTGGAAATTAGTTGAATGTCCATATTTCACCATGTGGTGACAGAGACATTTAAATTCACAGTAATGTACCTGATGTGCTCTTTCACCCATTTAAATTCAATATGATGTGCTTAAACTTATAAATGGACTTACATATAGTCTCCTATAAAGTTTTATACTCAGATTTACCATTATTTCAAAAATCATCTCTAAATATTTAATAATTAAATCTCATATTACAATAAATTTTAAAAGTCTGATGAATACCATAGACTTTTCCATTGAGATATTAATCATTTCTCTCTAGATTTTTGCATAAAATATCTATGTTGATTTTCTATAATGTCTAACAAATTATCACATCAGTGACTTAAAAACTACTCATTTCTTATTTTATAATTCTGTAGGTTAGTTGTCAGGATACCATGCACCTAGGTTTTCTGCTCAGAATTTCAAGAGGTTGACACCAATGTCATCCAAGTTGCTCTCATTAGTGTTCAGGGACCTTTTCAAAGCTCACAGGCTGTTTTCAGCAATTTTTTTCTTGAAGCAATGTGATGGAAGTTCTGTTTTCTTGTTAGCTGTCAGATAAGGGTCATTCTCAGAACTACCCACTGGTTGTCTGCCACATGGCTTTCGCCTCAACATAGTAATTTGCTCATTTAGGCTCTTCAGAAGACTATTTGACCCAGTTTATATTTCTCAGATTTCCTTAGCCTTTTGACCCCTAGGCCCTCTTTTAAAAAGATCTCACCTAATTAATATCCTACCAGAGAAATTCAAAGGAAACTGTGTCTACATCAGGGCAAGTAATTGTGAAAACCATCTTAAAATCTTGCCTGTAGCACGTCCATCTTATTAAGGCTATTTAAGACATTTTTCCCACTTCTTCCAGAGTTTTCTGAGAAACTTAACGTTTGAGGAGCAAAGGAAAATTGGCAGCCATCTAAAAATATGTTCTAGAGGGGATGGAATTTAAAGGTCAAAAAAACTATTTTAATGGTGACAAAATTGTTTCTATTTTAAAAAAACTTTGATTTTCTTTTTTTATATTTAAATCATGTTTATTTAAAGTTTTCTTAACATTACACACATTCGTGTGGGAGTAAAAAACATAGTAAACAACAATTTTACTTCTTCCCATCTCCTTTCCTAACCACATAGACAGTTCTAGTGAATGCTAGAGATTTCAGTTGTAACTAGTAAAATATTTCAAATGTTGCCATCATCCCAAGAAGTAGAGAAAACTTCCACTCCATCCACAAACCAAACTTCAAGGTACATGTAAATACAATTTAGTTATAATTTTCTTTCATATAATCTCAGAAAACCCCAAATAAATTAATAAATATTGATTAGGGAGAAAAAAAGGAAATTAAAATACCTAACAAGTCTAAAATATTTAAATGCATATATCTCAAATCTCTCAATCAGGTCAGAAATCATTTTAAAAATACATGAACACAATTATAAAGAGAATGAATGGAATGTTTAAGCTTAGGATAACCAAAAAAAGTCCCGTGTAATTTGCTTTTAAATATAATCATTTACTCAAATAAATTGTAATGAGGAATAGTGATGACAGAAAACAGTTGAAGCTTGCAGGTGACATTTCTAGAAGCTCATGAAAACAAGACAATCCCATATTCAAATGCAAAAATGAAAAACTTTTTTAACAGGGTTAAAAGTACTCTGGTCATCCTTCGTTCATTTGGTAGTGCAAGGTATTAACTCTTCTCAATTTCCAGATCACCAAGTTAGTCCACAGGAGGGGCTGAAGTATCTTGTCCGTTGTGCAGACTGGCTGGTTCTGGAGGATCTTGTCTGTTCTGCGGACTGGTTGGTTCCCCAGTGAGGTTGGATCCTCTTAGATTAGGAGGTCTCAGGAGTAACAGGATGACTGCAACGACGATCCAGGCCATCAAGATCATGTTGATACTGATGCCATTGTCAGCAAAACGGCCTGGGAGTTCCTGAGACGTTCTGTGTCTGTGCAGTAGGACTGGGACTGCGTCACAGACTGATCAGCCTTCTCATTGCATGTTCGTGAAAGCAAACACATTCACAGAAATCGAATCTGCCTTCTAACATGATTACCCAGCCTGAGGGAACTTGACTTCTTAGATTCAGACAGAACACCTGAGCGACGGGAGCGGGAGGAAATGCAGGCCTGGGAACCAGGGGGGGGGCGGGCTTCTCCGGATGTTGCAGCTACCACTGCTGGCCGTGGGCTTACTCTCCTCTCTGTTTTGGGTTCCATTGTCCACCCATTTGATTTTCTTTAGGCAAGAAGCTTGATTTTTGTAATTGCTGGGAAGTGATAGGTGGTACATGTCAAATATAATGTAATTATAAATGACTGGGTTTTACCATAAGGCCCAAAATGAGAGAGTGGACGCACGCGCGCGCGTGCGCGCGCGCGCGCGCGCGCGCGCGAGAAAGAGAGAGAGAGAGAGAGAGAGAGAGAGTAGAAAAGTGCCTGCCATAGAGCCTAGAGGCGGTGGGGCAGGATGTGATAGGAAGGAGTCCGGAGGGAAACTGGGACTGTTGGTGGTGGGAAAATACACTAATGAATGGAAAGGTGTTGGAACATTGCACTGTAGCACTGTTGTGCCATTGTTCATGGATTTCCTCAAGCAGGTACCAGTAACGTCTCCACTGTGAGACTTGTTCTTACTGTTTTTGGCATATTCAATAGGTCATGGGGAGCTTGCCAGGCTTTGCCCTGTGGGCGCCATACTCTCAGGTAGCTTGCTGGACTCTCCAAGAGGGATGGAGGATTGGAACCCAGGTCGACCACGTGCAAGGCAAACGCCCTACGCGCTGTGCTATCACTCCATTAGATAACTGAAATCCAATCATAAACAACTTTGTAAAGGCTATTTCACTGTGACTCCATTAAAAAAAAAACCTCAAAATAAAGACTTGATTTTAGAAATCATATTTCCAACTTCATTGATGTTACCTCAATTCAAGATTAACAGAGATAATAGATCTTCTGTCATGGATAGTATCAAAATAACCATTATGACTGAGGGGTCTAGTACTTACACCTATTTGATCTTACATGACTCTTCCCAGATTTGGGGAGGAAATCTTTTTAAAAAGCCACACGTTGGATGACTCCATATAAAGGAAGTTGAAATCAAAGAAGTGATAATCTAATTTAAAAACAAAAGTTAAAGAAAGATGAATGAATCTATTTTTTCTTACCTGACTGGATTAGACAAATTATTTTTGAAATGAAAGAAATTGCTACATATCAAGGAGTAAAATCCACCTACATTATACAGATAAAAGCCCAAGTATGTTAACAATGTAGGAATGTGAAAAATACTTGCCAACAAATAAAATATTTTTAAATAATAATGTGATTAATAACACACCTTGTAGAAGTAAGTAATAATGCTTAGCTATAAAACAAAGGGAAATTAATGAAAAGATAAAGAGTCATGATAAAAATGAAGGAATTGAGGTAGGAAAACCAGGAATTATAGGCATAGACATAAAGGTTCAGAGAGGTGGGAGTTATTTGGACAAATAGTTAAATAGAATTTGGCTCCCATGTTTAATATTTTTATGAAAAATTTCCCAGAGATATTTTCTATAAAGCACGTTCCACTTAATCACACTTAAAGATCTTTTTGAAAGGTTTAAATGTTAGAGGCTTTCAAGTATTTCTTATTAATATGTACCAGTGGGAGATATTATCTTATCAATAAACATGTTAATTGGATTCTGTTGACAGTTGTGAGAAAAAGTCATATAATAGGGGTCACAATATCAAAAGACTACAGTGTCCACATTGCTCATGTAAATGAGAGAATTTGTCTAAATACAAGTACAATACAAAAGAGGCAGGCATCACCCTCTGAACTGGACAGCACCTAATCTTTCTAGAGGCACCACTACTAGTTTGGTCCTCAACAATTATCTCCCTGTGGAAAGGCAGATTAAATTACCTCAAAGTGTTTAATTACATCTAAGCAAAACTGTAAATCTAGATTTCAGTATTAAAATGTCTGTTGTCATTGTGCTTGTTTGTTTCTACCATGCAAGCATCAGAACAACCATTTTAAGGTCTGTATAAGAGTTAAAGAGTTTATTTATTTATCACAATAGAATATGATTTCATTCTCAAGTTGGTGAGGAAGATAGACAAGTTTGAATAAAGAAAGACAAAGGGGAAGAAATCTGAGAGAAATAGAGATATATTGACAATGAGAAAGGAGAGCACCAGAAATAAACTTGACAGACACTAAAGTATATATCAAATGTTGCACCTGTTAAGAAAAGAATTAAGTTTATTACAGCATTTCTCTTGACCCAAGCTTTCTATACCAACCTGCCAATGGATCACATTGCAGTTATGTCAGGTAGATGACAGTAAAATCTATTTGATCTCAGATCAAATCTAAACACAGTATCTGTTGTAGTGCTTTAAACAACTATTGCTCCCCTGAAAAGAACAAAACTGAAGACAATTGATTCACCAAAAATGCTTAAATACTTATGCCAATTCATTCATATGTATGATTGTGTGTGTCTACATGTATATGTGCTCATGGTCCTTCTTAATTCTCTTAGAAAAACTGATCTTTTACTCATACATATTAAATATTGTAAATATGTCTCACATTTGTTACTTTGAACTCATATATGTTACTTTGAAGACAAAGTAACTAATGAACATTTTTAATTGAAGTCCATTTTAGTAGCCATAGTGAAAAATAAAATTTGTTCAGCCTCTTGTTTCTAATTATAAAAGCAATTGTTTGTCTGAAAAAAATAACTAAATTTGAAGTGTTTCTTATTTGTTTTATCTACAAACAAGCAAGACGGAGTATAAATTTTGACTCAATTTGGCTGATAATAAAACATGCAGTTGAATAAGTAAATTCTATTTGGAAATAGTGAAATTTGCACCATGAAACTTTATTTCAAAGAAAGGGATTTTCTTTTCATTATATGGTGAACTTTCCTTCTAGCCTGGTTCTTTGAAAATGTACAATTTAGAAAGTTTCATTCATGTCAAAGATTAGTTCTTGCCTCAGTCTAGTAAGTCATCTTGTTCTCTATAGCACATTTATTACTTCTAACAACTCAGATGGTGTTGAAATCCCACTTAAACATTTTCTTGTCACACGTTAAATCAGTTATGCATCTCATTGACAAGAAAACTCCCTATTATTAACATACTTGCAAAGGTAATATTAATTTGATAATTTATGTATAGAAGGGGCATGATGAATGCTCTAAAACAGTTATTAGCATGTCGTTTTATGAGATCGGGGCATTTATTTAAAAGAAAATGATGGTGGAAGTAATATACAAATATTATAATTATAAAAAGAATAAAAAGTCTCTCTAAGGAAAAGTAAATTACTTTCATAAGTGTTTTTGATATGAGTGGTTTTCAAAATGTGGATACAGACAGTGAAGAGGAGAAAGGCTATGGAGAAAGTGCCAAGTCAGTTAGAAAATGACTAATAGGAATTAAAAACTTGTTGAGAAACTGCATTCATTTTTCTGTCCAGTAATTCTCTTTTGTAACTGTAAGCTGTGGTATTTCTTGGTATGGAAGATGATATGTTAAAGGACATATCAAGCATATTATATAGGATAACAAAGCTAATAACAGCTTGCTAAACATCTGGCTGTGAGAGTCTACCTGCTTTCCTTTGGCACCCTATGTAAACAATGTGAAAAAATATATAGACAAATACAATAATTGTTCTCAACTATTTTGTACCCTTCTTCCAAGAATAGAAGATCACTGCTTTAGTCTCCATTTCTGCAAAGCAAAACTGTTTTTTGTGGACATAATATCAAAGAATATTATTATTATGAATAAATTATTATAAATAAATATTATTTAAATTTCCAGTTGCACCAAACAAATGTCTTCTTTCAATTTTGTCACTAATTTTATTTTGCTTTGTATAATTTTTCTTTTTCTTTCTTTTTTTTTTTTAGATTTTGGTTTTTAGGACAAGTTATGCTTAAGGCTTTATACTGGCTCTAAGCTCAGGGAAACCATATTAGGGTGCCAGAGATCAAATATGAGCCAACTATTACAAGTTATAAAATATCTCAGCCACTAGGTCACTTTTAATTTCTTTGACTTTATAGTCCATCTGATCTCAGGCATTTGCAGTATGTTGCTGACATTCTGTTTTATTTCCTATCCACTATTTAATATATTTGAATGCAATCTTGTCATTCTAAAATAAAAATAATGAAGACATATAGGTGGAAAATATGATCAGCTAGAGGGAGTTCACCTAGCACATTGCTATAATGAACAAAATTAGCTACTCCCAAAACATAATTAAATACCAAGTCATGAGTACCAGTATAAAATGTTGCTGATTCCAGGTGATAACCCTATATCCCACCAATCCCCCCCACATCACCACCAGTAAAGAAAACCTGCTTAGATTTATAGCAAGTGAAGCAAAAGTGATATAGAAAAAGAGAAGTTCTGAGAAGAAGAATTGTAGGAACTCTAATGGCTTGAGAACAGACTTCAACTGCAATATTCTAAAGTATTGGGGAAAGTATGGAACACCTAGATTTCTCCCAAACCCAATTATTCAACTCAGATTGAAAAGAAGTAACTGAAAACAGGAAGCTTGACAATGTTGGACATTATCTCTATTTCCTCTTGCGACTTTTTGGAGGCCAGCTTTCTGAGGTGACCTCGTCCAATCCAACAGCACAGCAAGATGGTTGATGGACGCCTATATAGCCAAGATAACTGGTTCAGCCCCTTTCAATCTACTCATCTGCTAAGGGATAGTAATGCCTCCAATACATTTCCAGGTAACAAGAATTGAAAGCCACCTTTGGGAAAACTTAAATCTAGATGTCAAGTACAGGACAGAGTTGTCAGTTGCCGTTTAAGTCTGAGTAAACTTAGAGTTTACATATACTCCTTCAGACCTATGTGAACACAAAGTAGGTGGAGGATTTTCAGGGTAGGATTATAAATAGCCCCTCTGTTCTTCCCAGACCAGTTATTGCACTGTTGGATTTGTATTTTAAAGCCTTCCCACCTGGCTTATTTCCACCCACCAAAGGTACATAGGGCGTGCTCTTTAGTCTATGCGCCTGTTTGTTAGACTTCAACTTTAAATTCACTGCAAGACACCAGTAATTCTAAGTAATATCCTAGAACCCTTGATCCTGGCAATGTAGCTGCTTCACAGTACTTGCAATAAAAAAAAAATTATAAGTGGGACGGGCACAGAGGCCCAGCTCTGGGCAACAAAGCTGAACGGCTCCAATACCAACAGGTACAGCCCGCCCCCAAGGGCTGGGTCCCTCTCTGGGCACGCGCAGCTAGAACCAGCCCCTAGAAAGCCGGTTTTCAACCCCTGATCTGCGTGGGACGGGCACAGAGGCCCAGCTCTGGGCAACAAAGCTGAACGGCTCCAATTCCAAACAGGAGACGTTCCCAACTCCTCGCCACATGCCAGGGACTCTTTCTGGAGCCGTGGCCGCGTCAGCGGCCGCGAAATATTTTCCACTACGTATGCCATAGGAACCATAAGCTACCCTCTTAGATGGAAACTTCTCTATTTTAGCTTAGCCACTAGAAACACAGTAGCCAATAACTCATAAACCTATCTTAACTCACACTGCATATCAAGCAGAATAGTAACAGTGAATGTGAGGGACTAAACCACACCTCTCACAATGGTAAAACAACGCAAAAGCCCACCAAACATTCATATTGAAGAGTCTAGCCCAGATGACACCAACAGTACTGTAGTGTTAGACAACCTCTCTGACAAGGAATTCAGAAGGGAGCTACTTAGGATGCTTAGGGAATTAAAAGAAACAATGGAAACCAATGCCAATAGAAGACAAGAGGATCTGAAGGCAGAAATGAGGAAAATGCAATCAGAAATGTCAGACCTGAAAAATCTCGTAGGCGAATTGAAAAGCTCAGTGGAAGGCCTCAGCAGCAGAGTAACAGCTGCTGAGAACAGAATCAGTGAGTTCGAGGATGAAATTCAGAGACTCTCCAGAAAAGAGCAGAAAATGGAAAAGACACTCACAATTCGGGAACAGATGGCAAGAGAAGATCGTGATGAAGCCAAGAGAGGTAACATAAGAATTATTGGAGTCCAGAGGGACAGGAAGAAAACCTCAATGAAGAAGAAACTGTCAAAGACATCATTGCTACAACGTTTCCAGAGCTGAAGAAAACTTGTGACCACATTCAGGAGGCCCGAAGGGTACCAGCTAGAAGAAATCCGAATAAAAATACCCCAAGACACATTCTGATCAAAATGACCAAAACCTTAGACAGAGACAAAATTCTGAAAGCAGCAAGGTCGAAGAAAGAAATCTCTTACAAAGGAGCATCCTTAAAATTCACAGCTGATTTTTCTGATGAAACCCTCATGGCCCGAAAACAGTGGTGGGACATAGTAAAAAACTCAATGAAATAAATGCCTCCGCAAAAATAATTTTCCCAGCAAGACTCTCATTCATAATAGAAGGAACAACACACAGTTTCGCAGACAAACAACAGCTCAGGAACTTCATAGACTCAAAACCATGGTTACAAGAACAACTAAATGGGCTACTTTAAGGCAAGAAAGGCCCCTCAAATACACCAAATTTTAACAGAACAATGGGACAAAATCCCATAACAATAATCTCTCTCAATGTCAATGGGCTAAACGCACCAATTAAAAGACATAGAGTGGCAGGATGGATTAGAAAATTGAACCCAACATTCTGCTGCCTGCAAGAAACGCATCTCAATAGTCAAAGCAAACACAGACTCAGAGTCAAAGACTGGAAAACAATCCTACAGGCAAACAGCTCCCATAAAAAAGCTGGGGTAGCCATCCTTATAACAGACCACATCGATTTCAGAGTGAGGAAGGTCATAAGAGACAGTGAAGGCCATTTCTTATTGATCAAAGGATCTGTACAACAGGAAGAACTTACAATAATAAATGTATATGCACCTAATGAGAGACCAGCAAAGTACTTAAAACAACTACTCATAGATTTGGAAAAAGACATCAATAGCAACACAATACTAGTGGGAGACTTCAACACTGCTTTGTCACCTCTTGATAGATCAACCAGACTCAAGCTTAGCAAGGACATACTTCATTTGAGGGAAACAATGGAAGAAAGGGACTAAATCAAACACCTGGAAATTAAACAGTGCACTATTGAACAACGAGTGGATTAGACAGGAAATCAAAGAGGAAATCAAAAGATTCCTAGAAACGAATGAAAATGAGAACACGAGTTACCAAAACTTACGGGACACAGCAAAGGCTGTGTTAAGAGGAAAGTTTATAGCTCTACAAGCATTCCTCAGGAAGGAGGAGCGAGCACACATAAGTAACCTAACCTCACAGCTTAAGAGCTTGGAGAAGGACCAAAAAAAGGAGCACAACCCGAACAGGAGAAAGGAAATAATAAAACTCAGAGCAGAGATTAACAAGATGGAAACCCAAAAAACAATCCGAAAGATCAATGAAACCAAGAGCTGGTTCTTTGAGAAAATTAACAAAATCGATAAGCCTCTAGCAAAACTCACAAAGAAAGGGAGAGAGAAAACCCTAATAAACCGAATCAAAAATGAAAAGGGGGTCATTACAACAGAAACCACAGAAATTCAGAGGATCCTCAGGGAGTACTTTGAGAAGCTTTATGCCACAGAACATCAAAACCTCGAGGAAATGGATAAATTCCTAGACTCCTACAGACTCCCAAGGCTGAACCAAGAAGACCTGGAATACCTGAACATACCTATCACCATCAAGGAAATTGAAATGGTAATAAAAAGTCTCCCCAAGCACAAAAGTCATGGCCCGGATAGATTCACTAGTGAATTCTTCCAAATCTTTAAAGAGGACTTAATCCCAATGCTCTTTAAGCTTTTCCACGAAATTGAAATATCAAAAACACTTCCGAACAGTTTCTACGAAGCAAATATCACACTGATACCAAAAGCAGACAGAGATACCACAAAGAAAGAGAATTACAGGCCGATATCCCTGATGAACACAGATGCAAAGATCCTCAACAAACTACTAGCAAATAGAATCCAACTACTCATCAAAAAGATCATACACCATGACCAAGTAGGATTCATCCCAGGGATGCAAGGATGGTTCAACATTCGGAAATCAATCAACATAATCCACCATATCAACAAAAGAAAAGATAAAAAGCATATGATCATATCAATAGATGCAGAGAAAGCATTTGATAAGATCCAGCACCCCTTTATGATGAAAACCCTAGCCAAAATGGGTATAGAGGGGACCTTTCTCAACATAATTAAAACCATCTACCACAAGCCTACAGCAAGCATCATCCTCAATGGGGAAAAACTGAGAGCCTTCCCTCTAAGATCAGGGACGAGACAGGGATGCCCACTCTCTCCACTGCTGTTCAGTATAGTACTGGAAGTACTTGCAATAGCAATTAGGCAGGAAAAAGATATTAAGGGCATTCAGGTAGGAAAGGAAGAAATCAAGCTCTCACTATTCGCAGATGATATGATACTCTACTTAGAGAACCCAATAACTTCCACCAAAAAACTCCTAGAAACAATAGACTTGTATAGTAAAGTTGCAGGTTATAAAATCAATACCCAAAAGTCCATGGCTTTCCTATACGCAAATAGTGAGATAGAAGAAATCAACATGAAAAAAACAATCCCGTTCACAATTGTGCCCCAGAAAATCAAGTACCTAGGAATCAGCTTAACTAAGGAAGTAAAGGACCTGTACAAAGAAAACTACAAAACGCTACTTCAGGAAATAAAAGAGGACATGAGGAAATGGAAAGATATCCCCTGCTCATGGGTCGGGAGACTTAACATTGTCAAAATGGCAATACTACCGAAAGCATTGTATAAATTCAATGCAATCCCTATAAGGATACCCATGACATTCTTCAAAGAAATGGAGCAAACACTCCTGAAATTTATATGGAACAATAAGCCCCCACGAATAGCTAAAGCAATTCTTGGGAAAAAGAAAATGGGAGGAATCAACCTCCTGAACTTCAAACTGTACTACAAAGCGGTAATAATTAAAACAGCATGGTACTGGAACAAAGGCAGAACTGCAGACCAATGGAACAGGGTTGAATACACTGACATCTCCCCTCAAACATATGCTCATCTAATCTTTGATAAAGGTGCAAGTAATGTGAAGTGGAGTAAGGAAAGCCTCTTTAATAAATTGTGTTGGCATCACTGGACGGCTACATGCAAAAAAATAGGCTCAGAACTCTGCCTAACACCATGTACAAAAGTAAGATCAAAATGGATTAAAGACCTCAACATCAGACCAGAAACCATAAGGTACATTGAAGATAAAGTTGGCAAAACCCTCCATGACATTGAAGCTAATGGTATCTTCAAAGATGCCATGCCACTGGCCGAGCAAGTGAAAACAGAGATAGATAAATGGGACTATCTTAAACTAAGAAGCTTCTGCACCTCCAAAGAAACAGTGACCAAAATACAAAGACAGTCTACAGAATGGGAAAGGATATTCACCGAATACACATCTGACAAGGGGTTGATATCCAGGATATACAAAATACTGGTTAAAATCCACAAGAAGAAAACATCCAACCCCATCCAAAAATGGGGTGAGGAAATGAACAGAAACTTTCTCAAAGAAGAAATCCGAATGGCAAAAAAGCACATGAGAAAATGCTCTACATCATTAATCATCAGGGAGATGCAGATCAAAACCACAATGAGATACCATCTCACACCTCAGAGACTGGCCCACATTCAAAAGAACAAAAGCAACCGATGCTGGCGTGGATGTGGCGAGAAAGGGACACTCCTTCACTGTTGGTGGGAATGTCCACTGGTTCAGCCCTTCTGGACTACAGTATGGACGATTCTCAAAAAATTAGAAATTGAGCTCCCATTTGACCCAGCAATACCACTCCTGGGAATATATCCCAGAGAGGCAAAAATGTATAGTCGAAGTGACATCTGCACTTGTTTGTTCATTGCAGCACTCTTTACAATAGCCAGAAACTGGAAGAAACCTGTATGCCCAAGAACAGATGACTGGTTAAAGAAACTTTGGTACATCTACACAATGGAGTACTATGGAGCTGTTAGAAAAGATGAAGTCATGAAATTTACATACAAGTGGTACAATATGGAAAGTATCATGCTAAGCGAAATGAGTCAGAAAGAGAGGGATAGACATAGAAAGATTGCATTCATCTGGGGGATATAAAGTAACAAAGTATGAGATTAATACCCAAGAATAGCTGAGATCAGCACCAGGACGATTACTCCATAACTTAGAGGCCAGCGGGTATCCTAGAGGAAAGGGCAGTTCAGATAGAGAAGGGAGCACTAAATAAAGGATGTTTGGAGGATCCTCCCAGAAGGGTAGATGCATGTCGAAAGTAGACTATGGACTGAACATGTCTGCCACTCAATGCCTCTTTTGCAGACCACAACACCCAAAAGGAGAGAGAGAACACAGGGGATTGCCCTGCCACGGAGACAGGGGGATGGGGGGATGGGGGTGGGAGGGATATTATCCATGGTGGTGGAAAATGGGCACTGGTGATGGGATGGGTATCTGATCATTGTATAATTGAAACCCAAGCACAAAAAATTGTAAATCTACAACTGTAAAAAACAATAAAATAAAATAAAGGGAAAAAAATTACAGAGTTTCATGTAACCCCATAACTATAAACAGACTGGATTTTGGAAGTGTGAGTCCCTGAGCAAAGTTCAGGCCATCAAATACTTGGATTTTCACATAGTTATCACATAGCATCAGAATTACTGAAGAAAAAAAGGCACTAATCTCACTGGAGAATGGGAACAAAATCCCAGGTAGGTCTTCAGATACATCGGCAACCCAGGTTCAAACCTTGGCACCACATATTGTCCCTAGGGCCCCACTAGAAGTGACATTAGTAAGTCCTGACATAGCTGACTGTGGACCCCAAATGCAACAAAACAGGAAAAAAAAGAACAAAACAGAAAACTCGTTTTGTGTGTGAAATAAGCCAGAGCAGAAATACAAAGAAGATGATCCCACATATCTGTGGTAAATAGAATAACTGGATGAATAAATACAAGTTGACACTGGTGTTGAAATATTATATGTATAAAATTCAACTATCGATAGCTTTTCAAATCACAGTTCTTTAATAAAAAATAATGAAAAAGAAAAAATACATGAAAACATACTCATATACTAAGGACCTCTCATGATATTTGCATTGGATTACTCAAATGAAACTCTTTGGCACATGGTTTAGTCAATGTCTTGAATGAAACAAAACTCCAGCCAAGATTCCTCAATGCTTCTTCCAGGTTATCTCTTAAATTTAACAGAGATAATAAAAACATTTTGAGACAAACGACAGTCATTTTATCTACACTAGGTCTACAGTAATAGTGGTCTATGAAATCCTATTGAACATCACTCCAAAGCACAAGTACAGAAAATACAAACATATGAGTGGAAAAAAAAAGTAGAATAAAAAGGGGATTCCTAGAATGAGTTTAAGATTCACTTGCTCAAAATAAAAAATGAAAATTTCAACCTCACAGTATAACTGAGAAAATAAAAAAAAATTAAATAGCTAAGCCATACTAGAAAATTACCTGAAATTAGTATTTTGGACTACATCAAATAGTTCTTATGACTTAATCCTGGCTCTGAATTCAGGTGTCATTCCTGGCAGGTCTCAGAAGACAACATGGGTGTCATGCATGGACATCCCATATGCAAATATTCATTTAATGTATAACATTTAATATATCACTAACATAGCGATAAGCTATTAACATATACAGTGTATGGATTAATAATCTTTTATTTTCTAATAAGATATGGCTGATAATTAACTTTTATTTTCTAATATTATTACTCTTCTGTTTATTTTTTTAGTCTAGCTCTGTCTTTCTAAAGAAACAAGGAGGTTTTGTTAGCTTTTGTTGGAATTGCTATATAGTTTATTATTCTCTATTTTTTTCATTTAGATACATATAGACAGAAATAATTAATTGGCTTTTTTTAGCTTTTTTAAATACTTATTTATGACTTTGGATTACATTGTTCTGAACAACAGTGGTATTTAGGTGTTGTATTTCCATTCATGTTCAGTATAACTAATTTTAATTATTTTCTTTTACCATGAGTTTTGATTATGCCCTTATATTCATGCATACAATATATAAATATGGATGATCTTTATTCATTTGACGTGTTTATTTCTGTATTCAATTCACTTTTAATCATACTCAACTTTAATTACTACACTATTTTTTATAATTTATATTTAATACGTTTTCAAGGTCACTATCCTCATTTATGTTACCTATTCATTATGAAAAAGTTCAGGCCTGAGCAATAATGCGACAGGTAGAGTGCTTTCAGAGTTTGATCTATGGCATTCCATATGGTTCCCACAAGACAGCCAGGAGTGATCCCTTAGCAGAGCCAAAAGTAGGCCCTGAGCCTCTCCAGATATGGATCAACTGCCCTGCCCACACGATTAAAAAAAAAAAAGATAAAGTTATCACTTGAAACCTCATTGAATAAGTAAAATATAGTATTTACATATTTTCTTTATCTTGAAACAGTGGTTGTGCAACACATATAACCCTCTCCTGTCCTCCTGTTGTTCAGAGATTTGCTCAAGCAGGCCCGGTAACGTCTCCCTTGTGAGACTTGTTTCTTTGTTTGGCATATTGAATACATCACGGGTAGCTTGCCAGGCTTTGCTGTGCGGGCGTGATACTCTCAGTAGTTTGCCGGGCTCTCTTAGAGGGGTGAAGGAATTGAACCCACGTCGGTCGGGCCACCGTGCGCAAGGCAAATGCCCTATCACTGTGCTAATAGCACAGCGGATTAGCACAGATATAACATGCTAAGAAATAGTTGATATAATTTACAATCTGATTGATGTTATTCTCCTCTAGAAAAAATTGCTGCTTGCTTCTGATAAATATTTAGAATAAGTAACAAGATATCTCTTTATCTGGGTTGACATTTTTTCAGGTAACCCAGATACATGCTAACTAGTCAGCAGTTTCACTTTCCCCAAACTATTTTTTATTATACATATATATGTATACGTACACATATACACATATATGTGATTTCCTTATTTTAAAGGAGGTAAGTTTTTATGATCCTTTTTTCATTAAGACATTCACAGGATGGATGTTCACTTATTTTGTTTACATACCCACAAGTCTATTAAGGGAACTTTACAATTTCATTCATATCTTCGAAATCAACAAAGGTAAATATGATGCCAAGTAAAATTAATAACTTTTAGTTTCTGTCCATTTCTCAACTTGGAGTCTGACCACTTTTAGTCTGATTTGCTTTTTTAGTTATTTCAAGCAATCATTTCTAATACATCACACACTTTACTAAATATCTTCTAATAGGGAGTTTTTTCTGCATTACCTACTCTTTGATCATTAAAAGTATTTTAATGGTGTGTTGAAATTTAAAATTACATAAAATGCTGCTGAATTTTCATTACTTTGGTTACAAAAATAAACTATAGTTCAGATTTTACAAATGTCCTATGCTACATAGTCAGTTTGTCACAATTTCAACAAATGAAGTCAACACTGCAAAAACCAGTACCTTTACTGCTTCTATGTTTTCAAATCAACTTGTAAGTTTCCTATCTTTCTCTTTATGTTGTCTGTATAAAAAAGAAAAGAAGAATGTGAAACATATCATGATTCACCTTCATTCTTAGTAGACAGGAGAAAAATTGAGTCGTTCTGTTATTGTTTACCCATTTTTTAATCTATTGAAGCAGGGGGAAAGAATATATTTTATGAATGGAGTAATATCAATTGTGTGTTGCACAAATTACCTATTTATAATCACATAATATATTTGTGCTTCTAATACACACATGTGCACATTCAACACATATTGTAAATTTACATATTCATAAATTAAGTTCTCAAATTAAATTGTTTAATGAAAATCTGAAACAAAAAGAGTTTCTCAGGACTTTATGCCATTGCAGAAAATTGAATATAAAGTTAAGTATTTGAACGAGAGAGGGCACACCTGGCAGTGTTTTCTTCTGGATCTGAACTCAGGGATCATTATTGGCTGGACTTAGGGGACCCCAGTTGGCCTTGTGCAAGACAATTGCACAACCTGCTTACATTGATATCTGTCTTGCCCTCTGGGGTAAGTTTTTACCAATTAAATTTATAATCTCTATGCAATTTTAACTTTAAAGAACATATTTCTAAATTGATACTTTATGAGATATATGTTGATATAAAATTATGTTATTTTTCTGATTTAGACAAATATATGTCATGTATATTTAAAGAATAGACTCCCAACATTGAAAGAAAGTAAAGAAATTTTTGTGGTATGATTTTCATAGCTTCCTAAATTGTCACAGTCTCTTATAGTTTCTGGTTACAGTAAGTCACCACAGACCTCATCAAAAAGGTCAAAGCAGTAGTTGAGAAATATTAAACTTTCAAATGATATAAGAAGTATTTATTTAAATTACTAAGTTAAATTGTTATTTTAAATGCCCTAAATATTTTATTTAATCTATGGAACTATAAGTGGATTTTAAAAATATATTTAAGCCCCAGCTTATTCCAAGTTCTTAGGAAATAATAATTGCTTAAAATGTATGAGGAAGAGGCATTCTGGTGTAGATGCAGTGTTGAAATGATGTATTCGTGAAGCTTTCATATATAAAATTGCAAATCATGATACATCAATATAAGTGGAAAATAACTAAAAAATTAGAAATATTAGCAAAGCATATTATATTTGTAATTTTACTCTGTAAATCTTTGTTATCTTCAGTACTGACCTTGATCACATTATTTACCATAATGTACCCCTAAACAAAATTATAGGAAAAACAGGTATTTAAATACTTTTAGCTTTGGAGTTTTAAATTGATGCAAAAATATTTTAGTAATAAACAATTAGTTTTTAAAATATGGTCATTTAAAAGAAAAAATAAATAGAATTATATTATCCTCATAGTGAAGTTATCATGTCATAATATTAAGTCTATTAATTCTATGTATATTAGAAAATACATTTCAACTTATTTTTATCCTTTGTACCTCTAGAGGCTATGTCTGTCTAATTCAGCCTAAAGGGATCAATGCACATTTTTCAGAATATTTTTGGATTTTTTTTTAATTATTAAAGAACCATGATTTACCAAGTTATTTTTCCTTGACTTTTAAGCTTACAATTGTTCATCACCATTCCTGACCCATATATGTGAGTTGTATATCTGTTGAAGTTCAACGATTAAAGATAAAGCTGGCAAATAGGTTCATTACCAATTTGTAGTTAGTGTTTAGATCACAGAATGATATTTACAGGATTATTTTATTTTCTCAGAAATTTAAATGTTTGATTATGCCAGGCCAAAATATGCAATTATTTATTTTTCCAGAAAAAGCTTTATTGATACGAAATTGGTTAAACAATATGATTTTGGTCCTATTAAATAGGGAGTGCCTGTCTGTGCATTTTTTTAAATGTGTGTTAATTTATTTGCTAGTTTGGGGTTGCATACCCATTGGTGCTCAAGGGTTACAACTAGCTCTGAGTTCAGCAAACACTCTTAGCAGTACTCTTGAGACCAAATGGGGTGCTGAGATCAAACTCAGGTAAACTGCATTCAAAGAAAGTTGCCCTACCTACTTTACAATCTTTCTAGTCCTTTGGCTGTTATAAATAAGTAGAAAAAGTGATTCAAACTATGTCAGAAATATATGTGCTCTGAAATGCCTGTAACCTGAATGAGAAAGCTTTCATTTCAGCCTTGACTATAAATGTAGAGTAAGGTTTGCATAGATAACTTTGTACTCATCATAAAAGTAAAGGCCCTCCTGTTGATCATCGATTTGCTCGAGCGGGCCCAGTAACGTCTCCATTGGAGACTTTGTTGTTACTGTGTCTGGCATATCGAATACTCTCGGTAGCTTGCCAGGCTCTCCGAGAGGGGCGGAGGAATCGAACTCGGGTCGGCCATGTTGGCTGCGTGCAAGGCAGACGACCTACCCGCTGTGCTATCGCTCCAGAAATACTTTTATATGTATTCATTTTTTGATAAGAACTACTCTGGTAAATGTTATTCCAACAGAAAAATAATTAAAAGGAGTTTATATTTAAAGTACCAAACATCAATTAGTTCTTTTGTTTTGGGGCCACATCTGTCAGTGTTCGGGTCCTACTCTAGGCTCTGTGCTCAGATGGTGGTGTGATAACACATAGGATGTTGGGGATTCAACATGCATGTGCCATACTATGCCCCAAGATCTAAATTTTATTTTAAAATAGTGATAAACACGCCTTATCTCCATTCATTAACAACAAAGAAATTGAAAGACAAAAAAAAAAAGTAAAAGTAAAGTTTTTTTAACCAGAAACTTGTCACTGACTTTAAATCCATGTAGTAACTTTTCTGGTCAAATGTCAATACCTATGTCATTGATATAGTCTTTGAATATAAATAATTAAATACTGCTGGGCATGTGGCCCTCATGCTCTCTTCAAAACTGAATAGCACTGCATTGTCAGTAAAAGCACAGCGCTATAAAGTCTAGTCACATGCTCTGAGAGTGAGGTCTCTATAAAAACAAAATAAAATAAATAACCATTGAAATTTGAAGAGATCTGCTTTCCAGATGCAAAATAGATTGACTTCCAAAGATATATTATTTTAGTTTCTATTTGCACTGTGCATTACAATTCATATGAGACAATTAAAAATAGGATTTTAAGATTAATTTCCAAATCTTGAGTAAGTATATTATTCTGAGTATTTAGAAAGTCAAGTTGCAAGATTTTATTTATAAGCTTTATATATTATTACTTCAGCTGATATTAACCAGTATAGGCACCAGAACATTGTATATTTAGTCAGATATACAATGAAGGGAAATAATTTTTCTAGCCTGGCAAACTACTGAGAGTTTCCCGCCCGCATGTCAGAGCCTGGCAAGCTCCCCGTGGCGTATTCGATATGCCGAAAACAGTAACAACAAGTCTCACAATAGAGACTTTACTGGTGCCCGCTTGAGCAAATTGATGAACAGTGGGAGGACAGTGCTACATCCTTTTAATTAAAAGCCTGTAACAAATACATAAATTACACTTACAAAATGTATATAAAATTGTGACAATATCAGGTTCTATTCCTTTTTTTTAAATAAATAGGTAGCAATGCTTGCAGAGTATAGTGCCAGTTTTGTTTGGAGTTTCCTATCTAGTGCTGAGATTAAGTTCAAACACCTGATGCCTGGACAATAAGAATTTAAATCAGACTGATGAGAATGAGAGACTTGCTGGCTCTGACAAATAAGAAACAAAAGATAACATCTGCTACTCCTATTTTCCAATTCTATTTACTCTTTTGTTAATATAATTTTTTACAATATTCATCTTCTCCCAGAAATAATTTCCACACGGTACAATTTGCATATTTCCATGTACAATCAACATTTCTTTACTCTTTTTTATTCTGAGCCACCCCAGATATGTATTGACATACAATTCAATTGTATTGTTCATTTCTTCTTAACTGGTGTACTAGATTAATTGCATCTTCTAATATGAAGTTGGAAACATCTAGGCAACCAACAATAGGGAAGTTTCAAACTGAACAAATACTCTTCATTAGTTTCCTTCTTTGTTTTATCCTAGTCATTAATATCCACCTTAAGAGCAATAAAAAGACAGTTTATTTAATACCTGAGTTTCTCTCTTAATAGTCACATCATCTTTACTCATCTGCTGTTATCAATGTTCAGATGGTTATTTTCTCATAATGGTCTGTCTTATTTGTCTTGTAAGTTGGGCTCTTTCCTTGTCATCAACTATAGGGCAAGTAAATTAAAGTATATTTTTGACCATGCAATTCCATATTCATTAATTTATTTCTTTGTAAAGCAAAGGCACCAATTTTCCTGAATTTCAATATCTATTACAGTAATCAAATAATTTCTAGTATTTTGTTTACGCAACTGAAATCTCCTGAACTATTCCAGCAAAGTCCAACCAAGATACAACCAAGATGAAAAAGTGAGTAAGTGGAATTTGTTCTTAAAATACTTCTCATATTAAAAATGCAGATATATAAGTTTGTAAGCTTAATTTTAGCTCATAGATAGTAGAACAATATCACAATTAAGCATTTAGTTAGTTTTGTCTCAGGAAAAAATTCAAAAGGAATATTTTTGAGACCTTCAACATTTATAGTTGCTGAGCATTAGTGTCTCCTATTACTTCCCTATAAATTATATCAAGTACATCTCTTTCTCATACATAGTATTTTATCCTCACAATTCATTATTAGTCTCCTTTAAAGTGGGATACTGCTGTTTTTCTTACCTAATTCTATGGATTGTGGCATGCTAGAGATCAGACACAGGCCCTCATGCATGTTGATGCATATGCTCTTCCACCAATTATATCTCTAGTTCCACAGAGTTGTTGTATTTTCTCCACCACTTTGTAATCTTGGCATTAACAGTTAACCTGCTTTGTATTCTCCAACTTTATAACCCCTGGAGTTCTAGCACAATACCTTGTATTTAATGAATACTCAGTGAAATAAATGTTGAATAAATTTAAAACACATGTAAAATGAGGTCTCCTTATGGTTTTAATTTGCATATCTTCGATTACCAAAGCAAGTAAACTTTGCATATTTTTTTAGCTTCCTTTGGTGTTTCCTCTTAGAATTAAATATTCTTTATATCTTTTGTCTCTTTTACAAATAGTTTATGCTTATGTAATTAATTTAAATATATGATACAAAGCCTGGGTGATTATATAGCTTATATTTATCATTTCTTCCAAGATTTGCATATTATATGATGATGCTAGATGATAAACATTTATAGATTTTTAAAAAATAATCATACGCCTTTAATTTTTATTATTAATTGAGTTTTAGGTGTTCAATATGATTAAGTAACATGTAAAAATACTATGAAAACATTGTCACCTACATTTTTGTCACCACCCAGCACTATACAATTTTACCTTTTATCCTTAAACACACTTACTCTAATAATCATCACTTGATTCTCTGGTCTACAAATTTTTGATTGTTTATTTGTTTTCAAGTACTTTACAGCCATTTTCTAAACATTTTTTGTGAAGTATAATTATACAGTATTTCTCTTTCTCAGTACGAATTATTTCACTTGCTGTAAAACACTCAAAGTCGATTAATGTCATAAATAGCATGAATTTTTCTTAAAAATGGCTTAGTAGAATGTCATTGTGTAAGTATGTATACTCATGTATGTTAATGAATGTGTGTGTACCACGTCCTCTTTATCTGTTTATTATTGCTTTGTTTATCTTTTTTGTTTTGTTCCTTGGGCCACATTTGTGGTGCTCAGGGCTTACTTCTGGCTCTGGACTCAGGAAACACTCATAGCAGTGGTTAGGGATTCATAATGCAGTGTTAGGGAGTAAACTCAGATCAATATTTGTAAGGCAGCATCCTCTTTCTATACTACCTCCCAGCCCCTTTACCTACTTTGTTTTCAATGACAGACATATAGGTTCATTACATATTGGATTGGGCTGGATTGATAGCACAGTTAGTAGGGTGTTTGCCTTGCACATGGCCGACCTGGTCGACTCAAGTTTGATTTCTCTGCCCCTCTGGCAGAACCTGGAAGCTACCGAGAGTATCTTGCACACAAGGCTTTGCCTTGTGTACTACCTATGACATATTCGATATGCCAAACACAGTAACAACAAGTCTCACAATATTACTGGGCTTGTTCAAGCAGATCTATAAACAACTGAAGGAGAGTGCTATAATGTTACCCAATATGTAGCACTGTAGCACTATCCTCCCATTGTTCATCAGTGCTACATATTGGGTAGCACTATAACACTGTCCTCTCATTGTTTATCGATTTGCTTGAGCAGGAACCAGTAACATCTCCACTGTGAGACTTATTGTTACTGTTTTTGGCATATTGAATATGCCACCTGGTGCTTGCCAGGCTCTTCCATGCAGGCGGGATATTCTTGTAGCTTGTCAGGGTCTCCGAGAGGGAAGGAGGAATTGAACCTAGGTTGGCATCATGCAAGGCAAACACCCTACCAGCTGTGCTATGACTCCAGCCCACATATTGGATATTCTAAATAATTATACAATGAACCATAACCATACATAATGGGTTTGTATATGTTTTAAACTTACTGGTTTTATGTGTGTGTTTGTTCTCCAAACCAATGCCTAGAAATCGTTGGATCAAATGTAATATGGCAGTACATATTTTTTAATTTTTTTGAGGAGCAATGCATAGTGTGTTGCTAAGTTTCATCCACACCAGCATAGTGCACGAGTTTTCTGTGCATGATAATCAACATTTTGTTAGTTCATAGACACTCTGTATATGAACATGTACATTAAATGTACTGATATAGTCTGATATTAGTCATACTAATATGTGTGGAATTAAACATTGTAGCTTTTATGTTACCCTAATAAATAGAAGTGCTGAGCATTTTTAATTTTTTATCCATCATTTATACATTTTTACAAAAATGTATATTAAGATCAACTCCCCTTATAAAATTGTTGAGAAGAACTCTAAAATTTTTTTATGTGGATATAAAACAATGAAACTACAGAGTCCTGCCTTATACTACCTGTCAACCTAACTCCAAGTGGGTTGAGGTTTTGAATGTTAGGCTTGAGACCATAAAACACAAAGAAGTAATCATTGATGGTGAGCTCTTTAATATCCACTTGAGGGATGCTTTTGTAAATTTTACTTCAGTGACAAGGTAAACAAAAGAAAAATAGACAAATACGACTATAAAATGAAGATCTTCTGCACAAACAGACACACACCCACACAAACACACACACACCACTAGATATTTAACCTACCGAATATGAAATATTTTTAAATCCTGCATAATACTGGTTTGTAATCTCAAAAATTACTTTTAAAATCTCATACAACAGGGGCTGGAGCGATAGCACAGCGGGTAGGGCATTTGCCTTGCATGCAGCCAACATGGCCGACACAGGTTCAATTCCCAGCGTCCCATATGATCCCCCGAGCACCGCCAGGAGTGATTCCTGAGTGAATGAGCCAGGAGTAACCCCTAAGCATCACTGGGTGTGACCCAAAAAGCAAAATAAATAAATAAAATAAAATAAATAAAAGCTCATACAACAAAATGAAGAAATATTAAATTAAATTTCTTAATATTTTTGAAATTCATTTACTACTTAAGTGTTAGAGCTCATTCCTGGCAGGAATGAGGTATTAAGATTATTACCTGTGTACACATTACTCTCAATACTGTAAGGCTTGACCTTAGTGACACCTGGTTTCTAGGAATAGTCTAGATGGCCATTGACTACCTCAGGTTCTGAGCACTAATTACATGTCCCGTAGGGTCAAAGAGTGTCAAAAGTGGCTCTGAAATACCATTGCCACTAGGTATAACCTCTATCAAATAAAAGGAAATTTTGTCCTTTTGGTCTATTTCGTTTATTCAGAGATGGACTTTATTTATTCTATATGTTTCTATGTAAATTTCATTTATTGAATCTCATTCATATTTTCTAATTTAATTTTAGAATTTTTACTGAATATATAAATTCTGCTAAATATTTATATGATTAATTTGCGAGAGATGTAGATTCATAAGAAAATTTGTAATGACAAATACAGAAATATGCTATATGCATTTTTTGCTGGGGGAGCGGGGAGTAAATTTTGGGCAACACTCAGAAATGCTCAGGGATTACTCTTTGCTCTGCATTGCAGAATCACTCCTGGCAGGCTTGGTGTTCCAGGATCAAACCTGGTGCAGCCTTGTGCAATAAGTGCGCTACTTGCTATACTATTGCTCCAGGCTCTTCATCTGCTGTTTCCCCAGGATTTTCATAAAATCACATAACTTCTTTTAAAATAACTAGTATTATTATACTCAGATTTTAAAATTGATAGTCAAGATACTAAATATTTAACCATGTAAATTCCTTATAAAATTATTTTTATAACCACATACATTCCCTACTTTTCCTAACTTAGTTTAAATTTGAATTCCATATTTAATTCCTTGATGGTTTTGGAGATAATAATTTTATTTTTTTGTTTTAAAATATGAAATTGTAATGTAAGAGAAATAGATAGCTATACGACTAAATAGGATAAGAAATTTCAGGTATAAAAATATGTTAGCTCATTGATTCTATCACTTGATCACTTGATCACTTGACATCCCATTACTCATCGATTTGCTTGAGTGGGCACCAGTAACCTCTCAATTTGTCCATGTCGCATGCTAGTGTAGCCCAATGGTGTCTGCTCATTCTAGAAACACAAAGAGCCTCAAACTGATTGTTCAGGGTCTTGACAAAGAAGTCTGACCATCTCATAGGTGAATGACCATGCTATCTTTTGACATGCCATGGAATCCAGTCAGTAACGGCACTAGTTCCAGCAGTCATCTCCAATCTCATTACGTGACCAGCCCATATGACTTTCTATGCCTTAGCAAATGAGACAGCGTCCCTGATTCTTGATCATCAACGAAGGTCAGATCTCTGAATTATTTCTCTCATTTGATTGAAGCGGGTTACTCCAAGCATAGCTCCTTCGATTCCTCTTTGGGAGACCTGAATAATGTGCTCATCCTGTTTTTGTAGGTCCTAGGTCTCTGAGGTGTATATTAATGCAGGAAGAACAGTAGAATCGAAGAGATGTCCCCAAAGCTGGAGGTTCTTTGTCCTCCTAGCTATTTCTCTGAAGCTCTTGAAGTCGTTCCAAGCTGCTCTCTTCCTTCTGCGCAACTCAAGAGCCAGGTCATTCGTCATGTTGAATTCTCGACCTAGGTACACATTACTGTTGCATTCAGAGATGTTCATTCCATTGAGAGAGAATGGAACATCAGGAACGAAATTGTTTCTTATAAACATTGTCTTCATGAGATTCAGCTGTAGTCTGACCTTTCCACACTCATGGTCGAAGTCAGCCAGCATTTGTGCCGCTTGGCTAATGTTTGGTGTTATTAGAACGATGTCATCAGCAAATTGGAGGTGTTGTAGTTGCAGACCATCTATCTTCATTCCCATTCTAGCCGTCGCATGATGTACTCTAGGGTGGCACTGAGAGTTTTGGTGAAATGGTATTGCCCTGCCGAACCCCTCTTTTGATGTCAATGATCACTTCTCTGTAGAATGATGAGACCCTCGTAGTGAATCCTTAGTACAGCTCGTGGATGATCACGTTGTATTGAGTTTGAATGCCCTGTTTGGCTAGGGCTTCGATGACTGCTTAATTCTCAACAGAATCATAGGCCTTCTTTAAATAAATGAACGTTAGACAGAGCTGTCTTGAACTCCTGAGAAACCTCAGTGAGCTTGGTTATGGTGTGGATATGGTCAATCGTGCTGAATCCTTTGTGAAACCCAACTTGCTTGCATGGTTGTCCTTCATCTAGTGTTCTGCCAATCCTATTCAGGATGACTCGAGTGAACAGCTTATAGATGACTGACAATATTCAGATCGGGTGGTAGTTGCCAATATTGTGGATGTCTCCCTTCTTGTACGATAGTACAGTCCTGCTGGTTTTCCATTGGGATGGAAACTTGCATTCAGATAGTAGTATGTGAAGATCCAAGCCAATGTATTATTGAGTACTGATAGCAGGTTCTTCAGGTGTTTGGGTCTGACCTTGTCTGGGCCAGGTGCTGTTCGCTTCTTTACCGATGAAATGGCATGTCGGATTTTGGAAGGGAGAACGCTGAGAACAACATATCCATCCTGCAGAATTTGGTATGTGGACCTGTGGATGTGACTATCAAAGAGATCCGAGTAGAAGTCATGGTAATCTTCTCCATTGCCCTTCTGGATGCTGTGATAGATCCATCAGGGCATTGGAGGGCAGTCAGCTTGGTCTTGTAATTGGTGAAGGAAAGTTGGGCATTGCAAATGCTTTTCCCGGCTTCTGCCACATCTGCCAGCACTACTGCTCCTCTGTCTTTGAGAAATCAATTTTGCATGTGTAAGGAAGGCCAGTGTAGATAATGAATGATATACAAATGGGCGAATAGGTCCACATGATGTGGGAACTGAATAGAAGATTCTGAGAGTTCTACTAAGGCATTTGCATTTTATTGTATTGTTGTAATTGTTTGATTTTGGGGTCACAGCTGTAGTAATCAGGGCTTACTTCTTCCTCTATGCTCAAGAAATAATCATCATGGAGCCTGAGGGACCATATTTGGTAACTTAGATCAAACCACTGTACAGTTTCTCTGATTTATCTTTTATATTTTAATTGATAGTGACATATATATGGTGAAATAAGCTCATATTGCATCACTTAATTCTTGCAGACACAATTTCTGGTCTGAGAGTAGGACACATTTAGCACACTGTGACTAAAACTCCAGTGAACACGATATCTTCCAGATCTTTGGAAATCACGTGACTTTCATATAATAACTTGAGAAACAGAAATTGAAGATAGAATTGCAACAATTAGCTAAGAAGCAGTGTGTTTAAAAGGCTAATGCAAATTTTGTGATAAACTGTGCCTAAATATCTTATCATTCCTAAGCAATGCATACAGAGGTAAGAGTTATAGCATGCCAGTAGATGAGCAGTACCTTGAACTACTACCCAAGACCAAGACCACGACCAAGATTTTGCAGTGCAAGATCAAGATAAAAATCTATTTGATCAATTAGTGACTAATATATTTTTTAAAAATTTTTATTAGTGAAACACCATGAGGCACAGTTGTAGACTTACAATTTTTTGTACTTTGGTTTTAGTTATACAATGATCAAATACCCATCTTTTCACCAGTGCCCATTCTCCACCACCACTGATCCCAGTATCCCTCCCACCCACATCCCCCCATCAAACCCTGCCTCTGTGGCAGGGCATTCCCTTTTGTTTTCTCTCTCCTTTTGGGTGCTGTGGTTTGCAAAAGAGGCATTGAGTGGCAATGTTCGGTCTATAGTCTACTCTCAGCACACATCTCCCATCCCGGGAGAATCCTCCCAACATCCTTTATTTGGTGCTCCCTTTTCTATCTGAGCTAAATTTTCCCCTAGCATGTGCAGCTGGCCTCCAATCCATGGAGTAATCCTGGTACTTATCTCAGCTATTCTTGGGTGTTAGTGACTAATAATTTTTTTATTATAACATTTTTCTAAATATACTAAAAATAAAATGTATCAATTTGTATTTTTTAACAGAAGTAAGACCACTATGGTTATTTTATTTATGTGCTGTTGGAATTATGTTTTAAATTTTTCTGCAGTAATTTTTTGGTCCTTTATTCAAGCTGTCATTCAAGAATTTTCCTCACAGAAATCAGCCTATTTTATTCAAAAAGTAGGATCACCATAAATAGCATTTTCACTAGTGTGTGGATATTGCTTTATTAATCTAATTTTTTATAAGGTTAAAAAAGGTTAAAGGCCCTCCCGTTGATCGTCGATTTGCTCGAGCGGGCCCAGTAACGTCTCCATTGGAGACTTTGTTGTTACTGTGTCTGGCATATCGAATACTCTCGGTAGCTTGCCGGGCTCTCCGAGAGGGGCGGAGGAATCAAACTCGGGTCGGCCATGTTGGCCGCTTGTAAGGCGAACGCCCTACCCACTGTGCTATCGCTCCAGCTTTGTTATAATAAAACTTTTAGTATTTTAATTAAAATTTATCATAATATAATCAAGTAAAATTTTTGCTACTGAATTGCTGAATCTTTGTAAATGTTAATAGAAAATAAATAGAGTATCAGGTCTGAACTCAAAAATTAAATGTAGTAATCTAATCTTCTACATAAAGATTGGTTATATAAATCTAATATCTTATTTTACAACATTCTAAATATAAAAAAATTGTTTTGTATTATGTAAATAATGCAGTTTATTAAAAAATGCTTATCTATATTCAGTACAACTAGTTGTGTAAATTTTTATTTAGACAATCTTGCTAATATTTTGCTTTATGAATTTCCTATTGTATTCTAACCAACAAAAACATATACCACACATAACATTTAATATTTCAATTTAATACATTTCATCAAAAATATACATCTATGTTATATTATATACAAATTGCCATGTTTCAAACTCTTTATTGTGTCACATATTCTATTATTATTGAATTTTTATATCTAAACCAATAGAAAATAATCACACAGATTTTCACATTTTGTCATTTTTCATAAAATTACTTTAATTGGGTCTTTTCGGGAAAAATTGTAAACATATTTGAAAATTTATAGTCCCAATTTTCCAACTGTGAATGGTAACTTAGAATGTTATGTCACTTGTATCTCAATAGAGCTGAAATAATTTATAATTTGCACAGATTTGTTTTTTTTATCTTAAGCTAAATTTAGTTACTGTGCTAAGCAAAAATAAACAGGGGCATAGGTTCTCAGTCAGTATATGTTCTCCAGATAATTCCATTTTCCAGCGGAAATTGAAAATATAATAGGGTAGATATTTGTTTGATTATATGACATTACAAAGAAAAAGTGATGGAATAATTACCACAGGGATTACATTACAGTACAGTACACAAGGCTCACTTGCGGCAAATTGGAGATAATCTTTTGCTGGTCTTAAAGATACAAACTGTCACTTTGTGAAAGTCCAGGTGACAGAGAAGGGTGTGGTGGTCAGAAGCTGAGATTCTGAATTTCATTGACAACTAGAGTTCCTGGAAGCGTTATAGGAGTTGCCATTGTGAAGACACCTTCTCAAGACACAACTGAGAGTTAGGTTTGGGAACTGTAAGTGGGGGACTAGCTAAGTTCAAAACAAAAACTACGGGATAATTGCTGTGTGTTATTGTAAATGACCAAATTAGCATTGATTAGTTATGCACCAATAGCAATAATAATAATAATAAAGTTTTACTCTTAGAGCAGAAATCTAGAAGAGCATCTGTATGTACAGGTGTGTGTATGTGTGTGAGTGTGTATGTGAAAAAAAGAGAGACAGAAAGAGAAAGAATAGGGAGGAAAAAGAAATGAAAACAATACCAGAATATCCTGTATTTGAGATGTAGAAAGTTGAAAAGAGCTTTGTTCCCAGCTTACAAGAAAATGAAAAATCATATAATTGAAAAAACAGGACTTAGAGTTGTCTTTCTATGCAATTTACTTATCATATAAAATCTGGAAATTTATTTAATTATGGTGAGAATTTTGTTTCTTACATGTGAACTAAAACAAACATGTGCCTAGGGAATCATTAAAATATTAAGTCAAAGTTACATTTGCAATAATATATAGTAAGATTTAAACTATGTTTCAGATAGATTTCATCAATTAATACGTGTATTTTAATATAAAGTGTCATAAACCATATAACTGTCACTGTCCTCCCATTGTTCATCGATTTGCTCGAGTGGGGCCAGTAACGTCTCCATTGGAGACTTTTGTTGTTACTGTGTTTGGCATATCAAATACATCACGGGTAGCTCGCCAGGCTCTGCTGTGCAGTCGAGATACTCTCGGTAGCTTGCTGGGATCTCCAAGAGGGGTGGAGGAATCAAACTCGGGTCGGCCATGTTTGCTGCATGCAAGGCAAACGCCCTACCCGCTGTGCTATCACTCCAACCCAAACCATATAACTATAAGTTTGTAATGACAAAAATAATTTAAATGGAGTTGGTTACTTCACATATCTTTATTTAATAATAATAAGGTAAAGGCCCTCCCGTTGATCGTTGATTTGCTCGAGCGGGCCCAGTAACGTCTCCATTGGAGACTTTGTTGTTACTGTGTTTGGCATATCGAATACATCACGGGGAGCTTTCCAGGCTCTGCCGTGCGGGCGAAATACTCTCGGTAGCTTGCTGGGCTCTCCGAGAGGGATTTAATAATAATAAATTTAATAAATTCACATATCTTTATTTAATGGTTTGTAATGTTGAAGGAGAGTGCCAATATGCAATTATGTAGAAAAAGTTTGCTAACAATTTGAATTGTGATAGTGTTGTAGATGGTGTCTATGTTGTTAGATGGCTAGTTTATTGCAGATGACATTTTGACCACAGATAAAATAGATCATCTCTATAATATTATGACATTTGTATTCTATGAACAAACACCATTTCCCTGTCAGGATAGACTCATAAGTGAATTAAGCAACTAATGACAGATCTGGCTTTTCTCCAAGAAGATTCTTACAGATGAGAGAAAATATTGAAGCAGGGACTTAGAGGTCTAATTTCTTTTAATTTAACACCTCTTAAGAAGGCAGTCCAGTAATTCTAATTTATAGCAATAATCCCTTATATGATTAACTAATGGTAGACAGTTCAAGAGATTTGATAGTTATTTATGATGCAGATGTGAAACAGAATGAAAAATAACAAAATTCACTAACCTGTGATGCCAATTATTATATTGGAGCATATATCTTCTATCATTTAATTGTCCTTTTTTAGTTTTGCATTAAGATATAATACACAAAAAATAATTGCTACTGAAGTTATCTACATAATAAAGCTGAAAATCTCTTTCTATAGCAAAAACAAAAAAAAAGAGAATTAGACAGTTAAAATAAGAATGGACCAGAAGAGTTAGAGGCAAAAATATGTATACTGTGAGCCATTACCAGAACCTGGGACTTGGCTTTCTCCACATATGTGCCCCAGGTATCCTCTAGAACCCTGGGATGCTCACCATACCTGAGTCTCTTCCTGCTCATCCCCAATGCTGTTCATGGTCTTCTCCCTCCCCCCCAGGTCAGTTATTAGTTGAACCTGGGACTTGGGTTTCTCTGCATATACACCCCAGGCGTCTTCTAGGACCCTGAGAGGCTCAATATCCCTGAGCCATTTCCTATTCATCCCCAACGCTCTACCCGGTCTTCTATCTCCCCCAGGTTGTACTCCCCCCCACACACCAGGTACATATATGGGGCGTGGCCTCTTTGGAAGTGGGCATGACCTCTGTGGAAGTGGGCATGGCTACCAACGTTCATGCAACGACAGGTAATTTACTCATACCCATTAATCTCGTGTAACATCTCAATCTCCATACCTCCACACCAACATGAAGAAACAACACAAATCCCCACCACATGGGAAGGAAAATGAAAAGAGTGCAGAAAACTCATTAGATGCTACACATCTAAGGGACGTCTCTGAGAAAGAATTCAGACATGAAGTAATGAAGATATTCAATGAACTCAATGAAACAGTGAGACAGATATTCAGTAAATTAAAGGAGAATATAAGAGAAACAATCCAGATTTACAGGAGGAAATGACAGGATAAATTTGAAAGCTATGCACAGAAATGTCAAGAATATAAGACTTGGAAGCGTTCAGCATAAGAGAAGGAACACATGGAGGGTGCGGGATCCCGGAGGAAAAAAAAAAAAGAAAAAACAGGTTCCAAAAAGAGCCGAGATCACCGGCAAGTTCCAGATGGAGTAGGTGCCGCATCCCGCCTCCCCCAGATGGAACCCCGGTGACCAGAAGCCTCTACAAACACAGGTCGAGTATGCGGGAACGAGGACTTTCACGCGACATCTCTCTATATACAAAGTGATCAATGAGAAGTAAACCACCCAATCTTTCTCCCTGAAAGTCAGAGTTAAGTTTGGAGCACGGCCACAGCCCCAGAAACACAAGGACTTAATGCAGAACCCAGCAGCTTAGAGCAGAAAAGCGAACGGATGATGAGTTAACCCAGGCCATCATTTCTGCCCAGAGGGGAAAGTGTGTTGCCCCATTCACCCTCTCTTCTCTGGAAAGAAGGATGGCGGCCGCATGGGAGCCTTGTGGACAGCAGGTATGAGCCGGGGGTGTGGGGGGCGACTAAAACCTCACGAGAAGGGGGGCGTTCCAGTCCGTCCTTCACGCCCTACCGAGGTCAACAGTTGCCCCCCACGAGCGGCTCCCCAGCACGAACACAGGCACAGAAGCACAAGGACTTAATGCAGAACCCGGCAGCTTGGAGCAGAAAAGTGAAAGGACTATGCGTTAATCCAGGCCATCAAGTCTGCCGGAGGGGAAAGGGTGTTGCCCCATTCGCCCTCTCTTCTCTGGAAAGAAGGATGGCGGCCGCATGGGAGCCTTGTGGACAGCAGGTATGAGCTGGGGGTGTGGGGGCGACTAAAACCTCATGGGAAGGGGGGCGTTCCGGTCCGTCCTTCACGCCCTACCGAGGTCACCAGTTGCCCCCCACGAGCGGCTCTCCAGCACAGCCACAGCCCCAGAAGCACAAGGGCTTAATGCAGAACCCAGCAGCTTGGAGCAGAAAAGTGAAAGGACTATGTGTTAATACAGGCAATCATTTCTGCCCAGAGGGGAAAGGGTGTTGCTCCCTTCCGCCCTCCTCCCTCTGGAAAGAAAGATGGCGGCCACATGGGAGCCTTGTGGACAGCAGGTATGAGCCGGGGGTGTGGGGGCGACTAAAACCTCATGGGAAGGGGGGCGTTTCGGTCCGTCCTTCACGCCCTACCGAGGTCACCAGTCACCCCCCCACGAGCGGCTCTCCAGCAAACCACGGCCCCAGAAGCACAAAGACTTAATGCAGAACCCAGCAGCTTGGAGCAGAAAAGTGAACGGACTATGCGTTGACCCAGGCCATCAAGTCTGCCGGAGGGGAAAGGGTGTTGCCCCATTCGCCCTCTCCTCTCTGGAAAGAAAGATGGCGGCCACATGGGAGCCTTGTGGACAGCAGGTATGAGCCGGGAGTGTGGGGGCGACTAAAACCTCATGGGAAGGGGGGCGTTCCGGTCCGTCCTTCACGCCCTACCTAGGTCACCAGTTGCCCCCCACGAGCGGCTCTCCAGCACGGCCACAGCCCCAGAAGCACAAGGGCTTAATGCAGAACCCAGCAGCTTGGAGCAGAAAAGTGAAAGGACTATGCGTTAATCCAGGCAATCATTTCTGCCCAAAGGGGAAAGGGTGTTGCTCCCTTCCGCCCTTCTCCCTCTGGAAAGAAAGATGGCGGCCACATGGGAGCCTTGTGGACAGCAGGTATGAGCCGGCGGTGTGGGGGCGACTAAAACCTCATGGGAAGGGGGGGCGTTCCAGTCCGTCCCTCACGCCCTACCGAGGTCACCGGTTGCCCCCCACGAGCGGCTCCCCAGCACAGCCACAGCCCCAGAAGCAAAAGGACTTAATGCAGAACCCAGCAGCTTGGAGCAGAAAAGTGAACGGACTATGCATTGATCCAGGCCATCAAATCTGCCGGAGGGGAAAGGGTGTTGCCCCGTTCGCCCTCTCCTCTCTGGAAAGAAAGATGGCGGCCACATGGGAGCGTTGTGGACAGCAGGTATGAGCCGGGAGTGTGGGGGCGACTAAAACTTCATGGGAAGGGGGGCGTTTCGCTCCGCCCTTCACGCCCTACCGAGGCCACCGGTTGCCCCCCGTGAGCGGTTCTCCCGCACGGCCACGACTCCAGAACACAGAAACCAATTTCTTAACTATCTGACTTTCAGTAGAAATACTTCCAGGGTCAATAGGTAAAATAGCAGAAATCCAAACCAACATTTAATTCTTGAACCCAGCTGTAGAAAGCAAATCACTTCACAATGCTTTTTCAGCATGTCTGATTTGGTGGGGGGGTAAACTCTAAATAATAGTGGTGAATCTTTTATTGAAACAATGAATCTAATCAAAGCAGATAGAGTGTTAACTAGAATTCATCCGCCCCACAGGGACTGGGAGGGGTGGGGGGTGGGGTTTTATTGGGGTTCTTCATGGTAAAAAATAAGTATTGGTAAAGGGAAATGTGTTTGATATTTGCATGACTGAGACATAAACCTGAAAGCTTTGTAACCTTTCCCACAGTGATTCAATAAATAAATTTTAAAAAAAAAAGAATATAAGACTCACTAGATAAAATAAAAAAAACTTAGTCTGTGCCCTCAACGGTAGAATAGCCACAGCTGAAGACAGAATCAGTGAGCTGGAAGATCAGGTGCACGAAGCCTAGAGGCAACAGCAAACGATGGCAAGACACCTCAAAATAACTCAAGAGCAAATCAGAGTCCTAGGAGATGATTCCAAGAGGAACAACACTAGAATCATTAGAGTACCAGAAGGTCAGGGAAGCAATCCCAATGAAAAAGCCACAGTTAAACAAATCATTGCTGAAAAATTCCCAGAGATGGACAATGTAGTCATTCAGATTCAAGGAGTTCAAAGGGTGCCAACTAAAATCACCCTAACAGAAACACTCTAAGACATATCATAGTAAGAATGATGGATGCCAGAAATAGAGACACAATACGGCAAGCAGCAAGGTCAAAGAAGGAAATCACATACAAAGGAGCACCCCTTAGATTCACAGCAGACCTATCAGAGGAAACCCTCCAAGCCTGAAGGCAATGGTGGGATATAGTGAAAAAACTCACTGAAATGAATGCTTCACCAAGGATTCTCTATCTGGCTAAACTCTCACTCAGACTCGAAGGAATGGTACACTATTTGGGCATAAACAGCAGCTCAGGAACTTCATAGACTCAAAACAAAACCCAAAAGAGGGCTAAAGAGGCTACTATAAGACAAGACAAACCCTTCATGCACAACAAACCCATACAGAAAGATGACACAAAACCCCATAACAATAATTTCTTTCAAAGTCAATGGTCTATGTTCACCAATGAAGAGACACAGAGTGGCAATATGGATTCAGAGATACAACCCAACATTCTGCTGCCTACAAGAAACTCATCTGAAAAGTCAGAGCAAACACAGACTCAAAGTTAAAGGATGAAAAACAATCCTGCCAGCAAAAAGCTCACTCAACAAAGCTGGGTGGCCATACTAGTATCAGACAACATAAATTTCAGGTTGAAAAGATTAGAAGAGACAGCAAAGGCCAATTATTATATATCAAGGGACACATACAACTGGAAGAAATCACACTCTTAAATGTATACGCACCTAATGAGAGAACTGCTAAATATTAAAGACAACTACTAACAGATTTTAATGAGGACATTGCTAGCAACACAGTAGTAGGCAGAGATTCAACATCAGCTTATCGTCTCTGGATAGATCAACAAGAACAAAACTTAGCAAGGAAACATTAGCTTTGAAAGAAGAAATAAACGAGAAAGAACTTTTAGACCTGTACACGGTTTTACATCCCAAAATGAAATAATACACATTCTTCTCCAGTGGGCACGGAACATTTTCCAAAATAGACCATGTGCTAGGCCACAAAACATACCTCAATAGACTCAGGAAGATAGAAATAGTATCAACAATCTTTTCAGACCACGATGCATTGAAGATAGAAGTGAATCACACAGAAACACAGAGAACCAAATCAAACACCTGGAAATTAAACAACTCAATGTGGAACAATGAGTGGGTCAGGAAGGAAGTCAAGGGCAAAATCAAAAGATACCTGGAAACAAATGAGAATAAAGACACAAGATACCAGAACCTATGTGATGCAGCTAAAGCCATGTTAATGGGGAAATTTATAGCTCTGCAATCATTTCTCAGAAAGGAAGAAAGGGTCCACATAACCAACTTGACTTCACAGCTCAAGATGTTAGAGAGGGACCAACAAAAGGAGCCCAAATGAGGCAGAAGGAAAGAGATCATGAAACTTAGAGCAGAAATCAATGACATGGAAACGCAAAAAACAATCTGAAAGATGAATGAAACCAAGAGCATATTCTTTGAGAAAATAAACACGATAGATAAATGACTAGCGAGACTCACAAAGAAAGAGAGAGAAGTAACCCTAATAAATCTAAACAGAAATAAGAAGGGCTATATAACAGCAGAAACCAAAGAAATTCAAAAGATGATCAGATACTACTTTGAAAATATGTATGCCACAAAACAAGAGAAACTATAAGAAATGGATAAATTCCAGGATTCCTATAATCTCCCAAGGCTGAATCAAGAAGACCTAGAGTACCTGAAAAGTCCTATGAACATCAAGGAAAGTGAAACTGTAATCAAAGGACTTCCCCAAAACAAAAGGCCAGGTCCAGATGGATTCACTAGCCAATTTTTCCAAACTTTTAAAGAGGATGTATTGCCAGTTCTTCTCAAGCTTTTCCAGGAAGTTGAGGAAAGAGAAACTCCCCCAAACAGTTTTTATGAAGGCCATATCTCTGTAATGCCAAAAGGAAAAAAAGACACCACAAGAAAAGGAAACTACAAGCCAATATCCCGATGAACATCGATGCAAAGATTTTCAACAAAATACTAGCAGATAGAATTCAACAACTCATCAAAAAGATCATATACCATGTCCAAGTGGAATTTATCCCAGGAATGCAGTGATGGTATAACATTCTGAAATCAATCAATTGCTAAAGCAATTATTGGAATAGAGAAAATGGGAAGAATCAACTTTCCTAATTTCAAACTCTACTGCAAAGCAGTAATAATTAAAACAGCATGGTAATGTAACAAAGAGCTGCAGACCAATGGAACAGGGTTGAATATACTGATATCTCCCCCCAAATATATGATTATCTAATCTTTGATAAGGGAGCAAGAAATGGAGCAAACAAAGCCTCTTTAAAAATTCTGCTGGCAAAACTGGACAGCTACATGCAAAAAAAATGGGCTCAGATCTCTGCCTACCACCGGGTACAAAACTAAGGTCATAATGGATTAAAAACCTCAACATCAGACCTGAATCTATAAGGTGCATTGAAAACAAAGTTGTCAAAACCCTCCAGGACATTGAAGCTAATGGTATCTTCAAAGATGTCACACCACTGTCTAATCAAGTGAAAACAGAGATAGACAAATGGGACTATCTTAAACTAAGAAGCTTCTGCACCTCAAAAGAAACAGTGACCAAAATACAAAGAAAGTCTACAGATCGGGAAAGATATTTCCCCAATACTCATCCGAAAGTGGTTGATATCAAGGATATACATAGTATCGGTTGAACTCCACAAGAAGAAAACTTCCAACCCCATCAAAAAATGGGGCAACAAAATGAACGGAAACTTTCTCAAAGTAGAAATCTGAATGACAAAAAGGCACATGAGAAAATGCTCTACATCATTAATCATCAGGGAGATGCAGATCAAAACAGCAATGAGATATCATCTCACACCACAGAGAGTGGGCCACATCCAAACAATAAAAGCCACCAGTGTTTGGGGGAATCTGGGAAAAAGGGACTCTTCTTCATTGCTGGTAGGAATGCTGACTGGTTCATCCCCTTGGAAAACAATATGGACGATTCTCAAAAAATTAGAAATTGAGCTCCCGTTTGACCCAGCAATACCACTCCTGGGAATCTATCCCATAGACACAAAAAAGTATAGTTGAAATGATACCTGCACTTGTTTGTTCATTCCAGCACTGTTTACAATAGCCAGAATCTCGAAAAACATGAGTGCCCAAGAACACATGACTGGTTAAAGAAACTTTGGTACATCTACCTGATGGAGCACTATGAAGGTGTTAGAAATGATGAAGTCATGAAATTTACAGACAAGTGGTACTACATGGAAAGTATCATGCTAAGTGAAATGAGTCAGAAAGAGCAGGACAGACATAGAAAGATTGCATTTATTTGTGGAATATAAAGTAACAAAATAGGAAACTAACACCTAAGAATAATTGAGATTAGTACTAGAGGGTTCAGTCCATGGCTTAAAGGCCAGCCACACATTCTAGGGGAAAATGCAGTTCGGATAGAGAAGGGACCACCAAGTAAAGGGTATTGGGAGTGTCCTCCCAGGATGAGAGATGCATACTGAAACTAGGCTATAGACCGAACATGATTGCCACTCGATGCCTCTTTTGAAAACCTCAGCACCCAAAAGGAGAGAGAGAACAAAATGGAATGTCCTGCCACAGAGGCAGGGTTTGATGGCGGGATAGGGGAGGTGAGAGGGATACTGGGATCATTGCTGTTGGGGAATGAGCAATGGTGGAGCAATGGATACTCAATCATTGTGAAACCCAAGCACAAAAATTTGTAACTCCACAGCTATACCTCATGGTGTTTCATTAATAAAAATTTTTAAAAAATCCACCTCAAATATTACCTTCATAAAATCTCCCCAGGTTCATTAAGATTCTTATTTGAACTTGTTTTTTAATCACAGTCACATATATCTATGTGGAAGGGAGGCAGGAAGTTAGGAACTTGTGTGGCATATCCAGGTCACACTGTTGATAATGACAATCTAGTCCAAAGAAAGCACTCAGAGGGCCAGAAGTTAGAGACATAGATTCATTGTTTATTTACAAATGCAATTTATGGCAGTCAGCCAGTCAAGAGGGTCCAAAGTCTCACTGAAGATCACAGAGGGTAAAGACAAACTATTGTATGCAATATAACCTTCAGAAAGAACAGGCAGAACTTGTATGTTGTCCCATGCATAAAACTGGAAACACCTCCAAGTAATAGCTATCTTTTGTGTCTGGGAACATATTGGCCAGGATATATACCATGGGCAGCTTTAGCTTACCCAAGAGTAAGTAAAGGGGAGGGGGGAGGGGCAAGTGTCCTTTACTTCAATTGCCTGGAAGGAAGAGCCATAAAATATGCCCTCTACATTGTAAAAGGGAAACTTAGTTTTTATTTCCATTTACCTTGATAGTACTTGAAACTGGACTTTATTTCATTAAACATATTCTTTAATTAAAAAATATGTATACTGTATTGTAGTATTCAACTCAACTTACCTCAATCGCATGGAGTTCTGATTTTAAAACAAAGAAAGAAAGCATAGTGTATCTGAAGTTACATCTCATTAATGTAAGTTTGAAATATAAGTGTTTCAAAAAGAATACTAGAAATATGTGTGTTTCCTATTTTTCCAACTTTTTTTGTCATTTTACTCACCAAACAAACTCAGATTTAAGAATTTTAGATTCTATGTTATTTGAAATGGCAGACACTTGATGAAAATAGCATAATTTATGTCTATTTATTTTCTTTTGCAAAGCAATGTCCAAAAACTTTTCCTACTTAAAAGTAAGACACTATCCGCAACTTAGCAAGATGATAATTTTAAAAGAACAAAAAACAATTATACATCTTTCCATTTCTTCAATTATCCCACAAATTCCATTAATCATTTCTGGCAAACCTGCCATTATGGTTTAGTAGAGATTTCATAGGGTATAGTAGTGATTTCAAGATCTTCTTTCCCTAATTCTGTTACTTATTATTCACAGGAGTTTTGAATTTAAAGTTATGTGATCATATACTCTTTCTGAACAATTATCTATGGCAGGAAGAGAAAATTCTAAGTGAATTTGATTGTCAGTGAAATGTTATCCTGAATACTACTTGATATCTCACTGCAACCATAATATAATTGTATTGATAAGGTATGCCACAGGACAAAAAGATACTTTTAACCACTAACTGAGAGGATTGCTGGGAATTAGCTGAGACCTAAGGCAGAAATGTTGAGAATAAGTACCTTTGTTCTGTGTGCTATGAGATTTTGAAGGTTATTACTGAATAAGAATATAGCATACATTAACTACGATTGTGGGTTTCCATAGTAAACTTAGAGAAAAGATTCAAAATAATAGAAAACAATTTTCACTATCCCTTAACTTACTCTTTCTAGATAAAACAGTGAATAGATTTTATCTGTTTTGTTTTTGTTTTTGCTTTGGGGCCACCCAGGAAATGCTCAGAGATTACTCCTGGCTCTTCCAGTCAGGAATCACTCCTGGCAGTGCAACTCAATCTGCTGCACTATTTCTCTGGCCCTGAGTACATTTTATTAATAAACATTGCTAAATCACAGAACTAGAGTGCCACAGATCATCCTATAGTCACATTTGGAAGCCAATATCATTTCCATGTTACTTTCAATGTCTTGAAGAATCTGTAATGTGATTCATGTTAAATTTCTTTTGAAGGATTTCATGAGACATAGCATGAGTTAAGATGCTTGAATGTGTCCAACTGTGATTTGGATACCACCATATGTGGTCTTCTAGGCACCACTACACCTCAGGGTGTGTCCCTTTCTACAAAGAAATAAATCCGCTACAGAAACACAAGAGACTGTGACAGCAGTAAGTGGTAGATAACTTTATGACATGGGCAATAATTACTAGGAATCCCAACAGTGTGACCATAGCTCTTAATTTGCTTAAAATAAAGCCATGCTAATTGCATTTTACCTCCTCCTCCTTTGAACCTAAATCCAAGGTTCCTTTTGTTGCTACATTAAATTAACAGTGGTATTTCTACTCTGTCCTCTTCTTTATTCAAGTCCTCCTACAATTTACTTCATATTCCATGCTACGCTTGTTCTGCACCTATTAGACAATTAGACTCTATTTTCACAATTCTTACCAAAACTCATGGGCTCCATTGAAAGATTGAATCAGAGAAGGAGCTGAATTATTTTTCTTAATTTAATTACTATTAAAAATGTGTCATAGTATACATGTAATTATGCAATAAATTGTACCTGTATAAACATTCAGTCTTAAATATGGACTGTAGTTTCAGTCTTCAAGAGGAATATGCTGAAATTATGAATAAGTATACTTCTGCTAGTTAATCTCTGTTATTTTTATAATGTATTATAAATTACATTTTCAATTTTTACATAAATTTCAATGTAACAAAATGAACAGTCCTGTGTAATGTGAGTCTACCTAACAAGTTATTTTAATTTTTTTCTCTTTTCTATTTTTAGTAAGATATGGTCTGTACTCATAAATAAGATTAAGTATAAAATAAAGTTGGAATCTGTGAACTTTCTTGCGGTTTGTCATCTGATGGTTTTGATCACATTTTTATTAAGGAGTCACACCATTTAATCTATTACAGATGACACATTTCTCTCACATAAGGAAATTTTTACTTTTTGAAGAAAAAATACTAATATCTTTATATTAGTAAAAATATGTGAAAAAGCTAAATGCACATTTGAAAAAATATATGACTTAATTATGTCATTTTAAGAGAAAATCAGGAAGAGAACACATATATGCATAATGTATAACTTCCATAAAACCCTTAGCTTTATCCAAAGTTTCTACTATAAATACATATCTAATTTCAGAGTTTGCCTTGAATAAATCCTTCAGACAATTAAGTTTTCCTTATCACTGAATATAGTCAGAGCAATTGCTTAATTGTGAATACATGGAGAAATGTGGTTTTCAGTCTCTGATTATAAACATGTTTAGAAATGCTTCAGGTTTGTTGTCTGACATATGCTATAACTTTCACTGACAATCTTTTTTTTTTTGATTTTTGGTTATTTTTTTATTCTTTTGTTTTTGGGCTACCCATGGTAGTACTGTTGGATAACATTGATATGTCCTGTCTCCCTTGCCACAGGGACCTTACGTTTATTGGTTTACACCCATCACAGTGCTCCTGAGGCTCTCCCATTACTCTGTGTTTATCTGTAACCTCTTTTCTGTGGTCTCTTCCTCAACCAGTTAATCACCATTTTCCCCTGAGCAGTATCTGTGACTTGTAAGGCCAAATTCCTCAGAAATCTGTGATTGTGATTTCAAAAATTTCTTTTTTCCTTGTCTTATATCCTTTTGCATAGTTTATTTCAGAGCAGTGTCCTTTTTATATAGACTCAAGAATACAGTTAATGCTATGCTTTTATAACTTGTAAACTAATTGACTCCGGATAATATTTACTCCTGGGCATCTGTTTTTTCGACTTTAGCCTCAGCTGCCTTTAGTTCCTAGTACCCCAAAAGCAGGATCTCAACGAGGGACTGGATGGGCCTAAGGCAAGCTGTGAGCTACCCTGGCATTGAAATGGACAAGGCCAAATGCCACAATACTCAACTATAAGTTAAGAGTATGGTCATGGGCAAATTATGTCATGATCCAAAAAGTAACAACTGGATTAGGACCCTGCTAGGGTTAGGAAAGACTAAACCGGCTTGAACTATAGTGATAGATCTATAGATCTAAAGATCTATAGATCTATAGTGAGATGCCCTCAGGGGAATCATCCTATAGGCTTAATGTATCTCTTACTGTGCCCATACAAAATTATTAATAGTATTACTAAGTAGAATTAAGATGAATATTTAAAAGTTTGCTGGACTAAGGAAAATAGACATGCACCCATAGATGATATTTTGCCATTAGGTGGATCTTCTTGTTGAGTGAGACTTTGTCCTAGGAGAAGCTTTCCTTGAGGGAGAGACCTTACATTTATTGTTTGCATGACCATATTTAGGTGTATTTGCTACTCCAAGCCCCTCATGATTGGGGAGATAACTAACACTGTAAGAATAGGTAAGGGAAGAGAAGATTGGAGAGAGCAGGATCTGGGGGAGAGGAATGGAGGAGAATCAGGAGAGAATGGAGAAGAGATTAAAATAAACTACAATTGATACCAACCAGCCTGGCCCACGTTTTCTCCTTTGTCTGCCCATAGTCTTTGCTGTCCCAGATGGGGAAGCAGCCCTAGACCACCTAATGCAGGCAGCAAGAGAGAGTCATGGATCATCATACTTATTTTTTGAATAGACAGAAACAGGGCTTACTTCTCGTTCTGTGCTCAGGAATGATTCCTGGTGATGCTTAGGGGACCATCTGTAATTCCAGGGTGTGCCACATACAAGGCAGTACTTAACCCCAGTACTTTTTTGCAAGGCCACACTGCACATCTTTTTTGAACAAACTTAATTCCTTTTATTCAATATTCATCGTCTAGAGTATTATTTCCTGGACTTCAAGGAAGTATTCTTTTTCCAACCTCCAAAATGTTTTATTATTTGCTCTATTTTTTTTACTTCTCATTCATTTTCTAAGGACATTTGGATACATGTACTTTTAAATTAGTGTTACTTATTTTAAAAAGAAATATAAAGCTTACGATTATTGTATACTACTAGGAATTTCCTTTTTGCATTTTTTTAGGAATTGGGGCCACCCTAGAAGTGCTCAGGGCCTACTCCTAGTGCTGTTCTCAGGGGCATTCCTAACAGAACTTGGAGGACCATATGAAATGCCAGAAATTGAACCCGATATGGTGACGTGAAAAAAAGTGACTTATGCATTGTACTATCACTCAGGCCCATATAGTGGAATTTCTCAGTGTGATTCTTTTTTTTTTTCTTTTTGGGTAACACATAGCAATGCACAGGAGTTACTCCTGGTGCTGCACTCAGGAATTACTACTGGCTGTGCTCAGAGGACAATATGGCTGCTGGGAATCGAACCCAGATTGGCCATGTGCAAGGCAAACGCCCTCCCTGCTGTGCTATCACTCCAGCCCGTGATTCATTTTTATTTTTGAAAAATATCACATTAAATTAATTTAATTTTTGTAGGATGGTAGATAATTCAAATTATACTAAAACTATTTAACTAAATTATAAATGTTATTTTTATGTAGATCTATATTATCTAACTCCATGAGAAAATTTATTCTCAAATAAAAATATTTAACTTTCCTACTATGACATTTAAACTTATAAAATGTAAAAAAATGTATTAGTTTAGATAAGTGAGCGAAAAGTTTTATAATTTATGAAATAAGCAGTATATATTTGACTAAATACAACACTGGGGTTTAAGATATATAGAAAATACTGAGGAGGCTCTTTGCTTAGCTGTTCAAGGACTCAAGCAATATTCTTATTCAGTAAGTATGTGTATACAGAGATTTTCCTGAGATTAAAGCTTTGTGATTAAAAGTCAATTTCTAGACTTCCTTTTGAAAGAAAGGAGAAATTCTCTATTCTGTCCTTGTTACAAATCAATTGGTGGGTCTACTGTAACCCTTAACATACAGCAATTGGGAAGGAAGAGGAAAGGCAGATTTTGGCACAAATAAAGCTGTTTGTGTGTGTGTGTGTGTGTGTGTGTGTGTGTGTGTGTGTGTGTGTGAACTAAAGTACTGCAGAACACAGATTGTAAGGAATTTTCTCATTGGGTATTGTAAGGTTCTCACTATCAGCACAAGGCTGACCATTAAGATCCTTCTCTATCAGGCCTGGTCAGAACAAGTAGAGGTTGCACCTTCCCAGTACATGCACAGCTGGAATTATGCAGATTGGTAATATTTAGTTTGTGAGCATGTTAGACCTCTACCCAAAAGAGTGATTTCAGTTCAAGATGAGGGAAGTATGAGTAGTCAGCACTAGCTTTTCTCTTGCTACAAGCAGGTTGCATTAGATTACTTTTTTATAATGCACCAGTAATGTCCATCTCCTAGGTTTCATAGAGATAAATTACTCAGTGCCTAAAGAATTGGTGTATCCTTTTATAGTGATAGGCATAATGGGTAGGAGTAGATTTGAATATTCTGTCCCTGATTTCACCCTTATCTAACAAGTCTTGAATTAAGGGCTCCTTAAGGTTCCCAGATGGATACACTGGGACACAGACAGAAAAGTAAATAGAGATTCCTGGTTTACCAGAGAAGTAACTCACAACTGGAACCCCTCTGGGAAGCACAATTCACTGGAAGCTCTTGATCATTTGATCACTTGACATCCCATTACTCATTGATCTGCTTGAGTGGGCACCAGTAACGTCTCCACCCATCCCTCTCATGTGCTAATGTAGCCCAATGGCATCTGCTAATTCTAGGAACACAAAGAGACTTAAACCGATTGTTCACGGTCTTGACGAAGAAGTCTGACCATCTCATAGGTGGCCTGCCACGTGATCTTTTGATGTCCCATGGAATCAAGTCAGTCTGTAATGGCTCTAGTCCAGCAGTCATCTCCAAATCTCATTACGTGTCCAGCCCATCTGAGTTTTGATGCCTTGGCAAACAAGATAGTGTCCCTGATTCTTGACCATCGACAAAATTCAGAACTTTGGATTCTTTCTCTCATTTGAGTAAAGCTTGATACTCCAAGCATAGCTCTTTTGATTCCTCTTTGGGAGGAATCAAAAGCATTCTCAACCAGTTTTTGTAGGTCCCAGGTCTCTAAGGCATATGTTCATGCAAGAAGAACAGGAGAATCAAAGAGATGTGGCCGAAGCCTGAGGTTCGTTGTCCTCTCAAGCACTTCTTCAACACTCTTGAAGGCATTCCATGCCACTCTCCCTCCTGAACAACTCAGGTGCCATATCATTCGTCATGTTGACTTCTCGACCTAGGTACACATAACTGTTACATTCGGTGAAAGCTGTTCCGTTGAGAGCGAATGGAACGTCATGAATGAGACCATTTCTCATAAACATTATCTTTGTTAGATTCAGCTGCAGTCCTACCTTTCCATACTCACGGTCGAAGTTTGCCAGCATTTGTGCCGCTTGGCTGATGTTTGGTGTTATAAGAATGATGTCATCAGTGAAGTGGAGGTGCTGTAGTTGCCGACCATCTATCTTCACTCCCATTCCTTGCCATTCCAGTTGTCACATGATGTTCTTGAGGGTGGCACTGAAGAGTTTCGGTGAAATGGTATCTCCCTGTCAAACCCCTCTCTTGACGTCAATAATCACCTTCCTGTAGACTGGTGAGATCCTGGTAGTGAATCTGCAATACAGCTCACAGAGGATCCTGATGTATTGAGTTTGAATGCCTTGTTTGGCTAGGCCATCTATGACCATTTCAGTCTCAATAGAATCAAAGGCTTTCTTTAAATCAATGAACAAAGAGTGGCATCTTGAGCTCCCAAGAAACTTCAGTGAGCTTGGTTATCGTGTGGATATGGTCAATCGTGCTGAATCCTTTGCGGAACCCGGCTTGCTCGTATGGTTGTCTTTCATCTCGTGGTCTGCCAATCCTGTTCAGGATGACTCGAGTGAACATCTTGTAGATGACAGACAATAGGCAGATTGGGCAGTAGTTGCCAATGTCTTGGATGTCTCCCTTTTGTACAATAGTACAGTCCTGCTGGTTTTCAACAGGGATGGAAACTTGCATTCAGAGAGGTAGCACGTGAAGAGCAGAACCAGTGAATTGATGAGTACTGATGGCAGGCTCTTCAGGTGTTCGGGTCTGACCTTTTCTGGGCCAAGTGCTGTTCACTCTTTACTGACGAAATGGCATGTTAAATTTCGGAAGGGAGAATGTTGGGAACGACATATTCATCCTGCGGAATTTGTTATGTGGGAAGGTAGATGTGGCTATCAAAGAGATCCGAGTAGAAGTCATGGTAATCTCCATTGCCCTCCTGGATGATGTGATAGATCCATCAGGACGTTGGGGGGCAGTCATCTTGGTCTTGTAGTTGACGAAGGACAGGCGGGCATTGCAAATGCTTTACCCAGCTTCTGCCGCATCTGCCAGCACTGCTGCTCTTCTCTCTTTGAGGTCTTCCTTTATCACTTCTCTGCACTGCTTTGCGAGCTCAGACATTCTCTTGCGGTTGGCTGAGGATTGTGCCAAGCCACGTTGGCAAATGAGCTCGAGATTTTTCAAAGACAGGCGTCTTTTTGTGGCTATCTCTCTCCGTGTTCCTCGCACAATCACGGAGGTGCTGAACCAGTCGGTCATATTCCTCGTCATTGTTGTTAATGATGGCATCTTCCCATGTTGCTGCAATAGTGCTAAAAAGCTCCCAGTTGGAGAGCTCAAAGTAGACAATTTAGGGGAGTCAGTTAAACAAGCACCTCCATAATATTTGAGATTTTCTTCCAGGAGTTCAACTGCAGTAAACATCCCATCTGAATCTTGTAGGGAGAAAGAAAAAAAATAGGAAAAACCTTACAAATCCTTGAGGGTATAGATTGAGTTTGAAAGGTCATACATTGCATGCCTGAGGCCAAAATTCAACCCCCTGCAGAGCTTGGTCCTCAGTACTACAGGGTATAGCTTAGGTGGCACTAGAACTTTGGTGACCCCAACATCAAGATTTCTGATCAATACCAAACTGCAGGAGTCCAAAATTGAACTGGCAGGTCCTAGTCGTTGCATCTGGATCAAGTACAGTCAAGAGTTTCCTGTTCTCTCAATCAAGTACCACTGGGGATACTTCATCTCAACAGAAAAGAAACATTTGAACTACTCCATCATTTTCTTTTCATCCTACAACTTGCCCTTAGAGGGAACTAGTTAACCACAGTTCAATCTGGGGGATTATCAGTGCCTATAAATCTTGAGGGAAGGAAAATAATCACATTCTAACACTGTCCTCTCAGAGACTCAGCTGAAAAAATACAAGGCAGAAACTCTTGCAGATTACACAGTACAGAGGTGTGACTACCTAAAAACCAGACCTGATCATAGGACTGTGATATGTTTCTCTGCACAAGCCTACAAAAGGGCAAAAATTACAATTTTAAAAGACAAAGCAATTATCAGAACTAGAAATAGCAAAGGATGTTAAGATTGTCAGAACAGAATCTTAAAACAATTACAATTATCATGCTAAATACGCTACAGGATAAAGTAAAACATATGCAAAAACAGATGAGTAACAGATACATAAGTTATGTGAGCTTTTTAAACAAAATGCTAGTTACTATAAAATGATGGGGTGAACTGTTGGGGTCTCAGCAGGTACCCTGAGAATTTGGCCAAATCCCCTGCCCCTGGAACCAAGAGCCAGCCCTGTTTACAAAGACCCAAGGGGGCCGCTCCAGCACTCTCCACAGGCAGGTACTCTGGATAAGAATGAGGGACAGGACTATGCCCAGCCAACCATATTGTTAACCTGGCCCTAAGAGCAGGATATATAAATCATTAACTGACAAACTGTAAGAGCCCTACCTCCCTACCTGGGATTTCCACCCCCCACCCAGTGTACTATAAGAATCCCTGGGTTCGAGCCAATAAACGAAGAACTGTTTGACCACCAGACTCCTCACCTCTGTGGCTCTCTTTCTAGGTGGAAGCATCCCAGGAGGCAGGGGCAGGAACCCAGGAATCCCTGGTATGCAGAGGGCCAAGGCAGAGGCTTCTCCCCTACCCACTCCCTCCCCTTTAGGGAGTAAGTCCAGCAACTTAGGGGTTTGTACTCCAGTTTACCAGGGTCTAGTGGCCAGGACCCCTGACAATAAACCAAATTTTAATTAGGTTAATGTAGATGCTGAGAGAAGAATCTTTGAGCAAGAGCATATATCAATAAGATCCTTAAAGTCTAAAAAAAAAAGGAACTTGGAAAGCTGGAAAGTAAAGATAACAGAGTCTGAAAGATTTAGAAGAAAGGTCAGGAGAGGTAGCTGAATGTGCTAAAGCTTGACATGCGGAAGGCCTGGGTTTAGTCTTTAGCATCCCATATTGTCTCCTAAGCATTTCCAGAAACTTCCCTCATTCCCACCCTCTAAACCTGGAGGAATATTTGAACATTGCAGGGTATAACTCTAAAAACAATTAAAAAAATAGAATAAATTAAAGATTTCTGGGAAAATATAAAAGGAGATTTATATGTATATATATTTATCTGTGTTGCATATATGTATATACATATATTTATGCATATTCCTACACATATATGTATGTGCATGTACACAGTAGGGATAATTGAAGAACAGAAAGTGGAATAATAAATTTCTGAAAAAGTAGTGAATGAGAATTTCCTTCATATTATTTTCTGCCATTGAAGTCATATATCTGGAAAGATAAGAAAGAGAACAGAAGCCAGGTAAATTGTAAAGGCAAAGCAACCTATCTAACAACTTTCAAAGAACGAAAGAAAAAGCCTGAAAAAAAAAGGGCAGAAATAGGGGATTATTATCAATAAGCTATAAATAAAAGGTAAGACTGAATTATTTCTCAGGCTCACAAAACTTGAGGGAGTTTGAGTTCCATACATTTCCCTGATTAGAATATTAAAAGTATATTTTCATCATTGTGGAGGTTAGAACCTTCCAAATAGTGTTCAAGGCATCTAGGGCCACTCCAGGTCACACAGCCAACTGAATCTGATCAATGCATTATTTCATAGACGGGGTGTTACTCCGGGCCTTAGACTAAGTGATATATATTTACAACTTACAGACATCTAGAGTGATCCCGGTTACACTCAGAGACCTCCAGGGCTACCCATCTGAGCCTTAGAATTCGTATGGTTCAGAAAATAAATATGGAGTCTTGGACTCTACATCCTGCAAGTTTGCCTCTACCTCTAAAATAGTCCTTTGGAGTGAAAAAGTATAATAATATAGGTCAGAAACTCAAATCCACATAAAGCACATTGAAGATGAAATAAGGGAAGGTAAAAATGTAATTCTGCTAATGAAAATTTAACAGAAAAATTTAGCTTATAAGAAACAATGGCTGGAGCGATAGCACAGCGGGTAGGGCGTTCGCCTTACAAGCGGCCAACATGGTCGACCCGAGTTCGATTCCTCCGCCCCTCTCGGAGAGCCCGGCAAGCTACCGAGAGTATTCGATATGCCAGACACAGTAACAACAAAGTCTCCAATGGAGACGTTACTGGGCCCGCTCGAGCAAAATGATTGGAATATAAATATATTTTTGTATATCTGTATACATATAAATATAAATTTGTTAAGTGATTTAAATGATAAATATGATAAGGGACAGGAGAGAAGAATATAGGATGGTGCAATATCAACATCTAAATGAAAATTCAGCATTAAATTCATAGCCTACAAAAATAAACTAACCTCAATTAAATAAGTTTTGCTTTAAGATAATAGAAGAAAAAGAGCAAATTCAATCTGAGAGCAAATTAAATCCACAGTAAGAAGTGAAAAATGATAATTTTAGAAAAAAATTGAAAAAATCAACAAAATTAAAGCAAAAATTTTTGCTTTTTGAGAATACATATAAATGATTGATAGCTTCTAAACAAAATACCAGGGATAAAAGACACAAAAGAATAATATCAAATTTCAGAGAAAACATCATTATACTCTCCATGAATATTGATGAGATAATAAAAGATAAATAAAAGGATAATAGGATAAAAAGAATAACACAATCGTTTGCCACTCATTTTGATAACTTAGATGTAATGAATAAATCCCTTCTAAAGCATAATTAAACTAGCATTAAAAAACAATAAAGCAATTTAGTTAGACCTATAACTTTTTAAAAATAAATCAATATATACATAAATTAATTATATCCCCAAGAATAAAAGCAGAAGGCTCAGATATATTAACTGATAAATTTTAACAAACACTTAGTAAGAATGTCAATTTTCTGTAGTCCTGTTCAAAGGATAGCATCAGAAAGAAATACTTTCTGATTCAATAGGTTAAACTTACCTAGTTGGTAAAATCAGACAATGGCATAATAAGAAAATAAATCTATAGAACAATCTCTCACATCAATGTAAATTGTAAAAATATTCAACAAAATATTAATAAATCTGCCAGTAATGTTTAAAAGGCATTACATATCATGACAAATGGGATTTATTCTAGGTATGCAAGATTGATTCAACAAATATCAATTGAAGTAACCAATCATATCTAAAAACACTAAGGAAGAAAAATCACCTGACCATAATAATAAAAAGGCCCTCCCGTTGATCGTCGATTTGCTCGAGCGGGCCCAGTAACGTCTCCATTGGAGACTTTGTTATTACTGTGTCTGGCATATCGAATACTCTCGGTAGCTTGCCGGGCTCTCCGATAGATGCCAAGAAAGTATTTGAAAAAATATACTCATTCAAGATAAGATTTGTCATTAATCTAGGACAAAAGGAATTTTCTCAACTAGATTACCTATATTTACAAGAAACCTCTGGCTAAAATCAGACTAAAGAAAAGCAAGTTAAAATATTACCAAAATTAGCAAAAAGGAAGACTTTTCCTCCATATCAGTGACTTTTGACATTAAATATTTAGAAAAGTAAGAAAGTAAATGAAGCTATGCTGATTAAAAAGAAACATTTACAGTTTGCTAAGGTCATTTACAAAACAATATCAACAACAAATGTTGTACAAACAATATCCAAATCTAACCACTGCCCTATGTATCAGTAATGGATGAGTAATATTAGAAATAAAAATTGCTATAATATTCATATTAGAAAAAAATGATATTTTATGCAAAATCACATGTAATCACTTGTAATCACTTGTCATCCCGTTGTTAATCGATTTGCTCAAGCTGGCTCCAGTAATGTCTCCATTCAACCCTGTTGCGTGCTAGTGTAGCCCAACAGCGTCTGCTCATTCCAGGAACATAAAGAGCATCAAACTGTTCATTCAGGTTTTTTTTTTATCTTTTTTTGTTTGTTTGTTTGTTTATTGAATCACTGTGGGAAAGGCCACAAAGCTTTCAGGTTTAGGTCTCAGTCATGCAAATATCAAACACATTTCCCTTTACCAATACTTATTTTTTACCATGAAGAACCACAATAAAACCCCACCCCCCACCCCTCCCAGTCCCTGTGAGGCAGATGAATTCTAGTTAACACTCCATCTGCTTTGATTAGATTCATTGTTTCAATAAAAGATTCACCACTATTATTTAGAGTTTACCCCCCCCCCCCCCTGCAAATCAGACATGCTGAAGAAGCATTGTGAACTGATTTGCTTTCTACAGCTGGGTTCAAGAATTAAATGTTGGTTTTGGATTTCTGCTATTTTACTTATTGACCCTGGAAGTATTTCTACTGAAAGTCAGATAGTTAAGAAATTGGTTTCTGTGCTCTGGAGTCGTGGCCGTGCTGGAGAGCCGCTCGTGGGGGGCAACTGGTGGCCTCGGTAGGGCATGAAGGGCGGACCGAAACGCCCCCCTTCCCATGAGATTTTAGTCGCCCCCAAACCCCCGGCTCATCCCTGCTTTCCACAAGGCTCCAATGCGGCCGCCATCTTTCTTTCCAGAGAGGAAAGGGCGAATGGGGCAACACCCTTTCCCCTCCGGACAGACATGGTGGCCTGGATTAACGCATAGTCTGTTTACTTTTCTGCTCCAAGCTGCTGGGTTCTGCATTAAGTCTTTGTGCTTCTGGGGCTGTGGCCCTGCTGGAGAGCCGTTCGTGGAGGGCAAATGGTAGCCTCGGTAGGGCGTGAAGGACGGACCGAAATGCCCCCCTTCCGATGAGGTTTTAGTCGCCCCCGCATCCCCGGCTCATACCTGTTCTCCACAAGGCTCCCATGCGGCCGCCATCTTTCTTTCCAGAGAGGAGAGGGCGAATGGGGCAATACCCTTTCCCCTCTGGACAGACATGATGGCCTGGATTAACGCATAGTCCGTTCACTTTTCTGCTCCAAGCTGCCGGGTTCTGCATTAAGTCCTTGTGCTTCTGGGGCCGTGGCTGTGCTGGAGAGCCGCTCGTGGGGGGCAACTGGTGACCTTGGTAGGGCGTGAAGGTCAGACCGGAACGCCCCCTTCCCATGAGGTTTTAGTTGCCCCCACACCCCCGGCTCATACCTGCTGTCCACAAGGCTCCCATGTGGCCGCCATCCTTCTTTCCAAAGAAGAGAGGATGAATGGGCCAACACCCTTTCCCCTCCGGGCAGACATGATGGCCTGGTTTAACGCATAGTCCGTTCACTTTTCTGCTCCAAACTGCTGGGTTCTGCATTAAGTCCTTGTTTTTCTGGGGCTGTGGTCGTGCTCCAATCTTAACTCTGATTTTCAGGGAGAAACGTTAGGTGGTTTACTTCCCATTGATCACTTTGTATATAGAGAGATGTCGCGCGGCCGCATAAGCGGCCGCGCAGTTTTGAAGAAAAGTCCTAGTTCCCACATACTCGAGCTGTGCTTGTAGAGGCTTCTGGTCACCGGGGTTCCATATGGGGGAGGCGGGATGCGGTACCTACCCCATCTGGGGCTTCCCGATGATCTCAGTTCTTTTTGGAACCTGTTTTTTTTTTTCCCTCCAGTAGCTGTGGATCCTGCCCTCCATATGGCCTTTCTCTTCGGTTGTATGCTGTAAAGATGGCGCTGGGGGGCGGGCTGTGGGCGTGACTTCCGGAATCAGAGGTTACCTGGGAGCTGTAGTCCTGGCAGATTTGAGAAAAAGTCCTAGTTCCCGCATACTCGAGCTGTGCTTGTAGAGACTTCTGGTCACCGGGGTTTCATCTGGGGGAGGCGGGATGCGGTACCTACCCCATCTGGGACTTCCTGATGATCTCGGTTCTTTTTGGAACCTGTTTTTTTTTTTCCTCCGGGAGCTGTGGATCCCGCCCTCCATGTGGCCCTTCTCTTTGGCTGTATGCTCATTCAGGTTTTTAAAGAAGAAGTCTGACTTGTCGTCGGTGGGTGACTAGGTGTTCTGTTGACCTCCTCAGGAGTCCTATCAGTAACATCTCTAGTCCAGTGGTCACCTCCAAATTGCATTACATGTCCAGCCCATCTGATTTTTGACTCCTTGGCAAATGAGGCAGCATCCCAGATCTTCTATCATCAAAGGAGGTAACAATTCCGTATTCCTTCTCTCACTTTGTGAAGCATGATATTCCAAGCATAGTTCTTTCGATTCCTCTTTGGGTGATGCAAATAGCGTTCTCATTCTGTTTTTGTAGGTCCCAGGTCTCTGAGGCATATTTTAGTGCAGGAAGAATGGTGGAGTCGAAAAGATGTGCCTGGAGCTGGAGGTTCTTCGTCCTCTCAACAATTTCTTCTATGCTCTTGAAGGCATTTCATGCCGCTCTCTTCTTCCTGTGCAACTCAGGTGCAGGTCATTTGTCTTGTTGAGTTCTCCACCAAGGCACACATAACTGCTGCATTCGCAGATGTTCATTCCATTGAGAGCAAATGGAGCGTCAGCATCATTTCACTGAATCTTCAGTGCCACCCTCAAGAACGTCATGCAATGACTGGAATGGGAAGAAATGGGAGTGAAGATAGACGGTCAGCAACTACACCACCTCTGCTTCGCTAATGAAATTATTCTAATAACACCAAACATCAGCCAAGCGGCACGAATGCTGGCCGACTTCGACTATGAGTGTGAAAAGATTGGACTGCAGCTGAATCCTACAAAAACAATGTTCATGAGAAACAGACTAGTCCCTGACACTCCATTTGCTCTCATTATGCAAAATATATAATAGAAATATATATACACATATATGTAATAAATAAGATAATCCAATAAAATAAAATCAAAGAAAAATAAATATATTGAAAGATATTTCATGTTCATAGGAGAAAGAATCATTTTCAAGGTGTCAGTTGTAAAGATTTATACTTGATTTATACTTGTAACTGAAGTGTAAGAAATTTATTCTTGGTAAAGTACCTCAAGTGAGATGCAAAATAATCAAAAATATTTTTGCAGATGTCAACTTGGATAGTTTTAACTTTGGGGAATAAACTATGAATTCAAAATTTATAATATTTGATGTAGAACAAAGAGATAGTGCAATAAGTATTGGATTTCCCTTGAACACTACTCACCCAAGTTTAATCCTCACCATTCCATAAGGTCTCTCAAGCCCTATAGGAGTGATTCCAGAGCATAGAATCAGGAGTAAGCCCTGAGCCCTGACAGGTTTACCGCACATCTCCACAAAAAAGAAAAAGAATTTATATGACCCCATTTATTTGTTTTCGCAAATCTTTGCAGTAGCATTTGCATGTGAAAATGTATTCAAATGAGACATAGCATTCATTTAAAAATGTATTCCTAGGGTCCTTGCCTTTCATGTGCTCACCGTGAGTTCTATTTTCAGCACACGGCCAGGAATGATCTTGAAGTCCAGAGCCCAGAGTAAGGTGTCAGCATCTTTTGGTATAGCAAAAAAAAAGCAAAAAATAATATAAAATGAATTATAATATAATTGAATTATAATATTGAATTATAATATAATATAAAATGTCTGCCCATGCACAGTGTATAAATTGGTTTTTATTTATATATTTCAATATTTTTTAATTTAATGATTTGAAGCTTGTGAATACCTTTTAAGATATTAATTGAATACTGAAATATCAATTATCAATATAGACAGTAAACTTACTTTTGAGAATTCATGTATTTGTAGGATTCTATATCTACAAATAAAACAGAAAAAACTGTTGTACTTACTTTTGTTTGCATTCTTAAGATGTCAGTGGTTACCATGTTAGTGTATAGATTCAGTGAAAACTTGTTTAAATTCTCACAAGTTGTATTTTGAATATCCCCAAACTGATTCTTCAGTTTGAATATAGTTTAAAGACACAAAAGACACAACATTAAAGGAGAATAAGAAATTTGGATTTTGACTCATCCAAGGGCCCTCTTTGACCAATTCCTGACTGAATCTTCTGGGAGATGCTTGCAAAGCAGCTAAAACTCTTGGAATCACTGATTCCCACAGTTGAAAACTCTGGAGTGTCCTCTGGAGTTGGGCAGACCAAATACCTGCTCAGGCGAAGCTTTGGCAGACACACCCACACCCCACCACTACAGCCACACTAAGCGCTAAACACTCAACTCTGTGTCTTCACAAATACTCTCTACAGAGACACCAAACTATGAATAATATCAGGAACCTGGTTGTCAGGCTGAGAACTCTGGAGCTTTTCGAAGTGAGACTTGGTAGCATCCTTCCAAACTCTACACTACTCTGGAAGTTCCAGCAGTCATGCCACTTTGTTATTATTTTTTTAACTGACAAGAGCTAATTAGTTATTTAATATTCTTTGTAAAAAAGTATTAAATGGCATTCATGATTAATTGGTAGATAACAACTAAAATATAAACTTGAAATAAGCTGTCCTAAATTACAGTGCATCCACATATAACATGTGAAAGATAATATATAAAACATATAAAACATTGTGAATATTATTCAATAGAAAAATACCACAGATTACAGAGAACAAATATGTTGACATTGCACACAAAAATATTATTAAAAATAACAATAGTTAGTCACAGATAATTCCATTAAGTACATAATATAAAACAAATCAAAACTAACTCATACAAAGATTTAAAATGAGGTTGTCCATGTAAACAAATAATCTTAGTGATAAAAAAGGAGCACATCAACCTTATGGGAATATAGATTAAGTTCAATCTTGATTTAAGTTCAGGTTTTATTAGTGTATTCAATTAATAAAAATTCAATTTATAAACTAAATAATACTCTGTGCTATTTCATAATTAAAATTTATTGTAATCCATGTACATCATAATTGGCCTAAGTTTTCAATAAGAAAAATGTGAATATATCATAATTATTACACAAATTTTTAGCAAATCCAAATTAAAACAGATCAATTAGACTTGTATTATGGATATTTTGAGTGCTATAAAATTAATAATTGGTGCTTATTTACTAAGTTATATCAATTATTTATTTCACAGTTAACTAAATTTTTCAAATAGCTATGTATATTGCTAGATTTTATATATATAATATTTACTCTAGCTATATATATATATATATATATATATACATGTATATCATGGTACTGAGAAGCATGTATTAATTGTCTTTCTTTAAACACATGTTTATTTTTTTAATTTGTATTGAAAAACCTCCATACCAACCTCTATACTAGAACACTAAGCCCAAACATAAAATAGAAGCTATCTGTTCTAGAATTTTGAGTTCTGAAGTTACTAACCTTGAGCATCAATTTACAAATCACTGAGCATGGGGCAGGAAAATAAATCAATCAGGACCCCTTGGAATGATCCCCTGCAACACTGCTTCCCAAGTACCACTAGGATAAACATCTGAACACAGAACCAGTACTATTTCCTAAGTTCTGTGAATGTGGCCCCCAAACAACTAAAATATAAGAGTACTGAGTGGTAGATTTAAAAAATATATAAGGACACATAGAGTTGCCAATAGATTTTTCAACTTACTACTCAGCCTTGAGAGCTAATTTTTTTTCTGCCAGAGATGACTATGAAAGTCAGAAACAGCTTGTATTTTTTACTTTTTTTCTAGAGTCAAACATGAAAACCTAGCAAGAAGCCAGCTAGGCTAAATTTACCAGTCCTCTGAGAACTGTACATCTATCTGATCTCTCTTGTGCAAATAGCACTCGGTGAAAATTGCAGGTTTCTTTAAATTCATAAAATGGCAGAGGATGCAGCTCTAGGTTCCTATATAGCTCATATTAACATAAAATTAAAACAGGTACTAAAGTGGCACCAGCCAAATTCAATCTGAATTTTCCTAGATTTGGAAGAGAAGAGAAAGGGATCTTAGACATAGTTGAATATTAAGTATGCAGAACAATATGACTAGGGCTGGATCTATGGGTGTGAAATTGTAAAGTTGATTAAATTTGACAGCCTTTTAGTGTCTATCTAACTGAAACGTTTATATGTAAATTATGAAAGCAGTATATTCATTTCATTATATTTGTAAGCTATAAAGGAAAATGTGGAAAATGTATTTAGTCTTTGATATCAGTGACTATATGTACTTATTAATTGATACCATGAGCCATTTTCATACAGGATTAAAGAGTAAATGAATAAAGGAACAAATGGATGAAGAGGGATGGATAACTAGCATTCTAGAATGAAAAATTACCTTTTTATCATACTTTGTGTGAAATCTCATAAAATTGTTAGTCACTAGAGATACAGCAAATGTTAAGAGATTTAGAGAGTCGAAAGAGGTACACTATGAGGAATTTACTCAAGTAATGTATTATTATATTACTAAAGCATTTTGAGCAAATTTAATTTTGATTACAGTACTTACCCAGAAAATAAGAAATGAAGAGAGGAAACTAATGAGTTCAGAGTTACTATTCAGAATTTTAATAAACACAAAGAAACTTGTGTGATTGAGGTATTATTTTGAATGTTTCCTGAAGGAAAATTCTGTTTTGGTGTTGTAAAGCTTTGTGGTTCTTTCACTGGGACTTTTAAAATAAAAATTATGCTGTAAAACTCACTTATAACAATATCACTTACAGTAGTTTCTTTTGCATTAAGTCTTTTAAATCCCAAGCTAATAAATAGCAGCATACAATTTTCCAATCTTTTTTTAAAAATCAGTAATACTGTGCACATTTCCAAGAAACTAGAAGAATCATATTGAGTTCAGTATACATACAGGATAATATTTTTAGTGGAAACACAAAACTCCTTACGAAGCTAAGAGATTTTGTTATAATATACTAAGTGAAGAGTTCTGAAAACAACCAATGATTTATTTATAAACAGAAAAATGTTGCTTTCTAGATATTATTAATGCATTTCCTTTCTTAGGAGTAATAATATCAAATTCCCAAATTGTGTTCACGAAATATTTATTTTTCATTTCATTTTTTTTCTTTTCATTGGGCAGATGCATTCTGTCTACTCTAATAACTGCTCTGGTTCCCCAACCTCTCCTTTTTAAAAGATAAATAAATTACAACTTTTTTTCTGCTCCAGTGTCAGCCTTACTAAGTTCCTTCAGAGTCCAATTACATCAAGAGCAAGGATTATAGGAGTCATAACTTCTAAATTTTTGATTTGCTCATAAACTTCATTAGCTAGAAATAAGATGACCATAGACAAAATAAAGTGCACACAATTAAATTTATGGAGTAAAGAGACTGAGATTGTGGTTAAAGAAAGATTAAAGCTAGCATATAGACTATAATACCTTTCGGATATCACACAGTAAAGGCTATCTAATAGAAGAGTTCATCACTGAACACAAATGGGCCCATTACATTACTGTAGTGACTAAGGGTTGCTCCAAAATGGTATGCCCAAGATAAAATCGGTTCCAAAGGTACTAATATGTAGAAGATAATATAGTTCTTTGAATTTAACAGCAGGCTGCATTGTAAGGAGAAGTAAGAATGCATCAATACCACAGCCCGCTTACATTTGGTCTTAAACAAACATGATAATTTCATCCTTGGATAAATGTTGTGTTTTTTTTCTCCCATAACCAATTGAATACATATACAGAAACTTACCAGTAAAGCATAAGCAAGGAATAAAAAATAAATAAATACAAAAGGATTATGTTTCCCTCTTGCTTTATAACTCACACTTTTCTAAGTATGTGTCTGAACACAATGTACTTGGCCATTTCAAGGTTATTTATTTTGTAACTGAAACTGAAGAATAAGTGCTGAAAATATATGAAAGTTGAAAGAACACTATTATTAAAGTGTTTGCTGAGTTGAGACTTATCTTCCCTATAACTTGCCTTTCATGCCCAAACACACCTCTGAGAAGTGTGTGTAGAAATATTGATTTGCATCTGAGTTACAAGACTGACAGTTTTACATTGACATTGCACAGTGTGTAACTATGTTTTTTCTTTTGACTGGTAGGGGGTCGTTCTGCACTCAACTATGTTCAGGGCTTACTCCACTCTATTCTTTGGGTTCACTTTCTGACAGAACTGGGATCATCTGCAGTACTGGCAGTTCAAATGTTCTTGGGTGTGTACAAAGCAAGTGTCTTGTACTATGCATAACCTTTTAAAGCTAAGTATGTTACAGTTTTCAGTTGGATTGAGGAACTGGAACAAATTCATTCTCTAATAGAAACAAAAATTCAACAGTGTAGGCAAATAGTGCTGTCCTCCAGTTGTTCATTGATTTGCTCCAGCAGGCACCAGTAACGTCTGCACTGTGAGACTTGTTCTTAACGTTTATTGGCATATCAAATACCTCACGGGGGGAGCTTGCCAGGCTCTGCCCTGTGGGCTGGATACTCTCAGTTGCTTGCCGGGGTCTCCGAGAGAGGGACAGAGAAATTGAACCCAGGTTGGTCGCATGCAAGGCTAACGCCCTACTCATAATAAAATACTCTTTAACACAAAAAGGGGGTTTGAAACCTTGCCAGGTCTCCGCTCTCCTCTGCAGGTTTGTTGGGAAGCCAGGGAGAGCATCACTTTCCTGGGCCCCGCATGCACGCCCCTTTCCTCTGCACATGGCCCCCACTGCCGGGCACCTGGAGGAGACTTTTAGGAACACCAGCCTGACTTCCTTTGAACCACTAGCCCACCTCCCCACAGAGCTGCCCTCCTCTGCAGGTTCTTCCGGGAGCCAGGTAGTGCATCCCTTTCCCACACCCTGCATGCATACCCCTTTCCTGCGTCGGGCCCGCATGTCAGGCACCCCAGAAGACTTTGGAGAACACCTGCCTGAGTTCTGCCAGCCCGCCTGCCCACCTCCTCTCCAGCGCCCTTCTCTGGAGGTTCCTAAGGCTTGGACATGGTACTGGCTGGGGGGCGTGGCCTCCACATAGAAGGTGTGGCCTCCTCAAAAGTGGGCGTGGCCGTCTCTGAGGCCAGCGAGCATTTATATTTTCCAAACCCAGCACTCTCAACTAACATCCCAGCCCTTATCACCTAATTCTGTGGAAAAAGTCCTGACTGCCTCAACTACAATACAATAATAATGCACTGACCTACTCCAATTCCAAAAAAAGACCAGTACTCAAGAAGCTGTATAAGCCCAATATAAAAGAGCAAGTCCTCCAACATTTCACTAGATGCCTGTCATAAGCCACAGAATAATGCCTGAGAGGAAGGACAGATCCTAGAAAGGGAGAAGGGTGACCACTATCCACCGAACTTATTCAGAATCCTTTGCCACAATAAGAGGGAACATTGCTAGTGAATGCTAAGGTTCTACCTCTGGACAACCACAACAGCATGAAGAAACACCACAAATCTCTACTATGAGGAGAGGATGAAGAGTCCAGAATCCTCAACAGAGATTACCCACAAATATGCTCTCTCCGATAAAGAATTCCGAGATGAGAACCTGGAGCAATAGCACAGCAGGTAGGACATTTGCCTTGTATGTGGCTGACTCAGGTTCAATTCCCAACATCCCATATGGTCCCCCAAGCACCGCCAGGAGTGATTTCTGAGTGCAGACCCAGGAGTAACCCCTGAGCATCGGCTGGGTGTGACCCAGAACAAAAAAAAAAAAAAGAATTCCGAGATGAAATGCTAAGGAAGTTCACGGAACTACTCAAAGAATCAATGGAGGAGACATCCAGAAAATTAAAGGAAGAAATGAAAGAAACAGTGGAACAGACAGTCGAGAAAATACAGGAAGAAATGAGAGCAGAAGTAAAAAGCTACAAAAAGAAGTGTCACAAATAAAGGATTCGGTAGATGAAATTAAAAACTCAATGGGTGTCCTGAGCAGTAGAATGACTACAGCTGAAGATAGGATCAGTGAGATTGAAGAGGAGCAACAGAAATCATATAGGGAACAACAAAAATTGGGAAAAAACCTCAAAATAGCTCTAAGGAGAATCAGAGATCTAGGGGATGACACCAAGAGGAACACTATTAGAATCATCAGAGTACCAGAAGGACAGGAAGGCAACCCAAATGAAAAAAAAAAACACAGTGAAATAAACCATAGCTGAAAAGTTCCCAGAGTTAAAGAATGCAGACATACAGATCCAAGGAGCCAGAAGGGTGCCAGCTAAAAGAGACCCTAATAAAAACACTTCAGGGCATATCATAGTCAGAATGATGGATGCTGTGGATAGAGACACAATACTGCAAACAACAAGGACCAAGAAGTAAATCACATACAAAGGAGAACCCCATAGATTTTCAGCAGACCTATCAGAGGAAACCCTCCAAGCCCGAAGACAGTGGTGGGATATAGCGAAAAAACTCAATGAAATGAACGCCTCACCAAGAATACTTTATCTGGCTAAACTCTCAATCAAACTCGATAGAATGCACACTATTTTAGATAAACAACACATCAGGAACTTCATAGACTTTAAACAAAATATAAAAGAAGGGTTAAAGGGGTTCCTGTAAGATAAGAAGGAAAACACTTATAAGCACAACCAACCCGAAAGAAAGGTGACACAAAGCCCCATGAAAATAATCTCTCTCAATGTCAATGGTCTAAATGCACCAATCAAGAGACATATAGTGGCAAAATGGATCCAGAAACTGAAACCAGCTTTCTGCTGCCTACAAGAAACTCATTTGAACAGCCAGATCAAACATAGACTCAAAGTAAAAGGATGGAAAACAATCTTACAAGCAAACAACTCCCTCAAAAAATCTGGGGTGGCCACATTAGTATCCGATAACATAAATTTCAGGTTGAATAAGATTAGAAGGGACAGAGAAGACCAATTTCTATTCATCAAGAGATATGCACAACAGAAATAAATCACACTCTTAAATGTATAGGCACCTAATGAGGGACTAGCTAAATACTTCAAACAACTGATAACGGATTTTAAGGAGGACATTGATAGCAACACAATAGTGGTCAGAGACTTCAACATTGCCTTATCACTTCTGGATAGATCAACAAGAATTAAACTCAGCAAGGGAAAACTGGCTTTGAAAGAAGAACTAGAAGAGAGAGGGCTAATAGACCTACACAGGGCTCTAACCCCAAAAAGAAAGAATTACACATTGTTCTCCAGAGCACACGGAAAATTTTACAAAGTAGACCACGTGCTAGTTTACAAAAAATACCTCAAAAGATCAGGAAGATAGAAGTACTATCAACAATCTTTTCAGACCATGGTGCACTGAAGACAGAAGCAAATCACACAGACACCGAGAAACAGATAAAAAACCTATAAATTTAACAACTCAATGTTGAACAATGAATAGGTCAGGAAGAAAGCCAAGGGCATAATCAAAAGATACCTGGAAACAAATGAGAATGAAGACAAGAGCTACCAGAACCTATTGTATGCAGCTAAAGCCACGTTAAGAGGAAAATATATAGCTTTGCAAACATTCCTAAGGAAGAAAGAAAGGGCCCACAAAGATAACCTGATCTCACAGCTCAAGATATTAGAAAAGAACTAACAAAAGGAACCCAAACCTGGCCAAAATTAATGACATGGAAAGCCAAAAAACAATCTGAGAGGTCAACGAAGACAAGAGCTGGTTCTTTGAGAAAATAAACACGATTGATAAAATAGTAGCAAGACACACAAAGAAGGAGAGAGAGAAAATCCTAATAAACAGAATCAGAAATGAAAAAGGGGACATCAAAACAGAAACAATGAAATTCTAAAGATCATCAGAGACAACTTTGAGAGTCTGTATGCCACTAAACAAGAGAACCTAGAAGAAATGGAGAAATTCCTGGATTCCTACAATCTCCAAAGACTGAGCCAAGAAGACTTTCGAATACCTGAATAGACCCATTTATATCAAGGAATCAAAACCATAATCAAAAGTCTTCCCCAAAACAAAAGCCCAGGTCCAGATGGATTCATTAGCAAATTCATCCAAACAATTAAAGAAGAGCTTTTCCAGTTCTCCTCAAACTTTTCCAGGAAATTTAAAAAACAGGAACTCTCACAGTTTCTATGAGACACATATCTCCCTAATACCAAAAGCAAATAAAGAGACCACTAACAAAGAAAATTACAGGTTAATATCTCTGATCAACACATATGTGAAGATCCTCAACAAAATATTACCAAATAGAATCCAAAAATTTATTCAAAAAATCATACTCCACAACAGAGTGGGATACATCCCGGGGATGCAAGGATGGTTTAACATTCAGAAATCAATCAATATAATCCATCATATCAACAAAAGTAAAGATAAAAACCATATGATCATATCATTAGATGCAGAGAAAGCATTTGACAAGATCCAGCAACCGTTTAATGATGAAAACTCTCACCACAATGGGTTACGAAGGTAGTTTCCTCAAGATAGTCAAAGCCATCTATAAAAAATCCATGGCAAGAATTATCCTCAATGGGAAAAAATAAGGGTCTTTCCTCTAAGATAAAGGACAAGACAAGGATGCCCACTATCACCAATTCTGTTCAATATAGTACTGGAAGTACTTGCAATAACAATTAGGCAAGACAAAGATATTAAAGGCATTCAGATAGGAAAGGAAGAAATAAAGTTCTTACTATTCACAGATGATATGACACTATATCTCAAGAATCCTAAATCCTCTACCAAGAAACTCCTAGAAACAATAGACTTGTACAGTAAAGTCACAGGTTATAAAATTAATGCCCCAAAATCCATGGCCTTCCTATACACATATAATGAGAAAGAGGAAAGTGACATAAAAAAATCCCATTCACAGTTGTGCCCTAGTAAATCAAATAACTCAGAATTAGCCTAACTATAGAGGAAAAGGACGTCTACAATGAAAGCCACAAAGCACTACTTCAGGAAATTAAAGAAGACAAGAGGAAATGGAAACATATCCACTGCTCATGGATAGGAAGAATTAACATTGTCAAAATGGCAATACTCCCGAAAGCATTATACAGATTTAATGTGATCTCTATAAGGATACCCATGAAATTCTTCAAAGAAATAGATCTAGCACTCCTGAAATTCATATGGAACAGCAAACCTCCATAAACGCCCACAAATAGCTAAAGCAATTCTAGGAAAAAGATGTGGAGAGGCATTACCATCCCCAACCTCAAACTCTACAACAAAGCAGTAATAATTTTTACAGCATGGTACTGGAACAAAGGCAGGGCAGCAGCCAAATGGAACAGGGTAAAATATCCAGACACACAACCACAGATATATTAACATCTAGTCTTTGATAAGGGAGCAAGAAATGTGAATTGGAGCAAGGAAAGCCTCTTCAACAAATGGTGCTGGCATAACTGGAAAACAACATGCAAAAAATTGGGCTTAGACCTCGACCTAACACCATGCAAAAAAGTCAGATCAAAATGGATTAAATATCTCAACATCAGGCCAAAATCCATAAGGTACATTGAAGACAAGGTCGGCAAAACCCGCCAAAATATTGAATCTAATGGTATCTTCAAAGACGACACTCCACCGAACAACCAAGTGGAAACAGATAAACAAATGGGACTATCTTAAATTAAGAAGCTTCTGCACCTCAAAAGATAAAGTGATCAGAGTACAAAGACAATCTACAGATTGGAAAAGTATATTCACCCAATACCCATCTGATAATGGGTTGATATCAAGGATATACAAAGCACTGGTTAAACTGCACAAGAAGAAAACATCCAACCCCATCAAAAAATGGGGTGATGAAATGAACAGACACTTTCTCAAAGAAGAAACCCTAATGACTAAAAGGTACATGAGAAAATGCTCCACATCACTAATTATCAGGATGATGCAGATCAAAACAACAATGAGATATCATCTCACGCCACAGAGACTGGACCACATCCAAAAGAACAAAAGCGACCAGTGTTGGTGCCTATGTGGAGAGAAAGTGACTCTCCTTCACTGCTGGTGTGAATACTGACCGGTTCAGCCCTTTTAGAAAACAGTATGACACTTCTCAAAAAATTAGAAATTGAGCTCCCATTTGATCCAGCAATACCACTCCTGGGAATATATCCCGGAGAGGCAAAAAAGTATAGTCGAAATGACATTTGCACTTCTATGTTCATTGCTGCACTGTTCACAATAACCAAAATCTGGAAACAACCTGAGTGCCCTAGAACAGATGACTGATTAAAGAAACTGGAAAACAACATGCAAAAAATTGGGCTTAGACCTCGACCTAACACCATGCAAAAAAGTCAGATCAAAATAGATTAAATATCTCAACATCAGGCCAAAATCCATAAGGTACATTGAAGACAAGGTCGGCAAAACCCGCCAAAATATTGAATCTAATGGTATCTTCAAAGACGACACATCTACACAATGGAGTACTATGCAGCTTTTAGAAAAGATGAAGTCATGAAATTTGCATACAAGTAATTCTATATGGAAAATATGCTAAGTGAAATGAATCAGAAAGAGAGAGACAGACATAGAAAGATTGCAATCATCTGGGGAATATAATGTAACAAAATAGGAGACTAACATGCAAGAATAGTGGAGATAAGCACCAGCAGGTTTACTCCATGGCTTGAAGGCCAGCTGCATATGATATGGGAAAAGGCAGCTCAGATAGTGAAGGGAGCACTAAGTAAAGGGTGTTGGAAGAATCCTCCCAGGATGGGAGATGCATGCTAAAAGTAGGCTATAGACCAAACATGATTGCCACTCAATACCTCTTTTTCAAACCTCTGCACCCATAAGGAGAGAGTGAACAAAAGGGAATGCCCTTCCACAGAGGTGGGATGGGATGGGGGAGGATGGGCGGTTGAGAGGGATACTGGGATCACTGGTAGTGGATAAAGGGTACTGGTGAAGGGATGGGTACTCGATCATTTTGTAACTGAAACCCAAACACAAGAACTTATAAATCTACAATTATATCTCATGGTGTTTCATAATAAAAATAAAAAAGAAAAGAAAAGTTGGATTTGAGAGATACTACAGCAGGTTAGGCATATGCTTTGCATGTGGTCAACCTGTATTTGATCTCTGGCATCCCAGAAAACAACAACAAAGGAAAAACAAAAAATATGTATACAGGCAACAATTTGAATTGATTCTCCAGTTTCACAGTTGGGCTATGTGAAAAAAGGTAAATTCAAAACAGTACCTCCTATAGAATTAATTATGTGCATACGATATTCAGAAATTAAAAATTTGTCATTAGACTTATTTAAGATACATATAATTTCTTTGGGCTGGAGCGATAGCACAGTGGTAGGGCGTTTGCCTTGCATGCAGCCAGCCCAGCCGAACTGGGTTTGATTCCTCCGCCCCTCTCAGAGAGTCCGGCAAGCTTCAGAGAGTATCTCGCCCACACGGCAAAGCCTGGCAAGCTACCCGTGACATATTCAATATGCCAAACACAGTAACAACAAAGTCTCCAATGGAGTTGTTACTGGGCCTGCTTAAGCAAATTGATGAACAATGGGAGGACAGTGACAGTGACAGTACAATGGAAATTTTAAATAATTTATAATCTATGGGGTATGGATTAATAAACATTTGTATTCCAGCTTTACTTCTTTGGATTACTCATTTGGGATGATAAAATTATAAATATGTATATAGATATACCCAAGAACATCATGTATCATGTAGTTAGTTTCATTTGATCTTCTTATGGCTTATTCTTATCATATTTTTAAAAACTTTTTTTTTTTTGCTTTTTGGGTCACACCTGGCAATGCTCAGGGGTTATTCCTGGTTTATGCACTCAGGAACTACTCCTGGCTATGTTCAGGGGACCATATGGGATGCTGGGGATCGAACTCGGGTCAGGCCACATGCAAAGCAAACACCCTACTCGCTGTGCTTTCACTCCAGCCCTTTTAAAAACCTTTTTACAAGCATAGGTATATGTTTTGAGATTCCTAAATATTAATAACAAGAGTATATGTAAACTAAAGTTATTAAAATGTTTATAGAGAATTAATTTATAATTTAAATTTAACAATCTGTATCAATTATAAATGTAATTCAATTGAAAACCAGAATTGCAAGCTGCATAGTATTTGAATAAAAAAACTTTGATAGAAAAGTGCATATAAAGAGGTCTCTAGACTTCTAAAGCAACTTTATGATTTTGATTATAGTGGAGCTTGAGAAGAATTGGTTCTAGTTTTAAAGAATAAGAGAAATTTGTCTCTGGCTAATGAAAACATACCAATATTTTTTCTAATATTTCCAATATTACATAGAAAACAATGTGCAAAACTTAGATTTATATAGTTTTCTGTTTGTTTGTTTTGAAGCTACACCCAGTGGTTCTTAGAACCTATTCCTGCCTATCCTCTGAGCAATCACTCCTGTCTGTGCTCAGGAGACTATATGTGGTAAAACCTAGCTGGCAATAAGTAAGGTAAACATCAAACCCCCTATACTAGCTGTCAGGCCCTTAGTTTGCACATTCCTTATTAAAAGTCTCAGATTATCTTGAGAAACAAAAGTGAGAGCAGGATCTCTCTGATATTTTAAAAAATGTATTCATTTGATGTCTAATCACAGTTACTCTATTGTGCTAAGGATGCATTTATTTAATATTTAAAGCTCTGTTGCCAGATACTATTTCAGTTGTTCATATAGAATTTATGCTTTAAGAAAACTTACATTCTAGTGAACTTGCTGTAATTATTTGTAGGCAGTTAAATTAATTAAATTAATTAAATTAAGGGAGGATAGGGAAGATAAAGTGGGCACACACATAAAAGTTCTCATTTTGTTAATGACTGCTTTATTACAATAATTCCACTCTGATAAATAGATTTCTTGGTATACCAGCCTACATAAATTTCTTAAAAGAAGTCGCATTTTGCCAGGAAGCACTGAACAGTTTCCTTAAATTTGGAAAAAAAAATTCTTTAAAGGATTTAATTTAGAAATTCTACTTAACTTATTGGGCTGGAACTATAGCACAGCAGTAGGGCATTTGACTTGCGTGTGGCCGGCCTGGCCAAGCCAGGTTCGCTTCCTCCGCCCCTCTCAGAAAGTAGGTCGCCCGCACAGCAAAGCTTGGCAATACCCTTGATGTATTCAATATGCCAAGCACACTAACAAGAAGTCTCACAATGGAGGCGTTACTGGGCCCTCCTGAGCAAATCGATGAACAATGGGAGGACAGTGCTACAGTACTGTATTAACAGATTGTATTAACAGGTGGCATCATTGCATGATCTTCAATCTTTCCAGTTGTGATATATTCCATGTAAAACAATATTGCTAGGAAAATAATTCTAAAATTTACTGGTTATTAATTTATAGGAATTGTACATTTCTTCCTACAATAATGAAGATATGCAGAGCTCCCTTGTTATTATATGCAATAAATATAGTTATTTTTTAACCACAATTTAATGTCTTAAATTTAAAATATAATTCAAATATGAAGATCCTTGACTGTTTGTTAAAATTTTGTTCTATCGTGAAACTGAATTGAATTGTTTATTACAAATGTGTTTTCGTAAGAGTTGTCTAATATAAATATTTTATTTTTTAAAAAAGTGTCAATGTGTGTATAAACCTACCAAATTTGTCTATGATGCTCTACAATTTAGAAGGAAAGCTCAGGAATTTGCTAGTCAGAACATATCATATATCATTATTGATGATTTGTTCTTCCAAAGCTATGCATAGAAGTATAATGACCTGTATATGACAGAAGTAAATTCTTTTTAGAGATTTACATAAAACAAAATTATTTATATTCTGTTTCTAATTTCTAATTAGAAGAAAATATTCAAAGTCTGAAAGAAATGGTGCTATAAAATATTTTGTGAATCTGGTTTTTACTATAATTTAATACATGGGGAACAATTAAGGCATTAAATAGGCTCAAAGTATTTGTTTATCATATTTTACTGAGATAAAAACAATTAAGACAATTTTAATGAAAGGCTTAATTACACACTCCTAATTATAGGTATTTCAGATAAATAAAATGACAAAATAGAGTTCTTCTAGGGCTAATAAAATCTTCTTAAACCATAATTATAAGAGTTTTCAAAAATTCAGCAACAAAATTTGAGAAGAGGTTAATCTGCAATTTGGCAAGGAAAGCAATGTACAATTTACAGACAGCTCCATTGTCTAAGTAATAAAATAAAATGTAAATATAAATATCTATTAAGATAAAGTAAAAGTTTATATAAGTATGAAAGAAAAAACTTACAAATTTATTTACCTATTTGTATTTTAGCAGGTCACGTAAAATTAGCTGAAAAGCTCACAATCTCTATGACATGAAATACAATAGTTTAGGCAAAATTGTTTTCATGATACAAAAGTACTTAAAAGCTAAAGACGTTTTTTGAACTGAGAAATCATGCATATTTTTTTAAGCATGATAGATTAAGTTTTAGGAGACTATGCAAAAGACACTAACTAAATCTGAAATTTGAAGTTCAGGAATCAGAATACCATTATTCTAGTAGTCTATAGAATAATTGAATAAAATGAAATCAGTAAATACAAACTCCTATAATGTCAAAGAGCTTGTCCTCATTTTTCCTGGTGATGACATAAAACACTGAATGAAATGACAGTAGAGTTATTACAAAGTTGACAGTGAACCTAAGGGGGAAAAATCAAATGAATGTCTTTCTTTACAATAAATAATTTTCTTATTTTTATTTCAGAAAAAACAAAACTATAACACTATAGTTATAAGACTATAACACCAAGCTCCCGGAAGAGACTATCGACTATCAGCACTATCGATATCCACACGATAACCAAGCTCATTGAGGTTTCCTAGGAGTTCAAGATACTGCTCTGTCTAACGTTCATTGATTTAAAAAAGGTCTTAGATTCTGTTGAGATGAAAGCAGTCATCGAAGCCCTAGCCAATCGGGTGTTCAAACTCAATACATCAGGATCCTCTGTTAGCTGTATTACAGATTCATTACCAGGATCTCACCATTCTACAAAGAAGTCATCATCGATGTCAAGAGAGGGGATACTATTTCACCAAAACTCTTCAGTGCCACCCTTGAGAACGTCTTGAGATGATTGGAGTGGAAAGGAATGTGAGTGAAGATAGAGGTCGGCAACTACACCACCACCACTTTGCTGATAACATTGTCTAATAACACCAAACATCAGCCAAGGGGCACAAATGCTGACCGACTTCGACCGTATTACAGCTAAATCTCACAAAGACAACGTTCATGAGAAACAGTGTTGTTCCTGACGTTCCATTCACTCTCAACGGAACAAACATCTCCGAATGCAACAGTTAGGTGTACCTAGGTTGAGAAGTCAACATCACTAATGACCTGTCACCTGAGTTGCTCAGGAGGAAGAGAGCGACTTGGAACGCCTTCAAGAGTGTCGAAGAAATAACTAAGAGGACCAAGAACCTCCAGCACATCTCTTCGCATCCACTGTTCTTCCTGCATTAACATACGCCTCAGAGACCTGGGCCCTATGAAAACAGGATGAGAACATTATTCAAGTCTCTCCAAGAGGAATTGAAAGAGCTATCCTTGCAGTAACATGCTTTACTCAAATGAGAGAAAGAATCCAGAGTTCCAACCTCCATCAATGCTCAAGAATCAGCCACGCTGTCTCGTTTGCCAAGGCATCGAAAATCAGATGGACTGGACACATAATGAGATTTGGAGATGACTGCTGGACTAGAGCCATTACTGACTTAATTCCACGGGACGCCAAAAGATCGTGTGGCCGCCCACCTACGAGATGGTCTGACTTCATCATCAAGACCCTGAATGATCGGTTTGAGGCTCTTAATGTTCCTAGAACCAGCAGATGCCATTGGACTATGCTAGCACGCAACAGGGATGAATGGAGACGTTACTGGTGCCCACTCGAGCAAATCGATGAGTAACGGGATATAAAGTGACCAAGTGATAAACAAAACACAATACAAAAAACAGAGAATGCGATTTGGATGAAATAGATTTCAGGAGTTTAAAGCTTGCTCATCATCTTAGCTTTGTAAATGAATACGTCTTACAAAACAAAGCATCTACTCTCCTCTTAAGAGAATTTGACATAGTCACACAAGACATAAATGCATATTGTTTTATGTGAATGGTTCCAATGTTCTGGAAGTTGATGGATAAAAATACACTGCTGTTAGCATTGGATTGAAAATTATTGTAATGGAATTTGAAATTTTGAATATATGAGTTTCAATTTATTCTTATTTTAGGTCAGAATATACTGAGAATTCTGCTGCTTGCATATATATATATATATTAAATACTCTTTCTGAATATACATAGAGGGATAAGAGTATAAATAAATCAATAAATGCATTCAGAAATATATTAGAAACAATGTTTTCCTGATGATGTGAATTTATTGCATATGTTAAGTTTGTAATACCCATTAATAGGAGGGTAAATACCTAAGTGCTTAGAATATATCATTTTGAGAATTAACTGGAGTTTTAGTGGGGAATGTTCATACCCGGAAAAGTGATGAAAAGAATATTAACTAGAAGAGTATGAAGAAAAGTATTTCCAAAATAATTTAAAGTCAAAGCATAATCTGCAGTGAAAACTTCTGTTAGTAGTATATGACTAACCCAAAGGTGGACAAATAGATGTATTCAAATCTTGTTTCGCTATATGTAGATCTCTCTCTTCCTTTCTGTCTTGATTTGTAGCTATCCCCCTAGAGAAGAATAAAAGACTAAAAGCAAAATTACACACTTAGATTCAATTGCACTCAAGATATTGAAACCAGCTTCATTCATATCACTTCATAAATATAATTTATGTGCTCCATTTATAAAGTCATGTTGTGTGCTTGTAATGGACATGCACACATTGAATATATCTCTCAAGTGATACAGCTTCCTCTCATGATATTGTAGTTTTGCAATTAACATAGAATGAATTTTATATTAGTATAAAAACTCGGGGGTGTGGAGGGCCATACTGAGTGATGGTCAGGGCTTATTTATTCCTGGCTCTGCACTAAGGGGTTGCTGCTCATGGTGGTCATTTTGATTAGTACAAAGAAGCACATGTTACTATTTTGCTCTAATATATATAAACTTCAATGTCATTAACACAAGTCTAAAGATTCATCTCATTTTTTTATATTACCTCTCACTGTACTGGATTCATTTCAAAAGAATTTTTGCATGAGTATTAAATAATGGTAATCCTCTTATTTTTCTGTGACTGTATATTGCTATTTAAATATTGTTGTTTAAAATTTTGTCACAATATTAAAATTTGGGACGACAAGATGCTTAAGGACATCTCTGACATGCTGAGCCACAAAAAAGTAGATGGGATGGTAGAAAATATAATTTTTTTCTAGGTTCAAAGGAAGATAGAAATATTCTCCAGGTTAATTGTAATTACTGTATCCTTAAGCTACATACTTCAAACTGTTTAGGATATCTTATTGTTCTTATTGGCCTAATTTTAATGTTTGCTTATTCCATTAAAGTTTGATATTGAATTTTATATGAAAATAAAATACTAACTCAAATAAATCACAATAAATAAATATTAAGAATTTAAAGTTCACTTTGTATTTGGTGTCATGTGCAGATAGAGAAATCAACAAAGCAGATATTTTTGGCATATTTCATTAACTTCAACAAAAAGATTCAACAGACATAATGACTCCCTTTGCGTCTTGCTCTAATTTAGTCTGTGACCTTGACCTTGACTAGCTTACTTGGATTTTCTTATTTCATAGTTTTTGCAATAAATTAAAAAAAGAAAAGAATAAATGGAAAAAGGATTACTAAGGCTTATCACTATATAACATTATGGATGGTATTAAGAAATACAGTTAGAATTCATCTCACTCCCAAAAAAAAAAACTCTTTGTAAAGACTCAGTGTATCATTTTTTAAATCTGTGGCAGTTTTCCCTTGTTGTTGTTTTGGTACTCTTTTGAGTGTAGATCTCCATGATTAGCAATTTGTGTGCAATATAGGATTTCTGGAATCGCTTTACTTCCCACTTGTTGTCAATATAAGTAAATGTGACCTTCAGGTCATTTTAGATGAAGAGTCAGTCTTAAAGTTAATTTACAATGTCACCTGTCCTTTTGTCTCATCCGGTAGTAAAAGGCCCAGTCTTGTACTTTAATGAATTAAAATGTGTGATAATAAAAGATATGTGCATAACATATTAACTGCATTTGCTATTGTACTTTAATACTGAAAAAGATGTGCTTAATATAGAATATTTCAAAACCATAAAACTTTCCGATAAAAAAGGTAGAAGATATAAAATGACAAAGCTCATAAAAGTTAATAAACATGTGTCATTGCTAAGGTGATATTTGGAATTTCAAGTCACTTTGTCACTTCAAGCAACAAAGAAGCATGCCACTCAAAATTTAACTATTTAAAGTTTCTTCAAAAGGGCAGTTATCATTGACAAAATTAAATGAAAAGAAAAAAGCAATGCAAATAGAGTTGTTAATTTTGGAGAACTGTTTAACTATTATCTTTTTAAGAATTGTTATTCCATATTCTACAGCATATGATTTTCACTGGATATTTCAGTATTAGGGATTTGTATAAATAGAGCTGAAGGATTAATTATTTTTTGTGAAAAGTTTGGTGATATTACAGTTGCAACAGTTGGAAGGATTTCAGAAATGGAGTAAACTAATATATACAAGTAGTAGCAGAGAAAAAAATAATTAAAATGAACACTTCTCAAATAATTTTATATACACATAATATGCATATTTTTATTTATTTAATATAGAATGCCTAACTTGAATAAGATGATATATACGTGAGTATACTTCTAAAATTGTATGCACACATTGAGGAAAGTATTTTAAAGTCATAATAATGAAAGTACATTGAGTAATGTAACTAGTATTATTTCTCTTTTTTCCCTTTATCATTAGCATAAATCTATGGAATAGATTGAACTCTTTTTTATAGATGAAGAAACTGAGGTCATTTTACCAAGATTATACAAAAAGTGAGAAATCAATTCAGGATTAGAAAAATCAAATATTTCTTTGACTGTCTTTTAGTCTCTCTCTCTCTCTCTCTCTCTCTCTCTCTCTCTCTCTCTCTTTTCTTGCTTTTTGGGTCACACCTGGCCATGCACAAGGGTTACTCCTGGCTCTCGATTTACACCTAGTGATGCTTGGGAGATCATATGGGATACTGGGAATCAAACCCAGGTGAGCCTCATGCCAGGCAAATGCCTTACCCGCTGTGCTATCACTCCAGCCTTCTTTGACTGTCTTTTTTTTATTAGTCCACATGGTCCATATATGCTTTTAAAATTTTATTAGTGAAACACTATGAGGTACAGTTGTAGACTTACAAGTTTTTGTGCTTGGGTTCAAGTTATACAATAAAAGAGTACCCATCCATCCACTAGTGCCCATTCCCCATCACCAATGATCTCAGTATCCCTCCCTCTCCCCATTCGCCACAATTCAACCCGGCTCTGTGGCAGGGCATTCTCTTTTGCTCTCTCTATCCTTTTGGGTGCAAAAGAGGTTTGCAAAAGAGGCATTGAGTGGCAATCATGTTCAGTCTACTTTCAGTATGCATCTCCAATCCAGGAGGATCATCCCAACACCCTTTACTTGATGCTCCCTTCTCTATCTGAGCTGCCTTTTCCCCTAGCATGTGCAGCTGGCCTCCAAGCCATGGAGAAACCTCCTGGTACTTATCTCAGATATTCTTGCATGTTAGTCTCCTATTTTGTTACTTTATGTTCCCTAGATGAATGTAATCTTTTTATGTCCATCCCTCTCTTTCTGACTCATTTCACTTAGCATGATACTTTCCATGTAGTACCACTTCTCTGTAAAATTCATGACTTCATCATTTCTAACACCTTCATAGTGCTCCATTGTGTAGATGTACCAAAGTATCTTTTTAACCAGTTATCTATTCTCGGCACTCATGTTTATTCCAGATTCTAGCTACTGTAAACAGTGATGCAATGAACAAACAAGTGCAGGTGTCATTCCAACTACACGTTTTGCCTCTCTGGGATATATTCCCAGGAGTGGTTTTGCTGGGTCAAATGGGAGCTCAATTTCTAATTTTTTGAGATTCGTCCATCTGTTTTCCAAAGGGCTGAATCAATCGACATTTCCACCAGCGATGAAGGAGGGTCCCTTTCTCCAAAATCCGAGCCAACACAGGTTGCTTTTGTTTTTTGGATGTGGGACAGTCTCTGTGATGAGAGATGATATCTCATGGTTGTTTTGATCTACATCTCGCTGATGATTAATTATATAGAACATTTTCTCTTGTGCCTATTTGCCATTCGATTTCTTCTTTGAGAAAGTTTCTGTTCAGTTTGTTGCCCCATTTTTTGATGGGGTTGGATGTTTTCTTCTTGTGGAGTTCAACCAGTACTTTGTATATCCTTGTGAGATGAGTATTGGGCGAATATCTTTTCCCATTCTGTCGACTCTCTTTGTATTTTGGTCACCGTTTCTTTTGAGATGCAGAAGCTTCTTAGTTTAAGATAGCCTCATTTGCCTATCTCCATTTTCACTTGCTTGGCCAGTTGTATGAATTGTTTGAAAATACTTTCACTTCAATGTCATGGAGAGTTTTGCCAACCTTGTCTTCAATGTACCTTATGGATTCTGGTCTGATGTTGAGGTCTTTAATCCATTTTTATCTTACCTTTGTACCTGATGTTAAGCCGAGATCTGAGCCCATTTTTTTTGCATGTAGCTGTCCAGTTTTGGCAGCACAGTTTCTTAAAGAGGCTTTCCTTGCTCCACTTCACATTTCTTGCTCCCTTATCAAAGATTAGATGATCATATATTTGGGGGGAGATGTCAGTATATTCAACCCTGTTCCATTGGTCTGCAGCTCTGCCTTTGTTCCCATACCAGGCTGTTTTAATTATTACTGCTTTGTAGTAGAGTTTGATGCTGGGGAGGTTGTTCCTCCCATTTTTTCCCCAAGAATTGCTTTAGCTATTCGTAGGAGCATATTGTTCCATCTGAATTACAGGAGTCTTTGCTTCATTTCTTTGAAGAATGTCATGGGTATCATTATAGGGATGAAATTGAATTTGTACAAAGCTTTACCATTTTGACAATGTTAATTTTACCGATCCATGAGCAGTCTATATCTTTCTATTTTCTCATGTCCTCTTTTATTTCCTAAGTAGAGTTTTAAAGTTTTCTTTGTAGAGGTCTTTTATGTCCTTAGTTAAACTTATTCCTAAGTACTTGATTTTCTGGGCACAATTGTCAATGGTATTGTTTTTTTCATGTCATTTTCTTCTCTCTCACTAGATCTTTATATTTTTGGGTATTGATCTTATAGCCTGCAACTTTACTATACAAGTTTATTGTTTCTAGGACTTTCTTGTTAGAGGTGTTAGGGTTGTCTAAGTATAGGATCATATCATCTGCGAATACTGAGAGCTTGATTTCTTCCTTTACTACATGAATTCCCTTAATATCTTTTTCTTGCCTAACCACTATTGCAAGTACTTCCAGTAATATATTGAACAGTAGTGGAGAGAGTGGGCATCCTTGTCTCGTTCCTGATAATAGAGAAAAGTCTCTCAGTGTTTCACTATTGACGATGATGCATGCCGTTGGCTTGTGGTAAATGGCTTTAAATATATTGAGGAAAGTCCCCTCTATATGCATTTTGGCAAGTGTTTTCATCATAAACGGGCACTGTATCTTGTCACATGCTTACTCTGCATCTATTGATATGATCATATGGTTTTTATATTTTCTTTTGTTGATATGATGGATTATATTGAAAGATTTCCAAATGATAAACCAACCTTGCATCCTCAGGATGAATTTCACTTGGACATGGAGTATGATCTTTTTGATGAGTTGTTGAATTCTCTTTGCTAGTATTTTGTTGAGATTCTTCGCATCCATCCTCATCAAGTACATCAGCCTGTAGTTTTCTTTTCTTGTGGTGTCTTTGTTTCCTCTTGGTAATAGAGAGATAGGAGCTTCATAGAAACTTTTTCAATTTCTCGGAAAAGCTTGAGAAGAACTGGAAATAGGTCCTCTATAAATATTTGGAAAAATTCACTAGTGAATCCACCGGGCCTGGCCTTTTGTTTTTCGGAAGACTTCTGATTGCAGTTTCAATTTCATTAGCGTTAATAGGTTTATTCAGGAACTGTAGATCTTCTTGATTTAGCCTCGGGAGATTATAGAAATCCAGGAGTTTATCCATTTCTTCTAGAGTCTCTTGATCCATGGCATATAGACTTTCATAGTAGTCACTGATGATCTTTTGAATTTCTTTGGTTTCTGTTGTGATATCCCCCTTCTCATTTCTGTTTAGGTTTATTAGGGTTTTTTCTCTCTCTTTGTGAGTTTTGCTAGTGGTTTATGTTCTTGTTTATTTTCTCAAAGAATCAGCTCTTGGTTTCATTTATATTGGGATTGTGTTTTTGGTTTCCATGTCATTTATTTCTGCTCTAAGTTTTATGATCTCTTTCATTATGCCTGGTTTGGGTTCCATTTGTTGGTCTTTTTCTAAGATCTTGAGCTGTGAAGTCAAGTTGTTTATGTGGGTCCTTTCTTCCTTCCTGCTTGCAGAGCTATAAATGCTTGCAGAGCTATAAATTTTCCACTGAACACAGCTTTAGCTCTGTCCCATAGGTTCTGGTAGCTCGTGTCTTCATTCACATTTCTTTCCAGGTATCTTTTGATTTCGTCCTTGACTTCTTTTCTGACCGACTCATTGTTCAACATTGACTTGTTTAATTTCCAGGTGTTTGATTTGGTTTTCTCTGTGCGTGTAATTCACTTCTATTCTCAGTGCATCGTGATCTAAAAAGATTGTTCATATTATTTCTACCTTCCTGATTCTATTGAGGTAGGTTTTGTGTTCTTGCACATAGTCTACTTTGGAAAATGTTCCGTGTGCACTGGAGGAGAATGTGTATGTTTTTTATTTTGGGGGTGTAAAGTCCTGTATAGATCTATAAGTCCTCTCTCTTCTATTTCATCCTTCAAAGCCAATGTTTCCTTGCTGTGTTTTGTTCTTTTTGATCTATTCAGAGTTAATAAGGCGATGTTGAAGTCTCTGGCTACTATTGTGTTGCTAGTAATATCCTCCTTAAAATCTGTTAGCAGTTGTTTTAAATATTTAGTTGTTCCTTCATTAGGTGTGTATACATTTAAGAGTGAGATTTCTTCCTGTTGTATGTATCCCTTGATGAAAAAAAATGGACTTTTATGTCTCTACTAATCTTTTCAACCTGAAATTTATGTTATCAGTATGGCCTATGTTAAATTTATGTTAACTAGTATGGCCACCTTACCTTTTCTGAGGGAGCTGTTTGCTTGTAGGATTGTTTTCCATTCTTTAACTTTGAGTCTTTGTTTGATCTGACTGTTCAGATGAACTTCTTGTAGCAGCAGAATGTTGGGTTGTGTCTCTAAATCCATTTTGCCACTCTGTGTCTTTTCATTGGTGAACTTAGATGATCTAAGTTCATCTTAGTTTTGACTTTGAGAGACATTATTATTATTGGGTTTTGTGTCATCTTTTTGTAAGGGTCTGTTGTGCTTATAGGGTTTGTCTTGTCTTACAGTAGCCACTTTAGCCCTTCTTTTAGGTTTGGTTTTGAGTCTATGAAGTTCCTGAGCTGCTGTTTTTCCACAAAATAGTGTACCATTCCTTCGAGTTTGAGTGAGAGTTTAGCTGGACAGAGAATTCTTTGTGAATGATTCATTACAGTGACTTTTTTCACTATATTCCATCATTGCCTTCAGACTTGGAGGGTTTCCTCTGATAGGTCTGCTGTGAATCTAAGGGGTGCTCCTTTGTATGTGATTTCCTTCTTTGACCTTGCTGCTTGCCGTATTGTGTCTCTATCTGTGGCATCCATCATTCTTACTATGATATGTCTTGGAGTGTTTTTGTTAGGGTGCTTTCAGCTGGCACTCTTTGAACTCCTTGAATCTGAATGGCTACAATGTCCATCTCTGGGAATTTTTCTGCAATGATTTGTTTAACTGTGGCTTTTCATTGGGATTGCTTCCCTGACCGTCTAGTACTCCAGTGATTCTAATGCTGTTCCTCTTGGAATCATCTCCTAGAACTCTGATTCGCTCTTGAGCTATTTTGAGGTCTCTTGCCATTGTTTTCTGTTGTGTTGCCTTGATGCAGCTGATCTTCCAGCTCACTGATTTTGTCTTCAGCTGTGGCCATTCTTCTTTTGAGGGCACAGACTGAGTTTTTTTATTTCATCTACGGTATCTTTTATTCGTGACATTTCTGTGTTTAGCTTTCCAATTTTTTGCTCTCATTTCTTTCTGGATTTTCTCAATTGTCTGGTCCATTGTTTCTTTCATGTCCTCCTACAATTTGCTGTATATCTGTCTCACTGTTTCATTGAGTTCATTGAACATTTTCATTAATTCATTTCTGAATTCTTTCTCATGGAGGTCTTCTAGGTGATTAGCACCTAGTGAGGCTTCTGGACTCTTATTGTCCTCCCCACATAGTGGGGATTTGTGATACTTCTTTATGTTGGTGTGGAGGTATGGAGACTGAGATGCTACCTGAGATTGCTGGGTATGAGTAGATTACCTGTGGCTTGCAGGAGCATCTGCCCACCCAGAATTAGTTTTACACTCACTTCTTAAAATCCATACCCACTTCTGAAGAGACCACGCCCCCTATGGGTACCTGGTGTGTGGGGGGTTCAAACCGGGGGAGGAAGAAGACAGGCATATTGTTGGAGATGAATAGGAAGAGGCTCAGTTGTGGTGAGCATCCCAGGGTCCTAGAGCACGCCTGGGGCACGTACATGGAGAAAACCAAGTACCAGGTTTGAATATTGACAGGCTAACTGACCTGGGGGAGGAAAAAGACCAGCACAGGTTGGTCCACGAATATTTTTAAAATATATGTACTATTATTAAATTTGAAATGCATATGGATAAATGGATAAATATATTTATCCATATATATATGGATAAATATATATATATATATATATATATATATATATATATATAGGGCTGGAGCGATAGCACAGCAGGTAGGGCGTTCGCCTTACAAGCGGCCAACATGGCCGTCCCGAGTTCGATTCCTCCGCCCCTCTCGGAGAGCCCGGCAAGCTACTGAGAGTATTCGATATGCCAGACACAGTAACAACAAAGTCTCCAATGGAGACGTTACTGGGCCCGCTCGAGCAAATCGACGATCAATGGGAGGGCCTTTACCTTTTACCTTTTTATGGATAAATATGACCTTTAATACTTACTTGAAAAGTAAGATACGGTTTGGCAAATGTGACTAAAATCACAGGCCTTTCTTTTTTTATATATTTCATTACTCCGCCCCTCTTGGAGAGCCTGGCAAGCTACTGAGAGTATCTTATCCACATGGCTAAGCCTGGCAAACTACCCGTGGCATATTCAATATGCCAAACACAGTAACGACAAGTCTCACAATGGAGATGTTACTGGGCCCACTTGAGCAACTCGATGAACAATGGGAGGAGAGTGCTACAGTGATCTTCCAAGAGCTATGGTTTATAATCTCTGGATCTTAGTCGTTGATGAGATTACATAGTGCTGGGGGCAGTTTCTGGGTATGACTGTCAAGCTACTGGAAAACTGTGGAGCTGGGGGTAGGCCTAGTCTCGATCCAAGAGGGTTTGGAGATCTCAGTCATGGATTCTGCATACCTGGGTATTTCTGCCAGTTCCCACTTGGGTGATGCTATCTGAGCATGTGGAGAATTGCCCTGAGCATGGCGATGGTTGGGTTCTGGAGGATTTCAGCTGCCAGGGTTCCACTTGGGAGGAAATCTCAACCCACCCTCCTCTGAGGTGTCTGGTTAAAGAAAGCCTGGCGTCAGGTCAGGGCATTTTGCCACAAGCCATTCATTTATGAGGACTTGTTTGTATCCCTGAATAATGCATGGTCCCTCAAATTACACCAGCATTACAACAAGCACAACAAAAATCTAAATACTTCAGTTCCTGTCACCGTCACAAAAAAAAAATGAAAACATAAAACAAAGACAACCTTACTTAAATAATAACTGCCATACTGTATCAGACATGCTTTATTCTGATTCCCTGTTATTTTGTTATGCTACTTATTTGATAGGCAGTGTAATGAAATCTCATCAGAGTCACTATTCCTCAAGGATGAAACTATGTAAGTTTCCACTGCCTGGTTAAAAGTAGATGATATGCTGAGTGATATAAAAGTTTTAAAAAAAGAGACAGATGCAGAATAATCTCTCTTACATGTGGGATATAAAATCTATGAGAAGGGAACAAAACTCAGCGAATGACCACGGAGCTAGGGAGTTGGTCTATAGAAATAGCTTCCTTGGCTAAAAGAAGTTGTTTGAAAGGGTCTTTGGGATACTGGTGAAGCCTTGCTGGCACTCTAGTCAGATCGTGGTGTTGTACAATGTACATATGAAATTTTCATTTACAATATTGTAAATAATGGCACCTCAATAAAGGTGGAAAAGCAAATGTCTATTCTTCATGGAAGTTCTAATAAGAAAAAGACAAATTTAGTTTTCACTATCAGTAAATAACCATCAAGACATTTCAAAAATGTTTCTCAGAATGCCAACTCAAAAAAACCATTTCTTAGTATACACAGTTTTCTCTGATTGTGAACAAATTCTACATATTTTTTTCGTAGGGTTTTTGGTAATTTCTTCCCTTTGTTTCTGGGTCACACCCAGGAGTATCACCAGTATGACTCTGATCGCTTCACTAATGGATCACTCCTGACAGGCTCCAGGAAACATACGGGGTGCTCAAGATAGAACGCAGCTTTAACCATGTGTAAGACATATTCTGTTAGAATCTATTTATTTAAATGACCCAATAGACATATTAAGATTATATTTTAGAGTACAAATCAGACAAACAAATAAAATAAAAACTCTTTTTAATGCACTTTTTCCCTTAATGCCATTCTTCAATGAAAAAAGACAGACTTATTTGGTGAATGCAAATATTCACATCTGGATAAAAGACATTAAATTATACTTATGCAGCTAAACAGATCAGAATTCTTCCAAATTTAGAAATGTTGTTCAAGTGTATTACTTGCTTAATACAATGGAACACGATGTGAAAACTTGAAATTGAATACCTGAGATCTTTTATTTTTTATGAAGAACTGTTGTCATTGAAATAGGGAAAGATGAAGTAGCTAATTAACCTTTATAACGCTTTTCAATCCATGCCTAGTGAAAAATGTTTACAGTATTCTGATTTATAATGTTTTCTTGGTCTTTGAAAAATGATATAGAAAGTATAACTGTGATATTGAGTTGCGTTTGTCTGACTTTGATACTGAGTTTGTGCTTTTCTTTGTGACATTCCATCATACATTGGATGATAGGTTTTATCGAAGTTCTTCTCACGTTAACTCACATCACTTCCTTACTTCTATTAGAAACTCTATTTTAGCTTAACAGAATGGAAACATTTCTGTCATACAAACTCATCTGTTTTTTTTTCTTCTTCTATTTTAAAACAGGCAGAGTTTGTTGTGCTTTACTTTGTTTTGACTATCGTCCAGTATTTATTGAATTGTAAAAGCTACTGTAAGTAAATAATTATGTATAAATTTGGAGGGGGTTATTATGTTTTGTAGAGCTTTGTTTCATATTATTTGACATCATGCCACAAGGTTTCTTTAAAGTTAAAAACTAACATCAGTAGAAATCTTATTGACTGTCTCTTTAAGTGACTCCCGCCATCCATCCCCCAATAAAATTATTTGAAATGTGACTACTTTAAAAAAAAAAACAAGAAACTTCTTAACAGAGACTAAAACTTCAGTATTCCAAATATAATTTTCTCTTATATCTTGTTAATCATACTGCTGAACATTGATAAGATGGTACAAGCTCCTCTCCTTCCTCTATATAGAAATATCTAAATGGGTGTTAAAATTTTAGAAACATTGTCCTGTATAGGAAACTCCTTAAAACAATAGTACAATGTTTTTTTTATTTCTCTCCCAGTTTTGGACCTCCTCTGTTATGATTATTGCTTGTACACTGTTCTGCAAGATGACTTCACTTGACTGGCTTTGGTTACAGCCCGGCAAGCTATCGAGAGTATTTGATATGCCAGACACAGTAACAATAAAGTCTCCAATGGAGACGTTACTGGGCCCGCTCGAGCAAATCAACGATCAACGGGAGGGCATTTATTTTTAACTTTTAAAAATTATTTGTTGAAAATATTATTGTCCCCCTCTCAGTTAATCAGAATGTCTACAAATAAAAGGTCTTTGAAGAGACTTATGTGTACAAGTTTCTTTTAGATTTAGTGTCAAACGTAATGAATGAAAATTACTTTTCAATAAAAAGTTTCTTTGTGTACTTTTAAAAGCCACATTAACTCACCTTTAAGAAAGAAAATGCTGTCTTTATGTTCCAATAGAATGATCTTGTCTAAATTTATTCATCATTAGTCCAAATGCTAAAAGGAAAACCTTTGTGATTTATTCTTTTAAAATCATATTTTATTAATTAAGGTGGGTGTACTTTTACCACAATCACTAGTAAATGATGTGAAAAATAAATTTAGCCCACTCTTCTTGATTGCAAAAGATTATAGAAGATATTTTATGTTTTTTTGATTGGTATTTAGAAGTTTTACTTGGTTTAGTGGTGAATGTTTTGCTTCACATAACAAAGCAAATACTAAAATTGTGTTTTGTATCCTCCTCATATTTAATATAGACTTTCAAGTTGTTGTTTGTATATTTCTTTGATATTACCAGGAAGCTAGCATGTATTTACCTGGTGAGGAAACACTGATAATTTACCTAATGACAGAATAATATAATCAAGTTTGAATTATAACCATGTAGCTAGCATTCCAGCCTTTATAAATCCTCAGTATATATTCAGAATGTTTTGTTTTGTTTTGCTACACCTAAATTTCTATCTGTTGGTATTCAAAGGACATAGGCAATATACTTGATTTAACACTCATTTAGTTTGGGGGGATGTCAGGGGTGGGGGTAGTTTTAGGGTGCTCAAGGCTTACTCCTGGCTCTGCTGTCAAGGATCATTCATGACCAGCTCAGAGTACCATATGCAGCACAGGGGATAGATGTCTGGTGGGCCATTTGCAATGCAAACTCTCTATATGCCGCACTATCGCTCTTGCCCCTAACTACCCATGATACTTAAATTTCTTCATCTTATCCAAAAATTATGGTTGGTATAGAATGAATCAATGCAGTTCCTATCTGCCTCAGCAGGACTACTGGGAGCTACAATCCAGTGTGACTTTTTCAGAGGGAAAATTTACTGCCAGTTTACAAAAGATAATCGATTTGCTTTGAAAAATTGATTTTATCTCAATTTGTAAACAGAAGCTAGTTATGTTAGTATGGGCAATATTTTGATAAGTAAAGTAAGAGACCAAAAATGTCTAAGTAAAAAATTTTAAAAAATTGTCTTTCAATTTTGACCAGCTATGAAACATATAGCAGTTAAAGGTCTAGGCTTTTTTTTAATCAAACTGCATTTTAATAATATTTGCACACATTTTCTAAGATTTAAATACTCCATTGAAAATCAGTATTTCAAAAATAGTAATGACTTGAGGGTCAGGGAATGGCTCAGTCAAAAATACCTGCCTTTCAAGAATAGGGTGGCAGAGTTCAGTTCCCAATTCTGCCCTCATATGTCGAATGTTATCCCAGAAGCTCTGCTAATGGGACCGGCAGGGCTGCAGCGGAATACATAATCCCCAGTGAACAATACCAGGTAGTTGTGAGGGTGAAACTAAGTCTGTGATCCAGGTATGCACCCCAACATGGTGTGCAAGCAGAGTCAAACTTGTGTATAACACTGCTATAGAAAAAGTGAAAGGATGAAAAAGGTGAGAGAAGCAATGGATCAGCCCATGTGCCATAAAACTGTCATTGTTTCTTTCTTGTCATTATATTTGTCAATGTGCTACTAAAATGATTTAATTATTATAAGATTTGAGTATTTCCTGTTTCAGTGTCTTTTCATTTGCTTTTTCTTGTATTGCATTTACCAGATGTGATAGATTTTATAATGTTTTATGAATGTTTATAAGCAATTTCTGAGACCATCAGATACCCAATATTCCTTTTCTCTTCCCCAAGATAACATATGGGAAAATACAGTGTCATTATGGATTTGAAGGACAATATGTTGTTTGTATACTCAGTGTTATCTTTAAACTACATAGATTGATATGGTGAATGGACATTGTCCAGTGTCTTCTCTTGTCTTATATCTGTTTCTTCCCTTTATAATATAACCTGCCTGTCTATTCATTGTAATTGTATTCTGAAGTTAAAATTTTAAAAAAATGAGCCTTCCAATTTTCTCAATGGAATAAGAAGACTTTTAGGTTCCCAGACTTTATACATATTACAAAACTGAACCAGGAAAGTTGTTTTAGGCTCAATTCTGATAACAATATTCCAAAGGAATATCTCTCCCAAATATATATATATATATATATATATATATATATATATATATATATATATATATATATCACAGCTGTAGGGCATTTGTCTTGCGTCCAGCCAGCCTGACCGAGCTGGTTTTGATTCCTCCGCCCCTCTCGAAGAGCTTGGCAAGCTATCGAGAGTATCTCGCCCATACTGCAGAGCCTGGCAAGCTACCCTTGATGTATTCAACATGCCAAATACAGTAACAACAAGTCTCAAAAATAATGGAGACGTTACTGGTCCCGCTAGAGCAAATCGATGAATGGGAGGACAGTGTTTGTTTGTTTGTTTGATATATATATATATACATGAGAAAGAGAGCAAGAGCAATTTACAAAGGCAGATCTACCTATATCTCTCAGTCTACTCTGAAGTAAAGCAAGGAGAATAAAGAATAAAATTAGGGTACAATAAAAAATAAAATATTTTTTCTCTTATTGGAATTTTCTTCTTTAGTAACCATCTAAAGGTTTGGACTCAACACATCATAGTTTTTAATTAGTCAGCCATTTTGTGGTCACTTCTTCCCCCAAACAATGTGAGAAGTCTTAAAAACCAAATTAACAAAAATTCTGCACATGTAGTGAATTACAGTTAGAAACATTTTAGTCATGTTATTGGTTTGTCCTTGTTCCTCTTCCAGTTTGCTTATGTTTATTGAGTTACACCTACCACAGTGCTCCAGAAACACACCCATTTTCATCAGGCACACCTAATCCTCTGTTTTTATCATTAACCTCTCCTTTGTGCTCTTCTTCTCCTCTCTGCTAATCACAAATATCCCCAAATCACACCCTGTAACCTGTAGGTCAACGAAGTATAATAATTTAAGAGCACAGTCATGGAACAAATTCTTCAGGAACTTTAATGAATTATCTATCTTTTTTCCATCTTGCTTATTCAAAATTTTCTTTTCTGCCCTCCCTCCCCCAGGAACTTACTAACTTCTCATAATTCCTCATTGTAAGAAAAAGATACCTCATCTTTATAGTCTAAAATACATTTAGTGTAAGATAAAGTTATTTATTAGATGGAATAGAATAATGTTATGCTTGTCACAAGAAACACCTCTTGGTTTAGTTCTGATTCCAGAGAAGAAAAATAGGGTTAGATAATAATCAATAATCCACCAATCAATGTTTAGAGCATCCCCGTTTTGAACCATGCTTGCAAATTTGTTGGAGGGTGCATAAATTAGTGTTTCATTACTGTATTAACTGTTTGAACAAGCTGACTTGACTATATGACCAATGGGTAGAAGGTACTCCACTAGATACATTTGACCATTAACTTTTGAGTATAAGATTCCCTACACATACTTTGGAAGGAAAAAATTGATAGATTAAGGGATTTCTGTTTTTAAACTAGTACCTCTGTATATCCACATTTTTTTCTATGCAACTACTTTCTAACGTTCCACGCTTACTTTTATGAAGCATTATATAAATGTATTAAAAAGTCTTGTAAATATTTTCATTATCTGGACAAGAACAGTCCTTACTATCATTTATTCTAATTTCGTTATCTAATTCTGGACAGGATAACCTACAAAAAAACTAACATGTGAGTTTATAGCCAAAACAGTTGTATCATATTCTTAAGGATAATCTAAGAGAGAGAAAATATTTCTTTGCAATTTTAAATCACTATCGCTATCACCTCCTTGTTCATCGATTTGCTCAAGTGCCAGTAAAGTCTCCATTCATCCCTGTCACATGCTAGTGTAGCCTAATGGCATATCGTGGGCTCTTTCAGGGTCAGAGGAATGAAGAACATCATTGTTACTGATTTTGGCATATCGAGTATGCCACAGGTAGCTTGCCAGGCTCTGCTGTGTGGGTGGGATAATCTCATAGCTTGCAGGACTCTCCGAGGGTGATGGAGGCTTTTGGGGAAGCCCCTAATCACCTTTACAGGTGTTCCCAGTCAGGCATATATGTGGGCAAGATACTCTCCATTGCCTGCCGGGTTCTCTGAGAGTGAAAACTAGACAAGAAGAGGTCGTACAACTATGAATGCAGCTGCGTGGTTCTGGGAGCTTGGTTTTATAATCTCGATCTTGGCTGTAGGTGGGGTTACACGACAGTTGGTGGGTCTAACTGTCTAGGTACTGGAAGATGGGTGATCTGGGTGGAGGAGGCCCAGTCCTGATCCAAGCAGGCTTGTAGATCTCAGCCCCAGGTCCCACACACCTGGGTTCCTCTGCTGACTCCCTCATCCTAGCATGTGGAGAGTGGTCTCAGCATGGCAATTTTAAATAAGAAAAAAAAATCCATACATTTTTGTAGTCAATACTCTCATCTTTATTATCCAGATAAAAATTATCTGCAGAAAGGCAAAACAAATAAGCGATGCATTCTTAGAGGATGTTCTCAAGGAGACTAAGAGACAGAAAAAGCAATGTCAATTAGCATTCTAAAAGCCTATACATTTAATGCAAGATTCCCAAAGGCCCAAATCCTGAAATCACAACCCTAAAACATTGAAACCAAATGTTATAATTCCAAAAGCCACCATACTCTTTTTTATGTCTATTGCACATTTCAGTATTGTGGTTAATGTAGATTTGGAAATAGACTTCAGTTCTTTTCACTTATTTTTGATCTTACTCCTTCACTCTTTATTTCACTTATGTTATAAGCCTATGTAAAATAGAATGTGAATTCTTCTTTTTAAATTTTTATTAGTGAAACACTATGAGGTACAGTTGTAGACTTAAAAATTTTTGTACTTGGGTTTCATTTATACAATGATCGAGTACCCATCCCCCCACCAGTGCCCATTTTCCACCACCACTGATCCCAGTACCCCTCCCACCCCACATTCTAAAGCCACCATACTCTTAGTTAAAAGGTAAAAGGTAAAGGCCCTCCCGTTGATCGTTGATTTGCTCGAGCGGGCCCAGTAACGTCTCCATTGGAGACTTTGTTGTTACTGTGTTTGGCATATCGAATACTCTCGGTAGCTTGCCAGGCTCTCCAAGAGAGGCGGAGGAATCGAACTCGGGTCAGCCATGTTGGCCGCTTGTAAGGCGAACACCCTACCGCTGTGCTATCGCTCCAGCCCTTAGTTAAGTTTTAAAAAAAAAAAAAAAGATGTGAGAATCAAATCAGCAATCTGGAAATATTGCATGACATCAATACTGGCTTACATTGTGAAGGATCTTATCTTGTTTTCCATCATTGTTTCTGACTGCAATGTAACAATTCTATGACATTGCTCTCTTGCAGAGTTTGGCACAAATTAGAGTTAGTAGACAACTTCGTGGTGAAAGATAAAAAAAAGTGGACTTCAGAAACCCATTGTGGGGTGGGTAGGGGCACTCTGTCCGTGTGTGTGTGTGTGTGTGTGTGTGTGTGTGTGTGTGTGTACGCACTTCAAAAAGTAAATATCTCTCTGGGACTGCTGAAAGACCTTACACTTTGAGTACATGATATCTGCTTATTTGAAAGCTCCCTCTACCTCTCTCAATCTTCCAGTGCAAGTACAGCAAGTGTTTGTGTCTTAGACATCTCTAAGAGAACATCCTTTGCTCTTTCAAAAGATTAGAAAATGCCCTTAATTTTCTAATCTTTCTGATGCTTATTGCATTTTATTGTGAGGATATTGATCTTTGGGGATTATGATGATTAAGATTTTGTCTTTCAGTATTGAATCCTTTCTGGTTTTTCATTTTTGTTATTCTGGCTTTGGAGAGTGTCTTTTGAATTCTATAAACTGTATTTAACCCTGAGATGCTAAAGTCGGTTCTAGTACTTGAGCCCCAGTGGATTAAGCAATACGTTTCCATTTATGTTTAAGGAAAGTGGGTACTTCTCTGTTTTTAAATGAAATCATATAATTACCATCTATCACTTAAAGAAAAAGAGACCAAAATTTTAAAAATGTTTTTATTGTCAGTTTTAACAAAGTTCATAGCACATTGTAGGTGAAGCACTTAGAAAAAAATTAACTAATATAATAAAATTAATGAATCATCTTATGATCACCATAAATAAACTACTTTTAGATGAACTAAAATATATGGTATAAAAAGCTGAATTTAGAATTCACTTCTCTATAAAAATATATTTAAGGGGGGCTGGAGTGATAGCACAGTGGGTAGAGCATTTGCCTTGCATACGGTTGACCCAGGTTCAATTCCCAGCATCCCATATGGTGCCCTGAGCACCTCCAGGAATGATTCCTGAGTGCATGAGCCAGAAGTGATCCCTGAGCATCGCCAGGTGTGACCCAAAAAGAAAAATATATATATAAAACATTTATCATATATAATATATAAACCAAATGTATTAAATATAAATAACCTAATTATGTAATGTAGAGATACTTTAATTTTACAATAAATAGATTAAAATAACTTTTAGCATGCATTTTTCAGAGGATTCCATTAGCTTCTCTTTAGAAACACCAGAGTCCAGGTATGGGGAAAGTTGGCTATTCATTTCTAGTGAATTTTTAAAAGTCAGAATCAGCACAAAGCTATCAAGGACTCATCAAGGAAATATTTGATAGTCTTTCCTTGGAAACACCATAGCAAGAGACCCCAAAGCAAGAACGCTTGGAAAAAGCCCTAGGAATACCAACTTTGAAAAAGCCAGGGGTACTCTCTCCATCTTATTCTGGTGTCAGCCTCACCTGTCTGCTCTGGGTGTGCAATAATTTCTCTTGATATTAGGGTACACACACCACCTTTAAAGAAACTTTCACAAGCTTGCACTGGTTGTTCTTCCTTTTCCCCTTACTCTTCGGGGTGCACTCCACTGCTGAGAGTTGCATACTTTTCAACGTTCTTTGTACAATTCCTTTACATGCCAATACACTCTCCTCTCTACAGAAACCTGTGTTCAATGCATGGCATGTTCCTTTTCTCTTGCTCTCCTGTCTTCCTTCAATTCCCAATTTTAGGAATTCACTGTTTTGTCTTTGCTTCACTTTGTCTTTCAAAACTCTTTTCTGTGAGAACAGACAATGAAGCCGGATTACCTGAAAGGATGATAGGAATTTAATGACCATACTGCCCAAGGGTGTCTGTGAAGTCAGACCTCCTGTGTCAGTGGGCCAAGCAGTAGGGTAGTAGCAGCACACTCTAGTGGCTATCTTCCACCTCTGTGGGGCCCCCTACATGTACTATCCTTTATGTTAGCAACAATATCCTTTATGTTAACTTTTATAGATATTTATTGATATTATATAAAATCTTCTTGAGATTCTGGCCACTTTATCATGATACAATATTAATTATCTGATCAATATGTTTACAAAAGACTGACGATAATACCTTCTGGAGAGGAAGTGGATTTGCCATATCACTGGGGATTTGCAAAATTACTGCAAAATTGTACAGTTACTTTGGAAATGAGTTGGACAGTTTTTTACAAGTCTGAGGATGTTTAATAATAGCAAAATAATAACTAAATAATCCAACATTGTGCTCCATGATATTTACTCAAAGATTTTGAAAATTGATGTTCACATACAAAAAATCAATACTTTCATGCTCACAGTTTTATTCAAAATTGCCAAACATAGAAGAAAAGATGTCCTTTTGTGTCCTTTAGTAAGTGAATAGAAAATAAATTATAATACTTCCAAGCATGGAATTTTATTCAGCACTAAATTAAAATGTGAGATCAAGCCATGAAAATATATTAATTAACCTAAATGCTTATTGCTTAGTAAAAAATGCAGTATCTAAATGATGTATATTGTATAATTACACGTATTTCAGATTTTAAAAAAATACAAAACTATAGAACCTAAGTATTTATAGTTGAAAGAGTGAGAGAGGAATTACTAGATAGAGAACTAATTATTTTTTATGCACAAAGCAACACTCTTTTGTATGATCCATAATGTTGGCTACATGTTGCAGGTACAAGATGTAGAATGAAGGGGCCAGAAGATTGTATAATGGATAGGATGTTTGCCTTACTCATGGCTAATCAGTCTGGAACCACAGCTTGCCATATGGTCCTCCATTCCTGCCAGGAATTAATCCTGAGTGCAGAGGCAAAAGGAAGCTCTGAACTCACGGATGTGACTTGAAAAACCACACAAACAAAATAAAAATAAAAGATGAACAATGAAAATTATTAGTAAACACTAGTACAAAATGATCTTTGAGTACGTACTATGTATTAATATACATTTAATTGTAAATATGTATATATACATATATGTATATATGTATGTGTGTATATCTACATTTATATATGTATACATACATCCATATCTATATATCTGTATCAATATCTATATCTCTATATATGACCCTGTGGTAGAAAATGTTAATGTAGGAAGTTGTTTTTTAAAGAGATGCTTGGTTTGGGGATCCCTTCATACTAAACGCTGTATTTTCTATAATCTTTAAACAAATTTGATTTTATTTTAAAATGTTATTGAGGTACTATGACTTGCAGTGCTCTTAATGATAGATTTATATTTTAAAAATAGCTATTTGGGTCTAAGAGATAGAAAATTAATTTAGGTATATAACTTGCAGATGGGCTGGAGAGATAGTACAGCAGGTAGGGTGTCTGCCTTCCACATGGACTACCCGGGTTTGATTCCTCCATCCCTCTTGGAGAGCTCTGCAAGCTGCCGAGAGTATCCCGCCCACACAGCAGAGCCTGGCAAGCTCCCTGTGGTGTATTCTATATGCCAAAAACAGTAGCAAGTCTCACAATGATGTTATTGGTGCCCACTTGAGCAAATCGATGAACAACGGGACGACACTGCTACAGTGCAGTGCTACCTTGCAGATGGCTGACTCCAGTCCAATCCTCAGTGCTGCTGCCAGGAGTGATCCCTGAACATAGAACCAGGAGCAAGCCTGGTTGTCACTCCAAAATCCCTCAATACATTTTAAAAATATCTAAATAAATGATTATATGTGTTCCTGTAAAATCATAAAATCTTTAGATTTCATTTCAAGGTAAATTTGTCCTTAGAACAGACTTTCTTTCCTTCCTTCCTTCCTTCCTTCCTTCCTTCCTTCCTTCCTTCCTTCCTTCCTTTCTTTCTTTCTTTCTCTTTCTTTCTCTCTCTCTTTCTTTCTTTCTTTCTTTCTTTCTTTCTTTCTTTCTTTCTTCTTTCTTTCCTTTTTTTTTGACTTTTTGGTTCACACCTCGAAATGCTCAGGGGTTACTCCTGGTTCTGCACTCAGAAATTGCTCCTGGTGGTGTTCAGGGGAACCATAAGAAAATTGGAAATGAAACTCAGGTTGGCCGCATGCAAGGCAAATAAATGCCTTACCTGCTGCACTATCACTCCTGCCCATTTAGATGTTGTGTAGCAGAATGTAAAGGGAAAAGACAAAGACATGCACTGGGAGGACTAAGGAAAAAAAAACTGAATTTATGTAGTACTGATGCTGAGTCAGTAGAGTCACTTTTACAGGCTGAGCATTGGGCACAGGTTCGGACTACAGGCTTCATCACAGGCTAGGATATTGTGGCTGGAGAGTGAAGACCGTATTACCCAAGACAACACCAGATAACACACAATCCTGTCAGGGTGCTTTAGTACACAGACATGATAAAAATTAACCTTGGACTCAGGCTTCCCTTGATTGTGGTAAAGAACAAAACCCAGGAACAGACTCCAGACTGCCCTTTATCAGAATCAAACCTCCCTCGTCACAATGGGTGTCATACATTGGGTATAAAATTAAGTTTCTGTTCGCATAGGGCATGGACTAGGGTTGAAACTAACTTATTTTCTCTTCCCACTTTTCTACGCCAAAGTTCATCCTCCTATTTTCCAGCCTCTGTTTCATATTCCTCGAAAACAAGTAGTGTCACAGCGCAGCAAAGCTTCTGGGAGATTAGGAGAGAGATTGGAACAAAAATGTTTCAGTGTGTTCATAACCATACTAGTACAATGTTCAATTATATGACCATATTTGCAAACTGTTTGAATAGTGTGACTTGTTTGTGAGTTTCTTGTAGGAATCTCTCACTTAAAGTTCCATTGAATATTGAGACAAGCTACTCACATTTATTTGCCTAGACATCCACAGTCAAATGAAGCTTCTTTACATTGATATTCATTTATCTCTTCAACTGCACTTATAGACCCAATTTGATCTTCCCACACTGTCTCTCTAGGTATTGGCCTACAGATTCTCAAAAGACAAATTCATATTCTTGAACCATAACATTCCATGAATATGAAAATTTATTGATCTTACATTTTAGAGAGCTTTCTGAAAATTTTAAAATCAACACCATTAAAGCTAGTCTTGAGAAGGGAGAAAACCCAAATCTGAAGCAAAATTTTACTCTTGCTTTATTTAACAACAATAAAATTAAAGAAATTTATAATAAAGTGTCCCTATGTCTTCAAAAAAAGTAACTATCTATATCAAATATGTATTACACAAAATAATAGAAAGCTTGGGCTTTCAAAAGAGATAACATGCTTTCAAAACTCAGTGGTGATACATTTTTCAATTTTGAGATGTTTATAATCCAAATCACTTTTTTAACTTCATAAGTAGTTAATAAATACCTCAAAGACATTATTTGAAAATAAGCAATTTAATGTACTTATAGAACCGATATACCATACATGGAAAATTCTCAGTAAATATTTACCAAACTATCATTGGTTTGTTGCTATGATTTTCTGTATCAAAATCTAGCACTTGTCAAGTGTATTTTAAAGATAAATTTGCTGAAAATATGATGAAAGCAGAAATACATGGAGATAATCATTGCTAAACCCAATACACTGATGCAAAAATGTATCTGTGATGCCTAAATACCTACCTTGTTTTCACCTCTTTTCAAGGTTCTACTTGCTGTTTCTATATCTTTTTCACCTTTTTTATTTTCTTTACTTACCATATATGCATCTATTTTCTCCTCACCTTCTTTATATATATGAGAGGGAGAATGATCATCCTGTTGTTCGTCAATTGTCTCGAGCAGGCACCATAACGTCTCCTTCGCCCTAGCCCTGAGATTTTAAAAAGTGCCATCTTCAAGGTTCTTTCAGGTTTCGGAGAATGAGACCCATCATTGTTACTGGTATTTGGCATGTTGCGTACACCATGAGGAGTTTGCCAGACTCTGCCATGTGGGCAGGTTACATTCGGTAGCTTGCCAGATTGTCCAAAGTAAGAATGAGATAATAAGATGTCGTGCAGCCTCAAATGTGTCCACTCACTTCCGAGAGTTGGGTTTTATAGTCACTGGGTCTTGGTCATTGATGAGATTGCATGGCACCAGGGGGCAATTGGTGGGTGTGACCCCTGCCAACTGGAAGATGGAGGATCTGGGTGGAGGATGCTCATCCCTGATCCGAGCAGGCTTGGAGATCTCAGCGCTGGGACCTGCATGCCTCTGTTCCTCTGCCAGTACCTTCATGCATGTGGAGAGTGGTCTCAGCATGGTTGTGGCTGATTCTGGAGGTCATCGGCTGCCGGGGCTCTGCTTGGAGTGGGGAGGGAAACTCAACCTGCTCTCCTCCAAGGGGCCCTGGCGAGTACAGCCAGGCGCAGGGTCAGGAGACTCTGCGCTCTTCTCTTCCGGGAGCTGGGAGACGGAAACATATTTAGATATTTCAAACTCTGGAATATTTTTATGATTCTTTACTTTATTCTACTTGGACACATAAAGGAAAAAGAATGAGATTTAAGAATTTCTGTAGTCCATTGATTTTGGCTAAAAATGTGTCCTTTAATTCAGGTACCAAATATATGTCTTTTTTGTCCATGTAAAAACATGATATTTTTTAATTTTGAAGTAATAGAAAATATTTTTTCACATAACACATACCTTTTCCACACATTTTTATATATTTGTGAGCTAACTATTCTTTTCAATTCAACTTTTTTCCCTTCTTATAGTGACACTCACTTTTTGCTGATAAAAAAGTTAACTTTTCATTTCCGATGTCACTATTCTTTGGAAAAGCTCTTTTAGTTACATGTACAAAGTTCTAAAGCTTAGAGTGCCTTTTTCATTCTAATAATATCGGATAGGAAAGGGATTGAAAATATAAAGTTAAATAGAAAATGGTGGGAGTAAAAGTGTACCATAGGTCACAGAATACATCTGGAGGTGACTGATCTCAAAACTTCATCTGAAAAGTAATAGATTTGTAGGTACAAAGTAATATGGTCAGTGCTGCTGTTTGTGGTGCAATCCTGTTATAAATTTGTGTCTGAAGATCTGTTGTCACTTTTTACACAAAGGGTCTTTAATCCCATAACTATGGGTGACAATATAATCTTAGAAGAATAATTTTAAATAAAAATATTCCAAATTTCAATCAAAGAATTTTAGAGGTCATAAGTAGAAAGCTTCTCAGAATTACCTAAAATATGAGATAAAATTGTATTATAATCTTCATGACCTAAAAGCCTGATGGACACTTTCAAAGGATAAGAAAAAGAAACAGAATCATAAATCCACCAAGTGCGATTTCCAGTGATAATTCAGACATTTTGATGGTAGTTTGTGTCAATATTAGGAAATCAGATGACATATGTGCATCATTTCATTTTATATATATTTATAACCAAGCTCAGATAAATTAATAACTTACTCACACTTATCTAACTAGAGAGTTCTTTGTGTCTAGGTTATCTAACTCATATGCCCACATTATACCCTACTATACCTTACTGAATTTCATTAAACATGACCCCCAATGTAATGCTAATAAATGCATTAATTAAGAATACAGAAATAAAAATGCCAGGAAAAGAAATAAATGAAGGGGACAGGGTCAAATAGAGGAAATGGTTGGTATTAGTGGCACTTGTTAAGGACCTTTGACACATCATTGGTGTAGTGATGTGGAATAGACATGTATCTATACCAGGGTGAAAAATACAGTATATGTGGGATTTGAACTGCAATAATCAAACTTACATATTTTTTAAAGGAGGTAGGCTGGGGTCTGAAAGAGAACCTATGGACATTGGTGGATGGAAGTTAACACTTGTGTTGAGATTGGTATTAAAATGTGTTTCTGAAAATCTATTGTGGACCCCTTTGTAAATCATAGTACATAAATAATTTTTTTGAGAACACCGTCTTTAAAATTTCTTGAGTTTTAGGCATAAAATCTTCAAATACTAGTCCCAGCACCAGTGCCATCTTCCCTTCACATGTGTTCCCATGTCCCGCTACCCACCTACCAAAATACACGCGAATTGACAGGTACATTTCAAAGTTATGTGAATGTAGTTTAGATCTCACATGTTTAGTGTTGATGGTTCTGTGCTTTGGATATGTAGACATACAAATCTCCCACATTACAAATATATATTTCCAAGGCACCTCCATTAATCTCTGTCCCTTAACCCCCCTTTCTGTTTTCATCTTCTTCCCTGACCCCTCAATTTTCTTCAATGTTTTTTTTTCTCCCAAGAATCTAGATCAAGGATGATTTTGGCACCCCTCCCATTTACGATATTACTTTTCCTCATCAAGTTACTCTACATACCACAGATAACTGACATCATACTGTGCAAACTATCCTTAAGAAATAAAAGGAGGATATAGAAAAACTGAATTGGTTAAAGTTAATACATTGCATGGAGTGTATAAAAAGGCCCTCCCGTTGATCGTCGATTTGCTCGAGCGGGCCCAGTAACGTCTCCATTGGAGACTTTGTTGTTACTGTGTCTGGCATATCGAATACTCTCGGTAGCTTGCCGGGCTCTCCGAGAGGGGCGGAGGAATCGAACTCGGGTCGGACATGTTGGCCGCTTGTAAGGCGAACGCCCTACCCACTGTGCTATCGCTCCAGCCCATGGAGTGTATACCCCATTTTAATTCCTAGCATGATTCCCTAAGCTCTACTAAGTGTGATCCAGAAGGTCCCACATCTCTAGTTCTAACTGAGTAGTCCCCAGCATTAAAGACCTAGGTGGCATCATGATCTTACAGGGTTCCCTGATCACTGCTTGGTAGTAGAGCCACAAAAATAAAATGACAACAAAGTAATTCAAATTAGAAATGTGAATATTTTAAGGGAACAAAAAGTGAGGAAAAGACAGAATAATATTATACTTATAAAATCATATAATTTCCTACTTCCAGGGTCAATAGGTAAAAGAGCAGAAATCCAAAACCAACATTTAATTCTTGAACCCAGCCGTAGAAAGCAAATCACTTCACAATGCTTTTTCAGCATGTCTGATTTGGGGGGGGGGGGGTAAACTCTAAATAATAGTGGTGAATCTTTTATCAAAACAATGAATCTAATCAAAGCAGATAGAGTGTTAACTAGAATTCATCTGCCTCACAGGGACGGGGAGGGGTGGGGGGTGGGGTTTTATTGGGGTTCTTCATGGTAAAAAATAAGTATTGGTCAAGGGAAATGTGTTTGATATTTGCATGACTGAGACATAAACCTGAAAGCTTTGTAACCTTTCCCACAGTGATTCAATAAATAAATAAAAAAAAATCATATAATTTCCCCACAAAATCTAGAAATAATCAGTGATAATTAACGTCAAATGATGACAATCAACATCCATGTTTGTCTTTCATCACAATCATATTTTTCTCCACTAGGTTAATATTTCAATTTCATAGTAATTTGTTTTCATTAACACTTATCTTTTTAGAGATAACAAATTCTATTTACAGGGAAAGAGAGATATTGATTCCTGAAGAAGGGACTCTCTACCGGACTGTTTTCACTTGGGTCTCCCCAGAGTGGGGAGGATGAGAGCCCTCCCTGCCCCAAGGAACCCAGCCACAACAGATGACCTCCACTACCCAACTGCGCCCATGCTCCAGGCCACTTTCCAGACTGCGTGGCTGCAAAGTGGCCATGCGACACATTATAAGACACTTCCTACCCATTTTCCATAATTACCACATCATATTTGATGGGGTTCAGACAGTGGGCAATAATTCATAGAGAGAAATATATAAATATATGCCTCTCAGAGAGCCTGGCAAGCTATCAAGAGTATCCCGCCCACATGGGCAGAGCCTGGCAATCTCCCCGTGGCTTATTCAATATGCCAAAAACAGTAACAGCAACAGGTCTTATATCCCTTACCCTGAAAGAGCCTCTGATCATTGGGAAAAGTTGAGTAAGAAGAGGCTGGTAAAATCTCAGTGCTGGGAGGAATAGAGACATTACTGGTGCCTGCTCAAGTAAATCGATGAACAATGGGATGACAGTGATACAGTGACACCTAGGAAGAAAGTGTAGGCATTATAATAGAGTTGTTTTTTTTAATCTCCTATGCATTATAGACCTTGACTCTATGTGCTATTTTATGTGGTTTCCTTGGTGTAAATTCTTTGATCAATATTAATTGCCACATATTTAAGATGACTGCCTTGTATTTACCTGCCCTACTGAGACCACAAGTTGCCCCCCCATGAGCAGCTCTGTGGCACGACCGTGGCCCCAGAGGCACACAAACTAATCTCAAAACTATTCTGCTTTTGGCAGAAATCCCTCCAGACTTAATTAGTAAAATATCAAAAATCCAAAGACATCACATGGTTTCATAACCAGCAATAGAAAACAAATTATTCCACGGTACCTTTTCAGCAGAGGAATACGATTGACTAGTTCAGCACCTCCATGATTATGCGAGGAATGCCAAGAAAGAGATAATCACAAAAAAAACGCCTATCTTCGAAAACTCTTGATCTTATTCACCAACGTGTTTTGGTGCACGCCTCAGCCAACCACAAGCGAACATCCAGGCTCCCAAAGCAATGCAGAGAATGCGATCAAGAAAGACTTAAAAGAGAGAAGCGCAGAAGTACAGGTAGATGCGGCAGAAGCTGGGGAAGGCATTCATAACGCCCGCCTGTCCTTCGCCAACTACAAGACCAAGATTATTGCCCTCCGATGTCCTAATGGATCTATCACAACTTCCAGAAGGGCAATGGAGAAGATTATTCATGACTTCTACTCAGATCTCTTCGATAGCCATATCCACCAGCCCACATACCAAATTCCGCAGGATGGATATGTCGATCCCAAAGTTTTCCCTTCTGAAATCTGACACGCCAATTCTTGGGCAAAGAAATGAACAGCACCCGGCCCAGACAAGGTCAGACCTGAACACTTGAAGAAACTGCCATCAGTACTCATCAATACACTGGCTCGGCTATTCACAGGCTATCTGTCTGAATGCAAGGTTACATCCCAATGGAAAAACAGCAGGACTGTACTACTGTACAAGAAGGGAGACATCCATATATTGACAACTTTCTCCCAATCTTTCCATTGTCATCTACAAGCTGTTCACTCAAGTCATCCTGAATAGGATTGGCAGAACACTAGATGAAGAACCATGTGAGCAAGCCAGGTTCCACAAAGAATTCAGCACCATCGACCATATCCAAGCAATGACCAAGCTCATTAAGGTTTCTCAGGAGTTCAAGATGCCGCTCTGTCTAACGTTCATTGATTTAAAGAAGGCCTTTGATTCTGTTGAGATGGAAACGGTCATAGAAGCCCTAGCCAATCAGGGCATTCAAACTCAATACATCAAGATCCTCCATGAGCTGTATTACAGATTCACTACCAGGATCTCACCATTCTACAAAGAAGTAATCAACGATGTCAAGAGAGGGGATCGGCAGGGTGATACCATTTCACTGAAACTCTTCAGTGCCATCCTCGAAATGGGAATGAAGATAGATGGTCAGCAACTACACCACCTCTGCTTTGCTGATTACATTGTTCTAATAACACCAAACATTAGCCAAGCAGCAGAAAAGCTGGCCGACTTCGACTGTGAGTGTGGAAAGTTTGGACTACAGCTGAATCTTATGAAGACAATGTTTATGAGAAACAGCTTGATTCCTGACACTCCATTCGCTCTCAATGGAACGAACATCTCCGAATACAACAGCTATGTGTACCTAGGTCACGAAGTCAACGTGATGAATGACCTGGCACCTGAGTTGCGCAGGAGGAAGAGAATGGCTTGGAACGCCTTCAAGAGCATTGAAGAAATAGCTAAGAGGATGAAGAACTTCTGGCTCCAGCCACATCTCTTTGATTCCACTGTTCTTCTTGCATTAACATACTCCTCAGAGACCTGGACCCTATGCCAACAGGATGAGAACGCTATTCGGATCTCCCAAAGAGGAATCAAAAGAGCTATGCTTGGAGTATCACGCTTCACTCAAATGAGAGAAAGAATCTGGAGTTCCGTCCTCCATCGACAATCAAGAGTCAAGGACGCTGTCTTGTTTGCCATGGCATCAAAAATCAGATGGGCTGGACACGTAATGAAATTTGGAAGCAACTGCTGGACTAGAGCTGTTACCGAATGGATTCCACGGCACGTCAAAAGACAGCGTGGCCGCCCACCTACAAGATGTTCAGACTTCTTCATCAAGATCTTGAATGATCGGTTTGAGGCTCTTTGTGTTCCTAGAACGAACAGAGGCCATTGGGCTACACTAACAGGCCACAGGGACAAACGGAGAGCTTACTGATGCCCACTCGAGCAAATCGATGATTATCGGGAAATCAAGTGATCAAGTGATCATCTCATGCAGTAAAAATGTCATCTATTTTTTTGCTATTGCATGATTCTTAATTTAAGAATTAGACTAAAACTCTAGATCCACCCCATTGTTGCTTATTAGTGACCATATGGAAACTCTATTGCTAATTATGTCATATCATAAGTGATTTTACACAGAATTACCAAACTATAAATTACCAAAAACTATGAAAAATAAGTCAATATTAAAAACAGAGACCTCTTGGGGCTGAAGCAATAGCACTGCTGATAGATAGGGCCTTTGCCTTGCGCAGGGCCAACCCTGGTTCCATTCCTGGCATCTCATAGGGTCCCCTGAGCACCACCAGGAGTAATTTCTGAGTGTGGAGCCAGGAGTAACTCCTGAGTATCTCTGGGTGTGATTCTCCCCCCCCCAAAAAAAAAAACCACAGAGACCTCAGAATAAGACTATGGTAAGGACCTAAGTATTATATTCAAGTATATACATATATATTTTTCCATGCAGCTGTCTAACAATTTTTAAGAGATTTTTTAGGCTTAAACATGATTTTATAAAATTAGCAATTAAAATTTCTTAATTATATCATCAGCATTCAGTCCACCTATACACACAGAATATTTTTCATTACAGATATGACAAGTGACAATAGTAGAAGAACTTTTAAATCTAAAGGGTCAAAAGTGCTTTAATGGAGTCTACTTGAAGCATATTAAGTGCTGGTCTTATATTCAAATGTCATTTTTAACTCAGTTTTGGAGTTAAAATAAAATCATTATGTTCTTTACAAAAATATTACTATAAATTTCTGAAAACTCATATGTAGCCAAAATGCTTATAGGATTTTATGAATACTAACTTTTAATTATTTTTTTCTCTTCAATGAGGCCATTTCAGTGTGTATTGCGTTGAAACTCTGTATTAATCACCAAAATAGTTTGCCTTAAAGGGTGTGAATTATATTTATAATATTTCTCCCTGTAGTAGACTCAGCTTTTGGATTTTTTTTCCATGGTCTCTTGTTCCATGGAAAAGAACCAGCCACCACCATGCTGAGACTACTCTCCACACACATGAAGGTACCGGCAGAGGTACAAAGGCGTGCAGGTCCCGGGGCTGAGATCTTCAAACCTGGTCGGATCCGGGCTGAGCATCCTCCACCCAGATCCTCCATATTCCAGTAGGCAGGGGTCACACCGACCAACTGGCCCCCTCACGCTGTGTAATCCTATCAACAGCCAAGACCCAGAGACTATAAAACCCAGCTCCCGGAAGTGCGCAGCCACATTCACAGCCATGCGACACCTTTTTATCTCATTCTTTCTTTGGACAAACTGGCAGGCTACGGAATGTAACCTGCCCACATGGCAGAGTCTGGCAAACTCCCCATGGCGTACCCAATATGCCAAATACCAGTAACAATGATGGGTCTCATTCTCCTAACCCTGAAAGAGCCTTGAATATGGCACTTTTTAAAAAAAAAAATCTCAGGGCTAGGACGAAGGAGACATTACTGGGGCCTGCTCGAGGCAATCGAGGAACAACAGGATGGTCGTGATCGCGATCATGATCGTAGTAGAATCTAACACAATCTTGGGCATATATATGTAAATATTTTGCATCCTAAAGCATTATACTTGCTACTTATGAAAGCTTATTGAAATAAAATGTGTTCTTTGATTTTACAATTTCATTACAAATTTATTCATCCGCATCATGCATTCTATATTGAAACTTTTCCTCCTATTAAATAAACTTAAACAAAAGTGAAGTTTGTTAATAATTGTTGGGAATTACTTTTATAACATTTTGTAGTGATAAAATATAAAGTTCAAATTGAGTTTTATAGCACAAAAATACAAGTTAAAATGTTAAGACTAATATTTTAGTTTTTCAATTAAGTCTGAGAATATGTTTCCACCTTTCTGTTGAATCACCGTGAGATACACTGTTACAAAGTTGTTCAGTCTGGGTTTCAGTCATACAATGTTCCAACATCCATTCCTTTACCAGTGTATATTTCCCACCACAATATCCCTGGTTTCCCTCCCTACTCCTAGTTTCTCTCTACGGCATACCTTAGCGTGCCACTCAAGCAAAAGTAATCTGAGCCATAAATCTAAGATTGTCAAGCTTCTATTCCAGACAAATAGTTTCTCCAAGACCTATTAAGCATATATTACACTTGCTGCACTAGTAAGAGAAACAGAACAGAAGAACCTCACTTGTAAAGCTGAGCAAAATTAATTCTGTGAAAAGATAAGATAATGACCTGAAAAATATTTTGCATAAATACCTGAGGTAATGCCTCCTTAAGAATGTCATTGTTACCACTCCTGGGAATATATCCCAGAGAGGCAAAAATGTATAGTCGAAGTGACATCTGCACTTGTTTGTTCATTGCAGCCCTCTTTACAATAGCCAGAAACTGGAAGAAACCTGAATGCCCAAGAACAGATGACTGGTTAAAGAAACTTTGGTACATCTACACAATGGAGTACTATGTAGCTCTTAGAAAAGATGAAGTCATGAAATTTACATACAAGTGGTACAATATGGAAAGTATCATGCTAAGCGAAATGAGTCAGAAAGAGAGGGATAGACATAGAAAGATTGCATTCATCTGGGGGATATAAAGTAACAAAGTATGAGATTAATACCCAAGAATAGCTGAGATCAGCACCAGGAGGATTACTCCATAACTTAGAGGCCAGCCGGGTATCCTAGAGGAAAGGGCTATTCAGATAGAGAAGGGAGCACCAAATAAAGGATGTTTGGAGGATCCTCCCAGGAGGGGAGATGCATGTCGAAAGTAGACTATGGACTGAACATGTTTGCCACTCAATGCCTCTTTTGCAGACCACAACACCCAAAAGGAGAGAGAGAACACAGGGAATTGCCCTGCCACAGAGACGGGGGGATGGGGGGATGGGGGTGAGAGGGATATTATCCATGGTGGTGAAAAACGGGCACTGGTGGAGGGATGGGTATCTGATCATTGTATAATTGAAACCAAAGCACAAAAAATTGTAAATCTACAACTTTAAAAAAAATAAAATAAAATAAAGGGAAAAAAAAAAAAGTAAGGGCAAAAAAAAAAAAAGAATGTCATTGTTATTTTGATAGATAATTATTTTCTTGCTTGAAGATATCTTATTTCCTTGCTGGGCCATGTGAAGGGAACTCCATGTGTAAAAGATTTAACTAGTGTCCAGTCATAGGACAAAGGGAGAGCAGAAAAACGTGATAAGAGACTCCAGATTGATAGCTGCAGTTTTAATATACTTGGGAGTTTAGAATACATGATGGGCAGCCTCCAAAGAGATCTTTTTCCAAACTGTCTAGACAAAACTCAGTAGTTTTATAAAAATTTTAGTTATATTATGTCACATATACAATACAGAGAGTCATACTACATGTTACACACACTTATTCTCAATTGACACTTTGAAATAATTTATGGGGATACACTTTATCTGGAAATGAAATATTAAAATGTTTTTGATATGGTACTGTCCAGGAGTCATTTCCAAAGATTTCTTCTGATTTCCTTTTGAAACTGTGCCTGAAATAGTTTTACGAGAACAGTAAAAAGACGGTCATAAATTCGATAATGTAAACAAAAGCAGATATAGAAGACTGGTCTTCTTATAATAGAAAATATCAAGGGAAACTGAGATTAAGTTATCAAATTGAAAATAAGACAATTATAATTTTCAGATATTAAGTCTTTTTTTTCCCTTGGGGAAATACTCCTGATCAGTATTTTAGAAAGAAGGTAAACTTTAGTGCCTTTATGAATATATAAAAATATTTATATATTTACTTCCTAGGAAATATATAAATTTATTGTGAATTTATACTTGGTATAACTTTACCTTCTTCAACTTTGAAATGACTTCCATTTAAATTAATTAATCTTTCATGTATACTTTGAGCATAAAAATTATAAATCTAGCACTATAATTTCCAACCTGTGATTTTAATTATCTATGCAATAACTACATAATATTTCTTTAATAAATGAGCTAGGAACATTCTTAGATATTGAGTATATATGACCTATTTTATAATGACTTGTTCTTTAATGAATGAATATGATAAAAAGCAAAGCATCATCATATTTAAGTTTTCATATAGGACATTAATAGAAAATACATCTGGAAAAATTGAGAAAGAATGATCAAAATGGGAAGAGCTAAACCATTTTAAACGTATGAGGGAAAACTATTTTAGTAGATAAAATTGGAAAAGAGAATTGAATGCACGGAATGAGTACCTTCTACCTCATAAGTTTGACTAGAGAGGAGATTGGATCCCAGGGAGAAAGTGAACCTAAAGCTAATAGGAAATATAGAAATATAGTTCAAAGTGTTACATGAGGTGGAAGTCAAGTAAGGATAAAAAAATGTAATCCTCTCCATGGCTTAGAGGCCAGCTTGGAATGCTAGGGGAAAAGGCAGCTCAGATAGAGAAGGGAGCACCAAATAAAGGGTTTGAGGATCCTCCCAAGATGGGAGATGCATGTTGAAAGTAGACTATAGACTGAACATGGTTGCCACTCAATTCCTCTTTTGCAGACCACAACACCCAAAAGGAGAGAAAGAACAAAAGGGAATGCCCTGCCACAGAGGCAGGATGGAATGGGGGGGATGGGGGTGGGAGGGATACTGGGATTCATGGTGATGGAAAACGGGCACTGGTGGAGGGATGGGTATTTGATCAGTGTATAATAGAAACCCAAGCACAAAAATTTGTAAGTCTACAACTGTACCTCATGGTGTTTCACTAATAAAAAATTTTAAAAAATGTAATCCTTAGAAATTTGGATTTTATAATTATTGTGGACATTGTAGAATTAAAATGGGAATGTAATTGCTTCAGTACTAACCAGGCTAAATTTGAGTTGTTTATTGGTTTTTCCAACTGAAATATAAGTAATATGTGAGAGAAAAATTTATTCTGGCATAGTTTCACTAACCCTCATCTAAAGTTAATATATAGTGGAATTAAAAAGAACAGCATATTTATTAGAACAGCATATGTTCTACAATATGAAGCAAATTTACTTTGCTCAACTCCCAAATGACTCCTAGAGCCTTTGAAATCCTGACTAGTCTCATTGATATTTTAAATAGGTTTTCAATATAATTCCATTATTTAATTTGCAGTCTTTTAAAGCAATTAATTGAATCCCATTTCTGTAGCAAAATTTTTTTCTATTTATTAGACAGAAAATATCATACTTATCAGAGTTATCCTCTCAAAAAATTTTATTCGTATTTAACATATGTTAATGTGAAGAACAGTTATTTTTAATGTCATTATACTCAGGAGTTTAGAAACATTATGAGCCGGGATTCCTTATGAAAAGTAAAAAATTAGAGAAGAAAATATATATTTTCTTAATAAAAATATATAAACCGTATTACATCTTTACTGGACCTTTCTATTGCATATATATCTATACATATGTATGTAATATTCATATATGCTTGCATTTATATACATATATGTATTATATATGCACATATATAATATTCACTGATTAGAGAGGGGTATAATTGAAATTAAATGATTTATGCTATCAATTAAAGCGGTCTCTTATTTATGAGGACAGTTATGAAACAAATGTGAGAGACAAAGGGAAATTCAAAACCTATTGTACCAGCAGGCCATGCTCAAAATAAAACTGACAGGTGATTCTAAAATACCTGTCTGCAAACTGTAAAAATATAAACATAAATTAAGTCAATTGTTATTCCATTATTTTTGGATTCCATGACTAATTACTCTCTAAAAACTTCCAGAGATTTTGATGACTACTTTGGAGAGCTATTTTTGTCTGTACACATAAATAGGATATGTTATTGTGTCTGTCTTCTATCTCTTCCTGCTAGTATTTGAATTTCATCTTTTTGGTTCAAAACCTCCCCTTTTATATCCAATTGAATCATATGCTTATTTTCAATAATATTCATTTACCCAGTATGTTAGATTATAGTTATATGCAACTGACTTGAGTCATACCGAAATCTCACTTTGAGATCCAAATGTTTTATCAAGCCTTTTTCAAAGTGTATAAATGTTAGTAAATAGAAAAGATAAAAACTTCCCTTTTATGTGAACAGTGATGGAGAGGATGATACTAGGCCTTAAGAAGAAATACTGATGATCTCAGGTGTTGAATAAAGAAACAAAGCAAGTCATAAACAACATTCAATGATGTCTGTATAATCTCTCCAAAGAATGTAGGTTACCAACGGTGGCAGGTAGGAAGTAGAAAATAAAGCACCAATGCCTATACTGCAAGGATATTGGAACTTTGTGTCAGGGGTGTTATAATAACATAAAATTCCTAAAAATATAAATATGTATATAGCACAGCAGTAGGGCGTTCGCCTTACACGTGGCCAACATGGCCGAACCAAGTTCAATTCCTCCGCCCCTCTCGGAGAGCCGGGCAAGCTACCGAGAGTATTCGATATGCCAGACACAGTAACAACAAAGTCTCCAATGGAGACGTTACTGGGCCTGCTCGAGCAAATCGACGATCAACGGGAGGGCCTTTTACTGTAAACCAATATTACCTCAATTAAAAGAAATAGAAATAACAAAATTATGGGTGATAGCTTTTAGAAAGTACAATAATCATGCAAGTGACGTCGAGAGAACATTATGTGATTCAGGAAGTTACAGAGTTGTACAAAACTCTATGTGCAAAACATACCAAGAAACAAATCCACATAACACTTTAATAAAATAGAATATTTAGTGAGATAAAACTAAATAAAATTTAAGTGTACTTTTTAAAAAATTAATTACTTTAAAATTTGGGTTTTGGGGCCACACATGGGTTTATTCCTGGCTCTGCACTCAAGAATTACTTCTGGCTGTGCTCAGGGGATCTAATCCTGATCTGCTGCATGTAAGGCAAACTCCCAAGCCACTGTATTCTATCCCAACTTTACAAATTATTTCTAAATCCCTTATGTAAATTGGTTGATAAATAGAGCCTATCTGAGACAATATGAGATGTACACAGAGGTAATATACCTACTGGAAACACTTCATGAAAAATTCAGAATGAACAGGAAAACTAAACATTGAACTGGGTACTTGATTTTATTTGTAAAGAGATACCTGTTCTGGCATTTATTTGGCTATTGTATCTTCTTAGATGTTTATTTTTATATATAATAATTTGAAACAACTTGTGTAATGTCTCTGAAGTTCCTTTCCATGAGGAGGTGATGAGTCACAGGTACATCTGCACTGCTAACATTTAATAATTAAGGGGCCATATAGGTAATATAGTAGGTAGGTCCTTTGCCTTGCATACAGCCCACCCAGTTCAGTCCCTGATACCATATATGGTCCCCCCGAGCATCAGTAATGATCCATGGGTTCAGAACTGTTACTAAGCCCAGAGAACCATCAAATGTAGTCCCCAAAGAAACAAAACAAGAATTCTAGTAATTTTATATAAGTTTAGATAATAATTTTGCAGATATTGTCAGAGATAAAAAAATCATTCAGTTTATATTACTGATTGCATATAATAGTCTAGTGTATGTTCTAAGTACATTTTCCTATTCTGGCAATGAGAAGATGAGAAAATTTCATTCTTTGTGCTCATTTCATTCTTAAACTGAGAAAACAAACATTCAACAGGACTAATTGCTTCATCAAAAGAAGAAAATTATCAGTCTAATGGTTACAACTTCCTGATAATAAAAGGAAATTAATAATCCAGTTAAAACTGGCTACTGGAAAATTTTCAGTCAATAGAATGATGAACTTACTTTACTTTTAATATTAAGTCAAAAAACACATATTAATTTACTTGCTCTATGATTAGATGCTAATAATTTATGTGATTTCTGAAATGGCATGTGCTTTTTATATGCAGAAACAACTATAATTCCATTATGCATCTCAAGTCCAACTTCTAAGGTAAACTTATCTCCCTGTTTGCTTATTTCATATAAAACTCTTCCCCCAAATCCTATGCACTCCCTTGAGAAAAATAGACCATGTCTTTAGTATCTAATAACAGTAGACCATCAAATTAAAAAAGTCTCCCTATTATAATAAATCTTTATTTTTTCCTGATGATCTAACTTGTGATCTAACATCCTCCACCCAAATCCTCCATCTTCCAGTAAGCAGGGGTCACACCCACCAACTGGCCCCCTGGCGCTGTGTAATTCCATCAACGGCCAAGTCCCATAGACTTTAAAACCTAGTTCCCAGAAGAGAACAGCGCAGAGTCTCCTGCCCCCGCACCTGGCTGTCCTCGCCAGGGGCCCCTTGGAGGTGGTCAGGTTGAGTTTCCCTCCCCACCCCAAGCAGAGCTCCGGCAGCTGAAGACCTCCGGAACCAGCAACAACCATGCTGAAACCAACTACTCTCCACATGCATAATGGTACCAGCAGAGGAAAAAAGGCATGTGGATTCCAGGGCTCAGATCTCCAAGCCTACTCGAATCGGGGCTGAGCTTCCTCCACCCAGATCCTCCAACTTCCAGTAGGCAGGGGTCACATCCACCAGCTGCCCCCCCCCCCCCCCGGCGCCATGTAATCACATCAACGGCCAAGACCCAGAGACTATTAAACTCAGCTCCCGGAAGCAACATCTTATTATCTCATTCTTACTTTGGACAAATTGGCAGGCTACCAAATGTAACCTGCCCACACGGCAGAGTCTGGCAAACTCCCTGTGGCGTACACAATATGCCAAATACCAGTAACAATGATGGGTCTCATTCTCCTAACCCTGAAAGGGCCTTGATGATGGCACTTTTTAAAATCTCAGGGCTAGGATGAAGGAGATGTTACTGGTGCCTGCTCAAGGCAATCAAGAAACAACAGAATGATCGTAATCATGATCGTGATCATGATCTAAGTTGTAGTGCACCATTTAATGGGCGCAAACTTCAAAGATATATTTTTGCCTTAATGCAGGCATCATGGTTTACAAAGCTGTCAATAATAGAATTTCAGTCATATGATATTCTGTTTTCAATCCCACTAGCAGTTTCAAAATCCCTCTACCCATGGCCTTGGGTTTTTTTCCATCCTATATTAAAAACAATAATATTTATAAAATTTAACTAAAATAGGTTGTATGTCATTATAAAGCCTTGAGGCCTGTAGTGGTTTAGATAATCTTATGCAATGTTTCTATAGCAGGGATCTGTTCAGATCTCTGATCTTGACCCTTTGTTACCTCTTCTTAATTCTCACCTCCATGTCTTTTTATCCCTGGACTTTTTATATCTGTGTGTAGTGCCATGGGGTCCTTAAGCCTTTGATAGCTGATATTCCCTTGTTTACATAGATACATGAGAACATCAGGTATTACTCCTTTTATTTTTTTACAGGCCTATTATATTTTAATCTTTAAATTTTATTTTATGCACTATATTTTATAATACTATTAACTATTTGCATTATCTACTCATCTGTCATTAGAGATCTGAGTTGGTTCCATTTGCTAGATATTGTACTAAGTTCTCCAACAAAATATGGTATGAAGAGGTACAGCCCGCCCCCAAGGGCCTGGGACCCTCTCTGGGCATGCACAGCTAGATCCAGCTCCTAGAAAGCCGGTTTTCAACCCCTGATCTGCGCGGGACGGGCACAGAGGTCCAGCTCTGGGCAACAAAGCTGAACGGCTCCAATTCCAAACAGGTACAGCCTGCACCCAAGGGCCTGGGACCCTCTCTGGGCATGCACAGCTAGATCCAGCTCCTAGAAAGCCAGTTTTCAACCCCTGATCTGCGCGGGACGGGCAGGAGGCCCAGCTCTGGGCAACAAAGCTGAACGGCTCCAATTCCAAACAGGTACAGCCTGCACCCAAGGGCCTGGGACCCTCTCTGGGCATGCGCAGCTAGATCCAGCTCCTAGAAAGCCGGTTTTCAACCCCTGATCTGCGCGGGACAGGCACGGAGGCCCAGCTCTGGGCAACAAAGCTGAACAGCTCCAATTCCAAACAGGAGACGTTCCCAACTCCTCGACCTGTGGCAAGGACTGTTTCCAAAGCCGCGGCCGCAAACACGGCCGCGAAATATTTTCCCACTACGTATGCCATAGGAACCATAAGCTACCTTCTTAGATGGAAATTTCTCTATTTCAACTCAGCCACTAGAAACACAGTAGCCAATAACTCATAAGCCTATCTTAACTCACACTGCATATCAAGCAGAATAGTAACAGTGAACGTGAAGGACTAAACCACACCTCTCACAATGGTAAAGCAACGCAAAAGCCCACCAAACTTTCATATTGAAGAGTCTAGCCCAGATGACACCAACAGTACTGTAGTGTTAGACAACCTCTCTGACAAGGAATTCAGAAGGGAGCTACTTAGGATGCTTAGGGAATTAAAAGAAACAATGGAAAGCAATGCCAATAGAAGACAAGAGGATCTGAAGGCAGAAATGAGGAAAATGCAATCAGAAATGTCAGACCTGAAAAATCTCATCGGCGAATTGAAAAGCTCAGTGGAAGGCCTCAGCAGCAGAGTAAGAGCTGCTGAGAACAGAATCAGTGAGCTCGAAGATGAAGTTCAGAGACTCTCCAGGAAAGAGCAGAAAATGGAAAAGAGACTCACAATTCGGAAACAGATGGCAAGAGAAGATCGTGATGAAGCCAAGAGGGGTAACATAAGAATTATTGGAGTCCCAGAGGTACAGGAAGAAAACCTTGATGAAGAAGAAACTGTCAAAGACATCATTGCTACAACGTTTCCAGAGCTGAAGAAAACTTGTGACCACATTCAGGAGGCCCGAAGGGTACCAGCTAGAAGAAATCTGAATAAAAATACCCCAAGACACATTCTGATCAAAATGACCAAAACCTTAGACAGAGACAAAATTCTGAAAGCAGCAAGATCGAAGAAAGAAATCTCTTACAAAGGAGCATCCTTAAAATTCACAGCTGATTTTTCTGATGAAACCCTCATAGCCCGAAAACAGTGGTGGGACATAGTGAAAAAACTCAATGAAATAAATGCCTCCCCAAAATTACTTTTCCCAGCCAGACTCTCATTCATAATAGAAGGAACAACACACGGTTTCACAGACAAACAACAGCTCAGGAACTTCATAGACTCAAAACCATGGTTACAAGAACAACTAAATGGGCTACTTTAAGGCAAGAAAGGCCCCTCAAATACACCAAATTTTAACAGAACAATGGGACAAAATCCCAAAACAATAATCTCTCTCAATGTCAATGGGCTAAACGCACCAATTAAAAGACATAGAATGGCAGGATGGATTAGAAAATTGAACCCAACATTCTTCTGCCTGCAAGAAACGCATCTCAATAGTCAAAGCAAACACAGACTCAGAGTCAAAGGCTGGAAAACAATCCTACAGGCAAACAGCTCCCATAAAAAAGCTGGGGTAGCCATCCTTATATCAGACCACATCGATTTCAGAGTGAGGAAGGTCATAAGAGACAGTGAAGGCCATTTCTTATTGATCAAAGGATCTGTACAACAGGAAGAACTTACAATAATAAATATATATGCACCTAATGAGAGACCAGCAATGTACTTAAAACAACTACTCATATATTTGGAAAAAGACATCAATAGCAACACAATACTAGTGGGAGACTTCAACATCGCTTTGTCACCTCTTGATAGATCAACCAGACTCAAGCTTAGCAAGGACATACTTCATTTGAGGGAAACAATGAAAGAAAGGGACTTAGTAGATATATACAGGACACTTCATCCACAAAAAGCTGAATACACATTCTTCTCAAGCGTACATGGAACATTCTCCAAGATAGACCACATGCTGAGCCACAAAACATGCCTCCATAAAATTAAGAAGGTAGAGACTGTATCAACAATCTTCTCAGACCATAATGCGCTGAAATTAGAAGCAAATCACACACAAAAACAGAAAACTAAATCAAACACCTGGAAATTAAACAGTGCACTATTGAACAACGAGTGGATTAGACAGGAAATCAAGGAGGAAATCAAAAGATTCCTAGAAACGAATGAAAATGGGAACACGAGTTACCAAAACTTATGGGACACAGCAAAGGCTGTGTTAAGAGGAAAGTTTATAGCTCTACAAGCATTCCTCAGGAAGGAGGAGCGAGCACACATAAGTAACCTAACCTCACAGCTTAAGAGCTTGGAGAAGGACCAAAAAAAGGAGCACAACCCGAACAGGAGAAAGGAAATAATAAAACTCAGAGCAGAGATTAACGAGATGGAAACCCAAAAAACAATCCGAAAGATCAATGAAACCAAGAGCTGGTTCTTTGAGAAATTAACAAGATCGATAAGCCTCTAGCAAAACTCACAAAGAAAGGGAGAGAGAAAACCCTAATAAACCGAATCAGAAATGAAAAGGGGGTCATTACAGCAGAAACTACAGAAATTCAGAGGATCCTCAGGGAGTACTTTGAGAAGCTTTATGCCACGGAACATCAAAACCTCGAGGAAATGGATAAATTCCTAGAATCCTACAGAATCCAAAGGCTGAACCAAGAAGACCTGGAATACCTGAACAGATCTATCACCATCAAGGAAATTGAAATGGTAATAAAAAGTCTCCCCAAGCACAAAAGTCCTGGCCTGGATGGATTCACTAGTGAATTCTTCCAAATCTTTAAAGAGGACTTACTCCCAATTCTCTTTAAGCTTTTACACGAAATTGAAATATCAAAAACACTTCCAAACAGTTTCTACGAAGCAAATATCACACTGATACCAAAAGCAGACAGAGATACCACAAAGAAAGAGAATTACAGACCGATATCCCTGATGAACACAGATGCAAAGATCCTCAACAAACTACTAGCAAATAGAATCCAACTACTCATCAAAAAGATCATACACCATGACCAAGTAGGATTCATCCCAGGGATGCAAGGATGGTTTAACATTTGAAAATCAATCAACATAATCCATCATAACAACAAAAGAAAAGATAAAAAGCATATTATTATATCAATAGATGCAGAGAAAGCATTTGACAAGATCCAGCACCCCTTGATGATGAAAACCCTAGCCAAAATGGGTATAGAGGGACCTTCCTCAACATAGTTAAAGCCATCTACCACAAGTCTACAGCAAGCATCATCCTCAATGGGGAAAAACTGAGAGCCTTCCCTCTAAGATCAGGGACGAGACAGGGATGCCCACTCTCTCTACTGCTGTTCAATATAGTACTGGAAGTACTTGCAATAGCGATTAGGCAAGAAAAAGATATTAAGGGCAATCAGGTAGGAAAGGAAGAAATCAAGCTCTCACTATTCGCAGATGATATGATACTCTACTTAGAGAACCCAATAACCTCTACCAAAAAACTCCTAGAAACAATAGACTGGTATAGTAAAGTTGCAGGCTATAAAATCAATACCTAAAAGTCCATGGCTTTCCTATACGCAAACAGTGAGAGAGAAGAAAGGAACATGCAAAAAACAATCCCGTTCACAATTGTGCCCCAGAAAATCAAGTACCTAGGAATCAGCTTAACTAAGGAAGTAAAGGACCTGTACAAAGAAAACTACAAAACGCTACTTCAGGAAATAAAAGAGGACATGAGGAAATGGAAAAATATCCCCTGCTCATGGGTCGGGAGACTTAACATTGTCAAAATGGTAATACTACCGAAAGCATTGTATAAATTCAATGCAATCCCTATAAGGATACCCAAGACATTCTTCAAAGAAATGGAGCAAACACTCCTGAAATTTATATGGAACAATAAGCCCCCACGAATAGCTAAATCAATTCTTGGGAAAAAGAAAATGGGAGGAATCAACCTCCCTAACTTCAAACTGTACTACAAAGCAGTAATAATTAAAACAGCATGGTACTGGAACAAAGGCAGAACTGCAGACCAATGGAACAGGATTGAATACACTGACATCTCCCCTCAATCATATGATCATCTAATCTTTGATAAAGGTGCAAGTAATGTGAAGTGGAGTAAGGAAAGCCTCTTTAATAAATTGTGTTGGCATCACTGGATGGCTACATGCAAAAAATTAGGCTCAGAACTCTGCCTAACACCATGTACAAAAGTAAGATCAAAATGGATTAAAGACCTCAACATAAGACCAGAAATCATAAGGTACATTGAAGATAAAGTTGCCAAAACCCTTCATGACATTGATGCTAATGGTATCTTCAAAGATGCCACGCCACTGACTGAGCAAGTGAAAACAGATAGATAAATGGGACTATCTTAAACTAAGAAGCTTCTGCACCTCCAAAGAAACAGTGACCAAAATACAAAGACAGTCTACAGAATGGGAAAGGATATTCACCGAATACACATCTGACAAGGGGTTGATATCCAGGATATACAAAATACTGGTTAAACTCCATAAGAAGAAAACATCCAACCCCATCCAAAAATGGGGCAATGAAATGAACAGAAACTTTTTCAAAGAAGAAATCCGAATGGCAAAAAAGCACATGAGAAAATGCTCTACATCATTAATCATCAGGGAGATGCAGATCAAAACCACAATGAGATACCATCTCACACCTCAGAGACTGGCCCACATTCAAAAGAGCAAAAGCAACCGATGCTGGCGTGGATGTGGCGAGAAAGGGACACTCCTTCACTGTTGGTGGGAATGTCGACTGGTTCAGCCCTTTTGGGAAACAGTATGGACGATTCTCAAAAAATTAGAAATTGAGCTCCCATTTGACCCAGCAATACCACTCCTGGGAATATATCCCAGAGAGGCAAAAATGTATAGTCGAAGTGACATCTGCACTTGTTTGTTCATTGCAGCACTTTTTACAATAGCCAGAAACTGAAAGAAACCTGAATGCCCAAGAACAGATGACTGGTTAAAGAAACTTTGGTACATCTACACAATGGAGTACTATGTAGCTGTTAGAAAAGATGAAGTCATGAAATTTACATACAAGTGGTACAACATGGAAAGTATCATGCTAAGCGAAATGAGTCAGAAAGAAAGGGATAGACATAGAAAGATTGCATTCATCTGGGGGATATAAAGTAACAAAATATGAGATTAATACCCAAGAATAGCTGAGATCAGCACCAGGAGGATTACTCCATTACTTAGAGGCCAGACGGGTATCCTAGAGGAAAGGGCAGTTCAGATAGAGAAGGGAGCACCAAATAAAGGGTGTTTGGAGGATCCTCCCAGGAGGGGAGATGCATGTCGAAAGTAGACTATGGACTGAACATGTTTGCCACTCAATGCCTCTTTTGCAGACCACAACACCCAAAAGGAGAGAGAGAACACAGGGGATTGCCCTGCCACAGAGGCGGGAGGGGTGGGGGGATGGGGGTGGGGGGATATTATCCATGGTGGTGGAAAATGGGCACTGGTGGAGGGATGGGTATCTGATCATTGTATAATCGAAACCCAAGCACAAAAAATTGTAAATCTACAACTGTAAAAAAAAACAAAAACAAAAAAAAATTAAAAAAAAAAAAATGGTATGAAAATATAATATTGAATGCTTTTGTGGTGTGTGTGTGTGTGTTTGTGTGTGTGTGTGTGTGTGTGTGTGTGTGTGTGTGATTTGAGGCTAGGTACCAAGAAGTGGAATTTATGGGTTACGTGACATCTCTAGTTTTAGTTTTATGAAAAATCCACAAGGTGATTTTCATAGGCTTTAAACCTGACAACATTTGTACCAACAGTGGGTGATAGTTTCTTTACATCACTTCCTAAAAATAAAAATTGTTTCCAGGTTTTTATTTTTTTATTTTAGATATATGACATTATTTCTGGTGTGAGATGCATTGCACCTCATTATCTTTATATTTATCTGTTTGATAGTATAAATATTTTAACTGTATAGCACTGTAGAACTGTCCTCCCGTTGTTCATCGATTTGCTCGAGTGGGCCCAGTAACATTGTGAGACTTGCTACTGTGTGTGTTTTCAAAAGTCTGCCAGCACTCTATCTCTCACACTGCAGCATTCAGTAATCTCACACAGCTTCCCCCACCCTGGGGAGGTTGATGGTGATGGGCAGGCGAAGGAAGGAACAAGGACCAGGCTGGTCGGTATCAATTGTAGTTTGTTCCAATCTTCACTCACCTTCTGCTTCTCTCTCAAGCCTGAGCCCTTCTCACCTCTGACTCTGCCCTCCGGAGCCTGAGCCCGAGCCTGAGCCTCAGACTGAGCCTCAGCCTCTGTCTGCCTTAGCCCGAGCCTCAGACCTAAGTTTATATAGCAATCACGTAGGGTGGTGACACAAAGGTGAGTTGAACATTAACAAATCAATAAAGAAAGGTAAGACCACTCCTTGAGGACATTAACTCAAGGATAAAGTCTCATCTAAAGAGATTGTTCCAGATTACTTGGAGATCCATTCAAGGATAGGATCCTAACAAGGGTGTGTTCTTTCCTCAGCTAGTAAACTACTTAAATAGTTGTAGTAAATCTAACTTCCAATATTGCCAGCAATGTCATTCTGTATGAGCATAGTAAGAGATATAAACTTACAGTTTGGTTCTTCCTAAGGATATCTCACTAAATATTCCGCAGACCTCAGGCCAAGTCAGTCTTCCTAGCTTCAGCAGGATCCTAGTCTCATCATTACTTACTTTTAGATAATGACAGCATTTGTCCATGACCATGCCCTCAACTTATAGTTGAGTATTGTGGCGCTTTGGCCTAGACCATTTTGATGCTAGGGTAGTTCACAACTTGCCCTGAGTCCATTCAATCCCTTGTTGGGACCCTGCTTTTGGGGTGCTAGAAACTAAGGGCAACTGAGTCAAGAAAGCAGATGCCCAGGAATAAATATCATTCGGAGTCAATCAACTCCCAAGTTACAAAGCATAATATTAACTGTCATCCTGTATCCATACTGTAAGGATGTTGCTTTAAGGTAAACTATGCAAAGACATAATTTACCATACAAGTTCAGTATCCTTAGAAGGATCTGATCTTACAATCTAACAGAATCTGATTAGGGAGAAAAGGTGATTAACTGACTGGGGAGGAGAGCACAGAGAAGAGTTTGCAGATAAACAGAGAAATGGGAGTGACTTGGGCGCACTGTGAGGGGTGTAACCCAATAAACCTAAGCTTCCTGTGGCAAGGGAGAAAGGACAAACCAATGTTATCTTACAGTTACTGTGTTTGGCATATCGAATACAACACGGGTAGCTTGCCAGACTTTGCCTTGAGGGCGAGATACTCTTGGTAGCTTGCTGGGCTCTCGAGAGGGGCGGAGGAATCAATCTCGCATCTTCCAGTTCAGCCTAAGCTATAGCTCCAGTCCTTCAGCTGTGTAATTATATATTATTTTACATTTATTTTTATGTCCCCACTTAGATTTTATGAAATTATCAAGAAATTAAAGATCACTAAAAATAATGTAATATGTATGCATAGCTATGTACAAAAATACTTCTTAAATATGAGTTTTGTGTTCATATGCCTGACTGTTAATACAATTTTTTCATCCAAAGAAAATATTTTTACTCAAATACATTTTAGTACCTACATTTTAGTGTCAAATTAGAAATAATTAATATATTTTGACATGATCTGATTTTTTCTTAATAGATTGTGACTAATACTTAAGTAAAATTGAAATCAAAATACACCTTTCTTTAATTCCAAACTTTGTCATCAAAGATTTGAAGACTAAGTATATGAAGTACACAGGGAATTATATATACCAGTCTTATATAAATAGGTTTTTAGTCAATTTTAACACCTATGGGACATATTTCTTTTGTCTTTGAAGCAAATAATACCTAAAAAAATAAAGTTATTAATTTAGTTTTAGAAGTTAGAACTTTTCCTAAGAATCAAAAATACAACTACTATAAAAAAATAACAACAGTCTCTAACAAAAGCTAAAAACAAAATTAAGTCCCTTTATTTTGGTCTGTGTATTTTCTTTTAAAATGAAGTCATATGTAAATATGATAGGATATAATGAAAATTATATATTATATAGTCAATGGTAAATTTGTGACTTGTATCACCTACCAATACTCTTCAGCTGCTATTCCAACTAAAGTGTCAAATCAATGGCTTTAAGGCTGCTATAGAATTAAATAATACTTTTGTGACTTTTAGTTCAGTAGGGATAAATATAGATATAACATATTAATTTTTTATTTACCTGAAGATTTCTACAAACATTCAATTTATATAAGAATGTAAACATAGTAGGGAAGAAATTATTATACAGAAACAAAATTAGAACTTTTTGATTTAGAGGAAACTTAGGAAGTCTTTTGTTTTTATTTCACTTTGAATGCATAAATTTTGAACATAAAACCTTTAGAGTTGCAATAGTTCCAGAGTTCAAAGCTCACTGTTCTTCAAGTATTCTATTATATATCCAATGCTCTAAAATAGCATTTAGCTCATATCACTGTCACCATCCTATGTCCCTCCATCCTATTGTTTGACCCATACATAATCTTTGTTTTGGTCCCACTTACATATTTTAAGTATTTGCTCCCTTGGAATATCCTGGAGTCTCATAGGAAGTCATATGGCCCTGATGGAAAAACACTACTCTAAACGATGTCCTTAAGGGACTTAATAAAGCTGCATAAAATGATTGGATACTTTCTGAAATAATAGTGTTGATGTGTCAAAATATGATTAATAGGAAGTAGAAAGACTGAATTATTTAAGACATCTATTTGTGTCTCTTATATTTGAATTACTTATGGAAGATGTGGTTCCATAAAGTGCTAAGGGCTTTGCGATTTATGATACAGGCCTGTTTTCTGCATTGTAATTTTATATTTCTCATAGTAAATTTATCTGCCTCCTTTAATCATTTCTTATCTGTCATACCCACAAATCCATTCAATGCACTGGCTACTCACCTCTAAATCTGGATCATGTTTTTGTCTCTTCAACAGTTATACAACAAATATGTGTTCTCTTCGTACTCTGACAACAGATTTTTTTTTTTTAGGTGGAGAGGAATCAACACTCCCCACCAATTATCACTAATGATGAAGTCTAAGATTGTATCATTTTGGCAATCAGATTTCATTGCTGGCTCACATTCACTTTACAGTCAAAAAGCCTCCAAATATATTTATATGTGTATATACTGGTCTTTCACATAATTTACTATACAGATGGAGTTTTTGGATACAAGTCTGTTACTAAATTTATTTCTATTAAATTTCATTCTGTTGCATTCAATCTTCTATTCTATTTTTGACATCTTTTTAATTGCTAATTATCTTATAATTTCCAGCAAAAATAAAAGTACATAATCAGCTCTTACTCCTTTGTGAACTTTGAAAATCCACAATTTTCTATAACTCGTAATCAAAAATCCTCTCTATAAATGACCTTTATATATAATTATCCACTGTGTAATCAATGACCTTTTGGAAAGAAAATCCAATGATTCTAAAACTTGAAGTTCTCTCTCAAATGTTTTGTTCCCTTTTTAACTAGAATTCCAAAATTACACTTCATAGAATAGGAGCAAATTTAGAACAGAAATTATATTTCCTTTTTTGAGACTATTTTCTATTCCCTATTTTTCTACCAAATAATCAAACATGCCTTAAAAATGTTCTACAAAAAATAAAGTCATTGGGTGAATAAATAAAAAAAATAGGTGGAGAAAATTATCTTTGTACCTCAATGAAAGCAAGTTGATTGGAACAAAAAAGAAATAAATAGAACTTTGAGGATTATGTTATATTAAATTGAGATTTAATATACTATTTTACATTTTAAAAAGCATACTTCATATTTTTAATTGCTTTTCAGTAAAAATATTTTCTGCTTAAAGATTATACCTACGCATATAATAATAAAGAGCAAGCATATTTATGTGTCAGTTTTAGTTTTGGGTGATAGAACTTTAAAAGGTTTTAGCATTTTTAAGCTTCCAAAAACTTTTTTACTTCAGTATTATTTAATCTACATTATCATCTCACAACAATAGTAAGAACATTTTACTTTTTTGTTAAGAATCTATTTTCTCTTGCTTTGTATGAGCAATTACTTTCATATTCCTACAAACACATACCATCGTATCTTGAATTCACCACACATTATAATGATCTTTTTTAATATTAAGTTGTCCTGATCTCTGTTTAACAATTGGACTTCATTTGTTGACTTTCAAAAATACATCTGATGAGTAATTTTCCTCCACTGCTAGAATCACTGATTTGAGTCATATGATTCAACTTCCACATCTAAGAAAGGGTAGTTCTTTTTTTTTTTTTCCTTCTCAAATGACCTTTTGGTATGTAGGCTCAATGGTCCAGGAAGTAACTGCTCTTTCTGGGCGCTGGCCAGTAATGCTTTTCCCATGTAGTGCCACTAAATTGACTGACATTGAAATCAAGCTCTGTTAAATAGAGCAATTTTTTTCTATGAAATTTCTTTTTCGGCTGCCCTGCTTCCTCTTCCAGGGAAACTCATTCTCTGATCTGCACTTGAATATATGTTGACCTGCAGGTCTCATGGGTGGATCTACCTCCATTCACTGTTAGTTTTCTTCTGGTGTGATGTTGCTTTTATCACATTTTCAGAAAAAGGTCATTTTTTATCCTTCTTTTCTCTCTGAATGTGTCAGATCCTAGAAATATTTCCCTGAAGCAGTGTTGCAGAGACCATTGGTGTCACAATCTCATCCTGAATGACCACAGAAAGAAAATGTTTCTTTTTGTCTACAAGGGTTGAATTAAGTTATTTTAAAAGTAACAGATAAACTTGTTGGAAAATATTATGCCAACTGAGGTACAAGTAAAATAGAGCACTTGTCATCAATACCTGTGATCAGGGAGAATAGCATACAGTTCTATAATTCTGAAAACGGATCCAGAAATAACATCCTGTGTACATTAAGATATATGAGGACAAGAGGATTTCTAATTAGGGTACACAAACAATGTCAGCAGAGATTAATATACTGTGGATGTCTCAGAAAACCTGGCAACAAAACCATCTCTCTTCTTTATAGCTATTTCCAGAAGTCATTTGGGAGAAGTCCTGTCATTGTATCACATGAGAGATACATTTTAGGTTTTGTCTGTTCAAACGTAATATTTCATCTATTACATGAAAACCAGTATAAAACAGCTAAAGCAATATTTAAAAAAATCAGCAACCAAAAATCTCTCTGGACAATTATTTTCCATCTGGAATCTCTGTTCTACTGTCATAGAAGGTTTTTTTTTCTCATCTACTGCCCCTTATTTTGTTCATCTAATTATTTACGTGCAATGCTAATTTTCTTTTCATAAAATGAGTACCTACTGTGTCCATGTACTTTCTATTGGAAATTTCTAGTGAATCTTAAACAGAAAAAAATGAAGATGCATTTATATAAATCAAAGATAATATTATTAGATATTTAAGAAATATTGGTATAATTTTCTACTTAAATAATTTTTATAATGGGCTGGAGCGATAGCACAGAGGGTAAGGCTTTTGCCTTACATATGGCCTACCCGGTCAGTCCGAGTTAGATTCCTCTGCCCTTCTGGGGGAGCTTGAAAAGCTAGTATCTTGCCCACAGGGCAAAGCATGGCAAGCGACCCGTGATGTATTCAATATGCCAAACACAGTAAGAACAATTCTCACAATGGAGACGTTACTGGGCCTGCTCAAGCAATTTGATGAACAACTGGAGGATAGTGCTACAGTATAGGAACAAGAAATGAATTTAACCAAACGTTCATTCCATAGTGTTAAATTGCTAGACAATTTTAAAAGAAAATATCAGCTCTACATAAACATTTATTACCTTTACCTCTTTTCCATATAGATAATAATATTCAATTTGAGAAAATTCTTTAGAAAAGCAGGCAAAGTCTAATAATGAGAGAACAAGGGCATATAGCATTCCTAAAATTGTCTTTTTAGTAGAAAGGCATCTAAACTCATAGAATTCATATGTAAAATGAATGATATGGAGTCACTAACTTCTGAGAATTCTTACATTGTATCCCCTTTCAATTCATAATACTACCTCTCAATAAAAAGCTCAAGTTAACTAAAAACTTAGAAACTATTCTATATTTATTTTTATTTCTACTAAAAGTCAACTATATTTAATCAACTTCACATGCTAATTCTATATCCCAAGCATTGTTCAGAATGGTTTTTGATATTTCGGCAGCAATCATTCTTCATTTCATTTTACTTTTAGGCGATACCTGGTTGTTATTAAAAAGCCCACTTCTGGCCCTGTGCTCAGGAACCACTTCTGGTGGGTTCATGAGACCCTATTAGTTGCATAGGTACTGACTGTACCCAAGTCAGTTGCATGCAGGGCAAATGCCCCACTGCTAGCTTTATTATCCCTCTAGATACACCAGTAATAGTGTTATTACTTAGAATTTTCACTCTCATGACACTAGTATGCCAAGCACTACTGTAGTGATTTTCCTATAGCATGAAAAAAATAACAAATTTCTATTTTTTCATGGTTTGTAAAAGAGTTTCCTATCTTATATGTTTTATGCTAGAATACATTCTTCAAACTGCAGTAAGGGACCATGGATCAACTTAAAATCAATATGGTATGTCATTGAACTAGATTAAGGGTGGTGAACTGGCTATCAAGTTTCAAGATGGCATTTAAAATTAAGTTTAGAAATGCCACAAAATAAACTCAAAAACATGAACATAATATATGAAGCTTGGCTCTGTTCACATTCCAGAAGAATAAAAATTATCACAATTATCATGTAGTGAGTTAAGGGATTCTTCGCTATAAATTTGAATAAATTCCAAAAAGTCATAGAACCAAGATGGATCTGAAAAGAAGTTCGGGCTGGTAGTTCCCAGTTCCAGACTGAGGGAGATCAAGTAAACATAAAGCCAAGGCTCATCAAGACACGTTCATGTCTGAGGCCAAAACGAAAGTACAGCAGGTGTATGCAGCACTTGACTTGCATGCATCCGACCTGGGTTCAATTACCAGCTCCCCATAAAGTCCCCACGGCTCTAATAACATTGGTCCCTAGACATTGAGCCCGGAGTAAGCCCTGAGCACTGTTGGCTGTGACTGAAAAACCAAAGCTATTAATGGATCTTTCGGCAGGAGTGAAGATCCAGATAAGACGGAATGGAGATTTCAATTCCCCAATACTTTTTCTTTAACACCTGCCATATAAATAGACTCAGCTTCAGAAAAATCGCCAAGCCAAAGTAGCTTGGATAAAGACCTGCAAAACCTATGAGCAAAAGGAAGGGATGTGGAACCATTTTAGTCAGCCACAAGTCTTTCATTTGGGTGTCCAATTTCTCTCATTTTCCTAAGTGAAACTCTTTACTTCACTCTCCTCTCTTGAAATTATTTTCTCTTGGAAAATAATCTATTTTCTTTGAGACAGCAAACATCAAAACTAGAGCAAAAATCAGAACTTTAGTGTTAACCCTTTGCAGGAGCTCTTATAGACTTTTAAGAGTTCTGATATTCCCTGGTCCTTTATACAACAATACTGTAGTCAGACAAGTAGGCCAGAGCATCCTGCTCTTTATTGTAACTTTCCACTCACCCTTAGTTCCCCACTCACCCAACTAGCAATAATCTCAGTATTAACTACAATTATGTTACTGACATTATCTCTACATGTATTATTTCTAAGAATTCTATGAATACCTTGTGCTTGCATTTTTCTATAAATACCATGATAAATTGTGCATCAGTTCATTATAAAACAACAAATAATTGCCTTACCCATATTCCTTGCTAACTCCCAAAACTCAATGCAAATTTCTGAGAAATTTCCCTTACCTAAAACACTAGCTTGCTAAAGGATACAACTGTATTTCTATAGCTCCCTAAACACATATTAATGCTGGAAACGTTATCCTCTATTATAAACTTTACATCACCACTACACACAGATTTGTAGTCTTTCTGTGAAGAAATAAACTTATTTACTTGAATATTCTCAAGACCTCAATCAGAATGTAGCATACTTTAAGTATATTTGGAATGAAGAAATAAGTCAATGGCTAATATAATCAGAAAACACTTATTCAAAATTCTAACACTAATGGCATTGTTAGTCCATAGAATCACAATAAAAATTCAAAACTAAATTTAAAGACCAATAATTGCTAATTGTTGTCATAATTGCTTTCTTCCAATGTTAAATAAGTTTAATTTATTTCCTCTATTCCCTTAAAAAGCATATGGAAGCTAACATCGAGTTGAGAAAAATAAATGAAATATGATATTTAAAGAAGTTTTATTCAAATTTTCTTTTGTTCAAGAATTAGGATAAACATAATTAAATTCTGTAGTATTATAGCCATCTGTAAATTGTGAATAATATCTTCAAACACTTTTTTCAGTGTTCAGCTTTCATTTTTAAAAACAAGGCATTCTGGTTAAATGTTTCCTAGTTAATTTGATAGTCACTGTCACTGTCACTGTCCTCCCGACGTTGTTCAATGATTTTCTCAAGTGGGCCCAGTAACATCTCCATTGTGAAACTTTGTTGTTACTGTGTTTGGCATATCGAATACATCACAGGTAGCTTGCCAGGCTTTGCTGTGTGGGTGAGATACTCTTGGTAGCTTGCTTTGAGAGGGGCAGAGGATTCGAAATCGGGTCGACCATGTTGGCTGATGCAAGGCAAACGCCCTACCCACTGTGCTATTGCTCCAGCCCAATTTGATAGTAATTAACATATATTCAATTTATGCTTTAGCAAGATTTTCTATTTTTTTCTCATGAATATCGGTCAAAATAGTCTTTGTGCAAATAGCAAAGTTTCTTTACTAATTAAATAAAGAAGAAATCACAAATCAGACATGTATCATCCTGTGGTAAAATTGAAAAATATATTTTAGTGAGTTGAATGTCTAGATCTTGAAGAAACGGAAGAAATATAATCATTGGTGATTTATTTTCGTTGTTCATTGTTTTATCTTGAAAAAAGTAATATTTCCAAATTTGTTCAGATTTGATATTTTTTACATTAGGTAGCCAAAGTTTTATTTAGAACTTTCAGATAAAAACTTACTTAAGAAAAATTTCCCTTTGGTCAATGAAGTGTGTATATTTAGAAAGCACTTGCCTCACACTTGGAAAACCCTGATAACAACCTTGGCACTCCATGTGGTCCCCCGAGCACTGCTAGGAAGTGATTCCTGAGGAGAGAGCAAACAGTAAACTCAGGAGACCACCTGTTGTGCCCTCAGCCACCAACAAAAAAATTTACTTCAAAGAATAATTCATATCTTGAAAATATTTTGATATAATTAAATATTATTTAAATATTCTACTTTATTTAAAATGTATTTTCTGTTTTAGTAGCTATAGTTGCTAAATGTTGTGCTAAAAGTATAGATGGATTGTGATTTAACTAATGAATTTTAAATCATTCTGTATAGTTAAATTACATAAGTCCTTTTAAACTTTTTGGTGGCATAAAATGTCTGGAAAACATTACAATTATTTCTAATTTGTTTTGCTTTGGAGTGAAGGTGTTGGGAACATTCCCTGGTTGTGCTCAAGACATAGTACTGGCCTTACCTTTAGGGATCATTCCTGGCACTACTTGGAGACCAAATGTGGTTCTAGGGATTGAACCAGAGTTTGCAGATGAAACAAAATGACCAAAATCTCTCTATTCAGCTCTAAAATATAGGCAATTTAAAAATTTAAAATAATAAGAGCCACTTTATTAAAGCCTAATACATATTTTTTTTTGTTTTTCAATGATCCAAAGATTCATAGATCATAGCTCCATAGTTCCATAGACCAATAAATTTAATTATTTGTTGAAAGAAATTTGTTGAAAGAAATTCAATGAATAATTGCTTAAATACTTAAAACCACACAGTTTACAAGGACATTTTTAAATTTTGCTTATTTTAGAAAGTGAACATATTTGCAATTGGAGAATAATGAGAACTATGGATTCAAAAGTATTCATAGGATTTTTCTAAAATAGTTATTAAATTAATTTCTGTTGACTTTTAGGAATTCATAACATATAATGCAGAAATAACTTGATTCTTTGGAAACAGTGAGGTTTTTTCTTTTGGAAATAACAATTTATACAATCTGCAACAGGCCCATGTAACCACTAAGAACATAATTGATCACTTGACATCCCGTTACTCATCAATCTCGAGTGGGTGCCAGCAATGTCTCCATTAATCCCTGTCACTTGCTAATGTAGCCCAATGGCATCTGCTTATTCCAGGAACACAAAGAGCCTCAAACTGTTCGTTCAGGATCTTGACGAAAAAGTCTGATCATCTCATAGGTGGGCGGCCACACCGTCTTTTGATGTCCAGTGGAATCCAGTCGGTAATGGCTCTAGTCCAGCGGTCATCTCCAAATCTCATTATGTATCCAGCCCATCTGATTTTCGAAGCCTTGGCAAACGAGACAGTGTCCCTGATTCTTGGCCGTCGACAGAGGTTGGAACTCCAGATTCTTTCTCTCATTTGAGTGAAGCATGATACTCCAAGCATAGCTCTTTGGATTTCTCTTTGGGAGACCTGAATAGTGTTCTCATCCTGTTTTTGTAGGGCCCAGGTCTCTAAGGCATATGTTAATTCAGGGAGAACAGTGGAATTGAAGAGATGTGCCCACAGTCGGACGTTTTTCGTCCTCTTAGCTATTGCTTCGATGTTCTTGAAGGTGTTCCAAGCCTCTCTTTCTCCTGCTTAACTCAGGTGTCGCTGGAGTGATAGCACAGCGGGTAGGGCGTTCGCCTTACAAGCGGCCAACATGGCCGACCCGAGTTCGATTCCTCCGCCCCTCTTGGAGAGCCTGGCAAGCTACCGAGAGTATTCGATATGCCAGACACAGTAACAACAAAGTCTCCAATGGAGACGTTACTGGGCCCGCTCGAGCAAATCGAGCAAAACTCAGGTGTCAGGTCATTCATCATGTTGACTTCTCGACCTAGGTACACATAACTGTTGCATTGGGAGATCTTCGTCTCATTGAGAGTGAATGGAAGGTCAGGAATAAGATCGTTTCTCATACATTGTCTTTGTGAGATTCAGCTGTAGTCTGACCTTTCCACACTCACTGTTGAAGTCGGCCAGCATTTGTGCCGCTTGGCTGATGTTTGGTGTTATAAGAACGATTACATCAGAGAAGCAGAAGTGGTATAGTTGCCGACGTCTATCTTCACTCCCATTCCTTACCATTCCTGTTGTCACATGATGTTCTCAATGGTGGCAAAGAAGATTTTCAGTGAAATGGTATCACCCTGCCGGACCCCTCTCTTGACGTCAATGATCACCTCCCTGTAGAATGGTGAGATCCTAGTAGTGAATCCGCAATACAGCTCATGGAGGATCTTGATGTATTGACATTGAATGCCCTGTTTAACTAGGGCTTCAATGACTGCTTCAGTCTCAACAGAATCAAAGGCCTTCTTTAAATTAACGAACGTTAGACAGCGACATCTTGAACTCCTAAGAAACCTAAATCAGCATGGTTATTGTGTGGATATGGTCGATTGTGCTAAATCCTTTTCTGAAACCAGCTTGCTCGCATGGTTTTAAAAGTGAGGTACATTTATTTCACTAAATAATACAGGAAAATAAACTTATAAATGTTAAATGTTAATAATGCTACAAATTTAGGTAGTTAAAAGAAATTATAGGACAAAAATAAGAAAATATTCTTTATGTTGAATTTATTAATGAATTGCATTAATTTAGTGCAATGATATTTTTTCAGAATCTAAAGTAAGATCTATCAAATTCACATCAGTATATAAAACATAATAATACATTTAAAATTGCCAGTATTACATATGTACATATACATGTACATAGCTTCTTTTTTTCACTTTCAACAATATTTTGTGTTGAAGAACTTTTTTTTCCTACATTTTTTTCTTATAACTGCAATTTGTTCTTGATGACTCACTTTTCTTGCATATATTCAATTCAACCTTTAACTTTTCATATCCCAAATGAAGTTGATACCACTCAATTTGTCCAATAGAACAAAGGAAAGATGGAGCAGAAAACATGCTATGGAAATATGTGTTAGAATATGATAATTGAACAGATGTTGAAGTAGATCAGGAATGATCAAAACGTAATGATAAATCAAACAAAAAAATCATCCAGAAAGAAATAAAAAGGTGTTGTTTCAACTGGGTAAACCTGTCTCTTTTTTATTCTTTTTTATTACTACTCATAAACATGAAACTTCTTTTACTAGTATAAGATTTTCTAAGCTATATACACATGCTACAGTTTAAAATCTTGCTCCAGCAATAAATAAATGCTGATAAACAAACAAAGTATCTCCTAAGCATTTAGAATGTGATGATTGTGGTAAAATTTACAGCAATTATTAATATCTTACCATGTTTCCATATGGTTGAGTTGTATTCTGTTGTCCTCAGTGGTAGTCACAGGGATGCAGAGATGCTAGCAATCTAAATGCAGTTAGGTGATAAGTGCCACAGGTGGCACGGATACTATATTCACTAATCTCTCCAAAGGAGCTAGAGTTCAAGGGACAGTTGAGCAGGTGACAGATAGGGAAGCAGTTTTGGAAACAATGTCAATAAGTCATTGAAGTCTTTCGGAGATTAGTTACTGTGTACAGCAATGACAAGAAGTATGAACTTTATAGGAGAGAAGTCAGAGCACCTGGTACTCTTTGGCTAGAAAAAGTTCGACAAAAGTTAATTCTTAGTGCAATAAAGTAATAGATCAGAATCCATTAAATACTTTATAAAAAAAAAGAAAATAACACCACACTCTAGAATGTGGACCTCAAAGGGTCCTCAATTACTTAACTCCAAGTGACAAAGATAACAAAGACAAAATTAAAAAATTGGAACTATTTAAAATTAAAAACATTTTTATATGGAAAAATAAATTTAGTCTAAGTTAAAAAAATCACCCTATTGACTGAGAGAAAATATTTGCCCACAATACTTTAGATAATATGCTAATATCCAAGATAAGCAAAGCACTTACAAAACCCAAAAACACAGACACTAAAACTGTCATCTCAAAATGAAGAAAGAAATTGAAGAGACACTTAACCAAAAAGGACATAAGGACAGCGAGTACATATGTGGAACATTTTTACTCTCACTATCAAGGAAATGCAATAGAAAACAACAATGAGGTACATATGGCATATACCAAAAAATACCAAGTGTTGAACAAGATGTAGTGTAGAAGGAACCATAGCACTCTGTTGAAGGTAATGTAATCTGGTTCAACCTCTAAGAAAAAATGTGTGGAACTTTCTCAAAAAACTAAAAATAGAACTTCCATATGACCCAGAAATTCTCTTTTTAGCATTCATCCCCCAATCCAAAAATGTTGATTAAAAACACATATTCATACATATGTTCACAGCAATAGTTAGTAAAATAATCAGGATATTAAAACAAACCAAATGCCCCAGAACAGATGCATGTAAAAAGAAAATGTGGTATATGTACATAACAGAATACTATTCAGCTATAAGAACATATGATCTCTTGCTATTTTCTGCAATTGGATGGAACTGGTAGTTATTACATAACGCAAACTAAGTCAGCAGGAGAAGGATAAATACCAGATGATAGGCTTTGTTTGTGGTCTATTGAGAGAACTATATCATAGACAGTACTAAATAAATGCAAAAACTTAGTCTAAAACTATAAAACTCAGATTATAATTATGAATCATTCGGACATTGGTAGAGGAGAATAATGAGGAAGACTAGAAGTGACATAAAGTCATGGTGGAGGGTCTTGGGCACTTTTGTGGTGATAAGGTACTGTAATTTTGTATATTAATTTGATAAAATCTCAACTTTATTTCCAATCTTTTTACTTAAACTATAATAATATTAAAGAAAAATATCAAAAGATGAAAAATAATTGATGTGATTTATTTTGTCATGTTGGAGACTAGATATCATGATTTACCTAGTTACACATTTCATATAGTTATTAAAATTAATGTATGCTTTGAAAATTCCAGTACTCTGGTGAATGATTTCTCTGTTAAGTATACCTCTTGCTATCCTATTTCTAACATACATAGTTAAGTTTTCAAATTGTATTATTTAATTTTTATATATTCTTTGTATATACTTAGCAAATCACTACTTCAGAGGATAAATTTTAAAAATAAGGGAAAAGTATAAAAATTGTTTTATTGAAAATGTATATGTAAAATATATTTATTAATCATCATAATTCAGTCTATCAAAAAGAACTGAACTACTACCAGTGAGAAAAAAAGTTCTCATAAATTTATTTTTACTACTCAATTCATGTTTATTGCACTAAAAGTAGTTGGCTTTCCATAATGTCAACAATAACAACCAAATCAGCTACAATCTCATGATAAATGAAGCAAGTAAAAGTAGAATGATTTAGATTTAACAAGAATACATCATAGTTTCATTAGAAAGAATTGCTGCATCTCAGAATTTCTTCTCTATTCAACTTTATTTGTTTTGCTTGTTTTTGGTCCTATTTATAGGCATAATAATATATAGCTATCACAATTTGAAAGCTAATTTTTTCTATTTTAAATACCAAACTATTCGTGTTAATAACTTTTAAAACTCTAGTTTCTAGATTCATTTTTATATTATATGTTTATAATATGTACAAATTAGCAACTTTTGTCCAGATATTCAAATTTTCTGTCTATGAAAAATAGTCTTTAAAATAGCATTTGATTTATTTTCTTTCTGTCCTTTTCCCTAAAGTCTGGGTCAAACCTCATCTAAGTATTCACCCTTTAAAAGTTTATATCCTACCTTCCAGTTTTCCTGTTATTCTAAATACCACACATGAATTAGATCACCCTTTGCTTATCCTTCTACCCCTGACTTTATTTAGCATGGTATCTTCTAGTTCCATCCAAATTGTTTCAGATTTTATTATTTCATTGTTCCTTAAAGCTGTGAAGACTTCCTTTGTGTGTATATAGATGCCACTTGTTTTTTTATTGTTTTGGGGACACAATCACCTGTGTTTTGGACATAATCCTAGCTGTGTTCTAAGGTGTTATTCCTGAGAGGCTCGGGATTGAACCTGGATTAACCGAGTACAAAGTAAGTACCTTACCTGCTGTAATATTACTTTTGCCTCATATATGCCTCATCTTCATAATCCACTTATCTATCATTGGACATCTATGTTGACTCCAATCTTAGCATTGTACTAAGTGCTGTAATGAATAATTTTAGGATAACACTAGTTTGTCCTTTCTCCCTTGCTACAGGGAGCTTGATTTATTTACACCTATCACAGTGCTCCTGAGTAACTCCTATTCCTCTGTGCTTATCCGTAACTTCTCTATGCTCCCTTCCCCAACCGTTAATCAGTGTTTTCCCCTAATCAGATTTTGTTAACTTGTAAGGTCAGATTCCTCAGAAATCTATGATTTTATATGTATGAGTGAAATATTGCCTTTATTCTCTCTTTATAATTTTTGAATAGTTTACTTTAAAGCAATGTCTTTTATGTATAGACACAGGAAGACAGTTAAAATTATGCTTCTGTAACTTGGGATTTAATTGCCTTCGAATATTATTCCTTCCTGGGCATTTCCTTCCTCATCTTAAGCCTCAGTGACCCTTAGTTCCTAGCACCCTAAAAGCAGGGTCCTGGTGTGGGACTGAATGGACCCAAGGCAAGCTCTGAGCTACCCCAGCATCAAAATGGGCCAGGTCAAAGTGCCCCGATACTCAACTATAAATTGAGAGTCAACTATAAGCTGAGAACATGGTCATGGACAAATAATGTCATGATCTAAAAGTAAATATGAGATTAGGACCCTGCTAGGAAAGACTAATCTGACCTGAGCACTGTACTGTAGTCTGAGATCGAGATGCCCACAGGAGAGCCATCCTATAAGTTTAATGTATCTCTTACTGTGTCCATACAAAATGATTAATATTATAAATGTTTATATGTTTGTTGGAGTAAGGAAAGGAGAAACACATCCACAATTGTAATTTCAGTCTTGGGAGAGTCATCTTGCTGGATGAGAATCTGTCCTAGAAGCAGCTTTCCCTGAGAGAAGGATTCTACCCCTATTGATTGTATGACTGTACGTATGTGTAATCCCCAACCCCTCATGCATTGGGATTTAACTAGGCAGTAAGAGGGGGCTGGGAGTTCCAGAGCCAGATGGAGAATTAGAGGGAGAGATGGAGATGAACTAGCATGAGGGGAAAAGAAGCAGGAGGAGATTGAGGAGTGAATGGAGAGGATATTGGGATAAATGGCAATTAGACCAACCAGTCTGGCCCTCATTCCTTCCTTCGCCTGACCATGGCCATTGGCCTCCTCAATGTGGGGGATACAGTGTGAGACTACTGAATGCAATCAGCAGGAGAGATAGAGCTCTGCTGCCCCTTTGTAAATACACAAATAATAGTGTGCATATGACCTTTGAAAATAATATTTTTGTATCCTGGTGGTAGATGCCCAAAAGTAGAATTGCTGGGTCAAATGTAGATCAATTGTAAGTTTACTGAAGACCTTCTGTACTATTTCAAAGGAGCTAAACCAGATAACATTTAAGAGATAGGTGGTTGGGGGGGGGGGGGCGTTACTGTCAAGGGAAATCAGGAACATGGTTGGTAAAAAGAAATGATATAATTAAATACCCAAACCACAGAATATACAACACTTAAAGGAAGAGACCAAAAGGATGACAACTAAACTTTAAGTGGTGCCTATCAAGATGCAGGCTGGGATGGGGTGAGCAAGGAGAGGGAATCTGGGATCAGATCCCAGAGAAGTTGATAGTGGTGGTGGGATTCATGCTAGACACCGTATATCTAAAACTCGACAATGAATATGTTTGTAAATGATGGTAGTTTAATAAATATTTTAAAGTAAAAATATACTATTTGAGGATATAAAAAAAGTATCACAGATGTCCAAACATTTGCCTTCCATGTGACTTATCCCAGTTTGATCCCTGTTTCCACACTGATCCCCGGAGCACAAGCCAGGAGTGATCCATGAGTGCATAAAGAGAAGGAAACCCTGATCACTGCTAAGTGCAACTCAAAAACAACAGAAGAATTTAATTCAAATATAACTACCCTTTTAATGTGTACAGACTGTTTTCATTTGTTCATTTTTTAAGCACAAAGAATGGTAGTCAGATATTTTATAAATTAATATATAAATACCCAAATGATATTTCTAGACATGCTATATTTTAAATTTGTTAACATTCTGATTTTAAATAATCTTCAATTTTCCAAATAATTTCACATTCTTTTAAATTGCAATCCACTCTATATAGTGTTTTCCAAAGGTCAAAATACCAGGAATATAGATAATAATGAATTAGAGATAGTATAAATAATCTAATAGGAAAAAGATTCATTCTCTTTTATAGTTGAACTCACATCTAACTTATTTTTTCCTTTAAATAGAATTCACAATAAGAAATTAGCATTATAGAATAGAGTCAAAGTTCTAAAGAGATTTTGTAATCTATACTAAAATATTATCAGAAAATAATAATACGAAATAGATTAAAGGTAAAAGGTAAAGGCCCTCCCGTTGATCATCGATTTGCTCGAGCGGGCCCAGTAACGTCTCCATTGGAGACTTTGTTGTTACTGTGTTTGGCATATCGAATACGTCATGGGGAGCTTGCCAATTTTCTGGGGCTGGGGTGATAGTATAACAGGTTGGGCACTTGCCTTGCTTACAACTAACCCATTTTCATTTCCAGGCACCATATGTGGTCCTCAAACCCTTGTCAGAAGTGATCTCTGAGTATAGAGCTAGAAATAAGCCCTGAACATTGATGAGTGTGGCCTCAAATTTGACAGGGTTTGGTACATAAAGTTTTTAAGCTATATATTCATAAGTTTTCATGTACCAGACTCTGTTGATTTTATTTATATCTTTTAGAATTTTCAAATACCCATTTATTAGAGATTTTACTTTCTTTAGTTTGATGTTTCTATATTCAGTTTACTATATTCTCTGAGAATTTTACATGTTGTAAGAAATTTTGTGAGAGACAGAGACCATATAACCTAACTTTTATTACTCAGAGTATAATGCTTTATTATATTATAGCTATTTTTAATTTTATTTCTAGAAAATTTAAATATAATAAATTTAGTAGTTTAATTTCAATATAGCTATTATTTTTGTGCTTAACTTATGAATTAAACTTGATCATTGTTATATAAATATAAAAAAAAACAAAGAATTGATTGTTTCTGTGGTTTCAGGAATAGACTAGGGGTATTGAATCTACTTCTTGGTGATAAAGGATTACAGTATCTTCACCTGAAGTTTACAAAGAGCAAGATACTCATATCAACAAGGTAAGCAAAGAAAAACTGTATTATCCACTCCTAAGTCTGTGCCTTTTTTTCCCACAAAGAATAAATCCTAATTATGCTATTTATAAGTTACAATTTATAATGTTGAGTGATGAAACACACTTGAATTGACAGTACTGTCATCTCATGGATGATTATTGTTTTCTGAAAATGTGCAAAAGAAATCAAGGCACTACTTGTCAGGGAACCCTTGGTATTGTAACAAGAAAGTATTTAGGAACTCTGGTTTAGTTTAAGCTGATAGCATAAGAAGAACACATTTTACATATCAAAGAAGTGTCCTTAGGAGGTGTTCTAATGTGGAATGGAATGTAGGAAAGTAACAGCATTTTTAAGAACTTCTTTGCAGAAAGCTGCTGTGCTTCTATTTATTAAGCAATGGAGAGGATTAATATTTTTACCTCATTTAATTTTATAGAGAAAGGGTTTAAGACCATCCAATAGTATGTTTAGCATTGCTCCATTCAATCTGAATAAAAGAAGTATTAAGGGCAGGGTGGTGCCTGGTCTCTGCTGAGAAATCCAAGGAGACTGTGTGTTGCCAGTTTGATGTTGAGAGTCAGAGAGAAATGATACATGGAATATTGCAGAATTCAGATTTCATTGTGTTCAATACTTCTTGAGGGTTCTTCTATTAGAGAAATAAATTAAACGACTTATTTCAAGAACTGTGCAATTGAACATACTCAAGTCACATAGAAAAAACAAAGATTGGTTTCAATATCTAAAGTCATTGTGGAGAGAGTAAATAAGCCAGTAGAATTAATAAATTTGTGTGGATACCATTAAAAATGTATTCAATAATTATATGCCTATAGAGAATTTACAATCCCTATACACAGAAAATTAATCTTAAAATAAACCCTATTTTCAATATCCAGGAGAATTAGCAATGGTAAGGCTAGTTAATGCAATTAAATATTTATTATTTATTTTAGCTTGTTGTTTAAATTGTTTTCAAAGAAAAGAATTGATACAGTTTTGACGTATGTAAAAAAAAAAAAACGTAGCATCTTTCCCATTATCTGGGTATTTTCTAACCATATTTATTCTCCTTGAGAGGAAAAGGAGTAATTATAAGTTGTACCAAGTTGGTCACATAAATAATAGCAAACTACAAAATATTTTAAGGAAACAGTCCAAAATGTTGCTTACAATAAAGTAATTTTGTTAAATTTAAATTATTTGCTTAAGAATGACGTAAAAAAGCATGGAATTTATGAAATTTTGATCTAGAGGTAGAGGATAAATGTCCTGACTTTTATAGAAATAACAGGAGACAAGGTAAAATTGCTTATGATAAAATTTCATCAGGAATATGTATTCCAACTTTGCTACAGTAGAGCTGTGTGAAAAGTTTAATGTAGCGTCTATGATATAGTATGCTATATTTCAGTATACTATCAACATCTAAAAATATGTTGAATTTAAAAGTATATAAATAGAATAGAAATTAGTCCTATATTCTAAGAGATTTTTATTGGGTTTTGTTTCTTAGTTTTCCTGGCATGTGAACCAACCCATTTAAAATTAGACTGTAAAGCCAATTCTCATTGTTTTGAAACAGCACGAATATCCATGAATACTCTCATTTCTGTATACTCAGTTCTAAATAATTAATTGGAATGCATGATTTGGGAGTTAGAGATCGTGTATTGCTCTGAAATCATTTGTGTACATTTCAAGGTACACAAATAAGAAGATGTGTTTACATTCCAGAACAAGATTACTTTTCTTCAAAGGAGGAGGAGAGATAGACATGCAAGCTACCTTCCATTTATTTTGAGTTTTATTATTTGGTGGTTGCTTTCATTGGTACAATTACTATTTACTGAGGTGACGTCTGAGTCTTGTTGTCTTTCCCAAAAGAAATTAGAATATGAAGATTCACTACTGCTAAGATTGGTGTACAAGTAAATGATAAATTATTTTGGAGCTACAGGCCAAGGAATTCTGCAGTGTGTGTGTGTATGTGTGTGTGTGTGTGTGTATGTGTGTAAGAGAGAGAGAGAGAGAGACAGAGAGGGAGAAAAAGAGAGAGAGAAAGATTTGTGATTTGTGATTTGTGAGAGAAGAAAATATAAGGGAGACATACAAAAAGAGATAAGTTGGCATCAAACTAACTTGTTAGCTTGAAAGTAAAGAAAATCTCCAGCTTCTCACAGCCTGAATTTCACACAAGTATACCTCTACTGGTTAGTCTTTTAGTCAAGCCCAGTACTTATGGTTCAGCAGTCATTTTGATTCTGCCAATTATAATCCTCAACTCAGTCAACATGTTATATTCAGTGTTTTTGTCCCTATATCTTCTTTCTAGGGTATCTTCAACTTGTTGAAGTGCCTCCAACAATGGGCTGTGCGTGGTGCCTGTACCTGCCATTAATTAACAAAAGATAAAATCAGCTCCAAATGATGGTTATTTCAAGCAAACAGCAAGTAATTTTGAAGGCTGCATCCAAAGTCAGGAGATGAAGACATGATGACTCTGAAAGACGTTAGGGGCTTGGTTACAAGAATCACGATATCAATGTTATTTTAAATATTTGGGCTGGAGCGATAGCACAGCAGATAGGGTGTTTGCCTTACATGCAGCCAACCTGGGTTAGATTCCTTCGCCCCTCTCGGAGAGCCCAGCAAACTACCTAGAGTATCTTACCTGCACGGCAAAGCCTGGCAAGTTACCCGTAACGTATTTGATATGCCAAAAACAGTAACAAGTCTCAAAATTTGTTGTGAAGCGAAACGTTACTGGTGTCTGCCCGAGCAAATCAATGAACAACAGCAGGACAGTGCTACAGTGCTACAGTCCTTGCCCCTGTGTTCTATATATATTCTTAAGGCATACCCTAAAGCACTGGATTAGTGTTTAGAAAATCTGCCTCACTTTACAGATAATGTTGCCTTCAGTTCTAACCCATGCATTGATTAGTAGAGGCAGTCTTAAGTTCTATACTGAGCGTTAATCAGATACTCTCCACCAGTGCTACTGATACTTTGCTTTTTATTTTGAGACATAGAAAATGTGAAAATAAGGTTGGTTTAAGACATTCTCTGTTGCCCTGCTTTTAATTCCCTAAATTCATGTGTCCTACTAGTTATTTCATTTGATAGAACCTTCAGAATCAGGGTTTCATCCATCACTAACTTGGTGAGCAATTACTTCTGACTTTTGTTCTCTCACTTATTTATGATCAGAATTCTAACACTGTATACCCTAAATCACACATGTTCTTCAAGGGGACATATTTCAAAGCTAATGTTTATGTAGTAGTTCTTACATTTCTTGATTTTGACCTTGAAATACCCTGACTCTCAGATTAGTGATTTAGAGTTTGTGTTCAGGTCAGAATTGTGCTACCTTTTTGTCTTATCTCAGGGTGACCTCCATCAGTAACCTTTCTTACTCTCATCCTCGGTTTCCTTACTTATCAAGGAAGGGTTCTGATACAACTCAACTATTTCATAGTTTGAATCAATACCACCATGTTTTAGGCACTTGTCAAGAAAATTTCAGCAGGAATAGTTACTTAAAGATTTTTTTTCTTAAATGTAAGGTTGCTTTTAAGAAGTATATTAATTAATCTGTAAAATTTCACAAGAAAAATTGTGAGGAATTGTTTTACTGCTTGTGCTGATGCTTATCTATCATCTTTTATATTTTAAAGCATGCAATAAAGTGTTAATAAGATTCTTATTTGTCATTCTATTAAAAATACTCAGCAGGAGGTGGGAAAAATATAGATCTAGAAGCAATGAATATTTACCTCTAAGAGGAAGTGCCTTAGTATACATTTTGATTTTGATTCTTAGTTTTTATTAAATTCTAAAAGTGCGTGTATGTATGTGAAGAGCATGATTCCTACAACTGCAGCAATGACTTACTGAGCAATCTTGTTCTGTATTGTCTGTGAAACCAAATATTGCTTTCTATACTACTTTTTGGCAGAACAGATGTTATAAAACTAAGTAAGTGCTATATACATGTTTCTGTCTACTCAATTTCCATACCTATTTGACTATAACCCATTAAAGACATTAATGTCAATTTTTTACAGACATGCAGCAGATGAAGATTAGTGAAATACTATAACAGAAGACAGAATATACCCTGGTAATAAGTTCAAGATGTTTTCACTTCAGGACTTTAAAATGCTGCAAAAATGCTATAAAGAAAAGGAAATTTTATAACTCAGAAAGGAAAAGTCTGACCTATATTCAGTCAGGATTCTATATGACTTTGAAAGGTGCTCTTTAAAAATGTGAATGTGCGTGTGCATACACACACACACACACACACACACACACACACATGCACACACCCACACACACACTTCAGATACAAAAGAGCCTTCTATAAATACTAGGCATTACTTGCATACTTGTGTGGTCTAGAAATATTAAGTAAACTCCAGCACTTTCCTCATCACGATCACAACGATCACGACCATCCTGTTGTTCATCGATTGCCTCCAGCAGGCCCCAGTAATGTCTCCTTCATCCTAGCCCTGAGAATTTTTAAAAAGCGCCATATTCAAGGCTCTTTCAGGGTTAGGAGAATGAGACCCATCATTGTTACTGGTATTTGGCATATTGGGTACGCCACGGGGAGTTTGCCAGACTCTGCCATGTGGGCAGGTTACATTGGGTAGCCTGCCAGTTTGTCCAAAGTAGGAATGAGATAATAAGATGTTGCACTTTCCTCATATCCTTATTTAAAATACAATTTGTCTCATCTGTTTCATCTATCTGTTTTCCACTATGCAAGGAAGGCCTGTGCAAAGTGATTTCTTATACTAAGTAGGTCAGTCATACATAGCGCTGACTTTAGTTTAAGACCAAAATGAAAGATTCAAAAAGTAACCTCTGTTGTTCCAGAAAAAGATGTGATTTAAACATATTATTCTGCCAGGAGCGATAGCACAGCGGGTAGGGCGTTCGCCTTACACGCGGCCAACATGGCCGACCCGAGTTCGATTCCTCCGCCCCTCTCGGAGAGCCCAGCAAGCTACCGAGAGTATTCGATATGCCAGACACAGTAACAACAAAGTCTCCAATGGAGACGTTACTGGGCCCGCTCGAGCAAATCGACGATCAACGGGAGGGCCTTTACCTTTTTTACCTTTTACACTAAGACATGCCTTGAAAAGCTTTTAATATTTCTGATTTATTGATATCTTGAAAATCACTGCTTTCTAAAGCTCAGGAAGTTTAAGGTAGGCCAGAGCAATAGAAAAGGGGTTGGGTGCTTGCCATGTTCAATCCCCAGCATCTCACATGATCCCTGAGCCTGCTAGGAAGGATTCCTGAGCACAGAACCTGAAGTATGCTGTGAGCACTGTTTATAGTTGTCCCCCAGAAAAAAAAAAAGATCAGGAAGTTAAACATTGTGGCCATTATCTTTGCATAAGGACCAAACCTATGTTAGATTTTTAAGTGAATTAGATAATAATAATAGAATTATTTTGATATAGAAGTATTGCATTTTTTGTTTCTTGTTTACAGTCATGTTCACAATACTTTACTCTCCTATATTGTTGAATCTCAAAAAACATCAATTCTTCAACCTTGAATTGTTCCAATGTTGAGGGAAAAAAATTATCATAGATGACACTGAGTCAAGTGACACTATTTGAAAACCTGACATATTTCCTTAATATGTCATTGTCCTGTAAGTAGTGATTTCCAAGACTCTGTGATGTCTGCAGAGTTTTAAGTAAGAACTTACTGTTATACAAGGCAGTCTATTGTAACTAGCAGCTTTGGCATCATTTGTAGAAAAAACCTTAAGTGACATTTATTCTTTATCTTTATTTTCATTTTTATAAAGTTCTTCAGAATAATTCATTACAAATAATACTCAAGCACCAATTCTACCACCATGCACCTTCCCACCACCATAAGGGGAAAGTGTTTTAATATTGTTGCATTTCACACTGGAGCCATCTAAGCCCTTATATAAGAGATTACAAGCAATGACATTTATTCTTAAGCATCAATTTATACTAGAAATAATTTACCATATGTTTTATTTAATCAAGAAAATAATCTATAGGCATTTTATAATGATGACTCACATTGAGTCTAATCAGATTATACCTTAGTACTTTAAGAAATCATCTTAAAAGAGATGTAATGATTAAGCAATACTATCAAAATTTTACTCGTTTTGTTTATTTTGGGCTTATACTTGGCCATGTAGGGCTCACTCCTGAGTCTGTGCTCAGAGATCATTCCCTATGGTGCTTGGGGAACCATACATGGTACCAAGGACTTAACTGGTCAGCTGGATGTAAGGCAAGCATCTTACCCACTGTGTTAACTCTACAGTTTTTAACTCTTACATTTGGAACAGAGATGCTCACTGGCTAAAGCACATGCCTTGCATGTGTGTCATATAGGTTCAATACCCAGTGCCACCAAAAAAGTAAAGTAACTAAATTTTTCATCATACAGGTAGGGAAAATAAGTCATAGAGAGGAATGCATTTGTTCTCATACTGTTTTTGTAACCATATACAGAAATGAGCAATCCCCAACACTTATCACATTTAAAGGCTACTCCTAAATAATTTAGTTCTGAATAATTAAATTTTCTTAAATATTTTAATTATTTTTTCTGTGCATAAAATTTATTTTGCTGGCATAGTTTATATGAGCTGGAGTGATAGCACAGTGGTTTGGGCATTTGCTTTGCATGAGGCCGACCAGAACCACCCAAGTTCGATTCCTCTGCTGACCTGGGTTTGATTCTTCCCTCCCTCTCGGAGAGCCCCGCAAGCTACAGAAAGCATCCTGCCCGCATGGCAGAGCCTGGCAAGCTCTCCATGGTGTATTTGATATGCCAAAAAACAGTAACAAGTCGCACAAGGGAGACATTACTGGTGCCCGCTCGAGCAAATTGATGAACAATGGTAGGACAGTGGTACAATGCTATTGTTACATTAATTACATGTTACAATTTAAAATGATTTTTAACCTATAATTTATGAGAATAGATTTTTGCTGAAGTATTAGCACATATGGTTCATACTTGAAATCCTGCTTGTTCATTATTGGCAGAGAGAAAGCTATTGATTTATATATATATATACATATATATGTATAAACTTTTATACTGTAAACCTTTCATAATCATGTTATTAGTTCCAGCAAGCTTTTGATTATTTGATGATTTGTCAGTAAGTAATCATCTTATGCTAACATATTTAGATTTATTTTTTAAATTTTGAATCTGTGTAAACTTTATTATCTTTTTTTCTAATTATACTAATTAGCACTTCCAGTAAAACATTGAAATATATCTGTTAGAGCGGATATTCTTACATTTTTTCTAAACTTACTAGGAAAGTTTTAAATTTCTTAACATCATTGACATTTGCTAGAGGCTTTGTATATATTCCTATGAAGTTTGGGAAATTTCCCTATATCCTACTTCGCTGACAGAAATTTAATCATAATTGCATTTTGAACACTGCCATTGTATTTTTCAGTAATTACTAATAATGATCATTTAGCTTTCTGCTTTATCAAGTAAATTTAATGTATCATTTATTAAATTTGATAGCTGAAGTAAGTTTTTATTTTCAGGACAAATATGACTTGGCCATGAATCACAATCATGATCATGATCATCCTGTTGTTCATCGATTGCCTCAAGCAAGCACCAATAACGTCTCCTTCTTCCTAGCCCTGAGATTTTAAAAGAGCCATATTCAATGCTCTTTCAGGACTAGGAGAATGAGACCTATCATTGTTACTGGTATTTGGCATATTGAGTATGACACGGGACGTTTACCAGACGCTGCTGTGCGGGCAGGATACTTTCGGTAGCCTACCAGGTTCTCCAAAGCAAAAACAAGATAATAAAATGTCCCTTGGCCGCATTTGCAGCCACGTGCTTCCCGGAGCTGGGTTTTATTGTCTCTGGGTCTTGGCCTTTTATAGGACCACCTGGCGCCGGCAGCAGCTGGTAGGTGTACTGCCTACCTACTGAAAGATGGGGGATCTGGGTGGAGAAGGTCCAGTCCCGATCGGAGCAGACTTGGAGATCTCAGCTCCGGGACCCACATGCCTGGTTTCCTCTGCCAGTTCCTTCAATAATGAGGCTTGTCCAGACGTGTGGAGAGTGGTCTCAGCATGGCTATGGCTGGTTCTGGAGGTCTTTGGCTGCCAGGGCTCTGCTCAGGTCAGGGAGGGAAACTCAACCCGCTCCCCTACAAGGGGCCCCGGTGAGGAGAACCAGGCCATGGAATACATGGAATATAGTTCTTTTCATATGTTGTTAGGTCTAATTTGCTAATATACTGGAAGATAGATTTTAACATCCATAAGCAATAGCACAGCGGGTAGGGCGTTCACCTTATAAGAGGCCAACATGGCCGACCCGAGTTCGATTCCTCCGCCCCTCTCGGAGAGCCCGGCAAGCTAACGAGAGTATTCGATATGCCAGACACAGTAACAACAAAGTCTCCAATGGAGACGTTACTGGGCCCGCTCGAGCAAATCGACGATCAACGGGAGGGCCTTTACCTTACCTTATTAAATGTTTTAGCAATATTTTCTTGAAATATCTGGTTTTAATATAAGAATAATAACTGGCCTCATGAAATGAGATAGAAAGTATTCATTTTGATTTTATAATATTATACTTAAAGACTTGATATACATTCTTTCTTGAAGGTTTGAAAATACGAAACAGAACTCCAATTTGATATGTTGTGCTTTCAGGTTATTCATTACTAACAGTTTTATAGACCTATTTATTTTATTTTATAGTGTTTGAATTTTGGCAAATTGTATAGTTAAAAATTTAGGTAAATTTTACCAGCTTAGAGTCCTTATGAGTCAGGAGTTCATTTTATTTATTTTCCTTTAAATGTCCTGTAATTATATTTTATTACTTAACAACCTTTGAATGCTGTTTGCCATGATTTTCCATCTATCTTTTGTTTACTGGCAATGTCTGTCCTTTTTCTTAATTTTTCTGGGTAGTGATGCATTGTTTTAATTATCTTCTTAGAGAACACTTTTGTGGTTTTGTTGATTGTTTCTATTGATCTTTTGTTATAAATTTCACTGACCTCTGCTTTAGAATCTTATACATCTACTCATGCATAGTGTTTGTCTGCATAAAATGAAATATTGCCCTACCTACAAAGTAAGGGCATTCTGATTTAAGCTACAATATGGATGAACCATGAAGGTATTATACCATAGTAAAATAACCTAGTCAAAAAAGGGCAAGTAGTTACTAATTCCACTATAATGCAACCAGAATGAAATTCACAAACAGAGTATGGAATGGAGGTTTGTGTAGGGACTGAACAGTGGAAAAATAGAATTTATTGTCTAATGGATATAATTTGAGAATATAAAAAAAAATCTGAAGATCGAGAATGTTGTTGGTTGAATAATAATGTACTTACCGTCACTGACCTGTACAATTAAAATAATTAAAAATAATATTTATGCTATGCATATATTTCTAAAAATGAATTTTCCTATGTTCCTATAGAACTAGAAACATAAAGATAGGCTTTGCATGAATTCTTGGTATTTATCAAAATCCGAATTACGGTTTTTTTTTTTTTTTGCTTTTTTTGGTCACACCCAGCGATGTTCAGGGGTTATTCCTGGCTCTGCACTCAGGAATTCCTCCTGGCAGTGCTTGGAGGACCATATGGGATGCCGGGGATCGAACCCAGGTCGGCCACGTGAAAGGCAAATGCCCTACCCGCTGTGCTATCACTCCAGCCCCTCCGAATTACTTTAAATTCTAGAAGGAAGGAAGAAATAATTGTTAGCAATTATTTTCTTATTTATGAGATATTGTGGGCAATTTAGTTATTTATATAATTTTTAGTCAATTCCTTGTTTTAAAAAATGAAATGTGAGAAATATGCAATTTTTACTTTACTTTACATTACTTTACTTTACATTACTTTAGTGGTTTATTTACTGGGCCCGCTCGAGCTGACTAGCACTTCCTATTTCTCACTAGTTTTACTTATATCATGCTATTGTGTTCCTCATATACCAAAGGATATAAACATAATTACAGTGGTGAGATGAACATATATAGTTTTTTATTGTGAAGAGGGGCACACCCAGCAGTACTCAGAACTTACTCCTTTCTCTGTACTCAGTAAAGACTCATGATAGTGTCATGGTACCATATGCGGTGCAGACATCAAACCTGGATCCACTGCATGCCAAGCAGGCACCCTTCCTGCTGTACATGATTGGGGACTATGCAATAAATATTTAAATGTAAAAAAATGACTAGAATTGAGGGGTAGTCTGTACTTAGCTGCCTTAACATATTTCAACTTTTCTGTTGGTAAGGGCTATAAAAATTATGGATAGAATTATAATGCCTAGTGTTATTCATAATTTTCCATAATAAAAAATCTGTCAGAAAAAAGTAAACAGCATTTCGTTAAAAAATATTACATTGTTCCCTTAATATTTTTTCAGCTCTAGATTTTTCTTTTTTGCAAGGATTAAAGCTTATGCTTTTACCAGAATTGCCTGATTTTTTAAAAATAGTTTAATTTGGGGTATTACAAGTTACAGCACTTTTCTAGTATTTGTTATATTCAGAGGTGAAATTTGTGAAACAGAATTATGAAATTAATACAAATTCTAGTCTTCTTTGCATGACATTTTTGTGAAATAATTTTGTCAAAATAAGCTAGAAAGACAACCTGCCTCATAATATAAAATAACTGGTATAAGATAAATATATTTTCTTCTAATAATTTACCTTTCTTGATTTTTGCATGTACCTTTTTTTTTTTAGCAAATACTCTCTTTTTTTTCCACAAGACATGGGCTGGAGTGATAGTACAGCAGGTAGAGCGTTTGCCTTGCATGCAGCCGACCCGGGTTTGATTCCTCCGTCCCTCTCGGAGAGCCTGGCCTGCTACCGAGTGTATCTCACCAGTGTGGGAAAGCCTGGCAAGCTACCTTTGACGTATTCAATATGCCAAAAACAGTAACAACAAACCTCACAATTTATTTTGAGACGTTACTGGTGCCAGCTCAAGCAAATCAATGAACAACGGGAGGACAGTGCTACAATGCTACATGTTACCTGCTGTCTTATGGAATCAACATACGCAATTAACTAAATTGTATGCTGAGGAAAAAAAATTACCTTTTCTTGTCTTTACACTTTTGCAGTATATTTAGAATTTAAGTGTGTGACTGGGCAAGGTTGAATAGCACAGCGGTAGGGCGTTTGCCTTGCACGCAGCCAACATGGCCGACCCGAGTTCGATTCCTCCACCCTCTCAGAGAGCCCGGAAAGCTACCAAGAGTATCTTGCCCGCACGGCAGAGCCTGGCAAGCTCCCCATGACGTATTCGATATGCCAAAAATAGTAAGAACAAAGTCTCCAATGGAGACGTTACTGGGCCCGCTCGAGCAAATCGATGATCAACGGGAGGGCCTTTATTATTTATTATTTTAAGTGTGTGACTGACATTTGAACAGGTATCGAAACATAAAAATTAATAAAAAATTTACTTTTAATCTACTAATGATTCTTTATGGCTTATATAATAAAATAATTTAAGCAGAAGAACCTCATGAATTTATGTATTCATGAAAAATGCCATTTACTCCTCAGCTATATGATCACTAAATTGAAACTGATTATAATGCATTTTAATAGTTGTATGTTTTATTTTGCGTTTATTTCCCTTTGAGCTATTGCTGTATTAATATACTTGATGAATTAAAAAGATGATAAATTATTTGCTATCTTTTACTGACAGTATTTTAATTATATAAAAGACTCTGTTTCTATATTTTCTTAAATTTTAAATGACTTCATCCAAAATAATTTAATCTTCTGATATAAAAGTTAAGGTAAAAATTACTTGCCTTGATGAACAGTGAATGTTGGACCCTCAATCTGTAGTGTTACTAAAACCTTGCTCTGAAACTTTATTTGAAATACAAGAAGTATTAGTATTCTCCTGAAAGAATAGCTACTGTCTCCACCAATAAAATATACAAATGTGCACCATTACTATTCTGAGTCTGTAACAATACCCTGGATACCTATAATACAGCTTAACTTCCCACGCAGAGCAATACATCAGATTCACTGTATAGAGGTGATTATCCTTTCCTATTTTTTGCTACACTATCTATTAAGTCTAAGGCCATCATGTATCCTCCCTGTCATTTTTATGTAGGAAATCCTCAGTGATAAGGTGACAGAGTTTGACAACCCATTTACCTCCCTGGTCACTATCACTCATTCTACTGAATGCTCTGTCTTTATTGTGGAGATATATAGGTAATTGCCTCTTTCTTGAAGATTTTGCAAGACAATCTAGCAGATATTGAACAAAATATTGCCAATGATATGCTAGAAAGAACCACCTGCTTTATCAATTTTAATTCAGAATTTTCCATTGTATAAATATGACTAATTTTTTTATTTTTTGATATCATAAAAATAGATATAGATTAATATTATAAAAAATAGCAGTCTTTAAAAAAATTGGCATTCATGTTTTAAAATGTAAACCAGAATAATAAGTTGTAAAATACATAAAAAATTTATTCATTCCTATTGTCATTATTTTCTAATAAGCTGACTCTTGTGTTAATAAAGCATGTAATTTCCAAAGCATTATTACCTTCACTCACTGTAAAGCATTTAGCTATAGAGATGTAATAGACTAATAAAAAAAGCAACTTAAATTTAAAATTTGTATTTATTTTATATACTTAGATATTTATTATGACAAACACTGCATGACTACCTACTCATCCAATTAATGAATATAATATTCATTTTATCTCATTATATTTGATAGTTTCAAAAACTTACATTAATACATTTATCCTTTATAATCAAAATGATTGAAAAACTTTTTTTTACTGAATTAACTGGAGATTTTGGATTACTGGGTGTTAGGTGATCAAATCAGTTGTATCAGAAATAAATCCTGCTGTTAATGTGACTTGCAAATAAATTCTCAAGAGAAGCTGAATTCATAGGGCTTATTTGGGGGATTAAAGCACTGAAAGTTTTCTCTATTACAACAATGAAAGAAGATACATCTCCACTTATAAATATAGCAAAATGCTATGGTATTTGTTCTTTTGTTGCTATTGTCCTTGTGTGTTTGTTTGGGGGAAATAGTCCAGATGCTCAGGGCTGATTTATAGTTATGATCTCAGGGATAACTTCCTCCAGGGTTTGGGTGAATTTATGTGGTACCAGGAATTGAGCTCTGCTCAGCTGTGTGCAAGACAAGACCATTATTAGTTATATTGTCTTTAGACATGATATTTGCATTTTATGCTGCTTTAATTGAATGAAAGAAATGTTTTTGTAAAATTGCAAGGAACATTTCTTTTCTTTCTTATATTTTTTGTTTATTTTTGTTTTGGGTCACAGCCAGTTATACTCGGATTAATCCTAATCTTGTGCTCAGGAATTACTCCTGAAAGTGCTTAGAGGACCGTATAGGATGTGTAGGACTGAACCCAGATCAGCCAAGTACAAGGCATGCATCCTACTTGCTGTATTATTGCTTCAGCCACAGGAACATTTCTTAGAGTTTTCATCAAACTGATGTCTTAATTGAGAAGTTTATCACCTAATAAAACTCATTCAAATCTTGACATTTTCAAAATAAGTAGAAGCCATTTGTCTTTTAAGTCCACACCCAATTGTCCAAGGACAAGTAATTATCTATACATTGAAATTAAGAAAGGCAATTCAGATTATCTTTTAATTAAGTTACATTTAAAATACTACTACTGAACTCTAAATCCTATAAGAAGCAGATGACAAATAATAGTCTCATTTTAATGATGAGAGATGATTTAAGTAGAAACTACTTGGATAAAGAAAAATAATAATGGATTCACACTTGCTGGCTTCTAGTTTCTGAAGATATCTCCTATCAGACATCAATTCATATTTTTTGGTGACTTCGTGGGCTTCATAGGCTATTGCAAAAAGTGAAAATACATTTAGCAAATAAGTCTTATAAACATATAGACAGTAAAGTTTCTTTTTTTTTCTGCATAGGTGGGTGTTGGATTTGGAGGCCATTCCTGGCTGTGCTCAGGGTCTATTCTAAATAACCCCTAGCAGTATTTGGGGAATCATAAGCAAGGTAAAGATCAAAGCAGTGCCTGCTGTAACTAAGACAAGTGATTTTTTTCTTGAGGAACCTCTCATGTTTATTTTTAGGTACATATCATAATATGTACTATTTGTAATGTAACTGAATACTTCCTGCATGTAGTTCTATGTTTGTTAAATAAACATTAGTTTTATTAATATTTTAATAACTTTCTACGTGATAGCAAATGTAAAGAGTTTTGTGAGTTTGTTCTAACACTGAAATTTTTGGCTACTATCTACACTCTTCAAAACAATCCATTGGTAAGATTTACAACTAATCTAAACAATGAGGTCTTCTTATATATTTGTTATTATTTCTAAGATTTTAGTTCCTGTGATACACTTAAAATACGTAGAAATGTACTTTCTTATCATCATAACAACATTTTAAATTCATGATTTATACAAGCATTTCTCCTACTTGGCCAGATAGGAGGCCATATGACCCATGTAAAGAGGCCCCTCATATAAGTAGGCCCCATGTCAGTTCTTAGACTATTTCATAGGGGCCACAGACTAAACTTGCATAAATTCAGACCGCAGAACTAAAAGAGAAGGACAACTGGCAAAACAAGGAGAATATAGAAAGGAAGATCACAAAGGGCCATGGCTAGAAAAGGGTTGAGAAACACTGTTCTAGACTTTGCATACTGAAATACTCCAACTATTGAGTCTCCTCCAATTTTTATGACCTGTGTTTTGTTTATTTGTTAGGAGGGGTACCTTGGCTTGGGGATCATTCTATAGTCTTTCATCAGGGATCATTCTTGGTGAAACGTGGGGGAACATTCGTGGTATCAGGGATCAAAGATGAGAAATGTTTTAGAGAAATAAGGCAATGAAAAACCAACAATGTCTCCAATATATCAAAAAGAGATATTGTTTAATGCAAGTATTAAGTATTTGGCTAAATTCATAACAAATATACATCAATGGTAAACCATGTACACAATTATTTCCTAGAAATAATAATGAGTAAATTTATACATATAATTTGTAGTAAATATACCAGGCGGTGGAGAATGTTTATAACGAAAGATACTTTAAATTAAGCATAGGTACCAGAAGTATATGAGGTTTGTCTAAATTTCTATTCAGCATTGTGTGGGATTAAATTGTTATAAAATAGTCTGTTATAGTTATATTTTAATTGTTTTTTAAAAGATAAATACTGCATATCTTTAAGCTGATACACAATAATTAAATGTTTGCTGGTAGTCTAGAAACATTGATAAAATGATGGTTAAATTATCAAAGTAAAGAAAAACACAAAATTTATGTGTAGTAATGTTCAAGAAAATTCAAGAAAGGGTCAATAATTTTAGCAATGAGAATGAAAACTAAGTTTTTTTTTCATAAAGAGAAAATGGGACAGCCACAATTACAAAAATAAAGTCATGATTGGAAGCAAGATGACACAAAGCAGATTCTTTCTTGGTAAAGATAGTCTATTTGCAAAAGGCAAATAATATTAATGGTAATATAAGCATATGAATATGAATGTCTTCCAAATAACTGAAGAACAGTAAATATAATTCCCTAGTTGCATATGTTCATAAACTTTTATATTGTCTCTAACATAAAGTAGTTTACTCTAAACACATGTACAATGAGTAAATTGACAAATTATAAGTGATATCATTAATTTTTTAGTGTTTTTAAAATTAGTTATTTGAAAGAATAGTATACCCATATCCTTAAGCTTTAACAATTCACTGATGATATTTAATGTCAACTTTAAGCAAATATTTTATTTTAACATAGATCCAAATATTATTTCCTGGAACTTAAATTTTCTTTAAATGTTTTGATTTCTCTTTAATGTTACAGAATATAGTACTACTCAGTGCAAAGAGATTCTGTGATATTGATTACAGGGAGAGATAATGTTTGGATTCAGATGAGACAGAAAGCTGAGAGTCATTTACTGCATTTCCATTTCCACCCGTTGGCAAATTTAACAGGTCACTTGCTATAAAAAGAACAAATAAACCATTTAGTATTTTCTTAGTTACAACACCCAGGAAGCTCCTTTTATGCCATATTGTTCTTTTTTTCCCTGTCATCGCAATATCTTGATGTATTAAAAAAGCAGAAGAAAAAAAATAGATCAGACTGGCAAGAGTGTCAGGATCATTGACCAGTTAGAGAGAGAATGAACAAAGCGTGAACCCATGGTTAGATGTCTGGGGACCATTTTCAATGTAGTGTAAAGTAGCTGTGAGAATGTTATGAATAGCAAGCACTGAATACTGCATATCCTGCAGACACTGGATAAGTACTAGTGGGCAGTTAAAATCTTTTCAAAAAACATTGTTTATTTTCTTGAAAACATTTGATAAAATAGCAAATAAATGGGCAATAAATAATATATATATGGCATGCAATAGAAATGAAGTACACAGGAAGCTATGTAGGCAATATTTTGCATTGTTTGATTGAAAAAATGAAAAACTTTGTTATTTAATATAAAATAGACATCTATCTTCTGATAAATCTATCTCTAAAATTCAGGAAGTTTTTATTTCCACATTTTACTGCATTACATCTAAGTATTTGACTTCAGTTTCAGCTTCATTTATTCATTAGTTTTTCCCAAAAATAATTTAGAGTATTACCTTATTTACCATTTTTAAATCATATTAATATTTTAGGACCTTCCTGTTTTCAGAAAATTCTTAGATTTACCTTTATAGCATTTGTTTCCTCTCACATCAAATATTATCCTTAAATATTTGATATATGTATTCTTTTCTGTTTTTCTAAATTTCTCCCTCAATATGTTTGCTTTATTTTTGACCTAAAAATAAACTCCTTCAAAAATTAAAATGCATGATGTTTCCTTATCTCCCAATGAGAACTTCCATCCTGCAATTTGGACAGTTTTAATTTGTCCTGCCATCTGTTTGTCTTTTCTCAGTATCTTGGAGCAGAAAAAAATGCATTTTGTAGAACATGGATGTCAGTAAAATGAGTCACCACATGTTATGGTTCAAGATGATGTCTTATATCGAAGCAACAGTACAACAAGGAGGGAATTTTCCTTTGATAGGGCCAATCAGGGTATATAACTGTCACCTAGTATGGTGTCTCAAGCCCCAACAGGAGTGACCCTTAATGCAAAGCAAGGAAAAATCCCTGAGAATCACCCAGTATGGTCTCAAACCAAAAAATCAATAACAACAACAAAATGTTATCAATGTAATAAATAATTTAACAAGAAGTTTAGTTATAGAAAACGTGCCCATTATAATGGTACATATAAATTTTTCATAATTACATATTTATCAGAAAATGGTTTTATAAGTACATGAAATAATTACATCAAACTATGAAAAAGGAAACTGTTATTTCATTATTTTGAGATTGGATGAATAGGCCTATTCCACGAAACTCCGGAACTACTCATGACTTGATGCTCAAGGCAGTGTGTGGGTTACCATATGGTGCTAGGGACTAAACCCAGAGATCCTGCTTACAAAGCATGCATTCCACACCATTTGACTTATCTTTCCTGGACTGTTAATTCTTTTATTACTGAAAGAAAATATTTTGCACAGTTACTGACAATATACTTTGTACTAAGGATCCCTTAACTTAGTTTATTTTCACCTTATTTATTTCTCTTTGTTCTAATTTTCCCCTGGAAATTTTCTCATTGCTTCTTAATAGTTTTCTAACTGTATTGTTGATCGTGTAAAAATTTGAAAATACAAATATTTGATAGATTCTCTTATATTTTTAAATAGGGAAGAAGAACCATGACGGTTGAAAATTGTATTGATTCATAAATATTCATGGAGATACAAATATGTACAATAACATAAAATGATTTTTCAACTAAAATCAATTATAAAATAAAAAAATTTCCTGTTATTTATCTTTTAGTGTTTTATTTGTTCACTGTAATTAAAAAATATTTTGTAATCTCTGAAGGCTTTTAACTTTTATTACTTTATAATAGTGGAACTGTTCTTATTTTATCGTTAAATGCAGATTCACCATAATCAACCTCTAGAGTGATAGGATCTGTTGACCACTATCTCAAGGTCCCTTCTCCTGAAAAAATAGAAAACTCCATATTTATGCACTTGTACCAATATCCCCGGATCTCACTTTTGTTGCTCCTATCCTCAGGGTTTGATTCCACAAGGGACTGTTTGATTTCTGGGTTTGTATCTTTATACTCCACACAGTGTGGGAACATCTGGTATTTGTTTTCTTTCCTTTCTGAGTCACTTCACTTAGCATGACTTCCTTCAATTCAATCCAAATTGCATCACACTGCAAGATTTTTGTATTTTCTCAGAGGTTATGCATTGTTAATTATATTTTCCATATATATTTTTCATATATAATAAAATAATTTCTACATGATTGATACTAGAAAGCAGAAACAAGTGTAATTGTTGTCAAAAATATAAGGAAAAGGTAAAATATAAATAAAATAGGTTTATGTTATAAATAATTTTATTTACTTACGCTATTAACTAATTAATTAATTTATATTATAAATAAATAAAATCAGCCTGGACTCTGTGCCAGGCTGTTTTTACTTGGGATGCCTCAGACGGGGGCGGGTGAAAGCCCTACCTGCCACAAGGACCCAGCCCAGGCAGCCGACCTCCACTACCCAACTGCCAACACGCTCCAGGCTACTTTCTGAACTGCACAGCTGCTTTGTGGCCACACGACACATCATAAGACACTTCCTACCCATTTTCCATAATTACCACATCATGTTTCTATGCCTCTTGGAGAGCCCGGAAAGCTACCAAGAATATCCTGCCCATGCGGGGAGAGCCTGGCAAGCCTCCTGTGGTGTATTCGATATGCCAAAACCAGTAACTTTAACAAGTCTCATTCCCCTGACCCTGAAAGAGCCTCCAATCTTTGGGAAAGATGAGTAAGAAGCTGCTAAAATCTCAGGTCTTACACAAATAGACATTAATGGCGCCTGCTCGAGTAAATTGAAGAACAACGGGATGGCAGTGATGACAGTGATACAGTGATAGTTTTATAGCATAATTCATTGATAATAAGTCTTTTCAATTCTGAAATGGAGGATGTCTTAACATATGTTATATGCTGAGCTTTCATTCTAAACAAAAGTCCATAAAAATCTTCCACATCATAGTTTGTTAATTCCAATGATATAGGAGCATATTTATACCATAAGGTAAAGGTAAAGGCCCTCCCGTTGATCGTCGATTTGCTCGAGCGGGCCCAGTAACGTCTCCATTGGAGACTTCGTTGTTACTGTGTCTGGCATATCGAATACTCTCGGTAGCTTGCCGGGCTCTCCGAGAGGGGCAGAGGAATCGAACTCGGGCCGGCCATGTTGGCTGCGTGCAAGGCAAACGCCCTACCGCTGTGCTATCGCTCCAGCCCCAAAATAGAAAACTAAGGAGATAGATTGTTTTACAACCAACTTTGTTATTATTCTAAAAATATTTTAATACATGATATTTTGTTTACTTCACTGATACTTGTTATATCTATGTACATAAGTAGAACATCCATTTAAAATACTTTTTTATAAGTGAAAATTGGCATCTTATAAAATAAAGAAAAGATTCTATAGTTCAAATTGCTGTATGACTATTAGACTGCCTGCCAAGATCCCTTTGTATGTGAGCTAATAAATGATACTTTCCTTTTTTCAAATTGTTTTAAACTACTGCTGTGGCTTCTAAATATGATATATAATTTTAAAGACAATAGAGAAACTTTTATTATTTTTAAATTAAAAGCATATATAAAGAATATCATTCTGTCCCTCTGCAAAGCTTATTTGTTACTTTCTTACTATTATTGGAAATCAATGGTTTTACCTTCTTACATTTATTTTGATCCCAGTGTGCTACCTGTTTGAATTATAATTATAATGCTTTCTTGAATCTCATCATTTGATGATGTGATTGTGGTATTGGATTTCACTGAGACAATCAGCATAAACATGATTCGAATTTATGCATCGTCTATACTCATGCTCTTTAAAAAATATCAAAAAATATATTTCTTACAATATGATGCTTTACTTAAAAAATACAAACACTTGTGAAACTTTTATTAAGTAAATTAACAAAAGTTTTCCTCCTCAAAATTAGTATCATTGCAAGTTTACTACTAGATACATAAAATTATATGATATACACTATGCTATACACACAATGCTGCAGATGGTTAAATTAACACATATATTATTAGAGAAAATCACTGTTAAATACTAACTAGATTTTGACTTTATAAATTTTTATGAGGAGGGAGCTCCAAAGAGTCTGTGACCACTAACAATTATTGGCCATTAAGTTAGATGCTAAAGTTGTAGGTATAGAACTAATCAGGATTTGAAATCAGGTCAGGTATAAAATAAAGTATCCCAGGCAGAAGAGCTATCTCTCCATTGCCATTTTTCTTTGTTCAAGCATGAAGCTATATTTTTAGACTTTTATACATATGCATGCCATAAACTTTTGTTTCACTGAAATCACCACTTTTTATTTATTTATTTATTTATTTTATTTTTTAATTATTAGGCAACACCAAATGTTGCTCAGAGCTTACTTCTGGCTCTGTGCTCAGAGCTCACTCCTTGGAGGCTTGGGAAACCATCAGAGGTGCCAGGGATTGATCCAGGTGTGTCACATGCAACGCAAGCTACCTACTTACTATACAATTGCTTTGGCAAAACATCACACTTTTAATAAGATACAAAAATTCAGAAACCTTGAATGTCTTTCTATTAAACTTAACAATGTTTCCTTTATGACTTTTCTTCTAGTTTTATGAGAAACATATTTTTATGTTCAAGGCAACAACCTGAAGTAATGTCATCCTTTCAAGTTAGCTGTCTAGAATTCTCAAAATATTACCTATAAACCCTTTTGCCTTCTTTCTAAAATTTGGTGATGTGGTTTGACTAGTAGCCTACAATTATCTTCATGCGATAGATTTTTCTTATATGTGTAAAAAAATATTATTTTTCCTCCAGTGACATTACAGACCTTTCCCTTGCTAATACTATTACAATATTTTTTTTTTTTTGCTTTTTGGGATCACACCCAGTGATGTATAAGGGTTACTCCTGGCTCTGCACTCAGGAATTACCCCGGCGGGGCTCAGGGAACCATATGGGATGCTGGGAATCAAGCCTGGGTTGGTCGCATGCAAGGCAACCACCCTACCCGCTGTGCTATCACTCCAGCCCCTCAATAATATTTTCAACTATGATAATACAATAAAAATATGACTTAAAATTTACAATCACTGACAAAACAAAACAAAATAGATGAATTGATGAACTCAACATAAAATTAATATCAGAGAAGTTAGAACTTTCCTGATATCAGAAAAGTTAGAATTGGAAAAGTTACTTATCATGCATTTGTCTTGCATGCAGAAAATCCGAGTTCAGTTCTGAGCAACCCTTACAGTTCCTTGAACCCAGTCAGGTGTGAATGCTAAGGGCAGAACAAGATATAAACCCTGAACACCACTACCCGACCCCAGAAAAAGTTAGGAGTATAAAAATCAAGTTATAAATGCTGCTAGAAATTATGTAAATTTTCTACATTATTTACAGTAGAACAGATGCAGTACTGTAAGTAATGTCCATGGGAATTGGTGGCAATGAGTTTGTCAATCTGACTACTTTAACTTGGATTCCTGAGTATTCCTTAGTTTCTAATAGCCTCAGCTCTACAGGAGACCTCCCAACTGTTATGTTCTGATGCAGAAGAACAATAGCCCTGTGTCTACCTAGTATTGAAACAGCTGCTTCTCCACAAGAAATTCAATCACCTCAAGATTTCATCGGAACATTGAGGATTTCGGAAAAAGTAGGGAAGAACCCTTGATGTAGCAATCAGCATTGTTTTCTAGACACTCCATGTTCTGTCTCTTAAATTTATATATGACCTACGATCCAGACTTAGTTCTATGCAATTTGTCATACAGATGTCCTTCTATCTGTCTTGGAATCTTGATAAGCAGACATAATCAGAACTTAACATTTCTTTGTTTTTATTTTGTTTATTTGATTGTTTTGTTATAGGGCTACAACTGGAAACGTTCAGGGCTTTCTCCCGCTCTGTCTCAGGTTTCAGTCTTGGCAGGATCAGGGAACAGATGTGATGCTCAGCATCAAACCCAGGCCACCTGCCATTTTCTTAAAATGTAGGAGTACTGCTATTTATTCAGCCATTGATTAAGCTGATTGAATTGGGCATGAACTCCACTTTACTTTTTTTTTCTTGAACCACTGTGAGATATAGTTATGAAGTGTTCATGTTCAAGATTCAGCCATACAGTGATTTAACACCCATCCCTCCACCAGTGCATACATTCCACCATCAGCGTTCCCAGTATATCCCCCCCACACCCCAGTCCTCACCCTGTCTCCATGGCAGGTAATTTCCCCAATACTCTCTCATGGTAGAGGCTGGCAAGCTCCTACGGTAACAATAATGTCTCATTCTCCTGACCCTGAAAGAGCCTCCAATGCGTCTCCATTGGGAAGGACGAGTAAGGCGAGGGTGCTAAAATCTCAGGGCTAGGATGAACACACACTTTACTGATGCCCGCTTGAGCAAATCAATTAATAACGGGATGACAGTGATACTGTGCAACAATGATATTCTCTCTACTTTGGGGCATTAGGTTTTGCTTGAATTTTCCCACCACCATTCAAGCCTGCCTGCCCGGAGCAGATGCTAAGTCATTTACTATCCATTGTTCATTTTGAATACCTTGTGTGCTACGGCCACAAGCTTCTGGAGTCCTAGATTGTAAATGGTTGGGTTCCAGAGGCATTTCAGTAGGACACTAATCCATTTGGGGATTCAACTGGGTATCTCTGGACCAAGGCTGTCTGTTTGCTTAGATGGTGCACAGAGGCACATTGTGGGTGTGGCAGCCAGGCTGACAAGTTGGAGGGGAGCCAGAGAGGGAGAGCCCAGCACCTCTGCCACCATTTAGCATGGAGATATAGTCCTGGAACCCGCATACCTGGACCTTGCTTGTGGAAGCTCTTGGTTGCCAGGATTCATCTAGAGTAGGCTGTACCTATTCCATCTGGAGTGCTCCAGTGAAATTGGCTTGGTATGGAGCCCAGAAGGATCTCCAACTCTGTGGTGTCTTCTAGGACTTGTTGCCATGTCTCTGGCCAGGTTACCTGCTTGAACCAAGTAGCTTACCAGTTGTACTATAACTCTGGTCTCTGTAGCTCTTTATTTTTATCTCAAGGTTAAGAGAAATTAATCTCAACAATGGCCAATGCATCTTTTAGTGAAAGTATCAGGATGGATCACTGGGTATATACTTTTATTTAATTATTTATATGAGTACTTTATTTAAACTTTATTTATAATCTAATTTCTTCTCAAAACTTTTTACCGACATTTGATCACATTTCATGTTCCTTATGTAGGGTTTCTAAAATTTGGTAATTCCTAAACAATGAGACAAGAATGCCCTGTGTTTTGTTTTGTTATTGAGGTAATATGAGAATCCCTTAGGAAGCTTGTAGTTGCAAAGAGAACCAGTTGTGAAATGTGTGATTAGAGGGTTGAAAATTTTTATATTCTACTGGCCTCCCTCAAGGATGGAGAGAAGGTTTAGATATGGAGTTAAATCATCAGTGGCTATTGATTTAACCATTGTCCTATGATGATGACTCTATAAAACCAGATACGATGGGGTTCAGAGGGATTTTGAGTACAGAGCACACGATGATCTGGGGAGACATAAAATGTGTGAAATACTCATAAATCTCTGGACCCCTTTCCATATACCTAGATGTATTTGTCCACTTTTTTAGTAAGGAAAGCCTTTCTCTGAGTCCTCTCAGCCACTATAGTAGATTAATCAACCCCAATTAGGAGGCCATGGGACATCTAAAATATACTCAATTGATAGAAGCCCAGGTGCCACCCTGGACCACAGGTTCAGCCAACCTGGACCAAAGCCCTATTGGAACTGAGTCTTGTCTGTGGATTGATTCCTTAACTTGTAAAACCTGACCCTACTTCCAATTTAGTAGTGTCATAATAAAATTTAATTGTATAAATTCCAAATGTTGTCTGAGAATCACTTACTGTATACTGTGCATACACACATGTACATGCATGAACACAAACACATTTAAGCTGGTTTATGAATCTTAACATTTACCCAAATTCAATCTACTATAAGTAGAAATACCTTATAGAGGTGTCATGTTTCCACTTTCAGAAGCCATATACAAGCAACCTGAAAAAACCTTCAAAACTGAAAAACAAAGTAGGTATCTATATGTTCAAGATGTTGCTGGTATTCTGTTTATCCAGAGCAGGGTAAAATGTCTTCTTGATTCTCATTTTTAAACATTTCACCCTTATTCATGAAAACTTCTTTTTTATTATACTTGATCCTATCTCAGAAAGTTTGAATTTGCCATTTGGAAACTTAGAATGCCTTTTCTCAAGATATCTTTGTAGGTTACTCATTCTCTAATCTGTATTAGGTTTCTGTCCTTGTGTCATTTTAAGAGTGAACACTGAACAAAATAACAAGCAATTTCCCACTTATCTCTAACAAACAGGCTCTCAAATACATGCATATATTACAATTTCTCCAAAACTATTTGACTTTTCTTCACAACACTTTACAACTATTCTTTCATCATAATTGATGTCTTAGTAAATTCTAGTTAAGCACTGATTTAGATCTCATATTTATCTTTCCCATGTAGAACAGAAACATACCTATGTATCATGCAACATGTACTTTATTTACTAATTTAACCTAAAAGTTACTTAATGAAATGAAATTTTTGTCCATTTATAAAGTAGAATAAAACATTATAAAAACTATTACTTGTATTATTTTAAGTGATATTTTAAGAATCTGACATAGCATATAGATTAGAAAAAATTACCGATCACTTTTATCTATTAATATTGCAACTTCACTGATGATTGGTTACTTATAAACATAGAAGTAATATAAAATAATATTTCTTTTCCTATTAATACATAATTTCAAATCTTGAGAAGAACCTGAGATAAGGATTCACTACAAGATCCTTAGTGAGAAAAACAGGATAAGAGGTATCAGTATAGCACCTACTAGAGAATGCTTTAAACTTGATCTTAAGGGAGCTCTGATTCACATACTGCATTCAATTTCCCGTGTAAGTTCAAGAATGACAATTTATTATAGCTCCATCACAGGCATAGCCTTAGGGGACATAGAGGGCTTAAAGCTGAGGATTCCTAGCAAAAAGACCCACATTTGCTTGATGATTATCATCTTATTTGTAGATTCATGGACCCAGCACATTTGCGCTGAACCACTCTGCTTGGTAGATTTACGGTCATGGTCCTCCTGTTGTTCTTCGATTTGCTCAAGCAGGCCCAGTAACATCTCCATCGTGAGACTTGTTGTTACTGTGTTTGGCATATCGGATATGTCACGGGGAGCTTGCCAGGCTCTGCCGTGTGGGCGAGATATTTTTGGTAGCTTGCCAGGCTCTCCGAGAGGGGCGGAGGAACCGAACTCGGGTCAGCCATGTTGGCTGCGTGCAAGGCAAATGCCCTACCGCTGTGGTATCGCTCCAGCTTGGTAGATTATCATCATAAAAGAATTATTTACAACTATCAAAAAATGAGTTTACCCCTGTTAAAGGGATGAAGGTGTTTTCTGTGTGCTTTTGATTTGTTTTGCTTTGTTTTGTTTTTGGTAGTGGTTACAAGGGCTGGAGCGTAGCACAGCGGTAGGGCATTTACCTTGCACGCAGCCAACATGGCTGACCCAAGTTCGATTCCTCCCCCCTCTCAAAGAGTCCAGCAAGCTACTGAGAGTATCTCGCCCACTTGGCAGAGCCTGGCAAGCTCCCCGTGATACATTCGATATGCCAAACACAGTAACAACAAAGTCTCCAATGGAGACATTACTGGGCCCGCTCGAGCAAATCGATGAACAACCAGAGGATAGTGACAGTGACAGTGGTTACAAACAAATACACATCTTGGAATTGATTTGAAGCAATACATGTTTTAAGTAGATTCCCTTTAAATGGTTTTTAAATGATTTTAAAACCAAGGGCTGGAGCGATAGCATAGCAGTAGGGCGTTAGCCTTGCACGCAGCCAACATGGCCGACCCGAGTTCGATTCCTCTGCCCCTCTCAGAGAGCCCGGCAAGCTACCGAGAGTATCTCGCCCACACGGCAGAGCCCGGCAAGCTACCTGTGGCGTATTCGATATGCCAAACACAGTAGCAACAAAATCTCCAATGGAGACGTTACTGAGCCCGCTCGAGCAAAACCAAGTACTGGTGAAGGAAATTTCTATAGCATAGTTCGAGCAGTAAAAATAACTCCATCTGTCTATCATTTTCTATTTATTTTTTTCCTATTTATCTTTAAATACAGACAATTTCATGGATAATGCACATCTCTTGCAATGGTGCATCATTTTAGTACACACTGTTGATTAACCACACACCACACAGTGTTGCGATTTCACACTGAAACCAATAACAAGCTAGATGTTCCTATAGAAAATGACATTTAGAAAGCAAAACCCAGAGATCTGAGAGATAGTGCAGGAGATAAGAAACTTTCCTTGCATGCAGCCAATCCTGGTTTGTTCCCTAGCATGTCATCTGGTTCTCTGAGCCCTGCCAGTAACGGGCCCTGAGCTCGAAGCAAGGAGTAAGCCCTAAGCAGTGTTGCTATGGCCCAAAAACAAAAGCGAATTTAAAATATAAAAAAATATAGCAAGAAAAACCCAAATGTTCTCTCCTTTGAACCTCCATGTTTTGTTGTTCTGAAGAGCTCATTTTAATCAAGGGTTAGTTCTTTAACTCTTGTAACATGTAACTTTATTAATTTTCTAAAATAATGTTTCAGGGTAACTGAAGGTAAGTGAAATGTCAGCTATGACATCCAGTATTTTATTAGCATTTCAGAAATTAAAGACAAACTGGCTAGAGAGCTAGAAATTCATCTATGGATGACTTTATCTATGTTTCAGTAGTGACAAGCTGTGTCCTTCCTATTCTCTTCCTACCTGGTAATTGAACTGTGGTTTTAGATTGGTGATCACACTCAATTTCATTGCTGCCCAGGAATCCCTGAATCTTGTAGAGCATGCTGGGGATTGTGATTGATTTCTTTGGGTTTGTTTATCTGAAATTTCAAGGAGATTAAAAGATGGAATGCCAGATTCAAATGAAGCTTTATTTTTTCTAGCAAGAGGGCAGCAATTAGATTGTTGTCTAAGTTTATTACCACTCTGAACCCCTACCTGCTTCGAATACTTACCACTGGGGTATACACCCATGGGCTTGAGGCAGCTAAAACAGAGGACAAAGCATGTTTGGCCATTAATAAAACTTGTCCCTGAATTATACTTTCTGTTGAATCTTTTTTCCAATAATAACTGTTACATTGTAAGTATGGCTGATATATATGCTGAAAAAAATTAAGCATTTAAAATTTTAATTTTCCATGATAAAATACCCTGCCCATAGGGCAGAGTCTGGCAAACTCCCCGTGGCGTACCAAATATGCCAAATACCAGTAACAATGATGGGTCTCATTCTCCTAAAGAGCCTTGAACATAATCTCAGGGCTAGGATGAAAGAGTCGTTACTGGGGCCTGCTCGAGGCAATCGACGAATTACAGGATGATGAATGAATGAATGAATGAATGATAAAATATGAAAAACTGAAATTTATTTATTAAAGTTCCAAAATGCAATGCAAACAAACACATAAAGGGGACAAATAAGAAGCAGAAATAACCCATGTTTAATTGAGAAGTGTGATTTATTTCTTGAAAGATTAATTTTATTTAATGAAAATTCTAATAAAATTTAATTCAGTCTCATTCTAACTAAAACTTGGATCTTCTGTCTTACAGATACAGATGTAAAGAATAAGATTTTAATTGTCAAATATATAACCATTTGTAATCCTGTACATTTTAAATAACCTCAGAACTATGTTTATTTTCACTTGTATAACAATTCACTGTAAAGAAATCTATAAATTATTTCCTCTCCTCAAAATTATACAAACTGTAGCAAAAGCAATGAAAAATAAAGGTCATAATAGTACGTATATATGTATATGTGGCATAATTCACTGTCACTTTCACTGTACTCCCATTGTTCATTGAATTGCTTGAGTGGCCCAGTAACATTGTGAGACTTGTTGTTACTGTGTTTGGCATTTCGAATACGCCACGGGTAGCTTGCCAGGCTTTGTTGTGTAGGCAAGATACTGTGGGTAATTTGCTGGGCTCAACAGGAGGGGCAGAGGAATTGAAGGCAGAGAAATCGAACTTGGGTCGGCGGGGTCAGCCTCCAAGACAAACACCCTGCCCACTGTGCTATTGCTCCAACCCATGTGGAATAATTACAAAAAATAATGTAAAGTATCTTTATTCCAGGTGACTACAATGGTAGCTAAAACTTCTCTTCATGCATGTTTGTGTAGTCAAATGCCTTGGAAAAAGAGTTAATGTCACATCCAGGTGTTGGGTAACATTGCTTTGTCCTTCTACAAGAAGCTTAGGTTTATTTGGTTACACCCATTAATCTGGTTACACCCATCAATCTGGTTACACCCATCACAGTGCTCCTGAAGCACTTCCACTTCCATTGTGTTTATCTGTAAACAGTCTTCCCTATGCTCTACTTCCCACCCAGTTAATCAGCTTTCCCCTTAATCAGACTTTGTTAATTTGTAAGATCAGTTTCCCAGAAGTCTATGATTTTATATGTATAAGTGAAATATTGCCTTTCTCCTCTCCTTATGCCTTATGAACAGTTTACCTTAAAGTAATATCCTTTTTGCATAGATACAGGAAGACCGTTAACATCATGCTTTGTAACTTAGGATTTGATTGGCCTTGAATATTATTCACTCCCGGGCATCTGCTTTCTCGACTTAAGCCTCAGTTGCCCTTAGTTCCTAACACCCCAAAAGCAGGGTCCTGACGAGGGACTGAATGGACCCAGGGCAAGCGGTGAGCTACCCTGGCAGCGAAATGGGCCAGGCCAAAGTGCCACAATTCTTAACTATAAGTTAAGAGTTTGATCATAGACAACTGCTGTCATGATCCAAAGGTAACAACAAGACTAGGATCCTGCTAGGGGTGGGAAAGACTATCTGGCCTGAGCACCGTAGTCTGAGATCGAGATGGCCCTAGGAGAGCAATTCTATAAATTTAAGATATTTCTTACTGTATCCATACAAAATATTTATATTATATTCTTATACGCTTGTCGGACAAGGAGAGGAGAGGCACGCTCATGGGATTATGCTCTAGGGTGGGTCCTCCTGCTGAGGAAGGATCTGTCCTAGGAGCGGTCTTCCCTGAGGCTAAGATTTCTACCCCTATTGATTTCTACCCCTACTGATTGTGACCACACCTATGTGTAATTGTTTCCCCAATTCCTCATGGAGAGAGGATTTAACTAGACTGTAGGAGTGGGCTGGATGGTCAGAGAGGATCAGAAGGAAGAGGAGGATGAAGGGGGATGGAGGAGAATGAAGCAGCTGGGGGAGGAAGAATGGAGTTTCATATGTATGAAAAGAAGACATAAAATTCTTGGGTCAGAGACAAACGACGATGCTGTTCATAGTAATGACATTATTCAGAGTATTATTATTTATTGTACTTGCTCCTTGAATTATAATAACTATATAGTGATGTGAAATGTGTAAAGATGAACTGTGAGTTGTGTTGCAAGAAAGATACTCTGAGCTTCAGAAACTCATAACTTTTATATTAATAATCAACCTGACTGGTGTTTGCTCCAGAAGGATCATATCTTAGTTAGACTTGACATACAACTTTCTTCTCTTTTTCCCTGGTGTGTAATCTCACACAAAAAGGGGCGCACAGCACACACAGCAGCAGTGGCTCTATCTCTCCTGCCACCCGTGTTCGGTAGTCTCACCCTTCTCCCACCCCAGAGAGGTCGATGGCGATGGTCAGGCGGAGGAACGAACAAGGGCCAGACTGGTAGATATTAGTCGTAGTTTATTCTGATTTTCTCCTCATCTGTCTCTGCTCCTGTCTCTCTCTCTCTGTCTCTCTCTGCTCTCTGCCCCCTGTCTCTGCTCTCTGTCTCTGCCCCTCTTTTCCTTCTGTTTTTCATGTGTTTTTATTTTTTTTGCTCTCTTCCTCCTACTACCTGTATATATATTTTTGGTCATACTATTAGTAAATTGATAGATTGATCGCTTGACATCCCATTACGCATCGATTTGCTCAAGCGGGCGTCAGTAATGTCTCCATTCATCCCTGCTGTGTGCTAGTTGTAGCCCAATGGCTACTACATGCTTCAGGAACACAAAAAGCCTCAAACCAATCATTCTGGGTCTTGACGAAGAAGTCTGACCATCTCGTAGGTGGGCAGCCACATGATCTTTTGACATCCCATGGAATCCAATCAGTAATGGCTATAGTCCAGCAGTCGTCACCAAATGGCATTATATGGGTCCAGCCCATCTAAATTTCCGATGCCTTGGCAAACAATACAGTGTCCCTGCTTCTCAATCATTGGTGAAGGTAAGAACTCCAGATTCCTTCTCTCACTTGAGTGAAGCATGATATTCCAAGCATAGATCTTTCAATTCTTCTGTGTAAGCCTGAAGAGCATTCTCATCCTGTCTTCGTAGGGCCCAGGTCTCTGAGGCATATGTTAATGCAGGACAAACAGTCGAAATAAAGAGAAGTACTTGGAACCGGATATTCCTCGTCTTCTTAGCTATTTCCTTGACACTCATGAAGGTGTTCCAAGCCACTCTATTCCTCCTGCTTAACTCAGGTGCCAGGTCACTCATCATGTTGACTTCTCGACCTAGGTACACGTAACTGTTACATTCAAAGATGTTCATTTCATTGAGAGCTAATGGAACTTGAAGAATGAGAACATTTCTCATAAACATTGTCTTTGTGAGATTCAGTTGTAGTCCGACCTTTCAACACTTAAGGCTGAAATTGGCCAGCATGTGTGCTGCTGTTTGGTGTTATTAGAATGATGTCATCAGCGAACCAAAGGGGATGTAGTTGAGGACAGTCTATCTTCACTCCCATTCCTTCCCATTCCAGCCATCACATGACATTCTTGAGGATGCCACTGAAGAGTTTTGGTGAAATGGTATCACCCTGCCGAATCCCTCTCTTGACATGGATGATCGCTTCCTTGTAGAATGGTGAGATCCTGGTAGTGAAACCGTAATACAGTTCACAGAGGATGTATTGAGTTTACTCATCAGGATGTATTGAGTTTGATTCCCTGTTTTGCTAGGGCTTCTATGACTGCTTCCGTCTCATCAGAATAAAAGGCCTACTTTAAATCAATGAACATTATAAAGAGCAGCATCTTGAACTCCCAAGAAACATCAATGGGCTTGGTTATCGTGTGGATATGGTTTATTCTGCTAAATCATTTTCAGAACCCGGCTTGCTCACATGGTTGTCCTTCATCTAGTGTTCTGCCAATCCTCTTTAGGATGACTCCAGTGAACAGCTTGTAGATGACAGACAACAGGCAGATCAGGTGATAGTTGCCAATGTCATGGATGTTTCCCTTCTTGCACAGTAGTACAGTCCTGCTGGTTTTTTCATTGGGATGGAACCTTGCATTCAGACAGGTAGCATGTGAAGAGCCAAACCAGTGCATTGGTGAGTACTGATGTGGCAGGTTCTTTAGGTGTTCGGGTCTGATCTTGTCTGGATGGGTGCTTTTTACTTCTTTACTGACGAAATGGTGTGTCAGATTTCAAAAGGTAAGCATTGGTTACGACATATCTATCCTGCAGACTTTGGTATGTGGGTAGGTGGATGTGGGTATCAAAGAGATCCATGTAGAAGTCATAGATAATCTTCTCCATTGCCCTTCTGGAAAATGTGATAGATCCATCAGGACGTCAGAGGGCCATCATCTTGGTCTTGTAGTTGGCAAAGGACAGGCAGGAATTGTGAATGCTTTTCCTGGCTTCTGCCCCATCTGCCAGCACTGCTGCTTTTCTCTCTTTGATGTCTTCCTTTATCACTTCTCTACATTGCTTTGCAAGCTAGAGCATTCATTTGCAGTTGCCTGAGGCTTGCACCAAGTCACTTTGTGGAAATAAGCTCGAGAGTTTTTGAAGACAGGTGTCTTTTTGTGGCTCTCTGTCTCTTGGCATTCCTTGCACAACCATGGAGGTGCTGAACCAGTCGATCCTATTCCTCGCCAATGTTGTCAACGACATCTTCCCATATTGCTGCAATAGTGCCAAAGAGCTCCCAGTTGGTGGTCATTCTGTGACTTCTCTTCTTTAGCTGCCCTTTGTCCCTTCTCCGTGAAGTAGAATTTTGCATGAAGGAGATGGTGGTCCGATCCTGTTTGGAATTTTAGGACAACAGTGACATCGGTCAGGCAAAACCGTCAATTGAATATAATGTGGTAAATTTCGTTGTGGAACTGTCCACTGGGAGACTCCCATGTCTAACGTTTAGATTCTGCCTTCTGGAATTGTGAGTTAACATGGATGGTTTTGGTCGATATGATCAACTCAAGATAGTCTCTCACCCTGTTAGTTCCATTCTAGGCCATGGGTGGAATTCTTCATCTAATCTTCTCGGTCCTATCTTGCCATTAAAATCACCAGCAATGATCTAGTAGAAGGTGTGATCTTCTTTATAGAATTTCTCCAGCTCCATGTAGAACTTCTCAATTTCTTCTTCATCATAATTGGATGTCGGTGTGTAGACAATGAAGATAGAATCTGATGGCAGTGAGCCACATCTATTCAAGTGTAATTGTCCAATTTGGGTTGTTAGACATTCGAATGAACCAATGCTCATGGCCAAGTTACTGTTGACAAAGACACCGACACCACTGACACTTCTTTTGTCATATGTTTCAAGGAACACATCTTCTCCATTATCAAAAGTGGTATGATGTGGTTGATGCCTTCTGGTCTTGGTCAACCAATGATGTCTTACTTGTCATTACCAAATTAGAGTTTTATAAAAACTTTCCAATGAATTAGTTTCATGAATTAGGTATCAATAACACATGCCTTTCAAACAGTAACTGTAGGTTTTATTATAATTGAGATATGCACTCTAGCACTTTCCTCCTGTTATCATCTAGTTGCTTGAGTGGAAACCAGTAATGTCTTCATTGTGAGACTTATTGTTACTGTTTTTGCATATCAAATACACCACAGGGAGCTTGCCAGGCTTTGCTGGGCTCTCCTAGAGGGATAGAGAAATTGAACCTGGGTCTGCAGTGTGTAAATCAAATGCCCTACCAGCTGTGCTATCACTCCAGCCATATAATACAGTATTGTAGTAACTTTATTTTATTAACTTAAAGTTGTATCTTAAAATATATTTAATCTAGGTTCTAAAATTGATCTTGTAAATGATATATGATTTATGTTGATATGTGTGTGAATAGAATCACATTCTTTAGGCATGCGATTTTAGTGTTTCTTGCCAAGGGAACTCGAGGGTTCAACTTCATTGAAATAAAAATAACTTTTGTAGTTTAATCAAAGTAATGTGAGCAGAAGAGCATTTCCATTCTATATTAGAATTTTCATAAACAGAAAAACCATTAACTTTTGCTATTTACTTAGTTATCGGTATTGTTTGACATAAGGGCGATTGAAAAGTAAATCAGGTCATCATTGTCTCCTGTACTGGTGAGATACCACAAAATAATAATTTTTTTTCTGTCTTATATTCCATATTTATTTTAGGAAATAAAAATATTTAACATATGAAAATGTTTTTAACTCATATAGAATAATACTGAAAAAGATAAGAAATATAATAAACAAACAACGACAAAAAATTTATGCAAGCCATAGTTAGCATATGCTTTCAGCCAGGCAGAAGCACAAGGGTTAGTGTTTGTCTGTCAAACGATTGGCTCTTCCAAGAATGTAATCCAAAGACAAAGCAAAACAAGAAAACCACAACCAAAAAATCTTATACTTATGATATACTTGGATAATTCACATAAAAACAGGAAAAATGAAAGGTTAATATCTCTCACCACTGCTTTTCGACACTGCATTGCAAAATTAGCAAACTGCAATAAAAGAAGAAAATTAATTATAATATGTATTGAGGAGAAAGAAATTGATCACTTGATCACTTGACATCCCGTTACTCATTGATTTGAATGAGCTGGCGTCAGTAAAGTCTCCATTCATCCCTGTCACGTGGTAATGTAGCCCAATTGTGACTGCTCATTCGAGCAACACAAAGAGCCTGAAACTGAGCGTTCAGGCTCTTGACGGAGAAGTCTGACCATCTTATAGGTGAGCTGCCAAACGGTCTTTTGACGTCCTGTGGAATCCAGTCAGTAACGCCTCTAGTCCAGTGGTCGTCTCTAAATCTCATTATGTGTCCAGCCTATCTGATTTTCGATGACTTGGCAAATAAGACAGCATCCCTGATTCTTAACCTTCGACAGAGGTTGGAACTCCATATTCTTACTTTCATTTGAGTGAAACGTGATACTCCAAGCATAGCTCTTTCAATTCCTCTTTGGGAGACCCGAATAACATTCTCTTCCTGTTTTCGTAGGGCCCAGGTCTCTGAGGTGTATGTTAATGCAGGAAGAACAGTGGAATCAAAGAGATGTGTCTGAAGCCATAGGTTCTTCGTCCTCTTAGCTAATCTCCGACACTCTTGAAGGCATTCCAGGCCACTCTCTTCGTCCTACACAACTCAGGTGCCAGGTCATTTGTCATGTTGACTTCTCAACCTAGGTACACACAGCTGTTGCATTTGGAGATGGTCATTCTATTGAGAGCGAATGGAACATCAGGAATGAGACTGTTTCTCATGAACATTGTCTTTGTGAGATTCAGCTGGAGTCCGACCGTTCCACACACATGGTCGAAGTCAGCCAGCATTTGTGTTGCTTGGCTAATGTTTGGTGTTATTAGAATGATGTCATCAGCAAAACGGAGGTGGTGTGGTTGCGGACCATCTATCTGCACTCCCATTCCTTCTCATTCCAGTTGTCACATGACGTTCTCGAGTGTAGATCTGAAGATTTTTGGTGAAATGATATCATCCTGCTGAACACCTCTCTTGACATCAATTATCACTTCTTTGCAGAATGGTGAGATTCTGGTAGTGAATCCATAATACAGCTCACAGAGGATCCTGGCTAGGGCTTCAATGACTACTACCATCTCAACAAAATCAAAGGCCTTCTTTAAATCAATGAATGTTAGAAAGAGCGGCATCTTGAACTCCTGAGAAACCTCCATGTGTTTGGTCATCGTTTGGATATGGTCTATAGTGCTGAATCCTTTGCAGAACCTAGCTTGCTCGCATGGTTGTTCTTCATCTAGTGTTCTGCCAATTCTATTCAGGATGACTCGAGTGAAGAGCTTGTAGATGACAGACAATAGGCAGATTGAGGATTAGTTGCCAATATTGTGGATGTCTCCCTTCTTGAACAGTAGTACAGTCCTGCTGGTTTTCCATTAGGATGGAACCTTGCATTCAGACAGGTAGTATGTGAAGAGTCGAGCCAGTGTATTGATGAGTATTGACGGCATGTTCTTCAGGTGTTCAGTTCTGACCTTGTCTGGGCCAGGTGCTGTTAATTTCTTTACTGACAAAATAGTGCGTCAGATTTTGGAAGGGAGAACTTTGGGACCGACATATCCATCCTGCGACATTTGGTATGTGGGCAGGTGGACGTGGCTATCAAAGAGATCTGAGTAGATGCGATGCATAATCTTCTCCATTGCCCTTCTAGAAGATGTGATAGTTCCATCAGGATGTCGGGGGGCAGTCTTCTTGATCTTGTATTTGGCGAAGGACAGGTGGGCGTTGCAAATGCTTTTCCCAGCTTCTGTCACATCTACCATCGCTGCTGCTCTTCTCACTTTGAGGTCCTCCTTTGAATAAGCTCAAGAGTTTTCGAAGACAGGCGTTTTTTTGTGGCTATCTCTCTCTTGATGTTCCTCGCACAATCATGGAGGTACTAACCAGTCTATCATATTCCTTGTTGATGTTGTCAACGATGGCATCTTCCCATGTTGCCACGATAGTGCCAAAGATCTCCCTGTTGGTGGTTGTTCTGAGATTTCTCTTCTTAAACTTTGCAGCCCTTTCTCCCCACTCTGTGAAGTAGAATTTTTCACAAAGGAGACAGTGGTCTGATCCCATTTAAAATTTTGTGACAATAGCGACATCATTCAGGCAAAATTGTTCATTGAATATAATGTGGTCAATTCTGTTGTGAAACCGTCCACCAGGAGACTCCTATGTCCAATGTTTAGATTCTGCCTTCTGGAATTGTGAGTTACCATGGATGGTTTTGGTAGACATGATGAACACAGACAGTCTCTCACCCTGTTCGTTTCATTCTAGCCCATGGGTCCCAATGTGGAGCTCTTCCGCTGATCTTTTCAGTTTTATCTTGGCATTGAAATCACCGACAATTATCTTGTGGAAGGTGTGGTCTTCTTTATAGAACTTCTCCAGATCCATGTAGAACTTCTCAATTTCTCCTTCATCATAATTGGATGTTGGTGTGTAGACAACGAAGATAGAAATTGCTGGCTGTAAGCCACATCTCTTCAAGTGTAATCGTCCGATTTTGGTTGTTAGGAATTAGAAAGAATAAATGCTCTGGCCAGGTTCGTGTTGACAAGGACACGAACACCACCAATGCCTCTTTTGTCACATGTTCCAGGAGCAGTTCTTCTCCAGTGTAGAAAAAGGTGTGATGTGATTGACGTCTTCTTGTCTCAGTCAGACCAATGATGTCGTACTTGATCTTTTGCACTTTTACCATCAGGTCCTCGGTGGATGCATCTGATTCCAGTGTATGTGCATTGAAAATACAGTTATTTTTGAAATTAAATTTGTCTTTTCAAGGAATATTATACTTTATGCAGTAAATCTTTAATCATTGAGGAAAAAAATCCTTGATATAAAGCAATTTTAAGAAGGTTGAAAAACAAAAGTCACCTTCTTTTCTAAGTACTAGTATGAATAAATGGAACCATATGCTACTTATATAGCATCATCCAATGTAAACTGTCTATAATGTTTATCTTAGAAAATAGGCATAATGCCTATTTGAATAAAGTTTGGCTGATTGCCCTTGTGCAGAGAATACCAATTGAATCACAAATTGGATTAGTGCCATACAGAGATGTCTCTGGAACCCAACCATTTACAATCTAGAATTTTACATTTACAATTGCTACCACATGATCTCTCGTGATATTCAAAATGAGTTATGGAAAATATATTATCTAGTGTCTGCCCCTGGCAGGTAGGCTTGAATGGTGGTGGGAAAATTCAAGCAAAATTAATGCCCCAAATTAGAGAGAAAGTATTGGGGAAATTGGGGAAATTGTCTGCCATAGAGGCAGGGCAAGAACTGTGATGTGTATGTATATGAGGGGTTTGTGATACTTGGGACAATGGTGGTGGAAAATGTGCACTGGTAGAGGGATAGGTGTGTCATCATTGTTTGGCTGAATCTCAAACATGAAAGCTTTGAATTCTATCTCATGGTGATACAATAAAATATTTTTTAAAAATTAAAAAAATTAAAATTTGGCTGATGAAAATGAAGAAATTAAATAAAGAAATATTTTATGTTCATTATTAAAGTCTTAATTAAATCAGTATGTCAGTTCATATCCATATAATCTAGATTATATGGATATGAATTGACATATAATTGATATAATCAATCTAGAATCAAATTGTTGTCTAATTCAATGTAATAACAATGCCACCAAATTATTTTGTGGAAATTGAAAAATCAGTTTTAAGTTTATACAAAAAGAGAAAAATCCTGAATAGTCAACATAATATCAAAGGAGAAAACAACGCTGGAGCAGTACTGTGGGACCTCAGACTTATAAATGTTTAGTTTAAAAGGCAGCATGGTATTGTTGAAAGATTAGCTGATCAACAAATTTAGAGAACTTATAAATAGACCCAAATATATGCAGTCAACTGATTTTTAACAAAGAGGCAGAAGAAAGAAAATGGAGTAAAACAGTATTTTCCACAAATTTTCTAGAACAAATTATCATTCCCAAGTAAAATAATGATTCCAGTTGTAAGATATTATCCCCAAAAAGCATAGATTTTATGCCCAGTAGAAGTAACATGAAATAATAGTTTATAGATATTATAGTAGCATTTCAGGAAACTCATACATTTCATGAAGGACAATGTTGCACATGTGTAATTGAGCAGCTTACATCAAATGGATAGAGAGTGACAGAGAAACATTGGGGTTGTATTTTTCAACATGATAATATAAAGGAACATGAATAAAGATTGAGAAGGACTCCACTGCACAGTACTCATTAACCAGTACTCGGCAGCTAGGGGCCTGCGGTCTTTGCTGATACAAAACATTTAAAATTTCTGATTTGACTTGATTAGAGCCTAGAGAACTTCATGAGGCATTTTAACCTCTGGTAGAGGAATTTGTATTCCCTAAAACAAGGATAATCAGACTGGTTTGTTTTAGCACTTCCTAATCCGGAAGAATTCCTCTCAGTTTGGGGGATTAAAACATAAGGGGCAATACTTCAAAACAAATTGACAAGGTCTTACATGTTTTACAAAAATTAACTTGTCTTAGAGGCTTGAATAAAAATTTAAAACCTTCAAACATCAAGAAAATTACACCAGAGAAAACATGGAACATTCTTGGGTATGTCGATGGCTTTAGTTAAAACACTAATGGCATGACCTATGAGAAATATGCTTTATGAATTCAGCTTTATTAAGATTACATAATTATTCTTTGTGGAAGATCACGATCACCATCACGACCATCCTGTTATTCGTCGATTGCCTCGAGCAGGCCCCAGTAATGTCTCCTTCGTCCTAGCCCTGAGATTTTTTAAAAAGTGCCATATTCAAGGCTCTTTCAGAGTTAGGAGAATGAGACCCATCATTGTTACTGGTATTTGGCATATTGGGTACGCCACGGGGAGTTTGCCAGACTCTGCCGTGTGGGCAGGTCACATTTGGTAGCCTGCCAGTTTGTCCAAAGTAGGAATGAGACAATAAGATGTTGCTTCCGGGAGCTGGGTTTTATAGTCTTTGGGTATTGGCCGTTGATGGGATTACACGGCGCCAGGGGGCCAGTTGGTGGGTGCGACCCCTGACCACTGGAATTTGGAGAATCTGAGTGGAGGATGCTCAGCCCCGAACCCAGCAGGCTGGGAGATCTCAGCCCCGGGACCCGCATGCCTTTGCTCCACTGCCAGTACCTTCATGCATGTGAAGAGTGGTCTCAGCATGGTGGTGGCTGGTTCTGGAGGTCTTCAGCTGCCAGAGGCCTGGTCGGGGCGGGGAGGGAAACCCAACCCGCTCCTCCAAGGGGCCCCAGCGAGGACAGCCAGGCACGGGGGCAGGAGACTCTGCACTGTTCTCTTTCAGGAGTTGGGTTTTATAGTCTCTGGGTCTTGGCCGTTGATGGGATACCTCTAAAAAATGAGAAATAGGCACAGTTTGGGGAAAAGCTGTTTCAAATGCATATCTGACATAGGACAATTATTCAAAATAAATTTTAAAACAAAAAGCAAGAAAACAAATTAAAAATGGATATTTGTTTAGAGACATGTAGATGAAGAAGTCATTTAAGTAGCAAATAAATATATAAAAAGTGCACTGCTTCACATACCATTAGAGAAATGTGAGCTAAAATAATTAAATACAATACATAGCTATTATAATAACCAAAATCCAGAATCGTGACTATAAATAATCCTTGTGAAGATGTATTATAACATGAACATTTATTAATTATTGGTTGAAATACAAAATAATAAGGCATTTAAAAAAACAATTTATCAGTTTATTTAGAAATTAAATATGTGCTTATTATAACCACCCTGCAATTACACTCATTTTTGTTATTCAAATAGGTTGAAAACATGTCCAAAAAAATCTACAGATGACCACAGTAGATGGATTCATAATCACCATAACTTGGAAACAATAAAATGCTCTTTAATGAATGGGTGAATAGCTCTGCATGGTATAACCAGACAATAAAGCAGATTCAAGAAATATAAACACACAAGTGAGTCAGAAATAAGACATAAAGGAACCAGCAGTGCACATTATTATATAAGAGAAGCCAGTAAGAAAATTATATCTCCATTATGATTCTTGGCCACATGCTATTTAAAAAAATAAGTAATTAATTAATTTTAGTCACCATGGAATTCCAAAGTTATTAATGATTTGGTTTCAGGCACGCAATGTCTCAACACCGATCCATTTAGAGTTTCCACTTAGTTCTACAAATTCCCTGTCTTCCCCATTTTCCTCCCACCCACCAGCCTGCCTCTATGAGGGACTATTTTTTCCTTACAAGTTTTTGTACTGTGTGTTGTTTGTGGTAGTTCCTGTGTGGATGGTCACCAGTCAGCCTCATTGACCCTAGGGTGAGAATTCCCTGGCATGTTTAGGACCATCTCACCTTCCCCCACCATCACCTCCTGCTGGCGACATGGAACAAGGGAGGGAATGGGGGCTGGGTGGAAAGCACCAGGCTGATTGGTGCTCAGTGCCTATTTGTTCAAGTTCCACAGTGTTCATTCAAGAGAAATCCTGAAGGGTTGGGGGCAGCAATTACACCTACTTGTGGTTGGACATTACCATATACAATGAACAGATCTAAAGCCCTTCCTTCCAGGGAAATTCTTACTTAAGGATAAAATCTCATCTAAGTACTCGGCATTCTAGATTTCTGCTAGGAGATTTACCCAAAGGTGTAATTTTTATCTGAGGATATTATTGCTTTCTCCTTTTCTTAGCCAGTATCCATTTAAACAATCATATTAAACTTACTTCTTAATAATATTTTTAGTCATTTTGTATGAACACACTAAGCTAAAAAGGTGTTTATTTCCTGGGGAATTCTGGCTCTATCTCCCAGACTACAGTCCTCAGGCCAAGTTAGTCTTTCCTAACCCCTTCAAAGTTTTTATTTAGTTACTTCTTTTTGGGTCTTGACAGAGTCTGTTCCATGATCTTGCTCTTAGCTTATAATTTTTATGGCACTTAGCCTATCCCTTTCCGATGCCAGGGTAGTTTATGACTTCCCCTGGTTCATTCAATCCCTCGCCTGGACCCTTCGTTTTGGGTGTTAGGATGTAAGGGCAACTAAAGTTTAAGAGAAAAGAAAAGAGAAAAGGCCCTCCCGTTGATCGTCGATTTGCTCGAGCGGGCCCAATAACGTCTCCATTGGAGACTTTGTTGTTACTGTGTCTGGCATATCGAATACTCTCGGTAGCTTGCCGGGCTCTCCGAGAGGGGCGGAGGAATCGAACTCGGGTAGGCCATAGTTGGCCGCTTGTAAGGCGAACGCCCTACCCGCTGTGCTATCGCTCCAGCCCCACTAAAGTTTAAGTCAAGTAAATATGACAGATGCCCAGAAATAAATATTATTTGGAGCCAATTAACTCTAATGTTACAAAAACATAGCATGAACTGTCTTCCTGTGTCTACACAAAAAGGACATTGCTCTAAAGTAAACTATGCAAAGGACATAAAGAAAGAAAAAAGCAATATTTTATTTGAATATACAAAATTCAGAGCCCTCAGAAGAATTTGACTTTACAAGTCATAATTGGGGATGAAAGTGATTAATAGATAGATAGAGTAAGAAGATCACAAAAGATAGGTTAAAGATAAACACAAAGGAGTGGACGTACCAGATAGAATTGTGTGTGCCTCAGGAGCATTGTGGAAGGAGTTTCTCAATAAACTTACACTCCCTGAGGGGGAGAAAGGACAAGCCAATGTTAAATCTTAAATGTTTAGAACAATAATCCAACAGTTGCTGATAAAAGTTCATATATAACACTTTACCACATTTCAAGCATCACCTTCTCATCCAGGTTGGATGCTTCCCTCCACCATGGTCATTGATCACTTTTCATCCTATTCACTAGCACCCCTATGGATGTCATGTTCTGACTGAATATTATTTTTATTTTTTTTTGCATTTTCTTTGGGAATTCATTATTCCATAATTATATTTCTTTGGAAAAGCAAAACAATGAAGAACATTTAAAAAAATGATAAAGTTTAACAGGGGTTTGGGGGGAAGGATGGATGTAAAGGTGCAGAATAGGGGACTTTTGCAGCAGCAGATATTCGGGTGTTAGACTAGAATGTTGGTCTCATGCCATTATACTTTTGTTCAAGTCTGTACAATATATCAAGGACATCTCAGTGGCTTCCATATAAATTTTATGTGAACTTATATCTACTCTAAATATTATTTCTGTTAAACACATATTTTTAACAAGCTGGATATCTATTTTTTCAATAATTGACTTTACTCATGTTGGGTCACTACATATATAATTTACATATATATATTTGACAAATTTAATGATTTGGAAGGTAATTAAGCACCTTCAACTAAATCCTTTAATGATCCCTTTATGAAAATCAATTTTCCACTTTCATACTTTCATAGGGAAACATACACACAGACATGTAGTGATATTGTAAAAAAAAAAAAACAGTTTTTTTTTTTTAACCTCTGTGCAATTTCTTCATTTTCTGGTTCTTGGTTAAATTCAGTTATACAAGTACCCAGTGCTATTTCTGCAAAACATTTAATTTAGAACTTTTTAGAAATGACTTTGTTTAGTTAATGTTGCTAGACAAAGATGCTGGGATAGTGCACACCAAATATTGTTATTTCCAGATAATTGTGGATATGCTTCTACACAGGGTTCAAACTCTGCTACCATCAGTGTTCAGAATTTAATGAAGATAAAATAATTCAACAGAATTCATCCTGTGTCATTTCTAAAAGAATACAGTTGTCATGAGTCACCATTTCAGTCAATACCAATTAAGGATCAAATTACCACCTTCTAAATGGCATGCTAGCATTCCATAGGAAGTAACAATAGGCTGTGTAAATGTGGAGTCAATTTGACTTCTACTTCTTTTGAAGTAAATCAGTCACGTTGTAAAAATGATTTGCATATAAATCAGAATACTTTTAGTTCCTTCCCTAGATCATAGATGGCTAAAGACTACAAATGTGTTTTTACTCCAAAATTTGGGAACTGGTAGGACAATTTCACTCTGATTTTTAGTGGAAAGATGCAACATAAATTAATGAGATTAGCCATCTGCAGAAGTGACCCATTGAAACAGATGGTTCCTGAATGTGAGAATGATTGCACCAGGGTACTTCTCAAATCTCATTAAATAGAGTTAACTAATGCTAACGGAAGATAAACTGTGACCTAATTAATTATAACTTCTATGTCATCTCAACAAAAGATTAAGACATACCTGAAGTCTGAGTTTTTGTTTTTTAATGACAGGGAGGACCTAAGGTCTAGAATATGAACTAGCATTTGTTCTTGAGCATTTTTTGATCATTTCTTGAGCACCTGTTTAGGAATCACGCATTATCCAATATATTGGCTTTTAGAGAACAGGAACACAAAAATAAAGAAAAATATTTGTATTTTCTTGACACATATTTTATTTTGGTCTAGAAACTTGGATTCAAATATTAGTTTTTATTAGGGCTTTTAAATCTTCAAAATTTCTTCTGTTATTTTTTTAATAAATTTGCAACTATTAACCAATATATGTTTTGCATATATGCTATTTGCATGTTTTTAATTTCAGTATATTTAATTCAATATTATTTTATTAAGAAAATACTAGTTTTCTAAAACCAAAGAATCAATAAATATTTGACTTATTTGATATCTTCTAAGTATACAGTAAAGGTAAAGGTAAAGGCCCTCCCGTTGATCGTCGATTTGCTCGAGCGGGCCCAGTAACGTCTCCATCGGAGACTTTGTTGTTACTGTGTCTGGCATATCGAATACTCTCGGTAGCTTGCCGGGCTCTCCGAGAGGGGCGGAGGAATCGAACTCGGGTCGGCCATGTTGGCCGCTTGTAAGGCGAACGCCCTACCCGCTGTGCTACAGTATTAGATCATATAAAATCAATTTAGAAATAGGTACAGGAGCCAGAGAAATGGTGTAACAGGTAAGGTGCTTGCTTTGCATCTGCCAAACCTGGTTCAGTTCCCAGCACCACAGATAGTTCCTTGAATACCACCCAGAGTGTTCTCTGAGCTCAGAGCCAGGAGTAAGCCCTGAAAACAGAACACGCAAACAACAACAAAAACAACAGATTATAGTACTAAATAAAAGAGTATATTTTAAAAAGTGATAATTATTTAGTGTTTAAAATTGGAGAGAAATTTTCTCAAAGCAGATAATATGTCCAGAATCTGATAGGGTTAGAAGAGTTTTAGAAAGGAGGAGTGACGTTTTCCAGTTTGTATATGTAGCTAATTCATAAAAACAGGAGAAGGTGAAACTGGACAAATTTCTGGAACGTAGTAAAAATGAAAGTAATAGCAGACAATGGTGAAAACACAATGGCAATAAGGTCACTCTATACTGCATGAGAAGACAAATATGTAAAATTTAATCCTGTATAATGCAGGAGACCACTGAAATATCGAGTTTTATATAAATGGAATTCATGGTTAAACCCTTTAAAATATCTGCACAGTTAAAAAATTGCTTTCTGACTTTAAATTTATCCATTGTTATTTATATGAATGTACTAGCACATGAACATCCCTAGATAGTCTGATAAAAATCAATACCCTGAGCAGGAAATACTGAGAACCAGACTTTGGTCCCATGATATAAATATCTCATAAAGTTGTAAGATAAAGAATATTGTTGAAATTTTATGTGTGCCCCATTTTCTCTAGACTATGATAAAGTCAACATTTTAGAGCTAAATTAAAACTAAATTTTACCACACTATAATTCATTTAGTAAAATAATTGGTCTTCATTAAAAGTAAAACACATCTTTTCCTCAAAGCTACTAATAGTAGATAATTACATTGTGGTACATGTATTCTCCTTAGAATTTAAATTTCAATGTATTTTGATATTGGAACGTTATTTTAGTTATCTTCTTCTAATGAAAATCTCATTTATAACAGTAAGTTAAAATGTATTTTAATTTGTGCTTTAAGTTAAAGATTATAGTTTTAAAGTATTTCTCCATTTAATTTTTTTAATAAGTAACTTTTTAACATCACTGACATAAGCAAGTTGTAACATAACTGTTTTTAATTAATAATGAAACCCTATGGAATAAAACAAACTTTCCAATTTTATATGCCAGAACTTATTTTGTGAAGGCTGTTAAAACATTGAAGAAAATAATTATAAGAGAGATATTTTTAAGCTATATGATTACTTGATTTAATTCCTAAAATATTCTTCATATCATTATAACTTTTAATATAAAAAACTGATAAAATTGTTTCACATGTATATCTTTCTTGGCTATACTTTATATCATTCAAAAGATGTATGGAGTAATATCTTTTTAATTCACAAAGAAAATTTCTTTGGCCCTTTGCTCTTTTCTTCAAATTAATCTGCTGATACTCTGTTCTCCCAGTGTAAACCCAAAACTAAAAGATACACACACACACACACACACACACACACACACACACACATACACACACACATACACACAGGAAAACATAGACAAGACTGTAAGATTTTGACTTAGAGGCGTTTTCAATGATATAACCCAACTGGCAATAAAAATACACCACACTAACTAGGAGAAAATATTTTACTTCACATATCAGAAAAGTGGTCAAAATGCAATGTATATTGAATCACTCAAAAGCTCAACAAAAAAGCAAAAAAACACCCCATCATAAACAAGGAGGAGAGGTAAAAAAAACAATTGCTTAAAGATTATTAAGATAGTCAACAGGTTTATGAAAAAATCTCCATCATTAGTGATTATCATCAAAATGTGAATTGAAGTGTCAATGAGGAACTGTCTCACATTGGAGTAAATGGTAGATTTGATAGGATCAAAATTAAAAATGAGTTGTAGTTAGTTATACATAGTTAGCTGTGTATTCTGGGTAAGTCCTGATTTGTGATTTTCATTCAATAAATCACAGTAACATCCCACAAGAATAATCAATAAATAACATTTCTGGATAGTACAGTGCATGATAAAAAATAAATACTGATAAAATCCTAATATTAGGTAACTGTTAGACAACTCTCTCTAGACAAATGCATCCATATTGTATTAACAGACATGTTTTATATTGAGTATATAACCATGGTGCTGTGAATATTATTATAATATCTTCAATTTTATAGAAGACAAAATTATCCACTGCTATAAAATAAATATGTTTCCTTAATGTTCATATGTTGAAGCCTAATCCCAAGTGTGATAATATTTGGTGAAGGACTTGAGGGATGCCTTTAGGATACATGGGTTGATATTTTTTTGAATGTATATTTCCCTCATCATTCAAGGCTTTCAAGTACCCTCTTGGCCCATATTTATTTGAGAGCAAAACAAACAAACACTGTCCTCCCGTTGTTCATCGATCTGCTCAAGCGGGCCCAGTAACATCTCCATTTTGAGACTTGTTGTTACTGTGTTTGGCATATTGAATATGTCACGGATAGCTTGCCAGGCTCTGCCATGCGGGCGAGATACTCTCAGTAGCTTGCTGGGCTCTCCGAGAGAGGCAGAGGAATCGAACCTGGCTCAGCCGGGCTGGCTGCGTGCAAGGCAAATGCCCTACCGCTGTGCTATCTCTCCAGCCCCTACGGCCATACCACCCTGAACACGCCCGATCTCATCTGATCTCGGAAGCTAAGCAGGTCGGGTCTGGTTAGTACTTGGATTTGAGAGCATAACAAGAATATAGCTACCAGTAAAAGAGAATCTTAATTCTCACTAGATTGTAGAATCACTAGTACCCTTATCTAGGATTTTCTATGCCCAGAACAGTGAGAAATAAATTGCTGCAATTTATATTGCCAAACTTATGATAAATTTCTTGAGCATTTTAGATGGTCTTAGATAATTGGTCACGATGCATTTAAAAATGAAGGGTTCAGACTCAATGCCTGGACAAGATCAATAAGACCTCCTACCGGACACTAATAAAAGCATTCGTGCATATTGATTTAAGAAAAAACTGTGAGTATTTTAATATTCATTATTCTAAATCCTCATTAAGAAATGACTATAATTTACAAGGTCCCTTGTTTTATAAGATACTTCTTAATCAGTCCACTAATTAAAAATTAGGATTTCTATTAGACAATAGGGGGAAAGAATTTCTCAAGAAAAGAAGACCAGTGTTAAAAGAATATGATAAGTTACAAGGACCAGTAATCTTCAGTGAAAATCAACCCCCATTCATCATTGATGATGCTCATAGATGACTATGTCCTTTCATCTGATTTTTCACTGAACTGCAAAGCACCTGATTTATGCCAGCTTAACTTTCCCAACTCTAGTTTCAGTGTATTGTTGGTAAGCTAGGGTATATGAATGAGAGACACTAATGGGAAATTGGAGGCTGGTGGCAGACTTAGGACATCACTCTCACACAAGGAGTCGCAGAAAGCTTTCTAGCCAAGGCTGCATTTTGTCCCGTGGATCTACAGAGAACAAATCCATGGTGCTCTATTTCCACAATGCCTCCAGTGTGTGTCTCTGTTTTAAAGGCATAACAGGCACTATCTAAAGAAATTAACCTGCTATACCATTTTTCAAGTAATCACAATGTGTTTCAAGCACCACTTCTGTACTGTGTGAATAACCAATTACTTGGATAATTCCTCTCTTCTATAAATACTAAATATACTTCCTTTGGGGGTTGGATCATTATTGGTGTATCACTTTATATAAAAGGCTATTCTATAATTAGCATGGGATATTGCCAATGTTTTTTAGCAAAATTTGGCCAAACAAAATTAGGATTAGCTATACTCAGTGCTTACTCCTGGCACTATCCTCATATATAAAAATTGGTGGGTGTCAGGGCACCATATGTAGTGCCAGGGTTGAACACAGGTCAGCTTCGTGCAAGGTCACTGTACTATCTCCCTGGATCCAGGACAAGTTTATTAAAAATGTCAATGGTATTCAGAATAATAGAGTTTACATAGACTCATGGTAAATCCTAAAAAATGTCTACAAAAATCTTAAGCTACTGACACCTTATTTTGAATGCAGTTTTATTTTTAATTGATAAATATAAGACAGATGACATTTTTTTCCTGAACCTCTTAGAGGCAAGATAAGCCTTGTATACTCTAACTGTAGACATAGAAAAAATATCTCATGTGTTTATTGATTTATAATTAAAAAATCTCCTCAGAACCAGATTATTTATAGAAAGGATGTTAGAAAAATGAACCTTTGATTCTGTCAAGAAAGTCACATTATCAGTAATTTTCAGATACCTGAAGTGATTCAAATTTAATGTTGAATAGACATTCTTTAACCCATGCCAATGATTATTTAGAATGACTTTACTCATTGAATTAAACAAATGAAAGAGAATTGCAGAAATGCATCATTAAACTATTTAATCTTAAAGCTGTGAGACCCTGGGGTACTATAAGCAGGATCCCAGAGTGCTATGAAAATACTTTAAGTTTGAGAGGATCTGCCTCACCAGCACCACTTGACCCTGAATCAAAACAAAACAAACAAGAAAACAAAACCCTGTGGAGGTACAGAACATTTTATGTTGGAGCAGCATAACCATAAATGCTATATTTTGTAAGACACTCTAAAGTATAAAGTGCATCCAAAGCTGGAGTAGCATTCTTACTATTATCTCAAAAAAAAAAAAAAGAGCGGAAGAGAAAAATTAAAAATGATAAATCAATTTGCTAGTTATTTTGTCATGCTCACAGGAGAATTTTTTGTTTCAAGAGGAAATGTTAATTTTTTTACATTAATAAGAAATGTTTAAGTGTTTTCCTAGTGGTTTAAAAAACTACACTGACATGATTCCTTTAAAATTTTGCCATTTTTTAACTAAATTTCTGTTTTTATTAATATATACATATATAATATAAATCTCTATTAAACTATTTCCAATTTGCTCTTAGGCATGGAAATGGAAGAAAAATCCACAGTTTATATATACTTTTCAAATATTTTTGTCATGGAAATTGATGAAAAATAATCCCCCTTCTCAACCCTACCCTCCCTCCTTCATGCCCCCACAAAAGAAAAGACATGTGAACTGTAGGATAACATTAGGTTTGTTCTTCCTCCTTGGCCCCAGGGAGCTTGAGTTTGTTGATTAATCCCATCTTTGTGTTTATCTATAACCTCTCTCTTTGTGTTTTGCTTCCAGATCAGACTCTGTTGACTTGTAAGTATTGTTTTTCCCTTCTCCTTAATGTCCTTTCCATGGTTAGTTACTTCAGAGCTGCTGCCTTTTGTATGGATACAGTAAGAGATACATACTAGGCTTATAGGGAGGCTTTCCTGGGGACATCTCACTACAGACCTCAGACTACAGAACTCAGGCCAGGTTAATCTTTCCTAAACCTAGCAGGGTCCGAATCTAGTTATTACTTTTTGGATAATGACTGCGTCAGTTTGGGGTCGGGGGTGGGGAGGGATCGAGGGGAGAAATCTTTCCTATTCTTCCTTATGGTACTGGCAATCCTTATTTTACCAAAATTAAGTGATGTTCTCTTCAAAAATGAAGTATTTGTGGGTCAGAATGATATTACAGTGATAGGGACTTTGCTTTTATGCATGTTCAATCCCCACCATGCCACATGGTTCCCTGAGCCTTCCAGGAGCAATCACTGATTAAGGTAGGATTGAACTCTGAGCAATACTGAATGTAGTCCTGCAAATTTAAAAAATAATTAGTAAAGTAACTTTATCTTTCTCCCCTTCCCACTCCCTCTCCCATAGGGAGTAAGTCCGGAGACTTCGGGGGATCATACTGCAGTGTGCGGGGCTTGACTGGCCAGGACCCTGACACAAACCTAATATTATCTTAATGCTATCCAGTGAACTTCCTCTGTAGTTTGACGTGGACATTTCACAACACTTCTCCCTTCATAGGTTATACTGAAAATTATATGTATGATAAGAATGTATGTCTGCTGAAAAAAAAGAAACTTACCATATGGCAATTGAGAAAAACCCAAGATACCTAAAATATTGATCAATAAGTAAATGCTATTGAAATGTTTGTGACATATTAAAAGGCAAGGTCCATATATGGAGAAAAAACTCAAATCAAGGTTTGGTTCAAACTTCCTGATTGTCTTAAATTATTAATGGAAAACCTACACTATCAGATATTTGAAAAGTTATATTTCAAATAATAAAAAATATTAAGATGGAAATGACATCTATAATATTTAATAGTGAAATGCCATTTTTTGAGTAATAACAAAGAAAACAAAATGGAAAAACTAGTCCATAAAGGGAGAATTTCTCAGAGAACAATGTGACGTCAAATGATCAATGTGAGAAGAGAAAATATAAATGAAGGGATTGTATTTCCTACATGAGAATAATATTTTATGCATATTTTATTTTAATTTTTATTGTAGTATAGGCACCATTATTATAACTTGAGATTTGACCAAGTCATATCTCTGGAGCCAGAGAGATAATGTAGGGGTTAAGGTGCTAGCTTTGTATGCAGTAGACCCCGATGCAGTCTATGTCACCACACGGTATCCTGACCACTGCTGGGATGGAGAAGTCCCTGAGAATTAGTTTCCAAGCTCCATGGTGTGTAGCCCCAAACCCTGCACATGTTCCTATAGCAAAACTCAGTTATTCCACTTTCACCACCACCAAAGTACTAAAGATCTTCCACCATGTCCTTGTAATCACTCCTTTCAAATTGATTAGGATCATCAGAAGGTGAAGAAATAAGAGAGACTTACACCTGCACATAGTCACAAGAAGTACCAGTAACAACAACAACAACAACAACAACAAAAGACTATAAAAGCTACTAGGTAAACAGCAACAAAAAAGATTTAAACTGGTATCAATTTTCACTTCCAAAACAGACTCAATTGACTGCTTAACAAAAATCATGAACATAGCTTGAAATAGCTTTCAGTAACATTTGAATCAATCCAACAGTTTCTAAACAATCACTGTAAACAATTGTACAACTAACTACCTCTTTATGGCACTTTTCCTGTATTTATTACAAACCTGCCTCAGAAGCAATCTGGTCCCCAATCAAAATGCTGTCTCTTATCTATCACATATCTATCCCTCTGGTGTTGGTTTCATGGGGTGAAACTCAACAGATCCCTGGTTCCCCTAAGGAACTCCAGCTCATTTTCACAAATTGACCTTCCCAATACCAAATAATTTCTGAGAGCACACAGGCTCTACATCGAGCGAATGGGAAAGTTTTATTTATTTTTGCTTCAAATGGCTAAACTCATTTTAATCCATCAGATGGGGATATGACAAAATTTTGGTTGTGAAATAGTTTATTATTGTTCTTGCTGTTTTGATTTTAGTGTACTACCTCAGTTATTGAAGTAATATATAATTTCTGCTTTTTTTTTAACTGTCAATTTTTTTAGTCATCCGAAGTTTGCTCAACATAGAGTATATTCTGAATCATCTGCAGCTACAATTCAAAGTAACTTTATGTCCAGATCAGCATGGCTTATTTTAGTATACATAAGTTGAATGATGATGATCTCAGAAGTGACACTAATGGAAATGCTCAAAATATAGGATCCCTTACCTGGTGCCAAGAGAAGATGTATGGCTATATTGAAAATTAGCTATGCATGTTGCATGAAGCCAGAAAGTCTGAAGAGACTATTCATTTTAAGATGATTACTTAAAAAATGTGGCATGCCCTTAAGATGCAAACAGCCCTGATCAGAAGGGAAAAAGCTGACCTAACAATTCTTGTGGGCCATTTTAGGGATTACCTATAATAGCCATCCCTTCTTTCTGTACAAATAAGGAAGTGGAGATCCCCCCCAGAACTGTTTCTGAATGGAAGTAAAGCCTAAAATCAATGTTTACCCATGTTTTTAATAGCACTTTGCTTTCAACATTGATTGAGTCTATTGAAAACACCCACTGGCCGTTTTAAGCATCGAGCTAAATTGCAGTTACTGATGGTGTTACTGAAACCTACAACTAGCTGGCACCCTTGGTTTTCCAGAGTGCCAGTGACCCGAACTCTCATCAGTTGCTTAAACCCTTGGCAAGCGGCCACAGAATTTCTGAAATGAGTTACTTTTCTGGTCTGTTTTCATCAAATTAAAAAAAAAGAGCTTTATAGAAAGTAATTACAAAGTCTTTACATTAATTCTAGTAATTAAATGTGACTACACCTATTATTATTAGCTTCTGTTCTTTTCTGCATTACTAGAGGCAAAGGGAGCTTGACATGAGAGTTTATGCCTAGCTGGGCATGAACTACTTAAATAAAATAAATGGACATATTACAAATGTACTCTATTTGAACTACTTGAAAAAATTTAAATCGTTGTTTTCAGTGGAAGGTGTTCATTTTAAAGTGAAAATAAAATAGTGTGACAAGGTCAAAGAACAATAATATGATCATACCTCATATCTCTTCTCAAGTATTAGCTTAAAGAGATAATTAACATTGAAATTGGGTGTTCATACATGAGAAGAAAATCTGATTCTTTATTGTAAATTGCTTCACCTTAATTTGTGGACATAAATTCTGAAGAAATATGTAAGGTATCTTCCTATTGCTTTCTACTAGTGATATTTTGACTAAGACCCATCCGTGTACTGAGAAAATTTTCCAGCTAGGAATCACTACAAAGATCTCTGTGCAACATATTTTTATGATTGTTTTATATTAAATAAATAGCTAAAAAGATATTGTTTCTATACCATCTAGAAGATCATTGGGGGTGAAACATAAGAATATTATTTGAGACATTTCCTTGTAGACTGGAGCAATAGCACAGCAAGTAGGACGTTTGCCTTGCATGCAGCCAGTCAGCCTACACGGGTTAGATTTCTCTGGCCCTCTCGGAGAGCCTGGCAAGCTACCGAGAGTATCTCACCAGCACAGCAAAGTCTGGCAAGCTCCCCATGAAGTATTAGATATGCCAAACACAGTAACAAGTCTCACAATGGAGACATTACTAGACCCACTCTAGCAAATCTATGAACAACAGGAGGACAGGGCTAGAGGACAGTGTTACTACATTTCCTTGTATTTTCAAGATATTTAATGCTACTTTGTCACAATATTCTCATCGGAAAACAGTAAATTTAATAATTTCTAAGGGTATTTTATTGCAATGAGTAATTATTCCTCCTAAGTACTGTTATTCTTAAATCTTTATTCACACTCCTAGTCTTTATATTCTATTCCAGAGACGTTTACTAACTTTCATATAGAAAGTTTAAGTATGTATCATTGATTATGGCAATTATACTAAATCATTCTTTGGTCACATCAATTACTTCAGAGAGAGAACAATTTGGAATTCAAGTACAGTTAATATCCTCAGTATAGAGTAATATATGGAACAATGAATAATATTCATTTTTTATAAAATGTATACCAATCTGACTATGAAATGTTCAGAGAAGACAGTCTTTAGAAGCTTCAAAGAGTGAAGAGGATTAAACTAAACTGGGTCCCACCGTTTTTATGGAATTTTAAAAATGAACACTTAAGGGCTAAAGGGATAGTACAGCAGGTAAGACACTTTGAATGCAGCTGATCCACGTTCAATCCCTGACATGGCATTGGTCCTTTGAACCAGCCAGGAGTGATCCCTGAGCACAAAGCTAGATGTACTCCCTGTAAGCCAGCAGCACAGCTGGGGATGGCATTCCCTCAAACAAACAAACAAACAAAAATAGACGAACTTTTGGAGTTGAAGCAACACTGCTGCAGGTAGGGTGCTTGCCCTGCATGTGATCCATCCAAGTTTGATCCCCAGCAGTACCAAAAACCCTGAGTATTGCCAGAAGTGATCCCTGATTGCAAAGTCAGGAGGAAGGGCTTAGCATCACTAGGTGTGGTAAGAATAAAATCAAAGTGAACTCTTAAATTACTAATGTTCTCTTATAATGAATAGTCTTGATTGCTGTATTGAAAAAAATAATAAGCAAGTGTATTTGGTAAGCAATGCTTCTTAGAATATCATAGTAACAAACTCAACTTCCTCCACAGGTAAAGTTTACACTCTATATCTATCTATCTATCTATCTATCTATCTATCTATCTATCTATCTATCTATCTATCATATATGTAGTTAGATATAAATGTAATACAATATAATACATATATGTTAGTAAAACTGATAACTACACAAAACACTAGTAATGTACAGATAATTTATATTAAACCTAGGTTTAGTCATTTTCCACACTCAAAAAATGAAATTTCAAAATTTGTGGTTGTAATTAATCTCTTAAGGTTTAAAATTGGGAGTATCTACTTAAAATATTTCTACTCTCCACATTTCCATTAATATGAATAATCTTTGTGAATAGATTAATGAATCTAAGAAATATATTTTGATTAATAAAATTAATACCCTTTTAATATAATATGTTAGCAATCGGTTCTTAGTAAAAGTAATAATATACAAAATATGGCTAAAATAATAAAAATGTATTGCTCATATTTTCTTAGAGTATAAAATTCTCCCTAACCTTTATAATTAATTATGATCTATCTAGTAACTGGAATAAAAAATTTGAATTTCTGTTATAAAATTTAAAAAAATCTGAACTATGTCTGTAAGATATGGAACATTTCTTTGAGGAGTTAAAGCATTAAAATCTCAACAACTTTGGATGTAATTGAACCTACAAAATATGTGTAAGTTTATAGGATGCCTTTTTTCCCCTTAGTATTTACTTTGTAAATTCCGTAGGAATATAACAAAAAGAAAACAAAAGTCTATATACATGTTTGGGTTACTCTGAAAGGTTCTATTATTTTAAACCTGTAAGAATTCAGATATGTTCATTTTCATCTACCTCAAAATTTTGCCATCATCCAACAAATACTACTGCAGCATCATGCAAGGTTAAAATATTTAAAGCATTTTTCTAAAGACAGTTATTAAGGTAATGTCTACAAGAAACAAAATTATGGGGGCTTGGAGGAATAGTACAGTGGGAAGGGTGCTTGCCTAGCATATGGCCAGTTTGAGTTTAATCCCCAGCACCCCATATGGTCTTCTAAGTCCCAGCAGGAGTGATAGAAGTGATCCCTCAGTCAGGGCCAGGAGTACACTCTGAGCATGCTGTGTAGGTCACACAGACAGACACAAACACACACAAACACATACACACACGTACACACAGGCAAATCAAGAGAAAAAATTATGCTATACACGTTTGAAAATACAAAACTATAATTTATAGAGATATATCCTATCTTTGTAGACTAGGTAAAAAAACAAGAATTGAAAACTATCATATTCTAATTTTGACATAAAGGTAAATGATAACTGAAAGTAAATAAATCTTGAATTGTGTATATCTTTTTATCTAAATTATTAATTAAACTGATTTTTATTTTATTTTATTTTTTATTATTGAATCTCTGCCGTGCAGACGAGATACTCTAGGTAGCTTGCCGGGCTCTCTAAGAGGGGTGGGGGAATCGAACTCAGGTCGGTCATGTTGGCTGCGTGCAAGGCAAACGCCCTACCCTCTGTGCTATTGCTCCAGCAGAGCACAGTGGGTAAGGCATTTGCCTTGAACACGGCTGACCAGGTTGGCCCAAGTTCGATTCCTCTGCTCCTCTCAGAGAGCCCGGCAAGCTACCGAGAGTATCTTGCCCTCACGGAAGAGCCTGGCAAGCTACCCGTGACATATTCGATATTCCAAACACAGTAACAACAAAGTTTCCAATGGAGATATTACTGGGCCCGCTCGAGAAAATTGATGAACAATGGGAGGACCGTGGACCATGGATTATTGAATCACCCTGTCAATGTGAGATACAGTTATACACTTTCATGTTTGTTTCAGTCATACAATGTTCCAACCCCCATCCCTACACCAGTGTACATTTCCCACCACCAACACCAATATTCCCCGTATTCCCCCCTGTCGTATCTTCCATATCCCTGTCCCAGCATGCCTCTATGGCAGACACTTTTCTTCTCTCTCTCTGTCTCTCTGTCTCTCTCTGTATCTCTCTGTCTCTCTGTTCTGTGTCTCTATCTCTGTCTCTCACTCTTGCTTTCTTTGGGCATTAATGTTTGCAATGGTCATTTGCCAAATTTGAGCACACATCTCCCATTCAGAGAGATCCTTTCCAACCATCATTGTTATGATGGTTCCTTCTTTGTCCCAACTGCCGTCTTCCCCAGCCCTTGAGGCAGGAATCCACCCATGGACCATTTGTCCTGACCCTTGTTTCTACTGTCCTCCAGTGTTTTCTCTTACTATGTTTTGTTTCTGTATGACCCAGCCATACCACTTCCGGGAATATACCCCCGGGCTGCAAAAATGCACAGTAAAAATGGAAACTGTACTTGTATGCTCATTGCAGCACAAAATCAAGAATATGGACATGTTCTGAGTGCCCAAAAACAGACAGCTGGTTATAAAAACTGTGCTACATCTACACAATGAAATACTATACAACTGTTAGAAAAAAAAAAGAAGTCATGAAATTTGCTTATAAATGGTTGAAAACGGAGAGTACTATACTAAGTGAAATAAATCAGATGAAGTAGCCAACAAATCATAGACGGAAATATATATATATATATATGTAAGCATATATACATATTTTCAGATATAGCACTGTATCACTGTCCTCCTGTTGTTTATTGATTTGCTTGAGCAGGCCCAGTAATGCCTCCATTGTGAGACTTGTTACTGTGTTTGGCATATCAAATATGTCATGGGTAGCTTGCCAGGCTTTGCCGTGTGGGCAAGATACTCTCGGTAGCTTGCTGGGCTCTCTGAGAGGAGTGGAGGAATTGAACCTGGGCCAACCTGGTCGACCATGTGCAAGGCAAATGCCTTACCCACTGTGCTATAATTACTTTATCCATATCTATATCTATCTATCTATCTATCTATCTATCTATCTATCTATCTATCTATCAAAGCTCACATCACCCAAACTTAAACAACATGTTAGTAATAGCCTATAGAATGTCTTAATGACTCCTGCCAAAATAGAACAATCTTCACACTATTTCCTATATGAACGCTTTTTTGGAAACATATTCAGCAGTTCTTCATAGCATTGTCGTACTGTCATTCCATTGTTAATCGATTTGCTTGAGCGGGCACCAGTAATGACTCATGACTCCATTGTGAGACTTGTTGTTACTATTTTTAGCATATTGCATTCACTGCAGGTAGCTTGCCAGGCTTTTCTGTGTGGGTGGGATACTCTCGGTAGCTTGTCAGGTTCTGTGAGAGGAGCGGGGGAATCGAACCCGGGTCAGCCTTATGCAATGCGAAGCCCCTACCTGCTGTACTATCACTCCAGCAGTTCTTCATAACAGACAATACAAAATACAAAATATATTCTTTCGGTTGTGTTTTGGGACAGGGATTGGGTCTTGGTATGGAAACATTCCGAATTTGGTGGTGGAAAGGTGTAATGGTGGTGGGATTGGTTTTTGAATATTAAAGGCAATCAAATATTGTGAACTAACTTATAAAATAAAAAAATTTAAAAAAAGGACAGACATAGAATGACTGCATTCATTTGTGGGATACAAACAGATTTTTAAATATTATGTTTCTATAAATAATATTTTATTAAAATTAAACTATTAGAATAATTAAATCACCATAGTTATTACTATTATTTTGTTTTAATTTAATTATTTTAAATTTATTTTTCGGTTGTGTTCCAGGAATATATCCTACCCACTGTATTATTGCTCTGGCCCTAAGCAACTATTATTATATCTCCAACCTCAATCTTTTTATTCCTTATTAATTTTTGATCATCTTCTATACTTCAGGCATTTAAAACTATACCCACATGTATTCAACATTTACAAGAAAATAGGTAAATTATTTCAGATGAAAGTAATAGATAATAAATATGCTCATATTAATCTTTAGCATTGCCCTAACAAAGGAATGTGCATAATTAAAACTTTTGTATTATTCATGTTAATTAAAGTTTATTCACCTTATTTTCATATAATAAAGTTTGTTGTAAATCACATTATTTTTTCTTGTGCTAAAATAGTAGTATATGCCCTATAATAAATTCTAAGAATTTGAAGTAGAATTGCTGACTCATATAGAATATACATATCAACATTAACAGTGCCTACCAATTGTCTTTTACTGCTTCTCCAGAAAGCAATAGGACCTGCTTCTATGAGTTGATTTCTCACCAACACTTGATATTCAATTTGCTTAAGAATCTCATGAAGAAGAAAGATTCTTCATATATTAATTATTTTCTAATTCTTTGTAAGATATTTCATGAGATTATCAGTGATTAAAATTTCTTCTCTTTGCTACCCATTCTATAAGAATTCTGGCAGAATGAATGTTTGCACCACTTTATATGAAGAAAGTTGTCTTACCATTCCTGTAATCATTTTAATAAGTGTCTCTAATTCTTCAGAGTAATTTCCACGGAAATTTACTGTTTTTGAATGGTTTATTAAAGCTAGATAGAATTCCCACTCATGATCAATAAACCAAACTGATATCTTTAAAGGTTTTCAGAAAAGTTGGTTGGAAAATTTGAGGAAATATTTCAGTTATGCTTCCTTCTAAACACATTTTGTCTAACCAAATAATACATCTAGGGCTGAAGATATGTAACAGGCCAACATGTGTGCCTTCCATGTGCCTGGAGCAGATTCAATCTCCTGAACTATCTACGATTCCTGGAGTTCTGCTAGAAATAATCCCTGAACACAGATCCAGTAGCAAGCCCTGAGCACAACTGGATGTAGTCTAAAAACAAAGAAACAGAAATGACATACCTACTTGAAAATCTTTCAGTCCTGAACTTATATAAAAGCTAAGCAAATTGCACCAAGTAGATTTCGTAATGGACTTGGAAAATAGTTTTATATTACTTGATTATTCTCTTAATTCAGTAGAAAGTTATAATAGTGCCAACTAAATCAGTATTCGCACATATTAACTTACATATTCTAAACTTAAATTATCAAAAAAAATAATGCTTTTCTTTTTTTTCTGCTAGCACGCATCTATCAATAGCAAAAAAATAAATGATGTTAGCTGAGGACTAGTGATTGTACATTACTGAGAAGTTTTGCTTTCTAAAAATGATATTTCAGATCCTGGAGTAGTGATTCATGAATTCTAGAGACTGGTACTATTGGACAATAATTTATTAGAGGATAAATAATGTATAATCCCATTAAATATTTGGTCATAAAGGAATGGCTAAATAAAAATATTTATCAGAACAAGACCAATTTTATATTATTTGTACATTGCTCTTGTCATAAACGTAGTATTAATGTAGGGTTATTACTTCCTATGCACTGTAGCACTGTCCTCCCATTGTTCATGGATTTGCTCGAATGGACCCAGTAACATTGTGAGACTTGTTACTTGTTTGGCATATCAAATATGTTATGGGTAGCTTCCTAGGCTTTGCTGTGATATTAGTCTTTTATAAATGAATATATATATTAATAAAAGATAATATAACATATATTATCTCTCTATATATTATCTGGAGCAATAGCACAGCTGGTAGGGCGTTTGCCTTGCATGCAGTCAAAATGGCCGACCTGAGTTCAGTTCCTCCTCCCCTCTCGGAGAGCCCGGCAAGCTACCAAGAGTATCTCGCCCGCACGGCAAAGCCTGGCAAGCTACCCGTGACGTATTCGATATGCCAAACACAGTAACAAGTCTCATACTGTTACAGGGCCTGCTCGAACAAAATCCATGAACAATGGGAGGACAGTGACTTCCTATGTAAGTATTTTTAAAAATCTTATACATTTTCCTACTGTGGAGGATTTTTTGTTTTTAATATTTTCAACACTTAAAATGATTTTTATTTACTCTCAATTTTAATCTTTAGTAGCTTAAAATACCTGGGAAAATGGATGCTATAAAAACATATTTATTAAAACTAATTGTGTGATTTATTGTGAATCCAGAATTTAATTATATAAATTTTAAGCTGTTTTATCATGCTGGTATTTAATTATAGCATTGAGGACATCAAATTCCATTTCTCCCTTGTTCATGTACAAGGTCTATTAAACGTGATAAATGAGAAATTGTAACTATTGGTGAACAAATTGATTATTTATTTTATTTTTCTTTTTTCTGAAATAATAGCTATTCATTCAAATAATGTAATTCTAAGTTATTCCTTTTCTCTGATTTTAGAAAGGTGTTAATAATGAATTTAGATAACTTTAGAGGCATAATATATCACACAAAATTAGAAGAAAAATAATTTAAAAGCCGTATTATAATGGTTACAGACTATTTTCTGTGATTATTTATATTATACTTAATTTTATATAAGAACTATAATCTTGGTATGGTTTTTGAAATGCAATAATTTCTCAAACATCTTACTATGTGATATGCTATGAAGACACAAATATGTTTTATGAAAGCCCATTTCTTCCAAACTTAGTGTATGCTAAGTTATAGAAAAGATAAAAGGACCTCAGAAAAGAATATACTGTGTAAGTTTCAACTGAAAAAGGAAAAGAAACAGGGTGTGATGGGCCCACACACGCAGGAACTTGAGCATTCCGTGGCCAAGAGCCACCTTCCCAGACTGGGTGACGGGCAAAGAATTGGGAAAATTGAGTCAAGGAACTAGGCCCCAGGATGGTAGGTTGTCAGTTTATTTTTCTCTCCTCCCTGGTGACCTCTGATCTCTCCTTTTAGTGGTTAATCATAGTTTTTGTTTTGACCATAGTCCCAGTCATCATAGTTTCATCATCCTAGTCCCCTTGTCTTCAACATCTCATCATCAGTAACTAGTCCTCAGCATCCAGTCCTCAGCATCTAGTCTTCAGCATATAATCCTGACTTTATCATTACCAACATCTAGTCCCGTCTTCATCTCCTGTCTCCATCTCCCTCACAGCATCTTCTCAGTCTCTCCTTCCCAGAATCCAGTCTCAGAGTCTCATCCCAGAGTAATTCTGTTCTCTCATCTCCGAGTCTCATTCTTTCCCTCTTACACCTTACAGCATAGTTATATAGAAATCATGGAGGGTGGGGATACAAAGGTGGGGTTGAACATTATTATAACAACAAATAGATGTAAAACCTCTCCTTCAGGAGATTAACTCAAAGACAAAATCTCATCTCAGATTTCAGTACTCCAGATTACTAGGAGATGTTCTCACGGGTGGGATTCCATCCAGGGTGTATTGCTTTCCCCTTTTCTCAGCTAGTAATCTATTTAAACAGTCATAGTAAATTTACTTCTTAAATATTTCTAACAATGTTGTTTTGTATGAACACAGTAAGTAATATATTAAACTTTAAAGTTTGGCTTTTCCTGGGGACATCTCATTATATGCTCCAGACCATAGTCCTCAGGCCAGGTTAGTCTTTCCTAATACCAGCAGTATCCTTATTCAGTTACTATTGTTTGGGTCACAACAGAATTTGTCCATGATCATGCTCCTAACAATAGTTAAGGATTATGGCGCTTGACTGGTCCATTTTGATGACAGAGTAGCTCACAGCTTGCCCTGGGTCCATCCAGTCCTTCATTGGGACCCTGCTCTTGGAATGCTAGGAACTAAGGGCAACTGAGGCTAAGTCAAGTAAATATGGATGCTCAGGAGTAAATATAATTATGGAGTCAATTAACTCCCATGTTACAGAGCATAGCATCAACTGTCTTCTTGTGTCTATGCAAAAAGAACATTCTTAAATAAACCACACAAATGACATAAAGGAAAAAGAAAAGCAATATAGAATTATTAGTGTCTAATGGAATTGGGTGTGCCTCATTTGCACTGTTGTGGGGGTGGATCAATAAACCTTTAGCTCCCTTCGGGAGTATCAAGGACAACCCAGTGTTATTCAACAATACTCTAAGTCAGCAATCTTTATGTTGCAGGAATCCTATGCCAAGTTTTTAGAAAACGGCAAAATTATTCCAACTAATAGACTACACCATAAGTAAGACAAGATAGGGGCTAGAGTGATAGTACAATGGATAAGGCATTTGTCTTGCATGCTACCATCCTAGTTTAAACCACCACCTTACTGTATAAACCCCCAGCACTGTCAGGAATAACTCCTGAGTGTAGTAGATCCAGGAGTAACCCCTGAGCATCACTAGATATGACACAAAAAGCCAAAAAGCCTAGAGAGAGAGAGAGAGAGAGAGAGAGAGAGAGAGAGAGAGAGAGATGAAAAAGACAAGTCAAACAATTAGCTAAAACACAAAGTCAGTGTAACCTATATTGAAGTGTGAAGTTGTTATAGAATCGCAGCATGGGAGATGAATGAATTTCAGAAATAATGCAAAATAAGCCAGAGGGAGAAGGACACATGGCAGGTGATCTCTCATTGACTTATCATGCAGAAATAAGTGTGTAGATAACCTTAAAAAACCAACAAACGTTTGTTCTTTTGTTCTTGAATAACAGAACTCAGATAACCTAGCAATGGATGAAGGGGTGGGAGGAGACAAGAAGCATTCATTTTTCATGGAAGTGATATAGGGAGAGTGGTAGAGGATCTGGGGTACTTTTGTGGTGAGAGTAGGGTGACGTACCTCTGCCATTACCAGGAATTCTAGCCATGTCACATAGACTATAATAGAATTATATATAATTTTAAAATTCTAAATAAATAAGTTTGTTAAGATTTCATAAAAGAGTTAATCTTCCTTTAGGTAATTAGGTGTCCCTGGAGATGTGCAGGTGTAGATATTACGAAGTGTGATTCTCGGCAGAAGTTGGGTGCTAGTAAATTAATTGGGATGCATATGGCTTCATTAGTTCAATTTCTAGAGAAACATTGTACAAAGCAAGACCAACTATGGACAGCCAGGAATTCATTTGAACAATAATCAATCACACAAAAAAGGCTGTGTGTTACATTAAGTGATCATAGCTTCTATGGACATTAGAGAGGAAGAAGCAAATAACACAGAGAAAAATTACTGAAAGGTTAAAAGATGATGTTATTAATTTGATCAATACAAGTAGAACTAGAGTGATTTTTTTATTTGGAGGTGTGCTAGCTATTTCCTTACAGAATGCAGGTAAAGCAATTATAAGTCATAAGTGTGGCATGTTGGACTAGATCAAAATACATTAAATTATCTGAAATGGCGCTGAAATCAATGGGGGAAAACAAAGTTTTTTATTTAATTATTTGTAGTTCCAGGAATCAAACTCAGAGTCTCACATATGTGAGATAGGTATTCTATCATTGAACCATAGCTCTTGTTCCCCGTAACAATTTTTAATTAAAAAATATTTAAGATTAGAAACAAATGATGTATCTTAGATGAAGTCCAGGGCTTTGCCAATGGCCCTCTTTCTGTTTATGTAAAGCATTTAAAATTATTTTCCAGGGGGCTGGAGCAATAGGACAGTGCATAGGGCATTTGCCTTGCACGCGGCCGACCTGGGTTCGATTCCCAGCATCCCATATGGTCCCCCAAGCACCGCCAGGAGTGATTCCTGAGTGCAAATCCAGGAATAACCCCTGAGCATCACCGGGTGCTACCCAAAAAGCAAAAACAAAACAAAAATTATTTTCCAATACTGAGAGTTCACAAAACTCTAACTTTTCACTATTCTAATTTCTGCTATTTATTCTACTTCCTTCAAGTACTGCCACATGAAGCATTGTGTCTACGATACTCTGCTGATGGACTGGGTAGGCTAAAATCTGATATTCCTATTAAATAATGTTAGATGCCATAGGCTTCAAGTTGTTGCTTCTTCTCCAGTATCTATTTCCTCTTAATGTTTTTCCTTAAAATTAGTAATAAAATAAATTTTAGGTTTAACTTCAGATTCAGTCATGAATTATAATGAATAAACAAATCATCTGACTGGGCAAATCTGCAGAAAAATTCGATTCACTGCAACTCATTTCTACTCTCTCTTAATATTAACTAGTAAACCCTTGGTTTTCTTCTCCTTTTTTGATGATTTTAAGTTGTCGTTATGGAAAGTGCTATATTCAGAGTTAAAATTTGGTTTTTGTGGAAGGGTTCCACTTTAAAAAGATATAGAATAATCCCCCAGGGCACCTCGTGTCTCAGTTCCTGAAATCATTACTATAATTCTTTATTTATATGTCATTTTATGCCATTAGACTTTAAAAAGAGCAATCATTTATTTATCATTACAGTGTTTAGTATATGGAATCTTAAATGATATTTTGACAGATAACAATTTGAAAGACTGTGAAATCTTTTGATATTTTTAAGGGAAGGTGATCATCTGTTTCTCAAAAAGAGGAAATAAAAGAAAAGAAATTGTTTTCAGTAAACACACATTTCTATTTTTCTGAATATCATGGTGACCTCCTGTCACCTTCTTCCTTGCTGAATCACCTTCTCTTGTCTATAAATTGTATTTATTAATATCATATAATTTGTGTTGATTTTCTTTTCCTATGAAAGTCTTTTTCATTGTCAGAAATTATTTTTGTAGCATATCCTCTATTAAGAATTTAGAGTCCTTCTCAGTGAAACTTGAATATTCTACATTTTATTGTGTAACAATAAATGTTAGCACTATAACACTGTCCTCCCATTGTTCATCGATTTGCTTGAGCGGGCACCAGTGACGTCTCACAACAAATTATGAGACTTGTTACTGTTTTTGGCATATCGAACACACCGTAGGGAGCTTGCCAGGCTTTGCCATGTGGACGAGATACTCTCGGTAGTTTGCTGGGCTCTCCGAGAGGGGCGGAGAAATCAAACCTGGGTCGGCCATGTCAGCAGTGTGCAAGGCAAATGCCTTACATGCTGTGCTATCGCTCCAGCCCTGTTATATTGTTTAAATTTGAAACAGAAATTTAATTTTCTTCTGTGCTTGTATCTTCTATGGAGTCTACAAATAATCCCCTTCAATATTTTTTGATAAAGGGATCATGTCTGGCAGGGCTCAGGACTTGTTCCGTGCTCTAGCTTATGAATCACTCTTGGAGGCCACCCGAAAACATATGTTGTACAGAGACTGAGCCCAAGTTGGTTGTATCCAAGGCAAGCGTGCCTTATCCTTGGTAATATTTCACAGTTCCTCATGTCCACCCCGACTATTATTAGATAATCTCCACCTAGTATGTGGGAATGTATTTGTTTTGCTTTAAGTTTCATAGACACAACCCCACACATTCACACATACAAACTGTAATGTAGATTCTCTTTATTTTTATTCATAAAACAATTTCAGAGAAGTTGTAAAAATGATGCAAATCTTCAGAGTTAGTCAGATGTATATTTAGGTCAGATAGTCTGTAATGTATCAAAATAATTGTTTTTAATTTCTATTCTTGCAACCAGAACAGTATCCGATAAAGCAGATACTATAAATTTCAAGGAACAAAGTATTTAAATAAAGTTATTATATCTAATCAATTGTTATTTTGTTATTTTTAATAACATGTTTCATTATATAACAATGAGATATATTCAGTCAGGGCTATTTTTTCATCAAGGTTGACCTTTTATTGATTAATCATCAAAAGGTAAATTGAAGTAATCTTCAATAATTTCAGGAAACACAATGAAAAGGCATTTTAACAAGAAAGTTTTTCAAAGTCTTTGGTTTTATTACAACTATAGAATTTCCAAACATTGAAAATGTTTCAGTGTTTTATTTAAGTAATTTGGTACTTTGCAATGGAAATATATGTGCAGATTTCTTCATTTGTAACTCAGCAAATACTTCATTTTCAAGTAACATGGAAAGGGAGAAACATCTATGACAATATGTAAATTTATATTAGAGATTAGTAACTTAAATGTGTGCTGACTGCTGTTGGACTTTGTTACTATTACAGCATTTCAGTCTTATGTATTTTGTCTGCTGATTGAAACTTTTATATTAAGAATTTTAAATCAATTTTTGAAAAAATATCAAAGTTAGGCAGAGAGAAGATTTTGCTTTCATGTAGACTCTACTCTAATATAAATTACATTGACATGAACCCAACAGAAAAAAATAAATTCACAGAACAGTTAATTATTATCTTCATGAAAAATATTCCATAGCTAGTGTAATCATGGAGCGACTAGGGAGCCCCTCGGTTCTCTCTCTTGCCACCTGTGTTTGGTGGTCTTAGGCCTATTCCCTACCCGGGACAATCAATGTCATGGGTGATTGAAAGAGGAAACGAGGGCCAGGCTGATTGGTGATCAGTTGCCGTTTATTCCATTGTCCCCACACGCCTACTCCAATCTCACTAAACTCCCCATTCTAGTCTCAAACAACCCCTCATTCCCATCTCCTTTTATCTCTCCCACTCATCTCTCTGCGCTACCTCTCACAGCCTTGTCTCTCTCAAGTCTCCCCAAATTTCCCCATTGGGGGTAGCCACCACACCCTGCCCTGTCTGTTAACACAATCAACATATCAAAAGACCTTCCTAATCACTGATCAGGCTCAAGGGCAGAAATACTACCTAGTGGTGTTTCTCCTCTCCTTAGTCCAATTACTTAATTAACATCTTAATTAATATCTTAATCCTTCTTAATATTAGTTGTTTTTGTATAGACACAGTGAGAAATACATTAAGTTTGTAGGGTGGCTCTCCTGGGGACATCTTGTTATAGATCTCAGACTATAATGCTCAGGTCATTAAACTTTCCTAACCCTAGCAGGGTCTTGATCTAGTTGTTATGGCAGAATTCATGACAGAATTTGTTCATGACCATGCTCTTAACTTATTGTTAAGTATTATGGCGCTTTGGCCTGGCCCATTTTAATGCCAAGGTAGCTCACAGCTTGCTCTAGGTACTTACAGTCCATCCTCGGGACCTCTTTTTGTGGATCTAGAAAGTAAGGGCAACTGAGGCTTTAGTCAAGAGAACAGATTCCCAGGAGTGAATATCATTCAGAGTTAATTGACTCCCAAGTTACTAAAGCATAGCATTAACTGTCTTCCTGTGTCGTTGTTCTGAATTAACTATGCAAAAGTCTTAAGGAAAAGAGAAAAGAAATATTTACAAGTAATAGAGTATGATTGCGTCTGGAGCGATAGCACAGCGGGTAGGGCGTTCGCCTTACAAGCGGCCAACATGGCCGACCCGAGTTTGATTCCTCCGCCCCTCTCTGAGAGCCCGGCAAGCTACCGAGAGTATTCGATATGCCAGACACAGTAACAACAAAGTCTCCAATGGAGACGTTACTGGGCCCGCTCGAGCAAATCGACGATCAACGGGAGGGCCTTTACCTTAGAGTATGATTAGGAGATAAAGGTGATTGACAGGTTGGGGAAGCAGAGCACAAAGAAAAAGTTCACAAATAAACACAGAGGAATGGGAAGACTGTGATGGGTGTAACCCAGTAAACCTAAGCTCCCTGTGGTAAGGCAGAAAGTACAGACTAATGTTATCCTACACCTAATCATGAATTATGTATTGAAATAAAACTTTCATTTATAATATCAGGATAATGAAAAGTTTTGCTGTTTTTGAATTACATGTTGCATATTACACTATTTAATAGCAATAGGAATTGTAATATATGATTCTTGAGGATAACAAGTTAGACATATACTCAATTGAATTGCACATACACTAACAAAGTCAATTTTTTTCAAATTTGCAAATGATGTGTTTTGGAAAGACTAACGGTATATTCATAGATATCTTTCTTTTTGTTTTTGAGAGTCACACTTGAGGTACTTGAGTATTCATATGGTCAGTTGTAATCATCATTCTGAGAAATCATAAAGTGCCAATGATAGAACCTAGTAATCATATATTCAATGACTGTGCTCCAATTTTTGAACCCATATCTCTAGTTACTCTAGTTCTCATTTGTGATCTAGTAATTTTAATTTTTATTTAGCTAGTTTATATTTATTAAAATATAAAAGTAATTGATGCTTATTAAAATTATAAAGAGAAGTCACTTACTTGAGTAAGTTCACTGTCACTGTCACTTTCCTCCTGTTGTTTATCGATTTGCTTAAGCAGACCCAGTAATGTCTCCATTGTGAGACTTCTTGTTACTGTGTTTGGCATATCAAATGCGGTATGGGTAACTTTCCAGGCTTTGCAGTGCGAGTGAGATACTCTTAGTAGCTTGCCAGAATTGAGTAAATTACACAAAACAAATACATCGAAACTTTATTCTGAACAGTGCCAATTATAAACGGTACTATATTTTTTCTTTTACTAAAATTACTATTAAAATTGATGAAACAAAGTACATTTTGTGCTCAAGTATTATTTCTGTCTCTGTCTTCAGTGATCACTGCTGGCAGGGTTTGGGGAATTTAACCAGGGTTGACTCAATGCAAGGAAACTGCTCTGTTTGCTATACTATCTCTCCATCCTGTTTTTCATTTATTTTGAATAGAGATAAAATAAAGCAATAAGATATGCATTATGTTAGTTACAATAGTAATCTTTACATTTAATACTATACTTACAGTGTGTCTTTTCCTTATATCATCTTGCATAAAAGATACATTGTGAATATCTAAATATAAAGCTGCTAAGTTGAGTAGATTGTGAACATCAGTTATAATAATAACTAATTCAGAATTATTTTCCCCCTCTATCCTTCAATTAAATGTGTTATAAGGGTTGACAAACTTCAGAGGACTATGTCATAGAATTAGATTTTTAAAATTTAAAGAATTTTAAAAATCTGTTTACATGTTTTTTCTTGATCTTTATCATCAGACTTTTAAAACATATACTTATTCATATATTTTTACAGATAAACCTGAGATGGGGCTAGAAAGATAATATTGGCTTAAGACACTGTATTACATGGGCTGGAGTGATAGCACAGCGGGTAGGGTGTTCGCCTTGCACGCAGCCAACTTGGACAACCCGAGTTCAATTCCTCTGCCTCTCTCGGAGAGCCCAGCAAGCTACCAAGAGTATCTCACCTGCAAGGCAAAGCCTGGCAAGCTACCTGTGATGTATTTGATATGTCAAACACAGTAAAAATTGTCACAATGGAGATGTTACTGGGCCTGCTCGAGCAAATCGATGAACAACGGGAAGACAGTGACAGTGACTGTTTTACACACTACTGACCTTGATTCAGTCCCTAGCACTGCATTAGATGAGCCCCTGAGCACCATAATGATTCATCCTCTTGTTCTTTTTATCAACCCTGTTATACAAATTTTAATATTAAGATTTTAATACTTCAAGTTCAAGTCATTTATGGGCTGGAGCGATAGCACAGCGGGTAGGGTGTTTGCCTTGCACGCAGCCAACATGGCCAACCCGAGTTTGATTCCTCCGCCCCTCTCGGAGAGCCTGGCAAGCTACCGAGAGTATTGGATATGCCAGACACAGTAACAACAAAGTCTCCAGTGGAGAAGTTACTGGGCCCGCTCGAGCAAATCGATGATCAACGGGAGGGCCTTAACTTTACTTTACTTTACAAGTCATTTAGTGTAGTTTTGAGAAAATACGCCAGAGTCTGACGAGTGACTATATTTGTCTTATTTCAGCTCTCGAATGTATCAATGAACATTTTAAAAACTTAAATTTTAGAAAAAATATTTTTTTGTTTTAAAAATTATAAAATACAAAATATATTCTGAAGTTTGCATGTGTGGTTTATGTGGAGATGGTTTGTTGTTCTTTCAATTTTGAAGTCTTTAGAAGTCATTACAGAGAAAAATGTTCATGGAGAGCCAATAGCATGACAAAATTCCATGAAAATGCCACTTTGGAATAACTTCAAGGATTCGTAACTGCAAGTTAGTCTGTGTTATGAGAAAAATGTTTACAGTTATAAATGTTTTAGAGAAAGAATATCCAACCAAATTCAACAATAAAAACATGTTTTTCCAGACATAGAGGCAAAAAAACAAAAGCAAAGCAAACAACAAACAAAAAACAAAAACAATCTGGAATACAAATAGCATGGGTCAAAATTTAAAATTTCAATAGACTGGACCTACACCAAATCACTAAAGACATATTGTGATGGAAAAAACAGATTACTTTGTGCGGGAGAAAAATTTTTTGGTAAGAATCAACTTTATGCTAAAACCAGTTGCACATATTATTATTACAATAGCTGTCCCCAAAAGTTAATGTAATGAGTAAACATAAATGAAATAATAGTATCAGATAATGTCTCATAATAAAACATCAGAAAGGAAAGGCATATTTAGAACACATTCCTTAGAATTCAAAATTACATCATATAACAAAGTCCGTAAACATAGTTATAAAAAATAATTGTGGGAGCTAGAGCAGTAGCACAGCAGGTAGGGCGTTTGCCTTGCATGTGGCCTACTCAGGTTCAATTCTTAGCATCCCATATGGTCCCCTGAGCATCACCAGGAGCAATTCCTGAGTTTATGAGTCGGGAGTAACCCCTGTGCATTGCCGGGTGTGACCCAAAAAGGAAAAAAAGAAAAATAAACGTGATATTTTTTATTACACTTACCACAGGAATAATGGAGGGAAGAAATGTGAACATGAGAGAGGGAAGCAGACACTCTAGTAGAGGGTGTGGTGGTAGAATATTGCATGTATACCAATAACACTTTTGTAAACTGTAGTTCCTAAAATAACAGTATAATGACATTATAAAGTAATAAAGTAAGGGTAGAAACATTCGTTTGAAGCAAAACAATAAAAATAAAGTGTTCAAGTGAAAAGAAGCATGGAGATTTCTCAAAAAAATCACTTGATCCCTTGATCACTTGACATCCAATTACTCATCAATGTGCTGGAGCAGGCGCCAGTAACATCTCCATTCATCCCTGTTGCGTGCTAGTGTAGCTCAATGGTGGCTGCTCGTTCTAGGAACACAGAGAGCCTCAAACCAATCATTGAGGGTCTTGATGAAGAAGTCTCACCATCTCATAGGTGGGAGACCATGCTATCGTTTGACATCCCGAGGAATCCAGTCGGTAATGGGTCTAATCCAGCAGTCATCTCCAAATCTCATTACGTGTCCAGCCCATCAAATTTTTGACTCCTTGGCAAACTATACAGCGTCCCTGTTTCTTGACTGTCAAAGGAGGTTGGAACTCCGGATTTTATCTCTTATTTGAGTGAAGCGTGATACTCCAAGCATAGCTCTTTTGATTCCTCTTTGGGAGACCCGAATAGTGTTCTCATCATGTTTTCATATGACCCAGGTCTCTGAGGCATATGTTAATGCAGGAAGAACAGTGGAATCAAAGAGATGTATGTGCCTGGAGTCGGAGGTTCTTCGTCCTCTTAGCTATTTCTTAGATGCTTTTGAATGCGTTCCAAGCCGCTCTCTTCCTCCTGCGCAAGTCAGATGCCAGGACATTCATCATGTTGACTTCTCGACCTAGGTACACATAACTGCTGCATTCTGAGATGGTCGTTCCATTGAGAGTAAATGGAACGTCATGGATGAGACTGTTTCTCATGAACATTGTCTTTGTGAGATTCAGCTGTAATCCAACCTTTCCATACTCACGGTCGAAGTTGGCCAACATTTGTGACACTTGGCTAATATTTGGTGTTATTAGAAGAGTTTTGGTGAAATGGTTTCACCCTGCTGAACCCCTCTCTTGACATCGATGATCACTTCTTTGTAGAATGGTGAGATCCTGGTAGTGAATCCATAATACAGCTCACGGAGGATCCTGATGTATTGAGTTTGAACGCCTTGATTGGCTAGGGCTTCGATGACTGCTTCCATCTCAGCAGAATCAAAGACCTTTAAATCAATGAACATTAGACAGAATGGCATTTCAACTCCCGAGAAACCTCAGTGAGCTTGGTTATGATGTGGACATGGTCAATGTTGCTGAATCCTTTGTGGAACCCAGCTTCCTCTCATGGTCGTCCTGCATCTAGTGTTCTGCCAATCCTATTCAGGATGACTCAAGTGAACAGCTTGTACAAGACAGACAACAGGCAGATTGGGCAATAGTTGCCAATGTCATGGATGTCTCTCTTCTTGTACAGTAATAAAATCCTGCTGGTTTTCCATTGGGATGGCACCTTGCATTCAGACAGAAGAACGGAGCCAGTGTATCGCTGAGTACTGGCAGCAGATTCTTCTGGTGTTCAGGTCTGACCTTGACTGAGCCAGGTGCTGTTCACTTCTTTATGGACCAAATGGTGTGTCAGATTTCGGAAGGAAGAATGTTGGAAATGACATATCCATCCTGTGGAATTTGGTATGTGGGCAGGTGGAAGTGGCTATCAAAGAGATCCGAGTAGAAGTCATGGACAATCTTCTCCGTTGGACTTCTGGAAGATGTGATAGAACCATCAGGATGTCAGAGGGCAGTCATCATGGTCTTGTAGTTGGCGAAGGACAGGTGGGCATTGTGAATGCTTTTCCCGGATTCTGCCACATCTGCAAGCACTGCTGCTCGTCTCTCTTTGAGGTCTTCCTTTATCACTTTTCAGTACGGCTTTGCAAGCTCGGACATTCACTTGCGGTTGCCTGATACTGCACCAAGCCACGTTAGCAAATGAGCTCAAGAGTTTTCAAAGACAGGAATCTTTTTTGTAGCTATCTCTCTCTTGGCGTTCCTCACACAGTCATGGAGGTACTGAATCAGTCGATCATATTTCTCATCAATGTTGTCCAGGATGGCATCTTCCCATGTTCCCACAACGGTGCCAAAGAGCTCCCAGTAAGTGGTTGTTCTGGGAATTCTCTTCTTAAACTTTTCAGCCCTTTCTCCCCATTCCATGAAGTTGAATTTTGCACGGAGACAGTGGTCTGATTCCATTTGAAATTTTGGGACAACAGCAACATTGGTCAGGCAAAACTGTCAATTGAATATGATGTGGTGGTCAATTTTGTTGTGGAACTTTCACCTGGAGACTCCCACAACTATTGTTTGCATTCGGCCTTCTGGAACTGTGAGTTACTATGGATGGTCTTGGTGAACATGATGAACTCAGGCAGTCTCTCGCCCTGATGTTTCCATTCTAGGCCATGGTTCCCAATGTGGAGTTCTTCAGCTGATCTTCTCGGTCTTATCTGGGCATCAAAATCACCAAAAATAATCTAGTAGATGGTGTGGTCTTCTTTATAGAACTTCTCCAGCTTCATGTAGAACTTCTCAATTTCTCTTTCATCATAATTGCATGTTGGTGTGTAGACAATGAAGATAGAAACTGCCAGCGGTGAGCCACATCTATTCAAGTGTGATCGTCCTATTCGGCTTGTTAGGCATTCGAAAGAATCAATGCTTATGGCTAAGTTCGTGTTGACAAGGACACCAACACCACCGATGCATCTTTTGTCACATGTTCTGAGGAACAGTTCTTCTCCAGTGTCAAAAACTGTGTGATGTGATTGATGCCTTCTTGTCTCAGTCAAATCATGATGTCGTACTAGATCTTTCGCGCTTGTACCATCAGGTCCTCTATGAATGCATCTGATGCCAGCGTACGTTCATTGAATGTAGAGACAGTCATTTTTGTCCTTTGTTTTGGCATCCTTGTTCCGCCTTGAGATTTTTATTAGCCTCTCCTTCTTCATCCTTCTTAACGCTGCCGTATTGGTGGCCCTTTCAGGGTCAGGGGAATTAGACCCATTGTATTTACTGATTCTGACATACCTCCACTACCTCCACTACCCAGCAGTCAAAATGCTCCAGGACACTTTTTGAACGTTAGGGCTGAGACTCACACATGAGTGAAGCCCCACAGAACCAGGTAAGTGGAACTCTGTGACCTTGGACTCCAGGCTCAATAAATCCGGGAATCAATGAATCCTCTGCCTGCTTTCACCAATCTCCGGGACAAAGGGATTAAAACCAGAAGCCCCACCCTACCCTGCCCTTTCTGTTTCTACCAATCTCCAGTGACCCAGGGATTCCACACAGAAGACCCACCCTACTGGTACCAGATAAATACCTCATTGGAAGACCTCCACTAGCTCCACTACCCAGCCGCTGCCACACTCTAGGATGCTTTCCAGATGCTGGGGCTCCGCAGAACAAGGTAAGCAGAACTCTGTGACCTTGGACTCCAGGCTCATAAGACACTTAATTCAAGATTACTGCACCATATTAGATAGGGTTCAAATATAGTTTGAACCATGGGAACACCTGCAAGGACGATTACAGGCCGCTCTAAAAGCCTATATCTCTCTCAGAGAGCCTGGCAAGCTACCAAGAATATCTTGCCCACATGGCAGAGCCTGGCAAGCTATCTGTGGTGTATTCTCAAAAAAATAAAAATAAAAATAAGAACTCCCATATGACCAAAAATTCCACTTCTTGACATTTACAACTGACACATAGAAATAAAAATTTTAAAAGATGTATGTGCATAGTCATTGCAATTCTTCATACATTAGCTTAAAGATTAATACAACCTAAATTTAGAGGAACCTCCCAAAACCTTTTATTTAAGTGCTGTGGTTTGCAAGAGAGACATTGAGTGGCAATCTTGTTCGGACTATAGTCTACTCTCATCACGCATTTTCCATCTTGGGAGGAACCTCCTAAAACCCTTTATTTGGTGTTCCCTTCTCTATCTGAGCTGCCTTTTCTGTGAGACTGTGAAGCTGGCCTCCAAACCATGGAGTGAACCTCCTGGTACTTATCTCCTTTTTTCTTGGGTGTTAGTCTCCTAATTTGTTACTTTATGTTCCCCAGATGAAGGCAATCTTTCTATTTCTGTTCCTCTTTTTCTGACTCATTTCACTTAGCATGATACTTTCCATGTAATACCACTTGTATGTAATTTCATGACTACATCTTTTCTAATAGCTACATAGTACTCCATTCTGTACATGTACCAAAGTTTCTTTAACCAGTCATCTGTTCTCAGGCACTCAGGTTTTTTCCAGATTCTGGCTATTGTAAAGAGTGCTGCAATGAACAAACAAGTGCAGATGTCACTTCTATTATACTTTTTTGCCTCTCTGGGATATATTCTCAGGAGTGGTATTGCTGGGTCAAGTGGGAGCTCAATTTCAAATTTTTTGAGAATCATCCATACTGTTTTCTAAAAGAGCTGAATCAGTTGGCATTTCCACCAGCAGTGAAGGAGGGTCCTTTCTTGCCACATCTGCTTAAACACTGGTTGCATTTGTTCTTCTGGATGTGGGCAGTCTAAGTGGTGTGAGATGATATCTCATTGTTGTTTTGATCTGCATCTCCCTGAAGATTAATTATGTAGAGCATTTTCTCATGTGCCTTTTTGTCATTTGGATTTCTTCTTTGAGAAAGTTTCTGTTTATTTTGCCCCCCTCTCCGTTTTTTGATGGAGTTGTATGTTTTCTTCTTGTGAAGTTCAACCAGTATATCCTTTATATCAACCCCTTGTCAGAAGTGTATTGGACAAATATCCTTTCCCATTCTGTAGACTGAGTTTGTATTTTTGTCACTGTTTCTTTTGAGGTGCAGAAGCTTCTTAGTTTAAGATAGTCCCATTTGCCTATCTCTGTTTTCACTTGCTTGGCCAGTGGCATTACATCTTTGAAGATACCATTAGCTTCTATGTCATGAAAGGTTTTGCCAACTTTGTCTTCAATGTACCTTATGGATTCTGTTCTGATGTTGAGGTCTTTAATCCACTTTGATCTTACTATTGTACGTAGTGTTAGGCAGAGATCTGAGCCCAGTTTTTTGCAGGTAGCTGTCCAGTTTTGCCAGCACAATTTGTTGAAGAGGCTTTCCTTGCTCCAATTCACATTCCTTGCTCTCTTATCATAGAGTAGGTGATCATATATTTAACCCTGTTCCATTGGTCTGCATCAGTGCCTTTGTTCCAGTACCATGCTGTTTTAAATATTACTGCTTTGTAGTAGAGTTTGAAGTTAGGGAAGTTGATTCCTCCCATTTTCTTTTTCCCAAGAATTGCTTTAGCTATTCGGGGGGGCTTATTGTTCCATATAAATTTCAGGAGTGTTTGCTCCATTTCTTTGAATAATGTCATGGGTATCCTTATAGGGATCACATTGAATTTATACAATGCTTTCGGTAGTATTGCCATTTTGACAATGTTAATTCTCCCGACCCATGAGCAGGGGATATCTTTCCATTTCCTCAGGTCCTCTTTTATTTCCTGAAGTAGCGTTTTGTAGTTTTCTTTGTACAGGTCCTTTATTTCCTTAGTTAAGCTGATTCCTAGGTACTTGATTTTCTGGGGCACAATTGTGAACGGGATTGATTTTTTCATGTAGCTTTCCTCTCTCTCACTGTTTGCATATAGGAAAGCCATGGACTTTTGGGTATTGATTTTATAGCCTGCAACTTTACTATACAAGTCTATTGTTTCTAGAAGTTTCTTGTTAAAGGTTTTAGTGTCCTCTAAGTGTAGTATCATATCATTGGTGAATAGTGCAAGTTTGTTTTCTTTCTTTCCTACCTGAATGCCCTTAATGTCTTTTTCTTGCCTAACTGCTACTATAAGTACTTGCATATTGAACAGCATAGGAGAGAGTGGGCATTCTTGTCTTGTCCCTGATCTTAGAGGCTCTCAGTTTTTCCCCATTGAGGATGATGCTTGCTGTCAACTTGTGGTAGATGGCTTTAATTATATTGAAGAACGTCCTCTCTATCCCCATTTTGGCAAGGGTTTTCATCATAAACGGGTTCTGGATCTTGTCCAATGCTTTTTCTGCATCTATTGATATGATCATTTGTTTTTTATCTTTTGTTTTGTTGATATGATATATTATGTTGATCGATTTCTGAATGTTAAATCATCCTTTCATCCCACGTGGTCATGGTGTATGATCTTTTTGATGACTTGTTGAAGTCTATTTGCTAGTATTTTGTTGAGAATATTCACATCCCTATTCACCAGGGATATTGGCCTGTAGTTTTCTTGTTGTGTCTTTGTTTCCTTATGTTATTAGAGAGATATGTGCTTTATAGAAACTGTTTGGGAGAGTTTCTATTTCTTCAATTTCCTGGAAATCTTGAGAAGAACTGATAATAGGTCCTCCTTAAATGGTTGGAAAAGTTCTTTGCTGAGTTTTGTTCTTGTTGATCTATCCTGACGTAATAAGGCAATGTTGAAGTCTCCAACTACTATAGTATTGCTAGCAATGTCATACTTAAAATCTGTTAACAGTTGCTTTAAATATTTAGCTGTTCCCTCGTTCAGTGTGTATACATTTAAGTGTATGATTTCCTCCTATTGTGCGTGTCCCTTGATGAATAAAAAATGGTGTTTGCTGTCCATTCTAATCTTTTTCAACCTGAAATTTATGTTTTTCAATACTAGTATGGCCACCCCAGCTTTTTGGAGGGAGTTGTTTGCTTGCAGAATTGTTTTCCATCCTTTAACTTTGAGTCTGTGTTTGCTCTGACTATGCAGATAAGTTTCTTGTAGGCAGCAGAATGTTGGATTCTGTCTCTGAATCCATTTTGCCACTGTGTCTCTTAATTGGTGAACTTAGACCATTGACTTTGAGAGATATTATGTTTATGTGGTTTTGTGTCATCTTTCTGTAAGGGTCTGTTGTGCTTGTAGGGTTTTTCTTATCTTATAGTAGCCCCTTTAGCCCTTCTGTTAGGTTTGGTTTTGAGTCTATGAAGTTTCTGAGCTGCTGTTTATCCAGAAAATAGTGTACTGTTCCTTCCAGTTTGAGTGAAAGGTTAGTTGGATAGAGTATTCTTGATGAAGCGTTCATTTAAGTGATTTTTTTCACCATATCCCACCTTTGCTTTCGGGCTTGGAGGGTTTCCTCTGATAGATCTGCTGTGAATCTAAGGGTGCTCCTTTGTATGTAATTTCCTTCTTTGACCTTGCTGCTTGCAGTATTGTGTCTCTATTGGTGGCATCCATCATTCTAACTATGATATGTCTTGGAGTGTTTTTATTAGGGTCTCTTTTAGCTGACGTCCTTTGGATTCCTTAAATCTGAATGGTTGCATTGTCCAACTCTGGAAATTTTTTTAGCAATGATTTGTTTGACCATGACTTTTTCACTGGGATTGTTTCCCTGACTTCTGGTACTCCAATGATTCTAATGTTGTTCCTCTTGGAGTCATCTCCTAGGACTGTGATTTGCTCTCGAACTTTTTTGAGGTCTCTTGCCATTTTTTGTTGTTCCCTGTTGGCTTGGTGCAGCTGATCTTCCAGCTCACTGATTCTGTCTTCAGCTGTGGTCATTCTACTGTTGAGGGCACAGACTGAGTTTTTTTTATTTCATCTATGTAATCTTTTATTTGTGACATTTCTGTGCATAGCTTTTCATTTTCTGCTCTCATTTCTTCCCATAATTTCTTGATTGTTTCTCTCACATTACTGGATGTCTGTCTGACTATTTCATTGAGTTCATTGAACATCTTCATTAATTCATATCTGAATTCTTTCTCAGAGAGGTCTTTTAGGTGAGTAGCCCTTAGGGAGGTTTCTGGACTCTTTTCATGTCCTCCCCATGTGGTGGGAATTTGCATTGTTTCTTTATGTTGGTTTTGGAGGTATGGGTACTGAGATGTTGCACTAGATTTCTTGGTATGTCTAAACTACTTGCGGCAGTGTGAGCGGCCGCCTGCCTAAAATTAGGCCACGCCCATTCTGCAGAAGTCACGTCCGCTTCTGAAGAGGCCATGCCCCCACAGGTACCTGGTGTGTGTATGGAGGCGGGGGACCAGCTGGGAGGGGAGGAAGACAGGCACAGCGTTGTGGATGATCAGAAAGAGGCCCAGGGATGGTGGGTGACCCAGGGTCCTGGAGGACGCCTGGGGCATTTGCATGGAGAAAGCCATGTTCCAGGTTTGAATACTGGTGGATTAACTGAACTGGGAGGGGTAGAAGACTGGCATAGCGTTGGGGACAAACAGGAAGAAGTTCAGGGATCTTTTCCATTTTTAAATAGTTTTTTAAAAACTTTTTGTTGAGAGCACTTTTAAGTCTGACTTACTAGTCCTGTTTCAGATGTATGATCTTCCAATATGATTTTTTCATGCAAAGGACATTTTTGATTGTAACTATCATTCTTTCAATAGCACAGAAGCTTTTGAAAGTTTTTGTACTTCCAGTTGTTCATTTTTATTATTATATTATGTGCCAATGAGGTAAATTCCTTGAACAATTTTATGGGTTCAGGTATAAGAATGAAGACTTGAATCGACTTTAATTAACATTTATAGTGCTAAGTAGAACTCAAATCATTTTTTTTTACATGAAGCTAACCAGTCTTTCCAATGTACTTTGTTGTTGAGGTGTTCCTTGTTCCACAGAACTCACTAGCTCTTTTGTGGAAAACTAACTCTCAAATATATGAGGATTTGTTTCTGGAGTCTTAATTCTGCTCCACTGATCTAAGATTCTTCTTTTATGTTCATGTCACACAAGTTTAATTACCATTATCAAATGGATAATAGAGTTTAAATCAAGGAATGCTTTGTCTCCCATTTTTTTCTAAAGGGTTTTGAATTTTATTTCTTTATTTGTTAATTTATAATCCCATATAAAATTTAGAAGAATTTGTTTTGTATCCTTGAAAAACCCCATAAGAATTTTACTAGGACTTTATTTGATTATATATAGTGCTTTGGTTAGGATGTTCATTTTAACAATATCGATCCTCCCAATTCACGAACAAGGAAAACATTTCAAATTCCCAGTGTCATCTTGTATTCCTCCTCATAGAGATTTATAGCTTTCACAAAGTTTTTTGTCTCTTGATAATCAATTTAGTAATGAAGAAAAATGACTATAATAAGTAGTAAGAATATACCGCATAGCTTTATTATTTAATCAGCACTGCATATTACTAAAAAGTCTAAATATTGACACAAATTATTTTAATGTATGTGTATACTGAATGTATAGGACTCTTCCAAATGTATGATTGATTTTATTTAAATTTTATTAATTTTAGTGAATGTAATTTCTTTTCATATAATAGACTGCAGTAAAAAGAAGTTGTTGAAATTTTACTTTGCATTATGTAATTATGGCGTAAGTGTAATACTTGTTGCTAATATTTTCTACAGAGATTAGTCTATAAATGGGAATTAAGAAGAAGTTTACATTAATATTAATTCCACAAAATAATAATCAAGTTGTGTTTTCTCACAGTGACTTTCAACAATTTTGATAGATATTTTAGGGTTTTTTTGTGGACAATTCACCCAGAGGTGCTCAGAGGTTACTCTTGGCTCTGCGCTCAGAAAACACTCCTGGTAGGCTTGAGGGACCATAGGGATTCTGGGAATTGAACTCAGGTCAGCAGCTTTCAAGGCAAGTACACCCTACCTGCTATACATACTATCAGTCTAGCTCTTTGATAGATGTTTTAATTTTTTAAACATACAAAGTAAACATTTACTTTATAATCTGGATGTATAATTTTTATACATCAAAATTTAATTTTTATCCTTCATTGAGAATATTAGACATTGATCAAGAAGAGGGCTGGAGCGATAGCACAGCAGTAGGTCATTTGCCTTGCATGCAGCCAATTCGGAGGACCCAGGTTCAATTCCTCCACCGCTCTTGGGGAGCCCAGCAAGCTACCGAGAGTGTCTCATCTGCATGGCAAAGCCTGGCAAACTACCTGTGACATATTCTATATGCCAAACACACTAACAACTAGTTTCTTGATGGAGACATTACTGGGCCCGCTCGAGCAGATTGATGAACAATGGGAGGACCGTGACCGTGACCATGACTGATCAAGAAGAAAATACTTTGAAATGTATTAAAAGTCTTTTTAGTTACACCTTATGAAAGAAAAACTATGCATGTTATTGCTTTAAGTTTTCGATTATCCATTAATCATATTTATAAGGAAGATGAAGGGTGAATGTTTTGTCATTGTATCCAGATAAGGAATCACACCACATTTCTTTAATAAACAATTGGCATTCTTATAAACCCATCATTAGTTACATAAACCACATGGTTAACTTGCTCTTTAAATACTATAGTTATGCTAAAAATAATCTTGCCAGCTATTCTATAATTAAGTAGCTGACAATTCTTTATAAGAGATCTCATATTTCCATCTATTTATTTTATAAAACTTATTGTTTCTGGATATATTTCAATTTTATCATTCTGCTTATTTGTTAAATATTGCATATTATTTCAAATAAAGTACAAATTCCATGGTATACAAAACTATGCTATCTCCATAGAGAATTTATACTTTATATGTCATAGTGACTGAGTATTTCTTATATTTTACAATTGACTGGGATTTTTATCAGCAATATTACTCTTTTATGTTATTTTTTTTTAAATATACTGATTGTAAACTTCAGTTTGTAGGTTAAAGTACAGAATTTTTACTTTGATTTAAGCCAAATTTAAACCTAAATATTGTGCATATACAAATTTAGCAGACCTATTCTAATTCTTTATCACCGTTTTTATTTCTACATTAGTTTTATTTTAATAGCTGTATAATAAAATTTCCTAAGAGACTGTACATACTTCATAAAAATAAAAAATGTTGTATAGCTAGCTTAGTGTTTTCTCAGACTCTTTCTATAGCTGCCCTTGAGGAGTTCTACCAGGAATGATTCCTGAGTTCAGAGTCAGAATAAACACATATACAATCATGTGTAAACCAAAAAAAAAAAACAAATAAATTAAAAAGTTATATATGCAGATATTTCAAATTGTGATAGCACAGCGGGTAGGGCGTTCGCCTTACAAGCGGCCAACATGGCCGACCCGAGTTCGATTCCTCCACCCCTCTCGGAGAGCCCGGCAAGCTACTGAGAGTATTGGATATGCCAGACACAGTAAAAACAAAGTCTCCAATGGAGACGGTACTGGGCCCGCTCGAGCAAATCGACGATCAACGGGAGGGCCTTTACCTTTACTTTTACCATAGTTAATTATTTTTACTAATAAAATTCTAAATAAACTATGAAATAATGTTTCTTTTCTAACAATTTTCTTAGAGTTTTTTTTTGGTAACTTAAGGGAATTATATTAGTTTCTTCTGAATAACTTAATAGAAGGACCAACACTAGTGCCTCAGCAATGTATATCTCTTCACGATTTACTTTTCAAATCATCTGTTAGAATTGTCATTTAAATAATAAAAATAGACATAATAAAACTTCTTTAGAATGTTGTAGTAGAGAAATCTTGTCAACCCTATTTAGTATTAGATACAAATTAGCGAGTTTTCTAAGTTTTATGGTAGAGTGAACTTAACAAAAATACTTTTTTTACTTGTATATAGATATGTATAGAGAGAGATTACATATTTATACTTACAGATTAGTATAATAACTACGAGCTATGTATATGTATATATGTTAAAGCAATCATATACTTTTCAAATAATTTATATTGACCTATGGTATGTGTATATATATATTTTTAATTTTGGGGTCACACCCAATGATACTCAGTGGTTACTCCTCGCTCTGACCTAAGGAATGGCTCCTAGTGGTGCTTGGGGGACCATGTCAGATTCGAGGAACTGAACCTGGATCAGTCACGTACAAGGCAAATGCCTTACCCTCTGAATCACTGCTCCAGCCCATACATAGGTATTTTTAAAATAATAATTTTGGCTAGAAATATGGATTAGATGAAATATGCCTTATGTAGGAACATTATAGAACCTAAATTCTAAACTAAACCAATCTGAATGACAGGATGATACAATCGAGGCAGGCATACCACAACAAATGAGTATACTATTAACTAGTCATCACCAAAATGCTTAGTTTAAATTTAAACCAGGTTCCATACAAAGAGGTAATTTGCATTTCTGAGGTTTTAAATACTCCCATTTCTGAAATGGTGAAGTTTATGAAGCTAGAAATTTATGTGAACCACAGTTCAATATAAAAAATGGATATCCAGTTTATACCCACATAATAAAACCTTCACTATATATTTTGAGGGAGTTGGAGTTATCCCCAGTGATGTTCAGAAGATACTTCTGGGTCTATGCTCATCAGTTACTCCCCACAGAGTTTATAGATGGAGGGAAGATGAATGGAACCTCAAATCCATCCAATATTAACAACATGTGAAAATATATAATTCACTCTAATCTATGAATACAAATAGCTTTAGTAATAGAGAAAAGTGTATAATTCCATGAAAGGAGAAGCAAGAATCTTCAAATCATTTAGCAAAACGTCATTGTGTTGTGTTTTGGGTGTGGGTGGGTGGGAGGCAGTTATATAAAGGGAAAGTGCTTTTGGAGTGAAAATGTTCTCCTGTACTCATTTTATGACTATAGTCTCTCTTCATGTTGTTTTGTAAGTCATGCTTTGTAAACAAAACATTCTTTTAGAAAAGTGGTTTGAACACATGGGCAGACTAAAGAAGAAAGCATGGAGAATTAAGTGCATAAGATAGAAGTAATGAAACCATTCTAAAATGAAGTTTACACACTACAAGTGGTCATAGCTGTTTAGCAGCAAGTAAATAGTCCCATTTTCAATATGTCTCAAGTAATTAAAAAAAAACTATCATTACTTTATTTTCTCTTTTCCAGCTTTCTAGAGACTAATGGTACATCTTTAACATTAGTTTGGGATTATGTAAGATAATAAAATTACCAGTGACAACCAGGCACAAAGAGTTCAGAACCTTCAATTTTATCTTTCTTCAGGTACTATATATATATATATATATATGTATATGTATATATAATTTAATCAAGTACAAAATTACTAATAAAGTACATCAGTCTAAATCTCAAATTTTGTGTCAAAATGTTAACTGTTACCATATAGAACATTGACATCAAACCTACCAAATACTGAGTAAAAGAATTCTAATGTGTTGAAAAAGTTAAAAATTTATTTAAGAATTCATTAACAAAATGATCATAGGAGGTGTCTATAGTCCCACTGATGAGAGAGAAGAGGGAAAGTTCTGAAGATATGGTTAATTTAATTTACTTTCTTCTTAAACAAACCTTCAACCTTTTATAACTACCTAACTTCAATTCATATGTTTCAAACATATTGCAGATTCTGTATTCCATGTTCTTCCTCATTTTTTTTCACATTATCAATTCCCTACATGGTGGAATAATTTATAAAGTTCCATGGAGACACTTTACAAAAGATCATCTAAAACATGTCTACAGAATGATTTTAAATAGCACTGTAGCACTGTCCTCCTGTTGTTCATTGATTTGCTCGAGCAGGTACCAGTAACATCTTACAACAAATTGTGAGACCTCTTGTTACTGTTTTTGGCATATCAAATATGTCACGGGTAGCTTTCCAGGATTGCTGTGTGGGCGAGATACTCTCGGTAGTTTGCGGGGCCCTCTGAGAGGGGAGGAGGAATATAACCCGAGTTGGCTGTGTGCAAGGCAAACACCTTACCCACTGTGCTATACTTCATTTAAAATTCCAAATGACAGCCATTTCCTTAAAATTTTCTCCCATTGTTCTGTATCTAATTTTATGACACTTTTGTGTATTTATTTTACTATCTTCTATACTCTATACTATAGTATCTTTTATTCTATCTATGCTATCTTCAATAATCTTTGTGAACTTCATTGTACAGTTTGTCCCAAGTTGGTGCCTGAGTTTTTTTTCTCATGGCTTTCCTGATGCGTAATTGCATGCACTTCCTTTGAGAGCTTTTATAATCACAAATACACCTTCTATAGTCATTAAGTATAGATTATTTTTACCTTACTGACTTAGAAGTTTCTTCATTTAAATGGACATCATTGAATGACATAAGTCACTGTCACTGTCACTGTCCTTCTGTTGTTCATCGATTTGCTCAAGCCGGTCCAGTAACATTGTGAAACTTGTTACTGTGTTTGACATATCAAATGCATCACAGGGAGCTTGCCAGGCTTTGTAGTTTGGGCTAGATACTCTCGGTAGCTTGCCATGCTCTCCAAGAGGGGCGGAGGGATCGAACCCGGGTCGACCAGGTCAACTGCATGCAAGGCAAATGCCCTACCTGCTGTGCTATAAAACTCCTCCCTATGTTCTTCACTTTTATTAACAGACTTTCTGATTTTTATATCCAAGTTGAAAAATTGTCTAAGATGCATTCATTTTCTTTAGCATTAGTATGTGATTCTACATAATCCATTGACAATCCATTTTAATTCAGTTTATTCTGTTATTGCCATCTTTGCTTTTTTTAACCTTGATTATCATAATGTTCTTTAAAATAAATACTTATATTTAATATACCTTTAATTTTGAAATGGTGTCCAATCTTTTCTCAGTATTCCCTACTCAAAACCAGATAGAGAATTTTAGAGCATGCAATTATAATATTTCTCTACTTTAAGATTTTTAGCACTCCATTTGCATATGGAATTAAGTTCAAATGGCTTTGTATAAAATGAAAAAGTTCTTTACCATAATCTATCAAGCAATCCAGTTTGTCCTAGATTATATAACTTAATTATCCTGTATTTTATTATTGTGACTATTTTAAGCATCCAAAGTGATTAAAAAATATAATATCATCTCTAAAATTGAAATTTATTTGATATATACTCCAAGAAACTAACATCTAAGACAATTATTTTTGTAAAATTGTATTACCATCAGTTATGGCCTTTTATAATATTTAATACATTAAGAATTTAGAGTAATGCTTTTTTAATTTTTTTGCATATTGGATATTAGTAGTATATGAAAAAGTAATTGAAAGAATAGAAAGTAGAATAAGGATGGGAGAAGATAAAAGAATGGAAAATAAAAAAGAGGAGGAGTGAAAACAAAAGGAGTTTAACCAATAATTTTAATTTCAGGGTTGTTTTTAGAACATCACTCAGTTCTCAAATCCTAAAAACATAACAGTTTGAAATAATTTTTATCATAAAAAAGATATTTTGGTTATGAGTTTTATTTTGTAATTTTATTGAAACATAGTACTTAAAATATTTGATTAAATACTCTGGTGTGCTCTCTTTGGGAATGTCTTAATAAACTTAAATTTTGAATGTGTAGATTGAGTAAATAAACTGCCTTACTGATATATTCATAATCTTTTCAACAAATTGAAGGCCTGGAAAAACAAAGAATAATATCACTTCCATAGGTAAAAAGAAATATTCTCTAGTTTCACTGTCTCCAATGATGATAAAAAACTAGGATGCTATTATTGTTACTGTTGTTATCTTCACTATTATTTATATCTTTTGAATTAAACTGAAATATTATTTTTTCCTAAGTATTGCACCTACAGATTTTTGGAATAGAACCATATCATTGCGTCTTTAGTGTCTCCAACTTGCTTATAGTAGCACAATCACTGGAGTTTGTTCTTTCCAACCTCTGTCTCTCACAAACTCTTTTCCTTCCTCTTTAATCAAATGCATACCATTGGTTTGAGGTATTTAAGTATTTCTATACATACCTACATACTCTGATTAAAAGTATATAAGTATAGCAAAGGCCAGGATCCAAAGATTATCACAACAAGCTCCCGGGAGCTTGTTAATTAAGCTTATTAATTATTTATTTAATAATTTTCAGGATACCTTAAATATCCTTAAATATCCAACCCACACGGCAGAGCCTGGCAAGCTATCCGTGATCTATGCCAAATAGACCAAATTGATATGCCAAATCCAGTAATAAATGGATCTCATTCCCCTAGCCCTGATTATGCAGAGTCGAGAAGGATATGGAAGGAGAAGCTGATAAAACACCAAGGCAGACATGGGCTGCCAAAACGCAGAAAAACAAAAATGATTGTCTGTACTTTTAATGCTCGTACGCTGGCATCTGCTGCATCCATTGAAGACCTTATGGTACAAGCACGAAAGATCAAGTACGACATCATTGGTCTGACCGAAACGAGAAGACATCAATCCCATCATGCTGTTTTCGACACTGGAGAAGAACTGTTCCTTGGAACATGTGATAAAAGAGGCGTCGGTGGTGTCGGTATCCTTGTCAACACAAACTTAGTCACAAGTATTGATTCATTTGAATGCCTAACAACCCGAATCGGACGATTACACTTGAATAAATGTGGCTCACTACCGGCAGTTTCTATCTTTGTTGTCTACGCACCAACATCCAGTTATGGTGAAAAAGAAACTGAGAAATTCTACATGGAGCTGGAGAAATTCTATAAAGAAGATCACACCTTCTACAAGATCATTGTCGGTGATTTTAATGCCAAGATAGGACCAAGAAGATCAGTCGATGAACTCCACATCGGAACCCATGGCCTGGAATGGAACGAACAAGGTGACAGACTGTCTGAGTTCATCATGTCAACCAAAACCTTCCATGGTAACTCACAATTCCAAAAGGCTGAATCTAAACGTTGGACATGGGAGTCTCCCGATGGACGGTTCCACAATGAAATAGACCACATCATATTCAATCGGCGGTTTTGCCTAACCGATGTTGCTGTTGTCCCAAAATTCCAAACGGGATCAGACCACCGTCTTCTTCGTGCAAAATTCTACCTCACAGAACGAGGAGAAAAGAATGCAAGGTTTAAGAAGAAGACTCCCAGAACAACCACCAACTGGGAACTCTTTGGCTCTGTTGCAGCAACATGGGAAGATGCCGTCATTGACAACATTGATGAGGAATACGATCGAATGATTCAGCACCTCCATGATTGTGCAAGGAATGCCAAGAGAGAGATAACCACAAAAAACCGTCTTTCTTCGAACACTCTTGAACTTATTCGCCAACGTGGTGTGGCACGTGCCTCAGGCAACCACAAGCAAACGTCCGAACTGGCAAAACAGTGCAGAAAAGCCATCAAGGATGACCTCAAAAACAGGAGAGCAGCAGTACTGGTAGATGCAGCAGAAGCTGGGAAAAACATTCGTAATGCCCGCCTGTCCTTCACCAACTACAAAACCAAGATGACTGCCCTCCGACATCATGATGGATCTATCACATCTTCCAGAAGGGCAATGGAGAAGATTATTCATGAATTCTACTCAGATCTCTTTAATAGCCACATCCACTTGCCCACATACCACATACCACATGATGGATATGTCGTTCCCAATGTTCTCCCTTCCGAAATCCAACATGCCATCTCGTCGGTAAAGAAACAAAAAGCACCTGGCCCAGACAAGATCAGACCTGAACACCTGAAGAACTTACCATCAGTACTCATCAATACATTAGCTCGACTCTTCACACGCTACCTGTCTGAATGCAAGGTTCCATCCCAATGGAAAACCAGCAAGACTGTACTACTATACAAGAAAGGAGACATCCACGACATTGGCAACTATCGCCCAATCTGCCTATTGTCTGTCATCTACAAACTATTCACTCGAGTCATCCTGAATAGGATTAGCAGAACACTAGATGAAGGACAACCATGTGAACAAGCTGGATTCCGAAAAGGATTCAGTACCATCGACCATATCCACACAATAACCAAACTCATTGAGGTATCTCGGGAGTTCAAGATGCCACTCTGTCTAACGTTCATTGATTTAAAGAAGGCCTTTGATTCTGTTGAGACGGAAGCGGTCATGGAAGCCCTAGCCAATCAGGGAGTACAAACTCAATACATCAGGAACCTTCGTGAGCTCTATTGCGGATTCACTACCAAGATCTCACCATTCTACAAAGAAGTAATCATCCATATCAAGAGAGGGGTTCGGCAGGGTGATACCATTTCACCAAAACTCTTCAGTGCCACCCTCGAGAACATCATGCGACGACTAGAATGGGAAAACATGGGAGTGAAGATAGATGGTCGGCAACTACACCACCTCCGCTTTGCTGATGATATCGTTCTAATAACACCAAACATCAGCCAAGCGGCACAAATGCTTGCGGACTTTGACCGTGAGTGTGGAAAGGTCGGACTACAGCTGAATCTTACGAAGACAATGTTTATGAGAAACAGCCTTGTTCCTGACGCTCCATTCGCTCTCAACGGAACCACCATCTCCGAATGCAACAGTTATATATACTTAGGTCGAGAAATCAACATGATGAATGACCTGGCACCTGAGTTACGCAGGAGGAAGAGAGCGGCTTGGAATGCCTTCAAGAGCATTGAAGAAATAACTAAAAGGACAAAGAACCTCCAGCTACGAGCACATCTCTTTGATTCCACTATTCTTCCTGCATTAACATATGCCTCAGAGACCTGGACCCTACGAAAACAGGATGAGAACACTATTCGGGTCTCTCAAAGAGGAATCGAAAGAACTATGCTTGGAATATCACGATTCACTCAAATGAGAGATAGAATCCGGAGTTCTGATCTTCGTCAACGCTCAAGAATCAGAGACGCTGTCTCATTTGCCAAGACATCAAAAATCAGATGGGCTGGACATGTAATGAGGTTTACAGACAACCGCTGGACTAGAGCCATTACTGATTGGATTCCACGAGACATCGAAAGATCACGTGGACGCCCACCTATAAGATGGTCAGACTTCTTCGTCAAGACCCTAAATGATCGGTTTGAGGCTCTACATGTTCCTAAAACGAACAGATACCATTGGGCTACGCTAGCACGCAACCGGGATGAATGGAGACGTTACTGGCACCCGCTCGAATAAATCGATGAATAACGGGGATTAAGTGATTATGTGATTAAGTGAAGTATAGCAAAGAGTGCTTGCTTCAGCAGCACATATACTAAAATTGGAAAGATACAGAGAAGATTAGCATGGCCCCTGAGCAAGGATGATACGCACATTCGTGAAGCATTCCATAGTTTTAAACCCTAAAGATTCTACAGAAAAGCTCCTAGAAATAATAGATCGGTTTAGTAAAGTGGCAGGCTATAAAAGCAATACCCAAAAGTCCATGGTGTTCTTATATACAAATAACAAAAGAAAAGAAATAAACATAAAAAAAAAAACAATCCTGTTCACAATACTACCTCAGAAAATCCAGTACCTTGGAATCAGCTTAACCAAAGAAGTGAAGGACCTATACAAGGAAAATTACAAGACACTACTTCAAGAATATAAAAGCGGACACTAGGAAATAGAGATACATCCCGTGCTCATGGATAGGGAGGATTAACATTATCAAAATGGCAATACTGCACAAAGCACTATAAAAATTCAATGCGGTCCCTATCAGGATACCCATGACATTTTTCAAAGAAATAGACAAACATTCCTGAAATTCATAGACAAAAATAAACCCCCACGAATAGCTAAAACAATCCTTGGGAAAAAGAAGATGGGTAGCATCACCTTCCACAAGTTCAAACTGTACTACAAAGCAATAGTAATTAAGATAGCATAGTACTGGGCTAGAACCAGACCTGCAGACCAATGGAACAGAGTTGAATATTCTGTCATAGACCCCCAAATATATGACCACTTAATCTTTGACAAAGGAGCAAGAAATGTGAAGTGGAACAAGGAAAGCCTCTTCAACAAGTGGTGCTGGGAAAAATGGATAGCTACCTGCAAAAAAAAATAAACTATGACCTCTGTTTAATGCCAGGTACAAAAGTCAGATCAAAGTGGATTAAAGACCTCAATATCAGACATGAATCTATAAGGTAAATGGAGAAAAATGTAGGCAGAACTCTCCACAACATTGAAGCTAAAAGCATCTTTAAGGATGAAACAGCACTAACCATGCAAGTGAGAGCAAACATAAATGAATGGACTACATAAAACTAAGAAGCTTCTGCACTTCAAAAGAAACAGTGACCAAAATATAGAAAAAAACCACAGAATGGGAAAGAATATTTACCCAATACCAATCTGATAAGGGATTAATATCCAGGATATACAAGACACTAGTAGAATTGTACAAGAAACAAAACCTCCAACACAATCAAAAACTGGAGAAGAAATGAACAGAAGTTTCCTCAAAAAGAAATACATATGGCCAAAAGGCACATGAAAAAATGCTCCACATTGCTAGCCATCATGGAGATGCAAACGAAACAACAATGAGATATCATCTCACACTACAGAGACTGGCACACATTCAAAAGAACAAAAGCAACCAGTGCTGGAGTAGATGTGGGGAAAAAAGGGACAGTCTTTCACTGTCCACTAGTCCAGCCTTTCTGGAAAACAATATGACAGCCTTCATAAACTAGAAATTGAGTTTCCATATGACCCCGCAATACCACTTCTGGGAATATATCCTGAGGATGCAAAAAAGCACAGTAGAAACTACATCTGTACCTATATGTTCATTGCAGCACTATTCATAAAAGCCAAAATCTGGAAACAACCCAAGTGCCCTAGAACATATGACTGGTTAAAGAAACTTTGGTACATCTACACAGTGGAATAGTATACAGCTGTCAGGAGAGATGAAGTCATGAACTTTGCTTATAATTGGGTAGACATGGAAAGTATCATGCTAAGTGAAATGAGTCAGAAGGACAGACATAGAAGGACTGCACTCATTTGTGAAGTATAAAATAACATAACATGAGGCTGACACCTACAGATAGTAGATACACGGTACAGATAGATTGCTCCATAGCTAGAAGTCTGCCTCATGAGCAAAGGAGAAAAGAAAGCTGGAATAGAGAAGGGATCACTGAAAAAAAGATGGCTGGAGAAATCGATCAGGATGGGAGATGTGTACAGAAAGTAGATAAAGGACCAAACATGACAACCTCTCAGGGTCTGTATTGCAAACCATAATCCCCAAATGTAGAGAGAGATTTTGAGGAATATTGTCTGCCATGGATGCAGGGGGAGGGTGGCAAAGGGGGTTATACCAGGGATATTGGTGGTGGGGAATGTCCACTGGTGGAAGGATGGGTGTTAGATCACTGTGTGATTGTAACCCAAACATGAAAGATTTTGACTATCTTATGGTAATTCAATATTTTTAAAAGTATAACAAATAAATTTATAACAAATAAATAAATAAATTTATAACAAATAAATAAATAAAAGTCTAACAAATACATTTTGATTGTGCAATAGACTCAAAAAAAGTCTTTTCAAGGATAATTAGTCAATAACAGTGTTAACTTGTTTCTGTCATTGAGAATTTTTAAAAGGAAAGAACAAATGCTTACAAGAACCTTAAAGAAACTAAAGAAACAGTTCTCTGTCTCTACCATTCTCCTGTCGTGGTATGGATCATTTGAATTAATTTGATATTCATAAATTTTTAGACAGTTTTGATAAAATATGTTTCATATGTTTCATATGATAGAAAATATAAAGAGTTTCATAAGAGCATTGACCTTGATCAGTTTCAAAGAAATGTATTTTCTTTTCCTTTAATGGAGTTGAACATGACATGCTAATATGCATATTGAGTTTAGCTGCTTAATTTGTTTAATAAGAGTAACTCTTCCCTGGAGAAATAGGACAGGGGTTAAGGTGTTTATTCTGTAGTGAGTCAAACTTCCATAAGGTCCCCTGCACACAGTCTGTAGTGATTCTTGAATACAGAGTCAGGACTAAGTGCTGAGAACTATGTTTTGTGGCCCTACCTCCCCCTCAAATAAAAAAGTAGATACATAAAGTAATGAGATTTTAGGGGATATGTAGTAAGATATCTTTATTGTGTATGGAATCCCAAACAATTTAATGTTTGTATCTGGAATACTCTATTAGAGTTGAAGGTATCAGCAAAGCAAACTGAATTTAAAAAGTCAAAGTAAATAAAATTGCATTTATAAATAAATATTAGTAGTGTATTTGGCCTTACTTGTGGTAATGCTTCTTATGAGCTGAAATCCAAGGCAAGAAGGGGTAGTTATTCTAATAGTATAATAATAGTTAATACTAAATAAAAATTTATCATGAACAATGGTTGATAGCTCTTAGAGTTTATAATGTTCATAACTATTGAGAAACATTTTGTACTTATGTATATGTATGTATGTATACAGTTAAAACTATTTTAAATAGAGAGTAATAGCACAGCAGTAGGGCATTTGCCTTGCGCACAGCCAGCCCGGCTAAGCCGGGTTCGATTCCTCCGCCCCTCTCGGAGAGCCCAGAAGCTACCTAGAGCATCTCACCCATGCGGCAAAGCCTGGCAAAGTACCTGCAACGTATTCAATATGCTAAACACAGTAACCAAAAAAAAAATGGAGACGTTACTGGGCCCACCCAAGCAAATGCTATTATTGTATAAGGTATAGAGAAATAAAGTACACATTTTTAATTAGTTTAAGAATTTAAGAAATTGTGACACAGTTGAAATCTAGACTCATCAGTATTTGATTCTATGGTTCAGATTGTTACAAATATACTGGATACCTACAGAGACAGATTATGAAGACACAATATTTACATTTTGAACTTTCAAAATAATATCTATTTAAATATATTACAATAAGAGAGTATAATAAAGTCAATGATCCTTTTATGCAAAAAAATTGTTGGAATCAAAGTACTTTAACTTTATTATTTTAATTTCCAACTAGCAAGACCACTAAAGTGTATTATCCTTGAATGACAATTTATAGTCTACAATAACCTTTTACTAATCACACATGACCACTCTCATTGTCACTGCTGCTTAGATATATAATACATTTTTAAAAGGACAATCCAAATATGTATCCTTCAAAGAATGTCAATTTGTGGTTGTTTATTCTGATTAAGATGTCAGTAACGAAGTACAGAAGCATAGACAAACCACTGTTCTCCTAAAAAGCTGCTGACAGCATCATGGCAGGGAGTGTTGTGACCTGAGGGCAAGAAGAAAGTGGCATGCAGGAAGAGACAGCAAGAGGTACATACACAAATTCAGCTGTGAAATAGATGTGTGGAATTACCTCCAGAATCCTCTCCAACTTTATTTTATGAACAAACATGAGCGTGGGAATGACAATAAATGGGGCTGTCATGAAGCTAAGAAGCAGAACACTGAAAACAGAATTTACACAAAGCGTTGACAAAGCACAAATCAAAAGGGGCGCTCAGAGCAAACAGGCTATCTAAACAGTCTCCACAGTTAAGAAATAGCACATATGGAGATTCCCAAAGTTTCAAGATATACATACAGAGTAGAATTTCATAAAGAATCTGTACATCAATGTGTAAAATCACTTCTTTTTGAGTATGTGGGGTGACTCTTCTCCCAAGCATGCTCAGGAAACTAGGTTTCTCTCAGATTGTCAGACAAGCACCTGGAAGTTCAATGTAAGGACTCGCCATGGGCTTTGCAGTGAACGGAACTACAAAAACCACACAGGCAATAATAGTGTGTGGCCAGCTGATGCAGAGGACCTAAAAGATGGCCAATGCATAATTCTATACTATTTCTTTGGCTCCTTGGAAAACACTTTTATAGGAATTATCTGTGAATTCACTAGATGGGCTCTACAGGATGTAATGGTATTCCAGTTACTCAGATAAAGTTGATGACATGGTAGTACTTTCATGTGATTGTGTGTGTATGTGTGTGTGTGTGTGTGAGTCAGTGTGTGTAATGTCAAGTTTAATCTTACATTGTCTTAAATCCTACATTGTCACTCTACCAAATCTATTATTTTGTTTTTCTATGCTATGCAAATTTTGCATGAGAGATGATCTCTTGTCATTTTGGGTGTCTGATTTGAGACCATCTAAAACAGATAACCTGATAATTTGCTTCAATAATATCTATTGATTTTGTAACTTTCATCTTACAATAACCTTAAAGTCAACTTACTTGTAACCTTGTTGTATTTTCATAAGATTTTCACTTGGTTATAACATAAATAGACATAGAGACTTTATAAGAAATAACATTACAGAAGGGTGTTGACATTGGACATTATTTTAACACTCATAGTTTCTACAAATACCAAAAAAATTTAACTAATCAATCAATATGAAAGACTTTTATATCTAGATGCTTTAACATAAGGGTTAAAATTATCCTTGCAAACAAACATAGAAATAAGTTTAAGACATGGTCTAATTGAATGCCTGTGAAAATGTTTCAGAGCTATAGCACTACCTGGCAGTTTTGGTTCAATACTTGGGTTCAATCCCTAACACCAGCAAAAACAAAAATAGAAGATCTACATTAGGTCTAGCTAAGAAAGAAATCTAACTAATATCGCACTGAAAATTTTCAGACTGAAGAAAATTTACTACTCTTAATTTCTAAATAACAGAACTCTTCCATTTCCAGTCCTTTGATTATTTATGTCTATTTATTGTATGAGGTTGGCTCCCTGAAGAACATTTTTTTTTAGACCTTCTCCATTGAGCCTGCAATCTCATCCCTGATTGCATCTAGTAGAATATTGAAGTCTCATCAGAGATGTCAGGAGCACCTTGCTGTTGTTCCTCTCACCAGGAGTTGCTGGAGAAACATGGGCTGCTTGGTACATACAAGAGTCTGGATGTCTTTGGCAGGGATACCCTCTCGCAATTTTTGCAATTCAGCCAGCCAGACCTGGGACAGCAAGGTGAGGAGTTTAGGCATGTAGTCTGACTTTGGGAACTCCTTGTCAACTAAAGTGTAGCATTTGAGCCACGTACCACTCAAAGAAGGGGCTGTTCTTGTGTAGTATGCTACGTCCACTATGATCTGTAAAAGGTCAAGGACCATTTTTCACTGTGGTTTGCTTAGTTTGGTGCCTGCAGGTGACAAGAAGGTTAACTTCCGTAGAACCAGTTTGACACACAGCCCTTTTCTGAACTTGCCAACATGGTGACTTTTAGAGTTCCACCTTGAATTTCTTGTGCATGCTGGTCACTGTCTGAAAGTGCAGCCCAGGGCTCACTCTGCTCTGAGCTCAATGCCCAGCAAAGCCTCAGCAAACCTCTACAGCCAGCAAAGCCTCAGTCTCGTTTGGAGATGAAGCAAACCTCTACAGTGGGATCTCTTTTTATCATGAATATCTTGTTTTGGTCTTGGTGTTGTTTTTTTCCAAGACGTGTTTTAAATTGAAAGTAGAGGTGAACATAAAATGAGTCTGGAAGGGTTTAATATGTGTTAGTATTTTAGTCACTATAGTTTCTGGTTTTCATAAACAGCATTAAAAGATTAATGCAGTATCTGGTACTTATTTTTATTGAGGAAGTAATTTATTGGCATAGTAAAACATACTTTTGGACATTTATATTTGTTAGTAAATAGGAACTTACATAATGTTTGCTAATTTAAAATTTTCTTCTCAAATGCTATGTCTAATATATTAATGTAATTTGTAATATTTTATAATGGTCTAATATGCTAGCATTATGGTTAAAGACTACATTTTGAATGTTGTAATCTAAGTCATGAATAAAAACATTAAGTAAAATTGGGCCAGGTCTCTGCAAAGCATATCTTTTTATGTCTTTTATTTTCACCATGAACTATCAATAATGATGATTAAGGAAAGTCTACTACACACTTATTCAGCAACTAATGATAAACTTAATAGTTAAATAGCACTGTAGCACTGTCCTCCCGTTGTTCATCAATTTGCTTGAGCAGGCCCAACAAGTCTCTTGTGAGACTTGTTGTTATTGTGTTTGGCATATCAAATACGTCACGGGGAGCTTGCCAGGTTTTGCCATGCAGGCAAGATGGTCTCAGTAGCTTGCCGGGCTCTCTGAGAGGGGCGGAGGAATCAAACTCTGGTCGGCTGGTTGGCCGCGTGCAAGGCAAACGCCCTACCCTCTGTGTTATTGCTCCAGCTCCTTAATAGTTTTATTTAAACAGTTTAATGATGAATATTAGATAATCAAAAGTTTTAGTAATCTAAATATTGATTATATCTAAGAAAAATTAATCATTGAAAGTATTAAAATTAATAAACATTATATTTTCTGTAACCACATCATTTAATAAATTTGAGTGCTTCATCTTAAAAATTTCTATGACCAATCTTTTTATAATACTAAAAATGATTGTTAATTTTGATTTATTAGAAACAATATCTACCAGCTTTTTAAATGACTCAAATAATCAGTTTCTACAATTCTAGCACACCCAGTATCTGTACATTTATTTCTAAAAATACATAAATTTATATGCGTATGCATATATATCTGTACTTTTATAAATAATTTTACACTGAGTTTTCACCCCATATTCAATATCTCTTATTTTCTTCTTTTTTTATTTCATTTCTCTCTCATTTATTCTCTTTATTCTATATGTCACATATCAGTTTTATTTGGTAGAGAAAGAAGGAATTTTGTGCCATGTCTGATGAGCTCTCTGCCCAGGAATAGCTACTGGTGGTGTTCTGTGAGACATAGGCATTAACAGTGATTCAAACATGGATCTCAACATGGAACACTAGTACCTACCATGCTATACAATGTCTCCAGTCCTTCAATTGTTATTAAAGTGACAAGTTAAAATAAGCAACCATAAAAAAAAAGTTCTGCCAATATAAGTATTATTTTGCTTATTTTTTTCTAAATTTATTTTTAGATTCGCAATATGAAACAGATTCTTTGCAATTTAAATCTTGAATAGGTTCAACTCTTTTTCTTTGGCTTCAGTTAATTTTTTTCAAAGTATCCTCTATTTTTTAATGTGATTTGGTAAATCACACTTCTTTTATAGTAGTAGTCTGCAAGTGTTAAATTTCCATAATAATGGAAATATTTTAAATTAAATTAAATTAAAAATTTAAGTTTAAATCAAAATAAAATTATTATTTTATTCTCTTTTTGCTTGGAGGTCACACAGAATTCTATGTTCTTACACTAAATATTTTCTATATCACAAAATACCACTACATTTATACGATCATTTATATGATCGTATAAATGTAGGAGCATATATATTCATATATTCCCAAAATTGAAGATTAAATGTGATTATTCTGTTTGACACATGAAAAGATCCCACAATTTAACAAATAAATTTATTATGAAAAAATAATGCTTTATAAAGTATAAAATATCAATTGAAGAATTATTATTGCATTATTATTATTACATCTGTTACATAATTAGACACTACTATGTGGGTGATATAGGTATATAATTTATATAAAGCACAGAGAAAAAATTTAATGATGTTCCTCAGCTCCTATAACATTTAGACATATAACAAGTTATCATGTATATAGAGTTTTCTGAGCCAGAGAGAGTTAGAATAGTGAATAGGACACTTTTCTTGCACAGAGTGCAATTTTCAGTTCCACATATGTTTCCATAATCCCTGCCAGGAGTGATCCCTAAATCCAAAGCCAGGAATAAGCCCTGAACTTCCTGGGTGTTCAAACAAGAAAGCATATATTTCTTTAGGTTTACTAGATGTTATAGGTTTATTTTTCATTTTGACAATGTATTAGAGATCAATTGGTCTGTAATATAATGCAGTTATTTTTAGTTCTGACCAACGTTTAAGTTCTAATTGCCAATGCTTTTTTTTTCTAGATTTTAAAATACTTGTAGGATAACATTGGTTTATCCTTTCTCCCTTTCCACAGGGAGCTTGGGTTTATAGGGTTATACCCATCACAGAGCTCACGAGTCATTACCATTCCTCTGTGCTTATCTGTAACTTCTCTGTGCTCTCCTCACCAACCTGTCTATCACCTTTTCCCGCTAATCATACTCTGTTAACTTGTAAGGTCAGACCTTTCTAAGGATACTGAACTTGTATTGTAAGTTAAATATTGCCTTTCTCCTCTCCTTATGTCTTTTGAATAATTTACTATAAAGCAATGTCCTTTTTGTATAGAAACAGGAAGACAGTTAATAGTATACTTTTGTAACTTGGGAGTTAATTGACTCAGAATAATATTCACTCTTGGACATCTGCTTTTTCAACTTAAGCTTCAGTTGCCCTTAGTTCCTGGCACCCCAAAAGCAGGGTCCCAACAAGGGACTAAATAGACCCAGGTCAAGCTGTGAGCTACCCTGGCATTGAAATGGGCCAGGTCAAAATGCCAAAATATTTAGCTATAAGTTAAGAGCATGGTCATGGACAAATTCTGTCATGACCCAAAAAGTAAAAACGAGATTAGGACTCTGCTAGGGTTAGGAAAGACTAATTTGTCCTGAGCACTGTAGTCTGAGATCTATAGTGAGATGGCCAGGAGAACAATCCTATAAGCTTAATGTATCTCTTACTGTGCCCATCCATAGAAATGATTAATATTATGAATGCATGTTTGTTGGACTAAGGAAAGGAAAAACACACCCATAGATGGAATTTCAGTCTTGGAAGGGCCATCTTACTGAATCAGAATCTGTTCTAGAAGAAGCTTCCCCTGAGGGAAGGACTTTACCTCTGTTGATTGTATGACCAAACCTATGTGTAAGCCCCAACCCCTCATGCGTAGGGATTTAACCAAGGCAGTAAGAGTGAGACAGGGGGATCCAGAAGGAAAATGAAGTAGAAGAAGAGACAGAAGAGGAAGGAGAAGTATGAAGGCGCAGGATCCAAGTGGAGGATGAGGTGGATCAAGGAAGGGGGATTGGGAGGAGGAAGAGAATGAAGATGAGAATAGGATAAACTGCAATTGACACCAACTAGCGTGGCCCTTGTTCCCTCCTTCATCTGACCACTGCCATTGGCCTCCCCAGGGTGGGGGAAGCAGGTCACATCACGTGATGCTGGGAGAACCAGGCTGTCTGCCCAAGATCCAACAGGAGCTCCAGAACGAACGTCAGCTCTTTGAGCTCTCTCTGACCTTGTGTGTGACCTGTTATTTTTAACCTATTTTATTTTCCTACTTTTGCTGTTCCTTTGATGAATGGAATAGTTTTTCACTAAAAAACATTTTAATGTAGCCCACCAACTTTCCCATCATGCCCATCTGCTGTCCTGGTCCCAGTCCTTCCCCATTTCCTTCCCTTTCATTCATCACCCCATATCTCTCCTAGGACCATCTCTTCCCATCACCGCCCTCGTAGCCTCAAGAAGAGCCAGTCCCAACCGCTCTGGGACTGGTGACCTAGTGTGCATGTCCCAGTCCGGATTCTCTCACGGCCCAGCCTCCAGCGCCAGTTATAGCTTTGGTTTTTGTGTGAGATTCCATCAACATCAATGTTGGAGCAGGCTGCAGGCAGCAGGCACCGCGGAAAACCTCCAAGAGCCCCCTGAAGCCAATATATATTGAGCTCCCAAGTCAATAATGTCAGGATGCTGTGGTCTGAAAGACACACTGGCCACCTTGGGAAGTTTGCAAATCCAAAGAACTTAGTCATATAGACCTCATTGTTGAACCACGCCGCTAAGTGCGCGATGATACTGGCTCTGAGTATTGTTGGGAAGATGAAGTGAAATGGTCCATATAGGGTTGCTGAACCATGGGCCTGAGTACATGGCGTTTGATCTTTACATGTTCCAAGAGCTGATATTCAGGCTTCTTGCTACAACTGTTCTCTTTGCCTGGTCCCTATTTACAGTCACTCCTGAATAACTCTGAGGGCTGTTGACTGTTCATCTGTAGGTTCTTTCCCCAATATATGTGTTAGCATCCCACAGCCTGATCATTTATGGATAGACCACCCACACCTTTTGGAGATATGTCTCAAATCTCTTTATTTAACAACAGTGGTCATGAAACCTAAAGACAGCCTCTGTGAAACTATTTTTACTTTTCATCAGGTTATCTTATTACACTAATCCTCCTTCTTTAGCCTATTCCATATATATACATATATATACATATCTATTAAACCAAACCCCCTCACTGTGCTATTTCTCCCCTTCTTTTTTTGGAGGAGACTGGCGATGGAGGAATACTTGCCTGAGCTCAGGGCTTACTCCTGGCTCTGTGTTCAAGGATAACATCTAGTGAGACTTGTGGGACCACATAGGATTCCAGGGATGAATCTTGGGTCATCCTCCTGCAAGTGCCCTATCAGGTATACTATTTCTCTGCCCCCCCCCCCAACTTTTCATTGTGCCCATAAAATTTCTCCTCTTAAGGGCTTAAAGGCTTAAACCCTGAGTCAAGTTTCTCTTTCTTAGATTCTTGTCTGTTTCCCCTTTTGTCCCCCCACTAACTTCTATTTCTTTCTCATGTATCCTTCAACCCTCACCCCCTCCAAATAACCACCACAGTGGAAAGCCTCTCAACATTCAGAACTTTTATTACTAATCTATTCACTTGTATGCATCTATTTATTTCTTAAAAAATATATATCAGAATAAATGAAATGTGTATGGCATTTCAAGTGTTTATCTAAAGCAACCATCTGGTACCTAAAGTGGCACCAACCATTCCAGCTACTTATAGCCATAGAATCGAGAGATGTCCATATCTTTTTCTCTCTAGATAAAAAACTGCACTTGCCCCAAAGAGGTGCATTTGGCAGCGTTCTCACGCTCCCGCTGAGCCTTCCTCTTCATAACCTCATGCTCTGGTCTCTGCTCTTTTGTAATGGGCTTTGACATGACTGGCTTGGGAACACTGGGCTTTCTCCATGGAATTGGTTGTAAATGGAAGTCTTGGAGTAAAAACTGGCTCTGATGTTTGGGTGGAGCCTGGCACTTGGTCCCAGAGACAGAAAGAGGGCCCCGCTGGAGAGAAGTGCTAGCTGTTGTCTTGTAGGGAGCAGGTCTAGAAGTTGCAGGCTGAGAAATAGGCCGGCTAGTAGAGCTCAGCAAAGCTGGTCGAGATGGGTTTGTCGAAATGGGCTGAGCTGGTCTGGCAGGACGTGACAAAGATGCAGTAGCTGGCCGGAATGAATTGGTGGCAGTTGGCTGAGCTGAGTTGGTAGAGCCAGGCCTGGCAGGGTAAGCTGCAGCAGGACGATGTGAAGCCAGAGACTGTGGTTTCCGAGGAACACATCAAGCTTGTGGCTTCTCCATGGTGAGGAAAGGCAAAGGTACCAACTTGACCTTCCCAGGAGGTGGCAGCTCAGACTGGGATGGAGCTGACCATTCTTCAGCACTGCTGCTTGGTTCTGAGCTTTGACCTGAGTTTTCTCAAGACCTTTTCCATGCCATGTAGCACCTGGCCATGGCTTGACAGCTGAGGAGGGCTGGACGTCTTTGGGCTTCTTTGAACTATCCAGGATCCGGGAAGAAGATGATCTAGGCTTTGGATCACTCTTCTTCCCCAGTGCATCAAACACTTGCACAGACTCCAGCATTTGCATGCATAGGCAGCTGCGGGGCTTTTTAAGGGCTTCTTGGCAAAGCTCAGGTTGACTTAACTTGCGTTTCATCCTGGCAACGGCGGGATTCTCTTCTAGGTTCACCTTCTTCCCTGTCTGCTTATTGTCATCAGCTTTCTTAGAGTTTTCTCTGGCCTTTTTTGTCTTCTCCTGCCCATGACTCTTTGTCTTGCTGATCCTGCTGGACGCAGCTTTCTGAGGTTTGCTGTTAGGTTTGGCCATGGTCACAGGACACCTGTCACTGACTGCAGGATTACAAACAATCTGTTTCCCCTAGCAAGCCTTCTGGGTCTTTGGAATGGATTTTGGCTTTGGGTTCTGCCTCAAGAGGCTCAGAGGCCTGGTTTTTGTTCTTCCTTGTTGGGTGGGAGGTCCCCTTAGTGCCACCTGAGTTTTCTTGCCCCTGATTCAGAGTGATGGTATCTGTAGTGTTCATTACCTGTGGATCTATGCATTGATCTAGGTCTTTTAAGCAATCAAAGAGCTGGGGAAGTTGTTTATCTTCCACCCATGTCGTGATGTCTGCAAAAATACCACCAGATTCTATTATACTTTCAAGTGTTCCTGTGTCCTCCAAACGTTGACCATTCTTTTCCTGACCAGTAGTTTCAGTACCAGGCTGTTTCTCTTGGCTGAGAGGATCAATGCAGGCCAGGAGCTGGTGGATATCTGGGATTTCTAAAGGGCACAGTGGAGGATCTTGGTTTTCTATTGGGAACTGGTAGGTATCCATAGACTTTGAAAGCTCAATGTTCATCTCATCCCAATTCTTATCTGTTTGTTCCTGAGTTGGAGCTGGGGGTAGTGCCAGGTTACTTTGTGCTGAATCTATTATGGGAACCTCCTGGAGCTCTGGTGGTGGGTTACTCTCAAGTATTTGAATCCTGCTACTGCAAGCCATGGGTAATTCTGAAGTTGGTGTCAGACAAAATGTCTGATCTGAAGGTTGCAATGCCAGGGAAGTAAGTCTCCATCACCAGGGAATTCATCACTACAAAGGAACCACAGAAGAAATCAGTGCCCTGTAAACTAGATACTCCCCCCACACAACTCGCGGTGCCACAATTGGGCACCTTCCGGCAATGAGCAAGGCATTGTTACTGGCTCTTCTAAGGATCATGGACAAGGCCTTGAGCTAGAAGATTGGAGGCAACTGTTGTAGTTCTTACTGTTGGTCATGTGGTGCCGTTGTTTTCTTTGTTTGAGTTTGAAAGAGTTTGAAAGAGTTTCTGTGTAAACTGTACTTAAAACAGAAGAATAGCACAGTCGGTAAAGCACTTGTCCTGTGCACAGCTGACCTTAGTTTGATACTCAGCATCACATTAGAGCTCCTAAGCACCTTCCAAAGTGAACCCTGTGCACACAGCGAGGTGCAAGCCCTGAGCACTGCAGTCTGTGACCCACATTCTGCCTCCCTCAAACTAAAGATTTTTTTTCAACCGAGAGATTCGAAAACTATTAAATGCTATACGAAACTTAGCATAATATAGTCAATTTTTTCACTTTCCTGAAAAAAAATACCCTGGAAGTTCATATCATAGAATTAAAGAAGGAATAAACCACCACTTCATCATGAATTCTGTGCTCAAGTAGAGATACTAGTTTTGATACCTTTGAACAGGATCTCTGAGTATATTGTGTATTCATAATCTTGTACATTAAAGTAAGGGGAAGTTAAAGTGGTATCATCACAATAAGAGTTCTTAAATGTCTTCAGAAATCACAAAAACAATAAATTAAGAAATTATTTCGTTAATAATTATTAACTAAATAATAATTTAATTATTAACTAAATAATAATTAATGGCACTTATTGTTACCATGATAATACTGGCGGACTGTTCAACTATGAAAATGTGGCATTCCTTGTTATGCTACTGAAGTTTTCTTATATGTAACCTAGATGGTCTGTATACAATCATACGTTCCAATCTGCTTTAGAAGCTCTGATGTCGAGTGTGAAAATAAAGTGCTATAAAGTGAGTGAGGGTAGTTTAAACTTAAACTGACTTTATTTAACTTAAGGTTTCATAAATTTAAAAATCTCAGTGTAAGTAAGTAAGTAAGTAAAGGCCCTCCTGTTGATCGTCGATTTGCTCGAGCGGGCCCAGTAACGTCTCCATTGGAGACTTTGTTGTTACTGTGTTTGGCATATCGAATACTCTCGGTAGCTTGCCGGGCTCTCCAAGAGGGGCGGAGGAATCGAACTCCGGTCGGCCATGTTGGCCGCTTGTAAGGCGAACGCCCTACCCGCTGTGCTATCGCTCCAGTGTATTTAACAGAAATGTCATCTGCCTATGGGCAGTTTCGCACTTACAGATTTGACCCCAAGTTTTGAATGCCAGATTTCCCTTCTCTCCAGCTTACTCACCTTGATAACTCGATTCTGTGTTGGGTGGAGAGACACATAGTAGATTCCAGAGGTGGAGGCTGGTGGTTGGTTCATTGGGGGCTGCACATCCTTTAGAACCATAACAATTTCTGGAGATGCATTGCTGTAACCTTGGAGGGCAGAGTACCTACCACCTTTGTATGTCATAGAGGCATTGGATTGCATGCCCGGACCAGGTTCTACAGAAAAGAGAAGTCCCTGAATGCCCTGATGATAGTAAACCACCTGGCTTCCTTCCTAGTAGGGAAGTGACAGGGTATAACTCTGATTTGGAACCTGAGATTGTGTCCTTTCAACAAGACTGGCAGAAAGTGATGGGTACAGAGACACCATGTGGTTGGTATCTAAGGTTTTCTCATAGCAAACTGCCATAGACATGGAAGAGACATTGGTATCTTGGTCAAGGAGAATCACAGTAAAGTCTCGCATGTAAGACTTCTTTTCAGTACTTCCTGCAATATTCCACTCCAAAACACTTGGGTAAGAAGCAGACAACATGGATAGCTGGCTCTGGTCAGACACTCCAGACAGCATTGTTGTGCTAGAATGTTGGTCAAGATAGACACTACCCATGAGTGGTTGGAAAGAGATGCCAGAATCTGAGGGCAAGAGCCAAGCAGCTGGAGTAGATATGCTGGAGTAGTTGCAGCCACTACCTGTTAGGGAAGCTGCATTGTTCACCACTGGAAGGGGAAGCTGCAGAGAATGTGCAGTTCCCAATACAGATGGATTTTGAATATTTTCTGTAAGGAACAAGAGGGTGATGAAAAAAATCTGTGAGACTGATAATCTCTGACAACTTTTTGTTTTCTTTTTGGGTCACACCCACATGGATTTGTTGCTTACAGCTAGTTTCTCCTTATCCTAGCTCTACCCGTAGCTTGCTCTCCTGTTGAACTTGACGTTATTTCCTAGAACAGAAGCATTTTAAAACTAGGAAGTCCTAAGAGAATGACTAACATGTTATTGGAGAAGAAAGAAACCTGAGGCCCAGAGATGGCATAGAGCGTGAGCGGCTGCCGTCCCCTCTCCGGTAGTCACGCGGCGCTCCTCTCCTCTCAAACCCAGGTCAGACCTGCCCCCGGTGTGTGGCCCCAGGACTTCCATCTCTCCCTTCGGGACCTCAGGCATCCCGGCAGACGCCTGGAGAAACGCAGCCGTGAGCGGCTGCCGTCCCCGTCCCCTCTCCGGTAGTCACGCGGCGCTCCTCTCCTCTCAAACCCAGGTCAGACCTGTCCCCGGTGTGTGGCCCCGGGACTTCCATCTCTCCCTTCGGGACCACAGGCATCCCGGCAGACGCCTGGAGAAACGCAGCCGTGAGCGGCTGCCGTCCCCTCTTCACTACTCATGCCGCGCTCATGTCATCTCAAACCCAGTTTTCCGTAGAGGTGTGGCCTCTTCAGAAGTGGGCGTGGCTTCAGAGTGGGCGTGGCTTCAGAGTGAGCATGGCCTACTTTCCGGCAGGCGGCCGCTTACACGGCCGCAGGGTGTTTACTAATTCAAAGGAACCTAGTTCCCAAGGAATTTGGTCCCCAACTTACTCAGCAATATGAAGAAACAAAGAAAATCCCCACCTCAAGCGGAGGAGAACAAAAACAATCCAGAACATTCTGTCGATACAGCTCACCTAAGGGATCTCTCTGACACAGAATTCAGATATGAAGTCATCAAGATGTTCAATCAACTCAATGAAACGGTCAGACAGACAGCCAGTAACACCACAGAAAAAATCGACAAATTACGCGAAGAAATGAGAGCAGAAATGTCACGATTAAAAGACTCCATAGATGAAATGAGAAACTCAGTTTCTTCTCTTAAAAATAGAATGACCGCAGCTGAAGAGAGAATCAGTGAGCTGGAAGATCAGCTGTAACAAACCAACACGCAACAACAAACAGTGGCAAGGGACCTCAAAATGGCTCTACAGAGAATCAGAGTCCTAGCAGATGATTCCAAGAGGAACAATATTAGAATCATGGGACTACCTGAACCTCAGGGAAACAATCCCAACGAAAAAAACACCGTCAAACAAATCATTGCTGAAAAATTCCCAGAGCTCTGCAATGCAGCCATTCAGGTTCAAGAAGCCCGAAGGGTGCCAGCTAAAAGAGACCCCAACAAAAACACTCCAAGGCATATCATAGTTAGAATGATTGATGCTGCCAATAGAGACACAATACTGCAAGCAGCAAGGGCAAAGAAGGAAATCACATACAAAGGAGCACCCCTTAGATTCACAGCAGACTTATCAGAGGAAACCCTGCAAGCCCGAAGGCAGTGGCAAGATATAGTCAAAAAACTCACGGAAATGAATGCTTCCCCAAGAATACTCTATCCAGCTAAACTCTCCCTCAAAATCGAAGGAACAGTACACTATTTTCTAGATAAACAGCAGCTCAGGAACTTCATAGACTCAAAACCAAACCTAAAGCAAGGCCTAAAGGGGCTACTATAAGAAAAGACAAACCTTACAACCACAACACACCCTACAGAAAATGACACAAAACCCCATAACCATACTCTCTCTCAATGTCAATGGTCTAAATTCACCATTGAAGAGACACAGAGTGGAAAAATGGATACAGAGACAGAACCCAACATTCTGCTGCCTACAAGAAACTCATCTCAACAGCCAGAACAAACACAGACTCAAAGTCAAAGGATGGAAAACAATCCTGCAAGCAAACAGCCCCTTCAAAAAAGCTGGGGTGGCCATACTAGTATCCGACAACATTAATTTCACATTGAAAAAGATTAGAAGGGACAGGGAAGGCTATTTTCTCTTCATCAAGGGATACATACAGCAGGAAGAAATCACACTCTTAAATGTATACGCACCTAATGAGGGAACAGCTAAATATCTAAAACAACTGCTAACAGATTTTAAGGAGGACATCGCTACCAACACAATAGTACTTGGAGACTTCAACATCGCCTTATCAACTCTGGATAGATCAACAAGAACAAAACCCAGCAAGAAATTATTGGCTTTGAAAGAAGAAATAGAAGAGAAAGGGCTTATGGACTTATACAGGGCTTTACACCCCAAAAAGAAAGAATACACATTCTTCTCCAGTGTGCACGGAACATTTTCCAAAGTAGACCATGTCTTAGGACACAACACATACCTCAACAGAATCAGGAAGATAGAAATAGTATCAGCCATCTTTTCAGACCGTGACGCACTGAGGATAGAAGTGAATCACACACTGACACGGAGAACAAAATCAAACACCTGGAAATTAAACAACTCGATGCTGAACAATGAGTGGGTCAAGAACGAAGTCAAGGATGAAATCAAAAGATACCTGGAAACAAATGAGAATGAAGACACAAACTACCAGAACTTATGGGATGCAGCAAAAGCTGTATTAAGGGGAAAATTTATAGCTCTGCAAGCATATCTTAGGACTGTAGAAACGATGCATATAAACAACTTGACCTCACAGCTCAAGACCTTAGAAAAGGATCAACAGAAAGAGCCTAAATCAGGCAGAAGGAAAGAGATCGTAAAACTTAGAGCAGAAATCAACGACATGGAAAACAAAGAAACAATCCGAAAGATCAATAAAACCAAGAGCTGGTTCTTCGAGAAAATAAATAAGATAGATAAACCACTAACAACACTTGCAAAGAAACAGAGAGAGAGAGCCTTAATAAATCAAATCAGAAATAAGAATGGGGATATCACAACAGAAACTAAAGAAATTCAAGAGATCATCAGAGACTACTTTGGAAGTCTGTATGCCATGAAACAAGAGAATCTAGAAGAAATGGATAAATTTCTGGATTCCTATCATCTCCCAAAGCTGAAGCAAGAAGATATAGAGTACCTGAATAGACCTATTCACATCAAGGAAATTGAAACTGTAATCAAAAGTCTTCCCAAAAACAAAAGCCCAGGTCCAGATGGATTTACTAGCGAATTTTTCCAAACATTTAGAGAGGACCTATTGCCAGTTCTTCTCAAGCTTTTCCAGGAAATTGAAAAAACGGAAACTCTCCCAAACAGTTTCTATGAAGCCCATATCTCTCTAATACCAAAAGGAAACAAAGACACCACAAGAAAAGAAAACTACAGGCCAATATCCCTGATGAACACGGATGCGAAGATTCTCAACAAAATACTAGCCAATAGAATTCAACAACTCATCAAAAAGATCATACATCATGACCAAGTAGGATTCATCCCAGGGATGCAAGGATGGTTCAACATTCGGAAATCAATCAACGTAATCCATCATATCAACAAAAGAAAAGATAAAAATCATATGATCATATCAATAGATGCAGAAAAAGCATTTGACAAGATCCAGCACCCATTCATGATGAAAACCCTTGCCAAAATGGGGATAGAGGGTACTTTCCTCAATATAGTTAAAGCCATCTACCACAAACCTACAGCAAACATCATCCTCAATGGGGAAAAACTGAGAGCCTTCCCCCTAAGGTCAGGGACGAGACAAGGATGCCCACTCTCTCCACTGCTGTTCAATATAGTACTGGAAGTACTTGCAATAGGGATTAGGCAAGAAAAAGATATTAAGGGCATCCAGATAGGGAAAGAAGAAATTAAGCTCTCACTATTCGCAGATGACATGATACTATACTTAGAGAACCCTAAAACCTCTACCAAGAAACTCCTAGAAACAATAGGCTTGTATAGTAAAGTGGCAGGCTATAAAATCAATACCCAAAAATCCATGGCTTTCCTATACGCAAACAGTGAGAGAGAAGAAAGTGACATGAAGAAAACAATTCCATTCACAATTGTGCCCCAGAAAATCAAGTACCTAGGAATCGCCTTAACTAAGGAAGTAAAGGATCTGTACAAAGAAAACTACAAAACGCTACTTCGGGAAATAAAAGAGGACACGAGGAAATGGAAAAATATCCCCTGTTCATGGATGGGGAAAATCAACATTGTCAAAATAGCAATACTTCCCAAGGCACTGTACAAATTCAATGCAATCCCTATAAGGATACCCACGACATTCTTCAAAGAAATGGAGCAAACACTCCTGAAATTTATATGGAACAATAAGCCCCCACGAATAGCTAAAGCAATTCTTGGGAAAAAGAAAATGGGAGGAATCAACCTACCTAACTTCAAGCTCTACTACAAAGCAGTAATAATCAAAACAGCATGGTACTGGAACAAAAGCAGAGCTGCAGACCAATGGAATAGAGTTGAATATACTGACATCTCCTCCCAAACATATAATCATCTAATCTTCGATAAGGGGGCAAGAAAAGTGAAATGGAGCAGGGAAAGCCTCTTTAATAAATTGTGCTGGCAAAACTGGACGGCTACATGCAAAAAAGTGGGCTCAGATCTCTGCCTAACGCCATGCACAAAAGTAAGATCGAAATGGATTTATGACCTCAACATCAGACCGGAATCCATAATGTTTATTGAAGACAAAGTTGGCAAAACTCTCCACGATATTGAAGTTAGTGGTGTCTTCAAAGACGTCACGCCACTGGCCGAGCAAGTGAAAACAGAGATAGACAAATGGGACTATCTTAAACTAAGAAGCTTCTGCACCTCAAAAGAAACAGTGACCAAAATACAAAGACAGCCTACAGAATGGGAAAGAATATTCACCAAATACACATCCGACAAGGGGTTGATTTCAAGGATATACAAGGTACTGGTTAAACTACACAAGAAGAAATCACCCAACCCCATCAAAAAATGGGGCGAGGAAATGAATAGAAACTTTCGCAAAGAAGAAATCCGAATGGCAAAAAGGCACATGAGAAAATGCTCTACATCACTAATCATCAGAGAGATGCAGATCAAAACAACAATGAGATATCATTTCACACCACAGAGACTGGCCCACATCCACAAGAACAAAAGCAACAGGTGCTGGCGCGGATGTGGCGAGAAAGGGACCTTCCTTCACTGCTGGTGGGAATGCAGGCTGGTCCAACCCTTTTGGAAAACAGTATGGACGATTCTCAAAAAATTAGAATTCGATCTCCCATTTGACCCAGCTATAGCACTCCTGGGAATATATCCCAGAGAGGCAAAAATGTATAGTCGAAGTGACATCTGCAATTGTTTTTTCATTGCAGCACTCTTTACAATAGCCAAAATCTGGAAAAAACCTGAGTGCCCGAGAACAGATGACTGGTTAAAGAAGCTTTGGTACATTTACACAATGGAGTGCTATGTAGCTGTTAGAAAAGATGAAGTTATGAAATTTACATACAAGTGGTACTACATGGAAAGTATCATGTTAAGCGAAATGAGTCAGAAAGAGCGGGATAGACACAGAAAGATTGCATTCATCTGGGGAACATAAAGCAACAAAACGGGATACTAACACCCAGGAAGGGCTCAGATTAGTACCAGGAATTTAGCTCCATGACTTGAAGGCCAGCCACATGTGCTAGGTGAGAAGGAAGCTCAGATAGAGAAGAGAGCACCAAATAAAGGGTGTTGTGAAGACCCTCCCAGGGTGGGAGAGACATGCTAAAAGTGGTCTATAGACCAAACATGACTGCCACTCAATGCCTCTCTGGCAAAACACAGTACCCAAAAGAAGAGAGAGAAAACAGGGAGGAATGTCCTGCCACAGCGGCAGGGTGGGACGGGGGGGTGGGGGGGAGGATGGAGGGTGGGAGGGATGCTAGGTCCCGTGGTGGGGGAGGATGGGCACTGGTGGAGGGATGGGTACTTGATCATTGTATAACTGAAACCCAAGCACAAAAATTTATAAGTCTATAAGTGTACTTCATGGTGTTTCACTAATAAAAAAAAATGATAAAAAAAACCCACAGAGATGGCATAGAGACTTGCTCAAGCTTTCCCATTATTTTTATAGGTATTGGGGTGGGGTGGAGTTTGGACCAATACGCGGCAGTGATCTAGGGCTATCACTGGCTTTGTACTCTGGAGTGACCCCTTGTAGTGCTCAGGAGACTGGATGCAGTGACAGAGATCCAACTGGATTGGCTGCCTACAAGGTAAATGCCTTATCCCCTCCTGTACTATCTCGCTGTCTCTTATGTATTACCAGGTTACAGAACCTAAGCATGTGGATTTTCTTGCTAGGACTCTGCCTTGATCACTACAATGTCAGAAACTAGGAGAAAGATGCTTTCCATTAATATAGGCATGTGGGGTCGTTACAACTATTACCCTTGTAATCTTCAGGTTTGTCTTTTGCTTTTGCAGTTCCTATCTATTACCTATGGCTCACATATAACTCAAACTACTTGATGAATTGAAAGTTCACTACCGTACCCTGGTTTCTGATCCCCCCTCAAAATTGAGTACTTTAGTTTTTCTCAAGATGTGCTTTTGGAAGGAAGACCGTTGTTTAAATTCTGAGTCTCAAGTTGCTCTCCTGCAAAGGAGTTACTTACAACTCTAATTGAGAATAATGCGCATACAGAAATAAAATTTGTCTACTTCACGTGATTTACATGGGAGGAAGTATAGAGATAAAGAAAAAAATCATGAAAAATATGTATCACGGAACTGAAAAAGAAGTATTTAGATATTAATGAAATCTGGGCTATATGGCAAGCAGCAGAGTAGAGTAACGGATTGACATCAGACCCAAGAGTAAGCCCTGACCAACAGTGAATGTTGTCCCCAAACCCAACAAAGAAAACAGTACAATAAGTTTATTAAGAAATTGTGTCATGTATATGATATGAAGATGGTATTCTATTTTAGCAAAAACTACTAGCCAAAAAATGGAATAGAAGGTGATTGAGTATATAGCTTACCAGTCCATAAAACAGAAGATTTACCAGTAACTTACATAACAAGCAGAAAATATAATACTTGTGATTGCATTTGGTAGCCAGTATATGTTTTAAGGGCTGGAGCGATAGCACAGTGGTACAGCGTTTGCCTTGCACGCAGCCAACATGGCCGACCTGAGTTCGACTCCTCCACCCCTCTCGGAGAGCCCGGCAAGCTACCGAGAGTATTCGATATGCCAAACACAGTAACAACAAAGTCTCCAATGGAGACGTTACTGGGCCCGCTCAAGCAAAATCAATGAACAACGGGAGGACTGTGACTGTGATATGTTTTAAAGGAGGATAAAGCAGAAATAAATATTATAATTACAAGGAAATGACATTATTATTCTCATTCATACCTCTGAATATTAGCCATGAAACACAGTTACAGTCACAGTCACAGTCCTCCCACTGTTCATCGATTTGCTCGAGCGGGGCCAGTAACGTCTCCATTGGAGACTTTGTTGTTACTGTGTTTGGCATATCGAATACATCATGGGTAGCTTGCCAGCCTCTGCCATGCGGGCCAGATACTCTTGGTAGCTTGCCGGGCTCTCTGAGAGGGGCAGAGGAATCGAACTCGGGTTGGCCATGTTGGCTGTGTGCCAGGCAAATGCCCTACTGCTGTGCCATCAAACAACAGGTATTAAATAGAGCATACAATTTCAGTAAATCACACAAGAAGCAGAAAAGACCATTTGAAAAATGGTCACAAAAATTTCATATTTATTTTTAAAACCTAGATGAGAAGTATTTTATCAATCAGGAAAATGTCATTCCCAAAGTTTCAGAAACAGTCACCAAAATCCAATTGAAATATTTTTAATGTAGGAAAACTCAAGACTCCACAAAACTGAAATCAATGTGTACTTAGACAACTGAGACTTGACTTTTCTATTTCTTCTTAGGATCTGAAAGCAGATATTGACTGCTATCAAAATGCTGTCATGTTAGGAAGAAAGTACTTTTTTTTTTCCTTTTTGGTCACACCCAGCATTGCACAGGAGTTATTCTTGACTCATGCACTCAGGAATCACTCCTGGTGGTGTTCAGGGAACCATACAGGATGCTGGGAATAGAACCCGGGTCAGCCGTAGGCCTACCCGCGTGCAAGGCAAACACCCAACCTATTGCTCCAGCCCAGAAAGAAACTCTTTGTGAAGATGACAAGTTGCCTTATCCTGGACCCTACTTACCACACAAAAGAATCAATTCTCCTGGTTCAAGTTGGAAGATATCAGTTCTTTATTTAACAGGCAGAGCATACATGTACCTGACAAACTAGAATGTAATAAAAACATTGAAGATGATGTATCTTCCATTCCCATAGGTAACCAGTATTAGTTATTTATAGGAAGTATCATTTCTAAAACATGTTTACATTCAAAACCGGCAAGTGCCATCTGTGTTCTAGAGACAGTAAGAAAAGAAACCACAACCATGGTTTTCTGATAGGCTGTTTTTCCTACTGGTACTCTACTCGAGACATAGTATGTTTTCTACTCCTAAAATTTATTAAAGTCAACTTCTTTGACTTGCTCTCAGCATAGTTAACTCTATTCTTTCTGTTTGGATTTGAACTATTTGGTTCTCTCCAACATTCTATCTCAAACTGTTTCTCCTTCTTTGATAATTTCCCTCCATAATCTTTATTTCTTATTATCTTCTCCCTCATATCATCTTCTACTTCTTGTCTTCTGTCGGTCAAAGCTTGTTGAAAATTACCCTAAACTTCCTTACCTTTGATGACTAGCCCCACTACCACTCAGCACTCCACACCTTCCCCACAATCCAGTTTTTCTTGTCATCGAGTTTAGATAGAAAACTCAAAAGACACATGATAATGACTTTTGAATAGCACTAAATTTAAAATACTAAATATAAATACAAGTGGAGAGACCGCTGCAGATAAAACATCCTTGTATATATTAGGTTTTCTACCAAAACTACATTTTCTGTTTCTGTCAAAATATTGTCTCTGATTTACATTTTTCATGGATATCATGTAGAAATCACGATTAAAAGGAAAAAGAAACACAGAGAGTGAACACTCATATATAAACATGTATTTGAGCTTGTAAGTATGTATCAACTATAATGTAATCAATGAAGAAAAACACTTTGTATGAGAAAGGAAGTCAATGTCTAAAATCACACAGCAAATGTGAACATCAAGTTAAAATAAGGCTAACCATATTCTAGTTGAATACTTTCCTCTTTTATTACATGCTGCTTTTCCTTAACTACCAAGTTTAGGCATAAGAAATCTAATGAAAAGCTTTGAAAAATATTATTCCTTACCTGACATGATCAGACAAGAGGAAATATCAAGGAAAGGGAAGTGAGAAGAGGAGATGATATGAGAGTACATCTGAACACTGAAGCGGAAGTCCACAAGTGTCCAGTACAAATGACTGATCACTGGTGATTGGTCATTGGTCACTGGTCACTTGTGATAACCCAAACTTGTTTACAAACAACTGCATGGGAGCCCCAAGATTCTACCAGGGGCTGGTAGGTTTGGTGAGAGAATGATATCACAAAGCAGGCAGTTGAAAGGTAGAGGCTAGCCAATAGGGAGGTCAGATTTCCAAGAAGAAGACTGGATTCGATAGACTGAGAGGTAGACATAAGCAGGCTAGTGAGATGGAATCTTACAAGACAGTTATAACAGTTTGACCTTCCTCCGACTCTTAGGTTAGGGAAATGCTCCTATTATACTGATGAGCTTACATATTTTATTAATAAATCAACAGTTACTACGTAATACTTTATATTACCTAGTTAACCAATAACATTAAGTTACTACTAGTGTATTTTTTATAATGTTTCATAATATTAAATTATATGTTAATGCTTTGCAATATACATTATTACTTACTTTAGGGTTAGGAAATGATGGATTATTATGAGAAATCTTCCCCTAACAAAACCCCTAAGTTTAGCGTGTTCTGCTAGCAACATGCACCCAGAAAAGAATAATAGGCAAGGATAGAATAGATGACAAAGTATCTGTCAGCTGTAGACTTGTGCCAGGCAAAAATAGACTAATACTTTTTAGGGTCTTTTAGATTTAGGGGACAATATAGCCAAAAATAGAATAAACAACTTTCACAATCTTTTATTTATTTATTTATTTATTTTGATTTTGGGTCTTCATCTAGCCATGCTCAGGGTTTGCTCCTCACTCCACACTCAGGAATCACTCCTGGAGGAGCTTGGTAGACTGGGTGCAAGAGAGGTACCTGCCCACTGCATTTTCTCTCCTGCACAAACAACTTGATGTTTTACAGATGCCTACTGATAATCTGCGAACTACACTAGCCTCTGCTCTCCATGTCCCTGTGGCATGTGTATATACATCCTAACTGTCCTCGATGTCTCTGTCAACTCCAACAATGGCTCACCTGTTGGCATTTGCTGGGGTTGAGGGAGCAATATTGCATTATATTGACCTGCCATGAGACCAATGATGGCTACACGGGTGACTCCAAAGCTTGGCCAATCCGCGTGTTTGTCAACTTCTCTGTTTGTCTCATTCTCTGTGACTGATCGCTGCTGAATGGAGGTTGAAAGTGATAATTGAATTTGGCAAATGAGAAACAATTTAGACATATTATAACCGATTATTGTGATCAACAAATTATGCCATCTATTAGAAAATTCCAAGTAGTGTGGGATAATTGGGGACCTATAAAAAGAATCAGAAAGAACACAAGAAATACTTAAAGGCAGTTATAATTTAAAATAGTATCGTCATATGGATCAAAGTGATAATCCAGTGGGAAATGCACTTGCCTTGCACATGGTGGACCTGGATTCAATCCCTGCCATCCCAATATGTATGGTTCATTGAACCCTTGAGGATTGTCTTCATACATGGCAAGCACCCTACTCACTGTACTATCAATCCTGATAGCCCAGGAAGTGTGTGTGTGTGTGTGTGTGTGCGTGTGTGTGTGTGTGTGTGTGTGTGTGTAGAGAGAGAAGTTTTGGGCCAGCCCCAGTGATACTCAGGTACTCCTGTCTCTGTGCTCAGGAGTGACTCCTGGTGGTGCTCATGGGACCATATGTGGTGCTGGAGATAGAACCAGGGTCAGTCACATGGAATATTAATATATCAACCCCTACATTATTGCTCAGTGCTGGAGCAGAAATATATTTTAGAAGTGAAAAAAAGATGAGCCAGTAGGAGACAGTGCAAAGACAGAATCAGGAACTTTGCTGAGGAAGGATCACCCAAGAGACTGGGGACTGATTTCATACGACAACTGCAGTGATGAGCAGAGACAGAGACAGATCCTCAAAGAGTAACCAATTTTCTATGTGTAGTTTTTTAAATAGAAAATATTTGCTGATCCCTGATTAGCAAATGGAAGAAAGAAAGGAAGACTGAGAGGAAGAAAGAGAGAAAGAAAGAAGGAAAGAAAGAAAGAAAGAGAGAGAGGAGAAAGAGAGAAAGAGAGAAAGAGAGAAAGAAAGAAAGAAAGAAAGAAAGAAAGAAAGAAAGAAAGAAAGAAAGAAAGAAAGAAAGAAAGAAAGAGGAAGGAAGGAAGGAAGGAAGGAAGGAAGGAAGGAAGGAAGGAAGGAAGGAAGGAAGGAAGAAGAAAGGCATATGTAAGGAAGGAAAGAGGGAAGGAAGGAAGGAAGGAAGGAAGGAAGGAAGGAAGGAAGGAAGGAAGGAAGGAAGGAAGGTCCATTGGACCTCACCCATCCGCCCTCTGGGATGACCTGAATAAAAGAGGCTGGCATGGGATCTAGGGGCATGTCTATGGTGTATTGTTCTGTGCTCTCTTCTGAGAGATTTATTGTTGACTCTCTGGATCACAGCCATTGATGACATTATATGGTGCCAAGGTGGTTTGTGGGTGTGACTGCCAAGCTGCCGGAAAGAGAGGAAGTTGGGGAGTGGTCACCCATTCTCTGATTTCATTGAGCCTGGAGTTTTCAGTCAGAAGTCCCACATGCCTGAGTTTTTCTGCAGATTCGCGCATAGATGAGGCTTGTCCACACATGCGGATTGCGGCCATGATCATGACTTTCAAGTTCTGGAGGATTTTGGCTGCTGGGGCTAGCTCCACTGGGGCAGAAAAGGGATAGGACTCTAAATAGATTTTGAATAACTTTTATCTTTATTTTCTTATCTTTCCTTTTTTTGAGAGTTTTCTTGATTAAATCTTTATATTTTTTAAAATTTTATTTTATTGAATAATCAGTGTCTCCTACCCTGTGCCTGACTGTCCTCACGAGGGCCTGACAGCTGAAGACCTTCGGGACCCAGCCAAAGCCATGATGAGACCACTCTCCACATGCTTGGATGAGCCTCATGCATAAAGGAACCAGCAGAGGAACCCAGGTGTGCGGAACCCGGGGCTGAGATCTCCAAGCCTGCATGGTTTGGGACTAGGCCTTCCAGTAGCTAGACAGTTATACCCACCAACTGCCGTGTAACCCCAACAATGGCCAGGATCCAGAGATTATCACACCAAGCTCCCAGAAGAGAATAAAGCAGAGTCTCCTACCCCTCACTAGGGCCTGACAGCTGAAGACCTCCGGGACCCAGCCAAAGCCATGCTGAGACCACTCTCCACATGCTTGGATGAGCCTCACACATAAAGGAACCTGCAGAGGAACCCAGGTACCGGCAGAAGAACAAAGGCGTGCGGGTCCCAGGGCTGAGATCTCCAAGCCTGCTCAGATCAGGGCTGAGCATCCTCCACCCAGATCCTCCATCTTCCAGTAGGCAGGGGTCACACCCACAAACTGCCCCCCCGCCCCGCCCTCCTGTTGCCAGCGCTGTGTAATCCCATCAACAGCCAAGACCCAGAGACTATAAAACCCAGCTCCCAGAATGACATCTTATTATCTCATTCTTACTTTGGACAACCTGGCAAGCTACCTAATGTAACCTGCCCACATGGCAGAGTCTGGCAAACTCCCCGTGGCGTACACAATATGCCAAATACCAGGAACAATGATGGGTCTCATTCTGCTAAACCTGAAAGAGCCTTAAATATGGCACTTTTTAAAATCTCAGGGCTAGGACGAAAGAGACATTACCGGTGCCTGCTTGAGGCAATCGACGAACAACAGGATGATCGTGATCATGATTTATAACATTATGTCACCTGAAACATATTAATGATGGTGGGTAGTAATGAAAACAGAGTAGGAACAAAACAGAATGTTTTTTGAGCTAATAATAACTAAAAAAGTCTTAAGAACTGGCATATGGCTCAAATGTACATTTTTGTTGTCCCTGCATTGGATAAATACCCAGCAATATATGGTGAAGCCACGGGACTTGGCATCACCAGGTGATTGAAATAGTACAAAACCATTGTGATTTTCCAGCACAAAATAAACTTCAAAAATAAATAACTTTCTAATGCTAGAGCAAGAATATAAGTTGCATGTGATCCATAAGAAGACCAGAAGAAGCACAAACATAGGTTGATTTAACAGACATGTGGCATATAGAATAAATGGATGTGTAAATGCAGTGTGTGAAAGGGCAAATAACATGATCATCCTTGACCCCAGAGCATTGAATGGAGAAAGACAAAAGGGAAAAAAAGGAATAGATGGGAAGTAATGGGGAACAGGAGTCATGAAGAAACAAGTACGTGAGTAGTGTAAAGGAATGGTGTAGCAAATTATTCAAATCACAAAGTCAGCAACAATGAAAAAGAGATCCAAACTTTAGTGACTAGACTTAAGAATGTGCCTGTCAAGGTGAGTAGGCAGAAACCTGATAGCATAGGTGAAGGAAAGATGACACCGGTGGTGGTTTTGGTGCTGAAACAGAGTATGTCTAAAACTCAAGCATGTCTTTTTGCAAATCATGATGCTTTACTTGCACTAACATACACCTCACTGACCTGGGCCTTACAAAAACAGGGCAAGAATGCTATTTGGCTATCCCAAAGTGAAATCAAAAGAGCTATGCTTGGAACATCACATTTCACTCAAGTGAGAGAAGGAATCCGATGTTCTGACCTCCAACGATGGTCAAGAATCAGGCACACTGCCTCGTTTGCCACGGCGTCAAAAATCAGATGGGCTGGACACGTAATGTGATTTAGAGATGACTGCTGAACTAGAGCTGTTACCTACTGGACTCCACGGGATGTCAAAAGGAAGTGTGGCCACCTACGAGATGGTCAGACTTTTTCGTTAAAACCCTGAAAAAACAAATGGTTTGAGGCTCTTCATGTTCCTGGAGCGAGCAGATGCCACTGGTCCACACTAGCACATGACAGGGACAGATGGAGACATTACTGGTGCCCGCTCAAGCAAATCAATGAAAGAAGAAGGTTGGACAAGCACAGAAATTCTTATCCTGGGAGGCCATACAGTGCTGGGAATCTATCTCTCTCACCTATCCTTAGTCTTGACACTTATTTTTGCTAAGACTCTATATTGTTTTCAACATCTTCTGAATGACTTTTTTGATCATTGCTCCCACAGTTTTTTCAAATTTTTATTAGAATTTCAGACACACAGGTAAAAAATGTGGTTGGACTTGTTTTGTATTTATTAAATCAAAAGACCTTATACTTTAAAATACCAAGGATTTACTTTTATGGTTTAAAGCATATTTTCATACATTATTTTGGTATCTTCAAACACAGCCTTAAAATGTTTACATTTTTTCCTCATTCAGTCTTATATTATCGTTTTTTGTTTTGTTATTAGCAATGTAAAAATACATTATTTTCTCATTCATGATGATTGTGAAATATTTTGTTTGGTTATTTTATATTCAGACTCCTCATATTTAGTCATTCAGATTTTGTTGTACATATTGAAGTATATTATGTTGTGTTTATTCAATTTTACAATTTACACATTTTTTAACCTATTGGAAAAATTTCAACAATGATAATAAATAGAAAATTTTCTATAATTCTTCTTATTATATTACATGTAGTTTGTTATAGTTATTTTTGTGCATAAATTTTTAAAATGTCACTTACATAAACTATAGCAGTAAATATTTTGCATTTATACAAAGTTGCATGTGTTGCAGAAAATAAAATATTGCTTGGTATGCATCACTGATATTTTAATATATGGGTAATGTTCATCTTTTGGTATCTGAAGTTTAAAATTCAATTAAAATGTCCTTACTTATAAATTTTTATGTATATGACTATTAATTTACCTGTTGTTTTACAGTGTCTTTATTCATAGAGAACTTGGTCAATATCCAAGTCACTCTTGTTTTTTTCACCTGGATCATATATTATAGTTGTAATGCTGTATTTATTACTAAGTGTGTATATTGCCAACATGTCTAGACTGATTTTCTCTTTGTTTTTCTTCACATAATTACGCAGAATCTCTTTCTTTCTAGTACTTATGAAAATAGATATAAATTTCTTACTCATTCATTCCCTTCTCTAAGTTTTGAGTTTTGCATAAACTAGGTTCATAGGTGTCTGGTTCTATCTAATTCACACTAGTGTCCTTAGTTTATAATAGTATCCAAGTAAAATTTGTACATATGTGCTGTACTGATAAAATCATAGCAGAAATTTCATGACTAGAAAAGAATCAGATCCATCATTTTTGCATGCATTTTTTAATTTTGTTTCCTACTTTTCTTCTGTGTCTTGGCTCTATACTCTTGGATCCCTCTTGGTGATACTTAGGAGTCCATCTGCGATGAAAGGAATTGAACTGTGGTTGACTACATGCAAAGCAAAGTGCCCTGAATGTTTTATATTCTCTATTACATTATGTACACATTTGTAATAGCATTAAAAATATTTTTGAAACAAGGATTTGCAAGTCTTTTACAAGATATGCATCTAATGTATTTTCTGTTTATAAATTTTCCCTTTTACTATCTATGGTCAAAAAGCAAACACATTTTTCATATCTCAATTGTTTTCACTTTACCTACGGTCTGACACATATGCGTAACAATTGACTTTTGTATATCCAAATTCTTATCAATTCTATATTTCATAAATATTATCCATATCAGGTTTCTTTCCCCTTATATTAACTTTTTGCCTAATTTTAACCACCCATTTTATTACTGCTACATACTTAAATCATTCTGTTTTCTGTGTCCTACCTTAAAATTTATTCAGCACACTTTTAATCAATGATAAACTGACAATTTATTCTAAAAGTCAACTCTATAATGTCAAAACTTAGCACGGGAACTATGTTTCTATTAAGATAAATATAAGAGGCTTTAAATAGAGTTTGACCTTCAAAAGTCTTTATTGACTAACCTTTGACTGGCATATAATGATTATGCACCATTTATAATAACACATTCCTATACTTAGTATTTAACCTGGAATGGTTACAGCTGCTCAAGAACTTGTGAACAAATATAATTGGTGATACTTTGTTCCTTAAAATACTATTATGAAAAGCAATGCGGACAATCTGTTTTAAAGTTTTTATTAAGAACAAATAATACATTTTTAATAAAAAAAATTGCAAATTGAAGTGAAAACAATTCATATACTCATGACATTTATCTTTGCTTAGAACAAGGCTGCTTAGATATTTTTCCACTCCTTTGCCAAAATAAATTATATGTGTCCCCAGGTACATGAGAGTATAAAAATGGCATACATATCAAGAATTTCCTGACAATACATTGCAACATTTTTGTAATGACCTTCACTTCTATTTTTTGTAATGACCTTCACTTCTCTTTAGGTGATTTCACATGGAGTCATGGCGCCCCAGTTTAAAAAAATCCAAGAGGGTGAGTTAGCAGTAGGAAGAGAAACTGCAATGATGCCTGGGACAGACCAAACAAACAGCAAGACCCACTGCCCCCAGGGGGGAAAATGCCAAATCCTAGAAATCCACTCATATTGCTTATACATACCCTCTTGCTCTCTTATTGCTGCTTCCTTCCATAAGCAAGGGCTTGTTCAATAACCAATTAAATATCAAAAACAGGAGATTTTTTTCCCCTTTATTTTATTTTATTTTTTTTTACAGTTGTAGATTTACAATTTTTTGTGCTTTGGTTTCAATTATACAATGATCAGATACCCATCCCTCCAACAGTGCCCATTTTCCACCACCATGGATAATATCCCTCCCACCCCCATCTCCCCTTCCCCCCTGTCTCTGTGGCAGGGCAATCCCCTGTGTTCTCTCTCTCCTTTTGGGTGTTGTGGTCTGCAAAAGAGGCATTGAGTGGCAAACATGTTCAGTCCATAGTCTACTTTCGACATGCATCTCCTCTCCTGGGAGGATCCTCCAGACATCCTTTATTTGGTGCTCCCTTCACTATCTGAACTGCCCTTTCCTCTAGGATACCCGGCTGGCCTCTAAGTTATGGAGTAATCCTCCTGGTGCTGATCTCAGCTATTCTTGGGTATTAATCTCATACTTTGCTACTTTATATCCCCCAGATGAATGCAATCTTTCTATGTCTATCCCTCTCTTTCTGACTCATTTCGCTTAGCATGATACTTTCCACATTGTACCATTTGTATGTAAATTTCATGACTTCATCTTTTCTAACAGCTACATAGTACTCCATTGTGTAGATGTACCAAAGTTTCTTTAATCAGTCATCTGTACTTGGGCATTCAGGTTTCTTCCAGTTTCTGGCTATTGTAAAGAGTGCTGCAATGAACAAACAAGTGCAGATGTCACTTCGACTATACATTTTTGCCTCTCTGGGATATATTCCCAGGAGTGGTATTGCTGGGTCAAATGGGAGCTCAATTTATAATTTTTTGAGAATCGTCCATACTGTTTCCCAGAAGGGCTGAACCAGTGGACATTCCCACCAACAGTGAAGGAGTGTCCCTTTCTCGCCACATCCACGCCAGCATCGGTTGCTTTTGTTCTTTTGAACATGGGCCAGTCTCTGAGGTGTGAGATGGTATCTCATTGTGGTTTTGATCTGCATCTCCCTGGTGATTAAAGATGTAGAGCATTTTCTCATGTGCTTTTTTGCCATTCGGATTTCTTCTTTGAGAAAGTTTCTGTTCATTTCATTGCCCCATTTTTGGATGGGGTTGGATGTTTTCTTCTTGTGGAGTTTAACCAGTATTTTGTATATCCTGGATATCAACCCCTTGTCAGATGTGTATTCGGTGAATATCCTTTCCCATTCTGTAGACTGTCTTTGTATTTTGGTCACTGTTTCTTTGGAGGTGCAGAAGCTTCTTAGTTTAAGATAGTCCCATTTATCTATCTCTGTTTTCACTTGCTCGGCCAGTGGCATGGCATCTTTGAAGATACCATTAGCTTCAATGTCATGGAGGGTTTTGCCAACTTTATCTTCAATGTACCTTATGGTTTCTGGTCTGATGTTGAGGTCTTTAATCCATTTTGATCTTACTTTTGTACAAGGTGTTAGGCAGAGTTCTGAGCCTATTTTTTTGCATGTAGCCGTCCAGTGATGCCAACACAATTTATTAAAGAGGCTTTCCTTACTCCACTTCACATTACTTGCACCTTTATCAAAGATTAAATGATCATATGATTGAGGGGAGATGTCAGTGTATTCAACCCTGTTCCATATGTCTGCAGTTCTGCCTTTGTTCCAGTACCATGCTGTTTTAATTATTACTGCTTTGTAGTACAGTTTGAAGTTCGGGAGGTTGATTCCTCCCATTTTCTTTTTCCCAAGAATTGCTTTAGCTATTCGTGGGGGCTTATTGTTCCATATAAATTTCAGGAGTGTTTGCTCCATTTCTTTGAAGAATGTCATGGCTATCCTGATAGGGATTGCATTGAATTTATACAATGCTTTTGGTAGTATTGCCATTTTGACAATGTTAAGTCTCCCGACCCATGAGCAGGGAATATATTTCCATTTCCTCATGTCCTCTTTTATTTCCTGAAGTAGCGTTTTGTAGTTTTCTTTGTACAGGTCCTTTACTTCCTTAGTTAAGCTGATTCCTAGGTACTTGATTTTCTGGGGCACAATTGTGAACAGGATTGTTTTTTTCATGTTGCTTTCTTCTCTCTCACTGTTTGCGTATAGGAAAGCCATGGACTTTTGGGTATTGATTTTATAACCTGCAACTTTATTATACGAGTCTATTGTTTCTAGGAGTTTTTTGGTGGAAGTTATTGGGTTCTCTAAGTAGAGTATCATATCATCTGCGAATAGTGAGAGCTTGATTTCTTCCTTTCCTTCCTGAATGCCCTTAATATCTTTTTCCTGCCTAATCGCTATTGCAAGTACTTCCAGTACTATATTGAACAGCAGTGGAGAGAGTGGGCATCCCTGTCTCGTCCCTGATCTTAGAGGGAAGGCTCTCAGTTTTTCCCCATTGAGGATGATGCTTGCTGTAGGCTTGTGGTAGATGGCTTTAATTATGTTGAGGAAGGTCCCCTCTATACCCATTTTGGCTAGGGTTTTCATCATAAAGGGGTGCTGGATCTTATCAAATGCTTTCTCTGCATCTATTGATATGATCATATGCTTTTTATCTTTTCTTTTGTTGATATGGTGGATTATGTTGATTGATTTCCGAATGTTAAACCATCCTTGCATCCCTGGGATGAATCCTACTTGGTCATGGTGTATGATCTTTTTGATGAGTAGTTGGATTCTATTTGCTAGTAGTTTGTTGAGGATCTTTGCATCTGTGTTCATCAGGGATATCGGCCTGTAATTCTCTTTCTTTGTGGTATCTCTGTCTGCTTTTGGTATCAGTGTGATATTTGCTTCGTAGAAACTGTTCGGAAGTGTTTTTGATATTTCAATTTTGTGGAAAAGCTTAAAGAGCATCGGGAGTAAGTCCTCTTTAAAGATTTGGAAGAATTCACTAGTGAATCCATCCGGGCCAGGACTTTTGTGCTTGGGGAGACTTTTTATTACCATTTCAATTTCCTTGATGGTGATAGGTCTGTTCAGGTATTCCAGGTCTTCTTGGTTCAGCCTTGGGAGTCTGTAGGAGTCTAGGAATTTATCCATTTCCTCGAGGTTTTGATGTTCCGTGGCACAAAGCTTCTCAAAGTACTCCCTGAGGATCCTCTGAATTTCTGTGGTTTCTGTTGTAATGACCCCCTTTTCATTTCTGATTCTGTTTTTTAGGGTTTTCTCTCTCCCTTTCTTTGTGAGAAAAACAGGAGATTTTAATATTCTGGTCCCTCCCTTCTAAATTTCTTTGTCTCTATAACGAATTACTTTATGCTTTTAGTACTATCTTATAGAAGTATATATTTTGACAATCCTCTACTCATATCTGGCAATTCAAAAACTAGTCTTAATTATAATTCTCTGTTCATATGCATGCTACATTTGAATGAACATGGGTTATAACTAACTTCCAATTTGGATGCACTTCATTTCCTCTTCTTCTCTTGAATCATATAGATTGTTGATACAAATTAGTGATCAGAAATATTTGAAAGGTACAAGTTTTGAAACAAAATTTGCCTTTTTGTTTCAGAAAGAATTTTTGATACTAACTAGTGTTATTTGGTAATTATAAAGATGATCAATAGATCCCACATTATTAAAATAACTAAATTAAATATGCAGCAATTGTACTTTAATTTTCAATGCCAAAGAATTTTATGTGAATCTGTGATTTCTTATCTGAATAGATTTTATGAAAGTATTGCTAATGTCTCTTTAAAATGCTAAAATTATAAAAAAAAGCTAAAACATACTGTAAAATTGGAACTTAATGTCTTACTTTGTTAAATAGATATGAGAATTATTAAATTTAGAGGAAGAAAACCTCTTTCAAATCAAGCTAATCTTATAGACATTTAATATTTGGATTCCCACTAGCAAGTATTTTAATATCATCATTAACAAATAATTTTCTTTTATAGAAGATCTTATTCTGCCTTTGAATTTTGCCAATTGTTAGCACAGTCATTGTTAAGTTTCCCATTGACTTGTCTCTCATCATCTTTTACTCTTTGTTTTTTTTTACTAGTCCTTTCTTTCTATAAGACATCTTTTCTCAGTATTAGCCATCATAATAATATCAAATATTTGCATTAAAATATCATTGTATGTTCCTCCTTCTATCCTATCTCCTTCTGAATACAAATCAACTTTTATTAGTATATGAGGTGCAAAATTAATCATTTGAAGTTTCTCTGATCAGCATCTTAAACACTATGCTTTTTGAATATATGGATAAAGACTGAACTACAGGATCTGAAAGATGGCTCAGTGATAATGTACGTCTTTTACAACCATAAGATTAGGAGTTCAGTCCCTGATAAGTACCGTCATTATCTGAATAAGTTACTGTTGTCTCTGCTGTCTGGGCATGGAGCAAACAGAGTGTACAATTCCAGATTTTCCAAGGCTAGTGTGTGTACATATTACAGTGATAGAGAGCAAGCCCTAGTGAGCTGGAAACTAAGGATTTGTCTGTACTGAGCCAGGTTGCTACCCTCAACAAGCACATATGAAAATACCACAACTAAAGTGTGTCTCCTTTCAATTCCTATGGGTTGAACATGTGAGCACCGCAACTATTTGTGTAAAACACCCCATTATCATAACAATAGTAAATGGAACAAAAGAGGTGGGGGGAATCTTTTTTGGGGGCAGATAATCCCATCATTTTAAATTAAGTTGTCCATCACCTTCTTACATCTGCAAAATAAAAGGATTTAAAATAGATTAACACTTTGAATTACTCTATAAACCCAAAGTCATAGGGTTTCCACATCCCCTGCTTTTGGTAGAAAATTCTTTCAGGATATTTGGGTCATATATTAGGATATTGGATGTAATTCAAATTCTGAAAATAAGAATTTGTACCTTAAATGAAGGTTCATGAGTTACTAGCCATCACATTACTATCTATAAGAAATATATGACATTAGTAACAAATAGGTAAAGAAAAAATATATAACTATGTCTCAGGACTTTTGGAAGGGCAAAGACATGATGAAAATTCTCAGTCAAATATTATGTATAAAAATTATACAAAATGAAGTATGATTGAAAGAATTGTCAGAGGTAAGGGCTGAATTCTTGTATATTTCATATTGAAACTTTGTCAGTTTCTTTTTTTCAATAGTTTTTTTCACTATGTCTCTTTTCATAAGAAGAACTTGCAGGATTAACTATGTAAAAAGACAGAAAAAAGGAACCAAGAACATTTCCCCTCATTTTTACCCATGTCTCAACATTTGGAGGAATTTTGGTTTGTCTGAATAAAAAATAACCCAATAGAAAGATTTTTACATGTTTTTCATGTATAATGTACAAATGGGGAAAATAGTGACTTGAACCCAATATATTAATGCCATAATATGAATCCACTATTGAAAAAAATGTGAAGTTTGTGAAAGTCTTATGGAAACCCTAATCGAAATAGACAGTTACACAGGACTGATGAGACATCTCAGCACACTTTCACATTCATGAAATTAAAGTCTGTGAAAAAGCTTTAGCATTAGTACTTTTAGCATTAACAGCTGCTGTGTCTGTCTTTATTTTAGCAGCTGTTTCATGTAGGTGACAGGCTGACAGGAGAACAATCAGGGATTTATTTCTGGTGAGTTTTTAGTTTCTTCTTTCATTTGTGTGTTATTGTCTGAAAAGAAGTCTCTCCCCATATTCTCTGCTTTGTCAGCAGTCTTCTTTTTAAGTTTCTAAAGCTTGTCATAGATAGCTAGGAAACAACTAAATTTTATAAAGCTTTTTATTATATGATCGTGATGTCCTCTATGACTTTGGGTTTGAAATAAGTGAAATAAAATTATCCATGCTTAAAAATTGAGTGTTGGCTTATATGTAACAAAACTAGTTTAACCTGCATAATTATCGGTGTTGCTGAAGAACTGTGTCACTCTGGTTTGCCTGGTGCACTGCTGGCCTTTCATAAATGTTTAAATAAATCATAACAATGAGCTTTCAGATCTGACAGAGTCAGGGCTGTTCCATTTATTTTGAGAAAGTGTTTTTAAGTGTTTGAGTATATTAATCCCATATCTTCATTAGTTGGAAAATTTATTCTCATCATTTTTTTCCAGGAAATAATGTAAGGTATTTTTGAAGACACATTAATACTCTTGGTCTAGAGAACCAATTAATTAATTTAACCAACCGCATACAAGTGAAAATAAAAGAGTTAATGCTTTTCCTGGTCACCTCAGAAATCAATATTTTTACATAAAGTTTCTGGACCATTTCCAAACAAAATGATTTAATGCAGTAAAAATTTAAAACTGAAACTTTGATTAACCCAAGTTTCTTTTTATAAGTCAGAAGTGATAAGTGGTAATTGTAATTTTCTGTAAAATTTCTAAAGTGCAAGCAGATCATTAGAGATTTTGAAATACTATAGGCTTGGCAGAGAAGGAATTATCATGAGATCATATAAGAAAAGTTTTTCTATAAAATAAAACAACACAGATATGTTTCCAATAAGTAGGTATAGGAAATAACCTGCGAGAATTTGGTAGATTATTATTTATAGTTATCATAGAGTGGGGGCTTGGGAGACATGAGGAAGTGCTCAGGACTTTCTGCAGTTCTGTGTTTAAGAATCATTCCCAGTGGTGTTGTGAGGATCATATGTGATGCAGAGGATTGAACCCTGCATGGCTCTATGCTATCAGTCCAGCCAGAAGATTATGGAGAATTATCAAGAGTCAATGAAATGACATTGAAATCAGTAGACCCAATAGCACCAGTGATTTAATGCAGTCTGAATATGTTTGCCCAAGAACCAGAGGCACTGATGTTCAAGGAAATGTTAAGACCCTTATCTCTACAAATAGAGCAAATTAATCCGCTTTGACATTTTTATTCTATTTAGGCTCTCAGTGGAGTAGTACTCATCCACATCTCTGAAGGACAATTTTACTCAATTTGTCAATTCAAATGCTTATCTTTTCAAGAAACATCTTCATTGGCATATCTGGAAATAAGGTGGATTTTTACTTTGTTTTGTTTGTTTGCTTGTTTGGGGCCACACTTGGTGGTGCTCAGGGCTTACCTTGGCTCTGTGTTTCAGGATAATTCCTGGCAGACTTGGGAGACCCTATGTATCCCTGGGATTAAACCTGAGTTGGTCACATGCAAGGCAAATGCCCTAACCACTGTTCTGGTCCCTGTTTATTTGTTTTTTGTTGGCTACACCCAACGGTGCTCATGGCTTTTTCCTGACTCTGTCCTCAGTGATCACTACTAGATGGGCTCCGGGGATCATAACATGTGCTAGGGATCAAACCTGGGCTACTACATGCAAAAAAAAAGAGCCCTACTTGCTGTCTATACCTCTGGCCACTAGAAATGTTGTTTAAACAGCTATTTGTGCATTTATTAGCTTGGTGACGTTGACAAAAGCAACTAACCATAGCATATTAATTGAAGACATTTAGTTAGAATTAAAAAAAAAGTATAGAGTAGATTGCAAAAGAATGATCCCAACGAAAAGTTTGCTGCCTCTCTGTGATCATTCCTACATACTTTCAAACTCTTTTGTGTTTTCAATATCTACATACTTTTTCAGATAATAGGATCATATTCCCTTTTACAAGTATTAGTGTAGTGGGAAATATAGTCCTATCAACATGCAGTCTGATATGCTTAGATAGAACTGCAAGGAAAATAGGTACAAAAAAGTTGAAATTCTAATGCAGATTTTCTGATCATAAAATGCTTTTGTGAATGCTGGTGATGTGATTCAACATTAGAGAACATGGCTTGATTATGTGAGATGCTGAGCTCAGTCTCAGATACTATATATTAAAAAATATTAACAAATTAATTTAAAATGCTTCCCTGGGGGCCAGAAATAGTACAGCTGATAAGGCACTTCCTTTTCTCATGACTTACCACTGTAACCCATATGGTCACATGAATTTGTCAGGATTGATTCCTGATATGCTAGTCTATCTCAAAATTTTATTTTTAAAAATTTTAAATTTTTCTCTACAGAAGTCAAATCAATGTAAACTACAAACAATAGTGAATAAAGATTCCTTTTTTTCTACATCTCTAACAGCACTTGTCTATACACACATAGGCACACACACCCACACGCCCGCCCCCTCCCCCCACACACATACTATTCTAACTGATGAAAAGTATAATCTAATTGTATTTGATTTTTATATCCCTGGTAATCAGTGATATGCATTTATTTTTATGTGTTCATATATGTTTAATTCATGTGAGTTCTTTTCAAATTCCTTCCCCTGAATACTATGGGTTTGTTTATTTCTATGCTGTTTTTCTGTTTGCTAGTGTTTTATATATCTTGAATATTAGCCTCTTGTTTGATATAAGGTATGCAACTATTTTTTCTATTCAGTATGTTTTCATAATAATTGTTGACAATGCAGGGCTTCTATATTAATATAATCATATTTGCTGAGTTTTGCTCCTCCTCCTTGCCAATATCACTGATTCACTAAGGACACAACATAAATTGGTATCACTCAGTGTTTTGTCTGTTTTCTTTAATGTATTTTATTGTTACATCTAAGTCTCATATCATTTTTATGTGCGCTGGAAGTTAGTAATCTAGTTTTATTATTTTGATGTGAGTAATAAGTTTTCTAAACTTCATTTGAAGATGCTTTCTTTCTCCATTATAAATATTCTTATTTCCTGTGTTGCAAATTATTCTCTTGAATATGTGGGAGTTTATTTCTCAGTTCTCAGTACTTTTCCACAGGTACAATTATCTTAGTCAAATACCATCCTGTTTTTTATTGTTGTTGTTTTATATTATGATAAATAGTCAAGGCACACAATGCTCATAAACTGCAATTTTCTTGTTACTGAGGTCAGTTAAAGTACTGGGAAAGATTGAAATTGGTGATGGAGAAAAACCTTTAAGATATCTTAGTCTTAAATTTTTCGAACTGTAAGAAAATATCAACAAGATTTTTGATTTTGATTAACACCAAATTCGTTAGCAATTAACTCACAATGAAAAGACAAATGAAATTTAATTTCAGAACTTGATGAAATTTAATGAGCATGTTGCAGTACATAAGGGTTAGTCTCCTTTATTTTTTGACATAAGTAAAGATTTATGTTGAAAATAACTATGAATCAATGATAATTATATGCATATCTATGCTACTAAATAAACCCATAATAAGTTTAAAACATAGTAACTTGGGATAATAGTGATAATATAAAAGGCCCTCCCCTTGTTCATCGATTTGCTCGAGCAGGCCCAGTAACCTCTCCATTGGAGACTTTGTTGTTACTGCGTTTGGCATTTTGAATACATCACGGGAGCTTGCCAGGCTCTTCCTTGTGGGCGAGATACTCTCGGTAGCTTGCCGGGCTCTCCGAGAGGGGCGCAGGAATCAAACTCGGGTCGGCCATGTTGGCTGCGTGCAAGGCAAACGCCCTACCACTGTGCTATCGCTCTAGCCCATATAATAGATCTACTGAAAATATAATTTGGCCTACCTAAGAAAGATCTGAGAACTTACACTGTATTACACTAAAGAATATTTGTTGTTTCTTTTTGCCTCTCTGGCTCACTGGTTCCTGAGGCTTTGTGCTATTTTTCAGCAATGCTGAAAAATAGCATATAGCATATTACAAAGACAGAAAAAGTTCAAAATTTAAATTACAGGTATTCACATTGCTTAGCAATTTCCCAAAGACGAAATGATTGTGAAGAATCTTGGCCAGCGGGCACCAAAACACCAGAGAATGCTCCGGGCCCCAAACTGAGCCAATATCACTGGGGTACCCCAGATGGAGCAGGTGCAGTCTCCCCGTCTTCTCCAAATGGAATCCCTGCGACCATGAGCTTCTGCAAGCATGGCTCTGGTATGTGGGGACCAGTACTATTCCTCCGAACCGCACAGTCGCTTACAAGGCCGCTCAACCTTTCCTGATACACAAAGTGAGCAACGGAAAATAGATGATCTAGCATCACCCCTAGAACGCAGGTTTGAGGGTGGTGGGAATATGCTAGAAAAATATAATGCCCCAAACTATAGAGTATCTGAACAATTGTCTACTGTAGAGGCAGTGTAAGGACTGAAATGGAAAAGGAGGGAATAATGGGGATATTGGTGTGGAAAGTTTGCACCAGTGGAGGAATGGTTGATCAATCATTTTATTGCTGAATATCAAACATATGGCTTTTGGCAGAAAAAAAAGATAAAATGATTTTTTAAAAAGCTGGTTGAACATTTATAAGTTCATTCTAATAAATATGGTTTATTGTAATAAATATTCAACATAATTTTCCTAGTTTCTTAGGAACACAATAAAAAAGTGTACTTTTAAAATCTTCGCATTATCTCTTTCCTCTATCTTGAGCATTCTTATTTCTAAACATTATATGACTTACTACTTAAGATATTCATGGAGATTTTTTTTTCAGAAAGGCCTTACCAGGTAACTTTCTAACTTCTTCACAGCAGTATAACACACTGACCTGTTACACAGTTACTATTTATATTTCTCCTCCTCTACTACTAAACTTTAAGATAAAATTCATCAGATTATTTTGTCCATTGCTCTACCCACAGTGATTAGAACAGAGCTTGATTTGTGGTAGACACTTATATGTTTATTAAACAAATTCATGAATATGCCCTAAACAAATCTTATTGTAGATTTATAAAATTTTATTAATTCTAGAATAATCAAAAAAAAGCTGAGAGGATTAAAGGTTAATATCTTAAATATAAATTATACTTTATAGTCATACCATCCCATTGTTTTATAAATCAGGGAAGACAATATATTCTTCTAAAAACTATTGGGGAACAATTAATGCATATAACATACAAAAAATAAAAAACAACTAGTTAAATAATCCTATAATGTTTATTGTTATCACTTGAGATTTAGTCCTTATCGCTTAACTGATTTTCTTGTAGCTCTTCTCTGCAAGAAGTTCCAAGACCTGCTTCCATTTATTTATTTAGATTTTATTCACAAGGATAAGTTATAACTCTTTGAGACAGAGCATCTCATTTTCCAAGACACCCCATAGATATCAGCAATTACACTGCTATACAAAAGGTTCCCATCCAAGCAAATAATTTGTTTTCTTGTGAAAAATAAAGGATATCTCACCTCTGAAGAAAGCTTTTTTTTTTATTCTTTCTTTCATAAATGTGAATGACCTGTGAGACCCATCTGGTCTTTCCACAAATAAAAAAGAAAATCCTTCAAGGGTAAAATATTACTTATTCTATGAGAAAACAACTTTAAATTAAAAAAGAAAATGTTTGGCTTGTATCACGGCATGGGTCTGATTTGAATCACTTTCAGCTCATACTATTGTACCCACTTAAATATTTTTGTTGTCTAATGCAAATTTAAAGGGAAGAAAATATTTTATTTCAGAATAGCATTTGCAATGAGCTTCAAAAACACCCTCACATATTCAGAATAATCTGAAAGATTACTGTGCATATTTTATAGCTTACTGACAAATAAAATCAAATAACACATTCTATCTATATACACTTTCTATAAAAAGTTCCAAAATTGAATTGAAATTTGTTTCTACTTTTTGTATAAGATGAAAATAGGAACTCAGCCATTTCACAGAATAAGTTAAATATATGAGTGAACCAAAATAAGTTTTCTCATGAAAGTAGAAACATGTAAAATAGTTCAAATTAACTTTTAAAAAAACTATCTTCATCAGCTTATTTTTGGATATAGGTAGTAATTAATTTTATATTGGTAATTAATTTAAGCCTGTGAATGTTCAACATCCTATTTCTCACATAATCAAATTTTCATGCTTGAATCAAATTTTATTCCAAAGCACAAATTTAAATTTTCTCCATAGTCTATTTTCTGGCTAAAATGTTTATTGCATTGTATTGGTATTTTAATAGTATACCAATTTTATTGATTGACAACAATCTTAGCATTATTAATTACTTCTTAATACAATTTTAAATAAATCTTTAGATCATAGATAATAATGGATCATTGGTGTATGTTAGACCTTAGAAAGCTGTGTTGCCTGCAAATATGATAAGTCTTTTAGCAGATATCACTCAATATACTTGTATATAACCTTGAAGTGATATCTGGTCTTGGATTTTTGTGAAAATAAATAAGGCAAAACTTGGCAAAATGCATAAAGTATCTAACATGAAAAGAGCTACGTAAATTCTAGTTATCCTTTTCTTTCCTTGGACATAGCATTTTCTAAATTCACTCAGCTATTTTCTGTCTCATACATCTTAAATTCCAGAATAACAGAGGCATGAAATCTTTACCATGATGTTTCTGTATTATCCAAATCATTCCTCACCTTGTATACCTAAATGACAAATGTTGTAAATATTGTGCAGCTCTACAAAATATTATATATATATATATATATATATATATTTTGCTTTTTGGGTCACACCCGGCAATGCACAGGGCTTACTCCTGGCTCTGCACTCAGGAATTACCCACGGTGGTGCTCGGGGTACCATATGGGATGCTGAGAATTGAACATGGGTCGGCCGCGTGCAAGGCAAACACCCTAACTGCTGTGCTACCACTCCAGCCCCAATACTATTAATTTTTGCCTTCTTCAATAATGTGTAAGTCCTATGTGGAAAGACACAGTACATTTTGCAACTCAAGATAGCTAAATTCTGAACTTCCTCTTATGGCATATTATTTTGAGTTATCTCCTAAAAAAAATCTCTTTGGCCTCTTCTCAAATTCATTGTCTTCATGTATTCTCTTAGGTATACTTATTAAAATTAAAAAAAAACAGAAATAAAAAATAAGCTAATAATATTCTATTCAATTTTATGCTAGTACAACAATTTTGAAATGTAAAATGACTATATAATAGGCTTTTAAAAAGTCAGATATAAAGTTAAGAAAGGGAATTTTACTATATTATACAAGCTTTCTCCATAAAAGACAACCAAACTAGAATTTCTATTTAAATTTTGCATAAATTATATGTACTGTGTATCAAAAATTTTAATAGACTAATTATAGAATTGTCTTAATTTCTTCTTTTACATAAAAATGAAAAATTTAAATTTGACATAGCATTTATCTGTACATAATTTTTATCCACCTCTTAAATATAAAGCAGATTTTTTGACAATTTGACATCTAATTGAAACCAGGATTGTCCAAAAAGGTCTTAAAAACTCACCTGGAAGCTTGTCATTCATTATCAAATTATTCCATAAAATCTTCTTTGGAGTATAAGATATGCCTTGAAGAAGACTCTTATGTAACAAAATAGAAAATTATAGACTAACCTAAAGTCCAGTCATTGAAATACATGTCGACAAGTATTTGGTAAAAGCTGAATGAATAAATTAATGGTTGATAGTTAGTGAATTAGCATTTATAAATATATCATAAATGGCATGTTATAGATAAATAAGATAAACTAATTAATAAAAGTATAAAAAATTACATTGCATGGATTTACTATGTAGTATGAGCAATAGGTTTATGATTGAGTTCAGTTAAGATGCTAATTACAAAATAGGTTATTGATAGTCTCATAGACTAATAAATTCTTATTAGCAGCTGCATTTTATAGTAGCAACCGTTAGGCTTTATGATCACTTTATTCATATTGCTGGATTTTATATTATACAATATCAGAGTATTGTATTGAGAAAGAAATAAAAAGTGAATGATATGATGTAGGCTAGGTAAAGGTAAAGGTAAAGGCCCTCCCATTGATCGTCGATTTGCTCGAGCGGGCCCAGTAACATCTCCATTGGAGACTTTGTTGTTACTGTGTCTGGCATATCGGATACTCTCGGTAGCTTGCCGGGCTCTCCGAGAGGGGCGGAGGAATAGAATTTGGGTCGGCCATGTTGGCCACTTATAAGGCGAACGCCCTACTGCTGTGCTATATACATAAGGTGTAACCATATAGATATATATATTTATATTTATTTTAAATGTTTCAATTTTAGGTAATATCACATCCATTATTTTATTTATACCGCATTGTATTTTATTTTACATTTTATACTGCTTAAGTTTTGAGTTTAAATATGGAAATAAAAGTCTTCATAAATAGTTACTAAAATTATAGATATGCATTAAGTACTTACAATGTTAGACAGCATACTTTGTGTCAAAAGAAGAGAAGTTAAATAGTATTTATCCTGATTTATACATTTAACATTTTCTAGTCAAAACAACCCAAAATTGCAAAATTCAGTAAGTCGTAGTATATTCCACAAATGGCAAAATGTTTTCAGGACATGATACTCAAATCGAAAGATCGAGACATACTGCAATTGCAATAAATCTGCTTAGGATATAAAAGTCAAGCAAAGATTCAACAATTTGAATTGTGGTTATCATATGAAAGAAAATCCTCTTTTACAATGGCATTGTTCACATATAATATTGAGGATCCTAGTATAAGAAAATGTGCACCTGATATAAAACACATAAAAACAGATTATAAAATTTGAAGTCTTTAAAAACAATCAATATAATGTGAAAGGATATTCATTTTCCATCCATAATAGTTTGAGAATTTTTCAATTAATAATTTTTAAGCTAATAATATTGAGAAGCTTAGGAGAAATTGCATTAGCATCCCACTCTATTGACTATGTAATTCATTGTAGTGCTGCTTCAATTAACTGCAAAACTATATTATGCTATATCAAGCAGATTTGAAACTTCAATTTTACTTTTCTTGTGACTTTTGAAACCTAAACCCTCAGGTTAAAAATAGTTGAACTCGATCTTATTGTAATTAAAAGTATTCTTTAATTTGGAGGTACTCTTTAATATACCAGGCAGTGCTTAGTGCCTACTCCCAATGCTGTGCTCATGAATCATTTCTGGTAGGGTGCTGTGGGTTGTATGTAATCCCAGTGATCAAATTCAGGTTGGCATCAAGAACGCTCTTTAGAAAATGTTAACTAATTATAAAAATAGAAGTTAACAAAAATAAATATCTCTATGTGCATTTGGGCCATGTTGGCTGCGTGCAAGGCAAACGCCCTACCGCTGTGCTATTGTTCGGAGAGCCCAGCAAGCTACCGAGAGTATTCGATAAGCCAGACACAGTAACAACAAAGTCTCCAATGGAGACATTACTGGGCCCGCTCAAGCAAATCGATGATCAACGGGAGGGCCTTTACCTTTACCTTTATGTGCATTTGGGCTGGAGCAATAGCACAGCTGTAGGGCGTTTGCCTTGCGCGAAGCCAATATGACCGACCTGAGTTTGATTCCTCCGCCCCTCTCGGAGAGCCCGGCAAGCTACAGAGAGTATCTCGCCCACGCGGCAGAGCCTGGCAAGCTACTCCTGATGTATTTAATATGCCAAACACAGTAACAACAAGTCTCCAATGGAGATGTTACTGGGCCAGCTAGAGCAAATCGATGAACAACGGGAGGACTGTGACCGTGATATGTGCATTTAATGTTACATGTTATATGAAACACTTGAAGGATGCTAAAAATACAAATTAAGAAGATGCAATCTTGTGCATTCAAAACTCACACTTTAAGTTTATGACTTCTGTAATACAAATTACTTGGCCGAAGCTGTCAACAATTTTTTTTCACTTATTTATTAATGGAAGTTGGAATGATAGCATAGCGGGTAGGGCATTTGCCTTGCACGTGGCTGCTGACTTGACTGATCCAGGTTCAATTACTCTGCCCCCCTCGAAGAGCCCAGCAAGCTTCCTGAGAGTATCTTGCCCGCAAGGCAAAGCCTGGCATGCTACCTGTGACATATTAGATATGTCAAACACAGTAAAAGTGTCACAAAGGAGACGTTACTGGGCCCGCTCGAGCAAATCGATGAGCAATGAGAGGACAGTGACAGTGACAGTGACAGTGATTTATTAATAATGTACCGGGTCCATGGATATCTCCCCACATGAAAATTGGACTATTAACAATAATTTATCATCTACATGAGTTGCCTTCTAGTCTCATTCCTATCTCTCACTTACTATGTAATTCCTATTATATATCTTATGTATATTGTTCCTTTGCTTGTTTAATACACTTTCAGAGGAATATTATGATCACAACAAAGTTGAGTGGAAAGTACAGACATTTTCTTTTGATATTCTTTCCTCACACAATTCTCCCATTATCAGTATAGTATCTCCCACCAACCTGGAACATTCATTACAATTAATGGACTTCAGTGGTCTTATCTTAATCAGGCTAAGTTCATAATTTGCATTACAGTTTGCTATTGATATGTAGTTTATGAGTTTCTAAACATGCACTCTGAGTTGTATTTTCCATGATAAAAAATCTGGTAGTTTACAGGCTTAAAATTTATCTGTTCAAGTGTGTATCTGTATCAAACCTTGATTATCCACTCATATTTATATACAAGGGGATATCATGTAGTTTCAAGGAATAATAAAGCCATGAAATACACTGCAACTTGTGAAATAAATCAAAAGAATAAGGACAAACATGAATGATGTCACTTATCTGGAGTGTACTAAACAATAGTACAAAGTGATGCAAGGGATCAAAGGTACGTATACCCAGATTTTCCTTGACCCTAGATTACAGAAATGAAGAGGACAGTTCAGGGAAGAATTCAAAGGAGAAATAAAAAGAGGCAGATTGGAAGCAACAGAGTAGGAGCCAGGGCCTTAGGAACAGGCATTGATTTTTTAAAAGTATTTGATCACCAATAAAATTTAAAGAATCTAGAGATTGAGAATAACTGCTAGTCATCAAGTTCAAGTCTAAGTGATTTACCTAGGTTCTCTCATTTTATTACAACAAAATATTTAGAAATGAGAATTAATGTATAATTTATTTTACAAAGCAGATAAAGGTAAATATGAGAATGAGGAATTGCTATGACAAAGTAGCTAATAAGCAAACAAACAGACTAGAATAGAGTAAATATAGGAAAGAAACAAAGCTAGGGATTAGATCATCTCTAATGAAATAAACTCTGAGATATGGTCTACCCCTATATTTTACAATCGACATTGATAAGCTTGAATCACCATTTTTTATTATGTCACTCTCTGTAATTTTCTTATCCTCAGAAAAGTTTGACCTTACTTCCAAAATATTGATACTAATAACTCATATCAAATAATTTAAATATAAAAATGATATTTACTTCCTGAACAAAATCATGATCTCACTTTAGAAATTACGGGAATCTTCTTTTCTGTTCTAAGTTTCTCTCTTAAGAGAAAGGAGATCTCTTACTAGAAAAACACAAGTGCATTTTGGAGGTACAAAAAAACTCTCAACCAATGGCACGCTTTAATTTTTCATCCTTCTAGATACCCTATTCTGGCTTTCATTCAACAGAGTTTCTCAAAAGGTCCCTAATGGGATTGAATCTCAATTATCCACTGTAAAACACAACTCAATACCCACCCTTATAGACTTTTCTTTCCTCTCCATTGCAATTTCTCTCTCCTTTACTTTGTTTTTCCACTCCAAAATAAATTACATGTGTACACGCTTGTTTCTCTCAGGCACTGTGGAACTCTTTCAGGATCAGAAATAGAAGAGACAGGAATGAAAAGCAGAATTCACACAAAATGCCTAATTCAGTAAAAAGTCTATCATATGTGATACATTATTTTATTATGTACTATATATGTTATCTATGTAAATTATAGGGATTTGGAAAATATCTGTGTTTCAAGATTCAGCGTAAATTTTCTTAGAGTTGAAACTATGGACCAAAGAGTTAAGTGAAGCTCTCTAATACACAGGAAATCCAATTCTGTTCTTATGAATACTGATCATGGTAATCACCAAAACACTGTCAGAAAACTCTGAAAGTCTGAAGCTAATTACATCATATTATGATATAATGAACTCGGCTTCCAATGAAGTAGTTTTGAAAAAAAGAAATGATTGTATTTTTCTCTATTTAGACAGTTCATATCAGAGTAAATTACTGAGATATTTTAATATAGCTAAGCATGGGAAATAGTTTTAGACATATAGTCTAAATAAGAGGAAAGTTTTTTCTTCACTGACTCTGAAATAGGATTCAAATATGTGAGCTGTCCAATGAAGCTAATTTTCAAATTGTTGTCACAATTTTGTATCCTGAATCTGAAATATGTTTATAAGCCAATCAGAGCAATATTATATGTTTTTTTTTTGAAATTTTGTCTGGTCTTAAATTCTGTCTTGTTCTATTTTTCTCACACCATTTATTATGTTTTTTTCTCCAAGAGCAAAGAGATAGAAAGCACAACCATGGCTCAATCCTGGGTACCACACATAATTCCCACCTACCCTGTGTACTACCAGTAGTAATCCCTGAGAACAGAACTAGGAATAAGCCAGAATCACTGTCAAGATTAACCCAATATCCTCCCCACCTATTTATTTTCTAATCTTGGAAGTACACAGACTAATTTAAAAGATTACTATGCCATGAATTTATTTTCTCTGTATATCAAATGCAAGTGAAATCTAATGTATGTTGTTTATCATTCTCAAAGCCTGGGAAGCTACCCCTGACTTACTGGATATGCCAAACACAGTAACAACAAGTTTCACAATGAGACTTTATTGGGCCTGCTCCAGCAAATCAATGAACAATGGGAGGACAGTGCTAAAATGCTACATAGTTATTGAAATTACAAATAGATTTTGTTTCTTCTGAAATGAAACAAATTATTGTGACAGATTCAAAATAATTTGATTCCCCTCCCCTAGAGTTCCACTTCTGAATATAATTAAATACAATTATATTGTCCGGTTATATTTAGTGATGTAATGGAGGGTTCATAAATTTAGAAAAAAAATTCAGATTCGATAAATGCTCTCCACTAACATTATAATAAATCAATTTTACTTTTCCTAATTCAGAGAAAGTTTTAATTTCATAATTTATATACTAGTCACTTTCCTCAAGATGTTCTTTTTTTTTTTTAATTTTGGGGAGTCTGATTGACTAATATTTTTTAATTGAAACTATGGGCTGAAACAATAATACATTGGTTAGGACCTCGTTTTGACCAACCGAGCTCGGATTTCTGACTCTGGTGTGGTCTTCCGAGGCCACCAGCAGTAATTGCTGAACACAGCATGGCCGGGAGTGGTTAAAAAAAAAAGTGGTTTAAATTGAAACTATGATGGTGTATGCTAAATTACCATACTAAAATATACCTCCAAAGTAGAAATAGTTTTCCAACAAATATATTCTTCCATTGGAGTCCATATATTCCTCTTCTATCCTCTAGTTAAGATAACCTCTATTCTGTGGTCAGAATGAAAGGGTTTTTGTTTTGTTTTGTTTTTGTTTTTTTTATCTGTTAGTTTGCTTTTTCCTAGACACCAGATGTGAGCAAAACACTTTATTTTTTATCTACTTCCTTCTTAATAATTTCATGTAACATAAACCCTCTAGTTCTATTCATGTTGCCATAAAATACAAAATTTCATGTTTTCATAGATCATAGTTGTATTCTTTTCTACAGAGTATATAAATAGCTTCTTTCTCCAGTCAATCATTATTGGCACTTAGATTGTTTCTATAGACATTTTAAACAATTATACAATGAACAAAATATCTTATTATGTTAGTGTCTATATATTTTGCATAGCTTCTGGTAGTATGCCATTAACGACTATTTTTAGCTCTATTTTTAGCATCAGTAAAAATCACCAATACAATTTTTATTCTGATATCTAGATATCAATTTTTATTCTGATATCTAGATCTCCATACCCATTCATCTCTGGGAATCTCTTTGTTATTTTTTTATTTTCTTTTTTGATTCAACCATTTTTTAAACATATGTAGCTGAATTTTCAAATGGTGGAACTTTCCCAACTTACATTTTATGGCCAATATTCAGATTATATTGCTTTGTGATTTCAGAAGTTACTTGATATAGTTTCTCTTTTGTGACATTATGAATACTTAAATTATAATCCAGCACGTGGCCAATTATGGACAAAAATCACAACTTGAGAAAAATGTGTGTTCAATATTTTGTGGTGGAGTATTTTTTATCATTCTGTTCATTCTAATTCTTCCAGCTATTTTCTCTTTTAAGATTTTTGATTCCTTTTTAAACTTCTCTCTGCTTATATCTGATGTCTAAAGAAGAGTGCTAAAATCTCCCACTACTATTGTTTTGCCAGTAATGTATTGCTTTAAGTTTATTAGTCATAGATTTGTAAGCTTTACTTACCCTTTATTTGGTACCTATGTGTTGATAAGAGTAAAGTTCTCTCAGCCAATATGTATTTTCCATCCCTATTCCAGCATTGCTACTCTTCAGTCTTACACAAGTATACTCATCCCTGCTCTTTAGAAACTGCCATTGATAAGGTGATCATACTCTGTCTTTTCAGTCTGAGCCTGTGTTTGTCTTCTGAAGTAAAACATAGTCCTTGTAAGCAGAAGCTGCTGGGTCATTTTTTCCTGATCCATACAGTTACTCTGTGACTTTTGATAGGAGAATTAAGTCCAATTATATTTAAAGAGATTATTTCTATGGAGGAATCCTTTGCCATTTCTCTATGAGAATTTAAATCATTGTGTTTTTTCTTACTAAAAAATTTTTTAATAGTGAGACATCATGAGGTACAGTTGCAGACTTACACATTTTTGTGCTTGGGTTTCAATTATACAATGATCAAATTATGGTTGATATTTTTTAAAATTTTTTATCAGTGAAACACCATGAGGTACAGTTGTAGACTTACAAATTTTTGTGCTTATGTTTCAATTATACAATAATCGAGTACCCATCCCTCCACCATTGCCCATTTTCCACCAACACTTATCCAGTATCCCTCCCTAACCCATCCCCCACTGCCTCTGTGGCAGGGCATTCCCCTTTGTTCTCTCTCTCCTTTTGGATGCTGTGGTCTGCAAAAGAAGCATTGAGTGGCAATCACGTTCAGTCTATAGTTTACTTTCAGCATGCATCTCCCATCCTCGGAGGATCCTCCCAACACCCTTTACTTGCTGCTCCCTTCTCTATTTGAGCTGCCTTTTCCCCTAGCATGTTCGGCTGGCCTCCAAGCCATCGAGTGAACCTCCTGGGACTTACCTCGGCTATTCTTGGGTGTTAGTCTCCTATTTTGTTACTTTATGTTCCCCAGCTGAATGCAATGTTTCTACGTCTGTCCCTATCTTTCTGATTCATTTTGCTTAGCATGATACTTTCCATGTAGTACCAATTGTATGTAAATTTTATGGCTTCATCTTTCCTAACAGCTACATAGTACTCCATTGTGTACATGTACCAAAGTTTCTTTAACCCGTCATCTTTTCTCAGACACTAAGGTTTTTTTCCAGGTTCTGGCTAAATTATAAACACTGCTGCAATGAACAAACAAGTGCAGATGTCACCTCGACTATAATTTTTTGCCTCTCTGGGATATTTTCCCAGGAGTGGTATTGCTGGGTCAAATGGGAGCTCAATTTCTAATTTTTGAGAATCATCCATACTGTTTTCCAAAAGGGCTGAAACAGTCGCCATTCCCACCAGCAGTGAAGGAGGGTCCTTTTCTCGCCACATCCACACCAACACTGGTTGCTTTTGTACTTTTGGATGTGGGCCAGTCTGTGTGGTATGAGATGATATCTCATTGTTGTTTTGATCTGCATCTCCCTGATGATTAATGATGTATAGCATTTTCTCATGTGACTTTTTTTGCCATTCCGATTTCTTCTTTGAGAAAGTTTCTCTTAATTTCATTGCCCTATTTTTTGACGGGGTTGGATGTTTTCTTCTTGTGGCGTTCAACAAGTACTTTGTATATCCTTGATATAAACCCCTTGTCGGATGGGTATTGGAAGACTATCCTTTCCCATTCTGTAGATTGTCTTTGTATTTTGGTCACTCTTTCTTTTGAGGTGCAGAAGCTTCTTAGTTTAAGGTAGTCCCATTTGTCTATCTCTGTTTTCACTTGCTTGGGCAGTGGCGTGACATCTTTGAAGATACCATTAGCTTCTATGTCATGAAGGGTTTTGCCAACTTTGTCTTCAATGTACCTTAAGGATTCTGGTATGATTTTGAGGTCTTTAATCCATTTTATCTTACTTTTGTACATGGTGTTAGGCAGAGACCTGTGCCCATATTTTTTGCAGATAGCCATCCACTTTTGCCAGCACAATTTGTTAAAGAAGCTTTCCTTGCTCCGCTTCACATTTCTTGCTGCTTTATCAAAGATTAGATGATCATATGTTTGGGGAGAGATGTCAGTGTATTCAACTCTGTTCCATTGGTCTGCAGCTCTGCCTTTTTTCCAGTACCATGCTGTTTTAATTATTATTGCTTTGTAGTAGAGTTTGAAGTTAGGGAGGTTGAATCCTCACATTTTCCTTTTCCCAAGAATTACTTTAGCTATTCATGGGGGCTTGTAGGGTAACACTGTTTTGTCCTTCCTGCACTGCCTCGGGTAGTTTAGGTTTATTGGGTTGCTCCCATAACAGTGCTCCCATCCCTCTGTGTTTATTTGCAACTTCTTTCTTTGTGTTTTGTTGACTTGTAAATATTTTTTTTCTCTTCTCCCTAAGTCCTTTGCATAGTCGATTCAGAGCAATGTCCTTTTTGTATGGACATAAGAAGACATGCTTTTGTAACATGACACTCAGTGATATTTTCTTCCTAGGCGTCTGTACTCTCACTTAAGCCTCAGCTGCCTTTACTTCCTAGCGCCCCCAAAAGCAGGGTCCTAACGACGGCCTGGATGGATCCAGGGAAAGCAGTAAGCTATGTGCTAACCTGGCATCGAGATGGGCCTGGCCAAAGCACCATAATGCTTAACTATAAGTTAAGAGCTTGGTCATGGACAAATGCTGTCATGATCCAAAATGTAATAACTAGATTTGGACCCTCCTAGGGTTGGGAAAAATTAATTTGGCCTGAGCACTGTACTCTGAGTCTGTAGCAAGATGTTCCCAGGAGAGCTGCCCTACAAGTCTCAATGTTATCTCTTACTATGTCCATAAAAAATAGCTAGTATTGATATGTTGATAGTTATTGGACTGAGGAAAAGAGAAAAACACCTTAGGAGGTATTTTGCCTACTGCATTCAGGAAGGGCTTTAGAATACCCATTAGGTGGGCCCTCAGTAAGGGCTTTCTTATGTTGATTTTGCTTCCTGACTGGGTGCAATGTCAGAGGAGACTTCAGAGAGTTGGAGAGGCAAGAGAACTGGAGAGAGGAGAGCTCAGGGCGGCAAGATGGACTGTGGAGAGGCTAGCACAGGGGATAGAGAGAGAAGAATGTAGAAGAATACAGGAGCAGGCACGTGGGGAGAGAGAGAGCCCAGGCTGTGAGATGGAGCAGAGAGATAAGCGGGAGAGACAGAAGGAGACAGGAATGAGAGGCAGTGTGAGAGCAGAATGGGAGGCTCAGAGAGACTGGGGCAGGTGCATGGCGAGAATGGAATAAACAGCATCTGATCAATCAACCCAATTAACCGCCTTGACCCTGGCTTCATCCGCCTTCTACCTCAAGGCCAGGCTGCCCTGCCTGGGGGAGTGGCCCAGGCCCACTCCAAACTCGGGCAGCTAGGAGGATAGCCGGCATGCCACCCCTGGCCGCCCTTAAAGAATTTTTACACGGGTTTATTGTTCCATATGGATTTCAGAAGTGTTTGCTCCATTCCTTTGAAGACTGTCATAGGTATCCTTATAGGGATCGCATTGAATTTATACAATGCTTTGGGAAGCATTGCCATTTTGACAATGTTAATTCTCCCGATCCATGAGCAGGGGATATCTTTCCATTTTCGCGTGTCCACTTTTATTTCCTGAAGTTGAGTTTTGTAGTTTTCTTTGTACAGGTCCTTTACTTCCTTAGTTAAGCTGATTCCTAGATACTTGATTTTCTGGGACACAATTGTGAACGGGATTATTTTTTTCATGTCGCTTTCTTCTCTCTCACTGTTTGCGTATAGGAAAGCCATAGAATTTTGGGTATTGATTTTATAGCCTGCAACTTTACTATACAAGTCTATTGTTTCTAGGAGTTTCTTGGTAGAGGTTTTAGGGTTCTCTAAGTATAGTATCATATCATCTGCGAATAGTGAGAACTTGATTTCTTCCTTTCCTACCAGAATGCCTTAATATCTTTTTCTTGCCTACCCACTATTACAAGTACTTCCGGTACTATATTGAACAGCAGTGGAAAGAGTCTACATCCTTGTCTTGTCCCTAAACTTAGAGGGAAGGCTCACAGTTCTTCCCCAATGAGGATGATGCTTGCTGTAGGCTTGTGGTAGATGGCTTTAACTATATTGAGGAAAGTCCGTCTATACACATTTTGGTGAGGGTTTTCATCATAAACAGGTGCCGGATCTTGTTCAATGTTTTCTCTGCATCTATTGATATGATCAGTTTTTTTATATTTTCTTTTGTTGATATGATGGATTATACTGATTGATTTCTGAATGTTAAACCATTCTTGTATGCTGGGATGAATCCCACTTGGTCATGGTGTATAATCTTTTTGATGAGTTGTTGGATTCTTTTTGCTAATAGTCTGTTGAGGATCTTTGTGTCTGTGTTCATCAGGAATATGAGCCTGTAATTCTCTTGCTTTGTGGTATCTTTGTCTGCTTTTGGTATCAGGGTAATATTTGCTTCATAGAAACTGTTCAGTAGTGTTTTTATATTTCAATTTCATGAAAAAGTTTAAAGAGGATTGGCCGTAGGTCCTCTTTAAAGATTTGGAAGAATTCGCTAGTGAATCGATCTGGGCCAGGGATTTTGTTCTTGGGGAGACCTTTTATTACCGTTTTAATTTCCTTGATGGTTATAGGTCTTCAGGTATTCCAGGTTCTCTTGGTTCAGTCTGGGAGCTATAGAAATCTAGGAATTTATCCATTTTCTCGAGGTTTTTGTGTTCCATAGCATAGAGCTTCTCAAAGTACTCCCTGAGGATCTTTTCAGTTTCTGTAGTTTCTGTTGTAATGACCCCCTTTTCATTTCTGATTCAGTTTATTAGGGTTTTCTCTCTCCCTTTATTTGTGAATTTTGCTAGAGGCTTATTGATCTTGTTTATTTTTTCGAAGAACCAGCTCTTGGTTTCATTGGTTCAGTCTACAGTTTACTTTTTTACTTTCTAGTTTGTTGGTACAATCTCTATCTTCTTAATTTTATGGAAATATGTTTTGTGGCTCAGCATGTGGTCTATCTTGGAGAATGTTCTGTGCACACATGAGAAGAATGTATATTCAGCTTTTTGAGGATGAAGTGTGCTGTATATATCTACTAAGTCCCTTCTATTTTTTACCTCAGATAAAATATGTCCTTGCTAAGCTTGGTAAAAGGTAAGGTAAAGGTAAAGGCCCTCCCGTTGATCGTCGATTTGCTCGAGCGGGCCCAGTAACGTCTCCATTGGAGACTTTGTTGTTACTGTGTCTGGCATATCGAATACTCTCGGTAGCTTGCCGGGCTCTCCGAGAGGGGCGGAGGAATCGAACTCGGGTCGGCCATGTTGGCCGCTTGTAAGGCGAACGCCCTACCCGCTGTGCTATAGCTGGTTGATATACCAAGAGGTGATAAAGCAGTGTTGAATTCTCCCACTAGTATAGTGTTACTATCAATGTCTTCAAATCTATGAGTAGTTGTTTTAAGTATTTTGCTGGTTCCTCATTAGGTGCAAATACATTTAGTATTGTAAGTTCTTCCTATTGTACAGATCCCTTGATCAATAAGAAATGTCCCTCACTGGCTCTTGTGACCTTCTTCACTCTGAAATAAATGTGGTCTGATACTAGGATGGCTACTCAGCTTTTTTATGGGAATTGTTTGCCTGTAGGATTGTTTTCCGGCCTATTACTCTGAGCCTGTTTTTGCTTTGACTATTGAGATGTATTTCTTGCAGGCAGTAGAATGTAGGGTTCAATTTTATAATCCATCCTGCCACTAGTGTCTTTTAATTGGTGTGTTTAGCCCATTGATGTTGAGAGAGATTATTGTTATGGGGTTTTGTCCCATTTTTCTGTTTAAATTTGGTGTATTTGAGGGGCCTGTCTTATCTTAAGTACCCTATTTAGTTGTTCTTGTAACCATGTTTTGAGTCTATGAAGTTCCTGAGCTGTTGTTTTTCTGTAAAACTGTGTGTTGTTCCTTCTGTTATGAATGAGAGTCTCGCTGGGTAAAGTATTTTTGGTGAGGCATTTATTTCATTGAGTTTTTTCACTATAACCCACCACTGTTTTCGAGCCATCAGGGTTTCATTAGACAAATCAGTTGTGAATCTTAAGGATGCTCCTTTGTAAGAAATTTTTTTCTTTGATCTTGCTGCTTTCAGAATTTTGTCTCTATCTAAGGTTTTGGTCATTTTGATCAGGATGTGTCTTGGGGTATTTTTATTCGTATGTCTTCTAGCTGGTACCCTTCGGGCCTCCTGAATGTGATTGCATGTTTTCTTCAGCTCTGGAAACGTCGTAGCAATGATGTCTTTGGCAGTTTCTTCTTCATCAGGGTTTTCTTTCTGACCCTCTGGGACTCCAATAATTCTTATGTTACTCCTCTTGGCTTCAGCATGATCTTCTCTTGCCATCTGTTCTCAAATTGTGAGTCTCTTTTCCATTTTCTGCTCTTTTCTGGAGAGTCTCTGGACTTCATCTTCGAGCTCACTAATTCTGTCCTCAGCAGCTGTTACTCTGCTGCTGAGGCCTTCCACTGAGTTTTTCAATTCGCCTACCATGTTTTTCAGGTCTGACATTTCCGTTTGTAATTTTGTTTGCATTTTCCTCATTTCTACCTTCAAATCCTCTTGTCTTTCATTGGCATTGCTTTGCATTGTTTCTTTTAGCTCCCTAAGCATCCTCAGTAGCTCCCTTCTAAATTCCTTATAAGAGAGGTTGTCTAGCACCCCATTACTGTTGGTGTCTTCTGGGCTAGCATCTTCAAGAAGTAAGCTTGCTGGGCTTCTGTGTTGCTTTGCCATTGTGACCTGTGTGGTTTAGACCTTCACACTCACTGTTGCTATTCTGCTTAAGATGCAGAATGAGTTGAGATGGGCTTAATGAATTATTGGCTAATATGTTTCTGGTGGTTAAGCTAACCTAATGAAAGTTCCATCTAAGAAGGTAACTTATGGTTCCTATGTGATATGTAGTAGGAGAACAACACATGTCTGTGTTAGTGGCTGAGGCACTGGGAAAGGGCCCTGCCACCAGGGGGTTACGTGGATGAATGAGGAGAGGGGGCCAGAAACGGTTCAGCTTTAGTTTCACGTTGTGTGCCTCAATTCCTGTCCCCTGCAGACCAAGGGTGAAAAACAGACATTCTCAGGGGATTTAGTTAGCCGCACAGCCCTGGGAAGGAGCCCTGCAGCCAGGCAGGTACCAGGATGAATGAGGATAGGATGCCTGGAATCTACTGTTGATATTTTAAAGATCCTGCTATTTAGCATTTCTTGCAGAGCTGGTTTGTATGAAGCAAATGTCTCCATTTGTTGTTTGCAAGAGAATGGTTTATTCTTACCTTAAATATGAGTGATAGCCTTGCAGGCTAAAAGATTTTTAGTTAAAGTTTTACTTAATTTTATATTTTGAATATATCATCCCATTCCCATCTCGCTTGTAAAGCTTCATTTGAGAAATCTGACATGAATTTTAAATTATTTATATTGTGTGTAAGGCTTAGTTTCTCTCCAATTGCTTTGAGTAGCCTTTCTCTTTTTGTCTTATTTTGCCATTTGGGTAACAATTGTCCTACTATTCCACTCATAAGTTTGTTTTCTTTGGAACTCTGGATCCAAGGGTCCCATCAGGCCAATATCAGGGTCCCATCAGGCCACTGGGCACTGTCTTCAGACTGGGCTATTGTTCCTTTATTATCTTTCCATCCTCCTCAATCTTTTGTTCTCTTTCTAGACTTGCAATTTATAGGTTGCTTCTCTGTATGTTTGATGAACATTAAAATATTAAAATTTCATTTGTTTATTTCTTATTTGTTACTTCTTCAGTGAACATATTTTGGGTCTTGTCCTCAAGGTTAGTGCTTTTGATTTTTGACTTTGTTATTCTGCTGCTCAGTCCCACTACTATATTCATTAGCTCCTTCAGTTTTGTGTTGATAATTTTTTTTCTAGCAAGTTGTTTTTCAAGTTTGCTGAGACTACCTTTCAATTATTTCATCAGTTCAATAACTTTAAAAGGACCCTTGCTTTTAGACCATCATGAGTCAGTACCAAAAGTTCTGATGCTTTGCAGGGCTAACCTGAATTTCCATTCTATCTGCTGAAGTGATGACATTTTTTTCATTCATTCTTTTCCCTTGTGTTTCTTTGGTGTTAAGGCTGGATTTCAGGATCCAGATGATAGAAGATAGAAGTAAGCTGGTACTCCTGTTCCCAGGATAAAGTTAGGTCTTATGACTATACTGATTTCTAGCTGCCACCACTACTTTGCAAGGACTTTTTGGCAGCATCAGTGGTGCTATGACAGAAGCTCTAATTAGAACAGGATTGAGAGTGGCCAGGGGCACAAGAACTCACTCATAGTAGGCTGAGAATCAGGGGGATGGAAGCATGTGAGGAATGAGAAGCAGAAAAGGTACACAGAAACAAGAAACACAGCATGGGAACTGACTGTAATCAAAAGGAATGTAGAGCAGTCCTTGATTGCATGAGATGTCAGTGGGAAGAGAGGCAAGAGGAAGTGCCATATAGGTAGGGATCTGTAACAATAGGGGCTGGCAGCTGGAGGCAGAAGTGTTACATGCATTATCTGCTACAGGGCTCAGAGGGGCTGTAAGTGGAAGAAAGTCCTGATTGGGGACACTGGATCAGGATGTTCTTGGTACTTTTTATCTGGGGGAACAGGCACACCAAGGGATGCTTAGGGCTTTCTCCTGGCTCTGTACTCAGGAATCACTCATAGGAGTATTGACGGACTGTCATGTCCTGTCAGGAATCAAACCAGGGGTATGCCTTGCTAGGTAAGCTCCTTATCTGCACTGCCCCTTTTTTGTAATCATAATATACATAATACAAAGTTGTTCATTATTGATTTCAGTCATAGAATGATCCAATTTCCATATCTACACCAGTGTATATTTTCCACTACCAATATTCCCAGTTTCCCTCCTGCCACCCTCCCCTCCTACACTCAGCAACCTCTATGGCAGGTACTTTTCATCTCTGTCTCTGTCTCTCTGCATCTCTCAGTATCTCTCTGTCTCTGTCTGTCTCTGTCTCTGTCTCCGTCTGACTGTTTCTCTCTCTCTCTTTCTCTCTCTTTCTAGGCATTATGGTTTGCAATATAGGTACTGAGATGTTATGTAAATGCCTTTACCTATTTCCAGCACCCAATTCTTATCCACCCAATTTTTATATATTGTATTAAACATGCAACACTATCAATTTGTATTGATAAGAATATAGATGCTCATTGTATGCTATTATAAACATAAATTTGAGGTTTATATAAATATATGTTCACTTTTTTCTTTCTCTCCCTTTCAAACATATTTTAGGGAATAGGAGAGTATGCATTCAAACAAAATTTTGTAAGACAACAGTAGAAAACACGTAGGTGACTATGGATTCAGACAATTGGGTGTGATTATGAAAAATAATATTAAAAGAGAACTTGACATTTTAAAATAAAGAAACATTGTCTATCATGACTTAGGGTGAAGAGCTCATATGACACAGGAAGTGAGGAAGGAAGCCTATCCATGAATCTTTGCCAACTAAACCTGCTTTTACTTGGTATCTTCCAATTGTATTTAAAATTTAACCAAAAGTAATGATTTTAGCATGGTTTTATATAATTTTCAATGGAATTTTAGAACATTTATAATTTTAGCCACTCATCCCCAGTTTAAATTAATTCCATTCAAGATATAAGTTAGATCATAGGGATAAAATGGAATTAAATTTCTAGAATTTGCAAAAAATAATAAATAAAAGACTAAAAACGATCCAGATGTATAAAATAGCGGTGTTTGGGCTATACTGCATAACTTTGACTCTGAAGGAAGGTAAAAGAATATCTTTAATGCTCCATTGTGAACAGAAATAATAAAAATAAGAGAAAAATATGTGATTTTGTAAGTTTTAGTATAATATAGACTAAATTTAGAGAAGAAATTTAGAAAGTTTTTAGTATATTAATTAATTGAGGGATAAGTGAATTTATATAAGGTCTTAAATATAATACTGAAACAAAAACAGAAAGAAATAAGAATAATGGACATAAATAAAAAAGATAGAAACAAAAAAACAAATACACACCCTCTAAATTTAGAAGCATACTTAGAATTAGATTTAAAGATATTTAACAAGTTTTATATGTGTTCACATTTAGATAGGAAATAAATTATTTTTGTTTACCATTAAATTAAAAGGTCTTATTTTTTAAAATTTAAATTTTAAATGGATTTGGCAGAGGCCAGAGATAGGGAACATTCTCCATCCCTCTCGGAGAGCCCGGCAAGCTACCAAGAGTATCCCATCCACACGGCAGAGCCTGGCAAACTCCCTGTTGTGCATTCTATATGCCAAAAACAGTAATAGTATTGTGTCTCATTCCCTTAACCCTGAAAGAGTCTGCAATACTGCACTATTGAGAAGAACAAGTAAGGAGAGGTTGCTAAAATCTCAGGGCTGGGATGAATGGAGATGTTACTGGTGCCTGCTGGAGCAAATTGATGAAAAACAGTATGACAGTGATACATTGTTACAATGTGATACCCAATAAGAAAACACTGGCCTTGAAGTAAGAAATAAAAGTTATGGGTATACCAGAGTCATATTGAATCCCCCTCCCCTGAAAAGTCAAATATATTTTCTTCTCCAATTCACATGGGACAGCCTCCAAGACAAATCATATGCTGAATCACAAAATAGATAAAATCGGGGAGAAAGAAAACGTATTAACTATGATCACAGACCATGATGTATTGAAAATGAAAATTAGTTACAGTTGGAAACTAAGATGGGGGGGCGAAACACGTGGAAATTAAACAAATATAAATAAACAATGATTTTTTTCTGAAGAAAAAATAAATACAAAACATTTATAAGACAGGAAAGAAAGAAAGAAAGAAAGAAAGAAAGAAAGAAAGAAAGAAAGAAAGAAAGAAAGAAAGAAAGGAAGGAAGGAAGGAAGGAAGGAAGGAAGAAAGAAAGAAAGAAAGAGAGAGAGAAGAAAGAATGAAAGAAAGAAAAGCAAGCAAGAAAGAAAGAAAGAAGGAAGAAAAGGAGAGAGAAAGAGATACAAAGTGAGGGAGGAAGGAAGGGAGGAAGTTCTGGGGAAGGAAGGGAGGAAGGAAAGAAGAATAGTGAGGCAGCTATACATGGCCAAAGGCAAGGGAATTATAGACATCAGTTTAGCTGGGGTTAAGGGGAGGGGTAGATGGGGGAAATCTTTGGAAACTCCTGGATAGAACAGGACACAATGGTGATGGGTGTGGTATCAGACAATGTATGCATGGAAATATCATTAACAGTGCTGTAAATCAGGGCGCCTCAAAAAATTAAAATAACCTTTAATGAACTGAATCCATTATTCACTAAATTGGAAATTTTAGTATTTGTTCTCAGTTTCGTTTTCAGCCAGGCACACACCTGGCTAAACTTAGTGTTTTAGTCCTGGATCTACAGTCTGAACTCCCTCCTGGTTCAGTTCAGGTGACTGTATGTGGTACAGGTGATGGAATCGGGGTGTGAAACACCTGTCTAAAGCCTTTGCTATCTCTCTAGTCCAAACTTGGAAGTAGAAGAAATAGGTAATTTTTTAAAAACTTACCTTTTTGCCTCCCAAGATAGACTCAAAAAGAAAACATATGTAGGATTACTTTTAAAAGTCTCCATTTCATCAAATAAAAATTATGATAACTTATATAATTAATTGATAAAATAGAGTAAGTAGGATATATTAAACAGTTCAATTGCAAACAAGGAAACTGAAGTAGTAATCAATATCCCCCCAAACAAAATTCTATGTCCAGTAGGTTTTAGACTGAGTTTTACCGGTTTCAAATATGCATAATTACTATGCTGTTACAACAATGATCCAGCGTGAAAACTATTTGGAATTTATTTCATGGGAGCAGGAATGACATAACAAACATAATATATATATATATATATATATATATATATATTTGCATTTTGGGTCACACCCGGTGTTGCACAGGGGTTACTCCTGGCTCTGCACTCAGAAATTACTCCTGGCTGTGCTCAGGGGACCATATGGGATGCTGGGAATTGAACACAGGTTGGCCACATGCAAGGCAAACACCCTACCCACTGTGCTATCGCTCCAGCCCCACAAACGTAATAAATTAATAAGATAAATTACATCAACAATGGAAAGCTAAAAATCATGTCGTCAAAATGACAAATTAAAAATTTATTGTTTACAAAATGTTTGATATATATTTAAAATTAAAACTTAACAAAGTTAAGAAGAAACCTATTTCAACATACTGAAGATATACATACTGTATTATGTATACTGTAAACTCACAGATAACATATTCAATTGTGAAACACTGACATGTTTTTCTCTAATCTCAGGTGGAGATAACTACTCTACTGCTATCATTCAACATATTATTTGAAGTCCCTTCAACAGCAATTAGATAAGAAAAATTTAAAATGATACAAGTGAAAAGGATGCCAAGTCATTATTATTTCAGATATCATAATATATATGTATATATATAAAACTCTAAAGGCATTTCCTGAATAATATTCAAAACAACAAATCAATAAAATAAAGAAGCAAATAATAACATCAACATCTAAAATATTTTACATTCTATATGTTAAAAAGTACATTAGAATGAAAGAGAAAATTTAAATCACATCAATAATTCAAATCCTAAAACATCAGTTTTACAAAAAAGAAAAATACAACCATAAAATTTTGTTGTACTAAAAATATTAGAACACAAAAGTAAATAAGGAAGTGTTCCATGTTCATGGATTGGAAAAATTTGCATTATTAAAATGACTAGACTACCCAAAAATAAACATATTTAACATACTTCATCAAATTTTAGTGGTTTTCTTCAATAATTTAAAGGAAATACTACTAAAGTTTATGTATCCACAGAAAGCCTCTGAATAGCCAAAGCAATTCTGAGAAAAACAAATAAATAACGGACTCCACACTCTTCCTGACTTCATACTATAAATTCTACTTTAATTAAAACAGCATGGTGTTGAAATAAAAGCAGATATGCAGACCAGTGAAATGAAATTTTGAGCCCAGAAATGAACTCTGAGATAGTGTTAATTTATGGTAAAGGAGATGAGAACATAAAATGAGGAAAGAAGCCTTATCGAAAAAAAATGATGTTCAGAATACTGGTTAACCACAAACAGAAGCATGAAACTGAATTACTTCCTTACGCTATAAACAAGAGGGAATTCAAAATGAATTAAAGATTTATATGTTACACACAAATCCATAAAATGTACTGAAGAAAACAAAACACCCCATGATATTGGCATCAGAGATGTTGTTAGTGATTCAATTCTATTGGCAAGGAAACAATAGTACAAATTGTCAAGAGGGATAACATCATAGTTAAAGACTTCTGCACTGCGAAGAAACTATCATTAAAACAAAAAAGACATGTGACTGAATCATACAACTGACAAGGAGTTAACACGCAAGATAAGTAAGACTCTCACTAACTCAACAGTAAGAAACAGATGGCCCCAACGAAGAAAGTACAATGACCTGAAGAGACACTTCCTAAAGGAGGGCACATTGCTGTGTGGCAATTTTATAAGATTATTTTTATCATTACTAATTGTCAGAAAAAAATGAAAGTCAAAATGACAGTGAGCTATCATATCACTGTCATATCACAACTGAGAATGGCCATTGTATATAAGATCAGAAACAACATTCTGTGGGAAATGTGGATAAAAAGAAACCCTCATTAACACTGGTGGTGATAAATTTGTGGAAATAGAAATGTCATATGACCCAGCAAGCATACTCCAAGACATGTATACAAAGAAAACAAAAGCACTGATTCAAAAAGACATGCACACTTATGGTAATTTCAGAACTATTTACCATAGTCAAGATCAAGAAATAATTTAAGTGCTCTGTGACAGTTGAATGAATAAGTAAAATTTCAGTTTGTACAACAGAGTAAAATGCTGCTCTGAAACTAGATGAAAGTTTTCCTTTATGAAATAAATCAGAAGAAACCAGATATCACATGATCTCACTAGTATACCATATATAAATAATCAAAAAAGGAAATGCCCAATAAAATATAACCCTTAGTTACCGAGAGCAAAAGAGTATGGAAAAGAATGAATCAGTCTTGTCTCATTTCAGGAGAAATGAACAATGTGTATGTGAAAAACTAGTAATTCACGGGCAATTGTGGTATTTTAACACTGTCTTAATAAACATGTGTTCATATAAATTTTTATAATATTTACTATTCCAAATTTATAAATGGCAAAACCTATTATGTTTCAAATATTATAGTAGCATCTAACTTTTTAAATTATTTCTAAACTTAAAATATTATAAACTTAATAAAATAAATCCTAGTTGTTAATGGGCTGGAGCGATAGCACAGCGTTATGGCGTTTGCCTTGCGTGCAGCCAGCCCAGCTGAGCCAGTTTCGATTCCTTCGCGCCTCTCAGTGAGCCCTGCAAGCTACCAAGAGTATCTCGCCTGCACGGCAAAGCCTGGCAAGCTGCCCATGATGTATTCAATATGCCAAACACAGTAACAAGTTTCAAAATGAGACGTTACTGGGCCCGCTCGAGCAAATCCATGAACAATGGGAGGACAGTGACAGTGACAGTTGTTAACATTTTAGAATCCTGTAAATGTATAATTTAAGAGCAAATTCTGAAATTCAACTAATAAATGTCAAGTCTGGTACTCAAGAATTCATTCAGTTATACTAAGTTTATTAAAGACCAAATAGTCAGAAGAAAAAGATATTTAATCATCTATTTTAAAATTGTTTTAGGTTTGTATGTTATCAGGTATTAATAAAAAATGTGTCCACATTCTAAAAAGAAAATATATCACAGTCTTTTAGATTCACTATTTTATTTAATTTTCTCAGGAAGCATAAAATGCATAAGCACATCACTATATTTTCCTTATGTATGTCGTGTGTGTGTGTGTGTGTGTGTGTGTGTGTGTGTGCAGTTCATGAATTGAACTGAGGACCTCATACATGCAAGGCAAACACTGCCACTGAGCTGCATCCCTAGACCTTATAATCCACAATGCTATTGAAGGTGGTTAATAAGCTTCCATTAGTTACCAGTAATTTTAACTGAATGAGACTGTCACAAAATAGAAATAATTTGAAATTCCTTGCATTCGCATGTTACATAGAAAACAACCCTAGTTAAGTGATAATGCTAACATAAATTGAACCTTATCTAATATCTGAGACTGCATTAGAATGAGAAACTCATGATTACACAAATAATTGAAAACCCATTCCTTCCTCAATACAAGATACTGGTCAGTAAAGTATGCTTTTAAGTATAATATCCCATTATTTCATTCACGAAGTATCCATTTAGCATTTTTATATGTCAGTGCTATAGGAATGAACATTCATAATAAATGGAAATGAAAAATCCCTGCCTTGTTATTATTTGTTTTTACTTTCTTTAACTAATACCAGAGTCACATTCTTTTTTGGTGGAAAACGATTTTCTTTTAATTGACTCACTCAGCTCTTCTGTTATCTTTAATTTTAGTCAACTCCGAAAATGCACTTAAGATTTTCTCTTTGAAGGGAATCAACTCACTTTTTTTTAATCACTGTGAGATACAGTTACAAAACTTTCTTGTTTAAGTTTCAGTCATACAATTATTAAACAATCATCCCTCCAGCTGTGTTTATTATCCACCAGCAATGTCTCTAGTATCGCCAACCCCCTCCCACACACACACACATACCTCTCTCCCTGTCTCTATGACAGACAATTTCCCTCTTATTCTCCCTTTTCCTTTGGGCATTATGGTTTGCAGTATAGACACTGAAACACCATCAAGTTTGGTCCTTTATCTACTTTCAACACACATTTTCCATCTTAACTCACATTTAAAAAAAATTTTTTATGTTTTACAGGGTTAAAAAGGTACTTTTAATTTTTATTGTTGATTCTCAGTATAATCATGATAAAGTAAGCAGTCATGGTAAAACTTAAAATCCATCTCAAAACCCTGAAGTTAGTTTTAGTTTCAAAATATTTGAAACATATGGTGAATGATCTTATTGATTCCCTTTTAACTTTCGTTAGAAAGGGCTCTACATTTCATGGGCTGGCACCCCTACCAGTTATTTTATGTACCAAAGAAAAGTCTGGGGTTGAAGGCTACATTGTACATGCACAATCTCAAGTGATTTTAACAACAGCAACTGGCCATGGTGAGAGTTATATTCAGTCAGCATGAATGCACTAGGTATGAAATTTCACCAAAAATTAAGCAGAATATAGTAATAAATGTGCTTAGTAGTCACTTCCTTGAGGATTAGCCATATGGCAGCCTGTTCTTAGAACTGGGACTAAGAATGAATAGACTCACACTGATGGCACTGCATTCTAGCTTGATGATGGTATAAGCAGTGACTAGATCAGTGAATGGATGGCCATATGTTCTAGGAAGCTTTTTCTTTATACATCATGATTCTATATATTAACTTTTTTTAAAAAATTTATTAGTGAAACACCTTGAGGTACAGTTGTGCTTGGTTTTTGTGCTTGGTTTTTAGTTATAAAACGATCGAATATCCATCCCTCCACCAGTGCCCATTTTCCACCACCACTGATCCCAGTATCCCTCCAACCCCCCATCCTCTCCATCCCAGCCTACCTCTGTGGCAGGGCATTCCCTTTTGTTTTCTCTCTCATTTTAGATGCTATCAACTCACATTTTTAAGTTGAGACTGTGGATATAATTTTTCTCACAGCACAATTTTGGTTATCTATTGTTTGGTTCGACAAAGTCCTTAATGCATAGGATTTTATAAATTATACTTATCTTTTGTTTAGTATCTATAATTATGGTCTGAGGCATAATTTAAATACATAGTGAATATGCCTTGAATATGAGGAACTCTAATTTCAATTCTACTCCTTGGTGCTGTAGGCCCCTAAGGCCAACCCAAAGATGATTTAGGAACACAAGAACCAATCCTGGAGCAGCATGGGGTCCCAGGGCTGTACCCAGAGAAACCCAAATAACTTTGAGTTGACAGAGATAGACCCATGGTCAACAACATGCAAGGCATGTGCCTTGGCTGCTTTAGGTTCATCAGTGGGCTAGACTATAAGAGGTCTTGGGGCCATGAATTTGGCCCAGTGCTTCTGCGAACGGTGTTTTATACGATCTTGGCCGTTGATGGGATTACATAGCGCCAGGGACAGTTTGTGGGTGTGACTGCCAAGATAATGGAAAATGGGGCATCTAGGTGGAGGAGGCCCAGTCGTGATCTGAGCAGGCTTGGAGATTTCAGCCTTGGGTCCCACATACCTGGGTTGTTCTGCCAGTTGCATCATGAGTGAGGCTTGTCCAAGCATGTGGAAAGTGGGCTTGAGCAAGACTGTGGCTGGATTCTGGAGGTTTTCAGCTGCCGGGGTTCTGTTTGGGGTGGGGAGGGAAACTCAACCTGCCCCCCTCTGAGAGGCCCTGGTGAAGACACCCTGTCGTGGGGGCAGGAGATTCTATATGGCTTTCTTCCTTATCGGGTATTTATTCTAATTGATCTATATAATAATGATAGAGTATATCCTCGAAGCACAAACCACAGGGATACCAATCTTTCCTCTGTTACCTTTATTCAATGATCCTCTGACAGAGACTGTAGTGCCTTCTTCAACTATATCAAGTCTACAAATTTCTATGTGCACTTTCTGATTCAGGTAAAAATTAAGAAAACACGGGGGTATGGTGCTGCCAGCAGGTCAACCTGTACCTGTGAGGCGAGTGCATCAGTAGCCTGATGGCGCCTTCAGATTTCCAGATATCCCAAAATTGCTGCTGTGCCTTTGGCCAGACTCCAAAAACTTGGGGCAAAGTTTGTCAAGAAAGTAAACATCCAAAAGTTAGGTATGTGGGAGACATACCCACAAACCACCTCTGGCTCAGCTATATAATTGGAGGCATGGCTTCTCTGGTTCCTAATTAATGGCCATGATCCCAGAGACTCAGAAACAAATCTCGAAGCCCAACAGCTTTTGGCAGAAATGCATCCAGTCCCTGCAGTAGGTTATAGGCGCTGGGCCATCCCAGGTGGGAATAGGTTTTGTGCCTTGGCCTGTTCCTGCCGGCTTTTGGCAGAAATGCCTCTGGACCACGCAGTAGGTTACTGTTGCCGGGCCACCCCAGGGGGGAAAGGGTGCTGTCCCTCTGCCTGCTCCCCATAGGCAGCTCGGTGGCCGCCATTCACCAGAGGCCATTGGACAGTCAGGTTTGGGCCTGCAGTGACAAGACACGCAGGGCCTCACAGGATGGGTATGGAGCCGACCCTTTCCTTTCTGTCCCAACGAGACCCAGGAACGGCCTCTCTGGCTCCTGATCAAGCTGCTTAACGGCCATGATCCCAGAAACTCAGAAACAAATCTCGGAAACCAATGGCTTTTGGCAGAAATGCATCTGGACCCTGCAGTAGGTTACTGTCGCTAGGCCATTCCAGGGGAGAAAAGGTGCTATCCTTCTGCCTGCTCCCCGTAGGCAGCTCGGTGGCTACCATCCTCCAGAGACCATTGGACAGTCAGGTTTAAGCCCTCAGTGATGAGACATGTGGGGCCTCATGGGATGGGGTAGAGTCAGCCCTTTCCTCCATGTCCCAACAAGACTCCGAGTTGCCGCCCACAGCCTTTCTGGCTCCTGATCAAGTTGTTTAACAGCCATGATCCCAGAGACTCAGGAACAAATCTCAGAACCCAGCAGATTTTGGGCGAAATCCCTCCAGATTTAATTGTTAAAATTTCAGAATTTCAAAATTACTTGGCCACTACTGCAACCATGTGACATCGTATGTTATTCATAACCAGCAATAGTAAAAAAATTGTCTACTGTTGCCGTTTCAGCAGATCTGAGTGTTGGGGTAAAATCCCAAATAATAATGGTGGGTCTGGTGTCAAAATATTGAATGTAATCAAAGTAGAGAGATACTAATGTGGAAATCATCTGCCCCTTAGGTAGGGGGGAGGGTGTAGGATGGGGGTATACTGAGGTTTTGGGGGGTGGAGAATGAGCACTGGTGAATGTATGGGTGATTCATTGTATGACCGAGACTTAAACGTGAAAGCTTTGCTCTCACGGTGATTCAATAAATAAAATTATAAAAAATGAAAAAAAAGTAAGGTGAAGTTCATGATCAATTCAATCAGCTAATAAGTGGCTGAATAAATAACAGTACTCTTACATAAAAAGAAATTAAGAAAACAGAATATGGAAATATCATAAAATGACAGTACATTGAATAAAATGTATTGACCATCAGTGCAAAACACTTCAATACAATTTATTTTTTCAAACTGGATATCGCACTCGTTTTATTGAATATTATTTTTATAAATCATTGTTCTGAACGGGAAAGATGAGTAAGGAGAGGCTGCTAAAATCTCAGGGCTGGGACGAATAGAAACATTACTGGCACCTGCTAGAATAAATAGATGAACAATGGAATGACAGTGATACAGTGATACAGTGATTATTCTGAATGGTGTTAGCATCAACTAGCAATACTAAACCCATTTAGAAAACAATGACAAGACACACAAACAAACTATGCCCCCGAGCAACTTGCTACAGAGATAGAGATGGCCCTGGACTTTGATACAGGCCCTTTCTGCTGGGCTGCTCCAGACAGGGGTAGGTGTCATCCCTCTGCCTACCCTAGGAACTCCAGCTACTGCCATTTTCTAGTAGTCAGTGATAAGCTCCAGGTACCAGAAGCGCTGGTCTAAACACCAGGCCTCACAGGACAAAGGAGGAGTGGGCACTCCTACATCTCCCTTCAACAACATTTTATTGCATCTAAAGGAAACAATACAAAACACACTGTCTAGCATTGCCTTTTTGGCAGGTATGGGCAGGAATGGTGGATCTGGTCTCAAAATATCAAAGGTAACTAAAGTAAAGAAAGAGAGTATTGTGTAAATTGTCTGCCACACAGGCAGGGAGAGGTGTAGAATGAGAGGAGGGGGATCTTGGTGGTGGATAATGTGCACTGGTGAAGGGGTGGGTGTTGACGACTGTATAATCAATGCTCAAACATGAAAGCTTTGTTACTGTACTTCATGGTGAATCAATAAAAAAAATGACAAGTGGGTCAAATTTTAGACTTTTCTGTTATCTATATTTTTAAATATCAATGAAATGTAATGCTGCTAAAATACATATTTTCAATTAGGACCTGCAATAGTTGATTATAAACTGCAGCAACAAGCCATACATCTATATTTAGAAAGAGAAAGTTTTTTTTTTACTTCACACATTGTATAAGACTGCCATGAGTAGGTTTTTGCTAATAAAGAGGGAAGTTTCAGGACAGATTTTTGGTAAACAACTCTATTAAGTAGATAAGAAAAAGCAAATAAGTAAGATAACAGATGGCAAGAGGAAAAGAAGATTCTGTGCCCATTAATAAAGATTAGATAATAGCAGATGCCACAAAGAAATCAAGAAGATCAATGGTAAAAAGAGCCATTTTATATATACTGTGAGGTATAAGTGTTACTTTGTAACACATAAATATGTGATTTACAAATACAATATTTTAAGTATTTATAATTTTCAAAATATAAGTTACTATTTTTCTTATTGATGGAAGTCATTATGGAGTGTGATTGTCACCGCATACTAAAACACAATATGTACTATAAGAATACTATTCTTTATGAAGACAATTGAGGTGATATTTCATATTATATTTTTAAAATTTGGATTTGACTAAAAAGATTGAAGGATGTAGAACATATTTGTAAAAAATTTCAGAGTTGCTAATTTATTAAATAAAACCATACTTTTTGTTTTGACTCAAAACCATTGTAGTGAATAATTCCTGGGAAAGAATTAATAGAAAGATATCTGTCACCTTTTCTTTTTCCTTTAGGTAAGCATAAGTGATTATAATCAATTTTTTATTTTAGTGAATATGTGACAAAATTATTAATTATATAATACATAATTAACCAAAATAATCAATTTTCAGTTAGTGGTTTTTTTTGCTTACTGTTCCTAGATATGAAATACGTTCTAGAACGTAATAAAAGTCTGAGACATATTTTAATATGCTATCTAAATTAATAAAATCTATTTTCTTAATTTAACTTTTAATATTAAAATATTAATGTTAGCCATGAAAACAACACTTCTTTGACTTGGTAAATTGGTCATTCTGCTTATCAGATGTTATTTCTTCTTAGCAACTAATATCAGGTGTCTGATACTTTAGAAATTAATATATTATATTTGTTTAATTTTATTCACCACTGTAGCACTATAGCCCTGTACTTCCATTGTTCATCGATTTTGCTCAAGCGGGCACCAGTAACATCTCACAACAAATTGTGAGACTTGTTGTTACTGTTTTTGGCTTGGCATATCAAGTATGTCACAGGTAGCTTGCCAGGCTTTGCTGTGCGGGTGGGATACTCTTGGTAGCTTGCCAGGCTCTTCGAGATGGGGCGGAAGAATCGAACCTGGGTTGGCTGTGTGCAAGGCAAAATGCCCTACCTGCTATGCTATTGGTCCAGTCCTTTATTCACCACAATGAGGCAAATTATAAGGTCAGGCAAGAATAGTAGAAAGTAAGGAAGAATTTATCCTATTGTTGGAAAATATGACTTCTTGCAACTTAGAATCTACTTTGATTCTTTATTTTCTGTCTTCAGGTTTAACTTATTTGCATAAGTAGTTAACATAGCCCAGAGTGCATAGTAAACTAAACCCAACATAAATAGTAAACTAAACTGACTTTGTTAATCTGTAATTAGTTAAGAGATGGAGTAGGTATTTGAAAATGAAAAATTCATGCAATTTAAAGTCAAATAATTTTATTTATGTTTAAAACTTCATAATCTTTCATTACATCATGTAATACGTACTTTTACTATTCACAAACAATTAACTTTTGTGTTCAAATAATATGTTTATAGTCAAAATGTTTACAAGTACTCTTCAAAATTAATTCACCATTTTATTTCAAATATGTCAAAATTAATTTTTCTTCACATAAAATAATCTTCATTGTGTCATTACCCTTTGCACTTCTTTTTTATCTTTATTGCTGTTGTGTCTTTCCATCTTTCTAAATAGTTATTTCTGCCTCAGTGGCAATCCTCAGACTTTACAAATAAATGCTTACATACTACATTGACTTTATAAAATTTCCTATACCCACCAGTAATTGTGAAAATCACATTGCTAACTAGAATTACAATTTGCTGCGACTTTTTTTATCTATTAGACCAAAGTGGCACAATAAGGAGAACTTTTGTTTATCTCCCTCAACAATCACAAGAAATGTTCAGCCAAATCAGAATAAATATACAGAGAAAACTACCTGAAACTTAGATAAATAGAACGTTAACAACAGCCAGGGGACATAAAGGACAAAGAAATACTGGACTCAGTGAGGCATCATCAATAGAAACTAAACCCCAACTGCTGTAAAGAAGAGATTTCTAAGTTGCAGAACCTATTCGTAGAGAGTAGATTTCTTGTTTCTGGATTTAAAGAGCTAGAATGGGAAGCAAGAAATGATAGTGCATAAGAAGAGTTGATAAGGTTGGCAGGTTTGATCTAGGTGATCTCTCCTAACTTTGCTGGTCAATACTATATATTGAATCAATCTGTCTTTGGTACTAAACCCTGAGGGAAAATCTCTGAAGAGAATAAAATTGTTGGGGTAGCAGGACATTGATAGAAATGTATTAATACCATATTACCTAGGCAAACACACTCATGCTATAGCTATTGGTCCACATAGAACTATTAACAAACATATCATATTTCTATCCATATACAGATAGAAGGAAAAGTTGGCAAGGCAGGATTAGAAAGAATGCTTCAGAAAAAAAGCATTTCTGAGAATAGCTAAAGATAGGCCCAGGATATGAACCCCAGGATACGCACCCAAGACATGCAAAAAATAAACCTTTAAATTATCTTCCTTTTCCTTAACAATTTTATTTTACCATTCTGATTATCTTAACCCCTATTAAGGAAATTACAAAATGAATTTCCAGATTTCCCTGGCTTTCCAGTTACGGGTTAACCCATACTTCCTTCTCCCAAACACTTTCTTTTCATTTCTAGAATAATTTCATATGAATAAATTCTACTGAATGTATTTTTCTAGACTAAAGTTTCTGCCAGTTATTATTTAGTCCCCTGCTTTCAATCTTGACTGACTGGGGATAAGAACCCAAGGGGTCTATAACAAAACCTCACACACACCAAGTGAATAGTGTACACTTTCTGAAGATTCTAAGTTACCCTCACTCACTTCCTCGTCTGCCTTCTGGCAGTCCCTATAGTGTTTTCATTGAGGGTCCACCCTCCCTAGAAACTCACTCCAGTGTAAGATGCAAGCCTTCTGCCAGGCCTGTTGAAGCTTTGATATCTGCTGGTCACTAGTGACCTTGACCCTACTTATTTCCCAGGCACTCTTGTCATATTAAGTTCTAGTTGTTCTGTTATCTTGAATGCCCAGAACCACTGAAACACAGGCCCCTGCCCAGGTTCATTTGGAGAATCAGACATGTGTGGGGTATGGAAGAATGTACCCACACTGACAGATAAAGAAAACACCTGGAATGAACTCTCAGTACATCAAACACATGCAAAAGAATGGAAGATAACTTCAAGGCTACATCCAAGTAAATGCTTGCTGAAATAGAGAAAAGGAAAGTGACATCTAGGAAAACAAAAACCATGACAGAAAGTTTGAGAAAATTTCTTACAGGAGTTATAGAATGAAAGCACATGCTAATAAAACACATAATAGAGGAACTCAACAAAAGTATGAAGTAACTAGCTAGTAAAACAGTGGAACCCATTAAACCAAAGATTCTGAAAAATATGTATACTTTAGGTACATAAATGATTAATATAAAAATATACGGGGATGCATCAAGAGAACCAATAAATACTTCATGGTAGTTTCAGGAGGAAAGTGAGAACAAGGTAGAGTTCATAGTTGAAAATAAAATTGCTGAGAAGTTCTTCAAGGATCTAGACCCAATCCAAAAAAGTAAGAGTTAAAAATAAGCATATGCACCTCAAAAGTACATTATAAATAAAATGTGATAATATAAAAAGATAAATAAAAGATAAATAAAATGTGATAATCAAATATAAATAGATAATCCTAAAAGCACCACGAGTATCTTTTAATAGTTAAGTATCCAACGAAGGCAACATCAGAGTGACTAAGAATATAAGCATATTTCTCACAGAAACTATAGGAGAAAGGGAGTGACATGATTTATCTAAAGTGCTAAAGGGAAAATACTGTGCAACCAAGATTGCTCTCTATAGGTAAGTGATCAATCAGATTTGAAGGAGAAATCAAAGTTTTTCAGATAAGATAAATGACAGATAAAGAAATTTACTACCAAATGTTTTTCTATGAAAAACTTACTACCAAATGTTATTCAATAAAGGAAAAGACGTCCTAGTTGGAAGATTAAAAACAACTAAAATTTACAAATTAATAAATACTATGTAGAAGTGATGGCAGTGGGCTCCATGGGTGGCTTATATGAAGCGGGAGGAGAAAGTTGGTCATTTTCTCCAGATCTACCTGTGCCACCCAGGACCCAGGGTTACTGCTTTCTTGTCTCACCTCACAGAGAAGAATTCCAGTAGACAAGCATTGAATTAATCCTGATTTTATTTGGAAGTTTTGAAGGGAAGGAGGAAGAGAAAGTGAGAGTCAAGAGTATTGTGCTCAAGAGAGAACCGTAAAGAGCTTCTTTAAGGGCAGAGAGGGCCCCTACATGCATCGCAGCAATAGACGTGAAAGCATGTAAGTACACATCTCAAGAGTGAAGATGCACTCTTGTGCACATGTGTACAGGCAACACATGGGCTCAGGCAGCATATACGTGCCTTTCCTTTGTTCAAGGTGTTTTTCATAAAGATTTTCCAACCTGCCCCAAGGTGAGGCTTCTACTTCCCTAAAAGTTCATTGCTAAGGAGGTTGCTGAGTGGGGGCAGGGCTGTGAGTTGTAATGTTCTTTGAAATTCCTTTCCTGACCTTTTGTGTTTCTGATGGAGCTTCTCTGGGTCTGTTGCTGGTGATTGGTGAGGATCTTCTCAGGCCTTAGTTCCTATTTTCTGCAAGGTAGGCTTTCACAACTTCAGGGTTATTATTTCCCAGAAAATTTACTGCCTTTTCCTTGGGAGGGGGGCCTTACTTATCTGCCTGCCTGCCTACATCAGAAGTAAATGAGAAAAACAATAGGTATCTTTTATTTTCAGGTATTTTTAAAAGTTCGTTATATTTTATGAATGTGTCTATTTTATGAATGTGTCTACTAAGTATTTATAGTTGAGTTTTAGACACACTATACTCCAGCACCAATCCCATCACCATTGCTGTCTACCTTCCATTAGAGTTCTAAGGGGCCCTACAACCAATTCCCAACATGAAACCTTGACAGGCACATTCATCAGTTTGGCTGGTAAACTTTGAATCTCATCTTTTTACTGTTGATTGACTTCGGTTTGAGTGTTTAGCTAGACTAGTTCTCTACATCATTGATGTACTCCGATGCTCTTGACCCTTGCTTCCTATTACTTCTGTCTATCTCATCCACCTCTCCTTGCCTCCCTACTCAATTTCTTTTCTTCTTGTTCCTTTTGGTCTCTCTCTTCCACTATGTCAAATTTCTTTACTTCTTTCCCCTTCTCCTCTGTATACTCTTGGGCCAAGTGGTATCTAGCATGCCTATATGAAAACATCCATCCCTTCCTCCAGTTACTCTACATACCACATATAAGTGAGATGATCTGTGTTTGTCCTTCTTCTGACTTATTTCATTTAACATGATATCATCTGTTTCCATACATGTTGCAGAAAATTGCATGATTCCATATTTCCACACTGCTGTATAGTACTCCATCTTAAACAGCATCTTCATGATCCACGTATCTGTTGGTGGACTCCTAGGTTGATTCCTTATCTTCGTTTTTGTAATAAGTGCTGCAATGAATAATGGTGAGCATAACTCTTTTTGGATGTGTTTTATGTCCTGAGAAAGTTATCCAAAAGTAGAATTTTAGGGTCATAAGGCTGCTCAATTCTTAGTGCACTGATATATCTTCATAGTTTTCTATAAACTTTGAACCATAGAACACTTCCACCAGCAATGGATAAGAAGTCCTGTTCTACCACAAACCCGCTAGCACAGACTGGTTTTAGTATTTTGGATATTTGCCATTTTCACTAGTATGAGATCATTCTTGTTGAATTAACTGTCATTAAACCAAAAACCCAAAGAAAATCATTGTCCTCCTAAACCATGTGTCTGTACTATGAATGTTAAATTCAAGCAGATACTTTAAAGATACGATTCTCAGGCAGTTGGAGTGAAAATTTTCAAACAAACTATCCTACTGCAAAAGCAATGTATAATTTAGAAAATGTTATTAATATGGATTATAGTGGCTTGGCTATGCAGCTCTGTAAAAAAATAGAATTTAGCTAGCTGATAGAATAGGCAGTCAGACTAATTTGTAAATTTTTTTAAATGTCCATTTTTTCTCTATACTATTACTTCTCATCCTAATTATACCAATTATCTTTTCAGAATTTCATCTTGCTGCAACCTACAATGTAGAAAGAACAGATAGACAATACTAGATAGAATGGAAACACTAATAGATGAGTGTACTTTTCTTTCATTTCATTTATTTTTAATTATAAAAAATGATTAAGCATAATGAGGACTTGGGAAGAAAATGATTTAAATAATTATAACCCAACAGTACAAGTATTACCATACTTATCATTTCAGTATATTATTTTCTAGTCATTTTCTTCTCCAGTATATATTGTTGTCAGTAGATACCATATTAGGCTCCTATTTTTTTTTACTTAGCATCTAATAATAAGCACTTACCAGTGTGTTTGCAGAGGCTTCATAACCATTTTAATGCTGCAATTATGCTATCAAGTAAATTTATTATTCTGCTTTACAATTTCTCATTATTGGATAGTCTGATTTCATCCAATAATCACAATTACAGCTTCTATTTATCTCGTAAATATGTTCGCAGATAGATTTATTTTTGTTGTGTATTATTTCTTTAGGAGGCAAGTCTAAATTGTTGGTAAATAAAATTTAAAAAAATATCTAAAAACCCAAACGTGGGGGGGCCAGAGAATGTATGTATACAATGGAAAATATGCTTGTCTTGCATCGAGCTGACCCATTTGATCACTGGCATCCCTTAGGATCCCACAGCATTCCGGCACTGATCCTGAGAACAGAGTCAGCAGCAAGTCCTGAACACAGTTGAATGTAACCAAAATAAACAAACAAATTAAAAAAAAAAACAATTGCAGTGGCTGGGGGCTGGAGAGATAGCACCGCAGGTAGGGCATTTGCCTTGCATGTGGCCGACCCGGGTTTGATTCCTCCATCCCTCTTGGAGAGTCCAGCAAGCTACGAGAATATCCCACCCACACGTAGAGCCTGGCAGCTCCTCATGGCATATTCAATATGCCAAACACAGTAACAACAAGTCTCACAATGGAGACATTACTAGGCCTGCTCGAGCAAATCGATGAACAACGGGAGGACAGTGTACAGTGCTACAGTGCCGTGGGGGCTGGAGCATAGCACAGTGGGTAGGGCATTTGCCTTGCACGCGGAGGACCCAGGTTCATTCCCAGCATCCGATATGATCTCCTGAGCACTGCCAGGAGTAATTCCTGAGTGCAGATCCAGGTGTAACCCCTGTGTATTGCCAGGTGTGACCCCAAAAAGCGAAAATCAAACAAACAAACAAACAAAAAAACTAATTGTGAATGAGAGGCAAAAAAATATAAAAAATTTAAAAAAAATTAAAAAACTTAGCTATAGATCCCTAATATCATAATCAGATTTCCTTTGAACATAAAAGCACAATGATTAGAGACACAACCCCACACGTTCAAATGTTGGGAAGTCTGCCAATAAATTGTTTCTTTCTCTGCAGTTTCCATCTTGCAGTCAAGAGACATGCTTCCTTCAATATTATTCTGCTCTTCCCTAAAATAGTTGGCTCCCAATGAACAGGCACAGATCTGGGCCAGATCTGTAGTACTGCAGGTTGGGCACAGATGTGACCAAAATGGGGTGAATCTCAGGCATCCCAAATAGTTCCCCAAGCACTGCACCAGCCACTGTGGGACCCAAAACACAACACAACACAAAATAAACCACCCCAAAACAAACAAAACAAAAAACGCACCGACCTAATCCTCAACCTCTTTAATTCTCTCACTTCAACTGAATGCAAGTGAGTGATTTCCAGGGCAGATTTTTTGTTCGTTTTGGGGGAAGGGCACACTGCTGGTCATACTCAGTCTGCTTTGCCAGTCTGACAGTACTCCCTGGACAGCAGCTCTACACCTGCCGGTGCATGAACGGAAGGGAATGGGTAGTATGTCGAGTGCATGATGATAGGCACGGGGAAATACTGTGCTTGGAACTGAACTCAGAGTCTTGCATGTGCTTGGGATGTTCTCTATCACTAAAACTGTCACCCCATCTCCCAGCACAAATATATTGAAATGCCACATGAAATAAGACTCTTTAAGAATACGAAGACCCAGTTCCTGGTATCACATTCCATATGCAACTTGTCACCCAGTTTCAGGCTTGCTTGATTGTGATGGAAGAGAAACAATTGCATCTGCCACAGTTCCCCTACACTCCCAGGGAGTTATCATTTTTGGCTACAAATAAGGAAGTTGGGGCTGGTGGGGCTAGAGGACAGTAGGGTGTTTGCCTTTCACTTTGCCACTGCCAGTTGGGTTTGATCCCTAGTGCCCCAAATAGCTTATTCAAACACCCCCCCTCCCCCCATCGCAACTATCCCACCAGGAATGTTTCCTTAGCTCAGAGCCAGGAATAAGCTTTGAGCACTTCCAGGTGTGGTTCACAGATGGAAAAAAAAAATATTCCCTTCACCTTTCATACTAATGGAATCCAACTTACCTTGAAGACTGGCTTTGGATGTGAAGATAATTTTCAGGACACTTAAGCAACCACTACAATCCTCAAGAACACTGCTCCCAAAAGAAACACAAAATACAAAATTTAATCTTAAAACATTTGCACAGTCCTGTGTAACTGTGCATGGAACTCCAGAGCCACACTCTGTATTGTGGCATCTCAAATGTTTTTATTTTTGTTTTTGCTTTTCAGCTTTCAAAATGAGGTGAAAATATGGGTTTTCCTCCATGACATTGAAGCTAATGGTATCTTCAAAGATGCCACGCCACTGGCCGAGCAAGTAAAAACAGAGATAGATAAATGGGATTATCTTAAACTAAGAAGCTTCTGCACCTCCAAAGAAACAGTGACCAAGATACAAAGACAGTCTACAGAATGGGAAAGGATATTCACCGAATACACATCTGACAAGGGGTTGATATCCAGGATATACAAAATACTGGTTAAACTCCACAAGAAGAAAACATACAACCCCATCCAAAAATGGGGCAATGAAATGAACAGAAACTTTCTCAAAGAAGAAATCCGAATGGCAAAAAAGCACATGAGAAAATGCTCTACATCATTAATCATCAGGGAGATGCAGATCAAAACCACAATGAGATACCATCTCACACCTCAGAGACTGGCCCACATTCAAAAGAACAAAAGCAACCGATGCTGGCATGGATGTGGCGAGAAAGGGACACTCCTTCACTGTTGGTGGGAATGTCCACTGGTTCATCCCTTCTGGAAAACAGTATGGACGATTCTCAAAAAATTAGAAATTGAGCTCCCATTTGACCCAGCAATACCACTCCTGGGAATATATCCCAGAGAGGCAAAAATGTATAGTCGAAGTGACATCTGCACTTGTTTGTTCATTGCAGCGCTCTTTACAATAGCCAGAAACTGGAAGAAACCTGAATGCCCAAGAACAGATGACTGGTTAAAGAAACTTTGGTACATCTACACAATGGAGTACTATGTAGCTCTTAGAAAAGATGAAGTCATGAAATTTACATACAAGTGGTACAATATGGAAAGTATCATGCTAAGCGAAATGAGTCAGAAAGAGAGGGATAGACATAGAAAGATTGCATTCATCTGGGGGATATAAAGTAACAAAGTATGAGATTAATACCCAAGAATAGCTGAGATCAGCACCAGGAGGATTACTCCATAACTTAGAGGCCAGCCGGGTATCCTAGAGGAAAGGGCTGTTCAGATAGAGAAGGGAGCACCAAATAAAGGATGTTTGGAGGATCCTCCCAGGAGGGGAGATGCATGTCGAAAGTAGACTATGGACTGAACATGTTTGCCACTCAATGCCTCTTTTGCAGACCACAACACCCAAAAGGAGAGAGAGAACACAGGGGATTGCCCTGCCACAGAGACAGGGGGGATGGGGGGATGGGGGTGGGAGGGATATTATCCATGGTGGTGGAAAATGGGCACTGGTGGAGGGATGGGTATCTGATCATTGTATAATTGAAACCAAAGCACAAAAAATTGTAAATCTACAACTTTAAAAAAAATAAAATAAAATAAAGGGAAAAAAAAATATATGGGTTTTCAGGTCTTGGGCAAGCCTCTCCATGTAAATTTCTCAAGGAGCAGGGCAGTTATTCTAGACAATCAAGGCAGGTGCGGGGAGGGGAGGTGTGATTATTTAATAATAATAATATATATATACATATACATATATAGGAAATATAGTCTTAGTGAAGAATTGCATTAAAAATACAACAAACAGTGATCACTTTGGCAGCATATATACTAAAATTGGATTGATACAGAGAATATTAGCATGGCCCCTGCACAAGGATGACATGCAAAAATACAACAAACATATATTGCTAAGCAGAACTCCATTTTTAAGAAAATTATTCTTTATTGTTTAAATGCTCAGCACACTGAGTTTGAATGATCAAAGTCTGTTTCTCCATTATTAAGTTCAAAGATAGACTCATATAATGCTGAATCTTTAACTTAATTTCAAAGGTGTCTATATATATACATATTACATATACATAATATGTATATATATTTGTGACTGCTATTCCTAACAATGTTTTTAAAATCAGTAGGAATGAGTATGTTCTGCTGTACTGAGACTCTTCTGAATGATATCTAGCAAATTTTAAGTTTCAAAATCAATAATTGCCTGCAAGCATTTACCGGAGATACTGAAAGATAAAAAATTTGAATGTAGGCTGTTGAATATGACACTATATTATTAAGTTTTAATAGTTGTTATTAACTCATATATAAACAAATTAAACATGATTCTTATTTTTGGAAGGTACCAAGTGATTGTCAATGAGAAATTAAAAATAGACATTAAGATTATTTATATCCCATGAAAACCTTGTTGCCCAGTTGTAATAAAAACATATTTTGGACCAAGCTTCTCTATGTTCATTTTTATTATTCCTATGAACATTAAACCATATCACCAAGTGTGTATAAAAATATTAAAACACATTATAAAAGGTAAAGTCAGCTTTTATTTTACATGTATTTTTTTCTGTCTTTGTTATTTAGTAATTCATTTTAGTTTTACATATACAGTTTAAGTCAGACATTCTTTTGCTCTAGAAAAATGGCTCTGCATTTTTTGCTATTTTCAGTTTTGTTTATTGGACCACACCTTATTGTGCTCAGGTCTTACTCCTGGTTCTGTGCTCATTGATCTCGCTCACAAAGGTCTGGGGGTAACAATATGGGGCTCTGGGGATCAAACTAGAGGCAGCTTCCTGCAACCCAAGGACCTTATATTCTGTACTATTTCTCCTGCCCTAGGATTCTGCTTTTTATAGATGGCATCAGGCAACAGATATCCAAACTAAATCATTTGAAAGTTTATTTTGGAGTTTCACTCTTGTAAGAGCTTGCTATCTTCCTAAAGAACCATTTAACTCTCCCTTTCTTAAACAGTGTGAAATTGTCTGAAATACTTCATGTAATAGTGGGGAGTTTTCTGAGGCAATTCAGTTCTGAGGGAAAAATAATGGTAAAATAACAATTGTTTCATAAGTGAACTTTTTATTTTTTAATGGCATTAATTTAAAAAGCCTTGAGTGTTGCTTGAGATAAATGTTTAACAAAATTTAACTTGATTAGCATCATTATATTAAATAGAATGCTAGATAACTTTATGCAATGTCATTATCTTATGATTAATACTGAAATCAGAATTTCTGATTCTAATAGCCATTGTTCTAGCTGTTCTAAGTCATTGAAGATCTCTATACGCTTATTAGGATTTGTGAGTCAGCTTCTACAAAAATGAGATTTTGCTATTAATTGCTTAAATAATAAATATTTTTGGAAATCTTGACAACTAAACAATACCGAATCCTCTAATTCACAAAAGTAAAATATTTAGCTATTCATTAGCTGTTCATTAATTGACCAAGAAATATTTTGTAGAATATATGTGTGTATATATATATATATATATATATATATATATATATCCACATTTATTGTCAATTGGGAACACTTTGGAGCAAATACAAATTTTATTTACATTTATTTTATGTTCAATTCATCGCCAATATATGAACATCTTCAGTTTATATTTTATAAATTTTGCTTATAGTCTAACTGTGCTTGACATTTATTTACATTTATTTTATGTTCAATTCATCGCCAATATATGAACATCTTCAGTTTATATTTTATAAATTTTGCTTATAGTCTAACTGTGCTTGACTCTAGTTTCTTATTGATGCTGGAGGCTCTTAGGGGCCAACTTGGTGCCAGCATCAAATAGGTTCAAGGGTTTGAGATCAATCAGACTTCACTGTCCACCCAGCTGTGCTTGGGACCATGCAGTCCTCAGGGTTCAAACTTAGGACTTCACACATGCCAGGGAAATTTACCAGTCCTTTATAAATAAGGTATATTTGCCATCAATCAACCTTCTTGATTTTATAGGATTTGTTTTCTGAGAATAATTTATTTATTAGGCATTATTAATTAATTAATTAATTTTGACTTATTGCAGTGTCTTTTTTATCTTCCTTCCTTTCCTCTTTCCTCTATTTCTTTTCCCCTCCCTCTCTCCCTTCCTTTTTTCTCCCTCCCTCACTTCCTTCCTTTCTCTTCCTTCCTCCCTCCCTCCCTCCCTTCCTTCCATTTCTTTTTGTCATTCTGTTTCTCTTTTTTTTGTTTTTCTATTTCTCCTTCTGTCTCTCTCTGTCTCTGTCTGTCTGTCTGTCTGTCTGTCTGTCTGTCTCTCTCTCTCTCTCTCTCTCTCTCTCTCTCTCTCTCTCCTTATTTGGGCCAAGACCAGCTGTGCTGAGGTTATATCCCTCACAGCAGTTTGCTAAGGACTCACTCTTAGCATTTTTGTGGAACACTATTACAGTGCTACAAATCAACCTGGCTCAGACGCAGGCAATGCAAACACCTTAAAACCTGTACTATCCATATTATCCATGGTGGTGGAAAATGGGCACTGGTGGAGGGATGGGTATCTGATCATTGTATAATCGAAACCCAAGCACAAAAATTTGTAAATCTACAACTGTACCTCATGGTGTTTCACTAATAAAAAAAAAAAAAACCTGAACTAAAAAAAAAAAAATAAAACCTGTACTATCTCTTCTGTTCTGACACTCCCTTAATAACAATGTTGAACAGATGTTTCAAGAAAATTTCAGTGTATTTTTTGTTTTTATTAAGTCATATTGAATTGTAACTGGCATAAACTATAAGAAATGAAATGTACATCATTGCGACATGATATATGAACATATTATGAAATATTCGACCCATATAGTTTATCAACATACTACTCAACACAATTAAATTTTCTTTCTTCTAACTTATTCACTTCTATTTCTTTTACACTATTCTTAGGTAGTTCTCAGGTGTTTGCAATATAACATCACTTTGATGTATGGTCAAAATCAATTAAGATCTAATTTACAATTATGCCTTAGGTTTCACAGTTATATTATTCATTTTTTCATCTATTCTCTAATTTTCTTATATTGGTTTGTCTACTTTCGTTAGTAGATTCTCACCTCACTGAATCCAGAAGAAAATTATTTCATATACTGCAATATTTTTAAGTTTGTCACTCTTAATATAGAATTGTTGAGGGCCGTGAGAACTATGCCTTGTAGTGCAGGAAAGTCATAATGAGGGTCAGAGAGATATACAGTGGTTAGATATACAGTGGTCATATTTTATCTATAATTTTTTTACGTTTTTATGTTAATCTTTTAAAAAATTTGGAAGTAAAATTATTTATTACAATCATGCAACAGATGTCATGTTAGGCATATAAAGTGCTTTTCTGCCCTTGCAAAGTAACTATTAGTTTAATTACTGTATTTACAAGATAAGTAAAATTTTTAATAACTTAAATAGTTTTTATTGCACATGCCAAAGAACAAGTAGCTTTAAAAGTGTTTTCTCAGCTCCATGTTTGTAGTTCAACAACACCCAATGTTTCTGTTCAATGCCACTATTCAGTATAAATTTGCAACTTCAAGCTAGCATTTACTAATTATCCACCACCCTGACATCTAATTTTTTAAAATAATTTGAATTTCTAAATCACTTCAAAAACCTAATGGAACTCAAATGCTACTACAGCTGAAACCACTTAAAAGGGCCTTGTTAATAAAGACAATCTCGTTAATTTAGGCACTTCCAGTGAACATATTTTATCTTGGCCACTTGATGTAATCCAAAACAATAATAATAGCCACTAATTATATGGACTAACAACAGGAAATTTTTCTACATTAACCATTTGACTGGGCTGAGGGGATGTTTCTATTTCAGAGTTAAGAGTCACTGATTTTAAAAACTCTCATATAAATTCTGATGCAGTTTATGAAGAAAAAATAGGACTCATCATTTAATGATATTAATACAACTGAATTATATATACTAAAACCTATTCAATAGTATATATTTGCTAATCCCATTCCCAGAAAACTAAATAGAAAAGGAAGATAGTTTCATTGATTCAGGAATCATACAGCAAATAAACTTAATTCTAATATACATATCTATATATCTATATAGATATGTGTGTATATATCAAAAATAGGGCAGCAACGTTTTTGAAGACACTACTAAATGAACTGGAGAGCTATTGACATCCACACAAAAGTAGCACTAGTCTTTAGCACCCCTCTCTTATCATTGGAAATATCAACCAGAGAGAAAATCAATACAGAGACAAAAGCATTAAATGAAGATCTTTCTAAAATATGGATTTAATAAATATACACAGGACTTCTGGCTCCAAAAATCCAAAATGCATTCTGAGAACTACACATGAAATATTTTTCAGAATAGACCATTTGCTAGGACACATATACTAAAGAAGTATTCATAAAGTCATAAGATAGAAATCATATCAAGCTTCTACTTAGAACAGAAAGCTATGAAGTAGAAATTTCATTAAAAGAAAGCTAAGGAAAACCCTTAGAGATTGAAGATTAAAGAGTTTACTATAGAACAACTAATGGACTAAAGAGGAATAAAAGAAATTTTCTTTCATTCCTGGAAATGAATGAAAATGAAGATGCAAACTATCAGAACCTATGAGACAAAGCAAAGCACTACCAAGAGGGAAGTTTATAAAAATATAGGCTTACACAAGAAAAAAATAAAAGTCCCAAATTATTAACATAGTCTTTCTTATTAAGAAAGTTTAAAGAGACAAAGGAAATCCAAAATAAGCAGAAGGAATAAAATAACAAAACTTAGTGCTGAAATAAGTTACGTAGGAACCAAGAAAATCATACAAAAAGGCATTGAAAGCAAGAGTTAATTTCTCAAAACAATAGGCAAGATTGGCAAGATTAACAGACACTTAGCTATATTAGCAGAGAAAATACTCTCAGTATATTGGCAGAGAAGATACTCTCGGTAGCTTGCTGGTGAGAAAATGATAATGAAGCAGAGACCCTTTAGTCATATAAAATATTGTAAGAAATTACTAACAGGTTCTTAACACTACACTAGAGAACCAAGAACAAAGGGAAGGATTTTTTGAATAATACAACACCCGAGGGGCTGGAGCGATAACACAGCGGGTAGGGTATTTGCCTTGCACGTGACTAAAAGGGGTTCAATTACTTTGCTCCTCCCGAAGAGCCCCGGAAGCTACCGAGAGTATTTCACCCGCATGGCGAAGCTCCCCATGATGTTTTCGATATGCCAAAAACAGTGACAATAAATCTCACAATGGAGATGTTATTGGTACCCACTCAAGCAAATCGGTGAACAACGGGAGGACAGTACTACAGTGCTACAACACCCCAAGAATGAATCAAGAGGAAACTGAAAATCTTAGTTAGACCAAATACATAAAAATAGCATTATAATTATAATAACAAAGATATAAAAAAAAACAAAGCCCAGCTTGTGATGGATTTAAGAGTGAGTTCTACCAAACCTTCAGAGATCATCAATTAGCAATATTTCTCAAGTTCTTCTAGAAAATTAAAGTAAATGGAATTCTAATTGACATATTATGAGTCTATTATTATCTAATACCATATGTCACTGTCACTGTCACTGTCCTCCCGTTGTTCATAGATTTGCTCGAGCTGGCCCAGTAACATTGTGAGACTTGTTGTTACTGTGTTTGGCATATGGAATACATCACAGGGAGCTTGCAAGGCTTTGACATATGGGCAAGATAGCTTGCCGGGCTCTTCAAGAAGGGTGGAAGAATTTATATGAAAAGTTCAATAAATTGATAAAAACAAAATTAAATAACACATCAACAATAATGCTATGATTGAGTGGAATCATTCCTGGGACATAAAAGTAGTTCACTACATTAAAATAATGAATATGCTATATCCATCAACAAAATAAAAGATGAAAAATCTTATCATCGACACAAAAGAATCTTGGAATGGAGTAGCTTGCAGCAGAGATGCCTCTGGACTTTAAGTCTACCCCAGCAGGCATTGTCCCTCCACGTTCCCCTTAGAAATCCCAGAAGCCTCCAACTTACAGAACCCAATGAGAAGCCCAGGTAACAGCAAACTTCCGGCCTCTCGCAACTGAACAGCTAGCTGTAGATATTTATCCACACCCAAATTATCTAAACTTTTAGAATTCCAGGAGCACAACATCTTATGCTATTCATAACAAGAAATACAAAATAAATTATCTAGCATATGCCTTTTTAGCAGGTTTGAGTGGTGGCGGGAAATTTCAAATAATGGTGGTGGGAAGGTGTAATGGTGGTAGAACTGTGTTGAAATACTGAGTGCAATCCATTAATGTAAGCAATTTCATGAAAATTAAAAATAAAAAAAACCTTTATGGGGGGTCAAAGAGAGAGCACAATGGCTTGAGCACATGCTCTGCATGCAAGAGATTTGGTACTTACTACCACATAATCCCCAGAGCGCCAAAAGGATGACCACCAAGCACAGAGCTAGAAGTAGTCTCTAAGCAACGATGGGTCCGGCCCCCAAACCCAAAAAAACAAAAACCTCATTTTGAAAAACTAAGAGAATATTTCCAAATAAACACCATAGAGACAATACTGATCACAGCACGGGTCTCACAAGAAAACTACAGATCACATCTCTTACAAACACATTTTTTTGCATTCGAAACCAGCACCCTACACATAAAAGGCGATTGTTCTTCCTGTTACTTCCTAATCCCAGACACAAAATTTCTTGGTGAAATTGTAGTGAATCATATCCAAAATACATAAAATAATTACATGCTGTGACAAACTGGAATGAAACTCAGAAATATAAGGATGATGTAACACAAAGTCTATGCATCATATTAATAAGATAAATGGCAAATACCTCCATGACCATCACAACTGACACAGAAAAAAATATTGATAAAATTCAGTATTTTTCATAATAAAAGCTTTTTCAAAACAAACACAAGTAGGGGAATTTTTTTCAACCAGATAAAGTGACCAATGAAAATGCACAGCTAGTATCATAATTAATGAAAGAAAAATGACCAAAAAATATGCTTTTCTTCTAAGACGAGGAATAGGATAAGGTGTTCAATCTTACCAATTTATTCAACACTGCTCTGCAGGCTCTAAGCAAGGTGATTAGGTAAGGGGGAAAAAAATTAATGGCAAATGCCATCAAGTTTAAAATAGAAGAAACAAAACTTGTCCCATTAGTGATCACAGAATCTTGACAGAGTTTTTAAAATCCACTGAAATATACCTGTAAAAAAGTGTGCAGTAAGCTCAAAGACACAGCAAAAAGATTAAAGCACTTGCCATACATGTAGTGAACCAGGTTAGATTCCTGCATTGTATATGATCCTCTGAGCCTCACCAGAAGTGATCCCTAAATACAGAGCCAGGAGTAGACACTAAAAAAAAAATCTTATCATCATATCAATTGGTGCAGAGAAAAAATTTGGCAAGATTGAATGTCACATCATGTTTAAAAACAAGAGTTCTTAGCAAGATGGGCAAATGCAATACTTACCTCAATAAAAATGGTCATGTACGATGAACCTACAACAACATCTTAGTTAGCAGTGAAAAATATTTTTTCTTATAACATCAGGCATAAGGCAAGGGTATCCTCTTTGATCACTATCATTCAATATAGTGTTGGAAGAACTAGCCAAAATAATTTAGCAAGGAAAATATTTGAAAGGTAATTCAAATTGGAATAAAAGTTAAGACCAGAGTGATAGTAAAGAGGACAGGGGACTTGACTTGAAAGTAGCTGACTCCTGTTCCGTCCCTGGTACCCCTGTGGTGCCTGGAGCAGTCAGAAGGAACCCCTGATTTCAGAGACAGAAGTATGCTCTGTATACTGCTGATTATAGCCCCTGAACCCCCACCCCAAAGTTAAACTAATTGCAGATAAACTATTCTAAGATGACATTAGATACATAAAAAACTAATGATTTCCTAAAATACTTTAAGAAACAATAAACAGTGAAATAACTGAATAAAAGATAAACACACAAAAACATTTTAGTTCTACTTGAAAATTATGACATAGTAGAGAACTTGTTTTACAATTTTCTTTTTCATGTGACTGATGCCAGTTCTATCCTCAGAACTTCATATGGTCTTCTGTCCACTACCAGGAATAATTTCTGAGCACTTCTGTGTGTGACTCCAGGTGTCTCCACCCTTCCAAAATAAAACTAAAGCCTAAAAAGTAATAATAACTTACAATGTATAAAAAGGAGTGTGAAAAATCTTTGGGGAATTTAATTTAATAAAATTTAAATATTACTTAAATTTATTGATACCAATATGGTTCTACATAAGTACCAAAAAACCCCTAAAATTTTATACTTATAGCTCAATGTACTGGAAAATATCTATTAAGCTTTTGTCAGAATAAGTTTTACTATCCTTCTACACTTCTGATACAACTTTTACTGACTGAGAATTCTTTTTACAAATAACTTAGAACCTAGAAATCAAAAATGTAAAGTTTTACATATAAAAACTTTTGTATAATGCAATATGTTATGATCCGAGTAGTAGAAAACAATGTACTAGTTTCAAAAAAGAGTCAATGGAGAGAACATAAAAGTAAAGGGATTGCATAAAGGCTAGTTTATATAAGAGCAGGAAAAGAAAAACTAGTGTCTGCAGCAAAAATGCACAGGGAAAAATTAAATCATGTTACTAGAAAAGACTGTAATGAATGTTGAATAAAACTCTAGGATTTCTTTCTCTGAGTGTTCCCTGTGAAGTAGAATGACAAATATTATCTCAGAAAATATTTATCAAGTTCCCATTGGGAGATAATCATTTTATAGGAACCAAAGACATGAAATCAAACCTGGTGGGGCTTCAGTCCTTACAAACTCAGTTTATTGCAGGAGATGAGCTTATTTGCTAAATACTACAAAAAATGTTTGCAAGGAGTGATGAGAGATCCAGTAAGAGCTTCAAAGTGATATTGTGATATTATATTGACTTTGCTTCATCTAAATTTAGATGGCTAGGTGTTAAGTGAGTGGCAATATTATAGGGTTGGATCTAAGAAGAATATTACAGCAGGGGAATCTACAGGAAGAATATTATGGAAATCAGAAGTCTTGGCACATTAAATACACTGAGGTATTCTTCATAATATGCAGTGACTTTTTGCATGAAAACCTTTTTGTGCGGTGTATGTGGGGGTAGGGAGAGTGGCAGACCAGTCTGAGTAAGTTTAGGGCTTACTCCAAGATCTGTGTTCAGAGTTCACAAGGTATTGTATGTAGTGCAGTGAACAGAGCCCAGCCAGGAACAAAGATAGCACTTCTTCCACTGCACTCTGTAGTCGCAATACCATTAACTTTAACACTAATACTACCATATTTTGCAAATTATAATTTAAAATAGAAAAATTAAGGCATATAATAATGAATGGGGCAACTTGAGAGCAAATGAAGTTACATACACATAAAAATAAGTAATTTTGGAGATAAAACAAAGAAATTTATAGCTCATGTGGAATCTATTTTGGACCAAACAACCCATTTTACCAAAGAACACAACTAGATTCTATGGTACAACATATATTGTGAAAAGGACTTACTGAAAACTGTGAAAGTTAAGTAGGAGATTCACAGTGCCAGTTAGGAGGGTCTCTGCGCTCTGGAGATGATGAAGGTAAAAACAGTTAGAACAAAAAAAAATATAGAAATGAAGCAGTTGAGCAGGTGTTAAGATAAAAGCAGCATGTCCCAAAGGAAAATTGAGGCTTTGATAACTTTAGTCTGAATGAGATTGTGGAGTGAATGAAGAGCGAAAGAAGCACTTTATGATAGTTCTAAATTTTATTGTTTGCAGAAATGAGGGAAAAAATGGTAGTACTTATCTAAAAATATTAGCTTTGTTACTTTTGTTCTGATTTCATTATTTAGAAACTAGAATCCCAGGAATAGCAAAAAGTTTCAATTATTTCTTTTAAAATAATGTAATTTCCTATCATTTTGTGTACAGCTTCCTGGGATTAAGATTTTCTAAACTCTCACCTATGCAAAATTCCCAGATAAAGCCTTAGTTTCTGCCATTGAATATCTATAAACTGAAACCCGTTCTTTAAGAATTATAGGTTATGGTTTAGACAATTATGCTGATGAATTACTGTACAATCTATGATTGAAATCTCTTTGAATAAATTTATAAAAGTAGTCAAACAATATATAGTGGTCAGAATATATATATTGCAAGTTACAGTTTTTTAACAAAGACCTATTTTAATAATTAAAAGAAACACTACATGAGAGAGTTTGCAAGGTGTTTGCTAAATTTTTGGAAGGGGCAGTGGAGCGATAGTACAGCGCATAGAGCATTTGGCTTGCAGGTAGATGACACATGTTCGATCCCAGCATCCCATATGGTTCCCTTAGCACCTCCAGTAGTAATTCCTGACTGTAGAGCCAAGAGTAATTCCTGAGTATCACCAGGTGTGACCCCCAAAAAGCAATTAAACAAATAATTAAATATTGTTTAAGAGTGATATTTAAAATAAGATATAGACTATAGGTATTTGTATAAATAAAGCAATAGGGATTGTGAGAAAGTTATGAAAATGTATAAGAAATTTAAGGTAATTGAAGGTACTTGATTCATCCTCAGTATAGAATAAATGTAACAAAAGATAGAGATGATGTTGCTCAGAAATTTTAATGGAATAAAAGGAGGTCATAGTGATTCATTTGAGCAAAATATTTAATTCTATCAGTTTGGTTAACTATGAGTCAAGGATACACAGTTATATGTTGTTCCTCTAAAGTGTACTAAGACATTTAGAATATGAAAGTTAGTGAATGATTACATAAATGCAGAAGGTGTTTTTTCAGTTAACAAAACCTGATGCAGGAGGTATCAGTATACCTTAATAGCAATAGATAAGGAAAATTCTTAATGTTCTTTTGACTGCAAGATCAATACAAGCTACAAAGATGACATTCAGATAATACAATACTGAGCTCAATAAAACAAGCCTAGAGTCTAGATAAAGAGGATAATCATTCTACTAACATCATTGCTTAGGCCAACACTGGAGATTTCTGTTCTAAGCTGAGCTCTTCAACTTACGCAAGGTACACTTCTTACAATCACAGAAACACATTTTTGTATAAATTTGAAAAATGCATAAAACTACAAGGACAAAACTATTGCATAACCCCATTAACCACAGATGACAATTTAACAGTTGCAGAGCGTGTAGTATTTCCCTAAATGAATACAGCAATGCAGAATTATTGAAAATCTAAATTTTATCTGAAATGAACATCCACTTAGTAAATTACATGAATAATTGAATTATTCAGACATGAAAACTCAGACTTTAGATTTTTTATAGAAGAAAAGCTGTTACAGCTTTGGGGTCAGAACGATAGTACATTGATTAGAATGTTTGCCTTGAACGTGGTTGACCCAGGTTCTATCTCTGGAATTCCATATGGTCCCCTGGACACCGCCAGGAATAATTACTAAGTGAAACCCAGGAGTAACCCTTGAGTATCTCTGAGTGCAACCCCAAAAAAGACAAAAAATAAAATGAAAAAAAATGTGGTTACAGCTTTAAAGATAGAATATTTTCTTTTTTAGCAGTCAGCATTTCAAAGAAAAATAGTTCTGCTTTACTTAGAAATCTATATATGTATAGTTATGTGTGCACATATTTATATAAATCATTGTATTTAGTAGTTTTTTCATTAAATATATTTAGGAAATTTATTATAAAATTGTTTCAAATATAGATTATGTTTGTAGAACTTTGAAGCAAATCACCAGTGTAAAAAATGTAAAATACAAAAATATGGTTGACAAAAATCAAGTAACAATAAAACTTTATTTTTCTATTTTTGAGCTGTGCTGTTTAGGGGTGGAGTGATGGCACAGCGGTAGGGTGTTTGCCTTGCACACAGCCAATATGGCCGACCCGAGTTCGATTCCTCCGCCCCTCTCGGAGAGCCCAGCAAGCTACCGAGAGGATCTTGCCCACACGGCAGAGCCTGGCAAGCTCCCCGTGACGTATTCAATATGCCAGACACAGTAACAACAAAGTCTCCAATGGAGACGTTACTGGGCCCGCTCGAGCTATTTAGGGGTTGTGCTATTTTTCTATTTTTCCAGTTGTGCTCAGGCATCTCTCATGGTGGTGCTAGGAGAACATAAGTGATGCCAGGAATGGAAGTCAGGTTGGCTACGCGAGTGAGTGAGTGTCTTACCCAATGTACTATCTCGCTGGTCTTAGAACATTGTATTGAAGGTCCTCTGTGATTTTAATTAACATCATTTTTCATCCAAAGAGAAATAATATCTTTCCTTATTTGCTTGATTTACTTCTACATATTTATTGCAAGATAAGTATTTTCCAAAAATATATTTTAAACAATTGGTTGTAACTATATTACAAACCTTGGTAAAATTTTTACTTATATCACAATAAATTTATATAGCAATTTAATGTGAACTGAAAACCCTTATTATTAAATTTATTTTGGTAGTTCAAATTTATGTAAAGTTTTATTTACAAGAATATCAAGTGTTGCCACTTTTCTTTCTTTACAATAACATGTAATTTGATTATGTGTGTTTTATCTATTATTAAAATTTGCTTATAAGATGTCTTAAAAGATAAAAATATAAATTTTGATGTGTATTTTTAATAATGACCTTTGACATACTTAAGATCAATCGCAAAGGACCTTTGTAATCATATTTTACAGAAATGACACCTTTTATTTTGTAATGCTATGCTGTATTTTAGCACAGTGTGTAAGGCATTTGCCTTGCATGTAGCCGACCCGGGTAGATTTTCTCCACCCCTCTCGGAGAGACTGCAAGCTACCGAGAGTATTCTGCCAGCATGGGAAAGCCTGGCAAGCTGTCCGTGACGTATTCAATATGCCAAAAACAGTAACAAGTCTCTCAATGCAGACGTTACTGGTGCCCGCTAGAGGAAATTGATGAACAATGGGAGGACAGTGCTACAGTGCTATGTAGCATTTTATTAACTTTTGCCCACAAGGTGATAATTTTCTGGTATCTGCACTGTATTTACATTGTTGCCTATTTCTTATGTTCAAAGATAATTAGTGTATTAATTTTCAACTTTTCTTATAGTCTAATGTAAACATCAGAGAAAATAAATTTCCCTGTATTACCTGGCTTTTATAATGGTGGTTTGTAAAATTTTTTAAATAATTAAAATAATTCTATTGCTTATAGTAAACTTTTCTTTGACATGTTTTATCCTGAATATATAAATATTTTCTGTTATATTTGTCACTTCCTCTAGCATAATTGCAATTTGACAACCTGATTTTTATTATGATCACTTTTCAGACTGTTGGTATATTCTAAAATACTTGGGTGGCCTTATTCTGTGTCCCCTGCAATAAATTTAATTTTTATACTTTAAATGTTCTGTACACTTGTCTGCTTGTTTTTATTCCCCAATTGGTTCTAAAAGAAATAAGCCTAATTTTCAGTGATTAATTTATTTAGGTAACAAAGGTATTAAAATATAAATTTTAGAGGTGCAATGTTACCACACCAAACATCACCAATCAACCAATATCCCTTTGCCAATAACAATGAATCCGGTTTTTCCACTTCCTGCCATTAGTCAATTCTGGTGTCAGAGTCTATAGGTTGATTTTCTCTGGACATTGTCTAAACCCTTGCAACATCACCATCATCATTATCATCATCATTATTAATTATTATTATTATTTGCTTTGTGAACCAGTTTTTTATTTTTATTTATTTATTTTAGTAAATCATCATTAGGTATAGTTACATACTTACAAACTTTTGTGTTTGCATATTTTTATACATCACATAGGTATTAGGCCACCATGTTTTGGTGGTTCTCCTCTGAACTCAGTTTACTGAGTACAACAACCATCTCTTTTATTCATATTGAAGCACAAAGCTGGTCTTCATCCTTTCTTATAGCTGAGCTGCGTGTTGAAACCACTTCTTTATCTATTCATCTGTAGTTGGCGAATTATGTTATGATTCTGTTATTTCCAGATCTTCACTATTGTAAATTAAATTTCAATTTACATAGGTGAGTATGTATTTTCAAATTGATATCTTTCTATCTTGCTTATAGATTTCAAGGTGTGCAAAGATTAGAAAAAGTATCTCTGATTTTAATTTTTTGAAAATCTTTATACAGTTCTCCTTAAGGGTGAACCATTTACTTTCCCTGAAACAGTGAATAAAGGTTGCTTTTTGTCCACCTCACTGCCAATACTTGTTTTTGGTCCTTTGATACAAAGTAATATCTCGTGTCAATTAGGTTTGTGTTCTCATCATACATAGTGTCTGTGATCACCTATCCCCATTTATTAATGTACTGACTTATTAAGGTGTTATTAATGATAATTAACACACATTTCATTCTAACACTATGGTTAACACAGACGTACCCACATACCCTTTACCACTCTCCCAAGGATTCTTCCTATCTCCAGTCAGACCCAGGTAAGCTCAGTTTTGCAGACCTAGTCTCAAGATATGTTTCATTAGACAACTTCTTGCTCCCTTTCAATGTCTTCCCTCCCTCCCTCCCTCCCTCCCACCCTCCCTCACTCCCTCCCCCCCCCACCTACCTCTCTCCCTCCCTCCTTCCTTTCTTCCTTCTTTCCTCCCTCCATCCCTTCTCTCTTTCCCTCCTTCCTTCCTCCCTTCCCTCCCTCCCTCCTTCCTTCCTTCCCTCCCTCCCTCTATCCCTTCCCTCCCTCCCTCCCTCCCTCTCTCCCTCCATTCCTTCCTTCCTTCCATTCATTTCTTCCCTTCTTCCTTCCTTTGCCCTCCCTCCTTCCTTCTTCTCTTCTTCACTCCTTCATTCCCTCTCTCCCTCCCATCTTTTCCTCTCCTTTCTTCCTCCCTCTATCTCTCTCTCCCTCCTTCCTAGCTCCATCCTTCCCTTCCTCATTTCCCTCCCTCCCTCCTTTCCTCCCTTCCTTCCTTCCTTCCTTCCTTCCTTCCTTCCTTCCTTCCTTCCTTCCTTCCTTCCTTCCTTCCCACCCTCACTCCCTCCTTCCTTCTTCCCTTCTCTCTTGAACTCCTTCACTGCCTCTGTTGTTTCTATCTTTTCCCCTCCTCCCTTTCCCCCTCCCTCCTTCCTTCTTCCTTTCTCTCTTTCACTCCTTCATTCCCTCTCTCTTCCATCTTTTCCTCTCCTTCCTTCCTCCCTCCTTTCTACTTCCATCCTTCCCTCATTTCCCTCCTCCCTCCCTTTCTTCCTTCCTTTCCCTTCCTCCCTTTCTCCTTCCCTTTCTTTATGACTTCCTTTCTTTGTCTTTGATAATGACTTTTCAAAAATAATAGCACAAGTAGAAAGATTAAATGGAAAAATTTTATTGTGATCTAATCAAGTGATCGTGATGACTTGAAATTTGAATGCTATGATGCAAAGAAGGAATATATTTAATATTTTTACGTTAGAAAATAGTCTATAGGACTGATTCATAGACTATTTAATAAAGTATGTGCCATAAAAGAATAAAAAAAACCTTTCAGTTTTCTGGTTTTATAATTGAATACAATTGTTTAAAAACAGGAGATAAAATACATAGAACTCTGAATTGTACACTTGTTTGTATCTTCTACCATAGTGTATTTTAAATTGCCACCAACATAGTGTATTTTATGTTTTAACTATGCTTTTATTGCTGTTAATTACCACTATGACTAGTGTTTGAGTAAATGGATGGCTGACTGATTAAGGAGCAATAAAAAATTGTACTTGGTCTTTTCATGCAGGTCAAGTAGAAATAATGACGCATAATATAATACATTTCAGTTCTATGTAAATGCAGCCACATAATTAGAACTCTAAAAATGAAAGTGCCCAATTGTGAATTAGCATGTATCCGATAAATGAAAATATTTAAGTGGTGTTGTTGAAAATAAGACAGGTTTTTAATTTTGAAATGAAACGGGAAATTAACTCAGGCAGAAAATAATATATTTGACACTTTTATTTAATCCCATTTTAAGTTCAGAACACTTTTCTTTGTCCATACATCTGAAAAATGACTCTTTAATATTTTTGGTTGAGTTAATGAACTTACACTAAAAAAAGTTCTCAAGTACTGAAGAGAAATAGTAAATTACGTGCCTTTTTCTATATATAAAATAAATCACATAATTTCTCATATTCAGTCAATATACCAAAAAGCTTGATTCAACTAAAATATAAAGCATGAAATATTTACTTGCTTCCCCTGATGTTTTAATTTGTCCTTTTGAGCAAAACAGAAGATTAGAATATTTTTGTTACTTTGAAATATTTTGCACCACTGAATATACTTGTGTTATTATTAAAATATTTTGAAACAAAAACAGTATATATTTTTATTACTTTGAGACACAGAAGATTATTTCTATTTTGATATGACTCAGACTTTACTAGGTATTTAAAATTTTGTGTTAGAAAAATTTTGAAACCTCTATTTTAAATTTTAACCAAATTTACGTGAGCCGTAAGGAATAGAGAAAACAAAAAAAGTGTGGCTATTTGAAGAGAAATAGCACTCTTCTTTATAAAATTTTCAGACCATCGGCATTAAAATAAATGTTGGTAATCATAATTATTCTGATTAAATACAAAATTTTGATTTTTTGGATAAGAGACTGCAGAGTACCCAAGATTGACTTTTTCTCTTCAATCATTACAGTTTTACAGATTTTATTGTATTTAGTAGTCAATTTATTTTAAAGGAAGGGATCTACATTTAGAAACTGTCTAAAACCTAATAAATAATTCCATTTGTAATACTTTTATATTTTTAATCTCCGATGAAAATGTCACACATTCAATTTTCCTAATTACAAGCAGAATAGACCTTCGAAAGCAACAGAACTTTGATTCTTTGACTTTCTGAAAAAAAAAGAAAAGAAAGAAAAAAGAAAATAACATGATATGCAAGATTGGACACAAGGATTTTTGTTTGTTTGTTTTCCTTAGTAAATTTTAGAGGATTTTTACAAATTCTGTGACAGGGGACAAAAATGTTTAAAATAAAATTCTAGTTGTAATCCTGAATGTCAATAATGTGAAATAAAACTTACTAAAGTAATGATTTTCCAGGTGTGCGTCTTCTAGTGAATTTTTATACTTGATAAATTTTGAATTATCAAAGCTACTATTTTTATCATGATATGACTTTTTCCAGATTTTTATTCTAGAATAAGATTTTATTTAGCTTTCACTTGTATTTTGGTCATAGAATATGAAAATAATGAACAGTCAAAACAAGAATAATGAAAGTTTTCCATAATATCCTATACTCAATTAGCTATATATTACACTCTGAGCGGGCTGGAGCGATAGCACAGCTGTAGGGCATTTGCCTTGCACGCAGACAACATGACCAACCCGAGTTCATTTCCTCCGCCCCTCTCGGAGAGCCCGGCAAGCTACCGAGAGTATCTCGCCCACACGGCACAGCCTGGTAAGCCACCCGTGATGTATTTGATATGCCAAACACAGTAACAACAAAATCTCCAATGGAGACATTACTGGGCCCACTTGAGCAAATCGATGAACAACAGGAGGGCCTTTACTTTACACTCTGAGTATGAGTAAGGTCTTAATCCTTATTAGTAATTTTGTTACTACCTAATTGTGATGCTTTTAATTTTTAATGTTTTTCTTTCTATTCAATTTAAATATAGCAGTTACAATATTAAAAAATCTGGAATTTAGTTTAATACATAAATAATGTCTTAGATCCGTGTAATTGTCTCAACTTCCACCACCAATAGCAATAGCTAGTTACTGTCCCAAAAGATCGCTTTTCACATTTATTTAAAATTCTCTTAAAATTTTATTTTTAATTTGGGTCTTACACCCCCCAACGTCCATTTTCTTTCCTTTTTTTGGTTACAAAATTCTCATTTTATTTTTCCACGATAGTTCATGAGTTGTCAACAGTACTTTCCAGGAATGCATTATAAGTTCTTTTACAAAATTTTTGCAGCATGAATAGCATTTCCCTCGAGTCTTTGTTTTGCCAAAGACAGGTAATATCAATTATCATTTAAAGCAGTTGGTACAAAAGATTAGACTTGTAGGAAACAAATTGATAGTAAAAAATAGATGTTTTGGGGGTTAAATTTATTGAATATCTACACTAAAAACAACACTGCAAAGTAACTCAAGTTTATAATACCACATGTTATATAATATATATAAAGATTTTTTAATTAAGAAAAATGGAGGAGACATTTCTAATAAATATAGTAAAGCTAGGTGATATCTTGTCCTCCCCCTTATGTCCTTCTAAGACATTCACTTGATTACTTGACTTTCCATTACTCATCGATTTGCTTGAGCAGGTGCCAGTAACATCTCCATTTGTACCTGTCACGTGCTAGTGTAGCCCAATGGCGTCTGTTCTTTCTAGGAACATGAAGCTCCACAAACCGATCGTTCAGGGTCTTGACGAAGAAGTCTGACCATCTTGTAGGTGGGCGGCCACACTGTCTTTTGATGTCCTGTGGAATCCAGTTGGAAATGGCTCTAGTCCAGCGGTCATCTCCAAATCTCATTACGTGACCAGCCCATCTGATTTTCAACACCTTGGCAAAAAAGACAGCATCCCTGATTCTTGTCAACAGAGTTTGGAACTCCGGATTTTTTTTCTCATTTGAGTGAAAAATGATACTCAAGCATAGCTCTTTTGATTCCTCTTTGAAAGACCCGAACAGCATTCTCATCCTATTTTCGTAGGGCCCAGGTCTCTGAGGTGTATGTTAATGCAGGAAGAACAGTGGAATCAAAGAGATGTGCCCGGAGCCAGAGGTTCTTTGTCCTCTTAGCTATTTCTTTGACGCTCTTGAAGGCATTCCAAGCCACTCTCTTCCTCCTGCGCAACTCAGGTGCCAGGTCATTCGTCATGTTGACTTCTTCACCTTGGTACACATAACTGTTGCATTGGGAGATGGTCTTTCCATTGAGAGCGAATGAAGAGTCAGAAACATGACTGTTTCTCAAAAACATTATCTTTGTGAGATTCAGCTGGAGTCTGACCTTTCCACACTCATGGTTGAAGTCGGCCAGCATTTGTGCCGCTTGGCTAATGTTTGGTGTTATTAGAAAGATGTCATCAGTGAAGCTGAAGTGGAGTAGTTGCCGGCTGTCTATCTCCACTCTCATTCCTTCCCATTCCAGTCTTCACATGATGTTTTCGAGGGTGGCACTGAAGAGTTTTGGTGAAATGGTATCACTCTGCTGAACACCTCTCTTGATATGGATGATCACTTCCCTGTAGAATAGTGAGATCCTGGTAGTGAATCTGTAATACAGCTCACAGAGGATCTTGATGTATTGAGTTTGAACGCCCTGTTTGTCTAGGGCTTTGATGACCACTTCCATCTTAGCAGAATCAAAGGCTTTCTTTAAATTAAAGAATATTAGACAGAGCATCATCTTGAACCCCCGAGAAACCCCAATGAGCATGGTTATCGTGTGGGTATGGTCAATGTTCCTGATTCCTTTTTGGAACCCGGCTTGTTCGCATGGTTGCCCTTCATCTAGTGTTCTGCCAATCCTATTCATGATGATTTGAGTGAACAGCTTGTAGACAACAGACCGCAGGCAGATCGGGCGATAACTGCCAATGTTGCAAATGTCTCTGTTATTGTACAGTAGTACAGTCCTGCTGTTTTTCCATTGGGATGGAATCTTGCATTGAGACAGGTAGCTTGTGAAGAGCTGAGCCAGTGTATTGATGAGTACTGAGGTCTTCCTTGATTGCTTCTCTACACTGCTTTGTGAGCTCGGACAATTGTTTGAGGTTGCCTGAGGCTTGCACCAAGTCACGTTGGTGAACAAGCTCAAGAGTTTTTGAATACAGACCGTCTTTTTGTGGCCATCTCTCTCTCGGCGTTCCTAGCACAATCATGGAGGTGCTGAACCAGTTGATCATATTCCTCATCAGTGTTGTCAACGACGGCATATTCCCATGTTGCCACATAGTGCCAAAGAGCTCCCAGTTGGTGGTCATTTGTGTAACTCAAAAATACTGCATCGGCTCTATCTCTCCCACTGCCCACATTCAGTTATCTCAGGCCGCCTCTCCCACCCAGGGGAGGTCAATGGTGATAGGAAGGTGAAGGAAGAAAACAAGGGCCAGTCTGGTTGATGTCAGTTGAAGTTTATTCAATTCCCATCTCCATTCTCCTCTGATTCTCCTCCTGCTATTCCTCCCCCATGCTACTTCATTCTCCTCTATCCCTCTTCATCCTCCTTCTGGCTCTGGAATCTGGATCTGGATCTCCTGTGTCTTTCTACTTCTGTAGTCTGGATCCTGATACCCCAGTCTACTCTTACAGTCTAGCTATATCCCCCAGCATTAGGGTTTGGGGTAACAATTACACATAGGTGTGGTCACAATCAATAGGGGTAGAGTTATTTCCCTCGGGGAAATCCACATCTAGGACAGATACTCTCTCAACCGGATAACCCGCTCTCTAACGGAATCCCTTGTGTGTGTTTCTCCTCTTCTTTCCAAACAAACATATAAGCATACATAATATAAATCATTTTGTATGGATACAGTAAGAAATACCTTACACTTATAGAATTGCTCTCCTAGGGCCATTTCGATCTCATGCTACAGTGCTCAGGCTAGATAGTCTTTCCTAACCCTAGCAGGGTCCTAGTCTCGTCGCTACTTTTGGATCATGACAGCATTTGTCTATGATCAAGCCTTAACACATAGTTAAGAATCGTGGCACTTTGTCCTGACCCATTTCGATGCCAGGGTAGCTCACAGCTTGCCCTGGGTCCATTCAGCCCCTTGTTGGGACCCTGCTTTGGGGGTGTTAGGAACTAAGGGAAACTGAGGCTTAAGTCGAGAAAGCAGATGCCCGGGAGTGAATAATATTTAAAGTCAATTAAATCCTAAGTTAATGTTAACTGTACTCATTTATCTATACAAAAAGGACAATGCTTTAAAGTAAACTATTCATAAGACATAAGGAGAGGAGAAAGACAATATTTCACTCGTACATATAAAACCATAGATTTATGAGGAATCTGACTTTACAAGTTAACAGAGTCTGATTAGGGGAAAAGGCTGATTAACTGGTTGAGGAGGAGAGCATAGGGAAGAGTTTGCAGATAAACACAATGGAATGGAAGTACCTCAGGAGCAGTGTAATAAACCTGAGATCCTTGTGGCAAGGGAAAAAGAACAAACTAAATGTCATCCTACAGTCATTCTGGGAATTCTCTTCTTATACTCTGGACCTTTCTCCCCACTTTGTGGAGTAGAATTTTGCACAAAGGAGATGGTGGTCCGATCCTGTTTGGAATTTTGGGAAAACAGCGATATCTGTCAGGCAAAACCATCGATTGAATATGATGTTGTCAATTTTGTTGTGGAACTGTCCACTGGGAGAATCCCATGACCAACGTTTATATTCGGCCTTCTGGAACTGTGAGTTACCGTGGATGGTCTTGGTCGACTTGATGAAATCAGATAGTCTCTCACCCTGTTCATTCCATTCTAGGCCATGGGTCCTGATGTGGAGATCTTTGGATGATCTTCTCGGTCCTATCTTGGCATTAAAATCACCAACAATGATCTTGTAGAAGGTGTGGTCTTCTTTATAGAACTTCTCCAGCTCCATGTAGAACTTCTCAATGTCTTCTTCATCATAATCAGATGTTGGTGCGTAGACAACGAAGATAGAAACTGCTGGCAGTGAGCCACATCTATTCAAGTGTAATTGTTCAATTCAGGTTGTTAGGCATTCGAATGAATCAATTCTCATGGCCAAGTTCGTGTTGACAAGGACACCGACACCACCAATTCCTCTTTTGTTGCCTGTTTCGAGGAAAAATTCTTCTCCAGTGTTGAAAACAGAGTGATGTGATTGATGTCTTCTCATCTCGGTCACACCAATAATACTGTACTTGATCTTTTGCGCTTGCACCATCAGGTCCTCGATGGATGCATCCGATGCCAGCGTACGTGCACTGAAAGTACAGACAGGCATTTTTGTCCTTCTTCGTTTTAGCAGTCTAGTTCAGCCTCGGAATTTTATCAGCCTCTCTTTCTTCATCCTTCTTAACACTGCCATATTGGTGACTCTTTCAGCATCAAGAAAATGAGACCCACTTTATTTACTGGTTTTGGCATATTGAATGCATCATGGATAGCTTGCCAGGCTCTGCTGGGCGGGCGGGATATTCTCGGTAGCTTGCCAGGTTCTCCGAGAGGGATAGAGGCTTTTAGGGTGGCCTCTAATCATCCTTGTATGTGTTCCCATGGTTCAAACCATAATTGAACCCTATCCAATATGGTGCGGTAATCTTGGAAGATAGGTATTACATGTCTTATGATGTGTTGTGTGGCTGCTTTGTGGAAAGCATCCTGGAGCATGGTGGCGGCTTGGCAATGGAGGTAGTGGAGGTAGTGTAGGTCTACTGATGAGGTATTTATCTGGTATTGGCAGGGTGGGTCTTCTGTGTGTAATCCCTGGGTCGCCTGAGGTTGGTAGATATGGTACATATACAAGTGAAATATTATTAGAATACATCCTTATTAATACATATCATATAGAAAATTCATATAGGAAATTATATAGAAATATCACTGTCACTGTCCTCTCGTTTTTCATGGATTTTCTTGAGCAGGCCCAGTAACGTCTCCATTGTGACACTTGTTAATGTGTTTGGCATATTGAACACATCATGGGTAGCTTGGCAGGCTTTGCCATGTGGGAGAGATACTCTCGGTAGCTTTCCGGGTTCTCCAAGAGGGGCGGAGGAATTGAATCTGGGTCAGCCAGGCCAGCTGCGTGCATGGCAAATGCCCTACCCACTGTGCTAACGTTTCAACCCATAGACATATATATATAGACAAACATTGCATGCAAATATGGACACTTTTATATAACCATGTGCATATTCTAAATGCAAATTTATATATTTATCAAAACAATAGTAAAAAGAAATATTATTTAAAATTATGAGTTACATCTGAAATGAACTGTGAGATTTCTGAAACTAATTTCAGCACAAATCTAAAGTGAGTGTAAATTAACTCTCCTAAAATGATAAGATTTTTGGCTACTTCTCTTTGTTTTATATTTGTATAAAGAGATTCTGATGCACCCATAGCGTCTTTAAGATCCATAATACCCTGTTGTCATTATCAACATTTGGAGTTGAGAACCAAGGTCAATCAAGCAAGAAAATAAAACTTAAACAGACAAATTGGGCACAACTGTTACTCTGCAGCCGATCTAAGTGGCTGATTATAGTTTGTCTGTCTACTTAAACTTGCAGCTGTGCTTAAGGAGGAAAAAAGAAGGGAGTGGGTGGAACCATTATGAAAAGGATGGTAAATAGATTGTTTTTGAAACTGAGCTTTATTTTACACCTATTTTGGACCTTTTTAAATGACTGTGAAAGAATTGCCTATTCAAGGAATGTTAAAGCAATGTTAGCAATGTAGGAAGAAATAACACAAGATAACTTTATTGCATCATCATGAACAGAATTTCTTTTATGGCAATCATGAAAATGGTTCTCATTTGAAAACCAATCTGCTTTGTTTCCATGTTTTATTTTACTTCTTTAACATGCTGTAATCCTCACAAAATTCCTTTATGGTATATTTTAAAATTCAAATTTTTCCTATTACCAATAATTTTAAATATGATTTGAATTGTATGCAAATATGTGACGAGTTTATCATGGCAGTGTGTTTTGAAATTTGGAAGAGATAAAGAGAGAAATGACAAATTGGAAATATATAGCATTTACATTAAATAGATGTTTAAGAATACTTACTTCTACTTGTCAGGAAGTAAGCTTGAATATGCCTGTGTCTGGAGAGATAGTACAGTGGGTAGGACACTTGCGTTGCATGGAACTCACCTGGCTTTGGTCCCTAGCATCCCTTATGGTCTCCTGAGCTCAGATAAGAGTGATCCCTGAGCACTGATCCAGGTGTAAACTCAGAGCACATCCAGGTCTTGTACAAAAAACAAACCAAAATCTGTAAATAATTTCATATGCACACATGTCATAATTATTTATTATCAAATAAGAAGTTTAGTCTCTTTATTTCTAATATTTAAATTCTTTACACCCTTTTGGGGTTGGAAAAATATCACAGCAGGAAAGGAGTTTGCCTTGCATGTGGCCGACTTGGGTTCTATTCCTTCATTCTTCTCAGAGAGCCCGGCAAGCTACTTAGAATATACTACCCGCACAGCAGAGACTGGTAAGCTCTCTGTGGCATACTCGATATGCTAAAAACAGTAACAACAAGTCTCACAACAAAGATGTTATTGGTGCCTGCTTGAGCAAATTGATGAACAACGGGAGAACAGTGCTCTAGTGCTATAGTCTTTTGACACTTCTTGGACTTGATATCATTCTACCTTTGAGGAGGGAAGGGAAAAAAGTGTTAGGTCTTGGGCTGGAGCAATAGTACAATGGGTAGGGCATTTTCCTTTCATGTGGCAAGACCCAGGTTCAATTCCCAGCATTCCATATCGTCCCCACAGCCCTTCCAGGATTAACCCCTGTGCATTGCTGGGTGTGACCCAAAAAGCAAAATATAAATAAATAAATAATAAATAAGAAGTGTTAGGTCTTACTGCTATAAAATCTCATTGTACTTTAATATTTTGTTATCTGGTGGCTGGTAAAATTTTAAATTGTAAATTGTTTACAATGGTAAATTCAAATTATCAACATAATACAATTCCTTTTGACACATAAACTTTACAACTAAAAGCAGCTAAGTAATGTGCCCAAATTATCATTTATAAGCAGGTCAAAGATGGAAACTCAGTCATGGTCTCAAAGCAAACCATGTCCTACTAGATCAAGATTTTTTTGCCTGAACAACATATTCCTCGAAAGATAAAGGTTATGAATGTACAGTAGATATAGAAGAACTTTTTGTTAACTATTCTCCCATTCTTACACTGAGTACGCACACAGCTTACCCAGGTTCAATTTCCTTTACCCCATTTGTTCACCTGAACCCAACAGGAGTGATCCCTGAGCACAGAGTCAGAAGCCAATTCTGAATAACAACAAAAAATATTTGCCCTCCACTCCCCAAAAAAACAGACAAAGTTAAGTGATCTTGTAATCCCACAGAGAAAAGGAGAGGGAATCTTATTTTTATCATGTCATTTCCCCTACGGGCTGGAGCGATAGCACAGTGGGTAGGGCATTTGCCATGCACGCTGTCGACCCAGGTTCAATTCCTCCGCTTCTCTCAGAGAGCCTGGCAAGCTTCTGAGAGTATCTCGCTAGCACCGCAAAGCCTGGCAAGCTCCCCGTGACATATTTGATATGCCAAAAAGAGTAACAACAAGTCTCACAATTTGTTGTGAGACGTTACTGGTGCCTGCTTAAGCAAATCGATGAACAACGGGAGGACATTGCTACAGTGCTACAGTTCCATGAATCCCAGTTAGTCATTCCCACAGTCGACCACAGATGTCTCTGTTTCACTCATTCAACTTTTCCCAGCAATTGAAATGCCGGCTATCTCTTGGAGTGAGAAGTGGTAACCAAGGTGCTGGCTGTGACTCATGGGTTTGGGATCCAGGAACTCTACCAACTTCTTATCAGATCAATCCTTCAATTTCCAGCAGTAGTTCCTCTCCCTTGTTCACCAATGACAGTAAGTAAGTGTTGCTTTTAATTTCCAAGCTCTGACTCAATTCCACCTCATAAATGGCTCTCTGTCCTCACATTTCTAAGTTTCCACTACTACTTGCTGCTATTCATGGGTGAGTCCTCAGAAGAGTAACTGCTGTTATCTTCTCCAGCAAGCTCCATGCCCTTCCTTCTTAGTTGATAATATAAAAGAAATCTCTCTGTGCATATTATTGGGGTATCTCATTGGGGAATTAGAATCAATCTACAGTAAATGTGTGTGTTTAGAGTCAGTAGTATGATGTTTTTTTCAGTCTCCACATGATGAATTTGAAAATATAGATATACAGAAATTAACATAAGGAGAGAAAAAACTATTAAAAACACCATAAAGATAGGGGGCTGGAGTAATAACACAGTAGGTAGGGCGTTTTCCTTGCATGCAGCAAACCTTGGTTTGATTCCCAGCATCCCATATGGTCCCCTGGGCACCACCAGGAGTAATTCCTGAGTGTAGAACCAGGAGTAACACCTGTGCATCGCCAGGTGTGACCCAAAAAGAAAAAAAAAACACCTGTGATAAATTATCCAAATGACACGGTAGACACGGTCCTCCCGTTGTTCATCGATTTGCTCGAGCGGGCCCAGTAATGTCTCCATCATGAGACTTGTTGTGACTGTGTTTGGCATATCGAATACGTCACGGGTAGCTTGCCAGGCTCTGCCGTGCGGGTGAGATACTCTCGGTAGCTTGCCGGGCTCTCCGAGAGGGGCGGAGGAATCGAACTCGGGTTGGCCATGTTGGCCGCTTGTAAGGCGAACACCCTACCGCTGTGAAAAAGCATGATTTATGAAAATGTATGATTTTTCCATCATACTGGATTCCAAAGCATACCATAAAGGACAAACACCACACAGACTATATTGAGTGATATGATTTTTTTAAATATTCGGAACCAGAAGATTAATATAGCCAATAGGTGTTTGCCTTGCATATGCCAACCCAGCATCTTGTTCGTATGGTTCCCCCAGCCATGCTGTAGTGATTTCTGAGTACAGAGCCAGAAGTAAATCCTGAGCACTACTGGGTGTAACCAAAGCAAAATAATATTAAATTAAATATTTTATACTATTATGTTTAAAAACACCTATATAAATAACTCTGTGGTAAAAAAAAGTGAAAGCAAATGACAATGAACATTTTACATACGAAAACTATGGTATTTGAGTCAGGGAGATGGTTCACTGTGTTGGGAACATAACTTGCATGTGAATTACTTATGTCTTATCTGTCAAGCCCCAAAGGGAATTATCCCTTTGAGCAGGCATAAATCTGAGTACAGCTGACCATAGCCCCCAGAGCTAAATAAATAACTTCTGGTGGTTGGACAAACTGATAATCTGAATATCAATATATATCAACAAATTTATTATTCAGAATATAAGGCTATCAACCAAATCATCTTTGCTTCATAAAGAGAAAAATAATTCTGAGTTTTAAATTATTACATAGATAATAAAAATTAAAGCACTAGTCAGTGATAAAATATTTCTAGTGCACGTTTCTAACTCTCACTTTCATTCGAAATCTAGAATCCAATTTCTAAAGGTCTCCTCAATATTGCTCCCTGGACATTTGGCAACATCTGTAACTCTCTTAGACCACAAATAAACTCATTACTTTCTCTTCAAAAACATGCTGTTCTTATTATATTCACTGTCAGTTTAATGTCCTATTTCCATTCATTTTCTCAATTTGAAAGACTCCAAAAAATCTTCAACTCAAGCTCTTTCTTATGTCATGAAATCAAATTATTAACCATATGTGTCTCATTTGACAACTTAAATCTCCTTTGAATATGAATAACAAATTTTCATTTTTATCATTTTTATAACTATATATTTATAATTATCCCAAAACACAATTGATTCTGATATTTATCCCTTATCCAAAATGAATGCCCACACTTGATCAGTAAAGCAGATCTGGTTTATCACCTCCACATATAAAATGAAGAAAAGTTAAAAAAAATCTAAGAATAAATATAGCTATATAAAAAAATTATACACAGCTCATACACACACACATGCATACCACAAACACTAATTTATGAGTTGCTAATATTTATTTTTAATATAAAGAACATTATTTAAAGCATTAACAATAAAGTTATTTTTTAACTTAAATAGAATATGATATTTAAAAAAATTCTCATTTACAGACTCCCAATACTTTTGTCAGTCTGAAGGAAAGTATTTTCTTTCCTTTTCTCTTTGTTTTCATATTAAATTGTAGGCCTAAGTCAGCCTTTTACCTTTTTTGCACTCAATTAATTTTGTTGTTGTTGGTGGTGGTGGTTTTGGGGGAAGGGATCACACCTGGTGGTGTTCGGTGCCACTAATTCAAGTTCAGTGTTTGGTGGTTGCTTCCTGTGCTGTTTGGTAGGTGTGTAGAGATAAAACTAGGTCAGCCACATGCAAGGAAAGCAATTTAATCTCGTAACTGTATACAAGGCCCCAACTCTGTCTTACACTTATTCACATTGTATTTGAACATACGCTTTTCTAAAATGCATGCATTTGTCTGTGAAAGTAGAGAAGTACTCAATTATTTGTATATGTCATTCAATTTTATTCTTCCCTGATTGTTAACACAAGCCCTTAGACTGTGATGATCATCAGTTCCAAAATGTGTTGCTTCTAGTTAAAAGCAAATAATTGGGAATATATATTTTTAGCTTTCAAATTTAAATCATACATTGCTGATAATGAACCTGACTATTGCCAACAGCTATTGAAATCTTGAGACCTTAATCTATTTGCAAACTAAAGTTTTTCTACCCATGTTCATTAGATGGCTGAAGAAGACAGAATACTTCTGAAGTAGAGACAAAGATAAATTGTACTAACTGATCGACCATCAGTATTTGCAAGATTCTTCAAGTATCAATATTTACAGTGCAACACAAAAAGTGTCAGGCCATTCTGTACCTGCAATAAATTACATTAAACTAGAATACTACTCAGATTAAGAAATCCCAGTCTTTTCAATGGAAAAAGATTTGAATTAATTTTATGCTAGAAAATTTACCTTTGCTATTTTCAAGAAATATATTTGTTCACTTCCCCAGCGGTAACATAGCTACTGTCTTCAGATGTAATTTACAAATGTCTTGAAAAGTTAATCCAGAACAAATGTAGACAGTGGTTTTGATCACAATATCTGCAGAAAATAAATAAACTGAGAATTATTTACTAATACTAATTTACTAATAACTATTGATAACATTATGATACAATAACTGTGGAGGCAACAATAACCTTGAAGGAAAACCTAATAAACTATTTGGAGCATAAAATTAGAATGATCTTTTCACTGTCACTCATTAATTTAGTATATGTTTATCACATTTCTATTATGAATAAACATACTTTTATGGATCAAAGTACTAGTGATAGACCAGTGAACAAAAATGTACTTGAGTTTTTTAATTCAAAATCTATATATACATGGTAAAAGGTAAAGGTAAAGGCCCTCCCGTTGATCGTCGATTTGCTCGAGCGGGCCCAGTAACGTCTCCATTGGAGACTTTGTTGTTACTGTGTCTGGCATATCGAATACTCTCGGTATGAGGACAAAAAAATAAACATAAATTAGACAGCAATAAAGATTTGTGTTCATAAAAACTGAGTTAAAAAACAAAGTAAAAGTGAGGTGCTTACTTAGTTTGGATGGCAAGTTCTTAATAAAAATCATGTTATATAATAACCACGGTGACACATAAAATTGGTGAGAAATACTTTTTTTGTAGTATTTTGAGAGGAACTTGGTTTCAAGATTTAGAGTATTATTTTCGGAATGATATAGAGGTCAGTGATCTTACAACAAAGTAAGTATAGGGGTCAGAGTAGTGTAAAAGATAATGTCAAGGAGTTGAGGGCAGGGGAGTTATGTAAGCTCTTGTATATAGGTCATTGTAAGTATTATTGAACATCTCCTATGAAAACCCATCAAAAGACTTTGTTTGATATGAAAAATCATTAGATGAATGAGCATAAAACTAAAAATGATCAGAGTTTATTTGAGAGGGAGGATCGTGTTGTGACAATGTTGGAGAATTAGTAGTTTTAATTCTAGAAAACCACTTAAGAATTAAGGCAATTGAGAGAGAGTAAAGTGGAAATCTGCCACACAGGTGGGAGGTGGGTGGGTGGGGGAGTATACTGGGGTTCTTGGTGATGGAAAATGACCACTGGTGAAGGGACGGGTGTTGGATCATTGTATGACCAACCAAGACTTGAACTGAAAGGCTTTGTTACTGTTCTCACGGTGATTCAACAAATAAATAAAAAAATTTAAAAATTACAAAAATTAAAAAAAAATAATTTAGGCAACAGTCCAGCTGAAACAAGATAGTAGTTTGGAAGAACCATGATGATTGAAGCAAATAGGCTGAGCTGTTGAATTTTAAATGCATATTAAAAATCGACCTGACAAAATTTGCTGAGTTTCAATGAAGAAAAATTCAAGTCTGATTTTTTTTTCAAAATTTCTGTCTCATAAATCATGCTCAGGAATAAAAGTCAAAAAGAAATTAAAGAGCAAGTAAAATTGTACATCTGTTAGGTAACTTACCTTGTACACAGACAATACAGGTTTGATTCCTGACAACACATAGGGTCTCCAAGCACTAGCAGGAGTTATCCTTGAGTACAGAGCCAGAAGTAAGACTTGAAAACTGCCAGCCGCGCCCAGACACTAAAATAATTAAAATATTTAGTTTTGTGATAATCTTAGACTCTATTACAATATATTTTTGGAGTTATAATTTTCCATATTATGTTATCAAAAATTTTATTAAATTGCATAAAATTGGGCTGGAGCGATAACACCATGGGTAGAGCGTTTTCCTTGCACGTGGATGCTCAAAATCATTTACTAAAATATCACTAATTATAATTTGTAATAAACTAAACAAGTATTACCGTACTGAAGAGGTTTCTATAAAAGCAAGGTTTTATATACATCTTAGCTCAAGTGTTTTTTGCATATATCTGATGTATTTGCTTGATAGTTTCAGCTTCCATTTCAATTGGTAAGCCAGTGTTTTCTTTTTTGTCACTTTAGGTTTTCTGAAAAATATAAACAAGGAGAATCAGAAATGAAAGAGGGGGAAATCACAACAGAAAACACAGAAATTCAAAGGATAATCAGAGATTACTTTGGGAATCTTTATGACAAGAATCAAGAGAACCTCGAGAAATGGATAAATTCCTGGACTCCTATAATCTTCCAAGGCTGACCCAAGAATATTTGGAATATCTGAACAGATCTATCACCATTGAGGAAATTGAAATAGTAATAAAAATCCTCCCTCCAAAACAAAAGCTGTGGACCAGATCGATTCACTAGTGAATTTTTTCAAACCTTTAAGGAAGATCTATTCCCAATCCTATTCAAGCTTTTCCAGTTCATTTAAGAACAAAAACACTTCCAAACAATTTCTATGAGGTATATATCACACTGGCACCAAAAGCAGACAAAGAAAACACAAAAAATATAGTTACAGGCTGATATCCCTATGAAAACAGAAACTAAGATCCTCAAAAAAATACTACCAAATAGAATCCAATGGCTCTTCAATAAGATACACCACAACCAAGTAGGATTCATCCTGGGTATGCAAGGGTGGTTTAACACGCACTAGTCAATAAATATAATATACTGCATCAATTGAAAAAAGATGAAAACTGCATGATTCTATCAATAGATGCAGAGAAAGTATTTGACAAGAGCCAGCATTCATTTACGATAAAAAAATTAAAACTCAATAGAATGAAAGTTGAAGGAATTTTCTTCAGTTAATCAGAGTCATCTTCTATAAGCCCACAACAAGTATTATTCTCAATGTGGAAAACTAAAAGCCTTCCCTTTAATACTAGGAACAAGACAAGGTACTGGACATACTTGCTGTATCATTTAGGCAAGAAAAATATATCAGATGTGTCCAGATAGGAAAGGAAGAAGTCAAACTATCACTGCTTGGAGATGATATGATATTAAACTTAGAAAATCTTAAAGAGTCTACAAAAAAAACTCCTATAAACTATAGGTTTGTATAGTAAAATGGTAAGTTACAAAACTAGTATCAAACCTCCATGAATAGCTAAAGCAATCTTTAGGAAAAATAAGATGGGAGTCATAACCTTCCCCAACCTCAAACTACTACAAAGCGATAGTAATGAAAACATCATGGTAATTGAACAAAAACACACCAGTAGACTAATGGAATAGAGTTGAATATCCTGACACAGACAAATATATGAACATTTAGTCTTTGATAAGGAAACAAGAAGTATGAAGTGGAGCAAGGAAAACATCTTCAACAAGTAGTGCTAGGAAAACTGAACAGCTACATATTGAAAAAGTGAGCTCAGATCTATTTTTAATACCATGCACAAAAGTCAAGTCAAAAACTATTAAAAACCTCAATATCAGACCTGAATCCATAAGGTTCATGCAAGAAAATGTAGGCAAAATCCTCTATGGTATTGAAACTCAAGGCATCTTCAAAGATTAAACACCACTGACCAAGCAAATGGAAACAAAGATAAACAAATGAGACTATATGAAACTAAGAAGCTTCTACACCTCAAAAGAAAGGTACCTAAAATACAAACACAGCCCACAGAATGGGAAAAATTATTGAAAATACTGATATGATAAAAGGATTATATCAAAGCTAGATAGGTCACTGGTAGAACTTCACAAAAAAAAAATTATCCAAAGCCATCAAAAAATGAGGGGAGGAATTGAACAGAAACTTTTTCAAAGCAGAAATTCAAATGACTGAAAGACACATGAAAAAGTGCTCTATATCACTAATCATCGAGTAGATGCAAATTAAAACAACAATCTTACACCACAGAGACTGGTCCACATCCACGAGAATAGGAGCAACTGGTGTTGGCTCAGATGCGGGGAGATAGGAATTCTCATGCACAGTGGTTGGGAATTCCAAGTGCCCCTTCCTTTTATGAAAACAATATGGGTATTCCTCATAAAACTAGAAATTGAGCTTCAATATGAACCAACTATATCACTTCTGTGAATAAAACCCCAGTGTTAAAAAAACAAACAGCATAAATGGTATGTACACGTTTATGTTCATTGCAACACTATTCACAATAGCCAGAATCGGAAAATAAGCTGAGTGCTCAAGAACAGAAGACTGGTTAAAAAAACTATGGTACACCTACACAATGGAATGCTATACAGATTTAGGAAAAAATGACGTCTTGAAATTCACACATAAATGGATGAACTGGAGATTATTATGCTTAGTGAAATAAGTCAGAAGGAAAAGAACTAACACAGACTGATTGCACTCATTTGTGGGATATATATAAAAATTAAAATATAGTTTGAGAGTACCATGCAAGGATAGTAGAAACAATGGCCAGCACAAATCACCCATGTTTGGAAGCCTGCCTCAAATGATGGTTGGAGAGATAACTCTGGATGGGAGATGTGTGCTGAAAGTGGATAAAGTTTTAAATACGATTACCTCTTTGTATCTGTATTGCAAGTCATAATGCCCAAATGGGGGGGGGGAGAGGGGGAGAGAGAGAGAGAGAGAGACAGAGAGAGACAGAGAGAGACAGAGAGAGACAGAGAGAGACAGAGACAGAGAGAAAGACAGAGACAGAGAGAGGAAGAAGAGGAAGAAGAAGAAGGAGAAGGAGAAGGAGAAGGACGAGAAGGAGGAGTATGAGGAGGAGTATAAGGAGGAGAAGAAGGAGAAGGAGGAGAAAAAGGAGAAGAAGAAGAAGAAGAAGAAGAAGAAGAAGAAGAAGAAGAAGAAGAAGAAGAAGAAGAAGAAGAAGAAGAAGAAGAAAGAGGAAGAGGAAGAAGAGTGTATGCCATAGATACAGGTGGTATTGTTGGTGGTGATATGAAATGTATATTGTCTTTTGGTTCTCACACAAATATTGGGGAAGTTATGTTTGATATTAAATGCTCACTTATAATAGGGAAGACCCAAACTCAGCACTGCTCAGGGCTTACTCCTGACTATGTATTTGGGGATCATTCCTGCAGTACTCACAGGACAAAATGCGAGGATCTCTAGTGTTGGCTGAATTCAAGGCAAGTGTTTCATCTTGTGTACTATCTCTCTGGAGTGTCATACATCTTTGTCCAGGTTATTTCCCATCATCGAAGCTTTTTTACCCTTGCATTATAAAAAAAAAACACTTTTTTGTTACTTACAGAAAGAAACTAGGTTTATAGCAAAATAAGAGAAATTTACCAAACATCATAATTAATGGTTGCAGATTTCTGTCCTGATGGTGAGGATAATAAGATTGCTTTCTATTCAACAGCAGCACAAATTCTCAGTCATTATTTTTTATCATAGTTCTTGTGTCCTTATCCTTCTACATACCAAAATTTCCAATGACCCTGTTGCCCACTGTACTTATGACTTTTGCATCTTCAAACTCCTGTTTATAGTGAGACGGCTGAAGAAAAAATTAAAAATTACAGTGGCACTTCCTTTGTATATGGCTGACTTTGTTTAGCATATAGTCCCCTGAGCAACATTAAAAATGATCCCCTAAGATTTAAGAATAGCCCCTGAGGGGCTGGAGCAATAGCACAGCAGGTAGGGTGTTCGCCTTGCACACAGCTGACATGGGTTGGATTCCCAGCATCCCATATGATCCCCCAAGCTCAGCCAGGAGTGACTCCTGAGTGCAGAACCACGAGTAACCCCTGTGCATCGCTGGGTGTGACCCAAAAAGCGAAAAAAGAAGGGCCCATGAGTATTGCCAGGTACTGCTCCAAATCCACCTTGCCTCTAAAAAACAATTGTCTAATACACAAGAAACTTGCATGATTATAATTGAAACTAGTTAATCACTGCCACAGATCAAAGTTAGTTGCCCTTTCTTCTAATATGTATGTAGTCTTTCTTCAGTTAGATTGCACATTGCATGCTGTCTTTTAAGAATCGGCTTAGTTAAATGAATTTGAAAATGATCAAGAAAAGGTAGATCACTATTATTTTAGATTAAACCATGTATTAAAAGTAAGTATTCTGTTCACTGCATATGGATATCACAAATTGTTAAATGGTGTGGCAACAGTTAAAAATACATGTTAAAAAGTCTTACCAGCACATTACAGATCATTTTAAAATAACAGTTAATAATAAAATGTATTATAAAAATTGAACAACCTGGATGATTTCTAATGTAGACAGTACTTGAGATAAGAGGCATACACAAGGTTTTCAAATTGAAACATATAATTCCTCTAGGAGACACTAAATACTGTCTTGATAAGAAATTCATATATAGTATAGGATCTGAAGATGATTTTGAACACGATCCATAAGCAAGAATTGTCCAGAAAATTTTGAAATAAGAGTTTTTCCTCTGAAAATTATAAGAAAGTCAATGAGAAAGTCCTATCTAATTTTAAAGAACTTTATTGGTCAGTATTGTATTGAAGCAGAGCAAATGTGTGGAATAGAGTCAAATCCTAGGGTATGAGTTTGTCCATCTCCTTTAAAGATGGGGATAAGAGAATTTATGGGGTTTTGTTTGTTTGTTTGTTTTTATAGTGTTTTTGGTCACAGCTGGCAATGTTCAGGGGTTACTCCTGGCTGTGCACTAGGAATTTCTCCTAGCGGTGCTCAGGAGACCATACGGGTTGCTGGGAATCTAACCCGGTTGGCTGCATGCAAGGCAACTGCCCTACTCACTATGCTATCGTTCCAGCCCCTGTTTGTGTCTTACATGTAAAATAATGATAAAGACAACATCATGGATTCTTTGAATAATTAATAATAAAATAGATTATACATCTGACATTTGTAGCTTTAGAAAATATGAGGATGCACAAGTACAGTCTTATATAACTTTAATGCCATAAATGGTTGAATAGTTTTCATTGTAGAGATCCTTTATCTCTTTAGTTAAGCTGATTCCGAGGTATTTGATTTTTGGGGGCACAATTGTGAAAGGGATTATTTTTTCATGTCACTTTCCTTTCTCTCTTATTATTTGCATATAGGGAGGCCATGGATTTTTGGGCATTGATTTTATAGCCTGAGACTTTACTGTACAAGACTATTGTTTCTAAGAGTTTCTTGGTAGAGATTTAGGATTCTAGAGATATAGTATCATATCATCTGCGAATACTAAGAGCTTGATTTCTTCCTTTACTCTCTGGATACCTTAATGTCTTTTTCTTGCCTATTTGCTATTGCAACTACTTCCAGTACTATGTTAAACAGAAGTGGTGATAGGGGGCATCCTTGTCTTGTCCCTGATCTTAGAGGAAAGGCCCTTAGGTTTTCCTCATTGAGGATAATGCTTGCCATGTGTTTGTCGTAGATGGCTTTGACTATCTTGTTACTTCCAAAGTTACTTCAAAAACTATTTTGGTGAGAATTTTCATGATAAACGGGTGCTGGATCTTGTCAAAAGCTTTCTCTGCATCTATTGATATGATCATATATTTTTTATCTTTACTTTTGTTGATATGATGGATTATGTTGATTGATTTCTGAATGTAAAACCATCATTGCACCCCCGGGATGAATCCCACTTGCTCGTGGTGTATGATTTTTTTGATGAGTTGTTGGATTCTATTTGCTAATATTTTGTTGAGGATATTTGAGAATATGAGGAAATGGAAACATTTCCCCTCCTCATGGATAGGAAGAATCAACATCGTCAAAATGGCAATACTCCTGAAAGCATTATACAGATTCAACGCAACCCCTGTAAGGATACACATGAAATTCTTCAAAGAAATAGATCAAGCACTCCTGAAATTCATATGGAACAACAAATGCCCACGAATAGCTAAAGCAATTCTTGGGAGAAAGACATGGGGAGGCATTACCCTCCCCAACATCAAACTCTAGTGCAAAGCGGTAATAATTAAAACAGCATGGTACTGGAACAAAGCCAGGGCAGCAGACCAATGGAACAGGGTTGAATACCCATACACACAACCCCAAGTGTAGGAACATCTAATCTTTGATATCTTTGATAAGGGAGCAAGAAATGTGAAGTGGAACAAGGAAAGCCTCTTCAACAAATGGTGCTGGCATAACTGGACAATAACATGCAAAAAAATGGGCTTAGATCTCGACCTAACACCATGCACAAAAGTCAGATCAAAATGGATTAAAGATATCAACATCAGGCCAAAATCCATAAGATACATTGAAGACATGTTCGGCAAAATGCTCCATGATATTGAGACTAATGGTATCTTCAAAGATGACACTCAGCTGACCAATCAAGTGGAAACAGAGATAAACAAATGGGACTATCTTAAAATAAGAATCTTCTGGAGCTCAGAAGCTACAATAACCAGAATACAAAAACAATCTACAGAATGGGAAAGGAAACACCCTACCCGCTGTGCTATAGCTCCAGCCCGATAAAGGATTGATATCAAGGAAATACAAAGCACTGCTTGAAGTCTACAAGAAGAAAACTTCTAACCCCATCAAAAAATGGGGTGATGAAAGGAACAGAAACTTTCTTACCAAGAAGAAATCTGAATGGCTAAAAGGCACATGAGAAAATGCTCTACATCGCTAATCATCAGGGAGATGCAGATCAAAACAACAATGAGATATCATCTCAGACCACAGAGACTGGCCTACATCCAGAAGAACAAAAGCAACCGGTGTTGGCACAGATGTGGCGAGAAAAGGACTCTCCTTCACTGTTGGTGGAACTGTCGACTGGTTCAGCCCTTTTGGAAAACAGTATGGACGATTCTCAAAAAATTAGAAATTGAGCTCCCATTTGACCCAGCAATACCACTCCTGAGAATATATCCTGGAGAGGCAAAAAAGTACAGTCAAAATGACATCTGCACTTCTATGTTCATTGCTGCACTAGTCACAATAGCCAAAATCTGGGAAAAAAAAAACCGACTGCCCAAGAACAGATGACTGGTTAAAGAAACTTTGGTACATCTACACAATGGAGTACTATGAAGCTGTTAGAAAAGATGAAGTCATGAAATTTGCATACAAATGGTACTACATCGAAAGCATCATGCTAAGTGTAATGAGACAGAAAGAAAGGGGCAGAGATAAAAAGATTGCATTCATCTCAGGAATATAAATTAACAAATTGGGAGACTAACACCCAAGAATAGCCGAGGTAAGTACCAGGAGGTTCACCCCATGCCTTGGAGGCCAGCCACACATGCTGGGGTAGAAGGCTCAGACAGAGAGGGTAGCACCAAGTAAAGGGTGTTGGGAGGATCCTGCCAGGATGAGAGATGCATGTCGAAAGTAGACTATAGACCGAACATGATTGGCACTCAATGCCTCTTTTGCAAACCACAGCACCCAAAAAGAGAGAGAGAACAAAAGGAAATGCCCTGCCACAGGGGTGGGGTGGGATGGGGGGTGGGGGGTGGGAGGACTGCTGGGATCATTGGAGGTGGGGAATGGGCACGGTGATGGGATGGGTACTCAGTCATTGTACATCTGAAACCCAAGCACAAAAATTTGTTAGTCTACAACTTTACCTCATGGTGTTTCACTAATAAAAATTTTAAAAAATAATAAAAAAAATTAAAAAAAGAAATGGTTGAATAGATTTGGATAGGCTGGCATGTGGGGAAATTAAAATATTTTTAGATTTAGATATTGCTATTTAATTTTGTTGTCAAAGTTTACATTATGGTCAGAAGGAGTTATTAGCATCATCAATGAGTTTGGAGAAATTTAATATACTGTAACTGCTCCTAAAGTTTTGAAGCCAATGTAATAGACTAATGTATTTCTTTCTGTAATTCTGCTCAGTGAAAATTTGCAATCACCTGATCACTGCGAAGGAATTCTAACAATTGTATCCTCATAAATATTCCACATCATCTAGTATGTAGCAATAATTGTTAAAAGTTCCATAACAAAATCTATTTAAGCAAGACTTCCTCAGGTTAATGCAATGCAATATCATGTGGATCATTCAGTTTGAATAGTAATTTTTCAGCTGATATCCTCTGTAGCCAGCTTTTCACATAACAATGCGTTTTAGTCCAGCCTCATGCTTCAGTGGCTTTCAAATGTCTTGCACTACTGGCTTTCTAAATTTAGCTGTTGTACCTCTAGAGTTAAGGAAATTCACAGAGGACTTAACTTTTTGCATAATATTGCTACTTTAAACAACCTCTCATAAAACTTCACTCCCTTGTTTCTCCTCAAAACAAATATTCTACTGATATTTGCACATTGATGTTATGACTCTTCAACAGTAAAAATAAGAGTAATAGCTATGTTTGCTTAGAGCTTACTGCATGTCACTCTTTAAATGCTACCCTTACTTACCTCTTTATCACATTCCACTAAGTGTTGAAGTTTAAAGAAAGAATGTAAATTTGGAAGAGATCATGGATCAATGAGTTTTGAAACCCAGTTCTTATTGCCAAGCTTTTACCCCAGACCACCTGTCAACTGACACACAGAGAAAATATCCTCTCAAAACATTAAAGAGGGAAAAATGAATTAAGTAAAAGATATTGAGTCATAGTCTTATGGGCAGAAAACTATGTAATTGTATAAATCTGAATTGAAATTGTAGAATTCTCAGGAATAATAAGAACTCTACTACTGACCAACAAGACTTATGTGCTTTTCCTAAAAGTCAGTTTCTGCCTCTATAAAATGAAAGATATATACTAAATGACAAAAAAGAATTGAGTTGCAGAATTCCTTCTAACATTTTAATATTATTAAAGAATGTTTCATATTATTAGTACATAGTAAATAGCTAGAAACATCTACTCATGATGATATCATACTCCTTATTAATATTTTTTACTTGTGGCATTTTATTTAAATATTATAAGAGAAGCAACAAAGTATTTGGTACAGGATAAATGGGAATACAGCAAAATTCAAGTTCTTTATCACAAGGACTTTACTGTAATCACTGTTCCCAACATTACTAATTGACTGTAATAGACTTTGCCATAACAGATAAAAACCCAGAGCAAAGAAATGTTGTCAGGTTGGCTTGGCAGTATATTTTTAATGAAGACATGGTATGCTGGAAAACAATAATATATTAGTTTGTAAAATCTTAAGTGAGTACACTTATTCTTTCCACCATCTAAACAAAAACTTGACCAGAATATGGAAAATAGAAATAAGCTATGAATTTACCACAATCTCTGAAATAATACATTAAGACTCTTGTCTGCTAATCTAGATATAGTACCTATTTCTTTAATGTTTTTTTTTAACTTATCACTCGACATTATAAATTAGAAAAAAAAAGTCAAATTACTCCTTTGGCCCGAATGCACAGCGGTAGGGCATTTGTCTTGCACGCAGCCAACATGGCCGACCCGAGTTCGATTTCTCCGCCCCTCTCGGAGAGCCCGGCAAGCTACCGAGAGTATCTCGCCTGCACGGCAGAGCCTGACAAGCTACCCATGATGTATTCGATATGCCAGACGCAGTAACAACAAGTCTCATGATGGAGATGTTACTGGGCCCGCTCGAGCAAATCGATGAACGACGGGAGAGCCTTTACCTTTACCTTTTACGATTCCCTATGTCTTCATTTCTTAATATGTAGTTTTATGGTTTGGTGTTTTTTTTTGTTTTGCAATTTTATAGTGGAGAATATGATAGAGAATGTTTGTCACAGATTTTCGACATAGTACAGTTATGCACAGACATCATATAAGATATATATTATGATAAAAATAGCAATATATCTTTATCCCTCACTGCACTTCCAGGGAAATCTGAAAAAAAAACTACAGATGCTTGTGTGTGTGTGTGTGTGTGTGTGTGTGTGTGTGTGTGCGCGCGCGCGCACACGTGCATATTATCAAGAAATTGAATCTGACCCTAAGACTTGAAACCTTAATGATCAAGTCTTTCCTACTTTGTGCTTTTCACTTATCTATGGCAAAATTGTCTTAAAGCTGATGTTGCTCAGAAAAAAATAAAATTTTCTTATAGCAAAAATATTTGCAAGAAAGGCAAAACTTCTTAGGACCTGCCTGCTGTCAGATGATTACTTCAGAGTAAAGATACAATTAGAAATTCACATTTGAATTTGGAATATTGAAAGATATTTCCACTGCAGTATAAAAATAAGAAATCTTGAACATTACAAGTGTATGAGTAAGTAGGATGACTTAGTTCTCTATCCATTTAGGATTGCCTATTATAAAAATTTTCATGCAATTTGAAAGGTAGAAGTGAAGCTGTCATTATGTTCTCTCTGGCTTAGGCTTTATTTTTTGGCCACACCTGGTAGTGCCCAGAGATAAATCCCAGCTGTGTGTTCAGGATTATTCCCTACAGTGCTTGAAAGATTTTGAAGTTCTGTTTTCTGACCAGGTATCCTAGATGCAAAGATTGAGCACAACCCTCTAAACTGGATCTCTGGTGGCTCCATGTTTAAGTGTTTTATGTATAATTTAGAGAAGAGGGCTTGGGCTACATACTCGGTACTCAGAGCTTACTCCTCTGCTCAGGGGTCACTCCGGGTCACTCATAGTACATACACAGTGGTACTATGAGTTGAACTGAGGTCCACAGTAGGTCCCTCCGGTTTTTTTTTTATTTTATTGAATCACCGTGAGATAGTTATAAGCTTTCATGTTTGGGTTACAATCACACAATGATCAAACACCTATCCCTCCACCAGTGCACATTTCCCACCACCAATATCCCCAGTATACCCCTCCCCCTTTCCCACCCTCCCTCTGCCTCCATGGCACACATGATTCCCCATAATCTCTCTCTCCTTTTGCGATTATGGTTTGCAATACAGACCTTGATAGGTTATCATGTTTGTTCCTTTATCTATTTTCTGCATACATCTCCCATCCCGACTGATTCCTCTTGCCATCTTTTTATTAGTGATCCCTTCTCTATTCCTGCTGCCTTCTCCCCTTTGCTCATGAGGCAGGCTTCCAGCTATCGAGCAATCTATCTGTCAAGTGTATCTACTATCCTTAGGAATCAGCTTCATGTTATGTTGTTTTATACTCCACAAATGAGTGCAGTCCTTGAATGTCTGGAAAACAATATGGACCATCCTTTAGAAACTAGAAATAGAGCTTCCATATGATCCCACAACACCACCTCTGGGAATATATCCCTAGGATGCAAAAAAGCACAGTAGAAATGACATCTGTGCTTATATGTTCACTGAAGGACTGTTCATAATAGCCAAAATCTGGAAACAATGCAAATGCCCTAGAACAGATGACTGGTTAAAGAAACTTTGGTACATCTACACAGTGGAATACTATGCAGCTGTCAGGAGAAATGAAGTCATGAACTTTGCTTATAAATGGATAGACACAGAGAGTATCATGCTAAAGTCCCTCCTTTTTTATATGTAAGGTAGTAGAGGTGCTATTTCAGAACGTCTCTTTCACACTGGATTTTCATAATAGTTTTTTTTTAATTTTTCCTAATGTTAGCACTTCATTTTAAAACTAAAGTTTTCATTTTTATTAAGTTAAACGTTGAAACACCAAAGACTTTTGTTACAAGGATCATTTTTTTATACTCTAACCATCACCCACCAAGAAATTTATATACCTCCTTGAAATAACTGTCAGTTTGATTGACAAGTAATGCTGCTTATGAAAATTTCCATCCATGCTGACTCATACTATTGTCTTGTAACAGCACTTGGACTGAAACTTTGCCAGCTTCTGTTACTTTTTCTTTATCATCCACAAGTCCTAAATCAGAAATGCATATCTCTCTGCTAATGAAGGTCTTTAGCATACTCTTTCTATGTGACCCAGATGTAGAAAATGCAAAAAAGGCACCATTTCTAATTCCTTTTTAGGTGTCAATCTAAAGTTCTCATTCAGCATTACTCTCCTTCATCTCCATGTATTTTCTTTCCCAACTAATGGCTCTGTTAATGTCAGGCACAGGAAGTAAAAACAAAGTCCTGGCCAGGGCATGTTATTAGCTTCCACAACAGGTTAAAAATAAATGCTTATACTCAATTTTTACACATATTATTTATTATTCGTTTTGCCATATATGAGACCATGGAAGTAATAATATTTATAGATTTATTAAAATATCTATATTAACAAGAATATAAAACTGTAGGCTCACTTCTTTCATTATCTGTTAAGAGCCAACCCTTGGATTGGTGCACAAAACTGAGACTGTTAGATTTCTAGAATTAGGAAACATAAAGTGTGAAGCATGTCCAATAGTTGGTGTTCAAAATTATCAGCACTTTGCTGGTAGATAAGGTATGCAAACTTAATGCTTAACAGGTCTTATAAAGAACCCTTGAAAACATATATAATAACATAAACTAACATTACGTGAAAGAAAAAAATAAATTTAATCACCTAAATAGAGAAGGCAAAGGAAAAAAATTGTATATACACAAAGTCACACATCATTCTTTATACTATTTTTCTATTTCTTTCAGTACTTAATACAGATTCCAATATTATAAACATATTAAAAATGTTCCAAACTAGAAACATTCTTTGATAAACATGTTCTTTCTAATTACAACACCATTTGTCATCAGTGTTTGTAAATTATTCTTTCATCTCTCAGTTTATCTTCCACATAAAATTATTTCAAATTAAATTATCTCAATTTGCATTACTTCTCATTGAATAGTAATGCAAATTCTTTTCTAACTTGTTTTTCTTCTCTAAACACTGGGGACCCAACAGTTGAATGAAACATTCACTTGTCTCATTTAGCACATTTTTTAACTGCTTTCACAATCACTTGTTTCTTCAAAATTATCCAAATGTTACCATAAGAAATAAAAAATAAAGAAAAAATTAAATAACAGTATTTTATGAACATTGCTTTCACCAAAATAAAATATGTTAGACAAAGAAAATATTTTCTTATTTCTTTAGATAATTTATTGTGCATGAAAAAATAACTGAGTTAGTTTAAGTGACAACCCAATCTCTGGAAAACGTCTGTGTTCAAAGAAAATATAATTGAAATATAAGATGGGATAAGTTTTTTATATTATCTGTTGTCTTACAGTTTGATGTGAAATCAGAAATTCATGTATTTCAACCCTTTAAAAATTTAACCATCCAGATTAGTGTACCTGCATCTATTGAAAACCTCAGAAATATTTAAGCTACAGGAAGATATTAAGAATTTTACTCTTTGCTCCTGAGTTTTAAAGTGTTAAAAATAGTGAAGATAAACTTCAAAATATTACGTATGTGCACATGCAAAGAATATCATACATAGTGTGTTTGTGTGTGTGTACATTCTAAATATTTTTCAAAGATTTAATTTTTAGCATACTAAATGGTTTTAAAAGTCAATTGCTCTATTAGTTTTCTGAGTAAAAATAAAATGTGTAAGGTAGGGAATAGAACTGGATTTGGGTCTCACTTGGTGTGCTTAGGACTTACTCCTGTCTCTCTTTTCAGGGATCACTCTTGGTGAGAAATTCATAGGATCTTATATGGCGCTGCAGATTTTAATATGGGTTGCATGGATTTGTCACATGCAAGGAAAGGACGTTAGTAGCTATATTCTCTCTCTCTCTCTCTGGTCTCCTGCACAAAGGACTTTAAAAAAATTTCCTGTCTGAAGTATAGTTTTAAAAAATTGGTCATTAAGGATAACGTCTGCCAATTTCTAATCATGATATTATTCTTCCAGTTGCTCATCTTCAGCATCTCATCTTCACAGGTAAGTATGAATAATAGATAAAATACATTTTAAATGTTTATTTGGCTTACTGTGTTGTTAGCAATAATTATTTAGTTACTACATCACAATAATGTTAAGATATTTATGGGAAAATTTTTAAACAGGAATTTTTTTTCCCTTTTTCTTTTTTATTAGTGAAACACCATGAGGTACAGTTGTAGATTTACAATTTTTTGTGCTTGGGTTTCGATTATACAATGATCAGATACCCATCCCTCCACCAGTGCCCATTTACCACCACCATGGATAATATCCCCCTAACCCACATCCCCCCATCCTCCCCTGCCTCTGTGGCAGGGCAATCCCCTGTGTTCTCTCTCTCCTTTTGGGTGTTGTGGTCCGCAAAAGAGGCATTGAGTGGCAAACATGTTCAGTCCATAGTCTACTTTCGACATGCATCTCCCCTCCTGGGAGGATCTTCCAAACACCCTTTATTTGGTGCTCCCTTCTCTATCTGAGCTGCCCTTTCCCCTAGATTGCCCGGCTGGCCTCTAAACTATGGAGTAATCCTCCTGGTGCTGATCTCAGCTATTCTTGGGTATTAATCTCATACTTTGTTACTTTATATCCCCCAGATGAATGCAATCTTTCTATGTCTATCCCTCTCTTTCTGACTCATTTCGCTTAGCAAGATACTTTCCATATTGTACCACTTGTATGTAATTTTCATGACTTCATCTTTTCTAACAGCTACATAGTACTCCATTGTGTAGATGTACCAAAGTTTCTTTAACCAGTCATCTGTTCTTGGGCATTCAGGTTTCTTCCAGTTTCTGGCTATTGTAAAGAGTGCTGCAATGAACAAACAAGTGCAGATGTCACTTCGACTATACATTTTTGCCTCTCTGGGATATATTCCCAGGAGTGGTATTGCTGGGTCAAATGGGAGCTCAATTTCTAATTTTTTGAGAATCGTCCATACTGTTTTCCAGAAGGGCTGAACCAGTCGACATTCCCACCAACAGTGAAGGAGTATCCCTTTCTCACCACATCCACGCCAGCATTGGTTGCTTTTGCTCTTTTGAATGTGGGCCAGTCTCTGAGGTGTGAGATGGTATCTCATTGTGGTTTTAATCTGTATCTCCCTGATGATTAATGATGTAGAGCATTTTCTCATGTGCTTTTTTGCCATTCGGATTTCTTCTTTGAGAAAGTTTCTGTTCATTTCATTGCCCCATTTTTGGATGGGGTTGCATGTTTTCTTCTTGTGGAGTTTAACCAGTATTTTGTATATCCTGGATATCAGCCCCTTGTCAGATGTGTATTCGGTGAATATCCTTTCCCATTCTGTAGACTGTCTTTGTATTTTGGTCACTGTTTCTTTGGAGGTGCAGAAGCTTCTTAGTTTAAGATAGTCCCATTTATCTATCTCTGTTTTCACTTGCTTGGCCAGTGGCGTGGCATCTTTGAAGATATCATTAGCTTCAATATCATGGAGGGTTTTGCCACCTTTATCTTCAATGTACCTTATGGTTTCTGGTCTGATGTTGAGGTCTTTAATCCATTTTGATCTTACTTTTGTACATGGTATTAGGCAGAGTTCTGAGCCTATTTTTTTGCATGTAGCCGTCCAGTGATGCCAACACAATTTATTAAAGTGGCTTTCCTTACTCCACTTCACATTACTTGCACCTTTATCAAAGATTAGATGATCATATGATTGAGGGGAGATGTCAGTGTATTCAACCCTGTTCCATTGGTCTGCAGTTCTGCCTTTGTTCCAGTATCATGCTGTTTTAATTATTACTGCTTTGTAGTACAGTTTGAAGTTCGGGAGGTTGATTCCTCCCATTTTCTTTTTCCCAAGCATTGCTTTAGCTATTCGTGGGGGCTTATTGTTCCATATAAATTTCAGGAGTGTTTGCTCCATTTCTTTGAAGAATGTCATGGGTATCCTTATAGGGATTGCATTGAATTTATACAATGCTTTCGGTAGTATTGCCATTTTGACAATGTTAAGTCTCCCGACCCATGAGCAGGGGATATCTTTCCATTTCCTCATGTCCTCTTTTATTTCCTGAAGTAGCATTTTGTAGTTTTCTTTGTACAGGTCCTTTACTTCCTTAGTTAAGCTGATTCCTAGGTACTTGATTTTCTGGGGCACAATTGTGAACGGGATTGTTTTTTTCATGTTGCTTTCTTCTCTCTCACTGTTTGCGTATAGGAAAGCCATGGACTTTTGGGTATTGATTTTATAACCTGCAACTTTACTATACCAGTCTATTGTTTCTATGAGTTTTTTGGTGGAGGGTATTGGGTTCTCTAAGTAGAGTATCATATCATCTGCGAATAGTGAGAGCTTGATTTCTTCCTTTCCTACCTGAATGCCCTTAATATCTTTTTCTTGCCTAATCGCTATTGCAAGTACTTCCAGTACTATATTGAACAGCAGTGGAGAGAGTGGGCATCCCTGTCTCGTCCCTGATCTTAGAGGGAAGGCTCTCAGTTTTTCCCCATTGAAGATGATGCTTGCTGTAGGCTTGTGGTAGATGGCTTTAATTATGTTAAAGAAGGTCCCCTCTATACCCATCTTGGCTAGGGTTTTCATCATAAAGGGGTGCTGGATCTTGTCAAATGCTTTCTTTGCATCTATTGATATAATCATATGCTTTTTATCTTTTCTTTTGTTGATATGATGGATTATGTTGATTGATTTTCGAATGTTAAACCATCCTTGCATCCCTGGGATGAATCCTACTTGGTCATGGTGTATGATCTTTTTGATGAGTAGTTGGATTCTATTTGCTAGTAGTTTGTTGAGGATCTTTGCATCTGTGTTCATCAGGGATATCGGTCTGTAATTCTCTTTCTTTGTGGTATCTCTGTCTGCTTTTGGTATCAGTGTGATATTTGCTTCGTAGAAACTGTTCGGAAGTGTTTTTGATATTTCAATTTCTTGGAAAAGCTTAAAGAGGATTGGGAGTAAGTCCTCTTTAAAGATTTGGAAGTATTCACTAGTGAATCCATCTGGGCCAGGACTTTTGTGCTTGGGGAGACTTTTTATTACCATTTCAATTTCCTTGATGGTGATAGGTCTGTTCAGGTATTCCAGGTCTTCTTGGTTCAGCCTTGGGAGTCTGTAGGAGCCTAGGAATTTATCCATTTCCTCCAGGTTTTGATGTTCCGTGGCATAAAACTTCTCAAAGTACTCCCTGAAGATCCTCTGAATTTCTGTAGTTTCTGTTGTAATGACCCCCTTTTCATTTCTGATTCGGTTTATTAGGGTTTTCTCTCTCCCTTTCTTTGTGAGTTTTGCTAAAGGCTTATCGATCTTGTTAATTTTCTCAAAGAACCAGCTCTTGGTTTCATTGATCTTTTGGATTGTTTTTTGGGTTTCCATCTCGTTAATCTCTGCTCTGAGTTTTATTATTTCCTTTCTCCTGTTCGGGTTGTGCTCCTTTTTTTGGTCCTTCTCCAAGCTCTTAAGCTGTGAGGTTAGGTTACTTATGTGTGCTCTCTCCTCCTTCCTGAGGAATGCTTGTAGAGCTATAAACTTTCCTCTTAACACAGCTTTTGCTGTGTCCCATAAGTTTTGGTAACTCGTGTTCTCATTTTCATTCGTTTCTATGAATCTTTTGATTTCGTCTTTGATATCCTGTCTAATCCACTCGTGCACTGTTTAATTTCCAGGTGTTTGATTTAGTTTTCTTTTCTTGTGTGTTATTTAGTTCTAATTTCAGCGCATTATGGTCTGAGAAGATTGTTGATACAATCTCTATCTTCTTAATTTTATGGAGGCATGTTTTGTGGCTCAGCATGTGATCTATCTTGGAGAATGTTCCATGTACGCTTGAGAAGAATGTGTATTCAGCTTTTTGTGGATGAAGTGTCCTGTATATATCTACTAAGTCCCTTTCTTCCATTGTTTCCCTCAGATGAAGTATGTTCTTGCTAAACGTGACTCTGGTTGATCTATCCAGAGGTGACAAAGCGGTGTTGAAGTCTCCCACTAGTATTGTGTTGCTGTTGATGTCTTTTTCCAAATCTATGAGTAGTTGTTTTAAGTACTTTGCTGGTCTCTCATTAGGTGCATATACATTTATTATTGTAAGTTCTTCCTGTTGTACAGATCCTTTGATCAATAAGAAATGGCCTTCACTGTCTCTTATGACCTTCCTCACTCTGAAAATGATGTGGTCTGATATAAGGATGGCTACCCCAGCTTTTTTATGGGAGCTGTTTGCTTGTAGGATTGTTTTCCAGCCTTTGACTCTGAGTCTGTGTTTGCTTTGACTATTGAGATGTGTTTCTTGCAGGCAGCAGAATGTTGGGTTCAATTTTCTAATCCATCCTGCCACTTTATGTCTTTTAAATGGTGCGTTTAGCCCATTGACATTGAGAGAGATTATTGTTATGGGATTTTGTCCCATTGTTCTGTTAAAATTTGGTGTATTTGCGGGGCCTTTCTTGCCTTAAAGTAGCCCATTTAGTTGTTCTTGTAACCATGGTTTTGAGTCTATGAAGTTCCTGTGCTGTTGTTTGTCTGTGAAACTGTGTGTTGTTCCTTCTATTATGAATGAGAGTCTCGCTGGGTAAAGTATTTTTGGGGAGGCATTTATTTCATTGAGTTTTTTCCCTATGTCCCACCACTGTTTTCGGGCCATGAGGGTTTCATCAGAAAAATCAGCTGTGAATTTTAAGGATGCTCCTTTGTAAGAGATTTCTTTCTTCGATCTTGCTGCTTTCAGAATTTTGTCTCTGTCTAAGGTTTTGGTCATTTTGATCAGAATGTGTCTTGGGGTATGTTTATTCGGATTTCTTCTAGCTGGTACACTTCAGTCCTCCTGAATGTGGTCACAAGTTTTCTTCAGCTCTGGAAATGTTGTAGCGATGATGTCTTTGACAGTTTCTTCTTCATCAAGGTTTTCTTCCTGTACCTCTGGGACTCCAATAATTCTTATGTTACCCCTCTTGGCTTCATCACGATCTTCTCTTGCCATCTGTTCCCGAATTGTGAGTCTCTTTTCCATTTTCTGCTCTTTTCTGGAGAGTCTCTGAACTTCATCTTCGAGCTCACTGATTCTGTTCTCAGCAGCTGTTACTCTGCTGCTGAGGCCTTCCACTGAGCTTTTCAATTCGCCTACGAGATTTTTCAGGTCTGACATTTCTGATTGCATTTTCCTCATTTCTGCCTTCAAATCCTCTTGTCTTCTATTGGCATTGCTTTCCCTTGTTTCTTTTAGTTCCCTAAGCATTCTAAGTAGCTCCCTTCTGAATTCCTTGTCAGAGAGGTTGTCTAACACTACAGTACTGTTGGTGTCATCTGCGATAGACTCTTCAATATGAAAGTTTGGTGGGCTTTTTCATTGCTTTACCATTTTGAGAGGTGTGGTTTAGTCCTTCACATTCACTGTTACTATTTTGCTTGATATGCAGTGTGAGTTAAGATAGGCTTATGAGTTATTGGCTACTGTGTTTCTAGTGGCTGAGCTAAACTAGAGAAGTTTCCATCTAAGAAGGTAGCTTATGGTTCCTATGGCATATGTAGTGGGAAAATATGCGGCCGTGGCTCCGGAAAGAGTCCCTGGCACTGGGTGAGTAGTTAGGAATGTCTCCTGCTTGGAATGAGTAGCCGTTCAGCTTTGTTGCCCAGAGCTGGGCCTCAGTGCCCGTCCCGCGCAGATCAGGGGAGAAAACCGGCTTTCTAGGAGCTGGATCTAGCTGCGCATACCCAGAGAGGGTCCCAGGCCCTTGGGGGCGGTCTGTACCTGTTTGGAATTGGAGCCGTTCAGCTTTGTTGCCCAGAGCTGGGCCTCCGTGCCCGTCCCATGCAGATCAGGGGAGAAAACCCAACAGGAACTTTTATTGCTTAAAGAAAAACAGTTTGTGTAATTGTTGCTGCTTAAATCATTAGAATGGAGACTTCAATTAACATACTCCTAAAGGAAAATTCATTTGTGAGAACAAAAGAAATAAAAACAAAACAAACAAACAAAAGCTGCCTCTTTAGGAAACCATTTTGCAAAGCGTTATATGGAAGTAAAGAAGTTTGCATATTCAGTTCATTCAAAATACACATCAACAATCACATTATAGGTATTATTACTAAACTACACTGTACTCTGATTCTAATTCCTGTATGTTTTTTCCTTTGTTATAGTTAGTTTCTTTAAATTAATTTTAAGAATTCAGTTGGAATAAGTCAGATTCAAAGCATAAAAAAATTCAATATCTAATTTGAATAAATCAAATATTCAAATACTTTCTATCCCAACTGTCTTGTATACATATGGTATATGAAATAGCATATGAAGAACTGACATGTGTGCAGCTCTATATATGTTCTAACTTTACCACAGAGATTTGTATTAGACAGTACTTAGAGCATTTCAAGAACTTTTAAATTTAATTATGCTCAATTTTTTGAGGGGAGCAAATATATTTTATTTTAAAAAATTGTAGAAATTTGAGGAGAGCAAACCAGAATTATATGTGTTCAAGAAAGAGTAACAGTATTACTCCAAAGTGGAAGAAACAATTTGAGCAACTTTTTTTAAAGTTTCATTATTTTTTCTAATTGAATCCTTATGAATTTTAATGGAACAATGTTATTAATGATTAAGCTTCAGGCATAATGTCCCCAATTTCTCTCCTGTCCCTCTGTCCATAGGGCAAGCATTTTTTTTGGCCCCCCTCCCCTTTGCCGGTACGTAGCTTACAATATTATCACTGAGAAGAAATCATGCATATCACTGCACCTCATTTCAGCATCTAGTTCTTTTTCAGAATGAACACTTCCCTCTACCATTAGCTAGTGCTTGCATCCCTGATTTATTCTTTCCTCCCCTCATGCCGTGCTTCGTACTAAGAAGCAGTTCTGCTCTTTGTTTCTCCTGTCAATTGCATTTTGGCATTAGTTATTCCCCTACTATATTTCTTTATATCCCAAATATGAGTGAGATCTTTCTGTCTCTGCTTCTCTCCCTCTCACTTATTTCATTCAGCATGATAATCTCCAGATCCATCCAGGTAGCAGAAAATTGTATGACTACAGTCATTTTTAAGATAAAGAAACATTCTTTGTGCAAGCCGTAGGGCGTTTGCCTTGCACGCAGCCAACATGTCCGACCCGAGTTCGATTCCTCTGCCCCTCTCGGAGAGCCTGGCAAGCTGCCGAGAGTATCTCGCCCGCACAGCAGAGCCTGGCAAGCTCCCCGTGACCTATTCGATATGCCAGACATAGTAACAACAAAGTCTCCAATGGAGACGTTACTGGGCCCACTTGAGCAAATCGATGATCAACGGGAGGGCCTTTACCTTTACCTTTTACCTTTGTGCAAGCAAGTTTAAGGAATAGCTAAATGTTTTCCTGTGACAATTATGGCATTTTATGGCAATTTGAGCTCCAATACTTGGAAGGACTCTGCATGCCTAACTAAGAGTTCCTAACCAAATATACAGTGGGCCAGGGAGCCATAGAACAGATAGAAATGTGAAGACACACACAACCGCAGAATGCAAATGCAAATAGAAGGAATATTTATTGATTTTGTTTAGTTTTATTCAATTTATAACTAACTATATGTGAAACTTAATAAATCATTAAATATAAATCAACCAGTGACTTAGCTCTGATCATTGCAACCATTGATTTTAGTCCTTCAGAAGAGATAGGCTCACTAGTCACTAATGATACATAACAGATTATTCAGACTGTAGCACTGTAGCACCTGTCCTCCCATTGTTCATCAATTTTCTCGAACAGGCACCAGTAACGTCTCACAGAAAACCGTGAAACTTGTTGTTACTGTTTCTGGCATATTGAATACACCACTGGTAGCTTGCCAGGTTCTGTCTTGTGGGCTAGATACTCTCAGTAGCTTGCCAGGGTCTCTGAGAGGGGCAGAGGAATCAGACCTGGGTTGGCCATGTGCAAGGCAAATGCCCTACCTGCTGTGCTATCGCTCCAGCCTGAATAATGACCAATAAAATTAAATAATGGCATAAAACAACTTATTGTGTTCATGATTAGAAATTTTTCACTGGACTTGGAAAGAATTTTTGCTTTTAGTTTCATATTTTGTCTGGCCTTACTAAGAAGACTCAAAAGTTCAGGCCTAAAATTGTCCTGAAGTTTATAAGAAAGGTAAAATATACCACCTCACTCATTCATTCATTCATTTATTCATAGGAGAGATGCTGGTCGCTGTTTATCTGGTCTTTCCTTGTCATAACTTGGAATTCCTGACACTACTGGTTTAATTCTGAATGAGCAACATTTTGTCTCTTTTATTATTTTCATTACCTAGCTTCAAAACTCAAGTAGCATTCGTTCAGCACATTCTATTTGTCAGACAAATCATGAACCTCCACCCAGGGAGATAGTGAGAAAATAAAATGCTCAATTCTCAGTAGGAAGAGTGGCAAATAACTTGGTAAGAACAAGTAATGTGCGAGAGGAAATTGCAGGCATTTAAAATATATAAATAATCTGCCACAACAAGCATGAGGCTCAATATAAATTCTTGAACAGGAAATTTCTCTTCTTTTAGTGATTCTTTCCAAATTCAGTCTCAGATCTTTTCCTTTGGGGTCACTACTCTCTTTCAAATAGCAAATTTGTCAATTCACATATATCTAATTATGACATTACTCCATTCATTTTGAAGTAATTCTGCTCTAGCCCACTAAAATAAGTGCAATTCTTTAGTTTTAGACTTCATTTTGATAAAGTATTTATGAATATGTGAGTCAGAAGTGCTATTCAGAAAAGTGCTGAGACAGTGATTGAATTATAAATAGTACAAAGGCTTTCAGTTTTATGACTTTTGGTATTTTATTTAGAATAAAACACTTTAGAGTGCTATTTTTCTGGATATTTATGAGAGAGAACATGGAAATCAGGTATCCTTGGGATTGTGATACAAGTTTAAATTTAAGATTATTTACTCTTGAAAATTATGAAACTGTGATTTTATAATTAATTAATTTACAAATATTTTGAACTTGATCTATTCTGGGAATATTTTTCTTTTTTCTTTTTTTTCTTATAGACATGCTTAGCTTGTTCATGTGCATACACGACCTTCTTTTGAACCTAAGTATCACTAAGATGACTTGAAATATTAACATGTATCTATTACACAAAAGGAAAGTGAATACGTAATGACATGATTTGTAGAATCATTCACAATGTCTTTCACAATAATAATTTTATGGAATATTCTAAATGGTAGAAATGCTATCTAAATTCAGTCACTTGTAGCAATAAGCTGATCGTCTGTTTCAGAGACACTGTCAGTTTGTCCCTGAGGCAACCAATAAGAGTAATCAGAAGATTTCAGGAACTGACATAGCTCACAATATTCATAAAAATGTGAGAGCGAATTAGATTATAAAGAGAAATTTATAAATCCTTACATAGAGAGTAATATAAATGAAACTACATTCAAACATTATATATAATGATCATATTTAATACACATTATATATAGTACACATTATCATATTGTATGGACTAAATTAATATTTGGTTGTTAATAGAAGTGCTTTGCTATAATCACGGTGCTATTTGAAAACCAAACAGAAATATAAAAAGAATAAATTTGTAAATGTGTGACTGCCCCTAATTTTTATATTTATGCCAGACGAAAAGAAGAAGCATGTTTATGAAATAATTTTTATAGAATTTTATGTCCTGGTTTGCTTTAAATAACCAGAATAATCTATAATTAATTTCTACAACTCAAATTTCAAAATGTTTGAGCCAATATACTGGTAGAATGCATTCCTGTCTATGTTCTTAGCATAAAACAAACACTCAAATAAATCAAAAGTAATTTTATTTTAGAAAAAGATTTAACAGGTTTTTTTTTAAAATCTAAATTCAAATCTTCAATAACCAACACCTTTTGTTGAGTGGAAGCAGAATGAAAAATAATCAAAATTTTCCTTTTGGTAGTTATTGAACCTCACTTAAACAAAGATACAAAAGAATTCCTGAACATTACTTGTCACAAAATAAAAAATAATAAAATAAATGAAAAAGCATGAAAGGACCACCATTCCGATAATGTTAGCTTTCCCTTGTGATGGCATAGTACTGAAATAACCCAAAGACAGTAACAGTAGGAGAAGAAATCCTGGTGTTAAGGCTTCTTTCAGAGAGAAAAAAAAAATGGTATTCTAGACTATAAAAATTGTCAAGCACTTTATCACTAATCTTTGCAGCATTCTTTGGAGATTTTTCTATGTAGTTTAAAACACTGACATGTTAGGGAGAGCTTCAAAGCAAAAAGCACAAATTTTAAATCGTTCACACTGGTTTTGAATGTGTTGTCTTTAGTGAAAATCAGAGGTGTGACATTTCCAAATCAAAATTTTCTATAAATTAAAGTATGCATTTTTTATATACATATATAGAGAAAAAGACTATACTGTTTGGATGTTGTGAATGAACCTGTTCTATAAATTTGTTTTATAGAATTATGCTTTTAAGTTAGGCTGGAGCAGTAACACAGCAGGTAGAGTATTTGCCTTGCATGCAGCCAACCAGAGTTTGATTCCTCCATCCCTCTCAGAGAGCTCGGCAAGCTACTGAGAGTATCCCACCCACACAGCAAAGTCTGGCAAGCTCCCCTAACGTATTTGATGTGCCAAAAACAGTAACAACAAGTCTTGCAATGGAGATGTCACTGGTACCCACTCGAGCAAATCGATGAACAACGGGAGGACAGTGCTACAGTGCTAAGCTTTTAAGTTAATACAGTACATGTTCAAGTTACATTACTTATTCATTTTCAAAGGATAGAATGTGAGAGAGTGTTCAAAAGATCAAAAGGTCAAATGTACGCAGTTTGATCACAGTTATTTAAAACTGCAGGATACGATATTTGCATTTCTGTAGAGAAAGGTGCTATGTTGTCATCATGCTCATAAGTATTATTGGCTTCTTAAATAATAACTCTGACCAAATGCTATTTTCATAAAATAAAAAGTCAAAGATTTTTCTAAGTGTGAAGTATTATAACAATTTGAATAAAGTATCTTCCTTTCCCTACCACAAATGGGACTGTTATTATCTGATAAAGAGAATAGAGCTTGTTTATAAAGTCATTCGTTATGTGCCAGGTTTTTCTGGGTGGCTTTTTTTTTCTTTTTTCAATGAGCGAAGGCTAACACAATCTAAAACAAATATTCCTGCTTTAATGAATGAGGGGAAATTCATGCAGATGCCATGCATAAATATATCCACAAAAGTAAATATATTATTTTGAAGCCAGTTGCTTTGAGACAAGCTATGCTCACAAGGAAAAAGGAGCTTAATAACGTGATAATTTCTCTTTTCACTTGTTTCCCTATCTATACTGTCCTTGTTATCATCTTTCCTGGTCTTTTATAGTTGTCATCTCATCTTTCTTCCTTATGATTTTCCAATACATCTTTGTGTGCTTTTATTATGTCTCAGTTTCTCCTGCATTATAATTTAATGAGGCACAAACATAAAAAGAAATAGAAAGAAAACCATTCAAGGTTGGAGCATGATTTTTCACGTCTTGAATTGGCAGGTATTGGGTAATTAACAAAGAAACTTGTGAAAAACACAAATTTTCAGAGGTTTATCTACTGAATGAAATTATATTTTTTGAAGCATTTCTAGGATAGAAAAAGATGGCAAGCTCAGAGTGCACACTAAAGTGAAAGAGCAATATTTTAGAATTATATGGCAGTAGACAATGTGAAAACGGCCAAGCACCAGTAAGCTCTGTGCCTATTTGTTCTACTGTTGTAGAGGATGATTTAGTCTTTGCCTTAACCTGAGTTTCTGTATTGCACTTGTTCGTGATTTTAAAAGACACCACATTTACTTTCTTAGTGTGTGTACAGAACAAACAAACATTTAGGTGTTTACTCTCCACTGCTCAAATCCACGGCTCTACAACTGTCAATACCCCAAATCCATTAGGCAAATGCCTAGAAAAGTACAGAGAGTAAGAAGAAGGAGCATCAACAAACAAGCCCAAAGCTCCATGAAAAGACATTCATATTGACCTTCCAGGTTACCACATAACATTTTGGCTGGTATTCAAAGAAATGAACAATTTAATGTTCTCTGAGGATGAGCAAGAATTTCTTTTGATTAATCACTTGGAGACTGATTGGGAGCTATTAGCAGGTTCTGGAAACTGTAGTTTCTTCCAACACTCTTTCACAGACAACAGACATTTGTTAAGATTAGGTGGAAATAATACCAACATGTCTCTCCAGATTCTTCAAGGTGTCTATCCAAGCTTAGGTTTCTCAATACATTCTGTTACCAAGTTACTAAACATCCTTATGTCTCTGACTAACAAGTTTATACTGCTTCAGTTTTCTTCATTTTTCAAGACATACATGACTTATGAAGCATTTTTCACAGGATGCAATTTATATAATGTGAAGATGCAGGTAAAACTGAATAAGCATCTTTTAAACTAAAAATGTGTATTGTTCTTGATGTGCATTGCCACATTTTTAATCTTACATGAATTATTCAAAGGAGATATATCCTATGTTCATGGATAAAGAATCAAATGAATAATAAAATTAAGTATCGACTACAATATAAGAGATCGTCAGTGGCAGATATGAAACTCAAAATTCCTGGATAGTATGCTTTAATATTTTTCTGAAATAATTCTTGCAGCACACTGCAGCAAAGAAACCTGGCCGACGAGCTCCACAACTCCTGGAGAATTCTCCGGGCCGCATACCAAGCCAATATCACCGGGAGGTCCCAGATGGATTAGGTGCTGTCTCCCTGCCTTCTCCAGATGGAATCCCGGGGACCACGAGCTTCTACAAGCATGGCTCCAATATGCAGGCACCAGGATTATTCTTCCGAACTGTGAGGCCACGAAACCACGCAGCCTTCCCTAATATGCAAAGTGAGCAATGGAAAGTAAATGGTCTAGCATCTGTCCCTGGAAGGCAGGCTTGAATGGTGGTGGGAAAATCTGAGCAAAATATAATGCCCAACCGAAATGCATCTGGACTGTGCATTAAACAACGGTCCTGTGCTGCCCTGTTTGTCCCACAGCCTGTCCCCCCTTGCAGTGGCGACATGGTCGCCTCCATCTTTTAGAGCTTAATGAGCAGCCAGGTATGAGACTGCATTGACGAGGCACATGGGGACTTGTGGGATGGGGAGGTGAAACCAGCCCTGTTCCCCACTCTGACAAGACCGCGGGTTGCCACCCACAAATGCCTCCTCCGGCTCCTGAACAACCATGTTCCCAGAGGCACACAAACCAATCTCAGAACCCAGGGGCTTTTGGCAGTAATCCCTCTAGACTTATTACTAAAATACTAGAAATCCAAAATCTCGTGGCCACTATTGCAGCAACACAATATCATGTGCTCTTCATAATCAGCAATAGAAAACAAATTATCTTATGATGTCTTTTTGGCAGGTCTGACTGTTGGGGAAAATTCCAAATAGTAATGTTGGATCTTTTGTCGTAATATTGAATGTGACCAACATAGAGAGACTAAAGTGGAAATCGGCCACACAGGCTGGGGTGGGAGGTGGGAGGGGGGTATAATGGGGTTCTTGGTGGTAGAAAATATGCACTGGTGAAGGGACGGGTGTTTGATCATTGTATGACCGACCGAGACTTAAACTGAAAGGCTTTGTGACTGTTCTCACAGTGATTCAATAAATAAAACTTTAAAAAAATGTATTTTTCTGAAATAGTATTCTAAAAAAGTCATGTGTGCTTTTGAAATGTGGTAGGAACCATCTGTTATAATTAGATTATTACCCTTTCTGGCAGTTTGAAAAAAAAGAGAGCAAAAGTGGCATCAAACTCTAGAAAATGTAGATCCTTTACTGTTTTGCATTTTATTCCTCATTTTTACATGTCTCTAACCTAGTCATATCATTTGGTTGAGTTTCTGCTACTGAGCCAGGTCAATAATCAGCATTCCCCCCTTGCTTACCTTGATTGTGTTCTACCAACACTTTCTGCACAATGTGTCTATTGCAAGTTCCTTTAATTATCTGCACAACACTTTAAAGCCCTAACTCCCAGTACTTCAAGATGTAATTATATTTGGACATAATATTTTTAAGAGTTTAGTTGAGAGTCAGCTAACCTGACTGCTGTTCTCAAAAGAAGAAATTATGAACATATAGAAACACCAAGGATATATACCAAAAAGCACTACTGATGAACATGTGAGTACATACAGGACAAGAAAATAATCTATCTGGATTCCAAAAATACATCAGAAACCAAGCCTACTAAATTTTTGTTCATGGACTTCTGACCTTCGCAATTGTGAGAATACTTTTGTGATGGGTAAACATGATCCATCTGCTACAAGTGGTTGTGGTAGTTTGGGATATGGGGGGTGGTGAGAGGTAGATGGCAGCTCTGAAAGAGAAGGGACCACCTTGACAATGATCATTGGAAATGACCACTCTGGATAAGAACTGAGTGCTGAAAGTAGGTAAAGGGACAAGCATGATAACCTTTCAGTACCAGTATTGCAAACCAGCAAACCATGATGCCCTGAAAGAGATAGAGAGAGAGACAGAGACAGAGTCAGAGAGACAGAGAGACAGAGAGAATGAGACACACACAGATAGAGAGAGATAAGGTCGTGGTTCATAGAGAGGCAGAATGGCTGGGAATGGTGAAAGGGAAACTGGAGACACTCATGATGCAGAACATACACTGGTAAAGGGATGAGTGTTGGAACATTGTATAAATAAAACTATCACAAACAACTTTGTTACTGTGTACCTTATGGGGATTGGTTAAAAAAATTTAAAATTATATCTACAGACTCATCCCATCTAAGGTTATTTTTATTTATGACCTCCCCAGTAGATTAAATAATAACCTCTTCAATTATAAGTTATACACAAGTAGAAAAGCAGAAAAGATTACTGGGCAGCTTTTCCATAAATTTTTTGTTGGACAGCCCTCTTCAAAAGCTTTGAGATTATTGGAGACACTTCTATGTGACTAAAAGATAATGGTGAGTGTGAGAGCAATACACTACCTGTATCACTTTGTAACAAAAACCAAAGCATGTTACATTTCATGAATATTAATACTACAAGAGTGCAATCATAGCTAAATAAAGAACATGTTTTAAAGAATCACCTTATTGCTTTGGACTGTTTTGTGAATCACTTCTGAGAGGGCTGATCAACATAATAACCCACTTTCTTCTCACCTTGACACCTCACTCACATATACTTAGAAGCAAATTGTTCTCAAGAGTTGCTAAGCCTAATGTGCTGTGAGCCTTTCTGTTAAACTAAACAAGTCTGTAAACAAGCTACTAGAGGACACAGAAAAAGCATAGCGTCTCTGATTACATTTTTTCATTCTTTTACATTCATAAATTTGTTATTTTGTTTGGACAAACTCCACCTTTAGTCCAAATATTATTGGTTTCCTAATAGATATTCTTCAGTATATAGGGCATTATATTTTTTCTATATTTAGGTACATCTGGTATGTGGTCTAATTTTTATAAAAATATGTAGGAATCTTATTTTTTTTCCATCCTATAAATATACTTCAGTTAAATCTTCTTAAGTTATAATGGGTTTATTTGACATACACAATTATTTTGACTATATATATATTGTTTTGTATGACCTAAATATATATCATGGAGAAAACACATTTTTCTAATTGTCTATAATCACAATACTCATCAAATACTTCAGTTGATGTTTGGATATTTTCTTCTATTTATTGATTGATTTACCTGCTATGTATACCTCTATCTATATCTATTATAGCTACTTATACTACTGTGATCTATATCTGTTAGGCATTGTGCTCAGAAACATGCACTAGGAATCGCTACTGAAGCAAAGCAGAGACACAGGTTCTTTTCTCCTCCCCCCCTCCCCTTCCTCAATTTTGTTAATATGTTTTGACATAACAAATGCAGTACAAGGTAATCTAGGGGAGCCTCCAGAGCTGCAGTCCTCTCTTTTTCTTTTCCTCCATCCTTTATCTGCAAGTTTATCACTGTGGCAGTGTTATTCAGGCAAAAATGAATGCCCCTAAATACCTGGGAGGAAAAAGCATCAAGCAAGAAGGGGCATGCTTTGGACATAATAGTAAAAGCTCTCCAAAAATCCTCAGTGGAAGATCTCTTGTTTATCACTGTTTATGATAGTGTTTTACTGTTCATTCTCATCCCCCAAAAAATCAGAATAAGGAAAATGAGGCAAGTAACTAATGATGTCTAACTGAAGATAATACATACCATAAATATTTATTTTACTGACTTTATTATGAAAGTGTTATTGCATATATAGCTTTCTATGACTGAAAAAAATTTTATAAACAATATTACAGTTACATATATGTTCTATAACTTATTTATTCAGTTGTTGTTGAATAAAAACTAAGGGTTATTTAACTTTTGCTAATAAATTTCAATATGTGAATTATGTGGTTTTAATGAAATTCATTTTAGTAGGTACAAAATAAGTACATTTCAAATTCTAACTTCATTTGCAAATTGTTACTTTATTTCTATTCACAGAGTTAATACTTTTAAGAGTTAACTTGAGGTATGCTAACTTAAACTATTGAAATTTAAGTTCAGCACAATTAATTATACAATTTGTGCCTTATAATTTTGCACCATGATTTAAAATCTTGCATTAGCCAAAAATCTCAGTAGAATCACTAATATCAAATAATGGAAATATGAAAGTAAGTGCTGATCTCTACTTTATGGAAGAAAATTGTATAATTTAAAAATGAAGATTTTATTCCCTTTAATAAATGTTTAAAATTTGACCCTTTTATACTTATTATCATTTATTTAAAAATTTAAACATAAAATCATTAAATTAAGAGCCAAATAAGTCCATCCCCTATGTAAATTTTGAGGCTAGGAATACTTTCAAATGCCTGTGTTAAAAATAATGCTGAAACCAAGAAAAATCACTAAGCTATCGCTTCATATATGATCTGCTACTAAAAGTCTATACAAAGTAAAGAGACAACATGTAAAAAATAGCAGACTGATCTTCAATACTTTTATAAAATTTGTCACTTCACAATATCCAGTGATCCAAACTCTTTTACTATAATATTTGATCAATTAATCAGTTTCCATCTTTGGAAGACATGCCTTAATATTGCCAAACACAGGTTTGAAACTATATATTTTCCTTTTACATTTTATTAGGAAACATATTGTTCTATTAGTACATAGCTGAAACTCCCACGATTTTACACATCAGATAAGAGTAGTTTGTTAATAAATTAATGTAACACATCTAATATTGTCCTGAGACAGTTTGGAAGAAGAACATGCATTATAAAAATTGATAGCTTTTTCCAGGTAAAAATTGTAAATTCAGATTTACTACTTCACTTAGCAGTCATCTTGTACTGATTACCAATGAAAATCTTAAGGTGAAATTAATTCTGATCAAAGATGGTACTAAGAACACTGAGAGACCCAATCTTTCATTTGTTTCTAAAATAAAAAAAATTTCTGCTATTCTATTCTGAATATTGTCTTAATCAGCAACAATAATAATCATCCCATTTGATTTTAAACTAAAAATAAATATCAAAATTGGTGAAACTCCTACCACAAACCATTTTTTTGGTTATTAGAACAATGGAAATAATTTAGAGATATCATTTGTGTATTATGACCTTGAGCAAAACATTCGAGAAGTAATTTTGAGCATTTATTGCTTTTCGAGTAGAGTTTTTCTTAACTAGGAACTACTAGGTGTTTCATGAAGAGAGAACATTGCATGGTTCTATGCATAACTATCCCTCAATTGCTCTCTCCTGCTTTACAGCTACCAGTGTCAGAAATGCCTGCCTTACACAAGGTAAAATTCTTCTTGGTAACTGCTGACAAACTGATTTATTTTTCTACCTAACCTCAGGAAGTTGTGGTTGCAATATCTGTATATCTCTTCACATTAGTGCATAGGAGATGGTTCTGGCAAGGCAATACTTAACTCTGAGTAGAAATGGTAATGGGATAAATAAAAAGAAAAGACAATGTTCATAAGAGCACTCCTGAGTGCACTATCAAGAGGTCAGATGAAGGGAGATCTAGCCAAGTAACCAAGGGTATGAGATTTTTATCATGTTCTCCTTCCAATCCTCCCCCACGTCCTTTTACTTCAAAATTGATTTGAAAAAAAAAGGTTATTTCATTTGACTCAATTATAAAACTTTAATATAACTCAAATTCCACTAATAATCCAGTCTTTGACCTATTAATCTTCTCCTAAAACTAAAAATCTAAATTTCTCCTGTTGCTGATTTTCCCTCTGTCTTCCAGGCTTATGGACTTCTGCCATACCTTTTAAAACTGTAGCATATAATTAGATAATGATCCTTGAAAACCCTGAATTGGATTTATAAACACATGTCTCTTTTTTAAACAGATGCTCACCTGTTTGATTCATAGTTACAAACGCCTATTTCTGGTAAAATTACACAGCAGTGATGATTTTCTTCAAGATGCAAACTGCCTGCTACTAAGGTAACTGCAGTACCCTGGGTGGACCTTGATGGAATCGATTCACATTGCCTTTCTCAGAGTGCTGAGTCCATGTTTCTTGGAAACCTTGAGAAATGCATTCTTATTGAAGGGTTTAGGTTAAGTAGTCTGCATATCTAGGTAACTGATTAAAAATCTATATTGCAAAGTTCAATGACCTGACTCCACAGAAAAATACAACAAAAACAAAAATAATAAAGTTGAATCATTTCTTCATGGAAAAGGAGAATCAGGCTAGAATAAAAAGCTACACAATATACTCAGGTTGGGAGGAAACATTCACACAAAGTATTCAGATAATGGACTAATAATCAAAAGCTATAAACCACTCACAAATCTCAGTACAAAATAAACAAAATAAAACCATCAAAAAAATGAGAAGAGATAAATAGACACATCCATGAAGAAGGCATATGGATGATCAATAAGTATATGAAAAGGTGCTCACATTCACTTAGAACCAAGAAAATATAAATCACAATGACAATAAGTTGTCGTATCACACCAGCAATAATGTTATATACAAAAACACTGAAAACACAAGTGATGTGTGGGTGTGGTAAAAAAGGGGACCATATTCACTGTTGGTGGAAATGTCACCTGGTCCAGCCTCCCTGGAGAAAAATAAATGTTTATTTTTCAATAAATAAATAAAAAATATTGGAAGGCCCGGTTTGACTTAGCTCTCCCATGTCTAGATACTTACCACCAAATCACAAAACTTTCACTGAAAAATATATATGGCCACCTGTGCTCAGTGCAGCTATTAGTATATTCATAATATGAGAACAATCAAATATCTAACAACAAATGAATGGATGAGGAAAATGTACATGCATGCAATAGAATGCTACACAGCCACAAGAAAAATAAAGTCACACAGTTTTAGAGGACTGGATGGAATTGGAGGGTATCATGAAAATATGCCAAAGGCAGAAACAAAAATAAACACAAGATTATCCTACTCATCTTTAAGATCTAGAAAAAATAACCAGAGATAAGGACAATAAAACTTGGACACCTGACTAGAGCCTGAGCATGCCAGGACTGGGCAGAAAAGGGTAACGGAATGAATAGGTTATCCAGAAGTTTCAAGAGTAATACAATACCATGGGTAGGGCCTCAAGCATATGGGTGGTGGTAAAGAGAGTCTAATTCTGCACCAAAAGCATGATTGTCAGTCAAAAAATAACGGGGGAATGGGTGAGAGGAAGGGAAGGTCAGATCAGAGGTTATACAGGCAAGGGAGGGCAGGAACATGGGCACTTTGGTGGTGTTGTGCAATGACTTGTACGGCAACACCATAAACTTCAACATTATTATAGTATTTTCAACCTGCAGTGACATGACTAAGTAATCAGCAGATAGTACGTTTGCTTTAACCTGATTCTTTGCAAGTCAGTTTAAATCCCTGTCACCTATACGTTCCTCTGAGCCTAACTAGAGTGATCCCTGAGCATAGAGTCAGGAATAAATGCTGAGCACTACAAGTGAAGCCCCAAAACAGACAAAGGAAAGAATAAATGAAATTAAATGAAGTATAACTCAAAGACAAAGCTAACTAAACATTAAAAAAGCTATAGACAGGCAGGTTTGTTGGAGAGTGTGTCCTTGTCGGGTGCCCCACACCCACCCCTTCCCCACATTGTGCCCCCTCCACCGGGCAGCCAGAGACTTTGGAGAATACCTGACAGAGTTCCGCTGAAGCACCTGCCCACCTCGTTCCAAAACCGACCTTCTCTGCAGATTCCGTGATTAGCTTGGTGTCTCTGGGACTGGCTAGGGTTGTGGCCTCCACTGTAGGGGTGTGGCCTCCTAGAAGTGGGCATGGCCTTCTGTGAGGCCAGTGGCTGCAGTTATATTTCCCACTCCCAGCACTCTCAACTCGAATACCAGTCTTTATCACCTAATTCTGTGGAAAAAGTCCTGACTGCCTCAAACACAATATGACAATAATACACCATCCTACTCCAATTCCAACAAAAGACCAGTACGCAAGAAGCTGTATAAGCCCAATATAAAAGAACACCTCTCCCAACGCTTCACTAGATGCCTGTCATAAGCCACAGAATAATGCCTGAGAGGAACGACATATTCTAGAAGGGGAGAAGGGTGACCACCATTGACTGACCTTATGCAGAATCCTTTCCCACAATAACAGGGAATAGTCTAGTGAACTTGAAGATTTTCCCTCTATAAAACCACAACAGCATGAGGAAACAGCACAAATCTCCAATACAAGGAGAGGACAAAGAAAAGAGTCCCGAATCCTCAACAGGGTTTACCCACAAATATGCTCTCTCCAATAAAGAATTCTGAGATGAAATGCCAAGGATGTCCAAGGAACTACTCAAAAAATCAATGGAGCAGACATCCAGAAAATTAAAGGAAGAAATGAAAGAAAAAGTAGAACAGATAACAGAGAAAATAAAGGAAGAAATGAGAGCAGAAATAAGAAAGCTACAAAAAGAAGTGTCACAAATAAAGGATTTGGTAGAAGAAATTAAAAACTCAGTGGGTGCCCTCAGCAGTAGAATGACTACAGCCAAAGACAGGATAAGTAAGCTTGAAGATGGCAGCAGAGATTGTATAGATAAAAACAAACAATGGGAAAAGACCTCAAAATAACTCTAAGGCAAATCAGAGACTTAGGGGATGACACCAAGAGGAACAACATTAGACTCATTGGAGTACCAGAAGAACAGGGAGGCAACCCCAATGAAAAAGCCACAGTCAAAGAAATTAGTACTGAAAATTTCCCAGAGTTAAAGAATGCAGACATCGAGATCCAAGGAGCCAGAAGGGTGGTAGCTGAAGGAGACCCTAACTAAAACACTCCAAGGCATATCATAGTCAGAATGATGGATGCCGTGGATAGAGACACAATACTGCAAGCAGCAAGGTCAAAGAAGTAAATCACATACAAAGGAGCACTCCTTAGATTTACAGCATATCTATCAGAGGAAACCATTCAAGCCCAAAAACACTGGTGGGATATAGGGAAAAAACTCAATAAAATGAACGCCTCACCAAGAATATTTCATCCAGTTGAACTCTCACTGAAACTTGATGGAATGATAAGAAAAAAAATCCCACAAGAAGAAAACATCCAACATCATCAAAAAATGGGGTGATGAAATGAACAGAAACTTCCTCAAAAAAAAAAAGAAATCTGAATGGCAAAAAGGCACATGACAAAGTGCTCTACATCACTAATCATCATGGAGATGCAGATCAAAACAACAATGAGATATCATCTCACAACACAGAGACTGGCCCACATCCAAAAGAACAAAAGCAACCAGTGTTGGCAAAATATGGAAAAAACCCGAATGCCCGAGAACAGATGACTGGTTAAAGAAACTTTAGTACATCTACACAATGGAGTACTATACAGCTGTTAGAAAAGATGAAGTCATGAAATTTGCATACAAATGGTACTATATGGAAAGTATCATGCTAAGTGAAATGAGGCAGAAAGAGAGGGACATACATAGAAATATTGCATTTATCTGGGGAATATAAAGTAACAAAATAGGAATAGCTACGGACAGCCAAGATAAATACCAGGTTTGCTCCATGGCTTGGAGGCCAGTGGCACATGCTAGGGGAAAAGGCAGCTCAGATAGAGAAGGGAGCAGCAAGTGAAGGGTGTTGGGAGGATTCTCCCAGGATGGGAGATGCACGCTGAAAGTAGACTATAAACCGAACATGATTGCCACGCAATGCCTCTTTTGCAAACCTCAACACTCAAAAGGAGAGAGAGAGAACAAAGGTGAATGCCCTGCCACAGATGCCGGGGGGGGGGGGGGGGAGAGGGATACTGGGATCATTGGTGGTGGAGAATCAGCACTGGCAGATAGATGGTTATTTGATCATTGTATAACTGAAACCCAAGCACAAAAAGTTGTAAGTCTACAACTGTACTAACTCATGGTGTTTCACTAATAAAAATTTAAAAAAATAAAATAAAATAAAATCACTTGATCACTTGAAAAAAAAAGCTATAGACAATAAGTTACTCACCAATAAACTATTAATTGCTTTATTAAATAAAATGTGATTGAAAATGCAATACTTTGCTCTACAAGGGTAAGATAAGTAAAACTAAAAATATTAGTAAAACTAACCCACATGTTCTGCAAATGAGTTAAACTCTTGAAATAAACAAGACACAAAAAAATAGATGATTGAATGGTATGTTAAGATTATTCTTTAAATCACAGATGAAATATTGCTCCTGAAATGTTCAGTATAATAAAAAAAGTATCAAAAGTCATACAATAACCATTTTACTAGTGAGCTAGAGCGAAGATTGTCACTTTGTGAACAAAATATATATCTTGATTGAAAATGTTTGAATGTCGTGCAAAATGTAAGTTAGTGTAAATTCCAAGATTATTGTAAACCAATTTGGTCGTATAAACAAAATGGCAAAATGTGCTTTCTGATCAGTTTTAAGTATTACATTATAAACAAGAACACACTAGATTTCAATCTATTGCATATAAGAAAAGGCTAGATCTTGCTATATTCAAAAATCTTATTGTCATATATTAACGCCTTAGTTTCTGGAAACTCAAGCTAATGAGATTATGTACAGAAGAAATTAGACAATTTACAAAGCAGCAAATATAAGCAGATACAATGAAAAAAAAGTCACCTTAGCATAATCAAAGAAATAAAAACTAAATAAAGAGGAGTTATTTCTATCTACTGTATTGGAAAATACCTTTGGAAGTCTAACACTATTTGAGAAAGGAAATTTGGTAATATGTATAGAGCTGTTACCAAATTTATATTTTTAATATTTAAAATAATGCTCGAATTTTATAATCAAGAGTATTTATTAGACAAAATCCACAACAAGATTCTTTAAATTTTCAGGAAATTGGCTTAATTTTTATTTCACTGTATTAGAAATTGAGTGAATAATTATATGTCCTTGCTAACACTGACTTCTCTCTAGCAATATGTTCATTGAAAACCACAGATATAATTTGATGCTCATACCCAATAAATGTATGAAGCTCAATGGCATTCAATTCATACCGCTTGCTCCAGTTTATCTACTTAATGCTTTTTCCACATCACATTGAGTTTTCAGGTGCTAACTTTATCACCCTATTTATATGTTAGAAGCTATTTAATTTAAACATTCAGAGAATAAAACAGCATATAAATTAAGTAGATGTTCGTAAAGTTAAAATCCATTTATTTTAAAATAATTTTAGGGGCTAGAGAGATAGTGCAGCAGATAAGGCACTTGCCTTACAGGTGGGAAATCTGGGTTTGACCCATGGTTTCATAAATGGTCCCAAATCATTGTCAGCAGTGATCCTTGAGCACAGAGCCAGTAATGAGTTGTAAATACAGGTGGGTATGATGCTAAAAACAATATAAATAAATAAGAATAAATTAAATAATTTTAATGAAATCTAGAATAAGTACTAGATAGTTTTGTTGTTGTTCTTGTTCTTGGTTTTTGTTTGCTTGTTTTGAAGGGAACTTCTCGAGTGTGCTTAGGAGGCCTCAGGAGGTAGATGTCAGACAACCTGATCAACAGTTCAATGCACGGGACCTGCAGCACCAAGAATTTTCATGGTCAACCCAGAAAGCTTAGGGACCCCCAGGCTACACATAGTGGTACTCAAGGGCCTTCGGGAATGCAGGTAAGAATGCTTATAGGCCCATGTAGTGCCAGACATTGGACCCAGGTCTGATATGTGCTAGGCATGCACCCTAACTGCTTTACTATCTCCTGGAAAAATATAATATTTAATGAACTTCTATAATTGTAATCTTAAAATTTCAGCAGAGATACAGAGAGAGAAAGACAGAGAGAGAAAAGAAAGAAAGAAATGAGGGAAGGAAGGAAGGAAGGAAGGAAGGAAGGAAGGAAGGAAGGAAGGAAAGTATCTGCTATAGAGACAGGCTGAGGGGAGGGTAGCTGTAGGGAAACTGGGGACAGTGGAGATGAGAAATGTACACTGGTGACGGGATTGGTGTTGGAAAACTCTTTGACTGAAACCTGATCAACTTTATAACTGTGTCTCATAGTGACTAAAAAAAATACAAATTAAAATAAATAGATCATGACTATTCTCAAAAAATTAGAATTTGAGTTGCCATTTCACCCAGCAATACCAGTCCTGGGAATATATCCCAGAGAGGCAAAAAAGTATAGTCGAAGTGACATCTGCACTTGTTTGTTCATTGCAGCACTCATTACAATAGCCAGAATCTGGAAAAAACCTGAGTGCCAGCAAACAGATGACTGGTTAAAGAAACTTTGGTTCATTTACACAATGGAGTGCTATGTAGGTTTTAGAAAAGATGAAGCCATGAAATTTACATACAAGTGGTAATACCTGGAAAGTATCATGTTAAGCAAAATGAGTCAGAAAGAGCGGGATAGACACAGAAAGATTGCATTCATCTGGGGAACATAAAGTAACATAATGGGAGACTAACACCCAGGAGTGGCCAAGACTCACAAACAAATCACAAATCATCCTGTTATTCGTCAATTGCCTCGAGCAGGCCCCAGTAACGTATCCTTCATCCTAGCCCTGAGATTATATTCAAGGCTCTTTAGGAGAATGAGACCCATCACTGTTACTGGTATTTGGCATATTGGGTACGCCACGGGGAGTTTGCCAGACTCTGCCGTGTGGGCAGGCTATATTCGGTAGCCTGCCAGTTTGTCCAAAGTAGGAATTGGATAATAAGATGTCATAATAAGATGTTGCGCGGCCGCATTCCAAGGGCTGGTTTTTAGTCTCTGATTCTTGGCCGCTGATGGGATTACACGGTGCCAGGGGGCCAGTTGGTGGGTGTGACCCCCGCCTACTGGAATTTGGAGGATCTGGGTGGAGGATGCTTGGCCCCAATCTGAGTAGGCTTGGAGATCTTGGCCCCGGAACCGGCGTCGCTTTGTCCCTCTGCCAGTACCTTCATGTGTGTGGAGAGTGGTCTCAGCATGGTGGTGGCTGGTACTGGAGGTCTTCGGCTGCCGGAGCCCTGGTCGGGGCTCCAAGGGGCTCTGGCGAGGGCAGCCAGGCGCAGGGGCAGGAGACTGCCAAGACTAGTACCAGGAATTTTGCTCCATGACTTGGAGGCCAGTCACATGTGCTAGGGGAAAAGGAAGCTCAGATAGAGAAGGGAGCACCAAATAAAGGGTGTTGGGAGGATCCTCCCAGGATGGGAGAAGCATGCTGAAAGAGACTATAGACCAAACATGATTGTCACTCAATGCCTCTCTTGCAAACCACAGAACCCAAAAAGGAAAGAGAGAGAGAGAGAGAGAGAGAGAGAGAGAGAGAGAGAGAGAGAGAAGAAGAAGAAGAAGAAGAAGAGAGAGAGAGAGAGAGAGAGAGAAAGAGAGAAAACAAAAGGGAATGCCCTGCCACAGAGGCAGGGTGGAATGGGGGGAATAGGGGGTGGGAGGGATGCTGGGACCTGTGGTGGTGGAGGATAGGCGCTGGTGGAGGGATGAGTACTTGATCATTGTATAAGTGAAACTGAAGCACAAAAATTTGTAAGTCTATAACTGTATCTTGTGGTGTTTCACTAATATAAATAAATAAATAAATAAATAAATAAAAAAAATTAAAAAATAGATCAAGGTGAAAGACTTGTTGGTAGAATATAATTATTTAAAACTAAAATAAAGACTAAAACTGTAATTATGAAGGCCAAAGAGATGGTAGATTGATAGGGTACTTTTTGAATTAATTTACTGGATTCAGTTCCCAGAACTCCATATGGCCCCCCAAGCTCCACCAGGAATAATTCTTGAATGAAGTGTCAGGAGAAAACCCTGAGCACCAGCAGGTATGGCTCCACAAACAAATAATAACAACAATAAATTAATATATATGTATAATATATATATAGTTAAAATGAAAAATAAATTAAAAGAAAAAATATTACAAATTCATATTTTGTGCTTATTAAAGAAATGTAGAAAGAGTCAGGGAGAAAATATAGTCTTATGTATATTCACAAAAGGGAATATCTTTAAATGTAACCACAACTTTTCGCATTTCCCTTATTTTATATACTTTTAAATATAGTTTTGCCACAATTACTGTACTTTTAAATGTCTAAATTTTAAATTATTTTGAACAGAATTAAAATTCATCAACTTTTGTTCCGTGTTAAATAATTTTTGCTCCACTGTTAACGAAAGAAATTTAATTTAAACTTCTACCTATCTTAGGCCATGGTCCTTAGGCAGACAAAATTTTGCAATTTACATTTTATTAATGAGGCATTTGAGACCTGGATCAGCAAAGCAACTTCCTGAGGCCAGAAATGTTGCTAAAGTTAGGAAGAAATTAGAAATCCAGTACCCTGGCACATTTTAGTTCTTAAAGTAGTACTTTTTTTCTATTGGAGTTTTGCTACCTCTCTCTTATTTTGCCCGTATCCTCTCATCATAAAAAAAAAATACTCATTATATTTGACTTACTATAAATGTAAGTCTAGTTTAATGCTTTGTTTCACAAAATTCAAATGAGCTTGATATATAAGTGAAAAATATTGTCAATTCTGACAATGTGAAGGGGATGGGGGATGCGGAGCCTCTACTTCTTTACCTTTCCTCCCTCAGTGGAGGACACTCCTATGTCCCCTTGGAGGAAAAAGTGGCCAATATCCGCAGCACTGAGCAACACCAAGAGGAATCTCTGAGCAGATGAGGCTTTCCAGCGTCTCCAAAACTCCTAACATAGGCAGACCAGAAAAATGGATGAGGGATCTTGTAAAGCCTCGTGTCAGGCTGACAGCAGAAATGTGAGGGGAATCTGGTCAAGTCAGTGCGTAGGCTGAAGGCAGCTGGGCAATGACAGAGAAGCCACCAGGGTCACTGCTCACGCAGCACTTGTGCCATGAGTGAGAGAGCCAGGGGGCCTAGATCAGAGGAAGCAGCTGGGCTGTGAGGTGGATCCAAGTGCTGAGGCAGGAAGCAGGTGGTCACAGGAGGAGGAAAAGATGAGGTTTGTGCTGTGGAGCATCTGCCCTTCACGTAGGCTCCTGTGGAAAGGCTCTACAAAGATTAACATGTAGAGGAGAGGCATTTATTTTGACTAATCGTCCTCAAAAGCAATTTTGACACCTATAATGCTGAAAGGAAGGGCTACTGTGGACAACAAAGCAAGAAATGTGAATTTCTCTAGGGCTAAGTTGTCTCAGAAAGAGCAATCGCCACAAACACATTTCCACAAGAGAGAAGGCGGTCAGTGGAAATTATTCCCTTACTTCTGATTTTTCCATTGACTGATGTGTGCCTCCAAGCAAGCTGCTAAATCCCTTTGACCCTGCTAAAAAAAAAAGGGGGTATATTTCAGTACAGCAGATAACATATTTTCAGACAGTGAAAGTTTCCAAACAGCCAAGCTTACTAATGCAAAATGCTCTAATTTTCAAAGTCAAATGTGTTTGTGTAATTACTGCATGTACAATTAAGTTGGAATTCTCTTTATAAAAATTTATCTCCGAAAACACCTTCTGAAATTATTGAATTGGACTTGCCATGCTGTTTTCTTTTGTTGCTTTCAGTAATTTTTCATTATACTTACTAACAAAATGAGGCATGTGAATTTCTTTAATGTAAACTATGTTACCAGTAAAAAGGTAAAAAGGTAAAGGCCCTCCCCTTGATCTTCGATTTGCTCGAGCGGGCCCAGTTACCAGTGATAAGTAAAAATAAAAATTCTTTTTTCCACTTACCAGAGCATGATAAAATTCTAGAACATGTTTAGACACAAAGGTATTGAAATATTGTTTAACTAATATCTGGGGCCTGCTTCAACGTGATGATCTTCTGCCATAAGTACACAGTTAAAACATCGGCTACAATAGCTTATAATTACTAGAAAATAGATAAAAAACAACTGAATATTAAAATTAATCTTGCTTTGTTTGTACATTTGCAAGTAGATATTTCAAAATTAAAATTCCACATCCAGTAAAGTAATACTAACACACACACACACACACACACACACACACACACACACCTTCTATGCTATGTTATTTCCTCTATTATCTTTGTCTAAGGCAATGTATTTCAAACTTAAATAAGAAATATATATCTTCAGGTTTACACTTAGAGTTAGTATATTTCTGGCAGAACCAAATTATTCTGTATTTTTAACAGATAATCTGGAAAACAAGAAAGTTTATGAAATCTTACTCTAAAAAACCACTTGGTACTACAATAGGTAAATAACTCAATTCACCTCAGTTCTGTCTTAAAACAGTCCATCCGTGAGAGCACTAATAAATTGTGCGTGAAATTGATTTCATCTATATTGAAGACATAATTTGACCTGTGATGTATCCTATATACTTTTTAGTCTTCCTTTCACTTTAGAGGTGTTGTTTGTGTCTGATATTCTGTATAAATCTGGTTTACAGGGAAGATTGTAATTTTCTCAATTACAAAGTTTGTTTTTCTCCTTCCCTCTGTTTACTGATTGTTTAATGAGATCTCAAGTCCTAGAATCCAATTTCTTCTGATTTTAATCTGACCTAAAATCTCAAACCCAAGCAAAGAACTTAGTCTGAACAGAAAAGTGGAATTTGTACAATTTTTATTCAGTATTTTGTTTTGTGCTTTGTAAATACCTTTTCACTTAATGCAAATTAGAACAGATGTCTAGTGAATTTCAGACACAAATAGGGCGGTCACATTTTTATTATCTTAGCCACCATGCTTATTGGTGCTGTATTATAATGGGATTAGACTAAAACAAGAAATAATCATTTGAGTTTGTTTCCTTGTTTTACAACCTTTTCACATTCTAGCTTCTCCGCATAAAATGGATTAGTAGAACAGAGAGCACTGTACCAGAATACTAAACATCTTCACATTCTATGTCCTTGAACAAATCTGAATGAAAAAAATAGGTATTTCCTAAAAGAAATACAGTGTAGAAGAACACATATGCACTAAGCTAACTTATACCACTATCTAAACTATATGTTTTCAATAAGCAAAGTGCATTAAGAAACTATACAGCTTCCTATAATCATTGGTTTAATATTCTGCAAATTGCTACTATAGATTTACTTGCTAAGTGACTTATACCAGGTAAATATCTGAGGCAGTGAGAGAATAAAGTTGTGCCATGATTGCCACTACTACTGGTGATCATTCAAGTTATGGAATATGCTTGAAACTATTCCCATTACAAGAATATGGTTGAGTGATTGGTACCATATTGCTATTGTTGAGAAAAATTGAATAGCTAAATTACTTAGAATTTATCAAAATAATAATTTGTTAAAAAGGAGCTCACTTACTATAATAAATATTAAAGCAAAATAAAAGCGTATAGAAGTGTAACCCTTGTCTATTTAAACATTGGTAAAATTAAAAGCCATGGAAAAACGGCCAATAAAATAGTCTTTCAGTTGTAAAAATGAAAGCAAAATAACAGCCTATAAAATTTTCACGATATGAAAACTACAAGGATCAAATGATAAATTCTTCCTTTAACATCCAAACTAAAGGTTGTAAAACCCCAAAGTAAATACCCTTTAATGATATATCTTTTAAAAAGATATAGATAGAGAGATATAGTATATTATTTTGTTATTATAACTCTAGAATTAGACCACAGGATGAATAGATGGAATATTTTCTTTTGATACCATCAAGTTCTTTCTGTTAAACTTTACACAATGATTTCAAATATATATATATAAAATATTAGTTAAAAATATTCAAGAATTCTTCACAGAGAAAAGAACAGAGAGGGGATTTGATCTACATTAATAAATTCTATAATAAAACTGTGATAAATGTAATAGTGTGGTGTTGTAATAGAATGTATGAGCTAGCACATTTAATACAGAAAGTGTTTATAAACGTCCATTCACATGTGAAAATCTTATATAACCAGGGTAGTATACAAAAGCAGTTCAAAATATAAAAATGTTCTGTTAGTGTAATTAAAGAAAAATAATCATATGTATGTAAAAATATATAGAAAATTGGAGTTCCATTTTATAAACAAATCTATATAATCTAAACTTTAATATGAAAACCAAAGTGCCATATTTATTGTATAGAATATACTTAAATATCTTTATGATCTTAGCATAAATAGTTTTCTTACATCATCAAAGCGCTGGAGTGATAGCACAGGGGTAGGGCATTTGCCTTGCATGCAGCCAACATGACTGATCCAAGTTCAATTCCCTTGCCCCTCTTTGATAAAATCTGTATTTAAATTAAAGTTTTGGTTTTTTAAGACATACCAAAAGAGAAATAATTTCAATGACATGTGAAGTAATTGACAAGTGAACAATATCAATTATAGAGTTTAAGAAAATTAATCATTTTAAAAATGAATATAAAAGGCAAGCAACATAACTGAAATATAGGCAAATCATATGAGCAGGATTTCATAGTAACTAAATGAGAAATGACCATTAAGATATAAAAATACTAGGTCTCTCTTCTCTCTCTCTCTCTCTCTCTCTCTCTCTCTCTCTCTCTCTTCTAAATGGAATACAAAACAAGGCCATACTTTCAAGAAATTTATTTGATTCACAAACGTTAAGGACTCTAATAATAATATGTGCTAGAGTGGCTAGTTTCAATATTACTAATTAGACTCTAATAGCTATAATTACTAGAAAATAATTTGTCAATGTTATTTAAAGTTATTCTCATAGCCTATTATTCAACATTTTACTTCCAAGAATATTTGCACTTGCAAGCACATACTTGAATATTTCTATCAAAGTCATTAATCACATGGAAGCCCTCTTAGCCCAATTAAATAAAAGAAGTAATAGTTAATTTATGGCATGTGCATTCAAAATAATTCTCTAATAATGAAAATAACCAAGCATACATATCTGGTAAAAATATCCAAATAAAAATTAGCAACATTTACAATAATAATATACAGCGTAATGTGATACTCAGTGTGTAAACACACAAAAAATAAAAAGGCCGTTTCCCCACTCCACAGAGGTCGATGGCGATGGTCAGGCGAAGGAAGGAAACGAGGCCAATCTGGTTGGTCTTAGCAGCCGTTTTTTACATGGAAGAGATGTATGTCATGGAGGCCTCAGGAATCCACAAGCAGGTGCGCCTTTGTTCTCTCAGCTTCTGTCTTCAGCCCCATCTTCCCAGGTTCTCTGATGCACGTGTCTCCCAGAGAGCCCTGAAATTTCCCTTAAATAGATCATAGTACCTCTAAAGGGCACAATATAGTGATGTCATCAAAAGGAGTTACAGAAAGAACATTGAGGTGGCAAACATACATTGTTTCTTTACATCCACAGGCCAGGAATCCTGGCCTCACCTTTTTACAAGCTACAAACACTTAGATTAGCACAACAAAGACCAGTCTGCTAGAGCTTGGAATCTACATCTCCAAAATCAGCCAGCCTGGAGCCAGGCATCTACATCCCAAAAACCAGGGCTGGCTTAGCACCTGGGATCTGTATACCTAAGGCCAGCTAGGTTCCTGTGAGATAAGAGAAACTACCTCAATATACTGAAATCATTTACTGAAGGCAGTTTGAAGGGGAGAAAGCAGTCTCATCCAAGCTAGTCAGGACACACAGGAAAACTGCTTCTAGGACATGTTTCTCCTCTCCTTGTCCAATCAACATATAAGCATACAAAATATTAATCATTTTGTATGGACACAGTAAGAAATACTTTGAGCTAATAGAATTGCTCTCCTAGGGCCATCTCGATCTCAGACTGCAGTGCTCAGGCCAGATAGCTTTCCTATTCCTAGCAGCAGGGTCCTAAACTCGTCGTTACTTTAGGATCATGAGAGCATTTGCCTACGATCAAACTCTTAACTTATAGTTAAGAATCGTGGCACCTTGGCCTGGCCCATCGCGATGCCAGGGTAGCACATAACTTACCGGCTTGCCCTGGTTCCATCCAGTCCCACGTCGGGACCCTGCCCTTGGGGTGCTAGGAAGTGAGGGCAACTGAGGCTTAAGTTGAGAAGGCAGATGCCCAGGAGTGAATAATATCCAAAGCCAATTAATTCCTAAGTTATAAAGCATAATATTAATTAATTGTCTTCCTGTATCTATACAAAAGGACATTGCATTAAAGTAAACTATTCAAAAGACATAAGGAGAGGAGAAAGGCAATATTAACTTACAGTACAGCTTCAGTGTCTAAGAAGGATGAGACCTTACAAATTGGTTGGGGAAGAGAGCATAGAAGTGGTTACAGACTGACAAAGTAATGGGAGTGACTCGGGAGCACTGTGATGGGTACAATCTGATAAACCTAAGCTCCGTGTACTCCAATAACTCAGAAGAAATAAAAAGAAAATCCTAGAATATAATAAAGTATCTTTACTTTTATTGTAGTATCAATGTTTTATAATATTATATATGCTTCAGGTATATATTACTGAACATCAGTACTGCATTTACTTTGTCCTAGTTGAGAACCTCTTCCAACTCACCAACCCGACCCATTCCTTTCTGATAAACAATAAGTGCTCTTATTTTATTTAAGTTTATTATATTATTTATCTGATTACTTTTATATAAACCATATTTATGTGGAATTATACAGGGTTCATATTTTCTGCCTAACTAATTTGACTTTGTATAATGACTTCATAAGAAGTCAGTGTTTGGGTCAATGCAATTTTAATTTCCTTTATAAATGAATAACAATTATTATTACACACCACACCTTCATTTTCTGATTATCAGTAGACTGGCATTACGGTTGTTTAGAATTCTTGAATATTTTATTTATTTGTTTCTTTATTTATTTTGCTTTCTTGGGTCATACCCGGTGATGCTCAGGGGTTACTCCTGGCTCATGCACTCAGAAATTACTCCTGGCGGTGCTCGGGAGACTATATGGAATGTTGGAAATTGAACCCGGGTCGGCTGTGTGCAAGGAAAACACCATACCCGCTGTGCTATTGCTCCAGCCCCTAAAATTCTTGAATATTTTAAATAAATATAGGGTTGATATGTATCTTGGAATACGTTTATTGCATTTGGGGGTATAAATACTCAGAATGAGAATAAATGGGTCATATGGAACTTCTTTTTGCAATCTTTTTGAACACTAATACTGGTTTCCATAATAGATACATAAATTTTCCTTACTGCCCACAACATAAAAAATATTTCAGCTATTGCTTCTTGATTTGGAAAAGAATCATTCTCTAAACGTGAGCTAATGTTTCAGATGTTTCCACAACAACTCCTCTCTCTGCTCAAGTTGATATATCTCTGTTGGCTGGAATGATCTCTAAAACAGTACCTGCATTCTGTACTATACCTCCTCTCAATGTTTACCAAAATCTGTCCTCCATTCTTCTTTGACCTTGAACTCATTACGCCATAATTTGGGTTTGCAGATAGTTTGTCTCCCACGATTTGCCTGTTTCTGCTATCTGATTGGGTGTTGCCAATTTGATCACAAATGCTCAATCAGATGGCGTACATATATAATGCACTAACTGAAATTCCTTGATCACGATCACAATCATCCTGTTGTTGTCGATTGCCTCGAACAGACACCCGTAACATCTCTTTCGTCCTAGCCCTGAGATTTTAAAAAGTGCCATATATAAGGCTCTTTCAGGGTTAGGAGAATGAGACCTATCATTGTTACTGGTATTTGGCATATTGGATACGCCACGGGGAGTTTGCCAGACTCTGCAGTGTGGGCAGATTACATTCGGTAAAGTCTTTCAGGAAAGACTTCCCTTTGTCTGGCTGAAATTCCTCATTGCCATAAATGTCACTTCTCCACTACACTGAATTGAGAGCTCAGCCTGTTGTATCTGCCTTCTGATTGTTTGGGCGAACCTGACTATCAGGCTGTGTATGAGAAACTAACAAAGGTTTGTCTTATTCAGCCCTTCCATCCCCATTTTCTCTTCAGCATGTCCCTCCTTCATTGTTTCCTCCTGCTCTGGTGCCCTCTTCTTATTTCTTCTGCACCACAACTCCCAGAACATTCATTTCTGAGAAGCTTACAAGAGATAACAGATACATTCACAGCAATTTTGTCATTGGAGATCCCTGGGTTAGCAATTACTAATACTCAGAATCACTGTCCTCCCATTGTTCATGGTTTTGCTGGAGCGGGCCCAGTAAAGTCTCTATCGTGAGACTTGTTGTTACTGTGTTTGTCATATTGAATATAATACGTCATGGGTAGCTTGCCAGGCTCTGCCGTGCGGGCTAGATACTCTCAGTAGCTTGCCGGGCTCTCCGAGAGGGGCAGAGGAATCAAACTCGGGTCGGCCATGTTGGCTGCGTTCAAGGCAAATGCCCTCCCTCTGTGCTATCGCTCCAACCCTACTAATACTAATTAATCAAAAATTTTATTATTGCAACAAACTTTTTCTTAATTGATGTTCTTTATTCTGTTATCACCATAATGGCTCGAATTTTTTCTGGTCTTTAATGACTGAAACAAATCTTTAAGACGCCCTTTTGTTGTCATACTCAATTGTGACATATTAAATATCAAGTACTAGTCAAGAGAAAGTATTGGCATATTTTTATTATATCACTTTATAGTTGAATTGATGCCCCTTACTCAGAACTATACAAATGCTGGATCAGTACTTGCTTAATCCTAAACGTTTTCTCAAGCCCCCAGCCTCATCTTCCTTCCCAGACCCTCACAAACAAGGATTTAAATATTTTCACAGATAAATATAATTGAAACTCTTAGTTCATTTATGTCAAAACCTAAATCAAAATTAATTCCGCCATTTTCTAGAGTCTAGGGAAATGAAATAATGCTATTGACTCTATTGCATAATATTCCTAAATCTAGTAAGATAAAGATGTATTTACTATACACCCTTATTGATCATTTTCTTTCACATCTTCATATTTTTAATGAGTGTAAAAATGGCCCAAATAAAATAAATCTAAAACCACAGAATTAAAAATAAAAACAGCACACATTTCTTGTCAAGGAAAGACTCAACCACCCTCCTCCCAAAGGAATAAAAATAAGGACAGTTGTCTGCAATTTATTCTTCTCCTCATAGCCTAACCCTTGTTTTGCTTAGGTTTAAAATAAGAAGGAGTGTTCTTCCAGGGAGAAGCTCACAAGTAAATATATTTATAATTCCATAATTAACCAATCTTCAGCCCACTATTCTTTGAAAAACTGTGCTTCCCTTTTCTCTTTCTCAAAATAAACCTCTTTCTGTGACCCAGCAAATATGGTTTCTTCAAGAAAATGAGTCCACCAGTCTCCAACCTGCTGGCTTGTTGCAATAACGCACTTCATTTATTCAAGAATTAAAAAAAGTCATTTATTTTATTTTATTTTTCATTTTTTTATTCATTTATTATTTATCATGAAACACCATGAGGTACAGTTGTAGACTTACAAATTTTTGTGTTTGGGTTTCAGTTATACAATAATCCAATAACCATCCTTCCACCAGTGCCTATTCTCCAACTTCAATGTTCCCAGTATCCTTCCAACTTTCCCCCATGACCTCATCTCACCCCACCCCTGTGGCAGGGCATTCCATTTTGTTTTCTGTCTCCTTTTGGGTACTGTGTTTTGCAAAAGTGGCACTGAATGGCAGCCATGCTCGGTCCATAGTCTACTTTCAGCATGTATCTCTCATCCTGGAAGGATCCTCCCAACACCCTTTACTTGGTGCTCCCTTCTCTATCTGAGCTCCCTTTTCCCCTAGCATGTGCAGCTGGCCTCCAAGCTATGGAGCAAACTTCCTGGTACTTATCTCGTCTATTCTTGGGTGGTAGTCTCCTATTTTGTTACCTTATATTCCCGAGATGAATGCAATCTTATATGCAATGTATGTCCCTATCTTTCTGACTCATTTCACTTGGCATGATACTTTCCATGTAGTATCACCTGTATGTAAATTTCATGACTTCATCTTTTCTAACAGCTGCATAGAACTCCATTGTGTAGATGTACCAAAGTTTGTTTAACCAGTCATCTGTTCTCGGGCACATGTTTTTTTTTTTTCCCAGATTTTGGCTATTGTGATTGTGAATGGTTCAGCAATGAACATAGAAGTATAACACACTTTCTTAACTCTTCCATGGACTTGACTGGCACTCTAATGGCCATGAAACCAAATTTTGGGTGTTATAAATATATTTTTTGCTTGTATGGGATTTTTAGGATTTGCATTGATTTTCTAATAGTCAATGTTAAACTGAAGAGAAATTTCCCAAATTATAAAAATCTGTTCTTTATTAGTTCATAACATTTATTTCAGCTATTCAGCTCATCTCATAATATTAGATTAAGAACTTGGCAGGGGAGGTTGTTTTAAGGGGGGGATGGTTCAAAAAGCTTGAGTACATGCTTCACATGTGAGAAACCTGAGTTTGATGCTCAAACCTCACTGTCCTTCACACACCACTGGAAGTAGATCCCAACAAAATCAGGGGGCTAGATATTTTTTTTATTATAGAATGGAGCTTTATTTCTGACTCTGTGCCACAATTCAGTGTTTCTGAAAATGTCTATCTTATTATTCATGCTAGGATACTTCCTCATAGAAGTTCCCAGGACCAGTCCATAATTCTTAGCTCTTTGACAGTGTTCATAGCAGGAGTAGAAATTAGAGTAGCGCTGTAGCACTGTCCTCCTGTTGTTCATTGGTTTGCTCGAGTGGGCACCAGTAACATCTCCATTGTGAGACTTGTTGTTACTGTTTTTGGCATATCCAATACATCATGGGGAGCTTGCCAGGCTCTGCCATGTGGGTGGGATACTCTTGGTAACTTGCCAGGCTCCCCAAGAGGGGCAGAGGAACTGGACCTGGGTTGGCCCTGTGCAAGGCAAATGCCCTACCCGCTGTGCTATTGCTCCAACCCAGAAAATAGAGTACTCCAAGAAAAGGTTATCATCAGATTCCACAAAGTTCATCTGGTACAAAATTAGGACAATTTAAGTCTTTCTTCAATTTCAGTTATAAACAGAACCTGATCAAATCTTGTTTCTAATGAGTTTTTTATAGGGTCAGCATTTATCCAAAAACAAAATTCTATAAACAAGCATATCATACAAGAAAATTCAGTATTAACCAATGAGAAACCTAAAAAAAAAGAAAACTGCAGAAATGATACTGAGGAAGTGCAGAAAAGAGATAATTTAAATATTAAGTAATAGTTAATCATGGAAAACAATTGTTTATATTTTACCAAACAATGTTAAAAATATCTGTTTGTGCTGTACCAGAGCACCACTACTTCTCAGGTTAAGGATAACTTGGATATTGTACTTGCTGAATTCAGTTAATGCCACTGAATCAGAGTGTAACTCAGAGCAGGCCTCTAAGGAAAGTTCAAACTGGTTGGGGGGAAAAGGACTGCAAGTCTCTCTACTAATTTAAGAAACAGCCTGAGGACTTAATTCAGGTTTCTGTTTTTCAAAGACAAGGGCACTTAGGACAGATTGAAGGGAAAGCAAGTAAAGTAGGACCCATCTCCTGCTGCCAGTTTTAAAGTCTAATTTGATTCTGCCAATTTCAGGGTAAATTTTTATCTTACTTCTAAGTATAAGAGACATTGCATGTTGATTTACAAACAAGTATTCTAAATTTCCCTTCCTTACTGTGCAACTAACTTCTTAAGTGTGCAACTGTAGGTACTATTGATTGTTCATAGTTCTTTTGAATAGCTACTTTAGCAATAAATTCATAATGTTCAGAAAAATAGTGAAGAAAGCATTAGGTTTAGCTAAGGTGAATTTAACATAATGTAACACATAGACAAGAGTATCCTAAGAGAGAAATTATTTTTAAGAGCATATCTCCATCTCTGTTCTTTTCATATCATAAATAATTAAGTTGAAGAATCAGTATAATGACAGATTCCACTTAATTCATTTTAATCACTGTTATGAGTAGTAAAACAAGTGGTATGTGGTTTTAAAATTATGATATGATTTTGCCTTATAAATATTTATAAGTAATATGATTTGTTTTAACAGCTTTCATATAACTGTGTGAAAGTCAAAAAACACACTTCAAAAGTAACATTTTATCACAGGTTACAAGTAAATTTCATAAAACTCCTTCACAAGAACAGAGAAACTCAAATACACTGGGATTCTTCATATAAAAATTTAAAATAAAAATGTATACATGTATAAGTATATACCCATACATTAATTAAATGCATGCACACATTAATATGCAGGTAGAAATATTTTTAATTCCATAATTATTGACAGTACCTTCTGGGTACTATTGTTATCCTAAAATATGATTTAATGAATAGAAATTCTAACGAAAATACCTTACAAATGTAAAAAACAGGAAAGAAAAATAAAAGAAAACACCTGAGGACCCAGTAGTAGAACTACAGACTAAACACAAGTTTTATGTTCAAGAGTCTTAAGTCTGACCCCTACACTTTAAAACTTTTGTAAGTGGCTCCTGAGCACTGAAATCAGACATGCTATCTACAATCAGCAGTAATTTAAATAAGAGAAGCATTAAAAAATATATAGAAAAAGTAGTATAAAAAATTTTAAAAAAATAGATTTTTTTCTCATTAAATCATCATTGTTCATCTGTTACTTATATATGAATAAAAAGACTCTAATGTTGAATGTATTTGAAAGGAAAAGAAAAGTAATTTTTCTTCTTAGACAGATCTGTCAAATTATTGATACTAAATCCTAATATTTAGTATCAATATACTGGGAGTAGGGCATTGTGGAGGACATGGAGGCTGTTGAGTTTTAGAGTTTAATTGAATCACTTTTGTCAATCAGAGTATTAAAATGCATGTCTTTGACTTTACTCTAAAATTACAAAATCATCTTGAAGCTGGACTTAAATATCTGCATTTTTGACAATTTTATTATTTTTCACAGTACTGTAGCACTGTCCTCCCATTGCTCATCGATTTGCTCGAGTGGGCAGCAGTAACGTCTCCATTGTGAGACTTATTACTGTTTTTGGCATATGAAATATGCTACAGGGAGCTTGCCAGGCCCTGCTGTGTGGGCGGGATACTCTGGGTAGCTTGCCAGAATCTCCCAGAGGGACGGAGGACTCAAACCCAGTCAGCCGCGTGCAAGGCAATGCCCTACCTACTGTGCTATTGCTCCAGCCCATTACTTTTCATATCCACCAAATTTGAATATTGATCTATCTTTATTACTATCTCTTAATAAGATCTTTGCAAATAGAAATGAAATATAACTGAAATTAGCAATACTACCAGTAAGGCTTTTTGATATATCACCAGTTGATAGTTTTGGGGAGAGTAAAAAAATGTACATTTAGGAAAGAGTGAAAGATTTTCAAAATAGACATATCAGAAGTCACACTTTTTCAAAACGAATACAACCAATCAAGAATGTCTAAAATCAATTAAGACATAAAATTTTAAAAGTAAAAAAAAAACAGTTAAGGTTGTTTCTAACATTTGGTGCCCTATTCTGTAACAGTTCACTTCATATAATAAAGTCTTCTAAAGAACACAGATTACTGATGGAGCAGTTAAACTAATATCTGAGGTCACCATTGATTGCATTTATTCAACAGTACTTGTTAATCACTTTCTTTGGAAAACATTAAGTGCCATAGACCTCCCAATAACCCAGAGATTGTCACTAATCTTCTTGGACATTCTTTAACTCTGAATGGATCTTAAGACTGATAATGCTAAGAAAATTTAGGAAAGGAAAAATATTAATCAGATATATGAAACAAGGCAGCACACAAATTTAGCAGATAGTGAAAAGCATTCTATGTCAGGAACTCATGGTCAAAAGAAAACAATATCTTGTGGAAATATTCAGAATATGAAGAAACCTTGCTTTTCCCCATCCTTTTGTGACCTCCAATGCTTTAGACAGATGCTTTTCATAGCTGCCCTCAGGGCACTCTACAGTTAAGAATCATTGTCCAAAAGAGGCAGGAGAGACAGCCCAGGGGCTAAGCACATGCTCTATATGCAGGAGGGAAGCTCAGCTTCATTCTCCATCACTGCAGGAATCCCCGAGAACCTCGCAAAAAATTCATGGTACAGAGCAGTCTGCTAGCACCACTGGGCAAACCAAAATTTAAATCATTACCATAAGAAATGAACATCATGAAACATTTTTGGAAGTGAATTAACACAAATTTTATGATGAAGTAAATGTTGATGGCAAATTTCTGTATCCCAGATTCTTCAATATTTTCAAATATGAAAATATTGAGTTACAAAGATGTCCAAAATTAGAAAGTTAAAAGTTCATTGGAAAACAAGTAAAAGAGAATTCCCCAGTCGGGGAATAACTTTGTAAACGGAGAGCCCGGCAAGCTACCGAGAGTATTCAATATGCCAGACACAGTAACAACAAAGTCTCCAATTGAGACGTTACTGGGCCCGCTCGAGCAAATCGACGATCAACGGGAGGGCCTTTAATTAATTAATTTAATTAATTAAATTAAGTATGGTTCCTATTGTGGGATTTATATAGAAAAACTGGCTTGCTGTTTTTCTTAAAAATAAGTTATTAAAGAACCTCCATATGTTTCCCATAAATCTTTCATTAATTTAGGGCCCATATATATGTTTTTAAACCTTAAACCTATATGCGCTTAGGTTATTTTAGGTTATTTATTGAACCATATCTATGGATATCCATTATTTCTTGCTCTCCTGTGAGCCTAAAAGCTGTGGTAGAATTTTGGTCTTGGGGAAGTATAAACTAGCCATTATCAAGAGATCCCAGGAATCTGCAGGGATGTCTAAAACATAGAAGTAAAATAGAGCCAAAAGCAGATTGGGCCAGGGGAAACAGAGGCTTTCTCTTTTATTTATCATTTTAACCATTTTTAAGAGTGCACTGCAGTGGTATTAAGTCCACCTCCATTGCTGTACACAGTTGTTATGAATCTTTAGAAATGTACACATCTTGGGCTGGAGCGATGGCATAGCGGGTAAGGCATTTGCCCTGCACGCGATCGACCTGGGTTCTATTCCTCTGCCCCACTTGGAGAGCCTGGGAAACTACCGAGAGTATCTTGCCTGCCCAGCAAAGCCTGGCAAGCCACCTGTGATTTATTCGATATGCCAAAAACAGTAATTAGTATCACAATTTTGTTGTGAGATGTTACCAGTGCCCTCTGAGCAAATCGATGAACAATAAGAGGACAGTGCTACAGTGCTAAGTGCACATATCTGGAGCCCATGTCTGGGGTTTCTGATTCAGCTAATATAGAAGTTGGCATAGACCTTCTTAAAAACAGTTCTGGGTGGACAGTGAGCACAGAGGTTAAGTCACTTGCCTTACGCCCTGATTCAACCCAGAGACAGTCCTTGGAACACTGCCAAAAATGATCACTGTGCACAGAGCCAGAGAAACCATAAACACAACCGGGTGTGACCCAAGCCTCTCACCCCACGGCTGACACACGCATACACACACACACACACACACACACACACACATACACACACACACACATATACACTTCTAAAATAGTTTAACATATGACCCTGGAAAATAGCCATGATTTAACACCACTCACTTAATTTAATTGCTCTATATAAATTGTATTGTTTCACTTGATATGCTATTTATTGCAATACCTGAATTTTATCGGCCTCTACTAAGTATAAAGTTTAAACTGATATTATAATTAATATTCATTTCCACATCATCTACCATATATTAAGGCTTTTAAGACAGTTGCAATTCTGAGAAATATATACATAGATTTTAGAGAGTTATTTGAATTAATAACATCTAAGATAAATGTTTTTGAATATTGATTATATTTGGTTCTAAAAATAATTGTGAAAGTTTTTATAGTTATGTCACATAACTTTAGCGACGTCTCACAACAACTTTTACAGCAGAGTTACTTATACAACGCATAAATAGAAATACCAATACTCTTGATGACAAAGGCTAATGCTGCTCATAAAAAAATAGCCATTCTACACTATTAAAGTTTTTCTTATTTCTAACATAAATTAGTTGGAGTGAATACCAATCTAAGGAAATGGAGTAAAAAATTGACTGTAACTAGTAAAAGGATCTGCAAGTATTTCTATTAATAAAAGAGGCCATTAATCTAAATCCCCTTCAATAATATGTTTAAAAACTAATGATACTAAGAAGTCTGTAAATCTTACTTGAACCTAGTATAGAGCAACATAAGAAGACGTGTACATTTTTTTACCATATTTGGTTTTTACAACTAAGTACTTTATCTCATTTAAATAAGTGTTCCTTTTATAAGTACTCTTTGCTCAGTAACTTGCCCAAGAACTACTTAGGACTGCCACTCCATCACTACAGTTAATGCTTTTTTTATGGTGTTGCAGGACTATAAATAAGGCATTGCTCATAGTCTATTAGGACTGTAGGAAATATAGCTGAGGATGTTATGCAAAATAAAAAGGCATAACTGATGAAAATGAAATTTTTTATATAATTCAGGGATTGTTTCATAAGGAAACATTATCTTGGAACTGTGAGATACATAAAAATGTTCTGGTATATAAATCATTAGTTGAAATAGATGGACCAATCTGGACAATATTAGAAAATCATGAAATCACAATTTGGAAAAATAGTGGCTAGCTGAATGTGACTACAATATGAACTACTGTTAGAGAAGCAGGCAGTAATTTGAAAAATAGGTATAGTTTGGAATTGTACATAATATTATGGGCTGATAGCTCTATTCACAGGCCAAACATGGGCAAATGTGCAGTTGAAAAAAATTAACTTTGGGACCTGGCTGAAGAATAGCATGGAAAAAAAAGCCAGGTGGTCATACAGCAAACTACTTAAATAACATATGACATCAAGAGAAATATAATTTAAGAAATGTAAGGATTATTGCTTTGGTAGAAATATGGAAAGAGGACACTGGAAATGTTGGAAAAATAAGAGTCTATTGAAATTGCCAGAAAAAGACTAACCAATTGTGTTGGTGACAACATTATCAATTGAACAGATAGATAAAATTGGTCCTGGTTAAAAAAAAAAGTCACTGAAATACACAAAGTCTAAAGTGCATATTTTAACAAGGAGCAAAACTGTTTTGAAGAAAGCTATATATATTCCTATATACATACACAAATATACACATATGTATTTGAAGCTTATGGATGAGATGTAAGTCATAGAAGTAAATTTGAAAACTATTGGCATTCGGGCTCTGTGGAAAACATGAAGATAAAATCAATAAAATTTAGAATAAATTAGGATAATGTCTTATTTGGGAGAAAGAAAATATTTAACAGGTAACTCTATAACGTCACATGTGAATTGAAAACTTAAAGGATGCTCCCACAATATAAAAGTGTTTAATGACATAAATGAATTTGCTCGAGCGGGCCCAGTAACGTCTCCATTGGAGACTTTGTTGTTACTGTATCTGGCATATCGAATACTCTTGGTATTCCGAGAGGGGCGGAGGAATCGAAATCGGGTCGGCCATGTTGGCTGTGTGCAAGGCAGACGCCCTACCTGCTGTGCTATCGCTCCAGACATAAATGAATAAAATTTGCAATTTACAAATATGTGTATAGTTATTTTCTTATTGATATTTATGTATTGGTCTTTTTTAATTTTCAAACAAAACTTCATGCTCAAAAGCATAGCAGTTTGTCTAATGGAGAGATTTAAATATCTGAATGTGATTAGCAAAAGGATAATGTTTGACTGGGAACATAACTAAAATAGTAGGCACATATCTTATATGTATGAGGTCCTAGATTTGATATGATCTTCATATGATAAGATCCCCTGGCGCTGGAGCGATAGCACAGCAGGTAGGGCATTTGCTTTGCACACGGCAGACCAGGGTTCGATTCCCAGCATCCCATATGGTCCCCTGAGCACCCCCTGGAGTAAATCCTGAGGGTAGACCCAGGAGTAACCCCTGTGCATTGCCGGGTGTGATCCAAAAAGAAAAATAAACAAAAAACAAAAAAAGATCCCCTGATTACCTCTGCAATGTCCTAAAGTAATAGCAACTCTCCTAATTAGTGCCTAAAAACAGAAATTAGTTCAATTTTAAAATTAATTTTATTATTAATATACTAATCCCTTAGAATCCAAAATAAAGCTTATTTAAAAAAAAAAAAAGTAAGAGACAGGGAGGCTATCAAATGTGACTAGTGCCTTGTTATTTATCTATGCAAAACCATTTTTTTTCCCCTGACCTACTGTAGAGAATAATAGAGTTCCACCAGTAGATTAATCCTCTTAACTCAATACAATAAGCCAGAGAATAAAGATACAAAGAATGCATTTGTTGCACCAGGAGGGAATTACATAATTGCTGAATGGGCAGTGTGTTTTGTCAGCTACCTAAAGAACTACACAATGCAGACAAGAGAAATGTAGAGATCATTTTACATCTTAACAATGACTGTGAATATGTGGTTTTCAGGTACTGCATTTTGCAGAATAAGACTAAATGTTATTGATGTTTCCCCTCAATGAATGGGGGGGGAGGGAAGAAAAGAAATGATAGGATTTTTGTGTTTTTATATATCATGTTTCCCCCTAAATATATTTCATAAATCTTTAAAACACTAATTTTTCAAATTGTACATATGAATGTGGCAAATGCTTATGTAAATAAAATCAAGAAGAATAACTGAAGGACGTTGGGGACAAAGAGATAGTAGAGTATAGCAGCTAGGGTGCTTCCCAGCACACTATATATAACCCCAAGCACTGCCAGAAGTGATCACTTAGTGCAGACCCAGGAATACAACCTGAACACAGCCAGGTGTGGCACAAAAATCAAAACAATTATAGCAATAGTTGTGATGATAATTAATCCATTTAATTCATTGAGGATTTTCTTCATAGCAGGTCCATAGTACATTTGAAGAGAGCAATATCTGAATTCCAGTAAACAGAAAGGTAAAAATAAATAAAGTCTTTATAGAGAGTGATGTCTATTATTATAACTATATACAGTAATTTAAAATTTGAAATCTGGACACCACAGAAAATGAATTACTATGTAAGTGATCAAGTTGATTATACACTCACAGTAAAGAAAAGGGCAAAGACAAGAAATGCATCCTGATAATGCTCATCCAGATTACCATGATGAAGGAGACACAAAAGGACAGGAAATAAACAGCCAAAGCAGGTACCCTGCATATTAATTATGACAGGAACAAAATTTCAAGCAGAGCCATTGAATCCAGTCTAGTTATTTAATGTCACTTAATGTCTATTTAGTTGTCTAAAACTGAGGTATAGATTATTTAAGAAAAGTTATTTTATTCACTAAGAATTGTTTTAGTATGAGATCTACCTATGAGATATTTCAAGTATTTTAAAGTTTAAGATATATTAGTTAATAAATAGGCAAACAAGGAAATTATAAACTTTGCATAATTACATATTAATATAGCCTGAATTCCCATTTTTGCATTTCCCATTAATACAATTCTTTGTTTATTTTGCTTAACTTCACATATTTGCCAAAGTAAAGAAAAGCACATTAAGTTTATCAGATCATTATTTGCTTTACTGAAATGCCATAAGTGAAATCACATCATAACACTTAACATGTCCAAATAAACAGTAACTGTCAATAGCTTACATAGCTAATGAAGATACATTTATTTTCTTGACAATTATCTTTCTGCTAAATGGACAAAATGTAAAAATCCATAAGGTACTGAAAGTCCTTTAAAAAGCTGTCTCAGACATAGGCGTTTATAGGAAACAGCCAAGTCTTTCAACAATCTCGCTATATGTTAATTCAATATATCAAATATTTAAATCATATAAAGTCCACATTAGCATTCATTTGAACAAAAGTGAAATGGAAGGAGGAAGAAAGAAGGGTGGAATTGGAAAGAAATTTAACAACCCATGAGGATTTCTGAGCCCTGATTGGGCTAAACTGAGAATCAGTTAACAGCTAGGGGCTCCCCAAGGGAAGCCTGGCCTAACAACAAATGCTCCTGTAAAACCTTGAGATCTTTTGGCTAGAAATTGTCCACTAACAGCCCATATATAGGTGAAAAGCAAGCAGTACTTCAAGTCATATAAAATAATAATTTTAGAAATTTGTCTTAGTTAAGGTCATTTTGCTGACTTGGTTACATCGACCGCGTACCAACTTTCAGAAATAAAGTTTGAATTAGAATTAATAATTCTGCAATGCAATTATATTCCTCAAAACATGTGTATAGGGGTCCTGGCCAGTCGACCGCAGCACAATGGAGTACATCTCCCAAAGTCGCTGGACTTACTCCCTATGGGAGAGGGAGTGGGAAGGGGAGAAGTCCCTGCACTGGCCCTCTGCTCACCCCAGGATTCCTGCCGCCGCCAACAGGAAAGAAAACGAGAAAGAAGATCGCAGAACTGGGGAGTCTGGTGGTCAAGCAGCTCTTCGTTTATTGGTCCCTACCCAGGGGTTCATATACACACATAACGGTGGGATTCTCACGCACTGCACTTTCACCTCGTAGGACTCGGTACAGATATCAGCTAATGATTCAAATATGCTCCTCTTAGGGCCAAGTTATCAGTATGGGTAGGTGTTCACAGTCATATCCCTCATCCTCAGCCTGAGTGCCTGTCTGTGGGGAGTGCTGGAGCAAGCCCCTGGGCCTTTATAAACAGGACCAGCTCTTGATTTCAGGGCCAGGGGATTTGGTCGAAGTCTCAGGCAACCTGCTGAGACCCCAACATATGTGCATTACTTCTTAAGTATAATTATTTACAGAAGCGAGTTGTTATAAAATATCACAATAAGCTCCCACACTATATTAAAAAAAGATACATGATTGATTTTAGCATGTAGTCAATTCTATAGTCATTTTTTAAATATTTATTGTAAATTCAGTCAATGAGAACTATGCAAGAGTATTGGGGTAACTGGAGACTACATATGATAGTAATAGTTATAGAATCACAGAAATAGCCAACATAATCTGGATTTTATTTTTATTGCACAGAATTTGGAAATCCGATGATATTTTTCAACCAAGAATTGTTCTTTATATTTTCTTAATTATAATAGAACACTTACTTACTTTACTTATAATAGAACACCATTTAGTAAGGTAAGTTTGGAAAAATTTTAAAAAATGATACAAATAAAATATTATGAGTAATTTCATATTGTGGGGGTAAAATAGGACAGGTTGGGCCACATATTAAAGTTTCCTAGAGCTCCTTTAGGCTCTTTTCTTAAATATCAACCCACTCTGTGCTCTGGGCTTCCACCTAGCAGTATTCTTGGGACCATATGATGTCAGGGAAAGAACCAGGACCAATAAAATGCAAGAAAATCACCTTAACTCCTGTACTATCTCTTGGACCTAGGTGTCATTTTTGTTTATTTTTGTACTTTTATTTTTAGCAACCTCATGCAAGACAAGCACTTTACCCACTATATTATCATTTGCTGCTGCTTCCTAGACTTGCTGGAAGTCTTGTTCAAATAAAATAGCTGAGGTTTTCTTTCTCTAGTAGGAGCAAGTCATCCCCAAAGGTGTCTGCCAAGTGTGCAAATACATGAAACCCTAAAGGAGCAGCTGGCCCTAAAAACCCCTGCCCTGAGAAGCAATCCACCATTTCCTTTGTGGCATCTGTGGTATAGGAGGTACGTGCCCTGACTTCTTTTTTATCAAGTCAGATGGAGATGTGAGAAGAGAGATGAGATTGTGCCATTGGCCAAGTCGGAGTTCTTGGGTAAGTTCCTTTGCTTGTGGGAACTTAGTTTTCAGATCTATAGTTGAGACTGAAGTGATAGCATAGCAGGTAGGGCATTTGCCTTGCATAGGGCCTACACGACCAACCCGGGTTCAATTCCTCCACCCCTCTCAGAGATCCCAGCATTCCTCCGCCCGTCTCAGAGAGTCCAGCAAGAAACCTGAGAATAAGTCAGGGCACAGCAAAACCTGGCAAGCTACCTGTGACATATTTGATATGCTAAACACAGTAACAACTTTCACAATGGAGACTTACTGGACCTGCTTGAGCAAATCGATGAACAATGGGAGGACAGTGACAGTGATTATCCAGTCCCCCCTGTTAATGTAGATATCCAGTAAATTCTTCTGAGAGTTACAGGTGTATTTTACTATAATTTTAGTTACTATTGTTTAAAATTTTTGTCTATTACTCTTGCACATATATTATATTACCATATATTTTATTTTATTTATACTGTTGTACTTTCTCTTTGACTAAGTATATTTCCTATAAAAATTCTTATTGTATACATAGAAAACTATAAATTAGTTTTAATCAAAGCATCATTTTGTTCTAAGCATTTTCTATGTTTCAATCTATTCTGCCTAATTGACCCTATTAATTACTAGATAATAGTCCTTCAAGCTGATACACAGAGATTTGATTAACCACTGAATAAAACATTTCATCAAAATGTAGGTTTGGATTCAATTTTCCAGTGCATATCACCTAGAGGAGTATTTAGATTTGTATCAATAGCTGCTATGCAAATGCTAATGTTTGAACCTAAAGATGATTCTTGGTACTTTTGTCAAATTACTTTCCAAAAAGGTTTTGCTAAACTTAACTGCCACAAATGATATATGAGTAGAACATTTTAGTTATACTCATTTAGACTCATGTCATCTGAAAGTCTTTGCCATTCACTCTTCAATTACGTTTAATTTTAAGAAGACTGATGGTGGAGAGAGATTAATTCTTCCTTATTTTCTCACTCTCCATTTTGAGTGCTTTAGCCTTTCTCTCTGGCCCTTCATCATGAGAACATCAAGATTGACTGGTCTTCTCTGACAAGACTTTTTTTCTTTTATAATAGAATTACCCTTTTTTTCTGTTTTTGACAACTGAGAAGCCAGAATAATGTCAACTAGACCTTGGGGGCTGCTGAACGTTAGCAGAAAAACACCAGGGAAACCCAGGCTGTGTGCACTGTTGAAGTCTTGACTTTGCAAGCTAAGTTTCTTTTCTTCTAGGATTTGTCGATTTTGATTTTGCAGCTCAGTCAACAATGCCATGTGCTGTTTGTCTCCTGTTTGAGTTATAAAATAAAGAGTCATTTTCTCTTCCAAGGTGACAAGTTTGAGAAGAATGAAAAAAAATGCCCCATAGCTCTATCTCTCCATATCTATTACATTTTCTGTCTGGGAAACAGACTTTTGAAGCATGTGAACCATAGAAATTCTGAAGAACAGGAGATAGTGCTGTAGTTAATCCTGCTATATCTTCTGCATGAATAAAACTCCTCTCTAGTATTATAAAACATTATCTGCATTTTATGATGATGTGGCTAACAAGGAGAGAGTGTATAGAGAATGAGAAACATTGTTCCTTGTGTTGATTAGCATTGACAACTGAATTTTCAAAACATAAACCTGTTCTAAGTAGAAAATTATGTTTTCACAAGGCTGGAATTATGGAATGGTGGTATATGCTTACCTTTCATGTAGCCAAGATATGTTCAATTCTTCCCCACCCTACCAAACAGCACTAAGAATGATCCCTGAATGCCAAGCCAAAGAATAATTATTAACCACAGCTAGGAGTGACCCCAAAAATTTAAGAGAAAGTTATGCATTCCTTTCTCAGAACTGCAGCTTAAAAAAAAAAGTAGTTCATAGAGATAATACAGGTTAAATCTAAATCTACAATTAGATTTAGAAAATATTAGAATTTGTTAGAAGTTATTATTATTATTATTTTAATTTTGGGGGAGATGCCACCCACTATCATGCTCTGAGCTTAGTCCTGGTTCTGTGTTCAGAGATCTCTCCTGTCAGGGCTCTGGAAACTACATGTGGCACCAGGAATAAATCCTGTTGGCCACATACAAGGCAAGTAGCCTACCCACTGAACTATTACTTCTCTAGCTTCACATATGTAATTTTAAACTTAAAATCACTGCAATTCATATGTTAAAAACTTTAGTGGAAAAAATGAGAAGATGTTTATAAACAGGTAACAGTAAAAAGAAAGATGAAATATTTTAAAAATAATAATTATATGCTTGAAATAAAAGTTGAGAAACTTAAAACATAACAAAGAATGCCCTTAATAGGCTCATAGGCAAGGCATGATTGAAATAAACACGCTAGTGAGTTTGAGGATGTGTTTAGCCAAATGAGTAAATATAAAATTCCTGTAATCCTAAAGAAATAGATGCCAATTTTTTATTCAGATTTTTCTGAATCCAAAGCAGCTACTTAGTCATAATACTCCCTTTATGTTCTTTTTAAAAATGACATACCAGAATTAGTAATAAATAATTATATAGTAGGGAAATATAACTTCATAAAGAAAAAGATTTTTCATATATTTAAGAAAAAGAAGCTCTAAAATATGTTTATTTGATCCAAATTTGTCACCACACACACACACACATATATATGCTAAAATAAGCTTATTTAAGAACAGTGAAATGCAATTAACATTTTTCCAATTGTATGTCTCTTATGCATTTGTGGATATTTTAAAAATTATATATATATATATATAAAATATGTGTGTGTTTGTGTGTGTGGAGAGATGCTTTGTGGTTACTTACAGTTAAAACTATCATGAGGGTTGAAAGGTAGCTCAAAAGGCTAATGAATGCAAATGCAGTGCATGTTGAAGCCCAGATTTGCTCCTCCATGCAGCATGGTCATCCAAGTGCTATCAATAGTGACCTCTGAACTCTGAATCAGGAGTACTCACTGAGCACCATTGAGTATCTCTATCTCTCTTTCACACACACACACACACACACACACACACACACACACACGGGAAAAATAAAACTCCCCTCCCCCGTGTAAAATTAGATTTAGAAAATAGCACTAAAATTAGCTCGATATCACTTAGCATTATGCCCTGCACTATGACCTCTGCAGATGCTTCTCTGATTTGACCATATCCATCACTACCCTTATAGGTGAGACAGAGTGGCTGCAGAGGTTGAGTTGCGCATTTTCCCTCTCTCAAGTGAGGTTGTCTTTAACAGAACTCCCTTCAACGAGGCTCCTGTAAAGTGACTTCTCTTGAGGTTCCGGCTGCTTAAGAACAGAATGCTTCTTTCCTATTTCAAAATTGTTTACTTTTTTCTGTCCTTTCAAAAGAAGACTAGGGGAATTTTATCTAACTTCTCTATGAATAACTAGTAAGGCTCTTGGAGATAAAAATCTAAAACTGCGAAAACTTCCTCCAAATTAGTGTCCCTTGGAGTGTTTAACTCAGACTGCTCACAGGGAACCTCTGACAATTCCTCTCACAGTTCGTGTTTTCCTTTCTCAGCTGCTTTGGTTTCTGCTGTAATGACTACGTTTCTCTGTGTACATCTATTTTTCCTTCTGATTTGGGGTTAGCTGTTGGTTCTGTGAGCTCGGGTCTCTGATGAATCGATCTAATAACTACATAACTTTAATTTGTTGAGCTTTTACCTTTTCATTAGTCAGGAACGACAACTTCCCAACTTTTCACATGCCAAAACCCAAATTAAATGAGATTATTTGGTTATAAAGATTGAAGGGATTGTACCAAAAAGTGTCTAGTCAGTGCTTGGCAATGTATCAATTTTAGAAAATGTGACACATTATCATACAATAATTATTTATTGTCCATCAAATAACACTAATTATGATAAATTTCTAGAGGAAAATTACTGTATTTACATAAAAAGGGATTTAGTTTCTGTTAACATTTTTAAAGGTTCTAAAAATTTAGACTTTTTCTTACCTTGTTCATTATTTGCTATTTTTAGTAATTGCTAATTGATTAAGAAATAAGTCTGTTTTGGTATCTAGGAATATTTGTCATTATCAATCAACCTAGAAAACTTCTATATATTTATTGACTTTCTGTATTTCTATTTTATGCATATTTTACTTATGTCATTAAGGACTTTTCTACTATTTGCTTAGTAGATAATAGCCTATGTTTTCAGTTTGTTAATGAGTTAATTTCCCCTCATGTTTGTAGAACTTCCAGGATCATAATCTCTTTGATGTATACAATGCAGCAGAATTTAGTAAAATAAAAAAATGTGGTAGTTTAATTATGTTATTACAGGCTATAACTGAAAACCCAAATAAAGTTTCTAATCTCACTGTTATGATAAGATATTATGACTTTTCATTTATTTCCTTTAAAAGTATGAATTAAATTATATAATTAGTGCACTAAATATAGCAAAATATCATTTTGTATGTCATGTATTTTTTCTTTTTAGTTTATTTTTATTCAGTTTTTGAGGTACTGGGATTTAAACACTTGGGAGGAGCATAAGCTTTACTCTAATTCTTCTGTTTATTACACTTTCTGCATACTTCATTTCAACACCATATCCATTACCAAGTGCCTGTTTCCCTCCACTAACACTCCAATAGCCTTTGACATCCAGTAACCCCTTAATACATAAGCTCAGTTCTAAAACAAAATCTTCAGATCCAATGTCTTTGGCCAATTGCTAGTTTCTTTATTTATTTACATTATGGTAATTTTTTAATTCTTGGAGCTGGTAATAAATACAGATGTAATAGATACAAGCAGATTTATAATTTTTAAGTTCGGGGATTCAACAAAATTATAAATCAATGCTAATTTGATTGAAACAATTCACAAAGGTATATCTTTCTTTTATAAAACAGATACATAATTAAGAATAAATATTGTTAATAATTCTATGCTAATACATCTAAAAATTTACAGGAAATAGACAAGCCCCAAAATTATACAGTTTAGAGACCAGAATTGAGAAGTCTATGATGAGACTGAAGAAAACAAAGAGTATAGTAGGTGAAATGAAACACTCAATAGAAGTTCTGAGAAGCAGAATAACAGCAGCTGGATGAACAACCAGATGCAAGAAGTCATTAGATAACACAAATGGGGAAAGGTTTGAAAACAAATAAAAAAACACATCAAATAAATATGGAATGAATTCAAGAAGAACTGTATAAGAATCATAATATTCTCTGAGGAACAGGAGGACAAATTTGGTAAAGAAACATAAGCAAAAAGTACTTATAGTTGAGGCGTGCAAGTACCCAGTGCCAGGAGACCCTAAGGATCCCAACAAAAGTTACCCAAAATAGAAAATTTCAAAAAACGTTATAATCAGAATGATATAACCAAAGATAAAGACAAACTATTCAATGGAAAAAGTCAAAAACAGTGCTTAGATACAAAAAAGCCCATAACATTGGCAGATTTATGAAATGAGAATTGATATAATTTGAAAAACAAACAAAAAATCAAAAAAAAAAAAAACAACGTAATGAGTAACCCAGAATATTCAATCCCACTAGGTTATCAATAAGATTTGAAGGTACATTAGGCACATTAGGTACATAATCTAGAAACCAGTTTTGCAAGAAGCACTATAAACATTTCCTTAAAAAAGACTTAAAACTTCTCAGCACTTTGCCACAAAGGATGGCATTCAATAATACACTTACAGTTCCTCTGTGTTAAAAAAGTTCTGCGTATTCCTACTTTTCTGATTTTATGCTTTTTAAATAATGAATTAATGTTTCAGTTATAACGAATGTTCTATGTCTATTTAGGTGATTTTATTACATTTGCTTTTATAAACAAAAATAGAAATGTTTATTTCAATTTTTTACGCGTTTGCCTTGCATGCAGCCAACATGATCAATGGAAGGGCCTTTACTTTACTTACTTTACTTTAATGAATATAATATAAAACATATTTACAGCCCTATTCATATTTTTTATTAATTTTTTAAATTTTTCTCTTTTTATAAGAGATCCAATAGATCTTCTTACACTATGGGAACAAAGAAACATATTTGTTTTAAAAGTGGCTGTATTCCAATTTTTCTCTTAGTTACCTTCAGAATATTTTAAATTTTAGCTATTGCAAACATGTGATTATATTTCATTATGTAATTATGCAGTGGCTTATCAAAATGGACAAGGTTTCATTTACTTTCTAAGCCAAACAGTATAAAAGAATATAAATTAACCCAAAGTATGTCTTAGAGAACTAATTTAATATTAAATATTAATAAGAATATTATTTTACTTGCTAGCTTAAACAGGTCATAAAAGAAATTGGCATATTCTCCACATATTACTCTTGAAGAAGCTGCTATCAGTATTTTAATTTTTGATCATCTTAGAAAGACTCCAAATTTTTGATAAAAGTGTGAAATAATGTGCTTGTCATAAGTGAATAATAAGAAAAGTTCTCTTCTGGTGTGTGTGAGCAAACATTAGAGCCTTCACCTTACTCTCTTCTTCTGTGTTGAATTTTGCCCTATCTTTTAATCCTAGGATATGGTATCATGCATTGTATGCTGAACTCTAAACTATGTATAGTTATGGACAAGGGAAAGAGAAAACATAGACTCTCTCTTTATAGTGTTGAAGGCTATAATGCAGATTCTGGAGAACACTGTCTTTTTTTTATATAACCAGGTTATCTCAAAACTTCAATATCTCAGTTTCCTACCCCAATTTGTTATCTTAAAAAGTTATTTTAGTAATTCTTTAATCACTGGCACTACCTGGCCTTCCTTGAGACAGGACTCACTTCTCTCCATATCTATTACCATAAATTCTTCTAAGTTATTTTCCAAATCAGCCCTATTTAAAGTATTATCACATACTTCAGAATAGGATGCATTTTGGAAAACAAGTTTTCTATCTTCTCAGCTTGCTTACACCAAAAATTTTGTTGCTTCGTTTGTTCTGTTAGTTTTTTGGTGTCATTAACTTTCAGCTCTGGAGGAATTGACCTTCAAAAGGTGAGACTGACCTTGGGTTTAGAGTTGTAGAGCGCTCCCTATTAAATCTGTTTTCAAGATCAATAAAGTCTTCCTTACGCAATCCGATTGAGATGGAAAAGGAAGTTAAAAAATAAAGAAAAATATAAAAGAAGGGAATAGATGGAGGGAAGATAGAAGAAAACATGTGCCAACTATTCAAATAAACCTGTACATAAATGTGACTTTCAAGAGATCACAAAAATATTTAGAAATGGCAGCTTTTTTCACTAGCATGAAACTATTTTCTAGAATTGGAGAGATAATCTAGCAGATAGGGTATTTACCTTGCATGCGGCTGACCCAAGCTCCATCCCCAAATCATGTATGTTCCCCCAAGTACCTTCAGAATTAATTCCTGGGTGGAGAACCTGGAATAATCTCTGAACATCGCCAGTTATGCCCTCCAAACAAAACAAAATAAAGCAAACAAAAAATTAAATTAAAAATATTTTCTAATATGTTTTATTAGAAATTTTAAGTTAATTTTAGTAAATTTTAAGTTAAAAATTATCTCGCATAATACTTCTGTCTATGATATCGAAGAATTTCTATCCATTTGTTCTCTTTTTCTGCTAACCTCTCTAGTGCTCTTAGTCCCAGGCCAGGTAGACTCCTTTGTCTTTGGCATTTTTGTTTGTTATTTCTATTCTGTTGCTTTGTTTAGTTTGATTTTGTGACTCTTAGAGAAATCATCTGTATATTTAAGGAATATTTCCAAAAGCTTTCAGCTTGTTTGCTATGTAAAACACCTTGTTCACAGTATCACAAATAGATAGGTCCTCTTAAAACAAAACCAAAGAGTTACTTTTTACTTTTTTTCTTCTTGAGAATCATATACTTGTAGAGCTTGGAGAGCTCCTTGGGTTTATGCAAAATTTTAAGTAATTTGTCAAGCTGTGTGACTATTTAAAAAATTAAATAGGAATTTTCATTGCATGCTCATTGGGTTTCCTTTTCCCAAGTAAGTCTTTTCACATATAAAACTAGTGCCCCAATATATTATTTTGTAAAGTGTCAGGCATTATTCATTTTTATCCACTATACATGACTGATAATATAAAGTATTATACTGTTAAATATTTTCTATTTTATCTCAGGTAATTTAGGATTCTATAGAGGGCAGTTAGTTAAGTCAAAGGAAATATTCTATCCAAATATAAGAGCAATTATGCTTTGTAATATTGCTATTTGTAATTAGACAGACAAAGAAATATTTCAATCAAAAAATGGGATACTCAAATTATTCATTGATTCTATTTTATAGTAATGCTAATGAGAAAAATGATGAATTTAAGGCTAAAATTATGTGCATGATTCAGTGAACTTCAACTATGTATGTCATTATTGCATGTTAAAGTGATTAATTGGAAAATTCTTATATTTTGTATAAATATATCACTTTTATTTGAACTATAGCAGCATACTAAGTAATGCCAAACATTTCCGATATATCTGAGCTGACGCTTCCTTGTTGAAACTGTCTTCCTGTTATTTTAGAGTGTTTGTAGAAACATTCTAAGTTGCAGTCTCCATATATATCTAACATTCAACTTCTTTTTCTACTCAAACTTTTTTTTTATTCATGTCCTCTATGAAGCAGCTAGAAGGATCACAATGTCACTGAAACTATGCACCAAATTAATACCAATATCATGATCACAATTGCATTTCGTCCACCCCACAAAGCCCACCCCTTAATGGAGAGATTGTAAATAGATTTGATGCAAAAACAACACTGTCACAAACACTGTTCTCCCATTGTTCATCAATTTGCTCAAGCAGGCCCCGTAACATCTCCATCATGAGACTTGTTGTTACTGTGTTTTGGCATATCGAATACATCACAGGGAGCTTGCCAGGCTTTGCTGTGCAGACGAGATACTCTCTGTAGCTTGCTGGGCTCTCCGAGAGGGGCGGAGGAATCAAACCTGGCTCGGCCGGGCTGGCTGTGTGCAAGGCAAACGCCCTACCGCTGTGCTATGGCTCCAGCCCAGATTTGATGCAATGGTAGGAAAATAACTCTTTCCACCCAATGGAATGCTTTTTGTCTAGAGGACCACAGTCTTACAAACCACCATATTCAATATACAGTGATTTAAATTGTACTGCAAAAAGGATCAGCACAAATTCTAAATCCCTGAATCCTGTGAATATTATCATATTTGGTAAGCAGATTTTTTGAAAATGTTATTGAGTTAAAGATTTCAGGGGCTAGAGTGATAGCACAGCAGGTTGGGCATTTGCCTTGCACGCAGCCAACCCGGGTTCGATTCCCAACATCCCATATAGTCCCCTGAGCACTGCCAGGAGTAATTCCTGAATAGAGATCCAGGAGTAGCCCCTGTATATTGCTGAGTGTGACCCAAAAACCAGAAAATAAATAAAAAATTTAAAAAAAAGATTTCAATATGTGATCATCTAAGATTCAAGGTGAGTTCTACATTTTATGACTTGTTTAGATAAGAGAAAAAAATTGAGATATATAGAAACATATAGAAATATTTCATGGGAAGAAAGTAGTAGAGATTAGAGTTATATTGTAGAAGCAAAATATCTGGTACAATCAAAAGATAAAAAAAAAATCAGGAAAGATTCATTCCTTTAGCCTTGAGAGGGAGTGCTACCTAGAACTTGATATTAGACTTTTGATCTCTAGAATTATTGTAGAATAAGTTTATATTATTTTAAGTTTTCCACTGTGTTCGGGTCAGTGGTGAGTTCTAGGTCAGGAAAGGGAACACTAAGACAATGGCGAAGGGAAAAAGTGCTTCCATAGAGCCAGTCTGGAGGAAGCAGTGTGATGGGAGGAAACTTAGGGCACTGGGAGAGGGAATCAGATCCTGATGAAACGATTGCTGTGGGAACATTGTGCACCTGAAACTTAATCATAAATAAGTGTTGCACATAATTCATGGTGATTCAATTAAAAAAAGAAACAAGAAGAAATGCTCATCTTTGTAAAAAATGAAATTATTACTATGGTGAACGAGATATTATTCAGCACACTGTCCTCCCATTGTTCATCCATTTGCTCGAGTGGGCCCAGTAATGTCTCCATTTTGAGACTTGTTGTTACTGTGTTTGGCATATTGAATTTGTCACGGGGAGCTTGCCAGGCTTTGCCAAGATATTATTTTGTGAAATAAAAAAAACTCTGAAAAATTAATATTGACATTTATGCATAAAGATGAATGTCTTGATCAAACACAGATTTGGGGGTTGAATAAGGTAGAGGACAAAAGCTGTGTCACTTTCAGAGGGAGGAGAAAGGAGAAGGCTCCAGATAAGGGTTGATAAAGAGTCACGTTTGGGGAAACTGAGGGCATCTACTATTGCTACATTATAAAGCAGAAAGGGAAACATTTCTTATGTATGATCTGGAAAGATTCAGTCCCTGAAAGGTCTCGTAGTATGTTCCAGAACATCAGTATAAGATTGATTTTATAAAGTAAGGAAACTTTCAACTAGATTCCTAGTTTACTAAGACTGCCATAATATGTTTTATTTTGACACATTCAAAGTGCCAGAGAAAGAACCCAAAGAAATTTAGTATTAATCAGTCTGGAGGTCTGAAGTACAAGATCAAGTTATTGGCATGGTCTGCATTTCTGGGAAGTTGCTTTGAAAGGGATTGTCACACGTCAGTCTCCTAATCTCTAATTATTAAAGGACACCCTTAGTATATAGATGCCTCACTCTAATATTCTATCTTCATGGAGCCGTCTTCATTCACGTATCTTTTCCTATAGGTAGATTAGTTTATTTTTCTGCAAAAACATATCATATGAGATTCAAACTCATCTTCAGTGACTTCAATTCAATGACTCAATGTATTTTTAAAGTAACATTATCTTTTAACATTGTGCAGTTTTAGATGTGGATAGGTGAAAATATGAGGCCATCTTACCAAATAAAGTCACATCTGTGGTACCTCTAGTTAACAATTTTGCAAATTTATTTAAGGGAGGAACCATTTAAGAAACTAATAAAAACATGCATTATTAAATATGAAAGAAATAAAAGGTCATATTATTAAAAAGACGATTATGACTACAAGTCTTTTTGACATAGAAAAGAGTAGGAGCAAATTAAAGGGAAATATGGGGGACTCCTAAAACCCAGTTCTTGTCTGGAAAACTGATACTTTGCTGGCAATCTGTAACTTGCCTTTTCATTAAACCTTAGTTCCAAAGAAAATGAAGCTCTTTCACAAAATACAAAACAAAACTTCACTTGTTAATGATCATTTCTAAGAAATATGCTATATATATAGAGAGGAGAAAACAAAATGTTATCTATGCCATCAGTATCACTGTAGCTCTTCATTTCATGTTCTAACAGTATGAGGAGACAGTTTTTAGAATTTATCAACAGAAATCCTTTGGCTCGCTATTCCTTAAACATGTTCTAAATTCATGTGTTTTTTTTTTCAACGAACGCAGTAGCATATTAAACCAAGTCTCAATTGTGATTACATCAAAAGAAGACTAATTTTTCCCACATGATTTTCATACTGAAAAAATTTTATATCTTTAAGATTATTTTCTTGAATGTAGAATGTACTTTAGATTCATGTCAGGGCAATTGTGATTCCATTCCGTATAATAAAATGGTCATTTTCTGTTTGTATTAGTGTGTGTATGTGAACTATGGGATATTACAATATTCAGGGAGTAGTCACAAATGCACAGCCATGTTAGGGAAGTGTCCAATTTATAGGGAGATAATGAAATGTATGTTTTATGAAGGGCAAGTGAATTTTCTCAAGGCTTATTCTTAAGGGAATCGTGTCTGCTTGAAAGAGTACACTCAGAAAGCAAAATCTATACTGTTCTACAGCAGACACTATAAAAATGCAAATTAAGGTTGAAACATGCCTTATTCATGAATTTCTTAAAGTATTGAATTTGAATCTCTTAAAAATACAAAGCTAAAGATGATTTTCATTTAAAAAGCCAAAAATAAAATATGTATTTAAAGGGATAAATTATACATAAGCATGATTTATAATTTATTGCCCATAAAACTTTTATCAAAGAAACAAGGAGAGTGGTATGTATGCAAATACCGGGATGCAAAATAAACATATTTCTATAAGCTGTGCACCAGAAAAGAAAGGGCACTTGACTTATATTGCTTTTTTGCTTTTAAATGTGATTCCAATCCAAATACTTTTTTAAATAGTAAAGCTTAAGATATTGCTAACACCAGGAGACTGTTTTTGTGTATGTGTGCTTTGGTATTAGATCAAAATGTTTTACTTGAGTAGGGGTTCCTTCTGTTCTGTTTCACATAATCTAGTTAGTGGCAGCAACATGCGCATTTATTACATTCTTAAAGACCATTTGTTTTGTGTTGTTTGTACTGTTGTGAGGCCTCTTGCCTTTCTGACTTATTTCCATAAATGTCTCATGCTTGACAGTCCTGTGTATTTAACAGTCAAGGAAGCTATTACAACCCCAAAGCAGGCTTAGTCTTTCTGGACCTCTACTTCTGGCTTTTTATAAGCGCCTTTGTGAGAACTATGTAAACCTCTGAATCATTCCACTTTCAGTTTCTTTTCAGGTTTGCGATAATGAAAAAATATGGCCTGTATCTGGGTCTGTTAAAGAAAATTATCACCGTAGTTCGAAACTTAATGGACTATAGCATTGGTTCAGATTCACTCAGGATTAGTTATTAGCTTCAAGAAATTGGTTACATTTATTACTCTACCACACATTCATTTTGACAATATATAATAAATAGAGGAGTATATAAATAAAACCATTAACTATTTTAAAGCACATTTTCCCCTATCACAACATGAGTAAATTTTCAGGACTTCAAACACACTATGAGGAGAATGTAGTGTGAATTCAATGTTTTTCTTTTAGTGGGCTTATTAAACTTTCTCATCCAACGGCTATATTGCTCGTGAAAATGTGTGTATATGCATGTATATGTGTGTATACATCTTTGTATGTGTTTATGTATTCACATTAATGTATATATGTGTGTGCATATATACATATACATATACGTATACATACACATTCCATTGCATGAAACAAAAGATGACACACTTAGGAACTGTCCAAAGGAATAACATAAATCACAGAGCAAAAACAATAACTAGAAATTTATCTCGCAATTTCTAGGTGCTAAAAGGAAAAGCATAAACTATTTTGAGTGTGGTTTTATAAATATAGTACTTCATTCTTAATCTTCCCCTTTTGAAGATTTGAACTGATTATTTAATTTTGTTGTAGTCAAAATCCAGTCTCTGAATTAAGTCAATTTTATTATCTGACTAAAATTATATTTGAATGATTGTTCTCTAGACTACTATGTATTCACTATTCTTAATAACATTTTATTAATCACATTTCTAAAATATTACCATAATGTTTTAAATAAATGACCTACTTCAGTGTATAAACCCTATCAATTACATATTAGTTGATAATTTGAACAGTTCCTAAAATAAATAGTAGCAAGAAAGTGAGTAACACATTTGATAAGAGAATAAAAGACTATTTTATATCTTGATAATTTATTGGGATAGAAGACAGGGTGAAGGCTAAGGAAAAAGAGGAACATGATATGCGAAGACGTAAGAGAAGAATAGACATCGCACCTGCTGGATAGTGGGTGACTATGGCCTTGTAAGTTGTATCACAATACAAAATGCAGTTGAATGTACAAATATTAAATTATGTCTGGAATCTCCTTGTCTATCTGTGTGTTTTTGAATTGTCTTTTGTAACCAGCCTTTAGTTAGTACCAGATAATATTGATAAGAGTCAATAGAGTCATTTCTTTGATAACATTTATTTTTCTGCCCTTCATGCTCTTGTCACATTTTATATAAAATTAATGGTTTTTGTTAGATTATGTTTTATGCATTGTTATTAATAATAAGGATAAAATACTTATAAATAGATAGAGCATAGCACATATTTTATGCCATCAGTGTACATTTCAGAAAATTGCAAAGGATAATATTTTAAAAGTGTCACCAATGCCTAGATTCAATGATTAAGCAATTTCCTTTTTGTTAAGGAAATATTAAAGATAAGAATAAAATGGTATAACTATTGTTTGACAGAATATTGTAAGATATTATGTCTGTTGAAATAAAGTAGTTCTTAATTATTACTTCTATATAATGTTGTTTTCATCGATACTATGTTTAGATTACATTATCCATAGGAAATGGTTATAAAGTTATCTATCTTGAATATTATCCATGGGAAATAATTATAAAATTATCTATCTTGAATATTCCAAAATTACTTACAAATTTTCTTATCTACATTATTTTTTCCTCATTATGACATCACTGTATAGACCAGAAGTTTTATTAAAATTAAAAGAAAAAAATCTCAGAGGGATTACTGGGAAATAATATATATTTGACAGAACTGTCATTATTTTATATTCCACCATCAGACTATTATTTTATATTCCATGACAAGGCATTCATTACTGTGCTTGTGTGCTCATATGCTATACTTTTGATAAAGGGAAAAAGAAAACCCAATTTTCCTAGAAACTAAAATAGTGGATGGACACTAACAGAGATATATTTAAGTACAGGGTGAGATTTACCACCATCTTTCTTCTTTTTCTTACCATATCTTTTGTGTTATTACAAGGATTAGAGAGAACTGATTGATTTACTGTGAGATACAGTTAGAAAGCTGTTCATGACTGGATTTCATTTATGCAATGTTCTAACTCCCATTTCTCCACCTGTGTACATTTCCCACAACCAATGTGCCCAGTTTCCCTCCCTCCCAGTGCCTTCTCTCTCTCTCTTTCTCTCTCTCTCACTATGCTTTACAATACAGATACTGAGAGATTATCATGTTTGTTCCTTTATCTACTTTTAACACACAGTTCTCATCCAAGTGATCATTTCTAGATATCACTGTCATAGTGGTCTCTTTTCTACCCTAACTGTCTTCTACTCCCAGGTTTCAAACCTTAGACCAGTCCTCCTGTCCCTTGTTTCTACTATCCTTGGGTATTAGTCTCATACTACATTTTTTATATCCCACAAATGAGTGCAATTGTTCTGTCTATCCCTTTTCTTCTGACTCATTTCACTCAGCATGATACTCTCCATGTCCATCCATGCATAAGCAAACTTCATGACATCATTTTTCCTGATGGATTTGTAATATTCCATTGGGGAGATGATGTATCAAGGTTTCTTTATCCTGTTGTCTGTTCTCAAGCACTCTGGATGTATCCAGATTCTGGCTATTTCAAATAATGCATCATTGAACATAGACGTGTGTATGGTTTTCTCTTCAATTTGTTTTTGAGCCACAAGGGTATATTCCCAGGAGTAGTATTACTGAGTTCTATGGAAGCTCAATTTCTGTCTTTTTGAGAAATGCCAATATTGTTTTCCTAAAAGGCTGGACCAGTATTTCTACCAATGATGAAGGAGAGTCCTTTTTTTCCAGCATTTGCAACACTGTCATGGAGGGTTCTAACTATGCTTTCTTCCATGTACCTTATGGATTTAGGACTGAGGTTGAGGTCTTTAATTAATTTTTAACTGACTTTTGTACTTGATGTTAGACAGAAGTCTGAGTTCTTTTTCTTTTTTTGCATGTAGCTGACCAGTTTTCCCAGCACCACTTATTGAAAGGCTTTCCTTACCCCAGTCCATATTTCTTGTGCCTTTATCAAAGATTAATTGATCATATATTTGAGAGTCAGTCTCAAAATATTTAACCTTATTCCACTGGGTTGATCTCCATGTATGTATTTATTCTAATACTATACTGTTTTAAATACTGCTGGTTTGTAAGTATAGCTTGAAGTTGGGGAAGGTGATGCCACTTTTTTACTTTTTCCCCAATGATTGCTTTCACTATTTGTGGGGTTTTATTCTTCAGTATGAATTTCAGTAATGTTTGATATATTTCTTTGAGATGTGTCATGGGTATCCTTAGATAGACTGCATTGAACCTGTATAATTTGGGGGGAGTATTGCCATTTTGACGATGTAAATCCTTCCTATCCATGAGGAGGGGATGTGCCTCCATTTACTTGTCTCCTTTAATTTCTTGAAGTACTGTTTTGTCGTTTTCTTTGTATAGATCCTTCACCTCTTAGTTAAGCTATTCCTAGATACTTGATATTCTGGGGCACTGTTTTGAACAAGATTGATTTTTTTTAATATCTCTTTCTCCTTTTTCATTATTTCTATATAGGAAACACATGAACTTTTGAGAATTGATTTTGTAACCTGCCACTTTACTATACAATTCTAATGTTTCTAGGAGGTATTTTGTAGTGTAGTTAGGATTTCCTAAGTAGAATATCATGTCATCTGAAAATAGTGAAAACTTAACTTCTACCTTTTCTATCTGGATGCACTTGATATCTTTTTTTTTCATAACTGCTATGACAAGTACTTCCAGAAATATCTTGAATAGAAGTGATGCTAAGGAGCAACCTTGTGTTGTGCCTGATCTTAAATGGAAAGTTTCTAAGTTTTCCTCATTGACAATAATGCTTTCTGTGGGCTCGTGGTAGATGGCTTTGACAATAATGAGGAAAGTTCCTTCAACTCTCATTTGGTTGAAAGTCTATTTTTATTATGAATGGGTACTGGATCTTGTGAAATAATGTCTCTGTATCTGTTGATATTATCGTATGGTTTTAGTCTTTTATTCCATTGATATGGTATATTATGTTGATTGACTTGGAAATATTAAACCATCCATCCATACATGCCTGGAATGAGTCCTACTTGTTCATCATGTATAATCTTTTTGTTTAGCTGTTGGATTCTATTTTCTAGAATTTTGTTGAGAATCTTTGCATCTATTTTCTTCAGGGATATCATCTTGTAATTCTATTTTTTTTGTAGTGTCCTATCTTCTCTTGGTATCAGGGTAATATTTACCTCATGAAAACTGTTTGGGAGTTTTTCTGTTTCTTCAATTACTGGAAAGGTTTGAAAAGGTTTGGGAGTAGATCCTCTTTAAAGGTTTGAAAGAATTCACTATTAAATCCATCTCAACCTGATCTTTGTCTTAAGGAAGACGTTTGATTACCATTTTAATTTTATTGACGATCATAGATCTGTTTATATATTCTAAATCTTCTTAGTTCAGCCTTGGCAGATTATACGAATACAGGATACTTTTTCATTCTTCAAAGTTCCCTTATTTCATGACATAACATTCTCAAAATAATCTCTAAAGATTCTTTGAATTTCTGTGGTTTATTTTGTGATATCCTCTTTTACTTCTGATTAAATTTATTAGGGTTCACAGAAAACTTACTTTCCATTATATTATTTTATAGTATATTGAATCTTCAAGCCTAATGACTCTTTGTTCCTTCTCCCCAATATGACAGTAAAGCAGTAAAGACAGTAAGACAGTAACTCTATCTCTATCTAACTTCTTAAATCCCTAATACCGAATCAGGTTATTTCACATATTTCGCTAATACCAAAGTCTGGATTATTTCCCATATTTTTAATCATTATACAGTCTTTTTAATTTACTGAAAACAGGTGCATTGTTTTTATTCCAGCTCTACTTTTCAGAGACAGCTAAAGGTAAAGGTAAAGGCCCTCCTGTTGTTCATCGATTTGCTCGAGCAGGCCCAGTAACGTATCCATTGGAGACTTTGTTGTTACTGTGTTTGGCATATCGAGTACGTCATGGGTAGCTTGCCAGGCTCTGCCGTGCAGGTGAGATACTCTCGGTAGCTTGCCGGGCTCTCCGAGAGGGGCGGAGGAATCAAACTCGGGTCGCCATGTTGGCTGCGTGCAAGGCAAACGCCCTAATGCTGTGCTATCACTCCAGCCCCAGAGACAGCTAAATATAGTGAAAATGTTTCAGTAAATTGAGGGTTCCTAATGTAAAGATTTTTTGCTCTTGTTTAAGCTTATGTAAGATTATGTATGCTTGAAGTGGCCCAACTAAGAGCTTCGCTTCATTAGACTATTTCACACATTTTCTCAGGTCCCTGTATTAATTTATAACTTATTCTGTTTTCCAAAGAAAGTTTGCGGCAAACTATTTTCAAATTTGAGTGATATATCTTGACAACAGCTTATTTCCTTACCAAGTGTAACTTTAGTTGGGTACTTATAGCAAGTTTTCATTACATTTCATATAACATGTATCCCCAAATTTGGGCAGATATACAGTTCCTTTTGTGGGCTCAGATAGAAGTGAAACAATGTGGGTGAAGCTCCCATAGCTTTCAAAACTTCTTTCCAATGCCTATCTGTCACTTTTGCATACCAATGGCTAAAATGAGTCACATGGAAACAGAGTAAATAAAATACTAAGTGTAGCCCTCCCTAAAAAATGATTGGATATCTCTACTGGATGTCATGTGCTTGCAGTGTGTTCCTATAAGAGTTAAAACTTAAATGCCAGAGAGAATTTTTCTGATAATTGTGAACAACATGTAATCTACCACAGTTAGAAATTGTCAGAAAAAATTATTTCTGACATTTAAGGTATGTTATTGATAATTCCTGGATTCCCTGCAGAACTCACCTATTGTTACTTTAATTATTTCGTTCCCTCTGGGCAGTCTAGTCTCAACTGATAGCATCTATGACAAAAAAGATGTTTCTTGAGCAAAGTTGTCATTTAAGGGGCATAGATTTCAGATACACAGTACTTCTTCCTAGTGTCATCTTACATCTGGGATCCAGTGAGTATTGCATAAGTCCTGATACTTGTCACTTCTTCCATACATAACAAAATTTATAATCCTATTTTATTGGGGTGTTTCTTGTATTATCTTTGTCATCATCCAAAGCAATTATCTCTGTAATTTTCTTATATATAATTTGTATTGTGACATTTAATGTATAAAAGACTGTGTTTATTTTAGTTATCTATTCTATAGTCAGAATTGTATCCAAATTCTCCAGAGCTGACCACTATTCTTGTTCTATAAATTGTGTCTTCATCAATGCACCTACAGTTCTTTGTGGAGCTCACAAGTCACAGCAATTTGTGTTGTATTAATTGTCCATGTACTCAAAATAACTTTTAGCATTTGAATATTTTTAGATTATGTATGAAGTTAAGCTACACTTATATGTGCCACTAAATTTCTTCTGATGTGATAGAGACTAATCAAAGTTCAGAAAGATCTACAGAATCTAAATTTTGCATGCAATGTATTAGCTATCAGTCTAGACTTGTATCATTCGCAATTCAGATCCCTGTGTTCAGAAAATCATTGATAAAACTTTTGAATGGGAAATTTTTAAAGAGACAGGTTTTTAAAGCATATTGCTCAAAACTTTATGGTAGCAGAGAATGACTCATTGATTGCCAATTGCATGTCCTTCAGTTCAGTCGATTTCTGTGCCTTATCCACAAACATTTTGTCATGTACTTAGGGTTGGGAGTTCTAATCAACCCATCTTTACTAGAATCAGTTCTGTTGCTCTAATAGACTACAGATATCTTTGCTCTTCTCTCTCTGCTCACTCTGTGTGTTCTTTCCAAAGCTTAGTATGTGCTTAGTAAAAAGGCATAATATTTCACATGCATGCAAATTTTGATGTTAAAAGCACCTCTTACTTTCATATTTATCATGTAAAACTTCCCTTAATCTACCAATCAGAAATGAAAATGAAATTAGTCTATAATGAGCTCACAAGCTATTTATTTAATAATGATTGAATGGTACTTTGATTTTCACCACCCTCCTACTGATTACAAATTTGTATGCAACTGTCTATTAACATGCCCAAATCTTTGTCAAGTTCATCATATATTTTGGTCTAGTTTCCTAGTTATATTAAATACTGGAAAACTTTTTACTTCGTGATTGAAATCCAAATGGCCACATCACATTTTTATCACCAAACTGTTAATTATTTTTTTCAATTTGCTAAAAGTATTATAATGAAATGTAATTTATTTCACCAAGTTTCTCAAAAATATTAGTGACATCTAGCTGAGTTTTTCAAACTTTATTGGTGAAGCAAATTTTCAGGCTCTTTTTCAAATTTCTTATCAAAATATATACCACATATAAGTGAATAAAACTAGTGACTATATAACTGGACCCAGATTTGTTGGGACTCAGGACAAACATAATCAATCAATTCGAAATGGACAAGTGAATATGAGCCAGGCAGCAGGGGCAGATAAGTTTCATGGTATAAAAAATTAAACGACCAGCCAAGAAGAAAACAAACATAGAAAAGCTTGTAACCAAAGAAGGATCAGTACAAGTACAAGCAACTTTTAAATCTTCTTTAGTCTTGCTACATGACTGAATTATTCACTCTGACATGAACAGAGAATTTTTATTGTGTGTATGGCTCTACTTTTTGTTAAAGTAGTCTCATTTTTAAAAATACTGCTATGTTTATAGGAAAATGACAAATTATTTCTGCTTTTAGAAAATATGAGCTCAAATTGAAATACGTACTCTGTGTGTTTGTGTGTGTGTAAAGATTTCTATTCTTAAGTTTGAACAGAAACTGCAATGGGAAAGTTATTAGCCTTGAATACAGCTAAACCCATTTGGATCCCCAGAACTGCATATTACTTACCAAGCACAGAAAGGAATGATCCCTGAGCACACAGCCAGTAGTGATCCATGAGCATGGCCAGGTATAGTTCTCTAAAAAAATTATATTATCATTTCTCACTGCAACTTCCTACACTTCATTTCCTATAGATAAAGTGTCACACTTTATGTAAAAAAATAGCTTAATTTTCCATAAGTATAGTTGTTTTACACACATAAATTTTGTATCTTAGCCTATTTTAGTTTCTAAATATAAATTATATATGCATTTGGGCTGGAGCGATAGCACAGCAGCTAGGGCACTTGCCTTGCACACAGCCGACCCAGGTTCAATTCCTGGTGTCCCATATGGTCCTCCGAGCACTGCCAGGAGTTGTTCTTGAGTAGAGCCAGGAGTGACCCCTGAGCGGTGTTACCCAAAAGGAAAAGAAAATTATATATGCATATATATTTGCAAATATATATATTTTCTATGCCAAATCCAGTAATAAAAAATGGATCTCATTCTCCTGACCTTGAATACGGCAGAGTCGAGAAGGATGTGGAAGGAGAAGCTGATAAAATCTCAAGGCCTAATAGGCTGCCAAAATGAAGAAAGACAAAAATGATTTCCTGTACTTTCAATGCATGTACGCTGACATCTGATGCATCCATCGAGGACCTGATGGTACAAGTGTGAAAGATCAAGTACGACATCATTGGTCTGACTGAAACAAGAAGACATCAATCACATCACACAGTTTTCGACACTGGAGAAGAACTGTTCCTTGGAACATGTGACAAAAGAGGTATTGGTTGTGTCGGTATCCTTGTCAACATGAACTTAGCCATGAGCATTGATTCACTAGAATGCCTAACAACCCAAATAGGATGATTACACTTGAATAGATGTGGCTCACTGCTGGCAGTTTCTATCTTTGTTATCTATGCACCAACATCAATTATGGTGAAGGAGAAATTGAGAAGTTCTACATAGAGCTGGAGAAGTTCTATAAAGTAGACAACACCTTCTATAAGATTATTGTCAGTGATTTTAATGCCAAGATAGGACCAAGAAGATCAGCCGATGAACTCCACATCGGGACCCATGGCTTAGAATGGAATGAACAGGGTGACAGACTGTCTGAGTTTATCATGTCAACTACGAACATCCATGGTAACTCACAGTTCCAAAAGGCTGAATCAAAATGTTGGACATGGGAGTCTCCCGGTGGACAGTTTCACAATGAAATAGACCACATCATATTCAATCAGCAGTTTTGCCTAACCGATATTGCTGTTGGCCCAAAATTACAAACGGGATCAAACCACTATCTCCTTCATGCAAAATTCTACCTCACATAATGGAAGAAAAGAATACAAAGTTTAAGAAGAGAACTCCCAGAATGACCACCAACTGGGAGCTCTTTGGCTCGGTTGTGGCAAGATGGGACGATGTCGTCATTGACAACATTGATGAGGAATACGGTTGAATGATTCAGCACCTCCATGATTGTGCAAGGAATACCAAGACAGAGATAACCAAAAAAAAAAAAAAAAAAACGCCTTTCTTCAAACACTCTTGAACTTATTTGCCTTAGGCGACCACAAGCGAACGTCTGAGCTGGCAAAACAGTGCAGAAAAGCGATCAAGGATGACAATAAAGACAGGAGAGCAGCAGTCCTGGTAGATGCGGCAGAAGGCGGAAAAAGCATTCGTAATGCCCGCCTGTCCTTCACCAACTACAAGACCAAGATGACTGCCCTCTGATATCCTGATGGATCTATCACGTCTTCCAGAAGGGCAATGGAGAAGATTATTCATGACTTCTACTCAGATCTCTTTAATAATCGTGTCCACTTGCCCACATACCAAATTCCGCAGGATAGATATGTCGTTCCCAAAGTTCTCCCTTCTGAAATCCAACACACCATCTCGTCGGAAAAGAAACAAAGAGCACCTGGCCCAGACAATGCCATACCTGAACAACTGAAGAACTTACCGTCAGAACTCATCAATACACTGGCTCGGCTCTTCACATGCTACCTGTCTGAATGCAAGTTTCCATCCCAGTGGAAAACCAGCAGGACTGTACTACTATACCAGAAGGGAGACATCCACGACATTGGCAACTATAGCCCAATCGGCCTATTGTGTGTCATTGACAAACTGTTCACTTGAGTCATCCTGAATAGGATGGCAGAACGCTAGATGAAGGACAACCATGCTAACAACCCAGGTTCCAAAAAGGATTCAGCACCATCGATCATATCTACACGATAACCAAGATCATTGAGGTTTCTCAGGAGTTCAAGATGCCGCTCTGTCTAATGTTCATTGATTTAAAAGTAAAGGCCCTCCCGTTGATCATCGATTTGCTCGAGCGGGCCCAGTAACATCTCCATTGGAGACTTTGTTGTTACTGTGTCTGGCATATTGAATACTCTCGGTAGCTTGCCAGGCTCTCCGAGAGGGGCAGAGGAATCGAACTCGGGTCGGCCATGTTGGCCGCTTGTAAGGCGAATGCACTACCGCTGTGCTATCGCTCTAGCCCATTGAGATAGAAGCAGTCATCGAAGCCCTAGCCAATCAGGGTGTACAAACTCAATACATCAGGATCCTCCGTGAGCTCTATTACAGACTCACTACCGGGACCTCACCATTCTACAAAGAAGTAATCATCCATGTCAAGAGAGGGGTTTGGCAGGGTGATACCATTTCACCAAAACTCTTCAGTGCCACCCTCGAGAACAGCATTTGACAACTGGAATGGGAAGGAATGGGAGTGAGAATAGATGGTCAGCAACTACACCACCTGTGCTTTGCTGATAACATCGTTCTAATAACACCAAACATCAGCCAAGAAGCACAAATGCTAACCGACTTCGACCATGAGCGTGGAAAGGTCGGATTACAACTGAATCTCACAAAGGCAATGTTCATGAGAAACAGTTTTGTTCCTGATGTTCCATTCACTCTCAATGGAACCACCATCTCCAATTGCAACAGTTATATATACCTAGGTTGAGAAATCAACATGATGAATGACCTGGCACCTGAGTTATGCAGGAGGAAGAGAGCGGCTTGGAAGCCCTTCAAGAGCGTTGAAGAAATAACTAAGAGGACAAAGAACCTCCAGCTCCTCGCACATCTCTTTGATTCACTATTCTTCCTGCATTAACATATGCATCAGAAACCTGGGCCCTACGCAAACAGGATGAGAATGCTATTCGGGTCTCTCAAAGAGGAATCGAAAGAGCTATACAAGTATCATGCTTCACTCAAATGAGAGACAGTATCCAGAGTACCGATCTTCGTCAATGCTCAAGAATCAGGGATGCTGTCATTTGCCAAGGCATTAAAATCAGATGGGCTGGACACGTAATAATGTTTAGAGATGACCGCTGGACTAGCGCCATTACTGACTGGATTCCACGGGAAGTCAAAAGATTGCGTGCCATTACTGACTGGATTCCACAGGAAGTCAAAAGATCGTGTGGACGCCTACCTACAAGATGGTCAAACTTCTTTATCAAGACCCTGAATGATCAGTTTGAGGCTCTGCATGTTCCTAGAACGAGCAGATGCCATTGGGCTACGCTACCATGCAACAGGGATTAATGGAGACGTTACTGGCACCCACTCGAGTAAATCGATGAGTAATGGGGTAACAAGTGATCAAGATAATTATATTCTATTTATATTTGTATGTATATACAAATGCTATATATTTGGTAGTATTCATATATTCATTTTCTTTCCATATAACATTATAGAAATTTTAAGTGGGTTTATAGACTATTGTATAAACAACAGGAAATGGAAGCTTTTAGATAAAAAGTCTTTTAATTTATTCCCCGAGGAACAATGGCTTATCATACTGTTAATTATGAGGTTTCATGCATAGAATCTAGATGTCACAACATAGACCTGAGTGCATATGACTACTCATATGAAAAATTAATATACAGTATATAAATAATGTGTGAAACTTAACCACAAAAAAATAAACAGCCTAATCAAACCTGGGGGAAAAAATGAACAGGCCTTTTCTCAAAAAAGGCACACAGTGGTAGTAAGCATATTAAAAAGTGCTCTTCATGAATGGCACACATCAAAAAGAACAGAAAGAATCAGTGCTGGAATGGATATGGGGAGAATTGGACTCTCTCATTTTTGGCGGGAATGCTTACTGGCCCAGCCTTTCTGGAAAACAATATGGGTATTGCTCAAAAAAACTAGAAATTGAGCTTTCATATAACATAGCAATATCACTTCTGGAATATGCCATAAGGGTGCAGAAAAGCACAGTAGAAATGACATCTGCATCTGTGTGTTCATTGCAGTATAGTTCACAATAGCCAAAATAGCCAGTGTCTGAGAACTGGTTAAAGAAACCAATTTATATTTATAGAATGGAATACTATACAGCTGTTAGAAAACATAAAGTGATGAAATTTGCTGTGGATGGAAATGGAGAATATCATGCTAAGTGAAATGAGTCAGAAAGAGAGAGAAAGACATAGAATGACTGCACTCATTTATGGAAAGTAAAATAGCTTAATATGAGATTATCACACAATAACAGTAGAGACAAGGACCAGGAAGATTGCTCCACTGTTGGAAACCTGCCTCATGAACTGGTGGGGAAGGCGATTGGGATAGAGAAATCACTAAGTCAATGATGGCTGGAGGATAGTTCGGTATGGGAGGTGTGTGCTGAAAGTAGATAAAGAAGCAAGCATGATGGCCTCTCAGTATCTGTATTGAAAGCCATAAGTGGGATTTGAAGAATTATCATATGGAAAAAGAAATGACCAAATATAAAGGAATGTGAAAACTAGTTTGCAAAACTAAGTTTACCTAGAGTGGGTGTAGGGAGGGTTAAAAAGAGATTCTAAGACACTGGAGATAATCAGAAACTGGTGTGGGTGTTGGAATATAATTTGCATGAAACTCTGACATGAACATTGTGTATTTAATCACAGTATTTCAAATAAATCAAATACATGTTTAAATAATATACTTTAAAATATTTCATACTTTTACATTCCAGTGATAAAAATATGCATTTCTTGAAGGACATGTATCAATATGTAGCAGAAGTGTTAAGTATTAGATGTAGTTGTGACAAATATATCTAATTATATAACAAGTGTTGGGCAAAAGCTTATTGAAAGAAACAAAAAGCAACAGTCTAAGTGACCAAATATATTACAGAAAAATATTAAGGAGTTCTGATGAAATAACTAATTTTAATTATAATTAGTGCAAGACTTCTGAATGGTATCGAAAGGAACATCAGATATATCAAAAGTATTTTTCAAGAAACAAGACATTTTCAATACAACTATAATCTAGTCTATAAAACTAGCAACTACGTCAACTAATTGAACCCAATCATTTGAGGTTTCCAGATAATTCTATGACACTGAATTTCAATTGTACTAATGGCAACCCTATATAACAGACATGCTCTATTAAGCTGCCAAGAGTGAGCATAAAGAAACAGCATTCACCGAATTCTTAGTTGTTTATAACACTAAGAGGATTAAATAGATTACAATATAAATCCACATAATAAACAAAATCAAAAAAGGACTAATAGTCATGTAATGATTATCATTCATATTTTATAGAACCAAGTTCAAAAATTTCAAATGGGAGTGAATTTGAAAACTGTTACCTGCCTTACTCAAAAATGCATGGTCTCAATAACTATGCAATGAAGAATTTTCTGTTAGTCATGATTTATCTATAAATCATAAATGCATCTTTTTATATTTTAACACTAATTTTAATGTGAGAAAAAAATTCTCAAAAGTACGCAGCTTTAAAGGAAGGGGAAAAATACTACGTGTCAAAACATAAAGAAAAAATTTCCTGGGGCCAGAGAGGCCATATGGGGTTAAGATATATGTCTTGCATGTGACAGACTCTGAGTCAACTACTATGGTTTCCTGATCATCACCAGGTGATTGCTGGAGAACCCAAAGTACTGCCCTACTAGAGTAGCCCAGATAAGCCCTAGTGCTTCAGGGCCAAAGTACTACCACATCTTTGGGTCTTCAAATTAAACCTCTATCCCATGTGACTAAGAATACTGAGAAGGCCCTGGTCTCCTGAGCACTTGGGGGATTTACCTCATTCTAATTCCTGAAAGAAGAATTTCCTCACTAGAACCTATGTTTCAGAAATATAATTATATCTAAGTGTAAAATTTGACTGAAATATGTTTTAATTTAAATAATATGGAAATCAGTATATTCCTGATAAAATACCAAAAGACTCAACTACAATTATAAGCAAATTTATATACTCTACTGCTGAAAATAAATGGTATGGTAATCCTAAAGCCACCAAGTTACTGTCATTTCTTTGAAAGTTTCTCCCTGCAATTTTATTTTCTACTTTTTTGACTGGTATCCAGAACTGATTGATAGGCCTAGTAGTGTCCAGCAAATGGTATGCAGATCAGAGTGTTGAATTATTAGCTATGTAAATCTAGTGCTTTTACTTAAATGAGTTCCTAAATATAATCTTGCGCATTTATAAAAAATAGACTTTACACATTTTGCCAAATAGAGATTTATGTTTTCTCTAGTACTTTACACATACTAGTTTTGAGAAAAAGAACATGTTCTTCTATTTGATTCCTTAAGTCCTTTACTTTCTTATAGTTAAAAATCTTACCTAAAAACAAAGCTTTCCTAATCCCCCATAGTTTACTTCTTTGACATTTGATTATCTCATCTCTTTTCTTAAGTGCCATGATGTTGAAAACAATGATGTTTTAATACTATGTTTTATGAAATGATTACTAATTACAAATGAGATAAACATCTCAGTTTTCTTTGAGATGCTTGTGTATATCTACTTTTCCTACTTGCCATTTATCTTCAACCATTATTGTTATGCATGCTAATTTTTACCACAATCCACACACATAAACAAGTGAGCAAAATCAGTTGATAAATTTAATATTAAAGTAAATTTTGAAAAAAAAATGGGTTTTACTTGTATGCACAACACACTAATTCCATCTTGTAATTAGTTAATGTTTTCTAATTAAAATAATTTTAAACATTTATTTGTTTTAATAACCAAATTAAAGGGGAAGGGTATCTGTGTCATGCTTGGTAGTCTTTAGGATTTACTCCTGGCTCTGTGCTAAGCGATCACTCTTCACAGTTCACAAAGTGGTTCTAGGGATCAATCCGTGGTTGGCCAAATGCAAGGCTTTAATTCTTTTACTGTCTCTTTGGCTCTCTTTGGCTCCAGTTCCCATGTTAAAAGCTCTAATTTTAAAGTACTTTATATTCCTTGCTTAATTTTCAAAACTATATTTCTTGCTTTCTTTATTATTTATAATTTGGTCTGACAGTATATAAAGATAAATTTTAATTACTCATTTTCTGTTTTTTGCCTTCTTTTGTATTCTGTAGTGAATACATTTTCAGCAGACAAATACATTATACATCCCAGAAAGAATTTTAACATAAATAAATTACACTTTGAAATGCTTGTGATTAAATTTGTAAGGTTCTATATTTGAAAAAGGACCAATATATAATAACTTAGTCCCTGTCATTGTGGAAAGAAAAACAGTAATTATATATTAGCATACATGACTTACTATTCTTTAGAAATAATACATAAACCGATGGCTTAGATGCCAACAGAATCCCCAATACCTTTACAAATCTTATCGATTTATATTCTATCCTTAAATTAGTACACTTTTATAATTTTAGAATGATATTTACCAAAAAGTAAATTAGATTTATTTTATCCATATTCTACAAAAGGTCAAATTCCATCTGTTTATGTTTTGTCCCTTCCAAAATGAAGAGGGTTTAGGTTTTCAAAAGATATACAGCAATTGACAGCATGTGAGAAAACTAACCTTTTATTTTCTCAACAATTTTTAGGTGTCTCTAAAATTAATTTTGTTATGAATGTGAGAAAACATGAGTTTAATTTATGGTCAGTATTGGCATGTTAGGAATGGATATGATAAATAACATTCAAATGTTTTATTCATTATAATGTGATCTTTGTTTTAATGAACAGAAATAAGTGAGCAAGTAAAAAATCATGTGCTATAACAAAATGCTACTCCAATAATGTAGTTTATTATAAGCTCACTAGACATATTAATTATAAACTTGCATATGGAATTTGTAATCCATATATTTTTCACTTAAAATAATAGTACATTATAAGAAGCTACTGATATAATGATTAGATGAATTAAAATGACAGATTTGAGTTTTTATGTAGGTATATAAATGATATTTTTAGAATGATATCTCTGAATTTCATCTAACTTTATTAGTTGAACATTACACATACTGATTGTTAAATAAAAGTATAGAAGTTAATTTTATATTTTGTGGCATTTCATTATGAATTTTCTTCAGTATTTTGAATAGCTTTATAAATTCACCAGATGCAGTATACTAAAAGCTCTAAATCAATAATTTGTCATAAATATCTCTTTATTGGATATTGTTAGACTCATCACCTTGATACTTGCTCAAATTTAGTTTTACTCAGTGCTACATAATAATCCTATATAGAATTTTTTAAAATTACATATTATTGAAAAAAGATTCTTCCGTCAACTTTTACAACTGTATTGCACTTAACTAGCAATATTATTATAAAATAAAAATAAAAGACATTGTCCTAACTTAAAAGGATTTTTATAGATGTAGAAAGATGCGAATTAATGTTTCTATCTTTACATAGACAATGCAATTGAGTGCCTTTTTTTCATATCATTGTCCAGTTTTGGGGTAATTTAAATATTGGAACCCAAATACAGATACTTGCAAAATGTTATTTAATGGTAATTGTTTACTAAGCTTGATTGCAAGTGGAAAAGATAATTCATCTAATTTTTTATAATCCTCACATATCAAATTTTACTTATTTTTTGAATTATTGTATTTATTAATTATCACATATAAATTGTATATTTTCATATATTAGCTAAAATCATAGATGAAGAGTTCTGGTTTCTTTGTCATTTTAGAAACTTGGACATTTTCTCTTATCCTATTATTAGGTAAAAAAGTTATTTTTAAAGCTGAAAAAGAAAAAAAATACTTGCATAATTTTTAAAAGAACTAAGGTCATAGGATAAACCATTGTCCTTATACCTCAAATTGGACAGAATGACAGAAGTATACTCAAAATAAAAACTGAATAAAACATAAACCAACTAGCAAAACCTCTATGGGAAGAATTTGACAAGTATAATATGTTTGGCTCTCAAAAGAACATCAAAAGATATACTAAAAAGCAAGTGAATAACAGTTTGAAGAGAAAGAACAATTCTTGAAAATATATGAGAGTTATCGGTGCTATGATTATTTATAGACTGGGCATTTAAAATAACCATGCTGTATTATTGGCTTTGCCAATGGAATCAAATCATGAAGATACTCCAAATTCTATATCCTGTAGAGTCCTGCCAATTTTTTCTCAATGTACTTCATAGATTCTGATCTAATCTTGAAGTCTCAATATTGTAATTTGTTGCAACTTGGAAGGATCCTGGAGGGTATCATAGTCAGTGAAATTAGAACAAATACCTTATGATGTCACTCAATTGTGGTATATAATAAAACAAAACAAGGCATAGACAGTATTGTTTGAGAGCAAATTCTTTGCTTTTGACAGCAGAACTGAAATTGTTAAGCAGTGGGGTAGAGAATGAGAGAAAAGGAAAAGTGGACTAGAACTGACAAAAAAGACAGTGGCGGGAGGCACTTTGATAGTAGTGGGGTCAGTATCACTGTTCATCAATATTATAAGAATTAATATATTATCCATTCAACCTATATTAAAATAAGCATAATAAAATCATAAAAATCAAGTATGCATAATATTCTAGGCTTAAAATCAATAATATTGACAGCATACGGAAATACATGAACAAGGTAAAGAGAAAATGAAAATTCCAAGTCAGAAACAAAAGAAATGCTAGAGATCAAAAACCGTGTAACAGATATAAAAAATGTCTTTTCATGGATTGAGTCAATTAGATATGCCCAAGAAACAAATCTCTGAGTTTGACGATATCAGTATAAGTTTGCTTGAAATTGAAAGGCTGCAAAACAAAGAAAGACTAAAAAAAAAAAAATAGAACAAATATCTAAGAATTATGGGGCATCTATAAAAGGCAACAGATATACAAAATGGGATTATCAGCAGGAGAATATCAGAACACAATGATACCTAAAGCAATACATTAAAATGTTCTTAAATTAATTCTATACATCTAAAAACTATATACAAGCACAGATGTTTTTAAAAAAGATTTAATGAGTTAACCCAGAAGTTAAAAATGAACAAAAAAACCTTACACCTAAAGAAAATGTAAGAATTATATTTTACAACTCTGCAGAATATATGCACATAAATAGAGGAAAGTGAAATATTTAATATATAAAATTACCTCTATAATTTTATACTCCTAAGTTATATTCATGTATGTGTGTTTAATTAAAATTTTATTTTATTAGTTTATTTGGTCCTTACAATTTTAAGTAAACAAGCTTTCGAAAAAATGAGATAATGGAAATGTTTAACAAATGATTAAAATGCTAGAGAAAATCTTCAAGTGCCCTTATAGAGAGAAGTAAAAGGGACTTTTACCATCACATGATCCCAAATTTTAGATTTTAATACAAATAGTAAAAACAGTTCATTAAAATTTAACATCATTGTTGACATCTGTGAAATGTGGTCAGTTTGATTTTTTTCCCAGAATAGTTGTTTTTTTCCTTGCTTCCATGACTTTTTTTTAAAAAAATTTTATTAGTGAAACACTTTGTGGTACAGTTGTAGACTTACAAATTTTTGTGCTTGGGTTTCATTAATACAATGATCAAATAACCATCTCTCCGCCAGTGCCCATTCTCCACCACCAACGATCCCAGTAATCCTCCCAAACCCCCACCCCATCCCATCCCACCTATGTGGCAGGGCATTTCCTTTTGTTCTCTCTCTCCTTTTGGGTGCTGAGGTTTGCAAAAGAGGCATTAATTGGCAATCATGTTCGGTTTATAGTCTACTTTCAGCATGCAACTCCCATTCGGGAAGGATCCTCCCAGTACCCTTTACTTGGTGTTCCCTTCTCTATCTGAGCTGCCTTTTCACCTAGCATGTGTGGCTGGCCTTCAAGCCATGGAGTGAACCTCCTGGTACTTATCTCGACTATTCTTGGATGTTAGTCTCCTATTTTGTTACTTTATATTCCCCAGATGAATGCAATCTTTCTATGTCTGTCCCTCTCTTTCTGATTCATTTCACTTAGGATGATACTTTCTATATAGTACCACTTATATGCAAATTTCATGACTTCATCTTTTCTAACAGCTGTGTAGTATTCCATTGTATAGATGCACCAAGGTTTCTTTAACCAGTCATCTGTTCTCTCTCGGGCACTCACTCGGGTTCTATCCAAATTTTGGCTACTGTGAACAGTGTAGCAATGAACATAGAAGTGCAGATGTCATTTCAACTGTAATGTTTTGCCTCTCTGGGATATATTCCCAGGAGTGGTATTGTTGGATCAAATGAAAACTCAATTTCTAATTTTTTGAGAATCGTCCATATTGTTTTCCAAAAGGGCTGAACCAGTGAAGGAGGGTCCATTTCCACCAGCAGTGAAGGAGGGTCCCTTTCTCGCTACATCTGTGCCAACACCAGTTGCTTCTGTTCTTTTGTATGTGGGCCAGTCTCTGTGGTATGAGATGGTATCTCATTGCTGTTTTGATCTGCATCTCCCTGATGATTAGTGATGTAGAACATTTTCTCATGTGCCTTCTTGCCATTCAAATTTCTTCTTTGAGAAAGTTTCTGTTCATTTCATTGCCCCATGACCATTTCTTAAAGAAAAAAAAAAGTGAACTGACACAACCCTCAAAGTTGGAGAATTTTATCTGAAGAAATAAAATGTGCCCTACCTAAATAAAACGACATTAACATTTTCATTGTAGCTTACTTACTTTATGACTCAAATGATTTAAATGAAGTCAGGAAGAGTCAAGGGTGCAAGTCAAACTATTCTCATCCTAAAGAAAATTATTTAAAAGTTATTTATTCTTCGAAAGTCAGACCAAACTTTACATGTATAAATTGAGGAAACAATTTATATATCATCTAGTAATCTACCAATTTAACCCACAACGGTAGTTACAAGCTGTTTTATGGTTGAAAAACATGTACAAAATCTTTCGTATTCATTTTAAATCATACATAAACACTAGTAACTTACTGCTGAAACTATGCAAATAGTTTTCTCTATTAATATCTTTAAATTAAGCATGAAACATTTCAGCATTTGACAGACTTCTGTGATGTGTATTATAAAGATGCAGAAGCTGAGAAATACCTTTGGATACTTGAAAAGGCACTCTGAAAATATAAGTTGAAAAGTACTTGATATGTGGTTTAAAAAACACTTATAAGAGAGTCTGGGAGATATTTCAAGTGATAGGACAGATGCCTAATTTGTGGAAGGCTCTACATTTAATCTCTTGCAACTCAAGTCAAAAAAGATCCCTCTATCCTATCACTAGTGCAGCACTCCATATATATTCGTTATATTAAAAAAATTAGAGGATGAAAGTTATCAAAAATATAGAAGTATAAAACATTGGACATAATATTAAAAGCATTTACTCATACAATATAAAAATAAAGTCTTAAAACATCATTTATTCTCACCATGATATATGCAGCAAAGGAAATGAATTTAGTTGGAACTAATTTCTCTTAAAATTCTTTTTAGGGTATTTTGCAGATTTGTTTTTATATTCTCCTATTCCTCATTACATTGAAAATACTCATGACCAAATTTCATCACCAAACTCCAAAATACAAATGGGTTTTCACTTAGAAAACTAACATAAAATTATAGAATAAATGATAAATTTCTAAAACAAAAATATTGGTAATATTTTGATATTAGACTTAGTTTACAAATAAATGGTAACATACATTCTTCAGAAAGAAATGAAAATATATTAATCAATCTCAAGTCTATTATAAAGAATGGAAGAGAATGAGAAATTAAAATAAAAACTAATTTTTTGATATATAAAATTGTTATCAAAATAATGACAGTAACAAAAATTACAACATTTATGCAACACTATTTTATATGTGTAATCGAGTATCTACATAGTTGTTTTTTTCTGTTTTCTTCTACTTATTAATTAATTAATTTTTTTAATATAATAGTGTCAATGACAGTTTCTCTTGTATAGAATTCTAACACTTCACCCATCACTATTGTAGCCAGATCACTCCCCCAAGAATCCCAATATCCCTTCCTTTCAAACCATACCCAACTCATTTTGGTGGATCAGTTCTCACACTGTGCTGTCTTTAATCCTTCATTGCTACCATGCTATATATCTTTAAGTTTCATATATGATAGAGAACATTCTGTTTCTGTCCTTTCCTTCGGACTAACGTCACTAATTATGACATACACTAGTTCTATCCAGATTGTTATAAACTTAATGATTTTGTTTTTCTTTGGAGCTGCATGGTATTCCATTGTGTATATGCACCACATCTTCATGATCCATTTATACAAAATTGTGTATTTGGATTCTTTCTATACTTTGCCCCTATAGTAAGCGTAAAGATGAATGTAAGTAGGTATATATCCTTTCAAATTAATTTTGCTGTTTTTATTCTTTGAGAAAGATGTCAAGGAGTAGTGTTACTAGGTCAGATTGGGATTTTTTTAATCATTTTTTTTATTAGTGAAACACCATGAGGTACAGTTATAGACTTATAAATTTTTGTGCTTGGGTTTCAGTTATACAATGATCAAGTACCCATCCCTCCACCAGTGCCCATCCTCCCCCACCACGAGTCCTAGCATCCCTCCCACCCCCGATCCCTCCCACCGCCCTCCCCCCCGTCCCACCCTGCCGCTGTGGCAGGGCATTCCCCCTTGTTCTCTCTCTCTTCTTTTGGGTACTGTGTTTTGCCAGAGAGGCATTGAGTGGCAATCATGTTTGGTCTATAGACTGCTTTTAGCATGTCTCTCCCACCCTGGGAGGGTCTTCACAACACCCTTTATTTGGTGCTCTCTTCTCTATCTGAGCTTCCTTTTCACCTAGCACATGTGGCTGGCCTTCAAGTCATGGAGCAAAATTCCTGGTACTAATCTCAGCCATTCCTGGGTGTTAGTCTCCCGTTTTGTTGCTTTATGTTCCCCAGATGAATGCAATCTTTCTGTGTCTATCCCGCTCTTTCTGACTCATTTCGCTTAACATGATACTTTCCATGTAGTACCACTTGTATGTAAATTTCTTAACTTCATCTTTTCTAACAGCTACATAGTACTCCATTGTGTAAATGTACCAAAGTTTCTTTAACCAGCCATCTGTTCTCGGGCACTCAGGTTTTTTCCAGATTCTGGCTATTGTAAAGAGTGCTGCAATGAACAAACAATTGCAGATGTCACTTCGACTATACCTTTTTGCCTCTCTGGGATATATTCCCAGGAGTGCTATAGCTGGGTCAAATGGCAGATCAAATTCTAATTTTTTGAGAATCGTCCATACTGTTTTCCAAAAGGGTTGGACCAGCCTGCATTACCACCAGGAGTGGAGGAGGGTCCCTTTCTCGCCACATCCGCGCCAGCACCTGTTGCTTTTGTTCTTGTGGATGTGGACCAGTCTCTGTGGTGTGAAATGATATCTCATTGTTGTTTTGATCTGCATCTCTCTGATGATTAGTGATGTAGAGCATTTTCTCATGTGCCTTTTTGCCATTCAGATTTCTTCTTTGCGAAAGTTTCTGTTCATTTCATCGCCCCATTTTTTGATGGGGTTGGGTGATTTCTTCTTGTGTAGTTTAACCAGTACCTTGTATATCCTTGATATCAACCCCTTGTCAGATGTGTATTTGGTGAATATTCTTTCCCATTCTGTAGGCTGTCTTTGTATTTTGGTCACTGTTTCTTTTGAGGTGCAGAAGCTTCTTAGTTTAAGATAGTCCCATTTGTCTATCTCTGTTTTCACTTGCTCGGCCAGTGGTGTGGCATCTTTGAAGATACCATTAACTTCAATATCGTGGAGAGTTTTGCCAACTTTGTCTTCAATAAACATTATGGATTCTGGTCTGATGTTGAGGTCATAAATCCATTTCGATCTTACTTTTGTGCATGGCGTTAAGCAGAGATCTGAGCCCACTTTTTTCCATGTAGCCGTCCAGTTTTGCCAGCACAATTTATTAAAGAGGCTTTCCCTGCTCCATTTCGCTTTTCTTGCCCCCTTATCGAAGATTAGATGATTATATGTTTGGGAGGAGATGTCAGTGTATTCAACTCTGTTCCTATATGCAAATAGTGAAAGAGAAGAAAGTGACATGAAGAAAACAATTCCATTCACAATTGTGCCCCAGAAAATCAAGTACCTAGGAATCGCCTTAACTAAGGAAGTAAAGGATCTGTACAAAGAAAACTACAAAACGCTACTTCAGGAAATTAAAGAGGACATGAGGAAATGGAAAAATATCCCCTGTTCATGGATGGGGAGAATCAACATTGTCAAAATGGCAATACTTCCCAAGGCACTGTACAAATTCAATGCAATCCCTATAAGGATACCCAGGACATTCTTCAAAGAAATGGAGCAAACACTCCTGAAATTTATATGGAACAATAAGCCCCCACGAATAGCTAAAGCAATTCTTGGGGAAAAGAAAATGGGAGGAATCAACCTACCAAACTTCAAGCTCTACTACAAAGCAGTAATAATCAAAACAGCATGGTACTGGAACAAAGGCAGAGTTGCAGACCAATGGAACAGAGTTGAATATACTGACATCTCCTCCCAAACACATATTGGGATTTTATTCTTACTTTGAAACGATTTCCATATTGCTTTCCATAGAGGCTGAATCAGTCGTTTCTACCAGCAATAGAAGAGGATTTTAAATATGACTTTACAACTTCGTTGTCTTATATCTACATCTATTCTTATATAAAAATAAAATAATTCATGGTATATGTGATTCAAATTAAAGAAAAAAGTTAGGATATTTTACTGTAAATTACTGAAGTTATGTAAATTAATCTAGTTATGTAAAGTGATCTAGAACTATCTGAGGATAAATTATGAAAATTCTAGGACTACATCTAAAAACCATTAGGGAGAACAAAGTATTAAAACCAATGTACTCGAAGAGAAATTTGAATAATACAAATTCTTCAACTAAAACTCCAAATGACAAGGGCCGCCACAAAGACTCAGAGTTGTCAAACATCATTCTTCCTTGCATGTGTGAAACCCTTTAATTTATCCCCCGTATATCACCTCCACTCATCACCGTGTAGAATAGCCTGGTGATTCCCCAGTAAATTCTGAGCACCACCTGGAGCAGCTTTGATTTCCGAACATTACAGGGTATGGCTATCTGCAATAAGTACTCAAATAAAAAAAAATCAAATAACAGAAAGAGTATAAAATGGAACAGAATTTTTTCTAATAGGACAAAAGCAAAGCAGTAAAAGTTGATATGTGGCCAGAGCAATAATGCTATAAGCAGGGTCATTCCTTACATTTGGCCAACCTGGGGTCAGTCTCCTGAGTCCCAGATCATCCCACAGATCCCCACCAGAAAAATTCTCTGAGCGGAGAACCAGGAATAAAACCTGAGCAATCAGGGTGTGGCCAATCAAAATACATAAAAGAAAACAAAAAGTTAATAGGTCTCTCCCCACCCTGACGAGACCCCCGAGTTGCCACCCACAACCGGCTCCTTCAGCTCCAGACTGGCCATTGTTCTATAGGCACACAAACCAATCTCAAAACCCAGTGGCTTTTGGCAGAAATCCCTCCGGACTTAATTACAAAAATACCAGAAATCCAAAATTGCATGGCTGCTGTTGCACCTACATGATATCATACGCTCTTCATAATCAGCAATAGAAAACAAATTATCTAATGATGCCTTTTCAGCAGGTCTGATTGTTGGGGGGGAAATTCCAAATAAGAATGGTGGGTCATCTGTCGAAAAATTGAATGTAATCAAAGTAGAGAGAGAGTAAAGTGATAATCATCTGCCATAGAGGCAGAGAGAGGGGTGGGATGGGGGATTTACTGGGGTTCATGGTGGTGGAACATATGAACTGATGAAGGGATGGGTGTTTGATCACTGTCTGACCGAGACTTAAACCTGAATGTTTTGTAAATGTTCTCATAGTGATTCAATTTAAAAAAAAGTTAATAAGACCTAATCAGTAATAATACTTATTCAATAGTTAGACTAAACATCAATATTCTACGCACAACAATTTAAAAATAGAATGAATAAAAATATGATTAAATTATATTGTCTATGGAAAATCATTTTAAATATGTGATGTATAAGGTAAAGCTAAAGGTAAAGGCCCTCCCATTGATCGTCGATTTGCTCGAGTGGGCCCAGTAACGTCTCCATTGGAGACTTTGTTGTTACTGTGTTTGGCATATCGAATACTCTCGGTAGCTTGCCGGGCTCTCCGAGAGGGGCGGAGGAATCGAACCTGGGTCGGCCATGTTGGCCACTTGTAAGGCGAACGCCGTACCGCTGTGCTATATGGATCAATGAAAAAGATATACTATGCCAGCTTAGTCAAAAAAAAAGGTGGTAATTGTGTTAACTATTTGGCGCAACAGAATTTGAATAAGTTGTAGAGACCTGGGGATAAGGAGTGGTGGAATTGTGGGGGAAGGCTTTATATTCCTGAAAACCTATTGTATACAACCATGAAATCTAGGTGTCTAAATAAAGGTAATACATATTAAAATATAAACAAAGACAAATGAAGGGAAAGAAAATAACTTGGAATGGATAATATTTATATTTTAAGAGAAATAAATAGATTTATGTGCATCATAATGTTATTGTTATTTTAAATTGCTGTTAACTCCATTTTACAAAACATATTTAGAAATCATTGTCAATAATTATAATGAAGCTCAAAATCTTCTAAAGAAACTTAGAAGTAATTTGAAAAAAAAAAGAGAAGTACTTTGAATTCACATTTTCCAGTTCTTGAATTTGTTATATTGTTATATATATATCCCTTGATAAAAGAGTCTGAAATAATATCCAATTCTATCTAGCAATAAAATAAACTCTTTAAAGCCATAGGGCCAGTGAAAAACTATTAGTGCACATAATTAGTTAAGCAACGAGATAACTTTCTTTTCTCTTGAGAGGGGATATTTTAATCTGTTTTAAATTCTTCCTATATATTATTTTATGCCATTTTGTGGCAATTTGTTATAATAGCAGCTAAAGAGTTATTGTAGACATAAAAATTTGTTGAAGATGAACGAATTTTTTAAATATTTTAACTATAATTTTAAAATTTTTATTGTGAATTAATAGTCTTCATTTAATTTAATCTTTCATTGTGGCCATTTCAGGATTATCTTTAAATTTTCATTACATAAGTGAAATAACTCTAGAAATTAGGCATAACTAAAAGTCTAGCTTATACTGTGAGTACTTATATTAATACTATGCCTGTATTTTTAATGAGAAAATTACTTAAAATATATTCCTTTTGAAATGCAAAGTTATTTTAGTTGAACTTGATTTTCTTTGTTATATCCTGATACTTCAATAAAGAGGAAAAATATCCTTTATCCATTTTTTATAAACACAAATACCTCATTTCTATTGTTGTTTTTTGCAATTTTTCCATTTTGTTGTGAGAGGAATTAGTGGTCAAGCATATTCTGTCTTAACTTCAGAAAGAAGCTTGAATAACTGAAAAATACAGATTTCTCTGGTTGGGAGGAGTCAGAAATTAACGCATAAATGTTTTTCTATTTAATCACTTGTGAAAATTATATAGATTAGTGTTTCTGAACATCGTATATGAGTAGGCTATACGTTCACAGAGGCTAGCATTCTAACATAAAATCATACCAATTCTACTCATAGAATTTCAATGCTGTTACTTGTAATTCATACCTCATAACAAAACAAACAATTCAGGGCATATACTAGAAAAAGGAACACTGGTATTCATGCAGTTGTCCCAAACTAGAATGTGCTTAAGCTACAGTGTGCTTAATTCTGACCAGGCACTACTCTATAGCGGCACATTGGCAAGAAATACGATTCAGAAAAAATTGCATGTTCTAGGGTTCATATAATCCTGGTCCATTAAGATGGAGATAGGGATCCTATATAAGTATTTATTTTATCACTTTAACACTCTAAAACTTATTTGTAACTGCTCACAAAAAAAGAACACATTTTATGTATAAGTAAAAAGCTATACTGTATATATCACTCTATTTATATAAACATAAAACCATATTCCTGGAATGAGTTAAGAAAGCTAGATAAGAGTTTTCCATCTTTGAAATTTTCTATTAGAATATATCATTGGTAAATATTTAGAATGTTCCTACACAAGTAAATAAATCTATGCTGTGTGGTCATGCTTAAATTTAAAAAATAGTGTATGTACCCAATAATAAGTCATACTGGCTGACTTAGTTTTATCGTATAAAAATACATTGTCTTGTGCATACCTTAAATCAATGTTAGTGTTTATGAAGCAGGTAAGAATAATAAAACAAACACTGTCCTCCTGTTGTTCATTGATTTGCTCAAGCTGACCCAGTAATGTCTCCATTTTGAGACTTGTTGTTACTGTGTTTGGCATATCGAATACGTCACGGGTAGCTTGCCAGACTCTGCCGTGCGGGCGAGATACTCTCAGTAGCTTGCTGGGCTCTCCAGAGGGGTGGAAGAATCAAACCTGGCTTGGGCTAGAGAGATAGCACAGTGGGTAGGGCATTTGCCTTACATGAGGCCGGCCGGACTGAGCCAGGTTCAATTCCTCCACCCTTCTGGAGAGCCCGGCAAGCTACTGAGAGTATCTCGCCCGCACGGCAAAGCCTAGCAAACTACCCGTGATGTATTAATATGCCAAACACAGTAACAACAAGTCTCATAATGGAGACATTAGTGGGCCCGCTCGAGCAAATCGATGAACAATGGGAGGACAGTGATAGTGTTTACAGTAACAATATTTATTTAAATTTAATACAAATACTTGCATTTGACTGATCCAAAAGACTGTCCTTGGGAAGATAAAGCTACAGAAGCAGTATCAAAAGAATAAGAAAATTGTTTTTATTTCTATTTCTTTAGTGCCTTTATGTAAAAAAAGTAAAAGCACTGTAGCACTGTCCTTCCATTGTTCATCAATTTGCTCAAGCGGGCCCAGTAATATCTCCATTATGAGACTTGTTGTTACTGTGTTTGGCATATCAATACGTCACGGGTAGCTTGCTAGGCTTTACCGTGCGGGCGAGATACATTCGGTAGCTTGCCGGGCTCTCCGAGAGGGGCAGAGGAATCAAACCTAATATTGAAGGGTAAATTATGCAAACCAGTCTATTGTAAACACCTCTCTTTTTTAATAATTGATATTTTAGTAACTCAAATTTTAATATATATAAAGAGATTAAATTTCCTAAAATTTTAATGTAATAATCATAAAATTGAATTGGTGGACCAATGTAAATATAGATTTAGAAACTTAGGCGATTCTGTTTGCTTTTTTGTTTGCTTTTGGAGGCACACACACCTGTGCTCAGGGCTTACTCCTGACTCTTGCTTGGGATCACTCCTATTGATTGTTGGGGTACCATACATGGTGGTAGATTCAAAATTGGATTATGTGCATGCAAGACAACTGTCTTACCTTCTGTACTAACTTTCCAGCCTCTTAGAAAATTTGGACCCACTAAAAAGAGGAAATAGGCATACAAGTTATGGTGACCAGATTTTAATACAGTGCTTCTGTAGCTCTTTCATTTAATAAGTGGATGATTCACCTTGGCTATGCCCTGCTGGGTCAACCTAAGGCCAGAACAGACAGGCTGCAACACAGCTTCTCTATCCAACAGGTTAATAAATTGTCCCAGTTACCCAACAACTTGGTTCATCACTCAGGGGCACATAGAGGACAGGTGTAGCCCTAATTCTGGCCTGCATTGCTTTAGTACTGAACTTCCAACCCCACTCTGCATATATCACCACCTATAGTACAAGCCTCAAATCCTGAGCTACCTCTTTCTGTCCCTAAAGACTGAGCCCCTGAGAGAAGGACAACATGGAGGGCGGGATCCACAGCTCCCGAAGGAAAAAAAAAAAAACAGGTTCCAAAAAGAGCCGAGATCATCGGGAAGCCCCAGATGGGGTAGGTACTGCATCCCGCCTCCCCCAGATGGAACCCCGGTGACCAGAAGCCTCTACAACCACAGCTCGAGTATGCGGGAACTAGGACTTTTCCTCAAAACCGAAATCTCTCTATATACAAAGTGATCCATGGGAAGTAAACCACCCAACGTTTCTCTCTGAAAATCATAGTTAAGTTTCGAGCACGGCCACAGCCCCAGAAACACAAGGACTTAATGCATAACCCAGCAGCTTGGAGCAGAAAAGTGAACGGGCTATGCATTAATCCAGGCCATCATGACTGTCTGGAGGGGAAAGGGTGTTGCCCCATTCGCCCTCTCCTCTCTGGAAAGAAAGATGGCGGCCACATGGGAGCCTTGTGGACAGCAGGTATGAGCCGGGGGTGTGGGGGCGACTAAAACCTCATGGGAAGGGGGGCGTTCCGGTCTGTCCTTCACGCCCTACCGAGGTCACCAGTTGCCCCCTGCGAGCAGCTCTCCAGCACGGCCACAGCCCCAGAAGCACAGGGACTTAATGCAGAACCTGGCAGCTTGGAGCAGAGAAGTGAAAGGACTATGCGTTAATCCAGGCCATCAAGTCTGCCGGAGGGGAAAGGGTGTTGCCCCATTCGCCCTCTCTTCTCTGGAAAGAAGGATGGCGGCTGCATGGGAGCCTTGTGGACAGCAGGTATGAGCCGGGGGAGTGGGGGCGACTAAAACCTCATGGGAAGGGGGGCGTTCTGGTCCTTCCTTCACGTCCTACAGAGGTCACCAGTTGCCCCCCACGAGCGGCTCTCCAGCACGGCCACGGCCCCAGAAGCACAAGGACTTAATGCAGAACCCAGCAGCTTGGAGCAGAAAAGTGAACGGACTATGCGTTAATCCAGGCCATCATGTCTGCTCGGAAGGGAAAGGGTGTTGGTCCCTTCCGCCCTCCTCCCTCTGGAAAGAAAGATGGCGGCCACATGGGAGCCTTGTGGACAGCATGTATGAGCTAGGGGTGTGGGGGCGACTAAAACCTCATGGGAAGGGGGGCGTTCCGGTCCGTCCTTCACACCCTACCGAGGTCACCAGTTGCCCCCCGCGAGCGGCTCTCCAGCACGGCCATGGCCCCAGAAGCACAAGGACTTAATGCAGAACCCGGCAGCTTGGAGCAGAAAAGTGAAAGGACTATGCGTTAATCCAGGCCATCAGGTCTGTCCGGAGGGGAAAGGTTGTTGCCCCAGTCGCCTACTCCTCTCTGGAAAGAAAGATGGCAGCCACATGGGAGCCTTGTGGACAGCAGGTATGAGCCAGGGGACTGGGGGCGACTAAAACCTCATGGGAAGGGGGGCATTTCAGTCTGCCCTTCACGCCCTACTGAGGCCACCAGTTGCCCCCCACTAGCGGCTCTCCAGCACGGCCACGTCTCCAGAGCACAGAAACCAATTTCTTAACTATCTGACTTTCAGTAGAAATACTTCCAGGGTCAATAAGTAAAATAGCAGAAATCCAAAACCAACATATAATTCTTGAATCCAGCTGTAGAAAGCAAATCACTTCACAATGCTTTTTCAGCATGTCTGATTTGGGTGGGGGGGGGGTAAACTCTAAATAATAGTGGTGAATCTTTTATTGAAACAATGAATCTAATCAAAGCAGATAGAGTGTTAACTAGAATTCATCTGCCCCACAGGGACTGGGAGGGGTGGGGGGTGGGGTTTTATTGGGGTTCTTCATGGTAAAAAATAAGTTTTGGTAAAGGGAAATGTGTTTGATATTTGCATGACTGAGACCTAAACCTGAAAGCTTTGTAACCTTTCCCACGGTGATTCAATAAATAAATAAATAAATAAATAAATAAAGACTGAGCCCCTAAGAATTTCCATAGTGGGGAATTACAAAAGGCTAACCCCAGCACACAGCAGAAATGATGGAGAAGTCACATAAAACCTCACCAAGTTTAATGATTGTAGATAACAAGTCAGAAAACTCTTCCAGTAACAACCAACTCCTTAACATCTCAGATAATCACTTTACAACACCACAATGAGGCTTAATGAACTCATATAAATAACGGTACCAGTGTTTAATAGTGCACAGAAAGTATGAGGAGTGAAATGAGAAAATATCAAAGAGAAATAATGTAACTAAAGAGTATGGTGTTGGCATATATAGAAGAAGAAGAAGAAGAAGAAGAAGAAGAAGAAGAAGGAGAAGGAGAAGGAGAAGGAGAAGGAGAAGGAGAAGGAGAAGGAGAAGGAGAAGGAGAAGGAGAAGGAGAAGGAGAAGGAGGAGAAGGAGAAGGAGAAGAAGAAGAAGAAGAAGAAGAAGAAGAAGAAGAAGAAGAAGAAGAAGAAGAAGAAGAAGAAGAAGTGTGATTTTCCAATTTCAATATTTTCAGATAATCAGAGTTCTTTTTATAGTAGGGATTATCTATGTTTTGTTGAGTTGTATAACTTCCATTTCAAAACATTCTTTACTTTTATTTTAGTAAATTCAAAATGAGAACAAAATTTTAGAAATTTCACGTAAGAACTCTTTTTTTCCAAAACTATACATGTTTTATTTTTGTATTTACATGTATATATGCACAACTTTCTAAAATAAATATACATTTATGTGCAAATGGTACATACTATTTTTACTTTAAATTTGACAAAAGTTCTATTACTTAAAACTTAAAATTCTGTCAAATAAATTTTCCAGGTGACTTATCTTTTAACTAATTTGGACAAAAATTTGCATGACAATTGACCTAAAACAAAGGACACTCCATTCAATAATTAATTCTTTCTTTTAATTAAGTGGGCATTCAGCCTTTAGGGAAAAATGTGTACACATCCAGAATCCAGGCTCTAATTAAACTAACAGCAGAGTTGTTGAAAGCACCTGATCCACATGTGTGGCTTTGGACTAGAAACTCTCTTTTAAAAAAAACAGTTACAAAATAAATTCTTAATCAAGCAATAGATATCTGTCTAGCCATGGTGAACAAAAGTTTTAATGAATCACAGCAATCAAATAATATCAGCTACCAGACCTCAAATCTTCTTTCTCTTCTTTTCTATGTTGACCTGTATTTACCTGTTTCCTGTATCTTGTGTATGTGTGAGTGTGTGTGTGATTGAATCCAGGTTTTCTCTAACACACACAATGCTAAATTCCTATATTGAGCCACATTTCTGGGACCCAGAGTCTCTTTCTGAAATAACATGGAAAATCACCTGATGTATGTAGAGAAAAACACATTGGAATCCTTATTTGTGAATTCACTGGTTTAAATTTAATTCCAGATTCAGAGATTTTTCTATCATTTCAGAGCAGTGACAGAATAATAAACTTTACAGATTTTCTTTCAAATACAGTTTATTTTTAACTTTCGAAAAATTTAACTTTTATGTGAGTTTGCATATAAATTCCCCACGGCTCCACATACATTCACATATTATTATCAAAATCCATCATAAAAGAACATGATCAGTATTATTTAGAATTGAGAAATTAAAATAGGGTGATTATCCAGACATCTCCACCTATGTCCTTAAGATGGTTCAAACTGTCAGAAATCTCTAGGGTAATGGAATAGCGAGGGAGATCTAACCATGAAAAGAGTCGAGTTACCCAACACATATAGCAGAGAAAATGGAAGATGGAGTAGGGAGTACAATGCTTTATCTTCTCCTTCACTGCAAAGAGAAGAAAAAATCAATCCAATGAAAGATAAAATAAAGCAACTCCCCTGTAGAAGTCCCTGGGAAGGAGCACTGACACCTTTCTTTAAGCACACTGATATCTTTTTTTTTAATTTTTATTGGTGAAACACCATGAGGTACAGTTGTAGACTTACAAATTTTTGTGCTTGGGTTTCAGTTATGCAATGATCAAGTACCCATCCCTTCACCAGTGCCCATTTTCCACCACCACGGATCCCAGTATCCCTCCCACTCCCCATCCCCCCATCCCACCCTGCCTCTGTGGCAGGGCATTCCCTTTTGTTCTCTCTCTCCTTTTGGGTGTTGAGCACACTGGTATCTTAATCGGACCTTCTTATCTAGAGAACTAAAATTCATTTGTGTTTCTTTATACCATTATTTCTACTGTAATTTGGTATAATAGAAAACTAATACATCTTAGTTGACACTTTATATTGAAATACGTAGTTGTTGGGACTGGAGCAATAGTATAGAAGGTAAGGCTTTTGTCTTGTATGCAGCCAACTTGGATTCAATCCCTGGCATCCTGAGCACTGCCAGGCGTAATTCCTGAGTGAAAAGACAATAGTAACCCTTGAGCATCATTGGTGTGACCCTAGAAGAAAAAAATTTAAATAAAATAAAATGCACAATTGTTATTTGAATTCTCACATAAAAGTATAGTAATTATCTATTTTTACCGCCCGCATGGGCAGAGTCTGACAAGCTCCCTATAGCATAATCGATATGCCAAATACAGTAAGGACAACAGGGCTCATTTCCCTGACCCTAAAAGAGCCTCCAAACATTGGGAAAAGATGGGTAAGAAGAAGTTGCTAAAATATCAGGGCTTTTCCCGTGACCTGCGCTCACCTCCTCTTCCTACCTCTCTGGACCCCCTCCTCCAGGCAACCGAGGAAATTTGGGGAACACCTGCCCGAGTTTCACCAGACTACCCATCCACCTCTTTGGGCCCCTGCATTCCAGCTTCGTATGAGAGCTGGGAGCTCTCCCCTTTCCCTGCCCCTCATTCTCCCCCTCTTCTCACCACTTGGGACCCTCTTCATGGGCAACCAGAGAAGACTTTGGGAAACACCTGTCCAAGTTCCTCCTGACTTCCCATCCACCTGTTCGGGGTCCTTCCCTTCCAGGTTCCTGGGTGGAAGTGTCCCTGGAAATGGCTGGGGGCATGGCTTCCACAAAAATTGTGGCCTCCCCAAAAGTGGGCATGACCTTCTTCGAGGCAGCATCATGCTTGACTCTCATCCCAGCCTTTATCACCTAATTCTGTGGAAAAAATCCTGGCTGCCTCAACTACAATATAACAATAATCCACTGGTCTGCTCCAGTTCTAACAAAAGACCAGTACAAAAGAAACTGTACAAGCCCAATATTAAAGAGAACCTCCTCCAAAGCTTCACTTGATGCCCATTATAAGCCAAAGAATAATAATCTCTGAGAGGAAGGTCAGAGTGTAGAAAGGAGAAGGGTGACCACCATCGACTGATCTTATCCAGAATCCTTTCCCACAATAAGAGGGAACAGTGCTAGTGAATTCGAGGGTTCTACCTCTAGACAACCAAAACAACATGAAAAATACAGCGCAAATCTCCACTACAAGAGAGGACAAAGAAAAGAGTCCCGAATCCTCAACCAGGATTATCCACAAATATGCTCTCTCTGATAAAGAATTCCGAGATGAAATGAAGAGGATGTTCAAGGAACTACTAAAAGAATCAATGCAGTAGATATCCAGAAAATTAGAGGAAGAAACAAAAGAAACAGTAGAACAGATAGTAGAGATAATAAAGGAAGAAATGAGAGCAGAAATAAAAAAGCTACAAAAAGAAGTGTCACAAATAAAGGATTCAGTAGACAAAATTAAAAACTCAGTAGGTGCCCTCAGCAGTAGGATAAATACAGCTGAAGACAGATCAGTGTGCTTCAAGATGAGCAACAGAAATCACATAGGGAACAACAAACAATGGGGAAAAAAACCTCAAAATAGCTCTAAGGAGAAACAGAGACCTAGGGGATGATGCCAAGAGAAACATTAGAATCACTGGAGTTCCAGAAGGACAGGGAGGCAACCCCAATGAAAAAGCCACAGTAAAAGAAATAATTGCTGAAAAGTTCCCAGAGTTAAAGAATGCAGACATACAGATCTAAGGAACCAGAAGGGTGCCAGCTAAAAGAGACCCTAATAAAAGCACACCAAGGCATATCATAGTCAGAATGATGGATGCTGTGGACAGAGACACAATACTGCAAGCAGCAAGGTCAAAGAAGGAAATCACATACAAAGGAGCACCCCTTAGATTCACAGCAGACCTATCAGAGGAAACCTTCCAAGCCTGAAATCAATGGTGGGATATAATGAAAAAATTCAATGAGCTGAACGCCTCGCCAAGAATACTCTATCCAGCTAAACTCTCACTCAAACTCGATGGAACTATACACCATTCTGTAAATAAACAACAGCTCAGGAACTTCATAGACTCAAAACCAAATCTGAAAGAAGGATTAAAGGGGCTCCTGTAAGATAAGAATGAAAACACTTATAAACACAACCGAGCATGACAGGAAGATGGTAAGAAATCCCATGACAATAATCTCTCTCAATGTCAATGGTCTAAGTGCACCAATCAAGAGACACAGAATGGCAAAATGGATGCAAAAACTGAAACCAATGTTCTGCTGTCTACAAGAAACTCATCTGAACAATCAGACCAAACACAGAATCAAAGGTAAAGGATGAAAAACAATCCTGCAAGCAAACAGCTCTCTCAAAAAAGCTGGAGTGGCCATAATAGTATCTGACAACATAAATTTCAGGTTGAAAAAGATTAGAAAGGGTAGAAAAGGCCATTTCCTATTTATCAAGGGATATGTACAACAGAAAGAAAACACACTCAAATGTATTCGCACCTAGTGAGAGAACAGCTAAATACTTAAAACAACTGCTAACAGATTTTAAGAAGAACAGTGCTGGCAATACAATAGTAGTTGGAGACTTCAACATCACATTATGAGCTCTGGATAGTTCAACAAGAACAAAAATCAGCAAGTCAACATTGGCTTTGAAGGAAGAACTAGAAGAGAGAGGGTTAATAGACCTATACAGGGTTTTACAGCGCAAAAAGAAAGAGTACACATTCTTCTCCAGTGCACACGGAACATTTTCCAAAATAGACCACATGTTAGGCCACAAAACATACCTCAATAGAATCAGCAAGATAGGAGCAGTATCAATAATCTTTTCAGACCACTATGCACTGAAGATAGAAGTGAATCACACAAAGACATCGAGAAACAAATCAAACACCTGGACATTAAACAACTCAATGTTTAACAACAAGTGGGTCAAGAAGGAAGTCAAAGACGAAATCAAAATATACCTGGAAACAAATGAGAATGAAGAAACGAGCTACCAGAACCTACGAGATGCAGCTAAAGCCATGCTAAGAGGAAAACTTATAGCGTTGCAAGCATTCCTAAGGAAAGAAGAAAGGGTCTACATAGATAACCTAACCACACAGCTTAATATCTTAGAAAAAGACCAATAGAAGGAGCCAAAATTGGCTGAAGGAAAGAAATAATAAAACTTAGAGCAGAAATTAATGACATGGAAACCCAAATAACAATCCAAAAGGTCAAGGAAACCAAAAGCTGGTTTGTGTAAACACACAAAAAATAAAAAGGCCGGTGGTCAGGCCGTTTCCCCACTCCACGGAGGTCGATGGCAATGGTCAGGCGAAGGAAGGAAACGGGGACCAGGCTGGTTGGTCTTAGCAGCAGTTTATTACATGGAAGAGATGTATGTCATGGAGGCCTCAGGAATCCTCAAGCATGTGCACCTTTGTTCTCTCAGCTTCTGTCCTCAGCCCCATCTTCCCAGGTTCTCTGATGCACGTGTCCCCCCAGAGAGCCCTGAAATCTCCCTTATATAGATCATAGTACCTCTAAAGGGTGCAATATAATGATGTCATCAAAAGGAGTTACAGAAGGAACACTGAGGCAAAACATACATTGTTTCTTTACATCCACAGGCCAGGAATCCTGGCCTCACCTTTTTACAAGCTACAAGCACTTAGATTAGCACAACAAAGACCAGTCTGCTAGAGCTTGGAATCTACATCTCCAAAATCAGCCAGCCTGGAGCCAGGCATCTACATCCCAAAGACCAGGCCTGGCTTAGCACCTGGGATCTGTATACCTAAGGCCAGCTAGGTTCCTGTGAGATAAGAGAAACTACCTCAATATACTGAAATCATTTACTGAAGGCAGTTTGAAGGGGAGAAAGCAGTCTCATCCAAGCTAGTCAGGACACACAAGAAAACTGCTTCTAGGACATGTTTCTCCTCTCCTTGTCCAACCAACATATAAGCATACAAAATATTAATCATTTTGTATGGACACAGTAAGTAATACTTTGAGCTTATAGAATTGCTCTCCTAGGGCCATCTTGATCTCACACTGCAGTGCTCAGGCCAGATATCTTTCCTATTCCTAGCAGCAGGGCCCTAGTCTCGTCATTACTTTTGGATCATGACATCATTTGCCTATGATCAATCTCTTAACTTATAGTTAAGAATCGTGGCACCTTGGCCTGGCCCATCGCGATGCCAGGGTAGCACATAACTTACTGGCTTGCCCTGGTTCCATCCAGTCCCACGTCGGGACCCTGCCCTTGGGGTGCTAGGAAGTGAGGGCAACTGAGGCTTAAGTTGAGAAGGCAGATGCCCAGGAGTGAATAATATTCTAAGCCAATCAATTCCTATGTTACCGAGCATATTAATTAATTGTCTTCCTGTATCTATACAAAAGGACATTGCATTAAAGTAAACTGCTCAAAAGACATAAGGAGAGGAGAAAGGCAATATTAACTTACAGTACAGCTTCAGTGTCTAAGAAGGGTGAGACCTTACGAATTGGTTGGGCAAGAGAGCATAGAAGTAGTTACAGACAGACAAAGTAATGGGAGTGACTCGGGAGCACTGTGATGGGTGTAACCTGATAAACCTAAGCTCTGTGTACACCAACATCTCACCCTTTTCTGTTTACAAAAACACAAAAATTTGAAATAGACAAAGGAACTATTCCAATCACAAAACAATCTCATATGTAGTAGTAGTAAAACTTCAGTCCGCCCCTGAACCCAGAGCAGTACTTGTTGTAAAGTGTCCAATAGTCCTGCACTGTTCAAGGGTGATCAGAGTAAGTTAGTTACTTTTTGAAGAAATGAAGTGTCCGGATCGCAATTTGAAGAGTTGTTTCTGCAACAGCAGCAGTAGTGGTCACAGCAATGAGTCCCAGAGAAACAACTGTCAAAGAGTCCTATGAACTTCAGGAAGCACTGGATCAGGCAGGGAGCACTGGAACAGGAGCATCACAACTTCTGTCAGGAGCTCTTCAGCAGGTGAATGCAGCCATTCTCTGTTCAGGTTCACTGGCAGTCATAGATGTGCAACCTAGCTTATGTGTGGAAAAAACACTTTCTAAAAGTTATCAGAGGCTTTGAGCATTGGAGTTTGGTTCATCTCCATGTCTAGGGTTAGAGAAAGAGGCAGGGGGAAAACTGAGAGAAGCAGTTATCCTAGAGAGAAATTAAAAGGTTTTCCTATTAAAAGTTATTCCTTCCTCCTTCAGGAGATGAGGCACCTGTGAATTCCAAGGAGAGGGTAAAATTAAAGAATTGTTAATCCAAAATATGGGGTCCAGATGTTGTCCAATCCACAACCTATAAGAGAAGGGTATAAGTAATGCTCTTAATTTGATCTCATGATATGTTAAAGGCCTTTGCTGCAGGCTTTCTGATGGCTGGTTCCTCTGATTTCCTTGTGAATTCCAGGTGAAATCAGCTTGGGGATGGCTTGGAGCTGGAATTTAGAGATTTGTAAGACTGCAAAGGTCTGAAAGTTAATGCAGGTAGATAAATTTGGCTCCTGATGAAATGCAATGGGACCCAAAGTTTCTTAGTGGAATTATCTGTTGAAAAAAAATTATAGCCTTTTCCTCGAATGAGGTGTCTCCCTGCTACCTTGTCTTTGTCAATTTTAATCAAATTAGAAATGTTAATAATTTTCCGAGTCTGTGCATCTTCCTGAAAATGCTTTTCAGCCGCTGTATATGACTCCCCTTGAGGTAAATTCAAAAATTTTTAAAAAAACAATGTCAAAGACAAGGAGTCACATGGGGCATTCCTCCTTATTTATTTATTTATTTATTTATTATTAACTATGCCCGATTCATAGGTCCAGGAAGACCAGAATGAGATCTGATAACAGTAAATAAAACAGGTTCAGAGCACTTTTGTAAAAGAGACTGTTGCTGCTGAAGCAATTGTTGAGGTATATAGCATTTGATGATGTACTTAGAAACTTAGTCATAATAACAGGGAAGAGACCAGGATAAACTGAATCTGAGATGATATTAGTAGGCCCTGGTACATGGGCGAGTAAAAAAACTAATGTGGCGAGTTAGAGCCTTCATTGGAAGCTCTTTCCTGATATCCAAAATAACCTGATTTATAACCATACACACACACATGCAGAAGTATCCTAGTGACAAAGCCTTCTGTCCCTCACCAGACTCAGCATCTGTAATGGCTGAGTGGGTGAGCACCCAGGAATGAGGCGTCTCTGTGCCTCCTGGGTCAATAAGCAATGGCCTAGTGGGAGAATAACTTCGTACCCACTGGCCCTGAAGCTGTTTTCCCCCAGGTGGCATTTCATAAACTAGAAGTAGAAGTTCACTTCTCCAAAAGTAAAACTGTACCAGTCTGAGTTTTTGAATAACCTTCTTTGGAACTAGCACTTCACCATTGGTTCTGATAAAAAACCTGAGAGTCGGTTGTCCAGACTGAGTTCCTGGCAGATGTTCTTGGGAATCAAGACTAGAAACTAGAGGCTTTCTCCACCTCTGACCTGACTGAGGTCTCTCAGGGTGGCTGAGCCCTTTTACACAAAGTTCTGCTCGGTTTGTCAGCGCAAATTCACCAACAGACACAACGCTTTGATTCCAAAGTTCCTCACTTTTTTCCTGGCTCAAAACCTGATGCACGTTAGTTGCAGAACTCAGCTGCGCATGTCCCATACACAGGATAGCTTGTTCCCTGAACTCAACCGCTTGTTGGTGAGCCTCTAGATACGTTCCTTGAGGAACAGAGTCAGGGATCAGAGATGCCTTTTCCTTCCCTTCCAGACAACCATGAAAAGCTGATGTGCTGCTTGTAACGTTTGCTCGAGCAAACTCCCTTTCTACCTGGGGGTTCAAATCTCGTCCCTTTGCATCAGAATTTAATCTGCAGGGACTCTGGGTGGGAGAAATGCTAACTGTATCAGATAAAGAAATATCCAAAGCAGCGCTCCTTGCCGTGGCTGGCTGTAGTGAATCTACTGACTGGAGCTTTGAAGCTCCACACTGGGGAGAAGGGCTGCAGCTGGGAATGTCCTCTGATTTTGCGGGGCCTGGGTCTGGCCCAACTGCACGTTTCCTGAAATGAGGTCACCAGCTATGCCAAGATTGGAGGGGCAATCTCTGGCCCAATGGTTTCCATTATGGCATAGTGGACAAGGTCCAGGTGGTTGTCTCACAATTGCATGTTTGGGAGGTGCCCTGCAATCCTTACGGAGGTGGCCTGACTTCCCACAATTAAAACATTTGGCCTGAATACGCCTCTGTATGGTATAGGCCTCGACAGCATTAATACGTGCCTGGTGTTTGATAGAACCAACATTCCGGAAGCCATACAGGAAGCCAATCAATTCCTATGTAACCGAGCATATTACTTCCTGTATCTATACAAAAGGACATTGCATTAAAGTAAACTGCTCAAAAGGCATAAGGAGAGGAGAAAGGCAATATTAACTTACAGTACAGCTTCAGTGTCTAAGAAGGATGAGACCTTACAAATTGGTTGGGCAAGATAGCATAGAAGTAGTTACAGACAGACAAAGTAATGGGAATGACTCGGGAGCACTGTGATGGGTGTAACCTGATAAACCTAAGCTCTGTGTACTCCAACACTGGTTCTTTGAGAAAATAAATCACTTGATCACTTGATCCCCTGTTATTCATCGATTTACTTGAGTGAGTGCCAGTAACATCTCCATTCATCCCTGTTGTGTGCTAGCATAGCCCAATGGCATTTGTTCATTCTAGGAACATGCAGAGCCTCAAACCGATCATTCAGGGTCTGACCATCTTGTAGTTGGGCATCCACATGATCTTTTGACGTCCCGTGGAATCCAGTCAGTAATGGCTCTAGTCCAGCGGTTGTCTGTAAACCTAATTACGTATCCAGCCCATCTGATTTTTGATGCTTTGGCAAATGAGACAACGTCCCTGATTCCTGAGTGTTGACGGAGATCAGAACTCTGGATTCTATCTCTGATTTGAGTGAATCGTGATATTCCAAGCATAGCTCTTTGGATTCTTCTTTGAAAGACCCAAATAGCATTCTCATCCTGTTTGTGTAGGGCCCAGGTCTCTGAGGCATATTTTAATGCAGGAAGAACAGTGGAATCAAAGAGATGTGCTCGTAGCTGGAGGTTCTTTGTCCTCTTAGTTATTTCTACACGCTCTTGAAGGTATTCCAAGCCTCTTTCTTCCTCCTGCGCAACTCAGGTGCCAGGTCATTCATCATGTTGATTTCTCGACCTAAGTATATATAACTGTTGCGTTCGGAGATGGTGGTTCCGTTGAAAGTGAATGGAACATCAGGAACGAGGCTGTTTCTCATAAACATTGTCTTCGTAAGATTCAGCCGTAGTCCGACCTTTCCACAGTCACGGTGGAAGTCGGTCAGCATTTGTGCCGCTTGGCTGATGTTTGCTGTTACTAGAACAATGTCATCAGCAAAGTGCAGGTGGTGCAGTTGCCGACCATCTATCTTCACTCCCATTCTTTCCCATTCCAGTCGTTGCATGATTTTTTCGCGTGTGGCACTGAAGAGTTTTGGTGAAATGGTATCACCCTGCCGAACCCCTCTCTTGACATGGATGATTACTTCTTTGTAGAATGGTGAGATCCTGGTAGTGAATCCATAATAGGGCTCACGAAGGATCCTGATATATTGAGTTTGTATGCCCTGATTGACTAGGGCTTCTATGACCACTTCCATCTCAACAGAATCAAAGGCCTTCTTTAAATCAATGAACATTAGACAGAGTGGCATCTTGAACTCCTGAGAAACCTCAATGAGCTTAGTAATCGTGTAGATATGGTCAATGGTTCTGAATCCTTTCCAGAATCCAGCTTGTTCACATGGTTGTCCTTCATCTAGGGTTCTGCTAATCCTATTCAGGATGACTCGAGTGAACAGTTTGTGGATGACAGACAATAGGCAGATTGGGCAATAGTTGCCAATGTTGTGGATGTCTCCCTTCTTGTATAGTAGTACAGTCCTGCTGGTTTTCCATTGGGATGGAAACTTGCATTCAGACAGGTAGCGTGTGAAGAGCTGAGCCAGTGTATTGATGAGTACTGTTGGTAAGTTCTTCAGGTGTTCAGGTCTGATCTTGTCTGAGCCAGGTGCTCTTTGTTTCTTTACCGATGAGATGGCATATTGGATTTCGGAAGGGAGAACATTGGGAACGACATATCCATCCTGCGGAACGTGGTATGTGGGCAAGTGGACGTGGCTATTAAAGAGATCTGAGTAGAAGTCATGAATAATCTTCTCCATTGAGAAAATAAATAAGATTGATAAATGACTTGCAATACTCACAAAGAAAGAAAGAGAGAGATAACCCTAATAAATTGAATCATAAATGAAAAAGGGAACATCACAACAGAAACTAATAAAATTCAAAAGATCATCAGAAGCTACTCTGAGAGTCTGTATGCCATGAAACAACAAATCCTAGAAGAAATGGATAAATTCCTGGATTCCTATTAAGCTCCCAAGACTGAACCAAGAAGACTTGGGATACCTGAATAGACCCATTCATATCAAGGAAATTGAAGAGATAATTAAAAGTCTTCCCAAAAACAAAAGCCCGGGCCCAGACGGATTCACTAGTGAATTCTTCCAAACATTTAAAGAAGACCTTTTTGCGAATTTTCCTCAATCTTTTCCAGGAAATGGAAAAAACAGGAACTCTCCCAAACAACTTCTATGAGGAACATATCTCCGTAATACCAAAAGCAAACAAAGACACCACCAATAAAGAAAACTGTAGGCCAATATCCCTGAAGAAAACGAATGCAAAGATCCTCAACAAAATATTAGCAAATAGAATCCAACAACTCATCAAAAAGATCATACACCACGACCAAGTGGAATTCATCCAAGCGATGCAAGGATGGTTTAATACTCAGAAATCAATCAACATAATCTATAATATCAAGAAAAGTAAAGATAAAAACCATATGATAATATCAATAGACGCAGAAAAAGCGTTTGACAAGATACAGCACTCGTTTATAATGAAAACTCTCACCAAAATGGTTTTGAAGGAACTTTCCTCAAGATAGTCAAAGCCATCTACAACAAACCCATGGCAAGCATTATTCTCAATGGGGAAAACTAAAGGCCTTCCCTCTAAGATCAGGGAGACGACAAGGATGCCCACACTCACAACTTCTGTTCATTATAGTACTGGAAGTACTTGCAATAGCGATTAGGCAAGAAAAAGACATTAAGGGCATCCAGATAGGAAAGGAAGAAATCAAGTTCTCACTATTTGCAAATGATATGATACTATATCTTGAGAAACCTCAATCCTCTACCAAGAAACTCCTAGAAACAATAGACCTGTACAGTAAAGTTTCCAGCTATAAAATTAATGCTCCAAAATCCATGGCCTTCCCACACGAAAATAATGAGACAGAAGAAAATGACAGAAAAAAAAAAACAATCCCGTTCACATACGTGCCCGAGAAAATCAAATACCTCAGAATCAGTCTAACTAAAGAGGTAAATGACCTCTACAATGAAAACTAAAAAATGCTATTCCATAAAATAAAAGAGGACTCGAGGAAATGGAAACATATCCCTCCTCATGGATAGGAAGAATTAACATTGTCAACATGGCAATACTCCCCAAAGTGTTATACAGATTTAATGCAATCCCTATAAGGATACACATGAAATTCTTCAAAGAAATAGATCAAGTACTCCTGATATTCATATGGAACAACAAACACCCACAAATAGCTAAAGAAATTCTTGGGAAAAAGATGTAGGGAGGCATTACCCTCCCCAACCTCAAACTCTACTACAAAGCAGAAATAATTAAAACAGCATGGTACTGGAACAAAGACAGGTCCATAGACCAATGGAACGGGGTGGAATATCCGTACACACAACCGCAAATGTGTGAACACATAATCTTTGATAAAGGAGCAAGAAATGTGAAGTGGAGCAAGAAAGCCTCTTCAACAAATGGTGCTGGCATAACTGGACAACCACATGCAAATAAATGGACTTCGACCTCGACCTAACACCATGCAGAAAAGTCAGATCAAACTGGATTAAAGATCAGGCCAAAATCCATAAGATACATAGAAGACAAGATGGGCAAAACCCTCCACAATATTGAGGCTAATGGTATCTTCAAAGACAACACTCCACTGACCAATCAAATGGAAACTGAGATAAACAAATGGCACTAACATAAATTAAGAAGCTTCTGCACCTCAAAAGATATAGTGACCAGAATACAAAGACAATAAACAGAATGGGAAAGGATATTCACCCAATGTGTATCTTATAAGGGGTTGATATCAAGGATGTACAAAGCACTGGTTGAACTCTACAAGAAGAAAATATCTAACCCCATCAAAAAATGGGATAATGAAGTGAACAGAAACTGTCTCAAAGAAGAAATCTGAATGGCTAAAAGACACATGAGAAAATGCTGTACATCACTAATCATCAGGGAGATACAGATCAAAACAACAATGAGATATCTCACACCACAGAGATTGGCCCACATCCAAAATAATAGGGGCAACTGGTGTTGGTGTGGATGTGGTGAGAAAGGGACTTTGCTTCACTGCTGGTGGGAATGCCTACTGGTTCAGCCCTTTTGGAAAACAGTATGGACAATTCTCAAAAAATTAGAAATTGAGCCCCCATTTGATTCAGCAATAGCACTCCTGGGAATATATCCTGGAGAGGAAAAAAAGTATAGCCTAAATGACATCTGCACTTGTATGTTCATTGCTACACTGTTCACAATAGCCAAATTCTGGAAAAAAAAATTCCGAGTGCCCGAGAACAGATGACTGGTCAAAGAAACTTTGGTACATCTGTACAATGTTGTACTATGCAGCTGTTAGAAAAGACAAAGTCATGAAATTTACATACAAATGGTACTACATGAAAAGTATCATGCTAAGTGAAATGACTCAGAAAGAGAGGAACAGACATAGGAAGATTGCATTCATCTGGGGAATATAAAGTAACAAAATAGGAGACTACCATTCTAGAATAGTCAAAAATAAGTTATAGGAGGTTTACTCCATGGCTTGAAGGCCAGCAGCATATGCTAGGGGAAAGGGCAGCTCAGACATAGAAGGGAACACCAAGTAAAGGATGTTGGGAGGATCCTCCCAGGATGGGAGATGCATGCTGTAAGTAGGCTATAGACTGAACATGTTTGCCACTCAATGCTTCTTTTGCAAACCTCAGCAACCAAAGGAAAGAGAGAACAAAAGGGAATGTTCTGCCACCAATATGGGATGGGATGGGGGTATGGGAGGGGTGGGAGGGTTACTGGGATCATTTGTGGTGGAGAATGGGCACTGGTGGAGAGATGGGTACCTGATCATTTTATAACTGAAACCCAAATGCAAAAAATTGTAAGGTCAAGAACTGTACCTCATGGTGTTTCACTAATAAAAAAAAATAAAATGTATCTGTAAAATAAAAAATTTAAAAAAATAAAATTTCAGAGTTGGGAGGAATAGAGACATTACTGGTGCTCGCTTGAGTAATTTGATGATCGACGGGATGACAGTGATACAATGATATATTGGTTACAGTAATTGGTATATGTAAAAATAATTTGAGCACATCTCCCCATCCTGCATGGCAGAGCCTGGCAAGCTCCCTGTGGCATATTCGATATGCCAAAAACAGTAACAACAAGTCTCACAATGAAGGCATTATTGGTGCCCGCTCGAGCAAATCAATGAACAATGGGAGGACAGTACTACAGTGCTACTTATCCCCACAAAAAATGAATTATGCACCCTGGAAGAACGTCTTGAAATAAGACAGTAGATTCTACTACACTCCTTAACTGAACTGGTATTCTGTAACACTGTCACTGATATATTTTTTATTAGGGGATTATTATATAATTCTTTTTCCCCCAATGACCAGACGATGCTAGCTGAATGTAAATTTCCATCTTTTTAAGTATATTTAATCTTGTGTATGAGTAAACACTTGGCATACTGTCTCTGAAAAAGTGTACATTCTCTCATTGTAAGGGTCAAAGAAATAACATTGAGTATTACAGGACAATTATTCATTTGACACATATCAGGAGAATTTTGATCACAGCAAAAATTCTTCACATTATTTTAAGCAAGACCATGATAGAAGTTTGGTACAAAAAGTAATTTTTAACTCATCTTGACTGATTTTAATAAAACCATGAATTGTATTAATCTGTAATTTATACATATTTCACCATTGAATGTTAACCTGGCTAGGGCTTGGTTGTGTAACTGGGATTACCCCAACAAAACTAGGGTATGTTTTCAGCCACAACATGAACCACTGGTTATAACACCCTTTACATGCAGGGGAAATTCTGTGATGTACCCAGAAAGGTTTCACATTAGGGTTGCCTCAGAGTAGTGTGATGGTAAAAATTTAACAGTTTTAATATTAGGATGGGTGGATAGGGAAATTGAACTTCTGGCAATTGACACTTTCAATGGTGTAAATAATTCATTTCTGTCAATTCCAAGCTATAAAATTGAAGTTGCTAGATAAGGAAATTCAAAAAAAGGTATCAGCCCTGTCCTTGAAAGTTGGTAGGAGCTGATTCTTGTATATCACTAGCAGTCTTTGTAACAGGAACCACACACTCAAGTTATAAAGACAGACCCAGGAGTCACTGGATTCTAATAACATAAACAATAAGTTCTATTGACTGAAACATGAGAAATTCTTTTTTTCTATTTGTAAATATATGGCTCATTAATTCTAACTGTGTTGAGAGGAGGACAGGAATATTGAGGGGGTTTTGGAAATGTGCTGTGTAGAGATTAAAGTGCTATGTTGTAATTAAAACTCATTTTAAAACTCAACATTAAAGATCCATACATTTGGTTTTAGATTATTATGTAAATTCAAAAGTGGGTGATTTATTGTTAGGGAGGGAATATTTCTACTAAATAAAGGCACCTACAGAAACAGATGAATTTAGGAGCTGTGTGTATTCTCTCTCTGCAACATATCATCCATCAGATTTTAAGATAGTTTGAATATTTCAACAATGACTTTATAATTAAATCTATGTTTTCAGTCATCATATGTTCATAAGTAAGATTTCTGAATTTTAGTTGGGATAAATAAGTTATGATAGGTAAGCTATCATACATTGAGTAATTATTAAATAAAAATGATGTAGGTTCCAGAGAGAGAGTTCAAAGGGCAAGATGCTTGCTTAAGAGGAGGCCAGCCAGGGTTCAATCCACACACCCCATATGATTTCCTTAGCCCCAACAGGAGTAATCCCTGAGCATAGAGCCACGAGTAAGTGGACCCTCTTCAATTCATTCATTGAAATATTAACCCCCAGTGGGGTTTTATGAGGGAGTAGAACCTATTTTTTTTGCTTTTGGGGTCACACCCAGCAATACACAGGGGTTACTCCTGGTTCTGCACTCAGGAATTACCCCTGGCAGTGTTCAGGGTACCATATGGGATACCAGGAATTGAACCTGGGTCAGCCGCGTGCAAGGCAAACACCCTACCCACTGTGCTATTGCTCCAGCCTCGGAAGTAGAACCTTTGGAGAGTAATTAGGTCCTGAGAGTGAAAACTTCGTGAATGGAGTTTTTTACTGGCCTTTGAAAACATATTCTCAAATGGGTTCCCATATTTTACCTGTGAAAAAGAACTCACTTGCACTTTTTCTGAAAATACAGCAAGGAAACAGTCATCTAGGAACAAAGAAAAGTGCCCTTTCCCAGCACTCTGGATTCTGCTTTCCTCAGTCTTCAATTTCTAACCTCCAAAACTATTAAGAATGTCTGATATTTGTAATGTGATCGATGCCACTACTTATTCTATATTTATATTTTATATTATATCATAAATGTTATTTATAATATAAAGTATATTTCAATATAGTTGTAACATAATAGCTGCATTCCTATTATAGATTGTTATAACAACCAAAATGGACTAAAACAATGAATAACCAGAACCTTCAAAAGAGAATTGGAAAGCTTTCAGTGAACTAAAACTAGTAAAAAAAAGAGAGAACACACAGATAAATCTTGGACATGAGCAACTTGTGGCAGAGATGGCCCTGGACTTTGCAAAAGCCTTCTCTGCTGGCAACTCCAGATGGGGGCCTGTGTTGTCCCTCCGTCGGCCCTCTAAGAGCCCCATCAGGATCCATTTTCTAGAAGCCAGCGAGAAGCACCAGGTACGAGTTCCCAGTGATGACAAATCCCAAGTCTTGAGGGACAGAGGAGTGGGCCATCCCTCCCACAACCCCCATGGGATGCCAAGATGATGTCACATCCACCCACCTTCTACTTAAGCTCCCACGTGGCCACAATCCAGACTCACACAGATGAACCTCCTACCTCAGCAACTTGCTGCAGCGATTTCTTCAGACCCTAATTATTAAAAACTTAGAATTCCTTGTGTGCGTGGCCGCTCTAGTGGCCATGTGACATTATATTACATCCATAATAAGCATTACAAAACACATTGCCTACCATTGCATTTTCAGCAGGTATGAGGGGGGGTAGGACTGGTCTTGAAATATCATAGGTAACCAAAGTAGAGAAAGAATATTTTGCAAATTGTCTGCCATACTGGCAGGGGGAGGTGTGGAATTGGGGGGGGGGGGTGGGAATCTGGGCATTTTGGTGGTGGAAGGGATGGGTGTTTGGCCATATGATCAAAGTTCAAACATGAGATATTTGTTACTGTACCTCAAGGTGAATTAATAAAAAGAAAATTCCCAAGAATAAAACACTTTATGCCTGCCATTAAGATAAATTGGATGGATGGAGGATGGCCAAAGGGAAATGTAGAGAGAAATGTACAATAGTGAAGGGATGGGAGTTGGGATATTGTATGACTGAAATTCAATTATGAACAACTTTGTAACTGTATCCCATGATGATTCAATAACATTTTTAATATAGCACAGCAGGTAGGGAGTTTGCCTTGCCCATGGCCAACCCGACCAACCCAGGTTCAATTCCTCTGCCCCTCTCGGAGAACCCAGCAAGCTCCTGAGAGTATCTAGCTCTCATGGCAAAAGCCTGGCAAGCTCCCCGTGACGTATTCTATATGCCAAACACAGTAACAACAAGTCTTACAATGGAAACTTTACTAGGCCCGCTTGAGCAAATCGATGAACAACAGGAGGACAGTGCTACAGTGAATAATATAAAAATAAAATATAAAAAATTTAAAAAAACTTTAAACTGCATATGAACAAAAACAAAAAAAAACAGTAGAACACATTAAAAGGCAAAAATGTACCTAACATAAAATTAATTTTAAAAAGTTATTGTTTATCATTCAGAATATATAAATTTATAATTTTTGGATAAAATATAAATGTCTAATTTGAAAAATGTCTATGAAGCACCATAATAAACTACAGAAATTATGACAAATTGTATTTTATTTATATTTGGGGTATTACATTTTATATTCAAATACTTTTTTATAATAAAGATATAATAACTGTGAAAATATTTGGTCTGAAATTTAAAAATTTAATACAAATATACTTAAAATTTAATAAATATATTTAACACAATTTTCGACAAGTTTGAATATACTTCAGTACCTGCTATAAGTGTATTTCCTCTTTAAAACTAAAAGCATAAAGATAAGTCACAGGAATCTATGACTCCAGGGAATTTTCATTAAGTAACTAGCAATAAGAAATTATAATGTATTTTCATAAAATTGTCACTAGCTAGAACTAAAGGCAGAAATGTTTCAAGGATATATTTTTTGAGGAATATATATTAATGACTATTTTTGGCTATTCATATTTAGTGTACAGATTATATAAGGAAATTAATTTTGCTGAGTTTAATATTCCTATTTTGTATCATTTTTATGTTTTAGAAAGTATTTAATATATGAACTTTTGGAATGAACTACTTGATGAGTCAATCAGTATTAAAAGCTAATTGGTTAGTGAATAAATTAATATTTCAAATGATAAATTTTGAGTTTTCTACCATATTTTATTTTCCAAAGTATGTCAATTCAGTGATCAATTATAGCTTTTATGCTACCTAGACCACATTGAAATATTTTATAATGTAACCTAGGATAATTTGCCTTTCTTCTTTCACTAATTTCAAAAGTATAACCCAGTTTCTGGGACTCTAATGTCCCAACCTTATCAACTACTATTTTTTAATATATCCTAGCATTAGCTCTTAGCTAATTCAGAAAATAGTTTGAATTTATAAAAAGGGTAGAAAAGTAATGAACTTAGGTCATTGTATACTTTTTAGTTACCAGAGAGAAGATGTGAATGATATTTAGAAGTGAAAATAAAAACTGTGAGGTTGTGGATGCTAACATCATATATGTGGATGCTAACTTATCCTAGACATAATTCCTTACTTTCTACATATTCTTTATTTTTTTTAATTTACTCTTTTCTTCTTTTCTTCCAATATTACTTTCTGCTACCTTATATAAGTAGTTTATAAGTAACCCACAGTACCATCATATTTCTCATCTAAAAATATGCTATTTTCTATTAGTGATTTCTCCCTCGTTTTTTCAATAAGAATAAGTTGCATTATATTGAAGTTAAAATAGAAGTTAGATAAGGTCTGTTGAAAAGGGGTTTATGACTGGTAGAAGAACTATGGAGCTGGTGTGAATAGATGTATTTGTTGAACTCAAGTTGTCTTACCAACTTGACAGAGTGATGAGAAATGTCTTGTAATAAACCAGATGCATTCAAGCTGATTGACAATCAGTCCTTGTAGAAGAATTGTTTTCTGTCCACATCATTTCATTAGAAAATTCATCAGCAGCATTCTGTTTATAAACCATTATAGCAGTTCTTTTGTTTTGTAATATTCATGTGTATATCTGTTTTCCCCCTAGACTCTGAGCTATTCAAAATTGGAATCTTATCTTAATAATCTTTATATCCCCAGGGCCTGGTATAGTCTGGACACAAAATAAGCACTCAATGAGTAATGCTGAATGAAGAAATCATGAATTCAATCATGACTACAAAGTCTCGTATCCAAATACTGCAGACGCTTGAAAAATATAATGAACTATTTGCATCATTGTTATAAGATCTGTTGCAAATTATTCTGAGGAGCCTTCATTTGACCCCATTGTTTTATCAGCTAATGTTAATGCAACTTGAAACTATTTATGGGATAGTCATGATCCTATTCCATAAAATTAAAATATTTATTTTTTCTTTTAGTCAGTACTTTTTACAGAGTACTGCAACCTAAATTATAATGTCTTTGAAAGGATTAAGACAAAGTAAGAAATAGAATATTTAACTTTTAAAGTTTTCATTTGTTTTAAAGATAAACCAATTAAAACAATTCCTTCAATGAAAAAATAGATCAACTTTTTCTCATAGAAGCTGTTTATCCAAGTTAAGATGATTGTTTACTATTAAAACTATGAGAAAACAGCTTACTTGATTTTGTTTTCCATTAGGCCAGTAGTTAACCAACCCGACTAACCCACCAACTGGCCCCCTGGCGCCGTGTAATCCCATCAGCGGCCAAGACTCAGAGACTATAAAAACCAGCTCCTGGAACCGCGCGGCCGCGAATGCGGCCTCTTATTATGGCATCTTATTATTTCATTCCTACTTTGGACAAACTGGCAGGCTACCAAATGTAGCCTGCCCACATGGCAGAGTCTGGCAAACTCCCCGTGGCGTACCCAATATGCCAAATACCAGTAACAATGATGGGTCTCATTCTCCTAAAGAGCCTTGAATAAAATCTCAGGGCTAAGATGAAGGAGACATTACTGGGGCCTGCTCTAGGCAATCGACGAATAACAGGATGATTTGTGATTTGTTTTGTGATTTTAGGCCAGTAGTTAGTTGCCATTAAAAAAAAAAGTGGAAAACAAATAGAAACAAAAATAAAGCATGTGTCAGCCAAAGAGATAGTGCAGGAGGTAAGTCACTTATATCTAGTTAATAAAGTTTGAATATCCAGCACCACGGAGTTCTACGAGCACCATAAAATGAGTCTGACCCCTGAGTCCACATGTAGGACTAAATTCTGAGAACCTCCAGAGAAGGCCCATAAGCCAAACAAGCAATCAAACAAAGAAATCACAAAAAACAGAAGAAAACGAAGTATAAATAAATATATGCAAGATTTTTTTCTTTTTAGGAATAGATTCACTTTTTAGCATTTATATATAAACCCTTTTAAAATTATTATATGCCAAAATCTAATCTGACAATGTGAAAGAACCTGTTTTATGTCATATTCTTCCAAGAAAAAGACATAAGGCATCTGATCATTATATGTAGAATATTTATCAAAGTGTTTCTTGAAGAATTCCTGTAAGTTTGAGGAATAACAGATTGGGGAAGAGAAGTAAAAGTAGTGTAGTTTTAATAAATATTTAGCATAATAAAGATTGAATACAACAGGATGCTATGTACTGGGCAGTTTGGATGGTGCCTCAGTTGAACTTAAGTCATTATATGCTTTTTAGTTACCAGAAAGAATGTGTCAATGATTTTTAGAAGGAAAGTTGAAAATGTTAGGAGAATGTGGATGCTAACATTTTACATGTTACTTAACCTAGCCACAATTCCTTACTTTGTACATAGTCTTTTTTTGGTGATTTACTCCCTTGACTTAAATTTAAGACAAAACAGGCTTTTCAGTCCCATGTTAACCAGTGTACTCAAGCTGAAGGCAATTCTTATGAATTGAACTATGGATCGTCAGCAGCAAATCTTCCTGGCAGCCAGGGATAATTATGTCTTAGTAGTGAAAGTATGAACAACACACCTAATTATCATTACATACCACTTCTACTAATCAGATTCATTTAGTTCAGAAAACAAGTTTATGGTAACTGGGAACAATTACTGAGTTTTTTTTCTTCTAGGAAAGTTTATCATATGAATGTTTGTGAAAGGAAATAAAATTTGCAGTGCTACAACCATATTTATATTTGTTTTGCTGCTCAGAGTTATTCACTTGATGACCTATAGTCTCTTACCTGACTGAGTTCTACACATCCTCAGGTTCTCAGGTAGCTACTCATTTACTCTTTATCAGAGATATACTATAATATCACCTGAATACAAAACATACCCATTTGTATAGCACTATCTCTATTCACTCCTGATCCAAGACCAATTTTCCTACCTACCACGGTAGTGACTTTCTATATTTCTATTCTAGGTAAAAGAAGCCCAGTATAATCAGATATTTCCAATTTTACTTAGAGGATTCCACTTTGTGAATCGAGATTTTAGATAACCAACATTTGTAAGGAAAATATATATTCCCCAAAGAGTTTATTGAAATACCTATTTACTTGGTGGGTTTTATACACCTTGTCCTTAATTTTCTGATAAATGACTTGATATTGGATAGATAATATCATATAGTGAGTGTTGATTTAGTATCTATAATATATTTGGAAAGATATAATATCAATAATAGAGTACATCTTCTCTAAGCCAGTGCCTCAGGTGCACGTTCAAATGACCATTTCATTAGTCAGTCATGCTTGAAAAGTTTGAGTGCTACAGTATCTGATGAGATCAATGATGCAGTGTTAATATGCCTACTGTTACACTCTTGTGCTGTAAAGTGAGTCCCTTGACCCAAAACAATGTTAAGAAGCATTTTGTGTTGGTGAAAAAAAAACCGTCTACAACTTCTTGTGCAGTGAACTGGGTGAGAATCTATAGACAAGGCAAAGCTACACATCTGGATCATGTATGCACATAAGTAGATTGATTATTGCCTTAGAATTCTAGGGTTCCAGTAAAATAACTTTGACATGAAACAACTTATTTGTCTTCTTGAAATAAAGGTGGATTCTAATAGATCAATAATTTTCTTTTTACTGATACGTTGTCCATTCCATTGCAGCAGTATATAGATCAGTCTACCTGGATGGCAGATCACTACAGTGAGTCAATTCTTGATTAATATCCGTATCTCCCATGACTAATCTATTTGTGCTTCCCCTGCCAAATCTGTGTTGTTTTTGTTTGGTTTTCTTATTTTTTGGGGGGTGCCATAACTCGGTTCTCAAGTGTACTCCCAACCCTGTGCTCAAGGATCACTTCTGGCACCTCCTAGTTGACCATATGCAATCATATGCAGTGTTGGGGATCAAACCACGATCATCTATGTGCAAGACAAATGTCTTACACTGTACTATTTCTCTGAACCTGATGCCAATTAAGTATCCTGTATACTTGATTATTCTTCTATGATATTTTTTATGTTAGAAGACCTACAATAGGAATTATCTCAAATTATGCAGATTTGAACTCCATTTCCTCATGCAGATCTCTATCGACATAATTTATCATCATTAAATATTTTCTTAATATTCTGTCTCCTTCCATGAGCCCAATCAATTTTGATTTATTAATCATTTCGCATGTCATCAGCCCATTTTATTCCATGTAGGTTTGTACTGCTAAAAGTTGTATGTACTGGGAGAATTATATCTCAATTCTCTTTCATGCCTCCTCCTTGATTGATCTGTGGCACAGCACGTTGATTTTATCTAGAAGGCCAAGCCAACCTATATTCATTTAGGTTCAGTCTTTACCCCATACATCAGCAGCCAGTAATGAATTACCCATATGAGACACTCCATTTGCATTCACCTATGGTACCCACTTGTTTGTTCTTCTTTGGTGTGTCCTGGACATGAGCAATGCTGTCTCTGTGGATTTCCATTGGATCTAAGCAACCTATGATGAGATAAATTTACAGTTCTAATCTTCATAGTTATGTGGTTGTATAACGCCCATTTTAATTCAGATCCAAATCGTGCTATGGCTATTAATATAGTAGAAAATAATTTTCTTCTACCATGTTTACTTTCTCTAGATGCTGAAGAGAAAACTTTCTGATTCTCCATTTGAGTCATGCCATAATTCTACCTGGTGTTTTATTCCTACCACAAGTGTCTTTGATATTACTGTCTGTTTTGTTAAGCAAGAGAAATAGGTGTCAAGACTACTTCTACTACATTAGAACCTTCTATAGAATGTTTTCTTATTCCATTTTTCAATGCTGTTTATTCACCACAAATTGAGTTTTCTTTTCAACATTGGGAGATGGAGATTATAATAAAAAATCTTTATTATGGAGATGATTTGTCATTTAAAATCAATATCAAGCGAGCTTTTTCCTTTTTACTCTATAGGAGGTAAATCACTGAACTACTACAAACTTCACTAGTGTAACAAATCCCTGAATCTTCTAAATCTTCCAATCTCCTTTCTTCTCATTTTTTTTTCTTATTTTTTTTTTCTGAGGTGGATAGGATGGCAGAGAGGTTGAACTATCCTAAGTGGTGTTTAGGGCCTACTCTGGTTATGTGCTCAGGTATGTCCTCTGGTAATGCTAGTAGGACTATCATGATATTGAAATATTGGACCACGGTCTGCTATATTGTTCTGAAGGCACATGGAAATATACCTACAATGTTCATTATATATAGAAAAGGTAAATAAACTAAATTCCTGCAATAAGACTATAGATGCATATTGTTGTCCATGCATGTAAATATTATACTGGTTCTAGTTTTCCTTCACAATAAGACACAACTACAGTCTGTATTAATCACAAAATTTAAGACATGCAACAAAATCAGTAAGTAAAGTAAATATTTTGTTATAATAATAGAAAAATGTCAATATGTAATTATATAACAAATAATTCATCATTGCATATAAAATTATGTAATTGATCAAATAACTTTTAATTCATAAAATATCACTTAATCACTTAATTTCCCTTTAGTCATCGATTTGCTCGAGCGGGCGCCAGTAACGTCTCCATTTGTCCCTGTCGCGTGCTAGTGTATCCCAATGGCATCTGTTCGCTCCGGGAACATGAAGGGCCTCAAACCGATCGTTCATGATCTTGACAAAGAAGTCTGACCATCTGGAAGGTGGGCGGCCACGCGGTCTTTTGACATCCCGTGGAATCCAGTCAGTAACAGCTCTAGTCCAGCGGTCGTCTTTAAATCTCATTAGGTGACCAGCCCATCTGATTTTCGACACCTTGGCAAATGAGACAGCGTCCCTGATTCTTGATCGGCGACGGATGTCAGAACTCGGATTCTTTCTCTCATTTGAGTGAAACGTGATATTCCAAGCATAGCTCTTTCTATTCTTCTTTGGGAGACCTGAATAGTGTTCTCATCTTGTTCGCGTAGGGCCCAGGTCTCTGAGGCATATGTTAATGCAGGAAGAACAGTGGAATCAAAGAGATGAGCCCAGAGCCGGAGGTTCTTCGTCCTCTTAGCTATTTCTTCGACGTTCTTGAAGGCGTTCCAAGCTGCTCTCTTCCTCCTGCACAGCTCGGGTGCCAGGTCATTTGTCATGTTGACCTCTCGACCTAGGTACACATAGCTGTTGCATTCAGAGGTGGTCGTTCCGTTGAGAGCGAAAGGGGCATCAGGAACGAGGCTGTTTCTCATAAACATTGTCTTCGTAAGATTCAGCTGTAGTCCTACCTTTCCACACTCACGGTCAAAGTCGGCCAGCATTTGTGCTGCTTGGCTGATGTTTGGTGTTATTAAAACAATGTGATCAACAAAGCGGAGGTGGTGTAGTTGCCGACCACCTATCTTCACTCCCATTCCTTCCCATTCCAGTCGTCACATGATGTTCTCGAGGGTGGCACTGAAGAGTTTCAGTGAAATGGTATCACCCTGCCGCACCCCTCTCTTGACATCAACGATTACTTCTTTGTAGAATGGTGAGATCCTGGTAGTGAATTCGCAATACAGCTCACGGAGGATCCTGATGTATTGGGCTTGAATGCCCTGATTGGCTAGGGCTTCAATGACCGCTTCCGTCTCAACAGAATCAAAGGCCTTCTTTAAATCAATGAACGTTAAACAGAGCGGCAACTTGAACTCCCGAGAAACCTCAATGAGCTTGGTTATTGTGTGGATATGGTCGATGGTGCTGAATCCTTTGCGGAACCCTGCTTGCTCGCATGGTTGTCCTTCATCTAGTGTTCTGCCAATCCTATTTAGGATGACTGGAGTGAACAACTTGTAGATGACAGACAATAGGCAGATCGGGCTATAGTTGCCAATGTCATGGATGTCTCCCTTCTTGAACAGTAGTATGGTCCTGCTGGTTTTCCATTGGGACGGATCCTTGCATTCAGACAGGTAGCAAGTGAAGAGCCGAGCCAGTGTATTGATGAGTACTGACGGCAGGTTCTTCAGGTGTTCAGGTCTGACCTTGTCTGGGCCGGGTGCTGTTTGTTTCTTTACCTACAAAATGGCGTGTCGGATTTCGGAAGGGAGAACGTTGGGAACGACATATCCATCCTGTGGAATTTGGTATGTCAGCAAGTGGACATGGCTATCGAAGAGATATGAGTAGAAGTCATGGATAATCTTCTCCATTGCCGTTCTGGAGGATGTGATGGATCCATCAGGACGTCGGAGGGCAGTCATCTTGGTCTTCTAGTTGGCGAAGGACAGGCGGGCGTTACGAATACTTTTCCCGGCTTCTGCCGCATCTACCAATACTTCTGCTCTTCTCTCTTTGAGGTCTTCCTTGATCGCATCTCTGCACTGCTTTGCGAGCTCGGACGTTAGCTTGCGGTTGCCTGAGGCATGCGCCAAACCACGCTGGCAAATTAGCTCAAGAGTTTTCAAAGACAGGCGATTTTTTGTGGCTATCTCTCTCTTGGCGTTCCTCGCACATTCATGGAGGTGCTGAACCAGGTGATCATATTCCTCGTCAATGTTATCAACAATGGCATCTTCCCATGTTGCCGCAATAGTACCAAAGAGTTCCCAGTTGGTGGTCATTCTGGGAGTTCTCTTTTTGAACTTTGCAGCCCTTTCTCCCCGCTCTGTGAAGTAGAATTTTGCACGAAGGAGACGGTGGTCCGATCCCGTTCGAAATTTTGGGACAACAGCGACATCAGTCAGGCAAAACCGTTGATTGAATATGATGTGGTCTATTTCGTTGTGGAATCGTCCACCAGGAGACTCCCATGTCCATCGTTTAGATTCTGCCTTCTGGAACTGTGAGTTACCATGAATGGTCTTGGTCGACATGATGAACTCAGACATTCTCTCACCCTGTTCGTTCCATTCTAGGCTATGGGTCCGGATGTGAAGTTCTTCAGCTGATCTTCTCGGTCCTATCTTGGCATTAAAATCACCCACAATGATCTTGTAGAAGGTGTGGTCTTCTTTATAGAACTTCTCTAGCTCCATGTAGAATTTCTCTATTTCTCTTTCATCATAATGAGATGTTGGTGCGTAGACAACGAAGATAGAAACTGCAGGCAGTGAGTCACATCTATTCAAATGTAAACGTCCGATTTGGGTTGTTAGGCATTCGAATGAATCAATGCTCTTGGCCAAGTTTGTGTTGACAAGGACACCGACGCCTCCAACACCTCTTTTATCGCATGTTCTGAGGAACAATTCTCATTCACCTGACCCTGAAGGCTTCACCAACATAAAATATATAATACATTATATATTAATATGTGATAATGCATTATATATGAAAGTAAGGAAAAAAGGAAGGAAGGAAGAAAGGAAGGAAGGGAGGCAGGGAGGGACGGAGAAATGAAATAGGAAGGAAGGAAGGAAGGAAGGAAGGAAGGAAGGAAGGAAGGAAGGAGGAAAGGAAGAAATGAAAGAAGGTCATTGATCTATCACTTTTTATTCACATTACTTACTACTGTAATATTTCTCATGAAATCTATCAATTATAGGTCTGTCAGTATTTGAGCCCGGAACTTGTCTCTCTCCTTGCATGTGCCCCAGCCATCCTCTAAGACCCTGGGACGCCCACCATCCCTGAGCCTCTTCGTGTTTGTCCCCAATGCTGTGCAGGTCTTCTTACTCCCTGAGGTTGTACCCACCCCCCCCCCACACAGGTACTCGTAAGGGGCGTGGCTTCTTCAGAGTGGGCACAACTTCTCTACAAGTGGGCATGGCCTAATTTGGGGCCATAGGTAGTTAACTTAAACTCAGCAATCTCGTCTGAGTAACATCTCAGTCTCCATACCACCACACCAAAATGAAGAAACAACCCAAATCCCCACCACGAGGAGAGGACAATGGAAAGAATCCAGAAACCTCAGTAGGTTCTATTTACTTAAGGGAACTCTCTGAGAAAGAATTCAGATATGAAGTAATGAAGACATTCAATGAACTCAATGAATCAGTGAGACAGATATCCAGTAAATTGAAGGAGGACATGAAAGAAACAATTGAGAAAATACAGGAAGAAATGAGAGCAGAAATTGGAAAGCTATGTACAGAAATGTCATGAATAAAAGATTTCATAGATGAAATAAAAAATGCAGTCTGTGCCTAAACAGGAAAATGGCCACAACTAAAGACAGAATCAGTGAGCTGGAAGATTAGCTGTACCAGGCAACAGGCAACGACAATGGTAAGAGACCTCAAAATTGCTAGAGAGCAAATCAGAGTCCTAGGAGATGATTCCAAGAGGAGCAACATTAGAATCATTTGACTACCAGTAACTGAGGGAAACAATCCGAATGAAAAAGCCACTGCTAAACAAATCATTGCTGAAAAATTCCCAGAGCAGACAAGCAGCCATTCAGATTCAAGGACCCAAAGGGAGCCAGCTAAAAGAGACCCTAACAAAAACACTCCAAGACATATCATAGTTAGAATCATGGATGCTGCAGATAGAGACACAATACCACAAGCAGCAAGGTCAAAGAAGGAAATCACATACAAAGGAGCACCCAATAGATTCACAGCAATCAGAGGCAACCCTCCAAGCCTAAAGGCAATGGTGAGACATCGTGAAAAAACTCACTGAAATTAATGCTTCAACAAAAATACTCTATATGGCTAAACTCTCATTCAAACTCAAAGGAATGGTACACTATTTGTGGCTAAACAGCAGCTCAGGAACTTCATAGACACAAAACCAAACGTAAAAGAAAGGCTACAAGGGATAAACCCTATGAGCACAACAGACCCTTACGGAAAGATGACACAAAACCCCATAACAATAATCTCTCTCAACATCAATGTTCTAAATTCACAAATTGAGAGACACAGAGTGGCAAAATAGATTCAGAGACATAACCCAACATTCTGCTGCCTACAAGAAACTCATCTGAACAGTCAGAGCAAACACAGACTCAAAGTTAAAGGATGGAAAACAATCCTGCAAGCAAACAGCTCATTAAGAAAAAGATGGGGTGGCCATACTAGTATCCAACAACATAGATTTCAGTTTGAGAAAGATTAGAAGGGACAGAGTAGGCCATTTTCTATCCATCAAGGGATAAGTACAACAGGAAGAAATCACACCCTTAAATGTACATGCAATTAATGAGGAAAAATACTTAAAACAACTGCTAACAGATTTTAAGGAGGACATTGCTAGAAACACAATAGTAATTGGAGACTTCAACATTGCCTTATCACCTCTGGATAGATAAACAAGGACAAAACTCAGCAAGGAAACATTGGTTTTGAAGGAAGAAATAGAAGAGAGAAGGCTTATAGACTTATACAGGGCTTTACACCCCAAAAAGAAAGAATACACATTCTTCTCCAGTGCACACGGAACAGTTTCCAAAATAGACCACGTGCTAGACCACAAAACATACCTCAATAGAATCAGGAAGATAGAAGTAGTATCAACAATCTTTTCAAACCATGATGCACTGAGAAGAGAAGTGAATCACACAAAGATATCAAGAAACAAATCAAACACCTGGAAATTAAACAACTCAAGGATGAAATTAAAAGATATCTTGAGACAAATGACAATGAAGACACAAGCTACCAGAACCTATGGGATGCATCTAAAGCCATGTTAAGGGGAAAATGTATGGCTCTGCAAAGGAAAGATGTAAGGGCCCACATAAACAACTTGACTTCACAGCTCAAGACCTAAGAAAAGGACCAACAAAAGAAGCCCAAACCAGGCAGAAGAAAAGAGATCATAAAACTTAGAGCAGAAATCAACAACATGGAAACCAAAGAAACAATTTGAAAGATCAATGAAACCAAGAACTGATTTTTTGAGAAAATAAACAAGATAGATAAACCACAAGCAAAACTCACAAAGAAAGAGAGAGAGAACCCTAATAAACTGAAACAGAAATGAGAAGGTGGATATCACAAAAGTTCATTAGAGTCTACTTTGAGAGTCTGTATGCCATGAAACAAGAGAACCTAGAAAAAAATGCATAAATTCCTAGGTTCCTATGATCTCCCAAGACTGCATCTAGAAGATCTAGACTACCTTTATAGCCTTATAAACATCAAGGAAATTAAAACTGTAATCAAAAGTCTTCCCAAAAACAAAAGCCCAGGTCCACATGGATTCACTAGAAAATTTTTCCAAACATTTAAAGAGGACCTATTGCCAGTTCTTCTCTAGCTTTTCCAGGAAATTGAAGAAACAGAAACTATCCCAAACAGTTTCTATGAAGCCCCTATCTCTCTAATGCCAAAAGGAAACAAAGACATATTTGGGTGGACTCAGGTATCCCAACATCCTGGCTAACCAAACGTCTCATTTACATACTGTTGAACTTGGGCAGGATGTACCCGAGATATTTCATCCTCAAATATAATTCTCTTCTCTCCTTGAAAGAAGAAAACCTTTGGGAGTAATAACCCTTATAACCCTTGACCAACAAATAGTTATTTTCCTTTGAAAATCTCTTTCTGAATCTCTCAACCTTTATCTATAATTTATGTTCAATATGAATTTCAGCTTTTCTTAAAATATTCCTGTCTATCTTTCCTCAATATTCAGTATTCCTGCACTGTAACACTGTTCTCCCATTGTTCATCGATTTGAATGAGCGGGTCCAGTAACATCTCCATTTTGAGACTTGATGTTACTGTGTTTGACATATTGAATACATCACGGGTAGCTTGCCAGGCTTTGCACAGTATTCCTAATCTTTGTATATAGCATTCCTAATGATCTGATTTCCAAGTGTATCTTTAACATATCAAATTCACATGACAAATATGACTATCATTTTCTTATACTTATTTTTATTTTATACTCATATTCGTATTTTCACTTCACTTCACTTAATCACTTAACTTCCCGTTAGTTGTCGATTTGCTCGAGCGGGTGCCAGTAAAGACTCCATTTGTCCCTGTGGCGTGCTAGTGTAGCCCAATGGCATCTGTTCTCTCTGGGAACATGAAGAGCCTCAAACCGATAGTTCATGATCGTGATGAAGAAGGCTGACCCTCTGGTAGGTGGGCGGCCACGCGGTCTTTTGAACATCCCATGGGATCCAGTCGGTAAAAGCTCTAGGCCAGCGTGACCAGCCCATCTGATTTTTGACACCTTGGCAAATGAGACAGCGTCCCTGATTCTTGATCGGCGACGGATGTCGGAACTCTGGATTTTTTCTCTCATTTGAGTGAAACGAGATATTCCAAGCATAGTTCTTTCTATTCTTCTTTGGGAGACCTGAATAGCATTCTCATCCTGTTTGCGTAGGGCCCAGGTCTCTGAGGCATATGTTAATGCAGGAAGAACAGTGGAATCAAAGAGATGTGCCCGGAGCCGGAGGTTCTTCATCCTCTTAGCTATTTCTTTGACTTTCTTGAAGGCGTTTCAAGCCGCTCTCTTCTTCCTGCGCAGCTCGGGTGCCAGGTCATTTGGCATGTTGACTGCTTGACCTAGGTACACATAGCTGTTGCATTCGGAGATGGTCGTTCCATTGAGAGCGAATGGGGCATCAGGAATGAGGCTGTTTCTCATAAACTTTGTCTTCATAAGATTCAGCTGTAGTCCTACCTTTCCACACTCACGGTCAAAGTCGGCCAGCATTTGTGCCGCTTGGCTGATGTTTGGTGTTATTAAAACAATGTGATCAACAAAGCGGAGGTGGTGTAGTTGCCGACCACCTATCTTCACTCCCATTCCTTCCCATTCCAGACGTCGCATGATGTTCTCGAGGGTGGCACTGAAGAGTTTCGGTGAAATGGCATCACCCTGCCGCACCCCTCTCTTGACATCAACGATCACTTCTTTGTATAATGGTGAGATCCTGGTAGTGAATTCGCAATACAGCTCACGGAGGATCCTGATGTATTGGGCTTGAATGCCCTGATTGGCTAGGGCTTCAATGACCGCTTCCGTCTCAACAGAATCAAAGGCCTTCTTTAAATCAATGAACGTTAAACAGAGCAGCATCTTGAACTCCCGAGAAACCTCAATGAGCTTGGTTATTGTGTGGATATGGTCGATGGTGTTGAATCCTTTGCGGAACCCTGCTTGCTCGCATGATTGTCCTTCATCTAGTGTTCTGCCAATCCTATTTAGGATGACTCGAGTGAACAACTTGTAGATGACAGACAATAGGCAGATCGGGCGATAGTTGCCAATGTCATGGATGTCTCCCTTCTTGAACAGTAGTATGGTCCTGCTGGTTTTCCACTGGGATAGAACCTTGCATTCAGACAGGTAGCGAGTGAAGAGCCGAGCCAGTGTATTGATGATTACTGATGGCAGGTTCTTCAGGTGTTCAGGTCTGACCTTGTCTGGGCTGGGTGCTGTTTGTTTCTTTACCGAGGAAATGGCGTGTCGGATTTCGGAAGGGAGAACGTTGGGAATGACATATCCATCCTGTGGAATTTGGTATGTCAGCAAGTGGACATGGTTATCGAAGAGATTTGAGTAGAAGTCATGGATAATCTTCTCCATTGCCGTTCTGGAGGATGTGATGGATCCATCAGGACGTCGGAGGGCAGTCATCTTGGTCTTGTAGTTGGCGAAGGACAGGCGGGTGTTACAAATACTTTTCCCAGCTTCTGCCGCATCTACCAGCACTTCTGCTCTTCTCTCTTTGAGGTCTTCCTTGATCGCATCTCTGCACTGCTTTGCGAGCTCAGACATTAGCTTGCGGTTGCCTGGGGCGTGCGCCAAACCTCGCTGTCGAATTAGCTCAAGAGTTTTCGAAGATAGGCGATTTTTTGTGGCTATCTCTCTCTTGGCGTTCCTCGCACATTCATGGAGGTGCTGAACCAGTCGATCGTATTCCTTGTCAATGTTGTCAACAATGGCATCTTCCCATGTTGCCGCAATAGTGCCAAAGAGTTCCCAGTTGGTGGCCATTCTGGGAGTTCTCTTTTTGAACTTTGCAGCCCTTTCTCCCTGCTCTGGCAAGCTATCTGTTGTGTATTCGATATGCCAAAACCAGTAACTACAACTGGTCTCATTCACCTGACCCTGAAGGCTTCACCAACATGGCAGCACTGAGAAGGATGAGAAAGGAGAGGCCTATAAAATCTCAAGGCCGAACTAGGCTGCCACAACGAAGGAAGACAAAAATGATCGTCTGTACTTTCAATGCACGTACGCTAGCATCAGATACATCCATTGAGGACCTGATGGTACAAGCGCGAATGATCAAGTACGACATCATTGGTCTGACCGAGACAAGAAGGCACAAATCTCACCATGCCGTTTTCGATACTGAGAAGAATTGTTCCTTGGAACATGCGATAAAAGAGGTGTCGGAGGCATCGGTGTCCTTGTCAACATAAACTTGGCCAAGAACATTGATTCATTCGAATGCCTAACAACCTGAATCGGACATTTACTTTTGAATAGATGTGGCTCACTGCCTGCAGTTTCTATCTTCATTGTCTATGCACCAACATCTCATTATGATGAAAGAGAAATCGAGAAGTTCTACATGGAGCTGGAGAAGTTCTATAAAGAAGACCACACCTTCTACAAGATCACTGTGGGTGATTTTAATGCCAAGATAGGACCGAGAAGATCAGCTGAAGAACTTCACATCGGGACCCATGTCCTAGAATGGAACGAACAGGGTGAGAGACTGTCTGAGTTCATCATGTCGACCAAGACCATCCATGGTAACTCACAGTTCCAGAAGGCAGAATCTAAACGTTGGACATGGGAGTCTCCCGGTGGACGATTCCACAATGCAACAGACCACATCATATTCAATCGACGGTTTTGACTGACAGATGTCGCTGTTGTCCCAAAATTCTGAACAGGATTGGACCACCGTCTCCTTCATGCAAATTCATATTTTAGTAAATAAAAAAATAAGTGTGTCAGCTTTAATAACTGGAATTAGGCTTGACTTATTATATCTTTGTATTCAAAAATGTAACTGAATATTCTTTAGCAATGATATTCTGATAGTTTTTCTTGACTTTCACTCTTTGTAGTAAATTTTTATCTGCTGTTGGTTTGCCTAATTCTACTTTTGTTTTTGTGAAAGTATATTCCAAATATGCTACAGGAAACTAATAGTTTTGCATAAAAATTTCCACTTTTCCTGTTCATAACTTTCATCCCTTTGATAAAAGAAATCAGTTTTCTTAATGGAAATATGAAAATTTAAGGGAAATTTATATAAACTTGCAGATCCCTTATAAAAGTTCAAGGTTTATTTTATCAAAAACTACTTGATAGCAAATTGCTGACAGTACTTCTTTTAAGGTATTGTCACTGCCACTGTCCTCCTGTTGTTCATTGATTTGCTTGATGCGGGCCCAGTAATGTCTCCATTGTGACACTTGTTACTGTGTTTGGCATATCAAATACATCATGGGTAGCTTGTCAGACTTTCCTGTGCATGCGAGATACTCTTGGTAGTTTGCAGGGCTCTTCAAGAGGGGCGAGGCGGAGGAATCAAACTCAGGTTGTCCAGGCCGGCCACTTGTAAGGCAAAGCCCTACTGCTGTGCTATCACTCCAGCCTTTTAAAGTACAAGGACATTCTCCTTTACAGTAATGATACAATTATCTAGATCAATAAATTATACATTATTGTATTAAATAGTTTGTCCTGATATTTCACCTTATTTAATACTGGTTGTAACAACTAAGCACTGACTTATCTCAAATTTAAACTATTAATTTCACTTTGACATTCAGAGCACTGGGCAGAAATCACCCTGCACCAGGCTGTGGGGCGGGTAAGAGACCTCCCCACCCCAATGGACCCAGCCCCAGCAGCCGACCTCCACTACCCAACCAACGCCACGCTCCAGACCGATTTCTGTACACTCAGGTCGAGCCTCCAGCAAGAATGAAGTCCCACAGAACCCAGATAATGTGAAACTTTGTGACCTTGGACTCTGGACTCAACAGGACCTGTAACAGAGATCCTCTGCCTGCTTTCTCAGTCTCCGGTGACTCAGGGATCACACCCAGAAGCCACATCCTGCTGGCACCAAATAATCTCCACATTGGCCACCCCCCAAAACTCATGGACACATTATTAGACACTTCCTACACATTTATGCCTCTTGGAGAGCCTGGGTATCTGCCTGCATGGGCAGAGCTTGGCAAGGTCCCCAACACATATTCGATATGCCAAATACAGTAATGACAATAGGTCTCATACCCCTGACCCTGAAAGAGTCTGCAATCATTGGGAAAAGATGAGTAAGAAGAGGCTGCTAAAATCTCAGGGCTGTTAGCACACAGCAGCGAAGAGAACCAGCTGGCAGCTCCTCAAGTCCCAGAGAATGCTCCAGGCCCCAGAAAGAGCTGATACCTCTGGGACTTCCCAGATGGGGTAGGTGCCATCTTCCCGCCTTCCCCAGATGGTATCCCAGTGACCATGAGCTTCTACAAGCATGGCTCCTTCTGAGGGTACCAGGACTATTTTCCAAACCGCACAGCCGCACGACATTTCCTAATATGTAAAATGATCAATGGAAAGTAAATGATGTAGGGTTTGTCCCTCAAAGATAGACTTGAATATTGGTGGAAAAATCTGAGCAAAATATAATGCCCAACGGAAATGCATTGGGACTGTCCATTTAACTACAGTGCTATGCCTCACTGGGAGGGGAAAGGTTTCTGTCCCTCTGCCTGTCCCCCTTTGTAGTGATGGCATGGTGGCTTTTAGGCCTAATGAACAGCCAGGTATGAGACTGCATTGACAAGGCACGTGGGGCCTCTTGGGATGGGGGGTGGAATCGGCACTGCTCCCAACCATGACAATGCCCCGGGTTGCCACCCTCAAACACCTCCTCCGGCTTCTGAATGGCCATGATCCCAGAGGCACACAAACCAATCTCAGAACCCAGGGGCTTTTGGCAGTAATCCCTCTAGGTTTATTACTGAAATATCAGAAATCCAAATTTGCATGGCCGCTACTGCAGCCACACAACATCATATGCTCTTCTTAATCAGCAATAGAAAACAAATTATCTACTGATGCCTTTCTGGCAGGTCTGAATGTTGGGAAAAATCCCAAATAACAATGTTGAGTCTTTTGTCGTAAGATTGAATGTGATCAATGTAGAGAGAGAGAGAGTAAAGTGGAAATTTGCCACACTCGGGGGTTGGGGGGGTTATACTGGGGTTCTTGGTGGTAGAAAACGTGCACTGGTGAAGGGACAGGTGTTTGATCATTGTATGACTGACCGAGACTTAAACTGAAAGGCTTTGTGACTGTTCTCACAATGATTCAATAAATTAAAAAAAAAAATCTCAGGGCTGTAAGGAATAGAAACGTTACTGGCGACTGGTGCCCGCTCGAGTAATTTGATGATCAACGGGATGACAGTGATACAGTGAATTTCTCAGAAAACTTAGTCCTGAGTTGGTGAGGTCTAGTCAGAGGCACAGCAGCAATTTTGGGGTCTCTGGAAGCCTGAAGTCATCATCAGGTTGCTGATGCACTCATCCCGCTGGTATAGGCTATGAATTGTTGCATCACACCCCTTGCTTTCAATTTTTTCCTTCCTTCCTTCCTTCCTTCCTTCCTTCCTTCCTTCCTTCTTTCTTTCTTTCTTTTTTTTCTCTCTATTTTATTAGACTTTCATTTTAAACTACATAGCTTATAGAAAGAATAGATTGGAAAAATGAAGTCCTAAAAACATAAGGAAACAGCCTCAAAGCTTGTAATGTCACAGAAGAGTTCTGAAAAGATAGCAGAGAAAGAAAATACTATGAGAATAGAATTTTGAGCTGGATAAGTTCAGAATACAACTGATGCCTTATTATTCTTTAGCTCTTTTTCAGAGCACATCTATCTTTCCTCCAACATTAGACATAATCATTTCCTTTAGCAATTAAATTATGTGCAAAAGCATTAATTTTTTGCGATCAATCTTTCTTTGCTTTTTGCAATGACCACCGTAAACATGTAGCTGGTGGCTGCTTTATCAGAGAGCAGAGTAGGAGATTGACGTGAAACAGAGATTTCAGACATGCAAAACAATTTGTGAATAAGAAACCTTGTAATTTAAGCCCTTGCTTCTTAAACAGTACATCAAGATCCTTTATGTTTTCATGCAAATGATATGGGTTTGCAAAACTTTAGCAACAATAAAAAACTTATTAATGCACAATGACTAAATAAATCTGAGATATTTTGGCTCCAATTGCCTCTGTGACCTTTGCCTCTAAGGAAAACAGGTAATAAAAGGGAAATGTTTAAAAAATCTTTCTTGATGCCATTGGGATTTAAGGGAAATGTGTTACTGTAGCACAATTTAATCATCTTGATTGATACAAATCAGTAAATTAAAAAAACTTAGAAAGCATACAAAAGAAAATATGAACAAAGTCAAAGCATGGTTTATTTTAAAAACCTAATAAAATTTATTAAGCCTTAGTAAAACTTGTCTAGAAAATAAATTATGGTATGAAAAGCACTAATAATAAAACATATATATATAAATTCGGTGGGCCCCCATGGATGGCTTATGAGAAGCAGAGAGGAGAGATGGTCACTTTCTCCTGATCTGCCTCTGCCAGTCCAGAATCAGCTGGGAAGGCTAGGACTGATAAATTCTTTAGGTGAACCCCTGCACAGCATGGGTTAGATCCCCGCCAGCTCCACTATGTGATCATCAAGACACATGTGAGGTCTGCTTGGTATTCTCAGTACAGGAATTGATTCCCACCACCAGATTTCTAGGGGAGACATGAACTCAAGCTGGAGTGAAGAAAGGCTCTTCGCATATAAAAAAAAAGTCAGCCCCAGGGCTTAACCAGGATTTTCAGTTTTTGTCCTATCTAACAGAAAGGAATTTCCAGAATCGAGGAGCAGTGAAGTAAAAACAGATTTTATTTGGAGGGCTTTAGGAAAGGGAAGGAGGGAGAACAAGGGGAGTGAGTGTAATGAGCTCAAGAGAGAACAGGTTTTTTAAATAAACCATATTTTGGCTTTGTTCATATTTTCTTTTCTATGTTTGCTTTCTAACTTTGTTTTTATTTTATTTTTTTGCCTTTTTGGGTCACACCTGGCGATACACAGGGGTTCCTCCTGGCTTTGCACTCAGCAATTACTCCTAACGGTGCTCAGGGGACCATATGGGATGCTGGGAATCGAACCTGGGTCAGCCACGTTCAAGGCAAATGCCCTACCTGCTGTACTATAGCTCCAGCCCCTCTAAGTTTATTTTTTAATTTCCTATATCTATTCCTAATTAATTTCTTTATGTCATCTTGCATTCTTCTATTTTGGAATAGATTATCAAATCACTGGATTACGTTTCAGTTATTTTCTAATATATTAAAGTGAAGCAGGCAGGCAGGTAGATAGGGAAAGGCGCCCGTGGCAATGAACTCTTCGGAAGCAATAAAACCAATAGCCCTAAGCTGTCAAGACCTACCTTGTGGGTGTAGGAACTAAGGTTTAATAAGACCTTTACCTGGTGCCAGCACAGGCCCAGAGAAGGCTGGACTCCCTTCAGTAGGAGCTCCAGCAAGAACAAAGGTCGGGAAAGGAAAATCAAAGACAATGATCAATAGCTCCCAACTCTAACCACTTAGCAACCACCCTAACAATGGACTCTCACCTCAGTAGACAACACCACATGGACCAGGTTGATAGAAACCTTATAAAAGCCAACTTATAGGAAGTGTGTATATGTGAGGCCAAAATCCATGGGAGAGCTTATCTGATTTATTGATTGATTGATTGATTGATTGATTGATTTTTTTGGGGGGTCACACCTGGCATTGAAAGGGGGATATTCCTGACTATGCACTCAAAAATTACTCCTAGTGGTGCTCAGGGGACCATATGGGATGCTGGGGATTGAACCTGGGTCAGTCGCGTTCCAGGCCTTACCCACTATGCTATTGCTCCAGGCTCCTCATCTGGTGATTTAGCACATTTGAGAATATGGCACAATGTTGCTGCTAACAGGTGCTGACCATAGAACAGCAACAGAGACTGGGCTAGGGGGCTTTATAGAGTGATAAGCATAACACTGCAACATGTATAGCAACCACAGAGCTTAAAAGGAAAGAGGGGGGAAAGGATGAGGCAGGCTGCGGGGTGGAGGTTTGGGTGGTGAGAGGGAAACTGGGGACACTGGAGGAAGGAAGTGAACACTGGTGAAGGGACTGGTGTTTCAACTTTGTAATTCTGTAACTCAATCATGAATAAGCTTTTAACTGTGGTAGGAAAAAGCTTGAAAGTAGAATAAAGAAGCCTTTTTTTTTGCATAATAAAGTTAAGGTAGTATCATAGCTGACACATATTTAGGAGTTTTACAGGAAAACTACATGTATTTGTGATCTACATGACTTACACTTATTTAAGGGTTATTCAGGAAAATTACGTATGTTTATGATTTTACAAGGTGAACATGCATAGGTAAGGAACATATAATGAGGGGATATAATACTACTTAGATTACTATAAAGTGTTTTGTAAATATCTTAAGCAGTATTTTTAGTACAGTAATGAGGGGAAAGATCACTGCAATAAAGTCAGTTTCTAGAATTTACTAGTCCGCTTGATCCTCCAAGAATCTGGGGTCTTTGTAAGCCCAAAAGCATTCATAAGAGTTTGTATTAATCCAGTCAGAGCTAAAACAATGTTATGGTTCTCAGGAGCTAGGAAGGGTATTAAGTAATATAACAAATAAGCCTTAGTCAGCTAGGTGGGTGTCAACATCTCCTTTGTCATTGTCAGGCCTGGCAAGAAGCAGAATGAGGTAGAAATTTCTTATTATTTTTTATTTCATCACATTATCATTTGATAGGGCTGGAGCGATAGCACAGCGGTAGGGCGTTCGCCTTACAAGTGGCCAACATGGCCGACCCGAGTTCGATTCCTCCGCCCCTCTCGGAGAGCCCAGCAACCTACCGAGAGTATTCAATATGCCAGACACAGTAACAACAAAGTCTCCAATGGAGACGTTACTGGGCCCACTCGAGCAAATCGACGATCAACGGGAGGGCCTTTACCTTTACCTTACCTTTATCATTTGATAGTCATATCATTTACAAGCTGCATTTATGTCATATGTACAACTGCTTTCATTCTTATTAATTCTGTCCAGATATTAATCAGATATTCATCTTTATTGGTTCACTGCATAATTAATATATTCTTGTTTGTTATGGTCAAAGGAGACCACATGTCTGATTTAGACAGGTTTGATCTCATGACTCAAATTTTAAAATTCATTTTTTAAAGTTTTTAAAAATGTATTTAAAAACTTTTGGGAGATTTATTTTTTAAGTTTATGAATGACAAGGAAGCAAGTCATAAAGAAGCACTTCAGATTTCAAGCGTAAGATTGGTAATAACCTTAACTTAGATATACCCCACAAATTATATGATGAAAGGAAGAAGTGTCATCAGTGGGTAGGTGACGAATCTGTCTTAATTGCAATATCTCAAAACATGGCCCTGTTCATAGAAATAATTAGGGCTAATATATGGAGGTGTGGTGGGACATGGGTAAAAGCAATATAATGGATCTTAATAATTTTTAGTGTTTGAAGAATGCCAGCAAAGTATGTTGAAAGGTGAATTATTCCATTTATCCTGCTACCTAACTCACACAACAGCTTCACTAAGGAATACTGATGAATATATCGAGAAGTTTTCAAATGAAATCAAAGCAAATTAATTCTCACAGGGTGGTAATTTTTCTTTGCATTTATTTTCTACGGAACACTTTTCCTGTCAAATACTTTGGAGGAATGCCTATTGAGAGCTCTGATGCAGTCTCACATCACAAGATAGTACCTCCAGATAGGTATAAGTTCATAGAGATCATGGATTTACTTCACTAATGATCTGTCAATTATTCTTCCCATTGTAATAAATGGCTAAGTGGTTACCTAAGCAACCGACTAAAGATTTTTCAGAAAGTATGCAGCTAACTTATTCATCTTAAAGAATTCTGGGTCTAGATATATTTACTCTAAACTTAATATAATCTTAATAACAGATCAATTAAGAAGCGATTGCCTGCTTTACATACCTCTTATTGCCTCATTAATATTTTGAAAAATGTGAAGGGAATGTACCATATTTTTCCATATGTTACCTTTATTAAAGTAGTCAACTAACTATTAATACTATTAAATAAATTAACTTTTAAATCACTCATTTAATGTTTTCATTCAATGGTTGGTTGTAGTTGCAATTCTTTTCATTGTATTCATAAATATATAATTATAATTCTGGTAATACTTCTATTCAGTTGTGATTTATGTCCCATACATCAAACATCAATAATGTACAAGTACATTAAAAAATTGCCTTAAAATATTTCCTAACACATTAGCTATTAGAAAATACCTGCTTAGCTAGTATGAAACATAGAACATACACTTACTTTGTGTGCATCATTTACTCTGGGTAGGTTATATGATTAGCTTCAACTATTAATGCTAATCTAACAATGCTTGGAGAATGAATATTGATCATGTCCAATATATTTGATGGTAATAATAATCATCAGAACTAACATACACTGGAATTTAAAGCTGGGAAGTAAAATGGATTGTTGGGAGGTAATTTAGCTCATAAAATTTTAACAATAAAATAATACAAATAAATTAGTTATAACTTAATCTTACTATTGTTATATTAAATTTATTTTGGTCCAGGAAAGTCTATTATTATTATCCTTTTTTAGTTTGTCTGTAGTCATCAAAATAGTTTAATTGCTCTATACTATTCCTGGATCAAAGTAATATCCCATATAAAAATCAAGTTCTCATTATGAACTAAAATCATACAAAAATGTATAAAAAATTTTAATTATCTATACTTTGTGAAGAAAGCAAACATCTCTCTCCTCTGAATTATAATATATTTACTTTAATTTGGTGAGTGTGACCCCTGCCTACTGGAATATGGAGGATCTGGGTGGAGGATGCTCAGCCCCGATCCAAGCAGGCTTGGAGATCTCAGCCCTGGGACCCACATGCCTTTGTCCTCTCCTGGTACCTTCATGCGTGTGGAGAGTGGTCTCAGCATGGCGGTGACTGGTTCTGGAGGTCTTTGGCTGCTGGAGCCCTGGTCAGGGCAGGGAGGGAAACTCAACCTGCTCCCCTCCAAGGGGCCCCAGCGAGGACATACTACTAAATTATTATCAACAAACTGTGTTACTTTTCTATAAAAGTTCTAATTAATACCATAAATCCTATAAGTAATACTTGCAAAGAACTCAAAACTAATCTATTTTAAGATATCAGTTTTGGTGGTGGTGGTTGTATTTTAGTCCCTGTATAAGTGTATTAAAAGACTGGACAAGTAAAACTAATTTGATTTTACTGTCACGAAAGAATAGATTCTTGCCTGTCTTCGAAAACTCTCAAGCTCACTCACCAACATGGCTTGGAACGAGCCTCAGACAACTACAAGCAAGTGTCTGAGCTTGCAAAGCAGTGCAGAGAAGCGATAAAGGAAGACCTCAAAGAGAGAAGAGCAACAGTGCTGGCAGATACAACAGAAGCTGGGAAAAGCATTCGCAACGCCCGCTTGTCCTTTGCCAACTACAAGACCAAGATGACTGCCCTCCGAAGTCCTGATGGATCTATCACATCTTCCAGAAGGGCAATAGAGAAGATTATCCATGACTTCTACTCAGATCTCTTCAATAGCCACGTCCACCTGCCCACATACCAAATTTCGCAGGATGGATATGTCGTTCCCAAAGTTCTCCCTTCCAAAATCTGATGCACTATTTATCAGTAAAGAAGTGAAGAGCATCCGGACCAGACGAGGTCAAACCCGAACACCTAAAGAACCTGCTGTCAGTACTCATCAATACACTGGCTCGGCTCTTCACACACTATCTTTCTAAATGCATGGATCTGTCCCAATGGAAAACCAGCAGGATAGTTCTACTGTACAAGAAGGGAGAAATCCACAATATTTACAACTATTGCCCGATCTGCCTGTTGTTTGTAGTCTACAAGCTGTCCAATCAAGTTACCCTGAACAGGATTGGCAGAACACAGATAAAGGACAACCATGTGAGCAAGCCAGGTTTCGCAAATGATTCATCACAATCAACCATATTCACACGATAATCAAGTTCATTGAGGTTTCTCTGAAGTTCAAGACCCTGCTCTGTCTATCGTTCATTGATTTAAAGAAGACCTTTGATTCTGTTGAGACTGAAGTGGTCATCGAAGCCCTAAACAGACAGGGCGTTCAAACTCAATACATCAGGATCCTCCGTGAGCTTGATTACAGATTCACTACCAGGATTTCACCATTCTACAAAGAAGTGATCATCCGTGTCAAGAGAGGGCGGTTCAGCATGGTGATACCATTTCACCAGAAACTCTTCAGTGCCACCTTCGAGAAGGTCATGCGACAACTGGAATGGAAAGGATGGGAGTGAAGATAGACAGTCGGCAACTACACCACCTCCGCTTTGTTGATGACATCGTTCTAATAACACCAAACATCAGCCAAATGGAACTAATGCTGGCTGACTTCGACCATGAGTGTGGAAAGGTCGGACTACCGCTGAATCTCAAGAAGACAATGTTTATGAGAAATTGTCTCGTTCCTGACATTCCACTCACTCTCAACAGGACGAACATCTCCGAATGCAACAGTTATGTGTACCTAGGTTGAAAAGTCAACATGACAAATGACCTGGCACCTGAGTTGTGCAGGAGGAAGAGAGCGACTTGGAATGCCTTCAAGAAAGTCAAAGAAATAGCTAAGAGGACAAAGAACCTCTGGCTCCGGGCACATCTCTTCTATTCCATTGTTGTTCCTGCATTAATATACACTTCAGAGACCTGGGCACTACAAAAACAGGATAAGAATGCTATTCGGGTCTCCCAAAAAGGAATCCAAAGAGCCATGCTTGTAGTATCATGCTTCACTCAAGTGAGAAGAAAGAATTTGGAGTTCAGACCTTCATCAACGGTCAAGAATCAGGGATGCTGTCTCATTTGCCAAGCCATAGAAAATCAGATGGGTTGGACATAAAATGAGATTTGGAGATGACAGCTGGACTACAGCCATTACCTCCTGATTTCCACAGGACATCAAAAGATCGCGTGACCGCCCATCTATGGGCGGTCATATTCCTAGAATGAGCAGATGCCATTGGGCTACATTAGCTTGTGTCAGAGATGAATGGAGACGTTTCTGGAACCTGCTCAAGCAAATCAATGAGTAACAGGATGTCAAGTGATCAAGTGATCAAAATTCTACTTCACACAGCAGGGGAAAAGGGATGCAAAGTTTAAAAATAAGTTTACATGAGAAAAAAAAGAAATGACTGGTAGGTGTTCTTTTGTTTGATGCTATGGTGTTTAAAATCATGACTCTCATAAATACAGTAACATTCTTTGTCAAATTAATATTATTAGCTGTACTTTTTGGTAGACATATATTTTGAATAATTTATAAAATAAAATATTTATACAGAAATTGGGGCATGTGAGATGCTATTTACTTTAGAATATAAATTTTCATCATATTTGCGATCAGATTCTAAAATTGATAGCAGCAACTGTTAATCTGTCACTTAAAATAACTTTGAAAAGTGAGGTGTACGAAATGACTCAGAAAGAAAGGGATAGACACAGAAATATTGCATTCATCTGGGGAACATAAAGTAACAAAATAGGAGACTAACACTCAAGAATGGCCGAGATTAGTACCAGGAATTTTACTCCATGGCTTGGAGGCAAACCACACATACTAGGGGAAAAGGGAGCTCAGATAGAGAAGGGAACACCAAATAAAGGTGTTGGGAGGATCCTCCCAGGATGGGAGAAGCATGCGGAAAGTAGACTATAGACTAAACATGACTGTCACCCATTGCCTCTTTTGCAAACCACAACACCCAATAAGAGAGAGATAACAAAAGGGAATGCCCTGCCACAGAGGCAGGGTGGGATGGGGGGGATGGGGGTGGGAGGGATACTGGGATCCATGGTGGTGGGAAATGGGCACTGGTGGAGGGATGGGATCATTGTATAATTGAAACCCAAGCACAAAAATGTGTAAGTCTGCAACTGTACCTCATGACGTCTCACTATTAAAATAAATAAATAAATAAAAAGAAAAGTGAGCTGTATTTCAATCAGTACTAAGTCTTTTAAATGTCTTACTTGAGAATGATAAGTATATACATACCATTTTATTAACCAGTGTGAAGGTTATATATTGTTTCTGCACAATATGTAAGAAGATTATAAGCAAACATTTATCTAATGAGCATTTTAATTGTATCAAATGTTTTGTAGTTAAGGGACAATACTACAAGTTGTTTTAATTTGATGAAATATAAAAAAAAATAAAAGAAAAAAAACACATTCTAAGGACACTTAATTCCTGTTTTTTTATTTATTTTTGTTTAAAAAAGTCACCTTGTATATGAGTGCTAAAAAGTTGAATTTATCCTGATGGAGATATTAAGAAATAAATAATTAATAATTAAATAATTATTAATAAAAGCATTGATAATGGACTTGTAAATACATAGGGAAAGAAAACTAACCTGGTTCCATGGTCAAATTCAAAGAAAAGAATGGACATGCAAGAGCACAATTTCATGGATTTCTTCAATTGTGAAATATCCTGTTCTTAAAAAAGAGGGCACAAAGAATTCCATTATATCATATGCACATCTTTAACTTTTCCAGTTTCAAAGTAGGCTTAGAAAGAACAAAGGACTTAGAACTGTTCAATGACATTATGCTAGGGGAAGTACAGTACTTGGGGTTCCATTCTGCCATCTCAAAGGGATTTTTTTTAGCTGTCAGAGTGCTTTTTAGCCTGTAGATAGTGTATGAGCAGGGAGAATTCTGTTTGTTCTTTTAAAAATAGTCCAAAACATTTCAGTCTTTGTGAAAATTTCTTGAAGCTTAAATAGAAAATAAATTCAAAGTCAAATTCCCTATTAAGCCATCCATGCTACTTGTTTCTTATTCCACTGAGAACAGTATATCATAGTTCTACTGAGACTGAAATGCACTCAATATAAAAATGGGAATAAACTATAAAAGACTTTGATTTTACCTGAAAGTCAAGCATATCTTGAAGTTATACAAGGACACTCCAGTTTTCCTTTTATTTTTACAGTTAAAAAATGTTACAGTTGCCCAGCTCATTGGTCAGTTCTTATTTTAAATGCTTATAGAAGTAAAAAAAAATCTCAGTATAAACATTAAGAAATATTTCTATGGGTATATAAATTTTTCATTGAGACTATATGAAAAATGTGGGCAAATGTCTCAGATATTCATTTTTTGACATATTATGAAAACAATTTTTCTTTCAAATTAATTAACAAATTGTAATTCCTGATATATTAAAACATTTAATTGTTTTAACAATTATTTAATGTTTCAAATGATAAGAATAGACTTGCTGGTTTGGTAGAATTGATCTCAAATAACTTTTATTTTTCTTTTTCACTGCCTAACTATATAGCATTAAAATATTCACAAGACATTGAAAGAATATTTAAAACATGCAAGGAAACATTATCTTCAACTTTTATTACCTATGTGTTTCTTTACATTCCAGGCCCTTAATTCTCCCACTTAAGGAGCAAATCCACTTATCAACTTCCCAAGATATTTCAAACACATTTGCAAAATGATTGAATTAAATTTATGTGTCCATAGAAAATAAATCTTCTTCCATTTTATTGACCTCTATCACATGCTATTTTCAGATGTCTAATTCTTCTAATAGATTGAATATTCAAAAGACTTCTTATTGTGGCATTGATTTACAATTTTATGATGATGACTTAATGAGATCACTACACTAGTCTCAGCCTTAAGTAATTTGAGTTTGGTGAAATGCATGTACCAGTTATATCTTTCTGTGTAACAACTTACCACATTATAAAAAGGATTTTTAAAAACTCAACATCTCTATCTCAGGGTTCTTGTGAATCTACAGTCTAGGCATGGCCTTGCTGAGTTCCACAAAACAAAAATCAAAGCTAAGGTCAGTCTGAAATTTTAACTGTATACTCACAACAGAAAATGAATTTCTATGATTGCTCAGGGATTTCCCTTTATTCTTCATGGTTGTAGGACTGAGAGCTTGGATTTCTTGATAAATTTCAGCTGGAAATCACTATCAATTCCTTAAAGTCAATTAAAATTCCTAGTAGCTCAGCTTCTCTGAGCTACCAGCAGTTCTTAACTATAAGTACTTTCTTAAAATGGAGGCAAACTTCATCAAGCATGCATGAAATGTCTTGGTTTACCTGTGTAGTCATATAACTTCCAGATAATAGAATTCTTAATTATTCTGTCCAAACATTTATTATTGATTTTTTTAAAAATCTCACTTTACATCTAACAGAGTATTCCTGAAAACTAGGTGAAGAGGAAGAAGCTTTGTATTTGAGACAATTGTGTGGAATGCAAGTGGTATGAGCATGGTATGAATATGGAATTGGGTCAAGTTCTGAACGATAAAGTTTTTTGTAGCATCCTGTTATGCTGTCAACAGTTCTGAATTACATTACTAACAGAATATTGTAGGAACTATGTGATATGGCATCCAAAACCAGTATTTAAAGACATTGCAGTTTCTGCTCCACTATCCTATATTACTTGGTCTGGAATTACCCAAGATCAGTATTGTGAGGACATGGAAACCCATCTGTAGAGAAGCAAACAGGAACTGACATTTTCTGCTAAACATAACCCAGGGATTAAATTTTTCTTCCAAGATTGATGTGAACTAGTCTTTTGGCAGTCCAGTCCAGTCATTGAAGAAATTTAGCTCCAAGAATCACCTTTACTAGAACTTCTGGAGAAAATTTGATTCAGAACCATACAACTAAGCTACCTCTGAATTCCTTACCCACAGAAACTCTGAGTTTGTAAATATTTGTTATTCTAGCAAATTTGGCAAATTTGACCATAATTTCTTATATGTTTCAAAAGCGTAACAAATATGAACAGGGAACAAAATAAGCTTTGTCACTTTCAGTTAATTAAATTTAAATGTAGAAAATAGCATATAATTTTATCTGTGATATTACACTTTGAAATATGTGAAAATGTAGATAAATAAATTTTAAAGGGAACAAAAATGATGGAAGTGTCTGTTCCTCTTTTTTTTGTTGTTGCGGTTTTTGGACCACACTTGTCTGTCTCAGGGCTTATTCCTGGCTGTCTACTAAGAAAGCCCTACCAGCAAGGGCTGAGGGGATCATATGGGGCATGAACTATTGTAACAGGGTCAGCTGCATACAAGGCAAGTGCCTTACCATAATACTGTCGATTCAACTTCCAAAACAATGACATAGTCTGAAAGAAAAGCCAGCATACATGTTCTGACTTCTGGCTCAACAGTCCGTTTGTGAAATATTTTTCATCCATCATTAAGTGCCAAATTTATAGAAGTACAGTACTCTAACTTCAGTCTACTACAACATAAAGTGCAAAAGAAATCTTCAAAATAGCAATAATAATCTGTCTGAGGGAAGTACATACATCTCATGTCCCTGCCTTACATCTTTCAGAAAACCGATATCTAGTGTGGCAAATCTAGATGCCAACAAATCTTTGCTTTGTCCTTTTATTATGGGAACATTGACATAGTATTAGGGAAAAATTATTTTTATTCTGTTCTAGATCGTATGTTCTATTAAGTATAAGCAAAATGAGATAGACAGTGTAGAACAAAATCAGTGTCTGAAGCAAACAAATACTGTCCTGTGAAATATTTTATAATACTTCAATAAATATAAGATATTAGAAAATCTATAAAATATTCTCAGTTACTTGCATATTTTATCAACTGAAGAAATAAAATTAAATCTGCAACAGTTGGACTTTCAAGTAATTTAATGATTTTTAACTCTATTGATCTCTGGTGAATAGGCGATAAAGAAGCTCAGACTCTCCTATTGAATAAAGTAGGTATATTCATTCCGCAATGAAATGTAAAATTTATATAAGACTTTTAAAATAATCATATTTTTGAACCTGTAATTGAAGTTCTAGAATTTATAGTTAAATAACTGAAGGACACTAAGATATATGTATACGACACTTATTGCAAATTAGTAGAAATAAAAAGCAATCAAATTTCTGACATCAGAATCTCAGTAAATAAATTATAGTATTGAAATTCCATATAGACAATTTTCAGTTAACTAAAATTGAAAAAGTAGCTCTTAAGTCCCTTTTTAATTTGGAGGCAAAGAAAAGAACAATCCAAGTAAGATGAACAACAATTTTGCTATCTGTGTGTTTTAATATACTATTTGAATTAAATTAAATCATGATTTTCTTTCTCCTTATTTTCTATTTTTCTCTTTCAAGATCTTAGTGCCCAGGGACTTTCTTAATGTTTCTGAATTAGATAATCATGTACAGATTTTTTTCTTGTTGTTTGATTTTGGGGCCATACTAGACTATGCTCAGGGTTTACTCCTGACTCTGTACTCAAGAATTTCTTCTGTCAGTGCTTAGGAAACTTATGGGATACCAGCAATCTTTGGGATGGCTCTGTACAAGCTAAGTGTCTTACCTGCTGTACAACTGTTTCCACCCCTAGATATTCATATATTCTATTCACCACCTTCCATCTAACTAAATTATCTTGATTGAGATTTGGTGTGTTATGATATCTAATACAGTCATTGCATCCATTTCTGATGTCCATGGTACTATTATGCCTCCTGACCTCAAAACCCTTGTTACTTTAGTATGTCTAGTAATAATTACAATTCTCTATTGGTGGGTTTAACTTCACAACACTTTCAAATCATTTGGTAATCTGAGATTCTGGGAATGTCAGTCTAGTACCATATTGAAATATTCAATATGTTTTACCTAGTCACGCACATTTGGCACTTAGGTACCAGACTTCAGGTGAAAATTCTAAAATTCCTGAAACTTAATTATCCTATCCTGGAACCTCAGCAATTTGAACCGTACTACACACACATCTAGAGTTTTAATGCCAGACATGGATAGTGACAGTCATACTTCCCCTATTGTTATTTTCTAAAATCCCCACTCCTGTCAATCAGTTGCACTTGTGTTATGTTAGAAAGAAAATAGCTTTTAAAGGAATTTCTCCACAGTTTTTGTGATGAATTCTGATTTAAATATTTCTGATTATGGTCTCTTTAGGCCCAAGGAAATATGATCTTATCAAAGACTGACACTTGGACATAAAAGTTTTATTCACAGTATTTTAATTCATTTCAAACTGAATTATTGATTCAAATTTATATTTCTGAGTTGAATTTTTTGACCCACAAAATAAATTACAGAACCCACAGGAATAGGTTGTCCTTGAACCTGGATTCTACATGATAAATTTTCACCTGGAATATTGAATAAAGATTAGATTCCATTCCATCAATATTCTTTTTTGCATTGTCACTGTTGTGCTATTTTAGAATTCAGTCAAATGTCCAATGTCCTGTTATTGTTGTGTTTTTGTTGTTGTTGTTGTTTTTCATTTGAAGACTCTGCAACCAAGATCCACCATGAAAAGGTGATGTAGGTTATTAAAATCTCTACTACATAGTTCAACAAAGACAAGACAAAAAAATTATTCAGGAAAAAATCTAATACTTCTTTCTCTGAAGTGTGTTTCTTAGTCTCTTAAAAATACTCTATTCCCTATATTCCTGGAGTGTCTTGTACAATACTCAAGAGAGAAATTTGAGGTAATGTTATGTTTCTTATTCGTTGACTGCTGTTGGAGTTTTCCTTTTTAAATTCAAGGTGGCCTAGAACAACTTTGCTCAAGACATGAGGGAATTTTCTTTATTTGAAAACAGAGTATTGAATTTTAGTGTATGACTTTGATGGAGAACCAAAGTAAGGAAACTAATATGTACTGAAAATAGTACGTCTATATCTGCCAGAATCTACAGAATAATGTCCTTTCCTACTGAAGTCAGATTTTTTATCTGTTTCTAAAATCGTGTTAAGTATTTACTTAAGTAAGCTAAAAAAAAATTACTGGGTGGAACTTGTTCTAGAAACTTTAGGAAGATAATCATTGGTAAACTGTGTAACCATTTGTGCCCCTGTCACATTACAAATATATGTTTCTTACCAAAGAATATTTTGCAAAATAAATAACAGTTCACTTAAAAATATTTTTGCTGGTAAATGCTTGGTTCGTAAGCAAAAAAGACTTAGAAACTCTAGTTTTGTTTTAGAGATAAGCTTACTCAACCCTTTTCTCAAAAGGTAGTAAAAGTTAGAATCAGATAAGCACCTTGTTTGTTGGGTTCATGTGTAAAAGCTGATTTGTGGAAACTGCCAAAAATGTTGATATTACACAGATCCTATCCCTTTTTTAAATGAACAATGAAACTTTTTTTCCCTTGTTCCAGGTTTTATGGCTGAGTCACTTTTTAAAATTTACAAGATAACTTCCTCCCCCTCCACACATCTTTGAAGTAAAAATCAGGGAATAAAAACACTTCTATTTTAAATTCAATCAGAGCACAAGTCATTTCATGCAAAAATTCCATTTTAGCCACTGTCTATACTGACAGCCCCTGTGTAGTTAAAAAAAGAAAAAAGAAAAGAAAAATGAAAATGGGAGAAAAAGCACTTCCTCTCAACAACTGAGCATGTACACAGGATGGTTAGAATTCAATTTATGTCTGTCCTTGTGTAGGATTATTGGAAGTAGTTGAAATCCTACTGACTGATTTTAACCCCTCAAAGCCTTCTGTATTCCCAGGAAGGTCAATAAAGGCTGATGGCAATATTTTAACTTTCCTGGTTTCTGCATTGTGAATGCCAAAGGGATTTGCAAAATAGAATTTTGCACACTACAAATCATAAACTCTCTGCATGGTCTTAGAAATTAAAATTCACTGTGAGTTTTACATGCAAATATAATTTTATATGAATCTCTAGAGAGAACACGACAGGAAGGCGGACAAATACAGCAGTCATTTTCTAAAGAGGAGAGAGATGATTGATGTTTAGGTAGATAACTGTTTTAAAAATCAGTTTGAACTTATTCCTTGAGTTCTTTTTTTAAATTTTTCTATATCTCAGTCTAAATCAAATACGTAGCATAGTAGTTACTATCTAAATATATTATTTAAATAGGAGACAGAATTGGATACTTATTGTTGGTAAAAGAACTGACATCCACCTTCGATTCAAAATCTGAAGGATATATTTTCACACTAAGAAAAGTAGTTTATTAGAAAAATTCCACAAAGTAAAATACCACAACTTGTTATGTTTCCTTTCCATAGACGTAAGGTTTTAATTACTATGGAAATTCCATTTGTTTTTATTCCTATAGAAGTCTAAGAACTTGATCACAACTTCTCCTTCAATCTTTCAGTTTCTGCACCTTCCTCTGTTCCCAGATACATCTGAAATCAACTAATAAAAATCCTAAATAAATGAAACTTAGGAGAAAACCGAATTTCTTTTAGGGGTCCAAGTGCATATTTATTTATATTTAAGAGACTATAAATTGAATACCATGAAACATTACCTTTTCTTTTGTTATTTTCTAAGGTTAAATATCAATATAGAAACTTAGTCAAATCACATAGCTCTAAATGATAGATGGCTTTATCCACATATTCAGGGAGGTAGAATGTTGGGGTGATTTTTAACATTAAATGGAAAACAGTACATTCCCTACATAAAAATATCATCAGATTATTTTTTCAAAAATTCTAATTAAAAATTATATACACTTGAAACTTTACTATTGTCACATAATTTTATTAACTTAAATGTTTTGCATTATTTGTAATATAATAATGAATTGCCTTATTTGTTAATAATTATTGTTTAAATTATAAAAAAATCTAAAATGAAACAATGGTTTGTAGGCAAAAGCTATGGGAGAAAGTTAAGATGAGCAAGTTAGAGAAATTTTATATGCTAAATGATATATACAAATGTCCACACATACGTAATTATATACATATATCAAAATTCATATCTATAGATAAACTATAGCATGCTTTTTACAAATAATCTGGTCCTCATTTTTGTGATGTGTTCAATAAAAATGATAAGTCTTTCAGAATTAAAAAAAAAATTGATGAATGCATTTTGGAATCGGAGATATAGTAGAGCAGGTTGCCTTGAATTTCGTCACCTTAGATTCAATCCCTGGCATCCCATGTGGTCCCCTAAGCACTAGCAGAAGTGAGTTCTGAGCTCAGAGTGAAGAGACTTCTTCATCATTACCCTGAGTAATGCTGGGTATGGTCAAAATACAATAAAAAAAATAAATAAATGAATATTTTCATTAATATTCTTGTAAAGGGCTGGAGTGATAGCACAGCAGGTAGGGCATTTGCCTTGCACACAGCCAACATGGCCAACCTGAGTTCGATTCCTCCGCCCTCTCGAAGAGCCTGGCAAGCTACCAAGAGTATCTCGCCCGCACGGCAGAGCCTGGCAAGCTACCCGTGACGTATTCAATATGCCAAACACAGTAGCAAGTCTCACAATGTTACTGGGCACGCTCGAGCAAATTGATGAACAACAGAAGGACCATGACCTTGACCATTCTTGTAAAAGTACTTTATTTGTAAAACATTGTGCTATGCACAGTACAAAATTTATGTTTTATTCTGAAAAACTTATTATATTAAAATCATTTGAATTTATGTAACCCAAAAATTATAAATATACAAGATTTTTAAATGTCTAGAAAAATTTTCAACTGCATTTTATTGTACATGCAAGAACTTATTTAAATGTACTCTATTCTAGAGACTTCTACATCCAACTTCGATCATGTAATTTCTCCTACTTCCCTTTGTGGGATTTTTCTCTCTTTTTTCTGCTGTTCTCCCACTCTTTCCCACCCTCATTTTTCTCTCTCTTTCTCTCTTATTCTGTTTCTTTCTTCCTCTTTCTTTCTCTCTTCTGCTCCTTGCCTTCTCTCTTTTTCTCCATTATCTCATATTTTCTAAATTTGTTGCTTGACTGATAAAAGTTACTTTAGATTTATGTGAAAATCTTGATATTTCAGCTTATAACTTTTTCATTTTTAAGTTAACTCAGATCCATAATTCATCCTTTCAGATTTTGTAAGATATTATTTTTGTATCATGAAGCTCTTCCAGTTCTAAAAACTTAATCTTACTGATCAGGAACATATAACATAAAATGTTTCTATACAGTAATTTATTATAGTCCAGAATTTTGAGTTTTAAAGATAAAAGTGTATAAATGTATGAGTGAGACACTTTTATTTGACCCATTATGGTGGTAGATCACAGAACACTAAACATTTTTCTTCATAATTGTATGCAGCACATTAAAGGTTTTCTTCGGGAAGATTCTGCAGAAGTGGTCTTACAGTTTTGGAATTATGACTTCAAATCTTGCATTTTATTTTCTTAAGTCCTATAATTATTTGATGGAAGGTTTTACTTCTTTAGAAAATAGTGACACTGCCTTGGCCTCGTTGCAATTGATTAAGAGTGGGCTTGAAATGAGTGTATTTGTTAAGGTTTTCTATTTAAAATAATTGAGATATGGTCCTGTAAGCAGCGGGCTGCATCATCTATGTCACATTATAAATGAAATGAAGCTCAAGTCACGGTTGCTTTTGGATAATTTGTGCAATTGTCTGTGAAGTGCGGCGAGACAATCTCTGTGAGTGACTGCTTTTTGTCTTTTTGTTCAAATAAGCTTCATAATAGGCTATTAAGATTGTTTTCTGGAGATCCACATCGATAATTTAAATAGCATTTCAGTCAAAATTAGGCACCACTTGTTTTTAGCAACACATCTTTCTAAAAATTTAATTATTTAATAAATTCACAGAATAAAATGAACTAAATATATAAAGTCATATAAAATCTGTTCCGGAATAACTGAAGTACAGATAGTGATATAGGGAGAGGGGAGGGGCAGTTTTCTGTGGGGAAAAAAAGATAGACAACAAATAGTAGAGCAAAGTTATGGCACATAATGCAAAACCTACATTTTACCTCCAGAAAAAATTTCAAATTCCTCCAATTTGATGTAATTTTGCATTTACTATATTCTGATCTTCATTCCTGATATTTTAAAACCACATGCACACATTTATCTTTTTCTCCACTGAAAGCTGCTCTGTCCTGCTTTCAGTCAGAAGTAATTTTATGTTGAGGCTACAAAGTCCCTTAAAATAGCTTTTATTATTTATGATTTGGAGATGTGTATCAAAGCCGTTGTTCAGCTCAGCACATCGACATCTCACATAAGGATGTCTCAGATTACCCTGAGATTATCAATGCTCTCCAAAGAGCTGACTTCAAATCATTCTGCAAGCATCCACAGCAAATATTTCACTATCGACCTAACCGTGATTAAAGAGATTGCTATTATTGAACAGGGTAGACAGCAGACTTAAAGTTTGAATTCTCCCCCAAATAATGAGGCGTCCTTGATCGCCTTTGACCAGCTCCATTTTTTAGGAGCAGTCTTCAGATCATCAGCGAACAAATAAACTTTCTGAGACAGGGTATGTGGATGCATTGTCTTCTTCATCATTATGACAATTTCTGCTTTGATAGAAGGAACATTGTGAAAGTTAATTGATAGTCTCGGCAAGCTCAGTAAGCATTTTTTGATCAGTTAACCTGAAGTTGTGCCTCCCAAGGTGTCCCATCAAACAGATGTCCTGAATTACCCACAGAGACACAGAAGTCACCGAAATGAATTGTTAGGGGCAGAGCACTAGAGACACAATTCCACAGACTGACACAGAACACAGCTTTCATCTCACCACAAGTGCTATTGTGTAAAAATTTAAAGCTAGGTAAGATGTGGTGATATCAGTTCACAGAGCTCTGCTTTTTACTACATGAGACACTGTTAGAGTTAATTTGGGGTTCTATCAAATTCAAAATCTGAAAAGCTAGCAACCATGTCTATGGTTTGGGGAATGTATACTAGCTTTAATCCATCTTAGCTCTTTTAAGTGTATATCAGATAAATTATATGGGTATCAAGTATTTTCAGAATCTGTCAATGAACTTTAATTTTATCAGTGATCCTCCCCCAAACAATTATATTTTGCTGTCTTATCCTCAATAATTAGAGGCTATAGAGTTTGAATTAATTATCAAAAGATTATTTTTTTCTTTTGTTTTTTAATGAGACAAGTTATTTTTTCTCTTCGGTTATCATGAAAGGAAAGGTCATTTGACAGGGGGTAAGCAGGGGGAGAGTGGAGAGAGGGGAGGCTGGACTTGCATAAATCTGAAAATAAAGCTAAATGTTTCATTGCTTTAAAAAGATGGGTTTCTTTCTCCCCCAAGCTTAAGGTAATTATTCTGTAAGGAGGTCAAACAGGTCCCTTAACATAACTGCCTCTATGATCTTCTGAAGAAATTACACTAGTTAAATATCATGCCAGGGAATGTGGATAAGATTCAGGTAAAAATTAGCCTGTAAATAACCTTGTAGACTCTCAAAGGAAGTAATTGCCATCCCGAACACACTCTCTGTGACTACTGGGGTGAACACAATCTTGATCAGTTTGTTGACAGATTTTGATTCATTACAAACTCACCTTCCTGAGAAAGTGGACACAAGATTCCGTGGTGAATTGCTTGTGCTGGAAAACTATTTGGGTTTCTTATGCAGATAGTTACCCAGCATGTGACCCTAAAACAAATTGCCCCTTCTTCCAGAAGGGAAACTGCCCTGAAATAGATTGCCCATTTATTCACCTACTCTTCAAACCACTGCGCAACAATTGAAAATTCCAGGGCATGACTTTTCCCGGAGCTGTCCTCTATCTTCATTTTAGCTGTCCAGAAAAAGACAGGGCATCCAGGGTTTACCATCCTCTCTGCTGCAGTCCCACAGAAACTGCTGTCATTGTGTTGCTTTCTGCTGGGCAGGCAGGTATGAGGTTTCCACTGAGGTGGACGTTAAATCAGCCACATGGGTCAGCAGGCAGATGGAGAAAAAGACTGGGGCTAGCAAAACAGAACCTGCTCTTTAAAAAGACGGCATACCATGGGGTCACACATGTGGTGCTAGGTGATCTGACACTGCAATACTCACTACTCTTGGGTAGAATTTAAAGACGTATGTTATCTGCAAAATTATTTTGGCCAGTTCAGTTCCTCTAGGATTATTGTATTGCGTTCTCTGACATGATTATTCATCTTTACTGAAACTGACTTTCAAAACCTGACAAAGATGTAATATAATAGTAAATTACTACGTTATAGTTACAAATACTATAGTAAGTTACTCAAAGTAATTTCTTATCAAAATTGTGAGTCTCTTGCAGAATCATGTAAGTAAAGTTAGCAAAAATCAGGAAATGAGGAAGAAACACAAGAAGTAAGCATAAAATACAAACTTTGCTAGATACTTTGAAGTTCTGTCCAGTAAATAGGGTTTGCCAACAATGTTGGAAGAGTAACCATCAGAGTCTCTGAGATAAAAAAATTTCCTTGACAATGGTTAGATTTCTGACTATACCACCAACACATAAGAATAGCCCAACTTATGCTACTTCTTAATAGCAGAATCCTATACATTTTCATAATCAAGGAGTGCAAATAATCATGTTTTTAGGAGCACAACAGCAAAATTCTTTGTAAGCAGAAATCTCATTTTAAGAAATACAGCCAAATTCTTTATAAGAAAGTCTCGTCCTTTATCTCCTACAGTTTTTCCAACAGGTAGCTCTAATTAATGTCATTCTCTCAGATTTTGATGACTTGCATTGCTACAACGCACTAACAGGGAAGAAATCAGTCAGCATCAAGTATCTATTATTCAATAAACCTGATGTCATTAATGAGTCAACTTTCTGTATTTTCACCATTTTAAATAAAAGTGTTAAAACAACAGCTATAACACTGAAAATTTCTAAGAGTTTCATATATATCATGATCTGTATGAATGATGCCACTAAAAGTTTCACCAAGCTTAATCTCCAATGCCATTTGATGCAAACTTGAAGGCATTTAGGATGCAAATATTTTCACATAAAAACACAATGGATTAAGCCATCGCTACCAATCAACTCATTTGTTCCTTGATCAAACAAGATTGAACCACAAAATCAAAACCAGCATGAAACATGTAGATACATGATTGTGGAGGCTAGCTAGACAATCCTGAAAAGCACAGGTTAGACGATGCAAAAGGACAAACGGGTAGTTCGCATACGAAACAATTAAATATTGTTGACCATGAGTGAAATTTCCTCTTCCCCAAAATGCCTTATTTCTCTTCAAGAAAATTCACCTGAATGAATTAAGCACATTAATACTATGGTAATTGAACTAATTTGAAGTCAGCTAATTAATCTATAAAATTTCACAGCAATATCTTTTTGCTACCTGAATAAGTTAATATAGTTGCCACAGTGATACAGAAAACTGACCAGCAGAATACTAACCCCACCTAAAATTATGAATTTAGTTTTCTGAATTACTTGTGAAGAACTCTAAAAGCTAGAAGAAAATGTTCAGTTATGATCTATGCTGGACAAGTTATATGTCAATATGACATGGAATAGTGAAATATTTAATTAAGTATTTCTGGGTATGTATGTGAAGGTATCTGGAAGAGATAAAGTGTTTTTAATTAGTTAAATGCATAATTTAGGTCACCTCATGAGCCAAATGATTGAAGTCCAAAGTAGTAAAAAACACTCAGAGAAAGGTTGAATTCATTATCTAACTGAGGTAAGACTTTTACTTTCCCTATAATCACTGTTCCTGATCTCAAGCATTCAAATTCCTATCAGAATCTGTACCAACATTGACTCCCAGACCCTGAAACTACTAAACTATACCCCAACCTCCCAAGGTCTCCAGTATGTGGATATTTTCGGCACTTACAGTCACATATAAAAAAAATCTTATATCACTAAATACTAAAACACGAGAAATTGCTTTTCTTACTGACCTATTTAGAATTTTCTCTCTTGGACACAATTTAATCTCAAAGTTTGTTTGTAAAATGATAGTGTTTTCAGCACCTTAGTCTGAACTTTAAAAACACACCTTAGGATAGACTTCCCAAAATATGCCAAATTCTGGTACCAGTGCTTAGAGTTCAATACCCTCATAACTCAAGTCCTTATTCTCCTAATTAAATCTATACTATTTCACAAAAATTGAATCGTAATAAAACCAGTGTGGGCTATATTTTTATTCTAGACAAGACATCACCTGCAGGGACTCTCAAACTGGATGCACTATCAGTAAGGTGCAGGTTTCAGAGTCACAGAGGTCTGACAACACTAGGACTTGAAGTTTGAACTGATACTTGCTGATATGTCACTACCACAACTTACTGTTCGACTTCTAGCTGAGGCACTGAATTATCATAACAAGAACTGTTATATCCTGGTCCAAGTTTGCATCACTAGGAACTCACTACCAAGGAAATCCAGCATTGTTGAAATTCTCAGTTTCTCACCACTAATAGAAGATTCAGATTGCCTATGGGGTTGCAGCTGATATGTAACCTATGCCACACTCAAGCATATTGTTATTCTATAGCCCTGAGTGCAGAAATAATTGACAACCCACTCCATCTCCTTCTGTATTAACCTGCAGGGCATAGTCATCCAGATTAAACAACTGCGAGGTGGCTGAATATTGTAAGCTTCTACCAAATCCTGTTCAAGGGCAAGAGCATTCTGGAAAATGCAAAGGGAATCTTTATAAGGATGTTCACAGTTCTGGTTGCCTGACTTATCTGGACTGCAGAAAGGAAGGAGATTTTCAAACTAGGATGAAAACCTGTCTAATCCTACCGGACACAGAAAATAGAAAAATGGGGTGAGGCATAACATATGGAAAAACAAACTTTTGTCTATGCAATTAGTAAAATATTTAGGATGTGTATTTTGCTTGATATCAGATAGAAAGAAAAATCAGGTAAAAGAAAAATTATCCATTCTAATTAGCACTGTCCTCTCATTGTTTATCAATTTGCTTGAGCGGGCCCAGTAACGTCTCCATCATGAGACTTGTTGTTACTGTGTTTGGCATATCAAAGACATTGGGTAACTTGCCAGGCTTTGCTGTGCAGGCGAGATACTCTCAGTAGCTTGCCAGGCTTTCCAAGAGGGGCAGAGGAATCGAACCCGGCTCAACCGGGCTGGCTGTACGCAAGGCATACACCCTATTGCTGTGCTATCGCTCCAGCCCATCTATTCTAATTAGAATGATTTAAATATTTTACCTTTTTCTGCACAGCAGTAGGGCATTTGCCTTGCACGCAGCCAACATGGTCGACCCGAGTTCGATTCCTCCGCCCCTCTCGGAGAGCCCGGCAAGCTACCGAGAGTATCTCGCCCGCGGCAGAGCCTGGCAAGCTCCCCATGATATATTCGATATGCCAAACACAGTAACAACAAAGTCTCCAATGGAGACGTTACTGGGCCCGCTCGAGCAAATCGATGATCAACGGGAGGGCCTTTACTTTTACTTTACTTACTTTCGCAAATGTGTAGAAATATTTGGCCACTAGTATAATGTTTTCTTTATTATTGATCACTGTTTTGTTTATCTCTTTATGTGTAAAGAACTATGCCAACGTGTAGGCGATAAAAATCTGAGTCAATGAAGGTAAATCTTTCTAGAAACCTTTGGTAAAAACCTTTTATTTCAAAGGCCACAACTAGACAAGTGTCCACTCCAAATGACTGCCAGAACACATTTTCCCCATCAAATTTAAGTGGCCTCTTCTTGACACAATAAGTTAGAATTTTTGTTACAAATAAGAACATGAGGGAATTCTTTTATAAGAAATAAATAGTATCTGTGAAAAGAGTTGTATAAATATTGCTAATTAAAGAATGACATTTTTCATCAGTTTAGATTGAAGGCAATAATCTGCTATGTAAGTCTCTTGATGACCTACTCTTAACTCTGTTTGCTTTCTCTTAATGGTGCCTCTTGATTTTACTAATCTAGAAGTTTTAAACATTTACTTACAAAAATCATTAATTTGGAAGACTTCCATAATTTATTCATAGACACTTTTGGAGGGTTTTAATTACCCACATGGCAAATATAACTGAAAAGATATCGCTAATCAACCATTATAATACTCATAGCATCCCAGAAACTGGAAAACCTTTGACCTTCATGCTTTTTAAGAATTCCATTATACTTATATTTTCCCCATAAAGTTCTCTGGCTTCTGTAGATTCTATCAAAAAGACACTAATATGTCAAAAATAGCTAGTGATCAGTATAACCGTACATTTAAAAGTGGAAAATAAAATTATACGTTGTGTTTCAATGGCGATATTTGTTTCGAGTTGAGCTCCTGTGAGAGAGCAAGATACATTTAAAACCTAAGAAAAAATATAATATGTGACAATATTGAAGAATAATCAGTAAAATCAAAGTACAACCTTGTTCAACATCCTGAAATTTCATCTCTTGGATTATACTTTCATTAAAGCTTTCAAATAAGGTTGAAAATCTGAGTCCTTTAATAAAAAGTTAAAGTGCTCAACTAGAATTTTCAAATCCTCTAGGTTTTCTGGAAATTAATTTAAAATAGTTGCTATTCTTTCTCTTGAAATAAGTATATATTGAGCGTTGATATATCCTTGCTCCTCTGGACCTGAATTTGTGTGGAAGATTTAGAATGCCCCACTCATATCCTCTGTTTCTCTACCAAATTTATGTGCCAGAGATTGTGTTGAGCACCCACACAAGCCCCTTACCTCTATGTGGAAGAGATTCAAACCCAGTCATTAGTATGTAAAATCAAAATTCTTTGAGGGGAAAAGGAATCAATTTGAAAATTTTAAAACTATGTTCAAGGCATAGTACGTCAGAAAGTTTGGACATTTTAAGTAAATACATTTGTAAGAATTAACTATCCAAGATATATCAAAACCTTAGGTAAAAGTTCATTAAGTAAATAGAATACAGAGATTTTAATGTGGCACAAATTGAAAGAAAAATTGAATCTAAAATTTCTTTTCATAAGTGCTATAAAACTATTAGGGATAAAAATGATAGTGAGATGATTAGATTTTTTTAAGGAAAAATTTGAAAAAGAAAATCTACGTTAGGGGCTAATGGAATAGATGAACTCATTTAAAAGTAACTGATAGATAACAACAAGTAAAAAAATATATAGGTATAAGTATCTTAAGGGGATTACCAAAATGAATTCAAATAAAGTAAATTATAATTTGCACTTTAGGAACAAATTCAAATTGATAAAACTAGCTTTCATAAAATGCTAAAAATTACCAGGAACTATTTTTGATAAAATTGATATGATTTTGGGGACAGGGGACCTTCATTATCAAAGGATTAAACTATTTAAATTGATCTTAGTTTCCTTTGTTCCTCCCTCTCCTTAACCAAGGACTTAATTTACTTAAGTCTTCACATTTAGGACTTAATTTACATAAGTCTTCACATTTTATAAAGGTTTAAGAAGGTAAACATTTGACTGTAGTTAATGTAACTAAACTCCTAACCTAGATTTAAGTCCCATATTTTGATTACAGAACTTTGAACATAGGAATCTTTCCTTTACTCAAAGGTTTGAAGAAGCCCTTTGCAAGGTCAGTTGACCAGGAAACTGACAGAAACACACAGACAGATGACATCTCATGTTTTCCTTCAAGTTCGACTTGGCCTGTTTAATCCCCACTTCTCCTCCCTGCCACCCTGTTTGGAAGAAGAAGTTGATAATTAATGCCTGTGAACAGCTAGACATGATACTGCCCTAGAAGCCCCAAGGTGACTGCACTTGCACTTTGCAAAGCTTAGCAACCTTCTGGGGCTGGGCAGCCTGAGAAGGAAATGCAGAGTAAGAAGTTGACTTCAAACACTGCAGGGAGGCCACATAGACTCAGGATCACTGCAGATGACATTTGAACAGCAGTGACTGATTATGTCCCAGTGTAGCAGCAGTCGTCTTGAGCAGACTACAGGTGTTCTGGGGGAAAGAAGGAAACAAAATGGTAAAATGTGATGCATTATTCACTGTTAAAATGGCACCTTTAATCGTAAATGTATAATCTCCAGTGTCAAAATACATATATGTATGTGTATATATATATGCATACATATACACACACATATATAAAACTGACTTTTCCCTATCTTGTAACAAGTTACTGAAATCAATAACTCAGTGCCGGCTAAATCAGATCATAGAAGGAAACATCCCCCCACCTTTCCCAAAGGAAAGAAAAATTTACAGAAACCTGACAAATAACTAAAAAGGGGGTAGGAGGATAATCACTGAATTATGTAACCAATCTGTCAAATTTTTTGAAGGTAATTTAGCCATTTGGTGTAGAGATATATGTAGTAGTAAATTCTCCTTACAGCAGCACTTGTGGTTTATATGGTTTGTAAAAGAACCTGACAAATGTTATATATAAGTATTAGCAGCTGTTTCAGAAGAAGACAGCTGCTGGAAAACAGAGCAAATGTTTTCAATGTCCAAAAGTAGGCAAAGAGTTGTTCATTTATAATAAAGCATCCTAGATGGTTTTGTTGTACTTGGTCTAACTTTAAGGGAATCAGTTTAATTTTGCTATAGAATAGTTCAGATGAAAAAAAAAAGACCATTTTACTGTTAAGTTATTATTTGATGGTGTTAGCTCAAATGCACACAAAAAATAATAATACACAAAGAGTAGAATTAAATATATGAAAGTGTCATTTATCACAGAAAAACTAAGTACTAGAATTGACTAGAACATTCTGTTAGGTATTAGAAGTTTCTTTAAAATAAAACAAAGTAGCTCTTTCTATGAATTATATAAAAAATAAAAATTAGAAAATATTTTCCAAAAATTTTCCACTAATGCTTCTTGCCATGGATAAAACTATGATTACTTAGAACCAATTATACACTAAAATTTGAGAAACAAATGCCATTTTACCAATAAATAAACATCAGGTGTATCTAAACAAATGAAGCTTGACTCCAAATCCATGCTTTATTATTTCTGCATTTGACAATTTCTTCCTAATTGGTGATGCAGAAAAAAATCAATTAATCTTCTGAAACTAATTTTTTCCTCTTATTTTATTTTAAATGAGGGAAGTCTTTTATATCCAGGCATTCTGGTAAAAACTTTCACATAATAGTTACAATGAAGCTGTATCACGTAGGTACTGCTCCTATAAACTTAAATACATCCCTCTACTTTTGCCATTACAATTTATGAATAAAACTTAAATACAACTTTAGTTATAATAGTTACAGTAAATACTGGTGTTAAATTAAATTTAAAATCAATTTAAAATACAGCCAGAATTTAAATGAAATTAGGTCACCTTTGTGTGTATATATACTGTTTCCATAGCATGGTTTTTAGAATCTGTGATGTAGAGCTCATTTTTGCTAGTTTTCAGGGGAGATCCATTGTTATTTTAAGTCCTACATAGAATCTTAGAGCTATGTGTACCTCCCAAACATAAATTAATTTTTTTTCCTTGTTGCTGAGGGATATCACAGTGGTAGGGCCTTTGCCTTGTGCACAGCCAGCCCAGCTGAGCCAGGTTCGGTTCCTCCGACCCTCTCAGAGAGCCTGGCAAGCTACTGAGAGTATCTCGCCCACATGGCAAAGACTGGCAAGCTACCCATGACGTATTCGATATGCCAAACACAGTAACAACAAATCTCATGATGGAGACATTACTGGGCCCACTTGAGCAAATCAATGAACAACGGGAGGACAGTGCTACAGTGCTTACTGAATCATCATGAGATGCAAAATTACAAATTTGTTCATTATTGGGTTTCAGTCATACTGTGTTCCAACATCATCCTTTAACCAGTGTACATTTCTCAACACCAATGTCCTTTGCCACCCCACTCCCACCCCAAGAAGGTCTCTATGACACTTTTTTCTCTTTCTGTCTCTGTCTATTTCTCTGTCTCCCTCTCTCTGCCTCTATTTCTCTTTTTCCTATCTCTGTATCTATGTTTTTCTCTGTCTCTGTCTGTCTCTGTCTGTCTCTGTCTGTCTCTGCTTTGTCTCTCTGTCTCTGTCTCTGTCTCTCTGTCTCTGTCTCTGTCTCTCTCTCTCTCTCTCTCTCTCTCTCTCTCTGTCTATCTGTCTCTCTCTCTCCTTGTAGGCATTGCAGTTTGCAATACTTATACTGGAAGGTTATTAGGTATATCACTTTATCTCCTTTCAGCAATCAGTTCTTTTGCAGAGTGGTCATTTTAAACTATCATTCTCATAGTGGTCCCTTCGATATTCTACCTGTACTCCCCTTGTCCCCACCACTTGTGGCAAGCCCCCAATTATGAATCAGTCAGTCTTCCTGGGCCTTGTTTCTACTGTATTTTGGGGTTTTGTACCATACTTTTTTTTATATCCCATAAAGGAGTGCAATCATTCTGTGTCTGTCCCTCCTCCAGACTCATTTCATTCAGCATGACACTCTCCATGTCCATCCATGTATAAAAAAATTTCATGACTTCATTTTTCCTGGTGGCTGCATATGTATTCTACTGTGAAATGTACCATAGTTTCTTTATCTTTTATTCTGTACTCGGGCAGTTGGGTTGTTTCCAGATTCTGGCTATTGTGAATAGTGCTATATTATCACAGAAGGGCTTTCTATCACTGGGCGGGAGCAGGGAGGAGGTATGGAATCGGGAGAAGGGGCCACTAGAATGTATTTTTAGAAACAGTATTGCTGGGTCATAGGTGTTGAATATTAACACTGTTTTAGCTTCATCAGCGTTTGCCAAGTTTCCTCCTTCCAGGGAACTTACAGTGCTCTTGTGAGCACCCTTAATCCTGAGTTTATCTTCAACCATTTTTTTGTACTTTACCTCTCATTGTCACAAGTCTCCAAGTCAATCTTGGTTATTTATAAGCCAAAATTTCTGGTAGCTCTGGACTTTGTATTTGTAGTAAAATATTTGCTTTTCTATTTCCCCTATAATCTTTTCATATTTTACCATACAATAATGTTCTTTGCTTAAACACAGAAAGACAATTAATGATATGCTCCTAATATTAGGGACTCTGAAATATATATATATACATATATATATATATATATATATATATATATATATTCCTGAACTTTCATCATAATTACTTGATGCAGTCTTCGGTTGCCGTAGTGCCTACAATCCACAAAGGGAGGTCCAATAGTGGGATTGTGATGGATCCGTGTCGTCTGTCTTATGTGAACCAGATTATGGCACTATAATTCCCTAAGCACCATGCACATGGTCCTGGTAGTCCCCAGCACCGTTTGGCCCAAGAAGCACCACCATGACTTACTAATCTCTAAAACCCAGGCCTGTACAGATTGGTCAAGTCCAGTGAGGGGTGGGCCATCACCCCCAGGTGGACTATGAGTATCATTTCAAGCCGCACCTCCCGAAAATATCATTCTAGTGAAGAATCAGAAGTAGATTAAGAATCAGTAACTTGGAATAAGAATACAGAAGCTATGGAGTCCTAGGAAACAAAACTGTTTACACTGGTGATTACTTCATGCACTTGCATTCATTTTCTGCCTAGGATTCTCAATAACGTTAAAGAGACCATTAATCAGAGAAAATATGTCACACAAACTTAAAAACTCTTCCTAGAGTTCTAACCAAAAATTTAATGATAGGATTGAACTTTCAGGTTCTCATCAGAGATTGAATTCTTTGGTATAGCATTTTATATTATGTTCTTAACCAAAGTATAATCTGTGAGTTTAGCTTTAACAGCAACTTTATTTTTAGGTGACTGAAAAACTGAAAATGTTAGCAATGCAAAAGACTACTTTTAATATAGCAATACAAAATTTATTTTTTCTAGACATTTTATATGCAATATTCTCTATATTACTCCATAGCTATCATATTTTTCCATAAAAGATTAAAATATGTTATGAATGGTAATGATACATAATACATATTTAAGTGTTTAATAATTTACATTTTGTTAATTATTTTGACTGATTTTGGGTAAAGATTGTTATAACACATAAGCAGACCATCTGTTCCTGTTAGAATTATTAATAAATACTCCCTGAACTAAGTATTTTAATTAAAATTAAAACACTGCATTCATTAAAGCCCATCTTAAGTGGAATGCTCCAAAAGGAATTAACAGTGTATCCAACTTCTAAGCTCTATAAATAGTTTAAAATATTGTGAATTTTTATTCATGAGAAACTCCATGGATCTGGATGATTAGGAACAATCTGTTGAATCCTCTAATGCCTGATGCAGTATAGCATCCAAAAGTGTAAGATACAATAAAAATGACACCCTCTGTTCTTTATTCTGTTCCACAAAATTATCAAGGAGTTATATTGATGCATATTTTCTTTTGGTTAACTGTTTCTTTTGGAGGTTTTATTTTGGGAATGGGAATGAAAAGCACTAGTCATGTGATGAACTGCTTATCTTAGAGAATATGGATGGACTTTGTGACAGCAAATTTTGGAAGTTGGTCGCTTGAGTCAAAGGGTTGAGATTTCCTTCATATCATTTTAATTTGTGAGCTAGCCATTTTGTGCCTCGTTGTCTTTATCAGCAATACAGGGATATAGTAATATTTATTTAATATGTATAAATGATAAAAAAAAGAGGGGCTGGAGCAATAGCACAGTGGGTAGGGCATTTGCCTTGTACACAGCAGACCCGGGTTCAATTCCCAGCATTCCATATGGTCCCCCAAGCACTGCCAGGATTAATTCCTGAGTGCATAAGCCAGGAGTAACCCCTGTGCATCGCCGGGTATGACCCAAAAAGAAAAAAAGAAGATTAAAAGAAGTAATAAGTCATTGGAAGTGGGCTTAATACATAAGATCTTAGTGAATTATGACTAAGATTTATTGTTGTAATATTGTTTATTGTTGTAATATTGGTGCCATAGTCTATGATCTTTTGCAAGTGTTTTTTCAAAACTAGCTTCAAAAGGTAATCCACAGTCTTGTACAGTCTTCTACATTTCACAAAAGATGTTGTATTTCCAATTTTTGAAATTCTAATCGATTTTTCTTTCAGAATTCAGTGTTAATTAAAACAAAAGGCAATGAATGAGGGAAGTAGGAAAATTTGATAATGACATTTCTAATCAAAAAAGATAAATGACAAGTTAAAAAATATGTGGTGATTTCAAAGAAAATAAAATTCAATACACAATACACATATGCATGAGTACCAATCTTCCATCAAATACAAGTTTAATAACTAGAACAAGGGAACACATGAAAGGAAAAATAGAATATTGAGGCTGGGGAATATGGCTCCAATGGCAGAGAAAAAGTTTTGCATTCTGTGAGGGATGTGTGATCCCTGGCAGTGCAGAAAAAGTAACAACAAATAAATGAAAAATACAGAAAAGAAAGAAGGAAGAAAAGGATCGAAGAGAGAAGATGGAGAAAATAATGCATGCAATGGAGATAGTTTCTAGAATTTAAAATACAGAATAAGCCTCTAAAATTAAAAAACGACATTTTATCAGTATTAATCTATGAAAAACTAGGACTGAAAATGTAGGCAGTTCCTTTGCTAAGAAGGTTAAATGTGTATAGTCTGATCTCTCATACACTTGAGCAAGCTCCAGCCCATATGTATAAAACTTTACTAGAAATGGTACTCATTTTCATTATTCTCATTCACTTGCCTATGAACAACCAGACTTGGGGAGCTATTGAACTTGAGAGATTCAAGCACCAACTTGAGAACACAGTTTTTGCTGCCAGAGCTTCCCGAGGTCCATAGTGCTGTGGTAAGAACAGGAGAAGCCCTCTCAGAATGAAACGTTAACCTATTCCTGTTATATGAGTCAAGTTCTTACAACTGCACAAGGAACATTCACTTACACTGACTGATTATATCATCAGAATCATTCTTTAAAATTGCTGTTGTTATCCCAGTTTTATAGATTAGAAAACTGAGCCTCAAGAAGCTTAAGTGGCTTTCTTCTGATCACAGAGCTAGAAAGTCCAAGAGTCAAGAGTCAATACAGAATTCAAAGCTAATTTATTTTTATTGTCAATCCCAGTGGCTTTCAAATGGTGAAATGTATAATCCCACGGTTTCCTCTTGGAGTCCTAAGTAGCAGCACAGAAATAAGGAGGTTCCTAAGCAGATCACACTCTGCCAGTCACCTGACCTCTGCTCTGGCTTCCTTTAGCACCTTTAATGATGAGCTTTGTACTTGAGCATTTCAAGAGTTTTGTTTTTGCTATTTGGCGAGAAAATATAAGTATTAAGAATTGCATTTTTCAACCTTAATCAAGAAATGCTTCTATTACTCTGTCAGTCTAAACTCTTATATTTACACGAGACACGCTTATATGTATCTTGTTCATTCCTATTACCCATTCATGTGTAATATTCTACATGATAATTCAAAATTAAAGCTATTTGTATGTCTTTTGATGTGTGCCACACATCAGTCTTATTGTGGAAAGAATCCTGAATTCAGTATCTATCAAAGCATGTAAAATCACTCTAAGGTAGGTGCTAGAATGATTCAAGGGGGGCTGGTCACAGCTTTTTCACTTGAAAAATGTAGATTTCCATGAGAACACTGAGTAACTGATTTTCTTAAAGGAGACACTATGCCAAATAAACGTAGGAACCTCTAAGTCAGCATTTCTCAATTGGATCTGTACGCCCACCTGTGGGCCTCCATGATATACCAAGGGAAGCATAAATTTAAAATACCATAAAGCGGGAAAAATGTCATGAGACAGGGACTCAGCAGGAATGACAGAGTGGGTGGGAACACCACAAAAATAACCAAGTGTTGAAGGAGGATACTCTAAGAAATAGCTAATTAATCAATGCTAAGGTGTTCATGAAACTATGTGGAATACTGCATTACTTAAACTATTTCAGAATAACTTGACCCATTGGAAGATTGTTTCTGGAAGATATAACTTCTATAGGTATGTTTAGTCTAAATAACAGAACCATTGATGTTAAACAAATGCATGAGTCAGTTCAGAAACTTTAATTTTATTCATTGATAAAAAATACTTTAATTAGTAGAATAGATGGAAAGTAAGAAAACAGACTGACTATAGGAAAGGCCCTCCCGTTGATCGTCGATTTGCTCGAGCGGGCCCAGTAACGTCTCCATTGGAGACTTTGTTGTTACTGTGTTTGGCATATCGAATACTCTCAGTAGCTTGCCGGGCTCTCTGAGAGGGGCGGAGGAATCGAACTCGGGTCGACCATGTTGGCCGCGTGTAAGGTGAACGCCCTACCCACTGTGCTATCGCTCCAGCCCTGACTATAGGAAAAATCTATTGCAATTATCAGTAATAATTTAAGGTAAGGTAAAGGTAAAGGCCCTCCCGTTGATCATCGATTTGCTCGAGCGGGCCCAGTAACGTCTCCATTGGAGACTTTGTTGTTACTGTGTCTGGCATATCGAATACTCTCGGTAGCTTGCCGGGCTCTCCGAGAGGGGCGGAGGAATCGAACTCAGGTCGGCCATGTTGGCCGCTTGTAAGGCGAACGCCCTACCCGCTGTGAGGATAAAAAATCTCACATTGTAATATTGAGGTAGGTGGGATATTGTGGACATTCTTTTGAACATTTTATAGAATAAATAAAATGTGTGCATATAAGATTGTATGAGGGTAATTATAGTGAAGTAGTAGCTGAGTTTTGTTTAGTTTTCTGATTATGAATCTGAGTTCTTTCCAATAAAGATAATTACCAAAGATAACAGAGGAGGTCACATGGATTTTCATCTAATGCCAATTGGATTGGCACCTTTGGCCTCTGTCCAGAGAAGGTCAGTAAAAGAAAATGAGACAAACAAATACACCAGACTGGGCAGCCCCAAGTGTGGCCATGTATTTGATACAATATCCTCCCACCACCAAATTCAACATGTGAGTTATTGTTTAAGTTCCCATAGACATTAAGAACTATTGGGAAGTATATAAATAGGTACATTAAGGTCAGGAACTAGGATATTTTACATAGCCAATCAGCAGGCACCATTAAGATTTTAGTAACATTATGACAATTTCCTATTCTAGTTTTGCCCATACTGTCCTTGATGTCTAGAAAATTGAAACTATTTTATACTATTTGCTCCAAAGTGCTTTTATACTGGCTGGTTACTTTCTAAGAACTAAACTTTTCTTGCCACCTGGAACTATATAAGCTTTAGGATTATAGTTAGGCCGATTATTTTTCCACAGGTTTTAAGCTGAATATTGTAGTGGTATTTTTTTATATTTATTTTCTAACAATTATCATTTTTCTGGGGCTGGAGCAATAGCACGGCAGCAGGGTGTTTGTCTTGCGTGCAGCCAGCCCAGCCTAGCAGGTTCGATTCCCCCCCCCCCCCCCTTGGAGAGCCCTGCAAGCTACCGAGAGTATCTCGCCTGTACGGCAAAGCCTGGCAAGCTACCCTTGACGTATTCGATATGCAAAACACAGTAACAACAAGTCTCAAAATGGAGACGTTACTGGGCCCGCTTGAGCAAATCGATGAACAACAGGAGGACAGTGTTTGTTTGCGTTATCATTTTTCTGAAGTAAGTCCCTTTCTTTCTTTCTCTTTCTTTCTTTCTTTCTTTCTTTCTTTCTTTCTTTCTTTCTTCCTTCCTTCCTTTTTTTTTCTTTTTGGGTCACTCCTGGCGATGCACAGGGGTTATTCCTGGCTCTGCACTCAGGAATTACCCCTGGCGGTGCTCAGGGGACCATATGGGATGCTCGGAATCAAACCCGGGTTGGCTGTGTGCAAGGCAAATGCCCTACCCGCTGTGCTATTGCAGACCCTCCATTTATTTCTTGAACAAAGGGTTCTCCTTCATTTTATAGTCGCTATTTAATTTTATTTATTATAATTTTTACATAAGTGTCATCTAGATTTTACTCTCAGTTCCAATGATGGCAAATTAAATATAGAAATGGCCTTTTTCACATTACAAAAATATAAAATACATATTATATTTTTATAATAAAAGAATTTCTCTTTGATTTCTGAGTTGCTGAAAATAATATATATATGTGTGCTCTTAAGAAGAAATAAGAACAATCAAAGACAAATGATAGCTTAGATGAAAAAACAGCTAAACAAAAACCATAATCTACTTTTCCTACTGTCACTGTCACTGTCCTCCCGTTGTTCGTTTATTTGCTTGAGCCGGCCCAGTAACGTCTCCATTGTGAGACTTGTTGTTACTCTGTTTGGCATATCGAATACATCACGGGTAGCTTGCCAGGCTTTGCCACGCACGCGAGATACTTTCAGAAGCTTGCCGGGCTTTCAGAGAGAGGCATAAGAATAGAACCCGGGCAGGTCAGGTCAGCTGTGTGCAAGACAAACGCCTTACCTCTGTGCTGTCGCTCCAACCCTTTTCCCACATTAGAAGATAGTATTTGCTAATCATTTTAATAGAAATTAATTGAGTTAATTAAGACAAAGCTGACTTGGTGCAAAAATAAATAAACATAATAGAAATACTATCTATATATAACAATAACCAAATTGAAGTTGATACTGTTAGATAACGTAGAGGAAGATACTCTACTTAGTAAATACACTATAACCCCAGATACGATAAATGTAAATATCTGAAAGTATAAAATAAAGTATATTAAAAAAGAAAAGAATACCTTCAAAGTTTTCTTAAACAAAAAAAAGTTAAAATGGCATTAAATTAAAGATTTTATATCTATTAAAATAGATTATTATTATAATTATAAAAGGATATTCAAGAGTTTGAGAAATGCACTTACTCTCTGTCTATATATATATGTATATATATACATATATATATATACACATGCACGTGGAAAAGTGCATTTCTCAAATTCACATACATATATATTTATATAGAGAGAGAGTCTTGGCCATTGATGGGATTACATGGCGCCAGGGGGCCAGGTGGTGGGTGTGACCCCCGCCTACTGGAATTTGGAGGATCTGGGTGGAGGATGCTCGACTCCAATCCGAGTAGGCGTGGAGATCTCGGCCCCGGAACCCACGTGGATTTGTCCCTCTGCCAGTACCTTCATGTGTGCGGAGAGTGGTCTCAGCATGGTGGTGGCCGTGTAATTCCATTAACGGCCAAGACTCAGAGACTATAAAATCCAGCTCCCGGACGAGAACAGTGCAGTCTCCTGCCCCCGCGCCTGGCTGTTCCTCGCCGGGGCCCCTTGGAGGGAGGCAGGTTGAGCTTTCCTCCCCGCCCCAACCAGGGCTCCGGCAGCCGAAGACCTCCAAGACCAGCTACCACCATGCTGAGACCACTCTCCGCACACATGAAGGTACTGGCAGAGGGACAAATCCACATGGGTTCCGGGGCCGAGATCTCCAAGCCTACTCAGATTGGAGTCGTGCATCCTCCACCCAGATCCTCCAAATTCCAGTAGGCGGGGGTCACACCCACCACCTGGCCCCCTGGTGCCGTGTAATCCCATCAACGGCCAAGACTCAGAGACTATAAAATCCAGCTCCCGGAAGAGACCAGTGCAGTCTCCTGCCTCGGCGCCTGGCTGTTCCTCGGCGGGGTCCCTTGGAGGGGAGCAGGTTGAGCTTTCCTCCCTGCCCCGACCAGGGCTCCAGCAGCCGAAGACCTCCAGGACCAGCCACCACCATGCTGAGACCACTCTCCGCACACATGAAGGTACTGGCAGAGGGACAAATCCACGTGGGTGCCGGGGCCGAGATCTCCAAGCCTACTCGGACTGGAGTCGAGCATCTTCCACCCAGATCCTCCAAATTCCAGTAGGCGGGGGTCACACCCACCACCAGGCCCCCTGGTGCCGTGTAATCCCATCAACGGCCAAGACTCAGAGACTATAAAATCCAGCTCCCGGAACCGCGCAGCCGCATTTGCAGCCGCGACATCTTATCAGGACATCTTTTTATGACATCTTATTATCTCATTCCTACTTTGGACAAACTTGCAGGCTATCAAATGTAGCCTGCCCACAGGGCAGAGTCTGGCAAACTCCCCGTGGCGTACCAAATATGCCAAATACCAGTAACAATGATGGGTCTCATTCTCCTAAAGAGCCTTGAATATAATCTCAGGGCTAGGATGAAAGAGATGTTACTGGGGCCTGCTCAGAGCAATCGACGAATAACAGGATGATAAATGAATGAATGAATATAGAGAGAGATTTAGAAAATACAAATCAATAAAGGATCCAAAAACCAGATTTAAGTATACATCACCCTAATATGTTATCATAGTTTTATATTGTAATGCATAAATGATTCAAATAAATGGTCATAGTTTTAGGAATATGTTTACCAGGCCTGTAAGTGCTTGCTACAGATCTGATTTGAACCTTCAATTACTACAGGAGAAAAGCTCTGAAACTAGTCCCAAACATACAATTATGTAAGAATAAAACTTGTTTATGATCTGCTGATTCCGCACCTGGACATCGACCTACAGAACACAAAAAGACTTTTTTTCTAAAATATATATTCACCAATTTTATTGAAGTGCTCAGTACAATAACCGAAATAGGGGAGGGGATGGGAGTTTGACCAGTCACACTGATTGACAATAGACATATGAAAAAATACTCACCATCACTTGGGTTTAAGGAAATGAAAATCAAAAACAATAAGAAACTATCACTAACCATGCTGTAAATTATAGTGCCTCAATAAAGATTTTCAAAAAGGGGAAAATGTTCATTGACAGACAAATAAGGAAGTAATGTGGTATACACATATACATGTATATGTATATATGTACACATATACATATATACATAATGAATTTCTATGCAACAGTATAAAATTATGACATCTTTCAAGTTTTTGGAACTTGGGTGATACTGGGAGGCATATACTAAGTGAAATACTTGTGATAAGGACAAATAGCAGACAAACTCATCAGTGTTATATAGAAAAACAAAGCTAGAAATAAACAGAACTGAATGATGACAAATTCTTTGCCTTAGATTACAAAAGCGACATTAAGAAGCAAAAGAGGAAAGGGAGAGGAACAAAAACAAGAAATAAAAGTAACATCAGGACATTTGTGAATTGTTTTGGGTCACTCTGGTGATGATGAGGTGTAGAAACTTAGATGAAAGCCATAAATATTAACACTATGATAGCCATGGAGTCTACACTATTTAATTTAAATTTAATTATGATAGTGAAATTAATTTATTTAAATAAGGTCACTGAATAGCCCTTAAACATACGGGATTATATATTGTTTCAATAGTTATCAGAAATGTACACTGACTATAAAGAATGAAACTAGATATATACAACAAGATGTCAAGGTTGTTAAGTTACTGCAATTATAATACATCATCGACGGAAATCTTTACTGCACAGCCACGGATAAGACTATTAGATAATACATGATGAAATATTATTGAGCAATGAGACTAAATTAAAGTATAATGGGAAACAATGTGGATTAAACACAAATACAAATCTGAGAAAAGACATCACATACAAAAGAGCCTATGGTGTCTGAGCAGTTGTTATTCTTGGAAGATGAGGCATTCAGTCATGGAAAGAAAACATGATAATGAATTCCTGGGTTCTGGATAAAATGATATTTTTAGAAATTTACCAGCATGTATTTATATATAATCTGTATTTATTATGTGTCAAAAATGCTTTAACTAAAATTTTAATTAAAAATTTAAACAATTAACTTTAATTTTATAATTTAGCCATGCTACTAATGACATTGTGATAGTTTATCTTAATAAGAAATATACAGTTGGAATTTTATCATAATTTTTAGCACAAACCTTCTAAATCACTGGACTAAAATATTCTAAGTGGTTCAAAGAATAAAGTGTTATTTTTTTTTCCTATGTCACATAGGTGACCTTCAGGAAGTTCCTAAAAATCAAACTGGTTGTCAGAGGAGACAAGTGTGTTTGGAAGAGTGTAATTCCCTGTCCTTCCACAGATCTCAAAAAAGGATGGTGGAGAATGAGATTTAGTCTGTGTTGGGTCTGGACTGAGCCTTCAGAATGAGCCCATGTAAACTGCAAGGCACAACAAGCAGTATCATAGAGACTCATGAAAATGGGTGAAATTTCTTGTGTATCCTGACTGGTTTGGATGAAGCTGAACATCTTTCTTCTTTAAGCTGCCTTCAGTAAATAATTTCATAAATTTCAGTATATTGAAAGAGGCAGTTGTCCTTTTTCTTAAGGAAGCCGATCCTTGAACTTTGATGTGTAGATTCTGGGCTCTGACCCAGCCTAGTCTTTGGGATGCAAATTTTAGATGCTTGCCCAGTTTGTCTTTGGGATGTAGATTTCAGGTGCCAACCCAGCCTTTTCTTTGGGATGCAAACCCAAATACTTGTAACCCAAGAAAGGTTTCCGGTTTCGGTTTTGTTTCTCTTTCCAGAGACCAAAATTCACTGGTCTGTGGACACAAGGAAACAATACATGTTTTACCTGCCTCAATGTTGTTTCTGTAACTTCTTTTAATGACACCACTGTATTGTGCCATTTAGAGGTATGATGATCAATACGTGTTCCTTGTCTCAGCGTCTCCGACTGAATGAATGTTTATGCAACAAGTCCGATTTCAAAATCAAAAGATTTATTCAATCATACTTGTGTAATTAAAACTCCATACAAAAGTATTCGGTTCAGAGAGCTTCCAAACTGGTGAATGTTCAGAAATGTGAAGTGAAGAGTGATGCGCTTATAATGGACATAGAGGTTCAGACACCCTTCCCACATATCTGGACATGATCATCTTTTCCCAAAGCTTATGCTTTTATAATAAACCTGTGATCTAGTAAGTCAAATGTGTCTCTTGAATTCTGTAAGCCATTTTAGCAAATTAATTGAACTCAAGGAATGGATCCTAGGAACTTTGGTTGGCAGTCAAGTGAAAAACATCTGCTTTTGACTTGCACATGAAGAAGATAAGGAGGTGGGCGTGCAGTTTTATAGGACCGACCCCTTAACCTTACAAGCTGATTTCATCATTATACAATTAGTGTCAGAATTCAGTTGAATAGTGGGAAACTTAGCAGGCTTCCAGAGAGTTGCTTGTTGTATGTGTAAGGAAACTTCCCTAAAATGGAAAGTGTTACCAAAACTTAATGAAGTATACAAAAAATCTTTGATATAAAAGATAAAAATATATAATAAAAATGAATAGAAATCCATGAAAAATAAGACAACATTCAGAAATAATATACTCATAAATTAGCTGTCATGGTCACGGTCCTCCCATGTTCATCGATTTGCTTGAGCGGGCCCAATAACGTCTCCATCATGAGACTTTGTTGTTACTGTGTTTGGCATATCGAATACATCACGGGTAGCTTGCCAGGCTCTGCCTTGTGGAAATTAGCTAAGTAACTCATAAAAATATGTACTATTCAAAATTGAATCATAAGTTTACTTAGATTCAGGCCTATGCCCTCCTTCAACATGGGTTGACATTATTGTGTAATGACTTCTAAAAAGTACTTTTTTTCCTCTGTGTATTTCAAGAGACTTACACAGTAGAATAAGCATAGTTCTGTAATTGACTCAATTTTTGTGTCTTATCACAGCAGTATAAACTGTTCTACAGTGTCCTGGATGATCATTTAGCAGTTCTTTTTGCTTATAATTATCTTTATGCACACCGTTTTTTAGAATATTGTCTGTGCCTATAAACAAAATTTGGATGTCAGAAACAGCATCTCATTTTAAAAAGCATGTTTGCTTCCTAATTGAAAAATTATATTGCTTTTGGCACAAACTGGAAAAAAATTCCATCAAATGAGATGTAGGTAGTGTTAAATGACTAAAGATTATAAAATGCTTTTATAACCTGGAATCCCATGTTACACACTAGCTAAGATGCATTCAAGGAAGATGACACTTTATGGCAAAGTGTAAGAGAAGAGTATTATATTAAAGCAATTTATTTTCATTTTTTGTGTTCTGTACTCATCTGTGATAAATGCTGTAAGACAATAGACTACAGGTGGCAGATGGTTATTTAATAGGCAGAGAAGTCAAAGCTAAACTCTCCACTTCAACAAAATACCTTTAGGTGAAATAGAAGTCATTATAATTGAGAGTAACATTCAGCTCATTAAAAATTATCTTAAGAATATACTTCACATTAATACTTCAGAATCTAATAGCAACAGTTAATGGAATTTCCTAATATTTACAACAGAGATTTCATAGAATTATGAAGATAAACTCTTTTAGCACTTATCTTTTGTAGGGAGTCTCATCCAGATCTGGCAGTAATCAGAGGACCATTTCATATTTATAATATAAGTTTGAAACCCAGTCATACAGAAAATAAATGAAACAATGTAATTAAATTTTAAAATTCAAATTTATAGCCTGAAATAATAATAATAATAGTAATTATTATATGAGCATTTTATAGAGTAGATAATCTCATATGTATTTTTTACAAAGAAGTATTTAAAAAATCATCAAGGTCATATGGTATATAATTTAAAATATGGCAGCCATCAACTTTTTTCTCCTGTACTGTTTTTCATATCAAAAGATTGAGTCTTAAATTTCCCTCTCCTTGAACCTAAAATAGCTTTTCAATGGCCCTTTGACAAATAGAAATGTGTCCAATAAGATCAGGTTCTAGATGGTTTAGCACTTCTTCGTTTTTTGTTCGGGGCCTCACAAACAGTGCTCATGATGCCCAGTGGTCACCTCCAAAACTGCTTGGTCAAAAAAGCAGATGATTCAATGGTAGGGTGAGACAATGTGGTATCTCAATTTCTGAATATTTCGAAATTTATTCTGAGATTCTTTTTAGAACCCATCTATTATACCACCAGGGGTCCAAACCCAAATACCTCAATTGATGGGTATGCATCAATTGAGCAAATCACAATTGTAAATGGTGCTATTTTCTGAATTTCTTTTTCTTTTCTTTTTTAGGGGGCTATATCTTGCAGTGCTTAAGGAATACTCTTGGCTCTTTACTCAGGGATCACTCCTAGAGAGGTTGCGGTAACAAATGGGGTGCAGGGGATAGTATCTGGGTCCATGCCATGCAAGGTTAGGTCTAGGAATCAAAAATCTAGCCCCTAAAATTCTTTATTTTGATGAGTAGAACAGCATTTTCATTTGGCAAAGAGTCCTGAAAATCTTGTTGCCGTCCTTGCACAAACCAAAAAGATAGGCAGAGCTCCCGCACTAGAACAAGGCATGAGAATGAATTGCCTTGTACATTTGGCATAACTGAGCAAAATATTTTTTACTATAATTGCTTGAAAACCCCAAAAAGAATTATTTAATTGTTTTTAAGACATTAACTGTTAATATGGGTTTCTACCCAGCAACAGAGAAAAAAGTCAATTATTATTGACTCATTTATTCTTAAGAGCAAACCTATGAAACAGTTACTAACAGCATACTAGAAAATCCTCCAGTTACAGTGAATCATATTTTCTAAATCCACATAGGTAACATGTAAGAAAAATAAATCAAACGTGGTATTATAAAAATTCAAAGTGCAATTTCTAGGTTAGTATTTTTATAACAAGTGTCTAGTACACAGCAGAATTACTTAAATTTTCCTTTATTGATATATTTTTTCTGGTTTTACTTTTCTAGATTATTCCTCCAGAGCCTAACCTTAACAATTCCATTGCATATGCTTCCAAATGATCACTGAATAGATTTCGGAGTAATACCCAGATTTTCAACTTTCAGTACTCCCTCACTTCCCCAGAAGCTTCCAAACCACAATTGTAGATATTCCATTTTGTTGACAACTAGTTATGCTAATGGGAAGTACATTATTTATTCCTAGTGATGAATGATCGATAACTTTTTTGATTATCTTCTTCTGTCCCCTAATGTCATCATAAATTCCTAATTGCACAAAATTTTTTTGCCACACATGTACACTCACGAGGCCCTTGTGATGGGATTTCATTTCTCAATAGGAAATTTAAGACCAAGTCTCAGATGTTGAAAAACTTATGAACCAGGTAGTTGACCTAAATCAGTTAATTAAGCCATAGGGAGCACTAAGAATAAAAGAGCACGTCATTAAGTTCACTTTACTGAAAAGTAGCAATTTCAGGATTCCTGGGAAAGAAATGAATTATCTAAAACAGGAAATCTTGAAATTTTCTTCTACTTTGATTTAGCATGACTGTTTCTGGCATTAACCTAAAGCACTTGAGTGAAATATTCAAGAAAGCACAATTTTATTGAAATTTTAATTAACTATTAGTCAGAGCATGAATCCTGGAATATTTTTTGTTTGGTTTAGAAGTGTTTAAATTTAGTTGATGGAAAATTAGGAAATTGTTTTTTAATAATCTCACATCTAATCAAGACTCTTTAAATACTATGATTCAGTCTTTGAATACATTATTTTGGGAACTAGATAGCTACTACAGTGATTAGGGCATTTACTTTACACATGGTTAACCTGGATTTAATCCTGAGCAGTCAACACAGTTTCCTGATCCCTGCCAGGAGGGATTCCTGAGTATAGAAGTAAGAGTAAGCCATGAGTAGTAGTGGGTGACCTCCATTACCTCCATTACCTCCACTAACTCTACTACCCAGCCGTGGAAGCCCTCCAGGATGCTTTCTGGACACTAAGGCCGGGACTCACACAGGAGTGAAGCCCCCGAGAGCAAGGGAAGCAGAACTCTGTGATGTCAGACTCCAGGCTCAACGGACCCGGGAGCAGAGATACTCTGCCTGCTCCTAGCAGCCGGCAGACCTCTCTTACCTCCACTACATACACTACCCAGCTGCAGACGCCCTCCAGGACGCTTTCCGGACTGTGCGGCCACAATGCGGCTGTACAACACATCATAAAACACTTAATAGAAGATTATGGCACCATATTTGAATGCATTGAAATGGGAACACCTGTAAGGGTGATTAGAGGCCACCCTAATAGCCGCAATCCCACTCAGAGAGCATGGCAAGCTACCTGGAGTGTTCCGCCCACATGGCAGAGCCTGGCAAGCTACCGGTGGTGTATTCGATATGCCAAAAACAGTAAATACAATTGGACCCATTCTCCTGACCCTGAGGGAGCCAACAATATGGCAGCGTTAAGAAGGATAAGGAAAAAGAGGCTCATAAAATCTCAGGACGGACCTAGGCTGCCAAAATGAAGAAGGACAAAAATGACTGTCTGTACTTTCAATGCACGTACGCTGGCATCGGATGTATCCATTAAGGACCTGATGTCGCAAGTGCAAAAGATTAAGTATGACATCATTGGTCTAACCGAGATGAGAGAAAAGGCATCGGTCACATCACACCATTTTCGACACTGCTGAAGAACTGTTCTTCAGAACACGCAACAAAAGAGATGTGGGTGGTGTCAGTGTCCATGTTAACACGGACTTAGCCATAAACATTGATTCATTAGAATGCCTAGCAACCCGAATTGGACAATTACACTTGAATAGATGTGGCTCACTGCCAGCAGATTATTCATAATCTTCGTTGTCTATGCACCAACACCCAATGATGATGAAGGAGAAATTGAGAAGATCTACATGGAGCTGGAGAAGTTCTATAAAGAAGACCACACCTTCTACAAGATCATTGTCAATGACTTTAATGCCAACTTCGACCGTGTGTGCAGAAAGGTCGGACTTCCGCTGAATCTAACAAAGACAATGTTTATGAGAAATGGTCTCATTCCTGACTTTATATTCACTCTCAATGAGACGAACATCTCAGAATGCAACAGTTATGTGTACCTAGGTCTAGAAGTCAACATGACGAATGACCTGGCACCTGAGTTGCGCAGGAGGAAGAGAGCAGCTTGGAACGCCTTAGATGAAATAGCTAAGAGGACAAAGAACCTCCAGCTCTGGTCACATCTCTTCAATTCCACTTTTCTCCCTGCATTAACATATGCCTAAGAAACCTGGGCCCTAGGCAAAAAGGATGAGAAAGCTATTTGGGTCTCCCAAAGAGGAATCGAAAAAGCTATGCTTGGAGTATCACGTTTCACTGAAATGAGAGAAAGAATCCAGAGTTCTGACCTTGGGACCCTGTCTCATTTGCCAAGGCATCGGAAATCAGATGGGCTGGACACGTAATGAGATTTGGAGATGACCACTGGACTAGAGCCATTACCAACTGGATTCTATGGGATGTCAAAAGATCGCGTGGCTCCCCACCTATGAGAGGGTCAGACTTTTCGTCAAGACCCTGAATGATCGGTTTGAGGCTCTGCATTTTCCTAGAATGAGCAGATGCCATTGGGCTACATTAGCCCACTACAGGTATGAATGGAGACATCACTGGTGCCCGCTCGTGCAAATTGATGAGAAACGGGATGTCAAATGATCAAGTAATCAAGTACTGGGTGTAGCCCAAGGTAAAAAAAATTAAAATATTCTTATACAAATGCATTATCTTACCACTATATTAGATTTCATAATATCTACTCATTAACTTTTTAAAGAATGTTTTTGGTTTTGGGGACAAAACTGAGGTATTCAAACTCTGTCTTCTGGTGGTGCTAGGGGACCATAAGGGTTGCTGGCGATTGAACCCAGGTTGTATGTGCCAAAGAAATGATCCTGCCTGGTTATTTTCTCTCTGGACTCCAAATATACATTTTAAAAATAAGGGACCAGAATGACGGTACAGTGCGTAGGGGACTTGTATCACACAGTGGTCTGATCTCTTGCACTACGTATGATCTCCTGAACCCTGGCAATAGCAATCCCTGAGTGCAGAGCCAGGAGTAAGCTGTGTGCACCACAGGATGTGGTTCAAAAGCCAGAAATAACACTAAAAATAACAAAAAATATAAGAGGATATAACAGCATCACATTTCAGTTTCAGTAGAAAACATCATTGCATGTTTTCTTCTTTGTTAGGTAAAGGTAAAGGTAAAGGCCCTCCCGATGATCGTCGATTTGCTCGAGCGGGCCCAGTAACGTCTCCATTGGAGACTTTGTTGTTACTATGTCTGGCATATCGAATACTCTCGGTAGCTTGCCGGGCTCTCCGAGAGGGGCGGAGGAATCGAACTCGGGTCGGCCATCTTGGCCGCTTGTAAGGCAAACGCCCTACTGCTGTGTAATATATTTTGACTTTTCAGCCAATCATAAATTATATATGACTATGTAAATTTGTATAATCTAAAGTAAATAAATTTATCATAGATATAATTTGACTATCTTTAAGCAAACCGATATTTCTTTTTTTAAAAAATAAATTCAAGGTGACTTTGGGGGAGGAGGTTCAGAGTTTTTGAATCACACACAGCTATGCTCAGGGATCACTCTTACTTCTATACTCAGGGATTTTTCTTGGAGATGTTTGGGATTTTGCAGTGCCCAACATATAACTGGAATTGGTTGCATGCTAGGCATATTTTTTCCAGTTGAATTACCTACCCAAATATGAAAGCACCCCATTTTTTTAAAGTTTTGTTAGTGAGGCACCATGAGGTACAGCTGTAGACTTACACATTTTTGTACTTGGGTTTCAATTATACAATGATCAAATACCCACCCAACCACCAGTGCGCATTTCCCACGACCACGGATCCCAGTATCCCTCCCCATCCCCCATTCCCCTCTCCCACCCTGCCTCTGTGGCAGGGCATTCCCTTTTGTTCTCTCTCTCCTAATCACCCCAATTTTACTGACTTAACTTTACAATAATTGTTACTTCTTGCAGTTTATGCAAGTCCAAAATTTTTAAATGTATTAAAGTATCTTAGGTTTGCATTTTTTGGGGTGTGGTTGCGAGGGGATGTGGTTGAGCAGCTTCTGTGCTGAGAGCTTACTCCTGGCTCTCTGCCCGGGATCACATCTGGTGAGACAACTTCAGGGGACCATAAGTATTGCTGAGGAACCAAGGTCAGCCTGGTTCCAGGCAAGACAAGCACCTTAACTATTGTATTAACTTTCTATCCCTCAAGTTATATTTTGATGTTATTTGGGACTTTGTTCTCTAAAGGCTTTCTCAGAACTTGCAGTTCTACTTCTAAGGTATTTTTTCAATTATTAGTTTATTAAGGTAATATTCACTTACAATAACGTTATTGCTATTATTTTAGTGTAAAATGTTACCAGTCCTTGGTGCCAATACCCCCATCATAGTCAATAGGACCTTTCACTTCCCTTCCACAGTCCCTAATGCTGACCTCTGTTGTGCCTGAGTCTACAGTGTATTTATATTAGACTTTGTTATTTCCTTCTTGCTTTCTTTACATTCCCGTATGAGGAAGAATATCTGCTATTTATCTTTTTCCTTCTGACTTCTTTTGCTCAGTGTGACACTTAAGTCCATCCATGTTAGAGCACAGACAGAATTTTATATTTTCTTATGGTTAAGTAGCGTTCCGTTGTGTCTATATACCACAAGTTCTTTAGTCACTCCTTCATGGCTGGACATTATCGTTTTCAGATCCTGGCTATTGTTTATAGCATAGCAACAAACATGCAAGTGAATTCATCTTTTTGACTTATTGCATTCATACTCTTGAGCTAGATATGTAAGAATGCATTTTTCATATTATATGAGCAGTAGGGCATTTGCCTTGTGCGTAGCCAGCCCAGCCGAGCTGGGTTCGATTCCTCCGCCCCTCTCAGAGAGGCTGGCAAGCTACCGAGAGTATCTTCGTCCACGCAACAAAGCCTGGCAAGCTACCCGTGACGTAATCAATATGCCAAACACAGTAACAACAAATCTTACAATGGAGACGTTACTGGGCCCGCTCGAGCAAATCGATGAACAATGGGAGGATCGAATTTGTGTTTATGATAGTTTAATATCATATAATATATGATTATATGATATTAAATATCTGGCTTTGGACAACAACCAACAGTGATTTGCCCTGACTCTGTGCTCAGCAGTCAATCCTGATGAGCTCAGGAGGACATGTGGGGAGCCAGGGATTGAACCCAGGTTAGCAGTGTGCAAGGCAAGTGCCCTCCTTGCTGTATTATCACTCTGGACCCCCATTCTGTTTTTCACGAAGGCTGAACCAGTTTACATTACTGCCAACAGCGAATGGGGGTCCCTTCCTCCTCTGCCCCGACACCACAAATAGGAAGCCTTGCTTCTGGTCCTTTTTATATAGACAATTTCCACTATAAGGTGATAACCCATTGTTGTTTTGATATGCATATAAGTAACAATTAGCATTTTCCATATGCTTCTTGATTAAAGTGTTTTGATTTCAAGATTATTTAGTTTATTCCTCTTCTTGTGGTCTATCCTGATACCTTTTAGGACATGGCAGTTCATTTGCTCCAAATGACAGTAGGAAGAAACATTATATGCTGATGTCATTCTTCAGTATTTTATTTTTCACTTGAATCAGTATTGATTCAAGGTATTTAAATAGGTAGTCATGAATACTCAGAGACAAGGATCTTTAGAGGACATCATGAAAACTTGCATCATCTCAGCTGTATATATAAAAATACAACATAAAATCAGAAAAGTGCTTAAATTGTTTGACCTATGACTGAAGTACATTTACTATTAATTCTTGTGAAAGCATTTTCATCTATATTCTCATATACCTTGACACTTCTGACTTAATTGAAGTAGTTAAAAGGTTTTCAATGAACTTTTAGTTTCATAAGGTTGGAATAACAGTTTTATCATACTTAATGTATTATTTGAAGTTTCTTTATTTTTATTTTTTCTGTCATTGATTTAAATTTATTTGTATTTGGCACAGACAAAAAAATCAATCGTAGAATTTTTTCACTGAAATTATTGAATATGAATAAGGTCATCCATTTTTAATGTGTATTACCCAAATTATTTCTACTTAACCTTTTGAACAAAACAGGAGCAGGCTAAGCTCACAAACTAATTTCATAGAAAGGGAAAGCATGTGCCATGTCACAAGGAAGGAAGGAATACGGAACTTGAGGAAAATACTAAATTATGGGCGTCAGTGATTAATGAAGTAGCAGAAGAATGGAAATGGGAAGACATGGGAGGATGGAAGATATGGAAGAAAAGGTTTTAACACTTGACAGTCTTAGAACTTCTCAGAAAGTTTTCTGATCCACTTTCTGCTGCCATCAGCAGACCAAATTCAGCATTTAAGTCTAGTCTTAGTGATGTAGGCAGGTAGATAGGGAAAGGCTCTCTGCAATGAAACAAAGTCTCATAGAAGAATTCTAGGACCGACCCACCCTGTGGACACAGAGAATAAAGACTTGATAAGACCATCCCCAGACCCTGAAAATATGGGCCTCCTCCCCATGAAATTCCTCCTTTCCGAAAACCCCCCTTTCAATCCGGTTGACTCCAGCAACCCAGCCCAAAGGAGATTCCAGGACATTCCAAGTCAGATGATTCTCGAACCCCCTTTCAATCCGGTTAACTCCAGCGACCCAGCCCCAAGGAGATTCCAGGACATTCCAAGTCAGATGATTCTTGAACCCCCTTTCAATCCAGTTGACTCCAGTGACCCAGCCCCAAGGAGATTCCAGAACATTCCGAGTCAGAAGGATCTATAAGAACCAGCTCCAGAGCCCACTTGGCGCTCTCTCCACCCTCGGAGAAGCCCGCATTCCCTCTGGACGCGTTACTCTCTCTCTCTTACTCTCCATTCCCCCGCTTATCTGCTTATCCCTTTCTCTCCCTCTCCAAAAGCCTCCAAATAAAACCTGTTACTTCACTGCTCGTCTACTCCTGAAATTCTTTTCTGCGAGCAAGACAAGAACCCCAGAAACCTCGGGTAAGGCTTGGGACTGGTCTCTCCTTTCCTGCAAAGAGCAAATTCTCGCCCCAACTTGAGTCCATGGCTCCCCGAGCAATCGGGTGGCGGGGATTAACTCCCATGCCGAGAAGATCAAGCGGACTTCAGGTGTGGCTTGACGGCCACCTTGTGGGGCTGGCGGGGCTTAGGCCCGTGCCGAGCAGGTGCTCACTGCATACTTTACCGGTCCTAGCCTACCCAGGGTTCCGGGTGGCAGAGGAGGGTGGGGAGAAAGTGGCCATCTTTCTCCTCCCCACTTCACATAAGTCACCCGTGGGGCCCACCGACATCATTAGGAACAGTCATATTGGTTGACCTGTCGTTGCATTTATTTATTTATTTATTTATTTATTTATTTTTATTTTGCGTTTTGGGTTACACCCAGCTATGCACAGGGGTTACTCCTGGCTCTGCACTTAGGAATTACCCCTGGTGATGCTCAGGGGACCATATGGGATGCTGGGAATCAAACTTGGGTCAGCAGCATGCAAGGCAAATGCCTTGCCCTCTGTGCTCTTGCTCCAGCCCCTGACTTGACGTTTTAAAAAGAGGTTAAAACAAAGAGGCTTATTTTATCAACTCATACATTCTCACCAACAGCATCAAATTATTTATATTATTCCACAACCTTTCACGATGCTAGGGTGCATTATTGTATTCCAAAATGTAGAAAAGCATTTCCAAGAACATGTACGTGTTGTTTTGGAGAATAGTGATCAAAAATGTCTGTGTTCAGAAGAGTTTTTGTTGTTATTGTTTTGTTGTTGTTGTTGTTCATTTGCTTGGGGGCTACACCCGATGGTACTTACTCCTGGCTCTACACACAGGGATCACTCCTGATGGGTTCAGAAGACCATAGGGGGCACCTGAGATCCAAAGCACACACACGCAAAGCAAGTGCTCTACCTACCTCACAAAATTTTTGAAACTTTCAGAAGTTGTATCGGATAAAAAATTTAACAATATAAGTTTTATACAGAAAGTTTTTGTCTGGGTATTCTTTAGGCCATTGTAGATACTTCTCAAACTTAGAGAAATTACTTAATGCCATTTCTCTAGACACCATTTACATTACCAGCCATTTTTATACTTTCTTTGTTTCTACTAGCAAATAGAAGTACTTACCTTATAGAATTCTGGTAAAGGCTCAGTATGACAATAGGTATAAAAGGGCCTAATATTGAAAATATTTATTACTTTTGTTGTCTTTCCTTGCCTTTTCTGCTATCATGAGAATATCATTTTCTAGTAATATAAAATGCATGTATTTGCTTGTAGTTAATGCAGTATTTATTATTTTTAGCAAAATATTTCCCTAAAGGGCTAGAGTGATAGTACAGTAAGTACGGTGTCTGCCTTGCACGTGGCTGACCCGGGTTCAATCCCCAGCATCCCATATGGTTCCCCAAGCAATGCCGGGAGTATTTCCTGAGTACAGAGCCAGGAGTAACCTCTCTGCATCGCCGGGTGTGACCCAAAAAACTAAATTAATAAATAAGTTATTTTCCAAAAATTTTTTTCCTAAAGTCTACATCCTGAGGATTTTTTTTTAAAAAAGCTTTTTTAATTGAATCACCATGAGATACACAGTTACAAAGTGGTTCATGATGGGGTTTCAGTCATAGAATGATTTATACCTATTCTTCACCAGTGTACATTCCCCACCACCAGTGTCCCCTTCCCACCAATTTCCCTCCTGCCACTCTCCCTACTTGATGCCCATTGGGCCCTCCCCAGTCTTCCTGTATAAACAGTCACTTTCCTTCTTTCCTTTTCTCTCTTTCTCTTTTCCCTTTCTTTCTCTCTCTGCTCCTCTCTCTTTCTTTCTCCTCTCATAAACATTGTTTTTGAAGGAACAGAGATAATATATCCTCACCAGTTTTATGTTTATTTTTTCTTTGAAATATTTTTATTAACATTATTTTTTAGATAATCCTAAATATGTTTTAAAAACTTGTCAAAAAGTTCTCCTATTAATTACTCATTGACTATCTTCTCTTGAAGTTGATTATTTAGGTATCTATCACTATTACCTGAAAAAACTTTCATTCATATTTTCATTTTTAATTTATGTACTCTTCTATATGTAAAAAATAAATAAAATATGAATGTCAAAACAAAAATATTCCATTAATTTAGCTTCTTTAGCACTTTTTACTCCCTTCCTGAAAGTATTTTTAATGAACCTACTATTTATTATTTACATATCCTAATAAATGTCTAAAACATAATTACTTCACATACTGTTCTATAAAACGTCCAAGTGCAAAATTAGTTAGTTTACAGATCTCTTACAAGGTGCCTAAAATGTTAAACATCATTATAAATTTATTTTCCAATTTCCTGTTACTGTTTGCCTCCCTCAGTTTTCATCAATGGAGTTTTAATGTGAAAAACATGATATTAAATTTCAAGCACCAATACACTCTTTTATGCATATGGCAATACATGATAAATGTATGACCCAACAATTCCTTCTTAATGCTTATGTAGCCCATAATCTTTTTTAATAAAAGAAATTTGGAGAGAGTCTTGTACAGGGAAAACAATGTATTCAGAGATAGAGAAAACTCAATGCTGGAGACTGGAGTTAGGCTTATAACAACCAAGGAATACCCTAAACTTCTGGGAGCTAGATAAGAAAATGAAGAATCCTTGCTCTGTAAGTCTCAGAAAAAAAACTCGATCGACTTATTTCAACTGTTAGAACAGCCAGACAGTACATTTTAGTTTTCCCAGGCCATTGGCTTTTCTGGAACAATTTTATGGAACCACTAGGAAACTAATACAAATGTAAAGTTGTAGCTATTTTAGTTCAGCAGATATAAAACAAACAGATTACAATTCTATACATGTAGCATGGAGGAATTTATTTTGCAGGCAGAAGGGTTTGGGTCACACACAGTGTTGCTCAGGGTCTATTCTCAGCCTGTTGTCAGGGGCTAAACCCAGTGGTGCCTGAAGGACTATAAGATGTCAAGGATCAAACAGGGACCTCCAGCATGTGAAGCATGTGCTCCAGACCTTTGAGCTATCTCCCATTCTGTGAAGAGATTTATTTTTACAGTGAATTATTATTTTGCCAACATGGGTCTTTATCATAACAGATAACATTGGTAACAGGATACAAGACTATCTATTGGACCCATCCATGTGTTAACAGCATTGTAAATACTTAACTTGTATAAGTTTGCTTAATCCTCTATACTTTGAGGATAGTTATCAACATGATAATCCCTATTTTGAAGCAGAAAAGTGAAATAACTTCCCAAGATTATATCTCTAGTATGTGAGGTAATCAATCAAACCCACAGTGTTCATGTTCTCAGATTCTCCATGGAGATCTTTAGTCATCCTTTTGCCTCAGAAGTCAACCCTCGCCATTTACTTTTACTCTGCCTACTATCTAAAAACATAGCTGTGGTAACTTGATGCAAACTTCACTCAAAACACTCCTGATGGTATCATCACAATCTGACCCTAGAACCTACCTAAACCTTGCATTTCAAAGCATCTTTCTATTCAGAAATTTATACAGAGATTGAAAGGAAGAAAACTCTATGTAATATTGGAGAAGGACGAGTAAATATGGGAATGCTAGAACTTAAGTTCTGTGCAAGAAGCAAAGCTGACAAGATCTCTTTAGATGACATTCAGTAATGGTATAATTCACAAGCTTAAACGTAGCACCAGGTTCTTCCTGAAGTGTACTGCTATGGACATCCAGCTGAGGACATCAACCAGTGAGGACATTAACTTTCAATCCTCCCATTAAGACATCTCGATAAAATTCTTTGATTCCCAGTGGCGAATAATAAAATTAAAACATCACCTTTTTCTGAATTGTATGTCTAGTCTTAATTTTCTGCTGACGTTTTTTCAGAAAATATTTGTGATTTTAGAATAATCATGTTCTCTTTTTATGATCCAAATATTATCCCCCGTTGCCCTTCCCCCTCTTCAATCTTCTATCACATCGCGTATTTGTATAATCTCTATAGAATTCTGTTATTTGCTTTATGTTCTCTTGCTGTAGTATGCTTTTTTGAATTTGGCGTTGATCATTTTGGAAGAACTGGGTTGTGTTCTATCTGTGTTCTCCTCTTAACCTTACACATTCATCACACACTTTGGTAATAGCCAACTGGCTAATGTGCATCTCCTTTATAAACTAAAAATTTGAAGAGCATCACATTTTTCTTTGCAGAGGACACAGAATGACTGGAATGAGGAAGTATTTGATTGAATAAATTATTAAAAACACAAATGAATGAGTGAGTGAGTGAATAAGTGATAAACAGAACTGTATGGGACCACTGAATGTGTATGTATGTGACAAAGCAATTATAGAGGCAGATACTACCATTACAGACTGAAATATGTTTGCTATCAAGGAACCCAAAGGCAGAAACATGATTGTGTGGTTAAGAGCAGAGTATGGAATAAATTGCAATTTAATGCAGATTATCCAAAAATTTTAGCTGGGAAGAACAATAAAAAAAATCAGTTAATAACAATGAATCATTAGAAACAGAAACTGTAGCACTGTAGCACTGTCCTCCCATTGTTCATCGATTTGCTTGAGTGGGCACTAGTAATGTCTCACAACAAATTGTGAGATTTCTTGTTACTATTTTTGGCATATTGAATACCTCAGGGGAGCTTGCCAGGCTTTGCCATGGAGGTGAAATACTCTTGGTAGCTTGCCGGGCTCTCCAAGAGGGGTATAGGAATTGAACTTGGGTTGGCCATGTCGGCCATGTGCAAGGCAAACGCCTTACCATAGACTCTACACTTATATAAACTGTCACTGTCCTCCCATTGTTCATCGATTTGCTCGAGTGGGCCCAGTAACATATCCATTGTGAGATTTGTTGTTATTGTGTTTGGCATATCTAATACATCACAGGTAGCTTGCTAGGCTTTTCCGTGCGGGTGAGATACTCTTGGTAGTTTGCTGGGCTCTCTGAAAGGTGTGGAGGAATCAAACCCAGCTCAGCCAGGCTGGCTGTGTGCAAGGAAAATGACCCACTACTGTGCTATGGCTTATATAAACAGTGAAGAGAAATATAGGCCATGAAAGTCAAGTGATACCACAAGTAATTTCATGGGCATACAAATTAGAAACACAATTGTTACATTTAAATATTAAACAAATTTGTTCTCAGGTGTTGTATAACATTGGTTTGCCCTTGCTCCTCCTCTAGGAGCACTGTAGCACTGTCCTTCCATTGTTCATCGATTTGCTCCAGTGGGCCCAGTAAAGTCTCCATTGTGAGACTTGTGGTTACTATGTTTGGCATATCGAGCACGTCACGAGTAGCTTGCCAGGCTTTGCAATGTGGGCGAGATACTCTCACGGGTCACGGGTAGCTTGCTGGGCTCTACGAGAGGGGCGGAGTGTAAAATCTTATCATGCCGAAGGTTGTGTGTTCACGGGCTCACTGGATGGCACTGTCTCACCACCTGCGTTCAGTGCTCTTGAGCCACTGTGTGTGGCCTGGATCGGAGCCTGGATCGGAACGGCTGTTGGCCAAGGACAGACGGAAGAAGAAACGAGGGCCAGGCCGGTCTATATCAATAGTAGTTTATTCCAATCCTCTTCACTCCTGTCTCTCTCTGCCTCCTTCTCTCTGGGCCCCAATCTGGAACTTCTCTCCTTCTGGCTCTGACTCTGGATCTCTGGAGCCAGAGCTCTCTCGCTTCTGACTCCCCTCTCACCGAGCTTACAGTTTTAGTTTATATAGCAGTCACATATGGTGGTGACATAAAGGTGGGTTGAATATTGACAAATCAACAAAGAGAGGTAAGACCACTCCTCCAGGAGATTAACTCAAGGATAAATCTCATCTACAGAGATTACTCCAGATTACTAGGAGATCCGCTCAAGGGTGGAATCCCAACAAGTTAAATAGTTGTAATAAATCTACTTCTAATATTTCTAGCAATGTCATTCTGTATGAGCACAGTAAAAGATATAAACTTAGTTTGGTTCTTCCTGAGAACATCTCACTATACATTCTGCAGTCCTCGGGCCAGGTTAATCTTCCTAGCTCCAGCAGGGTCCTAGTCTCGTCGTCACTTACTTTTGGATCATGAAAGCATTTGTCCATGATCATGCCCTCAATTTATAATTGAGTATAGTGGCTCTTTGGCCTGGCCCATTTCGATGCCAGGGTAGCTCACAGATTGCCCTGGGTCCATTCAGTCCCTCGTCGGAATCCTGCTTTTGGGGTGCTAGGAACTAAGGACAATTGAGTCAAGAAATCAGATGCTTAGGAGTAAATATTATTCAGTCAATCAACTCCCAAGTTAAAAAGCATAATATTAACTGTCTTCCTGTATCCACACAGAAAGGACATTGCTTACAATACAAATTCAGTGTCCTTAGATCGGTGTGACCTGATAAACCTAAGCTACCTGAGGAAGGACAGAAGAGTGTTATCCTACAGCAGAGGAATTGAGCCCAGCTCTGCCGGGCTGGCCTCTTGCAAGGCAAATGCCTTACCACTGTGCTATCGCTCCAGCAGCACAGCAGGTAGGGCGTTTGCCTTGCATGCAGCCAACATGGCCAACCCAACTTCTATTCCTCTGCCCCTCTCTGAGAGCCCAGCAAGTTATCGAGAGTATCTCGCCCACGCAGCAAAACCTGGCAAGCTCCCCATGACGTACTCGATATGCCAAACACAGTAACAACAAAGTCTCACAATGGAGACGTTACTGGGCCCGCTCCTCTAGGAATCTTTATTTTTTATTTACTCCCACCACAATACTCCTTAGACATGCCCAATTCCATCAGTCACTCCTAATCCTATACTGCTTTTCTCTTTCCTCTTTATGTCCATTGCATTATTTAGCAATAGACACAGAAAGAAAGTTGATGCTATGCTTTTGTAATATGGAATTTAATTGAATCTGAATAATATTTACTCCTGGGCATCCATCATTTTTGCTTGACTTAAGCCTCAGTTGTCCTTACTGCCTAACACTTCTAAAAGGAGGGTCCCAGCAAAGGACTTTGATGGACCCAGGGCAAGCCATAAGCTACCCTAACATCGAAAAGGAACAGTCTAAATGCAATAAGATTTATAATAAGCTAAGAGTCTGGTTATAATAAACTGTCATGACCCAAAAGAAAGTAAGTGAATTAGGATCTTGCTGGGATTAGAAAAGACTAACCTGGCCTGAGGACTGTAGTCTGGGATATATAGTGAGATGTCCTCAAGAAGAACCACCATTTAAGCGTCATATATATATATATATATATATATATATAGATATAGATATAGATATAGATATATCTGTGTTCATATAAAATGAGCAGAAATATTAGTAAGAAATTAATTTAACATTCGATAGCACAGCGGGTAGGGCGTTCGCCTTACAAGCGGCCAACATGGCCGACCCGAGTTCGATTCCTCTGCCCCTCTCGGAGAGCCCGGCAAGCTACCGAGAGTATTCGATATGCCAGACACAGTAACAACAAAGTCTCCAATGGAGACGTTACTGGGCCCGCTCGAGCAAATCGACGATCAACGGGAGGGCCTTTACCTTTACCTTTACCTTTATTGTTTAAATAGATTACTAGCTAAGGGAAGGAGAAAGCCTTTAGATGGAATTCTGCCCTTGGCCAGATCTCCTAGTAATCTAGAATGTTGATCCCCAAATGAGATTTTGTCCTTGAGTTAATCTCCTAGGAGAATTTTCCCTGACAGAAGGGCTTTACATCTGTTTATTATTATGATAATGTTAACCAGACCTATGTATACTCCCACCCTTCATGATTTCTATATAATTAAATGAAACCTGTTCTTTGTTCCTTCTTTCTTTCATCTATTTATTGCTACTGGCTGGCCTGGGAAGGTGGTTCTCAGCCACAGAATGCATCCACACTTGTACTCACACTCAGGAATGTGTTCAGACCTGGGAATTAAGAGCCAGAAATCAACAGGAAGAAAAACAAGTGTAGTCACTTGATATAAACTGTATGCTGCAGTAGATATGTGATCTATGTGTTAAATTTTAGGGAATTTTTAATTAAAGCAGATTTAAACTCTTCTGTGATCAGTCAGGTGAAAATTTCATAGGGAAGGCCTATAATAGACTCATCACTTGATCTGCAGCCTAGAAACTTATAGACATACAACAGACCCTGAGATCTAGATGATGGAACATTCACTTATATCTCATACCAAATTCTCTTCATTATTTTCCATCTTAGTATCGCTATTCATTCACAACCCCAGAAAAGAAACCATGATCATAACTTTTCTTACTTTGTTCGCTCTATTAATTTTATTATTAATACTATTGTCATTAACACTGATAGAAGTAGCTATTGCACCTCTATAGTAGTATTTTAGTAAGTATATAGAACATTTCTAGTAGAATACAATAGCAATCATTATATTAGAAACTATTGACAGTAATAATACAAGTTACTATAGTTGATTCTACTTCAAGAATACAATTATATTAATATATGCATTTTACCTCCATAAACAAATGTTTTCCAGTTCACTATTCTTTTTTATTTGTGTCCCCGTTAAATCCTTCTGTTTCCTCTTGTCTCTTACCATTCACCTGGTGTTATTCTTCAAATGACCATAATCCTGAATAAAGATACATGGTAACCTCCATTTTCTGTAAATCTTACTTGAAAATAATTAATATGAAGCTATATCAGGTTGGAATTCACTCTAATCCAGTGACTGGTGTCTTTGTAAATAACACCAAGATATAGTAACAAACATATTAGTTATCAGTAGTTTAGAGAAAGATGATAGAGACAGAGACCAACTGTGTACATAAACCAAGGAACACAGATTTCTGGGAACTCTTAGGCAGATCCAAGGAAGGTTCCTTCCCTAGAGTTTTCAGAGATTGCATAGCCTCACCTGCTGACACCTTGATTTCAGATCTTTATCTCCCAAACTGGAGCAATACATTTCTATTGCCATAAGACACTTGGTTGTGTTTATATATTATAGCAGCCATTGGTAACCAATATAATATACCAAAAAATAAAAACAATCTTCATCAAGTAACTATTGTTTAATACCCTTCTGAAACATTGTATTCAGATAGAATACAAATCCATGAATAAATCCTGAAGAACCTGCATATGGTCTGAATCCTTCATGACTCTCTGGATTAATCTTTTAACAATTTCACTGCAACAGATTGAATGCTTCAGAAATCCAGAGTTAGTTAAAGCCAAGTACATAAAGCAGATAGCCAATTGTATAAGCATAACCTCACACATAAAAAGACAACACAGACTTTTATATCAATAATATCCCCAGATCTCAATGGTCAATGAACCAAACTCTCCCATCAAAAGGCATAGAGTGGTAGAATAGATCAGAAAACAAAACTCATTGGATTTTTTAATTATTATTATTAAAACTCATTGATTTTAAATGATTTAACTTTCGTATCAAAGAATGCAGATGGATGACTCAATAAGCACCATCAAATGTTTGTATATAACCACATATACATAGTTACCTGAGCAACTTTTCTCCATTTCCATTGTAGCATAGAATAGAGAAAATTGACCTGGATTAAAGTAAAAACTCATTTATAAGGAAAGATTTTTGTGGCTTAAATAATGATTATAAGCTAAAACTGTCACAAAGAGCATTTGGGACAATCTATGTTCCTATTTGTTTTTTTTTTTCTACTTAACAATATTAATTATAAAGTTCTACAAGTCCTAGCTATGTTGTGGGGTATGTATCTTCACCAATCTGAGAAATAGGGTCATTGGCCATAGGGTATTTTAAGGTCTTTCCTAGCTCTGTGCCAGAAACATTTAATAAGGATATATTGCACATTGAGTAGGCTATGCAAGAGTCATTAACTGTGACTAATATGCTATCCTGAAGATGTGACACAGCAGCCTCATTAATCACATCAAATTGCTGCTAAAGACATTTTGTGGATGAATGTATGTGTGCATGTGTGTGTTTGTGTATGTGTGTGTGTGTGTGTGTGGTTATTGGCTAAACTCCTTTGGAGTTACAGAATAAAAATGACTTCACTGAAAGTCAGATCCTGTGCATTTTATTGAACTTCGTATCCCTTTCCCCCCAACTCTTAAGAACAAGTCCCATAAGCATGTAGCTGTGTTCAGTCTGCATTTATGAAAGCAAAGAGGTTCAGAGTTGCTCAAGCAATCGGGGTGGAATTCCACTTGTCTTTCCCTGCCAGCAACAATGAGAGAGAAGCAGTTTAGTGTGTGCAGCCCTTCCATGCTGTGATAAACCATAAAAAAAAATACTGGCTAAAGTGACTACAGATGTTGTGTGAAATAGCCAGTATGTTTTCCACCTGTCTGTATTTGCCTAAGGGGTCAGGGACAATCAAATTAAAGCAATATGCAAGATGTGACAGATGTTTGTCCTATTGAGATAAATCTGAGCAAGTTGTGGAAAGGTAGAATAAATGTAATACATAAAATAAAACACAGAAACCACTTAAAGGGGTGTCCTGAGAATAACAACATTGCTAAATAAAGGCCCAACACTTTATGCCCTTCCTTTCTAATTAGAACCATAATTGGACACTTTATAGTACCTAGCGGAAGCATAATTAGTCATTCTTTTTATAGCAGTGTAATTTGTTGGGAGTTAGATTGTTTAAATGGGAGAAGGGTCATTTTGGAGATTTTTAATCTCCTTTTCAGTCAACAGGTAATGACATGGTGCATTGCCCATGTGGTTGAAAGAACTTGGGTGTTTCTCCATTAAATTAATGTCCTTCAATCTATCTCATGTTCCTCTCAAAATATGGGATGATGGTCTGCCTCTCTGAGGATAATACCAACTAATGAAGCAGCCATTCAATAACTTATTGACTGGAACGTGCTAACACGTCAAGATCAGGGAAAAGAGAGTTAGATGTGATGTTATGATTATATAAAGAAAGATAGATACAATACACTAACATAGGACATTTTTCTTTGATATCATGCTGACCAAATATCTCTTGATCTTGGCAAAGTTTCTTGTTCCTTGGCAAAGTTCTTTTTCTGATTTTTATATTTATTTTTCTATCTGAAAATACTTTATGTCCTAAAATTTCTGCAACTGCTCCTAAAATGTTAGACTTCAAAAATGTGAGTTTTCCAGCAAAGGTATAAAACCAATCAACTATTGTACATTAGCTCTTTTGAAGGTTGTAAATCTTTAGAAGACATGATAGAATAGCATTAATTACAGTTGGCGGCAAGAAAAGAAATCTGTTTTGATTGCAGTCATATTTAATATTTACATATGTAAATATGTCCAGTAATATAAGAGAGGGTTGTGTGTCCTTTACTTTTGAGGCAAAAGTACTTAAGTACTTTTTGTACTTAAGTACTTATTGCCTTAAGTACTAATTACGCTGAACAGTGTAGATTGTGCCTTAATTTCATTGCAATTGCATGACACATGCTCAGAATACAGGCTTTTATTCTCATTTGGTTGCCAAGTGCAAGTAGATTTAGGTGAAAATCTATATGAATATAGTGAAGGTCAATGAAAGTTATAGAAACCATTTTTCTTTCTCTACTGAGGTTTCCAAATTCTTGATCATAATTCAAGCACGGATGGTGCCGATCCATGCAAGGTAGCTCCATCCTGTGCAATGTGGTCCTTAATTGTACCTAGTGACGCAAGGAGATCAGGCAGTGCCAGCTTGTAGCACTCTATGCTTCTAGACCAAATCTAAGAGAAGAGGCGTGTGTAAGTGAAGGTCATTAGCTGGATGATTATTTGCCCCAGTGCAAGAGGAGAGTCTTAGGAGGAATTACAGAGGATCTGCCACAGCTGGAAGTCCCAGGGGACTCTGAGGAATGATTGACAATGGCTCCTATTTGCCAGGTGGTACCAGTCCATGACAATCTGTTCCAGTCTTTGTTAGGTGGGTTCAACTTCTGTCAGTCCATGCCAGCCAGCGACCGTCTGTGCCAGGCAGTGCCAATCTGTTCCTGCCCATACCAGGAAGTGCCACTCTATGCCAATCTGTACTTCTACACACATTTCAGAGAGCATATTGTGCAATTGAAGGTCATCAGCTTGATTGTCATTTGCCCAGCTGTAAGGGGAGCTGTCTAAGAAAATATTAAGGGAGTATCCAATTATCCAGTTGTGACAATCTTGTACCAGGTAGTGTCAGTCAATGCCAAGCTGATCCATTCTGTGGCAATCAATGCCGATATGTGCCATTTTATGCCATGTGGTCAAATCCTTGCCATTCCATGTTAGGCATTGCCAGTCAATGCTAACCTATGACAGTTCATGCCATGCGGTTCCATCTGGTGCTAGGCAGTGCTACCTGCTGAGGCAGGGTCAACCTGTGCAAGGCAGTGTCAGGTGGTTCCAGGCAGTGCCATCCTGTGCTGTTGATGCGAGGCAGTTCCAGCCTATGGCAGCCGGTGTCTAGCCCATCTCATAGAGAAAGTCTGGAATTGAAGGTCATTAGCTTGATTGTGATTTGTCCCCACTGCAAGGGCAGATTCCTAAGAGAAGACACTGAGGATATTCCTAATTAGTCAGTTGTGCTGACATGAGCCAGGCAGTGTCATTTCATAAAGGAAAATGCCATCCAGTGCCAATCAGTGCTAGTCCATGCCAAGAAGTGTCAACCCGTGCCAAATTATGCCCAGTGGTTCCAATATTACTAGGCAATTTCAAGTGATTCCAGACAATGCCAACCTTGCCAGGCTATGCCAGTAAGTGTCATCCTGTACTGTTCCATGTGAGTCAGTGCTTGCTCAAGGCAGCATGTGCTTCTAGAACATCACTGAGAGCAGGTGTGTGCAACTGAAAGTCATCATCTTGATTATGATTTGCCCCAGCTGCAATAGAAGATTACTAAGAGGATATATTGATGACATGCCAAATTAGCCAGTTATGCCAAGTTGATCCAGGCTGCGGCTTCCTGAGACAGTCTATGCCATGCATTTCCACCCAATGTCAGCCTGTGCCAGTCCTGTCAACCTGTGACAAGCAGTGCCATACCGTGCCAACCTATTCCACCCCATGCCAGATGGTAAAAACTGGTTACAAGCTTTGCCAGATTGCATCAGGCAGTGCCAGTCCCATTTCATAGACCAGGTGTGTGCAATTATAGCTTATCAGCTTGATTGTGATTGCCCAAGCAGTAGTGAAGATTTCTGAGAGGAGATACTTAGGTGTCACCCAATTTTCCAGTCACTTTTGACACTCCTGTGTCAGAAAGTGGCAACTCATGCCAGGCAGTACTATACTTGCCAGATAGTGCCAGCTTTGCCATTCCTGTCAACTTTTGCCAGATGGTAACAAAAATGGTGTTTTGATCCAGGCTGTGCTAGTCAATACCAATCAGTCCCAATCTGCTCCAGGTATTTCCAATCTCTGTCTGGCATTTCCAAACTTTGCCAGGAGGTATCAGGCAGTGCCAAGATAATCTCAGTGATAATCTGTGCATATCCCTGCCACCTGTGTCAGTCTTCTCAGAGTTAAGGGTGGACAACTGAAGGTCATTAGCTTGAGAGAGATTTTCCCGAGCTTAAGGGAAGAGTCCTGGTAGGAGATGTTGAAAATGGTACTCACTGTCAGTTCTAGGAGGATTCTAGATGATGGGTCCATTCTCCAGACATTTCCAGACCATACCAGGCAGTACCAACCTGTTCAAGTTTTTTTCAGGTGGCACAAGACAATGCCAAACAGTGCTAGCCTAGCCAAATGGTATCATTTCATGCCAGATAGTGCCAGACAATGCCAACCTGTGCCATTCCATGTCAGGCAATGCCAACATGTGCTGGGTGGTGCCAGCTATGGAAGCCTGTGCTCCATTACATTTACTTGTATAGTTATTGTATATACCCTGGTTAGGTAGTAAAGGAGACATGCCTAGATCAATTTTGACCTCAGAGTTTAGAGAGGAGAACCGAAAAAAGAAAGAAATCAAGGGGGTAAGGAAGATGAAAAAGGGAAATAATGGGGAAACAGGGGTCTAGACTTTGCTATACTGGTGATATGGGAGAGTGGTATAGCTACAAATCTAAAGCACTGAAAACATGAAACCTAAAGCTTCAACCATGAAATTTTGTAATTGTGCCTGTTAGTGTGGCAGGAAGGGGAGTGGACGGAAAGGTGGGGATAGGGAATTAGAACAATGGTGGAAGGAACGTGACAGGTAGTAATACTGGTGTTGAAATATTATATGCCAAAAACTCAGCTATCAATACTTTTGTAGATCACAGTTCCTTACTTTTAAAAACAGAAATGTTCACTACAGTGAATCTAATTCTCTAGCTCTCTTAGCATTCACTTACAGCATACCATATTCTAATCTCTCCTTCTCTCCATTTATAATTCCAGAAACAAATATTATTGGCACATATCCTGATCATTTTTGGAAGCTAGAAAGTGTAGTAAAAATTAAAACATAGATACAGGAACTCTAAATGACTTGGGTAAAATAAATGCTAAAAGGTGAGCTTGCGCCTAATTATATAAATCATGTCAGCCAATCACGGAACATCTCAAAAAATGAGTCTACCAATTCAAATTAAATTAATTAATTTAATAATTATAAATAAACCAACTCAGGTGGAAATTTCAGATAGATTGTGATTATGACTGCATTTATACTTACATAAATAAAAACATATAAATAAATATGTTATAAATATATGTTATAAATATAAATATATGAATATATGCTTAGAGAGAGAAAGTAGGTTAATTACCAGGGTTTTATGTGTTCTTCATATTTGAAAAGTATCTTAGTCCAAAAATAAAATTTGAAATTATTGAAAATAATGTTTACTTTCTAAAATATTATTACTATTTCTGGTATAGTTTGATAGTAAATAAACTATTTCACCCACATTTCAGACCAAAACATTTTTATAATTGTATTTTTGTATATAAATTATGTGTATCTTTCTTTTGAATTGATCATTTATTTACATCACTACTTACACATCTACATTCTATTCATTTATTTTATTAGGCAAATTATTATAATACAGTAAAAAATGATTCTGAATTGGACCTTTGGACAATGTGTGCAAAATCATGGCTTACTAGAAATCAATTTTTACTGTCACTGTCACTGTCCTCCCGTTGTTCATCGATTTTCTCGAGTGGGACCAGTAACATTGTGACACTTGTTACTGTGTTTGTCATATCGAATACGTCATGAGGAGCTTGCCAGGCTTTGCCATGCAGACAAGATACTCTCAGTAGCTTGCCAGGCTCTCTGAGAGGGGTAGAGGAATCGAACTCAGGTCAGCCAGGTTGGCTGCTTGCAAGGCAAATGCCCTACCTGCTGTGCTATCACTCTAGCCCAAATTTTTTACTATGAAACATAATTGATATACATCATAAAACTATAAGATTTTGTACTTCAATGATATCCTACAATAAATTTCTATAAATGCTATATATACTCAATGAAGTTTGTAGAATAAGGGAGTTAATACATACACAGCAAGCAGAGGCTCATATGACCAATAAAATAATCAATTAGATTATGTATGAGTACACTTACAAGCTAAGTAGTAATATATTTTTCCAAATATAATTGATAATACTTTATACTTTTCATTTCTTACTTTCCTAAAAGTTCTCCTTCCTATTCTTTTCAGCAGAACATAAGAATATATTAATCATTCTTTAATGACCATACTAGAATTTTTTAATTCATAATATCTTCACTGTATCACTGTATCACTGTCATCCTGTTCATCAATTTATTCAAGCAGACGCCAGTAACGTCTCCATTCGTCCAAGCCCTGGGATTTTAACAACCTCTCCTTACTCATCTTCCCCAATGATTGGACGCTCTTTCAGGATCAGGGGAATGAGACCTGTTACAGTTACTGGTTCTGGTTTTGGCATATCAAATATGACACGGGTAGCTTGCCAGGCTCTGCCCATGTGGGCGGGATACTCTCAGTACTTTGCCAGGCACTCAGAGAGGTATATATATATATATATATATATATATATATATTACATATATATTATATATATATATATTCTGAATTGGAACTTTGGACAATGTGTGCAAAAATCATAGTTTACTAGAAATAAGTTTTGTGCTATGAAACATAATTGATATACATCATACAACTATAATATATAAATATATATAGTGGTAATTTTGGACAATAGGTAGAAAGTGTCCCATGATGCTTCATTGCTGCGTAGTCTGGAAAGTGGCCTGGAGCATTGTGGCGGTTGGGTAGTGGAGGTCGGCTTCCAGGCTGGGTCCCTTGTGGTCGGGGAGGGCTCCCCAAGTGGAAACAACCTGGCACGGAGTCCAGTAATATATTAATTATTTTGAAATATGTGTTAATATAAGTATGTGAAAAAAAGATAAATGTGGCGTGTCACTTGATCACTTGACTTCTCGTTAATTGTCGATTTGTTCAAGTAGGAACCAGTAACGTCTTCATTCGTCCCTGTTGCGTGCTACTGAAGCCCAGTGGCATCTGTTCATTCTAGGAACATGAAGAGCCTCAAACCGATCGTTCATGATCTTGATGAAGAAGTCTAACCATCTGGTAGGTGGGCAGCTACGCGATCTTTTGACATCCTGTGGAATCCAGTCTGTAATGGCTCTAGTCCAGCAGTCATCTCTAAATCTCATTACGGTGACTAGCCCATCTGATTTTTGACGCCTTGGCAAATGAGACAATGTCCCTGATTCTTGATCGTCAACAGAGGTCGGAACTCCAGATTCTTTCTCTCATTTGAGTGAAACGTGATACTCCCAAGCTTAGGTCTTTCAATTCCTCTTTGGGAGACCCGAATAGCATTGTCATCCTGTTTGGGTAGGGCCCAGGTCTCTGAGGCATATGTTAATGCAGGGAGAACAGTGGAATCAAAGAGATGTGCCCAGAGCCGGAGGTTCTTCGTCCACAACATTGGCAACTATCACCCGATCTGCCTATTGTCTGTCATCTACATGTTGTTCACTCGAGTCATACTAAATAGGATTGGCAGAACACTAGATGAAGAACAACCATGCGAGCAAGCCGGGTTCCGCAAAGGATTCAGCACCATCGACCACATCCACACAATAACCAAGCTCATTGAGGTTTCTCGGGAGTTCAAGATGCTGCTCTGTCTAACATTCATTGATTTAAAGAAGGCCTTTGATTCTGTTCAGACGGAAGCGGTCATTGAAACCCTAGCCAATCAGGGCATTCAAACTCAATACATCAGGATCCTCGGTGAGCTGTATTACGATTCACTACCAGGATCTCACCATTCTACAAAGAAGTAATCACTGATGTCAAGAGAGGGGTTCAGCAGGGTGATACAATTTCACTGAAACTCGTCAGTGCCACCTTCAAGAACATCATACGACAACTGGAATGGGAAGGAATGGGAGTGAAAATAGATGGTCGGCAACTACACCACCTCCACTTTGCTGATGACATTGTTTTAATAACACCAAACATTAGCCAAGCGGCACAAATGCTGGCTGACTTTGACCGTGAGAGTGGAAAGGTCAGACTACAGCTGAATCTTACAAAGACAATGTTTATGAGAAACAGCCTCTTTCCTGACGCTCCATTCGCTCTCAACGGAACGACCATCTCTGAATGCAACAGCTATGTGTACCTAGGTCAAGAAGTCAAAATAACAAATGACCTGGCACCCGAGCTGCGCAAGAGGAAGAGAGTGGCTTGGAACGCCTTCAAGAGCGTTGAAGAAATAGCTAAAATGTGGCATATTTTTAAAAATTCCAAACAAAATGTGTATTTGCTATCTGTTAATAAAGTTAACAGCAAGATGTTCTCCTTAAAAAGGTAATATAAATAATTTTTATGCTTATAATCTTAATTTTTAATTAAATAGGTTCTTTGTGGTCAAGAGTTCCTAGACATAATTGTAAACTTGCTGGTAGTAATTATGGATTTATTTTGGTTTGGGGGCCACATGTGGCATTGCTTAGAACATTCTTCTAACTCAAGGATTACTCCTGGCAGTGCTTGGGGGAGTAAACGTAGGTAGAGTATGTCTAGTATGCGACATACAAGGCAAATGCCTGAACCCTTATACTATCTCTGGACTGTGGCTTATAATATCCAGAATAAAAAACAATAAATATCCTGAGAAAAAACTTACCCCCTAGAATTCTCAACGTTTCACTTTTGAAGTTTTCTCCTTCATACTTTGATAAACGTTTCTTTTTTAGTTATTACATAACCAGAAAAATAAATTTATTCTAGTCATCAATAAACAATTTTGAAAACCCTAAAAACTCTAAAATAGCCAAAAATATTAGAATTAAAAAATAAATTCTATTATGAAAAATAGAAATTAAGAAAATAATTCCAACTATCAAAAGAACAAAATACTTATGAGTAATCTTATTCAAGGAAGTATAATATGTGTAAATTAAAAAACAAAAATTTTGAAGAAAAATAAAATAAAAATATTCTGCACTCATAGATTGGAAGAGTTAAGGTCATTAAAATTTTCATGTTTCCTGAAGTTTTCTACAGTTTTTATGCAATTTCTAACAAAATCCTATTGCCAATTTTTCCCCCTCATAGATATAAAAGAAACTATAAAAATCTTTCTGGAACCACAAAAGATCTCAAGTAGCTAATGCAGTTTTGACAAATCAGAGTAATTCTAGACATTATATTTCATGATTTTAAACCACCTTATAAAACTACTGAAATCAACATAATGCAATGCTAGTATAAGACCAAACACATAGACACCAGGAACAGCTAAAAAGAACCCAATGAAACTATTCAAAGCTTTTTAGTTAATGGACAATATAGGAGAACACAGAGACAAGCTAAGTTAAAAACATTACACAGGGAAAACAAGACAGTTACATACCAAAGATTGGCAGTACATCATTTTCTGAAACGACACACAAAAATAAGCAAAAAAAAAAAAAAATCAACTAAAAACTAAATGTAAAATATGTAATAGTTTTTAAAAAGCACTTAAATATGGGCAAGGAAGAACAATTTTTCAAAAAAGATGACCGGCCAAAGGGTCTATGAAACTTTATTTAAGAACACTAATCATCAGGGAACCTGAACCAATATCCAGTGAGATATCATGTTATACATGTGAAAATAACCTAAATCAAAAAAACCAAGAAATACAGTGTTAGCAAAAATGTGGGTAATGTGGAATATTTTCACTTCAATAATGTAAACTTAGGAATGTAAATAGCTGTTTCTTTGGAATACAATGTAGAACTTCCTCTAACCACTGGCAACTAAAGCCAGAGACATGAATCAGGTATAGAGTCAGGTCTGGCGTCTGGAAGACCTAGGTTCATTTGTTTTTGTTTTTTTTTCTTTGTTTGTTTGTTTGTTTGTTTTTGCTTTTTGGGTCACACCCAGCGATTCACAGGGATAACTCCTGGCTCTGCACTCAGGAATCACCCCTGGCGGTGCTCAGGGGACCATATGGGATGCTGGGAATCAAACTCAGGTGGGCCAAGTGCAAGGCAAATGCCCAAACCGCTGTGCTATTGCTCCAGCCCCAAGACCTAGGTTCTAACCATGGTAAATTTAAAAACTTAACTGAAAAAAACAGAATTACCTTATGATTCAGAAATGCCACTTCTTGGTTTATACCCAAAGGAAATGAGAAGATTAATCTGTACACCCAAATTCATGGAAGTGTTAATAGTAATAATCGTGGTAGGGAAAAAAGTACTGTTTGAAACAACATGAATCATTCTTGCGGTTGTTATGTTAAATGAATAAGTCATAGAAAGACAATCATTAAATTGTTTCACAGTATTATATATGAAAAAGCAAATACATGCATATGTATGTTCACACATACACATGTGTGTGCATACTAATTTTACAGTCACCAAGAGCTGGAGACAGCGGTTTACAGGTACAGTTAGCAGGCTGGTAAAGGACACATTTTTCTGCTATAATATGAGTAAAATATTAAGACCTACTATAAAGCACTGTGACTACAATTGATAGCATTGTTTAAAGTTTGCCAAGAAAGCAGAAATTAAATGTTCTCAACAAAATAAATTGAATTGATGGATATGTCAATTAACTATGATGTCAATTAACTATATTGGAAAAATTATTTCCAATGTATATGCCTATTAAATCACTGGTGGAAATACTTAAAAAAAATCTTACAAGTTTATGTAAATTTTACCTCAATATATCAAAACTAAAATAAAGTTCCAGAAATAATTTGTATAAATGATTTTATATAAAATATTCTACTGATATAATTATAGAAATAACTTCTTGCTAGTGTTATTATAAGATATTTTATTCATAATTTGATTTTGCTTTAAAATTTTTGTACATTCAAAGAAATAAAATAAAGCCTGTCTGTAGGGATTTTTTTTTAACTACAGAAATTGGGCTTACAGAAAAGCTGCTGAGTAAGTGAGCACATAGAAATAGCTCCATAAAAGATTGGAAATATTTCTAAATGATTGTTGGAATAACCCAGGTGTCTACCAGTTGTGGGAATAAAAATCTCGCTGCTATATTATTTCAAGTAAGTGTGAAAATATATGGAGAAAAATAGAAATAACAATTAAAAATATGTAAGGCCATTAGCCTAACAGACAAAATTGGCAGAGAAAAAATAATTTGCTGCCTCACACACAAATTTTAAATTGGCCAGAGAGACAGTGTAGGGGTTAAGAAGCTGGTTTCCACACGGCCAACATGGGTTTGGTCCCTGGCACTGCACAGGTCCCTGAGCACCACTGGGAATAATTGCTGAGCAGAATCAGGAGTAAGCCCAAGCACAGCCGGGTATTGCCCAAACTCCCCACTTTCAAATAAATAAAATGAATGATGCTTAGAAATCATTCTAAGAAATACAATGATTGGATGGTTAAATTTTAGTATCATCTGTCATCTGAGGGCATCTAATAGAGAGTAATGAGTATGCAAAACAGAGGCATGAGAGACATGTGCATATGGCCTCTCAGTAGCAGAATTCTTTGAAATTAGTGTTGGTTGAGGCATTGCAGACATAAAAGCAAAACCATAATAAAAATATTTCCCAGTAGTAGGAAGAATGAATTATCTGTTCTCTCCAGTTATAGGAGGTTCAGTATATGCAAAATGTTATTAAGTAATTGAAAAGTATTTATTGGGATGGTAGTGATGTATTCTATTTAGATAGATATCTCTTGCATGCTCTCTCTCCCTCTCTGTTCATTAACATAATGATATAGTCAACTCATATTCACCAGTGCTTTAGAAAAAGGAGCACCCACAAGCCCTTCCAGAAAACAATCAACTGGTTGTTTCTCAATTTTTTTTACAAAGTAAAGCCATCCTAATATACACATATTACACCAGACTACTAACTCTTTATCATAGATTTTCCAAGGTATATTTTCATCAAATATACCACATTACTGTGGATTATCATTTATTCCAAATGCTACAGGATATATCCCATCAGAAAATTGCAACTCCATCATTCACAAGCTAGAGGTATAGTCTGAATGGAGGCATTTCCTCCACGAAAAAAAAAAATCTTAATTTACCACAGTTAAGAATCATGGTATAAAAGAAACCACAGCTCCATGCCTGACCTCTGCTGCTTCTGAGAACTCACTACAGTTCAGACCTTCTCATTTCTCTATTTTCCAGGTGAAGTGGATCTACAAACTGTTACCTCTGATACCTTTTGGGAAAAAACAACAAATTTTTTGAGAAAACAACTCTTTTTTGAGAAAAAAGAGTTCATTCCTTTTTATTCTGCCTATGTTCTGGAAATCTCCAAGTCCAACTTCTATCCCTTTTTGTCTGCATCCCTGCAGCTCTACTTATCACATCTCATACTGCACACATACCTCCCATGTAATCCCACAGAGTTAGGTTAGCTAAAGACATCATGCTATTGGTATCTTGTTTCTAATTCTGTCCAATTATCCCACAGAAAAGACTTTCCAAAGGCAGAGGGGGTAGTGAGAAAACTCAAAGCCTTAATTTGTAGCCATAGGAGAGGCAGGGACATGGCAGCTTTGAAAGTAACCCCAAAATCCTCATCAGGTCTCAATATCAGAAACAGTAAAACGTCATAGGGAGAGGCCCAGCAGGGAAGCAAAGGAGAAATACTCAGGTTTATCCCTCAGAGAACTCCTGTGGACATAAATTAGAAAGATTTATCATCAGACCACCAAGAAAAGGGAAGCTGCATTGAGGCCCAGAAAGCTCTCTGAGGGAAGACAGCATCATGAAAGGCTCTACCAGTATCAATCAGAAATGTAACATCTCATATAAGGACTTTACTAACACCATGATGAGAATGCTGAGTGAACTCCAATAAATGATGGTTCAGGTAGTCAATAATGCACAAGAAACAATGAGAATAGAAATTCAAAAAAAAAAAAAGAAAGAAAGGAAAAACCGCCTGAACTACAATCATAAGTAAAAGAACTAAGGTAAAATTTAAGAAGGGAGAAAGGGGAAAGGAAGGAAGGAAGGAAGGAAGGAAGGAAGGAAGGAAGGAAGGAAGGAAGGAAGGAAGGAAGGAAGGAGGGAAGGAGGGAAGGAGGGAAGGAGGGAAGGAGGGAAGGAAGGGAGGAAGAGAGGGAGGGAAGGAGGGAGGGAAAGAGGAGGGAGGGAGGAGGGAGGGAGGGAAAGAGAAAAAGAAAAAAAGAAGAAAGAGAAAGAGAAAAAGAGAGAAGAAAATGAAAGATTCATTAAAGAAAAAAAAATACACAAGACTTTGAAGCAGAGTAACAGCAACTGAGAAAAAAATGAGTGAGGTCCAAGATGAGATGCAGGAAATCTCTAGAAAACAACATAAAATTAAAAAATCTTAAAGTAATAAACACACTAGAGAACTGTGGAATAAGTTCAAGAGGATCAACAACAGGAAAAATAAGAGTATCTAAGAAACAGAAAGGTGAACACAATCAAGTAAAATTTGATAGTAAACGAATCAAAATTAATCATAACTAAAAACTTCCCTGTGACGAAGAGCACTCAGATCCCATCCAAAATAGACTCAAAGAGAAAAAACTCTAAGATACATTGTAATCAAAGTGACAAATGTCAAAACAGGGAATTGAAATCAGAAAGATCAATGAAAGAACTTGCATATAAGAACTCCCACAAGAATCACAGCAGATCTATTAAATGAAACTCTAAAGCCAGAAAAAAATAGTGAAATATCAGGTGGTGGGAAATACCTCAATGAAATGAACATCTTATCGAGAAGACTGTTGATAGCTAGATTATCATTCAGATTTTTAAGGAATGATACAAAACTTTTGAACAAATAACTGTTTAGGAAGTCCATAGCCCAGGAACCAGTTTTGCAAGAAACAATAAACTTCATTAAGTTGCAATAAAATCATTCATAACTTTTACAAAATTGTCATAAATTCCTTTCACTGAATAAGCTCACTGAACATCAGTGACCTAAGTTCAACAATCAAGAGACACAAACTAGCAGGGTGGATCAGAAAACTGAACCCAACTTTCTTCCGCCTACAAGAGACATAGCCGAAGAGTCAGTGTAAATAGAGGCTCAGTGTTTAAGACTGGAAAATAGCAACACAAAAAAAAATTTTTAAAAATTGTAAACATTATTAAAAAGAAATTATTAAAAGACAGACCTGAGGTCAGAGAGACACTACAGCTTATCTGGTGCTCGTCTTTAACTCATCTGACTCAGGATTGATCACTACCACCACAAATGGTCCACCAACCACTACCAGAAGTGATCCCTGAGCCAGAAAAAACTCCTGGCTAAAGCTGGGTATGCTCCCAAAACAAACAAACAAAATCTTTATTTATATCATTCAAAAGAGACTTCACATAAAAGGGGGTATATGGGACATGGATGATAATTTCTTAATGATTTTAGAAACAATACGTCAAGAAAAACTCATACTCCTAGACATGTATACACCTAATTATCAGCCATCAAAATATTTAAAGTCATTGTTCATAGACATGACAAGAACGAAGCAGCACAATAGTAGTAGGATACATTAACACTTTGATTCCCAGCATAATATATGGTCCCCTGAGCACTGCCAGGAGTAATTCTTGAGTGCAGAGCCAGGAGTAACCCCTGTGCATTGTCGGGTGTGATTCCCCCTGAATCAAAAGTATATTAATATATTATACCATTGAAAGATAAAGAAATCTGCAATGTTTTGTACAATTTTTGTACAAAAATTCCAAAAGCAATTAAACCAGAGAGTTGGTCTACAGAAACAAGTTTTTTTGGGGAAGGTAAGTATGATTATAGTAGAGGTCCTGGGATCCTTGGCGGAGTGAAATGGGAACCATGTTCATTGGTGTGGTATTGGTGAGAAGTGTGCATGAAAATATTTTTCACTCCCACCTCCACAATTGTCACCATGTTGACTCATCCACATAGCCCTGCTCTACCATTCCATGTCTAAATCTCTGAGGAGATGCAAGTCAAACACGTAAAATTCATAGACATACCAGCTACCCTCTGGCTGAGAACTCCAACATACCCTAGGAGGGGGTGGACAGAGCCCAGCCCTGCTGAAGTTACCGCAGCTGCAACTACTCCCCATTGCTGCCTCCACACTAACAAGTCAACTTCGCCACTTCACTAATTTTCTGGAGAGATACCAAACTGCAAAAAACTTCAGGTATTTCCCAATGTCCTCATTGAGAATTCTGGGGTCTTTTCTGAGTGGGAATGAAAAGCCCTACCCTGCTCCCCATCTGGAAGCCCTTACAGCCATATTCACCTCCCACTGCAGAAATCATTTCAACTCATTGGCCCATACATGGACATACCATACACAAGAACTTCACAACCCTCTGGTGAGATTGGTGAGATATTATAATTTTCACATATTTTCTTTTACTGAAGCATTTTTCATAATTTCTTGAGTGATTTAGTTGCAACAAACAATATTAAATGAATTATTCTGTGCTTTCTGAGAAGACAGGGTTGGAATGTTGTAGGGAAAATGAGGACAGTATTGGAAGGTGACCTTTGGTGGCAGTATTGGTGGTTGAACATCGAAAGCCTGTAACAACTCTATTATAAACAACTTTGCAAATCACAGTGTTTAAATAAAGTATCTTATTTACCAAAAAAGTATAAAAAAAGACATTGAATAATTAAAAAGAAAATATTTAACAATATGATGAATCATGCTACTCAATAAAAAATGGGAGCAGGGGAAAGTAGTTAGAGAACTGTATGGATTATTTCTGAATATGGAGTATTGTTGCTAACTAGATAGCAACTATTACAATATGAATCTTGTCTTGAGGGTCTACTTCCTGACCATTCTCGGCTTCTATGTTATATTTGAATTTTTCTACAAGTTTTCATTGATGAAGGTAATGAAGTGTAGGCATTTTCTGGGTTATCAGAAAGCATTATCAGAGGAATGCAATAGTGTAAGAATATAGAATTCAGTAAAGGTAGATTACCATGTTTGTTACTCATTTGGGAAAACAGATTCGAACCTCTTACAATTTCCATTAATTTGATATATAGTGCCATGATGCCAGGAGCTATGATATGAGTCAAGGACATTGTGTAATATTGATAGCAATATCTGTTATCAATCAATTTATGCCTTTTTTAATGTCCTAAGAGTGAAATATTCCTCTTTTCCATATAAATTTATATAGTTTCTTAATTACATATTTATATATAATTTCTTTTTTTTAAGGCAAAATTCCCATGGCTTTATTTTTTTTCAAGTCTTTTTTGTTTTTGTTTTTCAATTATTATTATTATTTTATTTTTATTAGTGAAACACCATGAAGTACACTTATAGACTCATAAATTTTTGTGCTTGGGTTTCAGTTATACAATGATCAAGTACCCATCCCTCCACCAGTGCCCATCCTCCCCCACCACGGGTCCTAGCATCCCTCCCACCCCCATACCTCCCCCGTCCCACCCTGCCGCTGTGGCAGGCCATTACCCCCTGTTCTCTCTCTCTTCTTTTGGGTATTGTGTTTTGCAAGAGAGGCATTGAGTGGCAATCATGTTTGGTCTATAGACTACTTTTAGCATGTCTCTCCCACCCTGGGAGGGTCTTCACAACACCCTTTATTTGGTGCTCTCTTCTCTATCTGAGCTTCCTTCTCACCTAGCACATGTGGCTGGCCTTCAAGTCATGGAGCAAAATTCCTGGTACTAATCTGAGCCCTTCCTGGGTGTTAGTCTCCCGTTTTGTTGCTTTATGTTCCCCAGATGAATGCAATCTTTCTGTGTCTATCCCGCTCTTTCTGACTCATTTCACTTAACATGATACTTTCCATGTAGTACCACTTGTATGTAAATTTCATAACTTCATCTTTTCTAACAGCTACATAGTACTCCATTGTGTAAATATACCAAAGTTTCTTTAACCAGTCATCTGTTCTCGGCACTCAGGTTTTTTCCAGATTCTGGCTATTGTAAAGAGTGCTGCAATGAACAAACAATTGCAGATGTCACTTCAACTATACCTTTTTGCCTCTCTGGGATATATTCCCAGGAGTGCTATAGCTGGGTCAAATGGGAGATCGAATTCTAATTTTTTGAGAATCGTCCATACTGTTTTCCAAAAGGGTTGGACCAGCCTGCATTCCCACCAGCAGTGAAGGAGGGTCCCTTTCTCGCCACATCCGCGCCAGCACCTGTTGCTTTTGTTCTTGTGGATGTGGGCCTATATGCAAATAATGAAAGAGAAGAAAGTGACATGAAGAAAACAATTCCATTCACAATTGTGCCCCAGACAATCAAGTACCTAGGAATCGCCTTAACTAAGGAAGTAAAGGATCTGTACAAAGAAAACTACTACAAAACGCTACTTCAGGAAATAAAAGAGGACACGAGGAAATGGAAAAATATCCCCTGTTCATGGATGGGGAGAATCAACATTGTCAAAATGACAATACTTCCCAAGGCACTGTACAAATTCAATGCAATCCCTATAAGGATACCCACGACATTCTTCAAAGAAATGGAGCAAACACTCCTGAAATTTATATGGAACAATAAGCCCCCACGAATAGCTAAAGCAATTCTTGGGAAAAAGAAAATGGGAGGAATCAACCTACCTAACTTCAAGCTCTACTACAAAGCAGTAATAATCAAAACAGCATGATACTGGAACAAAGGCAGAGTTGCAGACCAATGGAATAGAGTTGAATATACTGACATCTCCTCCCAAACATATAATCATCTAATCTTCGATAAGGGGGCAAGAAAAGTGAAATGGAGCAGGGAAAGCGTCTTTAATAAATTGTGCTGGCAAAACTGGACGGCTACATGCAAAAAAGTGGGCTCAGATCTCTGCCTAACGCCATGCACAAAAGTAAGATCGAAATGGATTTATGACCTCAACATCAGACCGGAATCCATAATGTTTATTGAAGACAAAGTTGGCAAAACTCTCCACGATATTGAAGTTAGTGGTATCTTCAAAGACGTCACGCCACTGGTCGAGCAAGTGAAAACAGAGATAGACAAATGGGACTATCTTAAACTAAGAAGCTTCTGCACCTCAAAAGAAACAGTGACCAAAATACAAAGACAGCCTACAGAATGGGAAAGAATATTCCCCAAATACACATCCGACAAGGGGTTGATTTCAAGGATATACAAGGTACTGGTTAAACTACACAAGAAGAAATCACCCAACCCCATCAAAAAATGGGGCAAGGAAATGAACAGAAACTTTCGCAAAGAAGAAATCCGAATGGCAAAAAGGCACATGAGAAAATGCTCTACATCACTAATCATCAGAGAGATGCAGATCAAAACAACAATGAGATATCATTTCACACTATATATAATTTCTTAATTATTTATACAACATTTTGCTTGGGGACCTCTTTTCCCGAAGTCTTTACACTGAATAAACTTGTGCAAAATGTAGAATTTTTCTAAGAGTTTCTACTTTCAGAAGTCAGAAAAGGGCCACCACAAAGAAAAGAAATAGGAGAACTTTCTCATAGGACATCTCTACTTTAGGTCAGGTAACTTTAAGGAACAATACAGTATTTCATGCCAATTCCACATATAGGCTTCTGAAATTGCATGGATGCAGCAGCTACAGATACTAGTATCCAAAAAGCTGAAAAAACAGAGATTAACACTTTAGTTCAAAGGATAAAATAAGATTACATAGGTCCTGCTGGGATGGAGCAAGGCTATAAAGAGCAGATTTCTCTCTGTCTGTCTCTGTTTCTGTGTTTCTCTCTGACTTTTCTGTCCCTGCCTCTGTCTCTCTGTCTCTGTCTCTCTGTATCTGTGTCTTTGTCTCTGTCTCTCTGTCTCTACCTCTCTCTCTGTCTCTCTGTCTCTCTCTCTTTCACTCTCTCTTCCTCTCTTTTGTCTCCATGTCAGGTTTTCAGTTGGCTGATTCAAAGGAAAGCAGGCATTAAGGAGATATGTAAATGATGCCTGTAAGAATCAGAGTCTCAGGGTGCAAAAGGTTGGCAAATAAATCTAAAATAACTTAAAAAATTGCTGGTGGGCCATAGAGATAATATGGATTATAGGACTCTTGCCTTGCAAACAGTCAACCAGGTTTAATCCCTGGCATCCCATGCGGTCCCCTGGGTCAGCCAGGAGTGATCCATGAGTGCAGTGCCAAAACTAAGTCCTAAACACAGATATGTGTGGCACAAAACCCTCCAAAATAAAGTTGCCTTAATAAAAATTTGTTCATCGATTTGCTCAAGTGGGCTTAGTAACAGCTTCATTGAGAGACTTCTTGTTAAATAAAAATGTAAAGTACTGGGATATTTACATAACAAGGCCATTTATATTTCCAAGAATTCACAAAATGGGACTAGAGTGATAGCACAGCGTGTAGGGTGTTTGCCTTGCATGTGGCCAACCCGGGTTCAATTCCCAGCATCGCATATGGTCCCTGAGCACCGCCAGGAGTGACTCCTGAATGCAGAGCCAGGAGTAACCCCCGTGCATCTCCGGGTATGACCAAAAAGCAAAAAAAAAAAAAAAAATTCGCAAAGTATATTAACCTTATGAAATCTAGGATACATTCCAATAAAGAAATCACAACTGCATGCATGCATTTTTTCTTTATTCCTCTATGCTATGCTTAGACAATCAAGTGCTTATTCAAGAGAAGTAGATTGGTTTTAGAATTAATTCTAGCTGTCTCAAATAGATAGTCATTCAGTGCCAACAGCGGTCTCCATGGAATAGAATACCATTGATGGCAGAATCCAGTGTCCAGTGGTGGCAATTTTGCCTTCTGCCCTTAAAAGTGTTCTCTTTGCCTATGCTTCTAGTGAGGTAGATTTTCTAAGGTTTTCTCATTCTAGTTCTTGAGCTTTTCTATTATATCTGTTTAATTATTTTCCCAAATAAATTACTTGGCAGCTTAAATTCACCTGAGACAACTTGTAGTTTCTGGAGTAAAGAATTCTGATTAGTGGGGAGAATGAAACCATGAGTAAGTTGCAGAGGTGAAATTAGCCTGACTGCCATGATACACAGGAGTTCCAGCGTGGCACTCTAGTGGCCTAACCTTAAACAATCCTCATAAATAGAAAGGGATCTGGAATTGCTCCTCTTGCCTAATTGAGATTGAAAACAAATAAACTAAAAGTTTATCTAGTTTTCTAGGAGAGTCAGTACCCAGCATGACATAGCACATCTGTAATTCATGGAGCAAAGAGCTCATGGTTTGCCAGCGAGAAAGCATTCAAGGACTGCATTGGGACCGGATGCTTCTGGTAGTGCTTGATAGCTGGAAGGGGAAACTGTGTGCAGCCACCTGAATCCCTAAGTCCTTGACTCAGGCTGTAGATTGAAACTCAGTTTTTTACCATGAAGCTTTTACAATGTTTTTACAATAGCACAGTTGAAATGGGGATGGAGACTCATATTTGAGCAACTATGCCCATATTTAATCATAACTTGATTGTCACCTATACTCAATTTCCTGAACTCTCATTGCTCTTCTTCACAGTTTTTCCACTATTGTGCAAGTCTGACAAAGTGATGCATCACTGAAAATCAGTAATGGAGATAGACTTTAATGTGTCACTTGGGAAGTACAGTGAGTAAGTCTAGGGCAGTGTAGTTAAATGTAAAAGTGACTAGAGCAGGATGAAAGAGAGAGATGGAAAGAGTGATGGGGATACTGCTTATTTGCATACAGAAAATTTTTACACGTGAATAAACAACTTCCTAAAAGAGAATAAGAAGAGCAAATGAAGAAGCAAGATTAACTTATCACCTATATATACTCTCCAAAATGTATCTATTTATTACCAGCAAATTTCCATATATTTTTAAAAATAAATACTGTAGTCAAATAGTTTATTTATAGAAATTTCAGTGATCAATATTTTCATTAATTTGCCAACTCCCCATTAAATTAGAACTGCATTTTGGCTTTTATTAGAACTGTATCTTATGATTTATTTTTTAATTTAGGCAACCAAGTGATACTATCATTAACAGATTCTTCATTTTCTGATACTTTGCTTTACCTTGAGTGTTGATTTTATAGTACTGAAAATCATAAACAAATTTTATTGTTTTTCAGTTGTTAAGAAACAATAGTTTGATAGTTTCTTCTCTAAACAGAAAATTATATGTACAATAAGAGTATCTCTAAAATCAGCTTGGGCACATATCTGTCACCTGTGTGATATCAATGCATCTCCAGTTGTGACAATGCTATACCTGCAGTATGTAAACATTTTCATATATCATTTCAAATTCTGTTTTAAAAGAGGAAAGACATGAGTATGAATTTTTAAATAAGAAAAACAATTGAATTCCCAATATTAATTTTAAATGTATTGAAAATGTTAGCAAACTAAGTCAATAAAATTTGGATGTTCTGACACTTGAACTCCTAGAAACTCAAGTAGTTTCTAACTTCCTGCCTCATACAGACTTTATATTGAGTTCACTTGAGAGTTTTGGTGTTTACTTGCTCTGGTTCTGCTATTTTTAAAGCAATGAATATCTTGTAGAAATTCCATTCTGAATTGTTCACAAGGTTGTTTCAACGGGGCCCTGAACATGTTCTTCTGAGAGTATCCAGAAAGATCTGAGGAAATTTGTCCAGCTTTGACAGAAATCCACCTCTGCCCTGATCTGTTCCTGACATGAGAATGTTTGGTGGTTGATAATTATTAGTGTTTCCCAGGATAATTATTTTTGACAAAGGACATCCACTGGGTTTGATACTCCCTGAGATATTATGGATCCTCATGCTTGAAAAGTATTGACAGCATTTGAAATCTTCAATGAGATCCCTTGTCCACATTGTGTTTAATGATAACAAGCACATGATCTTTGCTTCCAAGTTCCCAGTGTAAAGAGAAAAAAAAAATGTTGTCACCATGCTTATCTAGTGCAGTAAGAAATTCAGATAGTAAACGGCAACTCCTTTAATGTGAACTAATCATTATGCTCTCTGTTTTTCCCCACTCTACCACCCACAACAACATTTCAGGATAGTGGAGCATCAGAGCCCCAGAACCTTTTAGTTCTGAAACTTTACAACTTCATGTAGAAAGAAATCATAAGGATCTCTCTTATTGAGTTATAACTGAGTGGGGGTGTAATTCTTGACTTCTTACTTTTTTCTCTTCCTGAAAACTCTACACCTGAATTTCTCAACATATTAGGCTGGTTGACTCTTTGTTCTATTTATGTGAGCTTTGGACAAAGTTAAATGCTTAGAAGTATTACTACCCACTGGATGATTGCATGATAAACCCAATTGTGACTACTAACTTCCTCCAGACATTGCTAAATGTACCTGGGAATGGGGAGGAGTGGAACACAAAATCACTCTCCATATAGAGAACTCCTCCACACTGACTTACTCTTGTACAAAGGTTTTTCTATGTGCATTTTTAAGGGTTGAGGAATGAAGATGGGAACCTCCTATGACTTTTTAAATCTACACATTTTTTACTGTTTTACCACTCAGTGGTATTATTTGAAACCTACTGCTTCAAAAGATAAAGGGATTCTTTCTTCTCAGCAGTAGACTATATCCACAGAAATACACTTCAAGATCAGACAGGAACAATACTTGGCCCAGAAAACCAGTCTGAAAGTTCCTTCAATTAATATTGTACATGTTAACTTGTCTAGGCACCAGCATATATGCTTCAGGATCCAAGGGAATGAGACATTTTTTAGTTGTTTATATTCGGCTGAGAATTGTAAATTTTGATGTATATAGATATTGCTGCCTTCCTCATGCAAGATTTTTAAGATCTCAAGTCCAAAACAATAGCATTAAAATGTTGGGAAGGGCTGGAGATGTTACTGAGTGGCAGAACACATGTTTTATATAAGAGAGGCCATAGGTTTGATCCATGGCACTGCCAAAATAAAACCTGTATGAAAACATACAAAAAAAAACTTAGATATAACTTTTAGCCTTTGATTATCTTCTCTAGGAAATCACATTACTGCTGCAAATTTTGCCATATGTCATTTTCTTTTTCAACTTTTTTTATAAAAAAATTTAAATTCCATTAAGTGGGTCTACCCACTTTACTTATCTTTCTTCATTTCCCTTCACTTTTTAAAAATTTTATTTACATCATCATGATTTGCACAATGAAGATTCATGATTTGCAGTTATACAAAGTATAGAATTTCATATAGTGTACTTCCCTCCTACATCTCAATGCACCTCAACCCCTTCTCCCCATAGACCCATATACCACTACCAAGGTAAGCTTAGTTCTGAAGATCAGGCCTCATGTCTTGTTGCCTTTGACTATTATTTTTTACTATATTTCTTTAAATACCACATTTGAGAAAGATGATTCTGTATCTTTCCCTTCGCTTTTCCTTTCCCTTGAAGCACCGTGATTTACAATACTGTAAATAATAGGGCTCCATGCATATAATTTTTCAAGAGCACACTCTCCACCAGAAACTCAGCTTTCCTTCATCATTGTTCTGTGAAACTCTCTCAGTCATCACATACCTTGCCCACACTCTCCCCTTCTTTTGGTCTGGTTCAATTATGTAAACTGGTTCTCAGGTTCGATTGTCTTTGATCACTTGTACTTCTTATACCATGTTTCTTTATATCAAATGTGTTTGAGATATAATTCTGTATTTATCTTTCTCCTTATGGCTGATTTTCCTCAATAAAAGCAAATTGAAAATCAAGTCCCATTTGAGCTGCAGAGACAGTAAAGTGGGTAAGTCATTTACTTTGCACATTGCTGACCCAAGTTTGATCCTGAGAACCTCATATGATATGATTCCTAGAGGTCTGCCAGGAGTGATTCAGAGCCAGAAGATTAAATTCATCACAGCAAGTTGTGAACAAATAAATAAATAAATTAAACACAATAATTTATCATAAGATAATCAAAAGGCATGATCAAAAGATCATCAGAGATATCACCTCCACCGGTTAGATTGGCATACATAAACCAAAACAAATGTTGGCGTGGATATGGTGAAAAGAAACCCTCATATCCTCTGAATGGAATATCCATTTGTTCAAATCCCTTGCAAAACAATATGCACACTTATCAAAAAAATAAATAATTGGAATTACATATTTCCCAGCTATTTCATATTTCAGCATTAACCACAAAGGCCCAAAGCATTTTGACCTGTTTTGATCCAACTTCTGTTCCCACCACCCCACAAATACCACTTTTTTTGAGCATCACCTCTAATACCCAACATGCATTTTACTGACCTTATCTCCATTGTCCTGATAAAGGTAAAGGTAAAGGTAAAGGCCCTCCCGTTGATCATCGATTTGCTCGAGCGGGCCCAGTAACGTCTCCATTGGAGACTTTGTTGTTACTGTGTTTGGCATATCGAATACACCACGGGGAGCTTGCCAGGCTCTGCCGTGCAGGCGAGATACTCTCGGTAGTTTGCCGGGCTCTCCAAGAGGGGAGGAGGAATCGAACTCGGGTCGGCCGTGTTGGCTGCGTGCAAGGCAAACGCCCTACCGCTGTGCTATCGCTCCAGATTACAATATTTTAAATTATGTTTGATTTCCCATCGTGTCAAGTTCTACTGTCAAAACTGTTGTAACCATTCCTTCTTATTTTCTTGTGTGTGCTTATTTCATTTAGATTTTTGCTTAGAGACTGTTTCTTGCCTTGCTTGGCATTCTGTATAGGAAGCAGGCATCCATTGGTTCTTTCATGATGAATATTTTCTGTATATTCATCAAGATTAAAATCTCTCTTTAGACATATTACTCTCTGTGACCTAAGAACAGAACAGATAGTAGAGTGAGTAGGACACTTGCATACAACCAATTTGGGTTGGATCCCTGGCATCCATATGGTCCCCCAAGCCCACCAGGATGATTGCTGAATACAGATCCTGGAGAAAGCCCTGAGTACTGCTGATTGTGGTGCAAAAATAAATAAATAAATAAATAAAATTTAAAAAAAAAAAGCAAAACAAAAAACAAATGAGAAACAAGGAGAAAGAGGAAGAGGAGGAGGAGGAGGTGGTGGTTGGAGGAATAAAAGGTAGAGAAGGGGGAGAGAGAGAAGAGAAGAAAGAGGTGTAAGAGGAGGAAGAATAGAAGGAGAGGAGAAGGAGGAGGAGGAGGATGAGGAGGAGGACAGGGTGAAGGAGGAGGAGGAGGAGAAGGAGGAGGAGGAGGAGGAGGAGAAGGAGGAGGACAGGGAGGAAGAGAAGACTAGTCTTAATACCAATGAGTTCTCATGTACACTACTCTGTTTCCTCAGGTGACATTTGATCACTAGGGATCTCCAGCAGGATTTCTTATGAAGAGATGAGGCACACAATAAGCAATGGCAATGCCATGACAGGTATCAGAAAGGATGTAAATCAACTAGGCCTAAGGTTCAGTTCCTGGAACTGAAACAGTTTTGGTTTCCCAGAAATGAAACAATGCGAAACTAGCCAACCAAGACCCCACTTGGAAAGTCCTTGGGCCCGGCAAGTATGCTCAATCACCATGTGCTGTATCATCAATGTTAGTGCCAGAAATTATCTTTTGTTAACCAAAAAGAATGAGTGCTTGTGTAACCATTTGCTATGTAATGCCCTCTGGAACTAGCGTCGGGGTCCTTGTCTTGAAGCTCTGTGTTAGTGTGGACTTGGATCATAGCTCAAGCTAGCAATAAAATTCCTTTCTTTTGCATCATGAGTGGTCTCTTTCCTTATCCCGAGCTCCAGTATTACATTTTTACATTTATAGAGAGGAAATTTAGAGAAAGTCATTTATTCTTTTCCTGTGAGATCTCCTCAAGCTGTTTCTCTTAAGTCTCTGCTTCTCTTCTCTGTGGTTAACTTTCACTTCTATGTATCTTTACATCAAACTTTGTATGACCTTTGCTTTCTGTCATCTACTTAATCTGAACAATTTTAATTGTACTAAACTTTGTGTTTCTTTCTATTTTGCTCACAGTATTATAATCCATCTCTTTGTATATAAGCATTATAGAATTATATATGTACATATAATTACATACATAATTATTATAGTTATATATACAATTATTTTTGTAGGGCCCAGGTCTGTGAGGCGTATGTTAATGCACGAAGAACAGTGGAATTGAAAAGATGGGGCCTAAAAAAACAGGATAAGAACACTATTTGGGTCTCCCAAAGAGAAATTGAAAGAGCTATGCTTGGAATATCACGTTTCACCCAAGTGAGAGAAGGAATCCAAAATTCAGAACCCTATTGACGATTGAAGACCAGGGATGCTGTCTCGTTTGCCAAGGTGCCAAAAATCAGATAGGTCAGATACGTAATGTGATTCAGAGATGACCACGGAACTAGAGCTGTTACCGACTGGATTCCAATGGACGTCAAAAGAATGCCTGGCCGCCCACCTACGAGATGGTCAAACTTCTTCATCAAGGCCCGGAATGAAGGGTTTGAGTCTCTTCATGTTTCTGGAATGAGCAGATGCCATTGGGCTACAGAAGCTCTTGACAGGGATGAATAGAGACATTACTAGAACCTGCTCAAGCAGATCGATGAGCAATGGATGACAAGTGATACAAGTGATCACTATCACTGTATCACTGTATCACTGTCATCCCATTAATCGTTGAATTACTCGAGTGGGCACCAGTACCATCTCTATTCCTCCCAGCCCTAAGATTTTAGTAGCCTCTTCTTGTCTTTTTGCAACTACTGAAGGCTCATTGAAGGTCAGGAGAATGAGACCTATTGTCATTACTGTATTTGTCATATCGAATATGCCACTGGGAGCTTGCCAAGCTCTGCACGAGTGGGCAGGATACTCTCAGTAGCTTGCCGGGCTCTCCGAGAGGCATAAATAGGAACTGTCTTATAATGTGACGCATGGTCTGGAAAGTGGCCTGGAGCATGGCAGTGGTTGGGCAGTGGAGGTCAGCCACCGGAGCTGGGTCCCTTGAGGTGGGAAGGGCTCTCACTCACCCCAGAGAACTCCACCAAACAAGTGATATACAATTATAAGACCTGTATACCATATAGAAACTTTAAGTTCAACATTTCCACATTTTTCTAACCCTGAAGGCACAATGTCAGCTATAAACTCTCTCATTGCCACTTTTCATACTAAATCACCATATTTTATTTGTCAATAAAACTGATTTGGTTCCCGCTCTAAATATTTCTATCATGCATTATTCTCAGTATTAGCGTAGGTATTTTTTCATTTCCTATTTAAGTGGTGACCTCTAATCATCCAAGGGTGATTAGAGGTCGCCCCAAAAGTCTCTATCCCGCTTGGAAAGACTGGCAAGCTACCAAGAGTATTCCGCCCGCACGGAAGAGCCTGGCAAGCTATCCATTGTGTATTTGATATGCCAAAACCAGTAACTACAACTGGTCTCATTCACCTGACCCTGAAGGCTTCACCAACATGGCAGCACTAAGAAGGATGAGAAAGGAGAGGCCGACAAAATCTCAAGGCCAACCTAGGCTTCCACAAAGAAGGAAGACAAAAATGATCATCTGAACTTTCAATGCACGTACACTAGCATCAGATGCATCCATCGAGGACCTGATGGTACAAGTGCGAATGATCAAGTACGACATCATTGGTCTGACCGAGACAAGAAGGCACGAATCTCACCATGCCTTTTTCGACACTGGAGAAGAATTGTTCCTCGGAACATGCGATAAATGAGGTGTCGGAGGCGTCAGTGTCCTTGTCAAGACAAACTTGGCCAAGAGCACTGATTCATTCTAATGCCTAAAAACCTGAATCGGACGTTTACATTTGAATAGATGTGGCTCACTGCCTGCAGTTTCTATCTTCGTTGTCTACGCACCAACATCTCATTATGATGAAAGAGAAATCGAGAAGTTCTACATGGAGCTAGAGAAGTTCTATAAAGAAGACCACACCTTCTACAAGATCATGTGGGTGATTTTAATGCCAAGATAGGACCGAGAAGATCAGCTGAAGAACTTCACATCGGGACCCATGGCCTAGAATGGAACGAACAGGGTGAGAGACTGTCTGAGTTCATCATGTCGACCAAGACCATTCATGGTAACTCACAGTTTCAGAAGGCAGAATCTAAACGATGGACATGGGAGTCTCCCGGTGGACGATTCCACAACGAAATAGACCACATCATATTCAATCGATGGTTTTGCCTGACTGATGTCACTGTTGTCCCAAAATTTCGAACGGGATCAGACCACCGTCTCCTTCGTGCAAAATTCTACTTTACAGAGCGGGGAGAAAGGTCTGCAAAGTTCAAAAAGAGAACTCCCAGAATGACCACCAACTGGGAACTCTTTGGTACTATTGCGGCAACATGGGAATATGCCATTGTTGACAACATTGACGAGGAATATGATCGACTGGTTCAGCACCTCCATGAATGTGCGAGGAACGCCAAGAGAGAGATAGCCACAAAAAATCGCCTATCTTCAAAAACTCTTGAGCTAACTAGCCAGCGTGGTTTGGCGCATGCCTCAGGCAACTGCAAGCTAATGTCTGAACTCACAAAGCAGTGCAGAGGTGCGATCAAGAAAGACCTCAAAGAGAGAAGAGCAGAAGTACTGGTAGATGCGGCAGAAGCCGGGAAAAGTATTCGTAATGCCCGCCTGTCCTTCGCCAACTACAAGACCAAGATGACTACCCTCCAACGTCCTGATGGATCCATCACATCCTCCAGAACGGCAATGGAGAAGATTATCCATGACTTCTACTCAAATCTCTTCGATAGCCATGTCCACTTGCCGACATACCAAATTCCACAGGATGGATATGTCGTTCCCAATGTTCTACCTTCCGAAATCCGACACGCCATTTCAGTGGTAAAGAAACAAACAGCACCCGGCCCAGACAAGGTCAGACCTGAACACCTGAAGAACCTGCCCTCAGTACTCATCAATACACTGGCTCGGCTCTTCACTCGCTACCTGTCTGAATGCAAGGTTCCGTCCCAATGGAAAACCAGCAGGACCGTACTACTGTTCAAGAAGGGAGACATCTATGACATTGGCAACTATTGCCTGATCTGCCTATTGTCTGTCATCTACAAGTTGTTCACCCGAGTCATCCTAAATAGGATTGGCAGAACACTAGATGAAGGACAACCATGCGAGCAAGCAGGGTTCCGCAAAGGATTCAGCACCATCGACTATATCCACACAATAACCAAGCTCATTGAGGTTTCTCGGGAGTTCAAGATGCCGCTGTGTTTAACGTTCATTGATTTAAAGAAGACCTTTGATTCTGTTGAGACGGAAGCGGTCATTGAAGCCCTAGCCAATCAGGGAATTCAAGCCCAATACATCAGGATCCTCTGTGAGCTGTATTGCGGATTCACTACCAGGATCTCACCATTCTACAAAGAAGTGATCATTGATGTCAAGAGAGGGGTGCAGCAGGGTGATACCATTTCACCGAAACTCTTCAGTGCCACCCTCGAGAACATCATGCCACGACTGGAATGGGAAAGAATGGGAGTGAAGATAGATGGTCGGCAACTACACCACCTCCGCTTTGCTGATGACATTGTTTTAATAACACCAAACATCAGCCAAGCGGCACAAATGCTGGCCGACTTTGACCGTGAGTGTGGAAAGGTAGGACTACAGCTGAATCTTACGAAGACAATGTTTATGAGAAACAGCCTCGTTCCTGATGCCCCATTCGCTCTCATCGGAATGACCACCTCCGAATGCAACAGCTATGTGTACCTAGGTCGAGAGGTCAACATGCCAAATGACCTGGCACCCAAGCTGCGCAGGAGGAAGAGAGCGGCTTGGAACGCCTTCAAGAACGTCAAAGAAATAGCTAAGAGGACGAAGAACCTCCGGCTCTGGGAACATCTCTTTGATTCCACTGTTCTTCCTGCATTAACATATGCCTCAGAGACCTGGGCCCTATGCAAACAAGATGAGAACGCTATTCAGGTCTCCCAAAAAAGAATAGAAAGAGCTATGCTTGGAATATCACGTTTCACTCAAGTGAGAGAACGAATCCGGAGTTCTGACATCCGTGGACGATCAAGGATCAGGGACGCTGTCTCATTTGCCAAGGTGTCGAAAATCAGATGGGCTGGTCACGTAATGAGATTTAAAGATGACCGCTGGACTAGAGCGGTTACCGACTGGATTCCACGGGATGTCAAAAAACCGCTGGCCGCCCACCTACCAGATGGTTCGACTTCTTTGTCAAGATCATGAACGATCGGTTTGAGGCTCTTCATGTTCCCGGAGCGAACAGATGCCATTGGGCTACACTAGCACGCGACAGGGACAAATGGAGATGTTACTGGCGCCCGCTTGAGCAAATCGATGACTAATGGGAAGTTAAGTGATTAAGTGATAGGTGATTTAAGTGGTAAAAATAATCTTTTTTTTTAAATTTAGGAGTACTGCTATTTATTCAGCCATTGATCAAGCTTACTGATCTGGGCATGAACTTGACATTACTTTAAAAAAAAAAAACTGGATGTCTGTGAGAAAAACCATTACAAAGCTGTTGACAATGAAATCTCAGTCATACAGTTATCCAGGATCCATCCCTCCACCACTGCACGTCTCTCACCACCAATGTCCCCCATTTCACCACCTCCATCTCCAACTGCCCACCCCCTACCCATAGCCTCCCTCTATCAGAGGTACTTTCCTTCTTGCTATCTCTCTCTCCTTTTACTTTTATACATTATGGTTTGCAATACAGGTGCTGAGAGATCATGGTATTTGTTCTGGGCATTCAGTATTTTTATCAGGATGTCAAGGCTGGATAGATTTTCAATTGAGTGAAAGCTTTGGGGTGTGGATGTGACTGCTGAGGCTTCTGGAAGAACAGGGAAGTGAGGGGAGGTAGACCATTTTAACCCCAAGAAAGCCTGTAGTTTTCAGTCACAAAACTCACATACCAAAATTTTCAGCAGACTATATCTTGGTGAGGTCTCTCCTGAGACGGTGGAGTTAGGCCAGGTGTATGGTGGAGATTTAGGGTTGTGGAAACAAGTGGCTGCCGAGGACTGTTTGGGTGGGCCCCAGGCCAACCCGTCCCCCTCTAATTTACCCAGTCTGTTCAGCCATGTGCAGGTCCAAGTTAAACTGCAGCTTTTGATATCCTTTGAGATTTATTTATGGGTCTCTGAAGCAAGGCCACTAGTAGAACTAACAGGGTGATACTAATGTTTGTTCATGAGGGTGACTGTCAGTGCTGGAGATTTCAGTCACAAAACCCACATTTCAGAATTTTCAACAAATTATATCTTGGTGAGGATCGCCCAAAGACCATGCAGTCAGGCCGGAAGTACGGTGGAGAGTTTGGATTGTGGAAGCAAGTGGCTGCTGGGGGCTCTGCTTGGATGGGCCACCAGGCCAAAACACGTCACTGTGATTTACCTCAGTCTGTTCAGCCATGTGCAGGTTCAAGATTAACTGTAGCTTTTGATCTCTTTCAAGATTTATCCATGGGTCTCTGAAATAAACCAATAAATGAGTTTTCTTTATATAGGTATTTTACTTCCTTATTTAAGCTGATTTCAAGGTACTTGATTTTCTGAGACATGATTGTGAATGGCATTTATTGTTTTCTTCATATCACTTTCTTCTCTCTCATTATTTGCATATAGGAAAGTCATGGATTGTTGGGTATTGATTTTATAGCCTGAGACTTTACTATAAGTCTATTTTTTCCAGAAGCTTCTTGATAGAGGCTTTAGGATTCTCTAAGTATAATATCATGTCATCTGCAAATATAGTGATAGCTTGATTTCTTCCTTTCCTAACTGAATGATCTTAATATATTTTTCTTGCCTAACTGCTATGGAACAAGTTTTTTTTTAATTTTATCAAAATTGATACTATTTACTTATGTTTTATTTTTAGTTACTATAAGAGGCTTAATTTTTCTCCATTATTAGTTATCATTAAATGCAATCCTTTTACAGAATTTTAAAGTATGCCCGAAGTTCATAAATCTTAAAAGCCACATTAATTATTTCTCAGCTATGCTAATCAAGAGATTAAATATAATCAAATCAAATTATCATTTTATTTTCTATTAAGTGTAACTAGAAGATAATTTATAAGTAATAAGTGTACAACATGCATATTAATATAATTATGTCTATATCAAGTACAATATTCTCTAATGTGACAAGTAAGAATTACTATAATGTAATACTATAATATAGATATTTACAACTACTTCTCAAAATTTTTTATCAAATTCCTTAGAAAGGATTTTCAAGAAAATCTAAATTTAAAGTTTGGGAATCCATTTTTATTTATATTAAATCCATTATATTTATATTCAGAGGAAATTCATAATTGCTCATGACAAATGTTCAGCTGTAAATCATAAATTGAAATACTATGAAGCAAGAAAATCTATTCAAATTTATTCTGTTATGAGCCATAGCAGCCTAAAGCATCCACACTCTACAATCACTGTTGCCAGACTCCACTGCTCGGGACAAGCCTCATCCAGAAATTAATCTGCTAAAAAACTCAAGTATGTAGGTTTTATGACTGAATTCTCCAGGTTTTCAAAGAGTTGGGGATGAAATACCTCTCCCCATATCCCTGTACTGCCTGAAGATCCAGAAGTCATGCCCAGGAACCATCTCCAATGTCAATTAAGCTCATTCATCAGCCATGATCCAGAGACCCATGAATAAATCTTAAAAGAGATCAACAAGTTGCAGAGATTCTTCTGGACCTTGCACAAAGATGAGTCATTTGAGACACCAGAGAGGTGGAGTCGGTGAATTCTGTCCCTACCCAAACAGAAGCCCCCAAAGCTGAAAGCCTTCACACTTCACAGTTGCTATCATTCTCCCAGACAGATTTCTCTGTCTAGAATGGACCTCCTCTAGAAATTAATCTGATGGAAAACTAAGGTATGCAGGATTTTTTTACTGAAATCTCTACATTTCCATGGAGTGGGAAGGGCTACTTACCCCCCCTCATAATTCCATAACCTGTGGCAATCACACCACACCACAAAGCCACCACCCAGTTAAAAATGTAACTCCAGCTGTATCTCAAACTGTACAACACTGATAAACCAGGAGTGGCAAACCAGATTGGATGGGATGTAATATAGAAGGAAACAAATCTTGATTAACACAATATAAACACAGAAGACTTAATCAGTAACAACGTTTTAGTAATCTTACACAAGGACTTAATGGCTCTATGGTAAGATACAATAATTTTCACTTTCTTCTAAGATAATATTTTTTAATAATTTTGTTAGGGGCTGAAGCAATAGTACAGAGGATAGGGCATTTGTTTAGTACATAGCCAACCAGGGTTCGATTCCCAGCATCCCATATGGTCCCCTGAGCACCACAAGGAGTAATTTCTTAGTGCAGAGCCAGGAATAACCCCTATTCATCGCCGGATCTGACCCAAAAAGCAAAAAAAAAAAAAATAATTGTTAGCAAATTATTTATAACAAGCAGTACAAAATAAATTATTGAGGGCCAGCTATGGGGGCAGACTTAAGAGGTGGTTGGGAAAATTGGAGTCAATGGTGAAGGTAAGGTGTAATCATGATGGGCTTGGTGTTGTTTGTCTGTAACAAATAATCATGAACAACTTTGTGAACCACAAAGTTTATATAAAGTGTAAGGGGAAAATAATTTTAAAAGCTATTCTGTTATAATATTTTAATAGATTTACAAGCTGCCAATATTATAGAAATTTAATTATGCTAAGTTGAAGGAAAACCATCATACATTTTTTTTTATTTTTAAAACAAAATTGCAAAAGTCTTGACTAATATTTATGTAGTGAAAGTCACCATGAAATAAGCCAATTAAAAATTGCTTGAAGCTTTCTCAAGGTTACATCCTTGAAAGGAGACCCTTAAAAATGCATACAATCTGAAATCTGTGCTGTACTGTTAACCTACTAAATGGATAGATATAGACATGAGTCAGAAATTATTTTAAATACAGAAAAATTAATGTGTGTGTTATTGTTAGTTGGAACAATTTTATAACTTACAGGTCCCATAAGAGATTTCCCTGAAGTAGTAGACTAGGGATCAAATCCTCAGAAGAGAATCTGAGAGCAACACAGAGCAATTTAGGAGAGGTTCCTTCATCACACTTCCAATAATCCCAATTCCACCAACTATTAATTCATTTAATTATGAACTTCACTTTCCTAACACTTACAGTAAACTGGGAATAGAATAATATCTTCAAATTATTTGACAATTTACTGAAACGGTGACTGTCAAATACACAGCCTAGTCAATTCTTAGCACTTGGTAAATGTTTGTTATTTTGTGATCAAGGAGGAGATATTAGTTAGTGCTACACTTGGTAAATGTTTGTTATTTTGTGATCATGGAGGAGATATTAGTGCTAGTCTCTCCTCTAGATGTTAACATTTCCTGGTGCAGTTAAGGACTTTTTGTTGAAAATTTTAAGAATCATGCTCGAGCGGGCCCAGTAATGTCTCCATTGGAGACTTTGTTGTTACTGTGTCTGGCATATCGAATACTCTCGGTAGCTTGCCGGGCTCTCCGAGAGGGGCGGAGGAATCGAACTCGGGTCGGCCATGTTGGCCGCTTGTAAGGCGAACGCCCTACCCGCTGTGCTATCGCTCCAGTTTCCAGGTTCCAGAAACTTGAACCACAGGGCTGGAGCGATAGCACAGGGCTGGAGCGATAGCACAGCGGTAGGGCGTTCGCCTTACAAGCAGCCGACCCGAGTTCGATTCCTCCGCCCCTCTCGGAGAGCCCGGCAAGTTACCGAGAGTATTCGATATGCCAGACACAGTAACAACAAAGTCTCCAATGGAGACGTTACTGGGCCCGCTCGAGCAAATCGACGATCAACGGGAGGGCCTTTACCTTTTACCTTTTAAGAATCATGACATATATATATATGTATGGCATATCTCTGAGACTAGCTTTCTTTTAGTCATGTTATATTTTCACATCTCTGACATCTATTGGTTAAACGTATATCCCACCATCTCAGTCTTTGTAACCCTGCACATTCTAGAGTTTTGTTCTCTCCTTCACACTTTTCATAATTATGTTAAGTATACTCTACAACTGACATTATGTGTCATTTGTTTCATTTTTGAAGTTTTCATTTTGTCTATATGAAAACTTCATATGGACAAAATGAAAACTTCTTTTCATTATCTATCATTCATCTTGAATGCTTACAACTGTCTAGGCATATGCACATTCTCTTTTCCTCCTAACAGCCCAAATAAAAACATTAAAATTATTATTTTCATTTTCCAAATAAAGAATCTAAGGTTCTATAGATAATATATATTTACAATATCATCAGTGAAGAATTTATGTTAAAAAATGGCTGAGACTGATGAACTAACCTTCTATATCTATTTTTTTCTATTCATTCTTCCTTTCTCCCTCACTTTCAAGTACACTAAGGATTTATCATTATTGGTCGGTGGTATTTGTATTAATAACTTATTTTCCTTTATAACTTATGAACACTGAGAATTCCAGATTTCTGCCACTGGTTGGCATCTAAAACAAAAAGGCAAACCAGTAGTAAGGGGAAGAAAAAAATTGCTTTTTAGTATGACCTTGCTGAACCCAAGAAATGCTAACATGCTCTCAAGGGGGACATGTATAGAGATGCCAAAACCATAAGGATTCAGAGAATTGTCTTAACTTTCAGAAACTATAGAAATATGAATCTCTGGCATGCCACTGTTGATGACACATGTCAAGTTTTATAAGATCACAAGATAAATAGAAACTTGAACCACCACTTCCAAAGCTTTTGCTTCCTCTGAAGACTGACATGATCTGCTGTATGAAGTCACAGGTCCTGTTCTACCTGTAGCAATCAATATTACAATTAAAGGGGACTTGATCCTGGAGGAAATGATCAAACATTCAAACTTATCTTCTTCCCTCTACACAATTTTTTTTAAAAAGCACTATAACAATGCCTATATACTTCACATACAAAATGTACCTTATAAATGATAAAATTGGGAAAGTACATAATTTTTTAACATATAATATTCAAATAGTCACTGTAGAAAAGAGTTTCTATTTTTTCATAGTTTACATATCCTGTTGTCAGCATGAGACTGACATGAAATTTTATATGTCTACATTTTTGTCAATAAATTTTGAGTTATTAATGGCCAGCTTGGGGCTGGAACGATAGCACAGCAGTAGGGTGTTTGCCTTGCACACAGCCAACATGGCCAACCCGAGTTCGATTCCTCCGCCCCTCTTGGAGAGTCCGGCAAGCTATCGAGAGTATTTCACCCGCACAGCAGAGCCTGGCAAGCTACCCGTGACGTACTCGATGTGCCAAACACAGTAACAATAAAAGTCTCCAATGGAGACGTTACTGGGCCCGCTCGAGCAAATGGTCAGCTCACATAATGGTTCATCGAGTTGCTCCAGTGGGCCCAGTAATGTCTCTTTTGTGAGACTTGTTGTTACTGTGTTTGGCATATCAAATACATCACAGGTAGCTTGCCAGGCTTTGCCATGCGGGCAAGATACTCTCAGTAGCTTTCCAGTCTTTCTGAAAGGGGCAGAGGAATCGAACCCAGCTAGGCCAGCTGGCTCTGCACAAGACAAATGCCCTACAGATGTGCTATCGCTCCAGCCCACATAATGGTTGCATAAAAGAAGGTCCTTGATTTCACTGTATAAACTTAATAAGAGTTTATTTGATATAATTATACTAATTACTTTGTAGGGCTGGAGCTATAGAACAGCGGTATGACATTTGCCTTGCACGCAGCCAACATGGCCAACCCGAATTCGATTCCTCCTCCCCTCTCGGAGAGCCCGGCAAGCTACCGAGAGTATCTCGCCCGCACGGCAGAGCCTGGCAAGCTACCCGTGATGTATTCGATATGCCAAACACAGTAACAACAAAAGTCTCCAATGGAGACGTTACTGGGCCCGCTCAATTACTTTGTATCTTCAAATATAAAATTTCAATATTTGACTGTATACATAAAATGATTTCATATAACTTTACATTTGAATGTTTCTTAAATATCAGTGTAGAAAGCATTTGAGCGTCTAAAGGAAAGAGTTTCAATTTAGAATAAAATTGGATAAAGGTTGCCTTCTGAAACAAAGTTATAAAATATAATAATACTTCAGTATTATATTTAATTAAACTTTTGAGCATATTTTTGTATTGAGTCATTTATTATATTATTTAGTGATATAACTAAGTTGCAAGAGAAAGAAATTACTCAGACTTGCTTTAGCAAAAGAATAGAGACATTCTATGAAGAATGGAGGAAGAGAGTTGTCTTTTATAATCTAGATGGAATTGCAGAAAGACCTACATTGGCAGGCATAAAAAATATTTTCATTTCTAGTAATTATGTTTTTTTATGTAGCTTTAAATTTATTCTTTTTTTAATGTAGTGGCTATTTATTCAGTCACTGATTAGCTGATTGAATTGGGCATGAACTCCACCTTACTTATTTTTTTCATTTTTAGTAATTTTATTTATTAAATCACCATGAGAGCAGTTACAAAGCTTTCGTGTTTAAGTCTCGGTCATACAATGAAACACCTGTAGCTTCAGCAGTGCCCATTCTCCACCACCAAATACCCCAGTATACCCCCATTCCACACCCTCTCCCTACCTGTGGGGTAGACAATTTCCACATTACTCACTATCTACTTTGATTACATTCAATATTTTGACAATAGACCCACCATTATTATTTGGGATTTTACCCCAACACTCAGAACTGCTGAAAAGGCAACAGTAGACAATTTGCTTTCTATTGCTGGTTATGAATAACATATGATGTCGCGTGGCTGCAGTAGTGATTGCGCAATTTTGAAATTCCAAAATTTTAACAATTAAATCTGGAGGGATATCTGCCAAAACCTTCTGGGTTCCGAGATTTGTTCCTGAGTCTCTGGTATTATTGCTGTTAAGTAGCTTGATCAGGATCGTGATCTTGATCACGGCGACTCAGTGTCTCATTGAGATGGAAAGGAAAGGGCCGGCTCCACCCCTATCCCATGAGGCCCCACATGTCTTGTCACTGAGTGCCCAAACCTGACTCTCCAATGGCCTCTGGCAGATGGTGGCCACTGAGCCGCCTAGGGGGGGCAGGTGGAAGGACAGTACCCTTTCCTTCCTGGGGTGGTACAGCTAAAGAAACCTACTGTGGGGTCTGAACGCATTTCTGCCAAAAGCTACTGGGTTTCAAGATTTGTTTCTGAGTCTCTGGGATCATGGCCATTAAGCGGTTTGATCAGGAGTCAGAGAGGCCGTTCATGGGCAATGACCCAGGGTCTTCTTGGGATGGGGAGGAAAGGGCCAGCTCCACTCCCATCCCTTGAGGCACATGTCTCATCACTGTTGGTGCAAACCTGACTGTCCAGTGGCCTCTGGAGGATGACAGCCACCGGGCCACCAGGGGGAACAGGCCAAGGCACGAAACCTACTTCCACCTGAGGTGGCCCAGCGCCGGTAACCTACTGCAGGGACTGGACACATTTCTGCCAAAAGCCTTCGGACTTTGGGATTTGTTTCTGAGTCTCTGGGATCATGGCTATTAAGCAGTTCGATCAGGAACCAGAGAGGCCATGCCTCAAATTATATAGCTGAGCCGGAGGTTGTTTGTGGGTGTCGCTCCCACATACCTAACTTTTGGCCGTTTACTTTCTTGGTAAACTTTGCCCCAAGTTTTTAGTGTCTGGCCAAAGGCACAGCAGCAATTTTGGGGTATCGGGAAGTCTGAAGGCACCATCAGGCTGCTGATGCACTCGCTTCACAGGTACAGACTGACCTGCTGGCAGCACCATATCCCGTTCAAAACTATTCTTTCTGGTTATTCTTTCATATAAGATAATATACTACGTTGCAACTCATAGATTTCATGTGCTGAAGTTTTGGGAAGCAAATCACTTGTTTTCTTATTTCCAATTCATAATCCCCTCTAAGAAAGAGAATTTGATTGGCCAAGACTTTGGTTTTATCATGTGTCCTTTTCTATTTATAACAATGTCTGGGAAGCAATGTTAGGTGTCATCTTTAGACCACCATGAATCAACAACAGCAAAATACAGAATCCGATCAAAAAGATCAGAAATGCCTAATTTTTCTAAAGAACTATGAAAACTGTGCATCACTTTGCAGTGTATCTCAGTTGACCTTATTCTAAATAGGGAGGTGACTCAGGGGCATAGATGGGGGAGAGGGTCCCGGATACGTTGGTGGCATTGAGGCGAGATGACTGTACATAAAAACCATAAATGTTAATATCATTGTAAACACATCTTAATTATAATAAAAATTTTCAAAACTTAGTTCTTCCAATCTTTGCCTTAGAGAATGTCATGAATATTCAACTAACCAAACAGATGTATGCTGCAGTATAATGAAATATTTATGAGTATATTCTGGATGAAATTCCTAAGACCACTCAACAGTATTTGCTCTCATGAACATATTCAGTCATATAACTAACATATTTAATTGACTCAGAGTCTGTATATAAGAAAAATAATTATGTGGGTAGTAGAAACAAGGTTTATACCACTCCAAAGCGGAGTGCCCATTTTTAATAATCCCCATCTAATTCCCAAGTGAGTAATGCATTTTAGTTATCATGAAAGATTACTTTAAAAATTAATCATCATCAGGGAGAAATAGTATAGCAGGTAAGTTGCTTGCCTTGCATTCAGCCATCCTACTTTCAATCCCAAGCATTGGATATGGCCCCTAGAGCCCCACAAAGAGTGCTTCTTGACTGCAGAAAAAGGGCAAAGCTCTGAGAATCCTAGGTGTGTCCCAGAAAGAATAAATAAACATGAATCATCCTTCAGGAAATTTATTCCTAGACTGTTGATCTCTTTTCTTGTAAAATAATAGGTTCAATCTTTGGGGGCCGTAGGGGATGCATTCTCAAGCTTTTAAAGAATATTTCTTCTCCTTATCCAGATATAGCATATGGACATTTGTTAAAGTTTTAAAAATTAGTCTTTTATGATGACAAACTCTAAAATTATGATCTTAATAACTCATTTAAGATATTTTTAATAAATTGAATATGATATTTATTGAGAAAAAAATCTAAGTGAACCTTTTTATGGAAAGGAACTTTGGGCAAATAAGGTATGTTATAATGAAAGCTCTATGTGATTAAAAATGACTAACTCAAAATTGCACCACACCTCCTCGAAATGTTAATAAATTGCTTTTGAAAAAACAATTACTTTCCAACTAAAGAAGTAAATGTACATTATATGGAATCCACTTTTGAGCTCCAGAAAAAGAAAGACAAAATGCTATTGAAATAGCAGCTCCAAATTTATAGTCTTCAGTACTGTTGAGATTCAATTTTAGAAGTATTAATGATTATAAGCAACTAATTTAAAAGGTCATCACATGAAAAGTTCTAATCAAGGGATTTCATAGTTCTTTAGATTAGTGGCTTATAGTTGTCTTTTTAGTGAGCAACATTTTTAAAAACATATGCCAAAGCATAAAGTGTAAAGCTGATACAATTAGGGTATGTTCTGACTACTCAGGAAGGATGAGAAGACAGCCTAATGAAACCACCTGTTGAATTCTTATCTTTTGGGTGCACGGTGACTTTTTCTTAAAATTTCTTAAAATTCTAGAGCCCTGTGGAACATATTCTACAAATCTCTGCTTGACTTAATATTTCTTCTTATAGACCAAAACAAACTCTAATTCATCAATACCAGAGTTTTGTAATATTTAGGGTACCTCCACTCCACTCTTTGGAGTACTTATCTTCTACACTTTTTATGCTAATTTGCTTTCCTCCAATGAGACTATTTGCAGCTTCACAGCAATACCATATATTCATATACTTTGATCGAGAGAGGTTAAAATATGTTTTCCTGGGGCTGGAGTGACAACACAGCCTGTAGGGAATTTGCCTTGCATGTGGAGGACCCGGGTTTGATTCCCAGCATCCCATATGGTCCCCCGAGCACTTCCAGGAGTGCATGAGCCATGAGTAACCCCTGAGTATCGCTGAGTGTGACACAAGAAGCAAAAATAAAAATAAATAAATAAATAAATAATATAAAAATAAAGATAGGGGAGTTACGGGAAGTAACTGCTTATGGCCTGGCTAAACAGCACGTATAAATAATATATATATGTATATATATATTTTTTTCTTCTCATAGAACTGAAAGGAGTCCAGTCCTCATTTAGAAAGATGAAAGAAACTTACTAAAATCTTTTCAGCTATTTTTCCTGGAACACTTTTTCATCATTTCAGGTAATACAATAAAACATTTCTGATTTCTTTGATTTATTATCTTTAATGACACAGAATTTTGTAGTTTATATAAAATTTTTATTTAGATGAAACATATCTAGTATAAAATTAACTACTTTAAATGTACAATTAAATAATTTTAGTATTTAGTAATTTAAATTTAGTAATTTAGTAGTATTCTCAAATTTTGTTCAATAGTCACACCTGCTTAGTTTCTACTTATAAAAGAACCTTAAAGTATAAATATCAGAAATATTTTGTATTAAAAATGCACACTTGAGTCTTGCAAATTTACAGTGACTCAACCATCACCACAATTCTGTGCCATAAGATTTGACTCACATTTCCACTTTTTATCTCTAGACAAATGCTAATAATTTTTCTCTCCTTGCATGTTTACTGGGTGTTTAATATCTATGGAATCATATCATATGTAATATGCTGTGTTTTTTTTTACTTTGTATAGTATCATTTAAGTACCATTTAAGTATATTTAAGTATTCTAGTATCATGTTTCAGCATTTCTTGTCTTTATTTCACTGAATAAATGAATTTTAGTCATTGGATGACTAAAATTTTCATTTTGCTTATCTATTTACTTATTTTCATTTGAACTGTTTCTGTATTTTGAGGATTATAAGTATTCTTATATAAACATTTACATTCGAGGATTTGTCACGGTGATTTTTATGTATTTCAGATTAGGATTGTAGAAGTCCTTAAAGATGTACTTTTGTTTTATTTTTTCACAAAACTTCCTTAATTTTTTTTTAAATTTGATTGATGATTTATAGAAACAAGCTACTAGAGCATTATGTCTTGAACCTCCATAAATTATGAAGCCTGGGGCATAAGCCTTTTATAACTTTAATATTTACAGCCCATCTATGTAATAATGATGCCAATGACACTTATTCAGAGTTGATGTAATGATTAAAAGGATAATATTTAAAATATCTATAGCAGCGTCCTAAATAAACATTGTGTTATTTAAAAAGTATTTAGCAACCATTTTTGAGACTGCTGTTCTGAGGTCATCCTTGGACAGTATCTATATAGTTTTGATAAACTTGAGGACTTATTTTACTCGTGTCCCTATCATGACTTACTATGTCTTTGTCCCTATTAGCTAAAGTTGCTGAATTCTTTTGTTTACTCATTATCCTAATGGTTTGTGGATGCTAAGTATACAATTTCAAATTCCAGATGGTCTAAGCTGTAATCCAGTTTGCAATTCACAATGACTCTACTGTTTATGTGTCTGAGTTCTGGCCACAACCATTGTTTTATGATAATTTTGCAGCAGGAGAAGTGGTTGTGGTTCTAGATCACAAATTCTAATGGCTATCATAACAGGAGGCTGGGTCTACAGTGAAACTCTGTGAGTTCACAGCAGGAGGTTAAACTGTGAAAGGTATAAAATGACTACAAATCTTTGGTTCTGGATTATAAAAATGGGAATGCCATGAAATGGAGGAAGTAGGAAGGAATTTGAGGACAGACCCACTGGAGATAATATAAACACACAGTTAAATTTCTTGGACATTTCAATAATGAGTAGGTAAGGTAACAACATATGTCAAAATCACCAGAATCAATGTTAGTATGAACATGTGACCCAAATTATAAAAAGTAAATTATTTTTAAAATTTAGTTTACAGTACATGAAGTATTGATTACTATAGCTTTATAATACAGTTCCAAATTAGGTAACTAAATACCTCCCAATTTCTTATTTTTCACTATGGGTCTAACTATCTGCAGTATTTTTGATTCCTTACAAACTTTGTTATTGATTTTTCTGGATCTTGGAGATTTGTCAGCTGAATTTGGATGGGGATTGTATTAAATGGGGATTGCATTGGTGTTGAATTGTTGTATGCTTAAAACACAACTCTCAATAATTTTGTAAATCATGGCTCTTCAATAAAAATAAAAATTTAATATAAATCTAATTTTCTAAGAAGATGAGGTAGGAGATAGGGAAGGAAATTAGGTCATTGGTAAAGGGATGTTGTCTTTGGTGGTAGATTTGCGGTTGGAACATTGAGCACTTTAAAAGACCGTCTCAGCTTTACAAATCATAGTGAAAATTTTTAAATTAATTACTTTAAAATATTTTAAGTAAAAATATCATTTGGTCATTGAAGTCAATAATAAATTTCTTAATAAACACTAAATGTTACTTATTATCATATATTCATAGATTTCAAATTTTTATTATTTGTGGGGAGGGTTGGGTCAGACCCAGGTTGCTCAGTATTTACCCCTGACACTATGCTCAGGATTCTCTCCTGGTATCATATGAGGTGCTGGGGATCAAACTTGGGTCAAACACTTGCAAGTAAAGTAAGCCACCTAACCTGCTTTACTATTTTACCTTTCATAATTACGTACTTACTTACTTTGTTTGGGTCAGTCACACCTGCATTGTTCAAAGCCCACCTGAGGGATCCCTTGGAACACATGGGGCGACAGGGATTTTGTCTGGGTGCATTGCTTTCAAGGTAAGTACCCTGCCTGCTGTACTATTTCTCCATCCACCCAGCCTTTATTATTTGTAATCAATATTTTATTTTTATTGGGATAACATGACTATAATAATGTTATGTGAATGCTCTTTTTGTATAGTGCTACCATATATACACAATTATAGCAACTAAAGTGTCAACTGTTCTCCACTGCTCTAATATGTCACTTCTACTCCTCTTTTTCCTTCCCTGTCCCCAGTCTCACAATCCCCTTGGCACTTAGTAAATAATGTCATTTTGCCAGAGTTCAAGGGTTTATTTTCTTTTGGTACTGTCCATTCCTGGAGCAATAGCACAGCAGGTAGGACATTTGCCTTGCACACGGCCAACCTGGGTTCGATTCCTCCATCCCTCTTGGAGAGCTCGGCAAGCTCCCCATGGCATATTCAATATGCCAAAAACAGTAACAAGTCTCACAATGGTGACGTTACTGGTGCCCACTCCAGCAAATCAATGAACAATGGGAGGACAGTGCTACAGTGACATTCCATTGCTTTATCCCTTTATATATTATATATAGAGTGAGATCATGATTATTTGCCATTTCTCTTCTGTGTAGTGATACAGTTTTCTTAAATCACAGTTACAAAGTTATTCATGATTGGTTTCAATCGTATAATATTCCAATGTCTATCCCTTTACCAGTATGTATTTCTCACCAACAATAAGGTAAAAGGTAAAGGCCCTCCCGTTGATCGTCGATTTGCTCGAGCGGGCCCAGTAACGTCTCCATTGGAGACTTTGTTGTTACTGTGTCTGGCATATCGAATACGTCACGGGGAGCTTGCCAGGCTCTGCCCTGCGGGCGAGATACTCTCGGTAGCTTGCCGGGCTCTCCGAGAGGGGCGGAGGAATTGAACTCGGGTCGGCCACGTTGGCCGCTTGTAAGGCGAACGCCCTACCCGCTGTGCTATCGTTCCAGTCCACCAACAATACCTGCAAACATATAGCTAAAGAAGGTTAGCAGATGGCACATCATAAGCCATTAGGGAAATGTAAATTAAAGCAATGAAATACCAGTACAGATTCACTAGAATGAACAGAATCTGGAATATTGACAATATAAAACTCTAACAAGAATGTGGAGAAACAAAAACTTTGAGTCATTGATGGAGACGGAGTGAAAGATGGCACAACCATTTTGGAAGGTAGTTTGGGAGTTTTCATGCAAGTGAATATACTCATACATTCACACATAAACTATTACTCAACATGAGATAAGGTATCAAGATATGAGAAGACAAAGATGATGAACTTAAATGCATGTTCCTAATTAAAAGAAGCAATAGAAAATGACACACTATATTAGTCAATCCATATGATATTATGAGTTGATAAAATGATGAAAACAAAAAAAATAAGTGGTTGTTGGGGAATGAAAACAACCAGAGGAAAGGGATAAAAGTAGAAAATGAAGTTAGTTTCAGGGTAGTACAGCTATTCTGAGTGCTATTACAATGGTATATTTTTGCCATTATACATTTGTCAATGATGTACATTGTACATCACCTAGAGTGAATCCAAACATAAACTATGGACATTGAGTGATGATATAAAAGTATGCACTCATATAGTATAGCAAAGATACCACATTGGTGGTGGTTAGAGAGGCATTCAGTGTGAGAGATAGTGCATGTGTAGAAATAGAAATCATAGGAAAACCCCTAAATTTGCTATGAACTTGAAAATGCTTTAAACTTCTTTTTTTTTTTCATTTAAGCAGCATTGTCATTTACACTTACTTATCCTTGGCCCTTTGCCTTGAACTGGCAAGTTTGAAAATACATGAAATAAAGAACCCTAGTCATCTCCAAAAGATGACCTGTGTTGGCACTCCAGATGAAACACTTAAAACATTGTCTTCAAGGTTTTCACTTTACCTACTTTCAACAGTTTATGGTGCTACCAACAATTTGAAAACCAGGAAGGAAAAAAAAAGAATCATCCTCAATGCTGATAGATATCATTCTTTTGTTGTTGTTTCTTGTTTTTGTTTTCGCTTTGAGACCAAAACCAGAAGTGCTCAGGGCTTACTCCTGGTTTTGCTCTCTAGGATCATTCATGGAAGGCTCTGGACTCATGTAGGGGTTTGTGATCAAACCCAGGTTACTTGCATGCAAGCAAATATCTTACCTAATGTACTATTGCTCTGTTCTCTGAGACAATTAGTTTTTAAGGTCCCCACATGATTCTATTCTGAAGCTAGATTTTATAGTCCACAAAACTGGCTCATAATAATATAAACATATAACCCAGTCCTAAATGTTGACCCTGAAAGGCACATGAAAAAATGCTTTACATCACTAATCATCATGGGAGTGCAAATAAAAACAACAATGAGATATCATCTTACACTATGACATTGGAATACATCCAAAAGAACAGGAACAACCAGTGCTGGAACAGAAATGGGGAGAACTCTCCTTCACTGTTGGTGGGAATGCCGACTGGTTCAGACTTTTTGGAAAGCAATAAGGACATTCCTCAATAAACAAGAACTGGAGCTCCCTTTTGACCCAGCAATACCATGTCTGGGAATATACCCTGGAGGCCCCAGAAACACACAGCAGAAATGTCGTCTGTACTTCCATGTTTATTGCAGCACTTTTTTTTATGACATCTTATTGTCTTATTTCTACTTTGGTCAAACTTGCAGGCTATCGAATGTAGCCTGCCCACAGGGCAGAGTCTGGCAAACTCCCCGTGGCATACCAAATATGCCAAATACCAGTAACAATGATGGGTCTCACTCTCCTAAACAGCCTTGAATATAATCTCAGGGCTAGGATGAAAGAGACGTTACTGGGGCCTGCTCGAGGCAATCGACGAATAACAGGATGATGAAATGAAAATGAAATGAAATTCACAATAGCCAGAATCTGGAAACAACCAGTGTGCCCAAGAACAGGTAATTGGATAAAGAAACTATGGTACATCTACACAGTGGAACACTGTGCATCTGTTAGAAGAATGAAATCATGGAATTTCCTTATAAATGAATTGACATGGAGAGTATCATGTTGAGTGAAATGAGTCAAAGTAGAGGGACAGATATACAATGACTGATTCATTTATGAATCACACACACACACACACACACACACACACACACACACATGGATACATATCACTGTATCACTGTCATCCTGTTGTTCATCAATTTGCTTTAGTGGGTGCCAGTACCGTCTCCATTCATCCCTGTCACTTGCTAGTATAGCCTAATGGCGTATTGGGGAGTTTTTCAGGGTCAGGAGAATGAGGACCATCATTGTTACTGATTTTGGGATATCGAGTACGTCAACAGGTAGCTTGCCAGGCTCTGCAGTACAGGCAGGATACTCTTGATAGCTTGCCTGGCTCTCCAAGGGGGCCCTTCGTGAAGACAGCCTGGTGTGAGGTCAGGAGATTCTGCATCACTCTGTTCTGGGAGCTTTGTTTCATAGTCTCTGCATCTTGGCCGTTGATGAGATTACATGGTGCCTGGGGCAGTTTGTGGGTGTGACTGCCAAGTTGCTGGAAAACTGGGGATCTGGTGGAGGAGGCCCAGTCCTGATCTGAGCAGGCTTGGTTATCTCAGCCACAGAGTATACTTGAGTTTCTCTGCCGGTTCCTTCATGCATGAGGCTCATCCCAGCATGTGGAGAGTGACCTTAAGCATGGCTATGGTTAGGTTCTGGAGGTTTCCAGCTGCCTGGGCTCCGCTTGGGGTAGGGAGGGAGACTCAATCCGCCTCCCTTTGAGGGGCCCCAGTGAATACAGCATGGCTCAGGGGCAGGAGATTCTGTGTATATGTATATGTATATGTATATGCAAACATATATGTACATGCAAACATATATGTGCATGTATGTATGTATATATATACATATATATACATATATATATTAGGACTAATATCCAAGGTGCCAGGAGGACAGGTAAATGGTTGGAAGATTGCCACAAGAGTGTGTGGGGTGAAGGCCAAAGGTAAAGGAATAACCTTTCATTATCTGTATTGCAAACCATAAGGCCCAAATGGAGAGAGAGAGAGAGAGAGAGAGAGAGAGAGAGAGAGAGAGAGAGAGAGAGAGAGAGAGAAGAGAGAAAGGATCAAAAAAAAGTGTTTGTCATAGTGGCAGGTGTTAGGACGGGATGGGGATTGAGAGGGAAATTGGCATTGATGACAGGAAAAGAACATTGGTGAAGGGACAGGTGCTGAAACATTATTTGATTTAAATACAATCAAGAACAAGTTTGCAAATGTGTATGTCACTGTGATTCAATTTAAAAAATAAATAAGTGGGAAAATAAATAAATACATTAAGAAATAAATAAATAAATAAATGTTGGCCCTGCTTGCACATCTCTTCCTTTCAAATGGTAAACCCATTACTGCCCAGGACTTGCTCTTAGAATATTGCCCAAATTATAAAACTATTATTTGAATTATGCACTTAAGGAAAAAAAACAAAGCCTTTCCAGATGACTTCAAAATATGACTCATCTTAAGTTTTGCTCATTCTCATTTTTCACAGAGAATGTTTTGAAGTTAATACTCCAGCAACATCAATCAAGCTGTCTATGACCTCTCCACACACCATGCTCTCTTACCCTGTTGACCTACTCATGCTGTTGTCGTTCTCATTCTGTTTATTTATTTGCCCCTCATTCCTTAAGATTTATGTGAGAAAGTCTCCTCATCTCTACCTTCCCAGTTCTCAGTAAGGACTTGTTATGCCTTTCATTTGAACAATAGAACATGCATGACTTTTTTTCCCCCAACTTATGCCCAGTGGATTATAATTGTTTATGCATGATTCTCTTTCCAGCCTGAGAGCGACCTGAGGAAAGGAGTATATCTTATCAACACTTGTATCCTAATAGCCAGTTGCATGCTTACAAGAGAAGTAAACACAATTGTTGTTTGATAAAGATTGAAGAAATGATGACATTCTCAGTGCAAATAAAGTGACTGCTTATCATTCCCATGTGGTAGATGTAATATGAGAAAGCAAAACTTTATTAACAGGATAAATGAGGAATGTTAACTAAGGATATTACAGTATTTATTTGAGTTAAACTGATGGTTTTGTTGTTGCTTCTAATCTACTCTCTTGTACAAGTTCAGAAATTTATGTTTGAAGTAAAGCATCATAGGTTGCTTATGAATTAATTTTTAATTATCAGCACCTTTTAGAGAGCAAAGAAAATCTTGTAGTCCTAACCTGAGGAGCTGCAGGTATCTATTTAGACAACCCCAGTCTTACTCTGATTCTTAAAAGGAAAATATGATATTGGAAGACTGTTAATCTAAATTATAGATATATGCAGCCATTCCCTGAATAACATCTACCCATAAATTTGCTTTGAAAAATAAAATTATTATATTAAAATGCTTATAATGACTTAGATCCTTTTTAATAATTATTCTTATTTTTTTCTTACTAGTAATGTCACTAAACTGCCCGGTGTTATTCCCTTAATACTGCATTTCACTTCTGTCATATCCCCAAGTTTTGGATCTAGTCACTGCCTTACCGACTTCATGATCTACTTTTTTGTACAGTCATTTCCCAGTAGTTGCACTCTGTCATCATCTGGATACTGTGTACCCTTAATTTAATAAGATTTCTGTGTATATATTCCTGTCACTCATTTTTTATTCGTAAACTGTACTTACTTAAAGGGTGTATGGTGCTGCCAGCAGGTCAATCTGTACCTGTGAGGTGAGTGCATCAGCAGCCTGCTGGCAACGTCAGACTTTCAGATACCCCAAAATTGCTCCTGTGCCTTTGGCCAGACGCCAAAAAATTGGGGCAAAGTTTACCAAGGAAGTAATTGGCCAAAAGTTAGGTATGTGGAAGACATACCTACGAACCACCTCCGACTCAGCTATATAATTGGAGGCATGGCCTCTCTGGTTCCTGATCAAACTGCATAATGGCCATGATCCCAGAGTCTCAGAAACGAATCTCAGAACCTAAAGGCTTTTGGCAGAAATGTGTCCTGTTCCTGCAGTACGTTACTGGGGCTGTGCTACTCCAGGTGGGAATAGGGTTCGTGCCTTGGCCTGTTCCCCTTGGCGGCCTGGTGACCATCATCCTCCAGAGACCACAGGACAGTCAGGTTTGGGCCTGCAGTGATGAGACACACGGGGCCTCATCACATGGGGGTGGGAGCCGACTCTTTCTCCCCATCCCAGCGAGACCCCTAGTCACCGCCTACAAACGGCCTCTCTGGCTCCTGATCAAGCTCATCAATAGCCATGATATCAGAGACTCAGAAACGAATCTTGAAACCCAGCGGCTTTTGGCAGAAATGCATCCGGACTGCATACAAGGTAGCCGCCGGCTCAGAGCTTATTGGAAAGCCAGGTATGAGCCAGTGGTGATGGGGCAACTGCAGTCTCATGGGAAGGAGGACGGTACTGGCTAGTCCTTCATGCCCTACCGAGGTCACGAGTTGCCCCCCATGAGAAGCTCTCCAGCACGGCCATAACACCAGACACACAGAAACCAATCCCATAATTATCTGGCTCTTTGCAGAAATCCAAAATCGTGGCCGCGTGACATTATATGACTCTCATAACCAGCTATAGAAAACAAAATATTTCACAATGCCTTTTCAGCAATGCTGATTGCTTGGGGGGAAATTCTAAACAATAATGGTGCATCTTTTGTCGAAATAATGAATGTAATCAATGTAGAGAAGAGTTAAGCAGAAATCATCTGCCTCACAGGCATTTGGAGGGGTGAGGGGGGGGGATACTGGGGTTCTTGGTGGTGAAAGATGAGTAGTGGTGAAGGGAAAGGTGTTTGATCATTGTATGACTGAGACTTAAACCTGAAAGCCTAGTAACTTTTCCCACAGTGATTCAATAAATAAATATAAAAAGAAAAAATAAATAAAAATTAAGGTGGAGTTCATGCCCAATTCAATCAGCAAATCAATGGTTGAATAAATATCAGTACTCCTACAAAAAAAACTTACTTACTTAGCCTAAATGGCCCCAATATTAACACTTTTAGCTTCAGCCCCTTCTCATTCATCTTTTATACTAAAAATCTTTAGTTATTTACACTAAAAATCATTTCACAGTGTATACCATGGTGATTTAATTAAAAAATAAAAATCATCTCCAAACCAAGTCTTGCTATTACATCCTTTTCCTTATTTTCTTTGATTAGAAATTATTAATAACTATACATGATCATGGATGGAGAGATAGCATAGGAGTCAGGCCCTTACCTTGCATGCAACCTGTCCTGGTTCAAGTACCTGGCACACACCACATATGTCTTCAGCTCATCAGGATTAATCCTTAAGGACAAAACCAGGAGTAAGCCCTAAATCCTACTGATTAAGTGGTGCTTTATGGTCCAAAAACCAAATATAATATCTAAATTATTGAAAAAAAGACACATTTTCAGATCTCTGGTTCTCTGCTAACACTCAACCCATCCTATCATTTTGTAAATCTGATACTGTTGTAGAAAATGTGACTTAGAGTAAGTTCGATGGACTCATGATCATATAATATGAGTCTTGAGTATCAAAGTTCTTATATCTCAAAGAGGCATCCTAAAGGCATTCCATTCTAACAGTGGACAGAAAATACCTAAAACCTCTGACATGGCATTAATTTAAACAACTGAAAGACTTTTAGAGTAGCAAAATACCAAGTTGTTATTAATTAAGGCTGCCAACCAGGATACAATTGTAAACAAAAAAGTGAGATTGATTTTATATATAAAATTGCGGGGGGCCCCGCCAGACACTCTCCGGCCCGTGGAGGTGGCCCTAGGATCCGTAGGTGCTGGGAAGGACCGACCAAATGGACACGAGACACAAGAGACAGAATGCAGCTCAGAAACAGAGAGAAAAATGGACAGACTTTATTGGGGGCAATCAGGGTATATATCCATTAGCGAGGCAGCTACACAGAAGGTCGTGCCCATATATGGTTAGGGAGGTTTGTTACACAAAGGGCCATGTCCGTATGATTTATAGGCATCACATACTAGGCAAGAGATAGTTCCTTCTTTTTATCACCATACCTCAAGGTAACCATACCTAGCACTGGCCTTGCCTGTTGCAAGTCACGTGGCACAGGCTGTGCCTGTTGCAGGTCACGTAGCACAGGCACTTAGGCCTTGGTCAGTTAAAGGGCCAGCTTCCCACATAAAATATACATATCTAACATTCCAATCAATGGGTGTCACTTTTCCCATTAAAGGTTTTAATTGGAATATTAGGCAGCTAATGTTCTCTTAGATTTTTAGCACAGCGGCAGTGCGTTTGCCTTGCACGCAGCCAACATGGCTGACCCGAGTTCGATTCCTCCTCCCCTCTCGGAGAGCCGGCAAGCTACCGAGAGTATCTCGCCTGCACAGCAAAGCCTGGCAAGCTACCTGTGACGTATTCGATGTACCAAACACAGTAACAGCAAGTTTCACAATGGAGATGTTACTGGGCCTCCTCAAGCAAATCGATGAACAACAGGAGGACAATGCTACAGTGCAGTGCATTTCTCATAGTGTCTCTTAATTACTCCTAGTAGTACTTTTTAAAAATGATTCAAACACACTTCTATCTCTCCCAAACCTTCTTTCGGTCTTCATAATAGTTAGACAGGAAACATTTCTATAGTGTCAATAACACTTCCTGACTGTGAAGAACTAATGTAGTAGAAAACAACTGATCATATTATGGTGATGTATATGTAAAAACAAGGTTTAAAAAACACCAAAAACCCAGAGTGATTGCCCAAATAAACAACACCTCAAAAAGGAAGAAAATGAGTCTTAAACAACAAAAATTTGACTGCACGTCCTTCTCTCGGGGAAGGGAGCATAACATGACGCTTGTCACCATCATGCGCTGAACACCAGGGTGTTTCACTGGGGCACCCAAGAGGGGGTCATGTGAGACTCCTCCCAACCCCAAGAGATCCAGACCTGGCAGCCTAAAACCTCCAAAACTCAACCGCCTACACTCTCACGGCCACTCTCCACTTGCTGGGCCAAGCATCAACCACAAGTGAACCTGCGTTTGGACACTTCATACCACATACCATCCATACTCCAAAAGTACTACACCACATTTGATATAGTTTAAAGTAGGAGGCAACCAATCTTAGAGGGAAATACACACATATACACACACATACAAGTCTCAACCTCTAACAACGTGATCTCTAATAGAAGAGTTTAATGGCTCCTGGGTGAAATACAATAATAATCACCCTCTTTCCTCTAAGGAAACTTTTTTGTAGCATTTTCAGGAATTTTTCATAACAAACAATACAAAATATAATATTTCAGTTCTGCTTTGGTTTGGAAATTTGGGTTCAGGATGGAAACATCTGAAATATGGTGGTGGGAAGGGATAATGGTAGTGGGATTGGTGTTTGAAAATTAAATGTAACAGAGACTATGTGCTGGGTCACAAAATATACCTCAACAGAATCAGGAAGATAGAAATTGTATCAACTATCTTTTCAGACCATGATGTGCTGAAGATAGAGGCTAATCACACACAGACACGGAGAATCAAATCAAACACCTGGAAATAAAACAACAATGTTGAACAATGAGTGGGTCAAGAAGGAAATCAAGGAAGAAATCAAAAGATACCTGGAAACAAATGAGAGTGAAGACACGAGCTACCAGAACCTATGGAATGCAGCTAAAGATGTGGTAAGAGTTTATACCTTTGCAAGCATTCCTCAGGAAGGAAGAAAGGGCTTAGATAGATAACTTGACTTCACAGCTCAAGGTCTTAGAAAAAGACAAACAAAAGGAACCCAAACCTGGCAAAAAAAAATAATAAAACTTAGAGCAGAAATTAATTACATGAACCTCCCCCCCATAAAAAAAAATCTCAAAAGTCAATACCAAGACCAGGTTCTTTGAAAAAATAAACAAGACTGATTAACCACTAGCAAGACTCACAAAGAAAGAGAGAGAGAGAACCCTAATAAAACGAATCAGAAATGAAAAAGGGAACATCACACAGAAACCAATGAAATTCAAAAGATCATCAGAAGCTAATTTGAGAGTCCTGTATGCCATGAAACAAGAGAACCTAGAAGAAATGGATGAATTCCTGTATTCCTATAATCTCCCAAGACTGGATAAAAAAGAGTTGGAATACCTGAATAGACCCACTAATATCAAGGAAATTGAAACTGCAACCAAAAGTCTTCCCAAAAACAAAAGCCCAGGCACAGATGGACTCACCAGTGAATTCTTCTGAACATTTAAATAAGAATTGTTGCCAGTTCTCCTCAAGCTTTTCCAGGAAATTGAAGAAACAGGAACTCTCCCAAAAAGGTTCTATGAGGCACATATCGCCCTAATACCAAAGGCAAACAAAGAAAACTATAGGACAATATCCCTGATAAGCATAGGTGCAAAGATCCTCAACAAAATATTAGCAAATAGAATCCAACAGCTCATCAGAAAGATCATAATCCACAAACAAGTGGGATTCTTCCTGGGGATGCAAGAATGCTTTAACATTCAGAAATCAATCAATATAATCCATCATATCAACAAAAGTAAAGATAAAAATCATATAATCATATTAATCACACTTAATCACACTTAACTTCCCGTTAGTCGTCGATTTGCTCGAGCGGGCGCCAGTAACGTCTCCATTTGTCCCTGTCGCGTGCTAGTGTAGCCCAATGGCTTCTCTTCGCTCCGGGAACATGGAGGGCCTCAAACCGATCGTTCATGATCTTGACAAAGAAGTCTGACCATCTGGTAGGTGGGCGGCCACGCGGTCTCTTGACATCCCGTGGAATCCAATCAGTAACAGCTCTAGTCCAACGGTCGTCTTTAAATCTCATCACGTGACCAGCCCATCTGATTTTCGACACCTTGGCATATGAGACAGCGTCCCTGATCCTTGATCGTCAACTGATGTCAGAACTCCGGATTCGTTCTCTCATTTGAGTGAAACGTGATATTCCAAGCATAGCTCTTTCTATTCTTCTTTGGGAGACCTGAATGGCGTTCTCATCTTGTTTGCGTAGGGCCCAGGTCTCTGAGGCATATGTTAAGGCAGGAAGAACAGTGGAATCAAAGAGATGTGCCCGGAGCCGGAGGTTCTTCGTCCTCTTAGCTATTTCTTCGACGTTCTTGAAGGCGTTCCAAGCCGCTCTCTTCCTCCTGCGCAGCTCGGGTGCCAGGTCATTTCTCATGTTGACTTCTCGACCTAGGTACACATAGCTGTTGCATTCGGAGATGGTCGTTCCATTGAGAGCGAATGGGGCGTCAGGAACAAGGCTGTTTCTCATAAACATTGTCTTCGTAAGATTCAGCTGTAGTCCTACCTTTCCACACTCACGGTCAAAGTCGGCCAGCATTTGTGCCACTTGGCTGATATTTGGTGTTATTAAAACAATGTCATCAGCAAAGCGGAGGTGGTGTAGTTGCCGACCATCTATCTTCACTCCCATTCTTTCCCATTCCAGTCGTGGCATGATGTTCTCGAAGGTGGCACTGAAGAGTTTCGGTGAAATGGTATCACCCTGCCGCACCCCTCTCTTGACATCAACGATCACTTCTTTGTAGAATGGTGAGATCCTGGTAGTGAATCCGCAATACAGCTCACGGAGGATCCTGATGTATTGGGCTTGAATGCCCTGATTGGCTAGGGCTTCAATGACCGCTTCCGTCTCAACAGAATCAAAGGCCTTCTTTAAATCAATGAACGTTAAGCAGAGCGGCATCTTGAACTCCCGAGAAACCTCAATGAGCTTGGTTACCGTGTGGATATGGTCGATGGTGCTGAATCCTTTGCGGAACCCTGCTTGCTCGCATGGTTGTCCTTCATCTAGTGTTCTGCCAATCCTATTCAGGATGACTCGAGTGAACAGCTTGTAGATGACAGACAATAGGCAGATCGGGCGATAGTTGCCAATGTCATGGATGTCTCCCTTCTTGAACAGTAGTACGGTCCTGCTGGTTTTCCATTGGGACGGAACCTTGCATTCAGACAGGTAGCGAGTGAAGAGCCGAGCCAGTGTATTGATGAGTACTGACGGCAGGTTCTTCAGGTGTTCAGGTCTGACCTTGTCTGGGCCGGGTGCTGTTTGCTTCTTTACCAACGAAATGGCGTGTCGGATTTCGGAAGGGAGAACGTTAGGAACGACGTACCCATCCTGTGGAATTTGGTATGTTGGCAAGTGGACATGGCTATCGAAGAGATTTGAGTAGAAGTCATGGATAATCTTCTCCATTGCCGTTCTGGAGGATGTGATGGATCCATCAGGACGTCGGAGGGCAGTCATCTTGGTCTTATAGTTGGCGAAGGACAGGTGGGCGCTACGAATACTTTTCCCGGCTTCAGCCGCATCTACCAGTACTTCTGCTCTTCTCTCTTTGAGGTCTTCCTTGATCGCATCTCTGCACTGCTTTGCGAGCTCGGACGTTAGCTTGCGGTTGCCTGAGGCATGCGCCAAACCACGCTGGCGAATTAGCTCAAGAGTTTTCGAAGATAGGCGACTTTTTGTGGCTATCTCTCTCTTGGCGTTCCTCGCACATTCAAGGAGGTGCTGAACCAGTCGATCATATTCCTCGTCAATGTCAACAATGGCATCTTCCCATGTTGCCGCAATAGTACCAAAGAGTTCCCAGTTGGTGGTCATTCTGGGAGTTCTCTTTTTGAACTTTGCAGCCCTTTCTCCCCGCTCTGTGAAGTAGAATTTTGCACGAAGGAGACGGTGGTCCGATCCCGTTCGAAATTTTGGGACAACAGCGACATCAGTCAGGCAAAACCGTCGATTGAATATGATGTGGTCTATTTCGTTGTGGAATCGTCCACCGGGAGACTCCCATGTCCATCGTTTAGATTCTGCCTTCTGGAACTGTGAGTTACCATGAATGGTCTTGGTCGACATGATGAACTCAGACAGTCTCTCACCCTGTTCGTTCCATTCTAGGCCATGGGTCCCGATGTGAAGTTCTTCAGCTGATCTTCTCGGTCCTATCTTGGCATTAAAATCACCCACAATGATCTTGTAGAAGGTGTGGTCTTCTTTATAGAACTTCTCTAGATCCATGTAGAACTTCTCGATTTCTCTTTCATCATAATGAGATGTTGGTGCGTAGACAACGAAGATAGAAACTGCAGGCAGTGAGCCACATCTATTCAAATGTAAACGTCCAATTCGGGTTGTTAGGCATTCGAATGAATCAATGCTCTTGGCCAAGTTTGTGTTGACAAGGACACCGACGCCTCCAACACCTCTTTTATCGCATGTTCCGAGGAACAATTCTTCTCCGGTGTCGAAAACGGCATGGTGAGATTCGTGCCTTCTTATCTCGGTCAGACCAATGATGTCGTACTTGATCATTCGCGCTTGTACCATCAGGTCCTCGATGGATGCATCTGATGCTAGCGTACGTGCATTGAAAGTACAGACGATCATTTTTGTCTTCCTTCGTTGTGGCAGCCTAGGTCGGCCTTGAGATTTTGTCGGCCTCTCCTTTCTCATCCTTCTCTTTGCTGCCATGTCGGTGAAGCCTTCAGGGTCAGGTGAATGAGACCAGTTGTAGTTACTGGTTTTGGCATATCGAATACACAGCGGATAGCTTGCCAGGCTCTTCCGTGCGGGCGGAATACTCTCGGTAGCTTGCCAGTCTTTCCGAGAGGTATAGAGGCTTTTGGGGTGACCTCTAATCACCCTTGTAGGTGTTACCATATTTGAACCCTATCAAATATGGTACGACAATTCCAATCATATTAATAGATGTAGAGAAAGCATTTGACAAGATCCAACACCCGTTTATGATGAAAACTCTCACTAAAATGGGTATAGAAGGGACTTTCCTTAGTATAGTTAAAGCCATCTACCACAAGCCTATGGGAAGCATCATCCTCAATGGGAAAAACTAAGAGACTTCAGGGATGAGACAAAAATGCCCACTCCCTCCACTGCTGTTCAATATAGTATTTGAAGTACTTGCAATAGTGGTTAGGCAAGAAAACATATTAAGGGCATTCAGGTAGGAAAGGAAGAAATCAAGCTCTCACTGTTCGCAGATGATATGACACTATATCTAGAGATCCTAAAGCCTCTACCAAGAAACTCCTAGAAACAATAGACTTGTACAATAAAGTCACAGGCTATAAAATCAATACCCAAAAATACATGACCTTCTTATATGCAAATAATGAGACAGAGGAAAGCAGTCCCGTTCACAATCATGCCCCAGAAATCAAGTACCTTGGGATCAGCCTAACCAAGGAGGCAAAGGACCTCTACAAAGAAAACTGCAAAACACTACTCCATGAAATAAAAGAGAACACAAGGAAATGGAAACATCTCCCCTGCTCATGGATAGGAAGAATTAACATCGACAAAACGGCAACACTCCCCAAAGCACTATACAGATTCAGTGCTATCCCTATAAGGATACCCATGAAATCCTTCAAAGAAATGGATCAAACACTACTGAAATTTATATGGAACAACAAATGCCGGCGAATAGCTTAGGCACTTCTTGGGAAAAAGACGATGGGAGGTATCACCCTCCCCAACATCAAACTAATAAAAAATGGTAACAATTAAAACAGCATGCTACTCATGAAATTTACATACAAGTCGTACTACATGGAAAGTATCATGTTAAGTAAAATGAGTCAGAAAGAGAGGGACAGACATAGAAAGACTGCATTCATCTGGGGAATATAAAGTAACAAAATAGGATAATAACTCACAAGAATAGCAGAGATAAGTACCAGGAGGTTCACTCCATGGCTTGGAGGCCAGCTGCACATGCTAGAGGAAAAGGCAGCTCAGACAGAGAAATGAACTCCAAATAAAGGGTGTTGGAAGGATTCTCCCAGGATGAGAGATGCATGCTGAAAGTAGACTATAGACCAAACATGATTGCCACTCAATGCCTCTTTTGCAAACCACAGCACCCAAAAGGAGAGAGAAAACAAAATGGAATGCCCTGCCAGAGGGGTAGGGTGGAATGGGGTATATCGGGAGGTGGGAGGGATACTGGGAGCACTGGAGGTGGAGAATGGGCACTGGTGGAGGGATGGTTTCTCAATCATTGTATAACTGAAACCCAAGCACAAAAATTTGTACGTCTACAACTGTACCTCATGGTATTTCACTAATAAAAATTAAAAAAAAAAAACAGCATGGTACTAGAACAAAGGCAGAGCCGCAGACCAATGCAACAGGGTGGAATATCCCTACACACAACCTCGAATGTATGAGCATCTAATCTTTGATAAGGGAGCAACAAATGGTGCTGGTATAACTGGACAGCCACATGCAAAAAGCTGGACTTAGACCTCCACTTAACACCATGCACAAAAGTCAAATCAAAATGTATTAAATACCTCAACATCAGGCCAAAATCCATAAGGTACATTTAAGATAAGTTTAGAAAAACCCTCCACAATATTGAGGCTAATGGCATCTTCAAAGATGACACACCACTGACCAACCACGTGGAAACAGAGATAAACAAATGGGACTATGTTAAACTAAGAAGCTTCTGCACCACAAAAGATACAGTGACCAAAATACAAAGACAATCTATAGAATGGGAAAAAATATTCACCCAATACCCATCTGATAAGGGGTTGATATCAAGGATATAAAAGGCACTGATTGAACTCTGCAAGAAGTAAACATCTAACCCCATCAAAATATGGGGCGATTAAATGAACAGAAACTTTGTCAAAGAAGAAATACGAATGGCAAAAAGGCACATGAAAAAATTCTCTTCATCACTAATCATCAGGGAAATGCAGATCAAAACAACTATGAGATACCACCTCACACCATAAAGATTGGCACACATCCAAAAGAACAAAAGCAACCAGTGTTGGCGTGGATGTGGGGAGAAAGGGACCCTCCTACACTGTTGGTGGGAATGCCAACTGGTTCACCCTTTTGGAAAACAGTACGGATTCTTCTCAATAAATTATAAATTGAACTCCATTTGACCCAGCTATACCACTCCTGGGAATATATCCCAGAGAGTCAAAGTACAGTCAAAATGACATCTGTACTTCTATGTCATTGTTGCACTGTTCACAGTAGCCAAAACTTGAAAAAAACTCGAGTGCCCAAGAACAGATGTACATCTACACAATGGAATACTATGCAGCTGTTAGAAAAGGTGAAGTCATGACCTTTGCATATAAGTGGATCAACATGGAAAGTATCATGCTAAGTGAAATGAGTCAAAAAGAGAGAGATAGACAGAAAGATTGCAATCATCTGTGGAGTATAAAATAACAGAACGGGACACTATCACCCAAGAATGATAGAGATAAACACCAGGAGGTTTGCTCCACGGCTGGAAGCTGGCCTCACATGCTGGAGAAAAAGGCAGCTTAGATAAAGAAAGGAATACCAGATAAAGTGTGGTTGGAGGATCCTCTTGGGATGGGAGATGCGCGCTGAAAGTAGACTATAGATCAAATATGATGGCCACTCAATACCTCTATTGCAAATCACAACACCCAAAAGGAGAGAGAACAAAAGGGAATGCCCTGCCAAAGAAGTGGTGGGGTGAGGGGGGATGGGATGGGGTGGGTGGGAGGGATACTGGGATCATTGGCATTGGGAATGGGCACTGGTGGAGGGATGGTACTCGAGCATTGTATTACTGAAACACAAGCACCAAAGTTTGTAGGTTTGTAACTGTACCTCACAGTGATTCACTAATAAAAAAATAAAAATTAAATTAAATGTAATAAAATATTATTAACTACTTTATAAAATAAAAAAAAATTTGAAAAAAGACAAAAAGTTTGCAGCCAGAAAGAACAAAAAAAAAAACTTCCTAAGAGAGGAACACTTAAAAGCACAAGGAATATCAAAATGTTTCTTCTCTATAATAGAAGTTTTACTTTAATTTAGGAAATACTAATTAGGCATATGGGTCGCGGTGTGAGATCATTAGGTGCAAAAGCGATAAACAGAGAGGTGAATAGGACATTAATTCTTCATATTCTATTAAAAATGTGCTATTTAATACACTGATGAGTTATTTAATACAGAACTATGAATTTAATTTCATTCACTTTTGATGCTTCCAGAAGTTAGTGCTGATTATAAACTTTAGTTAATCCTTATTGTATGGCTGGTTAATAATTTTACTTAAATTTCAATATGATCAACTATTTGGTTGATTATTTTCTTTTGCATTCTAGGAGGAACAAAAGAAAATTCCTGGTGATAAAGAACTTTATCCCCTCAGTAGAACAAAAGTTGAAGTACCTGAAATGTCATTTCAACAATATTTACCCACTTTATTTACATATCAAGTAGAACAACAGTCAAGTATACGTGTGATTACCACTTTAATGAGTTATTTTGATTGCTTATTTTAGAAAGCTGCCCTGTTTTACATCAAAGCCTCCTTATTATTGAAATGTTGATTTAAATTACCTAACGTGAACTTGTGGATTTTCTTTAAATCATCCTCACTATTTTCTAATAGTAAATGTTTATCTAAGAGAAGAATACCTGCCTTGTCTCCTTGTAATTATTAAAACCATAGTGACTTAAATATTTTCCATTCATTTTCTTCTCACCACAGGAATTTTTAAGTACCCTGAGTTATATGGGAATATTAAATAGGGTATATAAGTCAGACATTTACTGAAAATAAATTATAAAAATATTTAATACAGATTTATATAATTCTTGATGACACTTGTATTCAATTACATCACCCATACTGGATCATGAACCACAGTTTAAAAATCTAGAATTTAAATCAATTTGAAATTATTGTCTTATGGATAAATAACTTATTCCAGAAATTTAACTGAATATCAAGTGTGAAAACACCTATACTTTTTAAATCAATAATTCTTATTATGTATGAATTATTGTTGGTAGTGAGATATATCAGAGTTTCTCAAAATTCATCAACAGCAATAACAAATTTTCCAAAATCAGTTTAGAAAGCAGACGCTAATTTCTGGACTTTATAAAACAAAATATTTTATAAATATTTTTAATGGTAAAAGGCATTTTAATAATTAGGGGTCTTTGAGAGATTTAGGTGATAACAAGAGTAGTGTAAACATTCCCTACAATTTAAAGCTACAGACAAAATGTTTTATTATGTTTTTTAAGGATTATTGCTGAAATATTGCCTGGAACCAAAACATGAATAATTTTGTATTTCATGGTGACTAAATTAATATCTATATCTATATATATATATATGTAGGTTCTCATTCAAATTTTCTTATTTTGGAACTCATCAACCTTTTTCATTCTGAAAAAATATATGTATGTCTAGAAGTGATAGCACAGTGGTAGGGCATTTCCCTTGCACGCAGCCAGCCCAGCTGAGCCCAGTTCAATTCCTGCGCCCCTCTCGGAGAGCCTGGCAAGCTACCGAGAGTATCTCGCCCACATGGCAAAACCTGGCAAGCTACCTGTGATATATTCAATATGCCAAACACAGTAACAACAAGTCTCAAAATAGAGACGTTACTGGGCCCACTCAAGGAAATCAATGAACAATGGGAGGACAGTGTTTGTAGAATATATATAAATATATAACAACAGTGGCCAGAGCGATAGTACAAGTAGAGCATTTGCCTTGCATGCAGCCAACCCAGGTTCAACCCCGGCATCCCATATGGTCCCCCAAGCATTGCAAGGAGTAACTCCTGAATGCAGAGCCAGGAGTAACCGCTGAACATCACTGGGTGTGACCAAAAAAGCAAAAAACAAAAACAAAAAAATAAATATATAACAACAATATACAATAATATATACTGAATACTACAAAAAACCCTGAAATTAAGTTTAAAGTTTTATTTACATCCTGCTATTTATCACTTACTATCATATTCTAAGACTGTAGGAAAGTCAAGACTAAGTCTCTTGTCTTTAAAGCAGGGTTTCTTCCAATATCCAGAAGTGTTTAAGTCTCAGTCTCAAACATTTAAACATTCACCACACACATTAAATCTATGAAACTCATCCTGCCAGTTCTCTAGAAAGTTCAAGATAAAAGACTAAGACAACCTCTATCCTGGCTCTCATGTTCCCTTCTGTGAAAGTACAAAGGGCCTCAGCCACCTACTTTTGACTGCAGTGGCCCTACCATCATTATAGGTTACCTTGAGACCATTGCTATTGATCTTATGTTGCCCCTTTACCCTTTTATGCATGCCACAATTCCCATCGCCATCCTTCAATTCTCCATGTAATACATGTATCTTCTACCTTACTTGCCCACTCCTCGTAACCTCTCCATTTCTAAAAACTCCTCATCATACCATAAGAACTCTAAATTTGATTAGCAGAAGAATCCTCTATAATCTCTGTATACTTTCTAAACATTTTTCTAACCCTTTCTCTTCATCACTATCACTATCAACTCGTTGTTCATCGATTTGTTTGAGTGGGCGCCAGTAACGTCTCCATTTGTCCCTGTCACGTGCTAGTGTAGCCCAATGGCATATTGGAGTCTCTTTCAGGATCAGGGTAATGAGGACCATCATTGTTACTGTTTTTGGCATATCGGGTACACCACAGGTAGCTTGCCTTGTGGGCGGATACTCTTGGTAACCTGCCGGGTTCCCTAGAGGGAGAACTAGAGAATAAGGAGCTTGGTTTTATAGTCTCTGGATCTTGGCTGTTGATGGGGTTACACGGCAGTTTGTGGGTGTAACTGTCTAGCTACTGGAAGATGGGGAATCTGGGTGGAGGATGCTCAGTCCCGAACCGAGCAGGCTTGGAGATCTCAGTCCCGGGTCCCGCACACCTCTCCCAGTTTCTTCATGCATGAGGCTCGTCCGAGTGTGTGGTCTTTGCATGGCTGTGGCTGGGTTCCAGAGGTCTTCAGCTCCTTTTTCATCATAGGGATCAGAATCTCCACTAAACACATAGCTATTGTGTGTGTACTTCTCTACTGTAACTGCTGTTTTATGGTCTCCCAGGGTCTTCCAAAATCTGGACTAGGTTCATTTCAAATAAACTTAGTTTTATTTAGTTTACCAAAACAACTTGCATTAGCTACTGATCTATACTAATAATTGCTGGCTTTATTTCTTCAGTGAAATACTTAGAAATTCAACCTTTATTTTCAAGTTCCATAGTCTATTTTACATAGATTCAATAAGTCATGGCAGAAACTGATTTGTAACAGTTCTAAGCCCAGGTAGTCACATATCTTAGGATAGCCTATTAAGGGTTCTTTAGTCACCAAGTGTTTTCTCTATTCATGCTTTGCTAAAGGAACAATTTTCTATTCAACATTTTAACAGATATTTGGAAACTCCCTGACAAAGAAAGCAAACAATAAATTGGTCCCATTGACTTTTTAATATATGGTGTTATAATAGAAATATTGCGATAAATGGCAACTTCAGCATGGAGGACATTTTAAAATTCCTCATAGAAAGGAGAGAAAAATGGGTGGACATTCACAATCTGAGTTAGTTTTATCATAATGACTTAGTGCAACAAAGAATCCCAGTCATCTGAGGTGAAGCATTTTTACAGAAAATCAGGAAGCAAGTCTGTTTTATCCTTCCTCTCACATACACTCTGCTTTGACTGTGCGATAATTCATGAAAGGAGAAAACAAGCACAGAATTTTAGAGTTAAATAAGGTTTTCTCTTTGAATTGTGAAATTGTAATTGGCCAATCTCTAGCAGCTGCCTCTTAGAATTTGTCTTTTCCAAGTGTTAATGTGCCCCAAGTTAGCAATAAACATGAACATTAAGTGGAAATTTTGTTTTTGTTTTGTTTATATCAGGGCACACCTAGAATCCCTGCTTTTACAGTATATTTCTGATATTCTCCAAACTGATGCCCTGTGCCACATGTTGTGAAGTAATCTTCTGCCCACTATCGTTAAGATGTACACTTAGTGACCTCAAATATCGAAAGCTGGTTCTTATAAAGTATGAAGTTTTGTTGAAAGATCTCATTGTTTTTCAAAGAATGAATTCACTATGCACATTTATTTGCTCTGATGCTTATTTCTAATTCACCACTTAAACATATACACATTTGTACATATATGTGTATGTGCACACATGAATGTTTAAATCAGAATCATTAACAGGGAATGTGGAATCATGTTCTCCCCACCCCACCTCCACCTGCCACCTTTACAACACATTTCAAAATTCACTGGTTGCAGTTTAGATCTCATGTTTTCAGTATTATTGAGTTTGGATATATAGTTATACCTCTCTGCTGCATCACCAATATAATCAAAGCCCAAACCCCGTTCTCCCATTACTTCCCTTTCTCATCTTCTTCTATCCCTGATTTGACTTTTTTCTCTGTTCTTCTCCTCCTTATACCCAGGGGTTAGAGGTGATCTAAGCATCCCCACTTTGCTACCTTACATTTTCTCACCCAGTTATTCCCTATACCACAGATAAGTGAGGTCATCCTGTGCCTCTCTTTATTCTGGCTGACTTCACTCAACATGATAGACATCTTCCAATTCCAAGCAGATTGTAGAAAATTGCATTATGATTTCATCATTCCTTGCAGCTGTATAGTATTCATAGATATATGTATAAACACATATACATATATACACCACATCTTTGTAATCCACTTATCTGTCATTAGGACACAAGATTGATTCCATATTCTAGTGTCCATTCATTTCCTTTTCCCAATTTTATAGGTTTTTTTTTTAAATTTCCCAATTTTGTAGGGTTTTTAGATTTTTTTGTTGGATTGTTGTATTTTATACATAGCTATCATACTGTAATAAATAATGATGTTCATATGTCCTTTTGATTGAGTGCTTCTTTTGAATTCTGTGAGTAGATGTTTAAAAGTATAATTGGAAGCTCAATTCCGAATTTACTGAGAACTCTACATACTGTTTTCCATAGGAGTTGAACTAGATAACCCATCATAAATGGATGAGAGTTCCTTTTTCACCACATTTCCCCCAACAAATATTGTTACTGCTATTGTTTCTATATGTACTATATTCAGTTGTGTGAGATGATTTCTCATTGTCATCTTGATCTGGATTTACCTAGTGATAGGTGATGCTGAGCATTTTCTATGTGCCTACTGGCCAACTGCATATCTTCCTTTGAGAAGTGTCTATTCATTTCCTTTTCCCAATTTTACAGGGTTTTTAGAATTTTTTGTTGTTGGATTGTTGTATTTTATACATAGTGCTATTGGTGCTAAAAAAATTTAGTATGCCTAAAATTCAACTATCAATAACTTTTTAATCACTGTTCTTTAATGAAATAATTTTTAAAGAATGTAAACAATAAGTACACCACTATGTTTACAAGTAATAATAGTTATCACAATTGGAATACAAATGTAATTATTTTTCTGTGTCTTTTTGTAGTACTTACTGAACTACCATTATTAATTTTTACATCAACCATAACAAGCTCTTCAGAAAAATGCATATTTGTTAGGAAAGAAAAGCATTCATTTATAAAACATAAAATAAATCGATTTTCTTTCAGGGATATATTAATTTTTTCAAAACTTGTAAAGGTTATTTCACATGTTTATAAAGATTATGACAATGAAGTTATGAACAGAATGAAAGCATAATATGGAGACTTGGTTGGACTGACTAACACACTCATTTTTTTGCCTGGAATGGCTAACATTGTCACCGTGGACTTTTTCCCTCACAATTCAGAAATTTGAACTGTATTTAAAACATATCACATCTACCTCCTCTGCATCAACATACTAACTAGTCTAAGGAAATCGAAACTCAATCGAAATAACCACTTTATACTGCTGCCAAGAGAAGAAGGTTCAGAGTAAAAGGTGTAATTAAAAGTATGACTAAGCAGATAGAGTCACATTGAAGAAAGTACTCACAAAACAGAAAAACTGAAATTAAAAGAAAGCAAGTGACCCCAAATATGCTATTGCCATCTCTCAGTGAGTCACTGGAGCTCTAGAATCTCAGCTTTCTGGTATAGGACCCAGTTGCTATAGAAACTTACAACTGGGAACTAAATAAAGTAATTTCTATGCTAGTGTTGGTGTCTATAACTTCAGCACCTGATGCTAACTAAATTGTGCTCAATAAACAAATTTAAACTTTAAAAGCCTGCAATGTGATCACAATTCTTTCTATACAACTGATTAATCTCAATTGATCTTGGCTCAGAGCACAAGAATGTAAGAAATCTCAGAAACAGAAAAAGACTACTTAAGGCCAATATGCCTGCATCCTTTGTTTTTCTTATCTGATTTCCTACTTTATCCCCATACCTCTATCCTGTCTTAGTTTTAAAATAAAAAGTCAGCTAGCTCACTCTTCAAGTCATCGATAATCCTGCTTTCACTGATCCCTTTTAGACAATTTATTCTATATTAAACCACTCCCTCTTGGCCTCCCTGCCTTCATTTATCCTACTCTAAACCTAAAGAACAAAGAGATCAGGCAGCCCAATAGATATTTAGTCTTTAATCCTCCCAGCTGGGCCTGTTATTGCTGCACATTTGATTATGAGATTATTCACTATTTGGCAAGAAATCAAAAATCCAAAATAGCCTCTTGCTGCCCCTATTTGTATGGGTATGTCAGACCCTTCCCCATTTTGTCACAGTGCAGTGTGTTTGACTTTAGCAATGAGATTTATGAAGAGAAATGAGACCAGAGCTTCTAAATATATATGGTTTTTATCTTTCCCAGGCATCACTTTAGAAAGAAACAATGTGGCATGTTGTATATAAATACCCAGTATTCTTTATCAGTGTGCCCTCATGTTCCACATCAATGCCACTATGAGTATTTAAAGTGTAAAAAAGAAAATCTTCTGGATGTAATTTTCATTAAATTGCATGTATGCTATCTTGCTCAAGGCAGTTAATCAAATGCTGCAAATTTGTTCATTCATATTTGTTTCTTCCTGCTTTGGGCTTAGGGCAACACCCAGAGGTGCTTGAGTGCTACTTCTGTGCTTAGGGGCCACTCCTAGCAGTGCTCAAGGATCCTGTGGTACTAGGACAAAGCATGACTTTAGCCATGTGAGTTATCTCTCTGACCTAAATTTCTGTATTCTGATGAGAGACTTTAAGGAGAAGCATTTAAGGGTGCCCTCTTGGCTGTTAAATTATTTGTTCGTTTTTTATGTTTTATGAAGCCTTTGGACTTAATCCTAATAATATTTCAAAGGTTCGGATGATTCTGTGATATCTGATCCCAAAGCCGCAATCAGTTCTGGGCAGTGTTTGACACCATTAGGAAAGACGTGGTGCCTAATCATAGGAAAATTACATCAGATGGCACTATAATCTTTCCAGAAGCAATGGTTTATGTTTCTCCAAATCCACTGCATTAAAGTTAAGAAAGAATGCAAAGGGAAAGAAAAAGAGAGGAAAGAAAGAATGGAAGGAAGGAGTGAGGAAAGAGTGGGGGGGGATAAAAAATAAAATGAAGAAGTTCAATAACTTCCATAGAAATATTTTTAATTCTTTGCTTTGAGATGAAGATGCAATTTTTAAGAGGATATGCTTTCTTTTAATTATCCAAATACTCCGGAACACCAGGGAAGAATTTGAAACACCAAAAGAAGGAACTGATAATATGAGCTCACCATGCCTTCATAAACCTCTCCCCTGGGCTTCTGCTGTATTCTAACTGCTACCTTGGCTTCTGTCCAATCAGCTTTTAAAAGCAAAGCAGAACTGCTGGGGGGTTAAAACTGAGGATTGACTTGCTACTACCACTCAGTGTTTGACCAAAAAAAATGCTCATTAGGAAACAACATGGAATAGTTTTCAGCTGTGAAAAGGCACCCAAGAGAATAACAGAAATATATTAGGTTAACTGTCGGATACACGGTCCTGCCTGTATACCAAAACAAAACCATCCTGGGAGAGATATGAGCTATGTCAGAAACAGTCAGCTAACAACTGTCAGCTGGGATTTTGAATGCCATTTAAATGCAACGAGTAGCATTGGGGAGCAGGTGACTTCCAGGAACGATGAGGAAATGAAATTTTGTTAGCTATGGGAATTCAGGAAGGATGGAATTTAGTATCTCTTTCTCTCTCTCTTTTTTAAGTCAAGGGTGTTTCCATCTTTTTCCTGTATTTGTAAAACCTTGTTGATACACATTTGCATAGCTATAAATAGCAGACTCTACCCTTACACAATGCACAGCGCTTAATAGGCAATTTATACATATTTTGCTTAAGCAGGAAGGAAAGGAGGAAGGAAGCAACTGCGAAAAGAAAGAAGGAGAATCAACCCTGAATTAACTCTCACTGAGTGAAAAAAGAACTGGAAGCAGAAGTGGGTTCAGATGAGGCTGAGGCTAGGCATCAGAATACTTATATTTTAGCCTCTAGCTATAAGTGGCAGCTGGCGGCATGGCCTCGGCCAGGTGGTCAGTCAGCACTCGCTAGTAGAATTTGGCATTCAAGTCAAGCAGCTGCAAAGCGGAAACAGCCCAGCAGCTTTGTAGAAACAGAGGTGCAGACCATTTCATGCTTCCAGGCTCCCAGCCAGTCCCGACAGGAGAGGCCCAGGATGCCAGTGTGTGCCCATAATGGAAAGCAGAGCTGGTCCACAGTACAGAGCACCAAGCAGGAAGGACCACATTCCAGGATGTCAACAAATCCCTGATTTCAAGCGAGGGAAAAAATCATCTGATAAGCCTAGCATGTTTTCATGAAAATATCAAGAATTGAAACCTAGGAGCCAATTTACCCCTCTCCCATAAACTTTCACAGTGCATTTCCACACAATAAATATGTGACCAAGCAAGGACTGAGGCCATTAGTCTTAGCACAAATTAGCACAGATTCTTAGCACAAAGATTTTCTCCAAAGGTAGTGGAAGGTGAATAATTTGAATTTGATCACCCTGACTTTTTTCAGTAATACCATGGAAAGGTTGTTTTTAGGGGTATCAAAGCTAAAAAATAACCTTCAATTCCATTTTTTATTAGAATAATTTCCTTGGTGCTTTTTCTAAATAAATGTGGAAAACTAGAACTTGCCATAAGGCCAGTTGTCCCATTTCACATTCAAATCTTTCAACTATGTACTGGACACAATTCAGAAACAATTATAGAGATTTTATTCCTGCCTTCTGGATTCTTTTCTAAAACAAGAGATCACAATTACTGTTATGATACTACAATGTGTTCTAGACACTTAACATTGCAATTTCATTTGAACCACATTATTTTTCCCTTTTGGTCTGTATTGTACTACAATATTTTACCTAAGTCGAGGTGGATTTAGTAAGGATTATTCAATAAAACTAGGTAAATATTTTGACAACTCATTTGGATTGTGTTTTAAAGACATACAATAAATACAGTTTTTTTTTCAGTGTATGACTAACAACAAGCTAAACAATGGATTGAAAATTAAGTAAACAAATAAAACGTGGTCCAGATTAAAAATTAGATAACTTTTTGTAGTGCTATAGAGTAGATATATAATATGATATTAGTTTCAGCTTTACAATATAATGATTGTGTGTGAATATATTGCAGAATAATCAGCACAATAAATTTAGATAGCAACTATCACTACACACAGTCGCCTTAATTATTGCCTCTATGTGATGGGAACTTTTCACTGATCTTTGTATCTATGATTTCATAGCTTTTATTTTCTTTTACATTTTATGTATAAGTGAGGTCACCTGGAATTTATTTTTGTTTTACTTATTTCACTTAATATAATGCCCTCATATTTCATCTATGTTGTTGCCAATTACAAGTTTTTCTTATTTTCTTTTTCTTGAATTTTTGGGGAGATCTCCAAGGCAGTGTTCAGGAATTGTGAGGGATCCTCCCAGTGACTTTTGCTAAATCAGTAGTTCAATACCAGCACCCGATGATATGGTCCTGCTCAGACTCTGCAGTAGCAGAGATTACTCAGAGGGTTGCTTCAGCTATACCCTGCAAAAATCACAGGGTCATGTGGTATACCAAGCATCATCTTAGTGTTGGCCATGTTCAAGGCATGCAGTTTAACCCTGTTCTATCTTTCCAGCATCAAGATCTCCTTCTTTTCTCATATATAAATAATCATTTTTTGTGACAATGATGGAGGAACATTACTACTTGGTAGTAGAAACATTGTAGCCCTAAATAATGCAAACATTTACATCCTTCTAAAGCAAAATAACCCCCAATTAAAATTAAAAAAACTTTAAAATGATTTTAGATTCCACTGAGCATATAATATGCATATAATATTTTGATTAGGAGGAATATGTGGTGGCATAAAAAAACCAAATTACACATAAATATCAATTTTAAAATAAGTAAAATATTCCAATGTGTATATATATTATATATCATATTTATACATAATATTACATTTCACATATTTATTCATTCATCACTGGATGAGTAGATTCTTTCCATGTTTTGACAGAGGTAAACAATGAAGTGCACATGAAAGTGCCGTTATCTTTTCATAATTATCCTGAAGTAGAATAGATGGGTTAAACAGCAGCAGTTCAATTTTTAATTTTTTTTTGGATTTGGGGATAAAGCCAAGCATTGTGCAGGTTTGGAGCTTAGGAGTCATTCCAGTGGTACTCAGGGGACCCTCTTGTTCCTAGAATCAAAACCTAGGGCCTCCAACGAGGCAAATGCTCTAACTGCCTTAACTATCACTGAAAACAAATGGACAAAGAAATATTTAGGCAAAGTAACTACCATATGGTATGCAGCGGGAGAGGGTCTGCTAAATTTTCTTTCCTAGGATTTGTTAGCATTACCCAGATAATGCTTCCAGATATGGAAAAGTGCATTAAATTCCTTTATGGGTCACCACAAATTCATATGCTGACTAGAGTGTATACCCACTTTGCTCCCAGAAAACTGTTCTTTGAGGCAATAAAAAGGCTGTATTTCATCCATAACTGCTACACAGAATCTGCATGTGTTAATATCCTTTATCGAATAGGAAGTATAAAAGACATGAAAGATTGGCTGTGGAAATATTGATAGATAGCCTTCTTAATATTTGGGGGGAGGGGGCAGGAGGGTTGGATCATGTCAAATGTCCTTTATTTATAAACAGTCTTTTCATTACAATTCTACTCATGTAAAATTTCTCATCTTGAGAATTTTGACTTTATCTTTTTTTCCCTCTTGATAATTCTCTTAAATTTCCCCCTAAAATAAAATAAAACATTCTACAAAATATATTTGATTACCAGTCATTATCCATTAAGCTTCCTGAGGCAAAAGTAAACAAAGGAGATATTCTGTAGATGAGGTGACTAAACTAATATTGTGCTTTAAAGTTCTGAATTATTTTTTTTTTTTTGCTACTAAGATTTTTCCTTACTCCTTCCACTGTCTTTTTCTAAATTGTCCTCCATTTGGTTAACATTCAATCATATAGAACAGCAGCTGTGAAGTCGCATTCTGTTAAGTCAAGTTATTAAAAAAAGGAGAAATAAAGCAGTGTGTATAGATACATAATATATATATATATTTATATATATTTAGAAATCCACTTGAAAATTTCCTAAGTGTCTCACTCAGTTAGATTCCAATTTATTTAGGCATTTGCTTTCCTGGCCTTTCAAAGGAGCCTGCTGATAAGCATTTTAAAAAAAAAAACATGTAACAGCAAATATTATACTTCAGAAACTGGTACCATGTGTTTTAGACATGGGCAGTGAATGACAAAAAGTACATAGACAGTTTGCATAAATATTATCTATATCTGATGCTTTAGGAGATTTTTTATTTATATATGAAGTATTAATCATCTATCTCAAATATATAGATATATGTATAGTGTGTGTGTGTGTGTGTGTTACTGGGGTGTGGGGGTGTCTTTGTTTTTGTTGCAATGCACAGAACACACACTGTGCAGGTAACAAAGTAACCCAGCTCCAGAATTAATCTTAGAAAGGACATAATATCTTAAAAGGCAGAACAAATATTCCCAAGTAGACAGTTCAGGATGAAAACCCTAGGGCCTTCTCAGAATGGGGGCAACCAAATTCCTCTTTGTACCTGAAGGCAAAGCCTCTCACTGCCACACTAAAACCCTCTGACATAAAAAAGATCCAGTTTCGTAACTGAACCTCATCAAGATGCCACAGCATCAAATCATCCCAACTCTAAGATCCATAGGCACCTCCAAATTTCATAGCACTTTCAGCCCAGTAGGAACATAGTAAATCTAATGGGAAAGGTACACAGAAGAAAACCACATTCAGTGAGCATAAACAATTACACAGAAGGCTCAACCAAGCAAGTAAGCCCTCAATGACCTCAGTGATTTCATTGTGAGATAAAGCAATGATCACAAATTGACTTTTATTGATCAAAGTTTTAATAATACCATTCTCTTTAGTATCATAGCAAGCAACAAATGAAATAACTTTGTCTGTGCCCACTAAAGGGAACAGGCTGGGGTGGTGGGTAGGAAACTGTGGACATTGGTGGAAGGAAGATCACACTCACGGTGGGATTTGTATTAGAACATTTAATGCCTAAAACAACTGTGTTGTGGACAACTCAGTAAATCACAATGTTATTATATTTTTAAGAAGAAAATGTAAATAAATAACAGAAAATATGGGCCAATTAGTTCCAGGACTGGATTAACTCAGGAAATGCAATCTGAGATTTTCTAACACAGCATGGTAGATGCTGTACAAAGGCTCAAACCTTGCTTCTGTGCCACTTCTCTCAGCACTACTTGCTGACATTATTACACAACATCATGTCAAAGGTAATAATGACTAGTGGAGTCCTATAAAGAAAGGAGACACAAGGGAACGGAGACTAGAAGTGGCCATGGCCGCCCCTTACTTAAAACTAATCAGCTTAATGTGAAAGTCCCACATCAACCCCTAGGGGAGAAAATTTTGACAACTCAGAGAGAGATAATAAAAACTCAAGTGAGAGTCGGGCTGACACTAACACTGTTCAGTATCATCAAGTGGCTGATGAGGATGCGGATGCTACATTGTTCCCTTAGGATAGAAATGAGCCAAGTAATGACAACATGTGGGAGAGAGTCAATTTAAAAGACGCAGAGAGCATAACAATTAGATCTTAGTGTCTGATGAGGGAAATAGTGCAAATGAACTACTTAACATGGTTAAGCCAATACACACAAAAAATATATTAGGTACAAACTATGCAAAATTGATGCCTAGCGATCAGAGTGAGCGAGCAGAGAAATTGTCCATGTCTATACATAGAGCACTTCTACAGTGAGCTTTGAGCTGAGAATAAATGGAGAAAATGGGGCAGGAATGATAGTACAAGGGATAGAGCATTTACTTTGCATGGATCTGACCCAAGTTTAATCACCATATGATCACTATATATGATCTGTATAGCCAGACAGAACTGATCCCTGAGCACAGAGTCAGGAGTAATCCCTGAGCACTTCTAGGTGAGGTCAAGCAAACTCCTCCACAAAAAATAGTAAATAGAGGTGAAAATGAAGTTAAAAGGCTTAGTGTTGAAGATGTTTGTCATCTATACAGATTTCTGAATCACAAGCATATGGAAATCACACTAGTTAGATCAACAAAGAGAATATAATATGTAGAAATTGTGGAGAGTGATTGGAAGACTGAAAAACTAAGAAGGAATACTGATTAACACAAAGAGCAATTGAGGGAAAAAAATCATCACCCCTTAAGTGCAAGCAGCAATGAAAAAGATTGTTGTTATCAGAATACTAGAGATTAAGCCATAAGAAGTTGTGACTCAGATCTCTTAGGAATGACAATATCTGACTGCAGGGGGAATTTTAAGATTTAAAAGAGGCACCCTGTTTACCTGGATGAGAAAGTGGTAGAAGATTGTTACCAGTTTCTCCACAGAAATATCATAAAGTTGGCTCTTAAAATACAGGGGGAAAAAAGTGACTTGAAAGTTTCAAGGCTACTGCTGAGATAAAGCTGACAGAAACACAGACACATGTTTTCACTCTCAACTGCCTTTCAGCAACTTTTAGAGCCTCCACTGACAGAGCTCAAGGGAAATAACTTGCAAAGGAGAAAAAATTTTTGTAGAGATCCTAGCATCTTGATACAAAACACAGTGGTTTATATATATCACCCCAAACTTATATCATGAGCCTAAGAGACAGAGTCAGAGTATATCAAAAGGATTGCTTAGAAGAAGCTAAGAGTGCTGTAATTTCAGTTCAAAGTCTCATAGGACATTTTTATGCTTTCCAAGTATATTTATGAATCCAAGAGAATAACATACTAATCAAAGTCTTTTCTCAGTCTAAATTTACCTAAAAATTCAATAAATTTAGTTATTTGCTTTGATAAGTTTAGTAAATTCTAAAGTTTTAGCATTCCCCAAAGCCTCAATTAATTCTGTTTCATACTTTTTTACTAGCTATGTTAATGAGAAGCAAACTAAACTATTAATAGACTAAGCATTATTCAAATGTAAGAAGAAGAAAATAGGGTATAAAAACAATAGAATAGTCTAGAACAAACTAATTGGTGTCTGAATAATTGACAATTCTATGAACATATCTTCCATATATTTCCTTGGAATTCCTTTTTTATGAAAATGGCTGAAATGATAATTAGTAAGGAATGAAGTACTTCATATGTATGTATATATACATATAATTGCTATGATGATTGCAAAAAATACTATTGAAAATATAAGCATTATGTTTAAAAATAAAAGGAAAACTATATGTTTAGATGAATGCCTTTTCATTTCAATTGTGTGAATATTTATATTCATGTATGTAAATTATATTTGCTAATATGCTAAGAGGTATAACATAAATAGATACATGCAAATCACAATAAAAAAAAACATTGCAGACATGCCTAGAAAAATCAAGTAAATTTTTATAAAACACACAAAATTTATTCCTTCAGTTTTGAGTATCACACAGAGAATCTTGTCGATTACATAGAATTACTGCTTTGATATATTCACCAAAGAACCTGCTAGCCTTTGTTTTAGCCAGTGTCCCAATATGTTGCAATATATTGTCTCAATATTCAATAAACACAAACTTCCCGAAATAAAAATAAAATTTGTGATTTTGATGAATTTGCCCATTGGTTTCATCTTGGTTAATGGTTATGTTGTTGGAAGCTCTTTACCCTGTTGATACTGAAACTCTCCTTCACATGTCTTCCACTTTCTAAAGCAGCAGGCTGCTTGAACTTTGTTTGATTTATGGCAATGAAAGATATGCTAAAAAAGCTACTGGAAAAGCATGAGGCCTTTTAAGAGGCAAAATTAATTCTATCATTGCTTCATTGGACAAAGCACATCATAACTCTTGAGTCCCACATCAAAGGACAAGATGTTACTAATACTCATCAAGGTGTTACTAATACTCATGGCAAAGCCATGATAAACATGTAGGTGCCAGGAAAGGTGAAACACTGGAACCAGTCAGTCAGTCTACAGAAAATTTTATCTTTATTTTAGAAATATAAACCAAGCATGGCTGGACCCATAAAACTAAGGGTAGGAGGGTAGGAATTTGTCTTTTGTGCTGCTGACTGGGTTCTATCTCTGAGCCTTGCCAGGAGTAATCCCTGAGTGCAGAGTCAGGAATAAACACTGAGAACTTTTCGGAGTAGGCCAAAAATAAAAAATAAAATAAACAGATAAATTAATTAGAAAATAATAATAAAAAGAAAGAAAAATGTAAGTATTGTTTAAAAAAAAACTTCTGAATGCTATAAAAAGGATTCACAAACTGCTTTAATAAGGAAAAAAATGTGCTAAATTTAGACCAAATCTTCAAGAGTGATAAGAAAAATGTTGTTGACGAAACATCAGGTTAAGAATTAATTTAGGGCCAGACTGATAGTACAGCAGTAGATTTTTGCCTTGAATGTGGCTATGCAGCTGACTGGTGTCCAATTCCCTGGCATCCTATATGATTCCCCAAGCATCGCCAGGAGTAATTTCTGTGTGTAGAGTCAGGAGTAACCTATGAACATCACTGGGTGTGACCCAAAAATCACAGTCACGGTCCTCCCATTGTTCACAGATTTGCTCGAGCGGGCCCAGTAACGTCTCCATCATGAGACTTGTTGTTACTGTGATTGGCATATCGAATACATCACGGGTAGCTTGCCAGGCTTTGCCGTGCGGGCGAGATACTCTAGGTAGCTTGCCGGGCTCTCCGAGAGGGGCGGACGAATTGAACTCTTGTTGGCCATGTTGGCTGAGTGCAAGGCAAATGCCCTACCCACTGTGCTATCGCTCCAACCAGACCCAAAAATCAAAAACCAAAAAATTAATTTAATATCAAATGATAAATAGATGCAAAAGCTACAGCTGACCCATCTTTCCATTTGTGTTACATAGAAAAGGCTTTATCCCTGAGTGGAGGCAGTCACTTGAGTTCAGAATTTAATGAGTTGAGCCTTTACTGGTTTTCAGCACCCACTTGTTCTTACCAGACCACATTATTTATAACCCTGATTGATGAAAAGAGGGCAAAGTATTATCCCACAGACTTTCTTAATTTTTAATGTATCTCATATGTTGTTGTATTTCATAATTCTTAAGGATTCACTTTAATAATTCAAATAGTATATATTCTTTCTTTCCTTTCTGTCTCCATTTCTTTCTTTTATGGTTATATACTGATTTTTTTCTCTGTGCCAATTAAGTTCAAGGCAAGTAAACTAGTGCAGTATCAAAACCAAAAAATATATTCTCACAGGGACTGTATAGCATTCCAATGAAGCAATAATGAACAGTAAACATTATAAATTACTTAATAATAAAGTCATAGAGAATTATAAGAGCTATTCAGAAAAATATATATTATAAAAAGAAAAATGAAGAAATATACAAGATTGTTTCAGCAAAGAATCAAAATACACTTGAACATAGCAATATATTTTTGTTGGCCTTTTCTAGCAGATTTTGTTATTACTATAAATGAGCATAACTTCCCCAGAAGAAAAAAAATGAATTCTTCCTAATTTATTCAAAACTAAATTTTGATTTGTTGCTGTGTAAACTCACACAAAGGGGGGCTCGGCACCCACAGCGGTGGTGGCTCTATCTCTCCCGCCGCCCGCGTTCGGTAGTCTCACCCTTCTCCCACCCCGGAGAGGTCGATGGCGATGGTCAGGTGGAGGAAGGAATGAGGGCCAGGCCGGTAGGTATTAGTCATAGTTTATTCTGATTCTCTCTTCATCTGTCTCTGCCCCCTTCTCCTTCTGTCTCTCTGCTCCCCATTCTTCCTCCCCCAGCTACTTCATACTCCTTCTCCATCCCCCTTCATCCTCCTCTTCCTTCTGATCCTCTCTGAACTTCTTCTTCCTTCTGCCCCTAGCCCACTCCTAAAGTACAGTTAAATCCTCTCTGATGAGGAATTGGGGGAACCAATTACACATAGGTGCGGTCACAATCAATAGGGGTAGAAATCTTAGCCTCAGGGAAGACCGCTCCTAGGACAGATCCTTCCTCAGCAGGAGGACCCACCCTAGAGAATAATCCCATGGGCGTGCCTCTCCTCTCCTTGTCCAACGAGCATATAAGAATATAACATAAATCATTTTGTATGGATACAGTAAGAAATATCTTAAACTTATAGAATTGCTCTCCTAGGGCCATCTCGATCTCAGACTACAGTGCTCAGGCCAAATAGTCTTTCCCACCCCTAGCAGGATCCTAGTCTTGTCGCTACCTTTGGATCATGACAGCATTTGTCTATGATCAAACTCTTAACTTATAGTTAAGAATCGTGGCACCTTGGCCTGGCCCATTTCGCTGCCAGGGTAGCTCACCGCTTGCCCTGGGTCCATTCAGTCCCTCGTCGGGACCCTGCTTTTGGGGTGTTAGGAACTAAGGGCAACTGAGGCTTAAGTCGAGAAAGCAGATGCCTGGGAGTGAATAATATTCAAGGCCAATCAAATCCTAAGTTACAAAGCATAATGTTAACGGTCTTCCTGTATCTATACAAAAAGGATATTACTTTAAGGTAAACTATTCATAAGGCATAAGGAGAGGAGAAAGGCAATATTTCACTTATACATATAAAATCATAGATTTCTGGGAAACTGATCTTACAAATTAACAAAGTCTGATTAAGGGGAAAGCTGATTAACTGGGTGGGAAGGAGAGCATAGGGAAGACTGTTTACAGATAAACACAATGGAAGTGGAAGTGCTTCAGGAGCACTGTGATGGGTGTAACCGGATTGATGGGTGTAACCAGATAAAACCTAAGCTTCTTGTAGAGGGACAAAGCAATGTTACCCAACAGGTTGCATGAAACTATTCTTCTAAGTACTTTAAGACTAAATTGAGAGAAAATTCAAAAGATTGTTAAGTCAAATCAGTCTGCGGGAGAAGAAATAATACAGAATCTCACTAATCTATTGCTTTCAGAGAATCAAAACAAGAAAATTGACAGTGGAACAAGGACAATCCATGACCTTGGTTTAGAATATTTCCAAGTAGGGTAGGTGGCTGAGGGAGGGTCAGAGGAAATGAAGAGGTGGTCTAGAAGTAACCCAAGAGAGTGGGTGGAAGGTCTTGAAAACTTTGGTGGTGGTGAAGTGTAGTAACTGTGTTCATAAAAACCGTAAGCAGCAATACTATTATAAACATATAATCTAAATAAAATTAAATTTTACAAATAATAATAAGGGTCTGGAGACATAATGTAATGTTTAAGTGTACTTCGCATGTATCCTGCCCAAATTCAATTCCCAGAACCACATAAGAGTCCCCAAGAACAGCCCGGAGTGAATCCTAAATTCAGAGTAGTAAGCCCCAAGCATAGGTGAGTGTGACCTCCAAACCTATTAATTAATGAAGTAAAACACAAAATAAAACTATGCCGTTATAGTTTAGCAAGTGAAAGGCTTGCAAATTTTTACCAAAGATTATTAAAAATTTATCCATAATATAATCCATGACAATTTATGTAACTTCATAGGAGACATTTTGCTTTAAAAATTTAGTATGCTATTGAGTTAAACTTACGATAAATTTATTATAATGTTTTATGTTTTACATAATGCTTAATAAGTAGTTGAAAAAACTAGAAAACCTTTCCCTTGGCTATGAATTAATCTATAGAGCATTCAGATAGTTGAATGTACAAGTTAAGGAAATGAGCACATTTGTTACAGTAACAAGCCTCCTATGTATTATGGTTTTAAGTTATTTTTGCAAGTTGTTTATTTATTTAAAATGACTTCATCAGTGATTCACTCCTCTGGCTTCTAAACTTTTTAAACCAAAGCAAAACGAAAATACAAGTAATTACGTGATCTTAGTGTTTCTAAAAGATCAGGACAAATACCCTCAGAAATGTGGGTCATAATCACTTTACTATCATACTCAATTTTTGGCTTTTGTTACACTCAACCCATTAAACTTTCACTTTCAGCAGCATTTTCAATGTTATTCCATGAAGCACATAGAACATGTTCATAAAAACTGTTTTTAAAATTATTCAAAATCTATATGATTTTAGAATTATGAAATTGCAATATTGCTCAACCTATCCTACATTTGGACCATTGCATGACACTGCATACAGTGAAAGAATTTCCTCCCTTAATCCTCCTTGATTGCTTCAACTTGGTTGATAAATGAGTTCTGAGAAGAGTAATACATATGTCTCACTTTAAATACCTTAGGTTGGCTTATGTGCAAATGTAAAGGCCAGCTTCCTGTGTGTAATTGAAATGGAATGAAATGGAATTGAATTCATCTCCAGTGAGTTAATACTTCTCTATTTTCTGTGTTGGATCACTGGCAACATTCCAGGAAGCTGAAAAGACACCAATAAAAAGTTTGGTCACCAGAATCTTTTTTAGTATATATACTTAATCTTGAATTTTAATTTGTCATGTAAAGAAAACACTCTGGTTGACAGCTAATAAAAGTTTAGTAATTGCTAGCTTCTTTAATTCATATATTATATGAATTTTATATAAAAATTTATTGTAGATAATTTTATTGTAACAAATGAGCACCAGGTTCTCTGTTTATGTCATATATACTTAAAATGTTATAGATTTTTATTTTAATAAATGAGTACTAGGCTCTCTTCCTATGTTATTAAAAACATGATTATCACTTGCTTTTTGTTTTTTAAAAAAAAGTCCAACAAGTCTATAGGCATATATACAAATTGTCACTGTTACAACTAATCCATCCTGCTATTGTAGTATAGAGGCAATCATAAATCTAAGCAATGCACACATTAGAAGGAGTGGCTCTGTTTTACAAAAAATTAATTTACAAAAATTGGTAGATAGAATTTAGTTCAGGGTCTGTAGTCCATCTTTTTTAATAGACTATTTAAAAATTACACGCACTTCCTCAGACCTAAGAGTGATGGAAGTATTTTCTAATTTACTTATCTCTATCAATGTATCTATTCTGATTTATCCAGTTTACACTGGGGGAACTGAAAAAATGTTATAAAGGATCTCCCTGTATTATCTCTTAGGATTATGGAACATACATTTTTGTTAAAGTAAAACTAGTTTAAAAAGTAGAAATGATGTTCAAAGATCAGAAGTTGATCTAAGAGTCTATCCAGTTGACTGAATTAAAGGTACTGAAGTACCCAAATATTTAATATAGACTTTACTACTAAGTAGTGAAAGCAAGAAGAGTAAAATTGCTGTATATGTTCATATACCCCTTCTTTGAATATTTTGTCTTGAAAGTACCCATGTGTGTGATTTTTAAAAGAGACTTATGACATCAAATTTGCATGTGGGTTTAACAGCTAAGTTTTGCATGGGGGTAAAGGTTGGCACTTTTATGACTGCCGTAGTCTTAGTAATCGTGACCTAACATGATGACATTGTAAAATATGAGCATGCCACACACACTGATATTTACATATTTATGGAAGAATATATATTCCTTTGTTGCTTTTTTTCAATTAAAATTTCTAAATTTCCCATAGAAGTATTGTCCATAAGGTTTGGTCAGACCATTGGCTGGGACCTACAAAAACCAGTGATCTGTAAATCTGGCCACAGACCTGTCCGTAATAGATGTCAGTAGTAGCTAGGCTGCTGTCCCAGCTGAATGAGAAAAATATAAAAAATATTTTTTTTTTTGGTAAGAGAGTTATTTGGGAGCAGAAAGTATAGGAGAGATTTTTATCAATGTATGGGTCATGTTCAAAGAATACTCTTGATATTTCTTTTACATACATATACATATATATATATATATATATATACTCACATATATGTCTTTAAACATGATCTTTATCAGGTTTGCTGTGGTAATTAGGGGAGGGTTCTTTTATGTTTGGTTAGTATTTGCCTTGCTTCTTTTCTAAGGACAACAAAGACACCATTTTTCAGTTCTTATAAACTATATTTTCAAGGAAAATAAAATAAAATTACACAGGCATGTAAACTACAGAATGTCCACAAATACAAAGAAATGGGCCAGGAAGAGAACTCATAGATAAATAGTATGTGCAATAGCTTAAGTTTGGTTCTTGAAACCACGTGACCCACCTCCAGATGTTCTGAGTGTAGTCCTGGTGTACTTCAATATCAGAGACTGAAATATTAAATATCCAGTAGCACTCAGGAGTGGTCCCAATTCCCATGAGTACTTCTGGGAGTAAAATCTATTATATGTATATATATATATGTGTGTGTGTGTGTGTGTGTATATATATATGTGTGTGTGTGTATGTGCATCTAAAATTATATAATACATTATATCTGTAGGTCTTTGAACATTTAAAAATAATTTATGATTCATTTAAAATTGTAATTGTCAAAATTTTCTTTTATTGTGTTATAAAGCAAAATAGTATATCCAATAAAAACAGTTGTTTGCATAACCTAATCTAAAGGACAGGAATACAACCAGGCCTGGAAATTTCTGCTAACAACTAGAAAGAAGAAACACAAATGAACTAATTTATTGCCAAATTTTTTCCTAATCAATGTCTTATTCTTTTATAATTAGCAAACACATTAATATTTAAAATAAAAATGTGATCTTCATTTTATGAACCTATAAAATAGGAAAAACTGTAGCATAAAAACCTTCACTGAGATAAGGGGGGAAAGTCTAAAAAATATATCACTTTCAGTTATTCAAGTTGAGAGGTCATATCCAAATTTTATTGCAACTTTCATAGTATTTCAATGCCTAAGAAGTGGTTTGGTGTCATCAAGATCTTTTAATATAGAAGTGACATTGCTGCTGAAAGCCTCTAAGAATCAAATAAAGTTGGTTACAAAGCATTTTATAAGCAAAGTGCTCTCTAAATGCTAATAATATTTCTGCTAATAGCTTGCCTCTCCTAGAATTCTGCCTCAGTCACTGCATATCTTGCCTGTATCGGTACTGCATTTTAGCTCTTTCTAGTATCCCTCAGATGTCATTCAGTTGTTAATACCTTTTGGCTGGCAGATATATACTACCTGCACAAAGGGTAGTCATTTTACATATGTTCTGTATCTTAAAGATAGAATTGTCAGCTGAGTTAAACAAGGTGGATTTGTGAGAGTTACCAGAATAATTCTCTTAATGGATATTTTCAGAACATGAACTGTGAAATCAACTAAGTCTATGAATGAATACAAGCACTGACCGCTTCAAACTGCAAGTTCTAAATAGTTATCCTATGTTGTTTACACTTAATGAATCTTTGAATAGCTAATTTATCACTCAATGATTTGATTTCCATTGACTCCAGTTAAAGCAGAAAGCTTCTTTTTATTGGTGGTGAAAATGAAAAATAGATTTGCAAGAGCAAGGTACACTGGGGAGTGCAAACCAAAGTCAGATCGTGGAAGAATCTCTTTGATCCTAATTCCCTGAATCACATACAGGTGTCGGACCTTCTTAAACACTGCTGATATTAACTAGGTGAGACAAGCGGTGACTTGTATGCCCAGACTCTGCTGTACCAGAGTCTTTCTTACAGCAGTTCTTCAACATGTCACAGTTTATAAAAAACCCATCAGAGAGCAATAGCATAAGCATTCCTTGTGCTTTATGTACAACAGAGACAACTAGAAATGATGAGTTTATTTTGCAAATTTAATTTAGGAGGTTTTTACACTGTGTGCACATCTCCTTCCCTGAAAGTCACAGGCAAAAATATTAGATTTCTTGCAAGCCCAACTAAATAGAGTGTTTGCTGAAATGCAGTTGAGAAATGTAGATGTATAAGAATCAAACCACATTAGGAAGAGTGCCAATGTCAAGTTCATCATCTCTGGCAGCAGGTATAGAATAACACAGAGCTGCATTTCTGTGTCAGATTCATCCAGGAATTTTCCATGTTTCCAATCTGGAGAAGCCCATGTTCTTTCTTAAACACGTATGTCTCATTCTCTTCCTCTCCCCCCACATTTCTCTAAATGAATTTCTTTTAATAAATCCTTTTTACATCACTAAATACCCAGTCTTGAAATCTTTGTTGGATCATATTTGACCAACACATTAATAACCCTACCATGTAAGGTTAAAAAAAATATAAGTTGTAAGTTGAAAAATGCATGCATATTTCAATATAGTATTATAATTATGATCATTGAATAAGAATTTTTAAAAATAAATGGCTAAGTTCTTAGTCCTCTACTTATTAGCTTAATGTCTTAATGTCTTTGATGTCCTACTTAAGTATCAGTTTCACGGCCAGGAATTAGGTTGTATGCCTAGCATGCATTCATCCCAGGTTTGATTCCTGTCATAACATGGTTCCCTGAGGCTTTGGGGTGCAGCCCTGGAGTCTCCGAAGCACCACTAAGTGCAATCCTGGAGCGCCCCAGCAACTCATAGTAAGGATGGTCCCACAGCGCTAGAATAGCATCACATCCTATGACCCTTCACTGAAGCCTCAACCTGGTTAGTCAAGCCCTGCTGCTTTACTCCCTGTGCCTTTCGAACACTGCTTGGGTGGACGAAAATTATGTTTTAATTTTCATTCATAAAAATACAGTGGATAAAACACTAGCTGACCCAGCTTTAATCCTCGACATCACATAGAGTTCCCTGAGTCCCATAGGAAAGATCGCAGAGTACACAGCCAGATGTTACTTCAGAGCACTGACAGGAGAGGCCCAAAACACATAAACAAAAAGCACCTGTTCTGAGAGAGAACACAGGGGATTGCCCTGCCACAGAGGCAGGGGGGATGGGGGGACGGGGGTGGGGGGGATATTATCCATGGTGGTGGAAAATGGGCACTGGTGGAGGGATGGGTATCTGATCATTGTACAATCGAAACCCAAGCACAAAAAATTGTAAATCTACAACTGTACCTCATGGTGTTTCACTAATAAAAAAAAATAAAAAATAATAATAATAAAAAAGAGAATACTATATATATAGATACAGATATAGATATAGATATAGGGTGTGTGTATGATAATTTGTTTTCTATTTTAGGGAAAAGCTAAATTAATAAATATTGAACTTTTTTATTAAAAAAGCCTGTTCTATATAAAAATCAAGATAATTAGATAAAATATTTATGTAAAAGTGATAGGTTAGTTTCTTATGCAACTAATTTTTGTTTAGTGTAGGGCATGGAGAAATAATTTTATTAAAAATTCTTTTAAACAGCCATCTATCTCTCCCAAGACAATCCCTGAACAATTTCAAGGATTTTATTAGGCGAAGAAATAAGAGTGTTTGTCCAGTTAGAACCGAGCAAGATACTAACCCAAATTAGTATTTAATACAAAGCTGTTAAAGTAAAAGTTCTCGATTCAGCCGAAGAGAAGGACAACATGGAGGTCGGGATCCACAGATCCCGAAGGAAAAAAACAAAAACAGGTTCCAAAAAGAGCCGAGATCACCGGGAAGCCCCAGATGGGGTAGGTACCGCATCCCGCTTCCCCCAGATGGAACCCCGGTGACCAGAAGCCTCTACAACCACAGCTCGAGTATGCGGGAACTTGGACTTTTCCTCAAATCTGCCGGGACTACAACTCCCAGGTAACCTCAAATTCCGGAAGTCACGCCCACATCCCGCCCCCCAGCGCCATATTTACAGCATTCAGCCAAAGAGAAGGACAACATGGAGGGCGGGATCCACAGATCCCGAAGGAAAAAATAAAAAAAGGTTCCAAAAAGAGCCGAGATCATCGGGAAGCCCCAGATGGGGTAGGTACCGCATCCCGCCTCCCCCAGATGGAACCCCGGTGACCAGAAGCCTCTACAACCACAGCTCGAGTATGCAGGAACTAGGACTTTTCCTCAAAACCGCGCGACCGCTCACGTGGCCGCGCAACATCTCTCTATATACAAAGTGATCCATGGGAAGTAAACCACTCAACGTTTCTCTCTGAAAATCATAGTTAAGTTTGGAGCACGGCCACAGCCCCAGAAACACAAGGACTTAATGCATAACCCAGCAGCTTGGAGCAGAAGAGTGAACGGGCTATGCGTTAATCCAGGCCATCATGACTGTCCGGAGGGGAAAGGGTGTTGCCCCATTCGCCCTCTCCTCTCTGGAAAGAAAGATGGCGGCCACATGGGAGCCTTGTGGACAGCAGGTATGAGCCGGGGGTGTGGGGGCGACTAAAACCTCATTGGAAAGGGGGCGTTCTGGTCCGTCCTTCACGCCCTAACGAGGTCACCAGTTGCCCCCCGCGAGCGGCTCTCCAGCACGGCCATGGACCCAGAAGCACAAGGACTTAATGCAGAACCCAGCATCTTGGAACAGAAAAGTGAAAGGACTATGTGTTAATCCAGGCCATCATGTCTGCCCGGAGGGGAAAGGGTGTTGGTCCCTTCCGCCCTCCTCCCTCTGGAAAGAAAGATGGCGGCCACATGGGAGCCTTGTGGACAGCAGGTATGAGCCAGGGGTGTGGGGGCGACTAAAACCTCATAGGAAGGGGGGCGTTCCGGTCTGTCCTTCACGCCCTACCGAGGTTACCAGTTGCCCCCCGCGAGCGGCTCTCCAGCACGGCCACGGCCTCAGAAGCACAAGGACTTAATGCAGAACCCGGCAGCTTGGAGCAGAAAAGTGAACGGACTATGCGTTAATCCAGGCCATCAGGTCTATTCGGAGGGGAAAGGGTGTTGCCCCAGACGCCTTCTCCTCTCTGGAAAGAAAGATGGCGGCCGCATGGGAGCCTTGTGGACAGCAGGTATGAGCTGGGGGAGTGGGGGCGACTAAAATCTCATGGGAAGGGGGGCGTTCCGGTCCATCCTTCACGCCCTACCGAGGTCACCAGTTGCCCCCCGCGAGCAGCTCTCCAGCACAGTCACGACTCCAGAGCACAGAAACCAATTTCTTAACTATCTGACTTTCAATAGAAATACTTCCAGGGTCAATAAGTAAAATAGCAGAAATCCAAAACCGACATATAATTCTTGAACCCAGCTGTAGAAAGCAAATCATTTCACAATGCTTTGTCAGCATGTCTGATTTGGGGGTGGGGGGTAAACTCTAAATAATAGTGGTGAATCTTTTATTGAAACAATGAATCTAATCAAAGCAGATAGAGTGTTAACTAGAATTCATCTGCCCCACAGGGACTGGGAGGGGTGGGGGGTGGGGTTTTATTGGGGTTCTTCATGGTAAAAAATAAGTTTTGGTAAAGGGAAATGTGCTTGATATTTGCATGACTGAGACCTAAACCTGAAAGCTTTGTAACCTTTCCCATGGTGATTTAATAAATAAATAAATTTTAAAAAATAAATAAATAAAGTAAAAGTTCTCTATGTCTTCTCATTGTATATTTCTAGCTATGACCCACTTGAAGAAAGGAAGAGATTAAGATAAGGATGATCAGAGAAAAATCATTATTAAATCAACTGCTTTTCTGTACTTTTATGACAATGCATAATGTAGCACATGATCCTTTTGTTCCGGCTGAAAAAAGCATGATCTTACAACTTGAAACTGAATCATAAATAATAGGTGTTACATCCTTACAGAAAGAATAGAGGAGCTTGAAAAATTATTTGCCTCACTAAAACTGATATCTATTTCCCCTTTAAAGATGAATAAAACCTGACCTTTAATGGGTATGGCCCAGAAACAAAATAAAAGAATAAATGCAATGCTCAGAAACATTGGATTTAGACAGTGATAATAGCAATCACTATTTTTTTTTAATTTTTTTCCCCCTTGGGCCTGGAGCGAAGAATAGAGGGTAGAGCATTTGCCTTGCACACAGCTGACCCAGGTTTGATTCCTCCACCTCTCTCGGAGAGCCCAGCAAGCTACCAAGAGTATTCCGTCTGCATGGCAAAGCCTGGCAAGCTTCTCTTGATGTATTTGATATGGCAAAAACAGTAACAACAAGTCTCACAATGGAGACGTTACTAGGGTCCGCTTGAGTAAATAAATGAACAGCGGGAGGACAGATCAGTGCTATTTTCCCTTACACTTTATATAAGCACTGTGGCTTACAAAGTTGCTCACAATAATTCGTTAAAAACATTCAATATACCAACACCAATCCCATCACCATGATCTCCAATTTTCCCAAATACACCTTAAGCCTGTCTGCCCCATAGTGTACCCGCAAAAATTAAATTTTATATTGCTTATTTTGAGTTGCTAATGAAATTAAAGTTAGATAACAAAAGTCCAATATTAGTAAGTGCAAAAATAAATTTTATGTAAAAATTGTTATATCTCATCATGGGATGCTAAGTCCTTGTCTAAACACTTACTAATCTGCTGCTAGTTGAGCCTTCTGTATTAGTCTTTATTGAGTTTAGTTGGCTCCTATGTCACTTTCCCATCTAATTTCATGTGCTCCTACTGTAACTTTAGGATGTGTCATGCGACCACAAATGTAGCTGTACTGTCCAGGTCCAGAGACTTTAAAATCTATAGTCTGAGCAAATGAGTTGACATGGTGGTGGCAGATGTGGTTGGTGGGGTTTCTGGGAGTACGGGGGTAGGGGGAGACTGCCCACCTCTACTCCGAGAAGACCCCAGAATTCTCACTCTCAGCCTGGCACCAGGGTACCTGAATTTTTCTTCAGTTTGGTGTCTCTGCAGAGAATATTGTTGAAGTGGTGGAGTTGAGACTTTGGGGTGTGGGTGCTGCTGCCAGGACTTCAGCAGGGTGGACACTTCTTCTGCCTCCCTCTTGTGAGCGACCTGGAGTTTTCAGCTGGAAGAATGATGAATATTAACTGCTTGGCTTAAGTCTCTTCAGAGATTTATTGGTGAATTGCTAGAGCAGGTCTGGTAGGTGATCAACATAACAGAGGGCATGGGAGGTGGGTGTGGCTGCTAGGACTTCCTGAAGTACTGCAGGTAGGGGAGGCTGTCCACCCCCCCCCCCCCCCCCCCCGCTTCAAGACCTCAGAGTTCTCAGCCTAGTCAACAGGGTCCATGAAATTTTTCAGTTTGTCATTGCAGCAGCTGTGGGTGTGGCTGCGAGGGCTTCAGAAGGGTAGTTATTCAGCCCATCTTACTCTTCTCATTTTTTCAGTTTTATTTTCAAGTGGTGTCCTAGGGCAAGAACTTTGAGCATTTATCAACTTCATGATAACTGTAAAATCTATAACCAATATTTTCAGAGCACCCATAAAAATGAGGTTTACAAAGAAGAAAAAAGAATTAGGGATGTCTAGTCAGAAAAGAGAAACTGGAATAAAATGAGTCTGCCCTACCTGAGTGGATAGTAATATATTTTGCTCATCAATTCTCTTCCTTCCAAACCAAGGCTCTCTTTTTGTCATTGTGATTACTACAGGCATGATAACCCACTGGTTAATTGATGATCCTGACACACCAGACACACAAGAATTGCTGTTTCCCTACTCCTAACACCTTATCCTTGTACTCAGTAAACAGGTTCAGTTTCTGGAAATACCTAAAAATCCCTCTATTTTATAATCATATTCTAAATTAGGATAAACATTTACTTCTATTGGACATAGCCAACAGGCTACTAAAATGTCACTGCATATCTATTAAATAATACTAAAAAAATTGAAAATCTATAATCTTATAATTATTTAATGAATTTTTTAAAATCAATTCAATCTCAGGGAATGGGGATATAGAGCACTATGAGAATTGAGATTCCATCCTTGGCACCACAAATAGTAGCCACTGTAGTAGTAGTAGTAGTAATAGTAAAGTTAGTAATGGCAACTAAATTTTAACAATCACCAAAACATCTGCATGAATATAACTCTATAGGGGTTACAAAAGAAGATAAAAAATTTTCTCTTCTTCACAAATTTTCTGGTCTTATTTTGTAGTTGTTTGGTGAACTTATCAAAATGTAAACTGATTACATTTTTTAAGTTAAACTGTATTTGCTTTCATATACCATTATAGCATAGTTGAAAAATAATGAAAGGAAGATATTTATTTTCCTGGAATAGTCACATATTTTTTTTTTTGTTTTACTACCTAATGACTCACAATTCTCCTTGTATTTTTTGTGACTATGTTGACTTTTTGAACCTGAGCATGTGCTCACAACAATATCCTTATCTTGTGTGAGACATTGATAAATTCTGTCTGAGATACAAGAAATGATAGGCAATTTAAAAATATATATTTCCCATGTTCTCGCTTTCTTCCAAGAAGTCTTTCATTCTATTTCTGAGTTTAGTTGATTGATTCTGAACTAGTTTAAGCTCAAGGTCTAGAGCAACAAGCTGAGAAAAAAACTGATAGATATTTTTAAAAGTTCCTTGGTTTTATCTTTTGATTCAGTCAATAGAAAAGGTCTTGTATGGTTTAAATTTCCTTTTTTTAAGTTGTACTACTTTGTTACTTCTGCAATAAAGTATAATAAAAGGTAATAAAGTGGGAAAATGCTGACAATTTAATATAAACTTTTAAAAAAATAACATCAAAACTGGGAGCAGGATTTATTTATGATTTGTCTATGTGACTTTCTGTATCTCTTTTAATTATTTCAGTAACTGAATAGTAAGTTGTTCATTATATGAGAAAATATAAAACAACATAGGAAAGTTAAAGGAAATTAGACCTTGAATTACTTACATCCTTCCACATTTGTATAATGATAGTTCTATAGCACTACTCTTCAATTAAATGAATACCTGGTGAAATATTCAGAACCTCATAAAAATTATTTATCCTCTTAACACATTGAACTACATCAATAACTACTTCTCTTTCTTTGAGATTTAAATCCTAATGTAAACAAAACCTAGGAAGGATAAAATATTAAAGTGTGAGGCATTTCTGATTCAATAGTCATTTTGTTTAATATTGAGTAAATGCCATAACTTAATATAGTTAACATAACTCAAGTTGTGGATGACTGAGATTGTTTTGTACAATAACGGGTACTCTAGTTGGAGAATAAGGAATTTTATTTATTTATTTATCTATTTATTTATTTGTTATCAGTGAAACACCATGAATTACAATTGTAGAATTACAAGCTTTCGTGCTTGGGTTTCAGTTATACAATGATTGAGTACCCATCCCTCCACAGTGCCCATTCTGAACCACCAATGACCTTGTAGCCCTCCCACCCCACACCCCATGCCCCACACACCATACCTCCTCTGTGACAGGGCATTCATTCCCTTTTGCACACTCTTTCCTTTAGGGTGTTGTAGTTTGCAATAGAGGTTTTGAGTGGCCATCGTGTTCGGTTTATAGACTATTTTCAGCATGCATCTCGCATCCCGAGCAAGTCCTCCAAACAGCCTTTACTTGGTGTTCCCTTCTCTATCTGAGCTGCCTTTTCCCCCAGCATGTGAGGACAGTGTCCAAGTCCTGGAGCAGACCTCCTTATCTCAAATATTCTTAGGAGTTCAACTCCCATTCTGTTACTTTATATTCCCCATATGAGTGCAGTCTTTCTATGTCTGTCCCTATCTTTTTGGATCATTTCACTTAGCATGATACTTTGCATAAAGAACCACTTGTATGTAAATTTCATGACTTCGTCTTTTTCTAACAGCTGCATAATATTCCATTATGTAGATTACCAAAGATTCTTTAACCAGTCATCTGTTCTTGGGAACTCGGGTTTTTTCCAAGTTTTGGCTATTGTGAACAGTGCAGCAAGAAACATAGAAGTGCAGATGTCACTTCAATTGTACTTTTTTGCCTCTTTGAGATGTATTCCCAGGAGTCATATTGCTGGGTCAAATGGGAGCTCAATTTCTAATTTTTTGAGAATCATCCATACTGTTTTCCAAAGAGCTGAACCAGTTAGCATTCCCACCAGCAGCGAAGGAGAGTCCCTTTCTCGCCTCATTGGTGCCAACACCAGTTGATTTTGTTCTTTTGGATGTGGGCCAGTCTCTGTGGTGTGAGATGATATCTCATTGTGGTTTTGATCTGCATGTCCCTGATGATTAGTGATGTAGAGCATTTTCTCATGTGCCTTTTTGCCATTCGGATTTCTTCTTTGAGAAAGTTTCTGTTCATTTTGTCGCCCTATTTTTTGATGGGTTTGGATGTTTCCTTCTTGTAGAGTTCAACCAGTACTTTGTATATTCTTGATAACAACCCCTTGTCAGATGGGTATTGGGTGTATATCCTTTCCTATTCTGTAGACTGTCTTTGTATTTAGGTCACTGTTTCTTTTGAGTTGCAAAAGCTTCTTACTTTAAGATAGTCCCAATTGTCTATCTCTGTTTTTACTTGCTTGGCCAGTGTCATGTCATCTTTAAAGATACCGTTCACTTCAATGACGTGGAGGATTTTGTCAACCTTGTTTTCAATGTACCTTATGGATTTATGTCTGATGTTGATGTCTTTAATCCATTCTGATCTTTTGTACATGGTGTTAGGTAGAGATCTGACCCCATTTTTTGCATATAGCAGTCCAGTTTTGCCAGTACAATTTGTTAAAGAGGCTTTCCTTCCTCCATTTCACATTTCTTGCTTCCTTATCAAAGATCAGATGATCATATGTTTGGGGTCAGATATCAGTATATTCAACCCTGTTCCATTGGTCTGCAGCTCTGCCTTTGTTCCAGTACCATGCTGTTTTAATTTTCACTGCTTTGTAGTAGAGTTTGAAGTTAAGGAGGTTGATTCCTCCCATTTTCTTTTCCCCAAGAATTGCTTTAGCTATTCGTGGGGGCTTATTGTTCCATATAAATTTCAGGAGTGTTTGCTCCATTTCTTTGAAAAATGTCATGAATATCATTATAGGGATCGCAGTGAATTTGTACAATGCTTTAGGCAGTATTGCCATTTTAGCAATGTTAATTCTCCCGATCCATGAGCAGGGAATATCTTTTCATTTCCTCGTGTCCTCTTTTATCTCCTGATGTAGCGTTTTGTAGTTTTCTTTGTACAGGTCTTTTAAGTCTTTAGTTAAGATGATTCCTAGCTACTTGATTTTCTGGGGCACAATTGAGAACCGGATTGTTTTTTTCACAGCACTTTATTCTCTTTCATTATTTGTGTATAGGAAAGCCTGGACTTTTGGGTATTGATTTTATAGCCTGCAACTTTACTATACAAGTCTATTGTTTCTAGGATTTTCTTGGTAGAGGTTTTAGGGTTCTCTAAGTATGGTATCATATTATCCGTGAATAGTGCAAGCTTAATTTATTCCTTTCCTAACTGAATGTCCTTAAAATTGTTTTCTTGCCTAACCGCTATTGTAAGTAGTATTGAACAGCAGTGTAGAGAGTGGACATTCTTGTCTCGTCACTGATCTTAGAGGGAAAGCTTTCAGTTTTTCCTCATTGAGGATGATGCTTGCTGTAGGCTGTGGTAGATGGCTTTAACTAAATTGAGAAAAGTCTCTTCTATACCAATTTCGGCGAGGGTTTTTATGATAAACCAATGCTGGATCTTGTCAAATGCTTTCTCTGCATCTATTGATATGATCATATGCTTTTTATCTTTTCTTTTATTAATATGATGGATTATGTTGATTGATTTCTGAATTTTAAACCATCCTTGCATTCCCGGATGAATCCCACTTGGTCATGTTATATGATCTTTTTGATGAGTTGTTGAATTCTGTTTACTAGTACTTTGTTGAGAATCTTCACATCCGTGTTCAACAGGGAGATCGGCCTGTAGTTTTCTTTTCTTGTGGTGTCTTTGCTTCCTTTTGTTATTAGAGAGATACGAGCTTCATAGAAACTGTTTGGGAGAGTTTTTGTTTCTTCAATTTTCTAGAAAAGCTTGAGAAGAACTGGCAATAGGTTCTCTTTAAATGTTTGGAAAAATTAGCTAATGAATCCATCTGGACCTGGGCTTTTGTTTTTGGGAAGACTTGATTATAGTTTCAGTTTCCTTGATGTTGACAGGACTATGAAGGTACTCTAGATCTTTTTGATTCAGCCTTGGGAGATTATAAGAATCCAGGAATTTATCCATTTTTTCTAGGTTCCCTTGTTTCATGGCATATAGGCTTTCAAAGTAGTCTCTGATAATCTTTTGAATTTCTTTGTTTCTGTTGTGACATGCCCCTTCTCATTTCTGATTCGGTTTATTAGGGTTCTCTCTCTCTTTCTTTCTGAGTTTGCTAATGGTGAACCTATCTTGTTTATTTTCTCGAAGAACCACCTCTTGGTTTCGTTGATCTTTCAGATTGTTTTTTGGTTTCCATATCATAATTTCTGCTCTAAGTTTTATGATCTCTTTCCTTCTGTCTGTTTTGGGCTCCTTTTGTTGGTCCTTTTCTAAGATCTTTAGCTGTGAAGTCAAGTTGTTTATGTGGGCCCTTTCTTCTTTCCTGAAAAATGTTTGCAGAGTTATAAATTTTCCCATTAACATGGCTTTAACTGCATCCCAGAGGTTCTGGTAACTTGTGTCTTCATTCTCATTTATTTCCAGGTATCTTTTGATTTCGTCTTTGACTTCCTTTCTGACCCACTAATTGTTCAACATTGAATTGTTGAATTTCCAGGTATTTGATTTGGTTCACCGTGTCTGTGTGTGATTCACTTCTATCTTCAGTGCATCGTGGTCTGAAAAGATTGTTGATACTATTTTTATCTTCCTGATTCTATTAAAGTATGTTTTGTGGCCTAGCAATGGTCTATTTTGGAAACTGTTCTGTGTGCATTGGAGAAGAATGTGTATTCTTTTTTCTGGGGGGGGGGGGGTGTAAAATCCTGTATAGGTCTATTAGCACTCTCTTGTCTATTTTTTCCTATAAAGCCAAAGTTTCCTTGCTGAATTTTGTTCTTGTTAATCTATCCAGAGGTTATAAGGCAATGTTGATGTATCCGGGTAATATTGTGTTGCTAGCAATGTCCTCCTTAAAATCTGTTAGCAGTTGTTTAAAATATTTAGCTGTTCCGTCATTAGGTGCACATACATTTAAGAGTGTGATTTCTTCCTGTTGTATGTGTTCCTTGATAAATAGAAAATGACCTTCACTGTCCCTTCTAATTTTTTCAACCTGAAATTTATGTTGGTGGACACTAGTATGGCCACCCCAGCTTTCTTGAGGAAGCTGTTTGCTTGCAGGTTTACTTTCTACGCTTTAACTTTGAGTCTGTGTTTGCTCTGACTGTTCAGATGAGTTTCTTGTAGGCAGCAGAATGTTGGGTTTTGTCTCTGAATCCATATTTTGCCACTCTGTGTCTCTCAATTGGTGTATATGGACCGTTGACATTGAAAGAGATTATTGTTATGGGGTTTTGTGCTATCTTTCTGTAAGGGTGTGTTATGCTTGTAGGGTTTGTCTTGTCTTACAGTAGCTCCTTTAGCCCTTCTTTTAGGTTTGGTTTTGAGTCTATGAAGTTCCTGAGCTGCTGTTTGTTCACAAAATAGTGTATCATTCCTTCAAATTTGAGTGAAAGTTTAGCCGCATAGATTATTCTTTGTGAAGTATTCATTTTAGTGAGATTTTTCATTATATCCCACTATTGCTTTCGGGCTTGGAGAGTTTCCTCTGATAGATCTGCTGTGAATCTAAGGGGTGCTCCCTTGTATGTGATTTTCTTCTTTGACCTTACTGCTTGCAGTATTGTGTCTCTATCCGTGGCATCCATCATTCTAACTATGATGTGTCTTAGAATGTTTTTGTTACATTCTCTTTTAGCTGGTACTCTTCAGATTCCTTGAATCTGAATGGCTGCATTGTCCAGCTCTGGAAACTTTACCGCAGTGATTAGTTTAACCGTGGCTTTTTCACTGGGATTGTTTCCCTGACCTTCTGGTACTCCAATGATTCTAATGCTGTTCCTTTTGGAATAATCTCCTAAGACTCTGATTCCTTCTAGAGCTATTTTGATGTCCTTTGCCATTATTTGTTATTGCCTGTAGGCTTCGTGCAGCTGATCTTCCAGCTCACTGATTCTGTCTTCATCTGTGACCATTTTACTGTTGAGGGCTCAGACTGAGTTTTTTATTTCATCTATGAATCTTTCATTTGTGGCATTTCTGTGCATAGCTTTCCAATTTCTGCTCTCATTTCTTCCTTGTATTTTCTCGATTGTTTCTCTCATGTCCTCCTTTAATTTTACTGGATATCTGTCTCACTTTTTCTTTGAGTTATTGAACATCTTCATTACTTCATATCTGAATTCTTTCTCAGAGACGTCCCTTAGGTGAGTAGCACTTAATGAGGCTTCTGGACTCTTTTCATTGTCCTCCCCTCCTCATGGGGATTTGCGTCTACCTACAGCTACGTGAGCATTGAACAGTCCAAATTTAGGCCACGCCCATTCCTGAAGAGGTCACGCCCACTTCTGTAGAGGCCACATCCCTACGGGTACCTGGTGGGGGGGGCATACAACATGGGGGAGTCAGAAGAAGAGGCACAGCATTGGGAATGATGGGAAGAGGCTCAGGGATCTTGAGCGCCCCAGGACCCTAGAGGATGGCTGGGGTGCATATGCAGGGAAAGCCAAGTCCCAGGTTTGAATGACTGACCTAGGGGAGGAAGAAGACTGGGCCCAGTGTTGGGGATGAACAGGAAGAAGCTCAGGGAATGGTGAGCAACCCGGGGCCTAGAGGACGCCTGGGGCGCATATGTGGGAAAAGTTAAGTCCTGAATTCGAATCAAATAAGAATTTTTGTCCATCAAAAACTTTTGATACAGCAACCTATTGTAATTTCTGGAAAGCATAATGTGGGAAATGACAAGAGCTTTTGCTGCTGTGTCCTTCTAGCTCATATAATAAGATGCTTTAGAATATGCTTTTCTCTATAATACTTTCTTCATCAATAAAGAACTAAATTGTGAGCAATGATAAAATCATTCAACTTGTGTCCATATGGGTGGAACTTTAACATAATGATATTAAATTAATTACTTTATCTAACTTCATTGTCATCTGAGGTAAGCCAAAAGATGAAAAAACAGAAAATGATATCACTTATATGTCACATAAAGAATAATTGGACAAGGGAACGCAATGTTTTAAAGGGGATGGCTGTATCAACATTGACGCTAGAGTGTAGGGCAGAGTTGAAGAGAAAGAGTGGAGGGAAGGGGGAGAAGAAAAATATAGAAGCAATGTGGGTCAGGTTAGGGGATTCAAGGTACATATATGGTGTTAAAGAATGATAGAGTCAAATATACAAACCACAGCATCAACAACAATGAAATCAAGAAACCCAAACTTTAACCATCGAACTTAGAAAAATACCTGTGAAGAAGGAAGTTGAAAGAACTGGTCAAACGTTGGAAGGTTGTCACGAGTAGGAGATGGGGGAAGGGCAGTTAGGATAAAGAAATTCATTGTCAGTGGAAGTAACAATGATGGAAATGATCACTCTGGACAAGAATTGAGTGCTGAAAGTAGATAAAGGGCACCTAATAACCTGTCAGTACCTGTATTGCAAATCCTAATGCCCAAAAGTTAAGTGAGAGAGCAAAAGAGAGAGAGAGAGAGAGAGAAGAAAAATGAATGCTATAGAGGCAGACTAGGGGCAGGAGAGAAACTGGGGACACTGTTGGTGGGAAATGTGCACTGGTGAATGGATGAATGTTGGAACATTGTATGACAGAAACTCAATCATGATCAACTTTGTAACAATATCGCATGGTGATTCAACAGAGAGAGAGAGAGAGAGAGAGAGAGAGAGAGAGGCAACAAATTGCTTAATTTTGAAAAAGGGAATTAAAAAATAAAACACAAGTTGTAGGAGGTTGTGGGGGGTGCTTATGGGAGGGAATCTGCGAACATTAGCCCTCCCGTTGATCGTCGATTTGCTCGAACGGGCCCATTAGTGGAGAGAAATTGACACTGGTTGTTGGTACAATATTTAAAACTCAATTATGAATAGCTTTCTAAATCACAGTGCTTTAATAAAATTATTTTGAGTAATACGTTTTCAGGACAACTCATTTAATACAAATGTTCTACTCAACACAACATAAAAATACCTTTATGCATTGCATAGAATGTTTCTATTTGTGTATTATACATATATGTATAATAAAGCACTCTATGGAATTCTTTTCTCTTTATAATTGTCCGTATTATACATGGAACTTAAGTACTTAAAATGCAAGGATTGTCACTGTTATGTGGGTCTCTTAAAATATCAATCTATGATTATAGAAGCTTAATTATTACTTTAATCAACAATGGCTAACTGTGCTTGTGAGGGCTCCCTTTGTTTTATACAATATTCACTGCTATCACTAATATTCCCTAAGAATGAAATTACTATTGGGCATTAAATAAAAGTTTATAGCAGTCTTTACAACACTGATTTTTGGAGAGTACAGGAATAATATTGTTTTGCTCACTCAAAAAATAATTTTGTGTCTAAGATTAGTATTGCAATTTCTAAGAATCCTCTTTGAAATATTACTTGTCACAATTCTAATTTTAAAAAAACATTCATTCAATCTTAGAGGTTTTTCTTCAACAGTTTCTATGCCTTTACCTTGTTTTATTTAAAAAAATAGTTTATAACCACTTGAAACAATTCTGTGTTGGGTATATCTCGGCAATAGAATAAACTCCATGGATGCGGTGGCTTTGCTGCATTCAGTCTTTATCCCATATACCTAGAACTATCCTCATGACATTAAAAGCACTAGGAACTTGCCGAATAAATCTCTCAATGCATTAATTACTCTCTATTTCAAATATAACCCACTTCTTCACCATACTTTACTGGAGCCTCTGTTATCAATGTCATTGTGCTATAGGTTCAGATCTTTGCAGATTGTACTAAGGTTTAAAACCAATGGCACTAACAAAGAGACTTGAAATTACTAAAGACAAGGGAGCACATATTTATTCATTTATTTATTTATTTATTTATTTATTTTTGCTGGGTACAAATGATATTTTCTTATTTATTTATTTACTTATATATTTTATTAGTGAAACGCCTTGAGGTACAGTTGTGGACCTACAAATTTTTGTGCTTGGGTATAATTAAACAATGATGATCAAGTACTTATCCCTCCACCAGTGACCATTTTCTACCACCACTGATCCCAGTAGGGAGCACACACTTAAATTCATCTTGGAAGTTAGTAACTTTTAATACAAATGTTGCTTTCCAGAACAGTTAGAAACTATTGATAGAATAGTTTAGTGATATTAGGATAAATAATCAATTGCCCTGAATTCAAGCTCTCTTGTAACAACTGACTTACAAGTGATTTGCTTTGTTATCTTTTATGGACTACCTTTACATATTTGCCGCTCTATTACTAGACACCTACAAAATAAGGATGTTGTTATAAAAAAATATTTCCTAAACCTGAAAAATTACAACCCAAGTAATATTAAAAATGTTGAAGCCCACAGGGGGGTTTTAGTCATTTTAACGAATAAAAAGGTATGTATATAAATTTCTAACAAATCTATGTTTTTTAGGCTATGCAGTCACAATAGTAGCTTTGACTGAAACAGTTGAATGCGTTCTAAATTCACTTGCTTTCCCTCCTCTGTATAATAGCCTATGATATGCCATAAGAAAGTAGGGTCCACAGTAAACAGAGGAAAAATAATGATTTCAAGAAAAATGAAACATTTTATAAATGGAGGCTATTATCTGCATAATTGTGTATAATGAAGTGAGTGCTTTAAAGAGTTTCTTTGGATCATGATTGTCAGCTTTGTTTTGTTTTTCAAAGAAAAGGCAAAAAGTAGGCATTGAAAACAAAAGAGAGTTGCTAAAAACTGATTCTACATCTTAGAAATGTGCTGGAAAATTGGTATCAAAAATGATGAAAGCTCTAAAGGCCTACTTATAATATATGTACTAATCTAAGTAGAAAAATTATGGCCACAGAGTTGTATACACTTCTTTGAAATCTCTTCCTTATTTCCATCTTACTCAATTTCTGTCAAAATATAACTAGCAAGAGAGAGAAGAGGAAGAAATTCTAAATATGATGCTTAACAAAGGAACACAGTTTTAAATTAGGGGTTGTATCAAATGGTGATTTAAATCACATGATGAGGAAGTGATTTCTAAGGTGCAAAAACATGTTCCTATAGTATTATAATAAAACTTTCAGTACGGCTAATACAAATGCACAAGTATGTCAGTTATATTGTTTGTAATTCAATGAAGCAGCAACTCCTAACAGAGAGAAAGCAAAGAAGTGGGTGTTGAAAAGCTGAATTCTAACATCTGATTTTTTCTTCTTACTATTCATATTTGTGCAAGAGCATCTTTTTCTTGAATATTGAAAGAAGATAAATCATTTGTAGGAACAAAGAGAATATACTAATGAGCAGAGATTATAATACTAATACTTTAAATATAATTGATCTTGAAACGAGCATAATCAATATTTTATCCAAAATAATAAAAAAATTTGCAAATATGTCAATCTTAATTCTTTAAGTTTAGTCATATATATAAAGTTCAATGACAACATAGCAGCAAATTTGATGATATCCCAATAATAATTTCAAGTATTTTCTATATCGTTTTGGACAGAGAAATTTTTTACTGTATACACCCTAATTTTAAGTTAAGTAATTAATTAATTAGCAGCATGAATCAAGATTATTAGAGAAAAAAGAAAACTAACTTTGGTGAGTCTAGTTTATGAATAGTATATGATTTATGCATGTTAAGCTACTTCACTTTATAGAAATACTAGATAATCTTTTTAAATAAATTATTCAAGCACTGTGGTTTACAAAATTGTTAATAATATGTCTGTTACCGGCTTTCTATTTTTCCACACCAATTCCAGCACCAGAGTCCCCTTTCCACTCTCATTGTCTTCTTTTTTTCCAACTACTCCCAAGTCTTCATCCTCGGCAAGCACATGATAATTTATTTTATATTGCTTCTTCCAACTAAATGGCTAGGGAAATTATCAAAAATACTGTAGTAAAAAAAGTTTTTAAATATTTTTATTCTCATCAAAGTATTGTTAAGTCTTGAGGATCTACTAGGCTTTTGCTGCAAGTTGAGCCTTCTGTATTATCATTTTTGTTTGTTAATTTTAGTTGACTTTTACATTGCTGTGCCATTGAATTTTGGGTGTTTCTACTGGAATTTCAGTATTGTGTATTTGGTGTTGTCCAAAAATTTCAGCATCTATAGAACCAAACAGGTGAGTTGACATGGCAGAGGCTGTGGGAACTGGGCATGGCAATATTATATAATCTTGAGGTAAGTGATTTTATTGATGAGAAAGTAAGATCAAATTATACTTTTAACCAGTTTTATACAGTTGTTAAATAGAACCAACATATTTTTGTCATTCTATCTTTTATTCTGTTGTTCATGATGATTAGATATTCATGTTCTGACACTAATCACACCACCATTGCACCTCCCCACCACCATTATTTCTAATTTTTCCAACCACCTCTTAAACCTACCCATAGAAGGTTCTTAATAATTTATTTTATATCGAGTGTTATAAAATTTTTTGACGAATGATTATAAAGATTTTCTTAGAGGAATTAGTGAAAATTGTTGTATCTCACCATGGAGCCATTAAGTCCTTATATATAAGATTACTAAAATGTTCTTACAAGTTAAACCTTCTGCGTTTCTATTTTGTAAACTGAGATTGATTTTCTTCTAGATTATATCCCATCTAATCTGGTGTGCTACTCCTAGTTTATTATTGTTGTAGAGTTTGAGATGTCATGTAGCCACATTTGGGGTCTGCACTCCAGGAAGTCAAATTAAAAAAAATTATTGAATCACCATATGACTGGATAAAGAAACTAAGGTACATTGACACAATGGAATACTGTTAGGAAAAATTAAGTCATGGAACTTGCCTATAAATTGATGGGAATGGAGAATATCATGCTGAGTGAAATGAGACAGAAGGAGAGGAACAAATATAAAATTAATGCATTTATTTGTGATATATAAAGTAAGTAAGTAAGTAAAGGCCCTCCCATTGATCATCGATTTGCTCGAGTGGGCCCAGTAACGTCTCCATTGGAGACTTTGTTGTTACTTTGTTTGGCATATCGAATACGACACGGGGAGCTTGCCAGGCCCTGCCGTGTGGGTGAGATACTCTCGGTAGCTTGCCGGGCTCTCCGAGAGGGGCGGAGTAATCGAACTCGGGTCAGCCATGTTGGCTGCGTGCAAGGCAAACGCCCTACTGCACATATATGTATATTTTATACAATCTGAAGAGAAACCAGAGCAAAACCAAGCTCCCAGAAGAGAACAAGGCAGAGTCCTGCCTCTGTGCCTGGCTGTCCTCACTGGGGTCCCTTGGAGGAGGGCGGGTTGAGTTTCCCTCTCCGCCTTGAGCAGAGCCCCGACAGCTGAAGATCTCCGGAACCCAGCCAAAGCCATGCTGAGACCACTCTCCACATGCTTGGACGAGGAACCGGCAGAAAGACCCAGGTATGCGGGATCCGGGGCTGAGATCTCCAAGCCTGCTCAGTTTGGACTGGGCCTCCTCCACCCAGCTCCCCCACCTTCCAGTAACTAGATAGTTACACCCACCAACTGCCGTGTAACCCCATCAATGGCCATCCAGAGACTATAAAACCAAGACCTCTTATTCTCTAGAATATTATTATCACTCTCAGAGAACCTGGCAGGGTACTGAGAGTATCATACCCACCTATACAGGTGTGCCTGACTAGGAACACCTGTGAAGGTAATTAGAGGCTGCCCCAAAAGCCTCCATCCATCTCAGAGAGCCCGGCAAGCTACTGAGAGTATCCTGCCCACATGGCAGAGCCTGACAAGCTACCCATAGCATACTCAATATGTCAAAAACAGTAACAATGAATGGTCCTCATTCCCCTGACCCTGAAGGAGCCCCCAATATGTCACCGGGCTACACTTGTACTTGGCAGGGACGAATGCAGACATTATTGGGCCTACTTGAGTGAACTAAAGAACAACGGGGTGATAGTGATAGTGAGATATATATATATATATATATATATATATATGTGTGTGTGTGTGTGTGTGTGTATATATATATATATATATATATATATATATATATGTAGCACTGTAGCACTGTCCTCCTGTTGTTCATCGATTTGCTCGAGCAGGCATCAGTAATGTCTCACAACAAATTTTGAGACTTATTGTACTGTTTTTGGCATACATCACAGGGAGTTTGACAGGCTTTGCCATGCAGGCTAGATACTCTTGGTAGCTTGCCGGGCTCTCCGAGAGGCAGAAAACCAGGAATCGAACCCAGGCTAGCCGCGAGCAAGGCAAATGCCCTACCCAAGTAAAATCTAAGCCCAGGGAAAACAGGGGCTAAAAATATGGGAAGTCCAAAATTTTAATGGGGTGATACAGCGGGAGTTAAATTCTGAACTGAGTGGTGTCTTTGGGGTCTGTAGGTGACTGCCTGGACCTCCAGGAATACAGGAAGATGCAGGGAAGTAGCCTATCCTCAACTATGTGAAAGCCTAGAGATTTTAATCATAAAGGCCACCTACCTAAGTTTTACGACAGATTAATTTCTAGATGAGGCTTTTCCTGAGCAGTGGAGTAAGGCTATGAGCATGGTGGCAATTGTGGAGTGTGGAGGTTTTTGACTGCCAGGGCTCTGTTTGGGCAGGAAGGACTAACTCACTCCAAGAACCAACATTTTTAATCTGTATCTATCATATCTCTTGTCTTGGCTCTTCCTGCCACACTTTTGAAATGAGTCTTTTGAAATGAGTGCACTAATTTCATAGTTCCCCATATTGTTCATTTCTCTGAAACACTTTTGCAACTTTGCCCGTACACTTTTCTGCACCATTCAAAACTTAGATGGGTTAGTTATAGTTATAAGAAGTTAAAACAGATTAGCCTTGGCCTTTATTGGATAACGTAATAAGCACTACCATTGGAGATACCACTATGTTTTATTATCTTGACTCTGATTATGGCACTAAAGAATTTAAAAAACACTTTCTAACTAAAAATGACTTTTGACTGCTGAGTGAACAATGGCTAGAGTTAGAGATGTAGATAATATTTGAGGTTATAAGGTAAGACAAAGAGTAAATAGTACTAATTAATAGACTTCCTGCAGGGAGATTAAAAACCCAGTACTAGTCCTAATTTATTATAGTAAAGAAATTTCACTAGAGTTGCAAGTTTCTTCCCTTACAATCAGGCTAAGCAGGTCATCTCAGGTGACTATTGAGCAAACTTTAGTGATTAAAATATGAATATAATACTTCAATGTATAAAAATCATATACCCAGCATCATGAGTTTAGAGGTATTGTGATGACAACCCATAAAAGTGGTCAAATATGACCATGCCTCAGATCCCAGGTATTCCCACCAAATTGGGGAAGGACATGGAAGTGTGAGAAATCAGAAATCAGAAAAAAGAGGAGAAACAATAAAAACCAAAAGGTGGGTAATCCCACTTTGGATCCCTACTCCCCAAACTTGGCAGGCTTGTATTTTCTGTTTCCTCCCTTAAAAACTTTATTGCCAGCTGGGTACTATATCCCCAACTGGTGAATAGCTTCTTTTACATGCTTCTGCCACCTTTTCTTTTAGTGAAATAAATACTTTTATTGAAATAAATTTACTTTTAAAATTAATAAGGGATGGACAGAAGCTTAGCACAAATAGAAGGGCTTGGGGAGAGCAGTAAGGATAGAGAAGGGACCAATATGACAATGATAGTTGGGAATGATTACTCTGGACAAGGTCTGATTGCTAAGAATAGGTAAAGTAATATACATGGTAATCTGTTAATACCTGTATTGCAAACTATATTGCCCAGTAGGAAAGACAGAGAGAAAGAACAAAAGTGTCTACCATGAAGAAAGCCTGTGGTGGGGGGGTGGGGGATAGTGGAGGGAGGGGATAGTAGAGACATTGGTCATGGGAAATGTACTCTGGTGAAGAGATGGGTATAGGAACATTGTATAACTAAACCCCAATCATGAACAACTTTGCAACTGTGTATCTCATGATGGTCCAAAAATAAATAAACACAATAACATGAAATAAAAATAAGTAAATATTATAAAGGGAGAGGAGAAGAGATAGAAAGAAAAAAGAATTCAAGAGAAAACTCTTTTGGGCTTCTCCAGGGTTGAAAAATTTGTCTTCTACCTTTTAATGCAAATGTATTTACTTTAAATATTTTATATTTTTCTCTTGATCTTAGCCATAAGACCGAGAACTGATGAATATTTCATATTTTTCAAAAAAAATGTGATAAACACAAAAATTTGGTTCACAGTTGGACTCTTTCTACTGATGCCCTACACTGGCACCCCTCTGCAGATTTTTTACCAGTGAGTGGAGACTGCACAGTAGAAACTCATTCACTTTTCTCATCATTACAATACTAAGAAGCATGCCTCCACAATGACAAGTCTCTGCCACTCTCTACACATGCAACCTATGTGCATTACATGTTCCTCATCTGTGCATGTCCACTGTTCCCTTCATGGATATGCATGAGCCTTTTGAAAAATAAGAATCTGCATATGCTGTTATATCACCCTAGGCCTCCTGGGCACAAAATCCAGAACTCCATTTCCCTTCTTCCAAGTGTCTCTCCGGCTGGTGTCGATTAGACAAACCTCCAACAGAAAACACTTCCTTACCCATAAAAGCCTTCTTAGCCATTACTGTGCTGATTTTCCACGGCATTCCTAAGCAAAGACAGCATTCTCTCTTCTCTGTGTCTGATTTGTGCTGCTAGATTCACACTTGTTTGATTAAACCTAAAATTTTAGCTTTCATTACAGGTTCACCTTGAATTATTATATGCAATTTTACTCAAACACTGTGAGGAATATTGTTTAAATTATTTCTTATGATTCACATCAATGTGCTCTGCCATACATTTCTTTAGAATTTTAAGGTGGCAGATTTATTAATATCTAATAAATAAACTCATATTACATTAGTTGTAAGAGAACAACTTGATTATACATCATGCCTAGGGTCTTTTTTCAAAGGGGGATTCTGGAGCTTCATTCTTTCTTTGAATATACACATGTTGAAAACTTCTTTACTACTTGGAAACACCAGCTATGGCAAACTAAATACCTATACAATACACACTCATTGAGATCAAAGAGACAGCATTGTGGTGGCCCAGTGGAAGACATTAAAATTCTTTATAAAAACGTTAAAAGTAAATTAAGTCTTACCGTAGGACAAGGGTTCTCTAAGGTTAGCATTGCGAAGTAGCAGCAGCTGTGTCTCGGAAATTGTTCAAATGTAAAACTTCTGGCACTGCTTCATATGTAGTAAATTGAGGACTGGAGACTGGATGATAGGTATATACATTTCAACATCATCCAGGGATTTTGATGCCAAAATAAAAGAGAAACCAAAGTTCCTCTGGTGGAGGATTTAAGATAAAGGTATTGGTTCACACTTGGGGCCTACTCTTGCTCTGCCACCACTTGACTGTATTACTCTTGGAATTAGTGATATTTCAAAACTGTTTTTCATTACAATAACAACTTCTTAGGAAAGCTATCCTGTGCCTCAGGAACAAATACTCTCAGACCCTCCACAGCTTGACAAACTTAAATCTTTTACTCTATCTCAAATTCTATCAAATGATTTACTATGGAGGAGCAACACATAAATCTTGTTTAAAAGAACAATAAAATAGTATCATAACCAGAAAATAAATTTCTTAGATTCACTTTGGTGTCACTTTCTGCTTTCCATGAACTGGGAAACAAGAGCTTCTCTCTGTGCTCCCTGATCATCTAAGTCTGCCAAGCAATTAGCATCTCTTAACATTTCTAGGCAGCTGCCTAATGAAATGCTTATTTCTCCAGAAAGTCATTTTGCATATAAAACTGTCTGATGCTTTGAAACTAACAAAGGTATTTCCAGTCCAAAAGAGATTCTGACATTGCCAAAAAAAAGTTCAGATATTTTAAACCCCCCTTCTAAGATTTACATTATTTCTATCTATAGAATATCCGTTAGTGCAAGGTGAACATTAAAAACAAAGTGGTAAATATAAAGAATCTTTCTTCATTTTCAAGATATTTTCATTCTGTAGTTCTTTCAGCATATTACAAATTCCCAGGTACATTTCTTCATTTGCTTTCTGAAATGGTTCCTTAGAGGAAAATCAGAACCATGAAGAGGATGTAAATGAGGAGAAAAAAAGTGCCATTTAAGCTTTTTCCAGCTGTTCTTATCTCCATCTTTTTATAGCTACTAGACCTTTGTCTTGTTCTTTAGGCTTGTGGAAGATGAACAGATTTCTGCCCACACTTAAAGAAGATTCTTTTCTAAGTATTTAGTGTTCCATTTTCAAGACACAAGTTCAATTCCCTTATCTTTCTATTTATGTGTGCCAGCCTAGGAAGGTTGGAAGCTTAATGCTAAGAAAATGCACCTCACTAGAGTAGGAAGATGTAGTTTTTGAAAGTGTCACCTAGACTGAATACACAATTAAACTAAAAGCCTTGGGTTAACCTCTTTTTTCGTAAAAGTAAAAGTAAAGTAAAGGCCCTCCCGTTGATCGTCGATTTGCTCGAGCGGGCCCAGTAACGTCTCCATTGGAGACTTTGTTGTTACTGTGTTTGGCATATCGAATACTCTCGGTAGCTTGCCGGGCTCTCCGAGAGGGGCGGAGGAATCGAACTCGGGTCGGCCATGTTGGCTGCGTGCAAGGCAGACGCCCTACCCGCTGTGCTATCGCTCCAGCCCCTTTTTTCGTAATGTTACAATTATTTTATTTTTAAAAAGTAAGGAGAATATGTGTATGTATGTATTTTCAAGTGCAAGAGAGGTAGAGAGAGAGAAAGAGAGACAGATTTATGTCATATGACTGACACAGGCAGCAGAGAATATGCCTGATTCAATTTCTTTATGAATTGCATAAGTTCTTGCAAATTTCACCATATTTGGAAAGGACGGGGTCATTAGAAGATAGGGCAGAGGGTCATTCAGCAAAGTGATTGTCAATGTGCATTAAGGTCGTACGTAGAGAGCAAGTCTTGACAACTGATAGCACCTTAGATTAATCGTCAAGGCCTGGAACCCAGAATAATCTGATTTTTGGAAAAGGCTAAAAAAACAGAACTATTCCTGGTGTCAGTACAAAAGCAATAAGTTGTTCCTACGATCAGAGAAAAGAAATCTTCCTCTACCCTGTAGTCTGGACTGTAATCAGACTATGGCACATTCAGAGTCAGATGGAACGTTTTTCCAATTCCCCACCTGCTCAGAGATACCAATCATGTCATAAACATAGGGCCAAGCAAAGTGAATTGTGCTGTAACTTCTAACACAGACTTTTACAGCTCTTATACTCCAAAGGAATAGACCTCAAGAGAAAGTGAGGTCCTTAAGGGGAAAAAAGTGGGAATGAGATAAAGACATAAAGAAGACAGTGAGAAAAAAAATGATCAGAATTGTATATAAAATCCAGTATCTTTGATTATAAGACTGATGATACTTGTGTTAGGATACGATGTATTATATTTTAGTTATGAGAGAAAATTAATAAAAACCTTAAGGTTTTAACGAAAAAAGTGACTACTGTACTCTTGATTCAATTCATTCATCAGAAAGAATCAATTTTTAAGTTTATAGATTTCTTTCATTATATATAAATATAAAGAATTCATGTTCTCTCTTTAATAAGCAGTTCACACAACAAATTGTTTTCATTTGTCCTTTTCAAATGAACTGAAAACTTCAAAAGTTTTTATTATACACACACAAAAAAAACTGACATGTAATTTGCTTAAACTGCTTATGATGGAAATTTATCTGGGGTATACTGGTTTGTGTTAAATGAAATATTGCTAAATTGCAGTCTTTGCAGTGGTTTCACCTATAATTATAGAATGTAAATTCTAAAAATAAATATGCATTACAATATATTAGGGGAACAATATTGCTGTCTTAACTACAAGTAATTATTAAAAACATGTTCGCCATGTTAGTTCTCCTATTCCAATTTTACTACTATAGAAATAGTGCAGTGGGTACAGTGAATGCCTTGCACATGGCCAGCCAGAGCCTGCCAACCCATAGAGTCCTCAGACTCACCAGGAATAATCTCTGAGGCATAGCCAGAAATAATCTCTGAGACCACCAGGTGTGTTCCCAAAATGAAACAAAGGAAAAAATGTCACTATTCTATCTCTCTGCTAAGACTTAGACAGAAAGGGGTATTTGTATACTTAAATCACCATTTTACAAAAAAGTATTGGATCACATATAAATTTCGCCCAAATTCTATAAAGTTTGATAGGAAAGCCTTAAACTAGCTGACACTAACTTCTCACATCTTTCAATTACTTTTGATAATAATGCATGTTTTCTCAGCAATTTTGTATGATGGTAGGAAAAAGTGGACATTTCTAGAGCTGTTTGAAATATATCAAAACAGATTTAATGTAATTCCATAATTATCAAGTTATACAAAAGGATTATTCATTAGATCTAACTTATTTTATGTCAACATAGTTCTTAAAATGCATGAGACATTGGATAGTTAGCTATAGAAATGCCTCTGGAGGTGCCAAAACTACCAGTGAATTGAATCAAGTCATTACCTAGGCAGTACCTGAAGACAAATAATGAGGATCAGATTTAACTTGAAGTTTGGGATTTATTTCATGTCAGAAGGAAGCCATGTAAATAGAATGATCACATAGTTCATTGTTTCAAGTGGGGAAATTTTTATAGACTAGTGGAAAATAAAGATAATTAGCACTATGTATTAACTTAAGAAATGTGGTCAGTCTAAATTGAGTAGAAATGAGATACAGCAAAAATTAAAAATTGTGGTAAAACTGGGTTTGGGGCATCTATAGGGTTTATAACTTTTTCCTTAAGTTTGTACATGCTTTGAAAATTTTATAGTAAAATTTCTGTAGCATGAGAACTTTAAAATTTAGTCATTAAAGGCAATATGACTTTTGTTAACTTCTTTTCTTTATTGAGTCAGTTTCTTTCCACATGATGGCAAAAGTCTCTAGCCTTTCTAAAATCCTAAAATTAACTAAGAAAAATTGAGTCTGACTGAATAGAATGGAAATGAATATAGAAAATGAACAGAAGGAAAGAAGAGTTTATTCAATCATGTCATTCCTAGCAGCTTTTAATAGCATTCTGCAGAAGAGAAAAGAGTAGTAATATGTTAGTGTCCTATAGAAAGACATTTCTAATATGTATCCCAAGGACAAGAAAAGAAATAAAAGACAACTTCACCATTCTAAGAACTCCTCTTCCTAAATAAGCAATATTCCTAAGAATCTAGTAAGCAGGAGGCAAGCAGTTCTGATGGGATAGAATATAAGTATGAATTAATTATTTATATATATATAAAATTCAACCAAGTAGTATGGGCCTTATGGGTATTCTCAGCCAGGTGAAGTGTCATTGTCATCATTAGGGATCACTATCCTCTTTTCATCCTGTATTGATTGGAGAAACCAATAGAATCCAAACCAACAGTCACAATCTAGAATGCTATAATCCTTTTGTTCCATAACTGAAACCATGAGTATCATTAATTGAACTAGGCAATCATCAATTCTTTTCTGCAGTTCACCCTGCATCCATTACTCCTTCATGATAATTTAAGGTATGAATGTTAATTTGTAAAATTCATCCAGCTATCTGGTTGCAAAGACAGGTTTGAAGACAGGTGTCTCAGCTTCCATGCTATATCCTCTTGGTCTCAAAAATTATCATATTAGGAAATGTTTTGGGATCATGTCAAACTATACGTAAGTAGTTTGAAGTGATATGTGTATAAATCAAGAAACATCATAGGTATGCCCACAGCCAACACAAATTATGAAAAAGCCATGGAACAGATTTTTCTTCATAGTCCTCACGAAGAATCCACCTTTCAAAGGTCATAATTTTATATCTTCTAACCTCTAGAACTCTCAGTCAACTTCTGTTATCTATGTGACCCAGTGTGTGAGAGTTTATGACATCAGTCAATACAGGGCTGTTTGAACAAATATGTTTAGCAGAAAAGGTAAAGTACAGGAGTCTTCACACAGAGGAGGACAGAACATAATAAGAGAATTGTGATAACCCATAACCCATTGGTTATATGTTGACTCTCTGAGTTGACAAAACTCAAGATTGTGCCTCTGAGTTCTTTCCTGGGAGACTACTTCATTTTATTGTATAAGCAGTTTTGCATATTATTCTCTGCTACTTGCAACCAAAAGGAATCAACTATACCGCATAGCCTATTTTTTTTTAAAAAAAGCAATCCCAATTTCAAATAACCTATTTCACACAGGTACAAACTTTCTAGTGATTACTTTCTTCTCTTCAGTTCAGAAAAGAAAATGTAGCAATAGCACTTTTGAGACATCTGAAACAATAAAGAAGGGATGGATTTTAGAGATAGACGAGGGAAAAAACTGCATAGAGCCATAGAGATGAGGCAGGCAGTAGAGGGAAGGCATTGATTATTGCAATACAGTCTTCAATAATAAGGTGAGATGAAACAAAGAAGCAAATTTTTAAAAGAAGTGTTTATAAAACACAGAGTTCTCTAGTGGAAACAGGTTATATAGTACTGGGGGTGGGGCACATGCAAGGCATGCGGGATGCACAGCTGAGTTGAATCACCAACACAAGGCTCCAAAAGCATCCAAGCACTGCTTCATCTATGTTGACCTTGGCACTGCAGAGCCTAAGCAGCATGCACCTCAGGACCCTTGCATTTAGTCATCTAGCTAAAGGATCACTGATGACAAAGAACCACTCAGTGTGGGTCCAAGATCCACACTGTACCTCTGGGGGGGGGAATGGGGCGGTGGAGATTTCCTTGTGAATAAAAAATTGATTTCTTGATATTTGAATAAAGATGCTTAAAAGTTAACAGTGAAGAACCTGAGAGACAGTTCAGGGTATAAGGGCCTTGCCTTGCACTTGACCGTTCCATCTTGCATCCCCAGCATCACATAGTTCCACGAGCATCATTAAGTACAATTCTACAGATCTCTAATTCTTGGAATGTGTGGCCCTGAATGCCACAAGGGTGATCCAGTATTCCCCCCACCCCACAACATCACAGCCTGGTCTCACAACCGAACTACAGTCTGATTGACTGCAAATCATTGGAAGGGCCTCTCCAACCTTTAGGCAATGCTCAGAGCCTCCTCCACAAAATAAAGTAGCAATATGCATTAATTACTTGTCTTAATAAGGCATTGCTCCCAACAAGTCACTAAGACATACTCATTTTAAAAGAATTTTCATGGAGAATTAAAATGCAATAGGAAACTTACACTACCCATTTCTGTAATCCAGGCTCTTCACTTTTAAATATCTACTCAACTGATCATTTGGTAACACTGATATCAAATTTCATTATTTATATGCCATTTTCATACTTCCTATAATTTCCAGTGTTTCCCTATTCACATATTTCTCTGATGTCTCAGTTATTTATAATTATTTTTCATTCCAACACAATTGGTTGTTTCTGATCTAAACAGCATGTTTATTTTTCTGTTAATCTCTTTCTACCTAGAAATAGATAATCTAGTCCAATTTCTTATTTAAAGTTAGATACACCATATCCTTCAAGACTCAAAAATTATTTCTAAAGGCCTCCAAAATAGAATTCAAATCTACCTCTCTGTCTCACTGTCTGTCTGTCCCTCTCCCTCCTACATACCCCAACTCCACTCTGCCCTCCCTCTAGATATGTATAATAAAAAGTGTCAGATGCTTTCTTCCTTCATAGTCTTGTCAAGAGTATGTTTTTTGATAAATTGGAAACACCTCAAGGGCAGTTATCTAGACTTCTCTTCTAAGCTGTACTCAATCCTTACAGTTCTATAAAGAACTTTTAAACCTATGCCGACTCTGATTTGCCCACGCTTTCCTTCATTTGAACGGATTAAATTCATCAGCAGCTGGTTGAGCATGCTGATTTAAAAGCTACTTCAATGTATACAATAAGTGATGCATTACATGTTTGGTGAATAACTGCTCCCACTTTAAAATTCTAAAGTGCAGAACAAAAATAGCATAGGAGAAAGCTGTCCATCTGGAAGTAGTGCTCTGTGCATTACAAAGTGAGAAGACACTAAATCCTGAAGAGGACTCAAATTGGAGAGACCAGTGAAGTGTTTTGCCAACAGGAAAGGAAGATGATTGCTTTTTTCAAACTGTGCCCTGCTGCCAAGTATAGGAATCCAGCTGTTGTGTGAGATTTATACTCATTTCACTTAACTATAAATGCATCATGCATCATTTTTCTTTAATTGCTTAGATTAGCTGGGTAGGTGTAGGTGATGCACTGAGGTCTGAGCATAATCAAAATGAGCTACTGTGATAAAGTGAAAGGAAAATATTTTTGTAGTCAATGGAAGAAAAAGTATGTTTATGTGAAAAGCAAGATCTTGTCACTGCAACAATCTAATTAGCGTTAAAATGTCTTCAGTTATCCAGGACTGAGAATCTTCCAATTATAGATAAAGTGATTTTGTAGAAGAAATCTATACCAATTTTTAAAATTCCTAATTCCATTTCTATTATGTGTCTATAATATATGGGAATCCCAACAGCAGTTTTAGCCTCTGTAAGAATGCTTACATCCCTTTTTCCTCAAATCTCTGAAAATGATTTCATTCCCTGAATTTTTGACATTAGAATTTCTAGCTGGGTTCTTAAATTCTTATCAAATTTGCTGGCTTTCTCCAAAAAAAAAATTTCTTACACAGTTTTCTCTGTTGAGTACTTTCAAGACTTTTAAAAAATATTTTATATTTTTAAAGCTGTCCTATTTTGTATGTTACATTTGGAAACACCTTTCTTATTAAAAACCTTTGTTGTTCATTTTGTAAACTCAATTTCAAATCCTATTTCATAGTGATACCTGCTTCAACAACAAATCTGTTTATGTGCATCCAAGTATTTTCATTAACTACATTTAACATCTGACATGTTTTAACTTCTGACATTTTAGGCATCAACAGATAGCTGATAAATGAAGGAAATCTTGTTACCCTGCTCAATACTTGATACATTACAATTTTATTGAAAACAAGGGCTATGCTTTCATGTATTTTTGGTGCTGTCAATACTCTCAGTACCTATGTGATAATAGCATGTCCTAAGTATATATTAATTATCACAGTAATTATTCTAGAGTAATAAATTTTACGGCTGCTTTCCCATTTTTTTCTATAGTCTCCTACAGGCACTTAGCTCCCAGCAAAATCTCAATTTTGGTTCTTTTCAATGATTCAAGTATGTTGTTCTGTCAATCATTATGTAGCACATCAGTGAAAGGACACTGTTCCATGACCATTTATAATTTTTATTAATCATTATAATCGCCACATTTCACAGAAATGGTTCAGCAACTTCTTGCAGATGACATAAGAGCATTACAACAAATGCCAATACCTTTCCACCCCACTTTGATTTTTTGTCAGCTCTCAGATTTCTTTAATTTATGGTCTCTCCATAAAAACACAACCTGTCCTCACATACAAAGATAACCCACTTGCACTATTTTAAGCTTAATTTAAATGTCTTAGACTTTTGCTCTGGGTTTCACTGTAGTGCTTCTCTCCACTGTCAGATAATTAATCGAATATATGTGATAATATGAAATGTTAAGAAGATGACACAGTAATGTAAATATGCAGAACTATGGTTGCTTTAAGTGATTATTTTATCTTTATAATAACTAATCTATGAGAAAGAAAAATGTTTTAAATGCTTTTGAAATTGGGTAAGTTTTCAGTATGGCTGTCTGAAGAGACAATGACCTGTATAACATCAAATGTGAAGGAGATAATTTAGCTTGTTAGATATCAGTGAAAATGTAACTAGGTCAAATGAAATACTTTCCCTTGTGAAGGGAAAGTAGGGATAGACATACTCTCCAGTAAAAATATAATTTATTTCCTATACCTCTAAATGAGAAACCAGATAAGGCTCTTAAGATTTTATAATTTTCCAAAGATATGAAGTACTCTTGCTATCTCTCTGCTTCTATATATGCGTGTGTATATGTGACGTGCATATGTATGTAATAAACTTTTCAGTTTTCCAACTCAGAAAGCAGTAATAATAAGAGTTTTCAGAGTGCCTCTGTACTGAAAATAAATTCTGTAGTGGACAAAATGTGCCACAAGTATGTGACATAATATTCTTACTTTTATTTTAAAGAACCATATTTGCGTGTGTGTGTGTGTTCTCTCTTTAAATGCCATTTTCTTGAGTTATCCAAAACATTAGAGAAAGTAATAGTTCTAAACCCATTTCATTTAATAGAAGAATTGCACAACGAAAATGATCCCATAAATAGGAATTTTTTAAACACTAATGTTTTTAGCTTTTAAAATAGAATTCTGGAGTGTAATGTTTCTTAAGGGTCATACAAAATCCTATAGAGAGCAATACGACTTTGAGTGGGGAGGAAGGGATGTATCACATATGGCTTACAAATTGCTTCATCGGATTCTTCATGTTTGCAAAACTGAAGAACAGCAATTCCGATTGGCTCAACAAGTTTAGGCAATTACCTTACGGAGGCAGTAACAGTGAAGAAAGTTCAGTTCAATTTCTGCAAGCACTAGTCCAAATGAGAACTGCAAGCAAAGCAATGAGTAGTGATTTTTCCCCCCAGTTCTTAATGCTGTAGGCAAGGGATTCAATCCTAAGGCCTGTGCTATTGAGAACAGGGACAGACACTGAGAGATGGGTAGTGATTTTAGTGAATGTTGCTGTAGCTCTAGTGGAGAGGAAATAACCCAAATCAAATGAAAAATAAAGGGGCTTCTGGGAATGATAAAAGATAAGTAATGTTATCAGAGCAAAATAGTATTTTTTATGAAATAATAAATGTGGAGAAACGATTATTCTCTTGAGATACAAAAGCTTTTTAAAAAAAAGAAGCCATGCAATTTGGGGTGGATAGGAGATATTAACGATGTACTTGGGGATATTTAAATTATTCTTAACTAGTTTGCTGATTTTGCTGATTTTTAGCTTCCAAACGGCTTTAGGGTAAGTAACAATCTTCCATTTAAAATCTGTCCACCCTGATGACACTCTCTGATCACATTGCTTACTCAGAGCAGGTGTTTCATGCAACCAGCTTTCAGTGCCAATAATGAAGCACCCGAGAGGGCCTACATCTCAGCACAGATGCACGGAGTTTTGAAGTCTAAAATCTCTGGTGTGTTCAAATTTGGAAATTTAAAGCAAAGAGCAAATAGTTTTCTTGTGTAATGTTAATGTCTTTCTCTTCTTCTTTTGAAAGAGGTGGGCTTCGTGTGTTAGAAATGGATGTTATTTTTCCCTGCATTATGGCACCATAGGAAAGATCCGTGAGGCAGAGAAGCTTTTATTCTCATTATACTGTATATGTGGAATCACTAAGAAATATGAAATCCTTCACTGGTGCAGACTCAAAGATTTTCATTTCGTCTGGAGGGGAAATGTGCCAAAGTGGCTGAAAATAATTCAAGTAATTGGCAAAGAGCTATACTCCAAGGAGCCTTTTGGTGTAATTTGATTTTGTGCCTTTTAGGGGAGCAAGTGAGATGTGATTCTGCCTGCTCCTGAGGGCCAAGAAATTTTAAACATTGTGGAATACTTACAGTAGATTATGATGAATAAGTAGATAATGATGAACTGCAATGCTGAAAGACAACAAAGTATTATCATATCCTTAAGAAATAATAAAAATAATAAAGATAATGCTCAACTGAGTTACACAATCTTCCCTGCGATACATCTTGTACTTTGTCTTAACACTGAGATAACAGTCGACTAGGAAGTCAGATGGTGCTCTGCCCACAAAGTCACAGGATTATTGTTAAGTTCTATAAATGCTGATAGCAATAAAGGATGAAAATAAACAACTTCGAGGCAGTGATTTATACACGGCCACCCAAGATATCACAATACAATGTTCTTACTGCAAGTGCTACTGACCCTTGCAGGATAGCCAAGTGCATTCTGGCACACTCACACAGCAGTCGCCACCCTCATCCCCTCTCATTATACTCTCTTTGCATATCTTGGATCTTCTTCAAACAAAGGCTTAGAATCTATTAGTTTTCAGATTAGTCACTCTCTATTAAAACAGAAAAGAGACTTGATGTCTTTATGCGTCTTTATGTTGGAAGATGTCCATTTCTTCAAAATTATTTCAGTAGTAGATATCTAAGCATATTTTTCTGGGAAGAAACCCTTAAACATTCCTCTTTGAGGGGGGGGGGAATTTAAATGTAAGATGGACTCTGACTTGATTAATTTTTCTCATGTGGAAATAAGTAGAAGATTTGATTTGCCAATGCACTCCAGACACTGCAGGAAACTTATAACTTCAGCGTGAATTTCTTTTCTAGTTTCTTTTCTTCTCATTACTCACAAAATTAAGGAAAAGGGTAAAAGCTACATGAGAAGACTTCACTACAAGGACACAAATGTATTGCACTGAGTTTTATTCTGGACTCTAGAGCATTGTCCCGTGAGCAGAGCATAATGAACTACAGGGTGTTTTGGAGTTTTCATCTGGCTTACTGGTTCTCAAACTTAGCACATATACAAATAATCAGACCTCCTGCAGTACTGGTTCTGCTCCTTAAATCAGGAAGAATATGCTAGAGATCTTTCTTACGGTGCCATCACTGGAAAGTGAATACTTATTCTGCTAAGTGGCCACAATAAGGGGCCACAACAAAATAGAGTACACAACAAAACATATCCACAACCATTTTATTTCTCATATTTCAAGTAATTTATTTGGGCATCTGACAGAACTATACATAGTCTATGATGCGCATGACACATATAAGAATTTGTGAGACTATATGCCCAGGAGCATTCTATGTGTTATTTTATTTATTCGATTCAATAATTTGGCTTCTTGAGTTCAATAAAAAGCATTATACTTAAAAATCAGTACAGAAATACTAGTATATCAAATTATCATATTATGTGATTACAATAGCACTGTCCTCCTGTTGTTCGTTGATTTGCTCAAGCAGGCACCAGTAACATCTCCACTGGGAGACTTGTTGTTGCAGTTTTTGGCATCTCAAATATGCCATGGGGAGCTTGCCAGCCTTTGCCGTGAGGGCAGAATACTCTCGGTAGCTTGCTGGGCTCTCCAATAGGGATGGAGGAATCAAACCCGGGTTGGCTGCATGCAAGGCAAATTCCTACCCACTGTGCTATCGCCCCAGCCCTGTGATTACAATAAACAATGTTATTTGCCTTGTACCTCTATAAAATGGAGGATGCTGAAAAATGTTGGGGCCCTACTCCCATTTCTGTTAGTTAAGACAAAATGAGGGGCTGAAACTTAGGTTCTGTCCAGCTGCAATAAAGCATCAACCTTTCATGTGTAATTGGTGCTAATGTTATAGAGATAAAAGGAAAGAGGTAGGGTGAGATTAGACAGAATAGCCCTAAAGAAAGAAATTACTGGCACGTAAAGATGTACTATAACTAGGACTAACCCAGGATCTGAACATCCCAATCCTGTTTTACCCACTGGCATGCTTTAAACCCAATGCAAAGTGTTCAGTCATCCTCATAGTTAAATATATATATATATGAATAACTCTCTATATATGAAAATGTATATCTAGATATGTTAATACATTTAATCATGATCACAATCCTGGTAAGTGGAAGGACAGGGATTTGAAAATAGATCACTGACTTACTCCAAAACCCATAATATCAGCTGTTCTTAACAGAAGTAAAGCAAATCACCTTCATTCAAATGATTTAAGATCATTTAAGGTATAAAATGATAAACATTTAACTGATCACAATAAGGCATCTCAGAAGGATAATTTTACCTATGCTTGGAAATCCAGTTATTATAATATTTGGGCTAGAGGATGGAAAATTTCTTCATATATATGCACACAAACATACATAAATATAATATATATATACATATATAAAGGGCTGGAGCAATAGCACAGGAGATAGGGCGTTTGCCTTGCATGCGGCCAACTGGAGTGACCCATGTTCAATACCTCTGCCACTCTCAGAAAGCCCGGCAATCTACTGAGAGTATTCCACCCTCACCACAAAGCCTAGCAAGTGCCCAGCGATGTATCCGATATGCCAAACACAGTAACAAGTCTCACAATGGAGACATAACTGGGCCCGCTCAAGCAAATCGATGAACAAGGGGAGGACAGTGCAACAGTGATTCATATATAATATATGTAATCAATCTAGATATTCTTCATACATATATTTCTTCACATATGTATACACAAATATATATAAAGAATACCCATATTTTTCTGCAGGGCTTCCAGGAATTCTGCTTAGAGATTCCTCCCATAACACAGGAGTTTTCCTGCTCCATTCTTCCTTTTCTTAAATGAAATGTTTCCATTCTCCCCATTTTTTTTTGCTTTTTGGGTCACACCCAGCAATGCTTAGGGGTTACTCCTGGCTTTGCACTCAGGAATCACTCCTGGCTGTGCTCGGGGGACCATATGGGATGCTGGGAATTGAACCCGGGTCGGCTGCATGCAAGGAAAATGCCCTACCCGCTGTGCTATTGCTCCAGCCCCATATTCTCCCCAGTTTTATGTATTTCTTAGTTTGTGGTCATACCAGTAATTCTCAAGACTTACTCATGCCAGTATTTGGAAGACCATATGGGATACCAGAGACTAGACCGGAAGTGACCTGCCCACTGTAGTATATCTCCAGACTCTTCATTCATTTTTATTGAGGAGCCATGATTTACAGTACTGCTAATGATACTTTTGTGCATACATCACTCTAATACAACACCCATCACTAGAGTGCCTTCCCTCCACCAATGTCCCAAGGCCCCTTCCCAACCATCCCTACTCCCTCCAAGCTCACCTCTATAGACCAGCTCTGATTCTTTTGCTTATTTGTTGTTCCCTTACTAGGTTTCTTTGCATCTCACATATGAAAAACCATTCTGTATCTGCCTCTCTCCTTAGATGACATCACTCAGCATGCATGATATCCTAAAGTTGATCTATGTAGTGAGAAATTCCAAAATATCATCTTTGCTTATAGCTGAATAATAATGCATTGCATGGTATATGGAATAATAATCTCTTCTGAATTTGGCTGTTTCATAATATCCCGTTCCCAATTTTGAATTCTTGAGGATAGTAATCTGAGTGTTGTAAAGCTAAGATTTACATACCTTCCTTTTATGTCATTATTGGAAAACACTTGGGATCCAGGACTCCCCCACCTACCTGTTAGTGGTAAAAGGTAGTGAACAGAAATTTCCTTTCTCTTTTGGATAGTAGCAAAGTGATATCAGACTAGATGCAATGGTGAGCATGGACTTTGCCATCTTTCCAGCAGTAAGAAGTTTTTCTTGTCATTTAAGCATATAGCATGAAAAGCAGTAATAATGAAAACTTGCTCTCCAAGTCCAGGTTGGGTGAGGGATGTGGTAGCCCACTGAGGAGCTGTACTTAGTACACATAGAACTAAGGATCATTCATCAAAGAGCTTATTCCACACATGGCAATGAGGTAGTCTAATAAATATTCCTGCTCTTGTTACAGCTGGAGTGACAGCACAGAGGTAGGGTGTTTGCCTTGCACGCAGCCAACATGGCCGACCCGAGTTCGATTCCTCTGCCCCTCTCAGAGAGCCTGGCAAGCTACTGAGAGTATCTCGCCCACACGGCAAAGCCTGGCAAGCTCCCCGTAACGTATTTGATATGCCAAACACAGTAACAAGAAGTCTCACAATGGAGACATTACTGGGCCCGCTCGAGCAAATCGATGAACAACGGGAGGACTATGACCGTGTTATGATATATTATAACCAAAAATCCTACTAAAACATAAGACCTAAGTATACCACAGAGACTCATAATACACAAACTGTTCTTCAACACTAAAGTTTGTGACTAATAAAAATCACTCATTTTTTTCTTTTATTTTTTTTCTTTTTGGGTCACACCCAGCGATGCACGGGAGTTACTCCTGGCTCTGCACTCAGGAATTACCCCTGGTGGTGCTCAGGGGACCATATGGGATGCTGGGAATCGAACCCGGGACGGCTGCGTGCAAGACAAACGCCCTACCCACTGAGCTATCACTCCAGCCCCCAAAATCACTCATTATTTTTTATTGACAATTGTTCTTAAACCCAAACACCAAAAAGAAATGTTCCAAGAAGAAATTTTTCATCCTCTAGCCCAAATCTTGTAATAACTGTATTTCCAAGCATAGGTAAAAGTATTCAAGATGCCTTATTGAGAACAATTAAATGTTTATCATTTTATAACTTAAATGATCTTAATTGATGTGGATGAAGATGACTTGGTTTGCTTTTGTTCAGAATAGATAATATTATGGGTTTTGGAATAAGCCTGAGTGGTCTATTTTTAAATCCCCATCCTTCCACTTATCAGGATTGTGATTAAATGTATATATCTAGATTCCTACTTTGCTTGTCTATAGTTGTTATAATATTAATATGAATGTGGTAGCTATATAATGGTAGTATTAATGGAAATAAAAGTGTGAGTCATTTTGCCTATATTATTTCTTTCATTTCTTCAATAGTTCCTTGCAAGTTACAAATATAATTTTATTTTAAAATTAGGTAAAATAAGGGCACTTAATTTGAGAAATTGAGTGATTTATTAAATGTCATGCTGTTCATAATTGCTATAGTTAGGATTCAAAACCATGATAATTTCAAAGTCTGGATTTCATCTGGTCCATCTTGTCACCTCTCAGGGAACTAAATGCCATACTGTCTGTGAAGAGAGTAAGTTTCCACATTGCAAGAAATTAATGTAATACCTTCTCACTATTTTAAGTTGTTTATAGATAGATGAGAGACATGCATGTTAATTTGCATATTGTATATTATAAATATATATATGTAACATATATATAACACATAACTGAGGATTCCAATACCCTCATCATAAAAGATCACTTTAGTTTACTTTTAAAATAAACTGAGTCAGAAAATAGGAGAAAAATACAAATAAATTTATTCATAGGCAGATGATAAAGAAACAAAGGGGTTAGTTAACCCCAGGTAAAAACAAATCCTGAAGCAGGATCAAGAGAACTTGGAACTGACAGTGTAGAGGAGACAGGGAGACTGTGGAGTAATAGTGGAAGGATATAGAAGCATTGGTAGAGGAACCAGTGTAGAACTCTCCAACTATAAAAAATGACTTTATACTGTTGTAAATATTGATACTTCCAAAAAATTTTTTTAAAAATGAAAAGCTAGTCACTTTGCTACTTTTTAAGTAAGATAATTCCCTACTAATATAATTCAAAGATTATCTACTAAATACACTCTATTAGTATTTCATATAGAATATATTGATTTGATATTGATAAAGGGACTTAACAAGATGAATAACAATAAGAAGAAAAGTAAGAATTACTCACTATTTTTCATATCAGTATCCTCAAGGCATCCTTATTTCAAAAACACAATGTAGTTCAACAGTGTCATCAGCATTGTAGTAAATATATATTCAGCTCAGCACTCAGCTCAGCAATAGCTAAGATTTGGAATCAACCTAGGTATCCAACAACAGATCAGTGGATCATGAAGATGTAGCATATGTTTACAATGGACTACTATGCAGCTTTAAGGAATGATGAAATCATGCTCTTTCCTGCAACATGATGGAACTGAAAACATCATATTAAATGAAACCAGATAGAGAACAAACACAAGATGATATCACTTATGTGTGGTATTTAGAGTAACTGGATGAGGAAATGCAATGATTCAACGACGGTATGCTAGATCACCTTTGACTCCAGAGTATAGGGAGGAGAAGAAAAGAAAAAGAATGAAAGGAAAAAGGAGAAGAGATAGATGAGAAGCAATGAGGCAAGGGTAAGGGTATTCAAGTATATCAGTGGTGTTAAGAAATGTTGGAACAAAATATCCAAACCACAAAATAAACAACATTGAAATCATGGGACTGAAACTTTAATAATCAAACAAAAAAGGTGCCTGTCAGAATGGCAGGTGGAAGCTAGGGTGAGGATAGGAGAGGAAATCTGGGAACATTGGTGGGGGGAAGTTGACACTGATGGCAGGATCAGTGATGGAATGTCAAAGACAGTGTGTCAAAAATAAACTATAAACAACTTTCTAACTCACAATGCTATAATAAAATAAAACTTGGGGGAAAATAAATTTATCTAAAAATAAATAAAGCTTAATTCAACTCACATGCAAAGGTATTTTATTTTATTTCATTTTTTTCTTTTTGGGTCACATCTGGTGATGCTCAAGTGTTACTCTTGGCTCATGCACTTAAGAATTACTCCTGGTGGTGCTCAAGAAACCATATGGGATGCTGGAAATCGAACCTAGGTCAGATGTGTGCAAGGCAAATGCCCTATCCACTGTACTGTAGCTCCAGCCCTGACATACAAAGGTATTTTAATAATCAAAAATGATTTATGAAGTAGAAGAATCAATAACCAGTAACACTTGTCAAGTTAAGGGAATTTCGCCATAGCCGTGCACCAGACTTCGTGCCAGGCTGTTTCACATGGGCCGCCCCAGTAGGGAATGTGTGAGAGCCCTCCCAGCTCCAAGGGTCAAACCCCGGCAGCCAAAAACCTCCAGAACCGAACTGCCACCACGCTCAAGGCCACTCCACACACACTCGGGCTGAGCCTCACATACAAGTGAATGTATTCTTGGACCATGTGGCCACGAATGCACATCATGAGACACTCCCTACCCATTCTCTGTAAGTACCACACCACATTTGATGGAGTTCAAATAGTATGCAACAAATCATAGATTAGTGTTTGAATATTACATGTAATCAAATATTGTGAACTACGTTACAAAATTTAAAAAATATAAAAAATTTAAAATCGCTTATTTGATCCATTAAATATGCTCAGATTTCAGTTTAAAAAAAAGTTAGGGAATTTTCAGGCAGACAGGAGTGGAGTAGTACACAATAAAACTTGCTTAATGGAGACTTGCTAGATTTTCAAGCAGAATTTCTTGAAATGGGGGTAAATTTTCTATTTTTCTCTTTGGGAAAATAATGCATTAAAGAAAACACAATCTTGTTCTTGACTACACAGTGAATAATATTTATTTAGGATAATATGCAAGCTAAATATAACTAACTTCAAATTCAGATATGATGAGAATGGAATGATGAAGAAAAAATGGAGAAAGAAGTGTAAGAAGGCTTATTCCTCATTGTCTATAAAAGAAATTTAATAGATAAAATGTGAACTATATTGCACTGTAGCACTGTCCTCCCATTATTCATTGATTTGCTCAAGCAGGCCCAATAACGTCTTCATTGTGAGACTTGTTACTATGTTTGGCATATCGAATACGTCATGGGTAGCTTGCCAGGCTTTGCTGTGTGGGCGAGGTACTCTCGGTAGCTTGCCAGGCTCTCTGAGAGGGGTGGAGGAATGAAATCTGGGTCAGCTAGCCGTCCGCGTGCAAGGCAAATTCCTTACCATTGTGCTGTCCCTCCAGTCCTATAAAAATAGTTAAAAATATTATAGTGTTAGTATGAACACAAAAGCACAAAAGGAAAGGGTAAATGGAGGTGAGAGATGAAAATGATGGCAATAGAGAACACGGTAGAAAATGAGAAGTTGCACAACAGAGAAGTGCTTTGTCCAGAAATTAGATTTTAATACTTTTTTGCTTATAAAATTTTATCTACTCCTTTGATTTTTCTTTTAATAAGATATAAGATATATATGTTTTAATTAGGTAAACTTCATAAAGTTTAACATATATATTAAATCTTCCATATTAAGAGTCATACACTAGAGATGACTATTTTTGTCTTACCTCAACATTAATGTACCAAATCAAGAAGCTGAATGTGATTAAATTTAATAAATTTCCATTGTTCCAGGGGAATGTTCTTAAGACTATATAAGAACTCCTTGTCTGAAGACAAACTTTCCTTTGCATATAGATTCAGTAAATTGCTTGGTGCAATAATGAGATACAAATTGGAGGGAAAATTAAGGGATTAAACTCTTTGTTTAGTAGGCTCTGTGTATGTGAGCGAGTGTGTGTGTGCGTGCGTGCACATACCACTGAATTTCCATTTACTTGTTTCCCCCTTTGTTTTTTCATTTTGGATTTTGGCTTTTCTTTTTTAAAAAGATCTCTGCATTATCTTGGCCATCTACATCAATATAGAACTCTGTTCTGTTTTATTTGCTCTCATGCTATATTTCTCCACCAGGGAAATCTGCACTTGAAATGATGCTATGAAGGAATGAGGACATCAGGGAGAAAATGTGCGAAGGTAGGAAAGCAGTGATCAAGGAGTACAGTTAAGAGGTGGAAATGAAGAGAGAGGGAACGGCAATCACTTTACCTCAGGCTACAGTCAGTAACTCGCAGAGTAATAGAAGACAGAGAGGAAAGGTGCTACAGATTTATCATGAATACAACTGCTCAGAAAAATCCAGAGAGACACCAGGCATCTTTTTTTCTATCCCTTTAAACATTTTATTTAATTAAAGAAATAAAACCTGCTCTTAAGATATTTTTAAAAAATCTTTTCCTTTCTGAGCCCTAATATTTCATCCATCCTTGTCAGGAACACACCATGAATTCAAAACAAAAGCCTCCCAACCCCCACAATCACCCAGAAAATAGAAGGTATGGTAGGGAAGTAAATTTCAGTCTTTAGTTATGGCTACTCTGGCTTTTCCAGGCTTATTTCTTCTTCAGACAAATTCCATTCCCCTAGAAGCTACTCTATCAAGAGCTTCTCAACCATGCTATTAATGTGAAAATGAAAAATCTGCTTTATAGAGGCAGCACTCATGGAAAGAAGCATGCTGGCTCAGTGAGCGTCTAAGACTCTTGATTACCTGGAATTCCTGAAGCTTTTGCAGTTGTTAATGTACCTCTTGCAAAATAATGAGATTTCAACCTTTTCCAAACAGTAGCTTCGCTTTTCCTTAGACAAACTCTTGCACACATTTTACATTTCTAACTCCAATTTCCTCTGGCCTTCTTCCCAGCAATCCCTACTTACATTATCTCTGCCATTTGCTTTTAATCTGAAAATCAAAATTACAGTAATTATTCCATCAGGTGATTTTTCCAGGTACATAGTGCAGGAGGGATGTTTGTCAAAAAAAGATTGTTGATTATTTTAAAGTAAGAAATTATACAATTTAACTTATAACATTATTTAATGAGTAGGTGGCTTAGGAGAGCCCTCTCATTCAATCTGCTGAAGTATGCTAAGGTAGATTATCTTGACATCAGGAAAGGGAAAGCCTGGCACTGATATATAATATTTGTTGTTTTCATATTGTATCACTCTATGCCTATGTTTCCTTGACATATTGGCAAAACAATTATCCCAGTACAAAAAAAATAGAATCTTAATGTCTAATATTTCTTTGCTGTCACAGCATTTTCTTTGAACTTTTATTTTTTAGCTCTTCAATTTTTTTTTCTATTCTCCCTGAGATTTCTCAGAATGCTTGATATTTTTCTAATACTTGTCATGAATCCCAGAAGCCTATACCTTTATACCAACATATACAACCTTAAATTCACCTTGAGCCTGTAGCTGAAGATAATTTTATCACAGGGTCTAATGTTGTGACATTCATAATTATTTAATGCTTAATCAAAAAGATAATTAAAAACGATAATAAAATGTGTCTTTCTTTTATTCTACCAGTCTCTGTTTCTACTCCAATTTCTTCATTTTCCTATTACTGATTTTTGGTGTACCACTTACAATTTAAATACGAGTTGATTTTAGAATTAAGAATATATTAAATCTCAGTAAAACATGCACTGCAGGAGTTCATTTAATATAGAATATGAATATGGATTTATGAGCAAAAATCATGAAACTTAATTTGATAACCTGAAAAATACTGGGTGAAATGGTAGGCTAATGTTAATGTCTGATCATAAAAATATCCTACTCTTTATATTAGATTCTGAAAAAATCAGGTACCTCTGTGTCCCAAGATTTAGCAATTATGAAATACACATAGAAATTATATAAAAATCTTTACAGTGTCAAAGTATATACTTTTGGCTCTTTTGTGAATAATCAATATTTTCAAATCAGAAGATACCTTAGCTTTCTATCTAATATGAAAACAATTTCACACAAATTAATTTTGAAAACAATTGAAACTTATAGTGATGTAATTTTATTATTTTCCTAGAGATAGTATACATTTTATAATAAAAACATACATATTAAAATTTACATATTAAACATCTTTTCATTATTCCTCTGTTTATAATCTGAATTTCCTTCACTGTTCCCGTTTTTGAAGATAAAGCTGATTTAAAATTTGCCGATTCAAGTATAGATATACAATCACACTCAAGTAAAATCTCAGTCATCTCAAGATAACTACTTAGTCAATACAGGATTTCCTTGACACTTATTCACCTTTCTTTCTGCCTGCAAGATCCTGACACTGTAAAAAAGCTGATATAATGTATTACCATGAAAGGATATCTAAAGTGGACGAAAGAGATGGAAGTGTTCCAACAAATACGTGGCTCTCAACATTCCCTTTTGCTTCTGCTGAGTTGCTTCATTCTTCTATATCCGTGAGGATCTCTGCAGTCTTGCAATGACTTGTGTTTTTTTTAGCATACTCTGCAACTTACTTTAAACACATACTTCTTAGAATATCCTGTATTCCCTGCACAGTATTAAAACTTATAACACTACTCTCAGATTCATCATTATGACTACTTTGCCTGTCTGGTACCATGTAGAGTATCAAGGCTTCTCTGCAATGCTTGTCATTCTCCTACACAAAGAAAGAAGGCCAACACATTTAAATCCACTCTATTCTCAGATTCATCATTATAATTACTTTGTCTGTCTGGTACCATGTTTAGAATCAAGGCTTCTCTGAAATGCTTGTCCTTCTCCTACATAGAGAAAAAAAGGCCAGTGCATTTCATTTCATTCAACTCTGTCTTAATGTCCCTCTCATTCCTACTATATAAATATCTATCTCCTTAGGTATTATTATCTCGGAGTCTCTTCACCTATGTTATGTTATAACCAACTCTGATTACTCTACTCCATGAATTATATAAAAAAAATTAGAAGAAGTGTCTGTGTTTGGAACACAGCCAGCAATGCTCAGGGCCTATTCCTGGTCCTGTGCTTAGTAGTGACCTCTGGCTAATTTCAGATATCCATATGAAGTGTCAGGGAGTCAAACCTAGGTTGACCAGACACAAGGCAAGTGCCTTACCTCTGTACTATTTCTCTGGCCAATGAATTGAAAACTTAAGGCAAGATTTCAGAAATAAAATTATTTCAAATATCTATATATAACAATCAAAAATTGGTTGGAGGGGCTTTTGTGTTCATAGTCTGTGCTAAACAGTTATAAACATTAACCTTCAGACATAGTATATATACCTTTTTCTAAGACTGTCTTATTCATTATCTGACTTCGCCTTAAACAATAACTATGTCTGGTTTCTGTGGACAATTTAAATACAATTACAATGATAATATTGTTAGAAAGAAAAGAAATTGGCTAAAAAGATCCAAACATCCCAAAATGTTTTAAACTTTTTTAATGATAAGCTCTCTTAACACAGTAAGTTCCTGCTTCTTAAGGAACTAGCTGTCTACACATAACTCAGATAATTTTACTTGTGTCTTTAAAATATACATATTCTATAACTATGTTATCCTAATTTAATTTCTTACATTATTATTATTAATTTAGGACAATATTTAAATTAGATAGCATATAATAGAGTTTCCAGAAATGAGTAAGATAATTCAAATAAAGTGCCTAGCCCATAGACTGCACGTACATGCTCAACCATGAGTTATATTGTCTCATGATTAACGAAATGGAGAACTTCTTAAAGGGGCACCTGGGAGTAGATTCATGCTGAAAATAAAACCACACTGGTATGCTGCTTCAGTCCCTCTTTTCAATTAAGATGAATTATGCTGAGCTATCTTAAATTTGTGCTTGAAGTCAAATCAATTCACCCTAATTCCAACTCTATTGAGCACTTCAAAAGAAATGGGATAAATAATAAATATTAAAAGGAGCCCATTTTCATGTACATCATAGAAAATGTTTTAAAACTCAAACTCTTCACGGAACAAGAAGTTATGTAGACTTTGGGTACGAAAGCAGCATATGATGTGATGTATAACCAAAGTCAACATTTTTAAATCTTAAAGAAATTACATTCAGATTTTTCATATGAAGCAAAACTAGGGATTAAATTTTCTACTGTTAGGCTCCTGTAGTTGGAGTTCGCCTCTGTTGGAAGTGAGCTAAATCTTCCAGAGTGCTAAAGTAATGAATAAAAATTTACATTATTTCTGTTGCATGACACTGTATACTTTCCATATGATGCTGAAAGAGTTTGCTGGATCTATATTTAGCACTAATGTCTTTCTTCTATCCACTGTATTTTGTAAGCAATTTTGATCACTTGATCACTTGACTCATCGATTTGCTCAAGCGGGTGCCAGTAATGTCTCCATTTGTCCCTGCCGCATGCTAGTGTAGTCCAATGGCGTCTGATCTTTCTAGGAACATGAAGAGCCTCAAACTCTTCAGGGTTTTGACAAAGAAGTCTGATTATATCATAGGTGGGCAGACATGCAATCTTTTGACGTCCCGTGGAATCCAGTTGGTAATGGCTGTAGTCCAGCCGTCATCTCCAAATCTCATTACATGTCCAGCCCATCTTGTTTTCAACGCCTTGGCAAACGAGCTAGCATCCCTGATTCTTGACCGTCGAGGGAGGTCAGAACTCTGGATTCTTTCTCTCATTTGAGTGAATTGTGATACTCCAAGCATAGCTCTTTTGATTCCTCTTTGGGAGACCTGAATAGCGTTTTCATCCTGTTTTCATTGGTCCCAGGTCTCTGAGGCGCATGTTAATGCAGGAAGAACAGTGGAATTGAAGAAATGTACCTGGAGCCAGAGGTTCTTCGTCCTCTTGGATATTTCTTTGATGCACTTGAAGGCATTCCAAGCCGCTCTCTTCATCCTGCACAATGCAGGTGCCAGGTCATTTGTCATGTTGACTTCTCGACCTAGGTACACATAATTATTGCATTTGGAGATGTTTATTCCATTGAGAGATAATGAAACATCAGGAACGAGACCGTTTCTCATAAACATTATCTTTGTGAGATTCAGCTATAGTTTGACTTTTCCACATCACGGTTGAAGTCAGCCAGCATTTGTGCCGCTTGGCTGATGTTTGTTGTTATTAGAACAATATCATTGACAAAGCGGAGGTGGTGTAGTTGCTGACCGTCTATCTTCACTCCCATTCTTTCCCATTCCAGTCATCGCATGATGTTCTCAAGGATGGCACTGAAGAGTTTTGGTGAAATGATATCACCCTGCTGAACCGCACTTCTGACATCAAATGATCATCTCCCAGTAGAATGGTGAGATCCTTGTAGTGAATCTGCAATACAGCTCACAGAGGATCCTGATGTATTGAGTTTGAACGCCCTGTTTAGCTAGGGCCTTGATGACCACTTCATTCTCAACAGAATCAAAGGCTTTCTTTAAATCAATGAATATTAGACAGAGTGGCATCTTAAACTCCAGAGAAACTTTAATGAGCTTGGTTATCATGTGGATATGGTCAATTGTTCCGAATCCTTTCCAGAAACTAGCTTGCTTGCATGATTGTCCTTCATCTAGTGTTATGCCAATCCTATTCAAGATGACTTGAGTGAACAGCTTGTAGACAACAGACAATAGGCAGACCAGGTGATAGTTGCCAATGTAATGGATGTCTTCCTTCTTGTACAGTAGTACAGTCCTGCTGGTTTTCCATTGGGATGGAAACTTGCATTCATACAGGTAACATGTGAAGAGCCAAACCAGTGTATTGATGAGTACTGATGGCAAGTTCTTCATGTCTGAACTGGTGATGTTCGCTTCTTTGCCGATGGAGTGGCATGCAGATTTCGGAAGGGAGAATTTTGGGAACGACATATCCACCCTGCGGAATTTGGTATGTGGGAAGGTGGACATGGCTATCGAAGAGATCTGAGTAGAAGTCATGGATAATCTTTCCCATTGCACTTCTGGAAGATGTGAGAGATCCATCAGGACATTGAAGGGCAGTCATCTTGGTCTTGTAGTTGGTGAAGGACAGGCAGGTGTTGTGAATGCTTTTCCTGGAATCTGCCGCAACTGCCAGCACTGCTGCTCTTCTCTCTTTGAGGTCTTCCTTGATCGCTTCTCTGCACTGCTTTGAGAGCTGGACGTTAGCTTGTAGTTGCCTGAGATTTACTCCAAACCAATTAGCAAATGAGCTCGAGAGTTTTCGAAGACAGGTGTCTTTTTGTGGCTATCTCTCTTTCAGCATTCTTCACACAATAATGGAGGTGCTGAACCAGTCGATCATATTCCTCATCAATGTTGTCAGTGATGGCATCTTCCCATGTTGCCACAATAGTGCCAAAGAGCTCCCAGTTGGTGATCATTCTGGAAGTTCTCTTCTTAAACTTTGCAGACCTTTCTCACTGCTCTGTGAAGTAGAATTTTGCACAACGGAGACGGTGGTCCAATCCCGTTTGGAATTTTGGGACAACAGTGACATCGGTCAGGCAAGAACACCAATTGAATATGATGTGGTCAATTTCATTGTGGAACCATTCACCGGGAGACTCCCATGTCCAACGTTTAGATTCGACCTTCTGGAATTGTGAGTCACCATGGATGGTCTTGGTCGACATGATGAACTCAAACAGAACTCAAACAGTCTCTCACCCTGTTTGTTTCATTCTAGGCCATGGGTCCCGATGCAGAGTTCTTCGGCTGATCTTCTCGGTCCTCTGCTGGCATTAAAATCACTGACAATGATCCTTGTCTTCTTTATAGAACTTCTTCAGCATCATGTAGAACTTCTCAATTTCTCCTTCATCATAATTGGATGTTGGTGTGTAGACAATGAAGATTGAAACTGCTAGCAGTGAGTCACATCTATTCAAGTGTAATCATCTGATTTGGGTTGTTAGCATTCGAATGAGTCAATGTTTATGACCAAGTTTCTGTTGACAAAGACACTGACACCACCGATGTCTCTTTTGTCACGTGTTCCGAGGAACAGTTCTTCTCCAGTGTCGAAAACGGCATGATGTGATTGATGCCTTCTCGCCTCTGTCAGAACAATGATGTCATTCTTGATTTTTTGCGCTTCCACCATCAGGTCCTCGATGGATGCATCCAATCAGTGTACGTGCATTGAAAGTACAGACAGTCATTTTTGTCCTTCTTCATTTTGGCAGCCTAGTTCGGCCCTAAGATTTTTATCAGCCTCTTCTTCCTCATCATTAACGCTGCCGTAGTGGTGGCTCTTTCAGGGTCAGGGGAATGAGACCCATTGTCTTTACTGGTTTTGGCATATCAAATACACCACAGACAGCTTGTCAGGCTAAGCCTTGCAGGCAGGACACTCTGGGTAGCTTGCCAGGCTCTCTGAGAGGGAAAGAGTCTTTTAGGGCAGCCTCTAATCGTCTTTGCGGGTGTTCCCATGATTCAAACCATATTTTAACCCCATCTAATATGGTGCAGTAATCTTATATTAAGAGTTTTACGATGTGTCACGCGGCTGCAGAGCAACCGCGCGGTCTGGAAAGTGTCCTGGAGCATGTTGGCAGCTGGGTAGTGGAGGTAGTGGAGGTAATGGAGGTCTGCCAGGCTGCTGGGAGCAGTCAGAGGATCTCTGTCCCCGGGTCCGTTGAGCCTAGAGTCCAAGGTCACAGAGTTCTGCTTCCCTGGTTCTGTGGGGCTTCACTCGTGCGTGAGTTTCCGTCTGAGTGTCTGGAAAGCATCCTGGAGCGTGGTGACTGGGTAGTGGTAGTAAACAATTTTAATAATCGCAAATGTTTCCTACCACAAAGAATATATTTAACTATTGTAAACTTTGAGTACATAATTTATTTGCATTATTACTAATCAAATATGAGTCATTCTGAAGTAAATAATTTACTATTCACATTAACAAGGTGGAAAATTGATGCTTTTTAAAATTGAACTATATTGCATTATAACATGTAAGTTTCAGCTGTGCCTCATAAAATAAAACTAAAAATTTAGTTAAGAAAGCAGTAAGATCTGTTTTCAAATGAAAGAAATGCAAAATAGAGCCCCCAAATTCACTGTATAGGTACAAGTACACACACATTAAATCAAGAGGTTTTACCTTTCATGTGCTTTGAGAGATTGGGTGCCATATTTTAAAAGTATGAATAGCTTTTGTGCTAAATATGCTTCTAATTAATTATCTAAGTCAAATATAATTTTGGTTCTCCTATCTAGAAACCATCACTGAAAACTCCTGGCTTATAGAATTATTTAAATGCATATATAATGATATAGATTTTAAAAATGAATGTTGCCAATAAAATATTAGTACAATTATTTAGAAGTATACTCTTATTTTCTCATATCTGTTAAAGATGAATAAACCTTCTAAATAATGTCCACTGAAAAGTTTATGGGCTGCTTTATACAGAAGGAATATGAGTAAAACACTATATGTGATTCTCTGTATAAAAGTAAGAGAATCACAGGCAATTATATTTTTGATGCCCTTAAATGTGACTTTATATAAATCATGTAGGCAAACGAATTATGTTGCAAATATATTTTCATCTTTTACTTTAGCAGAACTGTCTTGCATTAAGAGTAAATAAAATCATAGCTTAATAAATATAATTTCCCAAAGGAATTATACATTATATATTCAATACTATATTCAATTTGTACATAGCAAGCTGTAAATCACAGAGAAATTTATAAACAATATTCACTAGAAAAATCTAAAGTTCAAAGTACACCCAATTAGAATGCAGAAAAGAGATGAGTTTTTAAATGCAATTTTAAACTTGGAAAGGGAATCTATCAGGAGGTAATTGATTCCACCAAAGAGAAGTAATGATTGAACATGTTCTGTCACTAGAGAATCCTCTGGAATATAAAAATGCATGGAAAAAGCAATAAGTAGGTTACACATTTGAGAACACTTTTGAAAAATAAAGCTTTGTAGTGAATTCATTAGAAAACATTGAGAATCTCTAAAATAGTATGATATTATTCAAACACATTTTTTCTTAAGCAATATTCCCACGAGAATGGTGTTATGGCACATAACACATATTCAATCAGAAATATCCTCAGCTACAAGAACATGCATTGTTGCTTACCTTCTTAAGTCAGTGACATTTTAGCCACATGCCTGAACAATGTCTTCTTTTTAAAGATCACAGTTTCCATGTGATGAAAACAAGACAGCACTGGGGGTGGGGAATGAGAGGGGAATTAAACATTGCTCTATAATAACACATATCTATAGTCCAGGTTTTGTCAAATTCAATAACAAATATAACAGACTACTAATTTGATATAATATTTGCCATTAGTTTTGTTTTGTTAGATTTCTAAGATAAAATCAAATAATATGACAAGGAAATATTATGAAGTTAGAGATAATCTAACAAAAAAAGAATATTTGGTCTTTAAAAAAAAACTAGAGGACCTAAAACTTTGGAATCCATTGGAAAAAAAATGTGAGAGTTTAAAGATTGTCTTATGAAGACATTTTCAAATTTTATAACAGAAATGTGTAAAGATATTTCTGTATCTTTTTGTTAGGTTGTACCTTGTTCTGACTGCAATCAATCTCTAGTGTTCACACTTTCGAATCTAATATTTAAGAAACGTTATAAATAGTATTACAAATTAATATTATTTATAAATTTTATTTTATAAATAATAAAATATATTTAAAAGTCCTTTCTTCTTATAACAGTTCTTCCTCACTCCCATATCCCATAACCAGTACTTTTATATTTTTTCTCTTTTTTTTTCACTCATCTCCTTTGACCTCCAAAGTCCCTGCTCCCAATTTAAAAGACTTCACTAAATGCGCTTTGGAATGCTGTACCAATGTCTTCTTTAAGGGGAAATATACTAAAGAAGTAGATATAAATAGATGTATAAAATCGTATTGGAGAAGCTCAGAAGTGCTGCACTCAAGAAAAGCACCGCGATTGACAAGCAATTTAAGCTGGAGTGTGAAAGGATGCAGAAATAACAAGATTTGCATGAAAAATATTGAGATCATGAGAACATCAAATTTAAACGAAAAACTCATGTGCCTCATGATTTAATCATGAGGGCTGACATTACTGTTATAACTTTCAATATCCTTGGCTTTTGAAAATAGTTCTGTAATGAGGGTGGAGTATATCTATCTTTACAGAAAACCAGTGCTATTTTATCCCGTCAGCTCATTCCTATGAGAAATAGGGTTAGAAGAATCTTGAATCTTAATATACATGTTAGGAAGCCCAAACATTAAATATAATATTTTTTTTAATTTTAGTCAGACTCAAAGCAAAAGAGAAAAAAAAAGTGAACTCGTGAAACAATTTTCTTTTTAATCATTTGTGATTAACCCACTCAATTAAAAAAAAAGCAGAACAAAGTTTAGAGTAATATATGTAGACATCGGTTCTTATGAAATTTTTTGACATGAGGCTGGAGTGATAGTGCAGCAAGGAGAGCATTTGCCTTGGACACAGCCAACCTGGGTTGTAGCCCCAGCATTCCATATGGGTCCCTGGAGCAACGTCAAGAATGATTCCTGAGTGCAGAGTGAGGAGTAACCTCTGAGCATCGCCAGGTATGACCTAAAAACCCAAAAAGAAAAAGAAATAAGTATTTTGACAATTTGTTAGGAGCAAAGTTCAAGATACTGTCCACGGAAGTTAATTCAAGGGCTCCATGATGACCTGCTAAGGTTCACTCCCATGAACTAGCCATTGACATAAAATAGGTCTTATTTTCTTCTCTTCTTATTTTTGTGGCATAATAGGTGGTCTGAAAATCTAGTTGCATGTGTTATCCCAGAGGAGAAATACAGTTCTGACTTCTGTTTATACTTTCATATCATACTGTATTGCTGTGAACCTGGATGGCACTTCCAGTGGGACGCCATGTTTAGCCCATGAATGAGAAGACTGTCACAATCAAAAGGGCTTCAGGCACAAACAGATTTGAATCCATCTTCCTACAGTCTGGAAGAGAAAAGGCTGGTTCTGAGGATCATTAAAGGTTCTATTGATGTGTTTGCAGGGGCACACATTTAGATTTTCAAATGCATTTTACATTTGGAACAGTTTTACTGGCATTAAAGCGCAGTCTCTTTCCCTGAGAACTCTCCTCCTTGTCATCATTTGCAGAAGCTTTCACAGAGAACTCACTGTTCCAACTGGGAAGGAGGTGGGAGAGGTGGGGAATGCAAAGTAGGCGATTGAACTAGCTCTCTTGACTCTGAGATGGCAGGATTACCTGCTTGGCAACATTCTACAGAGTGTGAAGCACAGAGATGAAAGGAACCACCTGCAGTGTCCCAGAAAGAAAAAAGGGGGAAGAAAATGTTTTGGCATTTTAATGTTCTAGCAGCCTCTGATTTTAAAAGCAAAAGACTCTCAATCAATAGAAAGTAGATTGAAACTAATTAGGCAGCCAAGTTTCCATGTCATTTCTTGGTGTGCAGGTGTGTTTGTGTGTAGATATGTACTCATTTGTCACGGTGATGTTGTGTTGACCGTTTCATCATAAGAACGTCTTGTTAGGCAACAATTCTCTGTGGCACATTTCTCCAGATCACATCTTGTCTTTGACATTTTCTCACCACTGGTGTTGGGGGCATTTTGTCATGCCATAGTCCACCTTTGACATTTCATCAAAATAGGTGACTATCATGGTAATATCTCAGTACTGACAGGTAGTGTACTAAATTCTGCATGACACTCTTATATGTGCAATTAAGTTTCTGATCTTTGATGCAAAACTATTGCTGAGAAATAAAAAGGTTTCTCTTATATCTGCCAGCCATGAGTCTTTTAAAACATCTGTGAGAGTTTCACTTAACTCAAATACTGCATGCAAATGTACATGTCCTCAAAATGTCTTCTAAGGCCTTTTGAAAAGAATCTTCAATAATGAGTCTGGGAAAACTACCACCCACCAGCTGATTCTACTCTACAGCAATTTTTAAGTGTTATTGGGAAAGAGCCATGCCTATTTTACATATTCTCACTGTTTTTGTACCAAAGCCACAGAATTAAGTATTTACAATAGAGAGGTCTGTGTGCAGAAGTTTCAATATTTACTCTCTGATACTTTACAAAAGAAGAATTTGACCACCCCTGTTCTAGAAGATACTTTTTAAAAATGTAAGTTTTAGAATCCAATGCCATGCTATAGAGTTTGCAAGACACTACCTGCAGAGTGTGAAAAGGACTTGGTCATCTAAATTTCAACAGTTAAATAATGTGCAAGTTATTAGACAGAGAACACACACTCAGAGGAGGTGAGAGTGGTATAAAGCATAAAATTCCAAGGCCAGGAAAACAGGACCAGGAGGACTGGTAAATAGCTGAAAATTATCACAAGTGTGTATGGTGTAGAGGGATGTTAAGATAGAGGGAGGTCCACTTTAACAGTAATAGGTAGAAATGATCACTCTGGACAAGAACTGAGTTGAAGGTAGGTGTATTGCAAATCAGCATGAATGGATCTATATTGCAAATCAGCATTTCTATTGCAAATCATAATGCCTAAAATAAGAGAGAGAGAGAGAGAGAGAGAGAGAGAGAGAGAGAGAGAGAAGAGGTGCCTGCTATAGAGGCAGACTGGGACAGAGGATGGGGGGAGGGGGAGGGAAACTGATGACATTGGTGCTAGGAAATTACACTGGTGGAGTAATGGAACATTGTATGACTAAAACCCAATCATGAACAGCTTTTAAATGCTCTATCTCACGCTGATTCAATTAAAAAAATAAAAAGCACAAAATTATTTTATTTTATTTTATTTTTTGCTCTTTGGGTCAAATCTGGTGATGCACAGGGGTTACTCCTGGCGCATGCACTCAGGAATTATTCCTGGCGGTGCTCGAGGGACCATATAGGATGCTGGGAATTGAACCCGGGTTGGCCACGTGCAAGGCAAACCCCCTACTCGCTGTTCTATCACTCCAGCCCCACAAAATTATTTAAACTTTCTAATCCCTTGCTTTAGGGAGAAAAAAATTAAAGAAAATTTATAATGCATCTATTTGAATTTCAGACTGAAAGGTCTTCAATTGCTTCACAAAAGAAAGTTTTAGAGGAAACAAATTCATTAATTTGGCTAATCAAATTATTCCATAGAATTAGCATATATATGGATTAATAATATATGAATAATAGTTTATTGCACTTTTAAGTAATAATTACTAATTTTTAATTTAAAAAATTATGACTTAGACCCATAGCTGCCTGTTCCCCTGTATTGCCGTCACATGCTTATGGTACCTGAACCTGAGCACATGTGTTGCTGTGGTGCCTAGGCACCTAGGTTACCTGCAACTCCTCTCTTGTGATGTGCACTTTCATACCTTCAAACTTTAACGCTAGGGCACTGGGTTGTGTTCCGGAGCTCTCTCTCTCTCTCTCTCCACTCTGGAGAAGTCTGTGTTCTCTTTTGAACTTATTAACTCTCATTCTCTCCCTACCTTCTCTTTCTCAAAATTTTTCAATAAAATCCTGTTTTCACTCCAAAAATAAATAATGACATACTTCTAGGGATCAAAAAAGTAGCCCACTGGGAAGAATACACACCTATTCTGTGGAAGGCCTAGGATTGATTCTTAGTAGGATGGTCCCAGAGCACAGAGCTGGAAGAAACCCATGAGCACTGCTTGGTAAGGCCCTAAAATAAACTAAATAAAAATGATACTGTAGTCCTACAAAAATTCAAATAAAATTTATTTAAATAATTTTGAAATCCTGTTTTCCTAAGCCATTTTTTTTTTATTTCGTTGTTGTCTCTTTGTTTGGTAGTCACATTCAGCAGTGCTTAAGGGCTTATTCCTATTTCTGTGCTAAGACGCAACACTAGCCAGCTGCCACCACGCTGCAGAATGCTTTCCAGAAGCTATGGCCGAGACTCACACTGAGTGAAGCCCCACAGAACCAGGTAAATGGAACTCTGAGACCTTGAACTCCAGGTTCAATGGACCTGGGAAAAAAGATCCTCTGCACAGCAGCCCAGCAGACCTCCACTACCTTCATTAACTTACCCAGCCACCGCCATGCTCCAGGACGCTTTACAGACACATCATAAGACACTTAATACCCATCTTCCAGATTACCTCACCGTATTTCATAAGGTTCAAATATGAACCATGGGAACACCTGCAAGGGTGATTAGAGGCCATGTTAAAAGCCTCTATCCCTCTCGGAGAGCCTGGGAAGCTACAGAGAATATCCTACCCACATGGCAGAGCCTGACAAGCTATCCGTGGCATATTCGATATGCAAAAACCAGGAAATACAATGGGTCACATTCTCCTTACTCTGAAAGAGTCACCAGGGCGGCAGCATTAAGAAGGATAAGGAAGGAAAGGCTGATAAAATCTCAAGGGCAAACTAAGCTGCCAAAACAAAGAAGGACAAAAGTGACTCTGGCATCGGATGCATCCATCAAGGACCTGATGGTACAAGCACAAAAGATCAAGTACAACATCATTGGTCTAACCAAGAGGAGAAGTCGTCAATAAAACCACACCATTTTCAACACTGGAGAAGAACTGTTCCTCAGAAAATGCGACAAAAGAGGCGTCGGTGGTGTCAGTGTCCTTGTCAAGATGAACTTTGCTATAAGCATTGATTCACTCTAATGCCTAACAACCTGAATCGGACGATTACACTTGAATAGATGTTGCTCACTGCTGTCAGTTTCAGTCTTCGTTGTCTACACACCAACATTCAATTATGATGAAGGAGAAATTGAGAAGTACTACATAGAGCTGGAGAGGTTCTATAAAGAAGACCACACCTTCTACAAGATCATTATCAGTGATTTTAATGGCAAGATAGGACTGAGAACATCAGCCAAAGAACTCCACATCGAGACCCATGTCCTAGAATGGAACGAACAGGGTGAGAGACTGTCTGAGTTCATCATGTCGACCAAGACCATTCATGGTAACTCACAATTCCAAAAGGCCGAATTTAAATGTTGGACAGGGGAGACTACCAGTGGGCGGTTCCACAACGAAATTGACCATGTCATATTCAATCAACGGTTTTGCCTAACTGATGTCACTGTTGTCCCAAAATTCCAAACAGGATTGGACCACCATTTCCTTCGTGCTAATTTCTATATCACGGGGTGGGAAGAAAGGGCTGAAAAATTTAAGAAGAGACTCCCAGAATGACCACCAATTGGGAGCCCTCTGGCACTATTGCAGCAACATGGGTAGATGTTGTTGTTGACAACATTTACAAGGAATACGATCGACTGGTTCAGCACCTCCATGATTGTGCAAGTAACACCGAGAGAGAGAGATAACCACAAAAAAACACCTGCCTTCGAAAACTCTCGAGCTCATTCACCAAAATGGCTTGGTGCAAGCCTCAGGCAACCACAAGCACATGTCCGAGCTCGCAAAACAGTGCAGAGTAGCAATCAAGGAAGACCTCAAAGAGAGCAGAGCAGCATACCATATGGTCCCCTGAGCACTGCCAGGAGCAATTCCTGAGTACAGAATCAGGAATAACGCCTGTGTATCACTGGGTTGTGACCTAAAAAGCAAAAAAAAAAAAAGGTACATCCCCCTGACCTCCACACACACAGACTCACACACACACATACCAACAAGTGCCATTTCTTATCAGTGTTGTTATGGGAGAAACAAATTGTGAAGAAACCTAGGAAGTTTGCCATCTGGACATGAAGGAGAAATTTACAGAGTGAAGACAGTAATTTGAAATGACTAAGAGTTTCCAATTATGAATTATTTTATACATAATGTCAAACTTATACATTTTAAGTCAACATTTTCCTAATTAAACCTTTCCCTTATTTGGCTTATATATTGATAAGATGTTAGTCCTAAAGAGCAAGGAATATATCTGTCATTAATATTTGTAGCATGTAAATGATTATATTAGGTTCAGACCTTCCTGTTAAAGTGTGTTTTCCAATAAATATATATTGACAGGCCAAAAAAAAAAAAGAGAGTAGAGTAGCAGTGCTGGCAGAGGGGCAGAATCTGGGAAAAGCATTCACAACACCCGCCTGTCCTTCGCCAACTACAAGACCAGGGTGACTGCCCTCCAACATCCTGATGGATCTATCACATCTTCCAGAAGGGTAATGGAGAAGATTATTCATGACTTTTACTAGCATCTCTTCGATAGCCATGTCCACCTGCCCACATACCAAATTCCGCAGCACAGTATGTTGTTCCCAACATTTTCCCTTCTGAAATCCGACATGTCATTTTGTTGGTAAAGAAGCGAACAGCAGCCAGCCCAAACAAGGTTCAGACCTGAACAACTGAAAAACCTGCCGTCAGTACTCATCAATACACTGGCTCGGCTCTTCACATGCTACCTTTCCGAATGCAAGTTTCTATCCCAATAGAAAATGAGCAGGACTGTACTACTGTACAAGAAGGGAAACATCCATGACATTGGCACCTATTGCCCAAACTGCCTGTTGTCTGTCATTTACAAGTTGTTCACTCGAGTCATCCTGAATAAGATTGGCCGAACACTAGATGAAGGACAGCCATGTGAGCAAGCCAGTTCCACAAAGGATTCAGCACGATTGACCATATACATGTGGTAACCAAGCTCATTGAGGTTTCTCGGGAGTTCAAGATGCCCCTCTGTATAACCTTCATTGATTTAAAGAAGGTCTTTGAGACTGAAGTGGCCTTCAAAGCCCTAGCCAATCAGGGCATTCAAGCCCAATACATCAGGACCTTCCGTGAGCTGTATTACAGATTCACTACTAAGATCTCACCATTCTACAAGAAAGTGATCATTGATGTCAAGAGAGAAGCTCAGCAGGGTAATACCATTTCATCAAAACTCTTCAGTGCCACCCTCGAGAACATCATACAACGAATGGAATGGGAAGAAATGGGAGTGAAGATAGACAATCAGCAACTACACCACCTTCGCTTCACTGATGACATCATTCTAATAACACCAAACATTAGCCAAGAGGCACAAATGTTGGGCAACTTCGACCGTGGGTATGGGAAGGTCAGACTATAGCTGAATCTCACGAAGACAATGGTTTTGAGAAATGGTCTATTTCCTGACGTTCCATTCGCTCTCATGAAACAAACATCTCCAAATGCAAATTATATGTTCCTAGGTCGAGAAGTCAACATGACGAATGACCTGGCACCTGAGTTGCGCAGGAGGAAGAGAGCAGCTTGGGACACCTTCAAGAGCATCGAAGAAATAGCTAAGAGAACGAAGAACCTCTGGCCCCAGGCACACTCTTCGATTTCACTGTTCTTCCTGCATTAACATACGCCTCAGAGACCTGGGCCCTATGCAAACAGGATGAGAATGTTATTCAGGTCTCCCAAAGAGGAATTGAAAAAGCTATGCTTGGAGGATTACTCTTCACTCAAATGAGAGAAAGAATCCGAATTTCCGACCTTCTCTGACAATCAAGAATCAGGGATCAATGCTGTCTCGTTTGCCCAGGTGTTGAAAATCAGATGGACTGGACTTGTAATTAGATTTGGAGACTACCGCTGGACTAGAGCCATTACCAACTGGATTCCACAGTATGTCAAAAGATAGCATGGCCGCCCACCTAGAAGATGGTCAGACTTTTTCTTCAAGAATATGAAGGATCAGTTTGAGGCTCTTCGTGTTCCTAGAATGAGCAGATGCCATTGGGCTACACTAGCACACAATTGGGACAAATGGAGACATTACTGGTGCCCACTCAATCAAATCGATGAGTAATGGGATGTCAAGTGATCAAGTGATCAAGCATAGCATGTGACTGCTCCCGGTGGGCTCAGTGTTCATATGGGGTGCTGGCGTTTGAAATTAGATTATGCAAGACAAATGCGTGCCCGCTGTACAATCATTCAGGCTAGCCATTTTAAATTCTAATGGTTGTAACAATATGTTCTTTAGTGTTTTTCCTTTTACAAATTTTTTAACACCAAGAATTTCTATGGGTATTTTATAAATTTTACATAAACTTTTCAGATTTAATTTTTTTTCTGCCCCAAATATTCTATGAAATGCATATCAAAGCACATATAGGAGACTTTATTCAATGTTGATTCTGAACCAATTTCTGATGAACTCATGACTGATTTCCCTATTTTTAAAAAATGCCTATCTATCAGCTGAACTAGGATTCAAGAATATTGCAATACATTAATTTTATCCACAAATTTTAATTTCGCTATATAATTTTTGTTTTATATTCTTTGGTCTACTTGATATTTACTTGGTTAAATCTTAATGACTTCCTACCTCCTTGATATGTTTCTATACTTTTTTGCCCCTTTCCATCTACCTCCACGCTGATATTTTTGTAACTGATGATTGCATAACTATGATGATGTAATACTGACCCTGCTATTTAATTCAAAAGTTGCCTTTTTTTTTTCTTTTGTAATTACTCTTTCAGTAAATAGACAGCACTGTGCTTCCTCTTCTGTGGGAATTTCTTGGAAAGGTGTTTTATGGGTGCCATAGAACTTTATTGTAAATTTCATAGCTTACTGCGGAGTGATTTACATATCACTGTTTTGCCTAAATCTTACAGTATTATGCCTCTTTAAATAAAGGTTACTAGTAAGGTTGTTCTATATCCATGTCTATTTTAATAAGTCACAGACTATTCTTTATAACTTATTATTTTAATTTTCCTTTTTTCAGGGATTACTTCTTTCATTTCCATATTATTATGGTTTCCCTTTGCCCTTTGCAATTGTTGTTTCTTTGTTTGCAGAGCTAGTGATAGAGCCCTCCTCTTTCATATGCAGGCCATGTTTGACCTTTGGCTAAATATTCCTTCATGAACTTTTCAATTAAAAAACATCAATTATAATTTTCTATCAGTAGAGCTTTGAACTTGGATGTTTTAGTACTATTTTTACATACATTTAGGTAAAAAAAAACTCAAGAAAAAATCTGCATACTTGGAATTTAGTTCTCTAACAATTTATAAATATTGGTTTTCTACAGTCAATTTATCTTTCATGCTCAGGAATATTGTTTACTTTGTTTTGTTTTATGTGGGGGCCACACCAACTAGTGCTCGGGGCAAACTCCTGATTCTACACTCAGGAATAACTCCTTCCTGGCAGGGCTTGGGATGCCAAAGGCAGTACAAAGCAAGTGTCCTGTGAGTTGTACTCTCCAAATTTCAGAGTAAGAAATTTTTACTAAATGGGTATAAAGGAAAATGTTTATTGGAAACTTCTTAAGTCATTCTTGAGCTCTCAAAATCAATTTTTTTTCTTTTTTTTTCTTTTTTTTTTCTTTTTGAGTCACACCCAGCGATGCACAGGAGTTACTTCTGGCAATGCTTGAGGGACCATATAGGATGCTGGGAATCGAATTTAGGTCGGTTGCGTGCAAGGCAAACACCCTACCCGCTGTGCTATTGCTCCAGCCCCTCAATTTGTTTTTCGTTAATGTCTTACTTTCCCTCCTATTATTTAGTTTTAAAAATGTAATTAGCATTCTCATTGGAACATTCTACTCTTTGCTATAGTCTGATTTGTAAGTCCAGAGTGTTCTCTTAAATGGACATTCTTATTCTTTGTTAAAAACCGATAGAAGGATAGATAGTGAAACTGTCATCAAAAAGTAGGAAGAAGAAATAAGAATTAAAAAAAGAAGCAAAATGTAATTTAAGGGATGAAATGTATAAAACAACAAACTAGGACATGAGAATAACACTTTTTTTCCCTTTAGTTTCCATCTTTTTTTAAAAATTTTTATTAGTGAAACGCCATGAAGTGCTATTGTAGACTTACAAATTTTTGTGCTTGGGTTTAGATTATACAATGATCAAATACCCATCCCTCCACCAGTGCCCATTTTCTACCACCATGGATCCCAGTATCCCTCCCACCCCCATCTTCCCCATCCCACCCTGCCTCTCTGGCAGGGCATTCCCTTTTTTTTCTCTCTCTCCTTTTGGGTGTTGTGGTCTGTAAAAGAGGCATTGAGTGGCAATCATGTTCAGTCCATAGTCTACTTTCAGCATGCATCTCCCATTCTGGGAGGATCTTCCAAACACCCTTTATTTGGTGCTCCCTTCTCTATCTGAGCTGCTCTTTGCCCTAGCAAGCTCGGATGGCCTCTAAGCTACGGAGTAATCCTCCTGGTACTGATCTCAGCTATTCTTGGGTATTAATCTCCTATTTTGTTACTTTATGTTCCCCAGATGAATGCAATCTTTTTGTGTCTATCCCTCTCTTTCTGACTCATTTCGCTCAGCATGATACGTTCCATATAGTATCACTTGTATGTAAATTTCATGACTTCATCTTTTCTAACAGCTACATAGTACTCCATTGTGTAGATGTACCAAAGTTTCTTTAACCAGTCACCTGTTCTTGGGCAGTCAGGTTTTTTCCAGATTCTGGCTATTGTAAAGAGTGCTGCAATGAACAAACAAGAGCAGATGTTACTTCGACTATACATTTTTGCCTCTCTGGGACATATTCCCCAGGAGTGGTATTGCTGGGTCGAATGGGAGCACAATTTCTAATTTTTTGAGAATCGTCAATACTGTTTTCCAAAAGGGCTGAATCAGTCGGTATTCCCACCAACAGTTCATGAGTGTCCCTTTTTCGCCACATCCATTCCAGCATTGGTTGCTTTTGTTCTTTTGGATGTGGGCCAGTCTCTGAGGTGTGAGATGGTATCTCATTGTGGTTTTGATCTGCATCTCCCTGATGATTAATGATGTAAAGCATTTTCTTATGTGCTTTTTTGCCATTAAGATTTCTTATTTGAAAAAGTTTCTGTTCATTCCATTGCCTCATTTTTGATGGGGTTGGATGTTTTCTTCTTGTGGAGTTCAACCAGTACTTTATATATCCTTGATATCAACCCCTTATCAGATGTGTATTCGGCGAATATCCTTTCCCATTCTGTAGACTATCTTTGTATTTTGGTCACTGTTTCTTTGGAGGTGCAGAAGCTTCTTAGTTTAAGATAGTCCCATTTATCTATCTCTGTTTTCATTTGCTCAGCCAATGGCGTGACATCTTTGAAGATGCCATTAGCTTCAATGTCATGGAGGATTTTGCCAACTTTGTCTTCAATGTACCTTATGGTTTCCGGTCTGATGTTAAGGTCTTTAATCCATTTTGATCTTACTTTTGTACATGGTATTAGGCAGAGTTCTGAGCCCATATTTTTTCATGTAGCCATCCAGTTTTACCAGCACAATTTGTTGAAGAGGCTTTCCTTACTCCACTTCACATTTCTTGCACCTTTATCAAAGATTAGATGATCATATGATTGAGGGGAGATGTCATTGTACTCAATCCTGTTCCATTGGTCTGCAGCTCTGCCTTTGTTCCAGTACCATGCTGTTTATTGTTTACTGCTTTACTGCTTTGTAGTAGAATTTGAAGTTAGGGAAGTTGATTCCTCCCATTTTCTTTTTCCCAAGAATTGCTTTAGCTATTCGTGGGGGCTTATTGTTCCATATAAATTTCAGGAGTGTTTGCTCCATTTCTTTGAAGAATGTCATGTTATAGGGATTGCATTGAATTCGTACAATGCTTTGGGAAGTATTGCCATTTTGACAATGTTAACTCTCCCAACCCATGAGCAGGGTATATCTTTCCATTTTCTCATGTCCTCTTTTATTTCCTGAAGTAGAATTTTGTAGTTTTCTTTGTACAGGTCCTTTACTTCCTTAGTTAAGCTGGTTCCTATGTACTTGATTTTCTGGGGCACAATTGTTAACAGGATTGTTTTTTGTTTTCATGTTGCTTTCTTCACTCTCACTGTTTGTGTATAGGAAAGCCATGGACTTTTGGGTATTGATTTTATAGCCTGCAACTTTACTATACAAGTTGATTGTTTCTAGGAGTTTTTTGGTGGAGGTTATTGGGTTCTCTAAGTATAGCATCATATCATCTGTGAATAGTGAGAGCTTGATTTCTTCCTTTCCTATCTGAATGCCCTTAATATCTTTTTCTTTCCTAATCACTATTGCAAGTACTTCCAGTACTATATTGAACAGAAGTGGAGACAGTGGGCATCCTAGTCTCATCCCTGATCTTAGAGGGAAGGCTCTCATTTTTTTCCCTATTGAGGATGATGCTTGCTGTAGGCTTGTGGTAGATGGCTTTAACTATGTTGAGTAAAGTCCCCTCTATACCCATTTTGGCTAGGGTTCTCCCATAAAGGGGTTCTGGATCTTGTCAAATGCTTTCTCTGCATCTATTGATATGATCATATGCTTTTTATCTTTACTGGAAGCCATCGCCATAAGTTGCGCTCCACTTCTAAATAACTTCTTAAATAACTTCTTAAATAACTAACTTCTGTTAAAATACTTGTAAATCAGCATTACAAGATTGGAACATAATTGAGGAATTAATCATTTATCAGTTTTCCCCTCAGCATTTAGTTTTATTTTCCAAAAGAAATTTTTTAAAAAGTTTGATATACAAGGCATACTTGAAGGGATGAATGAGAGCATGAGGTTAGATCAACAAAAAAAATCATTTTTACTTTTGCATTCATATAAAATAACCAGAATATAACACGTCAAGTTCCACTCTTTTTGTGCTAATCATTCCAGATTTTTTTGATGGTTGGAGGAATTGGTCGGGATGGGAGATGTGTGCTAAAAATAGATAGAGGACCAAACATAATAACCTCTCAGGGTTGGTATTGCAACCCATAATGTCCAAAAGTAGAAAGAGAGTACGGAGCATACTGGAGATATTGGTGGTAGGAAATGTGCACTGATGGAGGGATGGGTGTTTGATAATTGTGTGATTGTAACTCAAATATGAAAGTTTGTAACTATATCTCACGGCAATTCAATAAAATAAAATTTTTAAAAAATCATTCCAGATTTTTGTTTGACATTAAACAGTAGAAGCTGCTCAAAGAGAACATGGGAAATAGATAACCTTAATTACTCTCAAGGATCACAACGATCACGACCATCCTGTTATTCATCGATTGCTTCAAGCAGGCCCCAGTAACGTCTCCTTCGTCCTAGCCCTTAGATTTTTAAAAAAAGTGTCATATTCAAGGCTCTTTCAGAGTTAGGAGAATGAGACCCTTCATTGTTACTGGTATTTGGCATATTGGGCACGCCACGGGGAGTTTGCCAGACTCTGCCATGTGGGCAGGTTACATTTGGTAGCCTACCAGGTTGTCCAAAGTAAGAATGAGATAATAAGATGTCACGCGGCCGCAAATGCAGCTGTGGTGCTTCGGGAACTAAGTTTTATAGTCTCTGAGTCTTGGCCGTTGATGGGAGTACATGGCACCAGGGGGCCAGTTGGTGGGTGTGACCCCCGCCTACTGGAATTTGGAGGATACTCAGCCCAGATCCGAGTAGGCTTGGAGGCTTGGAAACCTCAGCCACGGGACCCACGTGTCTTTGTTCCCCTGCCAGTACCTTCATGTGTGTGGAGAGTGGTCTCAGCATGGTGGTGGCTGGTTCTGGAGGTCTTCGGCTGCCGGAGCCCTGGTCAGGGCAGGGAGGAGTACTCAACCCGCTCCCCTCCAAGGGGCCCCTGCTAGGACAGCCAGGCGCGAGGGCAGGAGACTGTGCTGTTCTCTTCCGGGAGCTGGGTTTTATAGTCTCTGGCCATACCACCCTGAATGCGCCCAATCTCGTCTGATCTCGGAAGCTAAGCAGGGTCAGGCCTGGTTAGTACTTGACTCTCAAGGATAGCTATTAAAATAATTAAATCTGATTTATTATAAAAATAATGAGAGTAAAAATAATAGAGAAATACATTAACTGATGGCATATACTAGATGATATTCTCAGCACTCTGTGAAGTGTAGGTTGTAGTTTCCCTAATTTAATCACTTAATCACTTAATCCCCGTTATTCATCGATTTATTCGAGCGGGTGCCAGTAACGTCTCCATTCATCCCGGTTGCGTGCTAGCGTAGCCCAATGGTATCTGTTCGTTTTAGGAACATGTAGAGCCTCAAACCGATCATTTAGGGTCTTGACGAAGAAGTCTGACCATCTTATAGGTGGGCGTCCACGTGATCTTTTGATGTCTTGTGGAATCCAATCAGTAATGGCTCTAGTCCAGCGGTTGTCTGTAAACCTCATTACGTGTCCAGCCCATCTGATTTTTGATGTCTTGGCAAATGAGACAGCGTCCCTGATTCTTGAGCGTTGACGAAGATCAGAACTCCGGATTCTATCTCTCATTTGAGTGAATCGTGATATTCCAAGCATAGTTCTTTCGATTCCTCTTTGAGAGACCCGAATAGTGTTCTCATCCTGTTTTCGTAGGGTCCAGGTCTCTGAGGCATATGTTAATGCAGGAAGAATAGTGGAATCAAAGAGATGTGCTCGTAGCTGGAGGTTCTTTGTCCTTTTAGTTATTTCTTCAATGCTCTTGAAGGCATTCCAAGCCGCTCTCTTCCTCCTGCGCAACTCAGGTGCCAGGTCATTCATCATGTTGATTTCTCGACCTAGATATATATAACTGTTGCATTCGGAGATGGTGGTTCCGTTGAGAGCGAATGGAGCGTCAGGAACAAGGCTGTTTCTCATAAACATTGTCTTCGCAAGATTCAGCTAATTTACCAAAATAAAATTGAGATAATAAATTATTTCTTGCTGAACTATATAGGTAGACAATGGTGTTACTGAGGGGCCAGCACTACCATTATTTGAAGAACTGAGAATATTTTTATGATGTTATGTTTCTTGACACTTCACATTTTGAAATTATATGTTCCTTTTTTAACACGTAAATGATTTGTGGCTTTCTTGTTACATTCTATATTCTATCAAACTAGAGAATTGTCTAGTTTTTCACATCTATCACAAGGTAGACACAAAATATTTGTTGAATGAATTATGTGACTGGCTCTTTTCAGAAGCCAGTATACCCTCATAGTGGTGAAAATCAAGATTAAATTTTCCAGTAATTCCAACTTTCTAAACACTCTGGGAATACAAAGAATCCTAAATGTGTTGGTGAGAGGAGGTTTGAGACTTAGTATATTATAAGATCAGACCTCTAGTCTCTATTTTATCCAAATAAAGCATTTTGGAACTCCAAATATAAGCATTTGGGGACCTGAATTTGACAAACTCCTTTCCTCACAATATATAGAAAGATACCTCAGTTTCACAGTCCTTATTTCACTTGATAAAGGGACATCTTTTTATAGTATTAATCCATTTTGTTCCAAAGCCCTACTTAATTCCATATTCTTTTGTTTTCAAGAGGACATCTCTTAGATAAATTCAGAAACTAAAGTCTCCTCAGCTCTAAGCTAGTTAGGATATTTTCCTTTGTTTAGAAAAGATGATTTAATGCTCAGCTTAACATCTGAGTTTGTTCATATACTTTTACCTCTAGTGGATTTCGGAATCACTATTTTCTAAAATAAGTGAAAGTTTTCTCTTCTCATTCCATCTCCCTTATATCACATTTGCTGTTTGTGCTCTCTTCATCATTTTTGCCATATTTAGTCTAAATTTTAATAACTTTAGGACTATTAATATTACAGAATTTGTCATTGAAGTGACCAATTATTTGTATGTTTAGGCTATATCTCACCAAATGTTAATAAACCAACATATAGAATTAGGGATCTATATATTTAGGTTACATACTCTGAGTAATTTAAAGAAAAAATAATTTTCTTTGTCTCTTCCCACCTGCAGTTTATGTAACCATGGGGAATGCTAAAACACAGATAATGAAATAAAGAGAATGAGTCCAATTCTAATAGATGCATAAAATGTTTTACCAAAGATTACTATAGCTATTAAGTCGTTCCACAATGGAGGAGGAGAAGCTAATATTTGAAGGATTTTAACAGGAATAAACGAGAATGAAAAATAATAGAGAAAACACCATCGGCAAAAGTAAATAAATACTGTGTTCATAATACAGTTGAGACCAGTAGGTACATAAAGAGAGTGCAAGGATCATGGATCAGGTTAGAAAGTTTAGGATCTTCAATGTGTTAGAAGGAAGTTTGTCTTTAAAAGGATGAAAAATCATCAAAACATTTGAGAAAAGATATGTCACAATCAAATCTCTCATAAAAATCACATAGAGAAACAGATTGGGGTTTGAAATGGAGATCGAAATTCTCTGGAAACCTCGGCAGTCACACACACGCCCCAAGCCACCACCCAGTTAAAAATTTTACTCCAGCTTCATCACCACAATAAAAATTCTGAACCTCCTGACATCTCAAACTCTACAACACTGATAAAACAGGAATGGCACACCAGATTGGATGGGATGTAATGTAAAAGGCAACCAACTACAATTAACAAAATATAAACACAGAAGGCTTAACCTGCAACATCTTAGTAACATTTTATACGAGGGTTTAAAGTCTCCTCTATGAGATACAACAATCTTCACTAAATTTTTTCTAATGAACCATTTTTGATCATTTTTAGCAATATGAAATAAATTACTGATGGCCTGCTATGTGGGGAGACTTAAAGAGTGGTTGTAAAATTGGAAATAATGGTAGTAGGAAGGTGCAATGGTGATGGGACTGGTGTTGGAATATCGATGTCTGTAACAAATCATCATAAAAACTATTAAAAAACAGAATTCCAAATAGGAACATATAGTATACTTTTATAGCAATACATAGTACCAGTGGGCCAGAGCAATAGCACAGCAGCTAGGGCATTTGCCTTGCACGCGGCCGACCCGAGTTCAATTCCTCTGCCCCTCTCAGAGAACCGACAAGCTTTCAAGAGTATTCTGCCCGCATGGCAAAGACTGGCAAGCTACCCATGATGTATTCGATATGCCAAAAAACAGTAACAACAAGTCTTACAATGGAGGCATTACTGGTGCCCACTCGAGAAAATTGATGAACAATGGGAGAACAGTGCTACAGTGCCATAGTACCAATACTAAAACATAATATAGCAGTATGAGAGTGGTTCTTAGCAAGAATAGTGTAGTAGGATGAAAAATGGGGGTGAATAAGTTGCTGATAAGAAGGTAAATGGATAGTTTTGTATGCATAATGAATAAAAAATTCTATTGAGGCTGGAGTGTACAGCAAGGCACTTGCCATGCACGTGGCTGACCCAAGTTCAAACTATCAGTACCCCACAGGATCTTTCCAGCCCCTCAGAAGTGATCTCTGAGTACAGAGCCAGGGGTAAACCAGATCCAGGAGTTGCCTAAGTTAATTTAAAAAAAAATTGAAAGCAAGGGGTGTGGTGCACCAGGTCACAACCTGTATCTGCGGGTTGAGTACATCAGCAGCCTGATGATGATTTCATGCTTCCTGACACCAAAACTGCTCCTGTGCCTCTGACTAGACCTCACCAAAGCGGGACTAAGTTTTCCGAGAAATTCACTGTATCACTGTCATCCCATTGATCATCGAATTATTCGAGCAGGCGCCAGTAATGTTTTTATTCCTTCCAGCCCTGAGATTTTAGTAGCTTCTTCTTACTCGTCTTTCCCCAATGATTGGAGGCTCTTTAAGGGTCAGAGGAATGGGACCTTTTGTCATTACTGTGTTTGGCATATAGAATATGCCACAGGGCGCTTGCCAGGCTCTGCCTGTGCAGGCAGGATACTCTTGGTAGCTTTCCGGGCTCTCAGAGAGCCATATTTTTTGTACAACTGAGAAATTAAATGGTCAAAATTTAGGTATGTGGGAGCCAAGCACACAAATCACTCCCAGTTCATCTATGCATACTCATTCATAAGTCTTGCTCCAGAAACCCATAAATAAATTTCAAAAAAGATCAAAAGTCACTGTTAATCTCAGATCCTTGCAAGGCTGAACTGACAGAGGTAAATCAGAGGTGGGCAGGTGCCCACCCAAGCAGAGTCCTCTGCAACCTCTTGTTTCCACAATCCAAAATCATTACCATGTCCCTGGCCAATAATCTGCTGAAAATTCTGGTATATGGGCTTTGTGATCTCCAGATGTTCTTGGGGTTGAAATGGGCTACTTCTCTCAACCTCTTTGTGCTTCGGGAAGCCTCAGCAGTCACATCTCCACCCCAAAGCTGCCACCCACTTAAAAAGTTACTCCATATTTACCTTCCAGATAAAAATACTGAACATCCTGAATAAACATGATATCATCTTAGTACCTGTTTTTCAGACCTTGATGCTCAAATTAAAAAAGAGAGAGAGAAAAGGAAGAAGAGTACCTGCCATAAAGGCAGGTGGGGGACTAAGAGTGGAATGTTGTTGGGATGGTGAGAGGGAAATGAGGGACATTGGTACATGGTAGTGGGAAATGTAAACTGGTGGAGGGATGGGTGTTGGATCATTGTGTGACTGAAACCTTATCATGAACAGAGTTTCTATGGTCTATTTCATGGATATTACATCAAAAAAAATTTAAAAATCAATGTGAAATTCATGCACATTTCAGTCAGCTTAATAAATAGCAGTACTTCTACATTTAAAAAATAAAAGAAAAATATTACATTATATTATGCTTATCCTATATAATTATATTTATATATAATTATAATTATATTATAATTAATTATAAAAATTATAAAAATATAAAAATAATAATTAATTATAAAAATTATAATTATATTATATTATCTATGAACTCCACATTGGAACCCATGGCCTGGAATGGAACGAACAGGGTGACAGACTGTCTGAGTTCATCATGTCAACCAAAACCTTCCATGGTAACTCACAATTCCAAAAGGCTGAATCTAAACGTTGGACATGGGAGTCTCCCGATGGACGGTTCCACAATGAAATAGACCACATCATATTCAATCGGCGGTTTTGCCTAACCGATGTTGCTGTTGTCCCAAAATTCCAAACGGGATCAGACCACCGTCTTCTTCGTGCAAAATTCTACCTCACAGAACGAGGAGAAAAGAATGCAAGGTTTAAGAAGAGGACTCCCAGAACAACCACCAACTGGGAACTCTTTGGCTCTGTTGCGGCAACATGGGAAGATGCCGTCATTGACAACATTGATGAGGAATACGATCGAATGATTCAGCACCTCCATGATTGTGCAAGGAATGCCAAGAGAGAGATAACCACAAAAAACCGTCTTTCTTCGAACACTCTTGAACTTATTCGCCAACGTGGCTTGGCACGTGCCTCAGGCAACCACAAGCAAACGTCCGAACTGGCAAAACAGTGCAGAGAAGCCATCAAGGATGACCTCAAAAACAGGAGAGCAGCAGTACTGGTAGATGCAGCAGAAGCTGGAAAAAACATTCGTAATGCCCGCCTGTCCTTCACCAACTACAAAACCAAGATGACTGCCCTCCGACATCATGATGGATCTATCACATCTTCCAGAAGGGCAATGGAGAAGATTATTCATGACTTCTACTCAGATCTCTTTAATAGCCACATCCACTTGCCCACATACCACATACCACATGATGGATATGTCGTTCCCAATGTTCTCCCTTCCGAAATCCAACATGCCATCTCGTCGGTAAAGAAACAAAGAGCACCTGGCCCAGACAAGATCAGACCTGAACACCTGAAGAACTTACCATCAGTACTCATCAATACATTGGCTCGACTCTTCACACACTACCTGTCTGAATGCAAGGTTCCATCCCAATGGAAAACCAGCAAGACTGTACTACTATACAAGAAAGGAGACATCCACGACATTGGCAACTATCGCCCAATCTGCCTATTGTCTGTCATCTACAAACTATTCACTCGAGTCATCCTGAATAGGATTAGCAGAACACTAGATGAAGGACAACCATGTGAACAAGCTGGATTCCGAAAAGGATTCAGTACCATCGACCATATCCACACAGTAACCAAGCTCATTGAGGTATCTCAGGAGTTCAAGATGCCGCTCTGTCTAACGTTCATTGATTTAAAGAAGGCCTTTGATTCTGTTGAGACGGAAGCGGTCATAGAAGCCGTAGCCAATCAGGGCGTACAAACTCAATACATCAGGAACCTTTGTGAGCTCTATTACGGATTCACTACCAAGATCTCACCATTCTACAAAGAAGTAATCATCCATATCAAGAGAGGGGTTCGGCAGGGTGATACCATTTCACCAAAACTCTTCAGTGCCACCCTCGAGAACATCATGCGACGGCTGGAATGGGAAAACATGGGAGTGAAGATAGATGGTTGGCAACTACACCACCTCCGCTTTGCTGATGACATCGTTCTAATAACACCAAACATCAACCAAGCGGCACAAATGCTGAACGACTTTGACCGTGAATGTGGAAAGGTCGGACTACAGCTAAATCTTGCGAAGACAATGTTTATGAGAAACAGCCTTGTTCCTGACGCTCCATTCGCTCTCAACGGAACCACCATCTCCGAATGCAACAGTTATATATACCTAGGTCGAGAAATCAACATGATGAATGACCTGGCACCTGAGTTGCGCAGGAGGAAGAGAGCAGCTTGGAATGCCTTCAAGAGCATTGAAGAAATAACTAAAAGGACAAAGAACCTCCAGCTACGAGCACATCTCTTTGATTCCACTATTCTTCCTGCATTAACATATGCCTCAGAGACCTGGACCCTACGAAAACAGGATGAGAACACTATTCGGGTCTCTCAAAGAGGAATCGAAAGAACTATGCTTGGAATATCACGATTCACTCAAATGAGAGATAGAATCCGGAGTTCTGATCTTTGTCCACGCTCAAGAATCAGGGACGCTGTCTCATTTGCCAAGACATCAAAAATCAGATGGGCTGGACACGTAATGAGGTTTACAGACAACCGCTGGACTAGAGCCATTACTGATTGGATTCCACGAGACATCGAAAGATCACGTGGACGCCCACCTATAAGATGGTCAGACTTCTTCGTCAAGACCCTAAATGATCGGTTTGAGGCTCTACATGTTCCTAAAACGAACAGATACCATTGGGCTACGCTAGCACGCAACCGGGATGAATGGAGACGTTACTGGCACCCGCTCGAATAAATCGATGAATAACGGGGATTAAGTGATATGCTTATCCTACAGAATAGGATCCCTACAGAATTCCCTTAAAAGATCTCAATTTTTTCACAGATCCTGCTACCAGAAGTCAAAATATTCCTGTGAATAAAAGGCAAATAGTTGTGAAAAAAGATCACAATAATGAAATCAAATCATCTTGCCTTCAGAGTCATAGGATATCTTTCTTATTTTGTAATTAATAACACAAACATAGAAAATATGTTCAGGAAACCAGAATTGTTATTTTCTATCCCAGTGTAATTTCTATTCACTGTCACTATTCCTAGTAATATGAGTGAATTTCATAGTAGAAGCTATTTGGCAGTCAATGTGAGCAAAAGCTAGATAAAGAGTAAAGAATCTGGGGGCTGGAACAATAGCACAGCGGGTAGGGCGTTTGCCTTGCACATGGCCAACCTGGGTTCGATTCCTTGCATCCCATATGGTCCCCTGAGCAGCACCAGGGGTAATTACTGAGTGCAGAGCCAGAAGTAACCTCTGTACATCGCCAGGAGTGACCCAAAAAGCCAAAAAAAAAGTAAAGAATCTGGGAAAGATAAAAATCTAAGTATAGAGGCACTCAAACATGGACAAGGATAAGTGAAATAAGACAAAAATAACTTGAATATGTCAAATTGAAATATTTTTACCTTTCTATAAAAATATTATATGAAGCACAGGATCTAATTAATATCAGAAGTAATTTTTCTATAAACCTAATAATAACATTAGGTTTTATAAGTCTATTTTTCTAATAATATGGAAAATAATTATTTAATTCTCTCTTTAACTCAACCATTTTAATAGAATATTAAGGGCTGGAACGATAGCACAGCAGATAGGGTGTTTGCCTTGCATGCAACCAACCTGTGTTCCATTCCCAGCATCCCGTATGGCCCTCTGAGCACCTCCAGGAGTAATTCTTGAGTGCAGAGGCAGGAGTAACCCCTGTGCATTGCTGTATGTGACCCAAAAGACAAAAAAAAATGTAGAATATTAAGTATCTTTTTGATTTTATGAATACCAACCTAATTAGTTTAGCTTGTCTATGAAAAAGTCTTGCTTTTATTTTTTATTTCCTACCTATTTATTTAAACTAATATGTTTACACAAGATTCTATGCCAAAGAAAATATCTATTGTGAAAATATGGTGTAATAAGTACTTAAAGGCTGAGAAGAGCCAGCATACATTCTGATTTATCTTTGATGTAGTAGTACTAAAAATTATGTAGTATTCTAGAAAGTTTTATTTTTTAAATTTAGCTTTTAGGTCTCATCCAGTGTTGCTATTGGCTTACTCCTGGCTCTGTGCTCAGGGATGATTCGTCAAAATGGTTAGGGTCCACATAGGGTGCCTGGTGATCAAAACTAAGTTGGTCCTATGCAAGGTAAGCATCCTACTTGCTGTACTATATTCCTAGTCCTAAACCGTTTTTTTTTTCCTGTTTGTTTGTTTTATTTTGTTTGGGTTACACCCAGCAATGCTCAGGGATTATTTCTGGCTATGCAATTGGGAATAACTCCTGGAGGTGCTCAGCGGATCATAGGCGATCCCAGGATCAAACCTGGGTAAGGCAATTTTTTCACCCGCTGTATTATTGCTTCAGCCCTACATAGTAAGGTTTGTTTTATATTTTGTTTTTGGCTTAGTTTTAATATTGACCATGTTATTTATTTATGCATAATCTTTTGTAATCTTTGGCCAAAGAGTCTTATTCTAACTGTGCTTTACAAATTTATGCATAATGCAGTTGTTTCTGTCATACAATATTCCAAAACCAATTCCAAAACTAGTCCTTTTCTTTTAACTATACTTATGCCTGAGGGCTGGAGCGATAGCACAGTGGTAGGGCGTTTGCCTTGCATGCAGCCAACATGGCCAACCCGAGTTCGATTCCTCCATCCCTCTCGGAGAGCCCGGCAAGCTACCAAGAGTATCGAGCCCGCACGGCAGAGCCTGGCAAGCTACCCGTGATGTATTCCCAATATGCCAAAACACAGTAACAACAAAGTCTCCAATGGAGATGTTACTGGGCCCGCTCGAGCAAATCGATGAACAACGGGAGGACACAGGATATGCCTGAGTAAAAATACACTGGTCTATACCATTTTATTTCTTCCATCTATGCCTTATCCTTTGCTTTATCCTTTCATTTCACAGATAGTTATTTCCTACTGAAGTAACAGTGAGGAAAAACAATTTGACACTAAATCTCATGCTTGAGACCTCTGCTCACCATCAATTCTTTTTTTTTTTTTTTTAGTGAAACACCATGAGATACAGTTGTAGACTCAAAAATTTTTGTGCTTGGGTTTCAGTTATACAATGATTGAGTACCCATCCCACCACCAGTGCCCATTCTCCACCCCTACCAATCCCAATATTCCCTCCCACCTCCCATCCCCCATCCCACCTTGCCTCTGTGGTAGGGCACTTCCCTTTGTTTTCTCCTTTTGGATGCTATGGTTTGCAGGAGAGGCATTGGGTGGCAATCATGTTCGGTCTAGAGTCTACGTTCAGCATGCATCTCCCATCCTGGGCAGATCTTCCCAGCACCCTTTATTTGGTGCTCCCTTCTCCATCTGAGCTGCCTTTACCCCTAGAGTGTGTGGCTGGCCTCGAAGCCATGGAGTGAACCTCCTTCACCATCAATTCTTGTGTCTCCTAATCAGTATGGAACATACATATATTTCTACCATTTACAGACAAACAAGGAGAGAAAGTAGAGAAGCATTTGAAATTGAAATTATTCACATGTTTATAATACTACTCACATACAGAAGCAAGACTATAGATTTTGCAAAGTAGCTAATCTCTCTCTCTCTTTCTCTCTCTCTTTCTCTCTCTCTTTCTTTCTCTCTCTGATCCTGATTTAGGTGATCTCTTCCAGACATAGTACATAATTACTGTATTTAAAATTATATGTCCCAAATTTCTTCCCCCAGCCCATTTACAATGCCATGCTTTATCCTATGTACTCAGCTTCTTCATTGATTATTTCTATTTGAACATGTCATTAGCATAAATGCACTCTAACTTGTCCATATAGTTATATATTATCATGATTAAACAATCATATTACTTAATAATAACTTTCTTTTTTTAGAGTCATCATGAGATAGAACACTATAAAACTGTTCATGATTGCATTTCAGTCATACAATGTTTCAACACCCATCCCACCACCAGTGTAATTTCCCAGCACCAGTATGCCCAGTTTCCCTCCCACCACTTAAATCCTTCCCACTCCTGCCTGCCTCTTGCAGGAACCCCTCTTCTCTCTCTCTTTCCTCTCTCTTTTTTTCCTCCTCTTTCATCTCTCATTTTAGGCACTATAGTTTGCAATATAGATGCTGAAAGGTTATCAAATCATAGCTTTCTTAGCTGCAAATTAAAAATGATACAAAGTACTTCAAAAGATATGAATTGGTATGAAATAGATCCATGATTATTAAATATCTGGGACTAAGTAGGAATTGGCACATAATAGATATTAAGTGATTCAAGTGTCACTTTGAAACAATGTGTTGTTTCAAATAAACAGTATTTATATTCACTCTCTATCATTTTTTTTACCCTGCTCCTATCTTATAGAAGCCTTCGTTTCTTGGTTTTCTATTACCTCAATCACAAGCACACTACTACTACCTCATACTACAAGTAATAATGATCCCAACCATCCTCCTACTATCAGCTGCTGTTCATGAAAGGAGTAAGCAACAAACAACAAAAAATTAAATAAACAACTCATTAATTTTCACCCTTGTTATAACAATTGTCATTTTTTTTTACATTCTTTTTTTTTTTATTTATCATTTTTTTTTTATTAGTGAAACACCATGAAGTATACTTATAGACTCACAAATTTTTGTGCTTGGGTTTCAGTTATACAATGATCAAGTACCCATCCCTCCACCAGTGCCCATCCTCCCCCACCACGGGTCCTATCATCCCTCCGACCCCCCATCCTCCCCTCCCCCCGTCCCACCCTGCCGCTGTGGCAGGGCATTCCTCCCTGTTCTCTCTCTCTTCTTTTGGGTACTGTGTTTTGCCAGAGAGGCATTGAGTGGCAGTCATGTTTGGTCTATAGACCACTTTTAGCATGTCTCTCCCACCCTGGGAGGGTCTTCACAACACCCTTTATTTGGTGCTCTCTTCTCTATCTGAGCTTCCTTCTCACCTAGCACATGTGGCTGGCCTTCAAGTCATGGAGCAAAATTCCTGGTACTAATCTGAGCCCTTCCTGGGTGTTAGTCTCCCGTTTTGTTGCTTTATGTTCCCCAGATGAATGCAATCTTTCTGTGTCTATCCCGCTCTTTCTGACTCATTTCGCTTAACATGATACTTTCCATGTAGTACCACTTGTATGTAAATTTCATAACTTCATCTTTTCTAACAGCTACATAGTACTCCATTGTGTAAATGTACCAAAGTTTCTTTAACCAGTCATCTGTTCTCGGGCACTCAGGTTTTTTCCAGATTTTGGCTATTGTAAAGAGTGCTGCAATGAACAAACAATTGCAGATGTCACTTCGACTATACATTTTTGCCTCTCTGGGATATATTCCCAGGAGTGCTATAGCTGGGTCAAATGGGAGATCGAATTCTAATTTTTTGAGAATCGTCCATACTGTTTTCCAAAAGGGTTGGACCAGCCTGCATTCCCACCAGCAGTGAAGGAGGGTCCCTTTCTCGCCACATCCGCGCCAGCACCTGTTGCTTTTGTTCTTGTGGATGTGGGCCAGTCTCTGTGGTGTGAAATGATATCTCATTGTTGTTTTGATCTGCATCTCTCTGATGATTAGTGATGTAGAGCATTTTCTCATGTGCCTTTTTGCCATTCGGATTTCTTCTTTGCGAAAGTTTCTGTTCATTTCCTCGCCCCATTTTTTGATGGGGTTGGGTGATTTCTTCTTGTGTAGTTTAACCAGTACCTTGTATATCCTTGAAATCAACCCCTTGTCGGATGTGTATTTGGTGAATATTCTTTCCCATTCTGTAGGATGTCTTTGTATTTTGGTCACTGTTTCTTTTGAGGTGCAGAAGCTTCTTAGTTTAAGATAGTCCCATTTGTCTATCTCTGTTTTCACTTGCTCGGCCAGTGGCGTGACGTCTTTGAAGATACCACTAACTTCAATATCGTGGAGAGTTTTGCCAACTTTGTCTTCAATAAACATTATGGATTCCGGTCTGATGTTGAGGTCATAAATCCATTTCGATCTTACTTTTGTGCATGGCGTTAGGCAGAGATCTGAGCCCACTTTTTTGCATGTAGCCGTCCAGTTTTGCCAGCACAATTTATTAAAGAGGCTTTCCCTGCTCCATTTCACTTTTCTTGCCCCCTTATCGAAGATTAGATGATTATATGTTTGGGAGGAGATGTCAGTATATTCAACTCTATTCCATTGGTCTGCAGCTCTGCTTTTGTTCCAGTACCATGCTGTTTTGATTATTACTGCTTTGTAGTAGAGCTTAAAGTTAGGTAGGTTGATTCCTCCCATTTTCTTTTTCCCAAGAATTGCTTTAGCTATTCGTGGGGGCTTATTGTTCCATATAAATTTCAGGAGTGTTTGCTCCATTTCTTTGAAGAATGTCGTGGGTATCCTTATAGGGATTGCATTGAATTTGTACAGTGCCTTGGGAAGTATTGCCATTTTGACAATGTTGATTCTCCCCATCCATGAAGAGGGGATATTTTTCCATTTCCTCGTGTCCTCTTTTATTTCCCGAAGTAGCGTTTTGTAGTTTTCTTTGTACAGATCCTTTACTTCCTTAGTTAAGGCGATTCCTAGGTACTTGATTTTCTGGGGCACAATTGTGAATGGAATTGTTTTCTTCATGTCACTTTCTTCTCTTTCATTATTTGCATATAGGAAAGCCATGGATTTTTGGGTATTGATTTTATAGCCTGCCACTTTACTATACAAGCCTATTGTTTCTAGGAGTTTCTTGGTAGAGGTTTTAGGGTTCTCTAAGTATAGTATCATGTCATCTGCGAATAGTGAGAGCTTAATTTCTTCTTTCCCTATCTGGATGCCCTTAATATCTTTTTCTTGCCTAATCGCTATTGCAAGTACTTCCAGTACTATATTGAACAGCAGTGGAGAGAGTGGGCATCCTTGTCTCGTCCCTGACCTTAGGGGGAAGGCTCTCAGTTTTTCCCCATTGAGGATGATGTTTGCTGTAGGTTTGTGGTAGATGGCTTTAACTATATTGAGGAAAGTCCCCTCTATCCCCATTTTGGCAAGGGTTTTCATCATGAATGGGTGCTGGATCTTGTCAAATGCTTTTTCTGCATCTATTGATATGATCATATGATTTTTATCTTTTCTTTTGTTGATATGATGGATTATGTTGATTGATTTCCGAATGTTGAACCATCCTTGCATCCCTGGGATGAATCCTACTTGGTCATGATGTATGATCTTTTTGATGAGTTGTTGGATTCTATTGGCTAGTATTTTGTTGAGAATCTTCGCATCCGTGTTCATCAGGGATATTGGCCTGTAATTTTCTTTTCTTGTGGTGTCTTTGTTTCCTTTTGGTATTAGAGAGATATGGGCTTCATAGAAACTGTTTGGGAGAGTTTCCGTTTTTTCAATTTCCTGGAAAAGCTTGAGAAGAACTGGCAATAGGTCCTCTTTAAATGTTTGGAAAAATTCGCTAGTAAAACCATCTGGACCTGGGCTTTTGTTTTTCGGAAGACTTTTGATTACAGTTTCAATTTCCTTGATGTGAATAGGTCTTTTCAGGTATTCTATATCTTCTTGCTTCAGCTTTGGGAGATGATAGGAATCCAGGAATTTATCCATTTCTTCTAAGTTCTCTTGTTTCGTGGCATACAGACTTTCAAAGTAGTCTCTGATGATCTCTTGAATTTCTTTAGTTTCTGTTGTGATATCCCCATTCTTATTTCTGATTCGATTTATTAAGGCTCTCTCTCTCTGTTTCTTTGCGAGTGTTGCTAGTGGTTTATCTATCTTATTTATTTTCTCGAAGAACCAGCTCTTGGTTTTATTGATCTTTCGGATTGTTTCTTTGTTTTCCATGTCGTTGATTTCTGCTCTAAGTTTTACGATCTCTTTCCTTCTGCCTGATTTAGGCTCTTTCTGTTGATCCTTTTCTAAGGTCTTGAGCTGTGAGGTCAAGTTGTTTATGTGCATCGTTTCTACAGTCCTAAGATATGCTTGCAGAGCTATAAATTTTCCCCTTAATACAGCTTTCGCTGCGTCCCATAAGTTCTGGTAGTTTGTGTCTTCATTCTCATTTGTTTCCAGGTATCTTTTGATTTCGTCCTTGACTTCGTTCTTGACCCACTCATTGTTCAGCATCGAGTTGTTTAATTTCCAGGTGTTTGATTTTGTTCTCCGTGTCAGTGTGTGATTCACTTCTATCCTCAGTGCGTCATGGTCTGAAAAGATGGCTGATACAATTTCTATCTTCCTGATTCTGTTGAGGTATGTTTTGTGTCCTAAAACATGGTCTATTTTGGAAAATGTTCCGTGCGCACTGGAGAAGAATGTGTATTCTTTCTTTTTGGAGTGTAAAGCCCTGTATAGGTCCATAAGCCCTTTCTCTTCTATTTCTTCTTTCAAAGCCAATAATTCCTTGCTGGGTTTTGTTCTTGTTGATCTATCCAGAGTTGATAAGGCGATGTTGAAGTCTCCAAGTACTATTGTGTTGGTAGCGATGTCCTCCTTAAAATCTGTTAGCAGTTGTTTTAGATATTTAGCTGTTCCCTCATTAGGTGCGTATACATTTAAGAGTGTGATTTCTTCCTGCTGTATGTATCCCTTGATGAAGAGAAAATAGCCTTCACTGTCCCTTCTAATCTTTTTCAATGTGAAATTAATGTTGTCGGATACTAGTATGGCCACCCCAGCTTTTTTGAAGGGACTGTTTGCTTGCAGGATTGTTTTCCATCCTTTGATTTGAGTCTGTGTTTGTTCTGGCTGTTGAGATGAGTTTCTTGTAGGCGGCAGAATGTTGGGTTCTGTCTCTGTATCCATTTTGCCACTCTGTGTCTCTTCAATGGTGAATTTAGACCATTGACATTGAGAGAGAGTATGGTTATGGGGTTTTGTGTCATTTTCTGTAGGGTGTGTTGTGGTTGTAGGGTTTGTCTTTTCTTATAGTAGCCCCTTTAGGCCTTGCTTTAGGTTTGGTTTTGAGTCTATGAAGTTCCTGAGCTGCTGTTTATCTATAAAATAGTGTACTGTTCCTTCGATTTTGAGGGAGAGTTTAGCTGGATAGAGTATTCTTGGGGAGGCATTCATTTCAGTGAGTTTTTTGACTATATCTTGCCACTGCCTTCGGGCTTGCAGGGTTTCCTCTGATAGGTCTGCTGTGAATCTAAGGGGTGCTCCTTTGTATGTGATTTCCTTCTTTGCCCTTGCTGCTTGCAGTATTGTGTCTCTATCGGCAGCATCAATCATTCTAACTATGATATGCCTTGGAGTGTTTTTGTTGGGGTCTCTTTTAGCTGGCACCCTTCGGGCTTCTTGAACCTGAATGGCTGCATTGCAGAGCTCTGGGAATTTTTCAGCAATGATTTGTTTGACGGTGTTTTTTTCGTTGGGGTTGTTTCCCTGAGGTTCAGGTAGTCCCATGATTCTAATATTGTTCCTCTTGGAATCATCTGCTAGGACTCTGATTCTCTGTAGAGCCATTTTGAGGTCCCTTGCCACTGTTTGTTGTTGCGTGTTGGTTTGTTGCAGCTGATCTTCCAGCTCACTGATTCTCTCTTCAGCTGCGGTCATTCTATTTTTAAGAGAAGAAACTGAGTTTCTCATTTCATCTATGGAATCTTTTAATCGTGACATTTCTGCTCTCATTTCTTCGCGTAATTTGTCGATTTTTTCTGTGGTGTTACTGGCTGTCTGTCTGACTGTTTCATTGAGTTGATTGAACATCTTGATGACTTCATATCTGAATTCTGTGTCAGAGAGATCCCTTAGGTGAGCTGTATCGACAGAATATTCTGGATTGTTTTTGTTCTCCTCCACTTGAGGTGGGGATTTTCTTTGTTTCTTCATATTGCTGAGTAAGTTGGGGACTAAATTCCTTGGGAACTAGGTTCCTTTGAAGTAGTAAACAACCTGCGGCCGCGTACGCGGCCGCCGGCCGGAAAATAGGCCACGCCCACTCTGAAGCCACGCCCACTCTGAAGCCACGCCCACTCTGAAGAGGCCACACCTCTACGGAAAACTGGGTTTGAGATGAGATGAGCGCCGCATGAGTAGTGAAGAGGGGGCGGCAGCCGCTCACAGCTGCGTTTCTCCAGGCGTCTGCCGGGATGCCTGAGGTCCCGAAGGGAGAGATGGAAGTCCCGGGGCCACACACCAGGGGCAGGGCTGACCTGGGTTTGAGAAGAGAGGAGTGCCGCGTGACTACCGGAGAGGGGGCAGCAGCCGCTCACGGCTGCGTTTCTCCAGGCGTCTGCCGGGATGCCTGAGGTCCCGAAGGGAGAGATGGAAGTCCCGGGGCCACACACCAGGGGCAGGGCTGACCTGGGTTTGAGAAGAGAGGAGTGCCGCGTGACTACCGGAGAGGGGGCAGCAGCCGCTCACGGCTGCGTTTCTCCAGGCGTCTGCCGGGATGCCTGAGGTCCCGAAGGGAGAGATGGAAGTCCCGGGGCCACACACCAGGGGCAGGGCTGACCTGGGTTTGAGAAGAGAGGAGTGCCGCGTGACTACCGGAGAGGGGGCAGCAGCCGCTCACGGCTGCGTTTCTCCAGGCGTCTGCCGGGATGCCTGAGGTCCCGAAGGGAGAGATGGAAGTCCCGGGGCCACACACCAGGGGCAGGGCTGACCTGGGTTTGAGAAGAGAGGAGTGCCGCGTGACTACCGGAGAGGGGGCAGCAGCCGCTCACGGCTGCGTTTCTCCAGGCGTCTGCCGGGATGCCTGAGGTCCCGAAGGGAGAGATGGAAGTCCCGGGGCCACACACCAGGGGCAGGGCTGACCTGGGTTTGAGAAGAGAGGAGTGCCGCGTGACTACCGGAGAGGGGGCAGCAGCCGCTCACGGCTGCGTTTCTCCAGGCGTCTGCCGGGATGCCTGAGGTCCCGAAGGGAGAGATGGAAGTCCCGGGGCCACACACCAGGGGCAGGGCTGACCTGGGTTTGAGAAGAGAGGAGTGCCGCGTGACTACCGGAGAGGGGGCAGCAGCCGCTCACGGCTGCGTTTCTCCAGGCGTCTGCCGGGATGCCTGAGGTCCCGAAGGGAGAGATGGAAGTCCCGGGGCCACACACCAGGGGCAGGGCTGACCTGGGTTTGAGAAGAGAGGAGTGCCGCGTGACTACCGGAGAGGGGGCAGCAGCCGCTCACGGCTGCGTTTCTCCAGGCGTCTGCCGGGATGCCTGAGGTCCCGAAGGGAGAGATGGAAGTCCCGGGGCCACACACCAGGGGCAGGGCTGACCTGGGTTTGAGAAGAGAGGAGTGCCGCGTGACTACCGGAGAGGGGGCAGCAGCCGCTCACGGCTGCGTTTCTCCAGGCGTCTCAACAATTGTCATTTTTTAAAAGAGCTGTTCTTTTTTCTGTTGTTGAGTCATTCTTTTTCTGAATCATTTCTTTTGTATTTATCTGAGTATAAAAGTTTCGCTGCATATACAACCTACTATGCTGAAATTCACTATGCTTGAAACTAGCACTTTTCAGTTATAGCTGAATAAAACTGCAGAATATTAGTTTCTACTTTGAAAGATGTGTTAATTACTGAAAGCACCCAATCTACATATTTCAAAGTATTTCTGGGCTAACCCATGACTGGATTTTCCAATGTTATGCTTAGAAACTTAGAATTGGCTATTCCTAAATAAATATCAAAACCGAATTTGGAATACAGTAGAATTACTTATCTCAAACACAATCTCATCCTTACCAAATAAGCAGATAATGAGTACTTCTGACAAGCCATAATGTTATTAACAAAGAATCCTAAAACCCTATTTTAGCAAATTCTATTCAAAATCATTTTCACCCTTAAAAAGAAAGTGAAGAAAGTTCTATCAACAAGACAAAAGCTCTGGACAGGTGGCAATGTTTTCTGCAGTGACACTTTCCATGTGAAGAGAAGATAACACCCAAGACACCCATATCCAAGCTTGTAGGGTAAAGACTACATCTCAAATATGTTTCCAAAAACATTCATTACAAAACATTCAGTTTTACCTCCTGAATTGTTCATTAAATAGTTTATATTCTGAAGATTTTTCAGCTTGCTGTGAGCAAAATACTGTCTGTCAATTCACATTTGACACACTGAAATACTTTTTTTTAATATTCTGAATTGTTTTTAAAAACAATTCAGGCATTCAACTTTATGTATTCACTGCTATGCCGACTTAAATATGAACATGTAGAAAAGAAGTTCACTAGGGGATAGATAATATGCTGCAATTTGAAGCAAAGAGACATGACTTGACATCTTGCCTGGTTGATAGAAAACCAAATAATAGACAGTTCACAATAGCAAAAACAGATGCTAGAACTATTTCAGAGGATTATGTCCTGAAAGCATGAGTAACCCTTTGAATCAATTTCTCAGACTTTATGTAACAACCTAAGCTTGTGTTTCATTTCAAAAAAAAATCAGAAGAAAAACATAATCATTTTATGCCTTTTCATGAGTCAAGAACTCCATTATTTATATACAGGTGCACTGCCCTCTGAGAGATAAAACATGCTCTGGATTTGCTCTAAGTATTCTGAGTTCTAAATGCCTTTAACTCGGGACTTTGGCTTATCAAGAGGAGGGCACCCCACTGTTCCTGTTTAAGTGGTCATCATATGTTTATTTCCTAGACAGGCTGAATATTTTCTTTTTTTTCTTTTTGGGCCACACCCAACGATGCACAGCGGTTACTCCTGGCTCATGCACTCAGGAATTACTTCTGATGGTGCTCGGGGAACCATATGGGATGCTGAGAATGAAACCCAGGCCACCATGTACAAGGCAAACACCCTACCCGCTGTGCTGTGTCCAGCCCCTGAGTATTTTCTATGTGCTGAAATAATGTAATATGATTTGCGGATGACAGAGAGATCTCATGCTTAGTTTCTATATCCTAACTGTTCAAAAATCTCAATTGAAGAGACATTTGAGCATGCTCTAATTCATTCATTTTTCAGACATTATTGGTACAGTCTATATTCTTAGTGCCGAGTTTTCAAGGTAAGGAAGACTCAGTTTTCTAACAGCAGACATTTTGTGCTCCGCCTAGACCTCTCTCACCAGATGTTGTAATATATAAAAAGAAAAAAACTGGTGAGTTAGTTTAGCTCCCAGGGAAAAAAATATTTCCCATGTTTATAGACATAACTTGCAATAATATTCCAAACTACAGTGGTCTTTTCTGTTATTTTTTTTGTCCACTACTATTCTTTATTTCTATGCCCCTTGTCCATTCCTCATCCTAGAAAATATTGATTGCTTCTACTACCAGTGCTAAACTGGCTTCTTATTTTAGTTGTCCTGACTCTTCATATATTTTCTGTGTGTACATTGAAAGCAGGGCTGGAGCAATAGCACAGGGGGTAAGACATTTGCCTTGCACATGGCCGATCCTGGTTCGATTCCTCCGTCTCTCTTGGAGAGCCTGACAAGCTATCGAGAGTATCCCACCCACAGGGCAAAGCCTGGGAAGCTGCCCATGACGAAATCAATATGCACAAAACAGTAACAATAAGTCTCACAATGGAGACGTTACTGGTGCCTGCTAGAGCAAAATCAATGAACAACAGGAGGACAGTGGTGCTACTATCCGGGTGCAGTACTACATTGAAAGCACAGGTTAAAATTATACAATATTCATCTTTTTTTCTTCTTATTTTGCCTGGCATAATTCCCTCAAACTCCGATTTTATTGTAAGGAACATTTTTTATCTTTCTCCTAACTGAATATCCCATTGTACAAACACACTACATCTTCATTCAAGCATCTGTTGATAAAAAATTCACTTATTTTTAATTTTTTATATTTTAATCATGATAAGGCTGGAGGAATAGCACAGCGGGTAGGGCATTAGCTTTGCATGCGGCCAACCCGGGTTCGATTCCTCCATCCCTCTTGGAAAGCCCGGCGAGCTGCCGAGAATATCCCGCCCGCATGGCAGAGCCCGGCAAGCTCCCTGTGATGTATTTGATATGCCAAAAACAGTAACAACAAGTCTCACAATGGAGGTGTTACTGGTGCCCACTCGAGCAAAATCAATGAACAACAGGAGGATAGTGCTATATTCTTTTGCTCCTATTCTTTGGATAGAAATCCATAAATGAGATTACTAGATCACATGATAGGTCTATCTAGGTTTTCTAAAAATACTCTTAGCATCTCCCAGAATAATCATTTATATACTCTCCAATAGTGCATGACAGTATATTGTTTATTCATATAATCTCCAACCTTCTTGTTATTGCTGCTTTTGGTGTAAGATACGAGATATTATATTGTCACAGATACAAGATAGTATTTACTATCATCTTAATTTGGCTTCTCCCTGATTACTGCTGATGATGAGAATTTTTTATACTCCTGTGAGTCATCTGCATTGTCCTCTTTGGAGTTGTCTATTCAAGTCTTCTGACCACATTCTTATTGTGCTGTTTGATTTCTTTTTAAACTATAATTTTTTCATATGCCTTGAATATTAGCCCTGTGTTGTATATTTGATGTGCAAATAGCTTTCCTTTGAGGAGACTATATTTTAATCATTTTTATATTTTCTTTTGTTTTGCAAAAGCTTTCTAAATTGCTAGTCACAGTTGTCTACCTTTCCTTTTGTTTCCTTGCTATTGGTTTAAATTTTAACAAACAACTTCAACGTTAATGGCTTACCTGTGTACTTTATACTTTTTGTTATTACATCTAAGTCTTCAACCTATTTTAAATTGTTTTTTGTATAGAAACTTAGAGAGTAATTCATCTTAAATTTTTTTGCATGACTGTTCAGTTGTTCCAATCCCATTTGTCAAAGAGACTCTTCTTTGTTCTGTGGTCTTATTTTTAGTTTATAAATTAAATATCAAAGAATGTGAGTTTATTGAAGGGCTTTCATTTATATTTCATTGGTTTCTGTGCCTGGGGTGGGGGGAGCATTGATCCCACACTACTTGAAAGTGCATAGGGGTTAATGGGGTCATTCGGACTAAGATGGGATAAACTATATAGTACCGGGAATAAAACTGGGCAGGCCACATGTTAGGTAAATGTTTTAATCCCTATACTATCTCTCTATTTTTGTGTCAATATTATATAGTTTGAATTATTCTTTTCTTGTAACATAATTTTAAATAAGATAACATGATGTTTGCATTTTTTCTTTCTCAGAACTTACATAGTTAACATCTTTTATGGTTCCATGTAAATCATAATATACATTGTTTTATCACTGTAAAGGTTATTTAGATTTTGATTGGAATTACATTAAATCTTCATCTTGTTTGTGGAAGATCAGACATTTTGACTATATTAATTCTCCGTAACCATGTAAATGGGAAATTTACCCATTGTTTATGTGTTCTGTCTTCACAGTGTCTAGGGGTTATTTTTAAGTCTTTCACCTCATACGCTAAATATATTCTTCTTCATAATATTTTCTATAAAATTCTTCTTTATTTCTTTTTTATGTAGAACTGAAAATAATGTACACTTTTGAATTTTTGTATACTTTGAATTAACCAACTTTCTGTGGTTTCTCTAATTTTAGTGATAGCTTTAATGTTACTAACTATACACAACATGGTGTAATCTAGAAATAATTACAATTTCATGCCTTCTTTTCCAATAAGAATTCCTTTTATTTCTTTTTCCCCCTCTCCCTCTCTCTCTCTTTTATCTTTTTGGGTCACACCCAGCGATGCTCAGGGATTAGTCATGTCTATGCACTCAGAAATTACTTCTAGCAGTGCTTGGGGGTCCATATGTGATGCTGGGGATTGAACTCAGGTCGGCTGTGTGCAAGGCAAACACCCTACCTGCTGTACTATCACTCCAGTTCCTCCTTTTCCTCCTTTTTTTTTTGCTTTTTGGGTCAAACCCAGAGATGCTCAGGGGTTAATCCTGGCTCTGCACTCAAAAATTACCTCTGGAAGTGCTCAGGGGACCATATGGGATGCTGGGAATCGAACCAGGGTAGGCTGCGTGCAAGGCAAACCGCTGTGCTATTGCCCCAACCCAACCCTTCTTTTATTTCTTGATCTTGCCTATTTGCATTATTTTTATCTGTCTTAAAACTACCTTTTGAATAAAGCAATAAGACCTGCATTTCTGCTCCAGAAACATTTCCCTAAATTTATCATTCTATAATTAAACATTTTGAAAATTTAGTTCTGTGTCCATTTCTTAATGCTTAATAAAAAATTTAATTTTCTATTGTTATTTCTATTTTGAAATGCTTTTCATACCCCTATAATCCTCACTGTACTTCTGAGTTTTGAGTTTGACATCTTTCTTTGGGTTTATTCAGAAATGGAAGGAAACCAATTCAACAAAAGAACCACTATTCTGAATTTGGTTACCACAATTATACTTCAGTATATGTGATCCAATAAACCGTTGGCTTGAAATAGTGATATTTTGACTGAACTAACTTTTTGACTAATAAGATATTTTGCAAATAATATCTTGACTAAATCTCTTGTTCAATACACACAGAGATATATACATATATATGTAAGTACATATAGATACAGGTAAAATGGTGGCAAAGTGGGTTGTTCTGGCTCCCTTGTCCTAAAACATCAATTTGAACAACTCTGAACATTAAAATACCACCACAGTTTCAGCTGTTCGACCCACAACAATGAAGTCAATTACCTTAGAGGAAGGACCTCATGAGAGGTGCCTGTGAGTACAAATACCAAAATTATCACTGCATGCAAAAACCAGGCCCACCTAACAACCAGGTACCAGATTCACCTAGACAAGGCCTCTAGCAGCAAATCTACCTGTAGATGACATTAGACAGCTCACTAAGATTATCTGGTTTCTTCAAATGATGAAAAGGTTGGTTTGGTTTTTGATTTTTGTTTTTCTTTACTAAAGTTATACTTTTGGTGCCAGAGAGAAATTACAGTGGGTCAAGCATTGGCCTTGCACATGGCTGACTGGGGTTCAATCCCCAACCACACAAATGGTCCCCAAATCTGCCCGCAGTGATTTCTGACTGCAGAGTCAGGAATTGCTACTGAGCACTGCCAGTCATAGCCAAAAACCCAAAAATAAATTAATTAATTAAGTCAGACTTTAAAGTTGGAATAGATGCCCACTTCTTTTCAGATACCTTTGTGAGGCTACCGAATAATGCATGTTAAAAGTATATGGGATCACCAAGGAAATGAAAATGAATGATCAACCAAAAGACACTCTTAAATAAACTCAATGAAATAAAACAAGACACATTAAACAAAATTAGGAAAGCAATAAATATATAAAATAAATTTATCAAGTAGCATAACCAATAAAAATCAAAGTACAGCTTTAAAGAATAAATGTCTGAATTGAAAAGTTAAATATAGGGCATATTTAAAGAACACTAAAGGTTAGAGATATAGAAAAAAATGTCAGAAAGATAAATGGATTAAAAACTAAAATGAAGAATAAATACCAAAATTAAAACTAAAATAAGATATATGTGAATTAAGGGATAAAATTAAACATATGACTTTCAATATTATTACTTTCTCAGAAGGAACAAAGAGTTAAGGCCAGGGAAAATATTTTTACATTCAACATTCATAGGCAATACATCACATACTGTTTCAAGTAATATATATTTGCTAAGACATATAATTTTTTAACAGTTTGTTATAAAAGATTTAAAGTAATATTAGAAAAAGTAAATGATGAAAAAATACATGAGATAAACTCCACAAGTTTATAGGCACACACACATTTCACTAGAAACATTAAAGATCAGAAGAGAATATCATAAATATTAGAAATGCTAAAAGAAAGAAGTTCTAAACTATATTTCATTGTCAAAGTTGTCTTTCAGAAGTAAAACTGGGATTAATACTTTAAATATGAACAAAAAGGGATTTCAATAACACAGGACCTGTTTTACTTACTAGTAAAGATCCACAACAGACAAAATAAAAACACTACAATGCCATAATGCATCCATACTTTAATCGTTTATGACTTATGAAAAAGAACGAATGAAACCAAAAGTCAAAAGATAGGCGGAGCTGATCTGCGTGGGACGGGCACAGAGGCCCAGCTCTGGGCAACAAAGCTGAACGGCTCCAATTCCAACAGGTACAGCCCGCCCCCAAGGGCTCGGGTCCCTCTCTGGGCACGCGCAGCTAGAAACAGCCCCTAGACAGCCGGTTTTCAACCCCTGATCTGCGTGGGACGGGCACAGAGGCCCAGCTCTGGGCAACAAAGCTGAACGGCTCCAATTCCAAACAGGAGACTTTCCCAACTCCTCGCCTAGTGCCACTACGTATGCCATAGGAACCATCAGCTACCTTCTTGGATGGAAACTTCTCTATTTTAGCTCAGCCACTAGAAGCACAGTAGCCAATAACTCATAAGCCTATCTTAACTCACACTGCATATCAAAGCAGAATAGGAACAGTGAACGTGAAGGACTAAACCACACCTCTCACAATGGTAAAGCAACGCAAAAGCCCACCAAACTTTCATATTGAAGAGTCTAGCCTAGATGACACCAACAGTACTGTAGTGTTAGACAACCTCTCTGACAAGGAATTCAGATGGGAGCTACTTAGGATGCTTAGGGAATTAAAAGAAACAATGGAAAGCAATGCCAATAGAAGACAAGAGGATCTGAAGGCAGAAATGAGGAAAATGCAATCAGAAATGTCAGACCTGAAAAATCTCGTAGGCGAATTGAAAAGCTCAGTGGAAGGCCTCAGCAGCAGAGTAACAGCTGCTGAGAACAGAATCAGTGAGCTCGAAGATGAAGTTCAGAGACTCTCCAGAAAAGAGCAGAAAATGGAAAAGAGACTCACAATTCGGGAACAGATGGCAAGAGAAGATTGTGATGAAGCCAAGAGGGGTAACATAAGAATTATTGGAGTTCCAGAGGTACAGGAAGAAAACCTCGATGAAGAAGAAACTGTCAAAGAAATCATTGCTACAACATTTCCAGAGCTGAAGAAAACTTGTGACCACATTCAGGAGGCCCGAAGGGTACCAGCTAGAAGAAATCCGAATAAAAATACCCCAAGACACATTCTGATCAAAATGACCAAAACCTTAGACAGAGACAAAATTCTGAAAGCAGCAAGATCGAAGAAAGAAATCTCTTACAAAGGAGCATCCTTAAAATTCACAGCTGATTTTTCTGATGAAACCCTCATGGCCCGAAAACAGTGGTGGGACATAGTAAAAAAACTCAATGAAATAAATGCCTCCCCCAAAATACTTTTCCCAGCAAGACTCTCATTCATAATAGAAGGAACAACACACAGTTTCACAGACAAACAACAGCTCAGGAACTTCATAGACTCAAAACCATGGTTACAAGAACAACTAAATGGGCTACTTTAAGGCAAGAAAGGCCCCTCAAATACACCAAATTTTAACAGAACAATGGGACAAAATCCCATAACAATAATCTTTCTCAATGTCAATGGGCTAAACGCACCAATTAAAAGACATAGAGTGGCAGGATGGATTAGAAAATTGAACCCAACATTCTGTTGCCTGCAAGAAACGCATCTCAATAGTCAAAGCAAACACAGACTCAGAGTCAAAGGCTGGAAAACAATCCTACAGGCAAACAGCTCCCATAAAAAAGCTGGGGTAGCCATCCTTATATCAGACCACATCGATTTCAGAGTGAGGAAGGTCATAAGAGACAGGGAAGGCCATTTCTTATTGATCAAAGGATCTGTACAACAGGAAGAACTTACAATAATAAATGTATATGCACCTAATGAGAGACCAGCAAAGTACTTAAAACAACTAATCATAGATTTGGAAAAAGACATCAATAGCAACACAATACTAGTGGGAGACTTCAACACTGCTTTGCCACCTCTTGATAGATCAACCAGACTCAAGCTTAGCAAGGACATACTTCATTTGAGGGAAACAATGGAAGAAAGGGACTTAGTAGATATATACAGGACACTTCATCCACAAAAAGCTGAATACACATTCTTCTCAAGCCTACATGGAACATTCTCCAAGATAGACCACATGCTGAGCCACAAAACATGCCTCCATAAAATTAAGAAGGTAGAGATTGTATCAACAATCTTCTCAGACCATAATGCGCTGAAATTAGAAGTAAATCACACACAAAAACAGAAAACTAAATCAAACACCTGGAAATTAAACAGTGCACTATTGAACAACGAGTGGATTAGACAGGAAATCAAAGAGGAAATCAAAAGATTCCTAGAAACGAATGAAAATGAGAACACGAGTTACCAAAACTTATGGGACACAGCAAAGGCTGTGTTAAGAGGAAAGTTTATAGCTCTACAAGCATTCCTCAGGAAGGAGGAGCGAGCACACATAAGTAACCTAACCTCACAGCTTAAGAGCTTGGAGAAAGGAGCACAACCCGAACAGGAGAAAGGAAATAATAAAACTCAGAGCAGAGATTAACGAGATGGAAACCCAAAAAAAATCCGAAAGATCAATGAAACCAAAAGCTGGTTCTTCGAGAAAATTAACAAGATCGATAAGCCTCTAGCAAAACTCACAAAGAAAGGGAGAGAGAAAACCCTAATAAGCCGAATCAGAAATGAAAAGTGGGTCATTACAACAGAAACCACAGAAATTCAGAGGATCCTCAGGGAGTACTTTGAAAAGCTTTATGCCACGGAACATCAAAACCTCGAGGAAATGGATAAATTCCTAGACTCCTACAGACTCCCAAGGCTGAACCAAGAAGACCTGGAATACCTGAACAGACCTATCACCATCAAGGAAATTGAAATGGTAATAAAAAGTCTCCCCAAGCACAAAAGTCCTGGCCCGGATGGATTCACTAGTGAATTCTTCCAAATCTTTAAAGAGGACTTACTCCCTCCTGTGCTCGCTTCGGCAGCACATATACTAAAATTGGAACGATACAGAGAAGATTAGCATGGCCCCTGCGCAAGGATGATACGCAAATTCGTGAAGCGTTCCATATTTTTTCGAAAGTAGACTATGGACTGAACATGTTTGCCACTCAATGCCTCTTTTGCAGACCACAACACCCAAAAGGAGAGAGAGAACACAGGGGATTGCCCTGCCACAGAGACAGGGGGGATGGGGGGATGGGGGTGGGAGGGATACTATCCATGGTGGTGGAAAATGGGCACTGGTGGAGGGATGGGTATCTGATCATTGTATAATTGAAACCAAAGCACAAAAAATTGTAAATCTACAACTTTAAAAATTAAAATAAAATAAAATAAAGGGAAAAAAAAAAAAGAGGACTTACTCCCGATGCTCTTTAAGCTTTTCCACGAAATTGAAATATCAAAAACACTTCCGAACAGTTTCTACGAAGCAAATATCACACTGATACCAAAAGCAGACAGAGATACCACAAAGAAAGAGAATTACAGGCCGATATCCCTGATGAACACAGATACAAAGATCCTCAACAAACTACTAGCAAATAGAATCCAACTACTCATCAAAAAGATCATACACCATCACCAAGTAGGATTCATCCCAGGGATGCAAGGATGGTTTAACATTCGGAAATCAATCAACATAATCCACCATATCAACAAAAGAAAAGATAAAAAGCATATGATCATATCAATAGATGCAGAGAAAGCATTTGATAAGATCCAGCACCCCTTTATGATGAAAACCCTAGCCAAAATGGGTATAGAGGGGACCTTCCTCAACATAATTAAAGCCATCTACCACAAGCCTACAGCAAGCATCATCCTCAATGGGGAAAAACTGAGAGACTTCCCTCTAAGATCAGGGACGAGACAGGGATGCCCACTCTCTCCACTGCTATTCAATATAGTACTGGAAGTACTTGCAATAGCGATTAGGCAGGAAAAAGATATTAAGGGCATTCAGGTAGGAAAGGAAGAAATCAAGCTCTCACTATTCGCAGATGATATGATACTCTACTTAGAGAACCCAGTAACTTCCACCAAAAAACTCCTAGAAACAATAGATTCGTATAGTAAAGTTGCAGGTTATAAAATCAATACCCAAAAGTCCATGGCTTTCCTATACGCAAACAGTGAGAGAGAAGAAAGCAACATGAAAAAAACAATCCCGTTCACAATTGTGCCCCAGAAAATCAAGTACCTAGGAATCAGCTTAACTAAGGAAGTAAAGGACCTGTACAAAGAAAACTACAAAACGCTACTTCAGGAAATAAAAGAGGACATGAGGAAATGGAAAGATATCCCCTGCTCATGGGTCGGGAGACTTAACATTGTCAAAATGGCAATACTACCAAAAGCATTGTATAAATTCAATGCAATCCCTATAAGGATACCCATGACATTCTTCAAAGAAATGGAGCAAACACTCCTGAAATTTATATGGAACAATAAGCCCCCACGAATAGCTAAAGCAATTCTTGGGAAAAAGAAAATGGGAGGAATCAACCTCCCGAACTTCAAACTGTACTACAAAGCAGTAATAATTAAAACAGCATGGTACTGGAACAAAGGCAGAACTGCAGACCAATGGAACAGGGTTGAATACACTGACATCTCTCCTCAATCATATGCTCATCTAATCTTTGATAAAGGTGCAAGTAATGTGAAGTGGAGTAAGGAAAGCCTCTTTAATAAATTGTGTTGGCATCACTGGACGGCTACATGCAAAAAAATAGGCTCAGAACTCTGCCTAACACCATGTACAAAAGTAAGATCAAAATGGATTAAAGACCTCAACATCAGACCAGAAACCATAAGGTACATTGAAGATAAAGTTGGCAAAACCCTCCATGACATTGAAGCTAATGGTATCTTCAAAGATGCCACGCCACTGGCCGAGCAAGTGAAAACAGAGATAGATAAATGGGACTATCTTAAACTAAGAAGCTTCTGCACCTCCAAAGAAACAGTGAGCAAAATACAAAGACAGTCTACAGAATGGGAAAGGATATTCGCCGAATACACATCTGACAAGGGGTTGATATCCAGGATATACAAAATACTGGTTAAACTCCACAAGAAGAAAACATCCAACCCCATCCAAAAATGGGGCAATGAAATGAACAGAAACTTTCTCAAAGAAGAAATCCGAATGGCAAAAAAGCACATGAGAAAATGCTCTACATCATTAATCATCAGGGAGATGCAGATCAAAACCACAATGAGATACCATCTCACACCTCAGAGACTAGCCCACATTCAAAAGAACAAAAGCAACCGATGCTGGCGTGGATGTGGCGAGAAAGGGACACTCCTTCACTGTTGGTGGGAATGTCCACTGGTTCAGCCCTTCTGGAAAACAGTATGGACGATTCTCAAAAAATTAGAAATTGAGCTCCCATTTGACCCAGCAATACCACTCCTGGGAATATATCCCAGAGAGGCAAAAATGTATAGTCGAAGTGACATCTGCACTTGTTTGTTCATTGCAGCACTCTTTACAATAGCCAGAAACTGGAAGAAACCTGAGTGCCCAAGAACAGATGACTGGTTAAAGAAACTTTGGTACATCTACACAATGGAGTACTATGTAGCTCTTAGAAAAGATGAAGTCGTGAAATTTACATACAAGTGGTACAATATGGAAAGTATCATGCTAAGCGAAATGAGTCAGAAAGAGAGGGATAGACATAGAAAGATTGCATTCATCTGGGGGATATAAAGTAACAAAGTAAGAGATTAATACCCAAGAATAGCTGAGATCAGCACCAGGACGATTACTCCATAACTTAGAGGCCAGCCGGGTATCCTAGAGGAAAGGGCAGTTCAGATAGAGAAGGGAGCACCAAATAAAGGATGTTTGGAGGATCCTCCCAGGAGGGGAGATGCATGTCGAAAGTAGACTAGGGACTGAACATGTTTGCCACTCAATGCCTCTTTTGCAGACCACAACACCCAAAAGGAGAGAGAGAACACAGGGGATTGCCCTGCCACAGAGACAGGGGGGATGGGGGGATGGGGGTGGGAGGGATATTATCCATGGTGGTGGAAAATGGGCACTGGTGGAGGGATGGGTATCTGATCATTGTATAATTGAAACCAAAGCACAAAAAATTGTAAAGCTACAACTTTAAAAAAAATAAAATACAATAAAAAAAGTAGCAGATATCAATTTATTAACAAGAGAGCTTCATTTTTGATGAATTACTATTATTTAGTAAAAAGCAGTCATTATGAACATGCTGTCAAAAAAATAGGCGGAAATGATAAAATTTAAAACAAAATTAAATAAAATAGAATGAAAAAGAAAAAGCACAGTAAAAATGACATCTGTACCAATATGTTCATTGTAGCACTGTTCACAATAGCAAAAATTTGGAAACAACCCAAGTGCCCTAGAACAGATGACTGGTTAAAGAAACTTTGGTACATCTACACAATGGAATACTATGCAGCTGTCAGGAGAGATGAAGTCATGAACTCTACTTATAAATGGATAGACATGTAAAGTATCATGATAAGTGAAATGAGTCAGAAAGAGAGGGACAGACATACAATGACTGCATTCATTTGTGTAATATAAATCAGCATAACATGAGGCTGACAGCAAAGGATAGTAGATACACGGGACAAGTAGATTGCTCCATAGTTGGAAGCCTGCCTCATAAGCAAAAGGGAGAAGGCAGCTGGAATAGAGAAGGGATCACTAAGAAAATGATGCCTGGAGGAATCGGTTGGGATGGGAGATGTGTGCAGAAAGTAGATAAAAGACCAAACATGATTACCTCTTGATATTTTTATTGCAAACCATAATGCCCAAAAGTAGAGAGAGAGTATGAGGAATAATGTCTTCCATGAAGGCAGAGGGAGGGTGGGAAAGGGAAGTGTATACCGGGGATATTGGTGATGGGGATGGGTGTTTGATCATACTGTGATAGTGCACTGGTGGAGGGATGGGTGTTTGATTATTGTGTGATTGTAACCAAAACATGAAAGCTATCTCACGGTGATTCAATAAAATTTTAAAAAAAGACAATACAAGAAGTTAATACAATCAAAAGTTGGTGCTCTAAAAAGATCAACACATTGACAACCTTTTTGTTAGTCTGACTAGAAATAAGAAATACTTTAATAAATAGAATCAGAAATAAAAGGGAAGTCACAACACACACAAGAAATACAAAGAGTCAATTAATTGGAAACATATTAACATCTCTTTGCTGATAAATAATTACCCTAGAAATGGACAAATCTGGGCACTACTTAAAAATAAAAGTTAAATTTTGGAGAAATATAAAAACTGTCTAGAGAAATTGCAAGCAAGCTGAAACAGTAATCAAAATTCCCCTAAAACAAAATCCCAGATAATTTTAAGAGTTCGGCTAAACCTGAAATCATCATTTAATTATTAGGGAATGACCTGATTTCTAAAAATCTTCAAAATAATTGGAGAGGTTATATACTTCCAAACATATTTTATGAAGCCAACACTATCTGATTAAAACAAAAAAAAGCAGGCAAGAAAATCATACAAAATCATCATTAAAACTGCAAACTATATTTCTGTTGAAAATAGATTCAAAATTACTCCACAAAAATATAAACAAATAAAATGTATCAGGGTATTTAAAGAATCATACAACACTACCAAGTTAATTTGTTCCAGAAATAAAAGGAAGGTTCAGTATGTCCAAATCAATTAAAACAATATACATATAAAAAATTAAGGATAAAAATCAGGTCCCAAAGAGATAGGACAAAACTTAATGTGCTTCTCTTACATGCAGCTGATCAGAATTGTATCACACAATCAAACATAGTTTAAAGGTAGTCAAGGAAAAAGTAATTATCTTAAACATATATGAACTGTATTAAACTCCTGTGGTCTATACAGATACTAATTTAATAAAAGATTTACAATAATTTACTTGACTTAATGACATAAGCAAAATAGCACTTTATAATCTGATTCTTCAGATTCTACATTCCACACCACGTTTTATTTCAATTTCTAGTTATCTGTGTTCTATAAATTTTAGAACTCTTGGCTAAGCTTTTGAAAACTATAAAGAAATTCTTAATAGAAAATGTCTGTTCTTAAAAGAACTTACATTTTTATAGGGAAATAAGCAGTAGGTATAAAAATAATCAAATATGGAGGCAAGAGCAATAGTACAGCAAGTAGGGTGCTTGCTTTACAAATCACCAATCAGGATTCAATCCCCAACATCCCATATGATATCCTGAGCACCTGAGTGTGGAGTGAGGAGTAAGCCCTGAGCATCAGTGGGAGTGGCCCCCAAACCAAAAAGTAAAAAATAAAAAATAATCTAATGCTTTAAGCATCATATCTATGTCTAAATATAACTATGTATTTCCTTTGTTGTGTTAACAATTCTATACAGTGAGTAACTTTTCTTTCTTCTGGTGTGACTGAGAAATCTACCTTCATTTTACTGAGTAACTTTATAACTCTCAATATGAGCAATAATATTTTATGGTAATTCCCCAGTATTTTTCATCTTACTGTGTTTTAAAAACCCTCTATACATATCCAGAGCTCTGCTCCACATTATTGGGAATTGTGCCAAGGTATTTGCTATATATTCAATTGCATCTGCTCCTTCTACACTTTGGGGATACCAGGAACACAGATGTTCTTGGATCCAAGCCACTTTCAGCATTGTTTCCTCTGCAAGTAAATTTTTCATTACACTTTTATGAATGCACGTAACTTTCTGATTGGGCCTCATCCTTGGCACAAGGTCAAACATATTGCAGCAATAGTTTTTTTATTTACTTCTACTTTAATTTTTTTGTGAAGTAAATATTTTTATTTAGAGAAATTTATGTAGAGAAATCCAAGGGAAATAAAGCTAAACGTCAAAGAGAGAAGCTCTAGAGTCATACCACTCATCACATCTTGTCTGATCTTAGAAGCTAAGCAAAATCGGGTCTTACTAGTACTTGTACAAAAACAATTGACTTTTTTATTTCTCTTTTTTCTATTTCTTTTACACCATCACTAGTAAGAAAAGACCTTCAAATTTCACATCAAAAATATCCACAGTTGACCAGAAGCTGCTTTACATCTAAAATGAAAAGGTTTAGTAAAGATGACAATGGTATATTGTTATGAAATTTGAAGAGCAAAATAATATAAATAAGCATGCAAAATAAGAAGACTATTTTTATTTTCAAATACAAAGTGGCATGATTGGCATTAAACTTGCTAAGTCAGAGATGATGAGCAGTTTTCAACGGTAAATGATTTAGTAATATATTTTAAAATTCTGGGTATCGGTCATATTCTAGACTTTACAAATGAGAATTTTGAGGATAAAACTAGACAGCTATATATTCAAGTAAAATTTATTATCATAAATTTGAGAAACATAGGATCATTTGTTTTTCAACAGAAAACAAATGTGTATTGCTAAAATGAAAATGACTGCCTCATGTACACAGAGAAAGTACAGATAATGCGAACATAAGAAAAAGCACTGTATGAGGAAAGTTTCTGTCCTTAGAGATAAGACTTCAGATGTCAGTTTTATTTTTTTTATAGTATATCAAATGAAAGATTGATTGGAAGCACAAAAAGAAGGATGAAAGAATTCTTCATAAGGGTTTTGTCAGGAAGGAAAAGAAAACCCAAGGGAATGAATCAGAATGTCCTTACACTTGAGTGAGTAAACCCTGCTGATCAATAAGCTTGTTCCACAGAATACTAAAACTTCCCGCCACGGGACGGTGCCCTGCAGGGGCAGATACACAGGGCCAAACACAATGGGTGGGGTTTCTATGAAAGGACCAGAGGTGGGGCACATGGGGAGTCAAACGCAGAGGAGAAAAATCTACTCTTTTAATCCCTTTCAAAATACTTTTTATTTAAAAGAAAACCAAAATCACAATATTCTTCTCCTCTCTCTCTCAAAATTAATATTATTTATTATTGCCTTGTGAGAACATCATTCAGCCCCTTAAATTATTTAAATGAAACTATTCCACTTGATTTGGCACTAATGCTCAAATGGTTTTAAGAAGTAATAATAGCTATTGGGGGATTTTAAATGCAGAGTTAGAAAATCTCTGCTGTTACTGTGCTTTCTATTAAACAGAGGTAGAGCTGCCTGCTGTCCCCATTATAACTGGGACTCACTATGAGGCACAGAGCTAGTAATATCTGCCCTGCTCCCCGTGGAAATCCGTCTAAAGAAGAGAAAAACTCAAATATCTTTTATGTGACTTCATAATCTATAATCTACTTTATGTAGATTATATATTCATTTGATGAATATACAATTTACATAAATGTGCATGTCTATATTTGGTCTTATAAATAGATATCACATTGATAATAGATAAGAGATGCAAGCATGGATAGATAGAAGGACAAATAGATCATGTTTTGGTTGTTTGTTTGACTTGAACAGCCCTTACTAAAATATGTCTTCTATGTGTAAACTCTCCAAATCTACTCTCAGCATCTCACCTAAGATAATAATTGTATATTGATCTAAGTGTTAACAATGTATCGATGAGGTCTAGAAATATGACTCAAGGGTAATAATTGCTGGGCACAGCGATCTTATAGTACTTTTCTATTAACCATTACATGAATTTTAAATACATATCATTTAAACCAGACATATGCCCCACAATATTTCTTTTTTAACCCAGATAATATTTTTTTAATTTTAGTTTTTGAGGCAATGTTAATATACAAGAATATGCATGCTTATATTTAGGGATACAATGTTACCATGCCATAACCTTCACCAAAGTGCCAAAATGCCTTCACCATGGTCCATTTTACCTTTCAGTGTACATGATTTTTTTCACAATAATGTTTATTTAAAATCATGGTAAAAATAGTGGAGACAATCTTTAAACCTGTTGGTTACCTACTTCATGATTTTTAATAAATATATTAAATGTATCTGAAAAATATTATGAAAACACATATAAAATGGAATACAAAGAGTGCTTATTACATACTCACTATATACCCCTTACTTTATTTTCTTAATCGCTTCCAAACAAGTTGGGAGGTCAACAGAACCAAAGTAGCAAACCTATGCAGAGAAAGAGGTGAAGCTAACAGAAAAATTAAGTTCCTGAAGTCCAAAGACATTTCTGTGATTAAGTCAAAATTAGAGTAAAAGTCATATGAATCACCCTTCAGATCTATGTCATAATCCCACATGAGAGCCTGACAAACCTAGAGAAGTCAGAGTGACAATTACTGATTTACCTTTCTATGCTGAAAATGGAAGTTGAAAGTTAAGTGGCAACGTAAAGCTAAGCACCTCTGAGACTGAGTTTCAAGTTTAGACTAGACAGAAATGACAGAAAATCATTAAGAACAGAAGGCATTAAAAGGTCAGAAATAAATTGTTATCAAGCCCTATTTGACCATTTCATCAGATTCTTACTTTCAAGAATGCAGTAGCATTCTCTTACCACTGGACATGAATATTATATTATTAAGATTGTACAAGCACACTGATAGAGAATGAAAACATTTTTCACAAACAGTGACACTTGAAACAAAATCAGGATCTCGAATCATTCTTAAAATACATAATTTGGGGGAGAGGGGTTGGAACAAGATAATGATGGGTAGGGTACTTGCTTGCATGACGCTGACCTATTCCATCACCGGTACCCAAATTGTCCCCTGAGCATTGTCAAGAATGATCCCTGAGTGTAGATCTGGAGTAAGACCTGAGGACCTCTGAGAGGCCACAAAACAGAGAAGCAAACAAAATACATCTTTCCCCGCCCCCTCTCCCATTAGCCTAGGATGTTTCTTTATAGATCAATACTATGGAGTTTGTCCTTGAAGGAGGAGAAATCCAGCAATGTGTTTATATAGTTGCATTTCACTGGACTCTTGGAGAAACATGGAGTTAAGCTCCAAGTCAGCCCCAGACCAAGTAGTAGATCATGTACCAACCTGTGTTTCACCCCTGCCTTTTCTATTCCTTTGACCTAGATTGGTCACTTCCTGCCTTGGTTGTAAGAGCTCACGCACATACACAAAAATCATGCAAATATCTCAGGAGCAAATTTTGATCTTCAGCTAAATGAGCATCTTAGTGAATCAAAATTTAGATAATCTGCATTTAAATTGTGAAAGTGGAAAATGATGGGTTAAGGGATTGATTATAGGAGAGGAAAGAGCCTTAATCATTTTAGTAATTAGTATGTAATGTCCTAAAATGATATACAAATCACTCCACAGCTGGTACACTACAAAAACACACAGGGTACAAAGCAGTTCTCAAATGTCATAGTCCAGTAGAATCCATACTTTTAACCACATACAAGAGACACCAGAGGATAAAACTGCATAGACTAAAACATGTAACAGAAGCAAGGCCTCACAAAATTTATGGATAGAAATCTATGACAGTTCATTTTTGAATCATATTATTATATTTTTATAAAGTATCAATTTTACTACCTTTAAATAGAATTATATGCATATATATTTGACAAGAGGAAAATGTTTATTAGATCTTCAAGGAACTTTTTAAGCATCTTTTTTAGTTCACAGACTCAGAGGTCACTGTGATAAATGTTCTCCGCATCTACTGAATCTATATATATAAATCCTATGTAAATAAACAGGTCCATCTGCAGGTGGTTTATTATTGCTATTTACAATAATTCCTGGAATCATCTCAAATTGTGATTTTACTTGCCATAAAAAAAATAAGCAAACTGAAAAGAAAGATGAAAGGAAGGGAAAAAATGTATGATATAAAGAGAGGAGGGAAAAAGAGAAGGATGAAAGGGAAAACAGAAAAAAGAAAGGCTGGAAGATAGGAAAGAAAGAAAATGAGAGGGAAGGGTGAGAGGGAGGAGAATATTTCCTGAAAGCATTTAATAATTATAATTACACTAGATTTTTTGCTACCCGAAGCTGCTAACAATTTGAAACCACCGATGAGTAGTTGCTGAATATAATGAACTTAGTAGTGATATACCTCTAATTATTCAGGTTAACCCATAAAATGCTTTGAATGTAATTTTTGCCCTTTTACTATTTATATGCTAACCTTTTCACCATCATCTACTCATTCTTTAATACTACTTGTAGGTCAACTTTACCTCACAGTAGTCAAAAGGAAAAATGCAGGTTGGACAAAAGCTATTTGGCTCTGATGCTGTCTTCCTTTAAATTTAGGAAGCAGGTCTTGGGCAATTTCATTCTGCTTCATTATCAGAATTGGTATCCATTTACCTATGATTTGTTCTTGACAGTGATGAAATTCAGAGGCATTACACTGGATGTATGATAAATTGACAACTGTCAGGGCTACTCCTTCGGTCATCAGTGGCTCTTTTTATAATACTCAGCTATGAATTATAAAATCAATTCAAATTATTCTGAAGACCTAAGAATACAATGATAGTCATTTATTGAGAGTTCAACAATTATAAATACCATGTAGGAAATCTGAGTGGCAAAACTTTCTTTCCAAATTGTGAAGGGTTTATATGTGAAGCTCAGGCAAAACAATGACAACAAAATATGCAATGATCTTTAAGAAAAAATAGATGATTACATTCATTATCCCTTGATTGTTAACCCAGAGTATACTATAAGTTGTTTATTTCTAAAATTCATAAATATATGTATACTATGTCCACACAGCTTGACAGTCAACTAAGAGTAATTGATGAATAAACATATACTTACAATCCAATTAACATACAATTTGGGTACAAGAGTTAATAGATTCCTACAAATCTGTACCTGATGTATTCTTCCTGACATCTGAATAAATATAGTAAGTCACTACTGGAGAAAGGCAGGGCTTCCTTTCTCTTTTGCTATTTTGCCTGAGGTTGTGCTGCAGTGCCTCTGTGTCCCTGTCACTATAAGGAAAGGAGATATTCACTCTTTTATAAATAAGAACACAGAATATTTCTCTATATATTAGATTTATTTTCCAGATAAATGATTTTTTTGACCAGGTTAAACTTAGTAAGACCAAAATAGCACTAAATTCATTGATCTGTACTTACTTTCAAGAAAGAGGGAACAGAAATTCACAAACGAAGGAAGCAATCCTTCATTCTGTGCATAGAGACTGCAAGAATTGGAGGTGAAGAGGACGCAGCTGCATTTCTTAACTTTTGAATGAAAAGCAATTATGCCAAGAGCATTCATTTTAGATTGTCAGCATGGGCCTATGTCATATCCATCTTGACACTCCCAAACTGAAGATTTTTAAAGGCCTCCTGCCTTTGTCATTGAGACACCTGTCACCAACTACACTGAATCAGCATCTCTGGATGCTGGGAAATACATATTCAACATGAATCTATATAAGAAGCAACAGTAGGGAGGCTGGAATTTTTCAGAACCCATAAAGAAAAAATAAGGAAAAGGAAAATTTAAGTCTTAAAAATAAAGCTCAAGTTGTACTGAAAATTTTCACCTTGTAAATTATACTTCTGATTTCATTTCCACTTGTTTGAAATTGAGATAACAACCTGAATGCCAAGTTAATAAAGCCCTACAAATATTTTAAAAATATATTAATGACAAATTTTACTGAAAGCATACCTTAGAGGGCATATGGCATATGGCTTTCTATACGTGAAATTAAACAAAATGCCACTTGAACATAATACCACAAAAATATTTCTAGAGACTAAGTTTAATATTGAATAATAATGATTAATCTATCAATCACATAATCATACATTTTAATTCTTAAGACATATGGCAAATAGAAAAGAAAATTGCTATTCTATGGAGTTCCAGAAAAAACATCTTACTTTCTACAAGTTAAACTTCATTTTCAAATACATTTATTATTCATTCTTACCCTCTTCGTCTTTGCCCTCCTGCTTAGGATCCCATCTATGAGTCAATTGCAAAAGCAGTAGTCATTTCCCGCTTACTCAAGTATATCAAGATATTCAATTTATGATTTTTGAATTCAAAAAAGAGTCATCCCCTAGATCTCCAAGAAGTACACAGAAGATTCAAAATTTTATAGTTCACCAGTTTAGATATTTTTCTAAAGAAAGGCTAATGATTTCTTAATGCCTTATTAACCATTCAATGACATAGGAATTCATTCACTGAATAAAAAATTAATAATTTTATATAACTGTTGTGGTAACAAAAAAGATCATTTAACACCATGTCTTTCAAGAAGCAAGAAATAAAATCTGAAATTTATAGCACTGTGCATTATTAAATTTAGAAAAATGGTAATGTATTTTTTCTCAAATTGTGGCTTATTTTATCTTAACAAATCATAGCAACTTTAAAATATTTTTAAAATAAACTTCTAGATTCAAAGAATATTCAAGGTAACCAAATGATGAAACAAATGATGCATATTTCCGCATGAGGTCACTTCGTGTACAATGACAAACTACACTTTTAAGTCAGAATTTAAAATAAGTTCCAGTGGAATATGGAGACATAGAAATCGCAAGTCTACATATAAAATAAAGAGGGGGGAATTTAGATATAAAGGAATTCTTGAGGACATCTGCCAATCCTTCTGAAAATTTAAAGTTAAATTTTATAGGTAAAATTTCATTTTATTTGGCTAGAACAACAGTTTTTATATAAATAATCCATTCACAGGCTTTCTTTAGCTTTATTTTTTCAATAGATCATGAATATATCGCCTGTCCCTGTGCCTGGCTGTCTTCACCAAGGACCCTCGGAGAGGCGCTGGTTGAGTTCCCCCCCACCCTCAGCAGAGCCCCGGCAGTTGAAGACCTCCAGAACCCAGCCATATCCATGCTCAAGGCCACTCTCCACATACTCTGTCGAGCCTCACACATAAAGGAACCGGCAGAGGAACCTAGGTGTGAGGGACCCAGGGCTGAGATCTCCAAGCCTGCTCGGATAGGGACTGGGCCTCCTCCACCCAGATCCCCCATTTTCCAGTAGCTAGGCTGTTACACCCACAAACTGCCCCCACTGCCATGTAATTGCATCAATGGCCAAGATCCAGAGATTATGAAACAAAGCTCCTGGAAGCGCACAGCTGCATTCGCAGCCACCTGACCTCTTATAGTCTAGTTCTCCCTCTCAGAGAACCCTGTAAGCTCCCAAGAGTATCCTGCCCACATGGCAGAATCTGGCAAGCTCCCCATGGTGTATTTGATATGCCAAAAACAGTAACAATAATGGGTCTCATTTGCCTGACCCTGAGAGAGCTTCCAAAGTGGCACTGTTGGAAAGGATGAGTAAAGAGAGGCTGCTAAAATCTCAGGGCTAGGATGAACAGAGACGTTATCGGCTCCCGCTTGAGCAAATCAATGAACAATGGGATTACAGTGATATATATATAATTTATTTGTATATTATAGATCATGACTTGTGTATATTATATATTATATACATATTATACGTAATATGTATACTGCACTGCACTGTCCTCCCATTGTTCATCGATTTGCTCGAGTGGGCCCAGTAACGTCTTTGTTGTGAGACTTGTTGTTACTATAGGGCTAGAGCGATAATATATATATACACACACATTAATATAAGTGTATATATGGGGAATGGGCCATATTTAGATATATAAATAAGTTTATATTTAGCAATATAAACTTACATATCTTTGACTCAGTGTAACATATATGTACATTATATGCATATATGCATATATATTACCCTTCCAAATATTTCAAAATTATCTAGCATGTTTAGGTAAATAATGGCCCCTAAAAACATAAAAACAACCTAATCTTTAAAATATACATTTATTGTGTAAATTTCATTCATTCATTTTTCATTCATCATCCTGTTATTCGTCGATTGCCTCGAGCAGGCCCCAGTAATGTCTCTTTCATCCTAGCCCTGAGATTATATTCAAGGCTCTTTAGGAGAATGAGATCCATCATTGTTATTGGTATTTGGCATATTTGGTACGCCATGGGGAGTTTGCCAGATTCTGCCCTGTGGGCAGGCTACATTCGATAGCCTGCAAGTTTGTCCAAAGTAGGAATGAGATAATTATCCTACTTTGGATAATTGTGTAAATATCAGAAAATAAATGAACAAAATTCATTGTGTAATGATGAATTGCTATGTATTTTAACCTGTGTAAATTAGGAAGTTCAAATTATTTAATACAAATATAGTATGCTTCCTATTCCCATTTAAATAACTAAGTTTTCAACTCTCGCATCTAAAATTTATTTCATTAAATCTTACTTTGTACTTGAACCCAATTGTGGTAACCATCTATTTTTTCCTGAGACTTCTTTTGTTTTGTCACCTGGACAGGTATATGATAAATTTATTTAATATTACTGGGTGGAGCGATAGCACAGCGGGTAGGGCGTTTGCCTTACAAGCGGCCAACAGAGCCGACCCGAGTTCGATTCCTCTGCCCCTCTCGGAGAGCCCGGCAAGCTACCGAGAGTATTCGATATGCCAGACACAGTAACAACAAGGTCTCCAATGGAGACGTTACTGGGCCCGCTCGAGCAAATCGACGATCAACGGGAGGGCCTTTACCTTTACCTTACCTTTACTGGGTCCAAAAACCTAAAAAGAATGGCAAAAAGAATTATTAGAAAGTAAACCAATAAAATCAATTTCATGATAAAAAATAAATAAAATATACACTTATTAAAAAATAAAATAAAATATACACTTATCACCTTCCATGGAAAAAGAAATTTCCCCTCAAAATTATGATAAAGTATCATGTGATAGTAAGATTATACTGGATTATCTAAGTGAGCTCAATGTAATGACAAGATTCCATTTAAAAGAGAAGCAGATAGTACAGTGGGAAAGATGTCTGCCTTGCACACCCCTGACCCAGGTGATGACTTCTTCGATGCACAGTATAATATATGTTCCCCAAGCCTACCAGAAGTGTTCTCTAAGAGCACAACCAGGAATTAGCTTTGAGCATCACTGGGTATGAAACCAAAACACCTCCCCCGCCCCCACCCAGAAGAAAAGGAAGAGGAAAGCAAGACATTTCAAAAGAAGGATTATACTCTATGGTGCTATCCTACTGACTCTGAAGATAAAGAACAGGAGTCGTGAGACAATGAATGTAAGCAAACTAGAAACAGGCAAATTTGAAGAGAGATACTTCCCTTGACATTCAAGAAAGAAAACTGCTCTGCTGTCAATTATATTTTATTCCACGAAGGCCAACTTCAGACTTCTAGAGTCCAGAACAATCAGATAATTAATCTGTGTTTCTTTATTTTTTTCTTTTTGGGTCACACCTGGCGATATACAGGGGTTACTCCTGGCTCTGCACTCAGGAATTACTCTTGGCGGTGCTCAGGGGACCATGTAGGATGCTGGGAATCGAACCCAGGTCTGCCACGTGCAAGGCAAATGCTCTACCCGCTGTGCTATTGCTCCAGACCCAAATCTGTGTTTCTTAAGTGATTATATTACTGTTTTTTTAATACCAGCATATGAAATGCAAATAACATAAGAACGATTTCAGAACTTGACAGTTACAGAACTTGACTGTGGTCCTGGCTATGATTAAACTATAGAAATCAAAGATTTGAACTTTCTCTAACCATTTTTTAGAAAGGTCAGTGTATTATGTTATGCTTATGCAAGTTCATAAGCATCACAATTGGTCTTAACACAAACACAGAGATAGAACATATTTCCACATATAAATATATGTAACACATATATGGAGAAAATGAGTTACCTACTTTTTCTCTCTAAGCAGCATTTATTTCACTCTACTCCACTGTGTGTCATGGAGACCATTTTTTTTCTTTAATGCCATCTCCAGCACACGTTACAAATTGGAATTAAGTGTGTTTCAATTATCTAAGGAAAGTTTCAGCTCTCAGTATCTACTTCAATGCAACTAATGAGCCAAAAGAGACCAATCAAATCAGTTTTAACTGCTTGGCCTTCAGATTGGAGCAACTTTCTGCTTTCTTGCTTTGGAAAGGTCATCATAATTCTATTTTAAAATCCTAAAGATCACAAAACATTTACAATGCTTCCTTGAAATTTTTGAAAGCTCCCCAAACCCAGTCAGGTCAATAAAGAACCATCATTTAACATTTATTAAGTGCCCAGAGTCTGGAAAATATCATTTCAGACCAAGGAAAAGAGACCCACTCTAAAGAAATTATAAGCATGTCTTTTTCAAAATATATATAAACCTCCTCTGTAGGTCCTGGGAGGAAATAATTCTGGTTGATAAATATAATGACTCTATATCTTGATTACTACCAACAATCCATGATGCAAAAGCCATGATAATCTCTGTTCCTAGTTAAAGTTTTGAGGTCTATGATTAGACTATAGAAATCAAAGATTTGAACTTTCTCTAACCATTTTTTAGAAAGGTCAGTGTATTATGTTATGCACGTGCAGAATTTTGTGAAGATGACATTCATATCCTCTATGTCTGTGACTAATGACTAAATTTTAGCAAAGTACTCTATTGTAAAGGTAAAGGTAAAGGCCCTCCCGTTGACGGTCGATTTGCTCGAGCGGGCCCAGTAACATCTCCATTGGAGACTTTGTTGTTACTGTGTTTGGCATATCGAATACTCTCGGTAGCTTGCCGGGCTCTATTGTAGAGACATCAAAATTGATAGAGATATTCTTTCAAGGATAACACCACCTAGAGGAAGAGAGAAAACTGCATATGCATTTTTTGTTTCATTATGTTCAGCAGACTATTCCCTTACTCAAGTGGATGAATGACTAATTACATAATTACAATATAGGGCAGAATGTGGTAAGCATTAAGTGCAGATAAAAAGCAAAGTGTGATGTTAAGTCTCCAACTATTTGCAAAACTGGAGCTTATATAATTGCCATTTGCTAAATTATAAAACCAAGTCTGTAGTTGTATAATGTGTCCAAGGTTGAAAGTTTCTTTGTAAGTTAAAAAGAAGCAAAGATATTTACATTTAATGAATTTGAACTTGACTTTAAAGGAACCCCTATATGAATGTGGTGATAAGAATTTTCAGCCCCAGCTTTTTATATCAGTGGAAAATCTGAATTCTGAAATTAATTTGAGACTCATGCCATTCCCAGTAGAATGTATAAATTGACCATTAAAAGCTCTTGACTGTGCTTGGGAAAAAGGCATTTGGGATAAAGAGACCACTACAACAAAGATAGTTGGAAATGATCACTATGGATAAGAGCTGCATACTGAAATTAGGTAAAGGAACAAACATAACTCCTCAGTATCTGTACTACAAATCACAATGCCCAAAGAAAGAGGAAGAGAGAGAGAGAGAGAGAGAGAGAGAGAGATGCCCACTCCAGCATGGAGGCAGGCTTGGAATGGGGGTGGAGTGGGAGGTAAACTGGGGTCATTGGTGGTGGGAAACATACACTTGTGGAGGGATGGATGTTGCAACACTGTATGACTGAAATTCTGTCATGAACAGCTCTGTAACTGTGTATCTCAAGATGACTCAAAAATAAATAGCACTGCACTGTAGCACTGTCCTCTCATTGTTCACCTATTTGTTCAGTTGGGAACCAGTAACATTTCCACTGTGAGACTTGATATTACTGTTTTTGACATATCGAATATGCAACGGGGAGCTTGTCAGACTTTGCCATGCGGGTGAGATACTCTCGGTAGCTTGCCAATCTCTCCTAGAGGGACAGAAGAATCAAACCTAGGTCAGTCATGTGCAAGGCAAATGCCCTAGCTGCTGTGCTATCGCTCCAACCCCCAAAATTAATTAATTATTGACAATGGGTTGGAGCGATAGCACAGCGGTAGGACATTTGCCTTGCACGCAGCTGGCCAGTCAAGCCGGGTTCTATTCCTCTGCGATTCCTCCACCCCTCTCGGAAAGCCTGGCAAACTACCGAGAGTATCTCGTCCGCACGGCAAAGCCCGGCAAGCTACCTGTGAAGTATTTGATATGCCAAACACAGTAACAACGAGTCTCACAATGGAGACATTACTGGGCCCACTCGAGCAAATCGATGAACAACGGGAGGACAGTGCTACAGTACTATATTGACTATATAATAGTAGATTAACAAAATAGGAGGATGAAGATGGGTATAAAGGGAGAAGAGATTACTTAATGGAACAAAGGAGACACACGTTAATTTTTGCATATCTGAAAGTTATATTTGGTTTTGATGCTATGCTGCTTCAGTTAAAATTTAAAATCAGGTCTGGGAAGACTGTTCAAGGGTTGGAGGACATGCCTTTCATGTTAGAGCCCTGGGTTCAAATCCTGGTGCCACCTTGCTCCTTGAAAATTTTCTACAAATACCAAGTCAAAAGTAGTCCTTGAAAACAGCAGGGTCCTAATATGAAATTTAAATTTAAAAAGTAAGGAAATATAACTGTAACTTTTCTTGTAACCAGGTAAAACCTCAATTACTCCATTGCACAATAATATAGATCTACCAGCAATGAACAGCTTTGCTAATAAAAGAATTACTCTTTCTGCTATATGTCATGCTATATATTTAAGTAGGGAACAAAAAGTTGCTTTCTTATAAAAGGGTTTTTTTTTTATGTTTAAAGCTTTATCTAAGCACTGTGATTTACAAAGTTGTACATAATACAGTTGTTTTAAGGATTCAGTGTTCCCACACCAATCCCACCACTAGTGTGACTTCTCTACCCCAACAAGCTTACCGCTTCTTAGGCAAAAAAATAACTTACTTTATATTGTTTGTTACAACAATATCACTTGACTGCTTGATCAGTTCATATCCCATTACTCATCGATTTGCTTGAGCGGGAGCCAGTAACGTCCCCATTCATTCCTCTTGATGTTAGTGTAGCCCGATGATATCTGCTCATTCTAGGAACACGAAGAGCCTCAAAATGAAAGTTCAGGGTCTTGACGAAGAAGTGTGACCATCTCGTAGGTGGGTGGCCATGCAATCCTTAGAAATCCCGTGGAATCCAATGAGTAATGGCTCTAGTCCAGCGGTCTTCTCTAAATCTCATAATGTGTCCAGCCCATCTGATTTTCAATACCTTGGGAAACGAGAAAGCATCCCTGATTCTTGAGCTTTGACAGAGGTCGAAACTCTGGATTCTTTCTCTCATTTGAGTGAATCTTGATACTCCAAGCATAGCATAGCTCTTTCAATTCCTCTTTGAGAAACCCAAATAGCTTTCTCATCCTGTTTTCGTAGGGCTCAGGTCTCTGAGGCGTATGGTAATGCAGGAAGAACAGTGGAATCAAAGAGATGTGCTCGGAGCTGGAGGTTCTTCTATGATCTTCCTTGATCGCTTCTGTGCACTGCTTTGCAAGCTCAGACGTTCGCTTGCAGTTGCCTGAGGAATGTGCCAGGCCATGTTGGCAAATAAGCTCAAGAGTTTTCAAAGAAAGGAGTTTTTTTGTGGTTATCTCTCTCTTGCCGTTCCTCACACAATCATGGAAGTGCTGAACCAGTCGGTCGTATTCCTCGTCAATGCTGTCAATGACAGCATCTTCCCATGTTGCCACAACAGAGCCAAAGAGCTCCCAGTTGGTGGTGTTTCTGGGAGTTCTCTTCTTAAACTTTGCATTCCTTTCTCCCCGCTCTGTGAAGTAGGTACACATAACTGCTGCATTTGGAGATGGTTGTTCCATTAAGAGTGAATGGAATGTCAAGAAAAAGCCTGTTTCTCATGAACATTGTCTTTGTGAGATTCAGCTATAGTCCGACTTTTCCACACTCATGGTCGAAATGAGCCAGCATTTGTGCCACTTGGCTGATGTTTGGTGTTATTAGAATGATGTCATCAGCAAAGCGGAGGTGGTCTAGTTGCCGACCTCTATCTTCACTCCCATTCCTTCCCATTCCTGTCATCACATGACATTTTCGAGGGTGACAGTGAAGAGTTTCAGTGAAATAGTATCACCTTGCCGAACCCCTCTCTTGACATCGATGATAACTTCTTCGTAGAATGGTGAGATCCTGGTAGTGAATCCGTAATACAGCTCACAGAGGATCCTTATGTATTGAGTTTGAATGCCCTGGTTGGCTAGGGCTTCAATGACCGCTTCCATCTCAACAGAATCAAAGGCCTTCTTTAAATCAATTAACAAATCTAAACATTGGACAGGGGAGTCTCCCAGTGGATGGTTCCACAACAAAATTGACCACATCATATTCAATTGACGGTTTTGCCTGACTGATGTCACTGTTTATCCCAAAATTCCAAAAGGGATCAGACCACTATCTCCTTCGTGCAATATTCTACTTCACAGAGCGGGGAGAAAGGGCTGCAAAGTTTAAGAAGAGAACTCTGGGAGCTCTTTGGCTCTGTTGCAGCAACATGATAAAATGCCATCATTGACAACATTGACAAGGAATACAATTGACTGGTTCAGCACCTCCATGATTGTGCGAGGAACACCAAGAGAGAGATAACCACAAAAAAAAACTCCTGTCTTCAAAAATTCTTGAGATTATTCATCAACATGGCTTGGCGCATGCCTTAGGCAACCACAAGTGAACATCCGAGCTCACAAAGCAGTGCAGAGAAGCAATCAAGGAAGACCTCAAAGAGAGAAGAGCCGCAATGCTGGTAGATACAGCAGAAGCTGGGAAAGCATTCATAATACCCGCCTGTCCTTCACCAACTACAAGACCAAGATGACTGCCCGCCGACGTCCTGATGGATCTATCACATCTTTCAGAAGGGCAATGGAGAAGATTATTCATAACTTCTACTCAGATCTCTTTAATAGCCACGTCCACTTGCCCACATAACAAATTCCACTGGATGGATATGTCGTTTCCAATGTTCTCTCTTCCGAAATCTGACACGCCATGTCATCGGTAAAGAAACAAAGAGCACCTGGCCCATACATGGTCAGACCTGGACACCTGAAGAACCTGCCATCAGTACTCATCAATACACTGGCTCGGCTATTCACATGCTACTTCTCTGAATGCAAGGTTCTGTTCCATTGGAAAACCAGCAGGACTGTACTACTGTACAAGAAGGGAGACATCCACGACATTGACAACTATCGCCCAATCTGCTTATTATCTGTCATCTACAAGCTGTTCACTCAAGTCATCCTGAATAGGATTGACAGAACACTAGATGAAGGACAACCGTGCAAGCAAGCCGGGTTCTGAAAAGGATTCAGCATCATCGACCATATCCACACAATAACCAAACTCATTGAAGTTTCTCGGGAGTTCAAGTTACAACAAAATAGCAAACAGAATTATCAAAAAGTAGTTTTCTTAAAGAAAATTTTCAAGAACTATGGTATCTTACAAAATTACATAATCTTACATAAAGCCATTGGGAATTAACTAAACTATTTGGTGCCAGTTGAGAATTCTGCATCAATTGTTTTCACTTACTGAGCTTACAGGTAACTTTTCCATCTAATCCATTGCACTCTACAGGGCTATTGGTATTGTGGAATTTGGATATATAACACAACTGTACATTCTAGAAACTGTGGAGATAGGCCCTCCATATGCCAGAAGATGTGTGGGTAGTACTGCTGGGCCTTCAAGTGGGCAGAGTCTCGGTCAGCTCTACCCTAAAGGACCCAGAGTTCTCAGCCTGGACATTTATCTACTTGGGTTTATAGGCTTGGTGTCTTTATAAAATTAGTTGAAATTTTGGTTTTGGTCTTTTATTTGCTTATTTTGGAGTGATACCTGGTTATGCTTATATTTCACTGACTCTGTCTTCAGGGACCACTCCTTGAAGTGTTCAGGGGACCATATGTAGTTCCAAAGATTAAACCCATATGGGTTATATGAAAGACAAGAGTCTTAACTACTGATACTATTTTTTCAGTCCTAAGATGAATGTTAGTAGTTTGTCTAACAGTAAAAACTACTACAAAAGTGATGAGGGCGGGGTGGGGATGGGGACTTCAAATCTACATCTACACAATAGAATACTATGGAGCCACCAGGAAGAATAAAGTTTGAAATTTGCTCATAAGTGAATAGACATGGAGAGTATCATGCTAACTGAAATTATTCAGAAGGAGAGGGAGAGTTGTAGAATAACTGCACTCATGTGAGATATTGAAAAACAAAACATAATATGAGATCCTAGGACAGGAAAAACAGGGACTAGGAGAACTGGTCAATGGTTAGAAGTTTGCCCTAGTATGTGCAGGGTAGAGGACAGTTAAGAGAAGGGACCACTATGACAATAATAATTGGAAATGATCACTCTGGACAAGAACTGAGTGCTGAAAGTAGGTAAAGATATATGCATGATAAATTTTCAGTATCTGTTTTGCAAGCCATAATACCCCAAAAAAGGGGAAGAGAGAGAAAAAGACAGAGACACAGACAGAGAGGAGAAATGTGACTGTCAGGGGAGCAGGTGGTAGAGGGGGTGTCAGGAGGGTAACTGGGGACATTGGTTGTGGGAAATGTACACAGGTGGAGGGACAAATGTTGGAACATTGTAAGACTGAAACTCAATCACAAATAACTTTGTAACTGTGTATCTCATCAAGATTCAATTTTTAAAAAGTAACAAAAATAAAAATAAAATAAACTCAGGTAATGGGGTCAAAAGAAAATCTACTTAGCTCAGAATTTAATATTTTGTCTCTTATGTTTTAAAATTCTTATGAAAATTCTTGGCGACATATATAGGAAGTTTGGTGTATTGTCTTCTGGAGGTTTGACAAGGATAGGAGTTGTGGGGGTTCCCACAAACAGATTTTTCTCTGAAAGGACTTAGAACAGAGCCCCCAATGCAGAGACCTCTCAGGATGGATATCTACCTGTTTTTGCTCCACTAACTTTTCACCTAATTTACAAGCCATTAAACCAATGCACAACTGACTCCTAGACATATTAGCAAAGTAGGCCACCAGTGAGAACTTGTTGAATACCTCTAACCTCGATTTGCTTTGTTAATAGAGTGAGAACTATCACAGTTTATGTATCTGTATATGAATCCTAACTCTTCAGGCATTTGGGAACATAATTTAAGAGATTGAGCTGTGTCTTTCAAGCTGTCAACTTAATACTGTGCTAAATAAATACTTATATTTTGCTTCAAACAGATTTCATTCATTTTGGGAAAACATACTAAATGATAGGTTGCAAATAAGATATATGCCACCCGTTCACTCCATGACCCAATCAAAAGAACTTATTGGTTCACTAAGTAGACGATAGCTTACAGGCACAATCAACATCATCACAGTATATCAGTGGAGAAACTCATTTCCATATAAGAACATTTTTCAGAGAATATAAGAGACATTTAAGCTTTACTTCTAAATATCTAGCAGGTTAAGAGAAATACTTCTCTGAGAAGAAAAGGATGACAAATAAAACTTCTGCTTTCTGTAAACTGAACATCACCTAGACCAGCATTTTCAGATGGCAACCCAAATATGTTTTTGTTTCTGTTCTTGGCAACATCTTTTACTGTGATTCTTCTATAATTAAAATTAGGTTTGAGGCTGAAATTTATTAATTTAGAAGAAGGCTAAACTAGAAGGCAAATTATCAAATCCTAGATAACATCAAACTCTCAAAATAAACTATAAAAAACATAATATAGATGATAAGTTTGAAAACTCCAATATACAATGTTCAGAATAATTTTTCTTATTGAAGGAAGTGTTTGAGTTCTGCACTTATCAAATTAAAATCTATACCAAAATGGAGAAAGATAATATTAATATATTTTAGTTCCCACCCAAAAGAATATAAAGTTCAAATAGATTAAATGAGGACTGTTGGGATAAAGAAAACAGTATTCATGTTTATTTTTTATGGCTCTTGAAACAAATTCAACAAAGTGAAGAAGTTGATTATGGCAAGCTTTCTGTGACTTTTTTTCTCATATTGTTAAAGTATCCTTTTAACTTTCGGTTACATTTTCTTGTTTCTTCAGTAATAGCATCTTTTTTATTATGATTTGCTTCCATGTTCAAGTTAGTTTTCTCAATAGCTACTCAATAGTCAAACAAATCATAAATTACGTTCTCTCAAAATTTAAGGGAAAACAATTTCCATATTACATAATAACATCTATATTACCATATAAACAGTTTCCTTAATGCCCATTTTTCACACAATATTAAGATCTTTGTAAAAGCATTTCAGTTCAAAAGGAGTTGTAAAGTTATGAAGATTCTTTATTTCCTCTTGTTTCAGGTCAAAATATTTCCATATCTTAGGTTATTACACTTAAGAAAGCAGAACCATCCATTCTGCTTTTTTTTTAATTCACTGTATGCAAGAGGCATCCAAATGGAACTAATAGAAAACACCATTGAAATTGACAGACAATAATATCACATTTATTGGTTTTTCTGCTTAGAAGTTCCAAAAGTTCAAGGGCCTACATAATGACTTAATTCTATATTAGGATGACCTTATTAAGAACCCAGCTTCTCTCTGTCATGGGGATATGCTGCCTTCAATTTCTGATTCATCCAAAAGCTGAAGCATATCACATCAGATGGACATTGCCAAAACCTTGAATGACCTACTCCCTAAACTAAGTCAATGAAAACAAGCAAGGTATATTTTTGTAAAGTCTCTCATAAATTGTAGTCAGTTATGTCCCAAAAATCCTTTAGTATGTCACTAAAGTCCAAATTTTTTTTTCTTTTTTTTCCCTTTATTGTATTTTATTTTATTTTTACAGTTGTAGATTTACAATTTTTTGTGCTTTGGTTTCAATTATACAATGATCAGATACCCATCCCTCCACCAGTGCCCATTTTCCACCACCATGGATAATATCCCTCCCACCCCCATCCCCCCATCCCCCCTGTCTCTGTGGCAGGGCAATCCCCTGTGTTCTCTCTCTCCTTTTGGGTGTTGTGGTCTGCAAAAGAGGCATTGAGTGGCAAACATGTTCAGTCCATAGTCTACTTTCGACATGCATCTCCCCTCCTGGGAGGATTCTCCAAACAACCTTTATTTGGTGCTCCCTTCTCTATCTAAACTGCCCTTTCCTCTAGGATACCCGCTGGCCTCTAAGTTATGGAGTAATCGTCCTGGTGCTGATCTCAGCTATTCTTGGGTATTAATCTCATACTTTGTTATAAAGTCCAAATTTAATCATATGTTCATTCCAAAGTCAATTTCTTCCAATGTACTTGGGTTTTTCACTGTTTTGTGAGAAATTACCAAAGATAAAAAAATGAATTTAGAGTTTATTATATGGATCTCCTACCTTGCATGTGCTTTGTGTTTTTAAGGCCTCATATTCTCATTCTACTGCACTCTTCTACATTTCACTCAGAATATGAACTTTTGCATATAATTATGCAAGCAAAAACCAAGGTAAGCTCTTAATAATTTACATGAAAAAAATGTATAATTGTACAAGACAAAGTATGACAAATATAATGAAACATGAGGATAACTAATTTTAAAAAAGAATTTCAAATCTCAAACCTGGCTCCAGGGAGCTTGGGTTATTACTTGTTGTCTTTTGTAACTTTGATTTTCAGACCATAGAAGAATATATTGCTGGGATTTGTGTAATAAAAATGAAAAAGTTATTTTAAAGTAAGCAAATAAGTGTTTTAAAAAATGCTAAATTAGGACCAAGGAGAAAGCTCAAAGGACTAAAAAGCAAACGATATTTGGGGAATTAAGTTTAACCCCCTGAGCACTGCTACAATACCCTCTTCATTAAAAGAGCATTAGGTTATCCTTATTGTGATGCCAGCAAATATTCATTGCATAGATTTTTTATTTGTAAAAATAAATTAATTTAGTAGATTTTATTAAGATGACAAGAAAAACATCTGAGTATATGCAATCTAGCTAAAGAAAGTTCACAGTATCTAAATTATGGACTTGGCATACAAGATACAAGTTAGGTGTATAAGTCATTTATCAACTCTGAAATAAAAGTTATTGAATTAAATTGATGGGTTAGTTATGGGGGATAAAAAGAAGAATCTAGGTTAACTTGTGATTTTTACTTAACTCTGGTTTCATTTACTTGATGAGGAATATAAACAAGAAAGGAAATGGATCAAGAAATGTCTTGAACAAAACATTTAAGATAATAGATGAGATGTTAAAAAGCTAATTGAATATACACATCTAAAGGATATATGCTAAAACAATATTCGAAAAGCACTTACATAGATAGCATTTTTAGGTATAGGCTGGAGTGATAGCATAGCAGGTAGGGCATTTGCCTTGCACATGGCTGACCTGGGTTTTATTCCTCTGTCCCTCTCGGAGTTCCCGGCAAGCGACCGAGAGTATCCTGCCCGCATGCAAGAGCCTGGCAAGCTCCCCGTGGCATATTTGATATGCCAAAAAGAGTAACAACAAGTCTCACAATGGAGACGTTACCGGTGCACGCTTGAGCAAATCAATGAACAACGGGAGGACAGTGCTATAGGACAGTGCTACAGTGGTGGTTACATATAAAAAAGCATGTGCTGGGAAAGTCAAAAACCAAGGAATGAGACCTAACTGTCACTATAACATGAAGATTTGAAAAAGGCAAAGTTATCAGAAATTTCAAATGAACTAAGAGCTAAACTGGAAAGAAAACTGAACTACTTGTATTTACTTTTCAAGTCTGTCCCAACCCCCTCCTGCACCAGGAAAGAAAAGGCATATCTTGAAAAAGCAATACTATCAAAATTATATTCAAGTAAAAGTATGAATATGGAAGTGGCCAATAAATTTGGCTATGACAATAGCAATTTGAGTAAAAAAGGGGAAGAAATCTTACTGGGTACTTAATAATGGAAAACAGTTTGAAAACATACATATATAGACAATTATTTTGAGAAAACTAGAAAAGAAATTGAGGATAGAAATTACATAACTATCAGCACAGAACACACAGTCAAAATAAACTGAAAGTTTGGTAAAGAAATAGATAACTTGTTACAATATAAGTGTAGTCTGAGGAGAATTATCCAGTAAAATTAAAGAAATAAAATATAAAAGATGTAGCTGCAATATGAAAGTTGCTGAGAAGGCAGTGCTCTTATTGTGCCGGGTCTCTGTTCTGGGAAGCCATGGCCTTACTACCACATGCTTAGTTGAAAATAATTGGTCATATTAATATAATATTAAATCATGAATATTAAACTATCTGTTACCTTTAAATTGGAAAAAATGAATTCCGGTGATCTAGGACATTGGTGATCCTCTTTGGTTCTCATGATTTAAAAAATTGACCATTTTGAAGGATATACAAAATACTAGTGGAACTCCACAAGAAGAAAACATCCAACCCCATCCAAAAATGGGGCAATGAAATGAACAGAAACTTTCTCAAAGAAGAAATCCGAATGGCAAAAAAGCACATGAGAAAATGCTCTACATCATTAATCATCAGGGAGATGCAGATCAAAACCACAATGAGATACCATCTCACACCTCAGAGACTAGCCCACATTCAAAAGAACAAAAGCAACCAATGCTGGCACGGATGTGGCGAGAAAGGGACACTCCTTCACTGTTGGTGGGAATGTCGACTAGTTCAGCCCTTTTGGAAAACAGTATGGACGTTTCTCAAAAAATTAGAAATTGAGCTCCCATTTGACCCAGCAATACCACTCCTGGGAATATACCCCAGAGAGGCAAAAATGTGTAGTTGAAGTGACATCTGCACTTGTTTGTTCATTGCAGCACTCTTTACAATAGCCAGAAACTGGAAGAAACCTGAGTGCCCAAGAACAGATGACTGGTTAAAGAAACTCTGGTACATCTACACAATGGAGTACTATGTAGCTCTTAGAAAAGATGAAGTCATGAAATTTACATACAAGTGGTACAATATGGAAAGTATCATGCTAAGCGAAATGAGTCAGAAAGAGAGGGATAGACATAGAAAAATTACATTCATCTGGGGGATATAAAGCAACAAAATATGAGATCAATACCTAAGAATAGCTGAGATCAGCACCAGGAGGATTACTCCATAACTTAGAGGCCAGCCGGATATTCTAGGGGAAAGGGCAGTTCAGATAGAGAAGGGAACACCAAATGAAAGGTGTTTGGAGGATCCTCCCAGGAGGGGAAATGCATGTTGAAAGTAGACTATGGACTGAACATGATTGCCACTCAATGCCTCTTTTGCAGACCACAACACCCAAAAGGAGAGAGAGAACAAAGGGGAATGCCCTGCCACAGAGGCAGGGTGGGAGGGGGGGTGGGGGGAAATGGGCACTGGTGGAGGGATGGGTATTTGATCATTGTATGACCGAAACTCAGGCACAAAGATTTGTAAATCTACAACTGTACCTCATGGTGCTTCACTAATAATAAAAAAAAATTGACCATTTTGTGGGGCTGGAGGGATAGCACAGCAAGTAAGGCATTTGTCTTGCATGCGGCCAAACCAGGTTTGATTCTTCCGTCCCTTTCAGAGAGCCTGGCAAACTACCAAGAGTATCTTGCCCACACGGCAGAGCCTGGCAAGCTGCCCATGGCATATTCGATACGCCAAACACAGTAACAACAAGTTTCACAGTGGAGACGTTACTGGTGCCCAGTTGAGCAAATCAATGAACAACAGGAGGACAGTGCTACAGTGCTGTTACCTTTAAACATCTATACTTTAGTCCGAGAGATAGCTCAATGGTATGGTCTCTACCACTTATTTTGTAGGCAGCAAACATGTGGAACATGGGAGAATGTATGGGTTCAATTCCTGGTACCATATGTTCCTCCAAACAATATTGGTCATAACCAATGAGAAGCCAGGAGAAGCCCCAAGCACCACCAGGTGTGAGTCAATGCAAATAAAAAATAAATTTATATGCAGAAACTGATATTGGATAGTTTTCTTCTATCCTCTTGCCCTCAATTAATATTAATGATAAAAACTAAAAATAAGATGGCCGGAAATGATATTACAACAGCCAGAGACTTTGCTTTGCATGTGGCTGACCTTGGTTCAACCTCTAGCACCCCATATAGTCCCCTAAACCTAAGAGGAGTAATCCCTGCATCTAAAGGTAAAGGCCCTCCCGTTGATCGTCGATTTGCTCGAGCGGGCCCAGTAACATCTCCATTGGAGACTTTGTTGTTACTGTGTCTGGCATATCGAATACTCTCGGTAGCTTGCCAGGCTCTGCATCTAGAACCAGGATTAAACCCTGAGCACAGTGTGTGTATATTATCAGATTATATATATATATACATATATATACACACATATATAATAGTATGCAGGGGATAGTATGCAGAAGAACCTCCTTTTGCTTGAGACCATATCGTGAGAAAACTATAGCTTATAGCTTATTCTACTCAGGAAGGGAGAAACCAAATTGTGCAAGTTTCTCTTTAATAGGATAGCAGAGCTCTGGGTTTACTCAAGGAAGTTATGATTTATGTCTCAATGTCCTTTAGCACTCAAAAGCAACGTAGTTTTGACAAAAGATGGTTCCCTTACCCAATATCAAGTGAGAGATATCTGCAAAGGTAAGTGACATTCATTTTCTGTGTGCAAGTTGATTTATGGCATATGAACACAAAGAAATGTATCTAGAAAACAAAGGCAGGAGAGAGCAGACCTGTTGATTGTCATTCATTTATAAGTTTGATGTGATGAAAATCAAGCAGATTTTAGAAAGTGAAGTGTACACTGTAAAGCTTTGTAACATCTGCCTGGTGCCGCACTCCTGAGACTGGCCACAGAGAAAAGAGAAACTGCAAATTTAGAAGAGGGTTTGCCCTTTGTGGAGGTTGAGAGAAGATAGAAAAGGCATGCGGAGAATATAGAAGCAGAGAATCTCTGCCTCTGAGACTGTGAGATATGAAAGGACAACTTAAACATCCCAGTCACACTTGTTCCTGCAAGAAATGTCCTGTTTCCATAGGAAGTGAAAATTGGCTACCGTTTTGTATGCAGACAACAAAAATTAACAAGTGAGATTAGTTGACTAAAACCTGTTCTGCAAGGCTCTATCCACCACTACCTGTGGAATAATAACATCTATAAAGGAAAGTGAGGGGGTAAAGTCATGGAAAGACAGTGTTCCTCTGGTCAGCCTTGAGAGTTGAGGTGATGAAATTGAAGTTTTAAATTGAACAAGAGTAGGCTGCACTTTTTAATAACTGAAAGTGACAGAAAAGCTATGGAATCCCCCAAGATGTCATCATGGGTCTGAAAAAGGATAATCAATGAAGCATGGTTGAAGACAAGATAGGAGAAAAAAAGAAAAAACATCTTGGGTTTTAATATCTCCAAGTTTAGATTGCTAGATAAATTCAATAGATTAACAACCTTAACTGATATTCCACCCCACTTTTTTAATCATGTTATTATCACGAGCTGTGAATTGGGTTTAGGGGATTTTATGGGTATGTAATTTGTTTCATAAAATTAATTTTTCCAATGGTAGTTTATTTGACTCATGAGACTCTAAAGCATGATTGGTGATGAATTTTGAACTCCAACTACCTAATTTCTCTTACTAGAATAAATTATTTCCAAACAGCAAAAGCAATATTATCCAACCCAGAAGGTAGAAACATAAAAGGTTGACACATGAGGAACTTGCATTTCCATCTTGCCCTGCAGTGCATTAAATAAATACAGAGTTTTCAGCTGTTATCCTTTTTAATTCTCAGATACAGAAGGGCAAGTCAAGTAGGTAACTAGCTTCTATAGATCTCTCCAAGAAAAACTGAAATGATCAACTTCAAGCAGCTAATCTAGCACTGGATCAAAACCCCTCAGGGAAATATTTATGTTTTACTAGTTTACTCAGAGAAACAGCTCTAGGGATCTGCAGATATCCTCTGTGATTTTGACTGAAGGAAACACTGATGCCAGAGCTGAAGCTTGTGATTTAATCATAGAAGCAATTCAGCCTTTAGCAATCCTATCTCCTAAGAAATCAATAGCAACACTTTTAGTTCTATTAAAGGACTTTTTTTAAACTTCTCCATCTGACCAAGATATTAATTTGTATATGTTCTATTCTATGCTTTCCTGGTTGATGTCTTGAAATGTTGAAAGACTAGCACTGATTCAGTTTCAATTTTTCCCCCAAAGATTACCTGTGTCATCATTATCCTTGTTTTAATTATTTATTGATTCACAAAACATTTTTTAAACACAATGGTGCTTTAAATAATTATCTGTAACATTCAGAGAAAACATTTTACATCAGGCTCCAAATCTTTTGGTCACTTGAAGAAAGAACAAAGAGCTTCAAAGACTCTCAGAGATTCTGAAGAATTCTCTGTTCAAAAGCAGAGATCACAATTTTTAAAAATATTTTATAAATAGTGGCCTGAGTGATAGTACAGTGGGTAGGGAAGGCAATTTTCTTACATGCAGCCAAAGTGGGTTGTATGTCTGGGACCCTATATGGTCCCCTGAGCATCCCCAGAACTGATCCCTGAGCACCACAATATGTGGTCCAAATCTCAAAAGCAACAAACAAAACAAAACAAGCACAAAGAAGAATGTGACCTAGTAAAATGCAAATGGAAATTTTAGGCTGCCTTCCTTGGTTTTTACACAAAGAAAATAAACAAGCAAGCAATAATTCAGCAATTTTCAATATATGTGTTATACTGAGACCATGGGTTTATCTTAATTGAGAATAAGAATTGCCACTTATATTGACATTTAATTCTACTTTATTTTGATGGTTAGATTGGTTTAACATTTGAATATATGTAGATTTCATGAAAGCATGTTGTGCAATGAAGAGTATGACTGTTCTGAAACAGTTATTATGGGCAGCTAGGAGTCATGAATTCTCCTCTGAGAACTTACGATTGAACTATGTCCCTTTAGTCATTTAAGTAATATATATCTCCTTTCATTTCAAACAAGTAAATTACTGATAATAATGACTTTCTAAGTTCTAAGATAAATCCTAAAATGTTGAATGCTCATAAATTTGATATATTATTGTTAAAAAGTAAATGCTCTCTTTGTCAGGAAAGATTTCAGATAATTTAGTAAACATTTGATTTCTCTTGTTGACAAAATTCACAATTATACTTTTTAAGAAATGTATTATTACAATGTTCAAACTGATTTATAAGGGAATATAAAATAAACAATATTCATATCAACTTGGTACCTGTATTATGAGGAATGAGATCAGCATTGACTTACTCACAGGGTCTTATAATTGATATCTTTGTTAAGTACCAAACTGATAGCTATACAAAGATATTTCAGATTTGAGCAGGAAGTGTGTACTTAAAAACACTGATTTTTACAAACATATAAATTAGAGGTTTCTGGTAACCTACAACAAACCAATAATTACCCCAAAAGGAACTTGTCATTGATTATATGAATCTACCTTTGTAATACAGAAATAAATCACTATATCACTGTCATTCCGTTGTTCATCGATTTCCTCGAGCAGGCACCAGTAATGTCTCCTTCCTCCTAGCCCTGAGCTTTTAGAAAGTGCCACAATTGAGGCTCTTTCAGGGTCGGGGAATGAGACGCATCATTGTTACTGGGTTTTGGCATATTGAATATGCCACAGGGGAGTTTGCTAGACTCTGCCGTGTGGACAGGATACTCTCAGTAGCCTGCTGGGTTCTCCAAGAGTAAGAACTAGATAATAAGAGCTCATGCGGCCACGAATGCGACTGTGCTTCTGTGAGCTGGGTTTTATAGTCTCTGGGTCTTGGCCTTTGATGGGATAACACGGGTCTGGGGGCAATTGGTGGGTGTAACGCCTACCTACTGGAAGATGAGGGATCTGGGTGGAGGAAGCCCAGTCCCAATCTGAGCAGGCTTGGAGATCTCAGTCACGGGTCCCACAGTCCCTGGTTCCTCTGTCAGTTCCTTCAGACGTGAGGCTTGTCTGAACATGTGGAAAGTGGTCTTGAGCATAAATACTTGTGAAACTCCAATTGTCTGCCACTGTCCAATTATTGGCAATATGGTAGTGAAAAAAATATATATCATAACTTTTTTCCCTAAACAAAAATATACATGAGAGCTGGAGAGACTGAAACAGAGGTATGGATAGAGGAAGAAAAAGAAAGCAAGAGAAAAAAACTAAGTTATGTGTCCTTATATTTAAAGTTTTATTACAACTGAACTCACCAAGGACAATGTAGTTAGTGTTGGGACCCTGAATCAATGGTAAATAGAAGTATACATCCAACAGGAGGGATGGTGTTAGAGTTTTAGACACAGAAAACTCTGCTATTGACAGCACTTTTAATTAATGTGTTTTAATTTTCTAAGAAACAAACATAAAAAATGTCTTATTAGAACAATTTTTTTTCTATTTCCTTGAGCAAATTAGGTCTCAGTGCACTGAAGAGTAGAAAAACACATCCCTTTAATGTTCTTACTATAATGTAGTAAGAACAAATGTGCAAGGAGTTACTCATATCTATATCTTTTGTATTCCTAGTACAACATATTTCTAATAGTTTTCAGTCATTATTTATTGGTGTGAGTCAAAACTTGGTATAATTAGAACTTAATTTGGTATTTGTTAATTTGGTAAGGATCATAAAAGTTTAGAAATATGTCTCATTTTACAAGTTTTCCATTTTTTTATGCTTTGGGGTCACACCTGACAATACTCAGGGATTACTCCTGGTTTTGTACTCAGGAACTACTCCTGGCATTGTTCATGGGACCATATGGGATGTCAGAAATTGAACCCCGGGTCAACTGCATGTAAAGTAAACTCCCTACTCTCTGTACTACAGCTCTGATCCCAAATGTTCCATTTTTAATTATATTCATTCCACTGGTTTTTTTAAATGATTAATGTAAGCACGACTTTAAAAATACAGACAATTGCAGATATCCAATGTTTAGAGGTTTAAGCTTCAGGAGAATACTAATTGGGATCATTTTCACATACTTGATACTTCTATAAAAATAAAAAAACCTTCATGATGAGTTTCTGAGAATTCTTTTTTTGTGTCTTTCACCTTTTCAAGTCTTTAGCCTTATGAAAAAATCTTATTAATTGTTAGTTTATAGAACATACTTAGAATCTACAGTGCTATCTATACCCAGTCACAATTTATTGGCATGGCCCCATTTTTTTTCATTATGGCTTATCTCTTCTCTGACTCTCAGACTGGAGGATGATAAGGGGTTTCATGTGCAATCCTTGCATGTGGGTGACCCAGTTCAATTCCCAGAAGTTCAGCACCAGATCACCCCCAAACATGACTGAGAGGTACCGACAAGCACATAGTCCAAAGTAACCCCCTCAACAAGACCAGGTGTAACCCCCAAATCAAAAAATAAAAACCTCGCTGAATACAAATTTACTTTAAAAGATATATGCCTCTATGTCAATGTTGTCAATACGTTTCTAGGAAGATATTTATAATATTCAAAATTTATAGGTAGACCCATTTAGATAAAATGCTTTATAATATTTTAGACTAAAACAGTGGTATTTTTATTGAACTAAGTTTTATTGAACCAATTCTTGTGAGTTTTCTGTTAACGGGTAATAAAAACACAGCATATTATTTTCTTCAAAGTGCTTTGGTGTTTTCTATGGCTTACTTAGAGGTAATAACAAGAAAGAAGAAAACATGAGAAAGAGAATCGAAAGCAAGGTCTTATGATAGAAAAGAAGAGTTTTTATTTCTATGCTTAATAGATCTCTATAGCGTCCAAAAAGTTCCCACAATCTATCTTCTCAGACAGATCAAGGAGGCATTATAAGAAATCTATAGCAGAAAGAAAATGTCAAGGAAACATCACAGATATAAAACAGATTTTTTTCCATGAACAAATCGTTTCTAAGACATATTTTCTATAAATGTCCAGCAGTTGCCTTGTGCAGGTGTTCTTAGCAAATAATTCAGTCACACAAGTCCTAGAATGTCAAAAATATGGTTTTAATACATACTTTATATATATGAACTCAGAACTTAAGATCAAATACTAACAAATACATATCCTAAATTTTTCTTCTGTCATTTGAAAATAGAGATTAAATATCACTGCGACTAGTTTTCAAAGTATGAAGTTTTTGAAAATCAAAATTTCAAAAGTTTTTAATGCAGAGATGTCAGCATTTTTGAAGGTTCTAAATATGTCATTTATTCTTATATCTGTAACATAGTTTTATGATACCCATTTTAAGTGACTAGAGACTTATTCTAAATTGAGTTTCTCAGTAAGAGAGTTTTTTAGCCATAATAACAACAAATTTATTACTAAAGAGAAAGGATTTATTTCCCAAATTTCTTTGAAAAAGTCAATCATGCCTGCAGAGGAACTTGATTAATGGTGCATAATCTACAGATGTTATAGAAGCATTGTAAGTGAGAATGTTAATTATCTAACTTTTTAGCAAAAAGATAAGAGCTTAACCTTTAGAAAAAGAAAGACAGAACTAAATAACTCGTGGGAATTAGTAATGGGATAGTGAGCTTTTTATATTCACAATGGCAACTAAAATCTATCCCAAGTGACAACTGACAGAAACACATGAACATCAGTTTTTACCAAGGCTGACACATGAAGTGTTGGCAACCTCTTCAGCTTCATTCTAAAAAAGAGCCTATATCTTTTAAAGTACTCAAAAAACTAGTATGCACACCAGAGGAAATGTATTATATGGATTGCTTAAAGACAATTGAATCTCTAATTAAAACCTCAAAAATCCCAAGCTTCTAAATTCAGACTTTTCAAATTACTCTGAAACACAGCTGTTTGTGATGAAGTTTATTCTGCCCTTAAACTTATCCATGTTATTTGAAAGTTATTTTCTTCTTTTTGTTTGTTCCTTGGAAGGTCAGAGAGTGAGGGAAGAGAAATGTTTGGGTCTGTATGTGCTCTTGTGTGTGTCTTGGGTTGGTCCAGGAGGGGTTTGGAGGCCACACCTCTGTGCTCAGGATTTACTCCTGGTTCTACTCTCAGGGATAACTACAGGATGTCCTCAGAGAACCTTCTGCAATTTCAAAATCAAAACTTAAAACATTGGGTCAACGTAAAAGGAGAGAAACTTTATGATAACCTCCTGAGAATTCTTTTTTTTATATTTCACCTTTTGAAATTTTTAGTCTTATGCACAAATCTTATTGTTAGCTCATAGAACATACTTAGAATCTAAATCTAATTTAATTGTTATTTAAAGCATTGGATGCTAAATCAGAAGTTATAAAATACATTAAAGAAGACTTAGATAAAATATTCTCTAATATTGAGTCCAGTGTTATCGTCAGATTCAACTTTGTAATCAAATAAACATAAGCAAATAAAAATAAGCAAATGAAATTACACTCAACTCAAAAAAATCTGCACAATGGAAAAAACTATCATTAATACAAAAAGAAGAGCTGCTTTATTGGATAAGACATACAAACACATACATATGACAGACAGCCCATAGCAAAACTCAGTAGCAATAAAAATGGGAAGAGCTGAAGAGACACTTCATCAAGGAAAAGAAAAATATGGTAAACAGGCACACAAAATTTTTATTATCACTTATTATTAAATAATTGCACATCAAAATGACAATAAGACATTACCTCATACCTGTGAAAAATGGCTTCTACCAAAAATATCAGAAATAATAAGTGCTGAATGGAAATTAAATATAAAACCTCATTCACTATTGGTGGAAATGTAAATTGGTCCATCTTCTATGGATAGATCTCAAAATAATTTCAAATGGATACATTTTATGATTCAGCAGTTCCACTACCAGGTATCTATCCAAGGATAATAGCAAACCTATGCACATTTTAGTGCCATTTACAAGATTTGCAAACAATTCAAATTTTCAATGACAGGTGGATAGATAAAGAACATGTGATATATATACACAATGAAATTCTACTGAGTTCACAATAAAAATGAAAATTTTCCTTTAAAAAATATGGGAAGAACTGGATTCTTGCTAAGTGAAATAAGTCAAAAAGAGGACAATTATCAGACAGACTCATTCAAGAGTAGTATATAAAGAAATCAAGAAATAAAGAATACTGGCATTTTGGTGGTGAGCATGGTATGGTGATATTGTAATGCTAAAACATACATATATTTGAATATATATTCATAATATTTTAAAACAGTGCTTCCTCAATAAAATCTTAAAAAATAGTAATGATAAAAGTCCACTGAAATGATTATGAGCACATTGATTTTAGGAAACAAAGTATCATATGGGTTAGCACTAAATAATATTTAGTCATACTGTTACTATGTAATAATCACTTCACTTAATCACTTAACTTCCCGTTAGTTGTCGATTTGCTCGAGCGGGAGCCAGTAACGTCTCCATTTGTCCCTGTCGCATGCTAGTGCAGCCCAATGGCATCTGTTCGCTCCGGGAACATGAAGGGCCTCAAACCGATCGTTCATGATCTTGACGAAGAAGTCTGACCATCTGGAAGGTGGGCGGCCACGCGGTCTTTTGACACCCCTTGGAATCCACTCGGTAACAGCTCTAGTCCAGCGGTCATCTTTAAATCTCATTACGTGACCAGCCCATCTGATTTTCAACACCTTGGCATATGAGACAGCGTCCCTGATTCTTGATCGTCAACGGATGTCAGAACTCCGGATTCTCTCTCTCATTTGAGTGAAACGTGATATTCCAAGCATAGCTCTTTCTATTCTTCTTTGGGAGACCTGAATAGCGTTCTCATCCTGTTTGCATAGGGCCCAGGTCTCTGAGGCATATGTTAAGGCAGGAAGAACAGTGGAATCAAAGAGATGTGCCCGGAGCCGGAGGTTCTTCGTCCTCTTAGCTATTTCTTCGACGTTCTTGAAGGCGTTCCAAGCCGCTCTCTTCCTCCTGCGCAGCTCGGGTGCCAGGTCATTTGTCATGTTGACCTCTCAACCTAGGTACACATAGCTGTTGCATTCGGAGATGGTCGTTTCATTGAGAGCAAATGGGGCATCAGGAACAAGGCTGTTTCTCATAAACATTGTCTTCATAAGATTCAGCTGTAGTCCTACCTTTCCACACTTACGGTCAAAGTCGGCCAGCATTTGTGCCGCTTGGCTGATGTTTGGTGTTATTAAAACAATGTCATCAGCAAAGCGGAGGTGGTGTAGTTGCTGACCATCTATGCCGACCACGCATGACTGAAGACCCACAGAACAAGATAAGCGGAACTCTCTGAGACCTTGGACTCCAGGCTCGGTGGACCCAGGGACAGAGCTTCTTTGCTTGCTCCCACCACCACAGGTGACAAAGGGATTCTAATCAGGAGCCCCACCTTACCCTGCCCTGTCTGCTTCCATCAACCACCCAGGGATCGAATTGCGCACAGGAGACCCACCCTACCCAGATAAATACCCCACTGGCAGACTTCCACTCTCGACACTATTTCCACTACCCAGCCATCGCCACACTCCAGGACGCTTTCATAAGACACTAAATACCCATCTTCCGGAATTGTCGTACCATATTTGATAGGGTTCAAATACGGTAACACCTACAAGGGTGATTAGAGGTCGCCCCAAAAGCCTCTATCCCTCTCGGAAAGACTGGCAAGCTACCGGGAGTAATCCGCCCGCACGGAAGAGCCTGGCAAGCTATCCATTGTGTATTCGATATGCCAAAACCAGTAACTACAACTGGTCTCATTCACCTGACCCTGAAGGCTTCACTGACATGGCAGCACTGAGAAGGATGAGAAAGGAGAGGCCGACAAAATCTCAAGGCCGAACTAGGCTGCCACAATGAAGGAAGACAAAAATGATCGTCTGTACTTTCAATGCACGTATGCTAGCATCAGATACATCCATCGAGGACCTGATGGTACAAGTGCGAATGATCAAGTACGACATCATTGGTCTGACCGAGAAAAGAAGGCACGAATCTCACCATGCTGTTTTCGACACTGGAGAAGAATTGTTCCTCGGAACATGCGATAAAAGAGGTGTTGGAGGCATCGGTGTCCTTGTCAACACAAACTTGGCCAAGAGCATTGATTCATTCGAATGCCTAACAACCTGAATCAGACGTTTACATTTGAATAGATGTGACTCACTGCCTGCAGTTTCTACACCAACATCTCATTATGATGAAAGAGAAATCGAGAAGTTCTACATGGAGCTAGAGAAGTTCTATAAAGAAGACCACACCTTCTACAAGATCATTGTGGGTGATTTTAATGCCAAGATAGGACCGAGAAGAGCAGCTGAAGAACTTCACATCGGGACCCATGGCCTAGAATGGAAGGAACAGGGTGAGAGACTGTCTGAGTTCATCATGTCGACCAAGACCATTCATGGTAACTCACAGTTCCAGAAGGCAGAATCTAAACGATGGACATAGGAGTCTCCCGGTGGACGATTCCACAACGAAATAGACCACATCATATTCAATCGACGGTTTTGCCTGACTGATGTTGCTGTTGTCCCAAAATTTCGAACGGGATCAGACCACTGTCTCCTTCGTGCAAAATTCTACTTCACAGAGCGGGGAGAAAGGGCTGCAAAGTTCAAAAAGAGAACTCCCAGAATGACCACCAACTGGGAGCTCTTTGGTACTATTGTGGCAACATGGGAAGATGCCATTGTTGACAACATTGACGAGGAATACGATCGACTGGTTCAGCACCTCCATGAATGTGCGAGGAACGCCAAGAGAGAGATAGCCACAAAAAATCGCCTATCTTCGAAAACTCTTGAGCTAATTCGCCAACGTGGTTTGGCGCATGCCTCAGGCAACCGCAAAGCTCCGAGCTCGCAAAGCAGTGCAGAGATGCAATCAAGGAAGGCCTCAAAGAGAGAAGAGCAGAAGTACTGGTAGATGCGGCAGAAGCTGGGAAAAGTATTTGTAACGCCCGCCTGTCCTTTGCCAACTACAAGACCAAGATGACTGCCCTCCGACATCCTGATGGATCCATCACATCCTCCAGAACGGCAATGGAGAAGATTATCCATGACTTCTGCTCAAATCTCTTCGATAGCCATGTCCACTTGCTGACATACCAAATTCCACAGGATGGACATGTCGTTCCCAACGTTCTCCCTTCCGAAATCCGACACGCCATTTCCTTGGTAAAGAAACAAACAGCACCCGGCCCAGACAAGGTCAGACCTGAACACCTGAAGAACCTGCCGTCAGTACTCATCAATACACTGGCTCGGCTCTTCACTCGCTACCTGTCTGAATGCAAGGTTCTGTCCCAATGGAAAACCAGCAGGACCGTACTACTGTTCAAGAAGGGAGACATCCATGACATTGGCAACTATCGCCCAATCTGCCTATTGTCTCTCATCTACAAGTTGTTCACTATGTAATATAAACATAATATATCAATCATTAAAATTAATAGTAAAATTACCAGGGATATGGAGGTGGAGAAATAATACAGGGATTATGAGATTTGTTTTGCAATCAGCCTACCACAATTCCATTTCTGCAGAGCGTATGGTGTCCTGAACACCACTGGAAGATACATGTGAGCACAGTCAAAAAGAAGCCTTGAGTATCACTAGGCAGAGTTCCCAAACAAACAAAGATTACCAGGGATAGAAACTGGTGTGGGTAAAGAAATAACTGAAAGTCAAAAAATAATATTTAAAAGGAAGGAGAATATAAGTAAGTATGAGGAAGAAGAATATCAGTACCCTATTTGTAAATATCAACTGGTAACATACAAATGCAGTGAAGAAACAAAAAAAGTGTTGGGGTATGTAACAATCTGAAAAGAATCTGAGAATTTACTGGATTTTAAGTAGATATTCATCAGTCCTAGTTCACCGACCTTCTCAACCTTCACCTCCATTTCTGCATGTTGCTAGTCAAGTCCTAAGACTTAATTCCTTAGACAAGTCATAATGATATTTAATCCTTCCATTATAGCCAATTTTGCTTTTTGTTTTGTTTTGTTTTGTGTGTGCCCACTTGTCCAACTGTTTTCTGGACTTGAAAATGTTTTCTGATGGTTGTGTGCAAATTATCCTCATCAATTCCCTTTGAATAGAGTATTTAAGTTGTATGCACACACGCACATCTGTGTGTGCGTGTGTGTGTATGCATGGTGTTTGTTTACATGTGTGCATGCTTAAATTTAATAATGGAAACTTCTTGAAGAATATTCCAGACATAAAAGAAGCAACTTTATATTTTAACCATTTTCCCTCAATGATTTTTCTTGTCACTTTCTAAAGTTCTGCCACTTACAAAACATTTTCATTCAGCTAATTAAGTTGTCTCATACATATAATAGAAAAAACTGAGAAATTCATTTAAATTTGAAACTATTCTCTAGTTGAATACTGGCATCCTGCATGCTGAACTTGACTTAGGTAAAACATTACAGTTCTTTATTTTTATTACAGCTCTTTATTTTTCAATCTTGTGCACCCCTTTTTGTCCACCAAACATCATTCAGCTCCTGTCAGAAAGAGAAAGAGAAAGGAGACATGAAAACAGCAGGAAAGGTCTTACATAATTATTTCAACAATGTCAGGATGGTATATTCTGAATTTGAGGTGCATTTAAAAATACTTTTTTGTGTGTTTTGTTTTGGGGTTTTGTTTTTATTTTTGTTTTGCTTTTTGGGTCATACCAGCTATGCACAGGGATTACTCCTGGCTCATACTCTCAGAAATTACTCCTAGCAGTGCTCACAGGCCCATATGGGATGCTGGGAATCGAACCCGGGTTGCCCTCGTACACCACAAACGCCCTACCTGCTGAGCTATCACTCCAGCCCCTGTCTTTGTAAATTCTTCAGAAAATACACTGGTACTCACACACTGTGGAAAATTTCCAACATATCTTTCCAAGGTTGCAAGGACTCCATTGCATTAGCTATATCCTCCGCCCCCAGGTCAAACTTTAGCAGATCACACAGCTCAGACTTTTTATCAAGATCCCATGATCTTCCCAGCCAAACACACTTATCAGCAAATCTGTCAAATTCACTTTCATCACATCAGTATTGTAAGTTGACAAACATTTGAGTGTGGCTGATTTCCATACCAGTACATCTTTTTCATCTATTTCACTCTCTCACTTCACCTATTATTACTACTTTATCACAAGAAACTACCCCATCACAATATTTACTTTTAGGTTTGCTTTAGGACTGAATCTGAAATGATTTTAGGTTGAGGGGAGAAGAGGGAGGGAGGGGGGCACACCCATCAGGCTTTCTCCTGACTTTCTCCTGGCTCTGTGTTCAAGGATAAATCTTGGTTGTGCTTGATGTGTACCAGCCAGCCACATGCAAGGTAAGTGCCCTATCCACTGTAGTAACTCTCTATCCCTTCCACTGTTCTTCATGACAATAGATGAAATTAATCTAAGTCAGGCTCTCTTTTTTTTTTTTATAATTTATTTATTTATTGAATCACTGTGGGAAAAGTTACAAAGCTTTCAGGTTTAGGTCTCAGTCATGCAAATATCAAACACATTTCCCTTTACCAATACTTATTTTTCACCATGAAGAACCCCAATAAAACCCCACCCCCCACCCCTCCCAATGCCTGTGAGGCAGGTGAATTCTAGTTAACACTCTAGCTACTTTGACTAGATTCATTGTTTCGATAAAAGATGCACCATTATTATTTAGAGTTTACCCCACTCCCCCAAATCAGACATGCTGAAAAAGCATTGTGAAATGATTTGCTTTCTACAGCTGGGTTCAAGAATTAAATGATGTCGGCCGCGCGGTTTTGGATTTCTGCTATTTTACTTATTAACCCTGGAAGTATTTCTACTGAAAGTCAGATAATTAAGAGACTGGTTTCTGTGCTCTGGAGTCGTGGCCGTGCTGGAGAGCCGCTCGTGAGGGGCAACTGGTGACCTCGGTAGGACATTAAGGACGGGCCTTTACACCCCCCTTCCCATGAGGTTTTAGTCGCCCCCACACCCCCGGCTCTTACCTGCTCTCCCATGCGGCCGCCATCTTTCATTCCAGAGGGGGGAGGGCGGAGGGGAGCAACAGCCTTTCCCCTCCAGGCAGGCATGATAGCGTGGATTAACACATAGTTCGTTCACTTTTCTTCTCCAAGTTGCTGGTTTCTGCATTAAGTCCTTGTGCTTCTGGGGCCGCGGCCATGCCGGAGAGCCGCTCATGGGGGGCAACTGGTGACCTCAGTAGGGCGTGAAGGACGGGCCGGAACGCCCCCCTTCCCATGAGGTTTTAGTCACCCCCACACCCCCGGCTCTCTTTAAGACATTCAATGATGTTCCCAAGATTGAACATGAAGTAAAAGAAGAGTACTTTATTCTCTTCTCTGTGGATGCTGGAACTACTACCAGAATGTAACATATTATCCAAAGACATATTTTTCTTAATGTTTTCAGTTCCAGCATGTTAGTACTTCCATTGAATATCAGTTAAAATTTATGACAACTTATTAGGACACCGCTTTGATAAATTAAGGGTAAGTACTCTAGAAATCTTAATTGTGGAATAAATAGTCCACATATTACTTATTTTTCTTCATCTTGGTGCCACAGTCAAACATGAGAATACTTCTACATGCTTTAACTTTTAAACATCCACCTTTTCCAATTTCCCAACTACCATAAAATTAAAAGTTGGCCACAATGATCAATGGTATCTTGTTACCTAAAAATAAAAGTTCTATATAGAGAAATCATAGAATTGCTTACCTTTGCTTGGATGGTTGGCAAAAAACATGAATACAAGAATATTCCATTCTAAGGAAGTGGAAAAAAATTCCTCTTAGATATGTTGTATAGATTTTTAACTTCATTTAAATCCCTAAAACTCACTTAATAAAATGAAATATTGGTGAAGAGTTGGAGTAATCTATACATATGTTTCCTGCCATATAGTGAGGATAATAATTTGATATAATTAGTTTGGGGAACAGTTTTGTGCTCATTGGAGCCCTGCAGTTCCACTCTTAGGCATATCCTCTCAAGAATGCCTTACTCATCTGGAGACACATTACTAAATGTTCATAGAAACTTTGTCATCAAGGTAAAAACTAGAACAGACAAAAAAAATCCATCAATAGTAGAATGAAAAAGCTGTGCTCTTTCATAACATGAAATGCTATGCTGCTGAAAAATCAATGAACACATGAAGCATATATAATATAGAGAAATCTCTAAAGCTGTGTCATTTAAACTGAGCATGTAAGAGAACCTACTGTGTGGTTCAATTGTTTAAAGTGCATAGTAGGAGAATAAACTATAGAGTTATAATAATAAATAAGTAATAAACCAATATTCAAGAGAATGCTACAATTAAAAGCAGAACCAAGGTCATATATTTGACTGAAAGAGAACACAGGGATTTTAAGGTCAGGATCTCAACCTGAAAATAAAAACTATTCTAAGAATTGACTGTAGCACTGTAGCACTGTCTTCCCCTTTGTTCATCAATTTGTTCGAGTGAGCGCAGTAACATCTCCATTGTGAAACTTGTTTTATCATTTTTGACACATCAAATACGTCATGGGTAGCTTGCTAGGTTTTGTTGTGCGAGCAAGCTACTCTCAGTAGCTTGCCTGGCTCTCGAGAGGGGCAGAGGAATCAAACCTGGCTCGGCCGGGCCAGCTGCACGCAAGGCAAATACCCTGCTGTTCTATCACTCCAGCCAGACATTACAAGTAAACTAATGAAAATTTATTGAGAAATTAAGAGAATATGGCAAGACATAAATTTTCAAAAAATCAGAAACAAACACACTATCATCTTTGTTTCTAAGTTATTGAAAAGTAGTATTACCAGGATGAAGACTGAATCCACATGGGCCTATCCAGATATAGTAGAAGAAAAATGTATGTCCAGAGTAGCACTGTAGCACTATGGCACTGTCCTCCCCTTATTCATCGATTTTCTCAACCAAGCACCAGTAACATTTTCATTGTGAGACTTTGTTGTTACTGTTTTTGGTATATCGAATCGTCACAGATAGTCAGGCTTTGCCATACGGATAGAATACTCTTGGGAGCTTGCCAGGCTCTCCGAGAGGGGCAGAGGAATCGAACCTGGGTCGGCCCTGTGCAAGGCAAACACCCTACCCACTATGCCATCGCTCAGGTCCATTTCCAGAGTAACAACCCAAATTAAGGTGGGGAATGAGTCACAGAGAAGAGATGCTTACTCCTTCCTGCCTTTGGACATCTTGTGGTGGTTTACACTAACCTAAAAGAGGTAGAGGGAAACCAGAGTAATATAACCGGCCAGGTTATTCATTCTATGATACAGAGAAGTGATTCTGAAAGTTCAGGAAGGATAAATCAAAATGGTAAGCTTTTTGCTTAAAATTAGTAGTTGACACCACAGGAATATTTTAATTCTGTTATGTTTCTGTCAAGGTGGCAGGCAGGGGGTGGGGTGTGGGGATGCAGGGGAGAGGTATGGGGATGGAATATGGGAATTGTGGTGGACGGAAGTTGACATTGGTGGTGGTATTTGTCTTGAAATACTATATTCCTAAAACTCAACTATAAATAAATTTGTAAATCATGGTTCTTTAATCAAACTAAAACTATTTTAAATAAAGAATAGAATTTTTAAAAGAATAGCAATTGGATGAATAGGAATATATATGTATATATATAGATGTCCATTTGTCATTATTCCTTAAACATATGCTTTAGACATACCTACTCTGTTTTTTGTGCACCATCCTTCTGCAATATATTTTTTGAAATATTCTTCTGAGGGAAAAAAATGTTTACCCTAGTGGGTTTTCATCAGTAACTTTAATATACTACAAAGACATAGAAACTTTCCATACTGAACTTTTTTAATGCAAGATCTTTTAAAATTCTACCTGGTTTCTGCATTAGCAAAATGAACATAATAATACCTACTTTACAGAAAAACTTCAAGTCCTAAGGAAAACAGCCTTCATGAGAGGGCTCTCACTTTCCCTGACACAAGGGAAATGTGGATGACTAAGACCTTTTCCTAATGGAGCTTTGAAAAAAGTTAAGAGGACTATTTCTGATTTCAGGATTCATTCAGAAAGGAAGAAATAATCGCATATTTTCTTTTATATTCTTAAGAAAAACAATTAACATGCTTCTGTGAATTTTAGTATATTTATCCTTTGATGCTTTTATTCAAAAGCTGTAGTCAACATTAAGAATTATTTCAAGAAGAAAAATAAGACAGCACTGCCATAGCACCCATTATTCCAAGAGGTCCAAGGAGAAAATATGCAAAGTACATAAGGAAGCATGATCACTCCCTCCCAAAATAAAAGATTTAAAATAAGGTAATAGAAACTTAAAATTACTCCCTCTAAACAATGGCAGAAATGTGTAGTTCATGGAGAACTGAAATAATCCCACAGCAGTGCAGTGAATTTTCATTGATATTTAAGTGGCCGCCTATTATTTGCAACAATGAAGAGGACTAATTTAACACAAGAATGTAGCAGGAGAGGAAATGCTGGCTTAATAATAGGTTCATTCTCTGCAGGAATTCCTGTGAGTGAGTAGGGGAAATAAGGATAGTTGCGGGGTAGGGAAGAGAAGGCAGAACAAGATGACTGCAAACTGCATGGCATCTTTGCTTAGAAGTCTATTACATGATTGTGCCAAGGAACTGTTTCTGTGCCCTACTGCGAGAGTCAAGAAATGTGATTCCAACTTGACAAAGTACAAAAGGTAAAAACTAGGAGAAGCTGGCAGACCTCAGTGATCTCCCTTACTGGCTGTTACCTTTAGAGAGTCATTGGCAGAAGATGAAAGAAGCCCCTGGCACACATAGCTGCAGGTGCACAAACTCTAACTTGGGTACAGAGCAGCAGGGAAAGGAAAGATGTGCCCTGCACTGCAATACAATTTGTTAAAGAATTTGTGCATTTAGTGAAAGTATTTACCCTGATTTGGAAATGAGTGGTTACCTTAGCAACACTTGAATCCCGTGAGGCTCTCTTTCACTGTGTCTTTCTATCCCATTCTCTGCCTCTGTCTCTGTCTGTCTCTCTGTCTCTGTCCCTCTCCCTCCCTCCCTCCCTCTCTCTCTTTCTCTCTTTCTCTCTCTCTCTCTCACACACACACACACACACACTACTAATTTCAATTCATGAACACATCAAAGATAGGAATGAAAATCTTGACATAGGAAATGAAATTCCTCTCTTCTTATAAAACCTCAATAATAATCTTCACTTAAGAATATCTTCTATATATCCCCTGATAATCTACCAGCTTTATATTTCATCTCATTTGAAAGTCACAGCAAAACTGCAAAGTCAATACTAATTTTCCCATTTTACAGAAAGCAACTGTGGGATAACTATGTAACTTTCCCAATGTCACCCAAGATTAAGAATTTTGACGATGATTTGGTGATTTCAAAACCATGTTCTTTCAGCATTTCTGACAATTTTTTTAAAAATAATGATAAAAGTTATTTAAAACTGCAGAGTTACTAAGGGGCTGCACAAAATCTGCACAATGACATCAGTTAACATATAAGAATTTATCAACACCAGCAGGCAAAATTATTTACTCAAGGAGCATAGGCAATAATGGTGGCACTTAGAATAGAATTAAGATTTTAGTCCAACTCAAAGTAACAGAAACTGTGATGTTTTCAAGGTTGCTCTCCATATCGTTAATTTTTCATGGCTTTATTTTTAATAGATAATGATAGTCAAAGACAAAGTAGAAATAAAAAATTGAGTGGATTCCTGTGTTATGTTGGGACAGTACGGTAAGCTGAACATTTCAAACCCAAAGCATGAACAACATCTATTTCACACAGATCTTTTAAGATACGCACATGCAGATACAATTGTGTAATGGAGAAATCTGGTGCAATTTTCTTTCTCAGTGCAAAGACTCATATCTGAGAAGTGTCTTATCTTTTTCTGCAACAGTCATCCTGCAGCTGAAAGGAATATAAAATCAATGTCAGACTGAATTGCCCATGGGTGAGGATGAAAAGATAAGGGTTTGTCTAAAATACCACTGAACATTGAGGATTTTCTCTGATGGTGCTTCATTCTAACATTTTTCTGTGCCTCTGTCTTTTGCATGCTGATATTCCCTTTCTCAGATAGTCAGATTCCTACGCCACCATAAAGTCACTCTTGCCATACTGTCATGGAGCTATCCAAAATCCCCTGCTTTAAAATCACACCCATTATAAGGCCTCCTCCAAAGTAACCTTATGCTCTCAAATTACTTCTCATTCTTCCTCTTCCCTTTCGATTACAATTTCCATTTACTTAATGATCTCAGGAAGTTGTTGACAAGGACATGACTAGTTGATTCTAAAATGAAACAAAGGAGGCAAAAATTAACATGCATATTATTTGCTAAATATTTTCTTTTGTATGTTCATTATTCTTAAAACAGCACCTCTGAACTTTGACTCTTGTGTGTATTTGCCTGGAACTACTGCAGATGTTTTAATCTAATTCTGGTTTGAGCCTTGTAAGGTGTTCAAGTGACATGTGAGAGCCAAAGCTCCATTTGGGGCAAAAGATGTAACTGAGAGCAGAAATCTGGAAAAGAATGTCTTTTGACTGACACTAGTTACACTTTATTGCCTTCATACTGATACTAGTTACTGTTATTGTCTTTGTATTAATACTAGTTACTGTTTACAAATTCTTATTTCTTCAATACTTAGGGATCTCAGTTGTTTACATAAAATGAACCAAGGAAAGCCTCTTCTCTACATAAACAGAAAACTAGAGATCTTCATGTTTAAAAATAATGAATCTGGAACCCTCTATCACATCACACACAAGGTTAATTCAAAATGTTTTTGAAAAGTTACTTTAAAATGTTAATTTCAAAAGTTTAGTAAAAAAGTATTAAAGACCCAAATATACAAACATATTGATAAATGCTTACAACAGAAATCTCCACAACTATGACTTCAGAGGTGTCTTCAGTGATTCAATATCATTGGTTAAAAAAATGTAAAAATAGAGTCACGCTCAGTGAACCACCTCTGGCTCCATGTAAGCTCCTGTGTTTTCATCTTACTAAAACAGTCATTAGGAAAACATTATAGGAAACATTTTGTTCTTGGACCACACTCTTCAGTGCTGGGAGCCCTTCTCTGCTTGCTCTGTGCTCTGGAATCACCCTAGACTTAGGTTTCCCCTTGGCTCTGTGTCCAGGATCACTCCTGGGGATGCTTGGGGAATTGTATTGTGTGCCCACAATAGAACCTGAGTTGGCCACATGCCAGGCAAATGTCTTGCCTGCAATACCTCTATACTTTTCTCTCTGGCCCACTACATCCTCACACTTGAGTGTAAGTGATAAAGCAGATTGTCGTCCTTTTCATTATTCCATGTTCAATTCTGTCTCCTAAGCCAGATTCTGGCAATTAATTAGAAATAGTGAAGGATGGGTTACAGTAGAGCAAGCTAGAGGTCAGTAAGATGTGACAGTAAAATCAGTATAGTCTGCTGTTTCCATTATTTGGCCTGAATTATAATCATATGTCTCCAATCAATTTATCATTTACCCCGTGGCAAATACGGTTCTAAATGTTGGTGCAATCTCATTTAAACCTCACCACACAATCATAAAGTGGATATTATTATAATTATTATTTTCTTCTTTATATGAGGAAGCTGAGACCCTGAGAAGCTGAATTATTTGATTAAATCAAGAGCAAATTTAGAATAACAGTCACTATCATCTGATCTCATGCTTGCAGCCACTAAATTATAGTGCAATTACATCGGCCTTAATCAATGAAGTGATGCTAGGTTCCCAGAAAGCACTTGCAAAGGTAAATTTTAAGTTCACTTTTCCAATCAGTCCATCTTTATTGTGCCTTAGAATCTCCCATGCATTATTATTCATTTTTTATTTTTTTGCTTACCCATCAAACTGAAACTTAAGATCTTTTGACCTGAAATAGAATAGATATTGTATTCAGATATCCTCAATTCAGGCTGCTCTTTTCTGCTATATTTCCTTCCTGTCAAGACCATCACAGAAAAGTCAAGGTTTAAGGTTTCTCTTAGTAATCTAGCGGTGTCAGTGGAATAAGATAAGTTTACTTTTAGAAAGAGCATTTTGACAAAGAACATTCTCATTTCCATATCTAAAATGAGACACAATTGTCTACCATCACCACTCAGATACAGGAAAAACATTATTTCCTATAGTTATCTTAATTACTATTCTTCCAATTTCACTATTAATGAATCCAAGCTGATTAAAAGTTTTGTTTCTCTTTATAAAAAGTACATCTTTAGTATTGTGAAATTAGACGATATTGCCTTATTTCCCAAAATTTAGGTTAAACAGTCATATCTGTAGTTTATATAAGACATAGTTAAAGAATCATATTATGCAAACAGTACTGGAAACAGGGTGACTGATCTGTGCTACTTAGGAAATAGATTAAGAAGATTAAGAACTGACTGCATGTGAGAGGTTAGTGAAGCAAGGATGGTTTTCAAGTTTTTGTCTCAATTGAATAAGTGGATGAGTGAGTGAGAGTACATAGTGATTTCATTAAATTAACGGGGAAGCTTAATCAGAAGTGCTTAAAGGGTTGAATATGTGATAATGAGTTCAGAAAACATTTATTGATACAAATGCATGGAAGAATAAATATTAAGAATTGAAGGAAACTAAAATAAAAAGATGGTAATTTGAATCAATTCAACCAATTAGTTTAAGGTTGCTTGATAAATTTGAAGTAAAATTTTCAAAAATGATTGGGTGTCTTTCTGTGGTTAGCAATGATAAAAGACAAATGGGAAGACTAGACATGTGCAGTGAATACAGAAACATATGTATCATTTTAAAATGCCTGAAAGCTTCTAATAGTGAACATTTAGGGCTTCCTCCTAAGTTTGTTTTATGTAACAATCTTTCATTATCATTTTAAGCCTTTTAAAATATTATGTGTTTTTATTAATACCTTGCTTGATATTGTATTGGAAATAGCATTTGAGCCTCTGTAAGATTGGTCTTTATTTTTCAACTCAATTGACCAAGTGTCTGTGTATTCATTAGCTACTGGTGATTATTTGAATTCTTGCACAATATCACAATATTTTTCCAATTTTTATCTTATTTTTTTCTATATTCCAAAGGAGAAGTGAGCAAATTCTTGTTTGAAGATAAAGATAATTTCTCTTTGTTTCTTATTAAATATCTCCTAACTTTTATTGCCGTGTACTTCTTTCCACAGCCAACGGTAACATTCTTGCTGACATGCTCATATCGTCTATCTCTGTCCCAAAGGTGATGAGGAGATCTGACAGATAGAGACACATCATCAGCCATTCCAACTGGCTGCCAACTTGGACATATGCACAGAGCAGAGAGCATGCTAAAGTTCCTTATGCAGAGAGCCAAGAGCCCACTGACATTCACCAATGACTGAAGAACTTGTCAATATCACTACAGTGTAGTCAAGTTTGGAATGAGCCATGTTAAAGGTTCTGGAAAGGAGAAGATGACCACCTGGGTAGGGCACCACTCTGCTATGTATATGTGCCTCATTTGGCATCTACTTTGCATGTCTGCTGCTGGGCTTCCATCTGTCGAATTTCAATAGAATGTCAGAGATAAAAACTGAAGACTCCATGGCTTCAAAAAGCACTTTTCTTCTGACTGCCTGATGGCTGTCTGGGGACAGAAAATTTAGAAAGTGACCCTCTTATATGACACACATGCTTTAATTTCAACACTGTAGAATGCCAATCTAATCAATAGATACCTTCAAGAAGAACTTTACAAATTTAAAATACTAAAGTGGGAGATCATATTCCATCAGGATCCGGTCACATATAACTTTGAATTAAATTTTGAAATGTTTTCTCTCTTATCTGTTTAGTGTGTAACTTGAACACAATTTAACATACACTTAAATTATAACTGATTCATCGAGGTTGGTAGTTTTCAGAATAAAAGACCTTAAAATATTTTCCCACATGAGTTTAATTAAAATTCACAAAATTTGCCTGTAGTCTTTGATTCTGTGCTATATTTAATCATATGTCATTGAAATAAAAAGTCAAAGTGTGTAAGTAATTCTGGATAGTTTCACTTTTCTTTTTCTCATTCTTAAACTATGAAAAAAAATTTTCATAGTATTGCATACCCCACTGTCCTAATTTCAGGTAAATAAAACTTAATGTCTCTATTTTCAGAAGTTTATTGTGACTGAGCTGCAGGCTGTGATGTTATGATTATTCTGTAAGTAAGCAATGGACCTCCTTACTTTTTCAGTGGTATGTATGCTCAGGAAATAAAATAAATAATTCACTATAAATGCTAATTGTGATTTCTTAGTACTAAAGTATTCCCCCCAATATATCTATGTAAAGACATATAGGTATATTTTAGGTATTATAGTCAACACACCCAAGAATAACTTAAACTGATTCAATCTTGGCACTACTATCTCATCTTGAGTGTAGGTCAAAACTTTGAGTCTATATGACCAACAGAATACAAGGCATATGATAGTACATAACTTTCATAAATACTTTTCATTATATAATACCGTCTCATGTAGGTAAAAGTAACAGAGAGTCTCTTTACAGTCCTGAAATACAAACTTGTTCTAGAAGAGAGGACCTAGCAAGGAACAACAAAGAACATGTAACAGATGAAAATAAGCTCCCAGCCAACAACTAGCAAAGTATTGTGCCAACACTTCTAATGAGCTTGGCAGTAGAGTCTTCCCCAGCCAAGTCTCCCAAGGAGCGCATAGTCTGGTGAACATATTGATTTCAATCTTGTAAGAACCTAAGCAGAAGCCCCAGGTCACTAGTGCTTAACCTCTTTATCCACAGAAATTGTTAAAAAGTGTGTTTTTTCTGCTCTTAGGATAATTTGCAGTATTGTGATAGAAGCTACTTATTTTTTAAATAATTTTCGAGAAATTTTATTTTAATTAATGCTTCAAAGAAAAGTATGGTAAATTTGGAAACGTAAGCAATGGAACTTTATAGTCTTACAGTTCAGGATGCTAGAAACCTAAGAACAAAGTCTCAGCAAAATTGGCTAGTTTCAAGGACAGTCTGTGACAATCTGCTCTTTGCCTGCCTATGATATCCCCTGGCCTGTGGATGGATCTCTGCTTTTACATGTACATGGGTATTTGTTTTGTGTACATGTCTATGTCAAATTTTTCCTTTTCTAAGGATACCAGTCCCAATGGTATAGGGTCCACCAACTCTCCTTGGACAGGATCTCTATTAGCTAATTTCATCTCTCATGACCATATTTATAAACAAAGCCACATTTTGAGTGACTGGAATTAGGATTTCAACATATGAATTTGGAAGAGACACAATTCAGCACAAAACAACATAAAGGTTTTTAATTCTTACTATGAATGAAATTTTAATAAGAGAAAGAGAAGAGAGTCTCTTTAATTTATTGTCATTTCTTCAAAATAATAGCCTCTCTTTTCATTCCTCACAAAGTAAAGGATGAAAGGCTAGAAGTGGTAGGGGAGTATAATAAAATTCACATATACATTCATGCCTTTTTAAAATATTTTTCTTTGAATGTTTGTTTTCATAATAACAAAAACCATAAAAGTTTTTTATATTTTTTGAAAATACAATATCAGCTTCACTTATTAAACAGAAACTACATGTCTCAGAGCTAAAGACTATGAAACAATTATGGACCACCAATACTTACTTGCATGCAGCCGACCCGGGTTCTATTCCTCTGTCCCTCTCAGAGAGCCCAGCAAGCTATGAAGAGTATTCTGCCTGCATGGCAGATCCTGGCAAGCTCCCTGTGACATATTCGATATGCCAAAAACAATAATAAGTCTCACAATAGAGATGTTACTGGTGCCCACTGGACCAAATCGATGAACAATGGGAGGACAGTGCTACAGCGCTACAGTACTTGCTTAATGATAATATGATTTCCCATCACATATTTAACAGAAAGTGTATAACACATTTTAAATCCCCAGGTTTGAAAGCATTCTCTATTTCTAAGTGATGAAAGTTTTAAATAGATAGCGAAGGGAATCTTATGGAGTGTAGAAGTGGCTGTTAGAAAATTAATATCTTATACAAATCCTCTGCCTGGCAGACCTCCATTACCTCCACTACCTCTACTGCCTGGCCACCAACACATGCCAGGATACTTTCCGGACACTCAAGCTGACACTCACGCATGAGTGAAGCCCCACAGAGTGAGGAAAGCGGAACTCTGTGACCTCAGACTCCAGGCTCAACGGACCCGGGAATAGAGATCCTCTACCTGCTCCCAGCAGCACAGCAGACCTCCATTACCTCCACTACCTCCACTACCCGGCCGCCGACACACTAAAGGATGCTTTCCGGACCGCAAGGCCACATCATAAAACACTTAACACAAGATTACTGCACCATATTTGATTGCATTGAAATATGGTTTGAACCATGGGAACACCTGCAAGGTTGATTAGAGGCCGCCCTAAAAGCCTCTATCCGTCTCGGAGAGCCTGGCTAGCTACCGAAAGTGTTCCGCCCACAAGGCAGAGCCTGGCAAGCTATCCATGGTATATTCGATATGCCAAAACCAGTAAATACAATGGGTCTCATTCCCCTGACCCTGAAAGAACCACCAATATGGCAACATTAGGAAGGATGAGGAAGGAGAGGCTGATAAAATCTCAGGGCTGACCTAGGCTGCCACAACGAAGAAAGACAAAAATGACTATCATCTGTACTTTCAATGCATGTATGCTGGCATCGGATGCATCCATCGAGGACCTGATGGTGCAAGCGCAAAAGATCAAGTATGACATCATTGATCTGATGGAGATGAGAAGGCATCAATCACATCATGCCATTTTCAACACTGGGGAAGAACTGTTCCTCAGAACATGTAACAAAAGAGGCGTCGATGGTTTCAGTGTCCTTGTCAACACAAACTTGGCCATAAACATTGATTCATTTGAATGCCTAACAACCTGAATTGGACGATTATACTTGAATAGATGTGACTCACTGCTGGCAGTATCTATCTTTGTTGTCTACGCACCAACATCCAATTTTGATAAAGGAGAAATTGAGAAGTTCTACCTGGAGCTGGAGAAGTTCTATAAAGAAGACCAAGATCATTGTTGGTGATTTTAATGTCAACATAGGACCGAAAAGATCAGCCAAAGAACTCCACATCGGGACACATGGCCTGAAATGCAATGAACAGGGTGAGTGACTGTCCAATTTCATCTTGTCGAACAAGACCATCCATGGTAACTCACAATTTCAGAAGGTCGAATCTAAACATTGGACATGGGAGTCTCCTGGTGGATGGTTCTGCAACAAAAGTGACCACATCACATTCAATCTATGGTCTTGCCTGATTGATGTCGCTGTTGTCCCAAAAATCCAAATGAAATCGGACCACCGTCTCATTCCTGCAAAATTCTCCCTCACAGAGTGGTGAGAAAGGGCTGCAAAGTTTAAGAAGACAACTCCCAGAATGACCACCAACTGGGAGCTCTTTGGCACTATTGCGGCAACATGGGAAGATGCTGTCATTGACAACACTGACGAGGAATACAATCTAGTGTTTCAGCACCTCCATGATTGTGCAAAGAATGCTGAGAGAGATAGCCACAAAAAGACACCTGTCTTCAAAAACTTTCAAGGTCATTCACCAACGTGGCTTGGCGCAAGGCTCATGCAACTGCAAGTGAATGTCCGAGCTCACAAAACAGTGAAGAGAATCAATCAAAGAAGACCTCAAGACAGAAGAGCAGCAGTGCTGGCAGATGCGGTGGAAGCTGTGAGAAGCATTTGCAATGCCCGCCTGTCCTTCCCCAACTACAAGACCAAGATGACTGCCCTCCAAAGTCCTGATGAATCTATACATCTTCCATAAGGGTAATGGAGAAAATTATCCATGACCTCTACTCAGATCTCTTCGATAGCAATATCCACCTGCCCAGATACCAAATTCTGCAGAATGGATATGTTGTCCCCAATGTTCTCCCTTCCAAAATCCGCATGCCATTTTGTTGCTAAAGAAGCAAACAGCACCCGACCCAGACAAGGTCAGACCCGAACACCTGAAGAACCTGCCATCAATACTCATCAATACACTGGCTCGGCTCTTCACATGCTATCTCTCTGAATGCAAGGTTCCGTCCCAGTGGGAAACCAGCAGGACTGTACTACTGTACAAGAAGGGAGACATCCATGACATTGGCAACTATCACCCAATCTGCCTGTTGCCTGTCGTCTACAAGCTGTTCACTTGAGTCATCCTGAATAGGATTGGCAGAACACTAGATGAAGGACAACCATGCGAGCAAGCCGGTTTCTGAAAAGGATTTATTTAGCACAATAGACCATATCCACATAATAACCAAGCTCACTGAGGTTTCTCAGGAGTTCAAGATGCTGCTCTGCCTAAAGTTCATTGATTTAAAGAAAGCATTTGATTCTGTTGAGACTGAAGTGGTCATCGAGGCCCTAGCCAAACAAGGCATTCAATGTCAATACATCAGGATCCTCCAAGAGCTGTATTGTGGATTTGCTACCAGGATCTCACCATTCTACATGGAGGTGATCATTTACATCAAGAGAGGGGTTTGGCAGGGTGGTACCATTTCACCGAAACCCTTCAGTGCCACACTCAAGAATGTCATGCGATGACTGGAATGGGAAGGAATGGGAGTGAAGATAGACGGTCAGCAACTATACCACCTCCGCTTTGCTGATGACATTGTTCTTATAACACCAAACATCAGCCAAGCGGCACAATTGCTGGCCAACTTTGACCGTGATGTGGAAAAGTCTGACTACAGCTGAATCTCACAAAGACAATGTTTATGAGAAACAGCCTCATTCCTGATGCCCCATTCGCTCTCAACGAAACGACCATCTCCGAATGCAACAGCTATGTGTACCTAGGTCGAGAAGTCAACATGACAAATGACCTGGCACCTGAGTTGCCAGGAGGAAGAGAGCAGCTTGGAATGCCTTCAAGAAGGTCGAAGAAATAGCTAAGAGGGTGAAGAACTTCCAGCTCCCGGCACATCTCTTCAATTCCACTGTTCTTCCAGAATTAACATATGCCTCAGAGACCTGGGCCCTACGAAAACAGGATGAGAACGCTATTCAGGTCTCCCAAAGAGGAATTGAAAGAGCTATGCTTGGAGTATCTATCACGCTTCACTCAAATGAGAGAAAGAATCCACAGTTCCGACCTCCATCAATGGTCAAGAATCAGGGATGCTGTCTCGTTTTCCAAGGCATTGAAAATCAGACGGGCTGGACATGTAAAGAGATTTGGAGATGATGCTGGACTAGCGCCATTACCGACTGGATTCCAAGGGACGTCAAAAGATTGTGTGGCCACCCACCTATGAGATGGTCAGACTTCTTTGTCAAGACCCTAAACGATCGGTTTGAGGCTCTTCGTGTTCCTAGAATGATCAGATGCCTTTGGGCTACATTAGCACATGACAGGGATGAATGGAGACATTACTAGCACCCACTCAAGCAAATCGATGAGTAACGGGATGTCAAGTGATCTAGTGATCAAGTAATACAAATCAGATACTTCAGTAAGCAGTTCATATATATTGTTTCACTGTCTTCACAGCAATTATATTCAGATGTTAATATTTCCATTTTCTAAATCAAAAATTGAAAAAAGAGGACAATGTTCCAAAGTCACACAATTAAAGAAGCTAGATATAGTCTTTTTCGGTTTGGTTTTGGTTTTTGTGCCTCACCCAGCAATGCTCGGGAATAACTCTTGACTCTGCACTCAGGAATTACTCCTGGAGGTTCTCGGGGGACCATACGTTATGCCCAGGAGTGAACCCCGGTCAGCTGTGTGCAGGGCAGACGCCTTACCCACTGTACTATGGCTCCGCCCCAAGATCAGTTTTTTTCAATTATGCTTTATTTCAAAGATACTCTGACATGCTACATCCCATTAATAGCACTGTAAACTGTCCTCCCGTTGTTCATCGATTTACTCAAGCGAGCCCAGTAATATCTTCATTGTGAGACTTGTCGTTACTGTGTTTGGCATATCCAATACATCATGGGTAGCTTGCCAGGCTTTGCCGTGCAGACAAGATACTCTCGGTAGCTTCTTGGGCTCTCCAAGAGGGGCGGAGGAATCAAACCTGGGTTGGCCTGATGAACCGTATGCAAGGCAAACGCCCTACCTGCTGTCATATCGCTCCAGCCCATCCCATTAATATACAACATTAATATAATTCACAAATTCAGAGTTCAGAAAATCTTTGAAGTCATTATACTAACTATTGTTTCAGTATGTTCGTCATGACTTATTAATAAATATATCATGTTATTCAAAGATTTTTTTATTAGATGCTATCATGAATTCAGACGAGAGCAGAAAGAACTGACACAACAGTATAGGCATTGTCTTTTTCTGTCTTTTCTTAGTATTACAGATGCTCAAATAATTTCTCCTAAATCAGTCGAATAAATGTAGCACTGTAGCACTGTCCTCCCATTGTTCATCAATTTGCTCAAGCAGGCACCAGTAACGTCTCCATTGTGAGATTTATTGTGACTGTGTTTGGCATATTGAAAACGCCACGGGGAGCTTGCAGGCTCTGCTGTGTGGGCAGGATACTCTCAGTAGCTTCCCGGGCTCTCTGAGAGGGACAGAGCAATCGAACCTGGGTGGGCCTGGGTTTTCTGTCTTTTCTCAGTATTACAGGTGCTCAAATAATTTCTCCTAAATCAGTTGAATAAATGTTGTATGCACACACACACACATACACACACACACATAAAATAGCAAATAAAACATCTTTAAGGGATCTTTTATTCATTAAGAGTCAATGGAAACTTGAAGTTATACTAACTCTGTTCTACAGTTTCACAGTGCCACCTCCTTTGTACTAGTTTTCTGTGTGTCATAACTTGGTGCTTGATCTGAGATTTGCAGTTTTGTTTGTTTTGAGTTCCTTACCCTTTCCATGCTGCTACAAATTATAAGGGAAATGCAACTCATGCTTCCAAAGTGCACAAATACCTCCATACTCCCTGAAGTTAGTGGTCCATACTCCCTGAAGTTAGTGGGAAGACTCCACAAATTCTGAAGCTATGGCCTTTTTATCAAATGATCAACTCTGCTTCCTTTATCATCTCAACATGATCTGATGAAAAGCAAGTTTTAGTCTACATTTCCCATTTTAGCCTGTGATTAATTTGTTTGGTTTCAAAATCTGCTGTGTCTTTCCTCAGTACCCTGACTGAATATTGGCATAACATAATTGCAACAGGCAATATTATTTCCGTTCTTATCTGAAATACTGTATGCCACTTAATCCCAATATGTAAATTTCTAAAACATGATATGCAAGTGAACATTTACATCAAATTTGTTTGCAGTTTTATAGTAAGAAAATGTACCTGCTGGAAACAAAGAGCATGAGAACTGGTATTCAGTGGAAAGCATACCACTGGAGGGGCCTGGGGGGGTTGGACAGGGAATAGGCAACATCTATGGTGAAGGGAAGACAAGCAGAGGAGAAGGTGGTGCTGAAAGGAGGTAAAATATTATGTACAAAACCCTATCAGCAATAGTAAATAACACTGCAAAAATGTATTTTTTTTGCAAAAATGTATTTTTAAAAAAGTAGATCTTGAAGAAGCAGACAGGTGGGTGGGAAGCAAGTTGGTTGAGGGGAGTGGGGCAATGGTGGAGGCACGTGGACACTGGTGAAGGGACCAGTGTTGAAAGATTGTATGCCTGCAACCCCGTCATGAATAACTTTGTAATTTCACGGTGACTACATTTAAACTATGCATAAATTAACAAATAAATAATAAAATTAAAACGTTTTAAAAGGAAACGTAATTACTACTAAATTCACATGAGAAATATTAATGAAAAATACAACCAATAGAAACGAAATGATAGAAACGTATATGGGTCTTAGGGAATGCAAGTATTTGACTTTACTAAGTGTACCGTATTGTGGTATTCTTATCTCTAGTCACAAATGCTAAAACTAAGGCAATTTCCTAATTATTATCTTTCCACAGGGAAATGTTATGTGAGGGACCTAAGAGATAGTGCAGTGGGAAGGGTGCTTAACTTGCTCATGACCAAGCCAGGTTTCATCTCCCACACCACGTATGGTCCCCAAGCCTACTAAGAGTGATCTCTGAGAGAAGTCAAGAGTAAGCCTGAAGCCTGAAGAAAAAAAAAAAAAGAGTAAGCCTGAAGCATCTTCATGTGTGCCACCCACCCTGGAGTAAATAGACAACTTTTAAAAAATGTTATGTGAGTTACAAGAAAGGTTGTTTGTTTTTATCAAAATTCATTTTTGATTGACTATTATATGCCAGTTATTAGAAAAGTAGGTGAGGAAACAAACACAAGTCATAAATAATACTGCTAAAGAGAATTTGCTGTAACTAAAAGAATTAATTCCCTCTAATACTTGTATCCCAGGCGCGGGGGCAGAGACTGCACTTTTCTCGTCCGGGATCTGGATTTTATAGTCTCTGAGTCTTGGAGGGGAGCGGGTTGAGCTTTCCTCCCCGCCCCTACCAGGGCTACGGCAGCCGAAGACCTCCAGGACCAGCCACCACCATGCTGAGACCACTCTCCGCACACATGAAGGTACTGGCAGAGGGACAAAGCCACGCGGGTTCCGGGGCCGAGACCTCCAAGCCTACTCGAATTGGAGTCGAGCATCTTCCACCCAGATCCTCCAAATTCCAGTAGGCGGGGGTCACACCCACCACCTGGCCCCCTGGCGCCGTGTAATCCCATCAGCGGCCAAGACTCAGAGACTATAAAATCCAGATCCCGGAACCGCGAATGCGGCCGCGCGACATCTTATTACCTCATTCCTACTTTGGACAAACTTGCAGGCTATCCGAATGTAGCCTGCCCACAGGGCAGAGTCTGGCAAACTCCCCGTGGCCTACCAAATATGCCAAATACCAGTAACAATGATGGGTCTCATTCTCCTAAAGAGCCGTGAATATAATCTCAGGGCTAGGATGAAAGAGACGTTACTGGGGCCTGCTCGAGGCAATCGACGATTAACAGGATGATGAAATGAAATGAAATGAAAATACTTGTATCCAAAATTTTCAGATTACTGATGATTCTGCATCTCTCTTCACCAATATCTAAAGATTATGGATACATTATCATTATTTCTAGCCCATGAAAAGAAATAATTTTAGAATAATTTACACTAGATTTTTTAGCAATTGTGTTCCTATAGTTTTTAGATGCATAGATATTCAGAGGAATAAAATCTCCCTTTTTAATATAATTCTAACATTTTAACACCAGTAATGAGAGAAAAAGCTCCTAACTGAGAATAATTTCTATTAATGAAAAGAAAATAATTATTTCATTCATATTTAATTAGACATTTATGACTTTTAATTCAGAAGTGGTTGAAATATTCTTCTGAGAGCCAATTAATAGATACACATATACTGTCAAGATGCTCAGGTAATGACAGATTATAGATATAACTATTGTCACACTTTTATTCTGCTGACTCGTACTGCAAAATTTCCCCTCTGAACTTTAGATGTGCATGTGATTGTGTGTACATATATCAAAAAATTAACAGCTTATAAAACATATAGAACTGAGAATAATTTTGATATTCTGCTACCATTTTCAGATCTTTTGTTCTTTTCCTTGAACTGAGCCTTATTTCATAATTAGATGTTAAATTTAGTTTTTCATCTGTTAAATTTGTGATAATGTTCTGTTATTTTTGACTAACCTTTTAATAGCTAAATATGTTTAGGACCATATAAGAAATATAGTGACTGAGCATTTATTTCATCAAAGAGAAATGCTACCTAACCAAAAAATATTAAACACAAAATCATGCAATTCACTGAAATAAGGATAAAAGATATTATGTCAAATGAAGTAAGCAAGAAGAAGAAAAAATACAGAATTATATCACTTATATGTGATATTTAGAATAACTGGATGAAGGAATGCAATGGTTTAAAGGTGGGATGCCTAGATTGGCCACAAATTATAGGGATGAGAAGGAAAGAAATAGAATGGAAGGCAGGGGCAGAAATGACAGATGAGAAGGAATGGCAAGTAGGGGTCAAAGTGATGCAGGGACACTAGTGGTATTAAGGAATGATCGAGCTAAATACCCATACCAAAGAGTCATGAGACAATATTGCAGTCATGAGACCCAAACTTTAACAAAGAATATAAAAAGGTACCTGTCAAGGTGGCAGGCTGAGAGGAGGGGTGTGGTAGGTGAGGAGACCTGGAACTGGTGGAGGGAAGTTGATTCTGGTGGTGGGATTGGTGCTGGGATGTTGCTTATTTAAAACTCATGAATAATATTAAAATAACTTTGTAAATCATGGTACTTTAATCATTGCTCTCAAGTATTAAAAAATATTCCCAGTGTCCACAGTTTCCAAATAACGCTGCATTGAACGCAATTATTTAGTAAAACAGTCTAAGAAAATTTGGGGACCAATGTAGCTGATCAATAAATAAAATATTTTGATTAATATTTTTGTCTTAAATACATCATTGAAAGAAAAAATTTTTAAATAGTGTGCAGAAGTGTCAAGTACTTCATATCCTTAGATAAAAATTAACTTTTTTAACTATGTGTATTAAACTTTGCAAACTTGAGAGTGAAAGCTGTCCTTTACTTTCATTTACTGCATCTGTAGCTTAAATTTTAATTTTAAAATCAGGGTTTTTAATTTAAAAATTACATATCTATTGATATGTTGGTATGTTTTATTTTACAACAGATACTTAAAAATACATATCTGTTGGTGTGTTGGCTGGAGTGATAGCACAGCAGTAGAGCGTTTGCCTTGCTCGCGGCCAGCCTGGCCAGCCTGGTTCAATTCTCCGCCCCTCTTGGAGAGCCTAGCAAACTACTGAGAGTATCTCACCCACATGGCAAAGCCTGGCAAGCTACCCATGACGTCTTCGATATGCCAAACACAGTAACAAGAAGTCTCGTGATATAATGGTGTCATTCTTTCATGTCACTCAAAACCGCACAAAATATCAACTTAGATCAACCATTACTTGCCATATGAACATTGCACAATATGATGCAATAAGCTTTTATATTGTTGAAACAATATCGTTTGAGTCCCTGTATTACGATCTGTGTGGGCAAAGAGCTATTCTTGCTCCTATCTTGAAAGTTAAAATGTTTCTACTCCCATATTGTTAACTGCAAAACAGCAGATGAACACAATATCAAATATTTAAATAATTTACTTTTATCACATAAATATGACCAGTAAATTTTCTTTGACGTTTTTCAGTGTCACTTAAATTCATTAATTATGTTTCTTCTGTTACAATGGAATGAGGCTTTTGGAAGTATTATGAATATAATCAACAATAAAACAATTCCTTTTAAGAAGAAACTGGGGCACTTCATCTTTTTTATTAGAATAAATAAGGACTTAAAATTTAAAACTGATCCTTAAGAATTGATACTAGTGTGCTTATTAGAATCATAACTACAAGCACTCTAGATTAAATTATTTATTTTTTTAAGTAAGAAGTCACATTATTTTAAAGAAAAAGTCTGAAGAAATGTTTCCGAAGTCCACCAAAAAGTAATGTGTGACTTCCCCCTGCTGGTTTTGTACAAAAATAAAAGTTAAAAAAAACCTTATGAGAATTTCTTAAATTTCAAAGTAGTATTCATTTGAGGATGTAGGAGATATATATTCTGTGCATTGCCAAAGATCAACCAGCAGCAATAACATTCAGTTCTGTCCCCAAAACACAAATATACCAGCATTTATTAAAATAACAACTATCACCAATTACATCTTACAATTAGATCCAAGAGCATAGTATCCCTTCATCCAAGACCACATGCAAAATGTACAATAAGCACAGAACATACATGTGCAGAAGGACATGCCAAAATTCCTCTTTTCCTTTGCACTATTTTGCAACTTTGCTCTCCTCTTACTGAAAATTTGGAATTTTCTCTCTTCCTGGCCAACATGGGCAATTTTCCAGGTCCCATCCTTTGCCTGCTGATTTCTAGACCTGGTAGCTGAACAAATTCTTGGAACCTCATAAGCAATCTGGCAGTAGTCAGTGATGAAAATTAATTCGGTATTAAATTTTGTGTTTAAAATCACTTAATTTTTATATCTTATTCAATTGAAAAGCAGTCCAATCCAATTAACAAAAAATAATAGATGCATACTTTGTAATACTTTTAATAAAATTTGAATGCTAACAAACTAATTGCTAAATGTGAAGAAACGCATTTCTACTCTCCCTTTTTCTTGCAGTGGATACAAAATAAAGATGACCCAAATTGTAATTATAAGACTTGGAATTACATAGCAAATTAACCCTGTAGACAACACAGTTTTGGAAGTTGCATTTGCTGCATATAAATATAAGCTTTCTAGAATTGTTTAAGCTGCACCTATATAGGAAACCCGTTAAAATCTTAAGCGTTTGAATCAAAAAGCTTATTATCAATACATGCAATTGCTAAGCAGTTAGCAAGGAAATTGAGATAACTAAAATAATCAGACCAAGAACTTTTTTATTCTCCGAGTATTATCTCCAGAATAAAATCACTAGACAGTAAGATCGTTAATAGTTTAATAGTGATCAGTCTGTTATTAAGAGTGCATTTTATGTCATCCTTACTTGAAAGGAAAAATGTACTAGATAGTTGCAAGTTGAACTGTTTCCCTTAAAGATATGGTGTAGTTCTAACCCCTGTTATGGGTGACTGTGACCTACAGAAAAGATCTTTGCAAATGCAATCACTTTAAGATAAGGTCATGCTGAGTTGGAGTGAGTTAATGGTGTCTTTGCGATAAAGGAGAAATGTGACTGACACATTTCCAGGTAATAGTACCATAGTAAAATCCGAGGACCAGATTAGAGTGTCAGGCTACAAACCAAAGAACACCAGTGATTGTCAGGCATCACCACTTGCCAGGACAGCAGCTTGGATCAGATTCTCCCTCAGTCTTGAACAGGAAACAACTCTGCATCTTATCTTTAGATTTCTGGCCTTAAGAACTGGAAAAGAGATGTTTTTGTAAGCCACTCAGTTTATGACATTTTCTTCTAGAGCCCTAGAAAACTAGAACAGTTATTAAATAATTTTCTTAAATTTACTGTTGTTCAGAGGTCTTTGAGCCCCAACCCTTTGATAAGAACCTGTCCTTTCGTTGTAAGTCACTTCAATGAGTCAATGACAGACAGTTAAGTCAACCTTCATGATGAGAGACAAAATTTATTAATGAGTTTTATGAACACATAAGTGGAGACAATGTAATCTTGGGAAGTTAGAGTAGTTCACAGAGAACATAATATGTTAGCCAAAATCTAATGATCAAATAATGTAAGAAAAGAAATATTAGGGCCAGGGAAAAGAAGGAGGTATAGAGAGATGATGAAATTTTACCCCCAACAAGTGGTATCAGAATATGAAAAGCACAATATCATCCCAAAATGATGTATAGCTAACTATAGATATATTGAAAACTTAATAGGAACTAAGCAAGAGTGCCGTCTCTTTACATGTTCTGAGTTAATAAGATAGTCTCTCAATAATAAGATGCAATATCTCTTAGTGAAGAATTCCTCAGAATAACAGGAGTCATCAAATGACTGCTTTTTCTTACTTCAAGGTATTTTCTGAAATTAAAACCCTAATTCAACAGTTACTCAAACAAATAATCTATTAACAATTCTTTGTTATTCCCAACATCTTTTGAAAAGTGCTCTTAAATTATCTCTACCTTTAAAATTTCCCAAACATTCAAGATACAATCTACACTACAAAAAAAATAAGACTTAAAATAAACTGTGTATCAGTAAACACAACATTTCATTTGCAGTTCAAAGTGCAAATCTGAAACCACTCTACAAGATGAAAGAATTCAGATGAAGAACTATTCTAAAACTAAGGGTTACATAAGCAGAATATTCAACATATATGAGTTCCCATGGCAACTTCACTTTTTAATTAGTAGAGTAAATACTCTTACAAATCTTGAATAATCTGTTGACAAGTTAAGGTTAACTAGAGTAGAATTAAACCATAAATCTCCCGTTTTAACAAATATTAAAAGAGGAAATTAGTGGCCAGTACTTTCAAATGAAAGGTACATGTATGTACATGAAAGTTCAATTACTTCATTTAGAATACTGATTTAAAACTCATGATATTATAAATTTCACAGAAGGCATTACTCAAACTATTTAAATATAAAAAGTGAGGTTATCTCCTTTAATGTTCATCCAAATGCAAACCTGTACATATTATGTTACAATTCAGGGAGAGGAAAATTTCAGTGAATTTATGCTAGATTTCAATCTATTACAAATTGCTATACAGCAATATATCTTTGATCCATTGATGGCTATTTTTTCAACATAAATATCATAATCATTTTCTAGGATATATAGGTAAAAATTATCATCATACCAAAATACTTATTAGTGTCATATTTAAACATAAACCACTGTGGGAGGTCAATCATTTTCTCTTACATGATGAGAACTATTAAACCAAAGCTCGAACTTTCAGTTCAAGAGATAAATTACTTTTGCTTTTTTCCTGAAAAAAAAGGAAGAAAGAAAAACCTGCAGCATGTCTTCCAATATCTTTTATTTCCTTTTTCTTTCATGTGAACATTTAAATGGAAATTAAAAATACCTCCTACACTTATTTTTTCAGAAAATTTCTCAAATATATAGTGACTCCTTGTCTAATTTTTTCATCCTATCTATTCATACTTAAGTGAATTTTATCTTCCAACACCCATCTCTCCACCATTGTAAATTTCCAACCAGCAATATCCCTTGCATTCCTTCTGCCATCCCCACCCAGACTGCCTCACTCTCTCTCTCTCTCTCTCTCTCTCTCTCTCTCTCTCTCTCTCTCTCTCTCTCTCTCTCTCCATTTGGGGCATTATGGTTTGCAATACAAATACTGAGAGGCCATCATGTAGTATGGTCCTTTTTCCACTTTCAGCACTCCCATCCAGAGCAATCTTTTCCAACCATCATTATCATGATGATCCCTTCTCTCTCCCAACTGCCCTCTCCCAAAGCCCTTGGGGTAGGCTTCCAACCATGGACTATTCATCCTGGCCCTTGATTCTACTGTCCTTCGATGTTAGTCTCATAACGTGTTTTTTTTTTTCAAATATCCCAAAAATGAATGCAGTCGTTCTATGTATGTCCCCATCCTTCTGAATTATTATACTCAGCATGATACTATCCATGTTTCTCCATTTATAAGCAAATTTCATTACTTCACCTTTTTCTAACAGCTGTATTGTATTCCATTGTGTAGATGTACTATAGTTCCCTTAACCAGCTTTCTGTTCTTGGCACCGGGGTTGTTTCCAGATTCTGTCTATTGGGAACAGCGTTGCAATGAACATACAAGTGCAGATGTCATTTCTGCTGTGCGTTTTTGCACTCTGGGAGTATATTTCCAGAAGTGATATTGCTGAGTCATATGAAAGTTCAATATCTATTTTTTTTGAGGAATGCCCATATTGTTTCCCAACATGGCTGAAACAGTTGGCATCCTCACCAACAATGAATGAGAATCCCTTTCTCCCTGCATCTGTGCTAGCACTGGTTGTTCTTATTCCTTTTGTTGTATGCTAGTCTCTATGGTATAACTTAATTTCTCATTATAAGGTAATATCTCATTATTGTTTTGATTCACATCTGCCTAATGATTAGTGATGTAGAGCATTTTTTCATATGCCTTTTGACCCTGTCTTCTTTGAGGAAGTTTCTGTTTATTTCTTCTCCCCATTTTTGGATGAGGTTGTAGAGTTTATATATATATATAATATATATATAATATATATATATAAAGTTTTACCAGTGCCTTATATATATGATATTAACCCTTATCTGATGGGTATTGGGTAAATAATTTTCCCCATTCCATGAACTGTATCTATGGCCACCGTTTCTTTTGGGGTGCAGAAGTTTCTTAATTTTAATCTAGTATCCTTTATCTTTGCTTCTACTTGCTTGGTCAGTGATGTTTCATCTTTAAAGATGCCTATATCTTCAGTGTCGTGAAGGGTTCATGCCATGTTTTCCTCCATTTACATTATGGATTAAGGTCTGATATTAAGGTCTTTAACCCTTTTTGATTTACCTTTTGAGCCTGGCATTAGACAGAGGTCTGAGTTCATTTTTTTGCATGTAGCTGTCCAGTTTTCCCAGCAACACTTATTAATGAGGCTTTTCTTGGTTTACTTCACTTTTCTTGTTTCTTTGGCAAAGATTAATTGGTCATATATTTGTGTCAGTATATTCAACTTTATTCTTTTGGTCTGTTTGTCTGTCTCTATTCCAATACCATGCTGTTTTCATTAATACTACTTTGTAGTACAATTTGATGTTCCACTCACTCTCAAGGGAAAGAACATCTCCGAATGCAGCAGTTATGTGTACCTAGGTCAAGAACTCAAAATGACGAATGACCTGGCATCTGAGTTGTTCAGGAGGAAGAGAGCAGCATGGGACACCAACAAGAGCGTCAAAGAAATAGCTAAGAGGAAGAAATCCCGGCTCTGGGCACATCTCTTTGACTCCACCATTCTTCCTGCACTAACATATGCCTTAGAGGCCTGGACCCTACGAAAACAGGATGAGAACACTATTCGGGTCTCCCAAAGAGGAATCTAAAGAGCTATGCTTGGAGTATCACACTTCACCCAAGTGAGAGAAAGAATCCGGAGTTCTGACCTCCATTGATGATAGAGAATCAGGGATGCTGTCTCATTTGCCAAGATGTCAAAAATCAGATGGGCTGGACATGTAATGTGATTTGGAGATGACCGCTGGACTAGAGCCACTACCGACTGGATTCCCCAGGTCGTCAAAAGATCACGTGGCCACCCACCTACAAGATGATCAGACTTCTTCGTCAAGACCCTGAACGAATGGTTTGAGGCTCTTCTTGTTCCCAGAGTGAGCAGACGCCATTGGGCTACACTAGGACACGACAGGGACAAATGGAGACGTTACTGGTGCCTCGAGCAAATCAATGAGTAACAGGATGTCAAGTGATCAAGTGATCAAGTATAGCACAGTTGGAAGTTGGGAAAGGTGCTGCCTCCCATCTTCTTTTACCCAAGGATTGATTTAACTATTCGTGGGGGTCTATTATTTCATATGAATTTCAGGAGTGTTTTGTTTATTTCTTTGAAAAATGTCATGAGTATCCTTATAGGGACTGCATTGAATCTGTACAATGATTTGGGAAATATTTCCATTTTGACAATGTTAATCCTGGATTTTCTTTAATCCTTTGCAGCACCTGATTGAGTAGATAAAACAAGATTATGCCTAATTCCCTTCTATAAATTTATAAAAATTTCTATTGTAATTCTAAATACAATTGACTATGGGATCACTTATTGATACTGTTATTTTACAATTGTTATATAAAAACACACCCAAAACTAAGCTAGAATAGGTAATAATCTTTGTTACCTTTTCCTGTATTTTGTGTTATTTTAAATATTTTTACATTTTTAACATAATACATGTGGTTTGTGGTTCTGGAATTGAACCCACATCTTCATACATATGAGGCACTCTATGCCGTTCAGTAACTTTACAAGCAGAGGACCTTGTAGGAAGCTTGCCACAAAAGAAGACAGGGAGTGCAGTTAGGACAGAGAAGGGCTCACCATGACAATGTTATTTGGAAATGATCACTCTGGGGAAAAAACAGCTGCTGAAAGGAGGTAAAGTGCTATGGATATCAGTAACAGCATTGCAAACCAGGTGCCTAAAAAGAAAATGAGAGAGATGATGAAAGGATGAGTGTTTGAACACTATATGACTCAAACCCAGTTATAAACATGCTTGTAACTGTATATCTCATGGTGATTCAATTAAAAAAATATTTTAGAAAGCAATCGCAAACACACACAAAACACACATGCACAGGTCCTTGTTGAAGTCTTAAAGAAAAAAAAAAATTCAGGAGTAAATTGGTAGATCTAATTTAAGGTCTGGAGAAGGCTTTCATTCTCTGAATGCATGCTTTCCACCCTGAAGCTATAAACACTTGCTTTTAGACTGTAAATCTCGGAGAATATGAAGGAAAAGTGATTTGGCTAAAAAAAAAAAAAATGAAAGTGGGCTTAACTCTAGAATTTAATTCCAAAGTATTTGTCATTAGCATTTTGTTCGATCGAACTTTATTATTTAAACACTGTCAGTGTATTTTGAACCTGAAAAAATTAAAAGGAACTTAGCAATATACTTATCTATCCAAATTCTTTACAGGGGAAATCACTATCACTATCACTATCATCCCATTGGTCGTCAAACTACTTGAGTGGGTACCAGTAATGTCTCTATTCTTCCTAGCCTGGAGATTTTAGCAGCCTCTTCTTAATCATCTTTTCCCAGCAGTTGGAGGCTCTTTCAGGGTTAGGGGAATGAGACGTATTGTTGTTGCTGTATTTAGCATATCAAAAACGCCACAGGGAGCTTGTCAGTCTCTTCCTGTGTGGGCAGGATACTCTCAGTAGCTTGCTCAGTAGCTTGCTCTTTAAGAAGCATAAATGGGTAGGAAGTGTCTTATAATGTCATGTAAAGCAGCCACAGTCAGGAAATCAGCCTGGAGCCTGACAGTGATTGGCCAGTGGAGGTCGGCTGCAGGGGCTGGGTCCCTGAGGGGTAGGGAGGCCTCTCACCTGCCCGGTAGCCTGGCGCGGAGTCCAGTTGCATGGTTCTGGAAGCCTCCTTTTATACTCCCATCTGGGAGGAGCATCCTGAGTTCTGGAGGGTGGCTGATGAGGAGATTATCTGGTGCCAGCAGGGTGTGGCTTATGGCTGTGATCTCTGAGACACCAGAGAATGGGGGAATCAGGCAGAGGATCTCTGTTCCGGGACCCATTGAGTTCAGAGTCCAAGGTCACAAAGTTTTATATTATCTGGGTTCCATGGGACTTCACTCTTGCGTGAGGCTCGGTCCTAGTGTCCGGAAAGCGACCCAGAGCATGGCAGTGGCTGGGCAGTAGCGATAGGCTGCTGGGGCTGGGTCCCTTGGGGTAGAGAGGGCTCTCACTCGCCCCACAACCTGGCGTAGAATCCCAGTATTTATGTAATTAATACTAGATTGTTTTTGTTCTCCACAGAATTACAATTTTAAATATTTTGTGGCCACTTTATCCATTCTATCCATTTTTCAATATTAGCTGCTGAAATTCTTCTAAGATAAATATATTTGAAACAGATAGGCAAGAAAGAACTTCAAGAGAAGAGGAAGAGTATAGTTAAAAAAAATACGCAGAAAATGGGAAGATCTGAGGAACTGTGGGGGTTAGAGAGACAGAGAGGGAGAAAGAGAGGGAAAGGGAGAGGGAGGGAGGGAGAGAGAGAGAGAGAGAGAGAGAGAGAGAGAGAGAGAGAGAGAGAGAGAGAGAGAGAGAGAGAGAGGAGAGCATGCTCAAAGGAGAACATGGGCTTCTCCAGAGTGGAGAGAGAGGCCCAGTACACATTCCAGAATTAGAGATAAAAGTATGAAAGTCTACATCTCAAGAGGGGAGGTGCAAGCAACACATGTGCTCAGACACCACATGCGCTCAGAAGTAACACATGCGCACATGCAGCACATGGGCTCTGGCAGCATGTGTGCAAGCTAACTTTGTTCAAATTGGCTTTTATAAAGGTCCTCCCAGGCTGCCCCACATGGGTCTTCTACCTAGCTAAGTGTCCCTTGTCACTTAGGTGGATGGTCTTCATTGATATTCATTTCCTGGCCTTTGTTTGTGCTGAAATTTCTCAAAGATGTGGGGCCCAGACTTCTCTGGACTTAAGCTGGTACCTGGCAAAGGTCTTATCCTGTGTCTATAAATTGGGTACTGTCAGCCTTAAGGCTGTTGATTTTATTGCTTTTCAATAAATTATTGCCATAGCGGGCACTTTTCTCTCTCCCTGTCTTCCTGCTTCATATTGATATAATTCTCAGATTATCTGCTTTATATTCTCATACCTACCTTCTCCAAAGATTTAAAGATAGACTCATTTAGCCTCCAAGTTATATAGATTTAGTTTCTGACTCATTACCTTTCCTGAATTACTTACCCTTTAGGATTAGTATTTATTGAACACTTGTTAAAGAGTAGGTAATTTACAAAAAGTTTCTCATTATTTGGCAGAATATTAAATAAGTAACATTATTTTTAGTACACCTGGGTAACTTAAGACACAGAGATCTTGGTACTTGATTTATTGTGCACGAAAATTAGTTAAAACTTAGATTATAGCTTATCGTGAGCCCAAAGCCAAAGCCCTTAAAAGTTTTAGTATACAATGGAAAGCATGTCAAAATGCAAATTTTTGACCTCTAAACACTTATTGTTTTTAGTATCTCTGAGTTTGTGACTCAGAGGTCTTATGTTTCTAACAAGTCCTTAATAACACTGATGCTCTTGATTCTGGAACATTTTTTTTTTATTAGTAAAACACCATGAGGTACAGTTGTAGATTTACAAATTTTTGTGCTTGGATTTCGGTCATACCATGATCAAATACCCATCCCTCCGCCAGTGCCCATTTTCCACCACCAGGATAATATCCCTCCCCCCCATCTCCCCCATCCCCCCTATCCCCCCCTGCCACTGTGGCAGGGCATTCCCTTTTGTTCTCTCTCTCCTTTTGGGTGTTGTGATCAGCAAAAGAGGCATTGAGTGGCAAACATGTTCAGTCCAGTCTACTTTCAACCTGCATCTCCCCTCCTGGGAGGATCCTCCAAACACCCTCCATTTGGTGTTCCCTTTTCTATCTGAACTGTCCTTTCCCCTAGAATACCCGGCTGGCCTCTAGGCTATGGATCCTGGTGTTGATCTAAGCTATTCTTGGGTATTATTCTCATATTTTTTTATTTTATATCCCCCAGATGAATGCAATCTTTCTATGTCTATCCCTCTCTTTCTGACTCATTTCGCTTAGCATGATACTTTCCATATTGTACCACTTGTATGTAAAGTTCATGACTTCATCTTTTCTAAGAGCTACATAGTACTCCATTGTGTAGATGTACCAAAGTTTCTTTAACCAGTCATCTGTTCTTGGGCACTCAGGTCTCTTCCAGTTTCTGGCTACTGTAAAGAGTGCTGCAATGAACAAACAAGTGCAGATGTCACTTCGACTACACATTTTTGCCTCTCTAGGATATATTCCCAGGAGTGGTATCGCTGGGTCAAATGGGAGCTCAATTTCTAATTTTTTGAGGAATGATTCTGGAACATTTTAAAAACAACATTGTCACTGTCACTGTCCTCCTGTTGTTCATGGATTTGCTCATGCGGGCACCAGTAACATCTCACAACAAATTGTGAGACTTGTTGTTACTGATTTTGGCATATCAAATACGTCATAGGGAGATTGCCAGGTTTTGCCATGCAGGTATGCGGGCGAGATACTCTTGGTAGCTTGCCACGCTCTCCAAGAAGGGCGGAGGACTCAAACCCAGGTCGGCCGCATGTAAGGCAAACACCCTACCCGCTGTGCTATTGCTCCAGCCCAACACAGTACACTAAATTATATACACTTATCCCAGCATTGTATAGCAGTGGCATTCACTTGAGTTAAATCAGTTGAGGAAGTTTATCCAAATAAGAAAAATATCCATGTCTGAAATCCATACCAGACAAACTATCAGATTATCTAGGAGCAATGATAGATATCAGTTATTTTTCAAACCTACCCAATACTCCCTAATGGTTAATGAAGGTTGAGAACGACTTAGAAATAGTGGAAGAAGGATGAACATTGTAATTGAATCACTTAGGGTTTAAAGTCATAGCTGTGTAATTTCAGACCATGTGACCCTGAGAAGAACATCATCACTAAATTTTATCTTCTGTTTAGTCTAGATACTATTAACCACTAGTTCAGTAAAAAATAAATGAAAATGATTCTACCATTGCATTGTCTGGAATAGGCAAATTAACTCTAAGTAATCAATACTACTGTAGCACTGTCCTCCTGAAAATTGTTCAACAATTTTCTTGAGCAGGCACCAGTAATGTCTCCATTGTGAGACTTGTTGTTACTGTTTCTGGCATATCATATACTCCAGGCTCTGCCATGCTGATGGGCTACTCTCGGAAGCTTGCTGGGCTCTCCAAGAGGGATGGAGGAATCCAACTCGGATCGACTGCATGCATGGCAAACACCATACCCGCTTTAGTACTACATAAATACTATAACCAGACCTATCTATACTACTACATTAGTTGAAAGAAAAAGAGCTTATATTTATCTGTTTTTTTCTCCTACCTACCCTAACTTTCCACTTTTGTCTGCTAAGACTTGGAAGGAAGCCATGTTTCATGATCTAATAAAAATGATCTTTACAGAATACCAGGACCTTTAATTTTTTATTTCCTATGGATTTCCCTTATCAATATGTTCTGATTCTACAGTACAACCCTTTATTCCCAGTATAAATGATAACATTTCCAAACATCTCTGCTTGCTAAATCCTCTATGATCTCAGGCTCAAGAACTCTTACTTTTGGTCTGATTTGTCTCTCTTTCTTCTTGGATTTTGTTTTAAGAAAATCCCTGTAACGCTCATCTCATGGCATCATTTCGTGCTCTTGCCAATGCTCACTCCCAGGAAATTTCCATGTTCTTTTCAGCCTGTGGATCCTTGGTAAGGTCCTTTACAATGTCCCATATAATACTTGACTTAGCTTTGCCTCACCCTCTACTCCTCCCCTGCCATTATCAACAACTTCACGATCACAATCCTGTTGTTCGTGGATTGCCTCGAGCAGGCACCAGTAATCGTTTCCTTCTTCCTAGCCCTGAGATTTCAAAAAGTGCCATATTCAAGGCTCTTTCAGGGTTAGAAGAATGAGACTCATCATTGTTACTGGTATTTAGAATATTGGGTACACCACGGGGAGTTTGCCAGACTCTGCCCTGTGAGCAGTGAGCAGGTTACATTCAGTAGCCTGCCAGGATGTCCAAAGTAAGAATGAGATAATAAGATGTTGCTTCCGGGAGCTGGGTTTTATAGTCTCTGGGTCTTGGCTGTTGATGGGATTACACGGTGCGGGGGGGGGGGGGGGGGAGGGGGAGGCGGGAGTGGGGGGAGGCAGTTGGTGGGTGAGACAACCGCCTACTGGAAGATGGAGGATCTGGGTGGAGGATGCTCAGCTCCGATCCAAGCAGGCTTGGAGATCTCACATTATCTTCGAGAACTCCACATTCACGATCACGATCACGACCATCCTGTTGTTCCTCGATTGCCTCGAGCAGGCCCCAGTAATGTCTCCTTCATCCTAGCCCTGAGATTTTTTAAAAAGTGCCATATTCAAGGCTCTTTAGGTTTAGGAGAATGAGATCCATCATTGTTACTGGTATTTGGCATATTGGGTACGCCACGGGGAGTTTGCCAGACTCTAAAAAAAAAAAATTTTAACTGAATGTTCATGAGATAGACTGTTACAAATCTGTTCATAATTGGGTTTCAGTCATACAATGACCCAGCACCCATCCGTCCACCAGTGTACATTCCCCACCACCAATGTCCTGTTAACCTACCACCATCCCCCAACACCCCACCCCACACCCCCAGCTCCCTCTACAGGAAGCGGTTTCCTTCTTGCTCTCTCCACTTCCTTTTGTGCATTATGATTTGCAATACAGATGTGCTAACAGGTCACTGGCCCTGCCTTTTGGAAAACACTATGGAATTTCTCCAAAAAGCTAGGAATTAGGCTTCCAAACAACTCAGCAATATAGCTCCAAGGAATTTACTATAGGCATCCAAAACCAAATCAACAACTTAGGGAATGAAAAATCAGAATGTTGGGACTGCAGAGATATAGACACTGGATAGACCCTTACACATGGCCAACTTGGATTCAATTCATTGAACACGTAGAGACACCTGAGTCCTACCAGTAGTGACTCCTGAAATCAGAGTCAGGAGTAAGCTCTATACACTAATAGGTGTGGCCTAAAATAAATAAAAACCTTGACTATTAAACTCATAGAAACCTGAGCCTACAGAAACATTGTTAGTCTCTGCACCTGCCTGAGATTGTTTTTCAACTTCTGTGACATCCTATGAAGAAAACATAGTCTAAATTCTAAGTATGTTTTTATTCTGGACACTCTTGAATCTCCAGCATGTTAAAAAAAATAGTATTAATTGTCTTACTAAATATCATCACACTATGAGTTGGATATTTTATAGGCTTGAATCACAAAGTTTACTGACAAAACACGTTTTAACAACAAAATGAACTATTCCAAATTTTACATGGACCATTCTTTTCATCACTCAGTTGTCTATTTAACATAGTAGTCTCAATTGCCTAGTATGTGCCAAGCATTTTTTTGTGTGCCAAGGATGCAACAATGAAATTGACAAAATATCCTCATGGAACCTCTATGTTAAAGGTGTTCTGTGAAAACTAACTATAAAACATGTAAAATGTATAGAACATAATAACTACAGAGGGAATTCATTACAGTTAAGGAGAGCAAAGAAAGAGAAGTTGATTGTGTTTTTTATTTGCTTTACAGGATTTAAAAGAAATTATTCACTGATAAAGTGACATGTGAATGAAACTCAAAAGGAAAAATACTGTTGGGTCTTGGGAAGCATTTGGGGAATAAGCAAGAAGAGTGTCTGATCAGATAGAAAAGAAAGATTGGCAGTGAGGTTAGTCTTTATTGAATAATGTGGAAGTGTAATAAAAGGAAGTGTAGTAAGGTCAGAAAGAGAGTTGGTTTCAGATCACAGAGCCTTCTCAGACATGTTTTAAGCATATTGACTTTCACTCTGACATGGGAAGCTCCTGGAGGTTTGGGCTAGAGAAGTGACATGATCTTGACTATGTTAAAAGCATGACTTGAAAGCCAGCCACATGTGCTAGGTGAAAAGGAAGCTCAGATAGAGAAGAGAGCACCAAAAAAAGGGTGTTGTGAGATCCTCCCAGGGTGGGAGAAGCATGCTAAAAGTAGTCTATAGACCAAACATGATTGCCACTCAAGGCCTCTCTTGCAAAACACAGTACCCAAAAGAAGAGAGAGAGAACAAGGGGGAATGCCCTGCCACAGAGGCAGGGTGGGACAGGGGAGATGGGGGGTGGGTGGGAGGGATGCTGGGACCCGTGGTGGTGGAGGATGGGCACTGGTGGAGGAATGGGTACTTGATCATTTTATAACTGAAACCCAAGCACAAAAGTTTATAAGCCTATAACTGCACCTCATGGTGTTTCAGTAATAAAAAAATAAATAAAAAAATTAAAAAATAAAAGCATGAGAACTTCCCATCAATGAATAGTAGACTACAGGAAACCAAGTATAGATACAGAGATATGAGAATGCTTTAGTGATAATACAAATGAAATATTGCACTGCCTTGGACAGTAGTAATGGAAGTAGTGAGTAGTTTCTGAGTGCATGTTAAAAGCAGAAATGTCATAATTATGCAGTAATTTAAGTATGTGGTTTAAAGAACAAGGAAGTGCAGAATGATTCCAAAATCGATGGCCTGTCATTCAAGATAAATGGAGTTGCCATTTGGGGGGCTAAGTGGGGCACATATGGCTATGCTTACTCTTGGCTCTGTGCTCAGGGATCACTTCTGATGGGCTCAGGGAACAATATGGGGTGCTGGGGGTTGAACCTGCATCTGCCAAGAGCAAGGTAAGAGCCCTAGAAGCTATACTCTGAGTCCAACTTGAGTTAATAAGACAGAAAATTTTGCAGATTATAAGCACACTTGATAAAGAAAGATCAGACTCCTGACAAGTCTTTTTGAGAGGTTAAGTTACTAAGTAAAAGCTGAGAAATGACACTGATGGTCAAGACAGTGGTTACAGTGTGAAGCAATATATAGATTCTAGGGTAGGAGTGCAGAAAGGACCAGACAGAGTCCAAGAGGAGAATCAGGTTGACATGGGGTTTATTGGTTGGAAAGAAAATGCTGAACTCTCCTGGGCAGATCTCAAAAGCCTGTAGAGAGGCTGTTGAAAAAGGCAAGATGCCAGCCTGTGTTTGGGTGGATTTATATTAAGTAAAGGAGGCCCTGCTGAGTAGGGGGTTGCTTGGTTCTCACCAAGGTCAGGTAAGTAGGCTTTTGTTGTGGGTTCCAGGAATTCTGAACATGAGAAATCTCTGGTGGTGGCAGAACTGCATACACAGATTTCAAAGTGTCCTTCTTTGGGCTGACCCAACAGTAGATATCTTGTTGAACACTAGATGTGTGAGCTTTATGGACTGTTGCTAGAAAAAGATTCTAAATTAAATCCTCAGTTATTCCAGAGGTTGAAGAAGAAAGGGTTAAAAAAAAAGAAAAGAAAAAAAGAAACAAAAGAATATATATATATATATATATATATATATATATATATATATATATATTCCCCCCCCCGGGAGCCAAGCAAAAAAAAATTATTTTCAGGTGGAAAGAAAAATCAGTCGTGTCAAATACCCCAGGTAGGTAAACTATTAGCTACTGGACATCACTGAAGGCACAGGGAAGTATTAGTTTTGTCAGAGGTGGGAGCCAAAACCCCAGATTAACTATGTTTACACATTTTCAATTAGGTGAATAAGCCCTCCCAAGTTTGTGGTTAAAGCAACATTTTCTAGGAAGTTCGGATATCCTTAGGCAATGATGCCACAAAGATGAACAAGGTTCCTTAAAAATTCATAATCTAAGGAGAGAAACATGTATAAATAAGCAATTTTAAAACTCTTCATTAAATATAGGATTAAATATAGGAATGCACTAAATAAAAGGATACAAAAAATGCATGTTACAGAAGCATTGAAATGAGAACACTCTCTGGCTACTTTTGTTAAAAAAAAATATTTTAATGTAGGATTTTCTTCAAATGTGCTGTTACTTTAGCTTTAGCTTTTTAAAGGGGAGTGGGGAGGCATGGGAAATGACAGTATAACCTACAAAGAGAGTAAGCATGACATAGTGTTTCCAAATTTCAGTATAACTTCTGTTTCTGACAGAAATAGTATATCCTCTTCTTATCAGCAAATTAAGGTTGTACAGTTTAGCTGTGTTCACATATTACATCCTTCTGGCCTTAAGCTAAAAACAAAACAAAATAAAACAAAAACACTCAAAACTCAAAAAAAAAAAAATACTCAATCTCTTCTTTGTCATGTACCTGTGTCAAACCAGAGTCCAGGATGGGATGAAAACAGATCTGACTCAGAGAAGTTTTGTCAACCAACCCCCTGTTTTGTCTTGATTGTTTGTTTTTCCTCTCAGCAAACAAAGCTCTCCCATTCAGCCTTAAGAGGTTCCTAAACTTAAGTGGAATCAGTGGCTAGGATTTTCTTTCAAGTATTGCCTGCGGCAAGGGCATCCCTCAAAATGGATCAGATACTCCCTCTGTAGGAATTCCTCACTTTTAGACTCAATGGCTGTCTTTCCACATAGGGGGCCTGGGGAAGGTTAATTGGTAATTTCTCTTTGAATATGGAGTCTATTTAGCTAATTACTTGGCGTTTTGATGATATTTTTAGAAGCCTGGTGTCGAGAAATATTTTAGAAGTTCTTTTTCTTCCATTGACTTTCAGATATATTTTTGAATTTAAAAGCAAAGGAAATAATTCTGCTTTCTTCTTCAAATGGCCTCAGTGTCTACGTTGAATTCTAAGCTCAGCATCATACACTAATTTTCCCACTCAGCTAGTCCCATCCTCTAGTCATTCTGCTTGAGAACATAGTTTTTTCAGAATTCACTTGCTGGCCTCTGCTATTTCAGTTACCTCTATTATTGGCCACTGACTTTCCAAAGGATTCTGTAAACAGATGATATTTTAAGACATTTTGAGAAACAATTCTGAACAATGAAATGCAATAGTCCTATTGGGTCAGTTCTTGTTTTCTGTATTCAAAAATGTAAGTTTAAATGGACAGACTGTAATCACACACATACATTAAAGCACAGTGGAATCTGAATATAACATCAATTTTCATAAGGGTCACACCCTTATGAAATGCAACAAGGCCCAGCCAGGTCACAGGACGATTCTCAGCCTTATGGTGTGAGCCTGATGGTTGGGTGTCAAGCCCTGCTAAGTTACCTGAGAGTGCCTGTATGCCCTCACACTCTCTTTAGTGGCACTAGGGTGGGGATGAAAGTCTGGGGAGGAGGTGCTGGGGACCAAACTGAGGACTTCAGTCCTCCAGCCTTCTTGAGACTTTTTATTTGTTATTTTTATTTTTTAATATTATAACTCTGCTACTTAACTAAAATATTTCATCTTGCTAGTTACTTTTAGTTCATGCGCTGTGTTACAGTACTGCTATAGATGTAGTTTGTTATAGTTAAGATGTGTGTTCAATGATTGCCACTCAATGCCTCTTTTGCAGACCACAACACCCAAAAGGAGAGAGAGAACAAAAGGGAATACCCTGCCACAGAGGCAGGGTGGGATGGGGGAATGGGTGTGGGAGGGATACTGGGATCCATGGTGGTGGAAAATGGGCACTGGTGAAGGGATGGGTATTTGGTCATTGTATAATCGAAATCCAAGCACAAAAATTTGCAAATCGACAACTGTACCTCATGGTGTTTCACTAATAAAAATTAAAAAAAAAAACTCCAGCAGGTTCATAAAAAAAAAAAAAAGTGTGTTCAGCAATGCTGATTTTATGTTCTTGGTGTCCATAGTTACCTCTGCTCACCACTAGCAAAGTGCACAAGACCCCCGACCCCTGCCTCTTGTCACCTCCTGTTCTTGTAACTTGAAAGAGCTGTATATGTTGTCCTCATTCTGATTCAAATTGGGTTTCATAAGAATAAATTTAGAGCTACAATTGACTCTATTAAACGATTCTTAAATTAGGCTGCATCTCATGAAGCAAGGAGAAGAGAGGCCTTTATCATCAGGAAGAAGACAAGGTAAGGAGAATGGCAAACTGGAAGAAATTCTCAGGAAACAATATTTCCCTTAGTGGAAGGCAAAGTTTTGCAGATAAGCTCATTTGTGTTGATGAAGTTTTAGAATGACAGTTTAAATATCAAATTTGGATTGAGGAGAGGTTAAAGTTCAATTATTTGGGCTACTAAGGATTGGTGGACCTTAGCATAAATGTCTATCTCTATTATCAATTGATTGCTTCTTTTCTTTATCAATGTCTTTATTTTATTTACTTATTTATTTTTTATTGGTAACAGTCTCAGAGAGTTAAAACAAAACAAAAGCAATCTTTCCCTATAGTCAGGATCAAACAAACTTGCCTGATCCTTTCCTTGCCCAGAAACTAGTGTGTTCTAAGGTATGTATTTGGAATTGCATTGTCAAGGTCCAAATAAGAAGGGAAAATCAAGTTAAAATCATTTATCCTTTTTTTAAAAGAATTTTGGGTAAATATCTTTAAAATATCTGATGAAAGGCCACAGCTGCTCGCCTTGCAAGCAACTGACTGGGGTTGGATCCCCAGCTCTACATATGATGCTCTGAAACTGCCAGGAATAGTCCTTGAGCACAGAGCACACCAGGTATGACCGAAAAATAAAAAAATCTGAAGAAAATAAAAATGTATCTAAACTGTTTTGATTTGTTCTCTCTTTCTAAATTATAATATATACATTTAACCTGATTTTGTACTTGTAATTTGTACTTTTGTTCTTTGAAGAAGGTCCTCCAATTTTTTGGGGGGGTCACACCTGGCGATGTACAAGGGTTACTCCTGGCTCTGCACTCAGGAATTATCCCTGGCGGTGCTCAGGGGACTATATGGGATGCTGGGAATCGAACACCGGTCAGCTGTATGCAAGGCAAAGGCCCTACCCGCTGTGCTATCACTCCAGCCCCCTCCAAATTTTTTAAGCTTCAGCTCACACAAAACAAGGATTCAGTCTCATTCACAGTTGGCATAGCCTGCTAACCAAAACAAAACAAAACAAAAAACACAAATTTTAACCTAGTTTCCTTTTTCCACACATATGCTTTGTGGGGAAAAATAGAGCAGTCAATGAAAACACTGAAAAATATTGAAAGTCTGTTATAGGAATCTAGAAAAAAAGAGCAGATTTTTTTTATTAACAGTTAAATTTGGAAATTACTCCAAAGGTACATGATGCCTTATTAAAGCATTGCTGTCCAACAAGTACCTAGGACATCAGATTTTTTCTTTACCGTGACTGTCTATGTCTCTGTGAAGTCATTTTACAATTTTTCATATTTACATAGTAGAAATCCCAAATTCTGTGTCTCTAGTTTTTAGACATCCACTAATGCCTGAACAGTGCATTCCAATTTACAAAACACCATCATGCATTAGTTACAGGTCTTATAATGAGCCTATAAGGAAAGTATCTGAAACATCTTGTTAAACTCCATATTCACCGAGATGCTTAGAAACTGAACCTCAAGAAAGGTTGAATGGATTATCTATAAATATTCATATGGGCATGACATAAATTTAAATATGGAAACAGTTATGTTAATTTCAGCCTTCTCACCAGTAGCCGGCATGTTCTCAGCTACCATTTTCTGTTTGTCTTCCACTGCCTTGTCTGCACCATGAACCTTAAACCAGTAACATGTACTTGTTAATCAGCTTCAGTATATGAAAAGGCAGTCACTTGACTCACGAGAGTACTACAAATAAAACAAATCCATGGTTAAAGCAAACCACAGAAACGGAAAAACTCATACATGCCAGCAAGCTTCTCAGATTAAACTGCCAAATTTATTTATTCTCCTTTCAATTCCTTGCAAAAGAACATACAGTCCTTTTCTTTAATAAGAATCCAAGCTTTATGTGTAATATCCTTTAAGCAATTATCAAGAAATCCACAAGATGCTGAAGGAAATCAGAATGAGGTTATATTTTTGTTTTTTCATAAACTTCATTAACATTTTAGAAACATAAGATATATAAAATTGGCAAATGTGACCACATGCGACTTTTCTACCAAGGGGCAGAGAACTTGTACAGTGCTTAAGGAACTTGAATTCCATGTGATCAACCCTGGTTTGATCCCCAGCTCCACATATGATCCCCCAAGCACTGTCAGGAATTTCGTCTGAGCAGAATCAGGAATAAACCTTGAGTATCACTGGATGAGTCCCCTCTGTAAAACTAGAGCTAAAAAACACCCATCACTTCCTCTACTTTGTTCATAACTTTATAATACTAATTTAAATTTTGTCATAATAAATAAAACTTTTTCTGAGTCATGTTTTTAAAAATAATATTCAGAGATGGAGTAACTATATCTTGAATATAGTTAATATTGTTGTATATATCTTAATAAAAAGAATGGAAGAAAGAAGAAAAATTTTAATGTAAGACTAATTTTATAGGGCTATCACACATTATACCAACAAAGCAATATATTTTTTTCTATTTTCCCTTTTCAAAATATGTTCCTTGACTAGCTCATTTGGAATAAAATTGACATTTCCTTTAAAGTTTATATTCATTTAATCACCTGGAAAGCTCTTGAACTTTCAAGGTAACCTCAGATATCTGCAGCATATTTTTAGTTGCCAATGTAAAATTGCAATTAGAAATTGAGCATTTCAGCAATACATATAATATGACATGGCAGGGATGTGCTGTGCTTTTGCCCCCAATAGCAAAAGCACTTACATATCAAAAAAATGCTGAAATACATTTGAATTGAATCAGAAAATTCTTAATTAACCAAGAATGTTTAAATGTTTATTTAAAATAAATTTCCAGTCTAATAAATATTCCCTCAGAAGTAAAATTTAGAGCATTTCTCTAAGTTCTTAGCTATTTAATAATAATTATTATTAATTTTGACTCCATAAGGTATTTTAGTCAAAAAAATTAGAGCATACAGTAATAGGAATGTAATGAATAATATACCTATAAATTATCAGTGACAAAAAGAAGTTTACTGTTATATGTAGGAGAGAACAGCAATTAAATTTCAAGATTATTCTTCTACAGGTGCTTTAATTCTAAAAGTAATTGCTTATGTAAGATCCTATGCCTGGATTATTGGCCATTATGATGAGCAAGAAATGAAACTGAACCTAGGTTACCAAATATATTAAAATCTTCTCACATCTTACAGTTCACAGAAGGAGCCAAAGATCAGTCATCACTTTAATACACTATGCTCATAATTCAGGCGTAAGGTTTTGTTTAAACAAAATTAGATTGTGGAATTCAATTATAAACAGAGGAATAATTCATTTGCTTATTAATTGGTTCTCCCGCTTTTAGGCATAGAACAATTGTCCTTTAGGCGTAACTTATACATTTATCAAACTGATCTGAATTACTACCATTTAGGATCTAGTATGATTGAATGCAGCCAGCCCTAGGTATCCTATATGATGGAGTTACAACAAAATTTATAAGTGAGGCTTAAGTATTTGAACACATAAAAAAATGAAACAAAAGTCAAAATCCCACGTTCATAACAGATATGATAAGAACATAAAGTATAGAGAGCAGAGTGTTAATATAATTGTTCATGAAGTCAAATACTGTAAGTTAATAACTTTAAGCTTAATCTAAAGAAGACCATGTTGGAAGTAAATTGTCCAAAAATAACTTTAGAATAATAGCAAAATTTTAATTAACTCTGCTTTCAAAATAAGGCATGAACTTAAAAATTACTAAAGGTGAGAAGGCAAAGTTTAGCCTTTGTAAGTCCTACGGTTCAAAGCAGTTTTATTTATAGTAGGCAAATATTGGGGACCACTGGTATATCCATCAATTTGTGAAAGATAAAATTAATTGTGGGATACTATTATGACAAAGACCAATGTAGTAATGAAATATATATTTTTGAAGCATATAATGTATCCTAAATATCCAAATCATACTAGGTGAGAGAAGATAGACACATAGAATTGCGTACTGCTATTCCACTTACATGAAATTCTAAAGAAGGGAAAATGATAGAGACAAATCACCTTGGGGTTGTCAGAGACAAGAGCTTATCAGGGATGATTGAATGTCAGGGGCAGGAGTTAAATCAAACTGTTCTCTATGTGATATATGGCTACATATATTTTTCTGTATGCATATGTTTCTTTCAAAACTCATCAAATAAGAACTTTAATGCTGAAAAATATTGTTACATATTAATTAAACCTCAACAAAGCTTTTTTCAGAGAAAGAAAAAGGAAACATTGCTCTAAAAAAATGGTTCAGTTGGTAGAGTAGATGCCAAGTAGTCATGAAACATCTCGCCAATAGTCTAACCCTTAGCACTAACCCCCCTTACTTCGTGCAGTTGTTATCCCCCACCATAAAAAATGTGAAATCTCATCTCCAGCATATGTGACAAAACGCGTGACCTCCAAACATCAGCTTTTGTCAGCTTCAAGAGTAACAAATAAAAACAAGTAACATAGGCACTCAGGCAATAGTACAAGGAATGATATAAGAAATTTATATGTGCCCAACTCTGTTACAATCCCCAGAACTGTTCGATGTAGCTCTTGATGACCCCAAGACATTCAGGTGTAGCCCTAAGTGCCTAGAAACTCCTAAGTCTCATTTTGTGGTCTAGGGTGACCCAGTCACCATGGTCCCAGTAGTATCACATGCCAGTCAATAATAGTCAATGTGAAAATCACTGAGGGTGAACCCTACCCCTCTGAGAACAAAAATAAATTAAAGAAAAAAGAAACTTCTAGAGTATATTCTAGTTGTACTAAAGATGTCTTCTAGCCTAATGAATAAGTCTTTTGGAAACATGGGATTTGATTGTGTCGTTGCACTTGCACAATTAACTCAATACTAATGCCATATTTGAGGTGCTCAATAATTAGCCAAGTGTCCATCTTGGAAAAGTACTCCTGGGTGAGAGGTGAAGGTTGTTTTGGATCTTCACAAAAGAAAGGATTGTGTCAAAATGCAATCTGCTTTAAAAGTTTTACTCGATGTTGTTAAAGCTCAATCAACAAATCCCAGCTTAACAAAAAGAAGCTCCCAAAGACCGTTAGGGTTTAATTGTTGAGACAGTTTAATAACATCAATGCTTGAACCAGAATAAAGAATCTCATTATTATTGCCACTGTAACCAAATGGGACTACTTAGAATCCAAATAAATGTTTCATTAGAAATGATAACTTCTGAAAAAGACATGTGAATCATTTATCTATCCATGTATACCTACATAATGAGTAATTAATAATTTAATCAAGATAAATATTATAAAATATTTGAGTAAAGCATGAAAAGAGCATGATTATTAGTTTATTAATATGTATGTTGGCATCTTTAATAGAAGCTTTATATTGTGTTCAGATCTTATCTTATATTAATTTCTATATGCAATATGATACATAATTACCTTACCATATGATATAGATATATTTATTTCTAGAAACGCTATCTTCAAATGATTAACTTTAATCCTCACCTATTCTAAAGCACTAAATTAAAGAACTGGGCTATAGTTATACCATGCATCTTTTATAACTTTGACTTATCAAAGTTAAAATTAAAAATCTAAATATTTGAACATTAACACTACATTGATCTAAATGAGGCCTGGTGTAATAATAATCCTTAAGTTATAAACTTTATTACTTTAAAGTTTCCTGCTAAATGGCATTTTCTTAGCATTGACGTGAGCAATTTATGATTTCCAGAGAAACTAGACAGACTTCTATTTCAAGATGACTTTAAAAAATGTTAGAAATGTGTGCTGAATGAACCTCCTACTTGCAGAATATTTTTTAAACCATCTCAAAACAGAAATGATGTTTTTTGTCCTTTGAAACTCAGAAATTTAAATCACAACTTCTCCAGATACCAATAGGTTAACATAGCCAATATGATCTTTTGATCAAAATGTAGAAAAAATAACAAAAGTATTTTGGCTCTTTCACTGAGTGCAGAAAGAATTAGACAAAATTCTTAAAGTATAAGAGCTTTCTTTTCTCTGACTGGAGATACAATTAACAAGGCATGCTGAGAAACTTGGGTGAAAGGAACAAATAGGTGTTATATTCTTATTTTCCGTGTTAGTGCATTTACTAGTGTAGTAGAATGGAAGAACATTGATTTGGGAATCAGTAAACCTATGTCCTAGCCTGGCTTTATACCCAAACTTGCTCTAATAATAATCCCTCTGAATGTCAGTTTTTTAATACCTAAAATTTTTTAATACCAAATCAATTTTATTAGTTTATAATTTATTGTCCATAGATTATTTTATATACTTTTTTTCAGTAGTTCAGAATCAAGCTTGCTTAATTATAAGATTTTCTCACCTGCATTAAAATAGTAATGGTTATATATTTTTACACCCATAAAACTTAGACATATATATAATATTGTCTACGTGTATGTATGTGTATTCATAGATTTATATGTACATGTACCCAGATGCACATTTTTATGAAAAATTTTCTAAACTGTAAAATACTACATATTTAATTGAATTGAAAAATATTCATTGAATGCATATTCAACATGTCAAAAACAGTAAAAACAAATCTCACAATTTCTTGTGAGATGTTACTGGTGCTTGCTCGAGCAAATTGATGAACAACGTGAGGACAGTGCTACAGTGCTACAGTGCTACAGTGCCTTATATAAATCTGATTTCTTTTATTTATTCTTTATAGAAATCAGATTTAAATAAAATCAGATTCTGTGATAGGCTTTAAATGTACAGAAAATAAGGATACTCAGAAACCAAAAATTTCTCTGTTAACATCTTTAGAAGTCACATTCATTTTGTTATGCCTCTAATACTCAATATCCAAGACACTCAACTAACAATTTTATGAATGATGCAGTTAGGAAATATTTCTCTCTCTAAATAGATAAAAAAAAGAAGTCTTAAGAATAGGTACCACAAAACATAGCATTTGTTAATATTTCTATATAATTTGAATAAATATTATATATCTAATATATTATGTATTATACATACATATATACAATTCGGCTGGAGCGATAGCACAGCGGGTAGGGCGTTCGCCTTACAAGCGGCCAACATGGCCGACCCGAGTTCGATTCCTCCACCCCTCTCGGAGAGCCAGGCAAGCTACCGAGAGTATTCAATATGCCAGACACAGTAACAACAAAGTCTCCAATGGAGACGTTACTGGGCCCGCTCGAGCAAATCGATGATCAACGGGAGGGCCTTTACCTTTACCTTTATATACAATTTATTAGTTTCCTCTGAACTCAAATTGCATTAGTACCCTAAGACACCATATATTCAGGGCACAGAGAGATAGAATATACATTCCATTGTGTAAAGAAACTGTAATTTTATTAGAAAGATTTGAACTTCATTTGAAAAGTAGATTCAATTTGACATATAACTTTCAAATGATGACTTTGAAAACTCAACCTAAAATAAGTATAACCTGAATGTCAAAGATGTATGTGCAAGTAAAACTATAAACCCTTTGCTATAGAATGTCTTGATGTTGGTGGAGGGAAGTGAGCACACTGGTTGTGGGTGTTAGATTGGAACCACGTATACATGAAACTATAATTAACAGTATTACATCAAAGAACTTCACTAAAGATAGGAGGAAATGTACATTTTTTGTAGGAGTACTGCTATTTATTCAGTCACTGATTAGCTGATTGAATTGTGCATGAACTTCACCTTACTTTTCATTTTTTATAATTCTATTTATTGAATCACCGTGAGAGCAGTTGCAAAGCTTTTGGGTCTAAGTCTCGGTCATACAATGAAACACCCGTACCTTCACCAGTGCCCATTCTCTACCACCAAAAATCCCAGTATACCCCCATCCCAAAACCCTCCCCCTACCTGTGGGGCAGATGATTTCCACATTACTGTCTCTCTACTTTGATCACATTCAATATTTCCACACCAGACCCACCATTATTATTTGAGATTTTACCCCAACACTCAGATCCGCTGAAAAGGCAACAATAGATAATTTGTATTCTATTGCTGGTTATGAATAACATATGATGTCACGTGGCTGCAATAGGGCCATGTGGTTTTGAAATTCCCAAATTTTAACACTTAAATCTGGAGGGATTTCTGCCAAAAGCCACTGGGTTTCGAGATCTGCTCCTGAGTCTCTGGGATCATGGCCGTTGAGCAGCTTGATGAGGAGGCAGAGAGGCCGTTCGTGGGCGATGACTTGGGGTCTCATTGGGGTGGGGAGGACAGGCCCAGCTCCCCCCACCCCATCCCATGAGGCCCAACAAGTTGCGTCACTGCGGACCCAAGCCTGACTCTCCAATGGCCTCTGGAGAATGACGGCCACCAAGCCACCAAGAGGGAGCACGCAGAGGGACAACACCCTTTCTTCTCTGGGGTGGCCGGAGACATTAACGTACTGTGGGGTCCAGATGCATTTCTGCCAAAAGCCACTAGGTTTTGAGATTTGTTTCTGAGTCTCTGGGATCATGGCCGTTAAACAGCTTGATCAGGAGCCAGAGAGGCCATTCGTGGGCAATGACTTGGGGTCTCGTTGGGGTGGGGAGGACAAGCCCGGCTCCACCCCCATCCCGTGAGGCCCTGTATGTCTTGTCACTGGGGGCCCAAATGTGACTATCCAGTCAGTGGCCTCAGAAGGATGGCGGCCATTGGGCCACCAGGGGGAACAGGCCAAGGCACGAAACCTATTCCCACCTGGGTTGGCCCAGCACCGGTAGCCTACTGCAGAGACTGGACACATTTCTACCTAAAGCTGCTGGGTTCCGAGATTCGTTTCTGAGTCTCTGGGATCATGGCCATTAAGCAGTTCAATCAGGAACCAAAGAGGCCTTGCCTCCAATTATATAGCTGAGCCGGAGGTGGTTTGTGGGTGTGTTTCCCACATACCTAACTTTTGGCCGTTTACTTTCTTGGTAAACTTTGCCCCAAGTTTTTGGGGTCTGGCCAAAGGCACAGCAGCAATTTGGGGGTATCTGGAAGTCTGAGGGCACTATGAGGCTGCTGATGCACTTGCCTCACAGGTACAGATTGACCTGCTGGTGGCACCATACCCCCTGGAAATGTACATTTTTATAATAACTTGGAAATTTGCACAAAAAAATACTAGTTTTACTGAAAAAAGTATTTTGTTATCAAAATGGAAAATTTGACTCATTCAGTTTAAAGCAGAATATTAAAAGATAAATGATCTTAGAAACAATAATTCACTATCTAATCTGATGAATTACCTGTAGATATGATTAATCTTAATTTTGTAAATCTCATTGGTACAGAATTCTTAAATTCTTAAATTTGATTACCTTATGTATTTTTAATAAAAATACATAAAGTAATCAAATATATTAATAACTGAAATCTAGTTATTCTATTGTGAATTTTTGCCATTGTGAAATCTCATGTGTTAGTAAAAGTTGTACATGACTATGAGTTATAAACTGAAGAATTCCTAATCATAATGCCTAGTTTAATAGTCATGAAAACTGGGAAGAAGAATCATAGCTCCAAGACTTGTCTTAGGTAAGCTGTGAAGTACAAAAAGTCTTTTGCTCCATTCTTTCTTTTTCTTTCATGTCCTTTTCTCACAGATAATTCTTCTCTCCAGTGTATTTTTTTAATACATCTGATGCACACAGGACTAGGAAAATAGGCACAAAAAGTTTGATTTTGTATGAAATTTAGTATTTCAAAGTCAATTTATAAAATTGGATTTATCCAAAAGTTTGATGTTTTTTAACTGTATTGTTGTCCAATATCAATAATTCATTAACAATAAGAATGAATTGAAGTTCAAAATTATTCCTTTAAGTAAAAGAGGCTTGCCTCTTTATATTTCTGCTAATACCCTTCCTAGCATTCGAGGGGAGAAAAGGCTGAGGATGCAGTGAGTTGAGTTATTGTCACTAAGTGTGCCCAAGAGGGTTTGACACAGCTCATGTGTCAAATTAGGGGGAAAAAAAGATAAGAAACACTTTAAGAAATGTAGGACCAACAACTTTTCAACAAAGGAAAAATGTTAACAGATGTTTTATAAAACAATCTGTCAGGAACATAGGAGTTTATATATCTTTTGGGATTAGTGTTTTGTACTTTTTGCCTTGACTGTGAGTGAAATTGCTGGATCATATATTAGGCTGTTTTAGTATATTGAGACCCTCCCATACTTTTTCCCCGAAGACTTGTATACACTGGTTTCATTCCTACCAGCATTGCACAAGGCTTCAGTTTTCTTTACCAACTTCTCAAAATGTATTGTTTCTATTTCTGACATGATACCTCAGTGTCACTCTCATTTGCATTTTCCTGATAATAAGTCATGATAAGAATTTTTTTCATGTGCCTGTGGAATTTTTTTCATCTGTACGACAATTTTGTGTGTGTGGGAGAAGTGTGTACTCAGTTCTTCGGGCAACTAACTAGTAGAGTCAATATAATACTGCTCAAATTGAACTCAATAAAATAACTCAATAAAACCAGCACAAAATAGGCAATCTTGGACAGATCATAGCAGGGAATTCTTGTTGACTGAAGAACTTACAAACAAAATTACGTGATTGAATTTGTAAATATTTAGGTGTTTTTGTTATGATGTCCCTTTTTTGTAAATCTGTACAATAAGGATACAGATAAATAGAAAATTTGAAAGCCTTTTGAAGCCTACTGTTCAGTTAACTTTCTACATAATTTTTATCACTGTATCACTGTATCACTGTCATCTTGTTGTTCATCGATTTCATCGAGCAGGCTCCAATAACATCTCCATTCGTCCGAGCCCTGAGTTTTTAGCAAGTGCCACATTGGAGGCTACTTCAGGGTTAGGGGAATGAGACCCATCATTGTCATTGGGTTTTGGCATATCAAATACACCAGAGCTTGTCAGACTCTGCCATGTGGGCAGGATACACTTGATGGTCAGTCGGGTTCTCCAAGAGTGAGAACTAGACAATAACAGGTTGCGCTTCTGGGAGCTGGGTGTTATAGTCCCTGGGTCTTGGCTGTTGATGGGGTAACACAGCGCCAGGGGCAGTTGGTGGGTGTAATGCCTAGCTACTGGAAGATGGGGTATCTGGGAGGAGGAGGCCCAGTCCCTATACGAGCAGGCTTGGGGATCTTAGGCCCGGGTTCTGCACACCTGGGTTCCTCTGCTGGTTCTTTCATGCGTGAGGCTGGTCATAACGTGTGGAGAGTGATCTTAAGCATGGCCGTAGCTGGTTCCAGAGGTCTTCTGCTTTATATGTCATTTTTATATGTCATCTACTTAAACCCTTAGAACATAACCAACAGATTTTATTCTGATGAAAAAAAATTGTATGTCTAATACTGATTTCTTTCTTTTGTTCTAGAAAATTGAGCAAATTTAAAAAGTTATTGTTATTCTTTTGGTATATCTTTAAAGTATTCACCTTAATGTTGAATTATTGTCTCATCTTCCAAATACAATGATATATAGGTAATTTGGGGTCCTCAAATATTTAAAGATAGCTGAAGACTTTGATGAAATTATTGATCACTATTTGTTTGACCTTAGCATTTTTATGTTTTAAGACTGGCCAACGGTTGGAACCTATCGCAGGTGTGTGTGGGGTGGAGGGTAGGTAAGATAGAGAAGGGACTACCAGTATGACGATAATAGTTGGAAATGATCATGCTGGACAAGAGAGAGAGAGAAAAATAAAAGTGCCTGCCATAGAGGCAGTGGGGGGGGGGGGGAGGGAAAGGGACAGGGACGGGGAAACTGAGGACATTGGCGCTGGAAAATGTACACTGGGGGAGGAAGGACTGTTGGAACACTGCATGACTAAAATCTAGTCATGAACACCTGTGTAAGGGTCTATCTTCACAGTCACGGTCATGGTCACGGTCCTCCCGTTATTCATCGATTTGCTTGAGCAGGCCCAGTAAGATCTCCATCGTGAGACTTGTTACTGTGTTTGTCATATTGAATATGTCATGGGGAGCTTGCCAGGTTTTGCCATGCAGGCGAGATACTCTCAGTAGCTTGCCAGGCTCTTTGAGAAGGGAGGAGGAATCAAACTCAGATCGACCATATAGGCCTCTTGCAAGGCAAACACCTTACCCGCTGTGCTATTGCTCCAGCCCAAGGGTCTATCTTACAGTGATTCAATTAAAAAAAAACCTTTAAATAAGTAAACAATCTAAAATTAATAAATAAATAAAATCTAAAACAAACAAATAAATAAGATATAAAATTAATGAATAAATAAATAATAAGCAATGCATTTGTGCCAAGAGACAGTAGAATGGTTAGGGCACATCCCTTGCATGAACTAAATCCGGGCTCAATTCCCAGCATGACAATGTGCCCTGAGCATGGCAGGGAGCATCTCTGGAGACTCCAGAGCACCTCAGGCGTGGCCCTAGGAACCTCAGCACTGCCAGGGAAGCCAGGATATAACCAGTCTCACAGGACAAAGAAGCATCTCACCTTGGAACTCTGTTTTTTTTTTGTTTGTTTGTTTATTGAATCACCATGAGATACAGTTACAGACTTAAAAATTTTCATGATTATGTTTAAGCCACATAATGATTGAGCACCCATCCCTCCACCAGTGTCTGTTCTCCACCACCAATATTCCTGGTATCCCTCCAACCACCCCCACCCTTCCCATTCCCTGCCTCTGTGGCAAGCAAGCACATTCCCTCTGCCCAGCTGACAAAGACTCTGAACCTCTTGGGGACTGTTTGGGAGGCCACATCCTTCAACATAAGGGAAGAAAAAATTGTATCCAGTGATAACTAATGTGAGTTTATATCACTATAGGTCACATTTTTTGATAATCAGTTGCCTCTCAGTTGTGGCTTCTTTGGAAACAAAACCAAAATTAAACCTGAATTGAGACTCTGAATTTGGTTGTTATTTCTTTTCTATCACTTGTCATCCTGTTGATCATCGATTTGCTCCAGTGGGCACCAGTAATGTCTCTATTTATCCCTGTCGTGTGCTAGTGTAGCCCAATGGCATCTATTCACTCCAGGAACATCACTTAATCACTTAACTTCCCGTTAGTCGTCGATTTGCTCGAGCGGGCGCCAGTAACGTCTCCATTTGTCCCTGTCGCGTGCTAGTGTAGCCCAATGGCATCTGTTCGCTCCGGGAACATGAAGGGCCTCAAACCGATCGTTCATGATCTTCAGGAAGAAGTCTGACCATCTGGTAGGGGGGCAGCCACGCGGTCTCTTGACATCCCGTGGAATCCAATCAGTAACAGCTCTAGTCCAACGGTCGTCTTTAAATCTCATTACGTGACCAGCCCATCTGATTTTCAACACCTTGGCAAATGAGACAGCGTCCCTGATCCTTGATCGTCGACGGATGTCAGAACTCCGGATTCTTTCTCTCATTTGAGTGAAACGTGATATTCCAAGCATAGCTCTTTCTATTCTTCTTTGGGAGACCTGAATGGCGTTCTCATCTTGTTTGCGTAGGGCCCAGGTCTCTGAGGCATATGTTAATGCAGGAAGAACAGTGGAATCAAAGAGATGTGCCCGGAGCCGGAGGTTCCTCGTCCTCTTAGCTATTTCTTCGACGTTCTTGAAGGCGTTCCAAGCCGCTCTCTTCCTCCTGCGCAGTTCGGGTGCCAGGTCATTTCTCATGTTGACCTCTCGACCTAGGTACACATAGCTGTTGCATTCGGAGATGGTCGTTCCATTGAGAGCGAATGGGGCGTCAGGAACAAGGCTGTTTCTCATAAACATTGTCTTTGTAAGATTCAGCTGTAGTCCTACCTTTCCACACTCACGGTCAAAGTCGGCCAGCATTTGTGCTGCTTGGCTGATGTTTGGTGTTATTAAAACAATATCATCAGCAAAGCGGAGGTGGTGTAATTGCCGACCATCTATCATCACTCCCATTCCTTCCCATTCCAGTCGTCGCATGATGTTCTCGAGGGTGGCACTGAAGAGTTTCGGTGAAATGGTATCACCCTGCCGCACCCCTCTCTTGACATCAACGATCACTTCTTTGTAGAATGGTGAGATCCTGGTAGTGAATCCGCAATACAGCTCACAGAGGATCCTGATGTATTGGGCTTGAATGCCCTGATTGGCTAGGGCTTCAATGACCGCTTCCGTCTTAACAGAATCAAAGGCCTTCTTTAAATCAATGAATGTTAAGCAGAGCGGCATCTTGAACTCCCGAGAAACCTCAATGAGCTTGGTTATTGTGTGGATATGGTCGATGGTGCTGAATCCTTTGCGGAACCCTGCTTGCTCGCATGGTTGTCCTTCATCTAATGTTCTGCCAATCCTATTCAGGATGACTCGAGTGAACAACTTGTAGATGACAGACAATAGGCAGATCGGGCGATAGTTGCCAATATCATGGATGTCTCCCTTCTTGAACAGTAGTACGGTCCTGCTGGTTTTCCACTGGGACAGAACCTTGCATTCAGACAGGTAGCGAGTGAAGAGCCGAGCCAGTGTATTGATGAGTACTGACTGCAGGTTCTTCAGGTGTTCAGGTCTGACCTTGTCTGGGCCGGGTGCTGTTTGTTTCTTTACCGACGAAATGGCGTGTCGGATTTCGGAGGGGAGAACGTTGGGAACGACATACCCATCCTGTGGAATTTGGTATGTTGGCAAGTGGACATGGCTATCAAAGAGATTTGAGTAGAAGTCATGGATAATCTTCTCCATTGCCGTTCTGGAGGATGTGATGGATCCAACAGGACGTCTGAGGGCAGTCATCTTGGTCTTATAGTTGGCGAAGAACAGGCGGGCCTTACGAATACTTTTCCCGGCTTCTGCCGCATCTACCAGTACTTCTGCTCTTCTCTCTTTGAGGTCTTCCTTGATCGCATCTCTGCACTGCTTTGCAAGCTCGGACGTTAGCTTGCGGTTGCCTGAGGCATGCGCCAAACCACGCTGGCGAATTAGCTCAAGAGTTTTCGAAGATAGGCGACTTTTTGTGGCTATCTCTCTCTTGGCGTTCCTCGCACATTCATGGAGGTGCTGAACCAGTCGATCGTATTCCTCGTCAATGTTGTCAACAATGGCATCTTCCCATGTTGCCGCAATAGTACCAAAGAGTTCCCACCAACTCCAGGAACATAAAGAGCCTCAAACCATTCATTCAGGGTTTTGATGAAGAAGTCTGACCAACTCGTAGGTAGGCGGCCATGCATTCTTTTGACATCCTGTGGAATCCAGTCAGTAACAGCTCTAGTCCAGTGGTTGTCTCTAAATCACATTACTTGTCCGGCCCATTTGATTTTCGAAGCCTTGCAAACGAGACAGCATCCCTGATTCTTGATCATCAACAGAGGTCGGAACTCCAGATTCCTTCTCTCAGTTGAGTGAAACGTGATACTCCAAGCATAGCTATTTCAATTTCTCTTTGGGAGACCTGAATAGCATTCTCATCCTGTTTTCACAGGGCCCAGGTCTCTGAGGCATATGTCAGTGCAGGAGGAATGGTGGAGTTGAGAAGATGTGATCGAAGCCAGAGATTCTTCATCATCTTATCCACTTCCTCAACTCTCTTGAAGGTGTTCCATGCCACTCTCTTCCTCCTGAGCAGTTCAGGTGCCAGGTCATTTGTCATGTTGAGTTCTTGACCTAGGTACACATAACTGCTACATTCGGAGATGTTTGTTCCATTGAGGGCAAATGGAATGCCAGGAATGAGTCCGTTTCTCATGAACGTTGTCTTCATGAGATTTAGCTGCAGTCCAACCTTTCCACACTCACAGTCGAAGTCAGCCAGCATTTGTGCCACTTGGCTGATACTTGGTGTTATTAGAATGATGTCATCAGTGAAGCATAGGTGGTGTAGCTATTATTTAAAAAATATAAAACTTGAGGCAAATTAAATAAAACTTAAATTTTGTTTTACTCTATATTTGTTCTGTCTTTTGGGAATAGTTTTCACCTGATACTGGATGAAATATTTGAAAGTCTCATAATGTTTTGTCAGTATTATTAAGCAATTTAGGAGTTGCAATCAATTATATCACAAACTGAGTATTATATCAGGAGCAATACTTTTTCAGGAGTCAGAGAGGTAATGCAACATGTAAGGTGTTTGGCTTGTACATGGTCAGATTTAATTCCCAGCACAGCATGTGACAAATGTGATCCCTGAGCTTAAAGCTAGCAGTTAGTCCTGAACACAACTCAGAGTCCCCAGGTATATAATATATATATGTAAATATATGCATATGTAAAAATATGCATATATATATAAAGTCAATATCAAGGGGTTGCCTGTAGACTGGCCATAAAATAAATAGTTAAAGGGAATAGATCTTTCTGTCTCATTTATATTTTTCTGTACTAATTTATTTATGTAAATACCACTCTCAAATCAAAGGAAGTGGAGATCAAAAGGGATGGGAAAGCTCTTACTTAGAGAGGTAAGAGATGTCATCACAAGATTATATTGTATGAAGTGTACCTCGTAGATGGTTAATTTTTATTTTCATTTCATTTCATTTCATCATCCTGTTATTCGTCGATTGCCTCGAGCAGGCCCCAGTAACGTCTCTTTCATCCTAGCCCTGAGATTATATTCAAGGCTCTTTAGGAGAATGAGACTCATCATTGTTACTGGTATTTGGCATATTTGGTACACCACGGGGAGTTTGCCAGACTCTGCCCTGTGGGCAGGCTACATTCGATAGCCTGCAAGTTTGTCCAAAGTAGGAATGAGACAATAAGATGTCATAAAAAAAGTTCTGATAAGATGTCGCGCGGCCGCAAATGCATCCGCGCCGTTCCGGGATCTGGATTTTATAGTCTCTGAGTCTTGGCCGCTGATGGGATTACACGGCGCCAGGGGGCCAGGTGGTGGGTGTGACCCCCGCCTACTGGAATTTGGAGGATCTGGGTGGAAGATGCTCGACTCCAATTCGAGTAGGCTTGGAGGTCTCGGCCCCGGAACCCGCGTGGCTTTGTCCCTCTGCCAGTACCTTCATGTGTATAAAATAATATTAAAATATTATTTTATGGTTCTATATTTTACAAGAATATTGAAATCACTGTTTATACTGCATTGCTACTATACCAATATTCCCACCAATTTTGCATTCCACCATTGTCCCACCATCCAGCCCCTTAGCTTCTTCATTTTCCATTTCTATCATGATTTGTTTCCATTGAGGATTGTCTTTTTGCTTTTTTTGACTCGGTCATTAGCATAAGCTCTCCAATTTCATCAAAGTTGCAGGACACCGAATAGTACTCCATGGTGTACATATACACAATTTCTTTTTCTACTTATCTATTGAGCTTCCCTTCTGGCCCCGAGCAGAGTCCCAGCAGCTGAAGACCTCCAGATCCAGTCAGAGCCATGCTTAAGACCATTCTCCACACACTCAGACGAGCCACACATGAAGGAACCGGCAGAGGAACCCAGGTATGTGGGACCTGGGGCTGAGATCTCCAAGCCTGCTTAGATCGGGACTGGGCCTCCTCCACCCAGATTCCCCATTTTCCAGTAGCTAGCCATTACACCCACCAACTGCCCCTGGCTCCCATGTAATCCTGTAAATGGCCAAGATCCAGAGACTATAAAACCAAGCTCCTGGAAGTGTGAAGCCGCATTTGCAGCTGCGACCTCTTATTTTCTAGTTCGTGCTCTTGGAGAATCCAGCAGGCTACCAAGAGTATCCTGCCCATATGGCAGAATCTGGCAAGCTTCCCATGGCGTATCTGATATGCCAAAATCCAGTAACAATGATGGGTCTCATTCCCCTGACCCTGAAAGAGCCTCCAATGTGGCACTTGCTAAAATCTCAGGGCTAGGATGAATGGAGACATTACTGGTGCCTGCTCAAGAAAATTGATGAACAACGGGATGACAGCGATAGAGTGATACAGTGATAATCATCTGTTAATGGGCTTTATGGAGGCTAGTTTGTCTTTGGCCCCACCACTCATGACATCTAGTCCTGTACCTTTTCTTCTTTTTCAAATGCCAATTTTCCCTCATCTTCAATATGTATTTTTTGGGGGGCATCACACCTGGCAATGCACAGGGGTGAGTCCTGGTTCATGCACTCAGGAATTACTCCTGGCCATGTTCAGGGGAACATATGGGATGCTGGGAATTGAACCTGGGTCTGCTGTGTGCAAGGCAAACGCCCTACCCATTGTACTATCACCCCAGCCCTTTAATATATCTTGAATCCACTTCATACACAAACATAATGTAGTTTCTAACCTCGAAGTTCTGACAGAGTTTTAAACGGCTTTAGAATTATTCCACTTATCATCAGTATCTGGTCTATAGAAAAAACAAGTATGGTTATTCTTAACTGGTGAAATTCGACTATTGTTAGATGAGGTCTCTTTCTCTGACCCTGTTGCCTCAGACTATCATGACTTTTCTCTGAAGAATGTCAAGGCATTTGCCTGATAGAAGACAAGAGGGTCTGTCCAATTATGCGTGTATATTTCAAGCCCTTGAAATGTTCTTCATGAATTCCCAGTGAAATTAATTCCTTGCTGTTAGGGAGAGGGCAGATGACTCTCCTTCAACTTTGGTAAGACTGGTATAACTTAAAGTCCAAAATCAACTCTTTTTGCTGTGAGGTTGTGTTGGGGGAGGGGTCCCCATAGTGGAGTTCAAGAGGTCCAGGACCAATCCCAATAATGGACATCCCAACAAGCACTTGAGAGGGTAGTGCCCTGAGGTGCCAGGAATTACCTGGGTCACCACAGTGACTATTCAGAGCCACCCTCGTGGTCCTCCAGGTCCTGCAGGTCTGCATCTAGCAGTTTAGAGGACCATGTGATGCTGGGGTTAGAGCCAATCTGACAGCAAGGCCTGAACTTAAGTTCTCTATCATCTCTCTGGCCTATGGAACCAACTCTTGAGGGAAACCTGCACAATAGTCTCTTCTGACTCCATTTTCTCTGCCAATCCTCCCATTCTGGGTATTATAAACTTCAAATAAATTATTTATATTTAGCCATGATTTTCATTTTGATCTGGCAAGTCACTTTGGAATTTTGTATTTGTGGAATCATAACTCATTTAAAATTCCTAACTTCACATGCTACTATATTTGTCATTTTAATACCAAACATACCAATAAAATTGGACTGGAGTGATAGCACAGTAGGTAGGGCCTTTGCCTTGCATGCGACTAACCCAGGTTCGATTCCTCTGTCCCTCTTGAAGAGTCTGGCAAGCTACCGAGAATATCCCACCTGCACAGCAAGAGCCTGGCAAGCTTCCCGTGGCGTATTCAATATGCCAAAAAGAGTAACAACAAATCTTACAATGGAGATGTTACTGGTTCCCACTGGAGCAAATTGATTGAACAGTGGGAGGACAGTGCTACAGTGCTACCAATAAAATTGTGTTGAGGTAACAAGTGAAACCTCAATGAGGTTTCTCGGGAGTTCAAGATGCCGCTCTGCTTAACGTTCATTGATTTAAAGAAGGCCTTTGATTCTGTTAAGACGGAAGCGGTCATTGAAGCCCTAGCCAATCAGGGCATTCAAGCCCAATACATCAGGATCCTCTGTGAGCTGTATTGCGGATTCACTACCAGGATCTCACCATTCTACAAAGAAGTGATCGTTGATGTCAAGAGAGGGGTGCGGCAGGGTGATACCATTTCACCGAAACTCTTCAGTGCCACCCTCGAGAACATCATGCGACGACTGGAATGGGAAGGAATGGGAGTGAAGATAGATGGTCGGCAACTACACCACCTCCGCTTTGCTGATGACATTGTTTTAATAACACCAAACATCAGCCAAGCAGCACAAATGCTGGCCGACTTTGACCGTGAGTGTGGAAAGGTAAGACTACAGCTGAATCTTACGAAGACAATGTTTATGAGAAACAGCCTTGTTCCTGACGCCCCATTCGCTCTCAATGGAACGACCATCTCCGAATGCAACAGCTATGTGTACCTAGGTCGAGAGGTCAACATGAGAAATGACCTGGCACCCGAACTGCGCAGGAGGAAGAGAGCGGCTTGGAACGCCTTCAAGAACGTCGAAGAAATAGCTAAGAGGACGAAGAACCTCCGGCTCTGGGCACATCTCTTTGATTCCACTGTTCTTCCTGCATTAACATATGCCTCAGAGACCTGGGCCCTACGCAAACAAGATGAGAACGCCATTCAGGTCTCCCAAAGAAGAATAGAAAGAGCTATGCTTGGAATAACACGTTTCACTCAAATGAGAGAACGAATCCGGAGTTCTGACATCCGTCGACGATCAAGGATCAGGGACGCTGTCTCATATGCCAAGGTGTCGAAAATCAGATGGGCTGGTCACGTAATGAGATTTAAAGACGACCGTTGGACTAGAGCTGTTACTGATTGGATTCCACGGGATGTCAAGAGACCGCGTGGCCGCCCACCTACCAGATGGTCAGACTTCTTTGTCAAGATCATGAACGATCGGTTTGAGGCCCTCCATGTTCCCGGAGCGAAGAGATGCCATTGGGCTACACTAGCACGCGACAGGGACAAATGGAGACGTTACTGGCGCCCGCTCGAGCAAATCGACGACTAACGGGAAGTTAAGTGTGATTAAGTGAACAAGTGAAAATACTCTTTTCTAGTGCAAATACTTTCTTTCAATTTTAACATGTATTATGATGGGTTCTTTTGCAAAATTCAGTGCACACTTAATGCACACATGCTGCAATTTTTATTCAGATTTAAGAAAGATGTATCTTTGACTCTCTTCCTCGTCTTCCATACCAACCAGGAATCAATATGCAGATGCTAGATTTACAGACTCTCTTAAGATGATAGATCAATAAAGTACCCCACTGCAAAATGCTGGCCTAGAGGAGAATATAAACTTTTTTCTTAATCTCTCTCTAAGACTTTGCTCCCAGGACCAAGCACTTTTCCTTCAGTGTTAATAGTACTGAATTTTCTTACTGCTTTTTCGTGTCAAAGGCACTCTTCAAATATGTACTTAATTAAGCCTCTCTTTTAACAGAGGTGGCACTGTTTTCATCCCCTTGCCTCCCTTTCCTATCTCCTGTGTAGAGAGTTCTCTTTGAAGTCATGCAGGAGAGATGTGCAGGGATGAAGGAGATGAGAACAGAGCCAAGGGCGCTTGTAATGAACTTTTGATGGAAAAGAAGTTTAGATTAATTCAGCTATTCAAGCTACTCTATTTAGAATTCTTATGAGGAAATAATAAATTACAGAAAGATAATGAGTCAGATTTTATGTTAGCTCTAAATGTCTTGGCCCTCTAAATGTTTTTGTGGACATCCTGTGGATTCCCGAGGATTTAGAATTCTGCAAATTTCCAGTTGTATAAGACTTATTTATTTTGTATTAGTCCTGGACTTTTTCTGTTTATCTCTTATGATTGCCTTGAAATTCACAGCTGGAACTTGACTTATTAAAAAGGTATTTATTTGTCTGAATACTTCTCCTTGGATTGATGCTTGAGGGAAGACTACAGTGATTTGTAACTATGCATATTATCCATAACTACACTTTTGGAAATAGATGTTGATCATTTGACAAAGTGTTTTCTAAGTGCTTACAATGCAGAAGCAATTCCGATAGCAGATTTGAATATAATGTCACTATATAGTAGCTGCCAAATAATTCATTTTAATTCTTTATCTCTGGTTATATCAGTCATTTCCCAGAAAATTATTTTCTCAATTGCTTATTTAAAGGTTTACAAAAAGCTGAAGCAAATATACACAACATAAGTAACTTAATGGTCATAAGTTTCATAATTATAGTAACTTTTTCTTCATTGTATTCTTGTTCAGGCATGCTGAATCTTCTTTGGGACATTAAATTTCATAGATTGGCTCATGTTGTATTATTGAAAATATCATTTTGAATTTTTCATGCATTGCAGATGGGCTACAGAGGTAAAGTAAGAGCCATATTGCATACTTGATTTTCAATTTACCTGAACTTATTAAAAGAACTGTCGAGAGACTTTTTTTCTTTTTTTCATACCCTCAAATTGTTTTCCAGGTCACAGATACTCTACTCAGCAGTGAAATTATCCTTACTAGTTTCTACAAGATACTGATTGCATTTCTTGTGATATTTTAATGGGTTTATGTTCAGAGTTATTAAATTTCAGATTTGGGGATTTTTTATGGAGGAACAGTTGACATATGAAGGACCTCAAATTTTCTCTTTTTTTACCATTTATTTCTGTTATTAAATTATATGTATTCTAACAAAATTGTTTGCCTATACATCAGACCTCTTCAACTATTATTCAACTATTCCAGACATTTTTTTCTATACTGAATTAAAACTAAAGTGAGAAAAACTGAAATGCTATCAGGGAAAGCTGTTACAGCCTAATGGCACCTGCCAAACACCACAAAATCATATTTAATGCCTACTTAATTCTGCATGAAAAATAATAATATAGATAAATAAGCCATTATGATCATGATCCATTTGAGTGACATGCTTGCTACAATAATATTTTTGTATATATAATTCACATAGCACCAAAAACTAAAACAATAGATAAAAAGTTCTAAGATTTTAACTTAAGCTCTATATAGATATAATGAATCTCTTGACATTTATTTTATAACATTGTATCCACATTATATACAGATAAGAAGCATATGTATAGCACACAAAATTAATATAATTTTCTTGGAAGCACTATCAACTGTTGCACTCTCGTCTAAAACATTCTTCTCCTAGCTCCCCAAAGAAAGCCTTGTACTTAAAATCAAGATCTCAGCAACGTATATCTTTATCAAAGAGATATTTGGGGGGTACACTATCTAAAGTGTATCTATATCTATAGAGTGTCTACACTATTTATCTCCTACTCAGGCTGCCACTTCCCATTATAACAGCCTGCTATTATTTCCCTCATTATATTTATTAGCATGTAATTTTCTTCTTTTTTTGGTTTTTGGGTCACATCTGGTTGTGCTCAGGGATTCCTCCTAGTTCTTCACTCAGAGCTGACTCCTTGTGGGCTCAGGGGATCATTTGGTGTGCAAGGTATCAAACCCACGTCAACCACATGCAGGCGAGCAACACTATGGGATCACTTAAGAGATTCAAATTCTTTATTTTGTATTTTACAACATCAGTTAAATTGTTCTTATCTCTCTGGCTTAATCTGAGGAGGAGTCTGGCTCCTGGGTTTCTTCTAGTCATATTTGTTAGTGAAATTAAAGCCAAAGGATTTTAAAGGAGTCTGAGAAATCCAGTTTCTTGGTGAGCAGCTCTATGATCAGCAAAAAATTTTTTATAGAAGAATCATAGGAGAAAATATTTTATTGAGCAACTATACCTACCACCGGGCAAAGAGTGCATGAGATGATGGTCTTTGATAGTCACTAGGGATATGTTCAAAGAAAAATCAAACAAGTCAAGAATAAGATTTCAGAAAGAGAATGTCCTATAGATGTTAAATTTATATTAATTTATATTAATATCAAACTCATAACTTAGGTGGTAAAAAACAAATAGAAGTCTTTTTATAACTACCTCAGAGAATCAAACTGAAAAATCCTGCCAGTGTCATGTACAAAAGAATTTCGGTTTGTTCTGTATAAAGGAGGTCTAAGGCAAGGCATGCAAGAGCAAAGAGTCAACTCCCATATGTGAAACGTGTTCCTTTATAAATGCCATGTCATGAACTGTCATATTTTAAGTCTACATCTAAATATAACTTTCTGTTGCTTTACAAATTCAGTGATTCTTGATCTTTTCAACATGTAACCTACAATCTTTCTGATTTTTCGTGACCATCTTTCTGCTGTCACAAAAGTAAAATATATATTAAAATTTTAAATGACCTAAGAATTTTAGTAAAGTTACATTTGATTTGATGATTTAGTTTTGAAGTTACAACATGACTTGAAACCACTGTAAAATATTAAATTTTTTCTACAAATGTTTGCTAACCTAGTTTCTGCAAGTACTATTCTGGGCAAAAAAATATAGGAGGAGAAATGACAGGAATTCTGTCTTTGTGAAGGAAAAATCATGGTACTTTTACAGAAAAATTCAGGTTTACATATGTCAATTAAAACAAAAAAATTGTCAAAAATTAAGTTAACTTAATCTGTTTTAAATAAGTAAATAACCATCATTTAGAAATTCCAAATATATTTAAAAATTCTAAGATTATATTTATTTTTATTTACCTTTTTTTATTTTTTTAAGACAAGAATAAATTAGAAAACATATCTACAATGCTTTGGTTTCAATATTATACAGTTAAAATCGCTTATAGCAAGTATACTAGATGTTATAAGCAAGCAACTAGAATATACCTACATGGCAGCTGGATGAGGCAGAGAATGAAATACATTTTAGTTTATAATTTCATTATGAAAACTAGTTCTTCATATGGAAAAAAAGAGTCAAATCAGAGATGTTCTTTTAAAGTTTAAAAAGTCAATTCTCTTCTTAGCCTGAAAATAATTCTAGTGGCAATTAAACTCTTACCAGAAAGAAATGAGATAATCAACTTGAATCTCTCAGCTTTAGACTGGAGTCCATTAAAAACATGTGTAATAAGATGACTACTGGATGATATTATATTTTTATTATCTATTTTACTTGGGCTGGAGCGATAGCACAGCGGTAGGGCATTCGCCTTACAAGCGGCCAACATGGCCGTCCCGAGATCGATTCCTCCGCCCCTCTCGGAGAGCCTGGCAAGCTACCGAGAGTATCTCGATATGCCAGACACAGTAACAACAAAGTCTCCAATGGAGACGTTACTGGGCCCGCTCGAGCAAATCGACGATCAACGGGAGGGCCTTTACCTTTACCTTTTTACTTTGCAGGGCAGGGGCTGGCTTTCGGGGCCACACCCATTGGTGCTTAGGGCTGTTCATTGTCCTGTGCTAAAAATAACCTCTAGAGAAGCTCAAGAATCATGTATAGTGCTAAAGTGGCGGTTTGCTATATATAAGGCAAGAGCCTCAGTACTTCATTTTTTGTACTATTTCCTTTGTCCTACTCTTTTTAGCATCCAATTTAAATTTTTAAATTTATGTTTAAAAACTTTACATCTCTGGGTGATACCTTATATCTTACCCTTAGTTATCTTGGTGCAAATTTTCCTGATAGGATAATCAGAGGTTCAGACAAAAACACATAAATGAAAATGACTATGATAATACAGGTTAAATTAGGAATGCATGACATGTCTGCTAGTGTAAAAAAAAATATCTAGAGAAAATGACATAAGTTGCATCCATTTTTTTTTTCCAAAAATATTTATTGATACAACTTGAATGGTACTGGGGGCTACAATGTTAAGCAAAATAAGTTAGAGAGAGACAGCAAAACACTGAACACTCTCATTTAAATATGGTATCCACATAGAACATAGGAAAAGTCTAATGAAAATAATGACAAGCTATAGCCACAGAACTAATCAATGGTCAAATAATGGGTGGTGGATGTCCTTTACACTGTGGAGCAGAATTAGCAGTCCATTGAGAGGTATGATGCGGGAATATGGTGTTCTTCAAAGAAACATTATTATAGGATTAGAATAAATATTGGGAGAAAGAGAAGTCTAACTAATAATCACTGTCACTGTCACTGGGTAGCTTGCTAGGCTCTCTGAGAGGGGCGGAGGAATTGACCCTGGGTCAGCTGGGTCAGCTGCATGCAAGGCAAACACCCTAATAATACATTAAAAAATTTCTATGAATGAAACTCTGTTGTCTGTGAGTGAACTATGGAAACTAAGGATATGCATTTTTCCCCCTGCAGAAAAGTAAACCCCCTCTTTGTATTTGTGATTAGGAGTATCATTTTTCATATAGCATCTTCACCTTTCATTCTTCTGAATTTTTTGTTCTCACCTCCATTCATAGCTCCTCCCACAATAGTCAATTCTGAAAACTCCCGAGGAACTTTTATTCCGGATATCAACTTAGAACTATGTTTCTTTGTTCTATACTGATAATTAAAATTTTCAAAGACTTCACTGGTTAGCAGACTGGGTGATTAGTCCATTGTGTATTACCACAGTGTTTTTTATTGTTCTGTGTTGCTATGAGATTTTGTGTGCTTATTTTGTTTTTTTATGTTAGTCTGAATTGAACTATATATACCATCTGCTCTTTCAGGATCTCAAGTGATATGAAACCTTTGAATTTTGTTCAGTTACTCCACTTTATTTCTTTTGAGTACTTATCTATAAAGTCTACATTATTCCCTTCTACTTCCTTATCTTTATCATTTACATATTCAAAGTCATTGTACTCAGACACCAAATACCCAATGTGGTACAACATCCTCAGGCAAACTATGGTTGATCTATTTAAGGAAACCCTCTCTAACACTTTGTCGTTATTTGGTCATATTTATTTATTATATTTAGCACTTGCTAATATGAAGCATTTCATGACATTTTGAAAGTTTAAGTACATTAGATCTTTTCTGATAACCTATTGTTTTAAAATAACTCCCCCCACCCCAGCCCCAGTCTAAAAGCTTTGGTTTCAGGTCTTTTCCTTAATGTTTTGGGATTTTATTCGACCTCATCTTTTAAACATTATTTTAATATTTGGTATCTTTTGTACAAAAAGGGTTGTTTTGTTTTGTTTTGTTTTGTTTTTAATCAGACTGTCTCTAAACCAAGGCAGTCTCAGAGCTCAGTACAAGGAATGCTCAGAAAAAAACATGCAACCAGATATGTTGTGTTTAAAAGCAGATACTGATGACAGTGAAACATGTGTCAGCCAAAGAATAAAAGCCAAAGTGTTGCACTATATATATATATATACTATATATATAATATGCATATAATATATATATGTGTGTGTGTGTGTGTGTGTGTGTGTGTGTGTGTACTTTTATAGAAAGCAAATTCTATTCCCTGAAATCACTTGCCTGGTGTTTATTGAGTTTCGTTTGTGTGTGTAGTTTAAGTAGTACATTCATAATAGTGTTAATCACTTAATCACTTAATCACTTAATCCCCGTTATTCATCGATTTATTCGAGCGGGTGCCAGTAACGTCTCCATTCATCCCGGTTGCGTGCTAGCGTAGCCCAATGGTATCTGTTCGTTTTAGGAACATGTAGAGCCTCAAACCGATCATTTAGGGTCTTGACGAAGAAGTCTGACCATCTTATAGGTGGGCGTCCACGTGATCTTTTGATGTCTCGTGGAATCCAATCAGTAATGGCTCTAGTCCAGAGGTTGTCTGTAAACCTCATTACGTGTCCAGCCCATCTGATTTTTGATGTCTTGGCAAATGAGACAGCGTCCCTGATTCTTGAGCGTTGACAAAGATCAGAACTCCGGATTCTATCTCTCATTTGAGTGAATCGTGATATTCCAAGCATAGTTCTTTCGATTCCTCTTTGAGAGACCCGAATAGTGTTCTCATCCTGTTTTCGTAGGGTCCAGGTCTCTGAGGCATATGTTAATGCAGGAAGAATAGTGGAATCAAAGAGATGTGCTCGTAGTTAATAGTGTTAATATTTATAATTTTGATTCAATCATTTCACCTTATTAAACCACCGTGCTTAATACCATACACCAGTGTTCTTATGTTCCTTCTTCAAGCCCCCACCTCCATCTGTCTGATAATCTTTGTTTTGTAGTCCACTGTAGCACTGTAGTACTGTCCGCCCATTGTTCATTGATTTGTTCCAGCGGGCACCAATAACATCTCCATTGTAGGACTTGTTACTCTTTTTTTTTTTTTTGCATATTGAATATGTCACGGGGAGCTTGCCAGGTCTGCCGTGCAGGCGGGGTACTCTCGATAGCTTGCTGGGCTCTTTGAGAGGGGTGGCAGAATCAAACCCGGGTCAGCCACGTGCAAGGCAAACACCATACCCGCAGTGCTATCATTCCAGCCCTTTGTAGTCCAGCAGAAAGAATTTGTCATCATTTAATACATTTAATACTGTCTATTGTCTTCTTTTTTCTCTATACAGCACACATGAGTAAAATCATATTGTATTTTTAATTTTTCCTCTGTCATATTTTGCTTAATGTGATACCCTCTAGTTCCATTAAAGGTGCAGCAAACTACAGGCTTTTATAATCAATTACAGCTGTGTAGTATTTCATTGTGTGTATAAAGTTGAGATATGTACCACAATATTTATGCTATATATCACAATAGTCTATGTGTGTGTGTATCACAGCTTCATTAACCACTTATCTGTCATTGAATATTTGGGCTAATTCCATAATATGGCTTTCGGTATCAGTGCTGAATCTGAACATATGAACATACTCAGCATCCCAAATGAGCAAAGGTGTGCATCGATCTTTTTCAGGTCAATATTTTTGTGCTTCCCAGATCTCAAGTCAGGCTGTTTCACGTGGGGCACCCCAGAGAGGGGAAGATGAGACCATTCTCTGCCCCAAGGGATCCAGCTCCCGCATCTGACATCCCCTAGAACCCAGCGACCACCGCACTCTCAGCCGCTCTTCACATGTTCAGACTGAGCATCACCCATGAGTGAATATTCGGAAAAAAAAAAAAAAACAGGCATGCGGAACTTTGTGACTGAGAACTCTGGGTTCAACAGGATGGGGAATGGAAATCCTTCACCCATGCCCCCCTGTCTCCAGCAACTCAGCAATCATGCCCATAAGCCTCCTCTGGCTGCACCAGATAATCTTGTCGTCGGCCTCCATCTAGATCATATGTCCTTCTCTCCCAGAAGGGAGCATAACAAGACACTCACCATAACAATGCCACCAGATCCCACACCAGGCAGTTTCTTTTATGGCACCCTGGAGGTGGGTGGGTGAGACCACTTCCCACCCAAGGGACCCAGCGCCAACAGCCAACAATCTCCAGAACCCAGCCGCTGCCATGCTTACAGCTGCTCTCCACATGTTGGACAGAGCATTACCCAAGAGTGAATCTATTACTGGACCATGCAGCCGCATTCACAGCATGGGATACTTCAAAGCACATACCCTACCTGTCCTGCGCCCCTCTCGGAGAGCCCTGAGAGTATCTCGCCCGCATAGCAAGGCCTGGCAAGCTACCGTGATGTGTTCAATATGCAAAACACAGTAACAACAAGTCTCACAATGGAGACTTTACTGGGTCTGCTCTAGCAAATTGATGAACAACGTGAGGACAGTGACAGTGACATGAAAGTAGGAGGCATCCAATCTTAGAGGGAAAATATACATTTTCTTTTTTTTTTTTACAGATACATATATAAAAAGGCTCAACCTTTAACTACCTGTTAGTGATCTCTTACAAAAGGACTTATTGGTCCCTTGGTGAAATACAACAATCTTCACGCTTTTTCCTCTAAGAAAACTTTTTGTAGCATTTTCAGCGGTTTTTCATAACACACAATACAAAGTATATTATTTCAGTTCCACTTTGGAACAGGGATTGGGGTTCAGAATGGAATCACCTGAAATATGGTGGTGGGAAGGTGTAATAGTGGTGGAATTGGTGTTAGAATATTAAATGTAATCAAATATTGTGCACAACTTTATAAAATAAAAAATATATATTTTGTGCTTCAGGATAGAACTCTAGTCTTACATTTTTTTAAAAAATCTTTGATCTCTTTGTTTTTATTATCTTTGTCAATGGAGTCAACTGATCAAAACTACCTCTAAGTTCCATAAACTGCAGTTTTATCTATGTGTCCCTCAATTTATTAGAGATTTTCAGCAGTAATAAACTTGCAATGATTATTAAAAGCTTAGTCAAAATAGGTAAAAGGTGAGTCCATCTACAATAGGGGCCAGTATCCCTCTGACCAAACCAACATCAGGAAAAAGTAAGAATTAAGGTAATGTGACAATTTTGAGAGTTATTTCTATCTACCCCATTGGTGTCTTTTTTCTTCTTTGTGTTTACTGTACAAAGAACATATTAGGAAGAAATGGGAATTAGATATTAGGATAATATTTAAAATATTAGGGATTTATTGGTGTACATCTCATAGGAATTTCCTGAGAAGCTCAAGCAGAACAACATATTTAAGCAATTTTTAAAACTAGTATGTTTACATTTTAAAAAAGACTCATCACATTCTATTGTGTAAATACATATTTAGACTTGTAAAATTCTTTATAAGACTATGAATTAAAGCCAAATATAAGTATTGGAGTTAATCTCTGCTTGCTTTCATCACCATTTCGAATGAGTGGGGTGAATTTGAACATAGTGTGTGTATAATGATGAAGAATGGTGAACTACAATAAGGAATAATTCCTTTGATTCCAGAGCATAATGGCTTATGAATTATGTTTTAAATTAATGAAAGAGAAGATAGAGAATAATTTGAATCTCATCAGTAGCTATTTTTCTCTTTCTCTGAAGCAGCAATGAACCACTTTGTAAGGGATTTGAACTTTTGTGAGCAAGTCCCTCTCAGCTTCCAAAAGGTCTTAATTTGAAGCTGAACCTTTTTAATGATGATTTGTTTTGCTTGAAAGAACAAACAAGTGGTCGGACTTTCTACGTGGTTTTCATTATATGAAGACAATCTCTGACAAGTCTAAATAAGATTTTAACATTTAGGAGGACATATACTTCCCATCACATTCTTTTGACATGAAAGATCACTCCTTCCTTCAATTTTACAAACATAAAGGGAAAAAAGGGTTATTTCAGCATAGAAAGCAATGTGGTTCTATCAAGAAAAAAGTGGATTAAGGAAAAAAAAATTTTAACTGAACTTGCATCTTCCAGCCTAATAAAAAAAAATTTCTTTCAATAGTTAAGTCATAGTTTCTTTAAAGTTATACAACTATTATTTTATAATGAAACACTTTCATCCATAGAAAGACTTTTTAAGAAAACATATCTCCCAGTGATTCTGGGAACTGATGTTATTAGAGATAGAACTATATACAATGTAAAATTCTTTATCATGTTTGAAAGAAATAAGTTGCCATCTCAGAGATATTATGATGCAAAAATCCCAAATTTCACACTTGTGCACTAATTAGAACTCAGCTTCTATCATTCAGAGGCTCACCCCTCATCCTTTATCCTATAGATCATCCCTAGGATAAGCAAACATAACATAAGAAACTACGAGTGGTGACTTCAATCTAAGTTTCTGCTCAAGTCTTCTCTACATAGCAAGAGTGATTTTCCTGAGTCATCTATACCTGAAGTGTAGCTGTGATGACTCAAGAGTATTAAAGTCAACTAGTGGTAATATAATATTCTCTTAACATGTTACTCTTTCTATTAGGTTCTATGTACAATTTCATTATTTACAATAAAAACATATAATATTAAATTCAAAACCAAGTAATCAACTGAAAATATTAATGAAAATAACACGTCCTTTCATCTTATTTAGATTTATTAAGACAGTTTTGTATAATATTGCTCAAAATATATGCTTCTTGATTCTTTCTTTCAATATTCAAATTTTTTAAATTTTTTAAAATTTTACAATATTTATTTATTTGTATATTTCTTTTTTCTTTTCTTTTTTTAAAAATTTTTTGTTAGTGAAATACCATGAGGTACAGTTGTAGGCTTACAAATTTTTGTGCTTGGGTTTCAGTTATGCAATGATCAAGTACCCATCCTATGTAGCTGTTAGAAAAGATGAAGTCATGAAATTTACATACAAGTGGTACTACATGAAAAGTATCATGCTAAGCGAAATGAGTCAGAAAGAAAGGGACAGACACAGAAAGATTGCATTCATCTGGGTAACATAAAGTATCAAAATAAGACTAACACCTAAGAATAGCCGAGATAGGTACCAGGAGATTTACTCCATGGCTTGGAGGTCAACATTTTACATTTTAGATCTCTTCTACATTTTTTAAACTTCATCCTAAGATTCTTACCAAGGGACTATGTAATTTCTCTATAACTTCATGGTTACTTTATTTTGTTGCTACTCTAGTCTCACTTATGTTATGTGATTTAAACTGGTTTGTCTATACAGATTGGCAAGTTTGTGTTGCTCTTTTTCAAGTTCTATCGGTTCTAACATAAACTTGCATATAAATTGATTGGGCTGGAGTGATAGCACAGCAGGTAGGGCGTTTGCCTTACAAGTGTCCAACATGGACAACACAAGTTCAATTCATCCGCCCCTCTCGGCGAGCCCGGTAGCTGCCTACACAGCAAAGCCTGGCAAACTACCCATGATGTATTCCATATGCCAAACACAGTCACAAGTGTCACAATGGAGACATTACTGGGCCCGCTTGACCAAATCAATGAACAATGGGAGAACAGTGACAGCGATAAATTAATTTGTCTATTGAACTATATTGCCCTCCATACCTTGACTTTAGTCTTACTCTACTTCATATAGCCCACAATGCTATTAGTCTTATCTTTATTTTTAGTAATCTATTCTTTAATAGACATGTTAATGGTATTATCACTATTCCTAACCTAATATCCCTTTATATTACCAACCTCCTTCTCCCAACTTTTTCCTTGCTTTAATTTATTTCTGTCCCGAGTGCATGTTTCTGTTTATAGTAAATTTTGCCCAGGTGTATACAACATGTTATGTCTTCTGTTGATAAAGCTTTATCATGTTATTTCTAATTATATTCATTACATATGATGATACTTGTTTTATTGTCCCTTGCTGGGTGCCTCAGACTGTGCAAAAGCCAAGATTACCTCAGTACGTGCACAACAGGGGATCATAAAGAGCTGGAAAGTTCTTATAATTGCAGCATCTACAGTGGAACTTTGGTTTAAACACATAAACTTGTGCTTGCTGGGTAAGCACTTTAAGTCACTGAGTCATCTTCCAAACATACTAAGTTTGATAATTAATAATTAATTAATAACTCAAATAATTAGTTTTATCTTTCTTAAACTGTTCTAAAAATATATACACTCTAAATTTTTAAATGGTGAAGTTCTCCTTGAACACCACTGCATCAATGTGATCCAGTTCTTCGCTTTGCTCAAGTGGGCGCCAGTAATGTCTCCATTTGTGCCAGGCCTGAGATTTTAGCAGCTTCTCCTTACTCGTCCTTCCCAAGGACGAGTATCATATTGGAGGCTCTTTCAGAGTCTTTCAGAATCAGGGGAATGAAACCCATTATTGCTACTTTTTTTTGACATATCCCATACACCATGGGAGGCTTGCCAGGCTCTGCCGTGTGGGTGGGATACTCTCGGAAGCTTGCTGGGCTCTCCAAGAGGTATGGAGAATGTATATAAGAGAATACAAGCAAGGATGTTAATGGTATTATCACTAACATCCGATCCGAGTAGGCTTGGAGATCTCAGCACTGGGTCCCGCATACCCGGGTTCCTCTGCCACTTCTTTCATGCATCAGGCTCATCCGAGTGTGTGGAGATTGGCCTTAAGCATGGCTGTGGCTTGGTTCTGGAGGTTTTCAGCTGCTGGGGTTCTGCTTGGGGCGGGGAGGAAAACTCAACCCTTGAATATATTAAGGATTATTTTAAGAATAAAAAAATAAAACCTCATCCATGAGAATGAATCTGATAAAAAAAAAAAAACTCAGGTATGCAGGTTTGGTGACCAAAATCTCTAGGATCTCATGGAGTCAGGAGACGGCAACCTTCCCCCAACTCCCTATTCTTCTTGGAGTCTGGCAGTCACATCCAGAAACTACCTCTGCCACCATATCAACTCATTAATGGCATGATTCAAAGACTCACAAATGAAACTTGGAAGAGAGTAACAAGTTGCAGAGGTGCCTCCAGATCCCAAAGTCACCATTCAGTTAAAAATTTAACTCCAGTTGTATCACCCTGTCTATTTAAAATTTTAGAATTCCTGGAGTGACACTTCATGTTCTACACCATTGATGTACCAGCAGTAGCACACCACAATGGGTAGGATGTTAAGTAGAAGACGACTGATCTCGAACAAACTAACAACTATATACATATACATATATATATATATATATATATATATATATATATGTAGCACTGTAGCACTGTTCTCCCATTGTTCATAGATTTGTTTGAGTGAGCACCAGTAACGTCTTCATTGTGAGACTTGTTGTTACTGATTTTGGCATATCGAATATGCCACGGGGAGCTTGCCAGGTTCTGCCATGTGGGCGGGATACTCTTGATAGCTTGCCGGGCTCTCTGAGAGGTACAGAGAAATTGAACCCGGGTCAGCCATATGCAAGGCAAACACCCTACACACTGTGATATATGTGTGTGTGTGTGTGTGTGTGTGTGTGCATAGCATGCAAAGCTCAACTTGTGACAGCGTGTGAGTAATCATTTATGCAAATGTTTAATGGCTCCAGATTGAGATACAACAGTCTTCATACACTTTCCTCCAAGGAAAGTTCATTACATCACTTTTAGCAGAGTATTCATAACAAGCAATACAAATTAAATTATTTAGGACCTGCTTTGGGGAAAGGCTTGGGTGGTTGTGGAAAAATTAGAAATAATTATGATGGGAAGGTATAATGGTGGTGGGATCGGTGTAGGAATTTTGAATGTAAAAATTATTGTGAAAAATTTTGTACAAATAAATTAAATTAAAAAAAGAAATAAAAATGGAAACTAATCTTCAAATGTTTTAGTTAAAATATCTAAAGCTTAAAAAATAGAAAATTGACGAAGCCATTAGAGATCTCATTTTCAGAATCAGTTTGAACATTAATTATGAGATAATCTTAAATGATTACAATTAATCACCTGGAAATGCAAACCAATTTCGGTATTAATTTTATGAAAATTATAGTAAAAAGGCTAAACCTACTATAAATAATAAAATCACACTCTACCATTTTTACCTTATCAATTTTTATCTTACCATTTTGAGCATTCTACTCTTCTAAGAGCCTACTTCAACTTACAGAGATTTCTATTATAATTACACATTAGCAATATAATACTTTATATTTGCTCTTTCATTAAAGAATATATTGGAACTATTACTTTCTCTGACCTGAACACAATTATTACTAATGGAATAAGTATTTCTCTTTTTGTAGAGCATTTTTTATAAACCCTTATCAGTTAGATTATTTAAACCTATAAAAATTCATAGTAATAAGTAAAAAAATTGATTATTTGGGTTATCATTTCAAAAGAAGTAGCATGATTTTTTTGTCTATCTAATAACTGAATACTTATCAAAACTTTGTTTCTTTAGATTGTATAAAATTTAATAATGTACTTCTTGATGGTGGTAAATCTTCTTTGTGACATTTTGAATTCTGTATTAGGTTCTGCTACTAACAGTAACTAATGGGCATCTGGAGGAAGGTATGTGGAAGAAAAGATACAAAGTAAGAGAGAAATAGACTTTAAGAGGTAATAAGATGATAAAGGGATTACATTAAATATTCAGGCTGCATCAGGGAAGATAAAGTGGTGTGATATAAATGTTTGATAAACAGGCTTTCCAGAAAAAGAGAAGGAAAAAAGTCCTAATTTTTATTATTTGTTAAGTTCTGTCACATAAATACTTCCTCCAAGCCAATCCTGAGTTCAAGACTATGAAAAAAGCAGCAGTGCAACAGTATTAGTAGTTCTATCATGTAGTCTTAAGTATAAATAATCTCAATCAAAGATCGTAGTGAAACAAAAAATTAATAATCTGTATTTGCTATCTTACAACATAATCTTTAGCTGCAAGTTTATTCAATTTAATTTTAAATACTGATGAGCTTAACAGTTTGCAAATTTTCTGAAAATTTAAATTAGCTTTTGCATCTGGTATAAGCAAGTTACAGCAGACCACTAAATTAATAAAACGTAAGTCCCTTAAATATAGAAATACATTTTATTCCAAAGGACAATACCAGGACTGATAGATAGGAAGACTAACAAAGAAATAGGATCAAATTTTAGAATATATTCTTTAAAAATGAAATTTGTTAATGTTACTGGCTATTTTCAGCAATGAAATTTTACTGAAAATACTCTGAAACAGTATTTGCAAAAAAGAGATTTAAATTAACTTAAATAGCAGCTTTGTAGAAAAAAATTTAGGATTTCTGGTTGTTCACATTGATTATACATTTCTACTCTGTGTCTAGATGACTACTTCAACTATCAAATATTTGCTTATTCATTTCTTGATTCATGATTTTGCATCATGTGTACTAATACTTATTCACACAATTATTTTTACTGAGTCCTGTGTATAGGGCTACCTTAAAATGAATTGTACAGGAGGGTGTATATCTCAATGCTTTTTCTATTGGCAAAAAGTTAGAAATATTGGGCTGATTAGTCTCTCATTAGTCTGATGATCCCTATAGGACTAAAAGGAAAGATAGAGCAAGAATAAGTATGTTTTCCTTCAGTAGGAAAAAATGGGAAAGAACGAAAAAACAGAGGAGCAAGAAAATAGTGTACACACTCTCCCTCAGAACCTAACCTTAGACTTTCTTTAGACTTGAATGTTAGCAACGTTTAGTGACAGAAAACAAAAATGAAAAGAAAAAGAAAGAAGACAGGAGGTTACCCATACTAAGCCCTATCTACAAATTCTTTATTTGTAGAGACATCTGAAATGAGAGAAATGCTGGAATCAACAGCTCTCTGTATATGTTTTTGTTTGTTTGTTTGTTTGTTCGTTTGTTTGTTTGTTCTTTTTGGGTCACACCTGGCATTGCACAGGGTTTACTCCTAGCTCATGCACTCCGGAATTACTCCTGGAGGTTCTCAAGGAACCATATGGGATGCTGGGAATTGAACCTGGGTTGGCTGCATGCAAGGCAAACACCCTACCCGCTGTGCTCCAGCCCCTCTATATATGTTTTGATGGAAAATTGATAGGTTCCATAAAGGAAAGTTAAATAAAAATAAAGTTGTCATTTGAGCAATTTGAATATTCATGCACTTTAACTCAAACTTCTCTAAGATTTCCAGAGTATTTCATTGACAGACTCAGCTTTGAGTGGTTGGGTGGTTCAAGGCCGTGAGAATCTGGATCCAATCAGATTTTAAAATTGAACTATGGATACTAACCCAGAAACTATCCATAGGTGGTAAAACCATAAATGTCCTAACAATTGTAAATATTTATATGTCAATATTTAATTTTCAACCACATATTAAATTTCAATTTGTGAAACAAGTCACTGTCAACTGTCACTGTCCTCCCGTTGTTCATCGATTTTCTCGAGCAGGCCCAGTAATGTCTCCATCGTGAGACTTTGTGGTTACTGTGTTTGGCCTATTAAATACGTCATGGGTAGGTTGCCAGGCTTTGTCGTGTGGGCGAGATATTCTCAGTAGCTTGCCGGGCTCTCCCAGAGGGGTGGAGGAATCGAACTTGGGTCTGCCATGTTGGCTGCATGCAAGGCAAACTCCCTACCGCTGTGCTATCGCTCCAGCCCATGAAACAAGTAACATATGTTATAGATAGTCATATAATTGTACACATCCATAGATCAATAGACCATGATACTAAAATTTCAGTGTAAAAGATTTTATCTTTCTCATCAAAAATTTAAGAAAATCATGCTCTAATCTGCTAGTCTCAAAGCAAATTTGTGTCAAATCTCTCAATAAATTAACCACCAGCATTAGAAAATGCTGTTCCTCAAGCTGTGATGATGATATGGGTAATGAAACCAGAATTCTAGACCATATGCTTCATCACAGAACAGCTCTGTGACCATTTCCAATGATATATAGAGAAAAAATGGTGAATGACAACCCTGCGAAAACACCAGAGATCTAGTCCAGGAAGGCCAAAATGATTTTGAAAAGGTTCATCTTTATGTTTTCAATCAGTGCAAATATATATATATATATATATATATATATATATATAGCTTCTACTCTAAAATATATCCATGTTTATTGTCATAAAAATTCAAGTTTGTTTTCTCCAATATTTTTAGGATTATTGACAAGGCATAAAGATGAACTATGCATATGCTGCAGCTTCAGATACACACTGGCAGAAAACTCTGTACCCTGGGGTTCTACATGTCACTGTTTGAGAGGCAAAGACCTCCCAGACTGACAAGCCATCACTTCTCCTATATATTCATTTGCATATTCCCCCTGCAATCTCATACGTATTGTGGCATTTTCACAAACATTTCAGTTATGGGAAAAGACGAGGCTGAGCTGCCCACAGGTCATAAAATTGAAAGGGATCTTGGAAGTCTACTTTCTCTAGTCTCTGGCCTGCAAAAATAACCACATTTAAATGACATATGAGAATACAAATTGTTCTCTAAGTTCTGTAAAGTAATTCCATAAACTATCTTGGAAGCATCCTATTCTATTATTAGAAAGTTCTTTTTTATTCAATATATACAAAATGAATTTTTAGCTCTGTACGTCTTGAGAGACCTACAAAAATAAATTCAGATTATTTAATTTAAAAACAGTCAGCTGTACTAAGAGCCATCAGTCATATCCTATGTGGTGGCAACAATTTTATTAGTATGTCTCTAGAACATACATGGTATTGACAGTGAAATTAAATGTCAGTTAAATTCTCTATTGTGTTTAAAGTTTAATATTTAACCTTAAAAATCTTTTCAGTTTCCAATTCAGAATGAAGAGCTCTTTCAAAGAGTATTTTTTTAACCAAAACCTAAATATGTACTATGTTAATAAGTTAAATACGTAGAAAGATAAACTAGATATACGTTTCTCATGAGAAGAAACAAAAAAAATCTGTACAAAGATAAATGCAGTTCTGCGTGGAAAGTTTTTTATTTGTTTCTCATTACTTTGTGTCTGAGGTGAATGAATTGAAATATTTGTTTAATAAATTGATTATACATGTCTAGCTCTGGAAACTAAGATTCTAGGTGGCTACAGTCAAATGTATTTTAGAAGAAGAGTGAAGAAAAAAAGTTCCCATGTGACCATGTATAGACTCAAAGAAAGTTAAAAGTGACAACAGAAAGACTTAGTTTTCCATTTTAAAACGGGTGTCAAAATTTGCAGTAACTTAATATCTTCTTCCCCTCCAAAAGAGAACTATTGGAAATGAATAAGAAGCAATTAGAAAAGTAAAGTAAATGTGTAGTGGTATTGACCGTAAATAAAGTTAAACGACTTCAAAATACATTAAACAATTCTTTGGAGACAGATTTAACAGATCTGATTAATCTTTAGTACAATAGAGGAGGGGCTGGAGCAATAGCACAGCGGGTAGGGCATTTGCCTTGCCACAGCCAACATGGCCAACCCGAGTTCGAGTCCTCCGCCCCTCTCAGAGAGCCCGGTAAGCTACCGAGAGTATCTCGCCCGCACGGCAGAGCCTGGCAAGCTCCCCGTGACGTATTCGATATGCCAGACACAGTAACAACAAAGTCTCCAATGGAGACGTTACTGGGCCCGCTTGAGCAAATCGATGAACAATGGGAGGACAGTGACAGTGACAATATAGGAAAAAAACAAGGCTGGCTCCAAACTGAATATTCCAGAGCAACACAGTTTAAAAATCAGGAATTTGGGTGGGGGAGAATAGTATAGGTGGTTCAAAATCATCAAGGGGACTTCTGGAACAGTTACACAAACTTATGCTCTCACCTGCCTCAGTGGAGGGGGGCGGGAGGAACATGCAATTGAAATAAAATTTGAAATTTAGAAGCCCAGCTAATACAATTCAAATCCCAGGATAAAAGATCAGTAATCGTGAGTATGCAAAAAAGGCAGAGAGTTTTAAAAAGTGTCTTGGATGAGATTCCATAGATTCAGAGATGCAATATACATTAGATGTTTAATTCTTTTCAATATCAATTTAAAATTTGCCCTAACAATTTATCTTAGAGATATATTAATAAATTTAAGTTTGTTTCTATTTTTTAATTGGGGGGAGGGTCTGACAATTTCTCTGACTTATAAACAACTTCATTTATAGAGTAATATAAACTTTCTATTATCATTCAAAAATAACAGTTGCATATCAGTTAAGTTTATTTTCTATTTTAAAAAATTGACTGAGGCACCAGGATTTAAAGAATTATTTATAATTGAATTTCAGGTACACAGTGCTCCCATGCCAATCTCAACACCAATATGAACATCCCTCCACCAGTGTCCCCAGCATCCTCCTCACCTGACAGCCACATTGTTGTTAGCGTTCTTGAAATGGGTCAAGGGAAAATACATACTTCAACCTAATTCAAGAAGCTGAGTAAGCAGTTTTGTTCTTTCTTTCATCTGGAGGCAAAAAATAAAAATGAAGATAATCAGATATCTTGAAGTGTGTTTATAGTTAGGCTATATCTCAGAGTTACATTTCAGTCTCTTCCCTCCCTCCCCCCCCACTTCCCTCCCTGCTTCTCTCCCCCTTCCCTCCCCTCCCCTCCCCTCCCTTTCCTTTCCTTCCTCTTCTCCTTCCTTCCTTCCTTCCTTCCTTCCTTCCTTCCTTCCTTCCTTCCTTCCTTCCTTTTTTTCCCCTTTATTTAACACCATAGTTTCCAAAGCTGTTCATAATGAAGTTGTAATGGGCTTTTGATGCTTCAGCACCAATTCCACCACCAGAGTGACCTTTCCTCCACTATTGTTCCCATTTTTCCAACCACCCTCAAATTTACCACCCTTAGCAGACACACGACAATTTATTTTATATTGTTTGTTACAACTAAATGACTAAAAGGAATTATCAAAATACTTCAGTAAAAGAAAATATGTAAAAATTATGGGCTGGAGCCATAGCACAGCAGGTAGGGCATTTGCCTTTCAAGCGGCCAACATGGCTGACCAAGTTTGATTCCTCCGCCCCTCTCAGAGAGCCTGGCAAGCTACCGAGAGTATCTCGCCCACAAGGCAAAGCCTGGCAAGCTCCCCGTGACATATTTGATATGCCAAACACAGTAACAATTGTCACAATGGAGACGTTACTGGGTCCGCTTGAGCATATCGATGAACAACAGGAGGACAGTGACAGTGATAGTAAAAATTATATCTCAATTGGGTTAAGTTCATATCTGAGGATATGTTAAACTGTTTGTTGCTAGTTGAACCTTCAACAAACTGAGTATAGCTGGCTTCTATGTTACTTTCCCATATAATTTGGTGTGCTCCTACTGGAATTTTAGCACTGAGGAACTTGGTGGTGTACAGAAATTTCATTAACTGTACAACTGGGCAAGAGAGTGAACATGGCAGTGGCCGTGGGAGGCAAACATGACGGTCAGGTCTCTGCAGGTGATGTGGGGAGAGGCTGCCCACCTCCACTCTGAGCAGACCCGAGTTCTCTGCCTAGAATGGTAGCATGGTACCTAGAATTTTCATGGTTTGGTGTCTCTACAGAGATTATTAGTGAAACTGTGGAGGTGGGCCATTGGTAGACAGCAGCCTTGGGCATGGGTACGGCTGCCAGAATTCCAGCAGGTTGATAACTAGGCCTGCCCCCTGCCCAAAGATGCCTCAAAATTTTCAGCCTGGAAACCTGTGCGTCCATGAGTTTTAATGGCTGGCTTGCATACCCTTAGATATTTGGTCATAGATCTAAAGGGCAGGGTCAGTGGGTGAATAGACATTTATATCAGTAGTTGTATCTAGTGGTTTGATTTTTGTGTTTAAAAAATATTCTGGAAGGCAGTACTATTTTACTCACTTTGTACGTGAGATATCTGAGGTTGGAGAGGAATATAAATTGTAGAGGCTTCAGGACAAGTCCTTAGGATTTGAATTCAAGGTTTATTTAGCATTAAACTTCTGCTAATAATTTCAAATTATTCATATATTATTAAAATACATTCAAAAATAGCATAAAATTTTTGCAGAGCTTTAATTTAAGCCATGCATATAAAATTCAAAAAGAAAAAAATTTCATGGAGGAAAAACGTTTTGTCTATTTTTTATTATCATGATAGCACTGTACCACTGTTTTCCCATTTTTTATCTATTTGCTCGAGTGGGCACCAGTAACATCTTAATTGTGAGACTTGTTGTTACTGTTTTGGGCATCTTGAATATGCCATGGGGAACTTGTCAGGCTCTGGCATGAGGGCGGGATACTCTTGGTAGCTTGCTGGGCTCTCCAAGAGAGACGGAGGAATCGAACCCGGGTCAGCCGCGTGCAAGGCAAGGTCCCTACCTGCTGTGCTATTGCCCCAGCCACTATCATGATCACTTGATCACTTGATCCCCTGTTATTCATCGATTTACTCGAGCGGGTGCCAGTAACGTCTCCATTCATCCCTGTTGCGTGCTAGCGTAGCCCAATGGCATCTGTTCATTCTAGGAACATGCAGAGCCTCAAACCGATTATTCGGGGTCTTGACGAAGAAGTCTGACCATCTTGTAGGTGGGTGTCCACGCGATCTTTTGATGTCCCGTGGAATCCAGTCAGTAATGGCTCTAGTCCAGCGGTTGTCTGTAAATCTCATTATGTGTCCAGCCCATCTGATTTTTGATGCTTTGGCAAATGAGACAGCATCCCTGATTCTTGAGCATTGACGAAGATCAGAACTCAAGATTCTATCTCTCATTTGAGTGAATGGTGATATTCCAAGCATAACTCTTTTGATTCCTCTTTGAAAGACCCGAATAGCGTTCTCATCCTGTTTTCGTAGGGCCCAGGTCTCTGAGGCATATGTTAATGCAGGAAGAACAGTGGAATCGAAGAGATGTGCTCGTAGCTGGAGGTTCTTTGTCCTCTTAGTTATTTCTTCAACGCTCTTGAAGGCATTCCAAGCCGCTCTCTTCCTCCTGTGCAACTCAGGTGCCAAGTCATTCACATGTTGATTTCTCGACCTACGTATATATAACTGTTGCATTCGGAGATGGTGGTTCCATTGAGAGCGAATGGAGCGTCAGGAACAAGGCTGTTTCTCATAAACATTGTCTTTGTAAGATTCAGCTGTAGTCCGACCTTTCCACACTAACAGTCGAAGTCGGTCAGCATTTGTGCCACTTGGCTGATGTTTGGTGTTATTAGAATGACATCATCAGCAAAGCGGAGGTGGTGTAGTTGCCGACCATCTATCTTCACTCCCATTTCTTTCCATTCCAGTCGTCGCATGATGTTCTCAAGGGCGGCACTTAAGGGTTTTGGTGAAATGGTATCAACCTGCCAAACCCCTCTCTTGACATGGATGATTGCTTCTTTGTAGAATGGTGAGATCCTGGTAGTGAATCCATAATAGAACTCATTGAGGACCCTGATGTATTGAGTTTGTATGCCCTGATTGGCTAGGGCTTCTATGACCGCTTCCATCTCAACAGAATCAAAGGCCTTCTTTAAATCAATGAACGTTAGACAGAGCAGCATCTTGAACTCCTGAGAAACCTCAATGAGCTCAGTAATTGTGTGGATATGGTCGATGGTACTGAATCCTTTTCAGAACCCGGCTTGTTCACATGATTATCCTTCATCTAGTGTTCTGCTAATCCTATTCAGGATGACTTGAGTGAACAGTTTGTAGATGACAGACAATAGGCAGATTGGGCGATAGTTGCCAGTGTCGTGAATGTCTCCCTTCTTGTATAGTAGTACAGTCCTGCTGGTTTTCCATTGGGATGGAAACTTGCATTCAGACAGGTAGCGTGTGAAGAGCCGAGCCAGTGTATTGATGAGTACTGATGGTAAGTTCTTCAGGTGTTCAGGTCTGATCTTGTCTGGGCCAGGTGCTCTTTGTTTCTTTACCGACGAGAAGGCGTGTTGAATTTCAGAAAGGAGGACATTGGGAACGATATATCCATCGTGCGGAATGTGGTATGTGGACAAGTGGATGTGGCTATTAAAGAGATCTGAGTAGAAGTCATGAATACTCTTCTCCATTGCCCTTCTGGAAGATGTGATAGATCTATCAGGATGTTGGAGGGCAGTCATATTGGTCTTGTAGTTGGTGAAGGACAGGTGGGCATTACGAATGCTTTTCCCGGCTTTTGCCGCATCTACCAGCACAGCTGTTCTCCTGTCTTTTAGGTCATCCTTGATGGCTTCTCTGCATTGTTTTGCCAGCTCGGACATTCGCTTGCAGTTGCCTGAGGCATGTGCCAAGCTATGTTGGTGAATAAGTTCAAGAGTGTTCGAAGAAAGGCAGTTTTTTTGCGGCTATCTCTCTCTTGGCACTCCTCACACAATCATGGAGGTGCTGAATCATTCGATCGTATTCTTCATCAATGTTGTCAATGACGGCATCTTCCCATGTTGCCGCAACAGAGCCAAAGAGCTCCCAGTAGGTCGTTCTGGGAGTTCTCTTCTTAAACTGTATTCTTTTCTCCCTGTTCTTTGAGGTAGAATTTTGCATGAAGGAGATGGTGGTCCGATCCCGTTTGGAATTTTGGGACAACAGCAACATCGGTTAGGCAAAACCGCCGATTGAATATGATGTGGTCTCTTTCATTGTGGAACAGTCCACCGGGAGACTCCCATGTCCAAGGTTTAGATTCAGCCTTTTGGAACTGTGAGTTACCATGGAAGGTCTTCGTTGACATGATGAACTCAGGCAGTCTGTCACCCTGTTTGTTCCATTCTAGGCCATGGGTCCCGATGTGGAGTTCATTGGCTGATTTTCTTGGTCCTATCTTGGCATTAAAATCACCGACAATGATCTTGTAGAAAGTGTGGTATTCTTTATAGAACTTCTCCAACTCCATGTAGAACTCAATTTCTCCTTCATAATAATTGGATTTTGTGTGTAGACAATAAAGATAGAAACTGCCGGCAGTGAGCCACATCTATTCAAGTGTAATAGTCTGATTTAAGTTGTTAGGCATTCGAATGAATCAATGCTCATGGCTAAGTTCGTGTTGACAAGGATACCAACACCACCGATGCCTCTTTTGTCACATGTTCCAAGGAACAGTTCTTCTCCAGTGTCGAAAACGGCGTGATGTGATTGATGTCTTCTCGTTTCAGTCAGACCAATGATGTCGTACCTGATGTTTTGTGCTTGTACCATCAGGTCCTCGATGGATGCATCAAATGCCAGCATACGTGCATTGAAAGTACAGACAATCATTTTTGTCTTTCTTCATTTTGGCTGCCAATTTCTGCCTTGGGATTTTATCAGCCTCTTCTTCCACATCCTTCTAGACTCTGCCATTTTCAGGGTCAGGGAAATAAGATCCATTTTTTTTTTTTTACTGGATTTGGCATATTGAATTGACCACGGATAGCTTGCCAGGCTCTGCCGTGTGGGTGGGATATTTAAGGTACCCTGAAAAATCAAATAAATGTAAATAAGAAGTCTCTCAGCCGTGAATGCGGCCACGCGCTCCTGGGAGCTTTGTGTGATAATCTCTGGATCCTGGCCATTGTTGGGGTTACACAGCAGTTGGTGGGTGTAACTGTCTAGCTACTGGCAGGTCCAGTCCCAAACCGTGCAGGCTTGGAGATCTCAGCCCCGGGTCCCACACTCCACTATTATGATATCCATTCTATTTTAAACATGAAGCCTAGACACACTTTGATGTTGTTTTGTTTTTCTTTCTTTTTTTTTTTTTATTTTGGTTTTGCTTAGGGAAGTTTTGCTTGTTTGGAAAGATGGGGATCAAACCTAGAGCCTCAGACATTCAAACCATGCTTTTTTTCCACTGAGCAACAATGCAGGGAAAATTCATACACACAGTCACACACTCACTCACACACACACACACACACACACACAAACACACAAAAGTAGTCATAGTTCTGTGAATCTGTGGATACAACTATATTTTTGGGTCAGGTAGGTTTAAGAAATGTATTGATGTAAATTTAAGCTGTCAAGTTAACAAATTAATTAAAATTAAGATATATTTAAAATAATGAGCTTTCTGAGACTTTAAAATACTCCTTCATATGACATTTGTAAAGTGAGATGTACACTAGCTCACTTGGATTCATCAGCATTGAATAGTTACACACATATGAAAGAAATTGACATTTTAAAAAATATATAAAAAAAATATAAACTCACATTTTCTCTTGTGGGTATTTTTACTCTCAATTTGGCTTATTCAAAGCATAAATAATTCCCATTGTCATAATCACCAATACAGCTGGGATTCCTAGGTGATGGAGGCACAGAATTAATAATTTACTCAAGACAAGGATTAATTATGAAAGAATATGAATGAATTATACATTGATTCTTTTCTAGATATATTTCTTTCTATAGCAGACAGTATTCTAAATGATCATACTTAGGCCAATAGCCATCATCATCTATGTTTACCTTTGCATTTCAAGTGTGTCTCTTCTTACTAGCCTATTCTATGTCCAATTTCTTAATTTGACTGCAATTTTCATTCTTACATGACCTAATTTCTTTTTCACTTGAATAAATTTAAATTTAGATATCACTAAAATGATTCTCCTTTTTGGAACCCAATAATATTTCAAATTATGTTTTTTAAAAAGAAACTCAGTGATACATGGTTCTTTGGATAGTTACCAAATATTCTTTAAGATTGAAACATCATTTAAAAACTTGAGATTTTGCTTCTGCCTTTTTCCCCCCAGCAGCAAGGTGGCCGCCACCTCAGAGCTTATTGGAAAGCCAGGTATGGGCCGGAGGTGACGGGACAACTGCAACCTCATGGGAAGGGGGACATTACCAGCACACCCTACCGAGGCCACGAGTTACCTCCCATGGGTGGCTCTCCAGCACAGCCATGGCTCCAGAGGCACAAGGACTAAATGCAGAGCCCAGCAGCTTGGGACAGAAAAGTGAATGGACTATGCGTTAATCCATGGTACCATGCCTCCCTGGGAGGGAAAGGGTGTCGCTCCCTTCTCCCCAGGCAGCAAGGTGGCCACTACCTCAGAGTTTATTGGAAAGCCAGGTATGGGTCGGAGGTGACAGGGCAACTGCAACCTCATGGGAAGGGGGGAATTCCCAGCTCATCCTTCACGCCCTACCGAGGTCACGAGTTGCCCCCCCACTAGCGGCTCTCCAGCATGACCATGGCTCCAGAGCCACAGAAACCAATCTCGTAATTATCTGGCTCTTGGCAGAAATCCCTCCAGACTTAATAAGTAAAATATCAGAAATCCAAAATTGCGCGGCTGCAATAGTGGCTGCACGACATCATATGGTCCTCATAACCAGCTATAGAAAACAAATTATTTCACTATGCCTCTTCAACAGTTCTGATTCTTTGGTGGAAACTCTAAACAATAATGGCACATCTTTTGTCAAAGTGATGAATGTAATCAAAGTAGATAGAGAGTTAAGTAGAAATCATCTGCCTCACAGGCATTGGGAGGGGTGGGAGGAGGGTATATTGGGGTTCTTGGTGGTGAAAAATGAATACTGGTGAAAGGAAAGGTGTTTGATCGTTGTATGACCGAGACTTAAACCTGAAAGCTTTGTAACTCTTCCCACAGTGATTCAATAAATTAATAAAAAAAATAAATAAAAACAAAAACTTGAGATTTTACTGAAGAAGTCTATTTCATGTTTATCTTATCATTTTGACAATGAAAACAGACATAAAGCCCATTTTTATTCTGGTGACATCTATTCGTCTCCATTAAAATAATGTTGGAAAATATTAAAGATTTTTTTTAGTTTTTCCGTTTTGAAAGAATGACCTCATTCCCGCTTTTCTGAGATCTTTCAAAGTCACTAAACTAATAAGTAGCAGACCAAAGATTGCACTCATCTCTTCAAAGTACGCTTAGAGATTTTTTTCCCTTTCCCCTTGGTTACTGTGCCTTTCCATCCTCTCCAGTCATTTCATGCTGTTTATTTTTAATGCACATATCCCATGTGGAAGGAAGTTACTTGTGCTTCCACTTCATGCAGCACTTTAGGAGTTTGTTCCAATTTTAAGAGAGAATTCTTGATAACAGAATTGCTGTGTTAAGTATTTGTTTAAAGCGAAAACAGAAAACCACTCATGAGTAACACAGGCAGTTAAATGGTACCATCTGGTGCAAGAGGCATCTGTTAAGTATCCTTATTTAAGAATCAGTTTACAAATAATAACAGACCCCTGGAATTAAGCAGTTAGCTCCTTTGTTGGATATAACAACACTGAAGAGAAATAGCTTGCTTCATTGCCTTCGAATTTTTAGAAACAGAAATACCAGGATATTTTTGCTCTCTCCTAGACATACCAAAATGAAGATCTCTTAAATCAAACTATTTACTTTATAACCAATAGAAATGCTAAATAAACTTAACAGTTTGGAACTATCGCCTACTACAAGTTATAATTTCACCTTTGATTTTGCTTTTTTTGTTTCTTCACAGCTTTCATCAAAATGAGAATGTATTATTTTTCTCTGTGCACGGCATATTGAGTGTACTCAAATATGTATAAAGCATCTCTTGATGAAAAAAAAAGATAGATACAGGTTTAGACACACACCTGAGGGATTCATCTCCCCAAGAGGATAATACAAGCTTTCTCAGTAAATTCAACATTGGACTCTTTCAAGAGCCAGATCTTGCTATGAGGGATTAACAATCCATCAAGGTTTACAGACCTTAAGAAGCTTGGGGCTGGATCAATAGAACAGTGGGTAGGGCATTTTCCTTGCACACAGCCAACCCATATGGTAATTCCTGAGTGCATGAGCCAGGAGTAACCCTGTGCCCCATTGGGTGTGACCCAAAAAGAATAAAAAAAAAGCTTGCTGCCATATTTACATTGTGAAAACTATTTTTGTTGTTTGTTTACACTTATTAGATTTATTTTTCCCCATTTTTATTGAGGTATTGGAATTTACAATACTGTTGGATAAACTACATGCATAATTCGTTCCAAAATCATACCCATCACAAGAAGGCCTGCTTCCCTCTGTTGTGTCCGATGACAACTCCCAGTCAACCTCTTCCCAAATCAGCTTCATTCTATTAGATAAACTCTCCCTTTCCTTTAACTTTAGGCCTTTATTGTTCTATCTTATGTTTCTTTATATCCCACATATGATAAAGATCTTATATATATTTATTGTGTAAGATGTGACAATCCCAACCATGTAGATGCTTAAAGCTAAGCTTCTGAAAACTATATCAAGGCAGTGAAGTTCCTAGCAACTGAACAGAAATTTTTGTCTCAGTACCTAGCCATTTTTCTAATTGAAGAAACAATCATGGCTCGCTGCCTTATGACTGACTGACCAGCGCATAGACATAAGTGAAGATATTCTTCCTATCAGAAAAAAATTATCTTTTATACTCTCAAAGTAAAAGACAAAGTCATCTTTTCCTTTACATGAAATCTGCCATTTCGCTCTCCGTGATGCCCCAGTTTCATTAATATTTCATATCTCATCTCACTTATTTGATTTTAGAATTTCAAGTAAATAATTTTATATAAATTATTTCAAATACATAATAATCTATAATTGCAAATTTCAACATATACATTTTTATATATGCTAACAAATTTTGACATTTTTCAGACTAATCTTTTTTTTTGATTTGTTGATTTGGTCTTTTTGATTTGTTGATTTGGATCTGGTCTAGACCAGATCCCTATTTTATTTTGCCTTTTGCTCTATTTTGAGTAAAAAAGAAAAAAAAGAAAAAATCCTTCATCACTTTCCTGGAAATATATTTTATTTAATGGAACAGATAGAAAATGCCCCTTACTGCACTTTAACATAGCCTTATTAACATAGCCTCCATTGGCTCATTCCAGTGCTCATCAAAGGATGGTATTGCCCACATTGGGAAATACTCAGAGTGTTAGAAGAACACAGATGAGTTGGGGGGGGGGGGGGAGTTCAGATTTCCCTTGCACTGTGACACTGTGACAAATGTATTAAGTAATATATAACTCTATAAAAACACATAGATATATTACATATATATGCATAGATAGAAAGCAGCATTAAATAAATTCTTTGTTGTTCCTCAATCTTCTTACCTTTCTGGATAAAAATAAGTAAGACTTCTCTTTTATTTCCTCTATCTTAATAGCTCAGTTATATTATTTATACATAAAAATGTGGTAAATAGTTACATAGAAGTGTGTTAGTTCAATAACAGTTCTCTGATAACATTTTTAATACTTATCTCAAATGTCTTATGTGTCTGTATGTTGTGTGTGTGTGTATTTGAGTGGTTATTGAGTCTACCAAGACACCTCTTTTGTCTGAATAAGCACACAGACAGCTTAATTTAAAATGTTTTCTTGGCCTGAATCAACTGGTTAAAGAACAGTTTTGAAGAGAGGGCATAGGAACTGGTACTATGTCCATCAGTGATAAAGTGACCTAACAGCTTGTTTACAACTCAACAGTATTTTTCGGGAAACATCCATATTAAGGGGGAGAATAGTGAGAATGCACACTGCAAAACTGTTGAACATGTATCCCATGTACATAAATTGTCAAAGAAGCATCATAGATGGGGGAGTTTTTTATATGGTAGCAAAGAGAAAGGTAAGTGAGGGTTCATAAGAGCTCTACTGCACAGTATCTGCTGGCCAGTACTATCTAGCCAGGGGCCTGTTATTCTTATGAGTACAAAACTATTCTTAAAGTTTTGAGTTTATCCAATGAGTGAAAGGAATATAATAAGACAATGTCTCCCAGGGATTTGTCATATTCTCAAAAAGAAATAAGCCTGGGCCTAGTTTGTTTTAGCTTTTTTTGTTTGTTTTGTGTGTGTGTGTGTGTGTGTGTGTGTGTGTGTGTGTGTATGTGTGTTGTTTGCTTGCTTGATTGCTTTTGAGGTCAGATAAAACAGTGCCCAGGGCTTATCCTTGGTTCTGTACTCAGAGATAACTCCTGGTAGTGCTCACAGGACCATAAGTGATGTTGGGGATCAACTGGGGTCACCGTCTGAAAGACATGCACCTTAGCCTCTCTAACTATCTCTCCAGCCTCAAGTTTTAGCTTTTCCTAAACTTCAAAATCTTTCTAAGCTTTCCAGTTGGAGAAACAAGGGAAAATCTTTGGAAAACTTTGTCACTTTCAAATAGACAACACCTTATAGTAGTTAGTACTAGCTAGTTCATTCTTGAATTCTTAGAGGAAAAAAATTACCAATTTCTTTTTCATACCAACTCATTTGTCTTCTTCTTGATTCATTTGTCCTATATAAATACCCTTCCTATACACACATACTTTAAAGACCTCTTTAAGATCATTTAAAAATAATTATTTATTAAAAAGTAGATAAGTATACATAGAAATATCTTACCTGTGTACATACAAATCACAATTTCTTCTTGGGTTCTGTTCCGTCACTGGGAATTTGTGCTGTTTTAAGTAAATATAATTATTGTAGAAAGAAGGGTATACAAGAAGGATTAGTATGACAGTTGTCACTGTCACTGTCACTGTCACTGTCCTCCCATTGTTCATCGATTTGATCAGGCCCAGTAACATTGTGAGACTTATTACTGTGACAGTTGTAGTAAAATATAATAGCAAAACTGTAGGTTGAATTTACCTTTAGAGAAGGTACCATTATCACATAGATAGTAATTCCAGGGTGAGGCTTACCCTCGCCAGATGTGCTGCTTCTGTGACTTCCCCAAATGTGGGAAACTATACTGCATCATGTGTGATAGTAGGGTACCAAAAAAATAAAATTAAATTAATGCCTAAAGTACCTAAGGAATTCTGCCTTTTCCTATTTTCTGTGCTGTATTTCCAAGACTCTCTTCTATCACATCTCTGGGTTACCTTAGCAGACCCCACGAAATCCCAAGTGCTGGCAGGTACTTTTGAAGTAAAAATGGGTGGAGCTGAGAAATTCTCCAAGCCCAATTTAATTACACTTCCTTCATTTTCAATAGACAGGCTTCAGTTATTAAGCACACTGAGGTGACTTTTCCATGATATTCATATATTATGCTTTTAACATTTCTATAGTGCATTCATTTTCTTCTTCCTCTCATAGTTGCACATCACTTTGGGCACCTGGAGTGACTGTACTGAATATTGTGCTTATCATAGTGTACACAAAAACTTCTTATTTTGGTAATATTTAAGATGTCCTTTGTATGTTGTGACACACTTCAGCAATTTGGGCAAAGAAAAAAAGGAAACCATTTGTGAATATAGTGTATTTTCAAATAGATACAATAAGCTAGCTTTGCATAATGCTACATGGAATCAAAAGGTTTAATTTACAGAATGAATGACTGCATAATTCAGTCTTTAAATATGGGGGGAAAGACCTCTACAAATGAATAGCAACTTGGCACTATTTTGTCTTTTTTGCATAAATTTCCCAGAAGCTTTCATAAAATCATCTTTCTTCCTCAAGGTATTTGTGTTTAAAAGAAACCCACAAAAAAAGCTAAATGTAAACAACTTTTACCTGTGCCACATGGGGAGAGGGAAAGATTGTAAACACAAAAATATCATTTAAATATTTATTATACTTGGAAAGATGTTGTCAAAGGAGCATGACTCCTGATGCTCATGTGATTTACTTTTATAGAACAACATATGCAGTAAATGATTTAGTGTTTGATTTATGGACATTGATTTTAATTCAATACTTATTTCAAGCACTAACTCAAATTTTAGAAAGAAGTCATAAAATAGACTTCTAAATCATAATATTAAAATAGATATTATCAAAAAACAAAAACATCATAGCCAGTACCTTATTTTGATAGAGAACATATCATTTCCACAGAAGGAGCAGCATGTACAAGTAGGTGCATATGCACACACCTGCCATAAACTCCTTATATGAATGTGTGAGAGTAGAAAGAATAGAGATCATTTAGGTTCTACATTATATCTGATCTAAGATAAACCTAAAATTCATTTGAATAGGTCTGGGTCTTTTCAATTTACATAAAGAAAATAGGTCCATATTAATCAATAGGACTAATTTATGTAACTGTTATGACATGCTAGGGTCTATGGTTAACATTTCTAAATACATGTAAAAGTATATTTAAATAGCTGAAGAACAGAAATAAATATGTTCTATCACTGTCATACTGTAGAGATAGAGATTCAGACCTTGTCAGGTTCAGAGATCAAACTGAACACAATACTGCAAGCATATCTTATTTATTGTGTACCATTTTCTTGACTTTCACAGATACTACATTTATTAGAAATTGAACACACTGTTATACATTTATAAGTTTATTAATATTTCTCCTTTCATTTTTTGCAGGATTTATTCACTTCATGTAAATTTTAAAGAAAGTTAGCACAGAATTATCCATAAAATTATCTCTAAAAAAATAAATTCCTTGAAAAAATTTACTGTTTTGTAGAATTTCAGAAGATTGATTCTATCTATCTGTATATGTGTAGGTATCACCACCTTCATGAGAGAGAGAGATAGACAGAGAGAGAAAGTTCTTCCATATATGTAGAGAGGAAATATAATAACCTTCTTAGTTTAGTAGATTAACAGAATATAGCAGAGTGTCTTTCTGAGCATTTGTTCTAGTTCCTAACAGCAGAAGATAGGATTATAAGAAAAAATATTTTCCAGATTCCCTTGTGGCTAAATTGCAAGATATGATTTAGGCCTAGACTTACCAGCATAATGGAATATATTCCCACTTTAGAATTTAGTCAATGGAAAAGCAACTTGTATAGGAATCATATTGCTGATCTCCTATGTTACTGATGCAGTTTCTGACAGAGGTTGGCAATTCTGGAGCAAGTAGTTATCAGAACAGTTTCCAAGTTCAGCAAATTCATGATGATAACAGAGGAAACCACTCTCTTGGTAGTTTATTTCTACAGTGTAGTTTTGGGAATTATCGTAGCATTCAGCATTGAGTCTCTTTTTCAATTATTTATGAACCACAGTCATCTTTTAATAACTCACTTTCTGCTTTCATTAGCTAGAATTTTGTTATCTGTAACTAAAAACCCTTACCAATACAAGTTGTATTAGCTGTATCAGCCAAATAGTAAGTCAGCAGCCTCAGGTGTGGCTGTGAGTGAGTGAGTGAGTGAGTGAGTGAGTGAGTGAGTGAGTGTATGTGTGTGTGTGTGTATGTGTGTGTATTATGTGCCTTAAAAATAAATTACTGCATAATAGTATCCCAGCTGTGAAGAGCAGAGTCTACAAGAACTTTTGCCACAGTTTTCTTATGTTGTGGCTTTAGAATTTCTTTTCTGCTTCATTTAATGAAAACTTCCTACAAGTTCTGTGCGCATGTTTACCTAATAATTGCAGAGGATGGGACTGGAGAGATAATATGGCATGTAGGGAGCTTGCCTTTCACAGGACCAACACTGGTTTAATCCCCCACATCCCATATGGTCCCCCCAACATCACCAGAACTAATTACTGAGTCCAGATCCAGGAGGAACCCATAAGCATCCCCAGTTTGGCCCCAAAATAACAAGAAAAGGAAAAAGAAACAAGAATGACATGTTGAACAACCAATGTTCAATCCATATACTGCTTCCACCCTAATGTGTGATTCTGACCAGAAAGCCATGACATCATAACTTCAGACTTTTGTCTCACTTCCCAATTTTTTTCTTCACCTCAAGATACCTCAAAGATGGTACTTGGTGTTCACTATAATAAAACTTTCAGGATGTTATGTCAAATTTTGCACTTAAATACAAATTCACCTGATTTCAGTTAACTTGTAACTTCAGTCATAAAATTATTATTATTTTATTGGTTTTGGTTACCATTGGTTTAAAGAGAGAATTTTAAATCATTGGTTAAATTATTACCATTGGTTTAAAGAGAGAATGAAAGATCAAAGATATATAAATCTGTGGATATTCAAGGAAAGGCTTAACTAGCACTGTAGCACTGTCCTCCAGCTGCTCATCAATTTGCTCAAGCGGGCACCAGTAAGGTCTCCATTCTGAGACTTGTTGTTACTGTTTTTGGCATATCGAATACGCCACGGGAAGCTTGCCAGGCTCTGCCATGTGGGCAAAATACTCTCGGTAGCTTGCCGGTCTCTTCAAGAGGGACGGGGGAATCGAACCCAGGTTGACCACGTGCAAGGCAAACCACCTACTGGCTATGCTTTCACTCCAGCCTTAATTAGAAAAAATGAAAATAGCAAAACAGGAGACTTTTTTGCCCTTTTTTTTTTTAAATTCTCTGGATGCAGAATCAGAGCCAGAAGGAAAAAGGGGTTCCAGATTGGGGCCCAGGAGAGAAGGAGAGAGAGCGACAGGAGTGAACAGGGATGAAAATGGAATAAACGGCGTCTGATCGACCAACCAGCTTGGCCCTCATCTCCTCCACTGCCTGAGGGGGGTGACCCGGGCACCCCAGAATCTGGGTGGCAGGGGAAGAGCTGTCAGGGACACCCCCTGGCCACCCTCAGAGGTTTTTCCACTCTTGGAGCGTCCAGAAAGCTACCAAGAGTATCTCACCCACATGGCAAAGCCTGGCAAGCTACCCGTGGCATATTTGATATGACAAATACAGTAACAAGTCTCATGATGGAAACGTTACTGGGCTCACTCAAGCAAATCAATGAATAACAGGAGGACAGTACAGTTTTTTTTTTAAGTTGTTGTGGTAGTAATAGTAATCAGAGGTCTGTGGCTACACTTTCAGTGGTGGTTGGGGGTTATGTAATGGCAGGAATTAAACTCAGGACCTCTCATGTAAGGCAAGAACTCTATTCCTTGAGCCACATCCTCAGTTCTGCAGGAAACTTTGCATCAACTTTCATTTCCTATTTTATGATGTTACATATTAGTTATTATAGCCTGTGGAAAAAACTCAAACATCCCACATTTTTGCAGAATCCAATATCAGTTTAAGAAAATTTTGTCTAACAAATTGGTATTTTGTGAAAGAGTGAAAGAGCGACGCAGGAAAGACTGTCAAATCTGTGTGGCGCATAGAAAGTGCCTTGACCTCCTTGTTTTTGGCCAGTGGGGCAGCTGTTTTCAGTTTGGATTTTTTCCACCAAAAAGACCTTAAAATACTGCTCCTGCAGTCACACCATGTATAAAATCAGACAAAGCTTTCTGGGGATGAAATGACAGAGAATTGTAGCATCACACAACTCCAGCCAGCATTTGGCAGCACATAATGGAGAAGAGTAAAACCTCTCATAGAATTGAATTGATAAAGACTCAGTACTTAAAGACTGTTTTGAAGATGCGTATAATAAAATACCAGTGTAATGGGGTGCCTGTAATGCCTGGTGAGGCGGGTCTTTAATTTGTTTTACTGAGCAGAGTACCAGCTGCTTCTCTGTTTAGGCAGAGGTAAAAAACAGTCATCTTAAAGCCATTCTTCTCTACTCCGTTGCAGTTATCCATTTATGCAAATGTAAGGCATGAAGTCATTTCTAACTGAACAAATCTCTCACAAGTTTAGTATGGCTGCACCTAACTCTTAGTAATCAGAGTCTCAGAAGTGGGTGCACAATTTGCATAAAGAATAAATTGTGAATGAGGGAGGCAAATCACAACACTTTTCCCTGAGAATAGAAATTAAGGAAAACAGGGCTGGAGCGATAGTACAGCGGGGAGGGCGTTTGCCTTGCACACGGCCAACCCAGGTTCGATTCCCAGCATCCCATATGGTCTTCCAAGCACTGCACTGCCAGGAGTAATTCCTGAGTGCAGAGCTAGGAGTAACCCCTCAGCATCACCGGGTGTGACCCAAAAAAGAAAAAAAAATTAAGGAAAACTTTTAGATGATGAGAGTTAATGCAATACATCTCTCTCTTTTTTGTATTTATTTTATTTAAGGACTAGACAAAACTGTGCTCAGGGATCACTTCGGTGATGAACCCTGCTTCCCACCATATGCCACAGACACCCTATTGCAAAAATCCACCACCAGTGTAATATAGTTAGAAGGGTGGGTCTTTGGAAGGCTATTATGATTAAGTGAGGTTATGGAGATGAAGCTTCATGAAGGGGCACACTACTCTTTTATCAGTCAGGAGGGAGCTTGCTTCTTTTCTAGTTTTCTTTCTCTACAATCTATCATATAAGGAGAAGTTAACTGTTCTGGCAGCCCAGATGAGGGTCTTCAGCAGAACTCAACAATGGCAGTATTTTGAACTCAGGCTTCCTGCTTAGTTCTGAGGAGCACTGTGAGAAAATGTTTCTGTTATTAATCAGTCACTCATTTCACAGTGTTTCTATCATAGTTCCTCTGAAGAGAAGTCACAGAAGATAGAAGTGGAAGTCTAACAGAAAGAAAAGAATGTTGAAAGGAGGAGTCAGTGAACTAATTCTCATGTCCTATTTTGTATGGTTGTTAAAAGTTAAAAATCTTTAGTAACGTTCAAATGAGTGGTGTGTGTCAGTAACCCACATGACATTATGTTAAGCATAAAGGAGACTCTGAGTATAGTATACTAGGAATTAAGTTTGAATTCCAATGGTCTTTGTGTTTATTTAGAAAAGTCAGAAAAGTTTTTAGAGATAGATGCATGTCCTTCATATAAAATTTATGCCTGGCTAGCTAAATATATTTTTATTTTAACATCTTAATAATTTATTGCCTATTACAGGAACTAATTTTTCCACAATCTCTTATCATCACTCCATCTAAGATCTAAATATATTACAAGGGTTCATGGTATAAAGAAGTCTCTGATTTTCCATTCAATGTGAATCCCCTTGTGTCTTTATTTACTTATTATCCTTCTGAGCAAATTGTAGGATGCATCTTTCTGCCTGTTTTTCTGCCTATAGCCACATGCAGGTTAAAGAGAAGAAAAGTGTAAAAAAAAAAGGTTAAAAATGAAAAAAAACGATAATAGTATTGCAGGTTAGAAATTATCCATTAGTATTCTGACAACTTCGGCACCTGGTTCTGCCACTTGGACAAGAATTCTTCAAATGAAATGTTCATAATTTGGAGCACAAAATCTGCTAATTTTCTCGAGTTTTAGGGGGAGAGGTGAGCAATAAAGTTTTCTCACAGCTTCTAATGTCACCTGTGAGAACAAACTACACAATTATTAAATTTCATTAGAATAACTTACCATTTTGCCTCAGGTTAAATATCCTTCAAAACTGTTTTCACTTATAAAAACCTTAAATGTTAGCCAAAATCTAATCTTAACTATCAAAGATCTGGTATTCAGGAAAAGGTAAGCAATAATATTGACAGAGTTTTAACTGAACTTCTGAAAAAACGTGCCATAAGTGTTGAATGATTCAGGAAAAAGAGGTTTTTTTGTGTTTGTTTTTGAGTTTGGTCTTTTAATAAACGGGTAGTGGTATAGAAACAGAAACAGCAGGTAAGCTTCTAAAGTTAGTAGAGAGAAAATAAATCATTTAACCTTCCCCTTGCCAATCTTCCACCTTATTCCTGTAACACTTTCTAACTTCCCACCTCACTGAGACCAGCTTTCAAGCAAGAGCTACTACCACTATCTTTGGGATATGAGCTAATAACTATTCCCACTACCCACTTGTTAATGGGAAGGAAGTTGTCAATAGTATTTTTATGGTAATGATGATATTCTCCTTTCCCAAACTGGATTTCTGAGTTCCTCTTTTTTATGAATTCATTACCGCCACCCCACCCCCCCACCCCCACCCCACCCCCACCCACTGTAAAAGGACGCATTGTTTTTCAAGGTGATTCAATTCCACTACACTCTACAGATTTTGAGGCATTATTGGATTAAATAGGCCTTATGGGCTTAGCTTGGGAACCCAGACACTATTTGTAACATTTCTCTAGGAGAAACACATTTCAAACTCTAAACTACCAGATCTAAAGAAAGCTCATTAGTAAACCAGCAATGCCCTTTCTTTTCTCTGCCTGCCTTTGCCTGTGAGAGAAGCAACCACACTGGTAAGAACTGCACTTTTAACTCACTTCTTTTATCAGTTGGAATGCTTTTGTCTGTAAGTAACAGAAGACCCAGCTAAATGTGGCTTAAACAATAAGGACATTTATTATGACATTCAGCAAGAAGTCCAGAGAGAAGCATATCTATGAATTGCCTCAGCAGTCTAATAATGCCTTCGAGTGCCTAAGCTCTTTCTAACCTTTGGATTTACCAGGCCCTGAATATCATCAATTTTCTCATCCTCATCCCCTAGGCAGCAGCCTCTGGATGCATTAAATCCTCATAACAACATTCAAAGGCTTGAAAAGAAAGGGAATTGAGGGGTTTTCTCCTCATGCATATTTCTTTTATCAGGAAGAAACCTTTCCCAGAAGTCTCAAAATAAGCTTGCTTTCAGCTCCCATTGGCCAGAATTCAGACACATGTAAATGCCTAATGAATCCCTGCTGAAGGGGAAATGATATCATGACCTATATCCTTCATATTTCACATGCTGGGCTGAGTGGCGCCCTTGTTCCTTGAGCACATTTTCCCCAAATGAACAAAATTAGAACTTGATTCGGAGAGAAATGGAGACTGGTTGTTGGTAGACAACCAAGAGTAAATAGTACACTGCAAATTTACTCCTTTCATTTCCTCTTGTTCGAGAGGTTTGTTCTAGACCAGTAACATATGGCTGGCAGTGTGCTGCAAAAATGAAACTAATAGGATACAAAGCACATTAACAAAATGTGTGCTAAATTGCAATGCTATGGTTGTGCTGCAATCTTGATGTTATAAAATTATATTCCTGATTTGACAATATAAATAGTGCCATGCCAGTTTGGATGTTAGAGTAATTCATTGAGCTTACAGACATAAAACATGGGATGCTCCATTGTGCTAACCATACTCACTTCTCACTGACCTATATCCAATGAGCTCAAAGATAAGCCATGTGGAAATCACCCATAAACAAGAACGTTAGTTAATATGCCATTTACTACACATCGGAATCATGACAGACTTTCACTGATTAGTGACACAGAAAATCTTTGTCCAGGGACTATTAGAAGTAATTTTCTCAACAATTCTGTCTGAATTTAAGACAAATAGAGCCCACAGCATAATCACTTTTGCAATAATACCCCCAGAGAGCCTATTTAGTGGGAAGATCACACTCCTTAACATGATGTTTTAGAAAAATAATTTAAACTTTAGAAATCATACTTTAAGTTATTTATCTCCTTTGTATCATCAGGGTATAATATGAGCTCGTACCATAAGCCCCAGGCAGAAGAGAGCAGGGTTCCAGAACCAAGGGTTTTCCCATCTCTGGTGATAAAATCTCATAGATCTCTCATACCTGGTTAGTTTCAAATCTAAAACTGAAACTTGAAGAAAAAATTAATTAGATATAGTGATGGGTATTTATTAAACGTACTGTGGTGATTTTTCTTTTACAAGTATACTATTATCAGATCACTATAATATATGCTTGAATCTAAAATAATATAGTGTGTCAATTATTCCTCAATAAAAGATAAATTTATGACACTAAAATATACAGAACTGAAAACATAATGGTCTCCTAGATATTTCCCTAAGTCTACTCATAAAAGAGTGATTACTCCTTTCATAACCAAATCTGTGCTTGGAAGTTTGTAGCAAAATCTGCATCTAAGAGAGTGTAAATCCTTGGTATTATCTCTTTCCTCTTTGAAATGTCATGAAGTAATAAAAACTGTGTGCCATTATGACTTTCTTTGATTTACCTCTCCTCCCATGTGGGCCTGGAGAGTGAAGTCTGGAATTCCATTAATTTTATATAAATTTCAGTGGTTCTTAGTTCCCAAAACTTAGTTGAAGCGAGGGGTGGAGGGAAAAAGGTTCAAAAAAAAAAAAACTCATCAGTTAAAATGATGTCTGAAAATGAAGAAAGCAATTCTCAATGTGGTTATCTTTTCCTTTTGTGTAAGAACCAAAGGAATGGGAGAAGATAATAAAGAGAGGTACACAAAGCATACTCAAATGTGAATACAATATTTTTAATCATAGTGAAAATCATTTTATGAATTTCAGTCAAGAGCAAGTTTAAATAATCATAAAATTGGAAATTAACCATGTTTTGGAAATTTAAAGCTATCCAGGTCACTTCAGTTTGGAACAAAAGAGTTCATGTTGTTGGCAGTTGAACATTCTAACATTGTATCATTCTATAAAAATTGAATTGATCTTAATCAATTGCTCTCAATTATTTAATAGTATTCAGCATTAAAGCTTGGCTTTGTGTTAAGGAATAAAAATCATTATAAACTGCCAAATCTGCTTTAAGAGTTTACACCATAGTTAATGACTACTACACCTGAAATAAGATATAATACATGCAGGCATTACATAAGTTAATTGCTAAATTTTTTATGCAAACTAAAGTGCAAACATATTAGTATATTTTTGCTATTTTACTTCCCATCGCTTTCCACTTTGACTTTCTAAATATGCTTTTCTTTTCCATTATCTTGACTATTGATCTTTCTATTGTGGGTAAAGCACCGGGCCTAATGAACTGGAGATTTTTTTCTAAAAATGGTCTTCTCTCTGCCTTTACAAAGTCCAAAAGAAAACCAAGCTAAATCATTCCTAAAGTTTTTTATACGGTAAGTAACTTTCTGCTCACTTAGGGGTTGTTTGGGATTACTTCTCAGCAAAGAACAGACGTTGGTAAAGCTGAGGAACTAATTGCACTCTGCACTGTTCTGTCAGTATGTAAGAAAGTGTCTGTCTATTCATATACCTGCCAAAAAAAAAAATAAAATAACAAAGGTTTTACTGACAGGCAAAACAGGAGTTTATTTAACTGTAAGGAATTCTATTTCCAAACTATACGGTCATTAATTGAGTTGATTTTCTTTGTCCCTAATTATGCTGTCTGCTTACTGAAAGCTTTACTTTACAAAAAAAAAATGAGTAATTGTATTATTTTTTAAATATAAGTGATTAATTGGATAATGGATAGATGTAGCTCACTATGATCTTTAAAAAGCTAGAATAATTATGATACTCAAAGTGTCCCCCAAAATATATCTGAAAAGTAAAATATCTGGCTTCTCTATTTAGGAATTAACTAAGTAACTAGAAATAGTATTTATTAAATGACTTCTGCTGCATCTCACTTTTACTGTAAATTTCTTAACAAAAAATTTATAAATAACCTATAAAAATATTTCCAAATATATGTTTCTTCCTTACACTGAGAAATTTAACTTAGAGTTGCATAGCAAAAAACTCACTTGTCAAGTTTACATATTGATAAACAAATTGAAAGTAGCCTTAGTCTCCTTGAAAGGTTATGATCTACATAATGTCAATCATTTTATTGAAAATGATTTTTATTGTTCAATAGTTGCTGTAAATGAAACTGCACTTCTAAAAAGTAGGTCAGGGACTGTAGCAATAGTACAACCCATTTGCCTTACGCACAGCCAATCTGGGTTTGATTCCAGCATTCCATATGGTCCTCCAGAGCACCACCATTGGTGACTGCTGATTGCAGCACTAGGAGTAATTCCTGAGCATCACCAGGTGTAGTCCAAAAACAAACAAAAATGTAAGTAGGTCAATTAAAATAGGCCAACTTGTTTGTTAAGAAAATATTTTCATTCACTCACTAGAGTTCTCCAGTTTTGACATGATGTCTTTGACATCTGAAATGGAACTATTCACTCTATAATTATACAATATGCTAAGATATTTTAAGTGAGCTGATTTGAATAATATAGTTTATCCATTAAAATGGAGAAATTTATTCAATTGAATCTATGATTCTTAAATGTTATCTTAACATTGGAACTTTTTCTTGCCAAATATTCATACGTAGCTTTAGAGTTATAAAAATATTGTGCATAGATATATCCTTTGGTAACCTATTGTCAGTGAGTCTCCTCTAGAAGAAGATAATGTATGCCCTGCATTATATTCCCTAATATATATTGGAGACTATAATGTACAATAATGTACAAGCTAAAAATTATCTAAATAGTTCTGGGCCTTAAGAGAGGAAAAAGAATTTATAAAATACTAGTTTACATAACAGAAACATTCCAATAATTTCTAGATTTTTCAATGCCCAAATTGTGAAACCTAATCTCCTTTTCAGTTTAAACTTTCCTTTGAAGATCCCAAAAATGAGAATATTTTTTCATAGATAACTACTTTTTTTTGCCTTTTGGGTCACACCCAGCGATGCTCAGGGGTTACTCCTAGCTCATGCACTCAGGAATTACTCCTGGCAGTGCTCAGGGGATCATATGGGATGCTGGGAATCGAACCCGTGTCGGCCGCGTGCAAGGCAAACACCGTACCCGCTGTACTATCACTGCAGCCCCAGATGACTACATTTTTAAGTATAGATGTTATTGCCTTTGTCATACATATGTTTACTAGGACATTTGAAACATACTAATTTAATAAGTTTCATGGTATTAACACTATGTTTACCATTATCTGATGAATTTAGTTTTCAAAATGTTATAAAATTATAGTATATTATGGCAATTACTATTCTGCTGCCCAATAAGGAACTCCCTGAAAATTCCATGATACACAAAAACCAACTTTTTTTTTTATCAATCTGTGGGTTGGCTGTAGATTGGCAAATCTCAACTAGTAACACCATAGGTCTATTAAGGGTAATTAAAGTAAATCTTCCAGGATTCCAGGCATATAAAAATATGCTCCACCTGTCTTCATCACTTTGGAAGCTGCTCTAATTCAAACACAATAGTAAATTCAAATCCACTACTTGATTTTTACTTCTCATATCCCAATGGCTCAAAAAGACCACATAGCCAAGCCCATCCTCCATATAGTGGGAGAATATATTCCATATTCCCTAGTAGAATATAATATATAAGTATATTGAAAGCATAATATTACAGGGAGAGTACAAAGAATAGAGAACAATGTTTCATAATATCCAATCATATTTAAATGGTATTTAAATTTCACAAACATTTCAACACCATTTGAGGAATAAACTCTTCACTAGTAAGGAAAAATTATCCATTAGTTGTGAGAATTTGTCAGAATTTGTCATATTATCATTGAATCTAAGTTCTGTATATAATTAAAGTATAAGTATGATGTTCTTTAAATTATATATCCTCAAAAAAGAAATCACTGATTTGTTAGGAATTGGTGCTCAGAAGCCATCATTTCACCCCCTAGATCAGAACCCCTGTTTAGTGGAAGACTTTCTGATACCCAGCATGGCTTCACCCTGTCACCAGTCCCAAAAATCTGGGTATCATGCCAAATCCCTGTTTTTTAGAAAGCCATACTGAGAAGCTACTATTTCACTGCCAAGGTTTCATTTCACTTCTACATACCTTCCAGGTAGTATAGATTGTCATTTTAACTCTAATCACCTATCCACACAGCAACACATAAAAAACAATTTCAGACTGCAAAAGTCAGAATGGGAAAGCAACATAGAATTCTACCATTCTTAGTGAGTCAAGTTGGTATCCCTAACTTGACACAACCAATAATAACCAATAATAACCAATTACATAAATTATCTGATAAGGACTTGAGAAAAAATGTTGAGAATGTTTAAGGAACTCAAAGAAACAATGAAATGGAAAGCCAATAAAACACATGAGGATAGGAGAGTAAAATGAGAAATCTATAAACAAAAATGATTGAACTAAAGAATTTTGTGGGTTATGAAAAACTCACTGAAAGGCCTCACTAGCAGAGTAAAAGTAACTGAGGACAGAATCAGTGAGCTCCAAGATGAGATGCAGAAAACTCCAAGATAGCAGAAGATTGGGGGGGGGGGGGGGAAAGTGGGAGGAAAGAACTGCTTTGAATAACAGCAGATGAGAGAAATCTGGGATAAACACAAAAAGAACAACGTAAGTCTTATAGGGGTTCCAGAGGACCAGGAAGGCAGTTTTGACGATGCAATAGTCAAATAAACCATCACTGAGAAGTACCAGAGTTGTTGAGTACATGCACCTAGATTCAAGAGGCCAGAAGGGTAGCAACTAATAAAGATCCAAATAGAAACACTCAATGACACATCCTAATCAGAATGACAAAAGCAGAAAGAAGATGGTGGTAGTGCAGCATGAGAGCTGGCAGAGCTGCAGCAGCTATCAGAACTCTGAAAAGAGAGACTGATGGGATCATAAAATTTCTGCGTTGTATATCTCTGATATTAATCCCTTATCAGATGGGTATTGGAGGGATAGTTTTTCCCATTTCATGGGCTGTCTTTGATAAGGGGTTGATGTCAAAAGATATTCAAGACACTGGTAGAACTTTATAAGAAAAAGCCCTAGCAGTCATGCCCACACCCAAAGCTGCCACCCAGTTTAAAAAAAAAGTTACACCAGCTGTACCTTGCTGATAAAAAAATATTGAATGTCCTGAAAAAACATGATGACCTCTTAACACCTGTATTGGAAACCATAATGTACAAAAAGGAGAGAAGAGAAGAAAAGAGAAGAGAAGAGAAGAGAAGAGAAGAGAAGAGAAGAGAAGAGAAGAGAAGAGAAGAGAAGAGAAGAGAAGAGAAGAGAAGAGAAGAGAAGGTGCTTGCCACAGAGGCAGGTGGGATAAGGGGATGTTGGGAGAGTGATGTGAGGGAAATTGGGGACATTGGTGGTGGGAAATGTACACTGGTGGCGAGATGGGTGTTGGAACATTGTATGATTGAAACCAAATGAAGAACAACTTCGTAATGGTCTATCTCACAGTGATTCAATTTTTAGAAAGAAAGGAAGAAAGAAAGAAAGAAAGAAAGAAAGAAAGAAAGAAAGAAAGAAAGAAAGAAAGAAAGAGGGAGGGAGGGAGGGAGGGAGGGAGGGAGGGAGGGAGGGAGGAAGGAAGGAAGGAAGGAAGGAAGGAAGGAAGGAAGGAAGGAAGGAAGGAAGGGAAAGAAAGAAAGAGAGAGAGAAGAAAGAAAGAAAGAAAGAAAGAAAGAAAGAAAGAAAGAAAGAAAGAAAGAAAGAGAAAATGATAGAGGGAGAGAAGGATAGAGGGAGGGAGGGATGGGGGAAGGAAGGAAGGAAGGAAGGAAGGAAGGAAGGAAGGAAGGAAGGAAGGAAGGAAGGAAGGAAGGACAAAAGAAAGAAGCTACTTGTTCATCTCAAACTCTGAAAGGAAAAAAACGAAGGAAGGACAAAAACTGTGGAACTAGAATACTGAAAGCAACAAAATCAATGAAGGAAATCATACACAAAGCAACATCATCCTTACTATTTGCAACAGATTGGAAACAAGAAGCAAAGAGACACGGGCTAGAAGAGCAAGACCATATTTAGATTTTCAACACTATTCTACTTCTAGATAAATCAACTGGACTAAAACTCAGCAAAGAAATACTGGCTTTGAAAGAAGAAATGAAATGAGGGGTTTCGTGTATATAAAAAACAAATAAACATTCTTCTCGAATACATATGGGACATTCTCCAAGATAGTTCAGATTCTGGGTCACAAAACATACCACTGTAAAGAAGATAGAAATGGAATGGACTATCTTCCAGACCACTATGCACTGAAAATAGATGTTAATCACAAACCGAAATACAGAAATAACTAAAAAAACCCCATGGAAATGAAGCAGCTAACCAACTAGAGTCAGAGAAAAAAAATCAGAGATGAAGTCAAAATATTCCTGGATACAAATAAAAACAAAAACACAAGCTCCCAGAATGTGTGGGAAACAACAAAACAACAAAAGGGACGGTAAAATTCATTGCTATGCAAGCATTCCTAAGGAATTAAGAAGTCCCCGAATAAATAACCTAACAATCCAGCTAAAGAAATTGGAAATTGCTTAACAAAAGGAGCACAGTGCAAGCGGGAGGAAGGAAAAAAAAAACTCAGCAGAAATTATTAAGTGGAAACCAAAAGAATAATTCAGATGATTAATAAAGCCAAGTGCTGGTTCTTTAAAAATAAATAAGGCTAGCAAACCACTAGCAAGACAGAAAGAGAGAAAATCCTAATTAACCAAATCAAAAATGGAAGGACGGAGATGGGCCTCCCAATAGACACCACAGAATTTCAAAGAATCATTGGGGATTACTTTGAAAATCTTTATGCCACTAAATGAGAGAACCTAGAGAAATGGATAAATTCATTGATACCTACAAGCTTTCAAGACTGCACCAGAATATACCCTGTCACTATAAAGTAAGTTAAAGTGGTAATCAAAAATTTCCCCCAAAACAAAATCCCATGCCCAGATGGATTCACTTGTGAGTTCTTTTGAACCTTTAAAGAAGAACTACTGGCAATCCTCCTTGGCCTCTTTCAGAAAATTGAAGAATAACAGTTTCTCACAAACAGTTTCTATGAAGCAAACCATATCCTGATACCAAAAGGAGGCAAACACAGCACACACACACACACACACACACACACACACACACACACACACAAATGAATTACAGACAACCTAATGTGTATAATCACCAAACAACTAGGATTTCCCTGGCTCTCTCTTACCACCTGCTTCCCCACCCAGGATGGCCAATGCCATGGATGGACAAAGGAGGAAATGTGGGCCAGACTGGTTGATAATCAGTTGCCATTAATTCCATTCTCCCCACAAGCCTGCTCCAATCTCACTAAACCCCTCATTCACGTGTCCTCTTGTCTCCCTTGCTTGTCTCTCCACGATCATCTCTCCCTGTCTCCCTCACTTGTCTCTCCGCGCTCCCACTTGCCGCCTTGATGTCTCTCAGTCTCTCCCAACCTCCCAGTGTTGGGGATAGCAACACCCAGGTCCAGTAGCACAATCAACATATTAAAGCCATTCCTGATCACCTGCAGCCAGAGATCTGGCTCAAGCGCAAAATATCACTTAGGGGTTTTTCTCCTTTCTTTAGTCCAATAACCATTTAAGCATTCATCTTAATTTTACTTCTTAACATTAGGTATTTTATATGGAAACAGTAAGAGGTACATTAAGCTTGTAGAGTGACTGTTCCGGGGACATCTTGCTATAGATTTCAGACTACAGTGTTCAGGCCAGATTAATCTTTCCCAACCACAGCATGGTCCTAATCTAGTTGTTACATTTTGGATCATGACAGAATTTGTCCATGACCATGCTTTTAACTTATAGTTAAGTATCAGGGCACTTTGACCTGGCCCATTTCATAACAAGGTAGCTCACAGCTTGTCCTGGGTTCATCCAGTCCCTTGTCAGGATCCTGCTTTTGGGGTGCTACCAAGTAAGGGCGACTGAGGCTTAAGTCGAGAAAGCAGATGCCCAGGAGCAAATATTATTAAAAGTCAATTAACTCCCAAGTTACAAAACCATAGCATTAACTGTCTTCCTATGTCTATACAAAAAGGACATTGCTCTGAATTACCTATGCAAAGGACATAAAGAGAAGTGAAAAGCAATATTTACAAGTTAACAGAGTCTCATTAGGAGATAAAAGTGATTGACAGGTTGGTAAAGCAAAGCCCAAAAGAAAGAGGTTACAAATAAACAGAAGAAAGAGAGTGCCTTTGGAACACTGTGAATGGGTGCTATCCAATAAACCTAAGTTCCTTGTGGCAAGGCAGAAAGAACAAACCAATGATATCCTACACTAATGAACACATATGCAAAAATTCTCTACTAAATAGTAGGATATCAAATCCAACATCTTTTCTAAAAGATTACACACCATGACTAATTGGAATACATACTGGGCATACAAAGATGATTTAACATAAGCAAGTCAATCAATGTAATACATAATACCAATACAAGAGAAATTAAAATCATATGATTATATCAATAGATTCAGAGAAAGCATATGTGAAGATCCAGTAGACATTCATAATAAAAAATCTCAGTAAAATTGGAATTCAAGGTACTTTGTCTAAATAACCCAAGTCATTTACCACAAGCCCACAGCAAACCTTTTACAAAATAGGGAAAAACTAAAAGCTTTTCCTCTAAGATCAGACACAAGACAGGGTACTTCACTCCCAGCACTTCTATTCATTAAACTACTAAGTATTTGTTATAATAATTAGGTAAGAAAAAGATAGTAAGAATATCCAGATAAGAAGTGAAGAAGTTCAACATTCACTATTTGACAGTCTATGTAAAAAAAACCCTAAAGAATTACCATAGGCCAGCCACACATGCTAGGGGAAAAGAGAGTTCAGATAGAGAAGGGTGTTGGGAGGATCCTCCTAGGATGGGAGAAGCATGCTGAAAGTAGACTATAGACCAAACATGATTGCCACCCACTGCCTCTTTTGCAAACCACAACACCCAATAGGAGAGAGAGAACAAAAGGGAATGCCCTGCCACAGAGGCAGGGTGAGAGGGGGGCTGGGAAGTGGGAGATATCCTGGGATCTGTGGTGGTGGGAAATGGGCATTGGTGGAGGGATGGGTATTTGATCATTGTATAATTGAAACCCAAGCACAAAAATTTGTAAGTCTACAACTGTACCTCATGGTGTCTCACTAATAAGAATTAAAAAAAAAGGAATTATCATAAAAGCTCCTAGAAACAATAATTTGTACAATAAAGTGGTAGGCTACAAAATCAACATGCAAAGTCCATGGCTTTTCTCAACTGTCACTGTCACTCCCGTTGTTCATCAATTTGCTTGAGCGAACCCAGTAACGTCTCCATTGTGATACTTGTTACTGTGTTTGGCATATCAAATACATCACCGGTAGCTTGCCAGGCTTTGCCGTATGGATGAGATACTCTTGGTAGTTTGCCGGGCTCTACGAGAGGGGCAAAAGAATTGAACCTGGGTCAGCCAGGTTGGCCGCATGCAAGGCAAACGCCCTACCTGCTTTGCTATAGTTCCAGTCCATGGCTTTCCTATATGAAAATAATAAAAGAAAATAGATTCGAGAATTTTAAAATTCCCTTTCAAAATTGTGCCTATAAAATCAAGTACCTAGGAATAGGCTTAAATAAAGAGGTGAAAGACTTATATAAGGAAAATTACAAAACACTACTTAAAGAAATAAAGGACAACATGAGGAAATGGAGACACATTCCCCGCTGATGGATTTGGAGGATTAACATTCTCAAAATGGCAATACCACCCAAAGCATTACACTGATTCAATGCAATGCCTATAAGAGTACCCATGGCATTTTTTAAAGAAATTGATCAAACATCTCTGAAATTTATAAGAATCAATAATCTCCCTCCAAATATCCAAAGCAATCCTCAGGAAAAAAGAAGATTGGTTCATCACTTTTCCCCAAAAATTCAAACTATACTACAAAGTGACAGTAATTAAAACAGCATGGTACTGGCCAAAAGACAGAACCTCAGATGAAGGGAATAATATTAAAAATCCATAGACAGACCCTCAGATATATGGTCACTTAATCTTCAATATAGGAGCAAATCTGTGAAGTGGAGTAGGGAAAGCCTCTTTAGTAAGTGGTGCTGTAAAACTGTCAACCACATGTAAAAATATTTAAAAAAAAGTTTAAAAAAAGAAAAGCCTCTGACTTCTTTCAATGTCTTTCACAAAAGTCAAATCCAAATGGATCAAACACCTTGATATCATACCTAAATCCATAAAGTATATAGAGTAAAATGTAAACAGAAGTCTCCGTTGACAGAGGCATCTTTAAGGATGAAGTGCCAATAACCAGGCAAGCCGAAGTAAATTTAAACAAATCGGACTACATTAAATTAAGAAGCTTCTACGTTTCAAAGGAAACAATGACCAGAATACAAAGAAAGCCCACAGACTGGAAGAAATTATTTACCCACTCATTTGCAAAAGGATTAATATCCAAGCACTGGTAGAACTTTACAAGAAAAAAACAGCAAACACTATCAAAATTCGGGCCTAAAATATTAACAGAAACTTCATCAAAGAAGAAATACAAATGACCTAAAGCATGTGAAAAAATGCTCAATATCAGTGATTGTTATGAAAATTCAAATCAAAACAACAATGAGATACCACCTCACATCACAGAGACTGGCTGTGGTAAAACAAACAAACAAACAAACAAACAATAAAAGTGCCCAGAGCCATCGTGCAGTATGTAAGGCATTTGACATGCAGAGATCAACCAGGTTCAATTTCCAGGATCCCATATTGTCTCCCAAGCACCACCAGAAGTGATTCCTATGTGCATACCTGGGTCTAACCCCTGAGAATTGCTAGGTGTAGTCCCAAAACAAACACACAAAATCCAGATCCAGCTATTTTGGTTGGCAGTTATGGCCATTCCCCAAAAGACTATGAATTGAGTTTTTACGTGACCACAAATTCTACTCCTGGGAATATATCTCAAGGGCCCAAAAACACAAGGCAGAAAAGACATCTCCACTATGTTTATTACGGCACTATTCACAATAGCCAAAATCAGGATAAAAACCAAGTGCCCAAGAAAAATGTGGCCCCAAAACCAAGCAAATTCGCTTATGTGCACAGACACACACAACACACACACACCACAATATGTTTTTAGGAGCAATAGCACAGTGGGTAGGGCATTTGCCTTGCACACAACTGACCTGGCCAACCTGGGTTTGATTTCTCCAACCCTTTTGGAGAAGCCAGCAAGCTACCAAGAGTATCTCACGCGCACGGCGAAGCCTGAAAAGCTACCTGTGACATATTCGATATGCCAAAAACAGTAATGACAAGTCTCACAATGGAGACATTACTGGTCCCACTCGAGTAAATTGATGAACAATGGGAGAACAATGACAGAGTGACAGTGACAGATTAGCTAAAAGAACAAAAATATTTTATGTAACACTTCCTTACAAAACAGAGAATGTTTTACCTTCTAATTTCATTTTCCATTGTTACAATACTCTACAGAAAAATTAGATCATCCTTTATTTCCAAAATTTGTACTATGCTGTCCTACCTTTTTTTATTTTTGCTGGTATCTTTCTTTCCTATTATTTATAACTCTGCTGATTTTCCCACACTTAATCCTATTAAGAAATTAAGTTCACACTCAATATGCAGATTCCTGGCAAGCATTTTTCTACTAGGAGATTAATTTCAAGGCCCAAATACAAACTTTTTGACAAGTGTTTTCTAATCACCTCAAAACACTGGATAACCTCATCCACAGTTGAAGCAAATGTTATATAGTTCAACCACCCACGAAAATAGTATGGATTTTTCTCAGGAAACTAAGAGAATAGCTGCTGTATGATCGATTAATTCCATTGCTAAATATCTACATCCGAACTAAAAAACATTAATTCAAAATGTAATATTATTACCACTACTCTTTGCAGCACTTAACACAAAGCTAGAATATGGAATCAACCAAGTTTTCCAATGTAAGATAACTGTCACTGTCACTGTCCTCCTGTTGTTCATCAATTTGCTTGAGCGGGTACAGTAACGTTTCCATTGTGACAATTGTTACTGTGCTTGGCATATCGAATATGTCATGGGTAGCTTGCCAGGCTTTGCCCTGCGGGCGAGATACTCTCAGTAGCTTGCTGGGCTCTCCGAGAGGGGCAGAGGAATCAAACTCGGGTCGGCCATGTTGGCGGCTTGCAAGGCAAACGTCCTACCTGCTGTGCTATCGCTCCAGCCCAAAGAAAGATGAATGGATAATAAATGTACAGCACACATACACAATGGAATACCATGCAACTGAAAGGAATGATGAGATTATACACTTTACTGCAACTTGGATGAAACTGGAATAGCATGTTAAATGAAGTAAATAAGGAAAATAAAAGACAGAAATAGGATAAAAGTGTCTGCTATAGAGGTAGACTCAGGGGAGTGTAGGAAGGGAAACTGGGGACATTGTTGGTGGGAAATGTACACTGTAGGAAGAAAAGATGCTGGAATATTGTATGACTGAAACCCAATCATGAACAACTTTGTATCTGTGTATCTCACAGTGACTAAATTTTTAAGAAAGGAAAGCAAAAAAATAAAAAAAAATAGGTAAACCAGGAAGATGACACTTGTGATGTGTAGAATAATAGGATAATGGAATGCAACCAACCAGAGTGAGAACATCTTATACTGTCATTGACCCCAAACTACGAAAATGATAAAAACAGGGAAGCAAAGGAATTGAAGGAGAATGTAAGCAAAGGTGAAAAAGAGGTAACAAGGTCGGGGATCAGTGAGATACGGTCATGGTCATGGTCCTCCCGTTGTTCAATGATTTGCTCAGGCGGGCCCAGTAACGTCTCCATTGTGACATTTGTTATTGTGTTTGGCATATCGAATGTCACGGGGAGCTTGCCAGGCTTTGCCGTGTGGACAACATACTCTTGGTAGCTTGCCAGGCTCTTGGAGAGGGGCAGAGAAATCGAACTCGGGTCAGCCATATTGGCTGCGTGCAAGGCAAAATCCCTACCGCTGTGCTATTGCTCCAGTGATATTCAAACCACAATATTCAAATATATATCTATCAACCATCAGGCTGGTGGAGGGCAGATAAAGGGAACCTGAGGTCATGAGTGGAAGCTGACACTGGTGATGAGATTGGTGTTGGGAGATTATTTGCCTGATACTCAACTATGAATAGCACTTTAGATTACAGCAAAATAATTTTTAAAGAAGTTTTGTTTTGTTCTTTTATCTCCCTGGTAGTAGATATCACAGTCTGAAAAATCTGCAATAGTTCATTTGTCAACAGTCATTTACTGAATACTTGCTATGCGTCAAACACTCAGGAGTTGTCTAGTTTGTATGTTTGTTGTAGTCTCAGTTCAAAGACAGTCTTACATTTCTTTGTGTTCTCCGTGAGCATATTATTTTTCACACAGTATGTGCTTGATATGTTTCAAATAAAAAATTGAAAAATGGGAAAAGCTGTGAGTAGTCTTAGTCATTTTGTCCATAAAGTTTCACAAAAGTTATGTGAAATGCTACTTTAGGTCTCAGCAAAAGCACCTGGATCACGGATACTCAATAACTGCAACAGGGTCATTAGAAGTAATTGGATCTATTTGATCCAGGAAAAAGACTATGCCATTTGCCTTAAGGTATTTAAAATCAAAGACAGAACCTAATCTTTTTTTCTGGGAAAGTTTGTATGTGGGTCTGCATAACAAGTGGCCTTTCTAAACTATTAGTGTTATATAAAAAGGATTTTCAGTATTCAAATAGTAAGTGATGAACTGACAAAATGAGGAAATATGCATACTGTATATGATTACAGCTCTCTACATTATTATTAACTATTTTTGCTTTCATAAAATAATTCTGATTAAGGTTTTATAATTTTTATATATCTAGATCTTTTGTCTTTCTTAAGTGCAGTTTTGTGCATAATCACTCACAAACATTTTTCTCATTCATAAGAACAGAATTCTTTAAAATAGAAAATTTTAGTCATTGAATCATATTTATTAATTTTACAAAATAGCAACTAGGCACCAAAATACATTATTGAAATGATAGTCTGAGAATTATGATGTGGTGTTCTTTCTAATCTACCATCCTATACATTTGAAAACTACTTTGTTTTACAAGTTTTCTATAATGAGATTTCTTTATAATTACTTGAGCTTATTTCCAACTATACCCTAGACAAAAATCTTTCCTTATTCAGGATAATTTTTTTTTGGTAATGGTTCATTCTTTTGGCACAAAAAGTTTTTTTTTTAAATTCTCTTTCTGTCCAAACTCATTAAGTTTGTTTTCTTTTATGAAAATAAAACGACTGATTCAACTCAGTGTTCACAAATTTTCAAGAGAAATCTCTTCATGTACATGTTTAAAACTCAACAAGCTAAGTTACTAGATGTAAAGACTGCTCTCAAACAGCTGATAACAGGAAATTAAACATGTTTGTGTAAAAAAGAGCAAAAGGTTCTAAGTGTTTAAAAATATACATAAAGAGTTATAGTAGAACACATAAGCAAAAGGTACAGAAAATACCTGATATATGACGGACATAGCGTTCTATAGTAAAAAAAAATAGTCTATATGCACAAGACTAGAATGGAATGAATAGAATTTAGTAATCGATTGGGTATGGCGAAAGAGCAACTTAACAAAGCAGATAGGAAAGATGGACCTGAGCAGAGAAAGGGAAAAAAAAACAAGTACTGAACGGAAAAACGATATACTTTTAAACACAATGAGAATTAAATTCATAACATATATACTATAGCATATAAAACATGAGTTTAATACAAATTAAAAATATAGTTTTAAATACTGAACAATACAATGCTTAATTACACATTGGTATATTGTTTATTAATTATTTCACCATTTCCATTTGTCTTCGTTTTTTTTTTTCATTTAGGCACTGTGTTTTTAAAACATGTGAATAATTGAGTTTCAGATTTATAATGTTCCAACTCTAATCCCACCACCAGGGTCAGAATCTCCCCCAATAAATTCCCAACATCCTTGAACATCCCAGTGCACCTCTTTAGTATATATTATTTTTAGGTTTAGTTATTGTAGTTGTTGCCTATTATTACAGTTACATTGATTCTGGCAGTTTTGATGTGTACATATATCTCACCTGGATACCACTAATATGTGCAAGTTCCCTGAATATTTCTCCTATGTTACCTCCATATCACCATATTTTACCCCCTACTCCATTTCGCCCTTCCTTGGAATTTTTATGTCTGTAATCTAGTGTCAAGGGTTTGTCCACCTTTGATATTTAACAACTGGCAAAGTTTATGGTAAATGGACCAAGATTTTAAAAAATTAAAAGAACTGCATTAGGAAGTGCCATGGAGGATCAGACTGAAGTTTATCATTTGATATCTGTCAAAATTACAATGCTATATTTTGTGTGGCCAAGGTCCATACTACATCAAGCTTCTTACTACATTGCATCAATAATTATTTTATAAGTATATTATTCAAGGCTAAAACAACTATCTTCAAAGACTGATTCTCAAACTACTAATCCTCTAGAGATTACCTATGCATTTTTTTTTGTTTTTTGTTTATGTTTTTCTTTCTTTTTCTTTTTGTTTCAGGGACCACACCAAATGTGACCCACAATTATAGATACTAGAGGGTCCTACCAGAGATACTACCTCTATGGACCCCAAACTTCTATGTATTGACTATGTGTGACTGTTACCTACATACAAATTCTTACCTCCCTGGGTCATGGACACTTCCCTTTTTAAATTAGCATTTGACAAAACTCAAATATAAACTCCTTCTTAAATAAAAATTTCTCTTGACTGTGCAGATAACATGTAGTTTAGCACTAGTTGTGTGTGCTTGACTACTGAGCTTAATCTCTAGTACTGCCATAAATGAATATGTGACTTGTCATTTGCTTATTTATTCATTTTGTTTGCAGTCTCATGATGGAGACGTTACTGGACCCGCTGGAGCAAATCGATGAACAACGGGAGGACCGTGACCGTGACCGTTTGCAGTCTACACATGGAGATGCTCAGGGCTTACTCCTGTCTCTACTTTCCAGGATTCCTCGTGGCAGTGCTCAGAAACTTTATGAGTTGCCAAGGATTGATCCAAGCTCAGCAGCATGCAGGACAAGCATCCCTCAGTACTATATCTCCAGCCTGGTACATTTGTTTATTCCATTTATTATTTTTTAATTGAATCACATTGATATACACAGTTACAAAGTTGTTCATGATTAGGTTTCAGTCACATAGTATTCCAACACCCATCCCTTCACCAGTGTATACATTTCCCACCACCAATATCCCCAGTTTCTTTCCCTTCCACCCTTTTAATTTAAAATGACACTTTTAATTTAAAAATATTATACACCTGAAACTCAATAATAGATATCTTTGTAACTTTATAATTGTGGTGATTCAATTAAAAAATTAATAATTTAAGAATAAATAAAATAATCTTTATAAAAGATTTCTGTTCATTTAGAGTCTTTGCTACACAGACACCCAATATACCTAGAGATGCATATACAAATAGACAAATTACCTTCCTTTATGTAAAAATAATCACTAAAATATTTCTTTGTATATAATTATACTTAATTACTCATATTTAAGATGAGCTTTGGCCTTTATTAACAGAGCAATTACAGAAGCTGATAAAATTCCCATGTGTCAGTTTTGGTTTTTTTCTGCTCTTTATTATTGATCACTGTGACAGTTTTCTTATCTGTAAGGTAAAGGGGATGTAAAGGATGATTTCCAAAGTTATACCAGGTATCTCATTATATATAATTCACAAACAAGTGGGATGATAACTTCTTTGTGCTTTGAATTATATTGTTTATCTTTGTCACTGGTCCTGAAAACCTTTGGAATTTCATCTGATTCACTACAACCAGGAAGAAACAATTCAATTGCAATTTCTAAGATTATAATAGTCAGGTTTAACCATTTCAGAATAAATGGTAATTTTCTTATTTCTCTTAGGCTTCAATATTTGTTAACTTAAGAATTTGCTGTAATTCAGTGTCAGTCTCTTGATTAAATCAATTAATTTTGGGAAAGGTCCAGCAGTTAGTCCCTCAATTATTTCTGTGTGTATGTTTTCTCCCCTATCTATTTTTGCTTGTGTTTTTTATACCCTTTTCCTTCACCAAAATAAGAATTTTAGATAATATTCTCCTTAAATTTCAGTCTTGCCCTTTGAATTTCAGTAACTTTATCCAGTAATATACCAAATGATGTATTTCTAGTTCTTTCTAATTTTAAATTATGCCAATATAAAAAATTCTTGTTATTGTATATTATTGTTCCTAAACATCTAGTTTTCATTAGTGAAGTGTGATTAGAACTCACTTCATAAAATATGTTCCAAAATCTTACTGAAAAAATAGTAAACATTCTAGTAATGACTTAAAATCTGCATAATATTCTCCATAAATCAAAATAATAAAACTATGATAAATTAATCAAGGTGTGCATCTAGTAGTGAAAGAACTAGAGTCAAAAATTCCAAACTTGACTCAGATTTTGATTAATGTGTGTTTCTTACTCAAATACATGTGTTGAATATTTTGTAATAGGCAAATAATATTTACAAGCAGAAACACATTAACCATTTTTCTCATATTCACTAGGTTGTTGAAAGTGTGAAATGAAAATATGGTGGGTGGGTCTTAGATATCACTGGCAGCCAGAGAGATGGTACAGAAGGTACAGCATTTGCCTTGCATGCATCTTATCCCAGTTCTATCCCTGGTACCCCATATGAGTTCTGCCAGCACTGGATCCTGAGCACAGAGCCAGGGATAAGTACTACAGCACCACACGATACGGCCCAAAAACAATCAAAAAAGAAGTATATTATATGAAAACTTTGATGGAAAATAATTATTCTAGCTAAAAGTTTCTGAATTTTTTTACTGATTCATTCAAAACAATAAATAACCCCAAACAACTGCTTTCATGCCTTGAGTGAACTCCATGATGAGGGCAGAATTCTAAACCGCTGCACCTTGATGAAGATGCATGTTGAGAACAATGATAAGAAATGGATGCTGGCATGGAATACTTAAACAAAATCTGTTGATAAGCACTTGAATACATTATTCATATGTGTGGGCATAAATGCTTGTGTAATTATATCACTTACATTAATTTCAATTTCTACACTCACTTCTACAGAAATACATTTGTTTATTTTCTGAGTTGCTTTTCTCTTCTAAGGCTATTGGGAATACAAAGGTACATAAGCAAGGAAAGTTAACATCATCAAGAAATGCTTCTTCAGAGTTCTCTAACTCTAGCCTCTTCTGTTTGGCTCTTAAATAATTAGAAACTTCAATTGTTTCTACAACAGTTGTCCCACTCAAGAGTTTGTTTAGAATCTAATGAAAAATTCTAAAGATGTCTACTTGCTATATGAGAAATCAAAACAGAATATAAACTTCACTGAATAACTTTCTAAAGTTACGTAAACTATTAAAATTAGCTTCCACACCAAGAATTTTGTATTGGTTGTATAATACACTTAATTCTTTCAAGTCTTTCAATGATTAGCAAAGATTTAAATAAAACAAAACTTTATTATAGTTGTGATAGTTATATAAAGTTTATTAAAAATTGAATATTTTAGAATAATAACATCACAGTCATGGTCCTCCCGTTTGCTCAAGCGGGCCCAGTAATGTCTCTTTCGTGAGACTTGTTGTTACTGTGTTTGGCATATTGAATACGTCACAGATAACTTGCCAGGCTCTGCCGTGAGGGCGAGATACTCTCAGTAGCTTGCCAGGCTCTCTGAGAGGGGCGGAGGAATCAAACTAGGCTCGGCCATGTTGACTGCGTGCAAGGCAAACACCCTACCGCTGTGCTATGGCTCTAGCCCAGAATAATAACATATGCAAATTAAATTATATTTATGTACATATTATGCATCTCATAAAATTATAATAGTTTAAGTTTATAGTTTCATAAGTACTAATGTGAAAATTTTATTTAATATATTTCTTGACACTCTGTTATATTACAGCCCTCCGCAATGTACCAGTAAATACCAATGAACAAATCCTTAGTTGAATAATTATTGATGGAAAATAATATACTTCTCTCGAAATATTTATTTTAAAATATTGTATATAATAATGTACTTCAATGAAACACAGAAACTTATTGTGATCTAATCATGGCAAAGCAACTTTTTAAATAAACAATTCGTTACTGGTAGTAAACATTCTCATGATCAGTTACCTCTATTTAATCCTGCTGGTTGCATTTAAAACTCAGTTTCTTCATCATTAATAAAGTTTTACTTTTACTGGCCTCATTTTATGCATGATTGCAATGGAAAATTCTATTCAAGTTATTGAATCTTGCAGTTTCACAAGATGGTTCATCTTTCCACTGTGCTGAACATGAATAACCACCTTTCTATACCTGATGTCTTATTTTAGCTCACTTCTTTCTATTTCGTTCTCCCCTCTTCCTTGAGATTTCTATTATTCTTCACCCCTATCTCCATAACAAACTTTCCCAGCAAACTTGACTCTTGGACCTTTTTGTGTAATACTAAAAAAGGAACAGTATGTGAAATGTACTTTAAAAGCATATATTTTCTACTCAAATAAAGGAAAGCTGTAGGAAAATAATATTGCACTTTCTGATGTATTGCTATATTTTGACATCATTGCCAATGGAAAATACACTATTATATTTCAGAAACTCATATGAAGTATTTAATAGCAAATTTCTTTACTTATATTTAAAAAATAATTATTCTTGATTAATTCAACATTCTTTCTGTTATTAAACAGTAAACATTGCAACCAGCATCATTTTCCTGACTGTCAAATGGAGTCAGGAGGCAATTCAGGCTTTATGGTGACTCATTTCTATATGGTTTGGAGGATCCCTGTTTAAGAAAAATAATTAAAATGTTTTAATCCAAACTCAGATGCAGAGTTATTGACAACCCTTGTCTAAGTCCAGGATTGTGAAGCATAGGTTTAATCTACTTGACAAATCTACTTCTACTTGGAATGAAACTCACATCTAACAGCTCATAGTTTTCTCCTGCATCAAACTTTTAATGCATTGAATACTCTGTTATGCGTATACTGTTAGAATCTAGTTGGTTAATTTAAATTTTCATTTAATATAGAAATAATGAAATCTTCATACATATAAATTAATGCTGTTTACATTTAAGATGAATGAACGTTCAATTGCCAACCTTTGCTTGATATTTAGGACTTTTTATTCAGGTTACAAATTAAGTTGAATTTTGTTATTTATTTTTATGCTTATTTTTTTCTGATTTTCACATTTTTATATTTTAGAATAATTTTCTTATATTCTTATTTTCATAATCTGCCTCAAATATTTTTTAAAATAGCTGAATTAGAGCCAGGAAGATAGTACAGTAGAAAACGTGCTTGCTTTGCATGCAGCTGACACATTTTGATCCCAAGCATCCCAAGTGGTGCACTGAGTATCTCAAGGAGTGATTCCTGAGCACAGAGCCAGGAGCAACCTCTGAGCATTGCCAAATGTGCCTCCCCCCAAAAAAAAGATGAATTAAAGTTTAAATCCTGTCTATTTGTAAATAGCTCTTTAATTTTACAGATTTCACATGGTAGTGTTTAAGCTTTCTGAGCTGCTTATTTTTGTGAAATTTATCATATGTATGTAAATAAAAATGATTATATTAGTTACATATGGTAATCATCTTTATGTTTCTTAAAGACTTTGTTTTTGGATATTCTATGCTGTTTTACTTTTCCAAAATTCAAGGTAACATAAATTTTATGGACTTTACCATATATTCATCAATTATTTATCTGTACTCAAAAATAAGAGTTCCTTTCTCTCACATCCATGACATTGATGCTTTTTTTAATTAAAAAGTGTGATTTTAAAAATTATTGTTAGTTGAGTTTTAGGCATATAATATTTCAACACCAATTCCACTACCTGTGTCAACTCCGCTCCACCCATGTTCCCATATTCCCTCATCATACCAACCATTTTCACCTGTCAACTATTCCCGACACTATGCAAGTGTGGAGATTCAGTCACAAGTCCTGCATATCTGGATATGTTGCTGAGATGCCTCTGGACCTGTGCCAAGCTGTCTTATCCAGGGCAACTCAGAAAGGGGAGGGTGAGTTCTCCTCCCCGCCCCAATAGAACACTAGCAGCCTAAAATCTCCAGAACTCAATTGCCTACATGCTCACGACCCATCTCCACAGGCTTGGACAAGCTTCATCCATGAGTGAATCTGCTGAAAAATCCAAGTATGTGGGATTTATGACTGAAATCTCCAGACTGACATGGAGTCAGGAATGGGTGATGACCCCTCATCTCCCTCTGCTTCCGGGAGCCTGCCATTCATGGCCAAGAACTGCCTCTGGCACCATATAACCTTATCAATGGACATGATCCAGAGATTCACAAATCAATCTCTCAGAAGGGAGCAACAGAACAATACACCACTTATACTTCTTGTTTTTTGTCTTTTTTTTTTATAAATCCATTCTGAAAGGTTATGGCATTATCTTACTATATTTTTATTTGCATATATTATTAAAAAGTTGTTACAAACATGTTTTCTTGTGACCATTTATCATATGTATGTCTTTTTGAAAAAGATTTCTATTAAGGTCTTGTGTACAATATTTAATCTGTTTAATTTTTAAATGTAGTTCATTGTATTCATTCTTTATGTGTTTGGGATATTAATCTCTTGTTGAATGGTTGATTTTCAAAATTTTCCCATTGATTAGGTTGCCTCTTTATATTGCTAAAGGCTCTATTTCATGTATATGTTTTCTATTTCAATTAAACTTAAATTAAGTTTTTCTTCTATTTTTTTATCATTAATTCAAATCCACAAAGATAGATCTAAGCCTTATGTAAAGTGAGTAATTCATATATTTTCTTTAATATGTTTTATGGTATCAAATATTTTTTCAAGTCTCATTCATTTTATGTTTATTTTGTGTAAGATAGTGGGATAGTTGTATCATTTTTTTGCATGTGGCTATCTAAATTTCACAACATTTACTGAAAATAATTTATGTTCTCCATTGTATATTCTTGATGTACAGAAAGCATACAACAGACATGTATTTGTCATATATTAGTGGTTCTTATATTAATGATTTTGTTTCTGGACTTTCAATTGTTTCAGTTACTTTGATCTCGGTGTGTTTTTATTTCAACAGCACACTGTTTTGATGTATACTTTGAATTCAAGTAACATGATTTTTTTTAAATCTTTGTTCTCCCAATTTATTGGCTATGTAAGATCTTTTTTGGTTCTATTTGAATTTTAAAACATTTTTTTTGTTCTATGTCTGTGAAAAACACTATTGGGATTTTGACCAGGATTGCATTAAATCTGTAAATTTCTTTAGATATGATTGTTTTAGGTCAGATGTCTACCAATTCTGTAATCCCACATCCACATCTCAGACCCTCTGCTTGCTCATGCAACCTTCCAGATGTGAAAAACTTTCCACGGACATTCTAGGGTGTTTTGAAATACAAAGCAGATTCTCTTTTCTCCTGGCTGGATCCCAGATATCTCCACACCTGACTTTCCAATGAAACCATCTCATCAAACCTATATCCACATCTCAGACCTGCTACATTCTCCATCAACCTTCTAGCCCAATATCTATCTTCATGCTCATAACAACCTACACTCTTAGCTACGTCTACCCTGAAACACAAAGCAACTCTATTATTGCAACTCATACTAAATACTCTTATACCTCCTATTACTTAGTGAAAATCAGCAAGGAATTAGAAGAGTGACAATCTGCCTAATCTGTCAGAGTCTCTCAGGGGGCTAAACACAAAATTTCCCTCTCAAAGAGCAGAAAACACAATGGAGAAGCCACGTAGAAGTCCATCAATTTCACCATGCGAAAATATCACAGAAGTCTCTATCAGTACCACCAGCTCTATAAATTCTCAAAGAATTAATTTAGTGACATCATGTTGATGGTGTTTAATGAGCTCTAAGAAATGATGGTACCCATAGTCAACAAGCACAAGAAAGTGGAAATGATAAAACTACTCTTGGAAGTGGCATTAGAGGAAAGAGTATGGCAGATGATATAAAACACGTAATAGAAAGTTTGAGCAGCAAAAAAAGGGTCTCTTTTTTAAAGCCCATATAGATCATTTAGATTTTCTCTTAAATTTGTTTTTGTTTTGCTCCCCACTCTTACTAAATTTGATACTTATGGGATTTAATTATTTCATTTAAATTCAAAAATATTAGCATAGAACTGTTCATATTATTAATTTTAAATGTATATGCATGTAAAGCAGAAATATAAATGTTTTGAATGTTTTATCAACTAATCATTGATTAATAATTTTGTGGAATTTCAGGAGGCTAACTTTTTTTCATCCCAAAATAAATAATCAAAGTAAGGATACAACAAGTGGCCAAAGATATCAGAACTACAAAGTTTTGTCTACAGATATGAATTTACCTCTGGAGAATGTGAAGAGCACTTGAGGGAGGAGGGTGACAGACATTCTGGTGATGACTGTGGTGTTGGACCAATGTATGCATAAAAAGTATAGCTAAAAGCATTCTACATCATAACACCACAATAAACTTATAAAAAAGAAAATGTTAGCAATTTTAGCTCTGTTGATTTTTATAATTCATTAACAGAATATCCCTCTGTTTCTTGGTGTTTTCCATTTCTTTCAAATGTTTTGTACTTTTCAGCAAACATGCCTTTGGCTTCTTTGGATAATTGTGTTCCTAAATGCTTTATTCTTTATTCTTTATTCCCCCGATAATATTATAAAAATATTTTCTAAATTTTAACTACTTTTTAAAAATTTTTGCTAATATCTTTTTCATGTAGCTTATTCTTTGTCTACAGAAATATTTTTTAAATATTTTAAAAAAATTTTTAATTGGGCAAGAGTAGAAATCAGTCAATATTTCAATATAGTACTTTTGTTGAAAAAAAGTTAATTGTAGAATGACTACCAACATGATTGTCACATAATAATGAACAGAAATAATTATTGATATTTTTATCTGACCTTGTAATATGTGTTTTAAACAACTATATTAGTCCACAGATGTGTATTCTGTTTAAATTTCTTTATATAATCTCTTAGGTTAATTTCAGAATACAGCGTTATCACTTTGAAGAGAAATCATTTGTTGTTTTATCTGTATTGTTTAATACCTTAATCAGTGGATTCGCATTTTGAAGGAAATTGTTGCTTCCCCTTGCATAAAAGAAAAATTTTTCAATGCCTTTCTTCAAGATCTGGTTTTCAATAAATTAATTTTACAAGTCTATGTTGAATTATCCAAAACAAGTTATTTTTTTAACAACCAAAGTATAATTTATTTCATAATATGTGCATTGCTTTGAGTTACTGCAGTCCTGGAAACCATTAACATAGAAATTTTTGTTTTACATGGTTTTGTAAACAAAATGGCATATAAAGTCCATGGATAAAAAAGGATAATTAAATACTTTTTAAAGTATTTTCAGAGAGCAAGCATTTATCTAGATTATTATGCAAATACTGCCTGAATCAATCAGTTTTATAAAGCTGTAAAAATAATGGTCATAGGCTTTTAGAATCAACAATTTTAGGTTCTTTTAACACGACATAATCATGCATCTTTATTAGCTCTTGTTTCTGAGATTTGTTAATTGTTTTCTCATAGTGAACAGGATAGCACAATGTTGCAGATGTACTAGAGATATTCAAAAGGCTATCTACTTAAGATTTGAGTGATCATAGGTCAATATAAAGTTAAAATTATGCTTTTAGGTAAGACAAACCTAGAAAAAAAGGTGAAATAATATTGAAAAACAATAAAATAAGAGAAATACTATATATTAAATTGTAACTGTACCACTAATTTTAACATTGAAAGTTTATTATTTAAAAAAGAAATTATTAAATTAATACTGGGTTTCACAATAATATAGCTGAGTTATAATAGTAGAAAGCAGTATATGTTATAAATGTAAAGCAAGGCCCATCAAGACTTAAATATGTGGCACAGAACCATATTATTAGGCAAACAAAAATATTTGATAGAAGTACTTCTGATCAAATTTAGGAGAAGAATCGTAGAAACGTGTTCCTGGCAGACATCGATGAACAGTGATTTGTCTCTAATTACTATTTTATTTTTTCACCTTGAGAATGTACATTGTTGATATAGTCCATAATAAACTATACATAATCTAAAGAAGTTATTTTGAATGAGTTTACATAATAATTATTTTCAAGACAATTCACTGTAATTTTTCCTATAAGCAAAATTCACTTGGCTATAATCATATATATTTAAAATAAAGTTTAAAGTAGTACAAAATTTTATCAGTGCTTATCTCATCATTACCACTGAGTATATTGACTGTATAAATGAATGATCCAATTTTGAGATATAAGTTCCTAGAAAACAAAATTTATCAGTTTATCATAAAGTTTGTCATTGAAGATTATAAATGCAACTTTCTAAAAATGCCAGCCTGTTTTTTTTCAGTTTCCTATTTGATTTGAGTCATTGTACATTTTTTGTTGTGTGGATGCATCAAGCCTGTCTGAATATAATGATAACAAACGTTCCAAATGTCTCAAAAGCTAACTTTATTGTTTTTCTTGCTCTGCATGTCCAGTGTTGATCATTTGAGGGTTATACTCTTCATTGTCTTCCAGAGACCAGGCAAATGAAGGTTATAGAAGCCAACTGCAAAGCTGCCAATCATTGTGACAGTAGGAGAAATAGTTTGTGAGGGTATCACTTTGTCAATTAAATGCCCTAGGCCTGTAGTGACCCATGTTGCATCTGTTCATAACTCCTTTGGCCAGAACTAGTCATGTGAACTCACCTGAGAAAGGCAAGTGAAAAAGAAATCAAGAAAGAAAATTCCACAGGCTAGCTCTGTTTTCTGCACTCTACTTATGGCACCAAGCTTACTGCTTTAAAGGCAACTTTTATTGATTGTTGTAACTCTTCTAAGGGTTGCCCTCTTTGAAACAGGACCGTGACTAAAAAGTAATATTAACAGGCCACTTTTCCCCACCAAGCAGTCAAGAAGCTTTCCTAAGAGCCAACTCCTGCTGGGATACCTTGCTAAGTTTATAGTGCACTTCAAAAGACTTCTAATTGTAACCTTGACTAAAAATGTTATTTTCAGAGATTGAGTGATGTCAGTTACAAAAAATACTTCAGCAAGACCAGTCAGCTGTGGCTTGTAATATGGCTCCTTGGGGAACCAAGATCTGGAGAAGCAAATAACAAGGATTTGTGTTTCAATGGTTATAAATTGAAAATGATCTCAATCTAAAAAGTTGTCTCATCATCTAAAAAAGTTGTTAGATCATTGTTGAAAACTCAGTCATTTTGTAGACAGATACTCTAATAAAACACAGTTTTGATAGGCTAAAGCAGTAGATATAGAACAAACTCAAGTCTCAAATACGGGAATAATTTTCACACTTACATAAGGATAGTAAAGAAAATTTTAGAACCAATTTTAAAAATGTAGAGTGTCTGAATATCTGAACACAATTTTCATCGCAGAAACAATGAATTGTTTCAAAGGATGCCTTATTTTAATTTTTTAAATGGAATAATAAACATTTTGAACATAAAATAGTGACTTGAAAACAAATACCAAATCTTTTAGTGAATATTGCTTATGAAATATCTTTTTCTTATAATCTTTATTTTACATAACAAATCACAGACACCAAAAATACTTTGATAATTATAAATCAAATGATATTTTTAATAAATATCTCAAGACTTGCTATCTTGAAGTACTGAAAGTTAGAACAAAAGAATATTTTTATGTTTTAGTGCTCTTTGTTCACTAGTAAAATGAAATAAAATGTAGGAGTGAGGTAACTGTCTTTTGGAATATAATAGTCAAATATTTACTATACTATCACAACTGATTAATGTTTCTTAAGTATGTAGTAGGTGTCAGACACAACAAATATAAAGTCTTTATTGTGTGGTATTCACTAATTTTACTCTCACAATTGTCTCCTTCAGGCATTATTATCTGATTCCAAGACTTTTGAATTTTTTTGAGAAAGAGAAATCCTGAAGATAAATGAACTGGGCTCTGAATTTTTACAGAATTTCATAAATTTAGGTTTTCTTCATTTGATAAAAGTGACAGCCACTTTCTATAAGTTACTGGGTGTCTGTAAACATCAATGTCTTTTCATGAGCATTTCTTTTTTTTAGATTTATTTTGTGTGTGTGTGTCTGCTATCCTTATGGGTTATTCGTGGCTCTGCACTCAGGAATTATTCCTGACAGTGCTCAGGAGATCATATGGAAAGTGGAAGATCAAACACTGAAAATGGTGTGTGCAAGATGAGTGCCTTGCCTACTGTACTATCTCTTCAGCCCCTTCATGAGTTTTTGGAGAGGAAAACTGTAACTCTGAATGGAAATTACTTAGCACAATTTCTTTTCCCTAGCAAGGGAAACAACATCATTATTAAAAACATCAGATTATTGTTCTTATTGGTCTAATAATAAAATATAAAGAAAAGCATCTACTGCAATGAAAAAATATAGCAAATATTTAGTAACTATTAATTCCCTTTCTTGTATGTCTTCAAAGTCTTCATAGGTGGAAGAGATAAAGGACTACCCCACAAGCCAAATGGAATCAACTGTAATGGAATCCCACAGAAGCATGGGAATGTGTCTGTGAATGACCTTGAAATGAAAACCCAGGGACTATTTTTAATCATGTTTCTAAATTTAACCTTGCCATAGTCTCATATTAGTCTTTTCATTGCCAGGGAGTTTGGTGTTCACTTAGCACACTGGGAACATTTTTCAGTGAATTGGCTTTCAAATCCTGGCATAGATCTAACTTCAATGACTAGTCGCATTTCTACAGAGGCATGTAGAATTCAATAAAAAATCTCTGAATTTGAAGGTGAAGAATTTCATATATGAAGAATTTGTGACATTTCTTATATATTTCTTTCCACTTTTCTAAAGGAAAAAATCACAGAGCACTTTAAATTACTGAGAAAAATTACAACTTAGTGCCAGCACTCTTTAAATCCAAGTATCACCATTGACAATTAAATATAATGCTAAAGTGTATTAGAGGTCAGTTTTATAAGAAAAAGTTCTCTGTGAACCAAAGGTAGTTCCTGTACTATTTGATTAACGGTACCTGTCTGAAAGACTAAATGATGCATCCACATTGCAAGCTCAAATCAATGTCTTTGATTTGTGTGTATTATAATCCTATCAGTTCTGTTTATATTTTCAATTGTCAGAAGCAGACTTTTCTGATTAAGGCCAGTGTTACTACTACAGCAGTTAGCGAAAAGAGTGGTCAATCACTAGTCTAGATCATACAGAGCTGCCCAAATACATTAGTCTTCAAAAATGGAAAAGTAATAGTTTGAGGAATAGGTCCAATGACTTACTAGCTCAATAAGTACAATAAGTTAATATGTAGGTGGTAGTACTATAAAAAGTCTAGTTGGGCTTCAAATCTGTCAAATAACAGTTTCAAAAGTTAACTGAAGGTCAAAGTCTCCATATTAAGTTAGACCAGTGGGTTGAAAAGGATGTCAACAAGTATTCCAGGGTGGGAGCTATAATACAGTCAATAGGGAAAGGTTCTTGCCCTATAGGCAGCCAATCAGGATTTGATACCTGGCACCACTTATGGTTCCCAATATTGACCCCTGAACACATAGCCAGGCATAAGCCCTGAGCACTACCGGGTGTGGTTCAAAAACATGGCTCAAAAACAAAGAAACAGAAAAGGTATTTTATTCTGTATTAGCTCATTTTTGACTAATAATTGTCTTTGAAATTGAACTTTTGGACAGAAAACTGAAGGTAATATGATTTTTCTTACTTCTTCTGTGCACAGAGTCTATTTTTTAAACACTCTTTCTAAGATTTTGGTAGAGTATTAAACTGTCAAATGTAATGATAGTAATATTTAATCTACTGAAACAAATAGATTTGAACTTTCAAATCTCCATAGGAAATTTTAAATATTCATGAGATATTAAATAAATCAGATAGTTTGCTACTATCTTATTGATGAAGTTAAGGAAAGGAGAACATATATACCAAGATATTATGGGTAAAGGCACTTTAATTATGGATGGCAAAATAACAATGTGACATTGTTTGGCAACTGCTGATTACAAAATACTTTCTTTACCTACTTTAGCTAAACTCTGTTCTACTGGTAAAATACATCAATTGAGGCAACAAATTAGTCTCTACTTCCAGCAAGCAAATGAAATGAATTCTTTTCCACTCCAATTTTCTTATTCAAAACATCCTTAACAGGGCTAGGGATATGGCTCTGAACTATAACCCTTGTGTTTCATGCATGCGGTCATGGGTATATAGATCCCCAGCATTGAGTCTACACACAATTGTTTTTTTTTAAATTATTTTAACCTTTTTAATTTAACCTAAGTGATAAAAAATGTATTCTGGAATATTAATCTGTGAAGAGAATCACATTATTCCAATGAGGGCGGAAATGGGCTAAAATTATGACTCAAATTGAATTCTGCTTTTCCCAGTTCAAAGTGGTGACTCCTCTTTAGAAATCTACTGTTTACAAATCCTCCCTTTAGATCATCTATAGGATGATCTACTCTTTGGAGAGAAAGTTAGAAAAAAGAAAATAAATGACAGCAAACAAACTTATCTGAGAGGAATCAGAACCAGCAAAGTAATAACCATCCATATCTATAGGAACTGTCAAACAAACAAACACTGTCCTCCCATTGTTCATCGATTTGCTTCAGCAGGCCCAGTAACGTCTCCATTTTGAGACTTGTTGTTACTGTGTTTGGCATATCAAATACGTTATGGGTAGCTTGCTAGGCTTTGCCTTGCAGGCGAGATTCTCTCGGTAGCTTGCTGGGCTCTCTGAGAGGAGTGGAGAAATCGAACCCGGCTCTGCTGGGCTGGCTGCACGCAAGGCAAACGCCCTACCACTGTGCTATCTAGAGGGAGTTAGAGGATAATACTTTGAGAGTTTCATGAATTGGAACCAAGAACAAGAGGAATGATGGATGTTGTTGACATTGTCATTCTCTTCTTGATGTTCTGCAAAAATAACACAAAGTCTCTTCTCAATTTTTACAGTCAGTTATATAATTGAAAAGAATAATATTTATTTCCCTCTGTTCCCAATTCCTCTGACAACTTTTGGCAAGTGTGTGTGTGTTTATTCTTCATATAATTCTTTATTGGTTATTCTGTATATATATATATATATATACATATATATATACATATATATATAAAGAGCAAATACATATAATATATTACAAGGGACTATAGCACTACACTGCACTGTCCTCTTGTTGTTCATCGATTTGCTTGAGCGGGCAGCAGTAACTCTCCATTGTAAGATTTGTTGTTAATGTTTTTGGCATGTTGAATATGTCACGGGTAGCTTGCCAGGCTTTGATGTGAGTCCGGGATACTCTCGGTAGGTTGCCGGGCTCTCCGAGAGGGATGGAGGAATAGAACCCGGGTTGACCTCATACAAGGCAAACGCACTCCCTGCTGTGCTATTTCTCCAGCTCACATGATGGAAATTAATAAGTCTAAAAATGAATTTTACACAAAAAAATTTCTTTCTGAGCAGGGTATTGTTAATTCCTTGCCTACGATTTTTTTTTAAAAACTGTTGCTAGTTGATCCTTCTGTGTTATTACTTTTATATGTTGTGTTTAGTTGTCTCCTATGTTACTTTCCCATCTAAATTGGTGTGCCCTTAATGTAATTTCACTGTATCACTGTCATCTCGTTATTCGTTGATTTACTGTTGATTTTCTGGCGTCACTAACACAGCCTCCAAGTCCACAGCACACAATAAACATGTCCTTCACAGCTGTGCCACTGACACGGCAAGATGACAGCCAGCACTTTCAGGATGTTCATCAACAGGCCAGAGAGCTAGTGGGGAAGGCACTTACCTTGAATACAACTGATCCGGGCTCATTCCCAGCAAGACGTGATTTCCTGAGCCTCACCAGGAGACCTCCCTGAGCACAGCCAGGTGTGGCCCCAAACAAAAACCAAAGAGATGCTGCATGGGGCTGGAGCTATACTACAGTCTATAGCGGGTAGGGCACTTGCCTTGCATGTGGCCGACCTGAGTTTGATTCCCAATACCCCATATGGTCCCCTAAGCCCCACCAGAAGTAATCCTTGAGTGTGGAGCCAGGAGTAAGGCACTGCTAGATGTGGGCACTGCTGAATGTGGCCCCCAAACAAAAACAAGGATTTCATCTTAAGAAATGCTGTTATTTTTTAAAAAAAGTTAGTTATAGAATCATAAATGCTGTGATTTTAAAAAAATGTTAGTCATTGAATCAGCTTCGCGGCCGCGTGACACATAAGATACTTCCTACCCATTTTCCATAATTACCATGCCATGTTTGATGGGGTTCAGACAGTAGGCAACAAATCAGAGAGAGAAATATACATGTATATAAAATAAATAAAATAAAAGAGGCATGGATATATATGCATCTCGTAGAGCTTGGCAAGCTACCAAGAGTATCCCGCCTGCACAGGCAGAGCCTGGCAAGCTCCCTGTGGTGTATTCGATATACCAAAGACAGTAACTATAACAGGTCTCATTTCCCTGACCCTGAAAAAGCCTCCAATCGTTGGAAAATATGAGTAAAGAGAGGCTGCTAAAATCTCTGGGCTGGTATGAATTGAGACGTTATTGTTGCCCGCTCGAGTAAATCAACGAACAATGGGATGACAGTGATACAAGGGACTCTATATATTAAAATTTATTTTTCAGAAAAAATATACAAAGAACCAAATTCATTGGAGTAAGCCATTTGTCAATCATACCCTGCTGAGGATAGCTTTGATTAATAGTAACTTATGAAACAATGTGCAGCATTAAAGAAATATTTGCAACATGGAAATCTAGAGGTTTCTTTTTGATTACTGGTTTCAAAATTAGTAAAACAAACTCTTTTTGTTTACTGTTTTTCATACATTACAGGGTTGGTGTTTTAAAAATTAACATAAAGATTTTATTTCTTCTGCAATCTTTGAGTATTACTAAAAATATTTTAAATATTTTTCCTATCACCAGTCTGATGGTTTGATAGACTTCTTTCTTTGGGTAGGATTCACTGACATACACTGCTTGACAATAAAAAAGAAAACCATAAGAATTTCCCCAGAAGGCATTCATATGCAGCACATGCTAGATTTTTCATTTCCATTTGACATTTCCAACTCAACTAATTATGTTATCACTCAATATAAACTTAAAAAATAAAATCCTGAGCAAAAAACAAATAAAAATCCCCTTGAAGTTCTGAGTCTATAAGTACAGATACTCATACTGTCTTTGAATAGAAGATAATTACATTGGTGTTTTTATAGAGCTGCATACCATCATTTCTTTAACTCTATCTCAACCTGTCTCCCATATATCTCTCTAATAACTTCTTTCTCTAAATTGCTGGATCTTTAACATTTTTAACTGTTTCTAGAGAGTTCATTTCCTTTTCTGAATTGTTATGAAAATACCTAAACTACAGATGTTTGGTATGTTATGACTGCCCATCAGATACATGTAGTAGGTAAATTTCTCATTCTATTTCTCAGGTTATATGTAAAAGAAAAAATCTGCCAAACATCACATGAGTGTGACATGAATCGAAAATATGGTAATGAAAATATGCTACCATATATATTCACAAGCAAACAAGCAAATAATTCTATTTCACCAATCCACTGTGTCATTGATTAGAAGGCACATCATATATGTACCACTAATTAATAAAACATATTTCCAATGAAATTTGATGTAATGTCAGTTTCAAGTTTCATTCCATTTTATAGCTAATAAACACATATATATGTGTTATAAAATTTATCTACCAGCACTTCTGCTCTTCTCTCTTTGAGGTCTTCCTTGATCGCATCTCCACACTGCTTTGCGAGCTCAGACATAAGCTTGCAGTTGCCTGAGTCATGCACCAAACTACATTAGCGAATAAGCTCAAGAGTTTTCGAAGACAGGCTTTTTTTTGTGGCTATCTCTCTCTTGGCGTTCCTCGCACAATCATGGAGGTGCTGAACCAGTCGATCGTATTCCTTGTCAATGTTGTCAACAATGGCATCTTCCCATGTTGCCGCAATAGTGCCAAAGAGCTCCCAGTTGGTGGTCGTTGTGGGAGTTCTCTTTTTGAACTTTGCAGCCCTTTCTCCCCGCTCTGTGAAGTAGAATTTTGCACAAAGGAGACGGTGGTCCGATCCTGTTCGGAATTTTGGGACAACAGCAACATCGGTCAGGCAAAATCATCGATTGAATATGATGTGGTCTATTTCGTTGTGGAATCATCCACCGGGAGACTCCCATGTCCAACGTTTAGATTCTGCCTTCTGGAACTGTGAGTTACCATGAATGGTATTGGTCGACATGATGAACTCAGACAGTCTCTCACCCAGTTCGTTCCATTCTAGGCCATGGGTCCCGATGTGAAGTTCTTCAGCTGATCTTCTCAGTCCTATCTTGGCATTAAAATCACCCACAATGATCCTGTAGAAGGTGTGGTCTTCTTTATAGAACTTCTCCAGCTCCATGTAGAACTTCTCGATTTCTCTTTCATCATAATGAGATGTTGGTGCGTAGACAATGAAGATAGAAACTGCAGGCGGTAAGCCACATCTATTCAAATGAATACGTCCGATTTGGGTTGTTAGGCATTCGAATGAATCAATGCTCATGGCCAAGTTTGTGTTGACAAGGACACCGACGTCTCCGACACCTCTTTTATCGCATGTTCTGAGGAACAATTCTTCTCCAGTGTTGAAAACGGCATGGGGAGATTCGTGCCTTCTTGTCAGAACAATGATGTCGTACTTGATCATTCGCACTTGTACCGTCAGGTCCTCGATGGATGCATCTGATGCTAGTGTACGTGCGTTGAAAGTACAGACGATTATTTTTGCGGCAGAAGCCAGGAAAAGTATTCGTAACGCCCACCAACTACAAATGCTTTGCCAACTACAAGACCAAGATGACTGCCCTCCGACGTCCTGATGGATCCATCCCATCCTCCAGAACGGCAATGGAGAAGATTATCCATGACTTCTACTCAAATCTCTTCGATAGCCATGTCCACTTGCCGACATACCAAATTCCACAGGATGGAAATGTCGTTCCCAATGTTCTCCCTTCCGAAATCCGACACGCCATTTCATCAGTAAAGAAACGAACAGCACCCGGTCCAGACAAGGTCAGACCTGAACACCTGAAGAACCTGCCATCAGTACTCATCAATACACTGGCTCGGCTCTTCACATGCTACCTGTCTGAATGCAAGGTTCCGTCCCAATGGAAAACCAGCGGGACCGTACTACTGTTCAAGAAGGGAGACATCCATGACATTGGCAACTATCGCCCGATCTGCCTATTGTCTGTCATCTACAAGTTGTTCACTCGAGTCATCCTAAATAGGATTGGCAGAACACTAGATGAAGGACAACCATGCGAGCAAGCTGGGTTCCACAAAGGATTCAGCACCATCGACCATATCCACACGATAAACAAGCTCATTGAGGTTTCTCAGGAGTTCAAGATGCTGCTTTGTTTAACTTTCATTGATTTAAAGAAGGCCTTTGATTCTGTTGAGACGGAAGCGGTCATTGAAGCCCTAGCCAATCAGGGCATTCAAGCCCAATACATCAAGATCCTCCATGGACTGTATTGCGGATTCACTACCAGGATCTCACCATTCTATAGAGAAGTAATCATTGATGTCAAGAGAAGGGTTCAGCAAGGTGATACCATTTCACCGAAACTCTTCAGTGCCACCCTTGAGAACATCATGCGGTGACTGGAATGGGAAGGAATGGGAGTGAAGATAGATGGCCGGCAACTACACCACCTCCGCTTTGCTGATGACATTGTTTTAATAACACCAAACATCAGCCAAGCGGCACAAATGCTGGCCCACTTAGACCGTGAGTGTGGAAAGGTAGGACTACAGCTGAATCTTATGAAGACAATGTTTATGAGAAACAGGCTCGTTCCTGATGCCCCATTCGCTCTCAATGGAACGACCATCTCCGAATGCAACAGATATGTGTACCTAGGTCGAGAAGTCAACAAGACAAATGACCCGAGCTGCGCAGGAGGAAAAGAGCGGCTTGGAACGCCTTCAAGAATGTCGAAGAAATAGCTAAGAGGATGAAGAACCTTTAGCTCTGGGCACATCTCTTTGATTCCACAGTTCTTCCTGCATTAACATATGCCTCAGAGACCTGGGCCCTACGTAAACAGGATGAGAATGCTATTCGGGTCTCCCAAAGAGGAATTGAAAGAGCTATGCTTGGAATATCATGTTTCACTCAAATGAGAGAAAGAATCCGGAGTTCCGACATCTGTCGACGATCAAGAATCAGGGACGCTGTCTTGTTTGCCAAGGTGTCAAAAATCAGATGGGCTGGTCACGTAATGAGATTTAAAGACTACCGCTGGACTAGAGCTGTTACCGACTGGATCCTACGGGATGTCAAAAGACCGCGTGGCCACCTACCTACCAGATGGTCAGACTTCTTCATCAAGATCATGAATGATCTGTCTGAGGCTCTTCATGTTCCCAGAGTGAATAGATGCCACTAGACTACACTGGCACGCGACAGGGACGAATGGAGACGTTACTGATGCCTACTCGAGCAAATCGACTACTAACGGGAAGTTAAGTGATTAAGTGATTAAGTGATAAAATTTATGAAACATTCTGTATATTGATGTGATTTTTTCACTGTACTACTTATAGCCTCAACTATCAAGTACCTTTTATTTTTCTTATAAACCTCCATTCACTCTTATTTTTTAAAATTGAATTTATATGCAAATAATTCTGAAGATTACCCTGATTTTCAGAATCTAGTTTTGTCAAGCCTTGCACTTGGATTTTCTCCAATTTATGTCATAGGACTTGGCATACATTCTCCTGTGGAGTTAATTTCATTTATTTTTCTTTTAGCTGGCCAGTGAAACAGACATCAGAGACAGTTGGCACATGGCACATGGGTCCAATTTTCAGGCATCTCTCTGTTATCCTAGATTAAAAGAATTACTCTAAAACACATATCAATTTTTTAAGTGTTTAGTGAGTTGTACAAAACCATCCAAGAGATTAAAAAAATTTAGTTTTCAGTGTCATCTTTCTGATGATCAAATTTTGTACCTAGTATTAAAAAAATAAAAGTTAGAAGTCCTATATTCTCTGAATTAATCACAATGCTGCTACAAAAGCTGTGTATTTTTCCTTTTATATCCTTTAGTAGTTTAGTAATGTGCAATTATAATTGTAATAATATAATCCTTCCATTTGGCCATAGAAAGGAAAATGGTGTACTTCCCCCAGGAAATATTATACACACTTAACACTGACCTCTTAGAAGTCATTTAATATTTTAGTACAATAATTAGATATTTTAAGTGAGAGGTGCAGTAGTTTTGAACCAATAAATAGTAAGGAAAAAAAAAGTCATTGCAGGTTACCAAGTGAAATATTTTTTTGTGGCAAGAACCTTCAATGTGCATTTTAGAAGTTTTTGAAGCCATTAATGACAATGAAAAGCCTATAAACAGGGAAAGTATGCAGTTTACCTGAGGAAAAAATTTATAACAGTCACTTTTCTGGGAGAAAAGTCTTGAACTCATTTATGCAACCAGTTAAATGTTTTCTTCTGATTTGGGAGGCCATGTCTAGCAGTACTTAGAGGATCACGTGTGCCAGAGATTGAATCCAATTTTCCTGCAATGAAGCATGCACTCCAGTCCTTTGAGTTATCTTCCTATCCCCTTTTAATAATTTTAGGGCTGGAGCGATAGCACAGTGGTAGGGCGTGTGCCTTGCATGCAGCCAACATGGCCGACTCGAGTTCAATTCCTCCGCCCCTCTCGGAGAGCCCAGCAAGCTACCGAGAGTATCTCTCCCGCATGGCAGAGCCTGGCAAGCTACCTGTGACGTATTCTATATGCCAAACACAGTAACAACAATTCTCATGATGGAGATGTTACTGGGCCCGCTTGAGCAAATCGATGAACAACGGGAGGACCGTGACTATATTATTGGCCTTCTCTGAGGTAGGTAGTAGGATCATAGTATAAAATAGATTTGGGATTTTTTTAATTTCCCAATTTTTTTTCTTTTTTTTTTCCCCCTTTATTTTATTTTATTTTTTTTAAAGTTGTAGATTTACAATTTTTTGTGCTTTGGTTTCAATTATACAATGATCAGATACCCATCCCTCCACCAGTGCCCATTTTCCACCACCATGGATAATATCCCTCCCACCCCCATCCCCCCATCCCCCCTGTCTCTGTGGCAGGGCAATCCCCTGTGTTCTCTCTCTCCTTTTGGGTGTTGTGGTCTGCAAAAGAGGCATTGAGTGGCAAACATGTTCAGTCCATAGTCTACTTTCGACATGCATCTCCCCTCCTGGGAGGATCCTCCAAACATACTTTATTTGGTGCTCCCTTCTCTATCTGAACTGCCCTTTCCTCTAGGATACCTGGCTGGCCTCTAAGTTATGGAGTAATCCTCCTGGTGCTGATCTCAGCTATTCTTGGGTATTAATCTCTTACTTTGTTACTTTATATCCCCCAGATGAATGCAATCTTTCTATGTCTATCCCTCTCTTTCTGACTCATATCGCTTAGCATGATACTTTCCATATTGTACCACTTGTATGTAAATTTCATGACTTCATCTTTTCTAAGAGCTACATAGTACTCCATTGTGTAGATGTACCAAAGTTTCTTTAACCAGTCATCTGTTCTTGGGCATTCAGGTTTCTTCCAGTTTCTGGCTATTGTAAAGAGCGCTGCAATGAACAAACAAGTGCAGATGTCACTTCGACTATACATTTTTGCCTCTCTGGGATATATTCCCAGGAGTGGTATTGCTGGGTCAAATGGGAGCTCAATTTCTAATTTTTTGAGAATCATCCATACTGTTTTCCAGAAGGGCTGAACCAGTGGACATTCCCACCAACAGTGAAGGAGTGTCCCTTTCTCGCCACATCCACGCCAGCATCGGTTGCTTTTGTTCTTTTGGATGTGGGCCAGTCTCTGAGGTGTGAGATGGTATCGCATTGTGGTTTTGATCTGCATCTCCCTGATGATTAATGATGTAGAGCATTTTCTCATGTGCTTTTTTGCCATTCGGATTTCTTCTTTGAGAAAGTTTCTGTTCATTTCATTGCCCCATTTTTGGATGGGGTTGGATGTTTTCTTCTTGTGGAGTTTAACCAGTATTCTGTATATCCTGGATATCAACCCCTTGTCAGATGTGTATTCGGTGAATATCCTTTCCCATTCTGTAGACTGTCTTTGTATTTTGGTCACTGTTTCTTTGGAGGTACAGAAGCTTCTTAGTTTAAGATAGTCCCATTTATCTATCTCTGTTTACACTTGCTCGGCCAGTGGCGTGGCATCTTTGAAGATACCATTAGCTTCAATGTCATGGAGGGTTTTGCCAACTTTATCTTCAATGTACCTTATGGTTTCTGGTCTGATGTTGAGGTCTTTAATCCATTTTGATCTTACTTTTGTACATGGTGTTAGGCAGAGTTCTGAGCCTATTTTTTTGCATGTAGCCATCCAGTGATGCCAACACAATTTATTAAAGAGGCTTTCCTTACTCCACTTCACATTACTTGCACCTTTATCAAAGATTAGATGAGCATATGATTGAGGAGAGATGTCAGTGTATTCAACCCTGTTCCATTGGTCTGCAGTTCTGCCTTTGTTCCAGTACCATGCTGTTTTAATTATTACTGCTTTGTAGTACAGTTTGAAGTTCGGGAGGTTGATTCCTCCCATTTTCTTTTTCCCAAGAATTGCTTTAGCTATTCGTGAGGGCTTATTGTTCCATATAAATTTCAAGAGTGTTTGCTCCATTTCTTTGAAGACTGTCATGGGTATCCTTATAGGGATTGCATTGAATTTATACAATGCTTTTGGTAGTATTGCCTTTTTGACAATGTTAAGTCTCCCGACCCATGAGCAGGGGATATCTTTCCATTTCCTCATGTCCTCTTTTATTTCCTGAAGTAGCGTTTTGTAGTTTTCTTTGTACAGGTCCTTTACTTCCTTAGTTAAGCTGATTCCTAGGTACTTGATTTTCTGGGGCACAATTGTGAACGGGATTGTTTTTTTCATGTTGCTTTCTTCTCTCTCACTGTTTGCGTATAGGAAAGCCATGGACTTTTGGGTATTGATTTTATAACCTGCAACTTTACTATACGAGTCTATTGTTTCTAGGAGTTTTTTGGTGGAAGTTATTGGGTTCTCTAAGTAGAGTATCATATCATCTGCGAATAGTGAGAGCTTGATTTCTTCCTTTCCTACCTGAATGCCCTTAATATCTTTTTCCTGCCTAATCGCTATTGCAAGTACTTCCAGTACTATATTGAACAGCAGTGGAGATAGTGGGCATCCCTGTCTCGTCCCTGATCTTAGAGGGAAGGCTCTCAGTTTTTCCCCATTGAGGATGATGCTTGCTGTAGGCTTGTGGTAGATGGCTTTAATTATGTTGAGGAAGGTCCCCTCTATACCCATTTTGGCTAGGGTTTTCATCATAAAGGGGTGCTGGATCTTATCAAATGCTTTCTCTGCATCTATTGATATGATCATATGCTTTTTATCTTTTCTTTTGTTGATATGGTGGATTATGTTGATTGATTTCCGAATGTTAAACCATCCTTGCATCCCTGGGATGAATCCTACTTGGTCATGGTGTATGATCTTTTTGATGAGTAGTTGGATTCTATTTGCTAGTAGTTTGTTGAGGATCTTTGCATCTGTGTTCATCAGGGATATCGGCCTGTAATTCTCTTTCTTTGTGGTATCTCTGTCTGCTTTTGGTATCAGTGTGATATTTGCTTCGTAGAAACTGTTCAGAAGTGTTTTTGATATTTCAATTTCGTGGAAAAGCTTAAAGAGCATCGGGAGTAAGTCCTCTTTAAAGATTTGGAAGAATTCACTAGTGAATCCATCCGGGCCAGGACTTTTGTGCTTGGGGAGACTTTTTATTACCATTTCAATTTCCTTGATGGTGATAGGTCTGTTCAGGTATTCCAGGTCTTCTTGGTTCAGCCTTGGGAGTCTGTAGGAGTCTAGGAATTTATCCATTTCCTCGAGGTTTTGATGTTCCGTGGCATAAAGCTTTTCAAAGTACTCCCTGAGGATCCTCTGAATTTCTGTGGTTTCTGTTGTAATGACCCCCTTTTCATTTCTGATTCGGTTTATTAGGGTTTTCTCTCTCCCTTTCTTTGTGAGTTTTGCTAGAGGCTTATCGATCTTGTTAATTTTCTCGAAGAACCAGCTTTTGGTTTCATTGATCTTTCGGATTGTTTTTTGGGTTTCCATCTCGTTAATCTCTGCTCTGAGTTTTATTATTTCCTTTCTCCTGTTCGGGTTGTGCTCCTTTTTTTGGTCCTTCTCCAAGCTCTTAAGCTGTGAGGTTAGGTTACTTATGTGTGCTCGCTCCTCCTTCCTGAGGAATGCTTGTAGAGCTATAAACTTTCCTCTTAACACAGCCTTTGCTGTGTCCCATAAGTTTTGGTAACTCGTGTTCTCATTTTCATTCGTTTCTAGGAATCTTTTGATTTCCTCTTTGATTTCCTGTCTAATCCACTCGTTTTTCAATAGTGCACTGTTTAATTTCCAGGTGTTTGATTTAGTTTTCTGTTTTTGTGTGTGATTTACTTCTAATTTCAGCGCATTATGGTCTGAGAAGATTGTTGATACAATCTCTACCTTCTTAATTTTATGGAGGCATGTTTTGTGGCTCAGCATGTGGTCTATCTTGGAGAATGTTCCATGTACGCTTGAGAAGAATGTGTATTCAGCTTTTTGTGGATGAAGTGTCCTGTATATATCTAAGTCCCTTTCTTCCATTGTTTCCTTCAAATGAAGTATGTCCTTGCTAAGCTTGAGTCTGGTTGATCTATCAAGAGGTGACAAAGCAGTGTTGAAGTCTCCCACTAGTATTGTGTTGCTATTGATGTCTTTTTCCAAATCTATGAGTAGTTGTTTTAAGTACTTTGCTGGTCTCTCATTAGGTGCATATACATTTATTATTGTAAGTTCTTCCTGTTGTACAGATCCTCTGATCAATAAGAAATGGCCTTCACTGTCTCTTATGACCTTCCTCACTCTGAAATCGATGTGGTCTGATATAAGGATGGCTACTCCAGCTTTTTTATGGGAGCTGTTTGCCTGTAGGATTGTTTTCCAGCCTTTGACTCTGAGTCTGTGTTTGCTTTGACTATTGAGATGCGTTTCTTGCAGGCAGCAGAATGTTGGGTTCAATTTTCTAATCCATCCTGCCACTCTATGTCTTTTAACTGGTGCGTTTAGCCCATTGACATTGAGAGAGATTATTGTTATGGGATTTTGTCCCATTGTTCTGTTAAAGTTTGGTGTATTTGAGGGGCCTTTCTTGCCTTAAAGTAGCCCATTTAGTTGTTCTTGTAACCATGGTTTTGAGTCTATGAAGTTCCTGAGCTGTTGTTTGTCTGTGAAACTGTGTGTTGTTCCTTCTATTATGAATGAGAGTCTTGCTGGGAAAAGTATTTTTGGGGAGGCATTTATTTCATTGAGTTTTTTTACTATGTCCCACCACTGTTTTCGGGCCATGAGGGTTTCATCAGAAAAATCAGCTGTGAATTTTAAGGATGCTCCTTTGTAAGAGATTTCTTTCTTCGATCTTGCTGCTTTCAGAATTTTGTCTCTGTCTAAGGTTTTGGTCATTTTGATCAGAATGTGTCTTGGGGTATTTTTATTCGGATTTCTTCTAGCTGGTACCCTTTGGGCCTCCTGAATGTGGTCACAAGTTTTCTTCAGCTCTGGAAATGTTGTAGCAATGATTTCTTTGACAGTTTCTTCTTCATCGAGGTTTTCTTCCTGTCCCTCTGGGACTCCAATAATTCTTATGTTACCCCTCTTGGCTTCATCACGATCTTCTCTTGCCATCTGTTCCCGAATTGTGAGTCTCTTTTCCATTTTCTGCTCTTTTCTGGATAGTCTCTGAACTTCATCTTCGAGCTCACTGATTCTGTTCTCAGCTGCTCTTACTCTGCTGCTGAGGCCTTCCACTGAGCTTTTCAATTCGCCTACGAGATTTTTCAGGTCTGACATTTCTGATTGCATTTTCCTCATTTCTGCCTTCAGATCCTCTTGTCTTCTATTGGCATTGTTTTCCATTGTTTCTTTTAATTCCCTAAGCATCCGAAGTAGCTCCCTTCTGAATTCCTTGTCAGAGAGGTTGTCTAACACTACAGTACTGTTGGTGTCATCTGGGCTAGACTCTTCAATATGAAAGTTTGATGGGCTTTTGCGTTGCTTTCCCATTGTGAGAGGTGTGGTTTACTCCTTCACGTTCACTGTTACTATTCTGCTTGATATGCAGTGTGAGTTAAGATAGGCTTATGAGTTATTGGCTACTGTGTTTCTAGTGGCTGAGCTAAAATAGAGAAGTTTCCATCTAAGAAGTTAGCTTATGGTTCCTATGGCATATGTAGTGGGAAAATATTTCGCGGCCGCGTCAGCGGCCGTGGCTCCGGAAACAGTCCCTGGCACTGGGCGAGGAGTTGGGCAGGTCTCCTGTTTGGAATTGGAGCCGTTCAGCTTTGTTGCCCAGAGCTGGGCCTCTGTGCCCGTCCCACGCAGATCAGGGGTTGAAAACCGGCTGTCTAGGGGCTGTTTCTAGCTGCGCGTGCCCAGAAAGGAACCCAGGCCCTTGGGGGCGGGCTGTACCTGTTGGAATTGGAGCCATTCAGCTTTGTTGCCCAGAGCTGGGCCTCTGTGCCCGTCCCACGCAGATCCTTTAATTTCCCAATTTAGCCAAGAATATAGCCATATGATACTACACCCATATGTATGAGAGTTTATAAAAAACATGCAGAATCTTATCTGAGACCCAGTTTCCAAAAAGTGTTAAATGGGATAACATTTTATTTGAGATCTCAAAGATGAGTGCATATGTTTTGGTAAAATAGAGAATGAGGAGGGGTTCCAACACAAGGGAAGAATCTACTTGAGGGCTAATAAGCCAGATGTTTAATAATTCCTACTGAAGCTACCACTGTATCACTGTCACTATCATTCGTTGTTCATCGATTTACTTGATTGGGCGCCAGTAAGTTCTCCATCCATCACAGTCCTGAGATTTTAGCAGCCTCTCCTTACTCATCTTGGTATTGGGGACTCTTTCAGGGTCAAGGGAATGGACCCATTATTGTTACTGTTTTTGGCATATTGAATGAATCACAGGTAGCTTGCCAGGCTCTCTCATGTAGGCAGGTTACTCTCTCTCTCTCTCTCTCTCTCTATATATATATATATATATATATATATATTTCCCTCTATGATTTGTTGCCTACTGTCTGAACCCCATCAAATATGGTCAGGTAATTATAGAAAATGTGTAGGGAAGCTATAAAAGAAAAAATCTTTGAATACTAAACTGTAAAGAAATCAAAGAAAAAAAAAGTAAAATATGTTGACAAAAAAAGTCAGAGAACATGTGGATTGGAGGAATATCTTTGTATCTTAAAGTGAAACACACATTTTGCATGCAGAAACCCCATGTTCAATCACAGAAACTATACAGTCCCCTATGTACTGCCATAACTGACTCCTGAGCACTGAGATGAATGTAGCTTCTGAGAATTCTTGAGGGAAATAAAAAGAAGCGAGCACGTAAGGATGAGGCTGAAGATAATACATGGGAACTCCATTTTGTGAGAATACTTGTAAACCTTATAAGTTTTCTGAACTTTGTTCTAGAAGAAACAATACTGTTAAAGTTAGCAATATCTCTTATTAAGCAACGGACAAACGTTTTACCTTTTTATTTTAATATTCTTAGGACTCTAGCTGAGAGTAAAGAACAGATTAGAGAAAGGATCAACTAGAAGCAGGAACTCCTTTAACGGTATCTGCAGCAGTCTCAATGGAACATGCTGGGGATGTGGGGAGTTTACAGAAGAACGGGAGAGAATGCAGAGGCAGGATGGAGATTGAGTGAACTTGAAAGTAATTTGGAAGTATTTCATATACTGACTTTGGAGGTAAGTCATGGAAGTAACTACACGGGCACTGAATAAGAATGAGTGCAAGAATCCCTCTTGAGTAAGAGGGCATGAAGTTGCCATTTTGGTTGAGAGGGAAACACAGAAATGGGATACTTTCTACCCATTTTCCATAATTGCCACACCATATTTTATGGGGTTCAGACAGTAGGCAACAGATAATAGAGAGAAATATATAAACATATGCCTTTCAGAGTGCTCGGCAAGCTACCGAGAGTATCCCGCCCGCACGGGCAGAGACTGGCAAGCTCCCCGTGGCATATTCGATATGCCAAAACCAGTAATGACAACAGGTCTCATTCCCCTGACTCTGAAAGAGCCTCCAACGATGGGGAAAAGACGAGTAAGAAGAGACTGCTAAAATCTCAGGGCTTGGAGGAATAGAGAGCGTTAATGGCACCCGCTCAAGTAAATCGACAAACAATGGGATGACAGTGATACACAGATACAGTTTTAACATTATATTTTTTGTCTTTTAGTGATTTTATACTACTATAAGTAGATCATAGTTTACATTTTCATTATTGTTAAAGTTTATATTATTTACAAAGTTACTACACTCCACCACCACCAAGCGCCCATGACCCTCCACTGCTTTCCCATTTCACCACTATTCTCATCATTATTCCCTCCTATTTATACACCCAGGACTTGCTAATCAATATTGTAATTCAAGGTCAAGGGTTTGTCATTCTTCAGTATTGTCACTCACTTTGTTTTGCATTGCTTATTTTTCATTTCTAAGTGCTAGTCTTGATACTATTTTTAATTCATCTTACTCATACAGATGGTACAAAATATACAATTATTTTACTTATACAACTAATTGTCCTCTGAAGATATTTAAACTGTAAGAAAAATTTTACTTTTTTCATCCATGTAGTTCCCTTTCATATTTTTATTCTAATAAATGCATATTTTTATCTAGTATCTTTTTGTTTATCTAATATCAAGTAATACCCATTGGGTATTATTTATTTTTCTTCTAATTCTGGTGCAGTTTTCCTCAAAACTAGAAATTTCCCTAGAGATATTGGATCTAAAATACATGTTACATTCATTTTCTTAAACAATATATGTTCAGTCAACACTAGATTCTAGGCAGTTAAGTTGTGCATCAAAACCATTAACATTAAAATTATTATTACTATTATTATAGTTTAAAGTAATATGTTTACAATAGTCCTCACATTTTAGTTTTGATTACATAGTTAACACACCTCACCTCCATCAAAATGCCCAAGAAAATTCACTAATGTCCTTCTGCTACTTATCTAGTACATTTCTTCCTCTCTCCCTTGCAACCCTCCTCCCAACCTTGCATCTTACCCACCTAATCACTGATTGGTAGTCTCAATGTTGTAATACAAGGCCAATTCAATACTGTCTCTTCACTTGTTTTATATCTTTATCTACCACAGATGAGTAAGATCATCAAGTATTTACCTCTCATTGGACATTTGAGTTGCTTACATCTGTTTCTATAGTGGGTTTATTAATTATTGTCCCATTTGAGGAAATTTGTACTTCTTTGACTTCCTCTTTGACAAAATTATTTATAAATATTTTGTTTAATTTATGAATGTAAGATACTTCCCTACTTGATTTTTACAATTAATTTCAATATTAATGGCATTGTGGTCTAAAAGGTACTTAATATGACTCCTATATTTATGACTTTATGGATAATCAGTTGAGGTGTGCCCCAGAATGTGATCTGGAAAATGTTTCATGTTCACAGAAAGAATGAAGAATAGAAGCATAGTAGGTTAGAAGAATGTGAAGGATAGAAGAATGTGTATTTAGCTGTGGGATATGGAGGTTGAATGTCATGTTTATGTCTGCTAATCCCTGGTCTTCCTATTCCCCATTTAGAGTTCTTATTTCCTTACTAATCATCTAGTTATTTGATTAGTATTTGATTAGTCAAATGATGAGAATTGGGCACTAAAATCTCTCACTAGTTTTGTATGGCCATCAAGGTAGCTCCTCAGTTTTATTGAGGTTTGCTTTATGAACTTTGCTGCTCCTTCATTTGTTGCATATTTGTTAAGAAGAGTTAATTCCAATTGATCTATTGACTTTTTAGCCAGTATGTAATGTGCCTCTCTACCTATTATTACTTTCTTTTTTCTTAAAGCCTATTTGGTCTGAAAAGCATACCAAAGAGGCATTAACACTATTGTAACAATGTTACTCAATAAAAATAATTGCTTTAGAAAGTCATTATAATTCCAAAGGAACTCTAAAAATCCTTGTAATGTGTACATTTAACTCTAAACATACAAAACCCCCTAAATTTAACATTTGATAATAAATACATATTTAATTAAAGATAAAAAAAACAAAACTACGAAAGCTCTAGGTTGTAAATCTTTTCATACACAATTTATATGATGCATGAAGATGCTGCTTCAACTTCTGAGTTTTTCCACTGAGAAATCTTTGTCTACCTTATTTTTTGTTCAGCTTTAATATGTATTTTGTCATCTGAATTTTTTTTTTTTTTTTGCTTTTTGGGTTACACCCAGCGATGCTCAGTGGTTACTCCTGACTCATGCACTCAGGAATTACTCCTGGCGGTGCTCGGGGGACCATATGGGATGCTGGGAATCGAACCTGGGTGGGCCATGTTGGTTGCGTGCAAGGCAAATGCCCTACCTGCTGTGCTATCGCTCCAGCCTCAATCATCTGAATTTTTTTAAAGTTTCTCCTTTATAACTTGTTTCATGCTATTATCAAAATACTATGCAATTATCTTTACTTCTCTCTTGTGCTTAGCTTCTTGAAATGTGCATGCTTAAGTTTCATGAAATTAAAAAAAAATGACCACAATCACTTTTTTTTTTTTTTGCATTTTGTGTCATATCCAGTTATATTCAGGGTTTTCTTCTGGCTCTGCATTGGGGAACCATATGGGATGCCAGGGATCAAACCCGGGTCAGCATGTGCAATCACTTCAGCCCTTCACTTTAATTTTTGTTGTAAATTATTTTTAGAAAACTAATTTAGACATTAAGTTACATATAAAAATGCTATTTAAAATTGTTCCACAGTTCACCACTGGTGTTTTGCATTTTTAAAAAAATAACCTTTTTCTGTTTAAAGTTTTGAATGGTTTTTATTGCTGTTTCTTCATTGCCCACAATTTTAATTTCACACATCATTTTCATATTTCCAATGTTCCTCTCTAACTTTTTAGACGTATGTATCCCAGGTATAATAACTGTATTTATGTCCTTGAGTCTGCTAATTCTAACACTTTTGTCAGTTTTAAGTCAGTTTTGATTGATTGATTATTCTCCTTAATACTGGTCATGTCTTCTTGCTTCATTGCATGTCTGCAAATCGTTGATTGAGTGCCAGACCTTCTGGATTGATTTGCTGAGTGGATATTTTGATAGTTCCATAAATATTCTAAATTTTATTCTGGTCTGCAGTCAATTTAGAATTTTTAGTGTCTTGTTTTTATCACTTTTTAGGTGGTCCATGAAAAACTCACAGCTTCTATAATTCCTCGCTATTGAGATAAGGCATTTCCGAATTGTCATAAGCATTAAAATCTTTTTCTAGGGGCTGGAGAGATAGCACAGCAGGTAGGGTGTTTGCCTTGCATGCGGCTGACCCCGGTTCGATTCCCGGCATCCCATATGGTCCCCTGAGCATCGCCAGGAGTAACTCCTGAGTGCAGAGCCAGGAGTAACCCCTGTGCATTGCCAGGTGTGACCCAAAAAGAAAAAAAGTCTTTTTATAGTCTGATTATGACTAAATGGGTACTTTTCCTAGATGTGTGAATACTAACTCTTTGGATAGTTTTTAAACAGCTCCTGATACTTTCCTTAAACTGGTTAGTACTCTGTTGAAGACAGACAGTAGAGATATTCTGCCTGATTCTAAGATATTACACTATAACTCTCTCCTTCTGTGGAATTGTCTTATTAACTCCAGCATGCTTATTCTTCTTGGACCTCAGCTTCTACTTCCTAAGCTCATTCTCTCCCATTGCTCTCTTCTGAATCCTGCCTTGAAAATTCCCTCAAGGCAGTAAGCTAAGATGCTTAGAGACCTAACATTGTTTGTTTTCTGTCTCACAGAAATCACTTTCTTTGGTAATGTGATGTCCAGTATCTTGATCTATTAGTTATGTTGTTGTTTCATACCAGAGGGTAAATTCAGTCTTTGAAACTTTACTTTGGCTGAAATCTGAAAACTCAGGTGACCTTATTGATATAAATGGGTCATAGGAATACTGAGCTACTCTATATAGAGAGCATAGGTTTTGCTTTGTAGAAAATCCAGCTTATGGTAAAATACTGAACCAAAGTTTCTATACACTCTCTCTCTCTCTCTCTCTCTCTCACACACACACACACACACACACACACGTATATCTTTTTAATGTAAACTACATTTACTTCTTACTCTGGTGTAGAGTAACTTTTAATGAGCAACATATTCATTTGCAAATACTGTTTATATTAAAAAAGGGAGGAAGAAAGAAGAAACAAACTGGGATATTGCAAGAATATCTGTATTTAATAACTACTGATAAATTCAAAGAAATGTGTATCTCCAACCCAGTCCTTAAAATCCTTTCATATTAGAGTTATTCTTTGATCTTAAATATTTTACTGATCTCATAATATTAAGAAAAAGTTTCAACCTTTTCCTGTCAAACGTTTTTTAGATAAAAAGTACACTATAACCAATGGAAAATTGAGTAGGGTGTAATGAGAAGCCTTCCTATGAAATAATTTAATATGCATGGCCTAGAGAATATTTTCTTTGTACATGAATGTTAATTTAAAGGACATTTATGAATATTAATGTATTCATAATATGAGTTCCCTGTCCTGCACCTGGCTGTACTCACGGGGGACCCTTGAGGGGAGCAGGTTGAGTTTCCCTAGCCGTCACAAGCAGAGCCCTGGAAGCTGAAGACCTCTGGAACCCAGCCACAGCCATTCTGAGATCATTCTCCACATGCTCAGATGAGCCTCATGCATGATGGAACTGGCAGAGGAGCCCAGATGTGCAGGACCCATGGCTGCAATCTCCAAGCCTGCTCGGATCGGGACTGGGCTCCTCCACCCATATCCCCCATCTTCCAGTAGCTAGACAGTTGCACCTACCAACTGCCGTCTAATATTACCAACAGCCAAGATCCAGAGACTATAAAACCAACCTCCGGAATCGCAGTCACATTCGCGGCCACACGACCTCTAATTGTCTAGTTTTCACTCTTAGAGAACCCGGCAGGCTACTGAAAGTATCCTTCTCACATATATGCCTGACTGGGAACATCTGTAAAGGTGATTAGAGGCTGTCCCAAAAGCTTCCATCCATCTCAAAGAGCCCGGCAAGCTACTGAGTATCCTGCCCGCACGGTAGAGCCTGGCAAGCTACCCTGGCAAGCTACTCGATATGCCGAAATCAATACCAATGATGGTTCTCATTCCCCTGACCCTGAAAGATCCCCCAATATGACATCTGGTTATACTAGCACGTGTTGGGGACGAATGGAGATGCTACTGGTGTCTACTCGATCAAATCAATGAACAACAGGAGGACAGTGATACAGTGATGAAAATGAATCATAAAAATATATGCAAGATTAATAACCTCCAAAAAGTTATTGAGTTTACATGTAGATTGTTATTGCATGCTAGGAAAAATAATTCTCCTTTTCCCAAAAATCTTATCTATTTTAGGTATTATTTTTGAAAATTGGGAGTGTTTTCAAGTTTAAAATGCATTAACAGTTGTCAAAAAGAAAATAAAAACATTTTTTAAATAGGAAACATTTCTTGGAAAGATGGGATGACTATTTTAATGAAAGCAGATGTAAGCAGAGAGAGGAGGAATTCAGATTAGAACAAAATTTCAAACTACTCAGTGTCTTAAAAGACAATATAAACATTTTCTATTAGCTACTAAAATGAAATGAAAATATTTTCTCTCTTTATAGTTGAAAAGGCTAGGGTGAGGCATTTCTATTAAAATTATTTTGAAACTAGAGAAAATAATTTCAAAATGGGAAAGGTAAATATTTAAAATCTGGGTCATTTTCCTATACTTTCCTATCTTTCCTACATATCTGTACTTTAAACTTTTTGCTACATCACTTAGAGAAAGTCAGTTTTTTCACTCAAGACCAAGTAATCTGCAAAGTACAAAATGGTAATTAAAAATTTCTAGTTCAGTGCCAGGCACACATTGTTCTTTTAATGAATCAGATTATCTCAACTTTGTAAGGATTAATTAGGTACTTGTAGCAGTTCCTTTAAATTTCTTAGAATACTATGCCACTAGATAACTAAATAGCAGCCTGTAAACTCAAGGTAGTTAGAAAAGAAACTGAAAAAAAGTTCATTTAACTAAATTCATCTAAAATAGTTGGATTTTTGCATTAGCTGTGACATTAATAAAATACCATCATATGCATTTTATTAATGTTAAAGATTTGTGTGAACTCTAAATACCAACTGAGAAAGTGGAGAAATTAGATGATTTTCTTTTATAAAAAATTAAAATATATAGTGAAAAATAATTTTTGAAAACTGCATCAATCTTTCTCAAATCAACAAATACAAAAGCTATATAAACCGTTAATATTAAAGATTTCAAAAACACTTTTTAATTGCCATGAAATTAGTTATTCATGATTTGGTTTCAGGAATATAATGTTTCAACACCTGTCTTCTTCCCTCCACCAATGTCTCTAGTTCCCCATTTGCTTTGCATCCTGCTTTTATGAGAGGCACTTTAAAATATATATGTATATACATTTTTGCTATACATTAATAATGCTATACATTAAATTTCTATACATTAAATTCTAATTTACTAAATAATTTGGAATATTATTTTGAATTATCTATATACCATCATTGTTATTCGTCGATTGCCTCGAGCAGGCCCCAGTAACGTCTCCTTTATCCTAGCCCTGAGATTATATTCAAGGCTCTTTAGGAGAATGAGACCCATCATTGTTACTGGTATTTGGCATATTTGGTACGCCACGGGGAGTTTGCCAGACTCTGCCGTGTGGGCAGGCTACATTCGGTAACCTGCCAGTTTGTCCAAAGTAGGAATGAGATAATAAGATGTCATAATAAGATGTCGCGCAGCCCGGGAGCTGGTTTTTATAGTCTCTGAGTCTTGGCCGTTGATGGGATTACACGGCGCCAGGGGGCCAGTTGGTGAGTGTGACCCCCACCTACTGGAATTTGGAGGATCTGGGTGGAGGATGCTCAGCCCCGATCAGAGTAGGTTTGGAGATCTCAGCCCCGGGACCCGCACGCCTTTGTTCCTCTTCCTCTGGAAGAAATGATCTCTAAAATGGTGTGTATGTGATTTGTGGTAAATCTAAAGATTTAATTCTACATTGGTCTTTAGGGTTGGCGAGACTTTTTTTCTGCCAAGGGCCATTTGGATACTTAACACATCATCTGTGGGTCACAGGCAACCAATGTCTGTCCTGACATGTACCAGGAACAGATAGAAAGGATGCAGATTGGGTCATTTAAAATAGTCATTCTGGGGGCTAGAAAGATAGGTCAGTGAGCAGGAGTTCAGGCAGGAAGCACTACATGGTCCCCTGAGCACTGAGTGAGTAATAGTCCTCAACATAGTGCTGGGTGTGTCCACCCTCAGCCTCCACCCCAAAACATTGTCATTTCCCATAATTGATTTTCTACTCTCTTTTAAATGTTTGGGTGAAATTTAAGGACATATACTCTATTGATCTCCAAGCCTGCTCGGATCGGGACTGAGCATCCTCCACCCAGATCCTCCATCTTCCAGTAGGCAGGGGTCACACCCACCAACTGCTCCCCCCTCCCCCCCACACCATGTAATCCCATCAACAGCCAAGACCCAGAGACTATAAAACCCAGTTCCCAGAAGCGCGCAGCCACATTTGAGGCCGCGTGACATCTTATTATCTCATTCTTACTTTGGACAACCTGGCAGGCTACCGAATGTAACCTGCCCACACGGCAGAGTCTAGCAAACTCCCCGTGGCGTACCCAGTATGCCAAATACCAGTAACAATGATGGGTCTCATTCTCCTAACTCTGAAAGAACCTTGAATATGGCACTTTTTAAAATCTCAGGGCTAGGGCGAAGGAGACATTACTGGTGCCTGCTTGAGGCAATCGATGGACAATAGGATGATTGTGATCATGATACATTTTTGCAGTCTGATTTAAAGTACTGTTGCTGACAGTGTTTCATACCTAAAAAGTTACCATCTTTCAGCACCACCTCCTCCTCCTGGTTGAACACTTTCCTCCACCATAGACTTTGCCCACTACTTGACATACACTTCAATTCTTTCAAGTGACATGTTTCCTACTGATTACTAGTTCTCATGGTTTTTATTTCCATTCCCATTTGGTATTTGTTTTTCCACCGTTATGTTTCTTTATGTCCCACACATGAGAGAGATCATTCTGCATCAGTCGCTTTCCCTCTGACAAACTTCACTCAGCATGATTCTCTTCAGGTCCCTCAGAATAGCAAATGTCATGACTTTGTCTTTTCTTATGGCCAAGTAATATTTAATGAAAACACTTCCTTTTCTTTTTTTTTGTTTTATTGTTTCAATTGCTAGAAAAACAAAGGAATTAAAAGTGTTTATTGCTTGTAATTGGCCAACCAAATTTATATCTGAAACACACAATAATAAAAACTGGTGCTTGTATTTGGAAATCTTTAACTATATTTTTCTACTAATGTATTTTAATTTTATCTTGTGAAACTCAAATTATGACTATAGAGAAAAAAAACTTTCTTTGTTACCAGTGATGTGAGCTTTGTGCTATATAGAGCCAAAGTTCTCAGGAAACTCTATCTGTGCAAGAATCCCAACGTTTACATATATGGTGCTTCAAATTCTCATTTTCAGAAAACAGAACTTGGTCTTGGAATTTTTCTTTTAATTGAATCTCCATGAGATACACAGTTACAAAGCTGCTCATGATTGGGTTTCTGTCAATGTTCCAACACCCATCCCTCAATCAGTGTACATTTTCCACCACCAGTGTCTTTAGTTTCTCTCCCACCACTCCTGACCACCAGTTTGTCTCTATGGCAGGGACTTTTCTCCCTGTCTCTGCCTCTCTCTGTCTCTCTTGTACTCTCTCTCTCTGCCTCTCTCTGTCTCTCTTGTACTCTCTCTCTCTCTCTTTCTCTCTCTCACTCTCACTCCCACTCTCATATGGCAACACTATACTCACTTTAATGAGAAATATATGTATTGTTTTCTGTAAGGGTTGAACTAGATAATATTTGCACCATCAGTGAGAATTCCTTTTTCATATCCTGTCAAACTCCGATCATTCCCAGTTTTTTCAATATGTGCTATTTGTACCTGTATGATAACACCTTATTGCATCTTTATTTGAACTTACCTGATATTAAGTGATGAAAAGCACTTTTTCATGTTATTAGTGATTATCCTGACTTCTTTGGAGAAGTGTCTATTCACTTCCTCTCTCCATTTTTTCATAGGGTTTTTAGTTGTTGTTGTTGTTGATCTAAGTTCTTTGTATGTCTTGGATAATAGACCTTTATATGTGCTGAGTCCATATTTAGGATTTCTTTTGGAAACTTCAGATTAGTGTTAGTGTCCACTAGTCTCCAAGTCAAGTTTCACAAACACAGCAATTTTTCTCACCACCCCACACACATGTGCCAAAAATTATGTTAAATAACAGAGAGATCTTATCACCTTCTTACTTTTGCATTGATTCCAATGATTTAAAGCATTTTATGGAACATATACATTTTCTTTGCTATAAAATTGTCATTGAAGATATATTTAATGCTAGCATTTATTGAGCAGTGTGTGTCATATACAGTTTTAAGGCCAGTATTGTCATTTAATATTCTCAATATTAATATTATAATTCTCACTATATACAAATAGAAACATAGACATATTGAGATTATCTCTAAATGATTACATAATGTAGGGATCTAAAACAGGTAGATTGGTCTCAAAGTCTGTTTCCAGAATATCTTACTGTGATTTATATTCAGGGGAAAGATAGTAAAAAAAAAACTTTGTAGTTTGACTAAAACTGATTATTACTTGATAACAATTATTTCTAGTCTTTCTGACTAAAAACGACAATTTAACATTTATAGAATTATAATAAACAGCTAATAGTTTTACTTCTTTTTGTTATGAATACAAAGAGAACTAATTTCTGAGCTCAAATGCCATGATTTTCTCTACTAATTTTTCATATTTTGCTCTCATCAAATATTATCTTATTTAGTAAAGAGTATCTTGATCAAGCAATTCTTCTACTAAGTGACATATCATTCCAATACGACTTCCTGGTTTTATTTCCTTCCCTTCTTTGTCTGACTATTCTGTGTATGTCTTCTAAATACACTTTCATAGATATAGTATCATCTAGATAATCTAGGATGATCTCCTCAAGACCCCTAATTCAGCTATAGCTACAAAGAATCTTTTATAAAAAGGTAAGAGTCAGAGTTTCTGGGAGTCAGGACATTGAAATATGTTGTTATTTGATGTATCTTCTACCTGTTAAAGATGTTGTATGTGGTAGCAGTTGAAAGTGTCTCCATATAAACACAAAAATTGGATTTTATGCTATATATTGAATTTGTTGTTTATAGTTTATATAATATATATTTAATTTTATTCATTTACTTAAATTTTACATGATAAAAAGTATTCTGCTCTCATATTTTTTCTTGATTGATTTAAGTTGGGAAGCTGGCCAAGGCCTGGCTTCATTCAAGTAGCACTATATATAGTACTTAAACATTTTTTCCATTTTTTCAATTTTCCTTATTATCTTTTACAGTTGTCTTTCTTAGAGGCAGTATAAAATAATACTTAAGAGCATGGACTCTGAGAATGTTTTATCTGGATGCAAATCCTGACTGATTACCACAAAGTTGTTTTCCTTAAGCAATTTTATTCATCTCTGTATAACATTTTTATAGGGTTAAATAAGAATTTTATACACACATATACAGACATTCTGCCACAGAATGGTGAAAACAGTGCCTATATTGCAGAAAGCAGTATGTTGTTATTAGTTGTTATTCTGAAGAATCACTGTAGTCTTTTCAGAATAACTCCATACAGATAAGCTCAGCTATCTGATCCTTTTTTTAAACAAGATTTTTGGCCAAAAGTCTGTACAATTTTCTAATATGGAGTAGTTGAGATGTACTGAAAATTTTAGATATAAAATAATCACTAGAGATAATATGAAGGGAGTTTGTAACTTTGAGTGGAATAAAAATTGCTATTTTGTTCAGATATGTCTGAGACTAGAGGAAACTAAATTTTAATGGAAAGGACCAGATACTCTCAAGATTTATATAAAAGCTAGTGCCTTTCACCTCTAAATCACTGGTTCTCATCCAATTTACCACAGAAGTAATTGAAATATTTACCATAAAAGAGCTATTAAATCCCATTTCCTGAGAAACTTGTTTACCTCACTCTTGTTTCCAGGTAGTGAGAATAGTCATCACCTTCAATACTCACCTCTTGCCTATGTGACACCAAAGATCAAAAGGTGGATCAATCTGAAGAAAATTAATGTACTGCTCCAGGGTACCCCAAGAGGCTTTAAGGAGATTGTGAAGTTAGCTTTACAATTAATGTGGCCTCTGCTGTATTAATATAATTTTATTCATAGTTTTTAGGTAACATGGTTACAACAATCTTAAATTCTGTGATACTGACATAAACAACTATTGCATCCAAATCAATCTCAGCCAATGTTATGCAATATCATTATTATTTTTGGATCATTTTTGTTCTATTGTCCTTGATCCCTCCCCCCCTTACATTTTACAAGTATCTTTACTTGTATCTATACAGCTTGACCAATAACCTCAAATTGTCATTACTTTTGTTTTTCTCAATAGATGATAAGATTACCAAGTCTTCAGATACTGAATAGGATAAGAGCTAAAAGCTAAACACTTGTTTTGTTGTTTGATGACTAGAAGGTGGAATGATTTAGAAAAAGAACTATAGCCATAGAAGGGATATAAGCCAGTTTACAATTTCTTAGGAAGAAAATGGGATAATCTCATAAGAAGATGGCAATGAATAGAGTAGTATTCTAGGAGCAGAAAGGAGAAAGGGAGAGAAAACCTGAGGGAGAGAAGAAAAAGGAGAGGGAAAGATAGGATGGGAGAAAAAACTAAAGGCAATAAATGTCTTCCCATCACAGTCTGGCAACTATGAAGTGCAAAGAGAAACACTCCTTATCCCTTTTTTCTAATGATTATTTGCAGCTGGTATATAGTTTTATATATTTTGCTGAAATTATATTTGATATAATTTTATACTAAAAAGACCTTTTTTAATATAAAGTGGCTTTACTGGGCTCTTATTCAGATACCATATGCCTATTTAAAGCATAATTCCAATAGGTTTAATCAGAGAATTGTGCAACCATGATTACAACAATTTTAGAAAATTCTTATCATCCCTAACAGGAATTTTATAAGCCGTAATGGTCCTCACCATTCTATACAGCCTCAGGAAACTAATGCTCCATTTTTATCTCTATAAATAGCTGTTCTAGATAGTTCATGGAAATGTAAATAAGGAGTATGTAGTCTTTTATGAATAGCTTCTTTCACTTGGCATGCTTTCAAGGTCAATCACTGTTGCAGCAACATATATCAATAAGCTTTTGGTTTTATATTATCATTTAAAAAATGACAAAATAATTTTGACTCGTCAGTCTAAATGAGTCTGCTAGGGAGGCATAGTATAAAATTTCTCAGTATCGGAAGACTAACATCAAAATGAAGACATTTCAAATTAATTGATAATACATTATTTGTCAATCATTTATCCATAAGTAAACGGTTTCCTAATTATTACCTCCATTTCTAAGGTAAAGGTAAAAGGTAAAGGCCCTCCCGTTGATCGTCGATTTGCTCGAGCGGGCCCAGTAACGTCTCCATTGGAGACTTTGTTGTTACTGTGTCTGGCATATCAAATACTCTCGGTAGCTTGCTGGGCTCTCCGAGAGGGGCGGAGGAATCGAACTCGGGTCGGCCATGTTGGCCGCGTGCAAGGCAGATGCCCTACCCGCTGTGCTATCGCTCCATTTCTAAATTATATGGTATCCAAATTAAATGTATAAATACACATTTTCACTGGGATAGTCAGGAGTTGCACCTAGAAAACACCTCCTTTCCTCACGTACCTCATTTGTGGTCAAAGACAGAATTGGCCTGGTATTCCTCTGCTTCTGTATCCAATTAGTTGTCCAGCATTGCACTTTATTTCTGAAATATTTTTTCTTTTGGTATTTCAATGCTGTGATGGGTTAAAATGTGTTTCCCCAAAAAGGATGTTGAAGTATCTCAGATGACGATCATTACTTCCGAATGTGACCTTGTTTGGAAACATGGAACTTGTAGATTTGTTAGGATAAGCTCACACGGGAGAGCGTGGTAGGTCTCCAGACCAGTGTGATTTGTAACTTCATGTAGGATACTGTGTGGAGATAAGTTCAGGGAGAATGATATGTGAAGATGACACTGAGATTGAAGGAGGTCTCAAATAAACAGAGAAAAGCCAAATAGTTCTTACCTTGAAATATGTTGTTTTTGAATTTCAAAAAAATGACAAAAAGTTACAAAAAAATACAAAAAAATGTTTCCATTTCAGTATCTTTGAAATACAGAAGTGAAAAAACAGGGTCATATGGCCATAAGGCAACAGAACCAGTAGAGCTGGTTTATAGAATTGAGTTTACTGAGTGGGGCAGAGAGAGGGGTGCAAGGGCCTTTGGAAGTGGGGGAGGGAAGCAGACACTTGTTGGTGGGTGTGGTATTGGTCAAGGGACCAGTGAGTGCCATTAACAGTATTGTAAGTCAAGGTATCGCAATCTCCCTAAAAATGGGAAAGCAAAAAAGACAGGCTTGGTAAAATACTTTTTTAGATTTTGCACCAAGAACCAATCAAGATAAACACTTGATTTCAAACTTACAGTTTTCATAACTGCAAGATTTTTTACTGTTTTAAGCTATTATTCTGTGTAACATAATACAAAACAAAAACAGAAAACAGAATAAGAAGTTTGGAACTGTTTAGATATTTATTATGGACACTTTAAATCTCCAATTCTCCCTTTTTCTCTGCTAACATTAACCTAGCCATCCTTTCTCTCTGCTAACTTAACCAACCATTCTTTTTTTTTTTTCCACAGGCATTGTAATGATTTTCTCATTGTCTTCTGTGCACATTTTTGTAATTCTATACAGGATTTCCAAAAGAGAGCATGTTTTTTTTGTTATTATTATTATTATTATTAGCACAAAACTCAATAGTATCTTATCATTCTAAAAGGCACTATTTGATCAATAGTTCACAGTTCTTACAACTTCCTTCTTGGTACCCACTTCTTTTTTTTTTTTTAACCAGAAATGCAATGGATTTTGACTTTTCTGTGATTATCAACTCATTCCCATATTACACAAATTCTTTACTTGAAATGAGCATCCTCTTATGATTTGTTCCTTGTCATTTCACTAAAGTTTAAATATCAGTCTAAGTGTGTCTCCCTGACCATTAGACTAAAAAGACATACTGCTTGGTTTAAATTCCTGGGTATTTGAGAGTATTAAAAAAAAAGTTTTTGTATTGCTTACCCATTAAGTCCATAACTGTTCCCTCCATATTCCCTGCCTTAAATGAGTTTTATATAACCATGACTTATTTTGGACATCACTTACCCTTATTACCTAGGAAACTACTCGGTACCTGGGACTTCATACATCAATTCACTAATGAAAACTAGAGAACAGCTTCCTGTTCTCTTGAAGTTGAGTACTAATGGGGGAGATAAGTGAAGAAAGGACAAGAAATGACCATTTTATGAAAATGTGTTATTTTATGAAATTGAATAAGAGATGCCCTAAAATAAAAGATAAGGAAGTCTAGATGGTAGAATCAGACTTCTTAGAGAGTTTGAAATTTATGTTGAGACTGTAAAGAATTCCTAGCAGAAAGAAGGGCAGTAAGATTCCTGAAACTACCAAAAAACCCCAAGTCAGTGATTTTCCAGAAAATAAGAAAAGTAAAAGAATAAGAAAAGTACTGGAAAGCTAGTGAGGGACAAAGAATGGGAAAGATAATAAAGGAAGTGAACCAGCATTTCATTTAACTGATTATTTGGACAGAGCCTTACTATTTAACTGTGCCTCCAACCAGCAGCAACAGCACCTCTAAATTTAGTAAGTTGCACAATAATAGGAACACTGATTAAGTCTCTGAGAACTTTAAACAAGAGTCCCAATCATTTGTCCAAGCATCCATAGAAGACTGACACTGATGAATTTTAAGTGACAGATTCCTCCAGGAGGGGGATCCTGATATGGTACAGTCCCAATGAGAGATGAAGCTGGCTGTATAAGACAGCACAAATGAAGAGAAGGTCGATTTGGGTTAAACTTTGGTGCAAGCTGATTTAGTTTTTTTTTTTTTTTTTGCCACATAAACACAGATTTCAGCAAGCGCATAGTGACAGGAAACCAGAATTTTGAGAAAAGTTTAAGATTACAGATTCAGGTTCATAGGGTATTGTAGGTTCATAGGGTATCTGGCTTCTGAGTCTCCAGTGTTTTATTATTGAACAGAATTCGCATCCTGGCATCTTTCTGTAAATGCCTTTCTAAGGTTGCCAAGGCCCCCACCAACATTCACTTTAAAACAGTACCATTTTTCAAGTAACTTTCATCAAGTGCTTTTCATTAACTCCTTGACAAAACATGTTTTCAATGTTTTAAACTTAAATTCTAGGGTTGAAGGAGCCTCTTCGTCCCTCATAGCTCCCTACAAATCTCTACTCTTGCCTTCCTTGATACAGATATCCACAAACGTCAGGTTTCAGAGCTTTTGACAAAGGAGCTTGGATATTCCAGGGCTAGAAAGGGCATACATGGGTTTAGGAGCATCTGATGCACTCCGTTAAGATGGCACCACATCAGATCCCAGCCTGGGGCAAGGCCCCCTCGGGATACAGGCCCCAAACCTAACCCAACCCTGGGTTGGCGTGTCCAATTCTCTGTGCACAGCTTCAAGAACAAAATGAATCCTTGAGCAAGGAGGCAAGCAGTTAGTGGAAGGAAAAAAAAAAAAAGGAAGTTCCAGTGGAGGGGAGGAACCTCATAAATTGCACCTTTCTTTAGCCAAGTTAGAGGTCTGTTCGCTTTGTATTTTCGCCCCAACTTTGGGACTGAAAATGTGAAGGAGGATACAGTTGCATTTCTATTTCAGGCCTTTCCCTCTAACCACTTGGCACTTCAAGAATGCTTTCACTGTTGTCCTGTCTGTCACAACCACCACAAACCAAAGCGGCAAGCTCCCCCTAACCTTTTCCTCTCCCCAGTTTGCGGAGCGGAGGGGGGGAAAGAAAGCGGAGCGTTGGAAAGAAAACCCATCCAAGGGCATGGTTTCAAACCTCAGTGGTTAGCAAAAAGCCCCCGCACCCACCAGACTGTCCCGGGGACGCGGTTAAGGCTCCTAGCTCCAGTGGGAGCGCCTGCTGAAGAAGCGACCGTGACAGATCCGGCGACTATTTCTAGATTCCCCAAAGGAGAACTTTTTCACCTCCGGATTGACTAGGGTCTGAAAGTCCTCAGGAGCACAAGCTGAGAGTCGTGAGGACGGAAGGTCCCAGGAGCCCTCCGTGCAAGGGGTTGCCCCGTGCCCGTTTGGGGGTTTGAAAGCAAAGCGGAGAGGGGTTAAGTGGCCCCAGAAAGGACCCGGGTCAGAAGGAGGTGGTGAAATAAGGGCTAGCGGTGCCTTGAGACTGGCTGCGCGGGGTTCCCCGGGGTGCAGGGAGGCAGACGGACAGCGGGTGCCAGGCCCGGGTGCAGCGGTTCCAAGGTGCGCGGCGCGGGGTGGGCGGAGAGGCCCCCAGCACCCTCCTCTTCCTCTTCCTCCCACCCCCCCAGTTCGGGACGTGCGTCCCGGGACCTTCCCGCTGCGGGAGGTGGGGGTAGTAGGGGGGTGTGGAGAGCGGCCGAGCTCCCGGCTATAAAGGGCCCAGGGCGTCGTGCGGCTCCGCCCTCGCAGCCTCCGTCGGCCGCTCCGGCTCCCGCTCGGGCCGCACTCGACCCTCTCGGGCCTCGGCTACTCGGGCTGCGGCGGAAGATGGCGGCTGCCGAGACTCGGGCGGACAGCGCGGAGCGGGCGCTGGCGGCCGTGCCCGACTTAGCCCGGCTGCTGGAAATCGACCCGTACCTGAAGCCCTTCGCCCAGGACTTCCAGCGCAGGTAACCGCCTAACTGTCCCTCCCACCACCTCGCGGAGCCCGGGCCGCTCAGAAGCTTTTTTGGCGCTGAGGACCGACTGGGAGGGCCAGCGCGCCTCCTCGGGCGCTCAGGCCCCGCCCCGCGACGCCTCTTTCGCCCAATCTCGGTCTGGCTCTTTTCCGGAAGGGACCCGCCCTCCGGAGCCTAGCCCCGCCTCACCCCGACTAGCCCCGCCCACTTCTCCTGGCCCCGCCCCGCCGCCTGGCCCCGCCCACGACCGAAGGTGGTTGCAGCTTCTGAGTGTGGGCGTAGGACCGACTGGGTAACTGGCATCATTGACTTCCGGATTAGGAGGTTGACACCTCCCCTGCCGCTGAGTCCTGGACAGTTTAGAGTAAACTTTCCTCTCTCTCTCTCTCTCACTCCTGCCCCCCTCCGCTCTCTGAATCAGCACTTTGGAGCCATTGCGTACGTGCTTTGGCTTCTAGCACTCATTTCCTCAGGTACTCGTGCAGCTGGAGGCAATGCTCACTGCGGATTTTAGGCACCCGTCTTGTGCTGTAGTAGCCCGTGTGTGAGACCTGGCTTGGGTAATTGAGCGTTTAAGATGTTCTTGTTTATTTCGTAGAAATACTGTGATCTTATATCCAAGAGGATTCTCGCTCTTTTTTTTTTTATTGAATCACCATGAGATAGAGCATTACAAAATTGTTCATGATTGCATTTCAGTCATACACTTCCCGCTCACATTTCTCCACCAGTGTAATTTCCCAGCACCAGTGTCCCCAAGCACCAGCTTCCCTCCCACCCTCTGAAGTCACCCCCCCCCCCCACCACCCAGCCTGCTTCTGTAGCAGGCACCTCTCCTCTCAGCCAAGAGGAGTGTTTTGGGGCGGCCCCTGTTCATTCCTTGTTAATAGTCCCCTTCCAGGGAATACTAAACTCATCTTAATCACTCTTCCCCCTCTTGGGGTTGACACTGATGAGCAAAATTTACAGCTGCATTCATAGGTGTGTGGCACAACCATCCTACAAAGGGAGCAAGCCAAATTTCTGGAGGCTGGTTCAAGAAGTAGCAGTAATTTGTCTTGTATTATGTTGAATAAATTTGCTCTGCCATAACTTAGTTGCTGGGAAAATAATTATAGTCAGCTATATGTGTGTATATATGTAGTTTTAACAACTATGTATATGTATATATAGTCTTAAAAAATGGACAGCATACCACTTTAAAAGTGACAATGAAGTTCTACCTTTTTAGCCAAGCCACTTGAGAATGAAAATTTCTAGTTCAGGATTATGTGCACTGGGGAAGGGGAGGGGCAAGGGCCAGCAATATAGTGGATTGGGAGTTTAACACAAACACAATTTAAAACATAAAGATGTATTACCTGGAGTCAGTTCAGCAACTGTTTATTAGAGAAGCCCTGTGAATGAAAAGAAATGGGTACAAAGTTGAATTCAGTGTCTAATCCCAGACCACCCTTCCCATGAGTCAGTCTCAAGAGTTGCAGTTGCTACATTAATCAGATTTTTGAAACTTTTACAAGTTACTTAGGGAGTAAGCTTATGAAATTGTTTTCAGAATTTATAATGCGATATTTTTTTCAAAAAAGCATGACTTAATCTTTATAATTCAAGTTTAGATTAGATTTGGATTTAGATTTAGATTTAGAAATAGTCAGCACATTTTAGAGCAAAAGATGATGGCAAAGTGTTTTTAATATGCTTAATAGCATTGACGTTGATCTACTTGGTATGCTTTGTAAAGTGACAGGAAATTTCAAAGAGTCGTGGCAATGTTTTTTCTCCTTAACTTTTTTTTATTTTTTATTCATTTGTTTTTAATTTATTTTTATTTTTTGGGTCAGGGGTTACTCCTGGCTCTGCACTCAGGAATCACTCCTGGGGTGCTCAGGGGACCATATGGGATGCTGGGATTGAACCCAGGTCGGCCACGTGCAAGGCAAATGCCCTACCCACTGTGCTATCAGTCCAGCTGCTCTTTAACTTTTTTAAAAAGAAGAGAAGAACCCAACAGTTTCTAAGTAGACCAACATCTCTTGTTAAATTTTTTTCTGTAATTCAGTTTAACTCCATTTGGGAGTGATCCAATTTTGATTTTCTTTCATGCTTTGTCAAAACTAATGAGGAGGACAAAGGCCAGAATAAAGAAGTGGGGGCATTTCTGTGTTCTTGGTGAAAAGACTGGCCCAATGGGCCTTTGAGCCTCCCTCTGACCCCATTTCTACTTCTGGTCTTAGTTCTGAATAATTGCCATTTTCCAGCACACATGTTCCATTTAGGCATATCAAATAGTAATTTGGTGTTTGGCAGTGGTAACATTTACTATGAACATTGACAAATAGCAAATTCCTCCATAAAATCTAGTCCTGGTTACTTTTCCTTTCTGGTTATTTATTTATTTATTTATTTATTTATAACCTACCTAGATGCTCAGTGTGTCTTTGGCCTAACACAACATACAAGTCAACCCTATAGCTTTGAATCCAGCTCATGAAGAAAATTTAGGGGATCAAAATAGTATATAAGAATTGTGAAGGGGGAGGGGGAGCTGGAGCAATAGCATGGCTGACCCAGGTTCAATTTCCAGCATCCCACATGGTCCCGAGTACCACCAGGGGTAATTCCTGAATGCAGAACCAGGAGCAACCCCTGTGCATCGCCAGGTGTGACCCAAAAAACAAAAACAAAAAAAAGAATTGTGATAGGGAAGGCTATTTCTTTCTCTCATCTTTTTTTTTGGTGGGGGGGTGGGTTTGGGTCACACCTGGTGATGCTCCAGGCTTACTCCTGGCTCTGCACTTGCTGATGGTGCTTGGGGGACTGTCTGGGATTCTGGGAATTGAACTCAGGTCCAGAAATATGCAAGGTATATGCCCTACCTGCTGTACTATCACCCTGGCACTATCTCATCTCTTTACAGCCAAAACATAATTAGAAATTATATTAAGTACTGTCGTCCTGTTGTTCATCTATTTGCTCAAGCGGGCCCAGTAACGTCTCCATTTTTTTTTTTTTGAGACTTGTTGTTACTGTGTTTGGCATATTAAATACGTCATGGGTAGCTTTCCAGTGTGGGCGAGATACTCTCGGTAGCTTGCCGGGCTCTCCAAGAGGGGCGGAGGAATCGAACCCGGCTCAGCCGGGCTGGCTGCATGCAAGGCAAACGCCCTACCGTTGATGCTATTGATGTTTCTATTTACCACCTTTTCTATAACTCTAAGAGTATCAATTATGTGGACTAGTGAATACTGTCATTAAATAAAAGTTGATTTATTAAATAATGTATTAAAAATACTGTATATGATAGCCTCTGCAGTATCTCATTTAATGACCTTTAAAGATAGAATTTCTTTCCTGTGAGTTCAAGCTTGGGTGCATCCAATGGTGGAGAACTGTTCTCACAGGCCCCTGAATGAAAGGACAGGGTCACAGGCTAGTTACTAATCAGTGGCACTTATTCAACAGCTTTAGTTATATAGAAATCATGAAGGGTGGGGGTATGCATGGGTGTGGTTGAACATTATCATAACAATAAACAGATGGAAAGCCCTTCCTTTAGGGGATGTTCTTCTGGGAGATTAACTCAAGGACAAAAATCTCATCTGGGGTTTTAGCACTCTAGATTCTAGAAGATTAGTCAAGGGCAGGATTCCATCTAAGGGCATTTTGCTTTCTCCTTTCCTTAGTAATCCATTAATTTTTTAAATTGAATCACCATGTCTTCCTGCGTCTATACAAAAAGCACATTGCTAAACTATGCAAAGGACAAAAAGGAAAGATAAAAGCAATATATGGTGATGGGTGCAACTCAGTAAACCTCTGTGCTGCAAGAGCAAAGACAAACCAATGTTATCCAACACTTTCTGACTCTTCTGCTTTTTTCTTTTGGGGTCATACTCAGTGGTATTCCTGGCTTACTACTGACTGTATTCATTTAGGGTGCTGAGAATTGAACCCTGGTTGGTCTGTGCAAGGCCAAGCCTTTACCCCTCTACTCTCTCTTCATTCCCATCATGCTTTATTATTGTTATTATATTGCAGATTGTTGTGGTGATTTGGTGAGCAGTACTTCACCAGATGTGTACTCACAACACATCACTAGGTCAGATGGTGAACCAGTGTTCTAGAGTTTTAAACCTCTAGTCAATTCTTTCCTCAAGTGAGTCACTCAAGGCTCCAGACTGATGAACACTTCATTTTGAAATATGTTTCTACAATGTCAATGGCAAGGAGCACACATTATGTTGACTGTGCACTGTTTCTTATGGCCTTTGACTATCAGTGAGGAACTATTGCTGACATATTTTTTATTCCACTACAAGTCAGATGTGCCCTCTCAACCAAGAGTGGGGAACAGAGAATGGATGTTTATGAACAGTCAAAAGGAAAAGTTGTGGTAAAAGTTGTGGAAAATCTGTCTGTAATAACATCTTTATGTACCTTCTGTTTTAATTCACATCTATGTTATAATTGTAGATACATTGTACATTAATCCTCAATTTGCATATCCATTGTAGATCCATTGTATATTAATATAAAAAGTATAAATATGTTAATATATTTATATTAACATATAAATATGTTATATGTTAAGAGCCAGAGGTTCTTCGTCCTCTTAGCTATTTCTTCGACATTCTTGAAGGCGTTCCAAGCCGCTCTCTTCCTCCTGCGCAGCTCGGGTGCCAGGTCATTTGTCATGTTGACTTCTCAACCTAGGTACACATAACTGTTGCATTCGGAGATGGTAATTCCAGTGAGGGCGAATGGAGCATCAGGAACAAGGCTGTTTCTCATAAACATTGTCATTGTATGATTCAGCTATAGTCCGACCTTTCCACACTCACGGTTGAAGTCAGCCAGCATTTGTGCAGCTTGGCTAATGTTTGATGTTATTAGAACAATGTCATCAGCAAAGTGGAGGTGATGTAGTTGCCGACCATCTATCTTCACTCCCATTCCTTCCCATTCCAGTCGTCGCATAATGTTCTCGAGGGTGGCACTGAAGAGTTTTGGTGAAATAGTATCACCCTGCCGAACCCCTCTCTTGACATCAATGATTACTTCTCTGTAGAATGGTGAGATTCTGGTAGTGAATCCGTGATATAGCTCACGGAGGATCCTGATGTATTGAGTTTGAATGCCCTGATTGGCTAGGGCTTCAATGACCACTTCCATCTCAACAGAATCAAAGGCCTTCTTTAAATCAATGAACGTTAGACAGAGCTGCATCTTGAACTCCTGAGAAACCTCAATGAACTTGGTTATCACGTGGATATAGTTGATGGTGCTGAATCCTTTGCGGAACCCGGCTTGCTCACATGATTGTCCTTCATCTAGTGTTCTGCCAATCCTATTCAGGGTGACTCGAGTGAACAGCCTGTAGATGACAGACAATAGGCAGATTGGGCGATAGTTGTCAGTGTCGTGGATGTCTCCCTTCTTGTGCAGTAGTACAGTCCTGCTGGTTTTCCACTGGGACGGAACCTTGCATTCAGACAGGTTGCATGTGAAGAGCTGAGCCAGCGTATTGATGAGTACTGATGGCAGGTTCTTCAGGTATTCAGGTCTGACCTTGTCTGGTCCGGGTGCTGTTCATTTCTTTACCGATGAAATGGCGTGTCGGATTTCGGAAGGTTGAACATTGGGAATGACATATTCATCCTGTGGAATTTGATATGTAGGCAGGTGGATATGGATATCGAAGAGTTCTGAGTAGAAGTCATGAACAGTCTTCTCTGTTGCCCTTCTGGAAGATGTAATCGATCCATCAGGACGTTGGAGCTCAGTCATCTTGATCTGGTAGTTGGCGAAGGACAGATGGGTATTACAAATGCTTTTCCCGGCTTCTGCCACATCTACCAGTACTTCTGCTCTTCTCTCTTTGAAGTCTTCCTTGATTGCATCTCTGCACTGCTTTGTGAGCTCAGATGTTCGCTTGCAGTTGCTTGAGGCATGCGCCAAGCCACGTTGGCGAATAAGCTCAAGAGTTTTCGAAGACAGGTGTTTTTTTTGTGGCTATCTCTCTCTTGGCATTCCTCACACAATCATGGAGGTGCTGAACCAGTCCATCGTATTCCTTGTCAATGTTGTCAACAATGGCATCTTCCCATGTTGCCGCATTAGTGCCAAAGAGCTCCCAGTTGGTGGTCATTCTGGGAGTTCTCTTCTTAAACTTTACAGTCCTTTCTCCCTGCTCTGTGAAGTAGAATTTTGCATGAAGGATACGGTGGTCTGATCCTGTTTGGAATTTTGGGACAAGAGTGACATCGGTAAGGCAAAACCATTGATTGAATATGATGTGGTCTATTTCATTGTGGAACTGTCCATCGGGAGACTCCCAAGTCCAATGTTTAGATTCGACTTTCTGGAACTCTGAGTTACCATGGATGGTCTTGGCCGACATGAATAACTCAGACCGTCTGTCACCCTGTTCGTTCCATTCTAGGCCATGGGTCCCGATAAGACCTTTAATATCCATAGATACTTATATAAGACACTTAATATCCATTTCCAGAATTGCTGTACCATATTTGATAGGGTTCAAATATGGTTTGAACCATGGGAACACCTGCAAGGGTGTTTAGAGGCCTCCCTAAAAGACTCGATCCCTCTTGGAGAGCCTGGCAAGCTACTGAGAGTATTCCGCCTGCTCGGCAGAGCCTCACAAGCTATCTGTTGTGTATTCGTATGCCAAAACCAGTAATTATAATGGGTCTCATTCCCCTGACCCTGAAGGCGTCACCAATATGGCAGTGTTGAGAAGGATGAGGAAGGAGAGGCTGATAAAATCTCAAGGCTGAACTAGGCTGCCAAAACGAAGGAAGACAAAAATGATCGTCTGCACTTTCAATGCACATACGCTAGCATCGAATGCATCTATCGAGGACCTGATGGTACAAGCGCAAAAGATCAAGTATGACATCATTGTTCTGACGGAGACAAGAAGGCACCAATCTCATCACGCCGTTTTTGACACTGGAGAAGAATTGTTCCTCGGAACATGCGATAAAAGAGGTGTCGGAGGTCTCGGTGTCCTTGTCAACACAAACTTGGCCATGAGCATTGATTCATTCGAATGCCTAACAACCTGAATTGAACGTTTACAGTTAAATAGATGTGTTACTCTTAAATAGAGGCAGTTTCTGTCTTCTTTGACTATGCACCAACATCCAATTATGATGAAGGAGAAGTTGAGAAGTTCTGCATGGAGCTGGAGAAGTTCTATAAAGAAGACCACACCTTCTACAAGATCATTGTTGGTGATTTTAATGCCAAGATAGGACTGAGAAGATCAGCCAAAGAACTCCACATATATAATTAATTTATTTTTATATTGTATATAAATAATGTACATTGTATATTATTATAGATACTTGTTAGATAAATTGTGTATCTACAGTGTATCTGAAGTTTGGATCTGAAGTGTCATCAAATAACTGGTTTTAGCTCACATGGCTACTAAGTTCCCCAGTCGGTTTAAAACTATTTCCAGTAATTGACAATTATTGCCAACAGTTATTGACAATTATTAACAATTTCTTGGTACTCTTCCTTTTCTTTATCTCTAGTATTGGACATTTTGGATTACCTTGGGCTTTTCTGAATGTGCAATTACTGCTTTTGCTTTTCTTTCATTTTCTCTTTTTTTTTTCTTTGTTCTTTTCTTACTAATGTAATAGGTTTTCAGAACTTTCCTCTTGGCCCTGCTTATGTATTTCTACTTTGTATACTTTCTCTTGACACTCTCATTCTTCCTATGGATTTCCATCTCTCTACTGAAGTTTGCCCGTATCTATTTTAACCCCAAATGTTTCTCAAGGTCTGAGCATATTTGTATTCAGTTTGAAGTTCTATACATATAATACATAAAATGTATAACACAGAATGTAGGGTTATTCATTCCAAATGAATTTTTTGCTTTTCACCCTTTCTAAGAATGTATGTTACCCTTGTCTACCAATTTCATGGATCTAAAATTTAAACCACATACTTCATTACTTTTCTCTACCTCTTTCTTCTTATGGGTAGTGTATTATGAGCTCTGTTTTTCAAGTTTATAACACTCTGTATTTTTACTTCTTTTTTTATTTTTTTATTATATTTTTAAAATTGAATCACCGTGAAATACAGTTACAAAGCTGTTCAATGATCCAGTTTCAGTCATACAATGTCCCAACACCCATCCCTCCACCATTGTACATTTCTCACCACCAATATCCCCACTTTCCTTTTCGTGACCTTTACCCCCACCCCTCCACCCCCTACCCAGTCTGTCTTAATGGCAGGCATTTTCCCTTATCTCTTCTCTTGCCTTTTGGGCATTATGGTTTGCATTACAGATATTGAGAGGATATCATGTTTGTTCCTTTACCTACTTTCAGCAACTTTCAGCACGCAGTATTTATCCAGAGTGATCATTTCCAACTATTTTAGTGATCTCTTCTTAGTCATAGTGATCCCTTCTGTATACCACCTCTCTTCTTCCCCAGCAGTTGAAGCAGGCTTCCATCAGTAGACTGATCGTCTTGGCCTGTTTCTACCATCCTTGGGTATTCGACTCATACTATGTTTTTTTAGTTTCCAAAATGAGTGCAGTCATTCTATGTTTGTTCCTCTGCTTCTGAATAATTTTGCTCAGCATGACACTCTCCATGTCCATCTGTTTATAAGTATGTATTTCTACTTCTATCATTCTGTGGTCACCAATTTAGAAAGGGTACTAAAATATCAATGGAATACATTGAAAACATGTTATTCATTTTACACATATTTTATCTTAAATATTAAAAATTTTAGTTTCAAATTTTGTGTAGGCTCAGAAGTTAAGTGTCAAAACATACTGAAAAAGGCAAGAATGATTAAGAATTGGGAGTATTTTTCTGATCTAATTATGACTCTTAGTACAAATGAAAGTGAAACTCTTCTATATTTATTTTTTTTTGCATTTTGGGTCACACCTGGCCATGCACAGAGGTTACTCCTGGCTCTGCACTCAGGAGTTACTCCTGGCAGTGCTCAGGGGACCATATGGGATGCTGGGAATCGAACCCGGGTCGGCCGCGTGCAAGGCAAACGCCCTACCCGCTGTACTATCTCTCCAGCCCCTATATTTAATTTTTATCCGAAGAAAGTATTTTTTTCTGATCTATTGTTAAAGTAGATCTTAACTCATATGAATCACTTGATCGTTTGACATCCTGTTACTCATCGATTTGCTTGAGCTGGCACCAGTAACGTCTCCATATGTCCCTGTCGTGTGCTAGTGTATCCCAATGGCATCTGCTCCTTCTAGGAACATGAAGAGCCTCAAACTGATCGTTCAGGGTCTTGACAAAGAAGTCTGACCATCTCGTAGGTGGGCGGCCATGTGGTCTTTTGACTTCCTGTGTAATCCAGTCGGTAATGGCTCTAGTTCAGTGGTCGTCTCTGATATGAATATCAATTGAATATCATCTGAATATCAGTTTTTTAAGGGGGCTGCACTGGTAGTTGGCAGGACTTACTTCTCACTCTTCACTCAAGGATCACTCCTGGTAGTACTCAGGGGACGATTTGCAGTGCTGGGGATCAAACTGGGTTTGATTGCATGCAAGACAGGTATCTTAACCTCTGTACTAACTCTGAAGTCCAAGAATATCATTTTTAATTGTTCCAGAGTACTATCTTAATCTTGGATTCACACATTTTGGTATAGCTGTGAGTCTGCCTGTGCTTTTGTGCTTTCGTGCATGCTCTTTCCTGTTTAGTGAATCATTGACTGTTGTAATAACAACACATGCTTTCAGACATAGGTTAGTGGTAATATTGGATGATTTCCCTGATATTCTTCTGGCCTCAGAAGTTCCTTTACCTCTTGGATACTATCTTGAAAACTGTGGTTTTAAGAGTGATCAACCACAGTGATGTGGTTGTCCTTAATTCTCTCTTGTAATCCAACTTGATTGTTTTCTCTTGTGAGTGGGCACTGTGTCTATAGTGTTTGCTCACTTGTTTTGTAGAACTATACCTGACTTATAGGAAATATAAAATTAGCAAATAACTGATAGATATATTCTTATATAATATACATTATATATTCTTATATCTATTCTTATATATATGGGCTGGAGTGATAGCACAGGTGGTAAGGCGTTTGCCTTGAATGCAGCCGATGTGGCTGACCCGGGTTCGATTTCTCTGCCCCTCTCAGAGAGCCTGACAAGCTACCGAGAGTATCCTGCCCGCACAGCAAAACCTGGCAAGCTATCGGTGATATATTCGATATACCAAACACAGTAACAACAAGTCTCACAATTTGTTGTGAGACGTTACTGGTGACCACTCAAGCAAATATATATATATATATATATATATATATATATATATATGTATGTATTCTTTTTTCCTGATACAATGAATCTCAGGTAAATTCTCTTTCAGCTAAAATTGTTGGTAATGCTCTAGGACACATGGACAGAGAAGCAATAGTAGGGAAGGAAACAAATTAAAAGAAAAGTGCTATCTTCTCTTTTTGGGTGGTAATCTTGGAAAAATAATAAATACTCTTAGTAAAGAGCTGAAGATAACCAGTGAAAACCAAGACAGTTGTTATTAATTAAAACTTTCATCTCCACGGAGACTAAAGATTTAATCATTGAAGAAATATTCAGCCTGAGAGAGCCTGAGGGTCAAATTGTGGGCCCAGGAGTGGGAGGAGGGGCTTTTCCAAGCCCAATTGTATTTAAATATTACAAGGACAAGTGAACATCTTTATTTGTTAGAAATAGAAGTAGCTTTTCCATAGGTATCCAGTCAGAATTAGAAAGCAGCTTGAATTTGGAGTGTCAGCAATCATAACAAAAATGGATTCTCAAAGCACAGACTTTGTATGTCATATCTGAATGCTGCACTTTTTTCTCTGTGCCTGGCCAAGTTGTAGACTCTGAAGGAAGTCAGATGTCAATGATTTGAGAAGGCAGGGAAGAATCTGAAGATCAAAAGATATACCCGGCCTGCTCTTTTGTGCCAGTAGATTCATTTGCCCTTTGTCACTGAGATCTGTACTAACTCCAGAGTTACTCCTGAATTTTCTACAGTGATGGGCAAGAGACTCTGACCTCTTCTCTTTTTCAAAGTACCTTAAAATGACTTGATGGGGCATTTTGGTGTAGGTTAGGCTCTGGCTCCTGCTGCCAGCACCACCTGAGAAAATGACTCATTTTGGGAAGCTCCTTAGAGGATTCAGTTTAGCTCCCACTATGCTGGTTCTAAGTGAGTGAGATGATTATATAGTTCCTGTGAACAGTGCTTTTGGTTTAGTGCTATAAGCATATTAATCTTCTCTTTAGAGATTTATATATATATATTAAATTTCAATTATCCATTCATTGTTATTAAAGGAAAGCATGAAAGTGTTTTCACTGGGGAGAATTATGGCTCACATGTACCTTTCATTCTCAAGTCAACTTTGACTGGCGTGGATTCTCTTCTCATGCTGACAACTGTCCAACAGTGGGTGCTCATCACTATTTTGAATCCAGGGTTCTTTTGTATTTTCTATACAGAAGCAATATTATTCCACTTAGCTATCTGGTACATACAGAAAAAGTGAAACTCCACACAAAACATATGCTTTCATGCATTCTTTATCTATTCAATTTGTTACATGATTTCATTGCAGTTTGACATTGTTTACGGGGGCTAATTTATGATGCTTGATTGGTCTTTGATGTTTTTCAGAATAATACCGATCATACATTTAGTTTTCAATGGAAAATACAAAAATATATTAAAATATTGTTGAGTGTCTGTATTACAAAGTATAACACTAAGGAAAAGCTTGAATTTTTAATTCTCGTGAGTGTTAAAAATTCTGGAATTCCAGGAAAAATTAATCAGCCTCTGTGAAACTCAGTTTCTTCATTTGTAAACTCTCTTGTAGGTGTTTGAAAATACTTGGAATGTAACTAAAAACGTTCAGTATATAAATGAGTTATTTCATGATGATATTTTTAGCAAACTAAACTTTCAAGTATTTGTCGATATCATTTATAGAAAAATGTATTTTTCTTAGCATCCTTGATATTATATCCTTAGGTAAAACATCAGATAAATAACACGAGCAGAAATGTCTTCTAACTTCTCATTTTGCTGGTTAATAACATCTTTAGTGGGGGGCGGGGGGTGTCTTTCTTTATCCTTGGCAGAGTGCTTATGTGAATGAGGTGAGGAGGTGGTAATTTTAATAATAATCTAGTAGAGAAGGAAAATAACACATTTAAACTTTGATCCTTAATTCGGAGAGGAAATGATAAGGCAATTTCCAGTTTACTATAAGCTGAAGGCAAGATGAGTCCTCGGATCTAATGAGCACAAATTTCCTTTCATTGGGAGAGGTAAATGCTAGCCTGCAGAAGCTCAAAATCACTCTGTTCTTGATCTGATTCCCCTGCCTTTTTTCTCCTTTCATCTGACTGCTAAGTGTTCATATTCTTGGGCATCAAACAACTGTAGGGATTTTCTTCCTGCTAAACTCTGGATGGTTGGAGGAATGGACTTACTAATAACAGATATAACTTTCAGAATCAGAGGAAAAAAATACATGTTAGCAGCTTTAAGACTTTGAAAATAAAAGTGCTATCTACTGGAGCTCAAAGCATCAATCTAATAAGAAGTTCTATTAATTAAATTATTAATAATATTAATAAGCTATTAAATCTTTTTCAATCTACAGTCTTATTCAAATCTATTAAATTTTATTACTCTTTTAATAAGGAAAACTTATGCTCTTTTAAAATGTTTATTATTTAATTTTTTCAAATTTAGTTTATTTTTATAAAGTTGTTCACAGTGATTTATTACATTCAATATTCCAATACCAATCCCACCACCTTTACATCTTCCTACCACCATTATTTCCAATTTTCCCAGCCACCACTGAAGCCAGCCCCAATAGCAGCCCCTAAATGATTTATTTTGTATAGCTTGTTATGAGTAATTCACCAAAAATGATCAAAAAAGATTTCCTTAAAAGAAAGTAAAGATTGTTGTATCTTACCCTGGAGACATTAAGTCTTGTATAAGGGATTATTAACATATTTTTATAGGTGTGTTAATATCTTCTTAATCGACATTATTTGCCTTCTAGTCTACATCCCATCAATGTGATGTGCTACACCTGGTATATCAGTGGTTTAGAGTATGAGATGTTGCTCCAGAAATTCTAAAAATTGGGTAGGGTGGTGAAGCTGGGGTTAAATTTTTAACTGGATGGTGACTTTGTGGTCTGGAGGCATCTCTGCAGCTATCTGATCTCTTTTGAGATTATTTATGAATCTCTGGATCATGGCCAGCTAATGAATTTATCTGGCTCCAGAGGCAGTTCATGGATGTGACTACCAGTCTCTCGGAAGAATGGGGAAGTTGGGGTGGGTTGGAGACAGGGTGGAGATGGGGGTGGGTCGCCCATCTCTGACTCCATGAGAGCCTGGTGATTTTGATCACAAAACCCACACATTTTTTTTTTTTTAACAGATTCATTCCTGGGTGAGGCTTGATTGAGTCCATGGTGTCCAGATGTTAGCATGGCAGTGATTAGGTTCTGAAGGGTTTTGGATGCCGGGGTTCTGTTTGGGAGATGGTGGGTTGACCTGCCCTCCTCGTTGGTGCCCAGATGAGACTCATCCTGGCTGAGACTCATCCTGGCCACTGGTCTAAATGCATCTCTGCAGCTTGCTGATCTGTTTTGTGATTTATTTATCTTTGTGTCATGACCAGTTAATGAGTTTTTTCTTTTGGTACCAGAGGCAGTTCATGGTCATGACTGCTAGGCTCCTGGAATAACGGAGGGTTGGAGAGAGATCGCCCATCCCTGACTCTGTGAGAGTCTGGAGATGACAGTCACAAAACTTTCATATGTTAGTTTCTCAACAGATTCATTCCTGGACGAGGCTCATCCATGTCTCTTCTTTTTACCTGATGAGCCTCGTCCAGGAATGAATCTGTTGAGAAAAAGAAAAGTAATAAAACAGCTGGTAAGGTACATACCTTGCATACATGTGACCTGGATTTGATCCCCGGTACCACATATGGTTCTGTGAGCTGACCAAGAGTGATCCCCCTGAGCCCAGAGCCAAGAGTAAGCTCTGAGTATCATCCCAAGAGCCAAAGAAAGTAACTCAGCCACCAGTTATTCATGATATCCAAATGTAGCAGAGAAAGACCATGGATTACAGACCCATAACCTTTTAGAAGGATTTTATAGGACTCTAGACAAAATGCTGTTCTTTCATTCAAACATCAAAGAAGAGTCACATTCTCCTACCTATTGCTCTTTAGTCCTATTCTCAAAGCCAACACACAAGCCTGTCTCTGATGATAAAATTCTACATTTTATATGAAACCCTGGGGTAGGTTTGATTTGGAGAACAATGGCTACACATCTTAAGCTTTTTTAATGTGTGAGAAAAATAAAAGCATGGAATGATAAAATGTTAATGGCCCATAAATTCATATGTAGTTAAGTAATAAAAGACACACTGTGCATTGAAGATTGAGCAGAAATTGTTGTCTTTAATTTAGTTCTTCCTTCTAACCTCAGAACGACTATGTTCTCCAAATGAATTAAATGATAGCTCATTTTTAGAAATACAAAAAAGACAGGTAATTAAGCTAATTTCCTCACCAAACATTTTCATATTCTTAATCAGTGAGATATCTTTGAAATTAAAGAAAATAGTGGTGTTCCCAAGAGCTGGTGTCAGGGGCTAAGTAAATTAGACCAGCTCATTCTCAGGCAGAGAGACAAAAGTTCCTATACTGTTCCTATACTTGCTTTTTGTCTTATAATCATCCTTGCTTTTGCCCTTACTTTTGCTTTTTCTCTTATAATCATCTTTCAAAAGAATAGTTATTATTCCAGGGTTCTGAAGTTACACACACACACACACACACACACACACACATTCTCAGTTTTTATTTCAGACACTTTAGTTTGCTTTCTTGTGTTTTTTTCATTTGTTTACAAATGGGAATGTCAGTCCTTCACCCTCATTTGTTGACAGTGCTGTTTTGGTTGCTTAAATTGTTTTTTGATCATGATCAGAATGAGGTGAAGAATCAGTGGTCTATTTTGCTTCATTTCCCTATAGTTCTTTTTATTGAAAACTGAATGATATCCATTCAAGTTTGATAAACATATCTCACAAAGATAATCCATAGTCTAGACATACTAGAAGCAGGAGTGTTATCAAAACTGAAGTTTTGTTGTCCAGGTTCAACATTTCAAATTTGAGGACATCATTAACAAATACAATGAATTTAGGAATGATCATTAGAAAGGATTAAACAATTTTGGAGCGGTGCTCAGTATTTACTCCTACCTCTGCACTTAGAGATTACTCTTGGTGATGCTCTTCGACTATTTGGGGTGCCAAGGATAGTTCAATTGCATGCCAGGGAGGTTTAACCCCTCTTTTATCTCTATTGTCCTTTAAGAAGTATTTTGAGGGCCGGAGAGATAGTATAGCAGGTAGGGCACTTGAACTGCTTGCTGCTGACAGGGATATAATTTTTGGCTTTCCACAGTTCCCTGAGCTTTGCTAGGAGTAATTCCTGGGTGTGGAACCAGGAATAATCCATGAACATTGCCAAGAATAATTCCCCAAACAAAATATAACAAAACAAGAAGAATTTTGAGGGGCCTGAGAGATAGTATGGCAAGCAGGACATGTGCCTTGCATGAGGTCTACCTGGGTTTAATTTCCAGCACTCCATAGGGTCCCCAGAGCCCTATCAGGAATGATTCTGAGCACAGAGCCAGAAGTAAGTCCTAAGGTATGGTCTATGAACAAAACAAAGTTTTTTTTTCAGGTAAATATAGATTCATGGGAAGTTGCAAAAATAGTATCAAGAAGGTTCATATATGCTTTACTGAACTTGCTCCAAATGTGTCATTGTAGTGTCAAAAGAATGAAATTGACATGGGGTAAGCCACTAACTTTAAATTTCACCAGCCTTTACCTGCACTTATTTATTTACACTATTTTATAGATTTGTAAATATATATATATAATTCCTATTTAGTTGAAACAGTTCTGTATCTCCATTGGGGTAGGAGTTACATATTGTTCTGTATCTCCATTGGGGTAGGAGTTACATATATGTTTCAACTAAATAGGAATTTAGTTGAATAGGAATTCCCATATCCTTTTTATATTCTGTACACCCCTAACCTTTGGTAACCACTGACAAGGAATTTTTTTTTAAATCCCTGTAATGTTAAAAAAAAATAAAAGGTTATATAAATTACAAAATTAATTGGCATCCCATTACTCCCTTCACATATCTAATTTTATATCACATATTATTTAAGTACATTATTTAAATGCATAATCAATAGTCTTTTTTTTTTTTAATTGTTATTACTGGATAGTAGTTTTCCATCAAATGGATCTAACATGGGTTAGTTATTCACCTGCTTAATTTGGATTGTTTCTAGCTTTGACTATTAAAAATATGCAATTGTAAGGGATCAGAAAGATAGTATACTGAGTAAGGCACTTGCCTTGCACATAGTCAATCCTGTGTAAGTTCCTTTCTCATGACCCTGTATGGACCCCTGAGCCCCAACCACAAGTGATCCCTGAGCACAGTTGGGTGTGGCAAAAAATAAATACACTGTGAAGTCCTGGACTATTTAATACTTCCCTGGCACTGGTGGAGTGGGGAGTGAGATGGGGTAGGGTGAGGGCATGGGGATCCACTACAACTGAATCCATAAACATATGGATTTTATTTTCAGGAGAAATGCCCAGGAGTAAAATTTCTGGGCCATATGGAAAACATAGTTTTAAGTTTGTAGGAAGTCACTCAATTATTTTTCATAGTTTCTGCAACATTTGTATTTCCACCAGCAACATGAAGGTGGCCCAGTTGATTTGCATCTTTGCCAGCAAGTTGTGTTAGCTGCTAGCTGTTTCTGTCTCTTTTAATGTTAGCTCTTCTAATTGATGGTAATGCTATGTCATTGTCTTTGTAATTTTAATTTTTCTCTTTGCTAATTCTTTTGATAATATTTTTAAGTGCTTGCCATCTGTAAATGTCCTCTTTAGTGAGATATCTGTCAAGTCCTTTTTTAAAAAATTCTAATTCTTTGAGTTTGGACAGTTTTATATATTTCCGATACAAGTTTCTTGTACTCAGATATTTTCTCTAGTCTGTAAGTTGCCCTTTCTTCTTATGAATAGAACTCTTTCATCTTTTAATCTGCAGAAGTCCAGTTTAAAGACTTTTTTGTATGTTGTATTTTTATGTTGTCATGTATAAGAGCTCTTTGTTCAGAACCAGAATTTATAGATACTCTGTTTTCTCTTAGAATTTATATTGATTAATATTTTTGCATTTAAGTCTTCATTTTGTATAAAGTTTAATTTTTTAAAAATATTTATGGATATTTGATTCATTTTTAAAGATCTTTAATGGGTGGACAGACATATGCAGGGAAATTAAAAATAAATTTGCTTTTGTCATCTGTCAAGAAAACAGGAGTAGTGGTAAGCTTTATATAATGCATGATTGAAAACAGTAGGAAGGAATTAAATTGTTTTTCTTATTTCTTGTTGTACTTATATTTTTGGGACATACCTGCTGATATTCAGGGATTTCTCCTGGCTCTGCACTCAGGAATCACTCCTGGAAGTGCTCAGGGGAAGATATGGAGTGCCAGGGATCGAACCCAGGTCAGCTGCATGCAAGGCAAGCACCTTACCCCATGTATAATTTCACTGGCCTCTTGTTTCTAAGATCCAATTTTAACTTTTGATTATTATCATAAGGCAACTCTCAACCCTTATGAATTAGCCATAGAATTATTTGTAAAATGTATGTTATTCTTAAGTAGATAGTTGTGTTAGACTTTTACTATTTTCATGTTTGTATTTATTTATTTATTGAATCACTGTGAGAAAACTTACAAAGTTTGTAAGTCTCAATCATACAATGATCAAACACCCATCCCTTAACCAGTGCACATTTTTCACCACCAAGAACCCCAATATGCCTCCCCTTCCTACCCCTCCTGATGCCTGTGAAGAAGATGATTTCTACTTAACTCTCACTCTACTTTGATTATATTCATTATTTTGACAAAAGATGCACCATTATTATTTGAAATTTCCCCCAAACAATCAGAACTGCTGAAAAGGCATTGTGAAATAATTTGTTTTCTATTGCTGGTCTTGAAGACCATATGATGTCTATCGCGGCTGCGCCATTTTGGATTTCTGATATTTTACTAATTAAGTCTGGAGGGATTTCTGCCAAAAGCCAGATAATTACAAGATTGGTTTGTGTGCCTCTGGGGCCATGGCAGTGCTAGAGAGGCACCCATGGGGGGCAACTCGTGGCCTCGGTAGGGTGTGAAGGATGTGCCAGTTCCGTCCCCCTCCCCCCCCCCAACCCATGAGACTGCAGTTGCCCCATTACCGCCAGCTTATACTTGGTTGTCCAATAAACTCTGAGGTGGCAGCCACCGTGCCGCCTGGGGGAAAAGGTGGAAGAGATAGACACTCTTTTCGTCCGGGGGGCATGGCACTGTAATTGAACACATAATCCATTCACATTTCTGCCACAAGCTGCTGGGTTTTGAATTATGTCCGCGTGCCCCTGGAGCCTTGGCAGTGCCAGAGAGTTGCTCGTGGAAGGCAACTTGTGGCCTCGGTAGGGTGGGAAGGACGTGCCGGTTCCACCCTCCATCCCATGAGGCTGCAGTTGCCCTGTCACCACCGGCTCATCCTGGCTGTCCAATAAGCTCTGAGGAGGCTGCCACCGTGCTGCCAGGGGGGTGGGGAAGGCGCTTCTGGAGGGCGGCTCCTGGCCTAGGTAGGGTGTGAAGCATGTTTGTAATTTTGACTTTCAAAGATTTTTTTTATATCATATCGAATAAGCAGGATCTACTTATTTGCTTATTTGCCAGTGTCATGTATTCCACAGTTAGAAGTATTAAAAGTATTTCTTTTAACAGTAAATTTGTCAGTGCATGTATTTAACTTTAATGGCAAGTCTCCAAAGAGATTTTTTTTTTAATTTAAAAAAAATTTTTTTTGTTTTTGTTTTTTGCGTCACACCCAGCAATGCTCAGGGGTTACTACTGGCTCATGCACTCAGGAATCACCTCTGACGGTGCTCAGGGGACCATATGGGATGCTGGGAATTGAACCAGGGTTGGCCATGTTGGCTGCATGGAAGGCAAACGCCCTACCCACTGTGCTATTGCTCCAGCCCTCCAAAGAGATTTTATGGACTTTTATTGATAGTAATGATACATTCAATCTTATCTAAGGCAATGTTAATAGCTCTTAAGATTAGTTATTATATTTTTTATCTAATGGAAATTTGCCAGTGGTTTATCTCGGTCTTAGTATTTTCTTTCTTTTTTGGCAAAGATTCATCATATTATAAAACATTAGAAATTAGAGCATGTTGGCTTCTAAGGAGAAATTGGTTAGCTGTGGAAGATAAAACTTGTTAGTGTATTTATTTGGAAAAATTTGGAATATTTTTGAATTAGCTAAAAATTTACCCACCTTTCCATAGAAAATAAAGCAGAGCTTTTAAAGATGGCACGTTTTCAGTCATTGCTTATACCTGATGCAGTAAATATCCACAGGACTTTTTCCTACTCTACTGGCTGGAGCAATAGCACAGCGGTAGGGCATTTGCCTTGTGGTCAGCCAACCTACCCAACCCGGGATTCATTCCTCTGCCCCTCTCGGAAAGCCCGGTAAGCTACCAAGAGTATCTCACCCGCACAGCAAAGCCTGGCAAGCTATCCGTGACGTATTTGATATGCCAAACACAGTAACAAGAAGTCTCAAAGTGGAGAAGTTGCTGGGCCGGCTCAAGCAAATCGATGAACAATGGGAGGACAGTGTTTGTTTGTTTGTACTGATAATAGATTATCACCATCATCAAAATAACAATAATTATTTTTGCAGTTTATCTCTATATCACTCATTGTGTTTGCCATTTTGCTTTTCCAAGGAGCTCAGTGAGGCTGCTACAGCCTTTTCTCAGATAATATTTTGTTAAGCAGACACAGCTCCCTCAGCTTGAAAGAGTCTAGTAACCAGTCACATTTTGCTGTAACTGGGTTATTTTTCCAGGATCCCAATGAGTTTTCTAACTTACTCTAAAAAGGAAAAAGGGCTTTATTTAGTATTATCAAGGTTGCTTTTTCTTTCATCTCTGCCCTGTGAGTTTTATTGTCACATTGGGTATTTAGCAGATGATATAGGAGCAGGGGGCTACAACAAAGAGAATTATTTCCTACACATGATGTTCTTGGGTACACAGTCTCCTCTGCATCACAGGTGGTATCATTAAATTGCTCATTACAAAAACCCACTTTTTGACAGTCTTTTTTTTTTTCCTATATAAGATCAAGAATATGCAAACCTAGCTTTTCTGACTGAGGGGAACTTTAATTGGGGACACGTGGCTTAGTGAGTGAGATGCAATCCTTCCCCCATGGATTCCTATTCTTCTCCAATGAATGTGTTCACAATGTCTGCTCCCCCTCCCCCCAGTCCCTCACCTCATTTCCCCTCATTTTTTAAGTATACTCTCCCCTCCAGACTCTTGAGCTTTGCTTGTGGAAAATAGCATTTAGTTTTCCAAAGTGTAATCCCTCCAGTACTCCTGAATTAGCTTAGCCTACTGGCAAATTATAGGGCATTTCACCTTTAAAGTTGACAGTGGAGATCTGTACATAGAATTTAACACAATACAAAAACATACCCTGCACTCTTTAAGGATTATATTCCACGGCAAATTATAAATTCTTAAAGCTGTTTCTCTATGAAAAGGAGGACCAAGTTTTTAAGAATGTAGACACAATCAATGGGATTCTTTTTAAGAAGGATTCCAGGAAGAGGATAATGAAGACAACTTTGTTAAAACCCTGAGAAGTGACCTTTACACAACTTTTGTTGCCTTTGAGTGAAAGTGTACTTGCAAAAATAGTACAGTTGCAAAATGTGCTTGTGTAAGAATTGCCACATTGTGTAAGAACTGAGCTTCCTAGCTAGTTAACCACTATATCTCATATCAGTGTTTCTTTGTAACTAATAAGTCAATGTTGGAAGAGATTGTTAAGACTTTTAGAGATACAGGGTCATTTCTTCTTTTACATTAAAGACACCCTCCTGAATGAATCAACTCAGTTCGGATTTAGATTATATATTTGAAATTGGAGCTTTTGTAGAATGGAGCTTTTGTAGAATTTTGTAGAATGGGAAGATTAATGAGTAAAGTTCTGTCAGTTTCATGTGGGAAAATAGGCCTATAGAAATTTTGATTTTGGTGATGAGAGGATGTTAGCAATTATTAACCAGTCCCTATTTTGTGTCCGTGAAGAGAGGGAAATGGATGCTACCTTAAATCTGAACATGGAGACTTGCCATGCAATTAATACTTAATTGAATAGGTAGCTATGATTTACCCAGGCTATTTGGTATGTCAACCATGATCACAATGCCTTTTTCATTGAGATTCTGTTTATGCCATTTTCAGATGCTTAATGTAACTCTGCCTTTCCTATGAAACTGAAACAGAGCAGAACAAAAGTGGAGGTCACTCAAAAGTAACTCTTCCCTTTCTTGGATGCAGTGATAAGAATCAGATGGCTACTTTGTGTGCTAATCATCCTAGACCTTTTAGGATGTCCCAGCCTCACTTTGACCCATCACATATAAACAGCTGTTCTGAACTTTGTTGTCCCAGGAATCGTGCTATGTGCAGTGACTCATTATGACTTGCATGATTTCTAGCTGTCCTCTGCTTGTAAGACAGGAGGGTTGGAAGGAGTACTGGGTCTCTATCCCTTCGTGTATGGACAATCTCTGGATTGGGTGTGTGTACACACTTGTCTGGTGTCCATGTCTTTTTCTTCATGATTTACTTTTCTCCGTTTCTCTAGATATTAGTTTTTATCATAGTCTGCAATTAAAATAATTAAAAAGAATGATACCTTCTACATTTCACATGCTTAATTTTCTTTGTAATGAGAGCAGAAAGCATTACCATACATAAAAGCTTTAGCTTAGTCTGCAAAGATAGTGCAGCAGGTGAGAAGTTTACCTTGCACATGGCTGACCTGGGTATGATCCCTCATCTGCCTTGCCACATATAGATCCCCAAGTCTCATCAGGACTGATCCCTGGGTGTGGAGTCTTGAGTAAACCCCACACACTGCCACGTGTGGCCCCCAACCAAACCCAAAACAGAACAAAATCATTTGCCTTCCTGTACTGTTGACCAGATTCTTTCTTGGGAGTGCTCTTTTTCTTTCTCTCTTTAATGCTTTCCCCACTAAAACTGCTCTGCCCATGCCTGCTTTCTGTGATCCTTAGGATGCTGTATGTGTTTTGAATTTTTGAAAAGTTAGAATATGTTTAAGGAACATAAATTTGTCTTTTAATGTTTTCCAGTGAGCTTAGAATAGGAGGTTTACTTAGTACTCAAAGGGTGATTTACAAATAGAAATCAACTGGGGGTCTGGTCTAGCTTGTTCTGTAATATTAGAAATATAGACATATTTATTACCATAGTTGTTGGAGAGTCCCTAGAAACAGCGGAAAGTAATTCTTCTATCATGTATTGGCCTGTGGTGGGCAGAACCTCTCTCACATACAGCTTAACCTTTCTCATGTCTAATACAGCTTGTGAAGAAGATTGTAATTTGTGCATTGTGCTTTTATCAGTTTGCTGTTCCCAGTGCAGTTAGTGTAATTTTTCATTTGCTAACGGTCCTCAGGCAATTTCGTTTACCATGCTTCTATTTCAGAACATTCTCCTATTTAAAAATCTTCTTTGCCTCAGGCCCAACATGCTTTTCTAGCCAGGCCAGTACTAATTTCTATCCTGACTGGCTTCATTCACCTTCACTGTTAAAATTCTGTATGAATTTCCAAAGACTGTCTGCTATATTTTATGACATAGCAAACAATGGCATCTCTCTCCTTTCTGCTTATTATTTCTTTTGTTCAGAAAATACTTTAATTTTTGTTACTTAGTTTTTATTTATTTTTAAAACATGTTTTATCTTTCTAGATTGTAAACCAGATTAGGAACACTATTTAACTCTACTGAGTGCTGTCCTTTAAGATGTGTGAGAGTAGTCTTATCCTGTACTGATGATGCTGAAATGATTCCTGCAGGGCTCGGGGCAGAGGAGAAAGAGGAGATTTGATTAGGCATCTTGCATGAAAGACATCTTTCATGGCCCAGACCAGAACATTGCTGGATATACTGGGGTGTCAGTGTTCTACTTGAACTTCATGGCAGTTCCTATCCCCTGTTATTTGGAGAGGTATGGGTCTTAGGCAAGACTCAGTTCTTTTTAATTGAATCACATTGAGAATCACAGTTACAAAGTTGTTCATGATTTGGTTCCGGTCATGTAATGTTACAACATCTGTCCCTTGACCAGTGTACATTTTCCATCACCAATGTCCACAGTTTTTTTTCCTGCTACCCTCCACCCCCAATCTGCACCTCTATTGTATGTCAGGCACTTTTCTTCTCTCTGTCTTTCTCTCTTTCCTTTTGTGCATTATGGTTTGCAACACAATTATTGAAAGTGTATTATGTATATATCCCTTTATGTACTTTCAACACTCAGTACTTGTCCAGAATTATCATTTCTATTATTGTCATTCTGTTCTCTTCTCTATTCTAACTACCCTTTGCCCCGTACATAGTTGTGGCAGGCTTCCAATCATTTCATTCCTTCTGAAGGCTGAGTTCTTTCTTTTTGCAGAGATGGGAAACAAAAGTTAGACTGATCTTACCTGGAGCCCAGGCTTTTTTTTTTTTTTTTTTTGATCTCCAAAACAATTCCTGGATAAGAGAGCATGCAGATAAAAGCAGAAAGATTTACTAAAACAAAAGTACATGCCTGAGGCATGGGTGTAGGTGCTCTCGAGGAAAAGTTGAATGTCAAGGGTTTTTATGGAATTGTGAACTGTGTAAGGGGGAGGGATATTCAGAATGTGTCCATATGGGTAGCATGATTTACATAATGCTAGAATCAGTCATGTCTGTAAGAACTACATGTTTCTTATATGTTACACATATAATTAGCACCTCATTATGCAGTGTGAGTTAACGTATATTTAGGGCTTAATGAAGAGAAAAGCAAAATTAGGAAAAGGGTTCTGTTCTCTGTGTATGCTTTTGTAAAAGGTAAAGGTAAAGGCCCTCCCGTTGATCGTCGATTTGCTCGAGCGGGCCCAGTAACGTCTCCATTGGAGACTTTGTTGTTACTGTGTCTGGCATATCGAATACTCTCGGTAGCTTGCCGGGCTCTCCGAGAGGGGCGGAGGAATAGAACTCGGGTCCGCCATGTTGGCCGCTTGTAAGGCGAACGCCCTACCCGCTGTGCTATCGCTCCAGCCGGCTGGTATTGTTTTTCCAAAGCCTTGTCTGTCAGGAAGTTGGTAACCCCAAAGTTGACTACAGGTTTCAAGGTCATGTAATGAACACAGATGTTAGTCCTTTTTGTGCATTGTAAGTTTTCTACACTCTTTTCTATCTCACTGACTATGCTTAAACATGTATTTGTATTTAAATATGTATTTGTGCATATCATATGTAGTGTGTGTGTGTGTGTGTGTGTGTGTGTGTGTAAGTAAATGGCTTTTATATCATATCTTCTCCAAGTCAGAATAAAATGATTCCCACTCTCTGTGTTGATATCTGTGTACAAACATGGGAGAAAATGGGGAATTTCCCTCTTTGGGGATAGTTATCACAGTGTTAAAAAGGAGACTGGAAGATTACTTCTATTTTAGACTTCAGTTTGCATTCAAAATCTTATTGCTGTTCCTCTCAGCTTCCATCTGTGTTGACATTTGGGAATCTTGCCGTTGCTCTTTCTCAAGTGGAGTGGAAAAGCTTAAAACAGAATTTACACTTTTAAATACTACCCAGCATCTATCACATCATGATTCACTCCAGATCTGAGTACATTTTTTTGGCTTAAAAAATTTTTCAAATACTTTGTTGAAATGTTTCTCATTTTTATAATGGTACAGATTATCTTATAGTATTAACAACAATTTAAGCATTAATGGAAGATTCAGGTCGAAATGCAATGGTAAATATGAAAATTGGAGTCAAAGATATTTTTGAAAGGATACAGTGCTAATTTGCTTTTTATTAATGGCATTGTGGCTTATTTTATTTCAGTTTAAAATACGATTTGGTTATAATTTAGGCGATAGCCAGATGGGCACCATTTACTCTGCATTCTTGAGAAACTTTCAAAATCCTGATCTTCCTGGTTCATTTGTATTCCCTCTCTCACTCCTCTCTTCTCTTTCTCATACTCAAAGACATAGAGAAGTGAGAGAGAAAGGAGAGAAAAGGTGAGAAAAGGAAAAGAATGTGAGAGATGAGAGATTAAAAAAAAACAATGTGGCATAGTAATTAATAATCTGGACCCCAGTAACAGTTTTGACTAATTCCTGTTTTGGTCTGTGTGTACTTCTATCACAGAATAACATAACACCACCACATAATCTTAAGCAACATAATTTTCCCCTCTTAGTTCTGGAGGGTGGTAAGTCTAAGATCAAGGTACATGCAAGGAGATCATATTCATGGTTTGGTGCCTTTTTCTTCATTGGGAGAAGCAAGCTCCTTATACGGGCATTGATTCCACACTTTAGGCTTCCATTTTTATAACCTAATCACCTACAAAAGATTTCATCTCTTACCCTGGGAATAGGCTCTCACCATATTTACCCATTTTAGGGACACATATTTAGCCCATATTTCCCTAAAACTGCTTCTAGTTTATAGTGTTTGTAATAAATTATTTTAGATGAATTAAATTTTCAGTACTATGTGTGTATGTGTATGTGTGTGTGTATGTGTGTGTGTGCTTGCGCACATGAACATGTGTGCTTGCATGTGTTTTCTCAAACTCAGGGGCAATACATCAGAAACTCACTGTAATTTCCTAATGCAGCTCTGTGACTAATGATCACTTAATAGAGTAATCACTTTTAATATTGAAGCTCCCTTGATTGAAATTTGGAAGTGGTAGATTTTGGGGTCTCAGATTTAAGTATTTTGAAAAGTGAAAAAGAAATAGTGCAAGTCTCCCAATTGAAAAGACTGTGTCTCCTGACTGTTTCTCGCTTTGGAGGGATCAAGGCAGAGGACTTGCCATAGGCAGATAAAATTCATTTATTTGGTAGCATGAAAAGGAATAGTTAGGACTATTTTTCCCTAAACTGGAATGATTTTAATGAAATTCTTTGGAGAAAAATAGTAGTTTGTGAGCTTTAGGTAAGATATGAGAAAAAAATGATTTTAAGAGCATTTATTGTATTCTAGATGTTCTTACAAGAAGTAACAAGAAATACTTTGCTAACTCTGGACTGAGCAGATAAAAGTGGTTGTCATACCAACAATTAAGCAGTCATTTTAATAATGTTTTTGACAAGACTCAGTGCTGTTTCTTTTCACCTTCCTTCTTACCCAGTCCTCAGAAATCTGATGTAAGTTAAGTAAGGCATACTTAATTTATGAAGAATGAAAGGATGCTGCTAATTTATTCGAGGTTTCTTTGTGTTGTACCAGATGTTTTATTTTTCAGTTTTTCAATTTGCTGCACTGTGATTAAATGCAATTAATAGTAGGGTTTCATGCATACATAGTTCCAGCACCACAGCCTCTATTCCTGTGTCCACTTCCCCTCGAGCATTCTCTCTGCCTCACCATTTTATCCCCTCCCAATCCTCTCATCACACCTCCCCCCTTGATAAGCGTAGTTTGCAAACCATTTTTCAGGTTCTATTGTATTTTACCAGAGCGATAGCACAGAGGGTAGTGTGTGTGCCTTGCACACAGCTGACCCAGGTTCGATTCCTTCACCCCTCCCAGAGAGCCCAGCAAGCTACTGAGAGTATCCTGCCCGCATGGCAAAGCCTGGCAGGCTCCCCGTGACATATTTGATATGCCAAAACCAGTAACAAGAAGTCTCACAATGGAGATGTTACTGGTGCCCTCTCGAGCAAATCAATGAACAATGGGAGGGCAGAGGACAGTGCTACAGTTATTCCTATACTATATTTCTTATATTCCACCTATGGAAAGAGAACATTTTGTATCTAACCCTCTCCTTATGATTGACTGGACTCAATATGATACTCCCCAGTTCCATCTATGTAGCAGCAAATTGCATCATTTTTTTTATAGCCTAGTAGAATTCTATGGTGCATATGTACAATTGTTTCTTTTTCTAATTATATGGTTCCAGATCTTGGCTATTGTGAATAGTGCTGCAATGAACATATGACATTTTTCGAAATAATTTTTGGGTTTTGGTGGTAGATTAGAAGAAGTGGAATTGTTGGGTCTTATAGGAGTTTAATCTATCATTTTCCCCCCTCCTTAATCTATTCATTATTTAATTTCTTGTGTTAACATTGGACTGGAGTGATAGCACAGCGGGTAGGGAGTTTGCCTTGGATGCTCCGCCCCTCTCGGAGAGCCTGACAAGCTCCGGAGAGTATTCTGCCCGCACAGCAAAGCCTGGCAAGCTCCTCATGACGTATTTGATATGCCAGAGACAGTAACAACAAGCCTCACATTTTGTTATGAGACACTACTGGTGCCCACTTGAGCAAAATTGATGAACAATGGGAGGGCAGTGCTACAGTGCCACAGTGTTAACATTGTAGTCAAAGTCAACATCCTGATTTATTTCAGATTGAAAGTGGCTTGCCACCTTCCATCCCTTTCACTTTTAAGAATTATTAAAAAGTGTTTATAAATTTTTATCTTAATATTTATTATCTCTTTGTTGAATAAGTAACTTATGTTTTCAAAGGAGTTTGAGGCGATTATAACTCTCCAGATAATTTATTATGGTGAGTTAAATTGAGTGGTGATTGTAAAAATTAAAAAAAAATCATACAATTTGAAAGGTTAACAAATATTAAAGTTAATACTTTTAATTTCTATAAAGACAGGGTTATTATTGTTTCCAACATCTTAGTCTGGCTTTCAATTCCTTTAGGTCTATAACTGAATCACCTCCTAGCCTTTCATAGGTATTGGCACATTGCCAGAAAGCTAATTTGTGCAAACTACAGCCCGAAACTTTTATATTGGGTTGACTTCTAGAAAAAGTAGGTTGGGGCTTTCCGATATGAATAGACTTCATTCAGAATGAGCTAAATTTATTCATATGACTGTTAATAGAATCTAGATTTATGTGCCTGCCTTACTATCTGGAAATAGCTTCAACTTGATTATTTCACTGTAAGTTTTGTTCAGCCATGGCCAATATTTAGTGAATCTGATATCCCCGACTGTCTCTAGTCTCTGTGGAGAAAGCAGGAAGATGTGGGGAGATTAGAAAGGCTGAGCAGGTCTACTATGTGCAGCCTTCTTATCAACCTTGTCACTCTGCACTCTTTGAGGTTTCAGAAGCAGACCATTGGTTTTTGCATCACACCAGGCTGTGCTCATACCTTACTCCTGGCTCTGCACTAAGGGATTGCTCCTGGCAGGATTGGGGTGACCAAAAGGGGTGCTAGGAATAGAACCTGGGTCAGCCATGCATAGGGCTTGCACTTCGTCCCACTTTATCCACTTTCTCTGGCCCCTGAGAAGCATGATTTTGGTTAAGAATTAAAAGAAGTATATTGGTGAGGGGAGCAGAGCTATGAGATTGCTGCAGTTTAAGAAATCTCATTGGGATTTTTCTGTGATTGACCTAGAGTTACTGATTTCTTTGGGGATCCTGGGATTCTGGAATGATAGCAGAAGGCTTTGGCAATTTTAAATTTCACTGGTAAAGTAGCAGCAAAACTAGTATTGGTTTCAAGTATGAAGTGGTAGTCTGTGTTTTTGAAACACAGCTTTCTATGGTTGGCTGATGACAATGGTGCGCTTCTTAGTGGGAATATGACACATTGGCAAATTACCAAATTTCTACTTGATCTGTATAACTGAAGAAAGTCTAGGTATGTTGTGTAGCAATTTGATTGTATTATTAAAGTAGGAAGAACAACTCCTGATTAAAAAGGAGAGGCTGATTTCCCTTGAGAAAGGCCATAAACTACTATAACAGATATATAGTTTAAGACCTTCAAGTCTTTTCCAAAGGGATTTTCTTTTACCAGGAAAAAAAAATTTGGACTGTCAAGAATTAGTAAAATCAGGGTCTGAATTAATTCTGGAGATATAAATGCCGTCATGCCACATCATAGTTGAGGTTTATAAGGATTCCTCTGTTTTCATTTCTGTAGGTGTCCAGTGACTTTCCAGGCTAATTCTGATGTTACTTTTCAATTTTATCAGTGCATGGTTTCAAAAGGCATGGAAATTTGCAGTTTTAGTCCTGAGACTCTTGAGGTTGCACCAAATGTAAACTACAGGAACTGCTTTTCATCTATGAACTAAAAGTAAACCTAATCATGGTAACGTCAATTGCTTTGCTTTCTAAAGGGTCTATCTTGGTGTCTGCTATGCAGCAATTGTCTGTCATATTGTTTTCACTGTTCTAATTAGGACAGTTAGAGGTAGGTGGCCTTCAACTTGTAAGGAAAGAGGCACACCTTCGAATTTTTAGGGCAGGGTAATGCCACTTTCTTTCTCTTTTTACCCCTTTGTTAATTTTTGCCACACTTGGCCATGCTCAGGCTTTACTCCTGACTCTGCACTCAGGGATAATGCCTGGAGGCTCTAGGGAACCCTTATGGCTTACCAGAGATTAAACTAACACCTCCCACCCAATTTCCCACCTCCTATATGCAAGGCAGGTGCCCTAGCTGTACCATTTCTTATCAAGTAAAGTATCTCTCTGGTTCAGTAGTGCCAATTTCTTGATCTTTCTCTAATGTTGTCCACCTTATAATTGTTACGTTTTTGTTATCAACTTGACTAAACCACAAGATGCAAGGGGCCAATATATTTGACTCAGTATTCCTCTAGTTGTTTCTGGAGTAGATTGCCATACTCAGAGTGCATGGGCCTATTCTAATACATTGAAGACCTGAATAGAGCAAAATGACATACAGTAAGAGTGGAGTAAGAAGAACTTTCCTCTTTTTCCACTTTACTGTCTTTGAGCACAAGATCAGACCTGAACACCTGAAGAACTTACCATCAGTACTCATTAATACATTGGCTCGACTCTTCACACGCTACCTGTCTGAATGCAAGGTTCCATCCCAATGGAAAACCAGCAAGACTGTACTACTATACAAGAAAGGAGACATCCACGACATTGGCAACTATCGCCCAATCTGCCTATTGTCTGTCATCTACAAACTATTCACTCGAGTCATCCTGAATAGGATTAGCAGAACACTAGATGAAGGACAACCATGTGAACAAGCTGGATTCCGAAAAGGATTCAGTACCATCGACCATATCCACACAATAACCAAGCTCATTGAGGTATCTCGGGAGTTCAAGATGCCACTCTGTCTAACGTTCATTGATTTAAAGAAGGCCTTTGATTCTGTTGAGACGGAAGCGGTCATGGAAGCCCTAGCCAATCAGGGCGTACAAACTCAATACATCAGGATCCTTCATGAGCTCTATTGTGGATTCACTACCAAGATCTCACCATTCTACAAAGAAGTAATTACCCATATCAAGAGAGGGGTTCGGCAGGGTGATACCATTTCACCAAAACTCTTCAGTGCCACCCTCGAGAACATCATGCGACGACTGGAATGGGAAAACATGGGAGTGAAGATAGATGGTCGGCAACTACACCACCTCTGCTTTGCTGATGACATCGTTCTAATAACACCACATCAACCAAGCGGCACAAATGCTGAACGACTTTGACCGTGAATGTGGAAAGGTCGGACTACAGCTGAATCTTATGAAGACAATGTTTATGAGAAACAACCTTGTTCCTGACGCTCCATTCGCTCTCAACGGAACCACCATCTCCGAATGCAACAGTTATATATACCTAGGTCGAAAAATCAACATGATGAATGACCTGGCACCTGAGTTGCGCAGGAGGAAGAGAGCGGCTTGGAATGCCTTCAAGAGCATTGAAGAAATAACTAGAAGGACAAAGAATCTCCAACTACGAGCACATCTCTTTGATTCCACTATTCTTCCCGCATTAACATATGCCTCAGAGACCTGGATCCTACGAAAACAGGATAAGAACACTATTCGGGTCTCTCAAAGAGGAATCGAAAGAACTATGCTTGGAATATCACGATTCACTCAAATGAGAGATAGAATCCGGAGTTCTGATCTTCGTCAACACTCAAGAATCAGGGACGCTGTCTCATTTGCCAAGACATCAAAAATCAGATGGGCTGGACACGTAATGAGGTTTACAGACAACCGCTGGACTAGAGCCATTACTGATTGGATTCCACGAGACATCAAAAGATCACGTAGACGCCCACCTATAAGATGGTCAGACTTCTTCGTCAAGACCCTAAATGATCGGTTTGAGGCTCTACATGTTCCTAAAACGAACAGATACCATTGGACTACACTAGCATGCAACCGGGATGAATGGAGACGTTACTGGCACCCGCTCGAATAAATCGATGAATAACGGGGATTAAGTGATTAAGTGATTAAGTGACTGTCTTTGAGCAGAAGTATTGATCTTATGCTACATGTATATTTGGATTTGTACTGGAATTTACACTGCCAGTTTTTTTGATCCTCAGGGGCCTGAGCTAGTAGTACATTTGGCTTACATGTGACCGACGTGGTTTCAGTCATTGGCATCCTTTATTGTCCTCTGAGCACTGTCAGGAGTTATCCCTGAGTGCAGAGCCTGGAGTAATCCAGGCTTACTGGAGTAAGTAAGTACAGGCAGGTGTGACCCTAAAATAAAACATAAACATATTTTGGTTTTTAGATTGTCACACTTGAACTGAAACTAAGACATTGACTCTTCTGGGCCTATCCAATTCTTTATAATAAATTTATGGAATTTATATAATAAATTCTTTATAATACATTTCGATAACGAATATCTATATACCTCATATTGGTTTTCTAACTCTGGAGAACCTGGATTAATCTAGAGTAATGAGGAATTTAACCAGCGAATATCTGAGAATATCACTCTGGACACAATAGATTGTCATGTATCTTCAATCTGATTAACTGCATTCTAAATGCCATGGTAGCACTCACAAATCCTAAATAGTGGATGATATACTCTGTACTTTAATTTGGTAAACCTGTAAAATGTACTTCTGTACAGTGTTCATGTATTGGTTTAACATTTCTGAGTCTATAGGGTTTACTTCTTTCCCCAGATGCTTGATTAATTAAATAAAGGAAAAAAGAGAACTGTGCACTAATTTGAGAAGTGGGAACATACTTTGAAAAACATACACATTATCAGACCTCTGAAATACAAATTTCTATTGCTTCTTTTTTTTTTTGCGGTTTTTATACATTTTATTTTCATAAAGTAGTGGGCTGGAGCGATAGCGCTGCAGGTAGGGTGTTTGCCTTGCATGTGGCTGACTGGGTTTGATTCCTCTACCTCTCTTGGAGAGCCCAGCAAGCTACCGAGAATATCTTGCCTGCGTGGAAAAGCCTGGCATAGTCGATATGCCAAAAACAGTAACAAGTCTTACAATGGAGACATTACTGGTGCCTTCTCAAGTGAATCAGTGAACAACGGACAGTGTTACAGTGCTACAAAGTAGTTCACAATAGTTCATTATAGATAATATTCAAACACCCACCCCAACAGTGAGCTTCTTCCCACCACAATAAGAGGGAAGTGTGTGAAGGTTGTATTTCATTCTGGAGCCATTTCAACAAGCATATAAGAGAATACAAGCAAATATGTTAAAACCAAGCAAATATGTTAAAACCAAACAAATGTATGCTACTTAAGGTACATCGGTGGGCTAGAGTCTAAGAGGTTGTGTGGCCACAAATGTGGCTGCACACTCCAAGAAATACTTCGTTGTTCTCTTCTGGGAGCTTTATTTTATAGTCTGTGGATCTTGGCTACTGATGAGATTACATGTTGGCAGGGAGCAGTTTGTGGGTGACTGACAAACTACTGGAAAACTGGAGATCTGGGTGAGGAGGTCTAGTCTTGATTTGAGCAGGCTGGAGATCTCAGCTACAGGTTCCTTATACGTGGGTTCCTCTGCCAGTTCCTTCATGCGTGAGGCTCGTCGGAGCGTGTGGAAAGTGGCCTTGAGCATGGCTGTGGCTGGGTTCAGGAGGTTTTCGGCTGCTGGGGTTCTGCTTGGGGTAGGGAGGGAAACTCAACCAGCCCCCGTCCGAGATGCCCCAGTAAAGACAGCCTGTCACGAGTTCAGGAACTTCTGCCAAATTTCTATCGCTTCTTAATCTGAATTTTATCTTTTGATTGCTGATTCAGAATGTCAACTAGAAGTAAATTTACAAAATTTGGTATATTTATTTTATAGGCAAACATTCATATAAAAGTGTAGTATTTTAGAATATGACTCTAGAATTTACCAATTTTGTGTAAAAAATAAGAATAAAAAATAGTTTCAAAAACACTCAAAATAAGCCAGTCTCTGTTCTTATTTTTTAAATTTATAGCATCTAGTATTCTTAAAACAAGCAAAATGATGTATATATTTAGACAAATAATGTGACTTCATAATATACTTTTCAAGATAAAAATAACATGATTGTCCAACTCTCAGGACTGAGGTAGATTGGGAGCTTGCCTTGTTTTTGCTTTTCCTATTAATTCTTGTAGAATAATCGCAAGTAAAAAATGCTATTTTTGATAAAATTAAGTATTTTATATTTATATTTTATATTTATATTTTATATTATATCGGTCAGGCTGCCCGAAGTTTTGGTAGGTCATGCAATACCTATTTGAACATTGCCCATTCAAATCTCATAGTCATTTGATATTGCAAATGATGAGGACTTAGGCTTTTAAACCTTGCACAATTTTGTGCTTACATATTATGGGTAGTAGAAACAAGGAGTAGATGGTTCATCTTTACTCATACCTATTAGTATTTCAAGATTTGCATTCTGAATGGGGCATTTGGTCAGCAGAGAACTTATATGTTAACTTTTATCCTTTCCACTTATATAAGATTTTTTTTTCAGTTTGATTGTTAGCATTTAATTTTAACATTTATTATAATTTAACATAAATAATTAAAACATTTTAGGCACCGTGATTAGCAATACTGTTAATGTTAGTGTTCCATGAATATAAGGTTCTACTACCTCACTCTCCACCTGAGTATCCACATCCATCCATACTGTTTTACTGTTTTCCCATCATCCCACACAAGCACAGTGACCCTCCCACCATGCTAAACTCAGTTCTGGTAGACCAGTTCCTAAGGTTTCATTGTCTTTTGCTTTTTTATCCTTCTACTATGTTTCTTTTTTTTTTTTTTTAATATTCCACATATGAGAAGCGACACTTTGTATTTGACCCACTACTTCTAACTTCTCTCAGTATAACACTCTTTAGATCTAGTCAGGTAGTGCCAAATTCCATGTTTTTGTCATTTTTAGAAGCCTACTAGTATTCCATGGTCTTCTTCTAATCCGGTCATCTGTTCATAGATCATTGTTTCCAGATTTTGGCTATTGTGAATAGGGATGCCATCGATATTTAGAGGGCAGGGTGGCAAGGATTAGAACATGGATTTGGAGAAGCAAATGGAAGATATTTGACATGCTTTGAAACCTGAAAAATTTCCATCAAACTTCAATGAAAACCTTTAATCAGTTTTTCTGTTCTTATACATATTTTTGTTTAAAATATCATCAGTCAATGGTTGGGGATTAAAATCCATAATTAATTTCAAGTGGTGTTTCTATTGCATTCTTATTTTTTTTTAAATTTCTTTACTTTGCCAGGGGCTCCCTCCACCCCCCACCCGCAGGCCCCCACCCCTTTCTTTCATACACTTTTCTTTCCTTACTCCTCATTTTTTTTCTCTGCTTTTTTCTTTAGAAATATATTTCTATTTCTATTACATTTCAGTATGACTAAAGAGGTCAGCTCCAGACTAGACTGTTAATTTCCTGCTCCCAGATCTACCATTTTTAATTCTTTTCTGTTGGTAACTGCTCTTTTTGCTCTTTGAAAGAAAACTTGAGTGTGCTGATTTTTTATTTCCGTCACCTATCTAAGTTGAGATAAGCTACAGGCAGGATAATTAGAAATCATAAGAATGCATGATAGAGTACAACAGTTTCTTTTGCATTATTTTATTTTCTCTTCACTTCTACCTACAGACTTCCTACTTCATAATCACGCATATGTTTTTACAGAATTTAAATTGCTTTAAATACATGCAACTATCTTTAGGATAATTTGTTTCTATTTATTTTTCTTATATCAATTATATATTTTTACAGCTTAACTTGCTTTAAATACAGTTATAATGACCTCTAAGATGATTTGTATTGTATTTCTATAATATAAATAAGGCAGATTTTTGCTTATACTTTTTCAATGGCTTGATATCCTCCCCCCAGTAGTTTTATAGCTTTTTATTCAATGCAAGCTTTTATAATGTTTATGAATTGACTGCTAAACTATATGCAAAATAAAATATGTACTGTGGTAATTGGGAGGTTAATTGATAATTCTATATAATTACCTAGTATGACTCTACGTATCATTGAATGAACATCTTTAAAAATAATCTTTGCCTTGAAAATTCTGGGTAGGTTTAAGTTTAACTGAAAAAAAAAAAGACTGCATTTAAGAATCTGTTACTTTGGAGGCCATCAGGACAGGCTGGAATTATGAGAAACCAAATGTCACTTCAATTTATTCAGTATGAATTTATCTTCCAGAAGAAGCTTAAAATATACTGCATACTTTCTTCCCCCTATTTTTGCCGTGAGTCTTATGTTATATTGACATTCATATTCTCTTTGGTACTGATGCTTAAAAATGGTTGTTAAGTTTCTCACCAAATTTTCAGTTCTATTTAGGATATTTGACCTTATAGAATTAGACTGATTATCAGTAACAGGTGATTAAAAATGACTTGTCTGTAAATACTAAAGTACAGAAAGTTCACACGTTTATAAAGTTAAAAACCACTTTATAAAATACAGCTTAGTTTTCTGGTAAACCCTTAGTCAAATCTTTGTTTATTGGCTCAAAATTCCTTTAACCCTCACCAAATAAATAATCATTTCTCTTTCTCACACAGCTGAATTCATTAGTCAGCTATGAATTTATTTGTTCTCAAATAAGAGTAATATCTGTGGGTCCCCTTTGGAAGGTATCACACCTATTGCAAAAAGGGAAAATAATATGCAGTGCTTGCATATTTCCTATTTGAAAGGAATTTTGGCCATGAATAAAATGATTACACTTTCATATATTTATTATAAATATTAAGTATACTGCCTATTGAACTGATTCTGTTTGGTAATTTGGTTGATGTGAGCATCTCCATAGGGATCCTTTCTGCCTTGGCTAAGAGCAAAACAGACATGAAGCTCTGACAGTCCCTTCCCTCTCGTGCCATTCCTCATAGAAGTCCCCAGGTATAGCTGTTGCATAGCTGAGCTGGGTGACATCACTGGATTGGTTGATTTGAACACCAGCAGTTCGGGAAAATACTTGTGGGAACATTTGGGATAATCCCTCTGTTGCTACTGGCTTGAAACACAACTCTTCCAAGGCCCCATTGTTGCTTAGCAACTTCTATATATAACCCTTTGAGTGATCTCTGAGTCTTCTTGTCCTGAAATGAACATCTCTTTGTTCTTAAAGAGAAACCCAATCCAATGGATGGACATTTCTCATATATTTTCTCAGTGCTGATGTGTCTTAGAAGAGTTTGGGTATCACTTTAATATAAAAAAAAATATCATGAGTGAGCCTATGTATTGAGAGAGCCTATTGCCCTGATAGGGAAAAAAAAGGAGATACTAAGGAAGAATCATTGTCTTTGGATTTTACCAAAATTGGAACAAAGAGCCAAATTGAATTTTTCATATGGTTTGTGAGATTTTTTTTTCTTTTTGTTTGAGTTCTGTGCCACAGATTTTGCTCTGCCCAGAGTTTTCTCCCAGTGCTGGTCAGGGGGATCAAACCAGGCTTCCTGCATGCACTTAGTTCTTTGAGCCATTGAGCCATCTCCTTGCCCTATTTTATTCTTTTAAGGGGGGGGGCAGTCTTCCTAGTTGTCAGTTCAAGCAATTTAGTTAAGAAGCAATGTGCTTATCAGATGTTTAAAATAGTCTTATGTGCAGAGTGGTTCTGAAAACATTTTGTTCATATGATTATTTTGGGACCCTATTTCCAAAAATTGGGTTCAGTCACAGGCATTTTGACAACTGGGGTAGAGAAATGCTAGTATGACAACACTTAGAGAAACAGACCTATTTTCTTTAGAAAACATATGCGAGTCAAATATCTATGATGTTGCTTTTTGGTTTGGAAATGTTTGAATAGGAATGCATTTTCCCTTTGTTTTCAAATTTTATATTTGTATTTTATATTTAATTTTTGCTACAAATATGCAAACATTCAGTGGAAGATATCATTGTTTATGTACACAGATAAAATCATTACATCTATCTTTGCTGACATAAGATATTATGACTTTAATTAGCTCTTGAACTATGTAGATATATAGAAATTGGACACTGAAATTTGTAGCAGTTATTTTGTAGCATGAGAGTTTTTTTTTCCGTGTAATAGAAAAAAATCTCTTTCTTCTTAATTGACTAAAAATATCTTAGAGAGTGGGATATTTTGGTTAGAGATTTTAATTTTAAATTACATAGATGCCATAGAACTGTATGAAATAATTAGTGAAAAGCATTATGATTTGCTTATTATCATACTTGGAAGCATTTTAATCTTTTAAATTTAGAGTTTAATCAGAAAATGCTGGCAGATACTATTTTTTTATGAATTCGAATACAAATGCTATTTAATCTAAAGTGAGCTGTATAAAATATTATATATATCTCTATATATATTTCCTATAAGATTTTTTTTTCCTTTGCATTTAGAATTCTCTCAATTATATTCATGCTCACTGAACCAGCACAGGAACTGAGAATGGAGTCGTGTGGAGAAAAATGTCAAACATACTTTTCTCAGCAGTTGTTGAGCTGCCCAGTTCTTGATGGGGTACAATTATTGTTTAGGTGTTCATTCCACAAGCAAGTTAAAGAGAGGGAATTTGAAACCTAGCGTTTTCCAAGAACAAGAAATTAAACAAAGAAAGGAAAACAAGAAAACATACAACCAAAACTCAGACTCTGGTTTCAGTGTTAGTTTATGAGACTGAATGACTAGCACCTTTTATAGTGTGGCACACTAGTTAGAAGCAGGGCAGATAGATTGGCTGCTGATCCCTAATTACATGGCCGCCTCTGTCTTCCCTGGGAGTTTTTAAATAGAAATAATGTGACTCTTGAGGGTGCAGAACTGGACTTTTGTGCTCTCCTGGTAACCTGTCTTAGAGAGAATGAGTATGCCATGCTTCAGTGCTTCTGCTTTTAGTATTTATTGTTTGTACGCGTGATTTTGAGGATGTTTCTGGAAGTAAGAAGAAAAATGGGAAATAGTGTTGAAACAAACAATAATAAAATAGATTTATCCCTGACTCTCTCTGTGCAAAGACAGTCAAGTAACTTAAGATGTATTGCACTGTGTTCTAATGAACAAATAGAAGGCAAAATAAGTGGATTTTTTATTCTAGAGTTCTGTAAGTGGTAGTTTTTGTTTAAATGTCATAATTTGGATATTGCTGAAATTATTCTTTCTCAAAAGAAGTTACTTTTCTGTCATATGGAGGGCATGTTTCTGCTGTGCTGTGGGGTTGACATTTTGAGAGTATGTAAGAAAGTATCAGAAAGATTGTGATAGTTTATATCCTTAAGCAACTGATGTCAAAAGCAAATAATGCTGTGAGCCTTACTAAACTGAAATTTCTTCTTCAAAACAAGCATTGATGTTGTTCCTTTTTTCTTTTGTTCAAGAGATATTTTCTTTAGGAATGTCTCATGTTTTTAAGTGGTAGCTGCTTTGGTATTGGAAATGCAAATAGGACAACATATATGTGCCCTTCATGTATGAATCATTATATAGTACATTACATATTTATATGTAGCACTGCCCTCCCATTGTTCATCAATTTGCTCAAGTGAGCACCAGTAACGTCTCCATTGTGAGACTTGTTGTTATTATTTTTGGCATATCGAATACACTATGGGGAACTTGCCAGGCTGTGCTGTAAGATACTCTCTGTAGCTTTCTGGGCTCTCCGAGAGGGATCAAACCGGGTCGGCCATGTGCAAGGCAAACACCCTACCTGCTGTGCTGGCTGGAGTAATAGCATAGTGGATAGGGCATTTACCTTGCACGGGGCCAACGTGGGTTCGATTCCCAGCATCCCATATGGTCCCCCGAGCACCACCAGGGGTAATTCCTGAGTGCATGAGCCAGGAGTAACCTCTGTGCATCACCAGGAGTGACCCAAAAGGCAAAAACAAACAAACAAAAAAACATTTATATGTAAGAATTATATAATGCATCGATATATTTGAATGATTTAATAAATGAGTTAAGAAGGGTAGAGGAAGTGAGTATAGAAAACTAAGCTTTAAGCTCTCATACTATTCATTTTAGTAGTGTGTTCAGTGGTAGTGGATCATATTACTGGCAGGAGAATTATGTTTCCTCCTAGCGCAAAGTGAATACTAGAACTAATGAGATATGTTGTTGTGATTTCTTTCTCTTCCCCATTCTTCCTTCATTTACTTTTTCAAGTATTCCTTTAAAGCTTTCTTACAAGAGATAATTGGAATAAATCTACTTTACTTAATGATCTTTAACTTGTTTCTAAAGTATAACTTTAATTATTATAGATCTCTTTATAGTGTACTTTGTAATCTGTTGTTTTTGCATGTCTAATGTAGGAAAATACAATAGAAACAAAATATATAAACTTATTTATAACTTCATTATTTGGATCTCACAGATACCATTTTGGTATATGATCTTTGTTGTATCTTTCTGTGTAATAGAGTAAGTTTCTTTAAAATTCCCTATACTTGATCTTCTTTTACTTAAGTGTATTATGGACTGTTTTTTATCTCAGTAAATGTCCTAGTACTATATTGTGAGTATAGGATGCATGCTTTAAAATCAGTAGTTGTTAGATATATGGGGAACTCAAAAATTATTCATGACTGTTAATCCTGTGCTAAATGTACCCACATGAACTGTGTAAATAATAGATCAACCACTATTGTGAGTCATTATTGTGATGATGACTATAAGTTATTCCTCCAACAGAATTATTTAAAGTTCTTTAAAAAATTTTTAAAGAGATTATTTAAAATTCTGTTTTTGCCACTAACTCTTTAAGTGATTCCTGTCACATTACTTACGTTGTCTAGATACACAATTCACATGTGTAATAAGAATTCTCAGCACATGAAATTGAGGGATTAAATGAGATGTTGTTTTAGGTACATAGTGATTACTCAGTAATAAGTGGCAGTTATCATGGAGTTACCCCAGGTTGTTAAATTTTCTACTGTAAATGTCTTATGGTGAAACATACCAAGAGATTATGTTCACTTTTTATTTTTTAATGTATGCTCTACTACTATTGAGGAGGTAAAAGTAAGTGAATTATGATCCTCATAATCTGGTGGAGGAAATGTCAACATTATAACACTATATTATTATGCTTATACTATCGAGGTACTCTGGCCAAAGTTTCATGTAAGCTTAGTCTGAGGAAAGCTTGGCTCTTTTACATTGAGGACTCTGTGAGTTCGCAATTTTAAGGCTTGACCATGAGTAGGCCACAACACTTGCTATTGTTACCATTATGTGATCTGCTCAGAACAGCTTGGGATTAGTATACTGAAAAACTGTGCTGCTTCAGCAATAGCTGCCTTAGATGAATTAAAAATGTTTATTTTACTGACCTACATAGGCTAATACCAAAATAGCACTATTAGTAAACATTTAATTATACTTAAAATAAATTTTAACTTTGGATTTTTTTTCCAAATGTGCTGATAAAATGATCTTTGATTTAAGTTTAGTTCAGTGTGTTTTGGTAATATGGTAAATGAAATTTCTAAATATTATCTTGTTTTGATATGAACAGATTACTATTTGAATACATTCTTTATAAACAGATTACTATAGTTACCCATGACATATTCAATAGGCCAAACACAGTTACAACAAGTCTCACAATGGAGATGTTACTGGGCCCGCTTGAGAAAATCGATGAACAACAGGAGGACAGTGCTACTATTGTTCAGTGACATTTAAATACTTTATTTCTCCCTCAATGTGTATTAATATTTAACATAATAAAATACATACTTAGGAAAAATCTAGCAGGACATGTGAAAAGTATAGCAGGTTGTACTGCATGCCAAATTATTTTGCTTTGGCCTGTGTAATTCAATGGCTATAAAAGGAGCCAATGTAGAAAAACATTTATTCAGCATGTGTGTGTATTCCATATTTTATCTAAAAGTATATATGAGGTATATTAAAATATTCATATATTTGTATATAAATAGATGGATAGATGGATGGATATAGATATGAAAGCTGGATTTTTATAACTTGAAAGATGTCCTGCCAATACGTTGAGAACCACTATGAGAGTTCTTTGATCTTTTGGTTTTGTAGCTGACAGAATTTTGAAACCTTTGTCTCCCTCAGTAAAGGCAAAGAACTGTCAGAGTATTTGATAGACCTTTGATATTTCACAGCTATTTAGTCCAAACGATGTGGATTTTTTCTGTGGAAAAAAAATTCTTGAATTCTTATCTCTCTCTCTCTATACATACATATATATATATGAATATAGTAATATGTGTTAGGATAGTGTATCCTATGCTATTGTCAAAGTAACAAGAATTAATTGACTATTTCATAATATTAAAATATTAACAAGGATAAAGTTAATAGCCACCTAGTTATATTTAATATTTTCAAAAGTGCGATTGTATTTGTTGATATCCAAGTAACAGGATAAAAAAATAATGAAACAAAAAAAAAAATCTAAAACATTTTGTAATTTCTTTTTAGGAGAAACGATACGTGCTTGTTAGTTTAAAACTTAAATTTGATATAATAACTATCAATTTGAAATCATCAGAGAGATAAATAATTTTCATTTCATATTTTGCTTCAACTCAGTTAATTTATTTTCAGGTGACAGTTGCTCTCACCCACCAAAGAAAATTCTTTAGATAATTAGAATTAGCACCTGTGTAACTTTGTTATGCTTTACAAAATAGAAGAACAACAAAAATTAAAATTCTTTGTAGATATTTTACTGCAAATATGTTTTAATATTTAATAAACTGAGTTTTCTAGTGATTTTATTTATGACCTTGTATCACTTTTACTTCTGACAGATTTATTTTGTTTCTTTCAGAAGATTTGCTTATTAAATTATTTAACAAATGCGAGCAATAGCACAGTGGTAGGGTGTTTGCCTTGCAAGCAACCAACTTGGCTGACCTGAATTCGATTCCTCCGCCCCTCTTGGAGAGACTTGCAAGTTACTGAGAGTCTCTCACCTGCATGGCAAAGCCTGGCAAGCTACCTGTGACATGTTCAATATGCCAAACACAGTAACAACAAGTCTCACAATGGAGACATTACTGGGCCAGCTTGAGCAAAGTAGAAACTTTAGTGAAGTGTAGTGTTTTATTGAGTAGGAGGACTTGTGACTTGAAAGTGTATCATGTGGTTTTACATGCTGTGGTTGGAAATAGATTCTCTGTTGGTAAAACCTCAGATTTATTTTCCATTTGCTAGAGGACTCCTGAGTAGTCTTCATAAGGGCCCAATTACACTATGGGCAATACTTCATTCATTGGATCAGGCAATTCAATATGACCCAGGCCTAGTGATTCTGAGGGCCACCAGGCCTTCAGTGGTGCTCAGGCCTAACAGGGACCTCCAGAGCAATAGCCACAGTTACTTGGAGAGGTGAGTGGGTGGTGATGTGGTAACAGAGATATAATTATGAATTTGTGCCTGCAAGGTGTCTGCTTTAACTCTTTGAACTATTTAACTTTTTAAGCTTCTCCATTTAATACCAATAGCAATATGGCCTTAAGAAAATTGCTTTAATTATTCTTTTACTTGTATCCTGGTAATAGTACTCTCCATGTTCTGCTATTAAATGTGCTGTTATTTAATAGTGCCTGGAAAATAAGTACCCCATGACCCTATGAGGTGTTGGTCAAGCTATCACTTGTAATATTTATAATTATAGTATTTTCTGTTCATGGAATGTTTTTCTTATTTTCTGTGCATTTAATGTTCCATAAATTGCAGATGTACTATACTTCATTTTATTTTATTTTAAGGCCCTCTGAATGGTGCTAAGAGGGTTCCTTGGGTAATTTCCGGTGATTCTCAACAAAACAGGCCAGGGGGTTCAGTGTGATATTAGGAGGGTATGGTGTTATTTGGTCCTTGCAGTGCCTGGGATTGCCTGGGTTCCTCTGATGGTGCTTGGGAGTCTGCAGGGCTACTTCCTGTGATGCTTGGGTAGATCACTTCATGTTCAGGATTGAACCAGGTTGGCAGTTTGCAAAGCATGCATCTTAATCTCTGTGTTCTCTCTCCACTCCCTGTATTGCACTTTTTAAGCTTTGTTTTAAGACAAAAGATATATATGTACATAAAATTAACTTGGGCATGATTAAGGAATCTCTTGCTGGTGTTTGTAAAAATGTCCCAAATAATCTTTTGATTGCAGTGCATTTTTTTTTTCTTCCTCTCTTTAGGTTGAGTCAGTTAGGATCCAAGTTCAAATCAAATGGTTCTTAGAGTGGGATGGAATCTTTCTATTCAGAGTCTTTATTTTATGAAGAAAAACTAAAGTTTTTGATGGTTTGCTTTCTCAAGTTCATTAGAGTGGGCTTAGTACTTGTGCTTTTGAACCTTTAACTTCCCTCTCTATTTTGGTGAGTAGAATATTTGACAGTGGTTGAGTTACAGAGTCAGTCACATTAAAAGATGGAAAGATATAACCGTCATTGCTTTCAATCTCTTCATCGCTCAATAGGGATAGGAATAAACATTATTTTACTGGGGGTTTAGAAATTAGGAATTACTTCTTAGAAAGTTGGTGGACCAAATCTGCTGGGAAGCCCAGGTATAGTTCAAATTGTGGTCTACATTATCACTTAATCACTTAATCACTTAACTTCCCGTTAGTCGTCGATTTGCTCGAGTGGGCGCCAGTAACATCTCCATTTGTCCCTGTCGCGTGCTAGTGTAGCCAAATGGCATCTGTTCGCTCCGGGAACATGAAGGGCCTCAAACCGATCGTTCATGATCTTGACGAAGAAGTCTGACCATCTGGTAGGTGGGTGGCCACGCGGTCTTTTGACATCCCGTGGAATCCAGTCATTAACAGCTCTGGTCCAGCGGTCGTCTTTAAATCTCATTACGTGACCAGCCCATCTGATTTTTGACACCTTGGCAAATGAGACAGCGTCCCTGATTCTTGATCTTCGATGGATGTCAGAACTCCGGATTCTTTCTCTCATTTGAGTGAAACGTGATATTCCAAGCATAGCTCTTCCTATTCTTCTTTGGGAGACCTGAATAGCGTTCTCATCCTGTTTGCGTAGGGCCCAGGTCTCTGAGGCATATGTTAATGCAGGAAGAACAGTGGAATCAAAGAGATGTGCCCGGAGCCGGAGGTTCTTCGTCCTCTTAGCTATTTCTTCGACGTTCTTGAAGGCGTTCCAAGCCGCTCTCTTCCTCCTGCGCAGCTCGGGTGCCAGGTCATTTGTCATGTTGACTTCTCGACCTAGGTACACATAGCTGTTGCATTCGGAGATGGTCGTTCCGTTGAGAGCGAATGGGGCATCAGGAACGAGGCTGTTTCTCATAAACATTGTCTTTGTAAGATTCAGCTGTAGTCCCACCTTTCCACACTCATGGTCAAAGTCGGCCAGCATTTGTGCCGCTTGGCTGATGTTTGGTGTTATTAAAACAATGTCATCAGCAAAGCGGAGGTGGTGTAGTTGCCGACCATCTATCTTCACTCCCATTCCTTCCCATTCCAGTCGTCGCATGATGTTCTCGAGCGTGGCACTGAAGAGTTTCGGTGAAATGGTATCACTACTTCCACTACCCAGCCGTCGCCACATTTCAGGACGCTTTCCGGACCCGCGTGGCAGCTCCGGCTGAGACTCATGCACGACTGAAGACCCACAGAACAAGATAAGCGGAACCCTCTGAGACCTTGGACTCCAGGCTCGGCAGACCCAGGGACAGAGCTTCTCTGCTTGCTCCCACCAACCACAGGTGACAAAGGGATTCTAATCAGGAGCCCCACCCTACCCTGCCCTGCCTGCTTCCATCAACCACCCAGGGATGGAATTGCGCACAGGAGACCCACCCTACCCAGATAAATAGCCCACTGGCAGATTTCCACTATCGACACTACTTCTACTACCCAGCCGTCGACACACTTCAGGACGCTTTCCGGACCCACGTGGCAGCTCCGGCCGAGACTCACCTTCTACATTATGGAAGCATATATATATATATATATATATATATATATATATATATATATATATATACACTTTAGCTCAAACCTCTGGTCTTTGCCATCAGATTTTTCTGGAAAAGAGAAACTTGACCACAGAAGAACAGAATGCTATTTGAGCCAAGAGCTGTTGAAACATTAAGTTAGATTTCCTCCTAGAAATCAGTAGACTAAGACTGTGTTAGCTCATGTTTCATATTACACAAGAGAAAATAAACTGAAAGGTCAGTTGAACAGTTACAGCATTGCCCTTTTCCAAGGTAATCAGCAGAGCATGTAGCAAAGACGTGAACAGGAGCGTGACCGGAAAGAGAGTGGCTGATAAAGAGACTGGCTGCTTAAAGTGCTTGGGACAATACTTGACACTTTCAGGCCTGACCAGATGGGCCATCTCATAGGACTTACCTTCAGTAATTCTGATTTATTACAGTCAGATGATTTTTTTTCCAGTTAGGCACTCATGTTTTCACATTGCCAGAAGACCCTAGAAATGTTAATATTGACCATTAATCATACCTTAGTAAATTGCAAGGGCAGTATTTTATTAATATGTTTGCAACCAAGACACAAGATACAGTGATTAAAATTAATTTCTTGCTACACTTTGTTAATTTATTCTAATTAATTAATCTGTTAAGAAGTCAGCATAATTTTAAATTAATGGCCATGAAGTAGGTTCTTTATAGTGTGTCATTAAACAGTATTTCCATTATCCTAAATGTAGAATTCTAAAAATGGAATTGTGTATGGTAAAGTAATACTATCAGATGAAGTATTTTCTGTCTTTTGGTATTTGAATAACATTATTTCATGAGTTTGGCTTTGCAGTGTTTAGGCTGAACTAATTCCATCGGTAGTCTTCCCCGGTCTCTACATCTGTGGTTCATGGATAGAATTGGGCAGGGAGGGAAGTAACAGCTATTATTTAGTCTTGGAAAACTTTTAAATCACAGTAATTTATTTCTAAAAAACTGTAGCACTGTAGCATTGTCCTCCCATTGTTCATCGATTTGCTTGATTGGGCTCCAGTAACATCTCCATCGTGCGACTTATTGCTACTGTTTTTGGCATATTGAATATGCCATAGGGAGCTTGCCAGGCTCTGCCATGCGGGTGGGATACTCTCGGTAGTTTGCCGGGCTCTCTGAGAGGAACGGAGGAATTGAACCTGGATAAGCCGTTTGCAAGGCAAATGTCCTACCTGCTGTGCTATTCTAAAAAGCTAAGTTTTAATAATTATAGAGTAATCTCACCCCTAATTCCTAAAATAAAAATTTGATAGTTTATATATATAATTCTAATTTCTGCATGTAGTGTATTAATGGGAGGTTCAAAACAGCCATTTTCCATTGCATTTTACTTTAGGTCACGTCAAAATAAAGCTATTGCTCAAATAGTTTTTATTCAATGACATCAAAAACATAAGACATCAAATGTTTGTCCTTAAGCATAATCACAGATTAGCCATAGTGCCTTTGATTGTATTATAGAGGTGATTTTTTTCTTTTAAAATTACGCTAAGGTTGATAGCACAGCAGGTAAGGCAAATATCTTGCATGTGGCTGACCTGGCTTTCACCTGTAGGGCATCACCAGGAGTAATTCCTGAGCACAGAGCCAGGAGTAGCCCTGAGCACCACCTCTAAAACGAAAAACAAAACACTCAGAACCAAAAACAAAGTTTAAAATTAGTGACACTTAATATTGCATGTAGTTGTCTTGTGTAGCTTTGATTATTGTACTATAGTTGGTATACAGGACTGTTCTAATAAGAAAATAAATGCTTTGTTTTCTTTTATTCTACTTATGATTTTTGTTTGTTTGTTTGTTTGAGGCCATACCATGCTGTGCTTAGGGATCACTCTTATTGAGGTAGGGGTACTATATGTGGTGCCAAGGTTTGGACCTAGGTTTGCTTTGTTTTTTGCACTCTGTGATATTGCTTCAGCTCCATCTACTTATTCATTTCTTGTCTGAAATTAAAGAAAAAAAGAAATGTATTCTAAAACAATTTACTTTTGATTGTTTATATAGATACAGATTATAGCTACAGCTACATTCACAATAGTCCTGATATTAGTACTATCATATTTTTTTTTGTTTCACTAGAGAGGAAGCTGAAATTCTGAGATCATTAAACACTCTGTAAAGTCAGTTTTCCAATGCGCCTAGCAACAGAATTCAAAAAACAAGAAGAAATTTTATAGACTGGGGATAAAAATATCTGCTCACAAGGCATGTAACAAAGGGTTAACACCCAAGGTGTAGAAAGCTCTTATAAAATTAAAAAATGAAAAGAACAAAAAGCATCTCCACAAAAAAAATGGAGCGAAGAGCTGAATAGACAATTCTCAAGTAAGAAATACAGATGGAAAATATGTATATGAAAAAAATGCTCCTCTTTACTAATCATCAAGGATGTGGGCTGGCTATGGCCTCAAAAAAAAATTCTGACACACACACAGACACACTGAAATGCTACTTAGTTACAAGAAGAAATGAAATCATGCAGTGAGACTGGCAGGCATCTGAAAGGATGCATCTGACTAATACTGTCAGAGATGAGGGAAGAAGGAATACTCACCTACTGTGTGGGAATGTTAACTGATCCACCGCTTCTGCAAAACAGGAGACTTCTCATAGAATTAAGAATTAACTTCTGCATTTGCCTTGCACATTGCTGATCCCGGTTCAGTCCCCAGTATCCTTGTGTTCCTCTGAGCACCACCAGGAGTAATTCATAGTTCATGAGTGCAGAACCAGGAGTAACCCCTGAGCATTGCTGCGTGTAACCCAAAAAGCCAAAAATAAAATAAAATAAAATAAAATAAATAAATAAAAGAATTAAGCTCCTTTACAACTTGGAATCTTACCCCTAGGGTCTAAAACACTATTTTTGAAAAGGCAGAGTTCTGGAAATATCCTTGTCCAAAAAACGATGAGTAGCTTAAGGAATTCTGATATATAGAGCTGAGTGATAATAAAGCAAGTGGGATATTTTACTTGTATACACTACAGACATAGGTTTGATCCCTGGTACCCCATATGGTCCCCTGAGCCCACCAAAAGTGATCCCTGAATGCAGAGTCAGGAGTGATGCCTGAGCTCAAAGGAGTAAGTCCTCAGCACTGCCAGGTATGGCCACAAAACAAAAAATGGAAAAGGAAAAAGAAAAAAGAAACCTCTGACTCATACAAATGCACGCTTGCACACACACACACACACACATGTGGGCAGGCACACACACACAACACAATGGAATGCTAATCAGTTATAAGAAGAGATAAAGTCATGTAATTTGCTACTAGGTGGATGGAGCAAGAGGGTTCTATATTCAGTGAAATTAGTTAGAGGAGGGACAAATACAGAATGATTTCTCTCATATGGAGGGTATTTAGTAAGGGAATAACAAATGACCAAAGGCAACAGGGACTTACAATAGTCCTACAGAACTGAGTTACCAAGGGAGCTTGGGGGGTGGGCCAGAGGGCTCCAAGGGTCATTGATGAAGGAAGAAAGGAGGGAGATATGGTGTTAGAATGCTGTGTGCATTAAGTCATGTGATTGACAGCATTGTGCACCATTGTGCCTCAGCTAAAATTGGAGAAGCAAGATTCTTTTTACTTTGTGAATCTGTTTTTGCTATTATATTGCATGCATATATCGCTATTGTATTATATATTGGCCTACTGTAGGTGTCAGTCCAATTAGACTATTTTGATTATGAAATGACTCAGTTAAAATCTTTACCTAAAATCTAACCCCAGATTTCATAATGTAGGGTTTCCAGTCTTTTCTTTCCCTTTGTTATTGTTGTGATGACTAGGGCTTGTGGTGGATGGTAGGATGTACGTCTAATTGTGCACCTAATTGGGGTGCTTCCCCGAGGGACTCTGTGGTACTCATGCCTTTTCTGGGGTTCACGGTACTGGCCAGGGTAGTTGTGAAGTCGATGGGCCCTGCTAGTGGCTTATGTGAGTCAGGGAGGAGAGACAGGTCTCTTTCTGTCAATCCGCCTCTTCCACTCGGGATTGACTGCGGAGGCTAGGACCAATAAAGCCTGCAATGAGCCCCTGCTCACCATGGGCCAGAACCCTCCCCGAACCCTTCCAACCCTACCATGTCTCCTTCAAGCCACATCTGATATTCATTTGGACTTCTAGGTACGAGAGTCGAACCCCACCACCTGAATTTTCAGGGAGCCATGGACTCAGGCTGGAATGAGTAATTGCTCTTTTCAGGAAAGAGGAAGTCCGTTCTAGACCTTACCCAGGGTTTCAGTGTTCTTGCCTCACCTTGAAGAAAAGAATTTCAATAGTAGAGGAGCAGGAGAGTAAAACAGATTTATTTGGAATCTTTTAGGAAGAGGAAGGAGGGAGGGAAAGTGAGGAGAGAGAGAGAGAGAGAGAGAGAGAGAGAGAGAGAGAGAGAGAGAGAGAGAGAGAGAGAGAGAGAGTAACACGCTTAAGAAAGAAGACAGGGTTTTCCGAAGGCAGAGAAAACCCCTACACACATCCCAGCATTAAATATGAAAGCATGGAAGTACACATCTCAGGAGAGAAGATATGGATGACACATGTGCTCAGGCACCACATGTGCAGCATTTGGGCTTGGGCAGTTTATGTGCGACCTTTCTTTGTTCAAGGTGGCTTTTATAGGGTTTCCTTCTATCTGTCCCCACGTCGGGCTTTTCTAGCTAGGTAAGAGTCAGTTGCTAGGGTTCTTGCTAAGGGGGTAGAGTTGGGAGTGGTAGCTGATTCTCTTTGAGAACTCTTTTTCTTGACCTTTGTTTCTGTTGGTTCTTTTGCTCGAGGGTGCGTTTGGGCTACTTGAGGATTAAGGGAAGTAATTGAGGTTCTCAGTAATTTCTTTCAGGCCCTTTCTGTAGGGAGGGGTCCAGTCTTATCAGATCTTCTGTATCCACCATGTGGGTCAAACTGGTAGCATTATTACTTCCCAGGAATTTCATTGATGGGGGTGGGAGAGGGGCTTCCCTAATCTACCTGCCTGCATCAGGTGCACATCCTTCCGAGCTGTTGTGTGTACAAATATCTTATGGTCCTGCATAGATTGTGTGCTCTGTCTCAAAATAGCAGAGTTGTGGGAACCATTCATAGTAGCACCTTCAGCCACACTTGTGGCCTCACAATTTCAAGAAACACCGTTAGCCACTGAATCATACCCTGGCTACATAAACAAGTTTTAATAAGATTGTGATATCAAGAAATACTGTTTGAGTTCATCGACAGACAGGCAAGATATCGTGGCATTGAGTACAAATGTGTACAAATTTATTCTAAATAAATCCATCTAAAGCAAAGCATTAATCTTAAATAACATTTATTGTGGGCTGTGGGCAGAATGTGTATTTTGGCTCTGGTATCAGGTGGTGTCAATTAGTTTTGTACATCCCAAGTGTGGTATTCTCTATAGATCCATTCATTTGGTCTTGGTACAGCAAATAAGTTGATAGACCAACTCCCAACATGAGATCATATAAGTTCTTCCATTGTTGGTTTATCTTTCAGGATTTATAGACAATAAGGTGAAAAATTTATTTATTGACTCTGTTTTCTCCCACTCATTCATCACATTAGCCTGTGGGCCTTTATTTTTCAATATATTCAGATTTTTGACTCTGGGCCCAACAGGACCTGGGAGCAGAAATCCTCTGCCTGCTTCCCCCAGCCTCTGACACCCGGGAGTCACACCCAAAAGCCACTCCCTGCTGGCACCAGATAATCTCATCAGCCACCCTCCAGAACTCACAGTTGCTTCTCCCAGAAGGGAGCATAAAACTAGGCTCCCATAACTATGCCACCGGACTCCACGCCAGACTGTTTTCACTTGGGGCACTCCATAAAGGGGAGGGTAAAAGTCCTCCCCGCCCCAAGGGACCCAGCCCCAGAACCACCTACCACTAATCAACCGCTGCCAAGCTCCAGGCCGCTTTCCAGAACACGTGTCCACGAAGCGGCCATGTGACACATCATAAGACACTTCCTACCCATTTTCCATAATTACCACACCATGTTTAATGGGGTTCAGACAGTAGGCAACAAATCATAGGGATGTGTATACACACACACACACACACACACATATATATATATATTTCTCCGAGAGCCCAGCAAGCTACCGAGAATATCCCGCCCGCATGGGCAGAGCCAGTCAAGCTCCCCATGGTGTATTCAATATGCTAAAAACAGTAACTGTAACAGGTCTCATTCTCCTGACTGAAAATGCCTCCAATCTTTGGGAAAGAAAAGTAAGGAGAGGCTGTTAAAATCTCAGGGCTGGGGGGCTGGAGCGATAGCACAGCAGGTAGGGCATTTGCCTTGCATGTGCCTGACCCAGGTTTGATCCCCAGCATTCCATATGGACCCCCAAGCACCGCCAGGAGTAATTCCTGAGTGCAGAGCCAGGAGTGACCCTGAGCATCGCTGGGTGTGACCCAAAAGGAAAAAAATAAATAATTAAGTGAATAAATAAATAAATAAAGTCTCAGGGCTGGGACAAATAGAGATGATACTGGCGCCTGCTCGAGTAAATTGACGAACGATGGGATGACAGTGATACAGTAATACAGTGATATTCAGATTTTAGAATCCAGTTTCTTCAGTTAGCTGCTTGAAAGCCACACTTCCTTAGACTCAGTGATAAATGTAGGAGGCAGGGGAGTGTAGGGATATGAACAGTGTAGCTGAGTGCAGTTATCAGTGGTTTCTTTCTATTTTGTTTTAAAAGATTTAATTTTATATGTTGATTTCTGATCTAGCAATCATATTGAATGCATTTTTTTTTGTAATAGCATATTTATTTACTGTGTCACTGAGAAACCATTGAGCTGAGAAACATTTTAGGTATATTATCTAATTTGATTCTTAAAGCCACTTAAAACCTAGAAGCATTTTAGGTACATTATCTTATTTGCTTCTTAAAGCCACTTTATGCAATAGGTTACTTTTCATACTTCAGTCTGGAAAATTTAGTTATAGATGGTAAAAGCTAGGGTTGGAGTAAAAATTGAATAATAATTTTAATCTTAAACCTGTATATAGCCCTTGCATCATCATGGCCTAATCGCAATTTAGCAAGTAATAGATACTCACTAAATGTTTCTTTGTTGAGTTTTTGCCATTTCAAAGTAGCTTTAGTATCTGACTACATAAGTGTGCAAGGAAAGATAACTTTCTCCTTATGCAGTTTGCAGTCTGGCTACTTCTATTTCTGGTTTTTAATTCTGCTTATAAGCCTTTATCAGTTCTATCAAGGCTTATCTTAATGCTTTGCCACTCTTTGCTTTTCCTTTCACTATCTCTCACATATAATACAATATCTTGGGTGCTAGGACTCTCAATGTCTTTTATTTGTATGTTCTCAATGGCTACAATAGCAGTGAAGATTTAACAAATAGTGATATGTGTGGATAAATGGATGGATTTTACTAGTCTTTACTTCTCATCTTTATTATATGATAGATGAAGTTTGGAGTATATGAAATTTTTTAAATGTTGAAATTTGTTTGGTAATCCATGGCATCTAAGCTTTAAAAAGGGAACAAAATTTAAAATATAAGAAAGCATGTGTGCTAAAGTTTCCACTTTTTTCTTTTTAGTGAAGCAAAGTGTTTTTTACTGGAAGAAATTTACCTAGTAAACTGTGGGGGGAGGGAAGAGAGAGGAAGTGAGAAAGAGAGAGAAGGAGAGGGAAAGAGAGACAGAGTGAGGTGAGAGAGAGAGGAGATGAAGCTGGGGATGGCTTTTGGAAGAAGACTAAACTGTCTTGATCTGAAGTTCTCTGCATACTTGAAAGTTAATTTAGGTATTGTCATGAAAACAAACAAAAAACTTCAACTGTCCAAGACCCTTTCAGATTCTTTAGATTCTCCTGTATCTTCATCTTTTCTGAAATAGTCCATCTTTCTCTGGGTGGTACTGGAGGTACTTCATCTCTAAAGAACTCAGAATTTGCATCTCAGAAGAATGTGTTCCTCATATCTTTGGGCTATTTCAGGTCTAGTCATTTTCGTCTTAAGTTGTAGTATTTCCCCAAAGCTCATTACCAGGACCTTCTTATTTATCACCCTATAATATTCTCCATCCCCTAACACCCTAGAGATTTTACCCCTTAAACCTTTAAGGCGTGTATGGATGAAAGTTTGTCACTGTAGCCACTTCATGCTGACAAAAGGACATAGGCCCTGCTTATGTAAGGGGGTGAAATTTAACTTAGTATTAATAGGACTCAGGCAGTGGTTTATTGAGTTTCAGAATTGTCTGAAAGGTAAATTAGATTTATTAAACAACAATTTATTAAAAAATATCAGTCCTTTGAGGAGAAAAGCTTTCCCAGCCCAGGAAGGGCAGAGTATTTAAGAGAACAATTAAACAATAGCCATGGCATAAGCTTTTGTTCCAGATTCATTATGCTTACTGATGAGTCTGCTATAAAAAGAAATTGTAAAGACCTGTTTAAAGTTAGCGGTCATAACTTAGCTCTTAATGTTGATTTTTCTTAAAAGAGAAGTTACAAGTCCTCAGGGAGTTTGTAGCAATAGTTCTGTTCACCTTTAGCATCGGATCACTGGATGATGTAAATGGAGCTGATTTTATCCTGGAAACATGGACCCATCTAGAAATTTCCTGGAGTTTTATCTCAGTGGGGGTGCTTAAGGTAACTTGGTAAGGTCTCTTCCATTTAGGCCGTAGTAGATCTGAAGGGGATTCTGCTTGCCAGGTTTTTTCAATTTTTTTTTTTTTTTTTTTTACCAGACAGAATTTTCATTGGGGTTAATTCTCTATTTGGGTGAGATAAAAATAACATTTCCAATTTCTAGAACTTCTTGCTGCATCTGTCCTAAATTAATAACATTCTTAGTTAATATTAAACTCTCTGCATCCAATAAAAAGGTCTGTTTTAAAAAAGGGCCTTCCACACCATAGCTCACAGGAAGGAAACTATTTTGCCCAGAGGCTATTCTGTTTTTGAGAAGGGTTATATGCAAAAGTGAAAGCCAAGACTTAGAAATTTCTTGATACAATTTCCCTAATGTTACCACGAAAATGAATTTTTTTTCTTTTCTAGTGGGTTGTTGAGAGTTTCCTGAAAGATTTACATGCAAAACTCAGATGCTTAAGAGTGAAATTTTGTTTTATACAATTCAAATACTTGACTCTGGGTTCCCTATTTCTGATGTCACATCTATCTATCTATCTATCTATCTATCCATCTATCTATATGGTCTGGAGCGATAGCACAGCAGGTAGGACATTTGCCTTGCGCCCAGCTGACCTGGGTTCGATTCTTCCATCCCTCTCAGAGAGCCCGGCAAGCTACTGAGAGTATCTTGCCCTCACGGCAAAGCCTGGCAAGCTACCCATGACGTATTCAATATGCCAAACACAGTAACAGAATGTTACTGTGTTTGTTTAAAGTCTCAGGATGGAGATATTACTGGTGCCCACTGGAGCAAATCAATGAACAACAGGAGGACAGTGACTGGAATCGATCCCAGGTCAGCCGCATGCAAGGCAAACACCCTACCTGCTGTGCTATCGCTCCAGACCAGATAGATAGATAGATAGATAGATAGATAGATAGATAGATGAGTGACATCAGAAATTTCCTGGCCCAGCTCCTTGCTGCCTCCGTGTATGATAAACTGCTCTGTCCCTAGTGTTTGCATTTCACCTCGGTATTTCTGTTCCTTATCTGGAGTCTGACTAGCTGGGAGGAACCCTGTCATTTATGTCTCCTTTCTGGGGTTTGCTGCCTGGACACTGTAGAACTGTTCCCAAACTGTCCCCTGTCATCCCAGCTTTCCCTCGTTTTCAGCCATAACCGTGGGTGCATGGGAGAGTCCTGTGCTTAATACCTTGTCACTGCTTGGGTTTTGGAGACAGTGACAGAACCTGCCTGGGTCTGTCTTGGTAGGGTAGAGGTGTCCTGCCTGATTCCATTGTATGTGTCTCTTGTTTTTGTTCCTTTTCCTGGCTGGGGCTTCTTCTTCTTTTTTCTTTTTTTTTTTGTCTTTGTGGGTCACACCCAGTAATGCACAGGGGTTACTTCTGACTCTGCACTCAGGAATTACTCTTGGCGGAGCTGGGAGGGGGGACCCTATGGGATGCCTGGGGATCGAACTCTGGTAGGCAAAACCTTCCATCATGCACTATCGCTCCAGTGGGGTCTTTCTTTTATTTGCTGTTTTTTTCCCCACCCTAGTCATCCTATCATCTATTTTTGATTGGGTACCTTTTAATTAAGGTAAAGGTAAAGGTAAAGGCCCTCCCGTTGATCGTCGATTTGCTCGAGCGGGCCCAGTAACGTCTCCATTGGAGACTTTGTTGTTACTGTGTCTGGCATATCGAATACTCTCGGTAGCTTGCCGGGCTCTCCGAGAGGGGCAGAGGAATCGAACTCAGGTCGGCCATGTTGGCCGCTTGTAAGGCGAATGCCCTACCACTGTGCTATCGCTCTAGCCCTTTTAATTAATTAAATTAATTAATCTGGATAACATTCATTTCATATGAACTGGTTTATCTGGTGCTCCGCCTTCTATCCCTACTCTCATGGTCATGGTCCTCCCGTTGTTCATCGATTTGCTCAAGCAGGCCCAGTAACGTCTCCATCGTGAGACTTGTTGTTACCGTGTTTGGCTTATTGAATACGTCACGGGTAGCTTGCCAGGCTTTGCCGTGGTCCCTACTGTATCGCCTAATTTTTTTAAGGTTTGATTAAATTTTTCTATATGATGGGGGTATCATATGCAGTTGATAATTAATTTTTATTTCCTTCTTTTTTTTTTTTTTTTGCTTTTTGGGTCACACCCGGCGATTCACAGGGATTACTCCTGGCTCTGCACTCAGGAATTGCCTCTGATGGTGTTCAGGGGACCATATGGGATGCTGGGAATCGAACATGGGTTGGCTACATGCAAGGCAAACACCCCACCAGCTGTGCTATCGCTCCAGATCCTAATTTTTATTACTTAAAAACATTTTAAAAAAATGAATCACTGTGAGATACACAGTTACAAAATTGTTCATGGTTGGGTTTCAGTTATAGGATAATCCAATATCTATCCCTTCATCAGTGTACATTTCCCAACACCAATGTCCCCAATTTCCCTACTGCCACCATCCCCGTTCCCCACCCCTGCCACAGAGGCTGTCACTTTCTCTCTCTCTCTCTCTCTCTCTCTCTCTCTCTCTCTCTCTCTCTTTCCTTTGGGAAACATGGTTTGCAATAGATACAGTTTATCATGTATATCATGTATCACTGTATCACCGTATCACTGTCGTCCCATTGTTCATCGATTTGCTCGAGCAGGCTCCAGTAACGTCTCCATTCGTCCCAGCCCTGAGATTTTAGCAGCCTTTTCTTACTCATCCTTCCCAACACTGCATATTGGAGGCTCTTTCATGGTCAGGGGAATGAAGCCTGTTATTGTTACTGTTTTTGTTACTGTAACTGAATACACCATGAGTAGCTTGCCAGCTCTCCCAGAGGGGCAGAGGTTTTTGGAAATATTGAGTCGCTCTGCGCTGGGGGCAGTTTGTGAATGTGACTGTCATGCTACTGGAAAACGGGGGGTTCTGAGTGGAGGAGGCCCAGCCCAGATCCGAGCAGACTTGGAGATCTCAGCCCCGGGACCTGCATACCTAGGTTCCTCTGCCGGTTCCTTCATGCGTAAGGCTCATCCGAGCATGTGGAGAGTGGTCTTGAGCATGGCTGTGGCTGGGTTCTGGAAGTTTTCAGTTGTCGGGGTTTGACTTGGGGTGGGGAGGGAAACTCAACCGGTCCCCTTCCAAGGGTCCCTGTGAAGACAGCCTGGTGCGGGAACAGGAGATTCTGTATATTGTGTATATCCTGATTAATTTTAAAGCAGAGACGAAATCTTGATTAGGTGACTTTAGAGGTGAAAGAAGTATCATTGTCACTTTAGTAACCTGGGAAAGCCACATCTCATTATTATTTCTTTAAGTAGCCCTTTAGACACTTCTCTAACTCTCTCTGTACAGGTAATGCTTCTTTCAACCCACCCCATGAATATATGGAGGTCTAAATACCTCATGAAGGTCTAAATAAGAACCAGTTTTTAAATTATTTTCATTTTTCATCCTTGTGTTAGAATAGAGCCCACATATCCCCATCACTTACTGTTCAGTCTAATACATTGTGGAATCATTCAGTCTCTGAACTTTGACCTTTAACACCAGTCTCTAATTGCATCCACCTCTTTCTTCAGTCTTTTTAAAATTTTTTAATAGTGAGACATCATGAGGTACAGTTGCAGACTTACACATTTTTGTGCTTGGGTTTCAATTATACAATGATCAAATAGCCATCCTTCCACCAGTGCCCATTTCCCACCACCATGGATCCCAGTATCCCTCCCATCCCACCCTGCCTCTGTGGCAGGGCGTTCCCTTTTGTTCTCTCTCTCTTATTGGGTGTTGTGGTTCGCAAAAGAGTCAATGGGTGACAATCATGTTAAGTCTATATTCTACTTTCCGCATGCTTCTCCCATCCTGGGAGGATCCTCCCAACACCTTTATTTGGTGTTCCCTTCTTTATCTGAGCTCTCTTTTCTCCTAGTATGTGTGGTTGGCCTCCAAGCCATGGAGTAAAATTTCTGGTACTAATCTCGGCCATTCTTGGGTGTTAGTCTCCTATTTTGTTCCTTTATTTTCCCCAGATGAATGCAGTCTTTCTATGTCTATCCTTTTCTTTCTGAGTCATTTCGCTTAACATGATACTTTCCATGTAGTACCACTTGTATGTAAATTTCATAACTTCGTCTTTTCTAACAGCTATATAGTACTCCATTGTGTAAATGTACCAAAGTTTCTTTAACCAGTCACCTGTTCTTGGGCACTCAGGTTTTTTCCAGATTCTGGCTAGGGGTTTTCCTTTTACTTTTTTATCCTTCTTATCTTGACTTAATCCTTATCCTTAATCCTCTCATCCTAGGGCCACAAGGAGTTGTCATGTCAACTGCTACCACCTAAATTTTACATGTATAATGCCCTTGTATATCTTTTCTCCATGTATTCTGCTCATCCTTCAAGATATCGCAAAATTCCAGTTGTCCCCTTAAGCTACCTCGTAAATCTTTTCTTCACTTAGTACTCCTTCATTGTCTTGTTTTTTCATCTATTAACACTTACTTAACTCATTCTTATCTCCTCGTGGGTTGAACATTCTTCTGTTGGATGGATGAACTTCTTCAAGATCATTTTTAATATACTGACATATTAGAACACAATAAATATTATATCTTGTAATTGATATGTTTCTAGTTATTGTTGAATACTTATCCTTGATTGACAGACTTAAACTATTGACCTAGCAATCTTCATTTGACAGTTTCAGTGTATGGGCAATTTTGTATAATTCTAATATTTTTCACTTAAGGAAGTTCCTGCCAGAGATCTTCAAGACTTTATTTTTAAAGCCTGATTAAGAAGGTATTTTTTCCTTAAAAAATTTTTCATTTTTCTCTCCTTTAACTTTATTTCTCCTTCTTTCAGCTATCTATTTATAAAATCCCATTGAGCTTTTGCTTCTATGCTTTCACTTTTCTTTAATTCAAGTCTCCCCTAGGAAGCAGACTACAATATAAAATCTTGAAAATTAAGCTAGTAAAGAAAGAATTTACCCCATGAGCTCCTTGGGTTTCAGGGACACAGAGAAGCATTTGAGAAAGGAGTCTACATCCTAGAAATTTTCAGATGAGGTGTGATCTGTTTCCCTTTTCATACCCCTTGTGCTCACAATCCTGGTTGAAATGAGAACATTAGCATGGGTGAAGGAAGAACTCCCTTCCAGAGAGCTAAGATTTTAGCCTGTTTCCTTTTTTATCCTCAAAACTATCTCTTCCAATATCCCTAAAGTAGCTATTTTCTTCTTTAGAATTAGATTAGAATAAGTCTAATCTATGCTACGTTTTCTTCCAAATTTGCCATAATGTATATAAGTCAATATGCAATATCTAGTACGTGTCATCTGTTAGTGTGACTAAAGTTGTAATTTTCCAAAGCAGAAATATTTGGTATGGATTCTCAAATGTTATTGGGACTTAAAAGGAAGAATTCTTAATGTTACTGATAATTAACATGCTTATTAAAATCTAGAATGTGTTATGAGAAAATGATAAAAATGATTAATGAGAAAGTATACTACAGCATTGCTTCTCACTGATCAAAAACAACAACAACAACAAAACAAACTCTCAGCTGACAATATTTAAACTCACTAATTTAATAACTATTATTGTGATATAATTGATTTCCTATAATCTATGAACTTTCTCCTATATGACAGGGGACTAAATTTAAGTAAAAACTTAGGGACTTATTTGAGGTCATATGTAGTATATTTCTTAGTATCAATAATAAGATAATGAGTAAAATATAAAAGCTATTTTCCTTTTTTTAAGGGAAAACAGCTTTGAATTTGAGATTTGAATCTCCCAAGATACTTACAGTACTTTTTTGTGGTGAATAATGTCATCTTTACCAGGATAATTTACATCTTTATGTGATCTCTCTTATTTTGTGAAAGGATGATTAAAAACCTCAATATGGGGATAAATCCGATAGTACATATAAGTTTTTATATCTGATAAAATGGTAGTTAGTATTTATCATACTGTATTTTTCTGCTCTTGGTTACTAAGAACTTGACCCAGTTTTTAAATATCTCATAAATTCCTAGCAAAATATTAAGAGGAATGGCTGCAGTAGGAGAGGGCAGCCGGATGATGAGCTTGCTGTGTCCTCAGGCATTTTCTTTTTTGAGCCACAGTGATTTCAAAGTGGAATGTGTATTTCTGTACGAGAAGCTATAGGGCTGACCTTGAGGGAAGTCAAGATACAAAGTTAAAGTATTATAATGCTGTAATCCTGTTTCCATCGAATCTTTAGTAAATGGGACATTTGTACAGGTCTAATGAAACTTAAGATGATTATTTTTAAACTTAAACTTTAAATAAATCTAAAACCTACATTGTACCCACATTGAGAAATAGACTTCCTGCCATATTATTCAGCTTTCCAAAGTCGATATCTTTCGTATAAAAATCAATCGTTGGCATTATATTTTGAAAATGTGCATTTGTTTTTACTCTAGATTCAAATTACTTTTGTCATTCTACTGGTTGATTGTTGATGAGTGCTATATGTTTCCATGAAGTAAAGGTTTTAGTTGAATATTTAAAGAGGTACAAATAATTTCTTTCAAAAGACAGTATGAGAGCGCCTGCAATGTCCTACCTTAGACAATCTGTTGGCCTAACTTCTATTTTGGGGTGATAGGGGTGAGTATATGTTCCTATCAAGAAGTGCTCAGTGGACCTAGAGATGCTTGGTCAGCTCTGCTGGAGGTTCATTGCTTAAACCTGAGGAGGTGTTGCTGCATCAGTCTGCCCCCAGTATATGCTGATGCTCTGGAAGCTCTATATTGCCCAGGTGGAACCAGATTGGGCATAGCCTATCGTGTGCACGAATTGTACTGTCTCTTTCTAGTTTCTTTCCTTCCCAGATCAGTGTTTTAAATACTTTGGATTAACTCAGTGTTTAGGTACAATTAGTAGAAAAATATCTGAAGCTTGAATTTCACTGTTGTTTCTTTTTAATTATTTGATGTGGCCAAGCATATTTGGTAGCAATGGATTTGTTCCTAAATAATGGTTGCTGCTTTTCACAGTCTCTACCTCACGAGAGTTTCTTTCTGCATTGTTTTCTTCACTTCGAGGATAACTTCGCTGATTATTTTCTCACCTGGTTTATATATATTATTTTGTATTCCTTGTGCATAACTATTTATTTTGTCTTCCTGGCTCTTGTGGATAGTTCAGTAATGCCCTTAGAGTAAGGATTTCTAATGAAACAATGTGTAATTCACTTCATTAAAACAATTTGTTTCAATTAATGAAGTGTAGCAAGTGTGTGTGTATGTGTGTGTGTGTGTATGTATGTATGTGTATGTGTGCATACTTTTGTACCTTAAGTATATCACTGGATCACTTGATCACTCGACATCCCCTTACTCACTGATTTGCTCGAGCGGGTGCCAGTAACATTTCATCCGTCCCTGTCATGTGCTAGTGTAGCATTTGCTCACTCCAGGAACACAAAGAGCCTCAAACTGATCGTTCAGGGTCTTGACGAAGAAGTCTGACCATCTCGTGAGTGGCTAGTTATGCAGTCTTTTGAAGTCCCGTGGAATCCAGTCAGTAACGGCTCTAGACCAGTTACCAAATCGCATTACGTGTCAGCCCATCTGATTTTCAACGCCTTGGCATATGAGAAAGCGTCCCTGATTCTTGTCAATGGAGGTCAGAACACCAGATTACTTCTTTCACTTGAGTGAAGTGTGATACTCCATGCATAGCTCTTCCGACTCCTCTTTGGGAGACCCGAATAGTTCTCATCCTGTTTTCGTAGGGCCCATGTCTCTGAGGCATATGTTAATGCAGGAAGAACAGTGGAATCAGAAGAGATGTGCCTGGAGCCAGAGTTTCTTTGTCCTCTTAGCTATTTCTTTCACACTCTTGAAGGCATTCCAAGCTGCTCTCTTTCTCCTGCGCAACTCAGGTGCCAGGTCATTCGTCATTTTGAGTTCTCGACCTAGGTACACATAACTGCTGCATTTAGAGATGTTCGTTCCATTGAGAGTAAATGGAATGTCAGAAACGAGTCCGTTTCTCATGAACATTGTCCTCATGAGATTCAGCTTTAGTCCGATCTTTCCACATGCAGTCGAAGTTGGCCAGCATTTGTGCCACTTGCCTAATGTTTGGTGTTATTAGAACAATGTCATCAGTGAAGCGGAGGTGGTGTAGTTGCGGACCGTCTATCTTCACTCCCATTCCTTCCCATTCCATTTGTTGCATGACGTTCTTGAGGGTGGCAGTGAAGAGTTTTGGTGAAATGATATCACCCTGCCAAACCTCTCTCTTGACATTGATGATCACTTTCTTGTAGAATGGTGAGATTAAGTATATATGCAATACAAAGGGAATCCTCAAAGGAACAGCCAGCCCCAGCTCTTTCCCTTCCAGAGGTCCTGAATCCAATTCTGAAGCTTTCTCTCCCTGTTCTTGCAGCAAATTAGTGGGTGTGGTAGTGCTGGGGAGTTTTAATCCCCAGCCTGACCTAGGTCAGAAGAATCTGAGTTGGAAGGTCCTAAGATTATGAACTGGCATGCATCCATATCTGTGTAAACATTTTCTTTTGAGAAATAGATGCTTTGTAGAAAACTGCTCTTCAACTTTCCCTAAACAGGTTGCTTGCCATGTAAGTACATTTTATTTTATTTCTGTTCCACACTTAATTCAACCAGTCTCCCACTTATGGATAGTAAAATTATTTTCCATGGCATAAATTTACAAATAATGCCATAATGGAGACATTACTGGTGCCCGCTCGAGCAAATTGATGAACAGCGGGAGGGCAGTGCTATAGTGCGACAGTGCCATAATGAATATCGGTATGCTCCCAGAGATCTTTATTTTTTTGTGCAGTGTCTTTATCTGTCTGTTTGCATATCTATCTACCTATTTATCTATCTTTATTTATCTTCACACAGGGTAAATTTTAAATGATTTATTATGAAGACTATGTGATTTGTAATGTTATGCATATCTGTATTACAGGCATACTGTGCTCCAGCAGGCTGGAGCAATAGCACAGCGGGTATGGTCTTTGCCTTTCCTGCAGCCGACCCAGGTTCGATTCCTATTCCTCAGTCCCTGTCAGAGAGCCCGGCAAGCTACTGAGAGTATCCCACCCACATGGCAGAGCCTGGCGAGCTCCCTGTGATGTATTCGATATGCCAAAACAGTAACAAGTCTCACAGTGGAGATGATACTGGTGCCCGCTCAAGCAAATTGAGCAATCGAGGACAGTGCTACAGTGCTATGTTCCAGCACCAGTCCATCCATCAGTGTAAGCTTTCCCTTGCCAATTTCTCCAGATTCCTTCCCACTTTTCCCTCACCCCTGACACATTTGTCAGGTCCATTTTTGACAGGCACCTTTAAAAGTTTGGTTGCTTTTACTGTTACTGACTGTGCAGTTTGGATGTATAGTTCTACCACTCCTGTATACTACTGATGTGCCCAAGTCCCCAAGTCCTTTCACTTGTCCCCCCATTACTTCCTGTTTTCTCTTCTTCTTGATTTATTTCCTTCTTGCATGTCCTTTCTCTAGACTCTGGGGTCAAGGGTGAACTTTCTTGACATCCCCACTTTACTACATTTTCTTATCCAGTTACTGTATATATCACACATAAATGAGACCATCCTGTATTTGTCCTTCTGGATTACATTACATAACATGATATTTGCCAGTTCCATCCAAGGTGCAGCAAATTGCATGATTTTGTCATTCCTTGCAGCTGCATCATTTTCCATTGTGTATGCATATCACATTTTACATAATCCATTAGACTGACTTTGGCCACCTAGTTGATTCCATATCTTAGCTGTTGTACTAAGTGCCTAGATAAATAATGGTGCGCATATGTCCTTTTGAATTAATGTTTTGGTATCCTGGGGATTGATACCAAGAATTGCTGGGTCATATGGTAGCTCAGTTCTTAATTTACTGAAAAATCTTCATACTGTTTGCCATGGGGGTTGAACCACACAACATTACCTCTAAGAACTCTGGTGGTTGCCACTTTCTAGAAATCAGTGAGAAGCTCCAGGTACGATTTGCAGTGATGGCAAATCCCAAGTCTCAAGGGATAGGGGAGGAGTGGGACCTCCTTCTCCCCCCCACTGCCCCGCCCCAATGAGACGCCAGGATGACACCACATCCAACCACCTGCTACTTAAGCTCCCACACGGTCATGGTCCAGGGAGACACAAACAAATCTCAGACCTGAGCAACTTGCCGCAGCAATTTCTTCAGACCCTAATTATTAAAATCTTAGAATTCCTAGATATATAATATGGATATATTATATCCATAACAAGCAATGCAAAACATTGTCTAGCATTGCATTATCAGCAGGTATGAGGGGTGGTAGGACTGGTATCAATATATCGAAGGTAACTAAAGTAGAGAAAGAGTATTTTGCAAATTATCTGTCACATATGCAGGAGGAGAGGTGGAATAGGGGGAAATACTGGGAATTTTGGTGGTGGAAAACGTGCACTGGTGAAGAGATGGGTGTTTGACCATATGGTCCAAGTTCAAACATGGAATTTTTGCTACTGTACTTCACAGCGATAGCACAGCGGTAGGGCGTTTGTCTTACAAGCGGCCAACATGGCCGACCCGAGTTCGATTCCTCCGCCCCTCTCGGAGAGCCCGGCAAGCTACCAAGAGTATCTCGCCCGCACGGCACAGCCTGGCAAGCTCCCCGTGACATATTCGATATGCCAGACACAGTAACAACAAAGTCTCCAATGGAGACATTACTGGGCCGCTCGAGCAAATCGACGATTGAATTAATAAAAAATAAAAATAAATTTAAAACAATGAAAAAATATTTTGATACTGTATTACAAAATGGTGAATTATAAATCCTGATGTCATATTTAAATTTAAAATAGTAAATTATTTTAAAGAAAAAAATGAGAGCAGTTCCCTTTTCCCTGTCAACACAGAGTGTTCCCAGTATTTTTTTTGGCGGGGCGGGGGAGCGTGGTGGGGAAGGGTAGGCATACCTGGGGATGCTCAAGGAGTTACTCCTGGCAGTGTTTGGGGGACTATATGGGATGTCAGGGATGCAACACAGGTCAGCACCATGTAAGGCAAACACTGCTGTACTATCGCTCCATCTCCTGTTCCCAGTGTTTTGCTATGTGAGATACCTCATTGCTATCTTGATTTGGATTTCCTCAATAATTAATGGTGATGGACATTTTTTTCATATGTCTGTTTTTCAACCATCTCTGAGAAATATCTGTTCATTTCTCATTTTTTCTCCCCATATTTAATAGGTTTTTAAAAATTTCTTGTTGATCTTTGTGAGTACTATTTATTTCCTTAAATATCATCCACAAAGGGTGAATTTCATGAAATGGAATTACTTAAGTCAAAGAGGATGATATTGAAATTTTTATAACTGATGCCATTAACCTTTAATTATTATCTGCCAAAATATTTAAGAATGGTCATATTTCCTCTTATATTGCGCTCTGTTCATAAAAATTATTGCTTATTAATTTTATAGATGAAAATGGTATTATAAAGTATAAGTTTTAAAGTTTGCACTTTATTATACACATTTGAGCATCTTTTAATATTTTTTTCCTTTGGTTTATTTTGTTTATGTTTTTGGGGCCACACCTGGCTGTGCTCAGGGCTTACTATTGTCTCTGTTCAGAAATTATTCCTACTGGGGCTAAGGGGACCATATGGTGGCACAGACTGAATCCAGTTTGGCCACATGCAAGCCAGATACCTTACCCTCTGCACTCTATGCTTCCTTTTTAAAAAGACATTTCCTTTTAAACATCTCTTTTACTGCATCCCTTTTAATGTGAAGTTTTGATTTCATTTATTTTTTTAAAACTTATTTATAACTCATTATGAAGTAATGTGGGTTTTAGAGATTTGGTATATATACTACAACACACACACACACACACACACACATATATATATATATATAATGATTTCTAGTTTAGATAAGTCGTCTTCTCATTACTGATTACAAATGTCCTTTTATCATGTATTCAATTTCAACATATGCTTAAAACTCTTTCAGTATCTAGTTTTGTTCCATTGATCTTGTTCAAATGATTTTACCTCCTACCCCACATTTTATACACATAGCACTAATCCAATAAAATTCTTCTGGAATATTTTACAGGATTCTGTAGATGTGTAAATAATGTAAAAAATATTGTAATTTCAGAGGTACCATATTTTAAACTTTTAGATTATTCAGTATTTCCCAAATTGGGCGATGGCTGCATCAGGAGGAATGATATTGGGATTGGGAGGGCGGTTGTAGTCTCATGTTTAATTGGGGGATTGGGAGATTTTCCTATTTCTTTTTTTTGCTCTTTCCATGTGAGTGCTGAGGTTTTTTGTTTGTTTGTTTGTTTGTTTTCAGTTGAAAATAGGCTTGGTTGGATGAGTCAGTTTGCGTTGGTTTGTATATACATCCATTGACTGCAAGCTAGATGTTAGGCTCTTGGGAAGATGCAAGCTAGATGGCTCTTTCCCATCATCTTGGGAAAGATGACCCGTTGCATCTTGTTTTATGGATGAATTGCTTCTCGTCATTCATGATGTGATTGAGAAATTTTCTGAAATGTGTTGAGCTAGCAGTGTTAGCAATGCACCCGATCTTCTGTCCCACATTGTCCAATCCAGTACATAGTGAATTTTAAGTCCATCCAACCCTTTCCTTTCACTTTTACATGAATTATGAGGTAGAGTTGAGTTCCTTTGGGCATTGTATTTTTCTTTAAAATTATGTAAGCCAGTAACATTTTCCCATCAACATTGCCATGCATTGTAATTTTTCATTGCACTAGTTTTCATAGATGTACTTGATGATCCTTTTTGTGTAAAAGTGCCTATGTGAGGCATCTCAAAAAGCACTGCAGTCTGGACCGCATTATTCATTTGAGAAACTAAACCACTAGAACAAAGCACCATTTATGATAGGTTCTCTTACGTGCAAATCCTTGAAATTATAAAAAAAAGTTAATTTTGTTACTTCAGTTTAAGATAAGATTGTCTACCGGATAATCCCTACCAATAAGTCAAATTATTTTTTTTTCCTCTCGAAAGTCTTTTTTTTCTGATTAAGAGAAAAACAGGTACTTAATTGCTGTAATTTTTCCTGAAAGACAATTTAAATTTCCAACTTCCTTTCTTTTGGACTTTTTCAAAGATATGAGCGTTTCAACCAGACCCTGGACACCATTGGGGAGAATGAAGGTGGCATCGATAAATTTTCCAGAGGTTATGAATCTTTTGGCATCCATAGATGTGACGATGGTGGAATTTACTGCAAAGAGTGGGCACCGGGAGCAGAAGGAGTGTTTCTTACTGGAGACTTCAGTAAGTATTTTAAATGCATTGAAGTTAATAGTAGTTTTATTTACCTCTTAAAACAAAGACTTGTCATACTTAATGTATTTAATTATATGAACCTTAATAATTACAAATATTCAACTTTTCAGATGTCATCATAGAATTTATTAACACACCTGTTACAGGTGCTTCTGCTATAATGTAATTCACATGTTTTTGAAAAACTTGGTTTTCTGTAAAGTCATGTACCAGAACTAACAGTGTCTGAGAAAATCATGTTAAATGAACTATGCCAAATTTATTCTGTTTTCTCGGCATGCTTTGACAAAACCAGCAACAGTCTGGCTCAAAGTATTGGAGTTTGTTAAGGCTCCACTAAAATTTTTGTGCCTGTTGACTGATATTACAGTTTTCGGACCCTCTGTAGGCTAGTAACCTTTTGCCATCTAGCAAAAATAGAAAAGTAAAAATCTTCCTCAATCTTACCTTTTTTTTTTTTTATAACATAGAAAATATCTTCTCATCATATTCAGTACTCGTAACTTTATTAGATATTAAAGCTATTGAAAGCACATATTGCTGGGAGATAATGTAGCAAGGGAGGAGTTCACCTTGTATGCACACTACCTCGCTTCCATCTCTTGCACCTCATATGGTTCTCTGAGCATAGCCAGGAGGAAGCCCTCAGCCCTGGCAAGTGTGCTCTCCCATCCATCCCTCACTCACTCTCCTCTCAAAAAATTAAAAACAAACAAACAAAAAAGACAATTTAGTTTCATTAAGTGGGAGAAAGGGATAATATATAAATAAGTAGAATGCAATCTTAGCAGTTTTATTCTAGAAGTATAAATAAATGACTGTGAAAAAGAAGAGAGCTCAATTTTAAAAGTAGAAGAACTGGCAACTGCCTTGGCAAAAATGTTGCTGATACATATGTTTTGGGTTAATGTCATCTATATCTATATATTCTTGGGACCTGCAACTTTAAGCTAAATGACATAAAGCAACCCCAGACAGGTTACCATTCCATCATGTGACGACCTCATGCACATACACTAAGACTCAGCCCTACTTCATATGTTAGACATGCAAATGAATCTAACAAGCACTTTTTTTGTTTATTTTTGGGCCACATTTGACAGTGCCCAGGGCTTAGTCTTGGCTCTGCCAGCATCATTCCTGGCAGAGCTTGGGGGACCATATGGGGTGCTGGAGATAGAACCCTAATATGCATATTTTGGAATGTAGTGGAGGGGTGGAATAGGGTTGGGAGTACTAGAAACAAAAGCCCATAGAGACATGGTGAAGAGTCAGTGTGTTTAAATAAACTCCACCCAGAGAGTAGCCCCCTGCTGAAAACACACACACACACACACACACATACACACATATGCATATGTGTATTATATATTATAACAAAATAACATGGAATAAAACTGTGGTCCTTTTCATTGTTCCTGAAAAAGGAAAGGGATCAGCTGATTAATAGTCCTTTAATAATTTCATGTAGGGTATACTATTTAAATTTTTTTTCATCAGTCTTTGGTGTCTTCTAACTGTATAATTCAATTTAAGAGACGTTCTGGAAATGCCAAGAGTGTAGGATCGGGAAACATCAGATTTGTCAGATTTGGGGAATAGGGTGTGCAAGTTGATTACAGAAGAGCAAGAATATACTTTTTAGGGTGAGGATATTTTTTAATGTCCTGATCATGGTTACATGGCTACTTAGTTACAATGGCTGTGTTTATTTATTGAAACTTATAGAATTATGCAATAAGAGAGTAAAATTTTCTGTGTATGTTATACCACAACAAATAACTTTCAAACATTTCAATTTTTAATATATTTCCTTCCCAGTACTGTCCAGTAGAAATATAATGCAAGTCAGTTATGTTCTTCAAAATACTAGTATTATAAACAGTAAAGGAAAAACAATTAAATTTTTCAGAGAAAAAATTTTCTTAATTTAATACTAAATTATTTGAAATGTTATTTAACTCAAGCTATATATATATCTATATGTATATATCTATCTATATATATCTCAAACATCTAATGAAGTATTCCATTTGTTTAAATCTGATCAATTTTCCTTGAACCCACATACATATATTTAACAAAATTTTTAGTTTTAAAGTTTGTGCTCAAGGTTTTTAAAATAAAATGAAATGGTCTGGTTACCAAATTGAATATATATCTGATTAGTAGCAGCAATCCAGGCTCTAACTCTTGTTCTAGTTATCTTGCTACCTCTGCCACATCTGCAGTTATTCCTTCCAGTGAAATCTTTAGCCCTTCACAGTCATCCTTGAATATAGTGATCAATTTCTTTCAGACTCCTGTGATCCATGGGTAATTGATCACCTTATTTGAGTCTGAAATGTTTTACTTTTTTTTTTTTTGAGTGTGATTAGGGCACACCTGGTGATTCTTGAGGATACTCCCAGCTTGGTGTTTCAGGCTTGCTCTGTTGCAGTGTTCAGGAGGTCATGTGATGGTGAGGGCTCAAACCCAGTTATGGATAAGCTAAGTATGTGTTCTGGCCCTTTGGGCTATCTCTGAGGACCTCACTTACATGTTTTCTTTAGTTTTTGGTGGAGTGCTTTCATGTGCAAAGGGAATTGAGTGCTTCTCAGCCAATTGGATTGCAAGGGCAGAAGGAGGTGGTGCTCCTTTTGACTTGTGGTGCTTGGGATTACCAAGAGGTGCTGTGGGGACAGAGGTCTCTAAGGTGATCTCCACGGTGGTCAGGGGCAGGGGTTGCTGAAGATCCAGCTGGTTTTGTCCCATGTTATTCATGGGCCTTAACTCCATTATTAACTCTCTAGTCCTCAAAAGTCCTCCTAATTGCACTTGCGGTGGTGAATCTTTTCCAGAAGGGCTTCACTTGACTTTGCTCATTCATATTTATCATAGGAATCACTTCATAACAGCTTTAAAAAGGTAAAGGTAAAGGCCCTCCCGTTTATCGTCAATTTGCTCGAGCGGGCCCAGTAACATCTCCATTGGAGACTTTGTTGTTACTGTGTTTGGCATATCGAATACGTCACGGGGAGCTTGCCAGGCTCTGACGTGCGGGCGAGATATTCTCGGTAGCTTGCCGGGCTCTCCGAGAGGGGCGGAGGAATCGAACTCGGGTCGGCCATGTTGGCCGCTTGTAAGGCGAAAGCCCTACCCGCTGTGCTATTGCTCCATAACAGCTTTAATTTTAGGAAATAGATTTCTTCAATAATATGACTTGAAAGTCAAAATTACTCTTTGATCCATGGACTACAGAGTGGATGTTGTATAAGCAGGCATGAAACAGACATTAATCTTTTGTATATCTCCTTTAGCGCTCTTGAGTGGCTATGTGCATTGTCGATGAACAGTAATTTTTTAAGCGAGATGTTTTGTTGTTGCTGTTCTTCTCCTCCTTCTCCTCCTGCTCCTCCTCCTCTTCTTTCTCCTCCTCTTCCTCCTCTTCCTCCTCTTCCTCCTCTTCCTCTTCCTCCTCCACTTCTTCCTCCTCCTCCTCCTGCTCCTCTGCTTCTTCCTCCTTCTTCCTCTTCTTCCTCCTCCTCCTTCTCATCCTCCTCTTCCTTTCTTCCTTCTTTTTTGTGAGTAGTGAGTCTCAAAATGGCACTAAGATGTAATAGTAAATCATCTTATAAATAACTGTGCTCCAACCTTTTTCATTCGTAGAGCTCATGAGAGATGTATCATAATTCTTAAGGGCTGTGGGATTTTCAGAATGGTAAATAAGCATTGGTTTTAACTTATATCAACAGCTAATTTCCTCTTTACCAAGAAAATCAGCTTGCGCTTTACACCTTTAAGCCAGATATTTATTTCTCTCTAGCTATTAAAGTCCTGGTTAAAGTCTCTTTCAGTAGAAGTGTGTTTCATCTGCACAGAAAATATTATTGAGCGTATCTTCCTTTGCCAGTTTTCTTAGATATAGTATCATTTAGTTTCCTGAAAACTTGCTGTAGCTCCTATATCAGCATTACTCCTCAAACTTGCACTTGTCTTTCTTTTCTTAAATTTCATGCACCAAAAACTTCTAGCTCCACATTTTTAACCTGAAATATCCTCATATCTTGAAGATATGATATATCTTATATATAATGTATAAGAAATATCCTCATATCTAGAATTGAAGACAATATGATTTTACTGTGGATTAAGCTTTAGTCAAATATATATATATGTATATATATATATATATATATATATTGCTGTGGATCAAACTGAGATTGACTGCATGCAAGACAAGTGCTTTAAGCCCTGTACCATCTTTCTGGCCTTATTGGAGACATTGTGATTGACTGAATTTCAGTGATGTGGTGAAAGAGAGCTGCAGGGATGGCCACTTGGTGCTGCTGTTTAAATATGTTTATTTATAGCCACTATTTTATCTGGGTATAATGTAGCATCCTAAAATAATTACACTTGTAACATCAGCGATCACTAATCACCATGACATACAGAATCATGATGAAAAATGTGAATATTGATAGAATTACTGGAAGATGTCGCACACTTAAAGTGAGCATTTGCTTTTAGGAAATGGTATGAGAAGAATTGTTAGACAAAAAACTGCCACAAAACTTCAATTTGTGAAAAATAAAAAGCAATATATGCAAGTACAATAAAGCAAAGTACCATAAAAATGATATCTGCCTAGGCATATCTTAGTCCTATTGAGGGTTTAGATTCCAGACCACTGCACTATAGAAAATGTAACAATAGAGTGAGTCACTTAAATGTTTTGGTTCTCCAGTGTATGTTGGTGTTGCATGTACAGTATGCTAATAAGTGTGAGATAGCACTATGTCTATGAAGACAATGCATATACCTTATTACATGTGACACTGCGAGATGAACGAACGTATGCTGTTAGAAAAAATAGCTCCCATAGACTTGTCTGATGTTCAGTTGCTATAAATATTTCATTTGTTTAAACAGATTATCTGTGAATTATAATAAAGCAACATGTTATAAAATGAGATGTCACTGAATATGAAATCTAGGTATGTGGCTAATGCAGATTTAAAGTTGTTGCTTGTAAATCCAAGTGGACCATATACATGATTAGAGAATTGCACTTGAAATCTTAAAGTACTAAGGATTTACTGATTAAATATTAAAGCATATTAATTATTAAGTAGCTCTCAAATATATTTGAACACTAGTTAAACTTCTTTGTAAAGTGAAAATTCAAAGTTACCCTTTTTCTCTTAAATTTTGTAATGGAAGTTTTATTTTATTGAAAAAATACTATTTTACAAGAGTTACTTCCTAAATATAAATGTATAATATGTTTTAGGATGACAACGTTAACATATGATTCTTACCACCAAAGTTGAATATTCCTATATGTTGCCCATTGACCCCTTCTACCTTTTCAGCCCACTACCACTAGCTTGTTTTCAAGTCAGGATCTAAGGGTATTTCATAGGACCATATGTGTACAGTTGTATGGGGTTTTTTTTATATGTTAGTTAGTGAGATCTTCAGAAACCTTTTTTTTTCTAGTATGATTCTCTCCAGTTCTACCTATGTTGCTGCAAAAGGCATGTTTTCAGTTTTCTATTTTTTGTTTCATTTCATAAGTATTTCATATTTCATTTTCTATTTTATTCTACTTGAGTTTTCAGAAAACCCAAATTGTGGTTTCTGTCCTTTTTTGATGCATGCTATTCTCATGAACTTGATATCTTTTTTTTTTTTTTATAATTTATTTCTTTATTGAATCACTGTGGGAAAAGTTACAGAGCTTTCAGGTTTAGGTCTCAGTCATGTAAATATCAAACACATTTCCCTTTACCAATACTTATTTTTAACCGCGAACCCCAATAGAACCCCACCTCCCACCCCTCCCAATTCCTGTGAGGCAGATGAGTTATAGTTAATACTCTATCTACTTTGACTAGATACATTGTTTCGATAGAAGATGCACAATTATTGTTTAGAGTTTACGAGCCCCCCCCTCCCCCCAATCAGATATGCTGAAACAGCGTTGTGAAATGATTTGCTTTCTACAGCTGGGTTCAGGAATTAAATGATGTCGGCCGCGTGGTTTTGGATTTCTGCTATTTTACTTATTAACCCTGCCGCGCGACATCTTATCATATCTTTTCTTTATGACATTTTATTATCTCATTCCTACTTTGGACAAACTTGCAGGCTATCGAATGTAGCCTGCCCACAGGGCAGAGTCTGGCAAACTCCCCGTGGCCTACCAAATATGCCAAATACCAGTAACAATGATGGGTCTCATTCTCCTAAAGAGCCGTGAATATAATCTCAGGGCTAGGATGAAAGAGACGTTACTGGGGCCTGCTCAAGGCAATCGACGATTAACAGGATGTTGAAATGAAATGAAATGAAAACCCTGGAAGAATCTCTATTAAAAGTTAGATAGTTAAGAGATTGGTTTCTGTGCTCTGGAGTCGTGGCCGTGCCGGAGAGCTGCTCGTGGGGGGCAGCTGGCGACCTTGGTCGGGCGTGAAGGACGGCCCATTACGCCCCCCTTCCCATGAGGTCCCTGCCGCTCCCACCCCCGGCTCAAACCTGCTGTCCACAAGGCTCCCGTGCGGCCACCATCTTTCTTTCCAGACAGGAGTGGGCGAGTGGGTCAACACCCTTTCCTCTCCGGGCAGGCATGCTGTTGCGGTTTAACACATAGTTCATTTGCTTTTCTGCTCCAAGCGGGTGGCTCTCTGTGCTAAGTCCTTGTGCCTCCGGGGCCGTGGCCGTGCCGGAGAGCCGCTCGTGGGGGGCAGCTGGCGACCTCGGTCGGGCGTGAAGGACGGCCCATTACGCCCCCCTTCCCATGAGGTCCCTGCCGCTCCCACCCCCCAGCTCAAACCTGCTGTCCACAAGGCTCCCGTGCGGCCGCCATCCTGAACTTGATATCTTATTGTAGTTTGCATGTGCCCTTGTGCCAGCTGGATGTCTTATTTGATAAATTATCTGTTCTATTTTTCTCAATTTTGATGGTGGTGTTTACATTTAGTTTTGTAAGTTTCTTCTATATCTTGAATATTAGCTAAGATGTGAGGTATGTGAATATTTTTCCCATTCAGTAGGATTGTTTTCTTAAAGATTAGTTTCTTTCACAGTGCTGAAGGTTTTCAATTTGATATAATTCACTGACTTATTCTTGCTTTTGTTTTTGTTGGTGATTAGTTGAATCCCCCCCCCCCCAACAAAACAAAATGAAACACTTAAGAACATTAATATAGAGTGTTTTGTCTGTGTATGTTTCTCACACATTTTATAGTTTTGGTTCTAACATCTAAGTCTTTAATCATTTTGAGTTAACTTTTAGGCATGCTGTGAGATAGTGATCAAACAGTTTTTATCATAAGGGTATCCAGTTTTTCAGGTACCATTCGCTGAGGTGATTTTCCTCTCTTCATATTATGCTCCGCCTATATATAAGTAAGAATTTATTCCTAGTCTGTTAATTCTGTTGTATTAGTTGTGTTGTGTGTGTGTGTGTATCTGTGAGAGTGTGTGTGTATTTTGTTCTTACTCCTGGCTTTGTGATCAGGGGTCACTCTTCTTTGACTCCAGGCACTGTATGCTGTGCTGTGGAGCAAACTTTGGGCTGCATTCAAGTCAAGAAGCCCAACCTGTTATACTGTTACTCTAATCCCATATAAGTTTTTTTTTCCAAGAAGTTTTGAGTATCTAGAAATTTATTCTTTTTATGCTTTTTTCCTCTGTAGAATATAGAATGAGTCAGACAATTTTATTATAGGCATTTTAAGGCATACATTTTTAAAAATTTTTTATTAGTGAATCATGTGAGGTACAGTTACAAACTTAGGAACTTTCGTATTTCAGTCGTACAATAATCGTTAACCCATCCCTCCACCAGTGCCCATTCTCCTCCACCAATGTTCCAAATATCCTTCCCACCACCCCCACCCCATCCCCCAACCCCATCTCACCTCTGTGGCAGGGCATTCTAAGGTATACATTTGTTGTAAAACTAAAAGGGAAAGAAAAATGCATATTATCAGTAGATTTTTTTTCCATTAGAATATGGAAAGCATGGTTAAAACAAAAATAAGATGCTTTTGATGAAGATAGTAATCATTTTAAAATTATTTTACTTCTGTAATATGATCTCCAATTTTTTAGCCTGTAAAGTAAAAGAGGCTAAAATCTGAAAAGGTCCTAAAGAGATAATCTCTAACCAAACTGGTGATTTTTTGATTTTTTGTTTGTTTTTATTCTTTGGGCCACACTTACAGTGCTCAGGGTTTAATCCTGGGTCTGTGCTCAGGATTCACTCCTGGCAGTGCTTGGGGAACCATATGAGATACTCAGGTTAGAGCCTGGCTTGGTAATGTGCAAGGTAGCACCTACTTCTATCTCTCTGGGCCAGTAGGGGTCATTCTAATTATTTATTTATTTTCATTGTGTTTGAAGGCTTCTCCTGGGCTTTTTGTTTGGGGTTAATCCTGGCTTGGTACTGAGAGGACCATGTGGCACGAGAAACTAAACCTAGTACATCATCTTATAAGCAAAGCAAATACTCTGTCACTGTGCCATATTCCAGGCACTGAATATGTCACTGTAGTTAAAATAAATAGCTTTTGTATCTACCTCTTTCATCAGTACTCAGAGATAAAAAACATTGTTAGAAACCAATAGCACAAATTTTATTTATGCTAATAGGTCAGTTGATAGTTACTTTTATTTACTTGAAAATTAAATTTTCCTAATTCAATTAATAGATTGACAGTTACTTTTATTTACTTGAAATTTATTAAGAATTAAGAAAATTCCACTAAGTCTATTTAAATTACTATCCATTTAGTTGTAATAACTTTTCTGAAAAAAAATTAACATTAAAGAATGTCTTATTTAGTTCTTATTTATGTGTGAGAAACATACACAGACAAAACACTCTATATTAATGTTCTTAAGTGTTTCATTTTGTTTTGTTGGGGGGGGGGATTCAACTAATCACCAACAAAAACAAAAGCAAGAATAAGTCAGTGAATTATATCACTGACTTATTTAGGTATAATTTTATTTTGTAAAATTATACCTGCAGTCAGAATACTTTAGCATATTATTGTGATCTCCTCCACTATCACTTTAGAAATTGAGTTTACTATCTATTTTTTTCCCCCTCAGGGTTCATCATGATTTTTTCTGGTAAATGTTTGATATTTATTATGGATTGATTTGAAAGGATTTTTGCTATCGTTCTTTTTTTTTTTTTGGCTTTTTGGGTCACCCGGCGGTGCATAGGAGTTACTCCTAGCTTATGTACGCAGGAATTATTCCTGGTGGTGCTTGGAGGACCATAAGTGATGCTGGAAATCGAACCCCGGTCGGCCCCGTGCAAGGCAAATGCCCTACCTGCTGTGCTATTGCTCCAGCCCCTGGTGTCATTTTTTAGACTAATAACTATAAAATTAATTCAAACTAGAAATTTCTTTAAAATAGTATATGAGGAAAAAGGAAAGGATGGAGTTTAGATCTTTGAGCTACAGTAGATCTCTCTGTTCTTCATCTGAGTCATGGGGAACTCTTGATGGTATTAAGCTTGCCTGTCTAACGTGATTGCTCTAGATGTAATTAGATTCCAAATCTGAGAACTCTATACCTCATGCAGTGCTATAGAGCAGTTAGTTGAAAAGACTTAAAACAATCATTTACCTTTATTTTCTTTAATTAAAAATTACTACTAATTTCAAAAAGGGCTGGAGTGATAGCACAGTGGTAGGACATTTGCCTTGTATGCAGCCAGCCCAGCCAAGCTGGGTTCAATTCCTCCGCCCCTCTCTGAGAGCCCGGCAAGCTACCGAGAGTATCTCGCCCGTATGGCAAAGCCTGTCAAGCTACCCGTGACATACTCAGTATGCCAAACACAGTAACAAGAAGTTTCCTGATGGAGACGTTACTGGGCCCGCTCGAACAAATCTATGAACAACGGGAGGACAGTGACAGTATGTAATTTCAAAAGGGATTTTATTCTTAGATAGTCAAATCATTCAATCGTTGCTTTGTCCAAAACCGGTGAATTGGGCTTTTGCCATTCAGGTGTTTAAAACTTGGAAAGCAATTTCACTTAAAAGATATTTCTTTTATTTTTCTGCATTTGAGGAAAAAAATCATACAATTGTTTCTTTTCATTCTAGTTATTAAAAAAACAAAAAACAACTTAGACTTTTAAGCAGTGAACAGCTGCTCCAGCAAGCCAGAGGACAGTGGCTATATCATCGGGATTGGAATCTTACTACCCAAAAAGTACTTCTTGGCAAGCCAGAAACTGCTTTAAAAGCTTGAGCTGATTTCTGAAACTTTGAATCATCTTCGATACCACAAAATCTTATTCTTTAGGAAATTAAATGTGATTTAAAATATACTTGACATTTTGGAACTAAATCATGTTTGTTGCAGGTTGCTAAATAATTGAAGAAAACTAGCTGCTTTCCAGTAGCTAGATGATAGTAAGTAGAGAGAAAGGTAAAAAACTGAATATGTCAATATGAAATAATTGGGATCCTATTTGGTATAACTGAAAATATTTTATTTAAACTTCCTAACTCCAGGAGCGAGGCATTTTTCAAATAACCAAGAAGTCTATCATTGGTAGACTCCAAAAACAAAGTGGGAGGAATCTTACTTTTTATGTATATAGGGAAAAGGAAAGATAGATGTTTTTGGAATGGAAATACTAATGAGAATTATACTTGTTTATGGAAGAAATTTAAATTTAATTTTGTTTTTATTTATACAGTTGCCAAGACATGAACATTATGATAAAAGCTTTTACATTTCTTACCTCTACATATCTTACCTCATTTATATGAAGAGTGCTCTGTGTACAGTGTGGACACAGTAATCAATTTGCAATGATATGTTATCCAAAATTGAGGATAAACATTTTGCTACTTTAATAGTAAGGCACTAGAGTTATTTGAGTATAATAATGATACTAGCAAAAATTGAATCACACACACACACACACACACACACACACACACACACACACACGCTGTCCTCCCGTTGTTCATCGATTTGCTCGAGTGGGCCGAGTAACGTCTCCATTTTGAGACTTGTTACTGTGTTTGGCATATTGAATATGTCATGGGTAGCTTGCCAGGTTTTGCTGCACTGGTGAGCTACTCTCGTTAGCTTGCCAGGCTCACTGAGAGGGGCAGAGGAATCAAACCTGGCTCGGCCAGTCTGGCTGCATGCAAGGCAAACTACCGCTGTGCTATCGCTCCAGCATGCAAAAATTGAATAATTTAATTAAAATAATTAAATTTTGAAAGTATAATTTTGTTTGGACTTAATGATTATTATTTTACCTGAGTATTGATCTGTAATACCAACCTGTTTGAAACAATTTGCTAATCTATCAACATAGAGCTTCAGGATATGAGAATATGCTAACATTTATTTTTAAGATTGCTATTCAGAACATACCATTATGATCAACCTCTGTATTCTTTTTCTTCAGTGAATCAATGGTGAATGCATTGGGTTTTGCTGTGGTATGGCATATTACAAATAAATTCAGCATCTTAATTGCTTACAACAAAGACTTACTTTGTTGTTCATGTTGACTGAACTTTTCCATAGTGGTAAGTGGTAATTTCCAGTTTCACAGTGATGGATGTTGGCCCCTGATTGAGGCATGCTGATCTCATGATGGAAAGAGTAAGAGAGGAAACCTGTGATGATTCCAAATGTTTTCATTTAGAAATGGCAAAAATTGCTAGATTTTATTTGCCGCATAAGCTTGTGTCAATGAGATAAGGAAGCAGAATCATTCCTTTTTTATGTTGATTCATCTGGAATAATAATATAATGCACCATCATTGGGAGTAATAATATAGTTGTCAGTAGCAAGTGACATTGCTTTGTGTACTTTGTAAAGTATTAACTTTTCAGATTTTTTTTGGTGGGAAGTTATGTTTGGCAAGTACTCAGGGGCTACTGGCATTTATCAGGGGACCATATGCAGTGCTGGGCATTGAATAGGGGCTGGTCATTTGCAAGCGAGGGCCCTAACCATTATCCTAGCATTGCAGACCCAGATTTTAATATTATAGGTGCCTTATCAACGATATTTTTTGTGGGTTCAGAGGGGAGATGATTTAGTAGGACAGTTACACCAATATAGATTACTGGAATTTTTCTATGCTATCTCCTTATATCTTTATTTAAATGAAAATTCAGGACATCTTTTGCTGGGTTATCATTTTCAATTTCCTTTGTATCCTCATAAATTCATTATTATATAGCTCCCTTTAAATTTGGTTTATTAGAGAGGGTGATGATTCTAGAAAGAAAATTTTGAGAGATGGTTTGGGAGGAGTATTGAGAGTGTTTATTTTGGTAGAGGGTTTGCAGTTAACTCAGAGATGGAAGGCATTAAGGGTTATGGAGGTTAGATTTCCCTCTAAGAAGTTTAGAACAGGTTTCCCTAAGATGAGTTTCTTCGGTATGTGGACAATTTTGATTCCCAACAGGTCAGTTGACCCTTTAGTCTCGTGAGATATTTTCACTGTTCCCTTATCTATATAGCACTGTCCTCCCGTTGTTCATCGATTTGCTCGAGTGGGCCCAGTAACATCTCCATTGTGAGACTTGTTACTGTGTTTGGCATGTTGAATACGTCATGGGTAGCTCACCAGGCTTTGCTGTGAAGGCAAGATACTCTCGGTATCTTGCTGGGCTCTCCGAGAGGGGCAGAGGAATTGAACCTAGCTCGGCCGGCCGGGACGGCTGCGTGCAAGGCAAATGCCCTACCGCCATGCTATCACTCCAGCCCATGTTTAAATGTATTGGTATTAAAATGAAGTATATATTCTATGTTTATATATTTATCTGTATAAAGGAATGAAAATTTGGGAGTGTTACAGAATTAGAGATGTTACCAGAAATATAATTTCGACCCAGAATAAAGTATTCCTTTGGTAGGGGAATCATCTAATTAACACTGGTCTTCTGTGTCACCCTCCTATGTGTCATGTGAGGCGTTTGCTTTTAATCTGAGGCCCCTTTTGCATCCTTTATTTCAGCATATAAACCGTAGTTTGCCTCATGATTTTAGGATACTTTTGTCTTTGTCTTTATTGATTCCCATATGCGAGTAAAGGTAAAGGTAAAGGCCCTCCCGTTGATCGTCGATTTTCTCGAGCGGGCCCAGTAACGTCTCCATTGGAGACTTTGTTGTTACTGTGTCTGGCATATCGGATACTCTCGGTAGCTTGCCGGGCTCTCCGAGAGGGGCGGAGGAATCGAACTCGGGTTGGCCATGTTGGCCGCTTGTAAGGCGAACGCCCTACCCGCTGTGCTATCGCTCCAGCTCCTGCGAGTAATTAAATTAATTTACCCCACCTCCTAATCTTCCCAATGTTAATTTGATTGCCCCACCCATCTGCAAGGAACCGAGAGGATGGTGGAATTACCTCTCCTCCCTGACATCTGATATCCATACAAGTATTGATGCCAAGAAATGGCTTTTTGATAAACATAAACTTAAATAGCCAATTCATCAGTCTATGTTTAGTAGAAAGTTGTTTGGACTTTCTCTAGCTTCAAGTCAAAACTTGATGTTGGTTCTTTTACCCATTTGATTTGGTTTCACTGATGGATTGTTCGTTTTCAAAGGAGTATGGATGTACTGTTGAGGTTTACTTAACCAGTGTTTTCCTAGACTGACTTACCAGGCTGCTTGAATTTACTTCTACTCTGACAGTCTCACTCTAAGTGATACTGAATGCCCCCATCATGTAACAGAGCATTCACTGCAAGTAGACCTCATTCTACTAGATTTCTGCAATCTGGCTTCTGCCAGTTACACATTTTGCTTCTAGTGAGCCAGTTTTCTATCCCTTTCAAATCCCTTATGAACCAGTGATGTGTGAGTGTGACAGGAAAGAAATTATTGACCTTTGGGAAAATCTCATTAAGGTCAAGTTGGAAAAATGCTTTCAGATTAAATATGCACAAGTGAACCACAAAAAGTGATACGAATCTAACAGTTTAATGTGGATTATTTTGCATAGACCTTTTAGCTTTCCTCCTATTTTAATCAAAAATGAAATCATATTGCTGCATTGCAGGAATGGGTTTATATATGAATGATGATACAAAATCTGATTTTGATTCAGAGGACCTAAACTCAGAGCAAAGAAATGGCTTCAGTCTTATATCACAAAATGTTGAATTTTTTTTTGTCAATGTTTTAGCTTAAAAACTTTAAAATGTTTGTATGTATATCTGTGTTACATCTAATTATATCTGTAATTGTTCTACTGTAATCAGTATTTTCAATGTATATAAAAAACTCAGGCCCATGTACTGGATCAGAGTGCTTTGTTGTATCTATTGGGGATACTGTTATTTGCATGCATCCTTAGCTTCTGGAATTTTAGAAGAGATAGCATAGCTATTAGGGCATTTGCCTTGCACACGGATGACCCGGGTTCGATTCCTCCATCCCTCGCGGAGAGACCGGCAAGTTACTGAGAGTATCCCTTCTGCACGGCAGGGCCTGACAAGCTCCCGGTCATGTATTTGATATGTCATAAACAGTACCAACAAGTGAGCAAATCGAGGAACAATGGGACAACGGTGCTACGGTGCTACATTTTTATTCCTGTGAAATAAATGATATTTTCTATCCTGCTGCTTTTTCACAGACATGTATTTTTCAAATCTAAGCTGTCTTAGGGTCAGAGACTTAATTACAGGAGATAAGGTACTTGTCTTTCAGACTGCTGACTGCAATTCAATCCTGGCCACTGCAAGTGGTTCCCCCAAACACAGCTAGGAGTACAAACCAGAGTAAGTACAGCCTGGTATGGCCCTCCACCTTCCCCACCCCCCAGAATTATCCTATGTGGATAACACAATACTTTTGGCTACATTTCACTTTTGGTATATTGAAGTTAATAAAAGGTAAAAGGTAAAGGCCCTCCCGTTGATCGTCGATTTGCTCGAGCGGGCCCAGTAACGTCTCCATTGGAGACTTTGTTGTTACTGTGTCTGGCATATCAAATATTCTCGGTAGCTTGCCGGGCTCTCCGAGAGGGGCGGAGGAATCGAACTCGGGTCGGCCATGTTGGCCGCGTGTAAGGCGAACGCCCTACCCGCTGTGCTATCGCTCCAGCCCCTATTGAAGTTAATATTTATGCATTTATTTGATCTTTGTTCTAAAACTGTTCTATTTAAAAGTTTCATAATTTTATCCATTCAAGTGACTCAATGAAGAACATCATTGCCTCACACAAAGAAAGTACATTATTCATATTTTATTATGTCAAGTTTGATAACTTATTTTTTTTAATAGTGTTACCTATCCCAAAATGTGACTGGCTATAAATTATAACAATATTCTTTGTGCCTTAATCACAGTAACTTTAAACTCTCTTATTCTAAGAATTTGTTTCTTATGATAGATCTTTAAGGAAACTCTAATGTGTTGTTATTTTTTTTCTTATGTCACTGATAATATAATGAAGTATAATTTTGCATTTCTGAGAGGCTTTTGGAGAGGTAGTAAATCTCGCCAAGATGTAAAGCACTATTTAGTCTACATAATTCATGCCATTGTTCCAAACAGGTGAACTGGAATTCATTGATTTAGTCTTCAGGCTTTGTTTTGTTTGTTGTCAAGTTCTGGATTTATAGCTCTTTCCTCATTCAACTATTTTCCCTATTTTCTCTGTAACTGAGTGGAAATCCTTACATTTTTAATTCCTATCTGTTTTGTTGTTACTGGAAAATTTGGAGGTATTTGAAATTTAAAAAAAAAAGGAGGGGAAATTTTTCCCTTTGAAATTTAGTTGTTATTCATTTAAAATTGTAAAACATACTGATTTTGCTATTCAAGATGTACCTCTTATGGTGGATTTATTTAAAAAAATATATGACATCCATCTTACTTGTTTGTAAATCAGAAGTACTTTAAATGAATTATTTAGAGACTGGGAATGTGAAAAATGATACCATCTTTCTGAGCAAGTATGTGACCTTAAGAGGGTTACTATTGTGCAGTGTCATTGCCTAACTGTCTGAATGCAAAAGTGTATTTTAGCCTGACTGTTGAGAACTTGTTTATACTTCCTCTTTCCATTTTATTTGTCTGTTCCTTAGGGACAGTTTAAGACATAACTGGCTGTGCCCATGGCTTACTTCTGACTCTGTGCTCAGGAATCACTCCTGGTGGTGCTCAGGCGATCTATGTGATACCAGGGTTGAAACCAGTGTTGGCAGTATGAAAGGCAAGCTCCAGCCCTGCTGTTTTCCTTCCTTCCTTCCTTCCTTCCTTCCTTCCTTCCTTCCTTCCTTCCTTCTTCTTTCTGTCTCTCTTTCTCTCTCTTTCTTTCTTTCTTTCTTTCTTTCTTTCTTTCTTTCTTTCTTTCTTTCTTTCTTTCTCTCATTCTTCACAGTATTTTAGCATTAGTCAGGGAACAACCATGCCCTAAAGACTGGTTGAGGTTGACTGGAAAGAGTTTTATGAAAAGTTTTTTATTCAAGACTGCAAGCGTTAAGGGAACAACCAGAATTGCACTGGGGAGCCCAGGATCTTGGGGAGAGTGAGAGAGGAGCAGCCTCTGTTGGAAGGGGCAGATGTGAGGGGACAGGGCAAGAGCCAGGGGTGTCAGGTACATGGGTGGTGGAGAGGTGTAGTATATGTACATACTGAAACCACAGAGCCAACAGCAGTAAGCAGGAAACCCAAACTACGACAACACAAGCAAACTTTGAACTGTTCCTGTCAAGGAGGCAGGCAGGGTGTGTGAGGAGACTTGGGGACCTTGGTGGAGGGAAGCCTGGTGTTGGGGCATCATTTACCTGAAAGTCCATTAAGAACAACCTTATAAATCAAAATGGCATACTAAAAGTGAAAATATAAAAAAAGAGAAAGCAGAGTGGGAAGTGGTGATCCAAAACCTCTTGTTTCTCTGATGCCAGTGTCTTCCCTGTAAGGAGTGACTTCTATGCTTGCTGTTAGTGAGTCTTTCATTGTATATGGGTATGGAGCATTTATTTTTTTCAAAGGAGCTTTGTTGAAAAATTGGTAAGGCAGAATGTTTGATCTCCCATTTTACATTCAAGTGGGTGTGGGCACCAACCTCTCATATGATGCCTACAAGTGAAAATGCAGGAGCATGGCAGCTGGCCACCAGGAAGTAGAGCCCCCGGGATCATGTGTATAAGCACCACAACCAGAACATGCATGAGCACCACCACAAAATGAGTGCTGCCTCTGTTGTGCAGTTGTGTGACCATCCTAGCTAACATCTGTGACCTCTGGAAAACACAGAGATCAAGAACATGGGAACTGTAACCAAATGTGTGACCCCAGTGAGAGTGACGCAGCCCAGAGAAAGGCAGTGGCAGGGGGGGGATGTTGGTAAGGACCCTTGTAGTTAAAAGAAGACATTAAAGATCTGCAACTGAAATCTCCCTGCTTCTCCTTTATGAGTCATAGTTTTCCTACTGTTCTATAGTAATTTATTGAGCACCTTCTATGTGCCTGTTCCTGGAAAGGAAACTGGACAAAATAGGGAGGGCTTTTCCTTCAACTGACAAGGGGAAATGGGTGATTTTGTGTTCTTCCCTCCCTTTCCCTCCCTTTTCATCCCCACCTTTCTCCTATCCTCTCCTTGATTAGATCATAGCTAGCAGTGGTTAGGAGACCATGTGATACCAGGGATGGATCCAGGTCTCTTTCTTGCAAAGCCTGTGCCCAGTCAGTTGTGTCTGCTCTCAGACACCAAATGGGTGGATTTCTAAGCCAATATAACCTTAGTGGATCCCTCCTAAGCTCATTAAGTAATAAAATTGGATATTTGCTATGAATCTGACATTATAGCAACATTTGTGGCTATAGTAGTGTGCCTTAAAAAAATTAAAACAAAAATAATAAACATGATTAAAGATACTGCTTGTGAGGACCAGAGGTAGAGTCCTGGCCAGGGTGTTTGCCTTAGGTGCAGCCACCTGGGTTTGATTCTTATTACCCCGTTATGGTTCCCTGAGCTCCTCCTGGAGTGAGGAGTAATTGCTGAGTAAAGTATATAAAGGGATTTTCTTTAGTACACTTTATAGTTGATACAATTCAGAATGCTTTTTTTTTCTTTTCTTGGGATGGAGCGATAACATTTGGGCATTTGCCCAGATTAGGACATTTGCCTTGCACACAGCCAACCTGGGTTCGATTCCTTCGCCCCTCTCAGAGAGGCCGGCAAGCTACCGAAAGTATCCCACCCGCACGGCAAAGTCTGACAAGCTACCTGTGACATATTCGATATGTCAAACACAGTAACAACAAATCTCAAAATGGAGACATTACTAGGCCTGCTCCAGCAAATCGATGAACAACAGGAGGACAGTGCTACAGTGCTTTCTTTTCTTTCTTTGGTTTTGGGCTACATCCATTAACATCATATATGCTGTTGGGTGTGGCCCAGAAGGCCAATAAAAAGAAAAGGAAAAAAAAAATGTAACTTTTATAAACAATATGCCACCCCGTAATAGATTTTTGAGTTGCATTTTAGAGGATTTCTTATGCATTTTGATGATACTCTGTGTTTATTTTTAAATTAAAAGTTTAAAATGAAACTTTGGGGTATATTTTCAGCAAATCTGTAATTGATTTAAATGATACATGAGACTTTTTTTGTCAAACTGATCTGAGCTAGAAAAAAAATCTCTTAGAATAGCTGTATTTAGATTTTAATGAAACTAGGCAGAAAGGAGACTAAAGTGAATTTCCTTTTTAGTCTTTTAAATGAAAAGTGCATCATTTGTCCTATATATCTTATTCATCATCAGTCTTAGCAAAGCATTCATTCCCATGAGAGAGATAATGGATTCAGAGAGCTGAGAGGAATGGAAGATTGTCATTCAATGCAGATGAGTTTTAGTAATATTCTTATCATGAGAAATTGGGTTGCAGAACTTGAAGATTTGGAATTAAGTTGCCATAGATATATTTAATTAAAAGTAGATTGCTTTAACCTTTCTTTAAGTTAGAAATAGGTTTAAAAATCTTAAATTAAATTTATAGTTAGTTTGTATTTAACTTGTATTCAGGACTTGCCTTTAATAGGGATTCTTTTTAGAGTTTAGCTCCAAGAAAGGTACATTTTAATTGAACTAGTACAGTGAAAGTTTCTGAAAGGATTTTATAACTTGGTACATTGACTGAAATTTATTACACCAAAATGAATTCTACAAACAAAATGGGGAGGTTTGATTTGTCTCCTTAACTCTTCTAGCTCATGTACACAACCCAACTACATGTATTATGTTTTCTAGTTTTTTTTAATGTTATCACCTAATGAGTTGGTTTCTAATTTATAATCCTGTCTAGAGAACAGTCTTCTATATATGAAAGCTATGAAGATTGAATTGATAAAGTAGGAAAACAAACAAGTGAGAATATGTATCATGTGCACCCCTTGGTTAAATTGGCAAATTGTTATTGGCAATAGAATTTTGCTTACTTAGAATATACAGTGTCCTAAACTCATTCTGTGGTTCTTTTTCTTAACCATGACCTTATTTAAATGTATGTTGAATACAGTGTCTATACTCAATGAGTAATCCTGACTAGACTTCCCGGTTCTTGATCTGTATCCTGGTTTCAGGACACAGCAGCCCTTTGTTTTGAGCAGATGCTGAGATTTGGGTGTTTTGAAGCATGTGCTTGGGTGAACTCATCTGATTGAGAAAAGCCAGGAGAGTAAAGATGAGGCATTGATACCAGATACAGAAGCTCCAACTTATGATGAGGCTGTGATACTGTCAGTCAACTCATCACTGATTTTTTTTTTCTGAGAGTTAATCACTGAGTTAGAAAAGTTTTTTTTCCTCCTAAGATATACTCAGGTAAGTGGGTAATACAGAATTGAGTGCTTTATAAGTTTATTCCTCTTGGAATGGAAAATCTCCTCCCCCCTTCCCCCACCACCACCCATTCACCCAACACCCCATGGCTAGGTCATGCTGCTAAGCACAGAAATATCTTATATTAATTGTACATATTAAAATAAACTGTCCAGCACTGCCTATTCTTTGTAACTTTCATATCCGTTTTAAAGGAAAAGCTTCTATAGAAAATGGTTCTTATTTGTTCTCCTTTCTTGTCCTTTCCACAGAGTGAGGTAATCACAGACTGAAATCTCCCCTAAATATACCATCATTACCTCGAAGGTAATTGCAGCATTATAGAGTTGTTAATCTTTTCCCAATGACGATTGAAATTCATTCTCAGAGATTTAGTAAGAAAGCATGGCCATATTAGGCATGTAGAAAATGGGGATTCATTGTGTTGCAAGTGGATAGATTATTCCCAGCTGGACTTCTTTTTTTTTTTTTCCCACACCTTCATCACCAACCTTGTAGGAAGAGTCTGCCATGGACAGTGTTATATAGCAAGTGAGATCAGACTACGGTGTGTGTGTGTTTGTGTGTGTGTTTGTGTGTGTGTGATGTTTTAAACAAAGAGCCTGGCATCTAGTGCAGTCACAATAAATATGTCTTTGCTAATTTATTTTTGCCTTTGTCTGGCAACTTTCAACATTTTAAACATTATTGTTTAGTGGTCAAAACTGTTCCTTTTTGAAGGTGTGAGCTCTCAACTTAGGCTCACTGGTGATAGAGTTGTCTAAGATTGAAAGCATAACATATTTTTTCTGTGTGCTAGTGTGCTATATCTGGTAAAGCCTACTCCACATTTTCTCTGGGATCAAATATAAGTTTGGATTCACCGCTTTACTATATGTTGCAGTAATTCACTTCTGAGTTATGGGGAAAAGAAAGTTGAAGATAGGGCCATATAATTCCCTCTTTTGGAGGATATAAGCATGAGACAGTGGTAAAGGCATAGGTGAGTGACATGAAAATGAGAATCTGTCCTGTCAAAACCCAGAAATAGGAGAAGGCTTTGCAGGAAAGAGATTGATGTATAATGTAGTCATATAATAGTTGACACTTTGCTGTATGATAAGTGTTTAATACAGATTGATTCACTAAAGAGGTTTTAATAAATCTTACCAGTAGTCTATTGAGGTAAGTACAGTTGCTGTTCTCATTTTCTAGATGAGTCCTTTGAGACTTATCATACTGAACTCACCATTCTGATAGAGTTAGGATTGCATCCCAGGTATTTTTGGTTCTGTGTTGTAACTACTGAGCTGAAAAGAGATTGACGACCATTGAGGACTTTCAGGAAAGTGAGCTCAGAGTCCAGAAGATAGTTGTTTTACATATTTAATAGAGTTGAAAATCAAATTTATGAAATACTATGACCTGCCAAAAGTCACATATCTGATAAATAATAATTGAAAGACCATAAATAATGTTTACATATTCGTGTTATTAAAACTCTGCTTGCCAATAGCACCCTAGTTTCAGACTCTTGTGTTACATCAATTATTCCTGTGTTGTACATCTGAAACTCATGTTTATGTTTATAGAAAAGTTATAAAGTTATATTTTAGGAAGAGTATTTTTTATCTAAACTTTAAAATAGAATTGCATGTTTTTATAACTTTACATATGCATGAAATAGTCTATATTAGATGTCAGATTGCTCATAGTATTTATCTTGGAGGGCTGGGGCGATGGCACAGCAGTAAGGCATTTGCCTTGTGTGCGGCCGGCCCGACTAACCCATGTTTAATTCCTCTGTCCCTCTCGGAGAGCCCAGCAAGCTACTGAAAGTATCTCGCCGTCACCTCAAAGCCTGGCAAGCTACCATGACATATTTGATATGCCAAACACAGTACAATAAGTCTCAGAATGGAGACGTTGCTAGGGCCCACTCGAGCAAATCAATTTACAACAGGAGAACAGTGACAGTGTGACAGTGATTTATCTTGGAATTGGGGGGCAGGAAGATTCAAAGGAATTTGTCAACATATGTTAAAACATTTTCATATTCAAAAATTTCAGACTCACATTATTAAGGTAAGATGGTTTGTGTGAGTGTGTGTGGGGAGGTCTTATGGTGGCTGGAATGGGCTTTCTTGAGCTGTGCTCAGGGAACTGAGGGGGCCTATCCCAGCTCCTACCCTGGCCAGTTGGTTCAATGCATAGGTCTAGAAATGCAGAGCTTCTTGGCTACAGCTAGTGATGCTCTTAGGCCATGCTGTACTAGAAAGCAAACTCCGGTCTCTTCGCATGTAAGGCCTGTGCCTCTACTCTGAGCTACCTCGCTGTCCCTAGTAACATGCATTTTTAACTTTGACTACCTCGTTTCAAACCCAAACTCATTTGTCTGTACTGCTGTACACAGCCTTACAGGAAAAAGTGATTTTGAAATTAATTACAAAGTAAGATTCAATAAATCTTCTTTTATTGAATAACCCAACTTGATGGGTCAAATACATTTATAATGGAAAGTATCATGATTTAATGTATATCATTTATTATGTGTCATTTATTTTCAGACAAACAAAAATACCCAGCATGTTGTTGTTTCTGTAAATAAAAATAAGTATGAATCTGAGTATGTATGAACACACAATACACACATATGCATGTGTATATAAATGCATTGAGGTGTAGTTATTGAAAAAAAAAACTGCCTGACTTTTGAGTATATTGTTTTAGGAAAAGAGATTCTTGGGTAAATTTTCAGTTATGTTATTTAAGTAGTATTTAAGTAAAGTAAAGTAAAGGCCCTCCCGTTGATCATCGATTTGCTCGAGCGGGCCCAGTAACGTCTCCATTGGAGACTTTGTTGTTACTGTGTCTGGCATATCGAATACTCTCGATAGCTTGCCGGGCTCTCCGAGAGGGGTGGAGGAATCGAACTCGGGTCGGACCATGTTGGCTGCGTGCAAGGCAGACGCCCTACCGCTGTGCTATTGCTCCAGCGTAGTACTTACTTGCAAAAATAATGTAGAGTAGCAAATTAGGCATTAAAGATAAGCATAGATGGCCTAAACTTTTGTTAAAAGAAGGATTCTCACAACTTAAAATTATATGAATCAAACTACAATAATTAAATTGAAAGAATGAGGATGTTAAGAAGGTGGAGTTGGGGGATTTGGAGTATTGGAGGAGGGGCACTGACGCCAGGGGTGGGTTTGGAGTTGGAACATTATATGCCTGGAAGCCTATTTCATCAACAGAATTTAAATCACAGTCTGCAACTTAAATAATTAGGATTGTTGTTTATATTACATTCATGTGATGGTTTAGGGAGACTGATTCTATTAAGGCTAAATAATAGTGGTAACAACAAATTTGATTAGCAAATATTTGGAATATATAGATGGTTTGCATGAGTGTGTGGAGGGGATCTTATTAGTGGCTGTGTAAGCAATATAAATATTATAATGTTTCATTGTATAGCACATACAACTTTAAAACAAGGTATGTTTCAGTAATTATTTGTTTAATACAGAAGTATTGATTACCTGGCTGCAGGCCTGATGCAGTGCTAGACCTGGATCTATCTTATTACAGTTTGGTTGCTATTTCTGTATCATGGCTGTTGTCTGTCTTGATAGCATCATATCTGAAATCCAGTTCACTTATTTCTGTGGAAATTCTAATAAGTGGAATTTGCACATGAGATATGCACAGTGAGAGTGTGGAATGAGGGGTTATCCAAATGACATTTTACTTGTGTTGGTTAGTACTGAAATATAATCGGTATCAGCTTGAATTCACACAGTTTTAGGTAGGACAAAAATTTGCCATAGTTGTACAGATTTTCCACTATGCCAATTGAGATCAGGGTCAGGTGCAAAGAAAAGGGTAGCTATTTCCAGAGGACAGCTGTAAAGGATTTCTGCAGTGGAGAGACAGCTAGTGTTGAAGAGAAGATGGGAGATTGTGTTCAAAAGTAGCGCAGTGACCTCACCCTTTATAATGGAGGAGAGTGTTGCACATGAGAAGGCAGAGCCCTGAAAGCTCCCTTAAGAGGTAATTAAACAGTGACAGAAGCAATTTAATAATTTTATTTCAAATTTTAGAATTTTTCAATCTGATCAGGACAATAGTTTGGAAAAACATAATTACTCACTTCATTTGACTTCAGATAAATGACTATTAAATTAGAAGCTGAAAACCTTGGTAATAGTAGAGGGTTTAATATCTTTATTTTAATAAAATTGTCTTAATGACAGTCAGATTTATTCTGGAATATGTTAAACCTCCACATAACTTGTCGGCATTTCCCAGAAATTGGGTCTCTGATTTTTGAAATGGGAGTGGGGGAAGATGTGAAAATTGATGGCCTCAAGCTTTTTAAAATCTAAATTGAAACTTGTACTACAAAGAGAGAAGTTTAACCTTAGAGTTTATGCCTATATCAGCATGACATAGAGTAGCAATTGAAGTTTTCTTGCACCCCACAGATCTAATAAACACATCCGTTCATTTAAAAGTGATTCAATTTTCTTGAATTCTGGATTTCAAAAAAGAAGGAGCATAGCCTAATGAATTATGTCTTATGTGTGTTACAGACATAAAATTATATACAGAGGCTTAGTTTAGATGCTGCTTGTGTTTAGATATGGATAATTAGGAATGTTATGAATCTTTGGATTAATAGTCTATTGAGCATTTATGAAAAATATCCATTTTGCTATGCTATTTATTTATGCATGTATCAGATTAATTATATGTAGCTATGTTATATATACATGCACACTTTAATTTGGAACTTTAAAACCTTTTGCTTTGTATATTATATAATCTAATATATAATTACTGTCATAATTTGGTCTCTTAAAGTATATTTTAATATTATATAACATTTTAGAGTTTAAAAAAAGAAAGTCAAGAATATAGTATCAAGGTAGAAAGTAAACTTATTTATATGTCTTTTAGTTACTATAATTTTGCTTTCAAGATATGTCTACATAATTTACTTAGTGAAATGTTAATTGGAGAGATTATTAAAAAGAAACTGCCTACATTTTTGTGCTTTTTAATAATCATTTTCTTTTCTAAAGATATGGTTTTTATGATGCTAATATAATGAAGTCTTTTTAAAAACATACCTTTTAACTAGCAAAACTAAAAAGGTGATTCTTTTTCTTTTGTTAATTCCATTCTTTACTAAATTTCTGGTTTTCAGACTTCTTTTGATCTTGATTTGGCATAAAAAACTGAAAATTCTTTTCTTTCGGTAATATCTTGTTAAATTCGTATATGGCAGGTAGTACAAGAAGTGTTGGGACACAATATTAAACTTGACCCTTACTTTCAGGTAATTTACTGTCCAATGCTTACAGATAAGTATTGATAAATGTAACATGAGCTATATAGATGCAGGTTTATGCACCCTGGGGCATTTAAGTCGGTTATAGCCTGGTATTCCTGTCCAGTACATGCTCTGTAGCTCAGCCTATAGCGGGGATCAGCTTTAACTTCTCACTTCAAGAGTGTATTTATGGAGGTGCAAGCTAGGCTTCATTTTGATTGTTTGTTGATTGTTTGGGAATCATACCTGAATTGCTCAAATATTACTCATGGTTTTGAGCTCAGAGACTCAGGAATCAATCCTGGCAAAGTTGAGGTAGGGACCCTTTAGGAACCATATTTGTTGCCGGGGATGGAATTTGGGCTGAGTGTGCAAGGCAAGTGCCTTACTCACTTTATTTCACTCCTGCCCACCCACTGGCTCTAATTGATAAAGATCTTAATCTGCATAGGGAAGGAGCTGGTGTAGCAATCAAGTACTTTTTGGTGGGGGGTGGGGTTGCTGATGAAAGACGGGAAAACTGCTGAAAACCATGATCAGAGTTTATGATATGAAAAATGCAATATTTCTATTGAACTGTGTTTCTGTTTTAGATTCCATGAGGCTAGATATTCTGGAGTGGAATGAAACCTTTTGATCAGTGGTGCTTTCTTTGCTGTCTTCTCTTTACTACTTGCATTATGCTCACTAACCATTCTTTCCAGTATTTCCATCCGCTTTGCACCCCGGTCTTCTACCATCCATCCCTATGTATCTGCCTGAATTGGTTGTATCAAATTATCTAATTTCTTGGCTTCTGCATAACTTCTAATCCCCACAAGGCAGATCATACAAGCAAATGAATGACGGCTGAAGGACAGCTTCTAAAGTTTCATGGCCACATCTCCACAGAAATCCTTTGTCAACTCTGCAGCCTGCAGGCTCTTTCCATCCTCCACAGTAGCTATTTCAGTTTCATCACTCCCTTCAGAATCATTTCTTTCTGCTTTCTTCCCATTAGCATCGTATTTGCTCCCATTTCTCACAGGAAATAGAAGCCAGCAGAAAGAAAAAAAGATTCAGCTATCAAACCACTTCCCTAAAAAAGATTCCTGTATCTATTTTCACTTTTTTTCCAAGTGTTTTCAAAAGTTAGTAGCAAAAATTGGTGTCCCGAATCCGTACACTGAGTCTTCTTTTCTTCATTTAATGTGGCAAACCTGTCTGTTTAGCTCCCTTTTCTTCTGTCAGCTTCTACCTTATTGCTTTTGCCCAACAAAATAGGGCAAAGGCAGGAAGAGAGTAAATGAGAGCATGTCTTCCCTTTCTTAAGTAGGTGGTAAAGCTCAAGAAGATCTGTCAGAGTTTCTGATTTTTTCTGTAAAAATTTTAGAATATTGTAGCTCTTTGTTTTACCTAACATTGCTTATGTATCAAAAATTAGGGAGCTTTTTCCTGTTATCAAAGAACAGACCCGCTCCTGTATATGATGAAAGGATCCGAGGTAAACCTATTGGTTTCTAATTTTTAAATGTAGCCAAGTTGAGGAACTCCTGGTGAATACATATTGATTGGATAATGCAGACTATGTAGTATGTGGACAGGATTATGATATTGTGTTAAAAATGAGAATGTATATAATTTTCCTCTGATTCAGATGATTAAACACATTTATATGTGTTTCATGTTGAGATGTGAGAAAATTTTATACTAAGGTATTAATAGTATAAGATGGTTGGTTGGGTTTATGACTATCTTAATGTCTTTATTTTTTAAAAAAATTGATGTGGAATACACAGTTATTTTCCAATTAGAATTATAAGAAAAGAAATTTAATACTAATACCCTTAGACACATCAATTTTCTATTAAAACTTCTGCCCGTATATTTAGGTAACTTTTTCTTACTTATTCAATATGCCAAACACAGTAACAACAAAGTCTCCAATGGAGACATTACTGGGCCCGCTCGAGCAAATCGACGAACAACGGGCGGACCTTTACCTTTATCTTTTTTCTTACTTGAAATTTCTATAGTAATAGATGTACAGATCAATTCCCATTCTTTTTGATTCTCTGATACATCTATATTTCCTATCTTAAGTAAACACTCATTTCTGTCTACCACACTAATAGGCAGTGTTGCTTGGTATCAGTTTTTACCCCAAAGTAGTTTTCAAATTTTTTTTTTCTCTCCATCTTCATGGTGTCCTTTAAGGGAACTAACAGGGACAGTTATAACTAATATACAAGGAGAAGTGTCTCGGAGTTTTAGATGCCACTGAAAGCTGATGGAAGTTGAAATCTGAAGGGACCATTTTGGATTATAAAGTGGGAGGTCACTCTTGGGTTTTACTAGAGTACTTTAGAAACATTTTAGGGTTTAGAGAGATAAGAAGAATTGGCGATAGAAATCAAGAAGTTAGCCTGTCAACCATAGGAGAACAAGAGGAAGACGGATCAAATTTTCATTGCTATTGTTTCAGAATAAGCAAATATACCCACTTTTCATATTTGGGTGCTGAAAAAAAATAGCTTGAAGGGAGAGAATGTTTGAAATCATTAGAATGTGACAAACTAATTCTACAATAGGAAAGAATGGAATCAGGCAGTTGCACTGGTGAAAAACCAAAGCAAACCAAACGAAACCCTTACAAAGATGAGAGGAGCAGTGGCAAAGAGGGTTTAGCCTGTTTACACGGCTAAAATCAGAAAGCTGAGGGATTTCTTTCTGTTTTTTTCTAGAAACAAGTTTTTCACTGCAAAGGTACATATACGTTTACTAAAAAGATGTATTTAAAACTGATTTTGAATTGTTCTATCCTCTTTCATTATCTCTCCCAGCTCCTTTCTATCTCTCTTTTCCTCCTGCATATTTTTTTTTTTGCGTGTTTGGGTTACACCCAGCAATGCTCAGGGGTCACTCCTGGCTCTGCACTCAGGAATTACTCCTGGGGGGCCCGCATGCTAGGCAAACGCCCTACCCGCTGTGCTATCGCTCTGGCCCCTCCCATTGCATCTTATTCCCTCCTTCCTTCTCTCTAGCTCCCTCTCTATCACTTATCACTCTCTTTTGCTTTGGGTCATGATGGTTTTCAATACAACTGCTGAAAGGTTATCCTGTTTGACCCTTTCCCTCCTTCCAGCACTCTGTCATCCTTTTAAGAGTGATCATTTCCAACTAGCATTGTCATAGCTGTCCCTTTTGTATCTTAGGTGCAGCTGCTCTATCCCCACCACCACTTTTGACAAGCTTCCAACCATGGGCCATTCCTCCTGGCCCCTGTTTCTACTGTCCTTGGTAATTAGTCTCATATTACATGGATTTTTAAATTTATATAGATACCTCAAATGAGTTCCTTTTGTAATTATCCCCAAGAGGCAATAACACCCAGGTCCTTGAACATATCGTGGACACTAACAAAGCACTTGTGGACATTTAGTGCTGAATGCTTTGGGTGCAACCTGCGTCCCATGTGCTCTCATTTGCTGGCTGAGAATGGAGGTCTTCTGGCATTGTGATCAGGGCAATCCTGCTTGACAGACTTTGTAGTTCTTTCTCTGGAGAGAAATCTATCTGCCATAGATTTGATAAATACTTGCAAAACATAGAAACATTTTTCAGCTTTCCTATGAAAAAAGATTCTGCATGCAAACTTCATATCCTAAATCATAAAGTTCCAAAAGGATGTCTGGAATTGATAGTGAAAACATTAAATCTAGTTAATAGCCCAATATGTATTATGCTCAATTCTAATGTTCATAGATGCCGAATTATGTTTGGGTCTAGATGGCTTAAGTCCTGGAGGGTAGGAGACAAACAGAAAAAAAAAAAAACAATACTGTGAATCAGATTCACATGAATTCAAATCATGGCTCTGTCACTAAATAGGTAGGGGGCTTTGGATTTATTGCTGTACGATTTTGAGTTTGCGTCTTCATTTCTCAAATGAAATTTGTGCTCTTTTGTAGGACTTGTGAAGTAGTTGAGTTAGCTGTTGAACATAAGGTACTAAGGACAAGCCATCAATTACTGATCCTGCCATTAATGTCACCATAGCATTCTAATTTTTGTTATGGCAATGGCTTTTTCTTACTTATTGTGTTACAATAAAACCTTCCATTCCTGTAACAGTAGTTTTGACATGACCTCTGTTTGCCCAGTTTTATTTATTTATTTTTTCCTTAAGAGAATGGACTACTGTATAGATTTTTTTTTTATTGAACCCTTTCTGAAACCATGGTGTTTCAACATTGTAATTAGCAGCTTGATCTGATGCTGCTGGTAATCCCTCACAAAACTACTGCTGATATGTGCTCCAAAAGCAGACACACATTTTTTCATTAAAGTCCTCTTCACATGTTTATTATTTCTCACGATTTCCATTATGTTAAGTTGTTCTAACTTATTTAATCCCTGGAACATTTAAAATTTTGTTCTTCAGAGAAACTTCCAGCTATACAACTTGACTTTTTCTTACGCTTATTGACCAAGCTCTCTTCTCAGCATTAAATTTTTATATGCATCTCCCTATGTGGTCTTTTCCTTTGTATCTGATAGAAGCTCATTTTGATGTAGGGTGAAAACTCAAGAGAAGTTAACAAAGACTATCTGCACAATTTAAAATTAATTTTTTAGCAGCAATATGGAAATAATCTCATATTACAGAAATTATCTATTTATAGTGTATCACTGCATGGCTTCTAGTATTATAAATACTTGTGTAACTATCACTGCAATTATTTTGAGAACACTTTTATGACACCCTCCTCCCCCCAAGGAATCTTGTACTGTTAGCTGTCAATCCACAATCTTTCCATTTGTTCCCTTTCTTTGGGCACTCCTCTACTTTTTTCTCCAAAATAACAATAGGATTAAAGAGAGTAATCAAAAATTCAAATTATGTTCTGTTTTGTAAATAAATGAAAACACTATGCTTCATACTAATAAGCTGGGATAATAATGAGAGGCAATTATTCTCATGCCTGTTTGGCATTTGATCTATACAACGCTGAAAATTATTTGAATTCTATTTTTAAAATTCTCCCAAGTGTGATGTTGGAAACAATGCTGTTCTTTAGACTTTGAAGAAAAGTTAATTTAGAGCATACAGTGGATCCTTGCACATTACGCTTAATTTTCTTAGTGAATCCTGGTTAAGCAAGGCAGGGATACCTTGTTATTAAAATGATCATCTGTGATGTTGATGAGGATAGGATACTTGTACATTCTCATCTGCTCTGCTGATAACTGGAACCGGAGGTATTTATCCAGAGAGTAATTTTTAAATGTTTGTTTAGAACCACAAATAAAGTCTTATCACTTTACTTGATAAGATAACTTATTACTTAATTTTTAAAATAACTGACATTAAAAAAATAGATACTAAGACATTTGTTCAATGCTTTCTTTCTCCTTCCTTCCTTCTTTCCTTCCTTCCTTCCTTCCTTCCTTCCTTCCTTCCTTCCTTCCTTCCTTCCTTTCTTCTTCTCTATCCCTCCATCTCTCTCTCCCTTTCTCCTTCCCTTCCACCCTTTTTTCTTTTGCTTTCTGTCTTTTCTCCCCAGAAGATGTACTGTTGGGTGAAAGTTTTATTTGTCGTTCATAGAAGGATTATTTTTTTCTCTGTGTTCTCAATATGGCATACGGGAGCAGGATTTCTTCTGGGATTTCTTCTATCAAAGTACTAAACCCATTCATAAAGACTTTACTCTTATAACCTGATTAGTCCTAAAGGTAATAGTATCTAGAAGTACCATCTCTTAAATTTGTTTGATTTTTTACATTTTACGGATTTTTTTCTTTTGCGTTTTATGACATATTATATTTCCTAATGTGAATTGTAAACTAGTTTTATAGTCAAAATATAACAAAATAAAACAAGAATTATTTTTTATTATATTTATTTATATATAAATATAAAATATATTTATATATATTTATATATAAATATATATTTATTATATAATATATAAGAATTATATATTATCCCATCTTATATATGTAATAATTTCTTTGTGTCTTTTGTACATTAATTTTGGGGGGTTATGTTTTCATACATTTTGAAATCAAAAGTAACAACATATATTCATTTTGTGGCCCCCTTTTTATGAAAATATAATGTAAATTCACTTTCTTTAATAAAGAAACAATTTTAACTATATTTAAAATAACATTTGCCAAAATTTATGTCTTCCTCCAGCTCATGCCTTTAAGCAGTTTATAGAGGTAGAACTCTTTATTGCTTGATATTTTCCAGAAAGCTACATGCTATAAGTTGAACAAAACTTTTTTATTTAAAATATAGTAATGAGATATTACTGTTCTATTGTTTTTCAAGTTCATGACACTCTATAATATTCTGTATATATTTGGAGAATAAACTAACCTAAACGAGTGCAGGCTAAGAATATGTCCAGATACTTACTTCTAGAAGATATATAAAAGACCAGTAGATATATGGAAAACTGTTCATAATTATTTGTTTAAGGGAAACACAAATCAAAATATCAGAGAAATACCATATCACAGCAAGAATAATGGTTTGTGTCAAAAAAAGTGGGAACAATCAATATTGGTAAAGATAGAATGCAAAATGGACCACCATTCATTGTTTGTGGGAATATAACGTGGTTCTAGCCTCTCTAGAGAGTAGTGTGAAGACTCCCATAAAACCCAACAATTCCAATTCTTGAAATCTAGCCTTTTAAAAAAGTCATTCAAATAGTCATGTCACCTTCTGTTCATTGAAACACTAAGTACAGTAGCCAAGATCTGGAAATAACCCAAATTTTCGATGATAGATCAATGGTAACAAATTATGATATATATATACATATTATATATTATATATATACAAATTATGATATACAAATTATGATATATATATACAAAATCTCAAGGCCGACCTAGGCTGCCACAACGAAGGAAGACAAAACTGATCGTCTGTACTTTCAATGCACGTACGCTAGCATCAGATGCATCCATCGAGGACCTGATGGTACAAGCACGAATGATCAAGTACGACATCATTGGTCTGACCGAGACAAGAAGACACGAATCTCACCATGCCGTTTTCGACACTGGAGAAGAATTGTTCCTCGGAACATGCGATAAAAGAGGTGTTGGAGGCGTCGGTGTCCTTGTCAACACAAACTTGGCCAAGAGCATTGATTCATTTGAATGCCTAACAACCCGAATCGGACGTTTACATTTGAATAGATGTGGCTCACTGCCTGCAGTTTCTATCTTCATTGTCTACGCACCAACATCTCATTATGATGAAAGAGAAATCGAGAAGTTCTACATGGAGCTAGAGAAGTTCTATAAAGAAGACCACACCTTCTACAAGATCATTGTGGGTGATTTTAATGCCAAGATAGGACCGAGAAGATCAGCTGAAGAACTTCACATCGGAACCCATGGCCTAGAATGGAACGAACAGGGTGAGAGACTGTCTGAGTTCATCATGTCGACCAAGACCATTCATGGTAACTCACAGTTCCAGAAGGCAGAATCTAAACGATGGACATGGGAGTCTCCCGGTGGACGATTCCACAACGAAATAGACCACATCATATCCAATCGACGGTTTTGCCTGACTGATGTCGCTGTTGTCCCAAAATTTCGAACGGGATCGGACCACCGTCTCCTTCGTGCAAAATTCTACTTCACAGAGCGGGGAGAAAGGGCTGCAAAGTTCAAAAAGAGAACTCCCAGAATGACCACCAACTGGGAACTCTTTGGTACTATTGCGGCAACATGGGAAGATGCCATTGTTGACAACATTGACGAGGAATATGATCGACTGGTTCAGCACCTCCATGAATGTGCGAGGAACGCCAAGAGAGAGATAGCCACAAAAAGTCGCCTATCTTCGAAAACTCTTGAGCTAATTCGCCAGCGTGGTTTGGCGCATGCCTCAGGCAACCGCAAGCTAATGTCCGAGCTTGCAAAGCAGTGCAGAGATGCGATCAAGGAAGACCTCAAAGACAGAAGAGCAGAAGTACTGGTAGATGTGGCAGAAGCCGGGAAAAGTATTCGTAACGCCTGCCTGTCCTTCGCCAACTATAAGACCAAGATGACTGCCCTCCGACGTCCTGATGGATCCATCACATCCTCCAGAACGGCAATGGAGAAGATTATCCATGACTTCTACTCAAATCTCTTCGATAGCCATGTCCACTTGCCGACATACCAAATTCCACAGGATGGGTATGTCGTTCCCAACGTTCTCCCTTCCGAAATCCGACACGCCATTTCGTCAGTAAAGAAGCAAACAGCACCCGGCCCAGACAAGGTCAGACCTGAACACCTGAAGAACCTGCCGTCAGTACTCATCAATACACTGGCTCGGCTCTTCACTCGCTACCTGTCTGAATGCAAGGTTCCATCTCAATGGAAAACCAGCAGGACCGTACTACTGTTCAAGAAGGGAGACATCCATGACATTGGCAAGTATTGCCCGATCTGCCTATTGTCTGTCATCTACAAGTTGTTCACTCGAGTCATCCTGAATAGGATTGGCAGAACACTAGATGAAGGACAACCATGTGAGCAAGCAGGGTTCCGCAAAGGATTCAGCACCATCGACCATATCCACACGATAACCAAACTCATTGAGGTTTCTCGGGAGTTCAAGATGCCGCTCTGCTTAACGTTCATTGATTTAAAGAAGGCCTTTGATTCTGTTGAGATGGAAGCGGTCATTGAAGCCCTAGCCAATCAGGGCATTCAAGCCCAATACATCAGGATCCTCCGTGAGCTGTATTGCGGATTCACTACCAGGATCTCACCATTCTACAAAGAAGTGATCGTTGATGTCAAGAGAGGGGTGCGGCAGGGTGATACCATTTCACCAAAACTCTTCAGTGCCACCCTCGAGAACATCATGCGACGACTGGAATGGGAAGGAATGGGAGTGAAGATAGATGGTCGGCAACTACACCACCTCCGCTTTGCTGATGACATTGTTTTAATAACACCAAACATCAGCCAAGCGGCACAAATGCTGGCCGACTTTGACCGTGAGTGTGGAAAGGTAGGACTACAGCTGAATCTTACGAAGACAATGTTTATGAGAAACAGCCTTGTTCCTGATGCCCCATTCGCTCTCAATGGAACGACCATCTCCGAATGCAACAGCTATGTGTACCTAGGTCGAGAGGTCAGCATGACAAATGACCTGGCACCCGAGCTGCGCAGGAGGAAGAGAGTGGCTTGGAACGCCTTCAAGAACGTCGAAGAAATAGCTAAGAGGACGAAGAACCTCCGGCTCTGGGCACATCTCTTTGATTCCACTGTTCTTCCTGCATTAACATATGCCTCAGAGACCTGGGCCCTATGCAAACAAGATGAGAACGCCATTCAGGTCTCCCAAAGAAGAATAGAAAGAGCTATGCTTGGAATATCACGTTTCACTCAAATGAGAGAACGAATCCGGAGTTCTGACATCCGTCGACGATCAAGGATCAGGGACGCTGTCTCATTTGCCAAGGTGTCGAAAATCAGATGGGCTGGTCACGTAATGAGATTTAAAGACGACCGTTGGACTAGAGCTGTTACTGATTGGATTCCACGGGATGTCAAGAGACCGCGTGGCCGCCCACCTACCAGATGGTCAGACTTCTTTGTCAAGGTCATGAACGATCGGTTTGAGGCCCTCCATGTTCCCGGAGCGAAGAGATGCCATTGGGCTACACTAGCACGCGACAGGGACAAATGGAGACGTTACTGGCGCCCGCTCGAGCAAATCGACGACTAACGGGAAGTTAAGTGATTAAGTGATTAAGTGATATACATATACACATATATATACAATAGGATACTATACATCTATAAGAAAAGATGAAATAATTTAGTTCACTGAATCAGATGGAACTGGAGGAACTCAATTTAAGAGAAATAAGTCAAGAAAGAATTGTACAAATATTGGATGATCTCGCTGATCTCTGAAATAGATGGAGATAAAACAAGTGAATAAAAAGTGTTGAACAGTGACAAACCATTACCTTTATATTAAAAAAAATGATTAACAAGCTGTCATTGTAGTTGAGTTAGAGATGATGGAGTGGGCTATGGTAATTTTGTACATAAATAACGTAAACCTTAATTATTGTATCCATGTTACATAAATTGTAAGGAAATAGTAATTTCTGCATGTCTCTCTCCAGACCCCAAATGTAGGGTGTACTAATAAGGTCAATTTCAGGGTATTACCTGTTAGTTGTAATTGTAGAAAAATAACTTTAAACTAGCTGAGAGGAAAATTATTTGATAGGAGACAAGAAGCTCAAGGGGCTGGAGCAATAGCACAGCAGGTAGGGCCTTTGCCTTGCAAGTGACCAACACGGGTTTGATTCCCAGCAGCCCATATGGTCCCCCAAGCACCGCTGGGAGTAATTCCTGAGCGCAAAGCCAGGAGTAATGCCTGAGCATTGCTGGGTGTGGCCCAAAAGAAAAAAAAAAGAAGCTCAAAGGACTGCTTTTCCCACTATCACTATCAGAGGTTGTATGGTCTTTCATAAATATGTGTTATAGCAATGACAGAGGAATGTCTAGTTCAATATAACGTATTCCTTGGGAATAAAGTGACATGAGATCAGCTCCCAAATTTCTATCTTGACAGTCATTAATAGTTATTTGTAAAGTATGCATGCTATGGATATTTGTGTAATGTGGAATGTGCTTACTTGCTTCAAAGAGGTGATATGAGTTATTTCACAACTATTACTTAGGAGTGAATTTCAGATAAGAAATGCCTTACCAATCTGACAGCTTGCTCACACAGATTGGTATAGACCAGTATACAAATCAGCGTGCAGCCTGTTGTATGCAGTATAGATGAGTATACATATCAGTATTAGCTGCTGCATTCATAGGAATCTTAATCTCCCTGCTTAGGCACTACAGTGTGTATGTGTCAAGAGTTGACAGTGATCAAACCATGCTCCTCAGCACATCGGTGTCTGCATTGAATTTAAGTTGGTATCATTAGCATGCATAAGAGAAATATATATTAAACTCAGAAACTCTACAGAAGTGACTAAGTACTTTTCTGAGTTAAAGAGTTTGAGAATATTTGAAGTAGGCTGACATTTAAGAATTTTATGTGAGGATTATTACATTAGAAAAAGAAAGGTTGTTGAGTTGGAGATAAATATAGAGTTTTTGCGCCTGATACAGTGACCTTAGTTAATGTTTGATCGCCTGTGCCGAAAGTGTTTGCAGTTCATATTAAACTGCATCACACATCGTTTCTTTTTCTTATCTCGATTTAAATTTTGTCTGCTGCTTTTCAGTCTGTGAACAAATAGAATCTTTTGCATTATCAAATATGATGATGAATTTTGGCCTATCAAATATGATGGTGAATTTTAATGAAATATCTATTAAATGTGTAGTTATCTAAACTTGATATACATCACATGTCTTAGAAAATGGTACCTGAAATAACTTATACAGGCAGAAAACACGTTCTTAAATTTTTTACCCAAACTGAAATCACATTCACACTCTGTTTGGTGGGTGTCTAATCCTTAAACCTCACAATGTGGTGATTATGATTAAAAAAAAAAGGTGACATGCTAAGAAAGACAGATTAATATATTAACATTTACAAATATTAAATGCCACTTTTAAGGTAAAAGCTTTCAATTAATTTATTTTTCTAAATTTAATTCATTAAGGCAATATGATTTACAAAATCATTCATAGTTGCATTTTTGATATGGCATGTTCCATCACTGATCCCTCCACCATTGTCAACTTTTCCCATGTTCATTCTCCTATCCCACCCCTAGCCTGCCATCCTGATAGGCTTCCTTTTAAGTTTGGTTATTAAAGTTTAGGTATTATGATTTCAGTGTTGTTGACTCTATGTTTTGGACATTTAGCTCTATTATTCCTTAATACTGACCAGGTACCATGGCCATTGCCCCCTGTTGTAAACACATTCAATTCATTATTATTATTATTCAATTTTGAATAAATTTTCTATGGATCATGCCATAGAAAACCTTTTCTGAAGATAGTACGAAAACATACTTAGTAATAATTTTAATCCATATTATCTCTTGACGTTCAAACTGCCCAATGTTGGTTTCCTCCTATAAACACATTTAAAATCCTAGTGTCTCAAATCTGTTCTGTAATCCATATCTCACTGGCTGTTTTGAACGTTTGTTTATTGTAGTCAGCTTCAAATTATTGCTCGAGCGGGCCCAGTAATGTCTCCATTGGAGACTTTATTGTTACTGTGTTTGGCATATCGAATACTCTCGGTAGTTTGCCGGGCTCTCCGAGAGGGGTGGAGGAATCGAACTTGGGTCGGCCATGTTGGCCGCTTGTAAGGTGAACGCCCTACCCGCTGTGCTATCGCTCTAGCCCAAGTGCTAATTTTCATGTACTGTTTGCTTTAAAGGATTATTAACACCTTTTTAATTTCATAATGTTCTTGGCCTATGTAATAAAACTTTTATTTGATTGTCTAAGTTTAATTTAATCTAGAAAATCAATGACAAAACATCAAATAGAAAATACACGAACATACCTTTTGAAATGGGTGTTCTTTAGTTCAAAAGTATGGCCCATGTACTAGTACCATCACCATCAACTGGAAATTTTTAGAAATGGGAATTTTTAATCAGACCTAATGAGTTTAGGTCTGACTACCTAAACTACCTACCCTTCCATACCCTAACTCTCAGGGTAGGACTCGACAATCTGGTTCAATCTGGTTTATCAAACCCTGGTGATTTTTTAGTGAACTGAAATTTGAGAACTAGTAAACTATAAACTTGTGAATGTGTAGTTCGTAGCACTGTAACACTATCCTCCCTTCCATTGTTCACTGATTTGCTTGAGCGGGCCAAGTAATGTCTCCATTGAGACTTGTTGCTACTGCTACTGTGTTTGGCATATCAAATATGTCACGGGGAGCTTGCCAGGCTTTGCGGTGCGGGTGAGATACTCTCGGTAGCTTGCCAGGCTCTCTGAGAGGGGCGGAGGAATCAAATCTGTGTCACAGTGCTACAGTGTATTTTGTACTTCATCAAAAAAATTATCAAAAGTTTTGGGGAATTTTTTTTAATTTATTTTTTTATTGAATCACTGTGGGAAAAGTTACAAAGCTTTCAGGTTTAGGTCTCGGTCATGCAAATCACAATCACAATCACAATCATCCTGTTATTCGTCGATTGCCTTGTGCAGGCCCCAGTAACGTCTCCTTCGTCCTAGCCCTGAGATTTTTTTTAAAAAGTGCCATATTCAAGGCTCTTTGAGAGTTAGGAGAATGAGACCCTACATTGTTACTGGTATTTGGCATATTGGGTACACCACGGGGAGTTTGCCAGACTCTGCCGTGTGAGCAGGTTACATTCGGTAGCCTGCCAGTTTGTCCAAAGTAGGAATGAGATGATAAGATGACATGCAGCCAGGCGCGGGGGAAGAAGACTGCGCTGTTCTCTTCCGGGATCTGGGTTTTATAGTCTCTGAGTCTTGGCCATTGATGGGATTACACCGCGCCAGGGGTCCTGTTGGTGGGTGTGACCCCTGCCTACTGGAATTCGAAGGATCTGGGGGGAGGATTCTCAGCTCCGATCTGAGTAGGCTTGGAGATCTCAGTCCCGGGTCCTGCTTGCCTTTGTTCCTCTGCCGGTACCTTCATGTGTGCGGAGAGTGGTCTCAGCACGGTGGTGGCTGGTCATGGAGGTCTTTGGCTGCCGGAGCCCTGGTCGGGGTGGGGAGGAAAGCTCAACCCGCTGACCTCCAAGGGGCCCCAGTGAGGACAGCCAGGCGCGGGGGCAGCTAACTAATAAGCCAGTAACTTTCACTTAACTCTGAGAAAATTGATGTTCCATATGAATCACCACCTGAAGTTCATTCCTGAAACTAAGTAAAGAATCCAGTACTTGAAGGTGCCCTATGGGGTTTGATCCCTGGCATCCCATATGGTCTCCCAAGCATAGGAGTAACCCCTGAGCATCACCCAGGTGTGACCTAAAGACTAACACTCGCTGCGCGCCCTGTCCGCCGCTACTCTGGGCGTGAGGCTTGGGGCCGGCTGCCGCCGGGAGCCGAGGGAGCCGGTCATGCAAATATCAAACACATTTCCCTTTACCAATACTTATTTTTCACCACGAAGAACTCCAATAAACCCCCACCCCTCACCCCTCCCAATGCCTATGAGGCAGATGAATTCTAGTTAACACTCTATCTACTTTGACTAGATTCATTGTTTCGATAAAAAGATGCACCATTATTATTTAGAGTTTACACCCCAAAATCAGACATGCTGAAAAAGCATTGTGAAATGATTTGCTTTCTACAGCTGGGTTCAAGAATTAAATGATGTTGTGCGGCCGCTATTGCGCAATAGCGGCTGCGAGGTTTTGGATTTCTGCTATTTTACTTATTAACCCTGGAAGTATTTCTACTGAGAGTCAGTTAATTAAGAGATTGGTTTCTGTGCTCTGGAGCTATGGCCGTGCTGGAGAGCCGCTCCTGGGGGGCAACTGGTGACCTCGGTAGGGCGTGAAGGATGAGCTGGGAATCCCCCCCTTCCCTTGAGGTTTTAGTCGCCCCATTACCACTGGCTCATACCTGGCTTTCCACAAGGCTCCCAAGAGGCTGCCATCTTTCCCGAGGGAAGAAGGTGGAAGGGACCAACACCCTTTCCCCTCTGGGCAGACATTGTGGCGTGGATTAACGCATAGTCTGTTCACTGGGGAATGTTTTTGACATCTTGAGGCCTAATTAAGAATGCAAACTATATTAATTATATAACAATTTAATTCTCTTTTAGGATAAACAATCTAAGATTGAAATAAGAAGGTTTGAGTATTCAGATTCTATTAGTGTATTGTCTTTGTATATGTGTATGTATGTATGCATCTATCTATCTAATGTGGCTAAAATTTTTATTTCATTATTATTGTTACTTTAGTTATTATTTTTAAAAAAAAATTTAGTGAAACACCATGAGGTACAGTTGTAGACCTACAAATTTTTGTGCTTGGGTTTCAGTTATACAATGATCGAGTTCCCATCTCTCCACCAGTGCCTATTCTCCACCACCACCAGTCCCAGTATCCCTCCCACCCCCCCCCCAACCCCCCATCTCAACCTGCCTCTGTGGCAGGACATTCCCTTTTGTTCTCTCTCTCCTTTTGGGTGCTGTGGTTTGCAGAAGAGGAATTGAGTGGCAATCATGTTCAGTCTATAGTCTACTTTTCAGCATGCTTCTCCCATCCTGGGTGGATCTTCCCAGCACCCTTTATTTGGTGCTCCCTTCTCTATCTGAGCTGCCTTAACCCCTAGAGTGTGCGGCTGGCCTCCAAGCCATGGAGTAAACCTCCTGGTGCTTTTCTCTGCTATTCTTGGTTGTTAGTCTCTTATTTTGTTACAAAAATTTGGAATGCTTCACAAATTTGCATGTAATCCTTGCGCAAGGGCCATGCTCATCTTCTCTGTATCATTCCGATTTTAGTATATGTGCTGCGTAGCGAGCACTCGTTATGATTGGTTTAATGTCTCTTATTGTAGAAAACATAATGGCCCCTAAATTTTCTTTTTAATTTATAATTTTTCTTGTTTTTCTATATAAAAACTTTGACTTAAATTCCCCAATCTCTTACATTAGTTATGTTTGAATCAATAATTTTATATTTAATTTTTACTTAATTTTGACTATTGACGTCCAGTATTGGTTCCTACAATCATACCTTAGTGATGCTTTCTTCTTTCATAACTCAGAGATTAATATTTTATGAAAGCAATTCTAAAGCTAAAGGAGATTCTGTTGGTTTGTTTTGTGGCTATACTTGTTAGTGCTCAGGAGATACTCCCAGTGAGAGCTATGGGGGTCACTTCTAACACTGCTGTGGAACTGCACTTTGTCAGGAATCAGACCTGAGGTTCCCACATGCAAAGCATGTGCTCCAGGCCCTTGAGCTATTCTGTCCCAAATCTAGTGGTTTTCATGATTCTGGTTCTATGATTTAGTTTTCTGTAACCTATGGAGAAAAACTGACTTTATTGACAACTCTTTTAGTAAACCCATTTTAGGCTCCTTTATGGGAAAAGAATTGTTACTACCAAATATCTGAAATTGTTTCATGCAGGTGTGCCTTGCAGCTTTGTTTCTCTCTCCAGTTGGAAACTTTTTAGGATATTCTGTGTTACTTATGAGAGTGATAGATTTTCATTTGAAGTGCTTCTTAGGATGTTCTAAATCTTGACTTGAAAGTTGATTGAATAGAAAATATAGCAGTGAAAGTTGATACCTATTTTTCTCCAGGAGAAGGTTGCTACGTAATATATTAGTTCCTGAAGAGGTAAGTGAAACTATGGAAGAGGAGAGAATGTTGAATGACAACATGTACTTGAAGAGATTTAGATAGAAGTTGGATTCTGCAAAAGTATTTTTCTTTATAGAAATATTAAGATTTTGTGCAAGCAGATCTTACTCAAGTGAAAAAACTAAAACCTGACAATCAAAAATCTTTTTTTATAATATTGTAAATAGCTTTCAGGTAAATATGCATATGGAAATTTCTCATTTAATTGCAGTTTCACTTTCAAGCTAACAGCTTCATTTATAGTTGAACTTTTAGAGGATAGTGCATTATGAATTTTTACTGTTCAATTTCTGTATTGTAACTGGACTTGACCTTTCTTTGATGCGACTGGTCTGCCAGTCAGAACACTGGAATTGAGTTTGTCATTGAGAAAGGCATCCATTATGTATTCAGCAAATATTTAATGAATTTATGAATTGTGAAATTATGAAATGAAGAATTATGATATTTATTTTTATATCTAAGATTCCAGGAAAAGATGTATAGTTTGTCTTAAATTTGTTGTCTTAATTATTTTAAAAATTAACAATAAATGGGACTGGAGTGCTGGTACTGTGGGTAGAGCATGTGTCTTGCACACAGCTGACTCAGGTTCAATCACCAGCATCCCATAATGTTCTCTTAGCCCACCAGGGCTGATCACTGTGCTAGAAGTAACCCCTGAGCAGCACCAGGTATGGTCCCGAAACAGAAAAAAAATCAATAAACATATGTGCTACACTGCGCATATATATCTATTTCAGATGTTTTCTGCCTCTAGTTATACACTGAGCTCTGTTTTTAAAGGACTTATAAGTGTGTGTGTGTGTGTGTGTGTGTGTGTGTGTGTGTTCTTGAGACTGTTAAGGGAAGGAGAATATGTTAATGCAGTATTTATTGAACTTCTCTTGAAGATAAAACTGCCTTAGCTATTTTCAGATTGTCTTCATGATGGCAAGTAAGGAACTGGTAAGAAATGCTTGAAGGTTTTAGTAATGCAGCCTGAATTGTGTTAGGTTCTCAATTGCATGTGTATTTTACAGGCATAGGTGTGCAGAGGTTGCAAGAGAGTATATTTCAAATATCAGTGGTTGCAAGAGAGTATATATAAAATATCAGTGTTTGTTCCTTAATAAGCAGAGCATTATCTGCTAATGATTTAGAAACATCTAGTGTTCTTATTTCTGTTATGGGGAAAACCACTTTAGGAAGAAACTGGGTAGGTCATGGCAGGGGTGAGTATTTTGGCCAGGTATTTTGAACTGAAACAGAGCAACACTATTTAATAAACTTTGTTGTTGCTGGCCCTTTGGCCCATGGAATCCCTACCCAGTGATTCTCAGCTAATCGAGCAGGATGCTAAGCCAGTGTGAGACCTGCAGATAGCATGCAGCTCGGCTCCTGCGGGGTAGTGCTGTGATTAACCAGCCACCTGGTGATACCCAGTGAGACTCCCTGGCAGGGTTCAGCATCTCCTGCCAGAGGAGTCAAACTGCCCTTTGTCATCCTCCAGCAGTCATTGCTTGACCAGCAAGATGGTCTTTTTGGTGGCCCGGACCATCTCCGCATGGCTTTCTGCACTTTAATCAGGCTACCCCAGTAGCACTTCTAGGACTACATGCAGCAGTGTTAAGGGACTCCCGTGGCTGGGGATGAATGGGGAGCCGTGGCACTAGGGACTAAACCTGAATTGGCCACATGTGCAGGGCATGTGCTTTAAACTCTTGCACTATCTCTCCAGCCCCTACTTAGTCAACTTTTATTTAAATTTTGTTTACTCATTATTGTTTTTTATTCCAACTCTATCTTCCATATTCAGACTGGCTAAAAGTGAAGATCCTTAGAGGTAAAGGGGTGAACAAATTGGTGTGTAAGGGAGGAAACCATGCTGTACCAACAGCTTCCTAAGGCTTCAGTTATCTCTTCCATTCATAATCTTATGTCATAACAGTACATTGTTACTGTACTTCTTTAACTAATAGAGAAAAAAATAAGTGTCTGTATGTATATACCATACTTTGAGAAATGAAATATAGCAGATACGATGGAGGTTTTCTGACTAGAAATAATAATTAAAAAAATTGCTTCCCCACTCCTTGTTGATGTTTTTACTGCATGCATACATCAGTGTAAGTCAATAAGTGTTATATAATAATATTTTGAATACATCTTGAACTTGATATATTCTTGATAGCATCCTTCTACTCTTTAAAATGAACATTTATGTTTTTGCTATTTGAGTATATAGATATCGTTTTTTCACTCTGTTCAGTTTATATACTATTATGACATCGTGCTATTTAAGTATACCCACAGTATACTTGCACATTTTATAGCTGATTTAAATTTTGATATTTCAGTAGACATTTGTGATTGGTTTTCAGATTTTTTTTTGTGCACAAATGTGTAGATTTCCTTAAGTTTTTACCTACTAACAGTCCTATCTAGGAATAGACATGTTGGGCCAGGGAATTAACAAATCTTTAATTACATTAAATAGCGCCAAGTTATTTTAGCCAATGTATGCCTTCAATTGCAGTGCTGAATCCATCCTTATGAGATATTTTCAAACTTGGTATTTTTTTCTCATCTAGCAGTATCTCGTGGCATTCTGTTATCTTAATTAGGAATGAATAGGAACATAATTATTTATGTCTTTTGGCCATTTATGTGTTATCCCGGAATAGATTTGTTTATGTTTGTTTATTTATTGGAGTATAAACAGGTTTTACTTGGAAATTTTGAGAATGTAGGAAGAGTGTGGGTATATGCTAGATGTGTGTATGTGTGTTTGTGGGTGGTGACAAGTGCATGTATTCTCAAGAGAGAACAAGACTCCATAGTAGAGAGAGAGCCTTAGTACACATCCCAGTGTTGAAGTATGAAAGCTCCCGTCTCTGGAGGGGACATGCAGGTGACACAGATGCTCAGGCACCACATGCTCTTGGTAGCAATGCATGGACACAGGCAGCATATACACCTACATTTTAATTTGATTTTTTTTTTCTCACTGACATGTATTTGTTCTTCAGATACTTTGGTGCTTTCCCTCTTGTGTACATCCATTACAAATGCATTCTCTTACTAGGTAGTTCGTCTTGTCTTGTCATTTTCTCTGTGTAGCATCTATGAATTGATGAGTATAAATTTCTAATTTTTGGAGTCAAGTTTATCAGCCTCTGTGAAGATTTTAGGTCTTGTTTTATAGACAAGTTTAAAGCTGAGAGCAGTGATACTAGTTCTATGTTTTCTTCTAACCATTTGGCAATTTTAACAATTGTAATTAGGCATTATATTTCATCTGATGATTCTTGAGCTATTAGATAATTTGTTTCATTATTTACATAAGTGTAAATGTGTATTTTACAGGCATAGGTGTGCAGAGGTTGCAAGAGAGTATATTTCAAGTATCAGTGGTTGCAAGAGAGTATATTTAAAATATCAGTGTTTGTTCCTTAATAAGCAGAGCATTATCTGCTAATGATTGAGAAACATCTAGTGTTTTTTATTCATATTCGATATGCCAAACACGTAACAACAAAGTCTCACGATGGAGATGTTACTGGTCCTGCTCCAGCAAATCGATGAACAACGGGAGGACAGTGACAGTGACAGTGATACTATTTATGTCCTTTGTTCATTACATTTTAATACCAATTTCTATTATATATTTAGTTCCCATATGTGTATGGGGGGGGGGGGGCTGGAGTGATAGCACAGCAGTAGGGTGTTTGCCTTGCATGTGGCCAACTCGGCTGACCCAGGTTGATTCTTCCGCCCCTCTCGGAGAGCCCAGCAAGATACCCGCTTGAGCAAATCAATAAACATCAGGAGGACAGTGTTATAACAGTGCTATGTGTATTGGGGGTCTATTGCTCACTTTGGATTTTATGCAGGATCTGCCCCCCATGGTTTATGCTCCTGCTTTATTTATTTATTTATTTTTAGATTTTGGATCATTTGGCTATGCTGGCTTTGTGTTCAGTGATTACTCCTGGTAGTGCCTAACGGACCATATGCAGTGCTGGGGATCAAACTAGTGTTGGCTATGTGTGGGAAAATTTTTTAACCCTATACTATTTATAGCACAATGGGTAGGACGTTTGCCTTGCACGCAGCCAGCTCGACCGAGCTGGATTCGATTCCTCTGCCCCTCTTGGAGAGCCTGGCAAACTACCGAGAGTATCTCTCCCGCACAGCAAAGCCTGCCAAGCTACCCGTGACATATTCGGTATGCCAAACACAGTAACAACAAAGTCTCACGATGGAGATGTTACTGGTCCTGCTCCAGCAAATCGATGAACAATGGGAGGACAGTGACAGTGACAGTGATACTATTTATGTAGTCCCTACTTCTACCTTTTTGTTGGAAGGAAACTTTCCTTTGAATTTTAACTCAGTTCTTTCAAATGTAATGTTGGATAATGTAGTAAGATTTTCATTAATTTATATTCTTTTATTCTCAATTTGGATATATGTGTTAGTATTTAATCTGAATTGTACTTGTACTGTTACACTATCTCTTAGATATTTCTTAAAAAACACTATAATTTTTGTGTGTGTTTGTTTATTTGTGTTTAATTTATTTATTGTATCTCTCAGACAGTGTTCAGAAGGGCTGGGGGCCCCACTGATGGCACTTGCCAACCGGGCCAGTGGTTCAAACAATTGCTGAGAATACTGTGCTGCTTGGTGCCAGGGGTTCTCTGGGCCACCCCTGCAGGGCCTCTAGGGAAGGACTCTGTGATGCTCAGTGACCATGTGGTTCTGGAATGATGTGTGGTTTGGGAGAAGGCCTCCTAACTTCTTCACTGTCTTCAGGCCACCATTTATATTGTTAAAAGTATCACAGTTGAAAGGACAGTTGGAATATTGTCATTTTTACTTTTAAGATGCAAAAAGAAAACTTTCAAATACTTTTTTTTGGGGGGGAGTCACACCTGCAATGCTCATGTATTACTCCTGACTCTGCACTCAGAAACTGTACCTGGTGTTTCTCAGGGGATTATAAGGGATACCGGGGATGGAACTTGGGTTGACTGTATGCAAGGCAAATCCCCTCCCTGCTGTATTATCACTCTGGCCCCTCAAATATATTTTTGAAGGGCTGATAGGGCTGTGCATGTGCTCAGTACGCAGGAGGCCTAGGTTGGATGTCCAGCTTACTGAGGTCTTCAATCATCAAGCCAAGGTATCTCTATGACTCTGAGTGTGACTCCCCCAAACATCATAAGGAACCGTAGTTTGATTAATAGCTTAGGTTTCTTGTGATTCTGAACAAATAGCATCTGCTTTGTTTAAATTCTTTAAATAAGTATTTACTTATTTTTTTTTAGATGATTGGAATCCATTTTCATATCCTTATCAAAAACTGGATTTTGGAAAATGGGAGCTACGTATTCCACCTAAACAGAATAAATCTCCTGTAATACCTCATGGATCCAAGTTAAAGGTATTCTCTCTCTCTCTCTCTCTCTCTCTCTCTCTCTCTCTCTCTCTATTTATTTATATTTTTGCTGATTCTTTTGCTTTTAGCTCTACGTAAAGTTTCATTTATAATGTTCAAACATAAACTGATGAATGGTAATTGTGGGAGAAACAGAAATACTCGAGTACAGGAAAATTTGAAGGATTGCATCTGCACATTGTAATGTATTAGATCAGGGTTGTTGTCTTGTTGGTAATGCAACAAACTTACTAGTTGTATTACTACATGTGTCGAATTTTGAAACTTTATCTAAATGAGTGATTGAGTAGTTGTTAAAGTTTAGGTAGAAAAAGGGAAAATTTAATATAAAATAGAACCTATATTTGAATCAGTTCACATTCGAATTTTTGCCTTGAAAGAATGTTGATAAAGATGGTTTTGTGATGACTGAAACTCTGGGGAACAGTAATCTGCTGGAGCTCTGTGCCGTTTAGGAACAGACTTCTCCTGATTTTTTCCCCCCATTCTGCTCCTTGAGCTGGATACTCTGTTGTACATATTTTCCTGTGGCAAGGGTGTCCCAATTGACCTCAGGGCCTGCTAAGAGCAGGCCGCATGTCCTTCTTTGTTTGTCCACATGGTTTTATATTCAGAATATCCTGTCACTTGAGGAGTGGTGCGAGTATTGAGTTCCCAAGTTTGAGTTATTGATTTCAGGTATTTGATGATTATAAAGTCTGATATAAATCGTTAATGTTCATTTGACTCTATCAGTGTTTGTATGAGTGCATAGTATTTCCTTGTCACTGTCTCTCTTAATTTTTTACCTCCATGTGATAGCAGTGATACTGTTGGTGATGTTAAATCCCGTTTTGGGATCATTTCTATTGCATTTTGTATTTAATACTACTCAATTACTTGGACATATATTTCCAATCAAAATGTGATTTCCCCTCTTTTTAATAAATAATGTTAAAAATTTATCTTAAAATTATTGAAGTACTGTCATATGTATTATAGTTACCAGAAGAACATATTATATGGAATGAAGAGACATTTTAACATGTGGTGTCAGCCAGGGTTCTTTGAAATCTGTAGTGAAAAGGAGAAAAAGTAGCTATAGTATACAAAAGGTGGATTTCAATTTAGTATAAATAAGCCCCTTTCCAAGGCAGTATAAGCTCTTGTAGAGCAGGGACTTTTCTGTTTTGTTTGCTAATTCTGTATATTCTCAATTCTTTGAAAACGAGTGCATAGTAGCCACTCAAGTAATGTTTATTGAGTGTTAAAGAAATTTTAGGACCAGTATTTTAAGTCATAGGTCAAATAGATTGATTCTTTTGTAGTCTATAAGCCCTGATTTTATGGAAAGTATACGGCAAGGCAACAATTACAATATTTATTAAATTGTAAAATTAGGTAGTATGCTCATTAAAAAACACTAAATTTACTAATCTTTTAAGTGCTACAGAATTTTGGACCTTAAATTAGATTTTTTGAACTCTTGATACCTTCCTACATTGTTTAGTAAATATGAGCAAATTAATTTTTGACATCTTGCTTTAATACATGAAAAAATTGAGTATTAAGGAAAATGTTTAGAGATGTAGATTGGGGGTGATGGTGTTTGTTTCTTCCATGACTCCAGATGATTTGTACTTTCTGCTTTGTTATTAACATTTCTGTTCTCCACAAATTACTTCTTTTAAAAAATACTTATTTGATTTTATGTTCAGCAACATGATTTTCAGTATTGTTGATTGTAGGCTTTTATGTATCAGACATTATGGCACCACACCTTCCACCAGTTTCCATTTCTATCCCCTCCCCCCCAGCCCGCTACCCCTTTATAGGAAATACATTAATCTCCTAATGCCGAGCAGTTGGTACTAGTCAGTGGGGACTTTGGAGGTACTAAAGACATGAGAATTGAGCTTCTGAATAAAATTGACCACTTCTAAGAAAAGAAACTGTTGGAGATATTCCCTCCACCATGTGAAGAATTCTGAAAGTTGTCACTTGATTAGACAGGCAATTCAATATCAGATTTCCAATCTTCATTGTGAAAAATACATTTCTTTTGTTGTATATAATCTGTTATAGCAACTCTAGTGGACTAAGGTTGATCCTTCCTTCCTTCCTTCCTTCCTTCCTTCCTTCCTTCCTTCCTTCCTTCCTTCCTTCCTTCCCCCTCTCTCTCTTCGTGAAGCAAGGTGGTTTTTATTGAACATAGATTGCTTAGGAAGATGTAGGTGGAGTAAAAGAAAGGAAATGTGTTCAAGAGAGAATGCAGGCATTTCCACATCTCCAGAGTGGTGATAGGCAAACAACGATACATCGCATAGAGGCAAGACAGCAGTATGCATGTTTAATTTACTTTTTTAAAAATTATTTTTAATGCAAATAAACCTTAAACACAGTTTCTAGTAAATGATTACATAGTCTTCATTATCACTTTTTTTTTTTATAAAATAATAGCACAGCAGGTAGGGTGTTTGTCTTGCAGGAGGCTGACCTGGCCGACCAGGGTTTGATTCCTCTGCCCTTCTAGGAGAGCCCTGCAAGCTACTGAGAGTGTCTTGCCTGCACAGCAATGCCTGGCAAGCTACTGTGACCTATTCGATATGCCAAACACAGTAACAAGTCTCACAATGGAGATGTTACTGAGCCTGCTGGAGCAAATTGATGAACAAGGGGAGGACAGTGCTACAGTGCAGTTTTACTTTGTTTAAACACTGTGGTTTACAAAATTGGTAATAATACAGGTGTTACAGACTTTTGATTTCCCAGCAGCAGTCCCACCACAGGGAAACTTCTCTCCACTATTGTCCTCACTTTCCCAACCAGCTCCCAAGCCTGCCTCCCTAGCAGGTATACAATAATTTATTTTATATTGTTAAAACTAAATGACTGATGGAACTATCAAAACTGTTTCAGTAATAGAAAATTTGTAAAAAAAAAAAGTCATTTCTTCTTCTTCTTCTTCTTCTTCTTCTTCTTCTTCTTCTTCTTCTTTTTTTTTTTTTTTTTTTTCATTTGAGATTAATTCATTTTAATATGTAACATTCTAGAATATTAAATTTTACATTTAATGTTTTTTTTTTTTTTAATTTATTTATTTATTTATTTTTTTATTAGTGAAAAACCATGAGGTACAGTTATAGGCTTACAAATTTTGTGCTTGGGTTTCAGTTATACAATGATCAAGTCCCCATACCTCCACCAGTGCCCGTCATCCATCCCCATGGGTCCCAGCATCCCCCCCCTCATCCCCCCCCCCCCCCCCCGTCCCATCCTGCCTCTGTGGCAGGGTATTCCCCCTTGTTCTCTCTCTCTTCTTTTGGGTACTGTGTTTTGCAAGAGAGGCTTTGAGTGGCAATCATGTTTGGTCTATCGACTACTTTTAGCATGCTTCTCCCACCCTGGGAGGGCCCTCACAACACCCTTCATTTGGTAATCTCTTCTCTATCTGAGCTTCCTTTTCACCTAGAGCCTGTGGCTGGCCTTCCATTCATGGAGCAAAATTCCTGGTACTAATCTCAGCCATTCCTGTGTGTCACTCTCACTTTTTGTTGCTTTATGTTCCCCAGATGAATGCAATCTTTCTGTGTCTATCCCGCTCTTTCTGACTCATTTCGCTTAACATGATACTTTCCATGTAGTACCACTTGTATGTAAATTTCATAACTTCATCTTTTCTAACAGCTACATAGTACTCCATTGTGTAAATGTACCAAAGTTTCTTTAACCAGTCATCTGTTCTTGGGCACTCAGGTTTTTTCCAGATTCTGGCTATTGTAAAGAGTGCTGCAATGAACAAACAATTGCAGATGTCACTTTGACTATACCTTTTTGCCTCTCTGGGATATATTCCCAGGAGTGCTATAGCTGGGTCAAATGGCAGATCAAATTCTAATTTTTTGAGAGTCGTCCATACTGTTTTCCAAAAGGGTTGGACCAGCCGGCATTCCCACCAGCAGTGAAGGAGGGTCCCTTTCTCGCCACATCCGCGCCAGCACCGGTTGCTTTTGTTCTTGTGGATGTGGGCCAGTCTCTGTGGTGTGAAATGATATCTCATTGTGGTTTTGATCTGCATCTCTCTGATGATTAGTGATGTAGAGCATTTTCTCATGTGCCTTTTTGCCATTCGAATTTCTTCTTTGCGAAAGTTTCTGTTCATTTCCTCACCCCATTTTTTGATGGGGTTGGGTGATTTCTTCTTGTGGAGTTTAACCAGTACCTTGTATATCCTTGATATCAACCCCTTGTCGGATGTGTACTTGGTGAATATCCTTTCCCATTCTGTAGGCTGTCTTTGTATTTTGGTCACTGTTTCTTTGGAGGTGCAGAAGCTTCTTAGTTTAAGATAGTCCCATTTGTCTATCTCTGTTTTCACTTGCTCAGCCAGTGGCGTGACATCTTTGAAGATACCATTAGCTTCAATATCATGGAGAGTTTTGCCGACTTTGTCTTCAATAAACATTATGGATTCTGGTCTGATGTTGAGGTCATAAATCCATTTTGATCTTACTTTTGTGCATGGTGTTAGGCAGAGATCTGAGCCCACTTTTTTGCATGTAGCCGTCCAATTTTGCCAGCACAGTTTGTTGAAGAGGCTTTCCCTGCTCCAATTCACTTTTCTTGCCCCCTTATCAAAAATTAGATGATTATATGTTTGGGAGGAAATGTCAGTATATTCAACTCTGTTCCATTGGTCTGCAGCTCTGCTTTTGTTCCAGTACCATGCTGTTTTAATTATTACTGCCTTGTAGTAGAGTTTGAGGTTAGGGAGGTTGATTCCTCCCATTTTCTTTTTCCCAAGAATTGCTTTAGCTATTCGCGGGGGCTTATTGTTCCATATAAATTTCAGGAGTGTTTGCTCCATTTCTTTGAAGAATGTCATGGGTATCCTTATAGGGATTGCATTGAATTTGTATAGTGCTTTGGGAAGTATTGCCATTTTGATGATGTTGATTCTCCCCATCCATGAACAGGGGATATTTTTCCATTTCCTCGTGTCCTCTTTTATTTCCTGAAGTAGCGTTTTGTAGTTTTCCTTGTACAGGTCCTTTACTTCCTTAGTTAAGCTGATTCCTAGATACTTGATTTTCTGGGGCACAATTGTGAATGGGATTGTTTTCTTGATGTCACTTGCTTCTCTTTCACTATTTGCGTATAGGAATGCCATGGATTTTTGGGTATTGATTTTATAGCCTGCCACTTTACTATACAAGCCTATTGTTTCTAGGAGTTTCTTGGTAGAGGTTTTAGGGTTCTCTAAGTATAGTATCATGTCATCTGCGAATAGTGAGAGCTTAATTTCTTCTTTCCCTATCTGGATGCCCTTAATATCTTTTTCTTGCCTAATCGCTATTGCAAGTACTTCCAGTACTATATTGAACAGTAGTGGAGAGAGTGGGCATCCTTGTCTCGTCCCTGACCTTAGGGGGAAGGGTCTCAGTTTTTCCCCATTGAGGATGATGTTTGCTGTAGGTTTGTGGTAGATGGCTTTAACTATATTGAGGAAAGTCCCCTCTATCCCCATTTTGGCAAGGGTTTTCATCATGAATGGGTGCTGGATCTTGTCAAAAGCTTTCTCTGCGTCTATTGATATGATCATATGATTTTTATCTTTTCTTTTGTTGATATGATGGATTATGTTGATTGATTTCCGAATGTTGAACCATCCTTGCATCCCTGGGATGAATCCTACTTGGTCATGATGTATGATCTTTTTGATGAGTTGTTGTATTCTATTGGCTAGTATTTTGTTGAGAATCTTCGCATCCGTGTTCATCAGGGATATTGGCCTGTAGTTTTCTTTTCTTGTGGTGTCTTTGTTTCCTTTTGGTATTAGAGAGATATGGGCTTCATAGAAGCTGTTTGGGAGAGTTTCTGTTTTTTCAATTTCCTGGAAAAGCTTGAGAAGAATTGGCAATAGGTCCTCTTTAAATGTTTGGAAAAATTCGCTAGTAAATCCATCTGGGCCTGGGCTTTTGTTTTTGGGAAGACTTTTGATTACAGTTTCAATTTCCTTGATGTGAATGGGTCTATTCAGGTACTCTATATCTTCTTGATTCAGCTTTGGGAGATGGTAGAGATCCAGGAATTTATCCATTTCTTCTAGGTTCTCGTGTTTCGTGGCATAGAGACTTTCAAAGTAGTCTCTGATGATCTCTTGAATTTCTTTAGTTTCTGTTGTGATATCCCCATTCTTATTTCTGATTCGATTTATTAGGGTTCTCTCTCTCTGTTTCTTTGTGAGTGTTGCTAGTGGTTTATCTATCTTATTTATTTTCTCGAAGAACCAGCTCTTGGTTTCATTGATCTTTCGGATTGTTTCTTTGTTTTCCATGTCGTTGATTTCTGCTCTAAGTTTTATGATCTCTTTCCTTCTGCCTGATTTAGGCTCTTTCTGTTGATCCTTTTCTAAGGTCTTGAGCTGTGAGGTCAAATTGTTTATGTGCATCGTTTCTATCGACTTAAGATAGGCTTGCAGAGCTATAAATTTTCCCCTTAATACAGCTTTCGCTGCATCCCATAAGTTCTGGTAGTTTGTGTCTTCATTCTCATTTGTTTCCAGGTATCTTTTGATTTCATCCTTGACTTCGTTCCTGACCCACTCATTGTTCAGCATCGAGTTGTTTAATTTCCAGGTGTTTGATTTGGTTCTCCGTGTCTGTGTGTGATTCACTTCTATCCTCAGTGCATCATGGTCTGAAAAGATGGCTGATACTATTTCTATCTTCTTGATTCTGTTGAGGTGTGTTTTGTGTCCTAGCACATGGTCTATTTTGGAAAATGTTCCGTGCGCACTGGAGAAGAATGTGTATTCTTTCTTTTTGGGGTGTAAAGCCCTGTATAAGTCCATAAGCCCTTTCTCTTCTATTACTTCTTTCAAAGCCAATAATTCCTTGCTGGGTTTTGTTCGTGTTGATCTATCCAGAGGTGATAAGGCGATGTTGAAGTCTCCAAGTACTATTGTGTTGGTAGTGATGTCCTCCTTAAAATCTGTTAGTAGTTGTTTTAAATATTTAGCTGTTCCCTCATTAGGTGCGTATACATTTAAGAGTGTGATTTCTTCCTGTTGTACGTATCCCTTGATGAAGAGAAAATAGCCTTCACTGTCCCTTCTAATCTTTTTCAAGGTGAAATTAATGTTGTCAGATACTAGTATGGCCACCCCAGCTTTTTTGAGGGAGTTGTTTGCTTGCAGGATTGTATTCCATCCTTTGACTTTGAGTCTGTGTTTGCTCTGGCTGTTGAGGTGACTTTCTTGTAGGCAGCAGAATGTTGGGTTCTGTCTCTGTATCCATTTTGCCACTCTGTGTCTCTTAACTGGTGAATTTAGACCGTTGACATTGAGAGAGAGAATGGTTATGGGGTTTTGTGTCATGTTTCTGTGCGGGTGTGTTGTGGTTGTAGGGTTTGTCTTTTCTTATAGTAGCCCCTTTAGGCCTTGCTTTAGGTTTGGTTTTGAGTCTATGAAGTTCCTGAGCTGCTGTTTATCTATAAAATAATGTACTGTTCCTTCGATTTTGAGGGAGAGTTTAGCCGGGTAGAGTATTCTTGGGGAAGCATTCATTTCCATGAGTTTTTTGACTATATCTCGCCACTGCCTTCGGGCTTGTAGGGTTTCCTCTGATAGGTCTGCTGTGAATCTAAGGGATGCTCCTTTGTATGTGATTTCCTTCTTTGCTCTTGCTGCTTGCAGTATTGTGTCTCTATCGGCAGTATCGATCATTCTAAGTATGATATGTCTTGGAGTGTTTTTGTTGGGGTCTCTTTTAGCTGGCACCCTTCGGGCTCCTTGAACCTGAATGGCTGCATTGTGCAGCTCTGGGAAGTTTTCAGCAATGATTTGTTTGACGGTGTTTTTTTCGTTGGGATTGTTTCCCTGAGGTTCAGGTAGTCCCATAATTCTAATATTGTTCCTCTTGGAGTCATCTGCTAGGACTCTGATTCTCTGTAGAGCCATTTTGAGGTCCCTTGCCAGTGTTTGTTGTTGCGTGTTGGCTTGTTGCAGCTGATCTTCTAGGTCACTGATTCTCTCTTCAGCTGCGGTCATTCTATTTTTAAGAGAAGAAACTGAGTTTCTCATTTCATCTATGGAGTCTTTTAATCGTGACATTTCTGCTCTCATTTCTTCGCGTAATTTGTCGATTTTATCTGTGGTGTTGCTGGCTGTCTGTCTGACCGTTTCATTGAGTTGATTGAACATCTTGATGACTTCATATCTGAATTCTGGGTTTGAGAGGAGAGGAGCGCCGCGTGACTGCCGGAGAGGGGACGGGGACGGCAGCCGCTCACGGCTGCGTTTCTCCAGGCGTCTGCTGGGATGCCTGAGGTCCCGAAGTTCTTCTTCTTCTTCTTCTTCTTCTTCTTCTTCTTCTTCTTCTTCTTCTTCTTCTTCTTCTTCTTCTTCTTCTCCTCCTCCTCCTCCTCCTCCTCCTTCTCCTCCTTTTCTTTCTTCCTCTTCCTCTTCCTCTTCCTCTTCCTCTTCCTCTTCCTCTTCCTCTTCCTCTTCCTCTTCTTCTTCTTCTTCTTCTTCTTCTTCTTCTTCTTCTTCTTCTTCTTCTTCTTCTTTCTTCTTCTTCTTCCACACCCAGTGATGCACAGGGGTACCTACTTGTTCTGCACTCAGGAATTACTCCTGGCGATGCTCAGGGGACCATATGGGTTGCTGGGAATCGAAGCCGAGTCAGAAATGTGCAAGGTGAACGCCCTACCCCCTGTGCCATCACTCCAGCCCCCAAATTGTTCTATCTTATACTGAGTTGTTAAGTCTTTATCTGAGGATCTAAAGGGTTTTTTTTTTGTAAGTGAGCCTTTTGTATTATTATTTCTGTTGAGTTTGGTTAGCTTCTATATTACTTTCCCATCTAATTTGGTGGAAGTAGTGGGAAGTGAGGAGTAGGAGATTAGATTAACTCTTACTGGAATTTCAATATCATGGCATTTGGGAGTATCCAAAAATGTGAGGATCTATGGAACTGAGAAGATAAGTTGAAATGACAACCACTGTGGAAAGTGAGTTTGGCTTCCAGGGCTTCAAGAAATAATGGGGTTGGAAGGGAGACTGCCTACCCCCACTCCAGGGAGACCCCAGATTTCTCAGCTTGAATGCTGGAGCACCTGGAATTTTTGTGGTTTTGTGACTCTGAGGAGTTATTATTGGAGTTGGACCTTTGGCATGACTACAGCCGTGTGGTGTGGGTTCAACTGCCAGGGCTTGGGCAGGGTGGGGACTTGGCCCACCTGCTCTTGAGGACATTCCAGAGTTTTCAGATGGTAGACCAGTGTGTTCCTTAATTTTAGTCTTGCATATCCTCAGATACATGGTCTAAAAATTTGGACCGGTGGGTGACTGTACAAGGTTGGGAAATGAGCCTTCATTATAATTAAAAAAAAATCAGAGGGGATAACAAATTAGAAATTTAAGCCTAAAATATTTCTTGTAGTTTTTAGACACCTGGATGTTGAGATATTTAGATTTAATTATAATGTTAATGTAGTAGGATAATTAGTGTTTCATTTATGGGAAATTGTTTAACAAATTTTCTTTGGGTTCAGGTTTAAATTTTCTATCAAAAAAATCAGCTGACTTGAGATTTTGACCTTTCAATCTGAAGTTATCCCTAGGTAGTCTATCTTGGTAATTAAAAATCTTGTTTTAAATTGAACTTGAAAATTTATTTTAGTCCACAAGGAATTGACCTTTATAACTCACTTGAGGGAGTTTCTCTTATGAATTTTCTAGTAACCATTAACATAAAATAACTGTTGTCTAAATTGAAATAATAGCTTTTTTTTTCTGCAAAACACCTGATTTTTTTCAACTGAACATTTTGGAAGAAGATACTTATAAATAGTTCCTTTCTATATTGTTAAGTGAGTTTACCAGGGAAAATATTTTTATAATCTGGTAATATGATATGATAAAAATAAACATTTAAAGCCATTAAGATGTAAATAAAGAATGGGTAACTATTTTCTTAATAATGGCACAGATAGTTCTAAAGGCTTTAATACATTCTTCTTTCTGGTACATAGCCAAACTGTTCAGTATTTTGAAACATATATCTTTAGTAACAATTATAATTAAAAAATCTAAAGTTTTTCCATGGAAATTTCAATATTATTGCTATGTTTCTACTGGGTCTCGGTTCTGTCTTTGATGTGTGGTATTTGTATTGCATTGTTTTAGATGGATAGAGCTCTATGTGTAAAATTTGGGCATTTACAAATAAAGTGCAGGATGATATCACTTATATGTGTTGTTTAGAATAACCAAATGAGAAAATATTACGGTTTACATAGGGATACGTAGATCACCCTTGGCCCCAGAATATAAGGAGGAGAAGGAAAGAAATCAAGTGAAGGAAAGGGGAAGAAAAGATGGATGAGAAGTCACAGGGGCAGGGGCATAGGGGTTTCAAGTACATGGCATGGGTGATGTTAAGGAATGACAGAGTGAAATATCCAAACCACAGAGTCAACAACATGCAAATCATGAGACCCAAACATGGATAACTAAAAAGTGCCTGTCAAGTTGGCAGGCTGGGGCTGGGGTGGAGGGTGAGTAGGAGATCGGACCTGGGAACACTGCTGAGGGAAGTTGACAATGGTGGCGAGGTCAGTGGTAGAACAGTGAATGTCTGCACTGCACTGTAGCACTGTCCTCCTGTTGTTCATCAATTTGCTCGAGCGGGCCCAGTAGCATCTCCTTTGTGAGACTTGTTGTTACTGTGTTTGGTACATAATACGTCATGGGTAGCTTGCCAGGCTTTGCCGTGCTGGCAAAAAAAAAAAAAAAAAAGAGAGTATGAAAAAACAACAACAACTTAGGAACAACTTTGTAATTCATGGTGCTTTTATAAAATAAGATTTTGGAATCAAAAGTGCTCTTGGAGCTAAAGAGTACTGACTAATTCACAATGAGTTTGTAGGTAAGGACCCAGAGGAATAAGGGGGAAGAATCTGATCTTTTACTTGGGTTGCACTTGGAGAAACTCAATGAAGAACCCAAATTCTGGTCAGCCTCCTAAGGAAGAGAACAATGGGAGGTACAGATCTATTCTATCTGTTAAAATATAGCTCTGGAAGGATCCTAGGGGAGGGAAGGTCAGAGGCCAGAAATGGCAAGGTATGTGAGAGGCAAACCGTGAAGCATTGCTTCTTTTCAGCTAAGTTCCATTTCGTCTTTGCCTTCCTCTTATCCTTTCAAGTAAACCTGGTAAAAAGGAAGAGACACTAGGTGAAGCAGTACAGTTTTAAGTTACACCTCATAAGGCAGTGTTCAGTGAAAAAAATGAAACATACCAAAGAAAGCTTTTCTGAGATGAAGAATAAAGGACTGTAAAGTAGGGTGTTTGCCTTGCAAGCGGCCAACATGCCTGACGCGAGTTTAATTCCTCTGCCCCTCTAAGAGAGCCAGGCAAGCTACCGAGAGTTATCTCGCTCCTGGCAAGCTACCTGTGACGTATTTGATATGCCAAACACAGTAACAATTGTCACAATGGAGTTGTTACTGGGCCGGCTCGAGCAAATTGTTGAACAATGGGAGGAGAGTGACAATATAAATATTTATAACTATATTTATAAATATATTTACACTTATAAAGGTAAATATATTTATAAAGATAGATTTATATATTTATATATAAATATATATTATATAAAGAATTAATAAATAGATAAAAAATAAGAAAAAAAGGAAAATGTCTGATGGATTTGGGCCACATAGTCAAACTTGTTTGGAGTAAGAAGGAAGAGTTGATTAAGTTTAGAGTCCGAAATTGGTGTGGTGTTGGGAATTGGTCAACTGCATAAACTACATTTCAGGTTGGTGGTGCCTTTCCTGGGACATAAAAGCTAATTAAGTTGCAGTTTACTGAGACACTGGGCAGGAGTGATTCCTTCTGGGACCTTGAATATGATTTCCACAATACCCAAATGACTAGCAATGGCAGTACAAGTTGTCTGTCTTTTTTAACGTTAAGAGTATTTGTGACTTTAAGTTTTCCTTCCAAATCAGTAACAAAATGTCATTGTGATACCTGGCATTTTGTATCTTTAAATAATTTATTTTACTAGGACTTTCCTAACAAAATAATAGTCTTGATCCGGGCAGCTTAAACAATACAAATTAATTTTCAGGATTTAGTCAATTATTCCTGAACTTTCAGTCAGAGCTCTTTTCCTGGTTTGCATCTGAGCTTTATCCTTAATGAATTTTATTTTTATGCACTTATTAAATTTTTACTTAGGCAGCGATGCTTTACAAAGTGGTTGACAGTAGAGTCTCAGACGTACAATGTTCCAATTCAAATCCCACTACCAGTGCTTTCATTTCACCACCAGTGATCCCAGATTTCTTCTCATGCCAACCTATATCCTTGGCAAACTTGATTTTCTTTTAATTGTATTATTATACCAGGCCCATTGTTCCAGTATTGTTGGTTCTTGTTGTTTAGGCAGGTACAGATGCCTCCCTTCCGCACCCCATTCAGTCCAGGTCTCTTGACCATTGCCCTTACATTGCCTCCAGATCACTTCTTGCTTCCCTGCTCCTTCCTCCTTCTTCTTTGCAAAGCACTTTGTGTTCTGTACTATTGGGCCAACATTTCGCCTACATTGATGCCCCCACCCCCTTCTCTTGTCATGCTATTCTATATACCACAGATTAGAGAGATTTTTGTTGCCCTTATCCCTTCCCCCCCCCATCCTATTATTTAAAGACAATAATGTCCCCAAAATGTCATCTTCAAGTAGTGTCAGATCAAGATGAATTGGGGAACAATGTGTACAGTTCAGTTTAGAGTTGATGATATTTCTTTTCTAACTATATTTAGATATTATATAGTTGATTGATAAAAAAGAAACATGAAACCTCATACTTGCATTTGCAGTTTTCTTAGATGTACACATAACAAATATAGAAATTACATTCATAATTATCTAACTCAGTATTGGTACCGCTATGAGAGATGGCGTGGTTATTATATTTTTGCTTCATATATCAAATTCACTAAGTTCAAAGACTAAATTGAAGATAGAACATTTGTTTGACCTACCACTTATGTGATAGCAAGGTTCATGCTCTTAACCATTTTGCTACACATCTGGTCAGGCTAAGAGTTCATGGAGGAAAACTACAGGAAAAAAATAATATAAAAGCAGAATTCAAACTTTGTTCCAGATATAAAAAACTAATTTCATACTATTATTTCCAATTGTTTTTCTGTATCATCTCCAATTTTCAAGGGCCTGAGAAACAGAATTACATTTTGTGTCCTGAGAATAGAAATAACAGTTTGTGAAAGAGTTCAGATTTTGGGAGGTGGAGAGATAGTACAGTGGGTAGGGCACTGGCTTAAAATGTAGCTGACCTGATTTTCGTGCTGTCATCCCATGTGGTCCCTCAAGCACTGCCAGGAGTGATCCTTGAGCTCAGAGATAGGAGTAACCCCCAAGCTCAGCTGGTATGGCTTTAAAAGAAACAAAACAAAACAAAAAACAAGCAATCAGACAACAGAATGCAAAACAAAACAAAAAGACTTTAGATTTTACAAGGCAAGAGCTCATATTGTTTCAATAAGGTAAACCTAATTATTAATTGCTGGAATTAGATTTCTAGTCAAAAAATGTCATTGAGAAGTTCTGAGCAAGGATGTGGCATGCTGAAAAATTACTATCTAAATATATACTTAGAAGATTAATCTCCATAGCACACATTCTTTATTTCTGGAATATTTTCAAGTGCTATTTCTTCCATCTTCCATCTTTTCTCAATCTTGTTCAGTTTCAGGAACTTCTCATATTTGGATATTAGATCTGTTAAATTTTCTTTTACTTGCCATGTTTTCCACTTTGAGTAATTGCTTTTCTTCCAACTTATTTTATATTAATAATCACATTTCATTTATTTTTTTATGAAGCAAGATATTTTTTATTAAATCTTATTTAGTAAGTGTGAGTGGAGAAGAAGAGAGACATATATGTTCAAGAAAGAACCCAGTCTTCTCTAGAGTAGAAATAGGAAAGCAAAGAAACAGATAAACAAGTATGATGTGTGTTCAAGAGAGAAAAAGCCTATATTAGTAATCATATTTTAAAAATTTATAAAGGCATAGCACAGCGGGTAGGGCGTTCGCCTTACAAGCGGCCAACATGGCCGACCCCAGTTCGATTCCTCCGCCCCTCCCGGAGAGCCCGGCAAGCTACCGAGAGTATTCGATATGCCAGACACAGTAACAACAAAGTCTCCAATGGAGACGTTACTGGGCCCGCTCGAGCAAATCGACGATCAACGGGAGGACCTTTACCTTTTACCTTTATAAAGGCATGCTTTTTCCATATAATTTATTATTGTTACATGCTCAAAGATATAATTATAATTTTGAAAATAGTATAGACATTATCTTATTTTTTCCCTTAGCTCTGTTCTTATTCCCCAAAATCCTATTCTGCTGCTTTCAGATTTTCTTAAGTTGTGATCAGTGTTTGTGTTTCATGTGGCACATTTTCTTTAAATGCATGTGAGCCATGATCATATGATCATATTTTAGAAAAACAGAAAAATATACTGGAAAATCTTGAGCTTATAAACAGGGAACCATCCTATCAGACAGTGATAAAATAAATTATGTGGATAAAAGTGAAGCAATAAAAGAAATAAGTGAAGGTTTGGGTCTGAAATTATGCAATTTTCTCCAAGAGATAGGTTTTCCAGTTTCCTATAGAGTGGGTGAGATGTAGGGTGGAGCACTTCTTGTGTGGCCACTAGCATCCTTGGATAATCGTCAAAAAAGGGAGTGTGGTCCACTCTTTCAGTAGAGTATTTAATCTCTCCATTTCACATCTATTACCTCTCTGCTTATTTGTTTCTGAGTTTGGAACCATTCTAATTCAGATCTAATCTCTTATTTGAATGGTGAAAGGTGAGTTATGGAGGGATTAATTGTATCTCACTGAATAATCATTACTACCATACAATAATAATACCCTCCTTTTAAGTAATACTGACATAATTAAAACAATAAAAAACTTAATGTTATATCACTATCATAAAATCTGCAACAAGTATCAGTGAAATGAGGTATGCATATCTGTAGTTAGGGAGAAATCTCCAGTCCAGAATCTTCTGTTTTAGCATCTCACCACTTTCCTATTTCTAGGGCTCTACATGGTCAAGACTTCAAGAGGTTCCAGGCATCAGACTGACCAGTGTTCTGCAGAGTTATTCTCTGAAATACCTGACTGAATTTATTTCGTCTGAATACTTTACTCCTTGGCCCTCCAGTTACTTTGTTCTTTGTTTATGCTCCAGATCTGGCCATGCTCAGGCCTTACTCTAGGCTTTGTTCTCAGGGATCACTCCTGGAAGGGTTTAGGGGACTACCTGGGTTCTGGGGATGGGATCCAGGTCAGCTCTGAGCAAGACAAGCACCCTACCTACTGTGCTATCTCGCAGACCCCCTCCATTGCATTCTATCTCTAACAATTTTTATTTAAATTTCTAATGTTTTGTTGTTTCCTTTTCTGTTAAGACTTTGTGTGTATGTGTACATATATCTACATACATATACATCTATACACACACACACACACACACACATATATATATATATATTCCTTTTTTCTAAGATTCTGGAGCCTCAGTCAGGTCATTATATTCCCTGAGTATCCCGTGATTAAAAGATTTTAGTCAAACATTATTTCTTACTTGTGATGTCTTTACATATTATTATATATGATAAAGATTTTCTTCTTCGTGACCCATGAAAAATCCTTTACTCACTTCATTTGTTACCTGGATCAAATTAATCAACCTTTAAGACCTTGAAACATCTAATTTGTGGGAAAATGCATAGTTTGAGTTAGACACACTTTTCCTTACCACAGAGAGTATAATTCTTTGTGTTTGCAAAATACAACATGAATGTTAATGAATCTAAATAATGTACTAGTAAATGGGCTTCTTCTGTAGCTGGGAATAAAGGCTTGCTAATTGATTCATTTTCTTTCTTTCTTATTTTTTTTTCCTGAGCTCTCTAGAACACTGATCGGAAACAAAAATAAATTTGTGAATTTCCTAAGCAGTGTATTTTTCAGTACTTGTAGTACCTTTACTTTCCTAGGTAAGACAAAGTAGAAATGTCTCTTTTTATTTTATTCTTGCACTACTTTAATTTTCTTATTAAATTTGAATTCTTTATTTCTTAATATATAAAGACATTTTTAATTTTATATTTTCTGTACTTTAAGCAGTGCACTGTCCTCTCCAGATATATGGGGTGGGGCAGGGGCAAGAGAATGGTTTCTAATAGTCCAGCCCAGATATTGCTTTTTGTTGTGTGTGTGTGTGTGTGTGTGTGTGTGTGTGTTTGTGTGTGTGGCTTTTTGGGTCACACCCAAGAGGCTACTCCTGACTCTGTCTGCACTCAGGAATTATTCCTGGCAGTGCTTAGAGGAGCATATGCAATGCCGGGATCAAACCTGGGTTGGCTGCATGCATGGCAAACATCTTACCTACTGTACTATTGCTCTGGTACTACATTTAGTATTTTAAATTAGAACATTGCCATTTTAAAATTGTAAATTGTATTGTGGATGGGGCATGCAAAATATATGTATGAATGCACACACACATAATATGCAAATCTTTTAATAAGGGCCTAGAACCTTAGAATTAATTAAAATCCAAATCTAAATTTGTTATAATCTTTTTAAAAATTAAATCCCCATGTGGTGAGTTTAGATATATATAAAACAGGGGTAGGGTGCTTTCCATATATTCACCTGACCCCTCTTTGATCACTGGCATGTCACCAGGTGCATCTGAGCGCCCCAGAATTACAGAGCCAAAAGTAAGTCCTGAGCATGCTTGGGTATGGCCCTAAACTCCTCACCCAATGAAATAACTATCTATGCTTTAAGTAGATAGTATGTTTATTTTTTATTTTCTTATTTTAATAAGTATTAAGTTAGAAGTTTCTACAGTGGATTTACTTTAGGATCTGCCAGAGTTCAGATTGTTTTTCATGAGTACTCTCAAGAGACAAAAGTCGTCATATGGAGTGGGGTCTTTGCCATCCTGGATTAATAACTGCAAGTTACACAGTGCTTCTTAGTTTGGACATTTTCCTCATTGAAAACTATGTCTAAGTAAGACTGTTCATTGAAACAAGAAATAGAAATCTGTGATGCACTATTACTCCATATATGTCTTTTACTTAAGATAAAATTAATTAATGAATGAAAAAGTCTCAGTTGTCTTATACGTATTGATTCAATCTTATTATAGTTTATTTGTATTCAATCAGTTTTCTACGTGTTAAAAGTTTTCTAAGGCAAGTCTCAAGGTGAGGAGCAGCTTGGATTATATAGTTCTGTTCTTGCTTTTACTTTTCAGTAAAGCCCTGCATAAAGTGGGAGGTTGTCCGTGAGCTATCAATGGTAGTATAGGGATTGCTTTCTGAAGTCATAATGAATTAACAGCTAATGGGGAGCTTTCTTTGATAGCTCGTTTATAATTGAGTGCAGATAGATGAAAATCAAACACAAAGGCAACTCAATTTTATCATTAATTTTGACTTTGTTTAACAGATGATTTCTGGGCTCCACAGCAGCCTTCCTAATTTGTCTGTGTATGATGAAGAAACTAATCATACACAGCTCAGAGAACAAATAACATACATTTTCCCAGAAAGGTCACCTTCAGAGACAGACACAGGGAGAAAATCCCACCCATCTGTTGATTTCTTTCTCTTGCGTATATTTTCTCTCCTTTCCTCTTTTTGCAATACAGTTTTAAAAGAATTGTTGCATAATTTAAAATGTGCAGTGATTGATTTTCTAGAATTTAGAGCTAAGCTGGGTATAAATAGAATCACGTATTCCCCACACTCCCCCCCCCCCCCCGACATACTTTGTCTTATAGAACATAATATGTATCTGGTATTATTTTAATTATGATGGTAACGGCTTTAGTTCTCATAATTGTCTAGGCAAGAAGCTTCTGCTGCTGTGATCTGATTTTCAGGTTAAAATCAACTGCAGAGAGATTACATGGTCCACTCAATGTCACATAGGTAGTTGGTAGTTGATAGAGATGGGATTCAAACCCAGAAAGTCTGACTCTAGAGAATGTTCTCTTAACAGAAATGATTTTTAAAAATATATATAATTATTAGTTTGATTATAAATTCTTGAAATTTTTGTTGTTGTTTGTGGGCCACACCCAGCTGTGCTCAGGAATTATTCCTGGCTTTGTGCTCAGGGATAATCCCTGATGTTGCTTGGGGTGCCATGTGTGGTATTGGGGATTGAACCCATATTGGCCACTTGCAAGGAAAATACTTGCTATACTACCTCTCCAGCCAAATTCCTGCAAATTATTGATAACATAAAGTAAGAACACTGTCGAAAATATATAGGTCTTGCTAAAGTGAACTGTATTGACAGATCCAACTATGTTTTAAAGATGCCTGTTTTCCAAGACTGGAGAGAATATATTAGTTAACCCTCTTGTGTTGCATGTGGGTGTCCTTGTTTGATCCTGGTCACCCCACAGTGTCAGGAGCATCATTGGGTGCAGCTCTGGAGGCTCCTGGGAACCATTGAGTATCCTGGGTTATCTCTGGCATTACAGGGCTCATGTAGCCCTTTTATTAGGATATCATCAATGGACTGAACCGTGCAAGGAGGGTTCCTGGGCTTTCTGGCCTTTGCTTTGGAGCCTTTTGCCTCCACCATACTTGTTTTTCAATGAGCAAGGGTCGTTGACATTGATTTTTTTTTGGGTGGGGGATAGGGTTTGGGCTATACCTGTTAGTGCTCAGGGCTTACTCCTGGCTTTGTGCTCAGAGTAAGGTGCACATCTAGAGGTACTAAGAGGACCAAACTCATTGTAGGCTATTGTGCCAGGCTCTGCTGTGTGAAAGGCAAGCACCTTAAACTCAATACTATCTTGATGACCCAAATGAATTTTTTTTTTGGGGGGGGAGTGACATAACCGAGTAATGCTCAGGCAGCCTAGATTCTCTCCTTGTGATTATATCCCAGCAAGTGAGTGGTTTAATGGGAGGATCTAAAGATGTGGCACTGTTTGGGCCCTGTGGACATTATGAATGACCTGGGTCACACTGGGTGTCTGAGAATCTCAAGTACCAGATACAGTGTGGCCTCTAGTGGCTATACTCTTCAATGCTTGTGTGACTTTGACTGCATGCAAAATGTGCTCCTCAAATTCTGTAATATTGTCTTTTTGGTTCCGGAAAACCTCATATTTTCATTTATGTTTAGAAATATCCTATACACAGTACTTTATATATAAGCATGTGTATTTTTGTGTATATACATTTAAGTATACACAAAAATGCATGTGCATAAATATTTTAAATAATATTTGATGAAATCCACAACTCTGGTAGATAATGCGTGAGGATATCTGACAACAAAGATTCTCAAAGGTGACTGTGCATGCTGCTAGACACTATGCATGTGTTCATGACTGCCTTTGTGTATGTGTGTATATATTTAGTTGCACAGCTTTATCAGCAGGTAAGGGGCAAGGTACAAGGTAAGGGACACTTTACTTTTCACACACAAATTAGTCCTTACACACAGTGTGAGAATACATCCATTTCCTACCTCTGTACCCAGAACCCCAGACCACGAACATGGGAATTTTCCAAAGGGCAAGGCTTAGGAAGTGAATTTATTATGATGAAATAAATGCATGCAGGGTCCCTGAATGCATCCTGGTGACACGAGAAACAATGAAGTTAGAGATTAAGGTATCCAGCTTGAAAAGCTGAGACCAGTGAGTTAAAGAACACAAACTGGTGTGACTGGATTGAAGATGAATAACGAATGTGGTTAAGAAACTAAAGTCAGAGAGATTGTATGGAGGTAAGGCATTTGCCTTGCATGTGCCTATTCAGGTTTGAATTCCAAGCACTATGTGATCTCCTAAGCACTACCAGAAGTTACCACTCAGCACAGGGCCAATAACAGCTCCTAAACATAGCCAGATGTGGCCCATTTCCTTCCTCCATCTTAAAAAATTAAGGAAAGAATGGAAAAAATTAATTAATTTTTAAGCAGGTAAAGTGTGAAAGCTAAATTCTCACCATGTCTTGGAATCTAAATACAATATGCCTTGTTGGCTTTGGATCATGCTTAATTGCATTCACAAATTTATGATGACTAATTATGGTTGTTTATTGGGAAATAGGCATCTCATCTTGGGTCAGATACTGGTAATATTGCTTTTCAATAAGCAAAATAACAGAGTCTTTCACAAGATCGATGGTTTGTGTCTTTCTGAAGACAAAGTGAAGGTAAATAGGTGTGTGAGAGCAGGTTTCTAATATTCCATATGTCTGTTGCTGTAAAGAATATTATAAGCACTACAAAAAAATTCTCATTTTTCTATGCTTTCTGCATATAGAGGTAAGAAAGTCAAAGGGCAGATTCTTTTCTTTTTAAGTATGTGGATTCATTGTTTCTGTACACCATTTTTTCTTTTTAGTCTAATTTCAGGCACATTAGCTCTCCTAGCTGCAGTAAATGTTGGAAAATATGTTTTAAGCTTAGGAGTCACTCATCAAGCTAAAATCTTATCTTTCTTCCCCGACCTTCATTCACCCCTCACTTATCCCCACCCAGTGCTGGATACAATCCCATGGAATTAGTGGACAGAAGATATACCATTGAGACATATTCAGATCCAGCAGGTTCTTGGTATTTTATTTAAGGAGAAAAATGGATGCAAAAATTTGAAGTATAATTACTTGTGCTCACTAGCGTCAGTACTGGGGAACCATGTCCAATTGGGAATTGAACCAGAGCAACTGTTTTACCACTGAGCCAGATCCATAGCCAGTAAAGATTTTCTTTTTTCAATTTAGTTTTTATTTGGAGGCATCACCTGACAATGGTCAGCACAGGCTACTAACAACTCTGTGCTCTGGAATTGATTCTGGCAGTGCTGAAGAATCATGTGTACCAGGATCAGTGCACCAGGATCATACTCAGTCCTCCTCTAGGCAAAGCATGTGCTTAAACCACTAAGCTATCTTTCTGGCCCTAAGAGGAACTTTTAAGGGAATAGAGGAAGTAACCATGCTCTAGGGACTTCAATTTTTTTTTTAAATTTTCAATGAACTGTAAATAATAAATACTTTTACTTGTGTCCATGTCATAGAAACATAGTGTATTAAACTTACAGGTTAATTTATTCTAACAAGCTATGCCTTTCTTGCAACAGAAAATAAAGCAGATGCTGCTGTCACTAATAATACAATTCAAGAGTATAGCTGGTACTATTATCATGTGTCATCAAATTGATATAATTTAGATCATTGTAAACTTCAGCATCAAACAAATAAAATGAATGTAAAATCCTAAGTAATCTAGAAATCCTTGGATCCATTTATGTGAGGTTTAAAATTTTGCTGCGTCTTAAAGCTTATCCACATTTTCCTAAAATGATGGTCCTACTGATATTTTTAATTTTACAAAATTCTGTGAAATATAGCATAAATATTTTAATGACAACAGTGGGTTTATATATAGTAACATGGGGTGTAAAAGTGTGCTGAAAAGTATCTGCTTCTGACAGCAACCAGGTTCTAACCTGCTTTTCTTGAATACTAAAATTGGGCATGAACTGACTAGTTAAGAATACAGAACTCATAGGACAGATAGATGGGTACAATTCTGAGATCAAAATTTTAAATGAAGTTTTTTGATTAGTAATGTCTTCTTCTTTCTTGAAAACTAAATAGGGTTCTACTTTTTGTACTGACAATGAACAGTTTTATTAGCCATAAAACTACTCTTTTGTCTTGAAAGATTCTGTATGGATATCAGATAAAAGGAAAGGGAATGAGCTGTCATTTGTTTACACATTACAATAATTAATGAACAGAATAAAGGTAAAAAGGTAAAGGCCCTCCCGTTGATCGTCGATTTGCTCGAGCGGGCCCAGTAACGTCTCCATTGGAGACTTTGTTGTTACTGTGTCTGGCATATCGAATACTCTCGGTAGCTTGCCGGGCTCTCCGAGAGGGGCGGAGGAATCAAACTCGGGTCGGCCATGTTGGCCGGGTGTAAGGCGAACGCCCTACCCGCTGTGCTATCTCTCCAGCCCAATGAACAGAATATTTTTTATATTTTACACAATATAAGATAAACTTTTTAAAACTAGTAAATTGAAATAGAATTATTGAGACCTTGGGGTGGATGCCAAGAAGTGGAATTGCTGGGTCATACAGAAACTCAATTAGTTTTATGGAAATGTCCATAATATTTTCTAAAATATTTGAACCAGTGGACATTCCCATCAGCAGTGGATGAAGGTTCCTTTTCCCCACATCCACACTAACACAGTTTTTTTTTTTAGATGTGTATCGCTGGTGTGAGATATTTTTTAATATGCATTTATCAAACGATGATAAGTGATACAGAGCATTTTTTTCTTATACCTTTCAGTCATCTGCATGTATTTTTTGAGGAAGTTTCTATTTGTTACTTTCTCTTTCATTTTTTTTTGAAGCCATGTCTGGCTCTTCTCAGGGCTTACTCCTGACTGTGTTCAGGAATTACTCCTGGTGGGGCTTAGGGAACCATATGCAATAGAGTATCAAATCAGGGATGGCCCTATACAAAGAAAGCACCTTATCCTTGTACTTTCTCTCTTATTCCTCTACCCATTTTTTTTTTGTGATGGGTCAATTGTTTTTCTTTTTGTTGTGTTTATATATATATATACATATGCATATATATGTATATATGTATCGTATCTTAACACATTGTCAGATTAGGGGTGGGCAAATATTTTCTCCCAAAATGTGGCAAACTTTTCTGGATATCTTCCCCCTGCTCTCCTCTGGCCGGTCATCATTTCTTTTACAGTGTAGAAATTTCAGAATTCGAAGTAGTCTTATTTTTAAAAATCTTTACTTTCTTTTGCTTGGCCAAAGGCATCGAATCATTGAAGACTTCTCTAGATTCAGTGTAATGAAGTATTTTGTCTATGTATTCCTCAATATAATTTTCAGTTCTACTTCAGACCAATATGGGGGTGTTTAAAATGACTTTCACATATGATGTGAGATTATAGTTTGAGTTAATTCTTTTTATTTTCTCACGTGGCTGACCAGTTTTCTCAGTAGCATTTGTTGAAGAGACTTTTCTTGCTCTACTTCATGGACTTGACTCCAGTGTTGAAGATTAATTATTTTCATACCGGGAGATATGTCTGTAGGACTCTCAGTTCTTTTCTGAAAAGATACATGTGCTTTTATGTTCATTGCAGCACAATTTACAATAGCCAAAATATGGAAACAACTCAGTTTCTAATAACAGTAGCTGGAGAGAGAAACTATGTCATATATACACAGTGAACTCCTACTTGACTTTGGACAAGATGAAATCATGCAGTTTGCCTTCATGTGGCTGAATCTGGAGAATATCATGCTGAGTGAGGTTAGTCAGGAAAGGTCCAAGCATAACATAATCTCTCTCATATGTAGCACTGTAGCACTGTCCTCCCATTGTTCATCGATTTGCTCCAGTGGACACTAGTAACATCTCCATTGTGAGACTTGTTGTTACTGTTTCTGGCATATCAAATACGTCACGGGTAGCATGCCAGGCTTTGTTGTGCAGGCGAGATACTCTCGGTAGCTTGCTGGGCTCTCCAGGAGGGGCGGAGGAATCGAACCCGGGCCGGCTGTGTACAGGGTGAATGCCCTACCCACTGTGTTATCACTCTAGCCCCCCAATGTAGGATATAAAGAAATACAGTAAAGGATAGCAAATGTCAGATACAATAGAACCTGATTTAAAACACTGAGTTTAGCACAGCAGGGTTCCGTGTGACAGGATAGGATGAGAGAACCTGAAACAGCTTGAAGGGAAGTAGACACTCTGGAGGATGGTAACTTGTTGGAAAGTTTTGAGCATGAAACTCTACCATGAATAGTTTTGTAAATCACAGTGCCTAAATGAAATAAAATTAGAATGCATGGAAGTGAGAAAGCTGGTTAAAATTTTCTGAAAACCATTAATAACCTGGGTCTTGTTAAAATAGGAATTGTGTTCTCAAAATTTGTTTTGTCTAAACTATATAATGGACTAACATACCAAAATATAGGGGCTGGAGTGATAGCACAGTTGGTAGGGCATTTGCCTTGCTTGCGGCTGACCTGGATTCTATGCCCAGCATCCCATATGATCCCCAGGGCACAGCCAGGAGTAATTCCTGAGTGCAAAGCCAGGAGTAACCCCTTTGCATCACCTGGTATGACCCAAAAAGCAAAGTAAATAAAATTGTTTTTTTAGAAAAGTACCAAAATACCAATGGCAATAAATGAGCCGTAATGCATCTCAATTGCAATTGAGAAAGACTATCACTGTCACTGTCACTGCCCTCTCATTGTTAATCTCCTTCCCTCCCTCCCTCCCTCCCTCTATCCGTTCCTCCCTCTCCCTCCTTTTCTCCCTTCCGTCCTTCTTGACTGCCTGCTTTCTTTCTTTCTTTCTTTCTTTCTTTCTTTCTTTCTTTCTTTCTTTCTTTCTTTCTTTCTTTCTTTCTTTCCTTCCCTCAAGGTCTTCTGGGGTAAAAATGATCATTTTATGATTACTTACATATAAATTTTCAAATTCTAATAAGGAAGATAGGACCTAATGTTAAGTGAAAGTATGTTTGAACTGTCACTGTCCTCCCATTGTTCATCGATTTGTTCGAGCAGGCCCAGTAAAATTGTGAGACTTGTTACTATGATTGGCATATTGAATACGTCACGGATAGCTTGCCAGTCTTTGCTGTGCAGGTGAGACTCTCTCTGTAGCTTGCCGTGCTCTCAGAGAGGGGCGGAGTAATCAAACTCAGGTTGGGTGGGTTGGCCGCGTGCAGTCAAACACCCTACCAGCTCTGCTATCGCTCCAACCCATGTTTGAACAAGTTTTTTTTAATTTAATTTGTTTTTCTAAAACCATACCCAGCGATTTTTAGGACTTACTCCTGATTCTGCACTCAAGGATCAATCACTTCTGGTGGTGTTCAGGGAGCCATATGGGGTGCTAGGGATTGAACTGGATTGGCCCTGTGCAGTGCAAGTGCCCATCTGCTGTACTGTCTGTCTCTATGACCCAGGGTTTTTTTTAGACACCATGATTTGAATATAATTTAATTTTTTATTTTTTGCTTATGAAGGACAGAGTCAGACCAGGGTATCCCTATTGAATGCCATTTCCTCCCTTTCTTACTCCCTAACATATGTTGTTTTACTTTCCTACATCAAATGACCCTATTCACTAGAGCTTTCTCTTACAAAAATTGCAGAGCCTCGTAAAGTCATGAATCTGTTTTGGAATGAGAATTTCCTTACCTTCTCCTTAGTTTAAAATAGACCACATGAGGGGCTGGAGCAATAGCACAGCAGGTACGGCATTTGCTTTGCACGCAGCCAATCCAGGTTCGATTCATACCATCCCATATGTTCCTGTGAGCACCGACAGAAATGATTCCTGAGTGAAAAACCAGGAGTAACCCCTGAGCATTGCTGGGTGTGACCCAAAAAGCACAATATGTATATATATACATATATATGTATATATATATCACATGAATCTATGTAGTCGCTTTACAATAAGACAATTCTTTGAGTCCCGCTATAGTAGCACTGTAGCACTGTCTTTTGTTCATCGATTTGCCATTTGTATTATACCCAATACTTTATCTTTGCAGACTTTGTGAGAACAGGTACTTTTTTAGTATACAATTTTTGTAAATAGGTATAGTAAGGCAGCAACTAGTATGTTCATTGAATCACTTCTGACAATGACAATATTCATGAGTGTTTATAGAAATAATATTCTTTGCCTAGCACTAGTTCATGCAAATGATTTTATATGTTTGGGGGCATCTGTTTCCTTAATTCAAAATTTATGCTCCAAGTATCTTGGAATCATTTAAAAAATCCCTGTACCGCATTTAAAAGAAATCTTAATGAAATGTTTTGGGACAAGAAGACTATGAGAGGAAAATGAAAAGTACCACAGTGATGATAGATAGTGAATTCATTCTTAATGAAGAGAGGAAATATTGGAAATGAGAAATGCTAGTTGTTTGGAGACTGATCAAACACAAGGGCTGGATGTGAATAATCAATAAGATCTAATCAATGTGAAAGGGCCTATCATAGAAAATATATTAAACTGTGAGCAATGAAATGAACTCTGCTTCTGTTCTCATACTGCAGAATATTTATGTCCATCCAGAAACCAAGTAAGCTTTTCGCATTTCTGTGATAATTCCCATAGTTTTTTTCAGTGATGTCTAATAAGATGGCAGCTTACATTTGGCATTCTCTGCTTATAATTCCTGAAGTATATGAACTCATATTGATTGACCACTTGGTACAGTTATGTTGAGTTTTATGTAATTGTTCATATGGAGAACACTGAAATCTGCCTAAAATGATGAGCTAATTTAATTTATTATGATTTACACATGATAGAGAGATGAAACAAATTTTCTAATCTTAGAGTTAATGGCAGTATATTCAGAGAGAGATGATTTTACAAAAGGATTCATTCTTTTAATGTTTTAGCCTTTTAAAATAGTTGTTCACATATATAAATTATACAATGCTAGCCCGATACTTGTGTTGCTAAGGCTTGGTGCTTTTCATTTATGTTCAGTGCTTGCTTGTTTCTGAATAGTGGGCTTCAATTAATTTCACTTGTGCTATACAATTTACACTAAATTTTCAAAAATAAGTTATTTAAAAATACAACTTTTATAATTTAGAATTATTGAACAGTTTTGTTTTCCTGGGCCTAAATAGATTAAAATAAGATTTTTTTCCCCCTCTAGAGGAACAAATGATGGAATCCGTGTAATTTTGCATTTCAGATCTGGTCTTATACAGTACATTTGTTCTGTACTTGAGGGATAAGTTGCTATAAAACTGTACTTAAATCCAACATAAATTTCCAATATACCACATAGAGCTTTAAAGTTGTTTAATTTTCACATAAAATCAAACATATTACAAACAATACATGTATTAATTATATGTATAGGTCAAAACTGTAGAAGTGCAATTAATGCAATAAATAATACAAGGGCATGATTGGCATTCAGTATGAGGAAACCAGCTCTTTTTTTTGCTGTAAACCATAGTTACCTATGTTTTCAGTTACTTCGTTGACCAGATACATATTTTTTATACATATTTGATCTTCATTCAAAGCTCCTAACTCAGAGCTTCCCCAAATCTTGGTATTTTTAAACTGTTCATAGTAATAGAATTTATCATTAGCTTAGTGAAAGGAGGTTACTTTCTTTTTTGTGGAGGGTGCACATCTGACTGTGGTCGGGGTTTACTTCTTACTCTGTATGCAGGAAGTACTCCTGGTGGGATCCAGAGGACCTGATGGGGTATTGGAGATTAAACCTAGCTTGACCATATGCAAGGCAAGCTCAATACTTGCTGTACTATACCTCCAAACCCAAGGGAGGTGAATTTGTTGGTTTTCTGGAACACCAATCCTGTGAGTAGACAGTTGATTCCATTAGTTTTACTTCCAGTGCTCTAAGAAGGGCACAGGGCTGTAGATTGAGCTCAATCTCCAGTGTCCAGGGACTTAATGAACCTTTCCTAAGAAATGGAGCCTTCGTAAAAAATAAACCAAAAGGTGGGGTTTGGAGAGCTTCTTGCTTGGTGAATGTTTGGATTTTGGGCAAGTCTAGAGTATGGGGAAGCTTTTTGGTTGGTGAACATTTGGAGGGAGTTTAGGAAAGGTGCACCTGGAGGGGGTGGGCAAACTGTGCCCTTTCCTGGATATTTCTCGGCTGCTTTTTAATAGTATCTTTGTAGTCAAGTGACCAGTGTTGATTTAGTACAGGGCTTAAATTTTTCCACTTGTGGCTCCTTCTCATCAGAGAATGTTTACTCCAACTCTGGGTATGTGGGTATCTAAAATACTTATATAAATTAAACAATTTCCTGATAATTAATTAATGAGATTTATTTTAAAACAAACTGTCTTGAAGTTACTCATGTGGACTTGTGACTCAGAATTTAAGAGGACATGTGTTTTCTGAATTCTCTGTGCTGTTTGAGCAAGTTAATCACATCTGAGGGTGAGTCATGAGAACTCTGATTTTGAGACACTTGATCAGAATCAGAGGTGAGAATCTTGCAATTGACATCTGAAGTGGACAGTGTTTCAGTGAAAAGAGTATTTACTGTGGAATTTGATACAGTTTCTGAAAAAAGCTAGTGTGGGAACTGAGTTGAATTCCCGGATACCCTGCAAATTGTTATTGTGGGATACTCATTAATCACACCTCCCTTGCAGTTGGGTAAGAAAAGTCTTAAACACTTTCAACTTAACAGTTTTTGGATCTGACATTTTCTTCATGCCCCAATCTGTAAACTTGTTTGTTTTTTATAATAAAAAAAAGTTTCTCTTTTCTATTATTGTCACAACCAATCAAAAATAGATCTGATTCTATCTCTGTAGAATTTCTTGAATATTTTTCATGATGTGTTTAACTTGCTCGAGTGTTTAACTTGGCCATTAATGATTCATTTGCTTTATTTCAGAAGATTTTGGTTCATAGAGAAGAGCACAAGAACACGGGGCAAGAAGTTGCAAGTTTTTTGTTATCCTTGGGGCAGTAGAAGTTACCTATTTGATGTTACATGTCATTCCTTTGTTCATTTGCTCATTATATACATATTTAAATGAGGTACCTAATAAAGATTTTTGAAGATACCTTTAAAATCTAAAAAAATCTAGTACAGTTTTATACCATTATTTTTTATCTTATACTGTTGGTTGCTTAAGTAATTAGCACTTGAAAAAAGCAAATAGTAAATTCAAAACTTCTCAGCATGTTTTCCTTTTCTTCATTAATTAATTAGTGTTGTGCAAACTTACATTTCTTTGGCTTGCCAGTCTATTTAGAGGCTCCTCAAATCCTCTAGAATCAACCGTTGTTATTTTCATTGTACTTGTTTGTTTCTACCTACAAATATCTAATCTAGTCACATTCTAGAAAGCCCCATTTTCTATTTGCCTTTCCACATACATTTTCTTCATCAAATGGCTTCAGTTTCTTAGTTATTGATATAATTTTATGATTAGAAACCTATTTCTTTTTTTTTTTTTTGGGTCACACCGACGATGCTCAGGGGTTACTCCTGGCTCATGCACTCAGGAATTGCTCCTGGCGGTGCTCGGGAGACCATATGGGATGCTGGGAATCGAACCTGTGTCGGCCATGTTGGCTGCATGCAAGGCAAATGCCCTACCCACTGTGCTATCGCTCCAGCCCCTAGAAACCTATTTCAAACAGTTTTACATATGACATTATTATCTATGATTCTCTTATTTTCTCTACTTAAATCACAATAGTGAATATATATATATATACTTATATATAAACACACATATACTTACATATATGTAGATATAACATAACCCTACATCTGTACACAGATACACATCGACATTCTGGTCCATACACATGAAAGCAATTTTGCTTTCTATTTGTGATAAGCATCCTGAAATTTGTAAACAAGAAGGAACTTTAAAGATCATCATCATTCAATATTATTACTTTATGCAGGAAAACTGAATTAAGAAAAGTTTTAGCTTCAGAGGACTATAATCAGGTCTGAGGCTGCAAAACACCAGGTCTTGATTGCCACAAAATGTATTATCTGCACTTTGGAAAAGTGGATATAAAAATATTAGCAGCTGAATAATACCTAATTAATTACAGTATATTTTCATGAGTTATTGCTCTCATCTCCCAAAGATAACTCTTTTACTTTGATGTGTTCAAATTGTTAGAGATTATAGTTTGAATTAAACAAGATCAATTTGAGTATTCAGTATATCTAAGTTCCTATTTTAAGCACTTCTTTTGCTGTACTGCTTGCTCTCATTTAATCCTTGCCTCACAGTCTTGGGAGGTGTAGCTAGTGTAGTTCTTCCTAGTTTTCATTTAATAAAGTGGACGTGGCTTAGATTAAGTCTCTTGTCCAATGTCATAATTGACTAAAACAATAATCAAGCTGAAATGTTTACCTCCCACTCTATCCTCTGCAATATACTGATTTCATGTGGAACTTGGGGGATCTGTAGTAATCAGCTTACTCAAATCCTATTTTAAATGTGTGGAATCTTGGTGATTTGGCCACATGCTGATTGAGAGAAACAAACTATCTAAATTTAGCTAAAAATGCATAGAATATAGATAAAATAAATAAATATGGGAAATAGCATCCTGAATAAATAGATGCCCTGTTTTCGGCTGATTTTGCCTGCTTGCATTTTGGATTTAAATGCCAGTGTATGTATTTAACCCAGAAAAAATTCACATTCTTTGCAGAATATGATTTTTTCAGAGAGTGATACTTTTATTAGGTTGAATTCCTGTAAGGGATATGATATAGACATTGGTGTTTCTTCTTCTGGTCATAAATACTATCTAAACATATTTTGGGTTTTGTTTATTTGGCGGGCCTCCCGAGCAGTTCTCAGGAACCTGGGGACTGCTCCCAGTGATACTGATTTATATTCAGCTTGCCAGATGGTATCATACTGGAGACCAAGAACATGGGGTTTTGTGGACTCTTTGGTGCCAGGGAGCTCCCGAACTACCTGGTGATTTTCAAGGACCTCTGAGGAAATACCTTTTGGTACCAGTGTTTGAATTCTGGTTCCAGTGCATTCAAAACATGTAAGGAATGGATGAGCTATCTATCTTAGTTCAAGTGTTATTATTATTATTATTTTTTTTCTTGAAGCTCTTTAATTCATCCATTAATTCGATGAATTTATCCTTAATATAGATACTAGATTGCATTCTTCTTCTAAACCTTAGTATATATTTGTAATGTAAACCTTTTTGAGCATTAATTTTGACAGGGTTTATTCATTAAAAGCATTAATGCTTTTAATGCTCGCTTCAAGAAATGGATAGCATTCTTTCTGTAATTCTGCTAGATAAAACTTTATTTTCAAATAATGATCAAACCACATAATTTTTAGTAACTATAAAAATCTGTAGTCTCTGATCTGTGGTTTTTCAAAATCCAAATGCTATTAAACTTCTGGCATATTTTTCTGACATATTTTTGTTCTAAGTTTGAGAGCTCTATAAGGGAATTGGAGCAACTTCCATTTTATTATTGTGGATCATGATATTTTTCATAGATTTAACTGTGCTCTTTAGGCAATTAAAATCATAAGGCTAAAGTAAACACATAATTTAAAGATTTTTTGTTAAAATTATTTCATTTCAGTAACTCAATAAATTGTGTGTTTGAATAATCATTTATGTATCAAACCCATATATTTGTCGTAGTGGAGCTTTATCTCCCTCTTTTGGAAATCCAAGGCATGGCATTTTGATTGGTATTAAATTGTTTACAGACTTTCAGTACACCTAATTTTCTAGCAGCAAGCTGTGAAACAGAGATGAGGAAATAGTTTTCTTTGGAAATGCCTTCCGTTGGAATTTCATATGTTAAATAAGAAATTGCTATATATGGATGCACAAATATGTTAGCTTGGCTTGAGAACTACAGGCCATTTGAGGTTTTGTTTTAAGTTTTTTAGAAATCTTTATTTCACAAAACTTTCTATTTTATTTAAAAAACACTAAGTTTTCCTCTCTGGTAATTATTAAATCTCTACCATGATGTCTGATGAAAAATAGAATTTAAAGCAAGAAATCTGGAAATAAAACAGCAGAACAGCTCGTTTCTTAATTTTAGCATTCTGACCTCTGTGCTCTTCCATCATGCCCCGACTGTTTTAGTGTTTTTAGGGTATTATTTGATTCTATCTAGGCTGTTTCTGATCTGTTGCTGTTTTTTAAAAATATCTTGCCCTCTCTGTTTCTCTGTGTCTTTTTTTATTTCTAATTTTAAAAAAATCTCATTCTATTCTTACTGCTTTCTAGTTTCTTCTAATTTTCTGACCATAGCATTCAAATCTCAAAATATATATTAGTGAAATCTACTCTAGTACAGTAATACCTTTAAGTTGGAGACTAGCATTTGTTCTGGCTGAGCTCTCTACCCTAATATGACTGTTATTGAAAGAAAATAAAATATAACACGTATCTTTACTATGTATCATATTGGTATATTTACATTAAAGGCTAAATAATATTATAATTATTCTGTGATCTTTTCAGGACTACTGTTTTTCACATTTTCCTTTTTTTATTCCCAGGCTGTTGGCCTCTATACATTAGAAGTGCTTAAAATTTATCCTGTGAATTATTCAACAGTATTGCTTTCCTTACTGATATGGCCATATGATTGTATATGCTTTATAACTTGTCAGGCACAATATAAAAAATTCTTTCAGACTTAAAGATTTTCAACTCACCATTACATTGTACTAAGAAATATGCTTAAGTGTACTATAAAAGGAGGCTAATTTTGAGTCAGTAGGCTGTTTAACAATAAACACCTACATCATTTTGGTGGCTTTTCTCTATTTTAACTTTCATAATTACATTTGGAACTTAATTATTTAATCAGTCTTATTCAGAGATTAAAATATGACTTAAGTCTATAGAATGCAGAAGAATTTAGTACAATAATAGATGTGAATATCTAATAATTGCATAAACATATATGCATAGCTTTTATGAAACATGGTCTGACCATGGGACAGTGGTGAATGGGATCTTAAACATTAGTGGAGGGATTAGTTTAGCATCATTGTAAATATAGATCATTGATTTCCAAGTTGTACTATAATAAATTATAATAAATTATATTTAAAAAAGTAAACCCATGGTTCTGACCTACCTTTGAATTTGAAGAAAAAGTCCCTCTCAGAATAGACCTTAGTTATTTCCTATATACAATAATTTAAGGACATAGTGAAAATAAGTGTCCCTCTGTGACTCCACCTTCTATCATTAAAGTAAGAGATCAGGGTCATAGTAGAGAGTAGGGTTCTTCCCTTGTATGTATCTGACCTGGGGTGTGATCCCCAACACCATATAAGTTTCCTGACCCCTTGCAGGAGTAATCCTCCTTAGCAGAGAGCAGGGATAAGCTGTGAGCACAGCTGATGTGCCCTATTTATTTTTTAATAGCAAAAACAGATAGTGGCTTTTGTAGGTTTTCTTTGTAAATGTCACTGACATTTGCATATTTATCACAGGCTAGCTTTGTTTTATTTTTTGATAAATATCTTTACTTTTTTTATAAATATCTTTAGTTTTTGGGGTCATTGATTATGATTTCATTGACTTAATATTACATATGTAGATGGTTAGCTTGAGATGCTTGACGTGTAATTTTGAAATAATACTCTATAGTATATCACATTGGCTATTAAAGTAAGTTATTTTTACCATTTTTTGTTTATGTGAATACCCTCAACTTTCTTTCGAATCGTTCTGTGAAGTCTCACTTCAAAGTACTTAGAAACCTAAAAACATAATTTTTGGTAAGTAGTTAATTATATTGTGGATGCTTTTAACAAATATTTGGTTGATGATTTAAGCAGTTTAAGCTTATCCTATATATAATGTATATATGTGTGTAACCACACTTTACTTGGTGTTCCCTGCTCTATCTGAGCTGCCTTTCCCCCCAGCATGTGCTGCCCGCTTCCAACCCATGGAGCAGACCTGGTACTTACCTCAACTATTCTTGGGTGTTCATCTCCCATTCTGTTACTTTATATTACCCAGATGAGCGCAGTCTTTATGTCTGTCCCTCTCTGACTCATTTCACTTAGCATGATACTTTCCATGAGTGGACGGAAGCGGGGCAAGCAAGGACAAGCCTACTCAGATCGGGGCTGAGCATCCTCCACCCAGATCCTCCGAATTCCAGTAGGCGGGGTTCACACCCACCAACTGGCCCCCTGGTGCCGTATAATCCCATCAACGGCCAAGACTCAGAGACTATAAAAACCAGCTCCCGGAACCGCACGGCCGCATTTGTGGCCATGCGACATCTTATTATAACATCTTATTATCTCATTCCTACTTTGTACAAACTGGCAGGCTACTGAATGTAACCTGCCCACACGGCAGAGTCTGGCAAACTCCCCGTGGCGTACCCAGTATGCCAAATACCAGTAACAATGATGGGTCTCATTCTCCTAAAGAGCCTTGAATATAGCACTTTCTTAAAAAATCTCAGGGCTAGGATGAAGGAGACGTTATTGGGGCCTGCTCGAGGCAATCGACGAATAACAGGATGGTCGTGATTCGTATATACATACGTATATATATATATATATATGTATATATATGTATATATATGTATATATATATATATAAAATCTTAAAACAACTGTAAGCTGTCTGATAAACTGAGCCATATTCCTAGCCACACAATTACTATTGAGATAAAAATGCATTTTCAATTTTGATGCCCAAAGTAACTTAACTATCTCAAAAATTTGTATTTTTAGGCTAAATGTTGTTTTGTTTCTAAGGCTTTTTGATTGCTTTAAGCAAGATTTGGACATATATACAGAGGTTTTTTTTATGCTGCTGGTTTTATTTATTTTTTTTCATGTCTCCTAGGACATTTCTGTTTTTATCCATTTAATTTGAAATCACTGTTGTCTTTCAGTTCCCTAAGATACCAATAGAAGTTCTATCTCTGACTTCACCTTGTATTAGACTTCTGATTCCTATTCTTTTCTCGAACTTACTTTGACTCTTCACTAGCTTCTACTCCAAATTTGTTGGATTCTTCTAAAGTCATGTCCTAGGTTAAGTCAAAGAATCTTCCTCTTATTTTTCATGATGAAAACTATTTCCAACCCCCATTTAGATGTTAAAATTCCTCCTCCTCTGTCTCTTCTAGACTCTAGGATTATAGGACCCCTCGGATTCCTATATATTGCCAAAATTATTTTTCTGTTCATAAAATTTAGAATGCAAACTTTTAAATGAACTGATTTTTCTCATAGGAAACACCTTTTGTTACTGATTTTTCTCAGAAAAAGGTGATAATATGTGTAGGGAGGAACAAATGGAAAATATATTGTGAGCTCATTAATTGTGGGATAGCAATTACTTTTTAAAATTTCTCTATTCTGTCCTCTGAAGATAATGATGTTATAAAAATATTCAAGGTTATTAGGGAGAAAAATAAATAAAAATGCCTTGGGACTAGAGCTATAGTACATCATGGAGGGAGCTTTCCTTGCATGAGGCATACCTAGGTTTGATCCCCAGCACCCTATATGATCCCCCAACCTCTCTAGGAGTGATCCCTGCGTACAGAACCAGAACTGTGCTGTGAATTCTGCCAGGTGGATCCCCAAGTATAAAGAAAAAATAAAATAATTGATCTTACATGACTTGCTGCATCTACTAGTATCTTCCAGATATTTCAGATTTACCTGGGTAAATCTCCTGTGCAAAAACCTAGCTGCAGGGAAGTATGAAAATATGAGTTTAAGCTTTCTGCCCTTTTTGATAACTGCAAAGAGTGCCAGACATAGTCTGCTTTACTGAAGAGACAGTATCTTTCAGAACTTTTTACATAAAACATACAATTGAGCTTGATTTTAGGTGTAATTTACAAATGGAATTCATACCAATATGAAATTGAAGTAAAGATCATCCCTGTATTGGTTTTCAAAGTAGCATTGGTGTGGCAGGGAGTATGGTTGGAGTGGTGTGAGCATAGACCTTGTTTGTCTGAGGTTCTAATTTGATCTTCAGTATCATTAGGTGTGAGCTCCATGTTCTGTGAGCACTGGCCAGGTGTGGTTCCCAAAAAGTAACAACACACAAAAGTGGCAGTGATAAATGCTTTGTTGAGAAATTATTTCAAGTACATCAATTGTGAAAGTTCACAGAAAAGTATTTAGAACTCTAGGATAGGATCAGAAACATGATTCAACCGACTGTATTAATGCATTTCTAAGAAAAGGGGCAAATTTTGACAAGTAAATGATATGAAGACAGAGACATGGGTACCAGAGCTCTAATGGGCAAATTTCAGAGGCAGCTAGTGATTGAAATAGGTTTATGTTTATAAAGCAGTTGAGAATATTCATCTGGTAGAAAGAGTCCATTGGTATTCAGCTGCTATTCATGAACTGGTTGGTGGTAGGTCTACAGAAATTACCTTCTAGGCCTTGTAACATAAGGTTCATTTGGCCTGTGTACCGTGACTTTTTGTATAATAACTTTTGTTTTTGCTGACTGCTAGGAAATTTTATGGGCTCCAAGCTACCATTATACCCTAGTTATAGGATTATACCCTAGTTGCTCCTTTTTCTGTTTTGTTTTGAAACCAGAACTGGTAGTGGTTAGGGTTGATTCTTGGGTTTGTGTTCAGGACCCTGTCCTGCTGCGGTCTGGGGGACCCTGATAAGTACCACAGATTATATATAGTTAACATGGGATGGCCATAGATCCCAGTTTCTTAACCTGTGTTGCATCAACATAATGGGATCTCATAACTTTGTAAATTTATTTAATGTATGTTTTAGATTTATTATCAGCATGTGTGGTTTGCATACCTATTTGATTTTCTGGTGTCAGGAAATCAAATTTTTTTTTTTTTTTAGTCCTGAATTGAAACATTTAAGAGATCATGAGAGGAAAACCTTAAGAATCCCTGGAGCAGACTACAATGAATTAAAAGAATTGCAAAACACTTATAAAAAAAGAAAAAAGTAAAGAAAAATTAAAAAATGATATCAAGATAAATGTCATTGCAAAGATATTATTATTTATCATTATGCTTTTTAAAAGCATATTTTTTGTAATTCTGGTAATAATTTTCTTCCCTTCATGATAGTTTTTGTTTTCAATAAAAATATACTCTTTCATTATTAGGACATTGGTCCTTTTATCTGTTTTTGTTTTTGCATTCTTGACTCTGATGTTTTTAGCCCTAGATGGACCGCAGGATGAGAATCAAGGTGTATGGTCAGGTTCTTGGTGGTGGATAGAAATAAGAAGATTATTATTTTAAAATATGTTTATCAAGTTGTTCTCATTGCAGACTCAGGATTAAAAAATTCTGCCAAAGACTCAGATTTCCTTCCTCCCTCCCTCCCTCCCTCCTCCCTCCCTCCCTCCCTCCCTCCCTTCCTTCCTTCCTTCCTTCCTTCCTTCCTTCCTTCCTTCCTTCCTTCCTTCCTTCCTTCCTTCCTCAGTAGTGCTTATTTCTAAATGTGTCACCATTCAACATAAAAAAATGAACAAACATTATTAGCCACTATTTAACTCCCAGTGTTAGGAATAAAGCATTTTTTTTCTATTTGTGTTTTAAGTTTTATAGAGATGAATTACAGGCATTTTGAAAATTAGATTGTTCATTGTTCATTACTATTTTACAATTTTTTTGTGAGCATTGATGCCAGAGTTATTTTACATATTTTAACCAAACTTGTAGGGGGCCATTCCTGGTATTACAAAACATTTTCTACCTATCTTATGATCTCTAGTTATTTTTCCTTCAATGTGAGCATTTTATGTTTATTTGTACATTAAATGTTAACTCACTTTAAGAACTTGAATGTGAACTCACTTTTCTTGAGGGCTATGTTTCTTTAAATACAAATATGCATTCAGTTTTCTTCTACGTTGTATTGTAGGACATCATTTTTGTAATAGGACTTTTTATTTAGTATTTATTATTTTAATACTTTGTCAGATAAGGGAAGAAAGCCGCATTTTGTGACTGTTCAGGTAGGAATTATTTTGGGTTATGTTTTATGAATGTATTTGCATTTTGGCCAGATATGCCTTCAAACTATAATGAATAAAGGTATACTTATAAGGTATAACCTTTTTCTCTTGGTAAAGTACACATATATAATCTTTTTTGTGATTTAAATATTTACATTTAAGCTGAATTCTTTTAGTGAGTAGCACAGTTAAATGTATGTTAAATGTCAACATTAATGTTAAACCCTGTTCAGTGAAAAGTTTTTATTTATTTTTAATTTTTACTTTTATTTTACCCTTCAGTCTGGTTGTTCCAATATAGCATGTTACTATGCCAATAACCGTAAATTTTCATGATTGACTCAGTATGTCTCTGATAGATAAAGACTCAGGAGCAGACTATATTATTTTTGGAGGGATGGGGTCATTTTGTTTGAATGAGTCACCCTTAATTTCTGTGTCTCATCATTTGCATATCCTTGATTACCTAGAGGCAAGCATAGCATTCCATGATGTTTGCTACATTGATCACATTGCCAATGTTTTCCTCTTTCTACAGATAACTGCTCACAATTAGAAATCTCAGCTCAGATTTGCTGTCTTGGTCCTTTGCTATTTGTTTAATAATGCAAAACACTTTGCACTAAGATGTTTTAAAGTAAATAGTTCTCTTGTGAGGACTCCTGTTCTTTACCACTACTTCCCATCATTACCGGCTCTACCTGCAGTGTCGGAGTCCATGATCAAAAGTTCCAATTCTGTCCTTGTTCTTCATTTTTGCCTGTAAGAATGCTATTAAAATGACAAGAAATTATGAAATTTCATGTCTTGATTACATTTCTATTTCTAGTCACTATATATTCCATAAGATACCTGTGTTTCACACTAGTTCATGGGTAAACTATTCCCCTAATAGGATTCATTCCCATTAATAGTTCTTTGTCACTGCTGTATGTCTTCTGTGATAGAAAAGAGAAGAAAGACAGAAAGATCATTTTGCAGTCTTTATTATGATATTTCAATTTATAAAAGTTTTTACACATGCAGGAATTTTTTATTAGTAACTTTTTATTTAATAGTAAATACTCATATTGTTGGGATTATTAATCACATGCATCAAATATATGTGTATGTTTTCTCAAAAGAACTTTTAATTTTAGAATTATATTTTGTATCTAGTCACTGAAATTTCTGAGATTCTTCTATAGGTTCAGTTACTTCTGTTTTACTCCCATACTTTTAACATTGCTTTGTTTCAGTAGCACTTTGATTGCATAAGAATGATACTCTTTTCTTCAAATAATTTCTTTTATCAACATGTAGACTATAGTAATTACACTTAATAAATTCAATATTTAAAAGAGGACTTTAACATATTATTTATGATGGTACCTCTTCATACTTGCACTTCTGAAAATGCTTTTTAGATTTTTTTTATTGGCATTATACCAGATTATAACTTTGTTTACTTAATAGAATTCTAGCCTTCACTGCACATGGATGAGTCTCTTTGAAGCACACTTTTTCAGTAATGAAAACTCACTGATTTTTTCCCCTTTTCATGGCTTTTTTCTTTTATTACTCTATTGATCTTTCAATATCTTAGAAGTTTAAATCCTATATTTTTATATCATGTGTAATTCATTTGTTTTCTAGGCTAAGACACCTAATCAATCTTTACCCGATTACAACATTTCAGCATTGTTCCTATTCTTTTCACTTAGGAGTAGTTATTCTCACTTGCTCAGGGATATCGTTTTCAATGCCTGCTTCCTAAATCTTACATAATCCCTTTGGATTTTGTCTTTTTGTAGTGACCTCACTTTATAAGGTTTTTGTTCAGGTAATGTACTTGAAATGAAGCAAACACTTTATCAGTTCTACTTAGTTGTTTCTTTATTTCTTCAAAGATTTGCCTCAGTGAGAAGACAAGGGAGTAAAAAATATTAAAGTTGTAATTCTTCTTAACTAGACTAGACAAATGGGGAACAAGGGTGGAAACTGTTGGGAGTAATACTCCTTTCTATAGGTAAGGGTTGATCTGTCTTTCTGAATCATTCTAAATAAAGACCTACTTTTAGAATGATTACTAAATGATTACAACTGAGCCTTATTTAATTCTTTTTGATAATAATCCTTTAGTTTTCCTCCCATGTGTAAATATTACAAAAATGAATGTTTCTATCTCTGTAATTCTACAAATAATGTTAAATCAGGAGTAGCATTGCTGTATTATGCCTCAAAAATTGTCTTGTTTTGTCCTGCACAATGATGTCTTTCATGCCAGATTTTTATATAGTGAAATACTCATTTTCGTCACACTGGAGATTTGTATTTCACAGATAATATGCTTAATATTTTAGGTCTTTAAAAAATCATTGACCTTTTTGATAGAGACACCTCTTAACTTTTTCTACTCAAGTTGTTATTTGATTTAGCCTTGAAACAATTATTTATTATTAGAGAAAAAGAAACCTGAATCATGATGGCATGCTTAAAGATATCTCATCTAGAAGTAAAATAAGGCATGGCACTGAACATTCTGGAGTATTTGCTTTCAAAGTTCAAGTGATTTTCTTATCTCTTCCCAGTTAAGCTAGTAACAGTAATATCACCTTTTCTCATTATTTGTATAATGTTCACTGTGGCATAACAGGAGATCACGTGGGTTTAATTTAGTCATTTAGCCTCTGTACCACCTTTCAGAATGCACAGCAATTCTATAATTGCATAGAAATTCATAAACTTAAATACTTAGTCTTGGTCACACCCACCACCTGGCCCCCTGGCGCCGTGTAATCCCATCAGCGGCCAAGACTCAGAGACTATAAAATCCAGATCCCGGATGAGAACAGTGCAGTCTCTGCCCCCGCGCCTGGGTGTTCCTTCCCGGAGTCCCTTGGAGGGGAGTGGGTTGAGCTTTCCTCCCCGCCCCGACCAGGGCTACGGCAGCCGAAGACCTCCAGGACCAGCCACCACCATGCTGAGACCACTCTCCGCACACATGAAGGTACTGGCAGAGGGACAATACCACGCGGGTTCCGGGGCCGAGACCTCCAAGCCTACTCGAATTGGAGTCGAGCATCTTCCACCCAGATCCTCCAAATTCCAGTAGGCGGGGGTCACACCCACCACCTGGCCCCCTGGCGCCGTGTAATCCCATCAGCGGCCAAGACTCAGAGACTATAAAATCCAAATCGCGGCAAATGCGGCCGCGCGACATCTTAACAAAACTTTTTTTTTATGACATCTTATTGTCTTATTCCTACTTTGGACAAACTTGCAGGCTATCGAATGTAGCCTGCCCATAGGGCAGAGTCTGGCAAACTTCCCATGGCGTACCAAATATGCCAAATACCAGTAACAATGATGGGTCTCATTCTCCTAAATAGCCTTGAATATAATCTCAGGGCTAGGATGAAAGAGACGTTACTGGGGCCTGCTCGAGGCAATCGACGAATAACAGGATGATGAAATGAAAAAAATGAAAAAAAATGACTTTGTGCATTTATAGGATGATGATAAGATTATATATGCATGTATATGAATTATATATATCTGTATATATGGATTATATATGTACATATTCACAAAAATGGAAGTTTCCTCTCTCTTTCTTCCTCTTCTCGCTCCTCCCTCTCTCCTCCCTCTCTTTTTCCCCTCTCCTTCTTCTCTCCTTCCTCTCTCCTCTCTTCCTCTTCCTCTACCTGGCTCTGTACTTGAGGATACTCCTGGGTCTTAGTTCTCAGGGTACCATATGTGGTGCTAGGGAACAAGCCAGGATGGGGAGCATTGATGGCAAGAACTTTACACCTGTACTATCTGTCTGATTCCATATAATTACAAAAATTTTTCTCGAAAACTTTAATAAAATTTAACAGATAATTTTAACAAATAAACTTAGTTTTATTTACTGTTAGCAGATTAATAGATAAAATATAGATAGATAAATAGATATGGAATATCTTTCTTTTTCTCTCCATGGTCCTTGACGAATTACTGAGAGTTCCTTTTAAAAAAAATTATAATGATGCATGTTGCCAAAATTAGTATTGTAAAGTGTCACAGTATTTTAGTCTTATAGTACAGTATGTGTAACACTTTTTTATTTAATAGTACCAATTGAGTTTCTTTTACTAGTCTTTGTTAAGATTTTTTACTATTGAAAGACCAGTCAAGCTACTTCTTTCTTTTCAACACATGCCTATTTTTTATTTGTTAGTTTGTTTTTGGTACAAAACCAGCCATGCTCAGGGATTACTCCTGGCTCAGCACTCAGTAATCATTCCTGGCGGGCTGGGGGAAGGATATTGGGTGCAAGGACTGAACTCTGGTCAGCTGTGTGTTCAAGGGGTGACTTCTATTGTACAGCTCGTTGGCTCCTTATGTGCTACTTTGAGATTGTAAATTCATTAATAAAATGTATTAACTCATCTAATTTTTTAACTGAATCTGAACTCAAGGAATCAGAAATCTTAGATACAGTTTTCCCTTATCACAAGCAAATTAAAAATTTTATGAGCAAAATTTCACCGAGAAAGTTTGTATTCTTTACTCACTGGCATACCTCTCCTTAGATTCATTATAATACTTTTAGCCAGTTCATATAACATTTCGGGAACAGCAAATCAAAAGCAAGTTGATGTCACAATTCTAGGACTTTAGGCAACTATATTGATTATGAAAGTCTAAACTATTATAACAAAGTTACTTTCAAAATTCAGAGGCCTGGAGAACAGATAAATTAATTTATCTTTCATGTAATGATCACAGAAAAGTGTTCCAGATTTGGACAGAAGCCTTGCTCACGTACCATCCAGGGACCTGTTCTATTATTCTATTTTGAGTAGGAGGAATGGGATATTAAAAGATTTCACCCTAAGGTAGTATACCAATGATAAAAATGATCATTAGGAAAGAGAGAAACAGAACTATGGAAACAAAATTTTGATGTTATTCAGTGGACGATCAAATAATCCTTTGGTAGGTGTAGAATTTGATTTTACCTTCCTCCAAGCATATAAATTAACTTGCTATAACTTGCTATTGCTCCCTATATCTGGCAGATAACATCAGGCATCTGTGTTAGAAACACAGCATAGAAAACAGTGTAAGTACTATGTTGGCATGGATTCTTCTTATCTCCAGTTCCCTAAGAAGGGACTATATGGTCCAGATAGATGTTACTTACAAAATTATTTTGCACCACAGCTGAGGACGCAGCAGCTTTGGGATCTCCTCTTTCACAGCAAGCAATGGGTGAGCATTTTCTCTAAGGAAGATGTCCTCTCATTTTTTTCAAGACTCCTTTCTTCAAACACAGCCCTGAGAGATGGGTTTTGGCAGGACCTTGTTTTTTTAGTGCACTAAGCAGTTCTTTCTGACACTTTTCTAAAACTCATGTATGGGAAACCCATGGTTCCTTCCACCAATCATGACTCAGTAACCTCGAGACATTGGTGGGGCAAGGAGGTGGTACAAAAGACTGGAACTCATTGTGTCCCCAAAACACATGAGTCAAAATATATTCATGAATACAGAACTTGACTTGTGCACAGCCAGCCCAGGTTTGTTCCCCCATATCCCATGTGGTCACTTGAGCCCACCAGGCATGATTCCTGAGTACAGAGCCAGGAGTACTCCCGGAGCACCACTAGGTGTGGCCCCCAAATCCAAGCAAACAGACAAATAAAAAGTAAGATCTAAAAGTTTCTTGCTTAAAAGAAAAGCAAGATTTAAAAGACTGCGGAAATTACATTCAGAATGAGGAAACTTTATGTTCTTAGAGTCTCAAATACTCTCTCTCCCAATAGATACCTTTGAAATAATTATTAGTTTATAATCATTATTTAAGATGGTTGAAGAGCCATTTGTGTTTGAGAGAAAAGATGGATGGATTAGGCAGAGTGCTATTTATTGAAAAGTGACTAATAATATTTTATTTCCTTGTAGTATACTCCAAGTTGATGAATAAGTAAAAAAATCTCTACTCAGATGTAACATTCTGGAAATTCATAAGGCTCATATCTTTGGGGATAAAATACTCCTTATACAGGTTGATATATTTATGATTTTTTCCGGTGATTATTATGAGGATCATAACACTTGACTATGATTTGTTTCAATAAATGGGAGACAATAGAAGGAAAAAAATCCAGTCAGTGTAAATTTGTCATTTTTTTTTACCTCATTCTGCATCATTTATCATGATTTTCTTTGTTAGTGCCTAAAATAAGTGCTATGAAAGCCTGTTAAAATAATAAAAGAAAAATTATGTCAGAAGTTCTATAGCTGAGCTTTTGGCTTAGCTACTTGGTGACTTTGGAACTTTCAACAATTCACTAATCTCACTTAATACTTAGGCTATAAAGAGTCTCCAGAATGAAGTCAGATATGATTATGAAAGTGCTTAATACGCTTTAAAGCATTATACATATATTACCAATAATTACCTATTATTAATTACAAGAATTATGCACACTTGAACTACTTTCTACAAAAAGAGATTGCAGGGTTGGAGGTAGAGTACAGAGGGTAAGGCACTTTCTTTACTTGTGCTGACCCAGGTTCGATTCCCAGCAATCTGAACAGAACAAAGTGTGCTCTGAACACAGCAAGAATAAGCTGTGAGCAAAGCAAGGTCTATGTCCCTCAAAAAAAAAAATTGATTGCAGAATGTATTCTCTCAATATTGAAAGCATAACAAGAACTCTAAGTCTACTTCTTTTATTTTAAGCAGGGAGGACATGAAAATTTACTCACTTTTGTATTTAAATATGCTGACCATTTCAAAAATTCTATATTCAATACTCACGATCACAGTCATGATCATACTGTTGTTTGTCGATTGGCTCGAGCAGGCACCAGTAACGTCTCCTTCGTCCCAGTCCTGAGATTTTAAAAAGTGCCATATTCAAGGTTCTTTCAGGGTTAGGAGAATGAGATCCATCATTGTTACTGGTATTTGGCGTATTGGGTACGCCAAAGGGAGTTTGCCAGACTCTGCTGTGTGGGCAGGTTACATTCAGTAGCCTGCCAGTTTGTCCAAAGTAAGAATGAGATAATAAGATGTCGTGCTTCTGGGAGCTGGGTTTTATAGTCTCTGAGTCTTGTCTGTTGATGGAATTACACAGCACTGGGGGGCAGTTGGTGTGACCCCCACTTACTGGAAGACGGAGGATCTGGTGGAGGATGCTCAGCCCCAATCCGAGCAGAATTGGAGATCTCAGCCCCGGGACCTGCATGCCTTTGTTCCTCTGCTGGTACCTTTATGCGTGTGAAGAATGGTGTCAGCACGGTTGTGGCTGGTTCAGGAGGTCTTCAGCTGCTGGAGCTCTGCTCGGGGCGGGGAGGGAAATTCAACTGACATTCATTACTAGGTTTGAAATATCAGTTCTAGGGTTAGAGACAGTATAGAGGATAATGTGCTTGCCTTTCAAGAGGCTAACATTCTTGACATCTATATATGGTCCCAGAACAGGGTCAGGAGTAGACCATGAATACCATCTCCTGTGTCCCAGTGTCACCCCCTACATCCACTCAAAGACAAATAAAATGTTCAATCCAACCAAAAACTTTATTTTCATTCCATTTCTCATTTTTCATTAGAACACCAATAGTGATGTTACTGTCATATGCAGGCATGGGGGTTTAAGTGCAAAATGTTTGGTTTTTGATGGCAGTGATCAAATCAAGGACTACAGGCATGTAAAACATACTCGAACTGAGCCATACCCTTAGCCAAAAGTTATTTGATATATACGGTAAAGCATTCTTCAAGTAGGGTATACCTGAGATGGAGAAGAAACTATTCTCCTGTTAGTTTGTGTTTTTGTTTGTGTGTACACATTGTAAGCATTCATCCAGACCCATTTTTCTTCTGTAACACTATAGCACTGTCTTCCCATTGTTCATCGATTTGCTCGAGCAGGCCCGGTAACATCTCCATTGTGAGACTTGTTGTTACTGTGTTTGTCATATTGAATACGTCACAGGTAGCTTGCCAGGCTTTGCCGTGTGGGCGAGATATTCTCTGTAGCTTGCTGGGCTCTCTGAGAGGGGCGGAGGAATCGAACCCAGGTCAGCCAGGCTGACCATGTGCAAAGCAAATGCTCTCCGCTGTATGCTTTGGAGCAACATGGTGATAAAATTCAGTTTTATTTGTTTTTTTATTTTTTGGCATAACAGTATTGTTTTATCCAGTTGTTAAAAGTTTTGTTAATAACTTTCAAATATTTTTATTTTTTGAACACTTCATATTTCTTGTAATTCATCACTCTAAACATTGGTTTTCATGGATGGAAATGGCAAGCACTGCACCACTGTCTTCCCGTTATTCATCGATTTCCTCTAGTGGGTACCAGTAACATCTCCATTGTGAGACTTGTTGTAACTCTTTTTGGCATATCAAATATGCCACGGGTAACTTGCCAGGCTCTGCAGTGCAGGTGGGATACTCTTGGTAGCTTACCAGGGGGCTCTCCGAGAGGGTCGGCCACGTGCATGGCAAACGCCCTGCCCTCTGTGCTATGGCTCCAGCCCATATTCTTAGGATTGATCTTTAACTTCTTTGTGTTCTGCTTCCCGTATGCATTAATGACCCATTTCCCCTCACTAAAACCTGTGAATTGTAAAAAGTCAGTTTCTTTAGAGATCTCTGAATTATGTATTTGTAAGTAAAATGGCAAAAAACTCATAAAATGTTCAAGCTATAAGCACTGATTATTTTCTATAAAAATAGTGAAAGTAAGGCATAGTGAATGCTCACATCTTTAGGGGCACAAGTCAAGACAGTACATTTTTAAGATCCTCTCCTCCTTTTCTTGTAGCAATGATCATGAATTTGTAGGCAATATTTTAGGATTTTGAAAATAGTTTAAAACAGTAGTTCTCATTCTCTTTTTTAGGTAGTCATTAGGAATAAGAGTGGGGAAATTTTATATCGAATTTCACCGTGGGCAAAATATGTGGCTCGTGAAGGTGATAATGTGAATTATGATTGGATACATTGGGATCCAGAGCATTCATATAAGGTGAGAACAATAAATCTTTAAATAAATGCATGTTCCAATATTTCAAGGAAAATTATTTTTAGTTTCACATTGTTTTTTGTACAGTTCTCTCCACTGCCTGTTTCTAATTCACAGGGATGTGTCCCCATCATTCTGTACACATATCAGTGTCTATTATGCATAGTCACTAAACATTGAAAGTGAGTTTTTGTTTCATCATGTGTTTCTGGGACTTTAGGAGAAAAAGTACTAAATTAATAATAATAATAATAATAATAATAATAATATAAAAAGACCTATAGAGGATACATTTTTTTCTTTTTTAAAAGCACCAGTCTGATCCACTCAAGTCTTTTCAGTTACATAACATGTCTCACTCTCATAGGTTAAAAAAAAAAATACCTTAGTAACACAGACTCAGGACGATATCATATGACTACATTATTTTGAGACATTTTGAGACTGTCTTACTAATAAGCATATTTATTGTTGAACTCTTTTTTCTGTTCTTTAATTTTTGAACCTGCTATAAGGACTTCCCATGTAATAGTTATGTCTGCATTTCCTGGCTCTTGCATTTTCTCCAAGACTTATGCTTAAAATATATCTTTGCTTGGGTATAAGGCATATGCCATTAGATAAGCAGTCTTTTAAAATAGGTTCATTATTATGATTCTAAGCACTGTAGCACTGCACTGTCTTCTCATTCATCGATTTGCTCTAGCAGGCACCAGTAACGTTTCCATTGTGAGACTTGTTGATACTGTTTTTGGCATATCGCATACATCATGGGTAGCTTGCCAGGCTTTGCCTTGCAGGCGGGGTATTCTCGGTAGCTCACAGGGTTCTCCGAGAGGGGTGGAAGAATCGAACCTGGGTCGGCCACATGCAAGGCAAACACCCTACCAGCTATGCTATTGCTTCGGCCCTAAGAAGATTTTTTTTTTTTAAGAAAATTTAATGATAGTAGCCAGTCACTTTTATACATGAAAAACAGTTTCAAAGTGTTTGACTGAATTCACCATTACTTTTAATATGCTTAATTAGTTTCCTACCTGCATTTCTGTTCTAATTCTGGACCTAATTGTGTATTCTGCAGTTTAAGAATTTCAGACCAGCAAAGCCAAGAAGTCTGAGAATTTATGAATCTCATGTGGGAATTTCTTCCCAAGAAGGAAAAATAGCTTCTTATAAACATTTTACATGCAATGTACTACCAAGAATCAAAGACCTTGGTAAGTAATAACTGTGATTTTTATTCAGATAAAATTTTAATGAGACTGTTCTCTTATTAGAAAAGCTAATTACAAGTGTCTTTTTTGTGTTAAGAGATTAATTATGTAATAGAAATACATTTTATTTTAGGCTTCTCAAATTGCCCTCTAATAGTGATAGCATAGAAAAGAGAAATAGAGTAAGATAGAGCATAAGAATTAAAGAGATTATTCCAGTTTCAATTTTAAGTAATGTGAACTGATGGCTCCCAAAATTCCAGATAAATATGTAAGCATAATTACTTTCTACAGAAGAGATATTTTATCAGCATAAGAGGGCATTGATTATAGCCTGTTCATTTTAGTTTGTTAGGGGGGAAATTCTTATATCTGTAAGGTGACCGAAACTTATTTTGTGTCAGTCATCATATAGTTTGCTCCCATTTAGAAAACTTATTTGACTAATATTACTGTGTGTATTCTTTGTGCTTTCTATTGTTCACTATGTTTGTGTCCTGGATTTTAATAACATGGACTCTGTCTCCATGAGATTAACCAGGAGAGAAAATAGACTATATTGAATTATTGAAACAGTATGCTTTAGAACTATTAATTTCCTTTTTATATAGATAATCCTTTAAAAAATAATTTTGTTTGTTTTTGGTCCACACTTAGGAGAGCTCAGGTCTATTTCCTGGCCCTACACTAAACACAGGCTGGAGTGATAGCACAGCGGTAGGGCATTTGCCTTGCTTGCTGCTACCTGGCTGAGCCAGGTTCGATTCCTCCGCCCCTCTCGGAGAGCCCGGCAAGCTACCGAGAGTATCTCACCCACATGACATAGCCTGGCAAGCTCCCTGTGACGTATTTGATATGCCCAAAACAGTAAAAACAAGTCTCACAATGGAGACGTTACTGGGCCTGCTCGAGCAAATCAATGAACAATGGGAGAACAGTGCTACAGAGCAGTGCTATACTAAATACACCAGGCAAGCGTGGGTGACCATGAGGGAAGTTAGGGATGGAACCTTTGGCCGCATGCAAGGTTTAAGCGGCTTACCTGCTGTACTACTGCACTCCTTAAATATAATTTAGTAGCCCTTAAAAGTAAGTACATGTTTTGTAACAAAACAGAAAGTTAATAAACACTAATTTCTAGTCTACTTGACAGTTCCAACTCTGGGTAGAGCAAAGATTAGTGATTCATGTTTAAAGTCATTGTATGAGTGATTTGGAGTATGTGTTGGTAAATTCAGGTTCTAGATACCGAAAGTACTTATATGGAAAATTATGTGCCTTCATATAATTTATATCAAATGTCATAGATTTTAAATGTTATACAATTTTATGCTTAATAAAATTTTTTATAACTCATTCTGTACTGAAGATTTGGCAGAACAGGATATTCTCTCATTCTTATTTGTGCTTGAATTTTCTAGACCAGTATTCTGAACTAATGAATAAATGAGAAAAGAAATGATTAATAACAAACAATAATAAAATATAAATTGGTATTTTATCTTAAGAATGTTTTATTAAATCAGAGAGAAGCTATATGCTTTATTTTGTTATAAACATGTAATTATTTTATGATAATTGAGTAGTAGTTTATGTGCATAATCCTACTTGTCCTGACAGAATTATTTTGATTTTCTTTTAAGGAAGACAACAGTAAATTTTACAGCAGTTTAAAAACTGTGGCATTTATGCTATACTTTCAATTAGTGCATGTCGTTCAATTCAATTATGAATGAGAGACGGGGCTGGAGTGATAGCACAGCGGGTAGGGCGCTTGCCTTGCACGAGGCCAACCCGGGTTCAATTCCCAGCATCCCATATGGTCCCCTGAGCACTGTCAGGAGTAATTCCTGAGTGCAGAACCAGAACTAGGAGTAACCCCTGAATAATGCTGGGTATGACCCAAAAAGCAAAAAAAAAAAAACCATATATATATATATATATATGAATGAGAGTATTTAATTCCAGCATTACTTACTTTTTGTAATATGTACTTCGGGGGCTATGTTGACAAGAATTGGGCTTTGAGAACAAATGATAGTCATCTATATATGTGTATATTTCATTCAAATGTGAAAATTCTACCAAGTTGTACTTTTTTAAGAAGCAAAACCTGAATATATTTTTTACTTTTTTAGGAGAATATTTTTCTCTTTCTTTCTTTTTTTCTTTTTTTTGGCTTACATGTAAATCAGTTTCTTTAGTGTCACAGGTTTGAAGTGGGATCCCTGTCCTTGGCAACAAAGAATAGGTCAGCAGTCTCACGAATGTATTATTTGGATAATTTCAGTTAATAATGCCTTCATGCCTCAAATTTCATAGATTAAAATTAAAATATCTACCATTTTACCTGACTTCATTCATTGTTTAAAAAATTGCTTATGTAGGTTTGCTCTTTGACCTTATGGTCCTCCTTGAACACATACTTCCTATCTTTCCCTGAGCATTTTTTTTTAAGTAAGTTTCAATAAAAACTTTCTTCACATACATAAAATATCATTTCATTAAGAAAAATATAAAGTGAGTCAGAGAAAGAGAGTGTAATTGCATGTTATGTGATGTTGGCTGGAGCCATAGCACAGCGGGTAGGGCGTTCGCCTTACAAGCGGCCAACATGGCCGACCCGAGTTCGATTCCTCCGCCCCTCTCGGAGAGCCTGGCAAGCTACCGAGAGTATTCGATATGCCAAACACAGTAACAACAAAGTCTCCAATGGAGACGTTACTGGGCCCGCTCGAGCAAATCGACGATCAATGGGAGGGCCTTTACCTTTTACCTTTATGTGATGTTGGCAGCGAAGAATGTATTTTCATTTGGTGTTGAGCAAACATTTTGTATAGACAGTGGAAGGGTGTGTGTGTGCGTGTGTGTGTGTGTGTGCGTGCGTGTGTGTGTGTGTAGATCCTTGTATACATGCAACTATGAAGTGCTTTGATGCTTATAGGAAGTAGTAGAAGGAAGAAGCATGAGGACTATACTGTAGAAGTCACATTGTAAAAAATTTAGATTTGGTTATATGCTAGAATAACCAAATATAAGGAAATTAAAAATAAAATTTATGACATGCCATCATTTGGATTTATTCAGATTTTTACATTTTTTCATATGATGTTACAAATACAGCTAAAGTTTATCATCTACAGATTTTCATCTTCAATATTCTAAAGCAAAGTTGGAATATATTTGCATATCATGTATTACTTGGGATGATGAGAACTTTTAAATAGTCAGAATAAGCCTCTCAAAAACTAACTGTCCAATTTTGTGTTTGATTAAAGATGTTAAAGTAATAGAAGTTTTAAAAATCATTAATGCCTTTCATGTTAGAATGCCATGTTTGTATTTATTTTTTGTTACTTTGGGTGAATATGACTTTTAATCCCTATCTGCCCTTTGCTTACATAGGATATAACTGCATTCAGATGATGGCGATTATGGAGCATGCCTACTATGCTAGCTTTGGTTACCAAATCACAAGCTTCTTTGCAGCTTCAAGGTAAAATAAAATGTTCCTTCTATTGAATATTAGAAGAAGACAAATTTTTTTTATTATTAAATCACTTTTTAATGTACATATGGTGTTTTTGTTTGTTTCGTTTTGGGACCACACCCAGCAATGCTTAGGGTTTGCTCTTATTTCTGTGCTCAGGGATCACTCCTGGTAGAGCTCTGGGTGCCATTTAGGGTGCTGAGAATTGGACCCAGGTGGATTGTGTGCAAGGCAAGTGCTCTTCTTTTTTTTTTATTGTAGCTATGGTCTCTAGTGTTCTGTGATCTCTTTTATGATTAATACAGGTAACAGAAAGTGAAGAGTTTCTTTTATTTGTTTCGGTGCTGGGGCAACCTCTGGCAGTTCTCAAGGCTTACTTATGGCCCTGTGCTGAGGAATCACTCCTGTAGGGACTCAGGGAACCATAGGTAGTGCCAGGGGTCAAACCACATGGCTTCCTGCAAGGCAAGTGGATCTACCTACTCTATTATCTTTTTGGCCCTGAACAGTTTCTTTTACTGCAGTTATAGGCTCTGTTCCCATCCAGGCTGTGAGACTGGCCTTGATTTAATATTTCTTCTTGTGAAAATATTTTTGATGAAATATAGCCGGTACCTGCTGAAATTGTTATGTACAAGGTTGCCCAAGCTTTGGTAAAAAAAAAACTCTTGTCTTAACGGCAGCCATTGTTGCCACAGCTCTCATCCTTTTCTGAATATAAATTGACTTTCATGGGAAGGTTACAGAAGGGATCATTTGTGGAACATAAAACACCAACAGAAGGATTAATCTACCCGGACTGAATCCAAGGAATGGACTTTCTGGGCAGGATACTCACACGGTGAGTGCTGACCTGAGTAACCACAAGTTGAATGCCCCCACCTTGTATTGTCATTGCGTCTTCAGAAGTGCTTCAGAAGTGCTGACCTGAGTAACCACAAGTTGAACCCCCCCACCTTGTGTTGTCATTGTGTCTGGGGCTTAACAGTGTGGTGACATGTAGACAGTGATCTGATCACCATGCCTATAATTTCTAACTGTAACTAAGACTAACCTGGCAATGACAGAGTACTATAATGGCGTTGAAATCAGTGGGCTGATCAGTGTACATTAGATATGAACTTATGCTGGAACTGAGATCTAAAGCATGTTTAAGAGTTAACAGAAGGAGGTAGAGAACTAGGAGTAGATGACTAGCCCACCAAACAGAAAAAAATTGGCAGTGTTCCATTTAGACTCTTTTGTAGTAATTATTTAATGTTACTCATTGGGATAACTAAGAGTTTAAAGGGCTGAGCATATGTTTTGCGTATAGGACACCAAGGTTTGAACCTCTGCAGTATGTGTCCCCTTAATATTGCCTGTAAGAATAACTGAGCACTGAACCAGGAGTAGCCACAGGGCATCATCAGGTGTGGCCCCCAAATAAACAATAAAAATGATACTTTGTTACTATTGCCAGTCCAGTTTGTTTTCCACTCCTGATGTGTGTATGTATATGCATGTGTGTGTGTGTGGGTGGGTGTATATATATATATATATATGCATGTATACATATATCACTATATCTCTCATCCTATTGTTCATCAATTACTCAAACGGGTGCCAATAACATCACCATTCATCCTTGTCATGCGCTATAATAGCCCAATGTCATCTGCTCGCTCCAGGAACGTGAAGAGCACATTGTTGTTCCTGTTTTTGGCATATTGAATACGTCACAGGTAGCTTGCCAGGTTCTGCCATATGGGTGGGATATCCTCAGTAGCTTGCCAGGTTCTCTGACAGTCCTGGGGGCTTTGAGCTTATATAGCTGAGCCAGAGGTGATTTGTGGGTGTGTCTCCCACATACCTAACTTTTTGCCATTGAATTTTTTGGTAAACTTGGCCCCAAGTTGTTGGGGTCTGGCCAAAGGCAGAGTATACATACATACATGAATATACAGACACACACGCACACATATTTAAACTCATTAAGTTTTTGTGAGTTAACATTGTTTAACATTGTTTTTGTCACCAAAAATATTCTTAGGTTACCTCTACATTGTCCAGTACAGTCATTTGTTCTTAGTGTTTTTAAACTGTCAGCATCATTTGGCACATTTGGTCACTCATTCTCTTAGAGCTTTTTTCTTCCCTTAGTTTTCAGAATATTATGCCTCTTTGTTCTTTTTCTCACATCTCTTTTGGAATTTTCTTTATCACCTTTGCTCCTTCTGACTTCTAAAGTCTGGCTGTCCGAGTTCACAATGCGAGAACCTTGATTATCTCCTCAAATTTTCTTCCTTCTTATGTTTTACATGTATTTATACAGTATTCCCAAATTTGACTTTGCTGTGCTTACCTTGGTGGTGGGCTGGAGCTATAGCACAGTGGTAGGACGTTTGCCTTGCGCACAGCCGGTCCGGCCAAGCCTGGTTCAATTCCTCTGCCCCTCTCGGAGAGCCCGGCAAGCTACAAGAGTATCTCGCCCACACGGCAAAGCCTGGCAAGCTACCTGTGATGTATTCAATATGCCAAACACAGTAACAACAAGTCTCATGATGAAGATATTACTGGGCCTGCTCGAGCAAATTGATGAACAACGGGAGGACAGTGCTACAGTGCTACAGTGCTACCTTGGTGGTGAACTTAAAAGTCTTATCTGTTGAACATTGGGGTATTTGTTTTAGATGTCTCAAATTTAATGTGACCAAATTTTAATTTCTAATCTTGTTTTCCTATCTCTTCCCTACCTGCCAACAGCCCTAATTCAATAGTGACATCAGTACATTCCATTGGTTCTAGCCCCAAATCTTTTCATCATGGTTTCCTTTTCATATATTTTGCTGTAATCTAGCGATCATAAAATCTAGCACCTATAACTTCAACATATGCCCCAACTCTGGATAGCTTCCAATCTGGACAAGTTATTATATCATCCTTAGATTTTAATATTCTTTTACTGTTCTCTATATATTCATTTGTTCTTCTATCCCATCTCTAATGGTTTTTTTCCTCCATAAACACATACTGATTCATGCCCAGGAGCCAAAATAACCATTTTAAATTAAAATTAATATAATGCATTATTTGACATATATTTCTAACAACCCCCTAAATCTTTAGAATAAATGTGAATACTTTCTGTTGGTCTGTGACACCTTATGTAGATCTTGGCTCATTCTTTAGGCTCTTTTTTTCCCTTCATCTTTCCTTTCCAACTATTCTAACATTTTTGATAAAGATTCAGTGACCCTACCTCATATATCTCCCTATTAGCACAGCGGTAGGGCATTTGCCTTGCACGCAGCCAATATGGCCGACCCGAGTTAGATTCCTCCGCCCCTCTCGGAGAGCCCGGCAAGCTACTGAGGGTATCTCGCCCGCACGTATGCCAAACACAGTAACAACAAGCCTCACGATGGAGACGCTACTGGGCCCGCTCGAGCAAATCGATGAACAACCGGAGGACCGTGACCGTGACCTCTTATCTATGAAACTTCTTCCCCTTAGTTATTCACATGCCTTCCTTCTTCTTCTGGGGGGATTCTTTCTAAAACTGAACCTTTCCCCAGTGATTTCCTAAAATAAACTTCACTTATCATCAGTGACTTTCCATCACTTTTTAAAAAGAGAAGTTATTGCATTCTGACATTCTCTCTATTTTTCTTATTGTTATCTTCCATCTAGGATGTGAATTTCATAAGGGCAGGACTGTTTATTTTCCTCACTGTTGAATGCCTAAGATGTAAAAGAAAATTTTAGGTCAGTGTTAGATGAATGAATGAATGTGCTTGAATGTATGATTTGTTCATTTATCAAATATTCTGTTCACTGCAGAGAAAACTAGGTGGATAACATAAGAAACTGGAGGATGAGAGAGTCATAAATTGGAAGATCCAAGATTAGGCAGTACAAAACTTATAACAAACAGTGAATTTCACCCACTGCAAACAATGGGGATGCAAATATCATTTTAAGTAGAGAATGACATGACTTATCTTTTACAACTTCTTGCTGCCTAATGGTTTGTATCATGAGACCTGCAATGTACTGAGCACTATACCATATCGCGGGGGGATAAAAGACAAAAAAAAAATAGCAATAGACAATCACAGTCCCTACCTGCAAGGAGTTGCAATCTAATGAAGCTGAGACAATGAGTACAGTTAATCATAAGGGTGATTTTTTTAAAGAGCAGATTTAATGCTATAGAAGGCTGTAATATTACAGTTTTACTTAAGAAACCTAGTCGTGTTATTTTTGGTTTCTATTTTATGCTGACTAGAAAACCTCATTTCACCAAACAAATATTCATGTCAGCAACCATTATTTTCTGCTTGACCAATAAGAAACAATATGACAAGGGGCTGGAAATACTGTATAGCTGTCAGGAGCTTGATTTGTACATGACATACTCAGATTTGCTATCTGAAAAAACATATGGTTCCCCCATGCACTTTTAAGGAGTGATTCCTGGGTTCAGAAGCAGGAATAGGCCTTAGCACTTATGGATGCTACCCCCAAACAAAACAAAGCAAACAAAAAAACAAAACAAAGAGACATGGCAGTTTTTCTTACTAATGATAGTTGAAGGTTTGGGGCCAGAGCAATAGCACAGCTGGGAGGGTGTTTGCCGTTCATACAGCCAACCTGGGTTTGATCCCCAGCATCCATATGGTCCTGAGCACTGCCAGAAGTCATTCCTGAGTGCAGAGCTAGGAGTAGCGCCTGAGCATCACCAGGTGTGACCCAAAAAGCCAATAAATAAACAAATAAATAAATAATAGGAGATTTGGTTTGAATCACTGGTACCAAAAACAAATTCTCAAAGAAACTCTACTAAACTCAAAGGGGTGACTGAGTATAGGAATGATCTGGCTCCCAGGTAGGCTAATTGTGGAGTGGAAATCAGAAGCTCAGAAATAGAATGTTACTGCCTATCTACCCACAATGTGATTTTTTAAAAAAATTTTTTGAATAATTGTGAGATACAGTTACAAAACATTCATGTTTGAGATTCAGTCATACAATTAACGAACACCCATTCTCCACCAGTGCACATTTTCCACCACCAATGTCCCCAGTAACCCTGATCCCCGAGTCCTCACCCTGTCTCTATGGCAGACAATTTCCTCCATATTCTCTCTCTATTTTTTGGGCACTATGTTTTGCTCAAAATTTCCAACCACCATTCAGTCTTGCCTGCCAGGGGAAGACACTAGATAATTTATTTTCCATTGATAATTTTGAATATCATGAGATTTTGCACGAATGCTACGTTGTAAATGGTTGGGTTCTAGAGACATCTCTGTAGCGCAATAATCCATTTGGGAATTCAATTGGGAGTCTCTGGACCAGGATTGTTGGTGCGCTTAGATGGCCCATATTTGTTGAAAGATAAATTTGCATTAAGAAGTTTGATTTATATTATTTTAATTCTGTAAAATATGCATAATAACAAATACATGTTTGACTGGAGTCTAGTTATTGTACTGCATTTGCATATTTAAAATATTTAAAGAATCCTGGACTCTGGTTATAAAATAATGATACATAGTAGATGACTGGCTTTCTGCTTTATAATTTGCATAATTGTGTTTTCTGCTGTTTTCCTTTACTTTCAGCCGTTATGGAACCCCTGAAGAACTAAAGGAACTTGTTGACACAGCTCACTCAATGGGTATCACAGTGCTCTTAGATGTGGTACACAGTCATGCTTCCAAAAATTCAGAAGATGGATTGAATATGTTTGATGGGACAGATTCCTGTTATTTTCATTCTGGACCTCGAGGGAATCATGATCTTTGGGATAGTAGATTGTTTGCCTACTCCAGGTAGGTACACTCAATATACAAATGCTATAACTTTTTAAAATTAATTTTTAATTTTCAAATTCCTGTTTTACTTAGGCAACATGATTTACAATACTGCTAATCATGGAGTTTCTGGGGTATAATATCTTAATGTCACACATCACACTCACCACTAGAGTGTAAGCATCCGAATACCAGTGTATCAAAAACACCTTCAACCCTCACTGCCTGCCCAGCCTCAGCTCTATAGGCTGATTTTCAAGGTTTGCTCTCACTGGCCAATTGTTATTTCTTTACTTTGTTTCTTTTCATTCAACATATGAGAGAGATCATTCTGTATCTGCCCCTTTCCTTCTGACTGACATCACTCAGCATGATACTCTCTCATTCCATCTATATGGCAGCAAATTGCATGATTTCATCTTTTATTATAGTTGAGTACTATTACACAAATATAAAATAAGAGAAATTAATTTTAAAGAATCTTAATCAATTCATTGTATATTTTCTTTCTTTATAATTTATTTATTTATTGAATCACTGTGGGAAAAGTTACAAAGCTTTCAGGTTTAGGTCTCGGTCATGCAAATATCAAACACATTTTCCTTTACCAATACTTATTTTTCACCACGAAGAACCCCAATAAACCCCCACCCCCCACCCCTCCCAATGCCTGTGAGGCAGATGAATTCTAGTTAACACTTTATCTACTTTGACTAGATTCATTGTTTCGATAAAAGATGCACCATTATTATTTAGAGTTTACCCCACCCCCTTCCCAAATCAGACATGCTGAAAAAGCATTGTGAAATGATTTACTTTCTACAGCTGGGTTCAAGAATTAAATGAAGTCACGCAACCGCTATTGCAGCCACGTGGTTTTGGATTTCTGCTATTTTACTTATTAACCCTGGAAGTTTTTCTACCGAAAGTCAGATAATTAAGAGATTGGTTTCTCTGCTCTGGAGTCGTGGCCGTGCCAGGGAGCCGCTCATGGGGGGCAACTGGTGACCTCGGTAGGGCATGAAGGACAGGCCGGAACTCCCCCCCTTCCCATGAGTTTTTAGTCACTCCATCACCACCAGCTCATACCTGGCTCTCCACAAGGCTCCCCTGTGGCCGCCATCTTTCTTTCCAGAGAGGAGAGGGTGGTAGGGAGCAACACCCTTTCCCCTCTGGGCAGACATGATGGTGTGGATTAACACATAGTCTGTTCACTTTTCTGCTCCAAGCTGCTGGGTTCTGCATTAAGTCCTTGTGCTTCTGGGGCCGTGGCCGTGCCAGAGAGCCGCTCGTGGGGGGCAACTGGTGACCTCGGTAGGGCGTGAACGACGGGCCAGAACGCCCCGTTCCCATGAGGTTTTAGTCGCCCCATCATCCCCGGCTCATCATTGTATATTTTCTCTCAATGATATTTTATTTCTTGAAAAATGGGATGAGAGATGTTTAGCATCAAATTTACCTTGATTTTTATACATGATAATAAAACTATCTTTTTTTATGCATGTGCTATCATTTAATTTCAGTTATATATATATATATTATGCCATTTGAAATATATGGGAGGTAGTTGAAAATTCGGGTGTGAATATCTGACTTGCATGAGAGCTGAGTGTCTTCCCTAGCATGGCATTTCTCCCCCATCTCCAGCAGTGTTGACTTTGCCCCGTGAGCTTTGCTACACAGCTGGGCCAGAACAATACTTTACGTCCCTATTGTGTAACACCAGGTATGGCCTCGAGACCTCTAGACACTGGATACCGTGTGTGTGTGTGTTTGTGTGTGCGCGCGCGCACATGTATGCACATATGCCATTTATTGCCATTTAGAAGAAATGGAAATAATAATTAAAAGGTCACTTTTATCAGTTTGAATTTCCCATAGAAATTTATTTTTCAAATTGATACCAGTGAATTTATCCTAGCAAATTATTATTTTATATAGGCTATTTTTTAAAAAAAATGTACATTACACTTTTTTACATTTTGATATCTTAATACTATCAAGTTTTTTTATTACAGCTAAATTGCTTTATAATAGCTATTGTATTAGTTTATCATATACCAAGTATGGTATAAACATTTTATATACATATTTACATATATACTTTATATATTATAGCACTGTAGAACTGTCCTCCCTTGTTCATCGATTTGCTCGAGTGGGCACCAGTAACATCTCTATTGTGATACTTGTTGTTACTGTTTTTTGTATATCAAATACGCCATGGGGAGCTTTCCAGGCTCTGCATGCAGGCAGGATAATCTGAGTAGCTTGCCAGGCACTCTGAGAAGGGTGGAGGAATCGAGCCCGGTTTGGCCACATGCAATGCAAATGCCCTATTCGCTGTGCTATTGTTCCATCCCAAAATACGTATTTATATATATAGGCTATATATATATATGTATATATATATATATATATATATAGAGAGAGAGAGAGAGAGAGAGAGAGAGAGGCTACATTTGTTATCCTGCACAGCAGCTCGGCTTACTTGAGAGAGATAAAATGGTTGTGGAACACTTGTGACACATGTGTAATTCACTGAATTTGATCACTGGTGCTAAATACAAAAGAAATAAATAAGATAGAAGAAGCAGAGTTTTTAATAAAATATAATTAAAGTTTTATAATGTATTTATGTAATATATTTGAGAATGTTTAATGAACATTTTTGGATGTGATAACTTGCAAAAATATACATATCTTGAAAGCAGACCATATAACAATACACTTCAAAAAGTTCTTTGGTCAAATACAGAATTCTAATTTTTCAACTCTACCTGGGTGACTTTTACATAAATCAGTTATTTTGATTCACTCTTTTCTTTCTTTTTTATCTTTTGTAACAATGATTTATTTATAGTTTTAGTAACAATGATTTACTTATTTATAATAATTAAAAACTCATTTAAATATGAACAAAAGTCACAACTCTTGATGCATTTCTAGAACTGACTAGAGAACAAAGCTCCAATATTAAAGTCAATATGAATAAATATCAAGTTATGTGAAATTGTTGTGTTTCATCACAGGATTAAGTCCTTGTCTAAGGATTTATTCAGCTTTTTGTTACTTTGGGAGGTTTCATGTGGCCATGTGGTTCAGAGACTTGAGGACCTGTAATCTGGAAATATGAGTCAACATAGTGGTGCCCATGGGAGCTGGGCATGGGTGCCGGGGCTTCTGGAAATATGGGGGTTTGGGGAGAGGCTACCCACCCCAATTCCAAAAAATCCAGCGCTCATAGCTTGGGTGCTGGGTACCCCAAATTCACAGATTGACATCTCTGCAGAGAATTTCATGAAGCGGTGGAGTTGAACCCTTGACTTGGCTGCATGGTGGTGTGTGGGTGCAGTTGCTGGAGTTCTGCCATCCGGTTTTGGACCCTCCTGCCTCCGAGGGCACCCTGGAGTTTTCCATTGTGTGGACTGGTGATTCCATGACTTTTAGCTCCTTGCTGTCCTTCTCCTGGGAGATTTAGTCAGGAATCGGTAGAACAGGACACAGTGGCTTGCTTCATGCGTTTCTCTGATCATACTTTATTTTATGTTTGATAGCTGTATAGGAATCAATCAAGTCCTGTGCTTGCCAGATGAAACAGTGTAATATAGGAGACAAACCTAGTGGTGGAAATGGTGGCCCAGTTCTGTTCCAAGCATGGTTTCTCTGTCGTTAAATGGACCGATCATTCTGATCCTCACGTTTACAGAAGGAAACTGTCTGGGGGCCAATGCAGTTTTCTCTGTTTTTTGAATTTACTTCACCTTTTTTCAACATTGCATTTTATAATATGAATTTATAAATTAAGTGGAAAAGGATTAAACTTGTGCTAATTCTGTGATATAACTCTACTAATTGCATTATTGATTAAATCTTATAAAGTACCTTGTGGATAAGAAATACAATCAGTTGGACTCTGGTATAATTTTGGATGAAAAGTGTGAACTCAACTCTGTAGAGTTATTCCTAATGAAGAAAATACTTTATATGGTTAAAATTGTATGCTGTGAAAAGTTCTTTAGTAGAACCAAAAGAACAGACTAAAATGAAGTTTTACATCATTAAATATTTCTTTATTCTAAACTGTACTATAGCACTGTTTTCCCATTGTTCATCGATTTGCTCAGGCGGGCACGGGCACCAGTCATGTCTCCACTGTGAGACTTGTTGTTACTGTTTTTGGCATATCGAATACACCACAGGTAGCTTGCCAGGCTCTGCTGTGTGGGCGGGATACTCTTGGTAACTTGCTGGGCTCTCCGAGAGGGATAGAGGAATCGAACCTGGGTTGGCTGAGTGCAAGGTGAACACCCTATCTGCTGTTCTATCATCCCAGCCCTTATTCTAAATAAACTATTAGTTTTAATATGATTTGTTGATACTATACTGTTTTATTTTTTTGCCTGTACCAATTCAGCATTACCTAAGATTGTACAGAAAAGGGGTTATAAAGAATTGTTTTGGAAAACATTTTAACATATTAAGATATATTTTTACATTTTAAACTACACACAATGAATATGCTACTTCATACATTCCAAAGAGATGTGTTGAAATATCTAACAGTGAAAAAACATTTTTTTCTCAACACTATTTCCATAACATTGAGTTGCATCTGAGTTGACAATGGAAGGGATGTCATTTGCCATATAAAATAAGAATAGTGGAACAGTGTAGTCAAAAATGAGAAGATGTCTAAAGGCAATCAAAAAAAAAACTGGTTCTCCTTAAAGATCAATTTTATGCACATTGTTCATTTTGTGTCAATAGCAGGTATCCGCTATATGCTCATTACCATATGAAAACCTACCTTTACTATAGTCCTCCTCATTGGTTGCTTACTTTGCCAACAATTTTGAGTTTGTTTCTTAGCAGAGTGAAATTAGAAACCATAAATTTTAGTTGTACTGATTTATTTAATTTTGGAATGGTCTCCAAGCACTTCTCTGGGGTCCTGGGCATTACTACTGGTGATATTTAGCCCACTGGGCTGGTGTTTGAGTAGCAGGACCAGAGAAATAGGTTTTGCAGAATGGTCAGTGCCCAGGGTTAATTATGGACATACTGAAACCATATTTAGGGGCCTTTAGACCACACTCTTCTTTTGGGCCATCCAGGGAGGCTACCCACTGTTCTTGGGCTCTTCCTGGTACTTACCACTGATATTTAGGGGACCTTGTGGTACTGACTGTTTGACTGAGGTCAGCAGCTTGCAAAGCATGTGCTTTAAACTCTACTTTGTTTTCAACTGTATAATTTTTAAAAATAACATATTTTTTCACTTCACTTGGCATACTGATTAATATACTTGGTTAAAATATATGTGTGCATATGTATTATTTGTGCATAGTTTACCTAAGGCCTAACCTCCTTTAATGCCTGTGATTTAATTTTTTAAATCATTATATTTACTGTTTAAAATATATCCCACACAGAATAAGCTCCTGTACAGGTATGTTGCTAATGCCCATTTTATCCTATCTATATGTCACAACCTGTCACCATCTGTAATCTGTGATTCAAGTGCTATCGTCAAAGTTATCAGAATTGAATCTCTCATTCTGAGTAACACCAGAGATCCTGACTGTGCCATTTCATTACCTGCTATGAATAAATTTCCAATCAGGAGCTGCCCATGTTTTAATTTTCTGTCTACTTGGCTGAACTGCCTTCTAGCTCTGCTAAATTGCTAATGACAGTTCATAGCAGAGATTGGCTTGTCCTTTTTTTCGTGGATAAAGAGAACTTTCTGACAGATATGTCACCCTTAAGTTTCAGGAGTTTCTAGTGTGAAAAATATGGACCTGATTTAGCGGTCGTGGTTTATGCACATGTCTAGCACCATGTTGTATCTTTGATAAAAGGGTAAGACAGCTTTTGATTTGGTAAGCTTAAGCAACATTATGCCTACATGATTATTGAAGCTTCAAATGAGCCCTTTTTATTTGCTGAGTCTTTGAAACTTAAGGTATTGAATCTTAGAGAACATGTTATTATGTATTGCTCTGAACTTTGCAATGTTTGGGTTAAAAGGTAACACAGTCATGTGCTGGTACCATGGGTTTTTACAATTATTAGGCAGGTTGATGATCTACTCTTAATTTGTGTTACTGAGGAACTTTCAGAACATATAAGTAAAATCAGTGTATTTTCTTTGAGATATATCTACATGGCGTAGGATATTCCTTGGAAGGACAATTCACTGTTTGGAATAGCTTCATTTTGACAGGCTCTTTTTCATAAGTTGAAATTTAGAAGGAAATTCATGAGAGTCTTTTCTGTCCCTGCAGGTACTTAGATCCTTAGTTGTAGTGGTAAGGATTTTGTTTTCTGATAGCACAGCAGTAGGGCGTTTGCCTTGCACGCAGCCAACATGGCTGACCCGAGTTCGATTCCTCCGCCCCTCTCTGAGAGCCCGGCAAGCTACCGAGAGTATCTCGCCTGCACGGCAGAGCCTGGCAAGCTCCCTGTGACGTATTCGATATGCCAAACACAGTAACAACAAAGTCTCCAATGGAGACGTTACTGGGCCCGCTCGAGCAAATCGATGATCAACGGGAGGCCATTTTTGCATTCAGTAATGAAATAAATGTATTAATTTTGAACATTGCAGTCCTGAGATATGTCATTAGAAATATAAGGGCTTATATTAGGGTAGCACTGCCCTCCTGTTGTTCATCCATTTGCTCGAGCAGGCACCAGTAATGTCTCCATTGTGAGAGTTGTTACTGTTTTTGGCGTACAAATCTGCCATGGGGAGCTTGGTGGGCTCTGCCATGCGGGCAGGATACTCTTGGTAGCTTGCCGGGCTCTCCAAGAGGGACAGAGGAATCGGACCTGGGTTGGGCACGTGCAAGGTAAGTGCCTTACCTGCTGTGCTATCCAGTTGAACTGGAACTGGGATTATATTATCAGCCCAGGGCTTATATTATCAGCATAAATTTACTTAATTTTATTTTGCTCTGTTATTTGTGGAAATTTGGAACAACACCCAGCAGTGTATAGGGCCCATACCTGTTCCTGTGGCCGCATAGTACTGGGATGGTACCTGGTGGAAACCAGGCTTCATGCATGCAAAGTATATGTTTAGCCCACTGAGCAATTTCTTTGGCCACAGCACAATTTACCATGTTTATTTGTGACCAAATAAATTCTTAGAATTAATTTTAATTTAAGAATTATTGATTCTTTATACATTAGCAGATGAGTATATTATTTCATTGTGATTGCAGGATTTTTTTTTTTATGTTTTAACAACTAAGCATCTAGGAATGAATGGAAATCTTAGAATGTGTCCTTGAATGTATCATGTCTTTAAAATTCCTATCTTTAAGAAAGCATTAGAGTTATTTGCTCTGTTTACATTTACTTTGGGTGGTAGGTGGCAGGAGGGTCAGTTGGGTTTTTGTGTCAAGCCTGTTGGTGTTCAGAACCTACTCTTGGTTCTGTGCTTGGTATATTGTGGTGGCAGGAGTTGAACTGGAACTGGGATTAGCCACTTGCAAGGCAAGCACGCTAATACCTGTACTATTGCTGCATCCTGATCTTTATTTACTTATTTATTTATTTATTGAATCACTGTGGGAAAGGTTACAAAGCTTTCAGGTTTAGGTCTCGGTCATGGAAATATCAAACACATTTCCCTTTACCAATACTTATTTTTTACCATGAAGAACCCCAATAAAACCCCACCCCCCACCCCTCCCAGTCCCTGTGAGGCAGATGAATTCTAGTTAACACTCTATCTGCTTTGATTAGATTCATTGTTTCAATAAAAGATTCACCAATATTATTTAGCGTTTACCCCCCCCAAATCAGACATGCTGAAAAACCATTGTGAAGTGATTTGCTTTCTACAGCTGAGTTCAAGAATTAAATGTTGGTTTTGGTTTTCTGCTATTTTACCTATTGACCCTGGAAGTATTTCTACTGAAAGTCAGATAGTTAAGAAACTGGTTTCTGTGTTCTGGAGTCGTGGCCGTCCTGATCTTTATTTAAAGAAGAAAAAACTGTCAAAAACCACATACTATGAGTTGAAATAATTCTATTTTTTTGCTGAGAGGAAACAATAGCAGATAAATATGTGTATATATACCTGTAGAAACATATGTACATATATATATATATGCATGACTAATATATATGAAGTCAGCATGATGGATGACCTGGCACCTGAGTTGCGCAGGAGGAAGAGAGCGGCTTGGAACGCCTTCAAGAGCGTCGGCAAAATGGCTAAGAGGACGAAGAACTTCCAGCTACGGGCACATCTCTTCGATTCCACTGTTCTTCCTGCATTAACATACGCCTCAGAGACCTGGGCCCTATGAAAACAGGATAAGAACGCTCTTTTGCAAACCACAACACCCAAAAGGAGAGAGAGAGAGAGAGAGAGAGAGAGAGAGAGAGAGAGAGAGAGAGAGAGAGAGAGAGAGAACAAAAGGGAATGCCCTGCCACAGAGGCAGGGTGGGACAGGGGGGATGGGGTTGGGAGGAATACTGGGACCCGTGGGGGTGGAAAATGGGCACTGGTGGAGGGATGAGTACTTGATCATTGTATAACTGAAACCTAAGCCAAAAATTTGTAAGTCTACGCCTGTACCTCATGGTGTTTCACTAATAAAAATTAAAAAATAAATAAATAAAAAAACAATAAAATGTCAACCCCCCCCCCAAAAAATGCTATTCGGGTCTCTCAAAGAGAAATCAAAAGAGCTATGCTTGGAGTACCACACATCACTCAAATGAGAGAAAGAATCCACAGTCCAACCTCCGTCAACACTCAAGAATCAGGGATGCTGTCTCGTTTGCCAAGAAATCAAAAATCAGATGGGCTGGGCATGTAAAGAGTTTTAGAGATGACCGCTGGACTAGAGCCATTACCAACTGGATTCCACGGGATGTCAAAAGATCTTATGGCCACCCACCTATGAGATGGTCAGACTTCTTCATCAAGACCCTGAACAATTGGTTTGAGGCTCTTCATGTTCCTAAAACAAGCAGATGCCACTGGGCTACACTAGCAAGCAACAGGGATGAATGGAGACGTTACTAGCACCTGCTTGAGCAGATTGATGAGTAATGGGATATCAACTGATCAAGTGATACATATGCATATAATTGAGAAATTTGGGGTTTGGGGAAATAAAAAATAAAATCATTTTCTGCAGGAATCGATAAAATATAGCAGTCAATTGGACAAAGGTACCTTTATATAAAGTACTGCTATAGACAAAGTATTTGGGGAAATGTTAATTAAGGAAAAATTCCCATTACTTTTTTATCGTTATAAATCATTTAAGTAATCAAAATATTTTATTTGCATATGCACAAGTCTTGGAATAGTCTTCCAAGTATCAGAATTGTTTCTGGATTAGTGTTGAGCCAGTTAGATAAGAATTTAACAAAAAAAAAACATAAATAATTGAGGTAATTGTTTATTTTTTTCAATATCTATTCATGCAATGTTTTACTAGATGACTTGGGGTCTTTCAAGGGTTGTTCAGTTGGTCGCAAGGACTCCTCCTGGAAATGCTCTGCCAGCCTGACTAGGAGTTCTATGCCAACGTACAGGGAGGTGCTGCTGCTCTGGTCATGGAGAATCAGAGAAGACTATTCCCTCCCTGAGCGCCAGCCTCCAGGGTCACAACCAGAGCTCAGGAGCCTTATGTTGCTGTAGAGTAGGCCGCAGCAAGCTTACAGATGTACCCTAATTCCTATACTATCTCTCCTGACTAAATTTGATGCTTAAAGAAAAAAGTCCTTCGTATAAGGCAAAGGATTGAAAATTACAGACAAATTTGGTCATGGATAAAACAAATAGCTATAGCAAGGACATTTAAACAATTGGAAACAAGTAAACAATATCTATCACGGCAGGGGAATATTCTTTTAAGAAGTTCTCAGAATGTGGATGCTCTCTGAAAATCACTGCTTTTTTCTCCCCTTTTGTTATTTATTTTTTTTCCATGTTAGAATTTCTCCTTTGCTTAAGCCAGAAAATTATTCCTATTTGATTAAGGAAAATGGTTAGATCTACTATTTCAAAGAAAGTGAAGTTAGATTCAAAATTTAGACCAACTAATACTCTTTTGTAAAAGAGATTATGAAAGTTGCTGTATCAATCTAATCTTTTTGGATTTGTGTGTGAATAGTAGAAATATAACTTCTTTCAGAGGGTTTATGAGATTATTCTGCCTAGCAGAAAGGTTTCTATTGATGCAGACTATAGCACAGAGGTAAGGATTTGCAGTCTTTGTATAAACTTTGTTCCTGGTATTATCTGCCTCGTTTATTCCCCAAAAGTCTAAAATTCAGGTGCACAGGGATATGATGAACGCATTTTGAGTATTCAAGTCTTTCCCACCTGTAATATCGCCTTCTCATACCCAAACTCACTCCAAAGTAGAGCAGTTCTAGTTCTTAATATACTTTAAATTTTAAAATGCTTAACATTGATGTAGAAACTTTATTAATTTAAAACATGGTACAGTCTTGTAAAATGATCTGAAAGTTCCTGCACAGTGATTCTTCATATAAGTCTGTGAATTACATAGACTACAGTAGTAATATCTTGATTTTGTTTATGATCATTTGTAATCAGTTGAATGAAAAATGAAACCAATAATACTTGCTCTGTTTATTCTATTTTATTTCTTGGGCTGGAGTGATAGCACAGCGGGTAGGGCGTTCGCCTTACAAGCGGCCAACATGGCCAACCCGAGTTCGATTCCTCCGCCCCTCTCGGAGAGCCCGGCAAGCTACCGAGAGTATTCGATATGCCAAACACAGTAACAACAAAGTCTCTAATGGAGATGTTACTGGGCCCGCTCGAGCAAATCGACGATCAACGGGAGGGCCTTTACCTTTACCTTTACCTATCTGTAACAATATAGAGTATTCAATTCAAGCATGTATATTTTCCAAGGCATGAATTCAAAGTTTTGAAGTTACAAAGAGATATTTCATGGTTTATGCTACAGAAAAATAATCCATATGACATATTCAGAAAATGTAAGACTGCCACATAATCTTGGAAGGACCTAATTTATAAGTAATATAAAATTATTCATATTTGAGGGCTTCCTCCACAATTTATTTCTATTACTCATGAGGCACACCTTTCTCTAACATCTGAAATTTCCATTCCCATTTTCTTAGGGTACATGGTTAAGCCAAAGTCTTTTTCTTTGGCAGTTAGTAATAGAAACCATCAGCCTTAGGTTCCATTTCAGTCCTTCATCTAGGCTGAAATACCTACTCAAGGTTTAACCTTTTTTTCTACAACTTTTAAAAACTCTGTCTGTTAAAATTGTCCGTAAAACTCAAGGGCAATTATAGTTAACATTTTCTCATGGTGCTTTAAGAAACAAAGCAGCAAAGTAGTCAGGTATTTCTAGATGTAATCTCTGTTCCTAGTATTGTGATAAAGATGACAAATGAAGCTGACTAACTGCCCTGGTAGGTTCATTTGGTCTTTTTGAGGTGATGATTATCATGCTGATTAGAGCAGTAACCTTTATTAAGGGTCATTCAATTAGGAAACCTTTCATACATCGCATTCAACTTCTCTGACCACCTGCTATAAAATAAATTTCAGTCTCCTGCCATTGCCATTACCTTTTTTCCAATTTCTGTCTAATTATTCTCCACTGTGAATAATGTAACCACCATGTTGTAGAATTAATACTGTACTGGATAAGTTAATATCTTAAATATCTGATAAGTATTAAATTGGGTGGCTTTGGAGTTAAGATGACCTTCACCTTCTGTTTATGAATCAAACACTTGAATACTTGAATTCTATTTTCTTGCATTATTAGCTCATAATAATAACATGATCTGTGTATTCAGCCTCCATCAGAGTACACAGTAAAATGCATGGAAAATCATATGATGGGACATTATAGAAAACTTAGGGTTCTGCATTCTATTTAATAAGCAGAACACAACTCACAAACCAGACCCAGTATCCAAAGTAAAGCAGACACCGTGCTCTTGAAAGCAAGCCCTGTCAAAAGAGATCATCTGCCACTCCCAAGCTCTTGTAAGTTTGGTGCTTATGTCTCTGTGGTCCATTTAGCCACATCTTCCAGATCTTTAAGGGTCACGAAAAAAGCTCTAGTTCTATGAGAATGCTTGCAGATTTTTTTTTAAATTTTAATTAAAGCACCATGAATTGTAAAGTTATTCATAGTTGGATTATTGATATACAATGTTCAATCACTGATCCTGTCATCAGTATCAGCTTCCCTCCACCAGTATTCCCAGGTTTCATTTCCTAACCCCCTGCCCCAGCCCCACCCTGCTATCCTAGCTGGCATCTTTTAAGTTTGGTGAGTAAAGTTTGTGTCTTATCATTCCAGTGTTGTTAACTCTGTGGTTTTGGGGTTTAGGTATTTATCTCTCTCATTCCTTAACACTACTGATGTACCTAAATCCTCTTGACTGCTGATTGAGTTCAATGCTTTCCAGTTTTTAATGTTTACAATTGACATTAAATTCCTAAACTGCTGTATAAGACAAAGGAATTTGTGCATAGGATGGTCATAATCCCTGGGTGGTGTGAACTGTTTAGGACTCAAGATTGGTCTTGCATCATGGGATTATCGGGATCTACACAGACACAGTAACAACAAAGTCTCCAATGGAGACGTTACTGGGCCCGCTCGAGCAAACGTTACTGGGCCCGCTCGAGCAAATCAACGATCAACGGGAGGGCCTTTACCTTTACCTTTTATTAATTTGAAAAATTCTGTGGGTTTAAATTTCATAAACTTTTATTTTTTAGCACTTTGCATCCAAGGTCTAAGTAACAACACACACACACACACACACACACATATAGGATTCAAATATATAATATATATTCATCTGTGTGTTTGGGGGGGTAGCGATCTTTGGAGACAGTGTGGAGATTGGGCAGAGTCCCATATAGTTTCACTATAAATAGGAATGGGAAACTAGGCAGATTGATAAAGCTTACTTAATTTGTTTTACCACATAGCGATAACGCTTCCTAAATTTATTTTCCCCTCTGAAAAGCAATAGAAAAAAAAATCATACCAAAACAAAATAAACAAATACAAAGAAAATACAATATATTACCTCCTATTAATGTGATGATTCAGTGGCACACATTGTCAGTATTTCACTTGTGGTTGTGAGACTAGCCATTGGTGACATTATTTTCTAAACTTGCTCACATCATCTTGTGGCTAAAATAACCAGCCCACCTAGGCCTAAGAAACATAATTTCTGGCATGAAGACAGATGGTGGCATTTTACTGCTTGTGCCAAAATACGTCTAATAATGACTGTTGAAATATGGGGTGTCATATATTTTAAAAGAGCATTAAGCTCTTTTCTTGGTAGAAGCACAAAACTTGAACTGGCTGCAGAAATGAAGATCACGATCAACATCTAACAGTATGGAGAAGTCACAGCCCAGGCAGTGGTAGAAAGAGTAAACCTGCCAAAGTCAGACACCAGAGCTGAAAACATAGCAGTGTAAGTAAGATGGCTTAGGTCTAGCAGAAAACAGTTTCACACACTGTAATTGTCCCTCTGGGCTTCATTAGACTGCAGTATAGTATAATAATTGATCATTATAAATGTGAGTCATTAAGAAAACTTGAAGCCATGTTCAAGAATTTCTTTCTCAGAACACTGGAAAAAGTAAAATACAATTTCAAAATGTTCCCTTTAAAATGCTAAAATTTTCAATGTTGTTTTAGGGATTAAGTTAAAATGATCTGTCAACTATTTTTTAAATGAGGCTTACTGAGAAAGTTTTACTTATATGTGCTACTTTGTTTTCTCTCCAATATGAAATAAAAGAAGCAGCTCTATGCTTATTTAAACACACAAAGGCATAATATTGAATAGTGATGGAATTGACAATCTTGCTTAGTTTGCATTCTAAATCAGGGAACATCTGATATATTTTGTAGTGTGGTGTTTTATGGTGCTCTGTTTTGAATGGGAAATAGATCTTTGATCTGTTGATTCTAAATTAGAATTTAATCTTATTCAATAATGGAATTAATGATCAGTTGCATTTTTAATTTTTTGCTTTATAATAATGACATTTTAACTTAGGAGGACCTGTTTCATTTTCTTTTTCATTTCCTCCATGTATCCACTGATGTTATTCTGATGATGATGATGGTTATGAGCAAGTGGTAAGAGCTTTTGCATCTATACTATGACCAGTCTGGAATAGCGTTTGTCCTTGATATTTTTTTCTTTGATATAGGGTTATTGTTAATGATTGATTTGTATCGAGCTAGCAAGGATTTGCTTCACCTGCATAATATCCTTCAGTGTACAGTCTTGAATTTGTCTGCTAACTTGTGTGATTATAGCTGAATTTTCTACAGAAATAGCTTATTTTTCTGACTTTTCATACTCTACAACTAAATGCCTAACATCTCCTACAGTTGAAAATTCAGAATCTTAGGGGTAATATAAAATGAATGACTCTAACAAACACTTTTAGATGACAGGGATGGTAAGAGAAGTACTTTATAAGTTTTGCAAAAGTAATAGAATAGTTTCTGTAGAAAACGGAAGCACGATGATTTTCTTTGACTTTATGCCAATCTTTAGAGTTTCTGTTTTCCATCATTGATCACTCAATGACGACATGGATGAACTAGTTTTCAAATTTTCTGGAACTCATGCCTCTTAGTGTTGGTTTCACCAAGGTTCTGTAAAAGTTCTTTGTGTTATAATATATATGTTGTTGATGAAAATGACATCAATTCTTTTGTTTGTTTTAGTTTTGTTTTTGAAACACAGGCTTACTTCTGGCTCTTTGCTTTGGAATCACTCCTGGTTTGGCTGGGAGATTTTTATAGGGTGCGAGGGATTGTGCCCTGGTCATCCATGTGCCAGGCATACTCCTTACTTGCTGTACTGTCTTTTCAGCTGGGAGAATGAGATTGATTCTTTTGGCAATTAAGTGACATTTTAGTTGTGAGGACTGTGCTACATTGTGTCACATTGAAGAAAAGGTCCCACCCTCAGATAATTCAAAGTCTGTTTAAGATGCACGTGCATATATACATATATGTTTGCACATGTATGCACATATACACATACATGCACACTTGTACATATATGTGCATATATATACATATATATATATATATATATATATATATATACAGCAGTGCAGCATAAGGCAGTGTGTTGGTAGTTTAAGGCACAGGTAAGAAAGACTACTGAGTATAGAATAGAGCTCTCCTAGTGCCTCTGGAGATCATACCCCACCCTAATCTTAAATTAAAGTAGACAGACCACGTTGACCCAGCCTATATGTTTTAACGCTAAACTGGTGAATATAAAGTTGCATATACCATAGAACTTTAAGTATTTTAATTTTGAATTTTAGCATTCATAGTTACTGTGAGATTCTAAACATTAAAAAATAAAAACCCAAAAATCACTTTCTCTATCTTGGTTTATTCTATATTCATATCATGTTTAAAGTATAAATCTTTTTTTACATATACTCTGAAATATGTGCAATTAACCACTTCAAGTCCTCTTTATACTGCTTTTAAATTATTTCTCAGTTTTAGATTTGCCTTCCTACCCCTTCCCATGTTAACTGCTCTTTTTTTTCATGGCCATGTTGTTATTGAGTTTCTCTAGTTATTGGATTGAATTTTTTTCTTTTTTTTTCTTTTTCACAAGCACAAATGTAAGCATCAGAAAGGTAAAAACCATATTTGTCTTGTTACTTCTTTTATCCCTCAAGACTAGAACAGTCTGTGACTCATTTATACCACATATGTTGAATGGATAAATAATGGGCTGAATGCATTTATATTTTATTTCTAAATTTGAATATAGGTATCCTCCATCTTGTACTCTATTAATTATAGCACTGAGTCATTCTAGAGAGTAGACTATAAAATGTCCAACTGAGTAAAAATGAAGCCATTTTGTATGTGATTTAAAACTTTTTGGATTTTTTTTTGGACTTTTTATTCCCAGGTATAGAAAATGGTGTCTCAGTTAATTATTGTAGTAACAGTGGCATCTAGGTTTATCACAGTCCTTTGTTCCATATAACTACTTTGGGAAATGATTCAACACAGAGGAAATTTCAGCATGACATCAATGCATCTCACATGATAAGTGTTCAAGGCTCAAACTAATTAGAAAAACCCTAAATTAAGTCAAGTTCAACACATTTCTGTACAGTTGAGACTCCAGGAATCTTTAATTAGCAAATGTGAATTTTGAAACTCCAAGTAAATGCTATGTGATGATACTCCATCTCTCAAGGTTATTTTACCTTGAAGCACATTCCTGTACGTAATTTATATTTAAAGTACAAAAAAAAGGGGGAAAAAGAATAGCTAAAGAAATAGTATAGATGGTAAAGCATTTACCTGGCTTATAGCTGACCCAGGTCCAATCCCTGGCGATCAATATGGTCCCCTGCATGAGTGATCCCTGAGGGTAGAGCCCAGAGTAAGCTTTGAGCTCATCTAGGTGTGGCTAAAAATCCCAGCCTACCCCACTCTTCCCCTGGAATAAAAAGAAAAGAAAAGAACAGAAAAAAAAAGAAAAGAAAAGAAAAATTGTCCTTATTATGGTTTATGGGGTTTTAAAGGATCTTGCACTGTAGGTCTCACTGTATTCCCCCTGTTACGTATTCATTTTTAGCCATGCTGGTGCCCTTTCTGTATGGGAGTCTCTGTGGTTTAGTTTTATCCTACTTGGATTGTCTTCATTGCTTGCATACATTGCTGTTTTCTAGTTCACATATTTAAGCTCCACCTCCTTAACTTTATCAGTATATATATCTCCCTCTAGTTTTGATTCATGGTTTCCTCATATGTTATCTTCATTTACTTTCATTTACTGCTCGTAATCTGTAGCAAGAGTTTATGATTATATTTGTATTATATATTTTTTCAATAGTCATACCTATTTTTTTCATTAAATTCATATTTAGTAGCTATTCCATTGTATTGGTATGCATGTATCAATTAATATTTAAACATTCTTGATTGTAATTTTACATATAGTGATGAAATTGTTCTATTTGGAACAAAATAGAACTTGAAGTGATAATGCTAAGTGAAATAAGGAACAGAATGAAGGAATATTATTGGATGGCTTCCTATCCAATGTTTGTGGACTGTAAATAATTAGTAATAAAAAAATAGCTAGAAGAAAAAACCCTACAAAACTAATTTGTTGATTTGGTGAAAAGAATGTGGTTACTTGAGAAAAAAAGAGAAGGTTGGGATTATACAGTAGGTTGTTAGGTCATTTTGATGGCTGAACAGCATTGCCATTTTTGTTGTTGTTCTGGTAAACATAGACTTGGATATGATAAATTCTTAAAATTCCATGTTATTTTTAAGTAGTGACAAATCAGTAAAATCATCAGTTTCAATTTTAGAAGAAGATAAATGGGAATCTTTGAGTCTCTTTGAGCATAAATTTAGAAACAGAAATTCTCACAACAAAGCAGAGGGAGTCTGAGTACTTTTGTTATTATTTTTGCATTTTTTGTTTTGTTTTGTTTTGTTTTTGAGGACCATATCCGGTGATACTCAGGGGTTACTCCTGACTCTGTGTTCAGAGATCAGTCCAAGCGGTATTAGGGGTACCATATGGGATGCAGGGGGATTAAACCAAGGTAGGAAACATGCAAAGCCACCACCTTACCTGCTGAAACATCTCTCAGGACCCATTTAGTCCACTCTTTCTCTGCAGCTTCTTAATACATCCTGATTTTTTTGTCCTGATACATGTATTATGTCTGTATCTATATTATAATATATATTTGACCCCCATAAATATTTGGTTGCTTGTGTTCTTTGTTTTCTTATCATTTATATACATGCTTATATTTGTGTGTGTATGTGTATATACACACATGTCTCTGTGTTGCCACATCTCAGTTCTAAAATTTATATAGGTTCATAAAAGATTTTAAAATATATTTTGATCTCTAATGTTTACTACAGATTATGATCTCAGTCAATCTAAAACTGTAGACAATAGAAGAAGGCCAGAGAGATAGTACAGCGGAAGGTGCTTGTCTTGCATGTCACTGACCCAGGTTTGATCCCGAGCATCACATAGAATCTTTTGAGCACAGGACTAACCTGAACACAAATGGATACAGCCTGAAAACAAACAAACAAAAAAATTAAAAAGGTAAAGAAATAGAAAAATGTTCTGGGTTGTACAGATAAAATCGATTTAAAGCAAAGGAAGTTTTGCCTTAAAAACAGATCAATTTTTTTTTTGTATTGGACATATCTATAAAATGTACTATATATATATTGCATGTAAATATATACACATGTACTTTTTATGTTTTCAGTGATACAAAGTTTTTATCAAAACTTCTTTTAAAAAAAGTGAGTGGAGAGAAAGAGAGAAGTACATATTCAAAAGGGGACACAGACTTCTCCATACTGGTAATTTGCACTCAAAGAAACATAGAAACAATCAGGCAAGAGGTATGCAAAGGAGATACGTGTTCAGCTGAGAACAAGGGCTTCAAGAACAAGCCATATATATGCACTTTAGATAAGCTTAGTGCCTCTGTGTTTTAAAGTAAACCTTAGGAGTAAGAGGCTTTATGAACTGGTGTTGATGCAAAAAATCAGGTATTAAAAATTAGTCTGGCCCACATAGATGCCGAACTATAATAAACTTAACAAAATTGTTGGAATACTTACTATGTAACAGCATTCCTGAACCCTGGGAATAAAACACTAGAATAGAAAAAGTTGAGAAACCAGTCAGAACGCCTTACCTGAGAAAAGACGGAGAATATAAAAATTTAACATAGTGCAGACACTGGGCTGGAGTGATAGCACAGTGAGTAGGGCATTTGCCTTGCTTGTGGCCAACCTGGGTTCAATTCCTCCGCCCCTCTCCGAGTGCCCAGCAAATTACCGAGAGTATCTTGCCCAAACAGCAGAGCCTGGCAAGCTCCCCATGGCGTATTTAATATGCCAAGAACAGTAACAACAAATCTCACAATGCAGACGTTACTGGTGCTCACTCCAGCAAATCAATGAACAATGGGACAACAGTGCTACAGTACAGGCACCATGAAGAGAAATATAGAAAGCTGGAATTAGCACATGCTTATTTCGGGGCAAATAATGTTTAATATGATCAAGATATGTACTTCTAAACAGGTGATATTTAAGCAGAGACTGGAATGAAATAAGAAGTGAAGTATGAATTTCTGAGAGAGAATGAATAAATAAGGAAAAGAAAAAAGAAAAAAAAAAAGTAAAATCCCTGCCCAGAACAATGGTACAGTGGATAGGGCACTTGCCCTGCATGCAACCTACTATGGGTTCAATTCCTGTTACCCCCAGAGCACTGCCAGGAGTGATACCTGAATGCAGAACTAGGAGTAAAACCTTAGCACCCCAGCATGTGGAGAAAAGGATATAAAATAAAAAGGTGAATTTCCCCATAATCCCCATAGGAACTGGAACAGGGATGCTGGTTTCTGCCTTCAAGAGAAGAGGAGGGTGATGAAGGACAATCAAGAGAGAATTTTAGGAACCCAAGATGATTAGCAGTTTTTACATCTTGTAAAGCCTCTCAGGCCCCTATAAGGAGTATGGGATTTTTGTTTTGTTTTATTCAGTATATTCTGTTTTATGGAAAGGATTTGGATTAGGGAAATTTCTGAAAATACAGAAAAGATAACTCAGCCTGATGTATGAAAATAAACTAGCAGCAGGATGGTTGTGAGGAAGGCTGACCAAGAGGAATTTGAACTATAATGCTCCAATGAGAAATTTTGTCTTCAGTCAGAATGCCAGATCTGGAGGATGTAAACTTTGTTAGAATTAAAATAGACTATATGCCAAAGGTAGATTCCACAAAACTTGTTGAGTGAGGACTTGCATTTATGGGGAAGGGAAAAAGAATGGTTTTGATCACTGGTTGGTAAGCTTTGTTTATGGCATTATTCTGGCATTTGAGTGTGAGGTGCAGTCTTTGAGAGTTGTCAAATGCTGAGAGAGAACAGGAATTTGGAGGAAACTCAAGAGATCATTGATGAATATATTTAATCTGAAGATATCCTGTTTTCCTTCTAAATTCTAGATACTGAGCATGCAGTTAAAAATCCATATCTGGAATTTAAGGGGGAGGTTAAGGCTGGCAACTTAAAATCAGAAGGCATCTGTTTCTAGAAGACATTTTAAGCTAAAAGATTATATTTGATATCTCAAAGAGTGAGGGTGAGAAAAGATATGGTTTGACAGCTGAGCTCTGAGTTACTCACATATGAGGTCAGGAATAAGAACAGAAGTATGCTAAGGGGACAGGAAAGACTTAGAGAGGCCCATCAGGAGTGTGAAATAAACATATTTTAAGTAGGAGGCAGTGTTTTACAGTGCCCACTGCTTCTCTGGGTCTTCTGTTAAGATGAAGAGCCAGAATGGGCCATTGTTTTGTCCTGATGGAATAAAGGGGGTTTTGGTGAAATGTCTGGTCTGGAAATTGGAGTTAGCTGGCTTATGAATAGAATAGGAAAGCACAAATTAAGGGCATCAAGGACAAATGACTTTATAAAGGAATGTTCTTTAAAAGCAAATAGAAAAGGTAGGTTTGGCAGCTAAATGAGAGAATTAAAAGTCAGGATATTTCTTTAAGCTAGGCTGCATTTAGGTTGATGGGATTAACTGATAACAGGAGGAAAAAGAATGTCTAGTCAGTGGAGAATGATGCAAATCCTTTGATAAGGAAAGTAAAGATGAAATTTAGCATTTTGATGGAGATTTTTTTTTTGAACTAAAATGCAAGGGATGGATTGTCTGGTAGAAGAACTAAGCAGATTATATGAATTTTAAGCAAGGGGGTCGATTTGATTTGGTATTCATAATGATCTTTACTTTATTTTCCACTTAAACAAAAGGCTAGGCAGTCAGCTGACAGGGAAAAGTAAGTCAGAGGAGGAATTGGAAATTCTAGCTGAGAGAAGGTAAAGAATTGTCTGAGTGAGTGGGGAGATTGTTACACTAAGAAAATACAAAGTATCCCTGAGTGATTCTGAGAATACCCTGGATGATAGCTAAACTGAAAGTTGGATTTAACTGGAACTGGTGTCCCACTGAGATCCTATCCCTAAATTACATTGAAGGCAGCTTGAAAGCTACAAGAACAGTTGGGGCTTGGGGTACCTCAATCAATGCTTAGATGGCAGCTGTGCTTTCTTCCTTTCCCTTAAATTTCCATATAGAAAACTTTCCCAGAAAGTTACCATACAAAAAGAATCACTATTTTCCTGGCCCACTTTAGGATAGATGTGACAGCAGAAGGTGCAATGAATTATAATCACCTGGGACTACAGATATTGCACAGGGGTTAAGGCCTTTGTCTTGCACACAGCTGATCCTAGCTCAATCCCTTATATCACACAGTACCCTTAGCGTGGCCAGAAGCAACATCTCAGCACAGAACAGGAAGTAGCCTCTGAGCTCTGCAGGGTCTGGCCCAACTCCCTTAACCCTCTGCAACACCCCCCCACCCTAAATTATTATAAACACAGGGCTTTGAAAGGAACCAGCAAAGGAACCCAGTAGCTTGGCAGTCACACCCACAAACTACCTCCCCGCCCCGCCCATGCCATGTAATCCCATCAAGGGCCAAGATCCAGAGACTATAAAACAAAGTCCCCAGAAGCGAGAGGCTGCATCTGCAGCCATATGACCTCTTATAGTCTAGCCCACCGACATACCTAAAGTAGCACTCATGTGTTTGGTTTTAACATCCTTGCTTGTATTCTCCTATATACATTCTCAGTCCCTCGCGGAGAGCCCAACAAGCTACTGGGAGTATTCTGCCCGCACGGTAGAGCCTGGCAAGCTCCCTGTGGTGTATTTGATATGCCAAAAACAGTAACAATAATGGATCTCATTCCCCTGTCCCTGAAAGAGCCTCCAATATGTCACCGTTGGGAAGGACGTGTAAGGAGAGGCTTCTAGAATCTCAGGGCTAGGATAAATGGAGATGTTACTGGCTCCCGCTCAAGCAAATAGATGAACAATGGGATGACAGTGATGCAGTGATAGTGATACAGCTTTGAAAGGCAATGATTCAAATATATTCACCAAACACACCATCAAATACATTTTTCATAAAAGTTTTGGTCTAAGCTCACTGAAGTACAAATTTGGTCTATGACTTTTCTGTGTAAACGAATCCATAGTAAGCATTAAACTATGCTACTATAGCTTTCATGGAAATGATGATCTACATCAGTTATAGAACTCCCAGCAAATAAGATTGCCTTCTTTTTAATATTGTGCATTGCTGTGTTCTTAATTATGTGAAACAAAGGCTCTGACTTGCCAGCTATTACATATCCAATATAGTCCCACATCATTCCCTGATATTAGGCCTTACTGTTTCTTGTTCACTGAGTAAACGTGGGATTATATGATTTGCATGAATGGTCTTGATCACAAAACATGCCATTGTTCACTAAATGTTAGAATCAAAATTAGCAAAAAATGCAGCAGTAAGGCAGCACAAGCCTATTGTTCAGTTGTTGCTGTGTCAGAAAAATCCTGGTGGTTCTATATGCAGTACATAATAAGGCACACAAATGAGAGCATATACACATATGTGTATATATATATGTGGGGGGATGGCAGTAAAATATCCTAGTTTCTTGAATTGTAATTTTTATGCAAGGTACAAACTCTCAGTTTATTGGTCCTAATGTTACCATTTTTTTTTCCAGCACTGTCTAGCACTGTCTTTCCCGTTGTTCATCGATTTGGTGGAGTGGGCACCAGTAACATCTCCATTGTGAGACTTGTTACTCTTTTTGGCATATCGAATATGCCACGGGGAGCTTGCCAGGCTCTTTGAGAGGGATAGAGAAACCAAACCCAGGTCGGCCACGTGAAAGGCAAATGCCCTACCCACTGTGCTATCGCTCCAGCCCTATGATTTTATTTTTATTTTATTATTTTTTCAATATGAAGAAATCTAATTCTAAATTTCTAGAATAGATGTTTAAAGAGAAAAGTTATCAGGAGTGTAGGGTGTTTGCTTTGCTTTCAGAGACCCTGGGTCTGATCTTGCACCCTATTTGGTCCCCTGTGCAGTCCCAGGAGTGGTTCCTAAACATAGAGCCTGGAGTTAAGTCCAGAGCAGTGCCCAGTGTTGCTCAAAAATCAAAACAGAAAGAGACAATGCAGTTTTTAAAAGGCTCTTGCTTTAGGGATGAGACTGCACTTCTTCTCCCACTTTATATGTTTGCCCATAATCAATCTTTGAGAGAAGTGCACTGACCTTAAAAAATAGTAGAAGAGTCATAATGGATTAATCCTGTGTCTGTATCTTGAGGCATCAAGGTAGGATTTTTCTCCAGCTGGTTTCTCTATTACACTTTGATTCCTATCCATCTGATGCTAAGGAATCTTTCTTGAAGCCCTGAGGTGGAAGGTTCAATTTTAAAGTAATTGATCAAAGAATGAATTCTAAGTCCTGGCAAACTGGGAGCTTCGATATCTGATAACTTTTTAACTCTTAATTCTGTAAGAGAAATTCTTTTCACATACCCAATTTCTGGGTTCTTATGCATACCACATTTCTTTTGGAATATTCGATCTCCCTTCTGCTTACTGTATTTTCTATTTCAAGAGTAAATAGCTTATGAAGAAAACCTTCATAAAATGTTTCCTATTGTCATCTCTCCTCTGTCCTCTTAAGTGTTCTCTATTCTCATTGCAGTGATTTTAAAGTTCTTTCTCATTTAATGCACATATAGGTTTAATATATATAAAGATGCATATATATGTGATATGCATATATGATCCTACAATGTTAGTCTTTCCTACCAAGAAATATTACCATTCCATTAATTGTAATTTTGGACTTTATTTTCACAAAATGCATTTGGTTTGCAGTAAATGATTATTACTGTATTTTATATAAAATAAAATATATGTATGCATATAAGTGCATATATATCCTAGTAAATATATATTTATATATCCCAGTAAATTTTCTATATTCATCTCCCAGCGCTGCCGCATAACATAATCATTTTGTTATGTTTTATATGATTCAGCTTTAATTTTACATATTCCTTGAGTAATATAGGAAAACATTAAAACAGCAACAACAAAATTATGAGGTTAGGGGATAGCTCAAAGGACTGGGATGCAAGAATAGAGTGTACATTTTGCTTGCAGAGATCCAGGATTAATTCTTGATGCTACATAACTACATGGATCCCCCAAACAAACAAAAACAGAAGATGGTAATCTATTCTTTAAATATGCCAGGTGATTTATAAAGTCCAGTTCTTTTTAAGTAAACAGGTATTTTTAGTTTGCAGATTTGCAAATGCCTTAATGAGATAACGGTTTTTATACTATGGTGTTTTACTTATGATTAAAAGGTTTCACTCAGAGAGATTTTTCAAAAAATGAAAAACTTTATTTTAAATATATTTTTTCTAATTAAAATGCATTTTTAAAATGTCAACATAAACATGCAGAACTGGAATTAATCCTTTTGATCATGTTTTTGAAAAGAGATAATTCTATTTTAATTAAGTCCCTAAAGAATTTTTAATATGAATGTATCCAGCTTCGCAAATAATTTTCACTTATATGTATAACCATTTGATTTATAAACAATGCATATAAATACGAAAATGCATGTAGCTTCAGAAACAAGCTGCCAGTCTTATTGATCTTAATTAGTATTATAGCTTTTGATTATATATTTAATGTTGGAGATTTTTAAACATTCTTATTATAGTAGCAGACATAGTAGAAAACTATAAAAACTTTGTGTTTGTTCCATTTTAGAGGGAAAAAATACAGATTAAAAAAATAAATGAAACTATAATCAAATAGCTATCAGAATAGTGGCAATAAAATAAGAGCCCCAAATGTTGAAGAAGATTTTGGTAGTGGGATATTTTATGTTGTTAAGGAAATGTAGCACAATTACTTTGTGAAAGTGTCGTACCAGTGCAACTAAATATGTAAATGCTATACAATCTGTTTCTGGATATATAACATCAACATATTTCCACACACAAAAAACATTTAAGTGATTTCTAAGTTCAGTATTCTTTATAATAGCAGTACATGAAAACAACCAACGTATGCTTCTAACAGTGAATTAGTGAATTCTTTTTTTTTTCTTTTTGGGTCACACCCAGCGATGCACAGGGGGTTACTCCTGGCTCATGCACTCAGGAATTACTCCTGGTGGTACTTGGGGGACCATATGGGATCCTGGGAATCAAACCCGGGTTGGCTGCGTGCAAGGCAAACACCCTGCCCGCTGTGCTATCTTTCCAACCCCTGAAAGTGAATTCTTAAGCAAATTATGGTATTTCCATGTCATAGAATTCTCGGCAATTAAAAACTGAAAAAATAGTTTCATACTAATAGCAACTTGGATTTATTTTCAGAATGTTATGATGATTGGAGAAAACCTATCCCAATTAGGGACATAAATACCATAAAGATAAAATAAATGGAAAACAAATTTGTGAGCTCGAGTGGTAAAAGATACTAGTGTGAAGGCTGGAGAAAATAAAGTGGGTGTGACTTAAAAAGCACTGTTACTGTTACTTAAAAATTACTGTCACTGTCACTGTCCTCCTGTGCTGGGCTCTCTGAAAGGGGCAGAGGAATCGAACTTGGGTCAGCCATGTTGGCCACTTTCAAGGCAAATGCCCTATCTGCTGTGCTATCGCTCTAAACCAATAGAATTACTACCAATTGAAATGTAATTATTCTGTATCTTCAGTTTAACAAAGTTAATTCTTTGACTGTGAAATTCTGCCATAATTTTCAGATGTTAACATTTGAGGAAACCCAGCAAATATACAAACATGCTGCATTAATTTCTTTCATTAAATATAAATCCATAATTATCTCAAAATCTATAGTTTATTTTTTAAATATGCTTTTTGGGGATATGAGAATCGAAGTGGAAGAAAATATGAAAATCGTTATTACCTCTAATGGGCATTTTATAGTATTATATATATTTTTTGTTATATATTTTCAAAGTTAATATTTTATATAGAGGTCTTTATTTTCAGTAGTGAAGACTTTTAAAATAGAATACCATAGGGCAATGTATGCTTAAATTTACATACATTTAATATGGACATTCTCTCTTGTCACTTTGAACATGAGTGAAAAATGACACCATTGTGATTGGGAGCTGAATCTCAGCTCCGGAGTTCAAGACCTACCCTCCTCCCCACATGAGATAGAGTTGTAAGGTTGTACACTGTACTCATGGCATATAATGTTTTTTTTTTTTAAATTGAATGCTACTAAATGTGGATGGATTGCATCCTTTTAAAATCAAAATGAGGGGCTGGAGCAATACCACAGCAGGGTAGGGCGTTTGCCTTGCACACGGCCAACCCAGGTTCGATTCCCAGCATCCCATATGGTCTCCTGAGCACCGCCAGGAGTAGTTTCTGAGTGCAGAGCCAAGAATGAGCCCTGTGCATCGCCAAGTGTGAACCAAAAAGCAAAAAAACAAACAAACAAAATCAAAATGAAATGAAATGAAATGAAGTAAAATATCAGAAGTTTGGGGCTAGATAGATAGGTCAGAGGGCTAGAATGGATGCCTTATGTGTGTAAGGTCCTGAGATTGATCCTTGAACCACATAACCCCATGAACATCATTGAATGATTCTGGTGATCCCCATGCCGTACTGTGTTAATCCTGTTGTCCCCTATTATTGCTGGGTCTAGGAAGCATTATGTTGCTGGACTGCAACATTGAACTGTCCAGCTGCGTTGACCCATTATGAGGTGTAGGCCCTGTGTCCCCTTAGTATTGTTCAAAAGGCTCCTGCTCCAAAATAAAATAACAAAAATCAAAAATGGATATAGTAACCCAGTTTACCCAAAACCGTTAGCCTACCTCAGAGGTATTCAGAAAACACAATACATTTAGTTGGCTAACTCTCTTGAATTTTAATTCCTTTCCTTTTTCCCACTTGAAACAGGAGACATAGGCATTTTGTGGACATGGTGGGCTTTTGGAAACATGAATAACATTATCCAAAACAAGCAAGATTTGCTGGTAGAATACTTCTTTCTAAAACTATGGGTTATTTATCCTTATGCTCATTTGGATCGGGAGCTGTGTCACATTGCTCTGGCCCTGCATCATTAGAGAGTGTCACGGTGTACATCGTTAATTCAGAGTCAAAAATGGTTTTTAATCAATGGCTATTGATTTTGCTTCATCAACGTGAAATCAATCTAAATCAAACAATCATGAATTGAGAGAATATGTGTTTTTTTTTAGAAAAGATTATCCTCATAATTTCAGTTTTTGTGATATTTCACTGCCAAATTATTATTGTATTTGATTTTTTGGGCTGGAGCGATAGCACAGTGGGTAGGGCGTTCGCCTTACAAGCGGCCAACATGGCCGACCCAAGTTCGATTCCTCCGCCCCTCTCGGAGAGCCCGGCAAGCTACCGAGAGTATTCGATATGCCAGACACAGTAACAACAAAGTCTCCAATGGAGACGTTACTGGGCCCGCTCGAGCAAATCGACGATCAACGGGAGGGCCTTTACCTTTACCTTTACCTTTGATTTTTTGGGGGGAGGGGGTCAGGCATTAGTATTCATGGGATAACTCCCAACTCAGTGTTTGAGGTTTATCCTACAGCTGTTCCAGGGAACAATTGTGCCAGGGGTCAAACTTTGGCCTCCTGCTTCCAAAGTGTATGCTGTAGCTCCCTGAATTAGCTGCCTATTTTACCAGCTCTATATTTGATTGTTTAATTCTTCATCCAAAAAGCAGACATAGGGCCTGCATCAATAGTACAGAGGGTAGGGTGTTTGCCTTGCATGCAGCTGACTAGGGTTAGATTCCCAGCATCCCATATGGTCCCGTGAGCACCACCAGGAATAACCCCTGCGTATTGCTGGGTGTGACCCAAAGCACCAAAAAAAAAAAAAAAAAAACCACACGCACATATAAATCATATTATTGGAAAAGTAAATTTCCGTTGTTGACTAATGTGATTTTCAGCTGATGTTTACTTTTCTCTGAGAAGCTGCCACTCAGAGGGTTATCACAAACCACAATATTCAGGGGCTCATGACTTTGGAGAAAACTCAGTATCATAGTTTCACATAGTCTCTTCTATGGTGTCCCTTCATTCTGCTTGTCCTTACATATCTTCATGCCGTATAAAATTTATCCAAAGAGGTATAATAACCTGTTCTGTATTTGAATAGTCTATTAAAAATTTCTTTTATATATAAAATTAAAAATCTCTCTTTATCCCATGGACCAGATCCACTCTCCATACTCTGTAGTATCCCTACGAGTAATATACTAGGAAACTCTTTCTGTTTTCAGAGTGTATGTTTTTCATTTCCCTTGGATTGTTTTTCCTGTTGCCCCACATGGTTATGAGTTTCTGTAAACAGATAGACTTTGTCTCTAAGTCTCCAATGAATTTTTTAACTGTCTTCTACCAGAAAAGTTTTTAGATATTTTAAATCAAAATTTCTTAGTTGTTCTCTTTCAAGCATATTAATACATTGGACTGGAGATAGTGCAGGCATTAAAGTGCTTACGTTGCATGTGGCTGACCTTGATTACGTCACTTGGGATAATACATATGGTTTCCAGAATACTGCAAGAATTGTTTCCTGAGTACTGAGCCAGGATTAAGCCCAGAGCACTGCTGGGTGTGGCCCAAACCACTCTTCTACAAAGAATAAATTGTGTTCTTGTTGCTTGATGTTTATCTTATACCTCCCTTTGTGCAGTTGTGTCTAAATAATTATAATGTGCAAAGATGTGGTACTATTCTGTCTACTGGATTTATGAACAATGTGTAAACAAGGTAACATTAAAAATATCACCATTCAAAGGCAATAATTTATAATGCCATTTAGTCTTGAAAGAGTATTATGAAGTTGCTTAATTTTAGAACCTCAGTATATTTCAATTCAGAATCTTAAATTCATTTAATTTGTGTTTCCAAAGAAGGTCACTAGATTGACAACATTCCATACTCAGTGAACGAAAGCATATGCTTAAGGAGTGAAGGCAAATTACTTTTGTTTTTATCAGACCAAATTGAGAACTGTTCTGTACTTACAATCCAGTGTTTCAAAATTACAAAGCTGAACCTGCCAGCACCCAGGTTACCTCTGACCTGCTGTGGAGCACAGTGGTCACTTGTGAAGAGGAAAGTGGTGTGTTTATTTTCTCGTGGAGCCCCCTGCAATCACAGGTGTTATCAGCCAGCCTCGGAGCTGCCGAGAGTGATTGAATTTTTGCTTTCTCCAGCCATCATGATGACAGTGCTTCACAGGTTACTGGGCACTTTCAAGCTTTTGTCTCCAAAAAAGCTCCATTAGAAATATAAATGCCATCCTCAATTTATCAATCATACTCTCTTTCTTGTTTTAATAAGTTCCCAAACCTTCAAAGACATCTTTCCTTATGATGTGTTTATGAATTACAAGAAACAAATCAGGCCTTTTATCTATAAACATGACAAATATTTTATTCACAAAATGCATTTGTCTTCCACTAGATATACCTCTTTCATCTTTGAAAGAGACACAATCTGTAAAATAAACTGTTGTCAAAGACTAATAAGTGTATATAAAAACAAAAGATCTTTGCGGTTGTTCTTTGATTAACTTGCTGTATTAAAGGTCAGGGGATTGTATACTTGAATGCTGATGGAACGACTTGGAAACAGGTACAAACTTGATTTTCTGGCTTAGTGCTACAATAGATCTAGTAAAAGAGAAGGCAAATTTGGAACATGGTTCAGGCGTGCAACATGGGACATCATAATAGCTGGAAAAATAAAAAAAAATGATGGATAGAATCTCTGTTTCAGGGAAATGCTCATTTTTTTTTAATAGGGTCATTATGTGCTTGACCTTTCCATTCGTTTTGTACCTAATCCATTTTCTGTTCAAATTTAGATCTTTATTGATTTTTTATGTTCTTTTCCTTTTTTGTTCTCATTTATCCATAACATATCTAACTATGAATGAATTTGAATCACGTTTCTATGTAGTGACAAGTTGGAGTGCCAAATGTTAGCTATTTCAGACTCTGATGTGTGCAATTTGTATTTATAATATAACATCTGCACTGAAGTTATTTTATAAGATGCCTCTTTCCAAAGTAGATTTGACCATTAAAACTTAACAGGATCTATAGAGACACATTGTGTTGTTTGTTAATAAATTTAAAGAAAGCATTCCTGAGCAAGACAATTCTAGAAAAGACAGATGGCTAGTAAAATGGCACATTGCTACAAGTTCCCTGAGCTTTTCTGTGATACTTCCAAAATTGTACTGACTTCATTAATATGTCAATAACAACTAAAATAACAAGAACCAAAATATTGGAAGCAAATATGAGAAAATAATGTCGCAAGCAGTGAAATGTGTGGGTTATAATTATTGGCATAATTGCCAATCCTGAGAATCAAATCTGACTTCAAATTTTGTGGCGTTTTAGCAATGTCTTGAAAAGGAAAGAGACAGAGCAACACCACTGTTTCAAACTTTCACTGCTCTTCCCTGGGTAATTTTAGAAAATCATTTAACATACTTGTGTTTATTTCCTTATCTCCCATAAAAACGATAACCTATACTATAAATGTAATGAGAAGTTAAATATGATTTGTCCCATTGTTTCTCAGTAAAGATTAGTTGTCTATTCTTTATTCTCTTAACATGCAAACAGCCAGGAGTCAAAGGGGGAGAGGAAATGATCTGGAGTTAGCTGGTATATTGTGATTTTTGACAGTTATCTAGGGTGCTGTTCATTGTTTGGTAATGAGTACTGAGTAATATACTTGGAACTGTTCACAATGGCATTCTTCATGCAAATGAAAAAGCAAATGTCACAAACCTATTCAATGACCTTCAGCACAGTTTGAAAAAGGTAAGAAAATGTAATTTGGAAGGTCTTTACTGAAAGGGAGAATGATGGTGTAACCCACAGAAGCAGCTTTCCCGAAAACCTAATTTAATCAGAATGACATTGAGAATTTACATTTTAAAATAAAAATTCTCCAAGAAAGTGTTTCGGTAGAATCACAGTGGACCTAAACTCATAGTGTTCTCTGCTTATTTTTATTCCTTATTGGCAAAAATGATATTGCATGGCATAGCTCAACTCCATAGGTTGCAGAGAAGTTAATACCATTCAGTTCACATATTTCTCTTAGTAGATATCAATGATTTAGCATCAAAATCATTGTTTTAGAAAATATTTAGTGCATACATAGTTCTCCCTATATATATTTATAGTTATAGATGCATAGATAACATATATATATATAAACTTAAGTTCTATATATTCAGAAGGTCTTCATTTTAATGATATTTAGCTATAATAATTAATTTTGGTCATAATGGCACATTTACTTTTTTACTCTGTAATTTATGTACTGTGATTTAAAACACCATTGCTGTAAATGTTTCAGGAGTATAGTGTTGCTGGTCTGTATCTACCATTAGAGTAGTGTATGATCAGGGTCTCTAGGTCAGCCACCCCCTTTCTGCTGTTTAACAAACTCATTAATATAGGCAGAATCTCTGAGTGTTAGCATAGGCTGTTATTTATACCCTTGTCATGTTTCTTTATACTCAAAATATGGGAGAAACTATTCAGTTAGTATATGTCTTTCTTTTGAGGTTGTTCAGCATGATATCCTTTAGCCAATTGCACTTATAGCCAACTGCAGGATTTCATTTTTTCTCATAGCTGAGTATTATTCCATTGTATATATGTATCAAAATATGTATATATATCATACATTCATATATATGTATATTTGTACCATGTCTTGTTCACAGAGCTTGACTATTGTCTATACTACTGCGGTGAACTTAGTTAGAGTGCAAATATCACTTGGGTTAGATGCCAGGAAGTGGAATAATTGAATAAAGTGGAAGCTTAATTTTTCATTTGTTGAATAGTTTTCAATCATTTTCAGTAGGAAATGAAAGCGTTTACATCCCTACCATCAATGGATACGGGTTCCTTTTTAACGTATCACAGCCATTTCCCATTCATTTTGATTGATGTCTGTCTTACTAGCAGAAGGTGATATTGCATAGTCATTTTGACATAGATTTTTCTGATGGATCTTAACGAAGAGTTCTTTTATGTACCTGGTGGCTACCTTTTTTCTTTTTGTTTTGAGGATTCTTCTGTCTGTTCAGCTCCTCTTCCCATCTTTTTATAGCGTTGTTTGTTAAGTTTTCTGAGTGACATTAATATTGGATATTGTCTCTTTGTTGGATGTTTGATAAGACAATATTTTCACCCAGTCAGTAGGATTTTTATTCTAGTTTTTCTCTTTTGCAGCATACAAACTTTTTAGTTTGATATAGTTTGATATAGTCTCATTTGTTTATTTTGCTTCTGTTTTCTTAACCAATGGTGCAAAGTCATTTTAGATGCCTCTGAAGTCAGTATCATGAAGAGTTTTGCTCATCCTTTCCCCCTCTCTTCCTTCCTTCCTTCCTTCCTTCCTTCCTTCCTTCCTTCCTTCCTTCCTTCCTTCCTTCCTTCCTTCCTTCCTTTTCTGATTTGGGGGCTAGAGTTTATTCCTGGCTCTGCTCTCAGGAATCACTGCTGGAAGGTTCTGGTTGTCATAGGGGGATACTGGGGATTAAACTGAGTCAGCCACCTTTAGGGCAAGCATTATATGTGCTGAACTGTCTCTCTGGCCCCAGTTTGTGCTTCCCTTTATGCAGTTAGGGATTAGGGACTAATATCAAAATCCTTCATACCGTTTGAATTCATTGCTTTGTGTTTGCTATGAAATACATATATAGCTAACCAGTTCTCCCAACATTGTTGAAGAAATTTTATTGAAGAGATTTTTATTGTTTCACTTCATACTCCTAGCTCTTTTATAGAAGATTAACTGTCCATATATCTAAGGGTTTTAACTATATTCTATTTTTCTGAGTCTGCCTTTATCCCAGGGCCACAAGTAATAAAGCTTTGCATCTTAACTTAAAGTCAGGGAGAGAAAAGCCTCCCATCTTCTTATTTTTCCTGTATTGCCTTGACTATATGGGGAAGTTTATTATTCCACTTAAATTTATCATTTTTTGGCATATATCTAAAAGACTACCATGGCAATTTTAATGGGGACCCCTCTGAATCTATATAGTGCTTTGGATAGAATGGTCATTTATCTAGTGTAGATTTTTCCAGTCCATCAGCAGTGAATAAGTTTCCAATGCCTGTGTCTTCTTTCATTTATTTAAAGTGATTTATACTTTTCTGTTTAAATTATTAATTAAAATTAACCCATCATTTAAAAAGTTATTTATTTACTTTTTGCTCTTGGGGACACCCCGGCAATGCACAGGATTTACTCCTGGCTCTGCACTCAGAAATTACTCCTGGCAGTGCTCAGGGGATCATATGGGATGCTGAGATTTGAATCTGGGTTGGCCACGTGCGAGGCAAATGCCCTACCCACCCTGCTATCACTCCAGCCCCTTAAAAAGTTATTGCTGAGTTTTAAACATACAATGCTCCTACACTGTATGTTGGATCATCAAGTGTCTCTTTCTCCCTGCCAGTATCCCCGGTTTCATCCCAATCCCCAGCCTGCTTCCTTGACAGGCACATTTTAAGTTTGGTTGTTGTAGTTCAGATCTCCTGCTTCAGTGTTGTTGACTCTGTGTTAGATATATCGATGTACCATACCCCTACCCACCCATGTTCCTGAGTCTCCTGACCTCTGTCCTTTGTTACTTCTTGTCTGCGTTTTTCTATCCTCTACACTTAATTTCTTTTCTTCCATCTCTTCTTTCTATACATTAGTATCAAGGGTGATCGTTATTATTTCCTTCATAAAATGTTGTGTTTTATCATCCTGCTGTTCACTATGCCACAAGTACCTGAGATCATCTTGCATTTGTTCTCTGATTTGCATAACATTGCATCCTTCATTTTACCCCTGGTCTTAAGCAGCCCACACTCTCTCTTCTACACTCTTTTTTTTCTCTTCCTTTCCCCTCACATATTCCTACATTTCTTTTATAAAAAATATGTATCCTCTTTCATCCGAGTTGCATCAACACTGTGTTCCTGAAAGGTTTATAGCAATAGTGTTTTAAATCACAGTAGATTCATTAAAGAGTAAACAAGTAAATGTACCATTTTGACCAAAATTAATTATTACTGCTAAATATCAGTAACTTGAAGTCTCTCTCTCTCTCTCTCTCTCTCTCTCTCTCTCTCTCTCTCTCACACACACACACACACACACACACACACACACACACACACACACACACACCCCATATTCTCATCAATCCTTGAACACCTAGGGTGATTCCACAGCCTAGCTATTTTGGTAAGTGATACAATGAATATTAATGTTCATGTTGTTTTGAATGTGTGCTTTTGTGTTTTGGGGGTAGAGGCCCAGAAGTGAAATTATTGTTTATTTTAATTTTGGGGTCACATCCAGCTGTGTTCACAGTTTACTTCTATCTCTATGCTCAGGGATAGCTCTTAGCAGCATTCAGTGGGTGCTGGGGATTGAACCCAGGCCAGTCGTATGCACCATAACCACCTGCACACATAGCTGTCCCTCTAGCCCCGGGAAATGGAATTTCAGGTTCATATGGCAACTCAATTCTTACTTTCCTGAGGAATCTCCACACTATTTTCCAAAGGGGTTGAACCATACAACATCCCCATCAGAATTTGATGAGAGTTCCCTTTTTGCTACAGCTCTATCAAAAAACATTTGTTTGCAGTATTTTGTATCTTTTGCATGTCATTTTGCACATTCTGTGCTGGTAAGAGATATCTGATTGTCACCTTGATTTTCCTGATAACTTTTTTATGTATGTTTTGGCCTACCATGTATTCTTCAGAGATATCTTGTTCAATTTCCTTACCCCATTTGTTATGGTTTATTAATTTAATTTTGATTTTGGAATTTTTATTGTTGTTGCTGAGATTTGTGAGTACTTTTTCTATCTTGGACACCAATCATTTATCTTGTGTGTTGAGTTCAAATATTTTTTCCCCATTCATTTAGGTGTCTTTAGTTTTGGTTTGTGTATCTTTTGGTATGCAGAGATTCTTCAATTGGATATAGTCTTGTTTATTTATTTATTTTTATTTTTTTGCCTTTGTCATTAGAATGATATCATTGAAAACACTTTTTTTTATCCAAAGCTTGAAATATTCTGACTAAATTTTCCATAGTATATTTTATGGACTCCGGTCTAATCTCAAGATCTGTGCTGTACTTAGAATTGACTTTTGTTTAAGGTCTGAAATATGGATTTAACTTCATTCAATTTTATGTGGTTTTCTAGTTTGTCCAACACCATTTGTTATAATCATGTACTCTGCTGCACTTGATGTACCCAGATCCTTTATTGAAAATTAGTTAACCATAGGTCTGGGATTAGTTTTCGGGGTATTTTATTCTAATCCATTGGTTCAGAGAATCTATCCTTATTTTCTTATTTGAATTTCCCATATATTTTCTGCTTAATTGCTATGGCAAGGATTTCCAAACTATGTACAATAATAGTGACAGCAGTTGACATCCTTAATTTTGTGTTTTATTTTAGAGCAATGACTGAGGAAAATTTATTTTGTTCTCATTATATTGAGTTTTTGCCTCCAAGCAGCACTTAGGAGAACCAGGTGACACTTCTGGAGACCCCTTAGCAAACTGACTCCTCAGTGATTCGATGTATGGTCCCAAGTATTTGGTGCTGCTCATACTCAAGGATTATTTGGTCCACTATGGTATTGAGGGGCCTCCAGGACTAGGCTTTGTAAAATACTCATTGGACCATGTAGTACTGGGAATGGAACCAAAGATGTTACATGCCAAGCATTCATCTTAATTTTTCTATCTCTGACTCCTTGAGGAGAAAATTTTTTTAATCATAAATGGGTGTTAGATCTGATTGAATGCTTTCTCTGTATCTATTGGATTGGTTATACAGTTTTATCTTTTCATGAATAAGGTATATTGTATTAATTGATTTGTCTATATTGAACCATCCTTGCATCACTTCAGTGAATCCCACTTGCTTATGGGATATCATCCTTTTAGCGTATCATTGAATTTGTATGGTAAGATTTTGTTGAGAATCATTGCATTGTAGTTCATCAGATACTGACCTCTAAGTTTCTTTGTGCATGTGCATGTAGTATTTATCTGATTTAGTATCAGTCTAATAGTGCACATTTTAGAAACTGTTCAGAAGAATTTCCGTTGAGTCAATTTTTGAGTCTTAAGACATGAAGTCAGGTCTCTTTGAAGGTTTGAAAAGCCTTACTAGTGATCTAGCCAAGAATTGATTTTTACTCTTAGGCAAACTTTTATTAGTAGTTTGATTTCAGTATTTAATAACTGCACTGTTTAATATTTTACTTCCTTCTGATTCAGTCTTGGGTTTGTAGGATTCCAAATATATATCTATTTCTCTTAGGATCTCCAATTTTATCACAGAGTTTTTATAGTATTCTCATATTACCTCTAGATTGTCTAAGATATCTATTATAGTTTCTCCATTTTTTTTTCCCCACTGCATTTCTAGCCTCTCACTTTGGCCTTGTGCAAATGGCAGTTCCTAAGGTTGTGGATACATTTTCAGCATACTGCTTGTCACCCTCCACCCCCAACTACCGTTTCACCGTATTCATTGCCAACTCCAACCCTAGGATCATTTTGCTTAATCTAATCTACTCTATTTACTCTTTGAAGGTCCCTTACTCAAAAAAAAAAAAAAGATTGCAGAGCCGTTTGCTGGACACTGTCTCACATGTTCTCTGTGTGGCAACAAGTGGAATCCTTTGCTTTCTTATTTATTTAGTTGAACTTTGAGCCCATTGTGAATTGCAGGACACCTCATGTCCTTCTCTGCTATCCTGATGATGCAATCTCTCCAAAATTCAAATGAAGTAAATTACTTCTTAAAGATTTGAGGTACTAATGTAACGTTTAATAGAGATACATGGGATTATTACATCCCTTGTTCTTTGTTTTACTTTGTTTGGAGGCTACACCTGGTGGTACCCCTTGCTATGTGCTCAGATATAGTACCTGGTAGAGCTTGTAGAACTATATGTAGTACCAGTGATTGAACGACAGTAATCTGCATGGAAGGCAGGCAGCTTACCCCTCTGTACAATCTCTGTGGTCCTAACACTTCTTGTTTTAGATATATTTTATTTTATATATAATATTCAGATATTTATACTTTCTACATTTTCTATAATAAATGAATATATTAATGCACATTTTAAAAAGGAGGAAATGACAAAATGTCTAGTATAAAAGTTGAATTATTTATAACCATGGCTTAAGTTTTGAGATATTTAATTAGAAATGGTTGAAGAAAAACTAGTTAAACTTGCATAATAGATGACATTTTCTTAGTGCAATTAGAGGGCATAATCGATGGCATCAAAGATGACATTTCTAAGGGCAATTAGAGATAAATAAAATCATTTTTAAATGCAAGAAAGTCTGGACAACATAAATTAGATAAACGGAACGCCAAAAGACATTAAAAATAATATTACATAAAGTTTAAGTCATGAAACTGAAAAACTTAGAAAAATGATAGAAATAAAGCAGCTTTGTACATATAAATGGTTAAAGAGTGGATAACACAGTTACATTCTTATCTGAGAAGCAGTCAACATCCCCCCACCCCTCTTTAATATGTCAACTTTGACTTGTGGGAAATGGTAGAAAAGACTTTTTCTCTCTTGAGCAAATTGTCAGTACTGTGACATTTGATTTATGTCACTTGGGGCGGAGAGGGTGCCTCAACAAGTTTTTGCCACTTTTTCTCATGAGTTTTTCAAAATAAATTGAATAACCAAGGTGGGCCCTGTGGTTCAGAGCACTGGAGTTCTGAGATCTATGTCTGGTTTTTGCACCTGTCTCTTTCATTCCTGCATTTCACACCCCTTTCTGTGCAGTTTCTAACTATCATGCTTGGCAACTACAGTAGTCACAAACCAAGCCTGACCTTTGTCTTTGGAAACACAAATTTACAATGTTGGAAAGGACTGAGGAAAAATCACCTTAAAAAACTGCTGTGTAAGGTTACATAGTTGCAACATAACTCTCAAAAGAAAAAAAGAACCTTAAACCAATAAACTGGAAAGATGGTCACTATGAAGAGAAGGGTTAGCAGAAACATAATTGAAGGTTATATGCTTGGGACAGTAAAGGGGTGTCTAGAAAAGACCTTTCAAAGTTCTTGAGCAAAATCTGTTGGATCCAGGATACCCAAATCTATTGGTACCCTGCTTCAACGGAGAAAATTCTAAGCGGAGATAAAAAAAATCCCTTAGGTCAAGAGGACCCTGATTATGCTTGAGGAACAGAACTTCTCTGTGACTGCAAGTGTTTGAGCAATCTGATTGGTAGGATATTTTGATTTGGAGTCATATCTGGTGGTGTTCAGGGCATTACTCAAGGCTCTGTGCTCATCTGTCTAGGGTTCTGGAAACCATCTGGGGTTCCAGGGATTGAACCTGCGTGCAAGGCAAGCACCTTAACTGCTGTGTCATCTCTCTGGTCCTATGACGAATGTCATTTTTGAGTGTGTTATTATTGACAGCCTGGCTGCATAGTGATCCTTTGCAACATGTGTACAAGTGGAGGATGTTAGCAGTTGATCTGGTATCATTACATACAAAAAAAAAATCTAAAGTGGCAAGTAATATTATAGAGATTTAGTTCTTTTAAAAAAGCAGATAGTGGATGTTTGACTATTATACAATTAAAAGCCAAGCACAAAAATTTGTAAATCTACAACTGTACCTCATGGTGTCTCACTAACAAAAATTCAAAAAAAAATGTAAATGATGGAGAATGGGCACTGGTTGGAGGGATGGGTACTGGGTCATTGTATAACTGAAAGCCGAGCACACAAAATTTGTAAGTCTACAACTGTACCTCATGGTGTTTAAAAATAAATAAATAAATAAATAAATAAATAAGCAGATAGTCATGTTTAAGTTAATGCATTGTTTCCTCAGGTTGTTTTTACCAGTTATGCTAAAATTATACAGCTTTTATTTGAAGGTTTTACATCTGCTCATACCCATTGCAAATGTAGATCCTCCATCTTCTCCTTCTCCTCTCCTCCTCCTTCTCCTCCTTTGCCTTCTCTTCCTCCTCCTTCTCTTCCTCCTATGCCTTTTCTTCCTCTTCCTCCTTTTCCTCCCCCTCCTTATCCTCCTCCTCCTCTACTTCTCCTCCTTCACTTCCTCCTCCTCCTTCCCCTCCTCCTCTTCTTCTTCTCCTCCCTTTTCAGTTCCCACTGGGCTGCGCCCAGGGACTAGCCCTGGATTTTGTGCTCAGAGTGACACCTAGTCCAGAGTGACCCCTAGCTATTCTCAGTGGACTTTACGCACGGGAATTTTAAACACTGTTAGCCAAGTGCAAAGCAAGAACCATAATCCCGCACTCTCACTCTCTCCCCTAATCCCTTGTTTTATCTTGTACAAATATCACACTCTGCCTTTGCTTTGTAATCCAAAACACACATGTTGTTGCTTTTTCCCACTTTTACATTTTTGTCAAGAGGTAGATAGGCATAGTAGTCAGCTGCTTTGATCCTGAAATTAGCAGATCTGAGTTCAAGTTCTGACTTCAATGCTGCCCAGAACTCTGTTTTAAATAGTAGCCTGAAGAGTTTAACTGTATAGGCAAAGGTCAACAGACTCTGACCTACAGGCCACATCTGCCTACGGGCCACATCTGCTTCCTGTCTTGGTAAATGATGTAAAGATACAGCCTACCTATGTAGTGTCAGTGACCTCTTGTTTTATCTTAAAGCAGCATTAAATCATAGCCATGAGATCACACCTGGCCAACATAACTTTATTCTGCTTATTCAACTTATATCTGCTCCTTTTCCAAAAAATTGCCAAACTCACTTATGCTGTGTGCATCTTTGGATTATTGTGGAATTCCATGTATTTACTCATGCAAAACATTTAATAGGCATTTAATGTAATTTAGATTTCCAAAATACCCATTTTGCTTGCTTCTCAATATCAAGTCAGGTTTTTTTTAAGAATATATAACATAATTTATGTGTATTTCCATATGTTCACCCAAGGTGGAGAAGAAAAATTTTGAATATCATATTTTGGTGATGCTTCTCCATTTCTGCACAAATATCAATTATTGATGTCGGTTTTATTTTTCTTACTATTCTTGATCTGAATATTATAAATTATATATACATGTATGCAAAACATCTTGGCTATTTTACAGCAATATGGGTAGATGGGTAAATTAATCATTGTGAAATCCTTTGAAAGTCTTGGCAGTGATGTACGGATGTAAAATGTATAACTATAGCAAACAAAAAGAAGGTGATGATACCTTAAGGATACTGATTTTTTTTATGGTCCCTTCCTTTTGTTATTACCACCAGAGACTTACATAACATTTGGGAAAATTTTCAATATTTAATCAGAAGCATTCTTATTTCATTGTATCCTATACTATTAGGCTACCTGAAATTGCTCCTCCTGTAAGTTGGTCATTTTTCCTTTTATAAAAAAAATTGGGCTCATTGTTTGTATTTATACATATGTTAAAATTTCTGATAAACAAGTTTATTTATTTATCTGAAGATATGATTACTGAAGCGCTTAATGGCCTTAGCCTCAGTAGTTGTACACATGTTGCAAAAGACCCTTATATTTGGGAGTGTTAACTATGGGAAAGAACAAAGAGGAAAATATTGTATTTGAGCCTTCCAACTAAATAATTTATCTAATTTTCTTTCCATTCTCAGAACCTGTGTCATACTAATTATAAAGCAACCTTTGTTGGCATCCGAAATATAACAGTCATTGCTTAATTTGTATTTATTCCAATGAAGTAAAGAGATTTGTTTTATTTTATTTTTATTTTATTTTTTAATGATTCTGGAAATGATATTTAAAACATTGTATTTAATGAGTTTCTTTCCATTATTGTTAATATCAAAATATAAACTATAAGTTATTTTCTTCTTTAAGCTTCTTTATATAGATTATTTAATTCAGCCTAATTTGTTTTAAATTGAAATATATAAAATAATGTTCCTCCCACATAGCTTTCCCTCTCATATTTGAGAAGATTGGATTTATTTTCACAAGCCAGTTTGTCTCCTAATGTCTTTGGCATAGCTCTAACACATGGAATTTTAAAAATAATTTTGTGAAGCCTGTATTGGACTTAGAATATGGGTAGATTTGGGAAAGAGACAAATGCAAATGATTATACTGTTTTTTGTGTATATGGATGATCTGCTTGGTTTCTCTCTTTTATTTTCTGGAGGGGGCATGTGTATTTGATTTTCCACATCACAACATAACTTTGTTAATTCCTGAAAAATAATTTTGATGTGATAAAGTTTTAGTTTTGGATTTAAATTATTCTGCTTTTATTCTGAAACTCAGAAGAAATTTTATCCTTGATAAGGTAAAGGTAAAGGCCCTCCCGTTGATCGTCGATTTGCTCGAGCGGGTCCAGTAACGTCTCCATTGGAGACTTTGTTGTTACTGTGTCTGGCATATCGAATACTCTCGGTAGCTTGCCGGGCTCTCCGAGAGGGGCGGAGGAATCGAACTCGGGTCGGCCATGTTGGCCGCTTGTAAGGCGAACGCCCTACCCGCTGTGCTATCACTCCAGCCCTAAATTAATTTTAAAAGTTTGCAAAACTATTTGAAATAAGAAAGTGAATGAAAATAATCCGGAGCCCTATTTTCAAGTTTTATCGTTATAGTCAGATTTATTTTGTATATACTATTATATAAAATGAGAATTGTGCATAATTGACAAGAATATAGTTTTTGACGCCTAATTCAGTACTACTTCTTTATGAGTTGCAAAAGATTCATTAATTTTTATAAAGTATGAGTTTTTTCAAACTGCATCAACCAACCATATATATAAAAGTATATGTGCATATGTATGTAAATGTAAGTTTCAAGCAACAGTTAATTTAGTTTGATGGCTTTCACTATTTTTGAAACTTTTACTGTTTCACTGAATATTTCAAAGAATGAGAGACTAACAAGAGAGAAAAGGCAAAAAAGAAGAGGTGAGAAAAAGAAAATGAAAAGGAATGAGAAGAGAAGTCATCAGCAGAACTGGTTTATGATGAAGTAGCCTCAGAACATGAGAGAGGGAAGGAAGCAATTTTCAAGATAGAAGGACAAGAGACTAAACTTAGGGGGATTCAAGATAGAAATCAAGAAAAAAAGTCTATTTAAGGGAAAGAAACTATGATGATCTTTGGCTATCTCTCAGAGATTTTTTTTATTATTTTTTTTTAGTGAGACACCGTGAGGTACAGAGAAAACTATCTCAAAGTTATTGCCATTAAATATAGGATTATTGCAGAGTAAACAAAAAATAAATAAACAAATAAACAAATTCTGATATTCATCAGCATTTCATTTCTTAATTTTTTGGGGGGAGCTGGAACCATACCCAGCTGTGCTCAGAGATCACTTCTGTCTCTGTGCTCAAGAGGTCACTATTGGTGCTGCTTGGGGACCATATGCCATGCTCTGGGGCTGAACTGGAGTCATACAGGGCAAGCATCTGGCATATATACTTTATTTATTCCTTAATTATGCATTCATTTATTTTTATTCACTCACCATGAGATACAAAGTTGTGCGTGAGTGGGTTTCAGTCATACAGTGTTCCAACACACCCTTGTTGTTCACCAGTATATATTTCCTACCACCAATGTTCCCAGTTTCTCTCTCACCACCCACCCCATACTCCCCCAGCTCCTCAGCCTGACTATATGTAAGGCACTCTCTCTCTATATATATATATATTATATATATATATCCCTCTCTCTCTACCTCTCTCTCTCTCTGTGTCTCTTTCTCTTTCTTTTTCCTTTTTCCTTTTAGGCATTATGGTTTGCAATACAGTTTTAAAAAGTTATCATGTTTATCCCTCTATCTACTTCTAGCACTCTGTTCTTGTCCAGAGTAATCATTTCCAGCTATCATTGTCATGGGGAGTTTTTTTCATTACTAACTGCCCTCCCTGCTTCACTGCTTATACCAAGTTATACATTTAAATTTTTAATGTGCCAAAACTTACAGGATTTTGTCATTAGTTTATAAAATTAGAACATGTTGACTGATTTCAATTTAATTTTAACTCAGATATAAACAGATATAGTCAGGATATGTTTATTATTATAAATACTCCCCCATTTAATTAAGTCTACTTATTATACTATACTAATGCTTAGTTATTAGTGAAACATCATGAGGTACAGTTGTAGACTTACAAACTTTCGTGCTTAGGTTTCAGTTATACAATGACTGAGTACCCATCCCTCCACCAGTGCCCATTAAGTAGTACAATATACACTATCCCATTTAATTCATTGTCAAGTGACTACTAAATTTATCTTTCATTTCACAGTGAACTAAATTTGGGTTTTAGAGAAAATGCATTGACCAAGTACATACAATTGATATAGCCATGTAGTATACCTCCAGATGTGTGGAAATTATGGAGTTTAAAAATTGGGCTCAAAAAGTCAGAAATTGAGCTCCCATTTGACCCAACAATACCACTCCTGAGAATATATCCTGGAGAGGCAAAAAAGTATAGTCTAAATGACATCGGCACTTCTATGTTCATTGCTGCACTGTTCACAATAGCGAAAATTTGGAAAAAAATAAAACCCGAGTGCCCGAGAACAGATGACTGGTTAAAGAAACTTTGGTACATCTACACAATGGAAAACTATGCAACTATTAGAAAAGATGAAGTTATGAAATTTACATACAAGTGGTTCTACATGAAAGTATCATGCTAGGTGAAACGAGCCAAAAAGAGAGGGACAGACACAGAAAGACTACACTCATCTGGGGAATTTAAAGTAACAGAATGGGATTGGAACACCCAAGAATAGTTGAGATGGAGGTCTGCTCCGGGGCTTGGAAGCCGGCAGCACATGCTGGGGGAAAAGGCAGCTCAGATAGAGAAGGGAACACCAAGTAAAGGATGTTTGGAGGACTAGCTCAGGATGCGAGATGCATGCTGAAAGTAGACTATAGACCGAACACGATAGCCACTCAATACCTCTATTGCAAACTGCAAGACCCTGAAGAAAAGCACAAGGGAATGACCTGCCACAGTGGTGGGGTGGGGTACGGGGAGATGGAGGGTAGGTGTGGGAGGGCTACTAAGATCATTGGAGTTAGAGAATGGGCATTGGTGGAGGGATGGGTACTCATTCATTGTATAACTGAAATCCAAGCACAAAAGTTTGTAAATCTACAACTGTGCCTCACGGTGTTTCACTAATAAAATAAATAAACAAATAAATAAATAAAATAAAAATTTATGTGTACCACATCAAAAAGAACAAGAATAACCAATGTTGATACGGATGTGGGAAGAAAGGAACTCTCATTAGAGATACTAGCTATATTACTTAGCAGGAATAGTGCTAATCTTTAATCTTGCACAAAATTTGGATTACAGCCTGCCACCAAATACAATTTTCATCAGTTTCTCACCCATAGAACTCTCTTTATCTCTTTCTCTCTCACCCCTCACCTAACCCCCACATAGGCATCCACATATATAACTTATTTCCTGAGAAACTAAGCATTATTTTCAACTTGCTCTACCTCTATCTTAAAAGGGTTTTCTCCATTTTATATCCTCTAAGTTACAAGTCCATTTTTGGTTTCAAACTGTATTGTTGTATTCAGAAACAATTTTCTTTGGTTTCTAGATGGCTCAGTCTTGATATAGACTTACAATAGCATTTTTCTTGAAGCTGACCCCGAAATATCATTTGGCAGTAATAATTAAGGAATGTGTTCATGGCTTATGTGGGCAATACTGTCAATAAGATGATAGGTTTTTTTTTTCAAAAAGTTAAATTTTATAATCTTGGATCTTGTGCCACACCCAGTGCTACTCCTGGCTCTCATTTAGGAATTATTCCTGGCAGTGTTCATGGAACCATATGGGATAGCAGAGATTTGAACCAGAGTTGGCTGTGTGCTTGGCAAGTGCCTTAGCCGCTGTACTATCTCTGGGCCCAGATGATAGTTATTTTGGTCTTGGTTGTATTACTTCATGAGTGTTACTCTCTATCACCCAGTTTTCCAGCATTAATTTTTTTTTATGTTTAGATGTATTCATTTGTAATTTGACTCAGGTGATCTTTTAAAAGAAAACAAACCTAATATGAGTAAATATTATAGACCTAATTATAAATTTTAATGAGATGGCAATTTATCAAGTTCAGGAATGAACATTCCTATAAAAGAAGTAAAATAGCTTATGAAAATAAAAGTTCATTAAAAATAAATTAAGAACAAGGAAAAGTTTTATAAAAAATGTACAAATAGTTATTATTTCTAAACTTTTACTATTAAAATACTGTTTGAATTTACTGTTATTTTTTCAAAATAATCTTTTAAGCCACTTGTAAATTAATATTTGTCGATGTATCAATATATTTTGGAGTTAATATCATTCATTTTATTCTAGGCTGTGGGGCAAATTGCTCATTTTAAAAACCCCATATTTTATTCTAAGGTACAGATAAGTTCAAGTTAGATACATAGACTTGAATTATGTAAATGTAAGCATTTAGTGAATGTTGTTATGCTGATTCTATTTGCCTAGAAATGTGACTTAGATTTTATCATAAAGTTTCTTGGCAGGATATTAAATAATTAAATTATATATTTTAAAGTGTTTAGGGATATTTTCTTTAAAACTTTAATATTGAAATTATCTGTGTGACAGAAGTACCTTAATAAATACTCATTTCTTGATTACAGGTTGAATATTTCAGGCATCTGAACCAATTATATTACTGATTATTTTGATTGCCAGAAATCCTTGAATGTATATATCTGTGTATGATATATTCTATTTCTATATTAGATACTTATATGTTAAGCATTTTAGTGGCTTATAATTTATAGGCATTCCCAGCTACATTTCATTATCTTTAATTTTTCAACATAAGGTTTTCAGTTTTGTATTAAAAGTTTGTGTAAGCTTAGGCCAGGGAAATAGTACAGGGATGAAGTTGATTGCTTTCCCTAGGCTGAATCCAGTTTGATCCACTCTCAATTCATATGGTTTGGTGAGCACTGCCAGGAGGGATTCCTGAAAACTGAGCCAAAAGTCGGCTTTAGAACAACCGTATGTGGTCCAAAAACTAAAAACTAAAATCAACAACCAACAAAAAATGTGTGTAAGCTAGTCAATATGTGTTGACAGTAGTCTGTATGGAAGGCGTAGGATCAGAGTCCAACTCATGTGTTACTTTTAGATATAGAAGTAACTAAAATTAATTACTTTTTCCACACATTTTATGCTACTAGGGTATATAGTACAAAGAACATATCAAAATCTTATCTTATAATAAGTTCATCTATTTATCTACCTTTTAAGTTAAGAGTTAACATCGAGTTCTGCAGATTTTTGAAAACTAGGATGTCCTGTATTTCATGTGTTTTTCAGAGAATGGGTTTTAAAAATAACATGAACTTTTGGAGACTCGCTGGAGTCATCTTAAAATCAAGGTCCCAGCATGTCTGTCAAAATCACCAAAATAAACGTGTGATCCTAAATTCTACTTCATGAGTTTATGGGACACTGATCAAGTGAATATATCAGCTATATTCTGGGCAGTCTTATGGCATTTTAAGGCAGAAATAGCAAATTGCCTTTTTTATTGTGTCCTTTGCCACACATTTTCTTACTTTGACCAAAGGCAAACCATTCAGTTGGGATGATTCAGTTCATTTATTACTGCCAAACACATTTAACAGTATTTTCAATTTATCCATAGTTTGGTATATATCATTGTCCCTCTCATTCTTTAATCCTCCCTCTGAAAGGAAAAATAATTTATGGGTGCTGAATTTGCAAATGATGGTGGTAGAGCCAGTAATAGACATCTTTCAGAAATTTGTATTTTCTCTGGTAATATATTTCTGATGCTTTTTCTGGTCTCCTATTTTAAACTCAAACCTTAGATTCACAGAACTAGTTCATTCATGTATAAGCTTAAGCTTTCATTGTCCATGTAACTGCTGAAGAGTAGAGTGCAAAACAGAATGCTTTAGCCAGAGGTCCTTATGTACTTAGATTTATAACATATTTAAGATTTTTCCACTTGATTTTGAGGTCTGATTATCTCAAAAATTAAAGAATGACATTGGGAGTAAAGTTTCCACCGATAACTCCTAGTAACCATTTTATAATTATATACTATAACGAAAGTGAGGTTCTATGCAGTAAAGAATTGACATAGCATGACTAGACTGCTCTCCTTTGAACGGGGTCATAGAGTTAATGTGACTGAACTGGTTAAGGAACTTTTTTTTTTTTTGCACAGAGCTAGTCTGGTTAGATTTTCAGTACCACATATAGTACCCCAAACTCTACCAAGAGTGATCCCTGAGCTCTAAAATGCCCACATCCAAAAGAACAAAAGCAACCAGTGCTGGCGCGGATGTGGCGAGAAAGGGATCCTCCTTCACTGCTGGTGGGAATGCCGACTGGTCCAACCCTTTTGGAAAACAGTATGGACGATTCTCAAAAAATTAGAATTTGATCTCCCATTTGACCCAGCAATACCACTCCTGGGAATATATCCCAGAGAGGCAAAAAAGTATAGTTGAAGTGGCATCTGCACTTGTTTGTTCATTGCAGATGCCATTATTCATTTACAATAGCCAGAATCTGGAAAAAACCTGAGTGCCCAAGAACAGATGATTGGTTAAAGAAACTCTGGTACATTTACACAATGGAGTACTATGTAGTTGTTAGAAAAGATGAAGTCATAAAATTTACATACAAGTGGTACTACATGGAAAGTATCATGTTAAGCGAAATGAGTCAGAAAGAACAGGATAGACACAGAAAGATTGCATTCATCTGGGGAACGTAAAGTAACAAAATGGGAGACTAACACCCAGGAGTGGCCGAGATTAGTACCAGGAATTTTGCTCCATGACTTGGAGGCCAGCCACATGTGCTAGGGGAAAAGGAAGCTCAGATAGAGAAGGGAGAACCAAATAAAGGGTGTTTGGAGGATCCTCTCAGGATGGGAGAAGCATGCTGAAAGTAGACTATAGACCAAACATGATTGCCACTCAATGCCTTTCTTGCAAACCACAGGACCCAAAAGGAGAGAGAGAGAGAACAAAAGGGAATGCCCTGCCACAGAGGCAGGGTAGGATGGGGAGACGGGGGGTGGGAGGGATGCTAGAACCCGTGGTGGTGAAGGATGGGCACTGATGGAGGGATGGGTACTTGATCATTGTATAACTGAAACCCAAGGACAAAAATGTGTAAGTCTATAACTGTACCTCATGGTGTTTCACTAATAAAAAAAATAGGAAAAAAAATAAAAGAGACCAGAGGTCTTTTATCCACTTTCTTCACTCATCTCCCATCCCGACTGATTCCTCCAGCCATCTTTTTCTTAGTGATCCCTTCTCTTTCACAGCTGCCATCTCCCCTTTGCTCATGAAGCAGGCTTCCAACTATGGAGCAATCTTATGTGTCACGTGTATCTACTATCCTTAGGTGTCAGCCTCATGTTATGTTGTTTCATACTCCACAAATGAGTGCAGTGCTTCTATGTCTGCCCCTCTCTTTCTGACTCATTTCACTTAGCATGATACTCTCCATGTCTATCCATTTATAAGCAAAGTTCATGATTCATCTCTACTGACAGCTGCATAGTATTCCATTGTGTAGATGTACCAAAGTTTCTTTCACCAGACATCTGTTCTAGGGCACTTCGGTTGTTTCGAGATTTTGGCTATTGTGAACAGTACTTCAATGGACATATAGGTACAGATGTCATTTCTACTCTGCTTTTTTTCATCCTTGGGATATATTCCCAGAAGTGGTATTGTAGAGTCATATGGAAGCTCAATTTCTAGTTTTTGAAGGATTGTCCATATTGTTTTACAGAAGGGCTGGTCTAGTGGGCATCCCAACCACAGTGAAAGAGTGTCCCTTTTTTCCCACATCCACATCCATGCCAGCACTGGTTGCTGTTGTTCTTTTGAATGTGTGTTAGTCTCTGTGGTGTGAGATGATATGTGTGTGTGAGATGTGTGGTGTGGTTGTTTTGATTTGCATCTCCCTGATGGCTAGCAATGTAGAGCATTTTTTTCATGTGCCTTTTGGCCATTTGCATTTCTTTTTTGAGGAAACTTCTGTTCATTTCTTCTCCCCATTTTTTGATGGGGTTGGAGGTTTTTTTTTTTTTTCCTTTTACAATTCTACTAGTGTCTTGTATGTCCTGGATATTAATCCCTTGTCAGATGGGTATTGGGTAAATATTCTTTACCATTCTGAGAACCAAACATGATAACCTCTCAGTGTTTGTATTGTAAACGATAATGCCCAATAGTAGAGAGAGATTATGGGGAATCATGTCTGCCATGGAGGCAGGGGAAAGGTGGGGGGGGTATACCGGGGATATTGGTGATGGGGAATGTGCACTGCTGGAGGGATGGGTGTTTGATCATTGTGTGATTGTAACCCAAACATGAAAACTTGTAACTATCTCACAGTGACTCAATAAAATCAAAAACAAAAAATAAAAAAAAAAGTAAAAAGATCAGATTTAAGCCCTGAGAACCACTAAGTATGTCCAGAACCTGCTTTTCTTCTGGAAGTCTATGTCTTTTATTATATACCAATGTAAATATTTTGTTATTAAGGTTATATATTCATAGTACTGTTAAGGTTGATGCTTTTGTCATATATGTCACTGCACTATTGTTTGAACATATTTTCAATTTAAGAGAATTTTTGAGGTTAAGGAGTTTCTTATTTTTAAACATATTTGGACTTTTAAATTTTGTGCTCTAAATTCATTATTATATCTCTTCTGATTTTGACAGAATTTTTTTCTCTTCTTTCACGAATCATTCTATTCACAGTTATAGAAAACTTTGCTCTTTCCAATAATATTTGAATTAATTGTTTTTAAAAAATTGTCGACTAAAAAAGTGAACAGATTTATTACGGTGTAACAGGAATGAAGAAAACATTTAGTATAGCTACACTTAACTAAGAATGATAAAATTGAGCAGTGATTTCTTTTGAATTTTTAGACTTACACCTTCTTTTCTTCTCTTTTCCTTTGAATTACAGTATTGTTTGTTTTAGAAATTATTTCTTTTATAGTAACTTGGGCACAGTTTTAAATGTTGAAGCTATAAGTCTTCATAGGAAACATTCAGTGTGTGGTTTGTGTTAGAAATTAGAAGCAAATATCTACAAGCCCAGACTTGTGATGTAAATCAGTAAATTAACTTGGTGTAAGAAAATTGTAGAGTTGTATGGAGTTGAGCTGCAAAGCACATGATATAGATAGATAGATAGATAGATAGATAGATAGATAGATAGATAGATGTCATGGTCACGGTCTTCCCATTGTTCATCGATTTGCTCGAGCGAGCCCAGTAACGTCTCCATTGGAGACTTTGTTGTTACTGTGTCTGGCATATCGAATACGTCACGGGTAGCTTGCCAGGCTCTGCCGTGCGGGCAAGATACTCTTGGTAGCTTGCCAGGCTCTCCGAGAGGGGCGGAGGAATCGAACTCGGGTCGGCCATATTGGCTGCGTGCAAGGCAAACGCCCTACTGCTGTGCTATCACTCCAGCCCATATATATATATACATATATATATATAAAAACTCCAATGGAAAAATTTTAAGTTTTTTAGGCTATACAGATGAAGCCTACAGATAGTTTGTGATCTCTAATTTGTGTGTTCTCATCTTCATTCATCTACCCAAGATGTTTCATATTTAAATGGACTTCTGTCCTACTCCAACGTCTTTGGCTAAAAATAATTTTGTTTACTTTTAAAAGTAAAATTAATATTGTCCATAAAATAGCAGAATTTGATATCTATGATCTTTTTAAAAAAAAACATTTTTTATGCTTGTCTTTCTTTGGAAATACTTATGGAATAACCTTGTTTGAGTAGAAGAGGGTCAGGGTCTAGCTCAGCCATCAGGAGACCTCGTACCAGGACCTAAGTTTGAAGCATGACCAACAGCCCCCTCCTCTTCTCTTTTTTGAGCACCATTGAGTAGAACCCTGAATGTCCTCTAGCTTACAGGACCTGAACTGCTCTACCTCTTCAGGTGCTGCCACTGAATGCCATGGCTCATTGTTCAAGCTTTGCCAGGAAGAAACCAATGAGCACTGTGAGCCACACTTGGGAGATCCCCCTTTGTCAAAGGAAAAGTATAGTCTGCTGTCTAGAAGAAAAGTTCATGGGTTTAGAATGCCTATTCTGTAAGCTGGAGTGATAGCACAGCGGGTAGGGCGTTTGCCTTGCATGCAGCCAACCCTGGTTTGATTCATCTGCCCCTTTCAGGGAGCCTGGCAAGCTACCGACAGTATGCCGCCAGCATGACAGAGCCTGGCAAGCCCCCCATGGCATATTTGATATGCCAAAAACATTAACAACAAGTCTCACAATTGAGACTTTACTGGTGCCCGCTCGAGCAAATCGATGAACAATGGGAGGACAGTGCTACAGTACTACTTTGTAAGAATATGGCTGTCAATTCAGACCCCAGTGCCATTTGAGTGCAGAGCCCAATACTGGCATCCATTGTCAGCTTGGGAGTTCTGTCTGTACTGCTGATTGCCTTACAGCTGCACTAAACTAGTCTTGTGTAAGTACCATAATGTAGGGCTGCAAATCTTGATGAGAACTAAGGTTGGGAAGTATACATATAGGATCAGTGCTCTGATCAGTAGGCACAGCAACCTGATGGAGACGCGGTAAAGGGGTGTGACCATAAGCGAGTCCCTTGGCCAATTGTGCTAGTACCATGACCAGATGTGTGACCCTGGCATTGCCCACTGCTGAAGTATGTGTGAACACCACAGGAGATGTGTGTACAATTCCTGGTCATTGCAACCACAGCTTCATAAACCGTGAAGGGAAGGTGGAGGGTGGTAATAAACGCCAAATAGAGACCTGTATATGCCTGTGTGAAGGCAGGACATGTATGAAAACTCTATAACTTTCCATTTTATTCTTGTGAATATAAAACTGCTCCTGAAAGTAAAGCTTATTTTATTCAACTTTGAATAAAGTAAAAGGAAATTCTTGCAGAAATTAGAGTTTTTTAAATTAGAGTTTTTTTTTTAATTTAATTCACTTCTACAATACCTCGGTCTTTTGATTTCTCTCTCTCTCTCTCTCTCTCTCTCTCTCTCTCTCTCTCTCTCTCATTTGTTTTTGCACCACATCAATGGATTTAGGGTTTGCTTCTGGTTCTGTGATCAGGGATCACCTCTGGCAGGACTCAGGGAACAAAACTAATATTTTGTCCCAAGGAGTAAGCCTGAGGCTAGCATGTAACAAAAGCTTTACCTGTTGTGTTATTTCATTTTTCTGACTTTCACTTCTTTTTATTTGACCCTCATTTCTTTTATCTTCATTTTTTTCTTTAAACCATGTATCAATAGGAATCAGTAGTAATCTACTGTTATTGAGAGTTGGGCCTAACAATTGAGATATGCCAGGTTCCCTTTCATAGCTAGTAAATTTCATAGATTTACAATTTCTTTAAATTTCTTTCATTTGTTTTTCTTTAATAAAAAGTTTGTTTTTTTTTTAAGCTGAGTAATTTATTTAAAGTTGTTAATTACCAACAACACTCATCAGCCCTCAAAGTTTAGATTTACAATATTGGGTTTGTTTGTGATGACTGAAGCTCCACTTATGTCAGATTGTTCTTTAATATATGGAAGGTCTAAAAAATCGACATAAATTTCCACTGGGTTAAAGATTTGTGTACACTATTACTGCTTTGTCATTAAACTAAATGAGGTATTAGAGTTTTAAAACTGCAGTTATAATAAGATAGAGAACTCAACCATAGCTATATGACTACAGAAAATAGGAATTGATGGTGCCCTTTTTCCAGTTGTCCAAAATAGACTTGCTTCGTGCAGTGTTTTTAATTGAGTTATGCAGTGTTTTATTCTCTTCCTGATTTTATGGATGGTGCACTCCTAAACTTGTAGAACTTTTTGAACATGTGGAGTTTAGTAATTAGATTTTCTGTCTTCCCCCTTATAAAACAATTCTGGTAAATGCAATAATGCTTATCTTGTGGTTGATTTCAAAAGTTTCTTTTTCATGTTGTTTCCATTCTGAATTGAATGTTTAAAATTGTAGGATGAGGAAAAAATGTAAGGAGACAAAACATTAAAGAAATCTTTCTACTAATGATAAAATTATGTTTTCTCAAAGGAAAAAGGTTATATTACATGAAAAATCTTTATGAGAATTCAGAGATTTTATTTATTTTTTGCTGCTGTGTAGTAATAATCCATGTAAGTTTGTAGGAGACATAGCATTTTAATGAAGTGGAATGTTGAGACTTACAACCCAATTTTTACATAGTTTGCCTTTTATTCCAAATATTAAGAGAGCACACAGCTGAAAATTTTAATTTTTTTGGAATAAGTTTTATAAAACTAATAAAAAATCACTAATAGTTTTTAATTTTTGTATCATGTACAGTTCTTTGAACATTATGATTTTTAAGATTGAGATTTATAATTTTAAATAATACCATTTGTAGAAAACATTTGTAAGTTGTGTTTATATCTTTATGTGCCTAATTTTAGTTGGGAAGTCTTACGTTTCCTGCTATCAAACTTGAGATGGTGGTTGGAAGAGTATGGTTTTGATGGATTTCGTTTTGATGGTGTCACATCTATGCTTTATCACCATCACGGGATGGGTAAGTAACTTGTTATTTGATAGACACGACTAATGACTTTCTGTTTTACCAAATGAGTCCAAAAAGGCATAGCGTTTAACTACAAATGCTCTAATGGCCACTTTTGACTTTGTTTTCATTAGTTTCACTTTGGAACTCTTTCCTATTATCAGTTTTTTTTATTACAAGAGATTGGAAATTACATTATATAAGAAAGTGGATGATAATGCCGTTTTTGAAAAGTGTCTTCTTAGTGCCCATTTAATAACATTAATTATATTTGTAAAAGCTTTAAAATCCATTCTTTTGTTTGTTTTGTTTGTTTGGGGGCCACACCCAGCCGTGCTCAGGGTTTGCTCCTGGCTGTGGACTCAGAGATCACTCCTGGTGAGCTTGTAAGATAATATGTAGTGCTGAGAACCTAACTTAAATGTATGCAAGGTAATCACTTTACCCATTGAACTATCTTCCAAAACCCTAAAAAATGGTTTTGTTTTAAGAAAATATTTAGTTTACACCCTTAGAATATGAACATAATGGGATCAGAACAATACTAGAGTGGATAACACACTTGCCTTGGTTGTGATCTACCTGATTTCAAGTCTTAATTCCCCATATGGTCTCCCAAGCACAGCCAGGAGCAATTCCTTGACACCTGGAGTAAGTTCTGACACTCCCCCTCCACCCCCTGGTGTGATTCAAAACACAAATATTACTCCCCATTCAAAAAATATATATAAATATGACCATAATTTCTATGAAAATAGTAAAAATATGAAAAAAATTGAGAATGTATGATTTTTTGCATATTATACACTGAATAAAACATATTTTGAATATAGATGCATTCAGTTTCAATTGAATTTTTTATCTATAATAAAATAGTAGTCAGATCTTTCAGAATAAAATCAATATAAAATAATATGCATCAGAGATTCCAATCCCCTGCTAGATAACATGGTAAACAGTTGCTGCTTTTTTTAGTGGCAATCCACAAAAAAGGAGGAAAGAATCTCTGTCAAGTGTGCTGCTCTCTGCTCTTTGACATGGCGCTGTTCTTGTGAACTGCTCTGGGGAAAGAAGTTGAATCTGTACAGTCTTTCAGACTTTATTGAAACTCTCCAGTTTGGAGAGAAGCAGATTGAGAGGATAGAAAAGGTAGGCAGGGAAAATTTTAAGAAAAATTATCTCCTAGACTAAAACAAGTATCCTATCCAGATCTCTCTCTATTGAGGAATGAGATTTTTTTTCCAAAGAATTTTGAAGTCGGGGAAATGAACTGAAGGATATTCAATATGCTTTGATGGGTAGAATGTCCAAGTAAGATAAAAATTTCTGAGTTATATAACATATTTTGTTTCTCTGTTGAGAAGAGAGAAAATCATCAACAACAAAAGACAACTAAAACTGTATCCTGCACATGTATCCCAAATAAAGTTGAAAGAAAGCTAACCCCAGGGTCAAAGTACTTAGCTCATATATTAAGTAGAGATAGACTCTAATCCCAAATGAATGATGTATACTGTAACACCAAAAACTAGGATGTAGGGGAATGTGGATCTAGAAGGATGTTGGAGGAAATTAACTGATTTTGCCTTCATAGGAAATTCAGATTGTATGTGTTGAAACATTTATTTAAATTTTTGTTTGTTTTGGTGCCACACTTGGTGGTGCTGAGGCCCAGCTCCTGGTTCTGTGCCCAGAGATAAGTCCTGGCATGACTTTGAGGCACATATGTGATGCTGGGAGTTTAACTTGTGGTCATCCATGTGTAAGAGAAGTATTTTACCTGCTCTACTATAATCCCTAAGTTGAAACATTTAAACCAATGTAACAATGACCTAATTGTATGCATTTCGTTTTTAATTTTGTTAAAACCATATAGTAGATCTCACAGTGATTCAATAAAAAGACAATATTTTTTTTAAAAAAGCATATAGTAGTGGAGCGATAGCACAGCAGGTAGGGCGTTTGCCTTGCACGCAGCCAGCACAGCCGACCCGAGTTTGATTCCTCTGCCCCTCTCAGAGAGCCCAGCAAGCTACCGAGAGTATCTCACCCGCACTGCAAAGCCTCACAAGCTCCCCATGATGTATTCAATATGCTAAACACAGTAACAAGTCTCACAATGTTACTCGACCTGCTCGAGCAAATCAGTGAACAATGGGAGGATAGTGACACTCACAGTAGAGGCGAACAAAAATTAGCAGGTCGTGATGTGACAAAAATGTGCCTAAATGTTTATATTTAGACTTATCTTTGAAATATTTTCCTTTGAAATATAGTTAAATTGTTTTATTATTATTATTATTATTATTATTATTATTATTATTTGAGAGAGAGCTCAGTTCAGCTATAGGACATAATTTGCTTGTTTGAAGCTTGGATTCTATCCTTAGTATCAGATGGGTCCATGAGCACTAAATGTGTGGCTATTAAACAACTAAAGTTATTTCTTTACTAGTTGTAGTTATTTTGTTTAGTTTTGTTTAAAAAAAAGTTAAATCATAGAGTTGTTTGAACTTTGAATGTTCACATGGAATATTTTTTAAAGCTAGGTCTTATTTTTGCTCATGATAACATTGTAGCCAGGAGACACATATACTTTGTTGTTACAACAAAAATGCTATCAATTAATTGGGGAGAGAATTTACTTAAATTTAGCACTTTTATGTAAATATAATGCCTTCATATTGGTTGATTTTGTTATACTTTTTCTCTAGGTCAAGGTTTTTCAGGTGATTACCACGAATATTTTGGACTCCAAGTAGATGAAGATGCCTTGATTTATCTCATGTTGGCCAATCATTTGGTTCACACATTGTATCCAGATTCTATCACAATAGCTGAGGTATGGCTATAATGATTTCCTACCCCCAACCCCCTTTAATACAGAACATTTTCCCAGCATATACTATTTGAATAATTAATTTTATTTTGTCAATAATTGCATAATGAAGTTGTATCCTCATGGGAGGTCTGCTACCTTGTATGGCTGGCTGGCCTTTAATTTAGAATTCAATAGTTTCCTATTAGTAGATAATGTACACTAATTACTTTTCATCATTGCATGGAAAAAAAAAAGCCAGTGGTTAGAAAATAAAATACTCTAATAAGTGGACAGGTCTTTTTACGATGAGACCTTCAGCAGAGTAAGGAATTGAATATTAATGTGCTTCTCTCTCTCTCTCTCTCTCTCTGTCTGTCTCTCTCTCTCTCTGTCTGTCTCTCTCTCTTTCTCTCTTCTAATTTTCTGGTTTAATCATTAGAGATGGCATGGATCACTGCTTGTGAGCTTCTATGAAGCTTCTTGTTCTGATGCGATTACCTTTCTTGTTTACGTTACTGCTCTTGGATTGCCAAATGTTCACTAGTTATTCATGATTACTGAAGACTCATGATTAACTGTCCCAAGGCTGCACCATAATGATATAATTCGGTATATGCATAATTGACAATTCCCTTCATGGTGATAAATGTGATAAATTAAGAAGTTTGTTAAATGCTTATGCTAATTTAGATTGAGTACTAAAATCCCTCTGGTTTTCTAAGTTTTCTAGCTAGGAATTATTATTAAAATTGAATTTAATGTGTTAAAATTGTTCTGTATATATTGTAGGGGTTGACATATACTATGACTTTCAAAGGATTAAGATGTGTTTTTACCATTTTTCTTTATCAGAATTAAATGCATTCGTGACATTTTTTTTCTGTAGAATTTTTTAAAATCAAAAAATCGTTCATTGATTTTTACTATCATATTTCAGAAAACTGTAGCACTGCACTGTCACTGTCCTCCCGTTGTTCATCAATTTGTTCGAGCGGACACCAGTAACATCTCCATTGTGAGACTTGTTGTTAATGTTTTTGGCATATCGAATATGCCACAGGGATCTTGCCAAACCTTGCCATGTGGGCAGGATACTCTCAGCTTGCTGAGCTCTCTGAGAGGGACAGAGGAATTAAACTCAGGTCGGCCGTGTGCAAGGCAAACACCCTACCTGCAGTGCTATTGCTCCAGCCCATTTGAGAAAACAAAATTTCTAATTAAATGCTATGAATTTCTTGTGTCTCAAGAGAATGAGCAATTACTCTCTTCTGATCATTTGTGTTTGTTATAAATATCTTCTGGGAATTAATTGGCAGCTCTAAATTCCTAGAATGAAAATTATCTTAAGTGGAATAAAAATAAATCCTAGAATTATGATATCATTTTGATAAATGGCTTTTTTTCACTCTCTCTATCCCTATACTTGGTCATAGCTTATCAGTCTTGCTAATTATTGTGCTGGTACTTCATGTGCTGAATATCTTTTAAGATCAAATTATATTTTAAGATTTTGTTTCTCATATACTTTAATTTTATCTTTCAAACATCAAAAAGTTAATTATTTTGTCAATTATTTTTATGGCAATTCAAAGTGGAGATATTACACATGACAAATTGCTATAAACAATTAATGACAGCATGATCAAAAAAGGGTTTGAAGAAAAAGAAGCAATTATTTAATATATGGGACTTAAAATTGTTACATTGATCTTTCCACTCATTGCAAGTAAAATAGTTTCATCAACTAGGGAGCTCTTGTCTGATTATCAATGTTTCTACCTATGAAACTTTGAGACTTTAGCCTACTTTATATTACTTGGTTTTAGATCTTTTTTAAACAAGATTTGTCTTCAATTTATTCTACTTAAATTGAAAACTACTTCAATTTCAATACATCACTTTTCTGTCTAGTGGGAGTCTCTTCAAAATGTAGAATTGATCCTCATGAAACAAAAAAAAAATATTGTGTAACAAATAAATGCAATTTTGTATGACACCGTATAATATAATTTGAAATGGTTTGTAATGAAGATATTAAAATTGAATTTAATTAAAATTTCTAGAATGTATTTAAAATTCCACAATGTTATATTTATCAAATTAAAACTATTTGTAATTGAGATTTTTCCCCATCGGAATATTTATAAAAATTCTAGCTATTACATAATCAAAGCTATTTAAAGTGTATTTGAAATGTATACCTACCTGATAATTGCAACTTAAAAAAAATGATGGCTTACTGTTAATCCATCTTTTTTCAGTTTTATAAGCTATTGTGTATAATGTAAATAAGATGATTGACAAAGATATTAGTTACCTTTGAATGTGTCCCACTATCTGCTTTACTTTCTTCTCATTCACAAAAATATAATTATTTTTGGAGTTCAGAGGACAGATGTTCATTGTTGCCTGTTTTTTTCTGGGTGGATTTTTAGGCTTTTATGTGTTGTAGATAGAGAGTATTTGAGCTTAAGAGAACTGGTATATGGGTCATCTTATGAGAAGTGAGGAAAATTATATAAGTAAGTAGTTGGACATATTATGGATTATTTATAATATAAATGCAAATGTCTTCGACATGAACAGCAAGAAAAATATAATACTTTATACATTATATAATACTTTGTGCTAAGTAGACAGAGTATTTAGAACCTGAGGCAGAGGGAAATAATAATGGACAAGTGCAGTCTCTTTGTTTAACTCAGTGTACTTCTGTTAACCACTATTCAAACTGTATCACATATTAATTTTTGATATTAAAGTATGTTTCTTATACTTAGATTTAGTTTAAGAATTCCCAACAATTGGGGCCAGAATGATAGTACAGCGGGTAGGGCATTTGCCTTGCATATGGCCAACCTGGGTTCAATTCTTGGCATCCCCAAGCACTGCCAAGAAAAATTCATGAGTGCAGAGACAGGAGTAACCCCTGAGCATCGCTGGGTGTGACCCAAAGAACAAACAAATAAATAAATAAATAAATAAGAACTCCCAAGTATCATATTCTATGTCTTATTGCTCTTAATAATACCTTCGTCCTATTCACTCAGCAGACTCCTGATAGTTCCTTAAGTCTATTCATTCAGAAGATACTTGTTAAGTATCTACTACCTGCTAATTATGCTCTACTACTCTGGAATCTCTCCTCTTATAAGTAAACAATAGCAGACCACCACCACCATAACAAAAAAAATGTAGACCCTTTCATCTGGGAAACATAAAGTAACAAAATAGGAGACTAACACCCAAGAATAGCCAAGATAAGTACCAGGACGTTTACTCCATGTCTTGGAGGCCAGCCGCATACTCTAGGAGTAAAGGAAGCTCAGATAGAGAGGGAGCACCAAATAAAGGGTGTTGGGAAGATCCGCGCAGGATAGGAGATGCATAATGAAAGTAGACTATAGACCTAACATGATTGCCACTCAATTCCTCTTTTGCAAACCACAGCACCCAAAAGGAGAGAGAGAACAAGAGGGAATGCCCTGCCACAGAGGCAGGTTGGGATGGGGGGATGGGGGGTGGGAGGGATACTGGGATCAGTGGTGGTGGAGAATGGGCACTGGTGGAGAGATGGGTATTCTATCATTGTATAACTGAAATCCAAGCACAAAAATTTGTAAGTCTACAACTGTACCTCGTGGTGTTTCACTAATAAAATTTTTTTTAAAAATGCAGACCCTTATGAATCTTATGATCTAGCAGTTGAGTGAGAAAACAGATAACTAAACAGCAAATAATGATTGTTTTGGTTCCTGAAGTGAGTCTTAGAGCTTTCTGATTTGAGCTTTTCGATTATTGTTTATTGAAAGTGTTTGAAAGGTAGTAGCAAACTGTCTCATAAGATGTTAATTTGGCAGCAGTTAGTGTGAATAAAAACTGGAAAAATGCAGAATTCTGTTTTGAAACAAATTGTTCTAAACAAGCAGAAAGGAAGATTGAATAAGACAGTGCTTAAAGAGAACAAACAATGTGACTTATTTGAATGCTAATATGAATTTAGAATTGATAGTACTTGACTCATAGTTTATCACATTTTCATATTAACATGTTATTATAACTGGGTCCTTATATTTGTATTGTTTTTCTTTCATTTTGGCTTAAATATTCATCTGCTTCTTATCTAGAGATGGTAAGATTTATTTGAGAGACATTGTTGAATTGAAAGGCCAGACATCTAAGTCCTGGTTCTACCATTGAGAATGTTTTCTTTAAACCTTCACCTTAATAATCTTCTGTTTTGTAGCTACTAAGTATAAAGAATTTGCTAGATAACCTCAAAGGTCTTTTCAAAGTAGGTAGTGAAAGCCATCTTAATTCTTCACTCTTCATGTTCTGGCTCCCCTTTCTACCTCGTCTGAAGCCAAGTCTTAGTTCATGTGAATGCTTTGTAGGAAGGAGCAATTTTAACAGATATATGTGTGTGTCTGTAAGCTACATGTATTTTGCTTGATTGGTTGGGGCCCTCCTTGGTTGTACTCAGGGATTACTCCTGACTCTATGCTTAGGGATCTCCTAGTAGGGTTCAGAGGACCATAGGGGATACCAGGGACTGAACCTGGGCTGGCCGCTTGCAAGGCTAGCCTTCCACCTGCTGTCCCTTTGCTCCAGCCACCTATATTCATTTATTTTATTTGATAAGTGCTATAACAATAAAAAGTGGTAACACCTAAATATAAATCTGTGAAATTATTGAACAGTAATAGTTTAACTTATTTTTGTTCTGGATGTAAAATTCAGGAAAAAAAAAATCATGTACCTTGTAAGATGGGCCGGAGTGATAGCACAGCAGTAGGGTGTTTGCCTTGAGTACAGTCGACCAGGCCGAGCAAGCCGGGTTCGATTCCTCCACCCCTCTTTGAGATTGCAGCAAGCTACCAAAAGTATTTCGCCGACATGGCAAAGCCTGGCAAGCTACCAGTGACGTATTCAGTATGCCAAACACAGTAACAAGTCTCACAGTGGAGACATTACTGGGCCTTCTCGAGCAAATCGATGAACAATGGAGGACAGTGCTACAGTGCTACACTGTAAGATCAAAGTCATCCTACAGCTCATCAGGCAAAATCCTTGGCTGGGAAATGAGATAGGCTGCCATAGTTCCCTCTGCCTTTGCAATTCTGCTGCTAAAATACTCTAAAATGATCACCACCACCACCTTATTATTTTATTTGTTGGAACAGGTATTAGTGTAAGAAGAAAATTAAAGAATTTAGGAAAAAAGTCTACAATATGTACTGATAATGCTGACAAATTTTGTTTTAGGATGTCTCAGGAATGCCGGCTCTCTGTTGTCCAATTTCTCAGGGAGGAGGTGGTTTTGACTATCGATTAGCCATGGCAATTCCAGATAAATGGATCCAGGTATGATTTCATTTATTCTTTCCTGTGAATACTATGTTTTCTTTGGCTTATGTATTGTTTTTAAATATATATATTAGTTCCACATATTATACTTATTGGACTAAGTTTTTATATTCAAATATGGATTGTCATTGCTTTTATTTTTACTTATTCTTTGTTTATTTGTTTTTTTGACCACCGGTTGTTGCATAGGGGTTATTCCTAGCCATGCTGGGGGACCTTGTGGTATTAAACGTATCACCTGAGCCCTCTGCTACAGCTCCTAGTTGAGCTGTCTGCCAGCACCAGCACCTCTTATCACTTTTCAATAAAGTGCTGCTTAGATTGCTAAAATATCTAAGTTAAAATATTCATCTTCGCATTATTCAGATAAGGGGAAATTTGGAGTCCTGCCTAAAATATGGTCTGTTGAATGGACTTTTGCCTTATTTTTGCTGTTCTATGAAGCTTTGATGTTGAATAATTAAAACACTCTAAGCTTCATCAAAATATCTGTTTCTGTCTGCAAACCATCAAGTATTGCAGGTGTTACTCCTTAATTCACAGAACTTTATTCATGGGTGTGGTCTTTGCTCAACTGATTTTCACTCATGCCTTCCTTCTCTCAGTATATAAAAGTTTCTTCCATGAATCAGAATGTACGTGATAACATTGATAACTTGTGCATTCTTCCTAACACCATTTTATCAATAGTAACATAGTGACATCTTAGTGATTTTGGATTATATGTATTTCATTGAATGTTTTCCTAAAGTTCTAAAGTTATTTCATAGACAAAGATCTTACATATAATTATACTTTGTTGTTGTTGTTTTGGTTGTTTTTGTTTTTTGGGTATACTCAGAGATGCTCAGGGGTTACTCCTGGCTCTGTACTCAGGAATTTCTCGTGGCAGTGCTTGGAGGACCATATGGGATGCTGGGGATCTAACCCAGGTCAGCTGCATGCAAGACAAAAAATGCCCTACCCGCTTTAGTATTACTCTGGCTCCTAGAACATTTCTAAGTGCCAGGTAAACCATGTGTTACATATGTGGAATCATACAGGAATCAAGCATCTTGAACCCTTTGAACTAGTGATATGAAAATAGAATAGTAGAAATGGTTGACTTTGTTTCAGATATACTTATTGTACTAAGTTCTTCTATTCAAATGTGGATCGGAATTGTTTTTATTTTCACTATTCTTCTTCTTTTTTAACCACCTGCATGCCTGACCTCTGCTTTGTGCTTATTCAACAATACTATTGGAGCAAGTTGCTATTGCATTCCAGTCAGCTATTTCTTCAACCCTAAGCCAATATGTGCAGGTCAAGACTTTGACACACAACTTCTGCTTCTCCATTTATGATGTCCTGTTAAGTATTACCAGGTCAAATTCAAGTGTTTAATGAAATCATTTACACTTAGATGTCTAGTAAGCTGATGATTTTTCTAGCTTTGTACCCCTGGGATTTTACTTTATATTTGCTATTTTAAAACATTTTCTGGGGAAACTAGATAGGTGGGACAGTGGGTAAGGCACTTGCCTTGCATGTACCCAGCTCAGGTTAGATATCCAGCACCCTATATGGCTAAAGTGATCCCTGAGCTCAGGTATTCCCACAAAATAAGTAACTTCTAATCTAACACTTCTGATATATTTATGTATTGTATTGTATTTGTTAAATATAATTACTATAGTTTTGGGTCACATGTTTACATTAGTGTGAATGGTTTTACTGTGCAATTACCATACTTTACTGCCACCAAGACCTAAGACCTCCACCAATGTCACTCTGTTCCTTCCAGTCAACCAATTCCCTACCCACATTGCCCCCCCTTACTTGGTATTCTTGGGTAATAGCTAAAGAGTGATATCTTCCCTTTCACTTAATTACCTACCCGCATTGCTCCCTCCTTACTTTGTATTCTTGGGTTAGAGAGTGGAATCTCTGGGTCTATTTTATAGTTCTATTTTTAATTTTTTTGAGTAGTCCCCATATTGTTTTTCCATTTGTTGCTTCTGAACATTTTTTACATAAGCCACTCTTGCTGGTGTGAGGTAATATATCATTGTGTCATAAAAACATTGTCTTATAAAAACATATAAGTCTTTAAAGGTATTTGTAGATCCTCAGTCAATTGTAAGAAATATACTGAGATCTGGTATACACTTAACCAGTATTCCCCAACTGTAATAGATTGAAAACATTATATAACAGCTGGGAATACTAGCATTGCTAAAGATATGGAACATTTTAATCAATTCAGAATTCTGTTTTGTTCCCTTTATAGGTAAAACTATTTCCCTCTGTCCTCAATAATTTCATAGCTTTTGGAAAGCATTAATATTAGCTACATTTTAATATTTTCCTTTTAAAAATATAATAAAATAGAATCATATGGTAACTGTTCAGATTATCATTTACACTCATCAAAATTCTTTGAAGAGCCACACAAGTCGCCATATGAATCAGGGAAGGATTCTGATTTTGTTTTGTTTTATTTTTTGACTTCACCCCTCTGTAATCAGGGCTTACTCCTGGTTCTGCACTCAGAGATCATTCCTGGTGGACTCGGGGAACTATAAGAGGTGCTGGAAATCAAGCCCGGGTCAGCTGCATGCCAGACAAGCAGCATATCTGCTATACTGTTCCATCCAATCCCAGTAAATTATTCCTGTTTATTACTCAATCATATCCCTAAGTACTTACGGACATACTGTGGTTCACTTTCTTATCTTTCAATTAAAAGATACCTGATTGCTTCCATTTGGAGCCTTTTAAACATAGCTTCTATAAATATTTATTTGTGCATTTTTCTGTGATTGCACTTTTAAAAATCTGAGTTTGTAAATGTACAAGATTTAATTATTTATTACATACTAGTTGAATATTAGATGATAGGGCTGTAGCAATAGCACAGTGGGTAGGGCTTTTGCCTTGCGCGCAGCTGACCCAGGTTTGATTCCTTTGTCCCTCTCTGAGAGCCCAGCAAGTCACCAGGAGTATCCTGCCCGCACTGGCAAGCTCCCCGTGATGTATTCTACATGCCCAAAACAGTAACAACAAGTCTCACAATGGAGACATTACTGGTGCCCACTTGAGCAAATGAATGAACAACGGGAGGATAGTGCTACAATGCTAGTTGAATATTGATTTTATTAAAGTGTACTTTTTCAACAAATTCTAGGCTTTCCCAGTGTGAATGCTCCATTTTATAGCCCTACCAGCAACAATGGGAGATTAAGTTTTTGTAGATCCTCATATTGTAGCACTGTCTGTTGCCCCTTCTTTTTTCTTTAGCCATCCTAATAGTTGTGTGCTGTTATTTCACTGTGATTATGACATGCATTTTCTTAATGACTTATGACAGTGAAAAATCTTTTCATTTATATTTTTGACTTATATACATTGTTTCTGGTGACATAGCTGTTTGTGTATTTTGACCATTTTCTAATTGAATTATTTGTTTGCTCTGCCATTCTGAGTTCTTTATGTATTCTGTGTTCAACTCTCCAGTTGGATATGTGGTTGGCAAATATTTTCTCCCCTGCTGCTTGTCTTTTTATGTTGACTTTTACAGGGCAGAAGTCTTTTTGTTTTTAAAACTTGTTGAAGTTCAGCATCTCTTTTTCTTTTTTCCATTTAGAGCTCTCTCTTTTGGTGTCAAGTTTAAGAATTCTTTGACTTTTTTCTTGTTTTCTGAAACAAATCTCTTTTAGATATAAACCAAAACACATTATCGTTAAACATTTCATAATTTTGTTTTATATATAAATAAAAGTATTGAGTTGATTTTACGATTACACGTGATTATAACCAATTTTTTTATTATTTAATTTTAACTACTAGTGGGGATCACACCCAGGAGTGCTCAGTGTTAACTCCTGACACAGTACTCAGGGATTATATTTGGTGGTGTGCAGAAGGACCATAAGAGGTGCCATGAATCGAGTCCCTGTTAGATACATGTAGGCATGTAATCCATGTAGACAAACACCCACCTGCTTTAATATTTCTCTTGGTCATATTTTTCCTTTTACATTTATCAAAGTGTTGTAATATGGCTTATGATAAACATAAGCTTTAAGAAACTTAAAATAATGCACATTTGCAGTGATGTAGTGCTTTTAGTTCTGTTGGTGACTGATCTGAAATGGGTATATCAGGCTAAGAGGAAGACATTGGGAAAATACCCTTACTTTGGGAAGTGGTGGCATCCTTGACTTTTGTACCCGCATAGACACCTGTATTTCTTGGATCCTGATCTTCCCTCCATCTAACAAGGCAGCATCTTAAAGCTCTTACTGTGACATGCATGAATTGTCATCCCAATACCACTTAGAAAGGCCCCTGCAACTCAAGTCGGGCCTATTAATAAATCTAGGATATTTGAATGTTTCATTTCAGTATTCTTAACATCATCAGATATCTAAAACCTTTATTCATATGTAAGTATATATCCTGGGAACTAAAATGTGAACATTGATGGGTGGGCATTATTTTACTAACCTAATCTGTCCCCTGGTGCCTAAGGATTCACAATCTAATCACAGAGGATGTCTAAGCAGTCGCACCTGAATTATGCTGAGGTGGGGATACTAACATCCAGAACTTCATTGCCTGTACCAAACTAATTAGTCACTATAGGAGCTTAACAAATTACCATACAACTGGCAACTTAGAAATCTTAGTTATAATCCCCCAGTTCCTTCAAAGGGACATCTACAGTATTCAGAGTTTCCACCTATACTCTAGGTGAAGGATTGCATAAAGGTTTGATTACCATAAAGGCATCATGGAGATTATATTATAATTCTGCCTGTTACTTTGCAGGCTTCTTTTTCATCAGAGACATGAGGCTATGTAGAATGTGGTAAATAAAATGGTTAAGCTTATTTTCAGGACTTAGGTAGGGAACACTTGTTTTTAATCTCATGGGCAAAGAAAGAGACTTTGCGAGATTCCTGGATGGGTAGGAAAACAAAAGGTTCAAGAGTTTCCACAGTGGTGGATTAAGAGGAAAAGCATTTCCTGGAAAGAGATAAAGTAAGCATTGACAACACGGACAGCAGACGCCTAATAGAAGCAATTAATGGCCTAAGAGAGGATCATCTAAGTAAGATCTTAGTAAGGCCCTTTACATAAAAGAGCTGTCGTGATATGCATTCCAGGTTACTGACTTAGTGGCAGCTGAAATAGATATAAAATTGTGTAGCCTGTTAAGATACTCATTATTTCCTGATAAATTAGCTTCCAAGTTGGGGAATTCTGTTTGTTTTTAAAAATTACAATATTTAAAGAATGGAACAGAACAGCAAACTTATTTTTCACTCAGACCTAAAAATGTAGCAAGTTTATCTCCTCCTTGTGAGCATTACAGAAAGACATATTGCTCAACAGAGCTCACTGTATTCATTAATCAAGAGATAGCAATTGTACAGAAAAGAAAATGGTTGTGAAAATCCAGACTGCAATAATCAGACCCTCTGCACAAAAACCATATAATACCACTGTCATCTGGACATCTGGACTCTTTGTACTAAAGTAGAATTTTCACAGCATCAGTTTATACAGTGATCTCTTTGATATTGGCAGGCCTTTGTTTCTTCATGTCATGTAATGGGGTAAGTAAGATATATATCCTCAAATAGCTAATTAACATAAAAATATTTACTCAAACATTTTTCCCTCTCACATCAGCTGATTAAAGAATTTAAGGATGAAGACTGGAATATGGGCAATATTGTGCACACACTCACAAACCGACGCTACCTTGAAAAATGCATTGCTTATTCAGAGAGCCATGACCAGGTAAATGAGAGGGGTGTGTGTGTGTGTGTGTGTGTGTGTGTGTGTGTGTGTGTGTGTGTGCATCTTGTGTTATGTATGTATGTAAAACACATTCTCATTCTCTCTCCTGTTCGCTCCTTTCTCACTCCCGCTGTGTTTATTAACCCACTTAAATCCAATCATGCTTAATGCAAATGGCCATAGTCTAACACACATATATTCATCTCTCTAGATAGATTTCTGTGGAAACTGCTCCTATTTAAAAAACAGTTTAAAATTATTGTGTAGATATATAAATTCCAGCTTCAAAATGCAATTCCATTTTTACCCTGCCAAACTGTAATTAAAAGATTGTAAATGACGGTTGCAAATGCAGTTGTACATGTTTTCCTTTGTTATAATAAGAGGAATATTGGTGCTGATCCAGGTTAATTTTAATTTTTCATTTTATGTTCCTTCTAGAGATTGTATTTTATGTCTTTGACAAGCTTTCATCATTTTTTTCTTCTCTCAATCACTGAAATCTCGGGCTAGTTGATCACCCTTACCCTGTCACTTTCAGCTTTAGTCCAGTTTTTTTAAAGCAGCTGGGATGTTCTCTAAAGAACAAATCCTACTTGTCAATACAGAGGTTTAGGTTAAGTTTTCTGTTCCAGGGCCACTCATAGAATGGTGAAAACCAAAGTTTCCACATTCTTTCTCTGTTCAACCCTCTAAACAGTTTATTCAGTCTTATGGGTTCTTTAGTACAATAAAAATTCCACCCAGTTCTGAATAGCATTGCCCCAATCTTGTTATTCCCTGCATACCTGCAAGTGCCTTCTTTATATTGGAAATTCCTAATGAGGACCTAATTTCCTTGCTCAAATAATCCTCATTTCCCAAAAGGTTTTATATGAGTGTATAGGGACAATGGTATTTGCTCCATTCTCTGTGTTCTCATCCTGGTTTAGATACAAAGTTTGTGTTCATTATCTTTGTATTTCCAGCCTTAGCATTATGACTATTCCTCAGTCAGTCTGTAAATATAAATGAATGGAAGAAGGGGAAAGAAGAGCATTTTAATTATTTAAACCACATTAGTTCTCAGAAATATAACCAGCATAAAATGTGATTCTTTTTGTTAAAAGGGCGCAAACTATTTTATAGCACATGTGGGAAGAAAAGTAAAACAATTCAAACAACTTCTGAATTTTAGCAGAAATTGGCCATCTAAGTTAAATAGGTGATTTTTCAGGTGTCACCTCTAATTATTAAGAAAATATAAGCGAATCAGAGGTCAGCTACTGAAGCCCAAGAATGTAATTCTGCCTTCTTTCTGTTTTTGTAAAGTCAATTGGACCAGAGCCATGCCCCTTTGCTTATTTATTGTCTCTCGCTGCTTTTATTTCACAATAACAGGCTTAAGTAGCTGAGATACAGAAAATGTCCCACAATTACCAAATTGTAAACAAAGGATGATTACTATTTAAGCTTTTCACAAAGTTTACTGAATCATGAGGTAGGCATTTGCTAAATTTTCCATCTCTCCATCTTTAACATTAGGGTAGTGCTGTTTTTCAACTTAAAGTAGCCATAGCATGGATCAAATATATAAAAATAAAAATTAAAAAAAAAAACAGAAAACAGTACTCCCAATGGAAGAACCCTCTACCAAATACAGAATGTTGTGAAAACCAAAATACTTGTGTAACTTATTTCTTCCTATTGCACAATATTAGGAGTTGTAGTAAATTTTAGACTCGCAATGTCTGTCTTGTCATAATCCGTGAAAGAGTAGTAGGATCAGCACATTATGATTAACTGATAGATTGTTTATCCAAATATTCAAAAATATTACAGACTTACCAAAAATAATTTCATACTTTGGATATTCAAGGAGTTCTGCTTTTCATTGTAAATTGTCAAGAGTGTACAAAAAGATGCCAATTGTCAAATCTGCATTGGATCTTATTTAAATACATAAATTATATACATACATACATATATACATATATATACATATATGCATATATAGATTATATACATGCATAGATTGCACACTTTTTTGTTTTGATTTGTTTTTCGGGCTGCACCCAGCTGCTCTCAGGGCTTATTCCTGGTTCTTTGCTCAGCATCCCTCCTGGCCGGGCTCAGGAGACCGTCTGGGATACTGGAGAACAAGCCTGCATTAGCCACATGCAAGGCAAGCAAAATGTCACAAAAGTTTGGCTTGAACAGCAGACATTTCTTTTTTATGGTTCTGAAGGTTACAGATCAGGGTTGAAATAATAGTTGATTGGGGTTCTCTTAAGAACTCTTCTGGGTTTGAAGGTGTCTGAGTGTCCTTTTCTCTGCATATCCTGCTGCTGGAATTTTCATCCCTGCTTTTGCTTCCGTTTCATGTAAGAATGCCACTCTTGCATTAAAGCTCCCTAGACTTCCTTGACTTCAAAATATGGGAGATTGACTCTCCAGTGTGGATTTTGAGGAAAGAGAAAAACAAGTGAATCTATTAAACTACAGTCACTTTTTATGGCTACCTTTGATGTCCTCACCTATCTGCCCGAGAACAAAGGGCTACTTTGCTAAAGCAAGAGTTTTCACTCAACTAATAAGATGACACTTGTTATCTAATCAACTCTGAGATTTTCTGTGGTTAAAAAAAAAATAACAACTTGAGAGATAGAGGGAGAGTGGGAAAGAGGGAGAGAAGGAAAGTGCCTGCCTTAGAGCCATAGAGACAGCCTGGGCGCAGGTCGGGTGGGGGAGATTGGCAGGAGGGAAACTGTGATCATTGGTGGTGGGAAATGGACACTGGTGGAGGGATGAGTGTTGTGCCATTGTAAGACTGAAACCTGATCATGAACAGCTTTGTACCTATGTATCTCATGGTGACTCAATAAAAAAATTAAAATAAAAAAATATATAACAATATATTTTGAGCCTGAATCAATTGTTTTGTGGTCCTTAAGCAAGGACAAAGACCACAGAATGAAAAAAAACCTGCATGCAGCAGTACTTTAAGCAAGTTTTATATTGATCAAACAAAAAAGTACCATGTGTTTAGAAGCTAAAAATGTTATGATAAAATGGTGATCATTGTAACAGTGATAGTAAAATTACAAATATTGAGTATTAGCGAAACATGGTTTTAGTTAAGATATTTCATGATATCTCCAGATAGATAAGACAGTGGGTAAAGCCCAAATTATCTTGTTTGCAATGAAACAAGGTTCAGTCCTTACACCACCTATAATCCCTAGAATTCTTCAATGGTGAGAAGTGACCCATGAGTACAAAGCCAAGAGTAAGCCATGACCACAGCAAATGGCTAACAAAAGATAAAAGAAATTTTAAAAAATTATTATGTGTTACTTTTTTAAGGGTGGCCCTTCTTGGCAGTGCCCGAGTGACCCAATATAGTACCATGAATCAAACAGAGATTGGCCAAATGTATGGTCGATTAGATTAGTAATACAGAGATTATCTGTATTACTCTCCAGCAAAGAAATAGATATTAGTTTTGGAAAGTGAATATTTAGTATTTTGAATATGTTTAATTCATATAGTTAAGATACTTTTTGAGTTTTTCATTTACCTGACCATTTATCAATTATTCTGTTTTAATATAAAATAAAATCATTTTAGCAAGTCCAATGGAAAAGCAAATTTGAACTCTTAAGAATTTTCCAGTCCCTTATATTATATAATATATATTGTATTTATGGATAAATATATATGTATATGCATTGCAGAAGTACAGATGCATATAATTTTAGAAACTTTCATTTTTCCAAAATAAGTGTAGTGAAGTAAAAAAATAAGTGTAGTGTATAAAAACTATATTGAACCTATATATAGTGTTCTCAACATTATACTATGCATTTAAATTCTAGAATATTAGAAGCATCAGACTAGGTATAACAGATATTTAGGTAGTTTTTGTAAATTTTTCTATTTTTTTAAATTAAAATTAGTTTAAAAACATATGTATTGCCCTCTAACATATCTTATTCATTCAATTGTTAAGCTTAGCACTTAAGCTATAAGTGTTAGAAAGTAAATGATTTTCGTAATAATATGAATTTCTCTCCTGTATTATTTTCCATCCTTTGCTATTTATTTTAGTGTAAAACACAATCCCATAATACCTATTCTTTGTACTTATCTCTTATTTCCACAGGCACTTGTTGGGGATAAGACATTGGCATTTTGGTTGATGGATGCTGAAATGTATACCAACATGAGTGTTTTAGCCCCTTTTACTCCAGTAATTGATCGTGGAATACAGCTTCATAAAATGATCCGTCTTATTACTCATGCACTTGGAGGAGAAGGTTATCTCAATTTCATGGGTAAGTATGAATTGAATACATATTTGTTTCAATGTTAACTTACATTACATACCAGTGTGTTAATCTAGTTATATATAAAATATTTTGATTTGGTTTCTCAGATTTATAACTGTAGCACTTCCCTCCCGTTGTTCATCGATTTGCTCAAGCAGGCACCAGTAATGTCTCCATTGTGAGATTTGTTACTGTTTATGGCATATCGAATATGTCACGGGTAGCTTGACAGGCTTTGCCATGGTGGCAGGATACTCTCCGTAGCTTGCCGGGCTCTCTGAGAGGGGCAGAGGAATCAAACCCGGGTCAGCAGCATGCAAGGTAAACGCCCTCCCAGCTGTGCTATTGCTCCAGCCCATTTCTGAAAGATAAGATATATAAATCAACTAATAGAATTTTCCATTTTATGTTGTCATCAATGTCAATTGAAATTTGAAAAGCATTGCTCATGACGAGAATTGCTCATCAACCTGTAACAACATGTTAGTAATCTCTCATACAAGGATTCAGTGGCTCCAGAGTGAGATACAACAATCTTTACACATTTTCTTCTAAGGAAACCTTTTTGATCATTTTTAGAGAATTATTCATTACAATCAATGCAAAATAAATTATTTAGGATCAGCTATTGAGGCAGGCTTGGCAGTGGTTGGAAAAATTTAAATAATGGTGGTGGGTAGAATGTAATGGTGGTTGAGTTGATGTTGGAATATTGAATGTAAAATAATTTTTTTGTGAGCAACCTTATAAAAATGAAATTGAATAAAACATTATACTACCAAACTAAAAAAAAATGCTCGTTGGAGCAAATTAAGATTAAGAGGACATGCCCAAAAAAACATAGATCAGTTTTTACTTGAACATCTCTGATAGTACTACTACTCTCCTTTCAGTTCTTCCAAAGTACATTTTTTCCTTTCTGTTGTTTAATTTTTGTGTATGTGTGTTTTATGGAACACACCTAGTGGTCTTCAAGATTCATTCCTGATTCTATGCTAAGGGAAGTTTCTCTGTGTTCCTACTGTGATCCTAAGGAGCCCAAATGTCGAAACTGAGATCAAATCAGGGTCAACCACATGCAAGAAAAACACTTTACCTACAGTACTCTCTCTCTCTTTCTCTCTCTCTCTCTTCCCGTAGCCCCTTGTTAATATCTCTAACCTGCCAGAAGATTCCATTTCTTGAATTTTGAGGCTATACTATGCAGCCAGACACCAGGACATTTTTTAGCACAATTTTGAGATATTTTATCTAATACTAACTGATCTTCCCTGAATCAATGAACACCACTAACAGAATGAACCACTCCTGTAAGAACTTAGTTATGCAATCAACTTATTCAGTTATATCCTAATTTAAAAAAAAAAACTTGTGAACTCTTGAATTTTTGAAAATTAGAGTATCTCCATGTAAGTTTAGAAAAATTTGGATTTATCTGAGAGATTTTCAAAGACTTTTTAAAAATAAAATAAATTAGTGATTGTAACATGGAAATTGCTTCTGAAGAAAATGAAGAGTGTGGAGATTGAAACCATTTTCCTGATAGATAAGTCAAGAAATATCCATGTCTGTGCCATCAATTCTGTGTGATTAATTTTTGATATGCACTGCATCTAAAACTTCTACAAATTCTGACTAGTCACCTGCTTTTTTTAGTCTGGAAGTTTTGTGAGCAATTTCAGCTCAGAGATCCAAGGATCCAGACCATCAATAGATTGAAGTGAAGTACATAAATGAGTCCTTTTCTTGAGCTATTCTTTGTAAAAGACAAAAGAAGTATCAACAGGTGACATAGATATAAGGACCATAATAGACCAAGTAATGATTGCATCACGATCACGATCACGATCATCCTGTTGTTCGTTGATTTCCTTGAGCAGGCACCAGTAACGTCTCCTTCTTCCTAGCCCTGAGATTTTAAAAGAGCCATTTCAATGCTCTTTCAGGATTAGGAGAATGAGACCCATCATTGTTACTGGTATTTGGCATATTGAGTATGACACAGGAAGTTTGCCAGACTCTGCTGTGCGGGCAGGATACTTTTGCTAGCCTGCCAGGTTCTTCAAAGGAAAAATAAGATAATCCGGGGCCGCGCACTTCCGGGAGCTGGGTTTTATAGTCTCTGCGTCTTGGCCATTGGTGAGACCAATCTGGCGCTGGCGGCAGCTAGTGGGGGTGACGCCTATCTACTGGAAGATGGGGGGTCTGGTTGGAGAAGGCCCAGTCCCAATCCAAGTAGGCTTGGAGACCTCAGCCCCGGGACCCGCATGCCTAGGTTCCTCTGCCAGTTCTTTCATGCATGAAGCCCATCCGGACGTGTGGAGAGTGGTCCCAGCATGGCAATGGCTGGCTCTGGAGGTCCTCAGCTGCTGGGGCACTGCTTGGGGAGGGGAGCGGGGGAGAGAAACTCAACACCCCCCCCCCAAAGGGGCCCCGGTGAGGACAGCCAGGCATGGGGGCAGGAGACTCTCTATGATTACATAAAGACTAAATAATGACTACTTTCAAATATGAATGTTCTGATGAAAAATTCCTGATAAAAATTATTGCTTGAACCTGTGGACCTAATGAGCTCAGATAAACTGAAAGATCATATATATTTGTAATTTACATCAAACTTAAACAAAACCACCTTATATGATATAATACTTTAAAACTATATTTTTATTAAGAAAAAAACATTACAGCTGAAAATTAAACAAGTCCAAGTCAAGATAAATATTTTGCTCAAGTTTACAAATTTGAGACTTGTAAAGATTGTCTATACGTGGCCAAGGTAAAATGTTGCATGTACCTTTACTTTGATTTAATTAGGTATTATTCTCTGGTTCTTTTGAAATGTGAACCTTCATTAAAAATCTCCTTCATATGTGGCACCATCTTAAATTGTCTCAAAATAAAATGTCATTAGCGTCCTATCAAAATAAAAATTATTGTTTGAATCTTTCTCGGTGCTTTCCTTGAGGACAGAAACAGAATATTGAAAAATCTTCAGGAACTTAATGAACATTTTGGAACATTTTTAATATGGCCTTAAATATATATATTTATATATTTATACAATCTAGCAAAGTTTGAGCATCTATATACTTTGGAAATTATTTTATAACTATTTGAAAATTGTATAATTATAAACAAGAGTACAATAATTATACATATTTCTTGCATTGCTTTCTATAAGACCTTTAATTATACAGTTACTATTAAATATGTATATATACATAAGAATATATCTATATCTATTCATCTATATATATTCTCCTCATGTAAAGTAAGGAAAAGTTGAATGTGTCTATTTTCTTCAGAAGGAATATTTACGCTATAACTACTCTATAAAAAGCTTTTGAAAATCTCTCAGATACACCCAATTTTTCCTTGCCATTTACATGTATATATACATATATAGATATAGATATAGATACACACACATGTGTATATACACATCTGTGTCAGAGATTCAATGCAAGGGCTTGGAAATGTGCTACTATTTGGGCTCCATGGTGCTAGAGATTATTTCCATCACTCCCTTGTGCTCTGGGGCCTCCAGCGTTACATGCGTTGGTCCTTACAGGACTGTGTGGTACCAGGAATCAAAATGGGGGTGATTAGTCTAACTCACCCCATATACTATCTCTCTCCAGACATATGCCAGAAATACATTCATGAGATTCTTCCTTGATCGAGGACTGACTTCTGCCCTTGAGACAAAAGTGTTTTCATGTTTAAATAAATATAGCACTTTTCCATTTTATTCCTACTGTGTCAGATCTGTCTGAACCAAGCATCTTTCTATAGATTTTTAAATCAATAACTTTCAAAATCATCTATATTTCAGTTATTGATGCTATTTTGTGAGATTTAGTATTTTCCTGTGCGTTAGCTTGACTTTAAATATGTTTTGCTATCTCTGATTTTGTTGTGTCCTGCTTAATAGTTTCCATGGCTAATGTCCTCCTGCTGACCTATAAGCCTGCTATGAATGTTCTCCCATGGGTCTCTCATTGATTACTGGTCTCCAGCCAAGCACACTGCCTTTAACTTCATTGAATGTAGCATCTGACTTGCTCTCTGAACTCTGTACATTTTTTTATTCTGCTGTCATAGTCTCATTCCACTCCAAGAGTCCCTCTGTTACTTGACCAGTTCTTCACTTTAAAGCCTCACTTCCTTACAAATTCATTTTATAAAGTCTCAAACTATGCTATTTTCCCCTTGTATACATGTTTATACTATCCTATACTTACGTTTTCATAACACTTAACAAATTTATATTTGAAAGACTATTAAATATATGAATCCCTTGGTAAATTTAAAAATTAATGAAAATAGAGGTTTTCAATCACTCATTCTTATGCCCCTCTTGGAAATAGTAGCATCTGTCTCAGAAGGCTTTCATACTTTCATGGAAAAAAGTTTTATTTATAAACATATAGGTAGATAGATAGATAGATAGATAGATAAAGTATGTATATATACATGCATATGTGCATATATACATGGTGCATATCATACACACATAATTACTTGTGAGATTTTTTGCAGCAGTTAATTAGCTGTAGTCACCACTTGCAGTTATAAGCAATGTAATTTTAAGCAGCGTATAAAAATTAATAATTAGCATCTATTTAAGAATTTTCAGAACTTAGGAGCAATTTGGCAGTTTATTCAGTTTAGACTTTTTTTAACTTTTATTAGTGACAAACCAAGAGGTACATTTGTAGACTTATAAATTTTTGTGCTTGGTTTTGAATTATACAATGATTAAGTACCCATCCCTCCACCAGTGCCCATTTTCCACCACCACGGATCCCAGTATCCCTCCTACCCCCCATCCCCGCCATCCCACCCTGCCTCGGTGTCAGGGCATTCCCTTTTGTTCTCTCTCTCCTTTTGGGTGTTGTGGTTTGCAAAAGAGGCATTGAGTGGCAATCATGATCGGTCTATAGTCTACTTTCAGCATGCTTCTCCCATCCTAGGAGGATCCTCCCTATACCCTTTATTTGGTGCTCCCTTCTCTATCTGAGCTGCCTTTTCCCCTAGCATGTGTGGCTGGCCTCCAAGTCATGGAGTAAACCCCCTGGTACTTATCTCGGCTATTTTTGTGTGTTAGTTTCCTATTTTTTTACTTTATGTTCCCCAGATGAATGCAGTCTTTCTATGTCTATCCCTCTCTTTCTGACTCTTTTCGCTTAACATGATACATTTTTTTATCAGATAAAAATGAGTTAAAAGAAAACACAATTGATAATATTGCATTAAACCATGTTTACATATAATTAGCATTTAGGTATTTTATTTATCAAAAATCTTGAAGCTCACCATTGATTTTCTGAGAATGTCAGTATTTTTTGTTTTTGACTACATACTCTTAATTTTTATTTAAAAAAATCTTTACTCATTAATGTAGGATAATATTTGCTATAATCCTTCATAGGTCAGACTGTTTTTTATTTTCTATTCTCTAATATAGTCATATTAAGGAATCAAATATAGAAGGGGTAAGAGTTGGATAATTAATTTTATGCTTTATATCACTAGTCATAATTTATAAAATAAAAATATTTTAAAAAGTGAACTTTACTAATTGGCTTGACATTTGATACTTTCCAAAGCACTTTCATGTAGATCATAGTGTTTTCCTTCTGTTTCCTGTCTCCATTCAAATGGAGTCTGAGGTGGAAAGTTAGAAAAGTAAACAATTACTAGGTAGATGTTCCAGGTCACTTTGTGAAACTGCAGCTGAGAGAGAGCACGGGACATTCCTCTCCTGGCACATCTAGAAAATGATAGCCATTCACTAGTTGCCTTAAAAAAAAAATCTGATTTTTTTTTTAACTAGAATAAAGTTACTCAGGTAAATTTGTAAATTAACTCTTAAAATGAGGAAACTTTCCCCCAAATGATAGAATATAACGTGACAGATAACATGGTGAAGTGGGAACTCAGGCTTTTTAGCTGCGTTCTGGTATGACACATCAGCTTCGGTGCCTTCCCTTGCTCAGTAGCAAAATGAAGTGCCTATCTCAGAGAAGTATCTTCTGGTAAACTGATTTAATATTTGAACAGCTCTGGGACATTGCCAGACTCACGGTCCATAGAAAACATTGACGTTAAAGTTGTATTTTAAATTAAATTTTACAATAGCTATTTTCATTATTATTACATTAAACGCATGAACTTGAATGCTGATGTTACAGTTTCACCTAAGAGGAGTTTTTCAATTTTTTTCCCCTTGAATCTTGTGTGCTGACACATTGTTTTATATATATACATATATATATATATATATATATTTAAGTGATTGCTTTTTAAAACATTAGTGGGGTCATAATTCTAAATTTTAAAGTCAAATGACATTATGCCAGTCGGTATGTGGTAAACGAATATCTTTCTGTCTGTTGCACTAAGATTATTAAGTAGTTTTTGTTTGCTGGTTTTTAAGTCATAGTGAAATTGTTGTTAAAATCCCTTACTCAGCTTTCATCTTTGAGGTGTCCTGAGGGTGGTGTCAGCTCGTTTCCATTTCTGGGATAAGCCAAGATCATATCAGTCAGTTAACATTTATCTTCTTTGCATTTTCTTTCCATGAGTATGCGGGAGCATTAGATAAAACATAATGTATTTTTCTGGCATAACTGTGCATATTATTGAGAGAGAGTGACAGAGAGAGAGTGACAGTGAGAGAATGACACAGTGATGAGAGAGAAAAGAGAAAAAGGAAAGGGAGGGAGAAAGGGTGGAGAGGTAAATTTACCCATGCAAGTGTAATTTAAAAGGTGAGTGAGTTTGGGATATGTATCAATATAAACTATAAATTTTATATATTCATAACACATTTCAGAATGTGTTTTAACACAATTTATGAAACTTCTTTTTATTTTAGAAATGTATATGTCTCTTCTTCATGCCAGGTAATAGTAAGTGCTGGATCCTTAGAGGTAAATGACAGTTCTTGCCCTTGAGATCTCAAAACACAAAATGAAATACAGAAAAGTAAACAGGAAATATTTTTATAGAGTACAAACATGATATTCAATGATAAGCAGAGAATGTTCTGCACACATAAGGGAATTGGGTTAGAAGATTATAGGTATTGTAAGTGACTTCAGCTAGACTCACCTAGAATAGAAAAATACAGTAGCAATTTGGTGAAATTAGTGAACTCTAAATAAGAATATTACTGAAGTGATGGAGCAAAATTAAAATAAAAAAGGGAATATTAAATCTCAAATCAGTGAAAAAACTTGGGACCAAAGGGTAAGTTTAGAGATCATTCATTGAGTGTTAAGTTTAAAGAAAAAGTGCAATTTTCAATCATATTAGAGGACAACACATCTTCAAAGAGTATTTTACTTAAATGTTGATGAGACAAAGAAAACTTGATTGACAATAAACAATGATTAAAGACTGTTAAATATGAAATTTAAAACATCTGATTTTACACTTAGACTGGCATCAGTAAATGTGTAATTTTGTTATTTGTACATAGTTTAGGTACTAAAGCAATCAAAGGTCAAGTAGATAAAGATGAGGATATGTTTTGTCTAGATTTTTGGTAGTTGATTCTTTTTCATGGAAGTATTAATGTTTGTTTTAGAGGGGTGAGTCACACCAGCCAGGAACCCTGGCCTATTTCTGGTATTGTATTCAGAAATCACTCCTGATGGTGCTTGATGCTGTGCTAGGATAAAACCATCATAGTTGACCACGTAAAAGACAAGTAACATGTACTAACCTTTGTACTAGGTGCTGGTGCTGAAGTGCTACTATTTAAATCTAACAAACTGAGGCAACGGGTGTAGGGGTAAAGCTCACATGGCTATGGAGAATTTCTGTAAAATGGTGTGACCGGACAGGCAGAGGATTGTATATAGTGATCATAGTACTAGAAAAAAAGCTGCAATAGTTCCATATAAATTTCTGGAGTGTTTGCTCCACTTCTTTGAAGAATATCATGGGTATCCTAATAGGGATTGCATTGAATTTATACAGTGCTTTGGGAAGTATTGCCATTTTGACAATGTTAATTCTCCCAATCCATGAACAGGGGATATTTTTCCATTTCCTCGTTTCCTCTTTTATTTCCTGAAGTAGCGTTTTGACCCAGCAATACCACTCCTGGGAATATATCCCAGAGAGGCAAAAAAGTATAGTCGAAGTGACATCTGCACTTGCTTGTTCATTGCAGCACTCTTTACAATAGCCAGAAACTGGAAGAAACCTGAATGCCCAAGAACAGATGACTGGTTAAAGAAACTTTGGTACATTTACACAATGGAGTACTATGTAGCTGTTAGAAAAGACGAAGTCACGAAATTTACTTACAAGTGGTACTACATGGAAAGTATGTTAAGCGAAATGACTCAGAAAGAAAGGGATAGACATAGAAAGATTGCATTCATCTGGGGAACATAAAGGAACAAAATAGGAAACTAACACCCAAGAATGGCCGAGATTAGTACCAGGAATTTTACTCCATGACTTGGAGGCCAACCACACATACTAGGGGAAAAGGGAGCTCAGATAAAGAGGGGAACACCAAATAAAGGTGTTGGGAGGATCCTCCCAGGATGGGAGAAGCATGCTGAAAGTAGACTATAGACCAAACATGATTGCCACTCAATGTTTCTTTTGCAAACCACAACACACAAAAGGAGAAAGAGAACAGAGGGGAATGCCCTGCCACAGAGACAGGGTGGGATAGGGGGCTGGGGGGGATACTGGGATCCGTGGTGGTGGGAAGTGGGCACTGGTGGAGGGATGGTATTTGATCATTGTATAATTGAAACCCAAGCACAAAAATGTGTAAGTCTGCGACTGTACTTCATGATGTCTCACTATTAAAATTTTTTTAATAAATAAAAAATAAAAAAGCTGCAATATTTATGCTTCACATTAATTCATTTAACACCAAAGTAAAGAAATTGATTTTTTTTTAATTAAAGGCTGCCTGGAATTATAGAAAAAGGGAAGAAATTAAATATTTCATTCATTTTAAATATAAATATGTAGGAGATTTTAAAATAACATTAAAGCATGGATTGAAATCTACGTATTAAGCATATATCGTGCTGATTTAAATTATTGGCAAAGTGGGATATAATTTTAAAAATCAGCTCATAAGCTATCCACACACACTAAAAAATTGTCAAATTTGAGAAGTAATATTATATGATGATTTTTTTCACTGTGACTTTTAAAAAAAATTGCATTAATATGTCATCATCATCTAGTTACAAGATGATTTTTGTAAAAATTTATTTGACTTTCCAGAAAACTCTTTAGAAATTTCTATCCTGAAGACATTAAAGAGAAAGTTAAGAAGAAAGTTATAAAGAACTTTAATGTTAAGGAGAAAGTTACACAGGACTGATAACTGAAATATTTTCTTCACATTCTTGTAAACAAGTGCATTTATAACTTTTGTCATTGCCATACTAGGGAATTGAACTAATAACTTCAAGAAATTTTTCTAAAATGCTTTTCAGATTTTTTTTGTAGAAATGCAATCTTTTTATCCAGAGGGAATGCGCTGCAGTTTGCTTTCAAAGTTTTTTTGCTTCTGCCCTAATTTGACCTCATTTTCTATAGTTTTATCCTATGGAGGTAGAGATTCAAATGTAGAATAACCTGAATCACAGTCAATGCTTTCATCCCTGATTTATTTTTTTCTAAAAGCCTTTGATCTGAAGAACTATTCTTCCAATAAAAGCTTTGTTTTCACAGTTGTCACTTTCTTCTTCCTCTTGGGGAGATTATACTGTTGTAGAAGAACATTTTCTAAATGAGTACACATTCATTTGATTTTAAATTTTAATGCTGCATGAAACTCTCTGGATATATCTTAAAATATAAATGATTCAAATTTCTCATTTAAAAACACTGAATTAGCAGACTTAAATCAATATAACCAGCAACACTTTTTGTGTCCATAATATAGCACAAAATCCAGAAAACTGAAAATGCATAATTGCATATATTGTTCCTGCGATATCAGATATTAATGCATAAGCTGAAATGTCAGAAGTTCTGGATTCAGTAACACTTAGTTGTTGTCTTTGCTCTCCATTGTTTCATTCTCTTAAATTAAACTCATTGTTTTCGTGTTCAGTTTTTCCCTCTTCAATACAGAAAGTTTCAAAGAGGAAATACTTTTTCAAAAAATATTCTAGGAATGATATGTGCATCTAACTGAAAATATAATAAGATGATATCAAAAGTCCATATTGTATGCCCTTCTGTGTCCTCACCTTTAATTTACCTCTTTCTTTCTTCTACTGTTTTATTTTCTTTGTTTGTTTCAGAATAATATGTGCCTTTTCCTGTTATAGAACTTTATAATTTGAATTATACTCTTCTCACTTTGCTGGTCAGGTTTCTGCTGCTAGAAACATTTCTATTGTCTTTATCTTCCATACAGAGTATGGTGAGAGGCGTCCCCTATCAATGGAAGTTAATTTTCTATACCCCAGCATGTGTGGTCTAATTAGCATATAGAATTAATTAACTTTATGGGTTTTGTAGGCTCTTTTTTTTAATTCTAAGAGAATTCAGGGAATTAAGACCAGTATTATTATTCAAATTTAAGTTTAAACTTTTAAGTACCATGTGTATGTAATTGGACACTTTAATGAAAATTCACATCTGACTATCTGTTGTCACTTTATGTTGAATAAAAGTCATCATCTTTTTTATTTTCCCATATGAGATTTGGGATTATGGTTTATATCTGGAGATTCATAACATCTTGCTTATAATTTATTGGAAAAATCCATCATCATTTCATAGGAAAATTACAGTCTGGGATTCAGTAGAGTAGATTTCAGTTCTTACTCTGAACTGAATACTAGGGATCCAACCACTTTGAACAAACTGTAGAATTCCTTTATACTAGAGTAAAATAAGCATTAGATATACTTTTTTTTTTGAAGGAATTTTGCACCTGGTGATGCTCAGGGCTTCCTCCTGGCTCTGCTCTGAGGTATTACTTCTGATGATGCTCACTATCACTATCCCTGTACTCCCATTGTTCATCTATTTGCTCGAGCAGGCACCAGTAACATCTCCACTGTGAGACTTGTTACTGTTTTTGGCATATGGAATGCATCACAGGTAGCTTGCCAGGCTTTGCCGTGCAGGCAAAATACTCTTGGTAGCTTGCCAGGCTCTCCAAGAGGATCAGAGGAATCAAACTCAGGTCAGCCGTGTACAAGGCAAACACCCTACTCGCTATGCTATCGCTCCAGGGGACCATAAAGTTCTGAAGAGTGATCCTTGGTTTACTACATGCAATCCAGATAGCATATTCACTACATTATCTCTATCTCCAAGATTTGTATTTTCTAGATTTCTTTTTGTCTCACTTTTCTTGATCTTAACATATTAAATTACATTATGTTCTACTACTTTTTTTTGCTAGATTAATTAAAATTTATCTTGATAAAGGAACTACCTAGATATGTATATGTTTTAATATGAAAATTGATAAACGTTTTATGTTTTTGGAGGGGGGGTTCCCACACCTGGTTGTCCTCAGGGCTTACTCCTCATTCTGCATATAGAGAATCACTCCATTGTCCATCAATTTGCCTGAATGGGCCCAGTAACATCTCCATTGTGAGACTTGTGTTATTGTGTTTGGCATATCGAATACATCACGGGTAGCTTGCCAGACTCTGCCGGGCGGGCAAGATACTCTTGATAGGTTGCCGGGCTCTCTGAGATGGGCGGAGAAATCGAATCCGGCTCGGCCAGGGCCGGCTGTGCTCAAGGCAAACACCCTACTGTTGTGCTATCAAGCAAAGAAAACTATCTTTTTGAAAAATAAATTTTGGGTTTCTATAACAGCTTTTCAAAATAAAGTCATGCAGTTTCCTGCTACTTGGATGCGGGAACATAAAACATAAGCCTGAGGCAGAATGACAAATGCAGGATGATCTCACTCATCTGTGGTATATAAAGAAATAAATCAAGAGTATAGAGATATCAATCAGTACTATACTTCTGATTCTAGAAAACACACTTGAGAATGTCATGCTAGGGGAGTGGGCAGAGGGAAGCATTTAATAGGCTGTAGGGAAGAAACACAGGAACATAAGTCAAGAGTTGCAGAGAGCATGGTATTGCTAAGGGAGATAAAGGTATCCATCAAAACCATAGCTGTCAATTAAAATATAACATGACTAGAAACATGGGGCCTAAGTGAATATAGAGACAAGGTGGGATAATGTGCACTTGGGGTTGAAGGGTGGGGACAGGCAGTAAATATCTGTAACAATACCCAAAACTTAAACATTGTTGTAACTCTGTCACCTAAAATATATATTTTTTTTCAAAAAGCAAAAAGCTGTCAATCTTGGTATTTATTATATGGTATTTCTGAATGACAGAAGTAAAAGAATGTTTTAAGGACCTGAAAACACTGGGGTATTCAAACCAATGAATGGAGGTTGAGGTTATTGTAATGTAGTGGTCAAGGAATAGAAATCAGAGATAATTGGCATCAGGAATTAGAATAGCAGGAATTAGAATATAGAAGATGCAATAGGTCTTGTTAGGGAGTGTGCTTTATGTTTTAAATTCAAATGCAGTAGAAGAAAAGTATTATGTTTTATATTTGACTCATGTTTAATAATGTTTGTTACTCATTAAGAAATGATTGGAAAAAAGTTGAAAACAGGGATATTAGAGGTGGTTAACATAGTCAATAATAGTAAAGATGAAATTAATGGAAATAGAAACAGGAAGTAAAAAGTAAAGTTATTTTCAAAATGGGACGAGTCAAGAGATCTTTGGTTATTCAAATATGAGATAAAGAGAAATCAAAGAGTGAGATCCAGGTTTTTGGCTGAAGCAACCAGCAGATGTTATTGCCTCCTAATAATGTGAAGAATACATGGCTCAGGAAGCAAATCACCGTAAAAGTGAGGAGTCTATAATTTTAGACTATATCAACTATGTTGTCTATGTCTTTGAAATATTCAAGTGGAATAATAAAGAATGGTATTTTAGGAAGATTGTAGCACTGTAGCACTGTCCTCCCGCCGTTCATCAATTTGCTCGAGCGGGCCCAGTAACGTCTCCATTGTGAGACTTTTTGTTATTGTGTTGTTATTGCCTGCCTGGCAAAAGGGCAGTCTGAGGTGTGGCAGGGGAGCTGGGGGCAGTGGTGGAGGGAACGTTGGTGGTGGGAGTGGTGTTGAAATATTGTATGCCTGAAACAACCCCGTTATAGGTAAAAAATAACTATCAGTAGAATCTCAGAACAGAAAAACATCAGCAGCTGTGCAAAAGATCAAGGAGTTCCAAGATGAGAAGGAGAAAACCTCTAGGAAACAGCAGAATGCAGAAAATAGTCTGAAAGGAAATAAACCACACACTAGAGAACTATGGCATGAATTCAAGAGGAACAGCATAAGAATTACTGGAGTTCTGAAGAACAGAAAGGCAAATGTAATGAAGAAACAATTGTTAAGGAAATCATTAATAAGAATTTCCTAGAATTAAGGAATATAGGCACCAAGATCCAGCAGGCCTGAAAAATCCCAATGAAAATAGACCCAACTAGGAAAACTTGAAGACACATACTCAAAATGACAAAATCCAAACATAGAGACAACATACTGAAAGCAGCAAAACCCCGAAAGGGAGCTTACATACAAAACAAAGCCAGTAAGAGGGGGAAAAAAATCTAATAAATGAGTCTAAGAGTTAGCAGAATGGAATGATAAGTTATAAACACTCACCTAAATGAATATCATTCCAGAAATACTCAATCTGAGTAGATTACCATTCAGATTTAGAGGATTGATACAGAGCTTCATGGAAAGGAAACAGCTTAGTGAATTTATAGCCTTGGGATCAATTTTGTTAAAATTGCTTCTGAAAGGACAGGAGAATATTCCCAACAAATGGCATTAAGTATGGTACTCACTAATGGTGCATATAATTGACCTCTATTTGATTAAGAAAGGTTAGAAACATATAGTAATCAACCATCACAAATGGATGTTAATTAATTTATTTTTGTGTAATTCCACTTGCTATTCCTTTAAGTTTTGTTGAAGCAAGTAATAAAAAATGAATTTGTTACACGTCTCCCCGGTCAGGCTGGGAGGTGGGAGAGAACTTGGGATCATTGGTGGAGGGTAGGGGACACTGGTGGTTGGATTGGTGTTGGAACCTTCTATGCCTGAAATTGCTCTGTAATGAGCAATTTTATAAATCACCATGTCTAAATAAAATTAAAAGAAAAACAATAAAGATTGAGCTTCAGGGGGGAAAAAGTTGATATTACAGTTTTTTTGGGGGCTGGATATTTGGGTCACACCTGGTGGTGCTCAGGGCTTACTCCCAGCTCTGCTCAAAGATCACTCCTAGTGACTCTTGAGATTCATGCAAAGTGAAAGGGATTGGAACTGGGCCAATCAGATTTAAGCCCAAACTATGTCTCCAGCTCTGTGCTGGTATTACTTAAAAACAAGATTGTAGTGATTATGTGGTGTTGACAATTATTTTGTTATCCACAGATTGTTTTTTCTTATTCATAACCTAAAACATGACAATAGAAATCAGACTATTTTGTTGTTGTTGCTCATAATGTGGGTCATCTGATATGTGTGCAAATGTTTTCACTGCTTTCTTGCTTAGGAATCTCATTACCATGATGCTATTCTAGTTTCTGTAATGAATGATACCTGTGGAGAAAGAGGCATAATTACAAACTGGCAATTTTCTCTCTCAGCAGCATTATGAAATTTCCATCACTAGATTGGAAGGATTTTCTCAATACAATTATGTTGTATTTTGACTTAGAAGTGCTGTGGAATTGTCTTCAATGAATATGTTACATTCTCCCTTAAGCCACAGGAAAAGTTGGCTGGATTTTGTCCTAAGTGTCAGTCTGCATTAAGTGTTACCTGCATAAACTTCAGAATACGATGTGTGATCGCTCCTCAAATCTTTCATCTATGATTGTTTAGTGTCAAACTTGCAAATTCTCTTTCTGATAAATACGAATACAATAAAAATTTAAATATCTTCCTGCTAAGTGCTGGAATGGAAGCATTTAGAGGAAGACAAAATACACTCTCCTGAACAGTAGGAGTGCTAATTTTTGGCACTTTCTCTTAGCTTGTTGAGGCAAGTTTACTGAATGTAACATGACTCATAGAAGTCTATAAAACGGAGCTGTGAAAAACTGCGAAATTCTCAATATGAATGGCTGTAAATGGCTTGAAGCCCTGTTAAAATGTTCAGACACAGAAATAGCCTGTATTTTAAATGGCAAGGACTTAAAAGTAATGGCTCTGATTTGATTCACAGCACACTGATAACCAATTTTATCTGGCATTTAATGAGAGCCTTCCAGGAATATGACATTGTGCTAAAGCTTGGGAAGTGCTGCTAGAATTACCAGAGATCCTTTAGAACACTGACACCTGAGTCTGACCACAGCCATTTAATCCAACTGCTAACTATTAAGGCTCTGGCTATAGTCCTGAAAATTCTCACCTGGTGAGGGGCAAGGAAGATAGTACAGGAGTTACGGACATACAAGGCATGTCCCCGCCCCTGCATAGCCTGTTGTGAATTTGGTGACCCCTATGTACTCCTAGGGTGTCCCAGATGGTCCCCAGTACCACAGGGCCTGTGGAGTACTGACATCCAGTCTACTGAGAGTAGTCTCTGGGTTCTATTACTTGAAAGCCCCTGTACCATAAAAATAATAATAAAATTTTAAAAATGAAAAAAATAATCTCAGCAATTGATTTTCATTTCTGAAGCTACAACATATGGGTCCAAAGTGAAGCCTGGGCCAGGGGCAGATGCAAACTTTACCTTTGACACTGGGAACAGGTGGAATAAATAATTTTTCTCCCTTGTTGTAAATCCAAGTGACATGTCGGGGTCCTGGCTAGTTGACCCCAGCACACTGGAGTATAATCTCCCTGGTCGCCAAACTTACTCCCTATAGGAGAGGGAGTAGGATAGGGAGAAGCCTCTGCCCTGGCCCTCCACGCATCGCAGACTCCCGTCGCCATCGAGGAAAAACCACGCGGAGCGGGGAAAGCTGGTGGTCAATCAGCAATCCATTTATTAGCTCTCACACAGGGGTTTTTACATATACACATCACGGGGCAACCCATGTGTATCACGTTTAGCTTGTCAGACTCAGTACAGATGATGATTTATACCTCCTACTCTCAGGGCCAGGTGTATCAACTCAGGTATATGGTAACTATTACATCCTTCATCCTCAACCAGAGTGCCTACATGTGTGGAGTGCTGAAGCAAGCCCCTGTGCCCCTGTAAACAGGGCCAGCTCTTTCTTTCAGGGACAGGGCATTTAGTCTAAGTCTCAGGCTGACTACTGAGACTCCAACAGTGACAGAACAAATAGAGATAAATAACTTGTTTGCATTAATATGGAAGCCAGAATTTGAACCCAATGGTTTGACGCCAATACATAAGGTCGCCACAACTATACAACACGGATATTGTTTTACCTGACATGAATGTTAAGACTGGTATTGGTTTAATTCCGCCACCCCTCTCGGAGAGCCCAGCAAGCTACCGAGAGTATCTCACCCTCACGGCTAAGCCTGGCAAGTTACCTGTGACATATTCGATATGCCAAACACAGTAACAAGTTGCACAATGTGACTGAGCCTGCTCAAGCAAATTGATGAACAACGAGAGGACAGTGACAGTGACAGTGAACCCTTTACTCAAGTATCTCAATGTCCAGGGAGATAACAGACAAAGCCAGACAGATACTGATGTCTTAGGTGAAAAATGTCACCATCAGGATATGCATGGAGCATTATCAGTACTCCAAGGAACCCTGAATTGCTTGTGCAAGAGTATTGTTGGTCCCAGGAAAGGCTTGCCATGGCAGGATGAGCTCAGTTGCAAGAATCTGCCTTATTCTCACCATCCTGTCCCTTTATGAGTGCGGATAAAGTTGTGACAACACAATCTAAAGAAAAAGAAAATCTGAAGAAAAAAGTGGACATAAAAGATATATTAATTTAGGACATGACTGATGAGAGAGGAGGCTGAAGATAGGCACAGAGTTCAGGTCGTAGAGAGCTTTTGATGGGTTTTTACAGGAAATTGGCATAGCTGGATTTACAGTTTAGATAAAAATGTGAGAGATGGATTTGAGGAGGCAGTCACCTCAAACTAAATATAGCACTATAAGATTTTCTACCAGTGGATTTCTTTAAAATTGGTTCAAGTTATCAGTCTAAATACCTCTTGCAGTATTCATACAAATCAGTGCCTTATATATACCCTCTCTGAGTTGGTTCAAAAGCATTTATTTTAATAAGGTTTTTCTGTCCCCTGAGAATTATGAAGGGGGATAAAGTCCCAATTTTCCAGGACTATATAATACTAGGTTTATTTCGATGAACTGAAATGAGAGTGGTAGGGGCTGGAGAGATAGCACAGGGGGTAGGGCATTTCCCTTGCACGTGGACGACCCGGGTTCAATTCCCAGCATTCCATATGGTCCCCTAAGCACTGCCAGGAGTAACTCCTGAAAGCAGAGTCAGGAGTAACCCCTGTGCATCGCCAGGTGTGACCCCCCAAAAAAATTTAAATGAGAATGGTATATGTAAACTCTCTCTGCAGTGTTGTAGAGATTAAAATAACACGTTGTTTGGTAAAGCATTGTCTATGTTTTTTTATGCCTTTGATAATCAAATACATGAATAATGTTACCTTTTTCCTGTGTTCATAATTGAACACCTGTTTTTTTTCATAATGTACATTTGAAATCATCCTCTGTACTTTATTTCATAGCCATCATCTATTCTAGTGTTTGATTTAAATAGTCTTACAAATATATGGTAATAAAAGCTATTTTGCATTAAGTGGTTAACTATCATTTGGAAAAGTTTTCTTTAGAACATTTAAATGAAAAATGTATGTAATTTAAAAAATATATTAAGTTATTTTGTGAATATAGTAAAGAATTACTACCTAATTTATATTTTATGAAAACATTTTTATATAATTAAGTGACTTAAACTACATTGTACCCATAGACACATAAATTACAAATAAGTAGCTTCCCGCCCCACTGAGTCCAAGAGTTGCCTCCCCATGAGCGGCTCTCCAGCACAGCTGTTGCCCCAGAGGCACACAGACCTAATTCAGAGACCATCAGCTTTTGGCAGAAATGTGAATGGACTGTGCATTGAACTATTACACCGGGCCTCCTGGGAGAGAAAGGGTGTGTCTCTTCCGCCTTTATCCCCCACCCCTGACAGCATGGTGGCCACTACCTCAGAGCTTATGGGACAGTCAGGTATGAGCTGGCAGTGACAGGGCAACTGTGGCCTCATGGAATGGGGGTTAGAACCAGCACATTCTTCCCGCCCCACCAAGGCCGAGAGTTGCCGCCCACGAGAGGCTCTCTGTCACGGCCATGGCCCCAGAGGCACACAAACCAATCTCGTAATTATCCGGGTCTTGGCAGAAATCCCTCCAGACTTAATTAGTAAAATATCAGAAATCCAAAATAGCATGGCCACTTTTGTGACTGCACAACATCATATGGTCTTCATAACCAGCAATAGAAAACAAATTATTTCACAATGCCTTTTCAACAGGTCTGATTTTTGGAGAAAATTCCAAATAATAATGATACATCTTTTGTCAAAATAATGCATGTAACCAAAGTAGAGAGAGAGTTAAATGGAAATCATCTGCCTCACAGGCATTGGAAGTGGTAGGACGGGGGTATATTGGGTGGTGGAAAATATGCACTGGTGAAGGGATGGGTGTTTGATCATTTTATGACCTAGACTTAAACCTGAAAGCTTTGTAACTTTTCTCATGGTGATTCAATAAATAAATTAATTAAAAAAAGAAAAATATAAAAAATGTAAAAAAATTACAAATAAGTAAAAATAATACTGTAATTTTAATGTGTAAACAGTGCTTGAATATATTATTAAAAATTGACTACATTTCCTCTTAAAAATACATGTTGGGGGGGGTATGATGCCGCCAGCAGGTCAATCTGTACCTGTGAGTCAAGTACATCAGCAGCCTGATGGTGTCTTCAAACTTCCAGATACCCCAAAGTTGCTGCTGTTCCTTTGTCCAGGCCCCAAAAACTTGGCGCAAAGTTAACCAAGAAGGTAAATGGCCAAAAGTTAGGTATGTGGGAGATACACCCACCGACCACCTTCGGCTAAGCTATATAATGGTAGGCATGGCCTCTCTGGTCCCTGATCCAACTGCTTAACGGCCATGATCGCAGAGACTCAGAAACAAATCTTGAAACCCAGCTACTTTTGGCAGAAATGCATCTGGACCCCGCAGTAGGTTACTGTCACTGAGCCACCCCAGGGGGGCAAGCGTGATGTCCCTCAACCTGTTCACCCTAGGTGGCTGGTGGCCGCCATCTTCCAGAGGCCACTGGAGAGTCAGGTTTGGGCCCACAGTTACGAGATACACAGGGCCTCACAGAATGAGGGTGGAGCTGACCCTTTCTTCACCGACCCAATGAGACCCCGAGTTGCCACCCATGAATGGCCTCTCTGGCTCCTGATCAAGCCGTTTAATGGCCATGTTCCCAGACACTCAGAAACAAATCTCGGAACCCACGGCTTTTGGCAGAAATGCGTTCAGACCCCACAGTAGGTTACTGGCTCTGGGCTACCCCAAGTGGGAATAGGTTTTATGGCTTGGCCTTTTCCCCCTGGCGGCCTGGTGGCCTCTATTCTCCAGAGGGCACTGAACAGTCAGATTTGGGTCCTCAGTGACAAGACACACAGGGATGAGAGTGTAGCCAGCCCTTTCCTCCCCGTCCCAACAAGATCCCGAGTCGCCGCCCATGAACAGCCTCTCTGGCTCCTGATGAAGGTGTTTAATGGCCATTATCCCAGAAACTCTGGAACAAATCTCGGAACCCAGCAGGTTTGAGAAGAAATCCCTCCAGATTTGTTAAAATTTTGGAATTTCAAAATGGCGTGGCCAGTACTGCAGCCATGCGACATCATATGTTATTCCTAACCAGCAACAGAAAACAGATTGTCTACTGTAGCCTTTTTGGCAGATCTGAGTGTTGGGGTAAAGTCCTAAATAATAATGGTGGGTTTGGTGTCAAAATATTAAATGTAATCAAAGTAGAGAGAAAGTAATGTGGAAATCACCTGCCCCACAGGTAGGTGGAGGGTGTGGAATCGGAGTATACTGGGGATTTTCGTGGTGGGGAATTGGCACTGGTGAAGGTACAGGTGTTTAACTGTATGGTCGAGACTTAAGCCCGAAAGCCTTGTAACTGCTCTCATGGTGTTTCAATAAATAAAATTATAAAAAATGAAAAAAAAAAGTAAGGTGGAGTTCATGCACAATTCAATCAGCCTAATCAGTGGCCCAATAAATAGCCGTACTCCTACATAAAAAAAAAAGTTGGGAATCTATTCACAATTAATAATAATAATAAAACGCTTAAATTTTAAAAACCTATCAACTTTCAAAGTTCAATGAATGAATTATTTTTTAACCTACCAATGAATGTTAAAGGTGCTGAGTGCCCACTTTGCATAATCCTCAGCCAACCAATCCAAAGGTTCAGTTTTGGTAAAGGTGACTACAGTGGTTCCTGAGATGCCTAAGGGGTCACGAATTCTCGGACCAGAATTCTCAGGTGTCTTCAGTGCTAAACCTACACCTCAGTCTCTATGCTCTCCCCCAGGTTCCTAAGCTTCCATTGCTATTGAGGAATTTTAAAACTCGGGAAAAACTACCATCAAATGATATTTGAATATTGGTTGCAATTTTCTGCTAGACCCAGATGAAATATTCCAATAAAATCAAAGATGATAGTTATCTGAGACTCACTAAAACAAAAAGAGCAATGTCTTTCACAGATTTCAAATGTTTAGATTTTAAAAAATGAATGAAACAAAAGATTGGAGATTTAGATAAGGCATTTTTTTAGTACTTTCCATTGGTTATGAGTCATGAGTTAAAGCTACATGTGAAATTGATAAGGTAGAGAAGTAAATATATTATAAATCTGTAATATTGAGTTAATATTATATCCTCTTTCTTTCACACTAATTAGCCATCACACCTTTTCAAGAGTTACTGATATTAATATACCCAATATATGATCTATCATTTATTGAATAAAGGGGTAGTGGCATTCCCAAGTAGCACTCAGGAGGTTTATGGAAACCTCCCAGTGATTCTTGCCCAAACAGGTCAGGGATTTAATGTGAGGACCTCAGGATAAGTGCTACCCAGTCCCTGGAATTATTGAATAAAGGGGTAGTGGCATTCCCAAGTAGCACTCAGGAGGTTTATGGAAACCTCCCAGTGATTCTTGCCCAAACAGGTCAGGGATTTAATGTGAGGACCCCAGGATATAGTGCTACCCAGTCCCTGAAATGCCCGGGATTACCTAGGCCACTGGCACTCCCACGGACCTCCAGTACTTCATTCAGTGATTCTTGGGGAGTCATGTAATTCTGGGGAACAAACTGGGGCTGGACACAACAAAGCATTTATATAACCATAACATTTACATAACCACTCTGGCCCCTCTATTAATATGGCATAAAATAAGTTTATGGTTTTATTGAAGAAGTGTTGATTTCTAGCATTGTAGGCAAGTTTTAGGTACATAGTATTTATTATTTGGCCTCTGTATGTTCTTCATTATGATTGCCATCAGCATTCTAATTTTCTGTAGTTGAAGAAAAATGGTCATTATCTGGTTGAGAATTCAACTTCCCATACTATATTTTCCTTACTTCTTTATAATAATGATAACATGCTGTTCACGTAAAGTATGTTTAAAGACCAGTTTCTTTCATATCAAGTTGTAAACTTTAAAATACTAGTATGACACACACATAATTATTAAAAGTAAACATAACCCCTAATATATGTTGGAAAGTCATTTAATGGCTTTTAAAAAGGCATTTAACATTTTATATAAAATCATCTAACGTTTATATGATCTAAGAGTTTACCATTTTCTCTCCTTCTGTCATTCTTCCCACCCAACCTGTAAATTATGAGACTTTTAAATCCTGCTTACATTGGGTTTCCCTATAAATAACTTCAAATAGATATTAGCAAAATACATAAGAATAGAGAAACAAGTTCTTTTGATTGCATAGCTGGAAAGGAACTATTATCACACAACAGGCCCCTGGGTAACATTTCATTCAGCATCATATCTTTACAATGTTGACAAGGGAAAAAGAATCCTGGCAGATGTTGAAAATGCCTTTAGTCAAGAACCTGACTTCTTTCTGCATAGCTTTGCTTAGAGTTTCCATTTTTTAAAAACCTATGAAGGAGGTTGAATGAGGGCTTACTATCTTTGTCATCCAGTTCCAATATTTTAGAGGCTAAAGTTTTCTCTTTTCTCTTAAGGAGAGCTTGATAGGATTAAAAATCCAAGCGACTTTCAGCACGCATCTTGCATTCCGAGAGAATCCTCCAAACATCCTTTACTTGGTGTTCCCTTCTTTATTTCAGCCGCCTTTTTCCCGAGCATGTGCTGCCAGTTTCCAAGCCATGGAGCAGAACTCCTGGTACTTATCTCAACTATTCTTGGGTGTTGTTTCTCATTCTGTTACTTTATATTCCCCAGATGAGGGATGGGTACTCGATCATTGTATAACTGAAACCCAAGAACAAAAATTTATAAGTCTACAACTGTACCTCATGGTGTTTCACTAATAAAAATAAACTAACAAATAAATAAATAAAAACCCAAGCTACAGTGGTTACATGAACTAGATCTAAACTAGATAGATACCCTTTTCTTAATACTTGACTAGGATTAATCAAACAAATTCTGGACCCCTTGATTCAGAGCTTTGTACATAGAGCAGAAGGCATGTTTATATTTTGAGTAAGTTGCCTGTCTTCATGGTTTCATATGAATGCCTTATTTATGCCTTCGTAATGGAGCTGATACATCATCCAATAGAGAGAGTGAAGACTGATTCTTAAGGGAGGGCAAAAGGATCATTTTAAATAATATAATAGCCTAATGCTTATCAGTACACCATGAAATATAATCAGGTAATCAGGTAGCAGTAGGCCTGTAAGGTCTGTAGTAGTTAAATGTCATGGGGTAGGAGTGATTACTAAAACAATGTATAAAATGAGAGAAAGAGAGAGAAAGAGTGTGTGTGTAAGAGAGAGAGAGAGAGAGAGAGAGAGAGAGACAGATTCAGAGAGAGAGACAGAGACTGGGAATAAAGTTTAGAACACTGTGTTATTCATTGTTGCTTCCGAGTCTTTTATTATAGTAAGAGACACAAAGTTGTTTGTGTCTCAAGAGCAGTAACGCAGTAGTTCCAATCTTCTGCTGTGGGCAGACTCAACAATTAGGAAAGAAAGGTTAGGTGTTTTTTTTTATATATATATTTCCTATATAACTTAATGCAGTATTGTCTGATATATAAAACTAGACTTTATCCTCATGTTTTCCTTAACTGGTTCTGGTGAGAGTTCTTATACCCTTAGATAATATTTCTCAAGTACCAAAAAGTTAATAGATTTAAGTTTTAGATCTATTTTTAAAAAATGAAATAAAAGTCTTCAGTGACTGCCAGCCTACTTCCAACTTAATTCTTTTATTCTTCTTCGCTTTTTATCCCCATCCCTTGCCAATATATGCTGCCCCTAACTAAATGAGGGCAAGAGTTGCCTGAGAAAATATAACATCAAAGGCCACACAGCTTAAGATAAAGAGCTGAAACTTTTAAATTCTAATATTCCTTCCAACAGACACCCATCATTTTTTGAGGAAAAGGCAAGGAAATCTATTCCTTTTTAATCAGTTGACTTTCAGGTCACCCATTAAATTGGAAAGTGTGCAAATATTTCTATGTTATTTATTATATATATGTGTGTGTTGTAAAAATTACTTTCTTGCTGAAGAAAATAGTGCTATCATTATATATATTCACATTTAATATATTGAAATGCATTTGTGTAAACAGTTTTGTTTCTTAAAATTGGTTTTCATCTTGTATGTTTAGCACACAAAATACTTGCTTTCTTATTAGGCATGAATATCTTCATAAATAATGACTTGCTATCAAAGAGGTATTTTTGAAAGTGCATATGTAATCATTATGACTTACAGATAGAAAAACTGGGTCTTTAAGTTTTAATAATTAACATGTGTATTATTTACTGGGGCTGGAGTGATAGCACAGCGGGTAGGGCGTTTGCCTTACACGAGACCCACCCGGCCAACCCAGGTTCTATTTCTCGACCTCTCTTGGAGAGCCTGGCAAGCTACCGAGAGAATCTCACTTGCAAAGCAAAGCCTGACAAGCTATCCATGATGTATTTGTAATGCCAAACACAGTAACAAGTGTCACAATGGAGACGTTACTGGGCCCATTCGAGCAAATCGATGAATAACGGGAGGGCACTGACAGTGACAGTGATTATTTACTGACCCTTAGCACAAGATAATTTATAACAATCAGTATTTCTGCTACAGTTTTTGATGTGTTAGTGAAACTGAAGTTGTTTTATCTTTTTGATTTTAAATAAAACAGTGAATGTTTCTTTTCTAATGTGACTAACCACATAGTAAGTGTAGAATTTGAGATGATACTTTTCTCCTGGGTATTTATTTAAATTATTTTGATTTTTAAAATAGCCAGTAATTTGTTTTTACAAAAGGTAAAAAAAAAGGTAAAGGCCCTCCCGTTGATCGTCGATTTGCTCGAGCGGGCCCAGTAACGTCTCCATTGGAGACTTTGTTGTTACTGTGTCTGGCATATCGAATACTCTCCGTAGCTTGCCGGGCCCTCCGAGAGGGGCGGAGGAATCGAACTCGGGTCGGCCATGTTGGCCGCTTGTAAGGCAAACGCCCTACCCGCTGTGCTATCGCTCCAGCCCGTTTTTACAAAATGCCCCTAAATTTAAAGCATTGCTTAATATGAGAGTTTTTACTGAAAGAACACTCTTTATAACATTGTTTTAAGTTCTGGACATACACACAGGTATGCAGTTGTGAAAATATTTTAAAATGCACAACACTGCAAATTGAGAAATAGAGTACTAACTGAGACGCTGACCACTATTTATTATTATAATTGTTGTTGTTAGCCTCTCTGCAAAATTTGATTCGGTGCTTATGTGTGCTATTTCTACATTTTCATATGCTATAAAAGAGGGTACTTACCTAACTGCCCACTCAATACTTGAGAAACTGTTCCATGGTCCCCTGTAGGTCTTCTAACTGCCAGGTCTGCACCCTCTGAACTGTCTTGATCAGCAAGTTCAATTTGACTTTTCTTTGCCTTCTGCTTCTATTGGCTGAGACTCACGTCTCCCTCACCAACTCTTTTTATGTTGGTTTTTCTACAATATATCTGTTTCCTCAAGTTTTAATCCTGGGTCTTTCTACTCTTTCTCAGGAAGCTCATCTACTTTGGGCATCTCTTTAATGTAGATAATTCCCAAACTAATATCCCCAAATCCAGCCTTTCATTCAGAACTACAAAAGTAAATCTTGAAGCTGCCTGCCTGAGATCTATGATGGACAGCTGGTATATCACTGACACCTCAGGAACAAAACTGAAATCTTTCTGTCACAATTGTGATACTTTTAAAAATATAATTTTGTTCTATTATTAAGTTTTATAAACATGTTTAATTAAAATGTATAGTAATAAAGTAACCACCTTTATTTCTGCTTAAAAATTTTTAATTAAAACTATTTAAATTTTGAAGCAAGAAGCTACAAATTTAATATTTATAATTATGACAATAAAACCTTATAGACCAACCAGTTTTGGGTGGTTGACCTCTGAAACCCATTTCGGTAATTTATTGTTCTTTTCTTTTCTTGATATGAGGACTGTCAGGAGTGGGATGGAGCAACATCACAGAAGTAGGGCATTTGCCTTGCATGTGGCCAACCAGGCCAACCCTGGTTTGATTCTTCCACCCCACTCGGAGAGAGCCCAGCATGCTACCGAGAATATCTCATATGCACAGCAAAGACTGGCAAGCTACTCGTGACATATTCGATATGCCAAACAGAGTAACAACAATTCTCACAATGGAGACGTTACTGGGCCCACTCGAGCAACTCGATAAACAGCGGGAGGACAGTACAACAGTTATGAGGACTTTAGTCAAGTCATAGCATCCTTATTTTTAATGTAATCTTCCCTTCAAACACTCTCATATGTCCCACAATACCCAGTATATTGCAAATAATTAGAAATTCACAATTAATAAAATAAGTGTGCATGCATAATTTCACTTACTATAGTCAACCTTTTTATGATTTATTTTTTGGTTTTTGTTTGAATTTTTTTTCAATTTTCGAATTGAGGCAGTAGAACATCTTAGCACTCTTGGTGATGGGCATAATGATGGAATGATGTATGTATGAAATTATCATTATCAGGGGCTGGAGCAATAGCACAGTAGGTAGGGAGTTTGCCTTGCACATGACTGACCCGGGTTCTATTTCCGGTATCCCATGTTTCCCTGAGCACCACCAGGTGTAATTCCTGAGTGCAGAGCCAGGAGTAACCCCTCTCCATCGCCAGGTGTGACCCCAAAAAGCAAAAAACAAAAACAAACAAAAAAGAAACTATCATTATCAGTAAGTCGCCTCAATTAAAAAGAAGTAGGGGAATCTAATATAAGTTTGGAGACAGTCTACCTGAATTCAGCCTTTGAATGCTTTATTTTCTGGCTATATCATCCATAACATTTTACTTACTCTTTCTGTGCCTCCCTTTCATTTGAAAAAAATGGATTTGTTATAATGCCTGTTTTAAAATGGAAGCTTATAAGAGTTTAAATGTTTAATGATAATGGTTAGCATAGGTCCCTTGCATTTTAAGAAGCATTTGATAGTATAAGTTCTAAATATATTACAAACAAGAAAGTATTGCAGACTGAATGTTATATAATGAAGCTTCTGACTTTCAGCTTTTGTCTTCATAGCCTTTACCTTCTCCATTGCATGATATTTATTTTACTTTCTGAATACCTTGTGTTTGTTTGTGTGTGTGGGGAGGGGGGTTGGTTTGGTTTGGTTTGTGGGGGCACATCCAGCTATATTTGTGGCTTACTCTTGGCTTTTCTTCAGAGATTACTCCTTGTGGTACTTCGAGGTCCATATGGGGTGTCAGGATTGAGGCACCCCATATCTATGCCAGGCAGCTTCCATAGCTGCCATACTATATCTCTGGCCCCTTATTTTTCTAATCCCCATAAGACTATATACTTATTTGCTGAAGTTGGATTTAACTTATTCTCAAAAACATTGACAGCATAAAACTGAAATAAAATTTGTAGTTGCAGGGGCCAGTTAGTATAATTTATCTTTGTAGTGTGTGTTTTTTTTTAATTTTGATAATACTTGATTTTATTTTCTTTTTTAAGAATTGAATCACCCTGAAATTCAGTTACAAAGCTTTCATGTTTGAGTTTTAGTCATACAATGATCAAACACCCATCCCTCTACCAGTGCATATTTTCCACCACCAATATCCCCAGTATGCTCTCCCCCCTTCCTCACCCCTCCCTCTGCCTCTTGGCAGAGAATTTCCCTCATACTCTCTCTCTTCTTTTTTTTTAATTTTTTAAATTTTTTTATTTTTTTATTTTTTAGTTTTTAATAGTGAGAAATCATAAAGTAGAGTTGCAGACTTACACATTTTTGTGCTTGGGTTTCAATTATACAATAATCAAATACCCATCCCTCCACCAGTGCCCATTTCCCACCACCACGGATCCCAGTATCACTCCCACCCCCCATCCCCTCCATCCTACCCAACGTCTGTGGCAGGGTATTCCCCTTTGTTCTCTCTCTCTTATTAGGTATCGTGGTTTGCAAAAGAGGCATTCGGTGACAGTCATGTTTGGTCTATAGTCTACTTTCATCATGCTTCTCCCGTTCTGGGAGGATCCTCCCAACACCTTTATTTGCTGTTCCCTTTTCTATCTGAGCTCCCTTTTCCCCTAGCATGTGTGGTTGGCCTCCAAGCCATGGAGTAAAATTCCTGGTACTAATCTCGGCCATTCTTGGGTGTTAGTCTCCTATTTTGTTACTTTATATTCCCCAGATGAATGCAATCTTTCTATGTCTATCCCTTTCTTTCTGAGTCATTTCACTTAACATGATACTTTCCATGTAGTACCACTTGTATGTAAATTTCGTGACTTCGTCTTTTCTAACAGCTACATAGTACTCCATTGTGTAGATGTACCAAAGTTTCTTTAACCAGTCATCTGTTCTCGGGCACTCAGGTTTTTTACAGATTCTGGCTATTGTAAAGAGTGCTGCAATGAACAGACAATTGCAGATGTCACTTCGACTATACTTTTTTGCCTCTCTGGGATATATTCCCAGGAGTGGTATTGCTGGATCAAATGGGAGCTCAATTTCTAATTTTTTGAAAATGGTCCATACTGTTTTCCAAAAGGGCTGAACCAGTTGGCATTCCCACCAACAGTGAAGGAGTGTCCCTTTCTCGCCACATCTGTGCCAGCACCGGTAGCTTTTGTTCTTGTGGATATGGGCCAGTCTCTGTGATGTGAAATGATATCTCATTGTGGTTTTGATCTGCATTTCCCTGATGATTAATGATGTGGAGCATTTTCTCATGTGCCTTTTAGCCATTCGTATTTCTTCTTTGTGAACATTTCTATTCATTTCTTCTCCCCATTTTTCTGATGGGGTTGGATGTTTTCGTCTTGTGGAGTTCAACCAGTACTTTGTATATCCTTGATATCAACCCCTTATCGGATGTGTATTTGGCGAATATCCTTTCCCATTGACTGCTTTGCATTTTGGTCACTGTTTCTTTGGAGGTGCAGAAGCTTCTTAGTTTAAGATAGTCCCATTTGTCTATCACTGTTCTCACTTGCTTGACCAGTGGTGTGACATCTTTGAAGACACCATTAGCTTCTGTGTCATGGAGGGTTTTGCCAACTTTTTCCTCAATGTACCTTATGTATTCCAGTCTGATGTTGAGGTCTTTAATCCACTTTCATCTTACTTTTGTACAATTGGGATTGTTTCCCTGAGCTTCTGGTAGTCCAATGATTCTAATGTTGTTTCTTTTAGAATCGTCTCCTAGCACTCTAATTCTCTATATAGCTATTTTGAGTTTCTTTGCCTCTGTTTGTTGTTGCGTATTGGCTTGCTGCAGCTGATCTTCCAGCTCTCTGATTCTTTCCTCAGCTGTGGTCATTCTATTTTTGAGGGCACAGACTGAGTTTTTTATTTCATCTATGGAATCTCTGATCCGTGCCATTTCTGTGTGAAGCTTTTCAATTTCTGCTCTCATTTCTTCCTGTGTTTTGTTGATTATGTGATCGATTGTTTCTTTCATGTCCTCTTTCAGTTTAGTGAATATCTGTCTGACTGTTGCATTGAGTTGATTGAACATCTTGATGACTTCATATCTGAATTTTTTGTCAGAGAGGTCCCGTAGGTGGCTAGCACCCGCTGAGGCTTCTGGACTTGTTTCCTCGTCGTCTCCCTGTGGCGGGGATTTGTGTTGTTTCTTCATTTTGGTGTGTAGGTGTAGGGCTTAGATTACTTGAAATGAGTAAAGTACTGGAGCGATAGCACAGCGGGTAGGGCGTTCGCCTTACACGCGGCCAACATGGCCGACCCGAGTTCGATTCCTCCGCCCCTCTCGGAGAGCCCGGCAAGCTACCGAGAGTATTCGATATGCCAGACACAGTAACAACAAAGTCTCCAATGGAGACGTTACTGGGCCCGCTCGAGCAAATCGACGATCAACGGGAGGGCCTTTACCTTACCTTACCTGCGGCTACATTAGCGGCCGCCCACCCAAAATTAGGCCACGCCCACTTCTAAAAGCCAGGCCCACTTCTAAAGTGGCCACACCCCCACAAATACCTGGTGTTTGTCAGGGGAGTAAAGACTGGGTGGGGAGAAGAGACCAGCTCAGCTTCAGCGACGGAAAGGGAGAGGCACAGAGGCTCAGATCTGCTTTGTCTTCTGTCGTCCAGGGGACGCCTGGGGGCTTGCAGGGTGAAATCCAAGTCCCAGGTTCGAGAAGCGGCGGGAAAACTGACCTGGGTGGGGAGAAGAGACCAGCTCAGCTTGGGCGACGGAAAGGGAGAGGCCTTTGTAGTGTGTTTTATTGTCTTCCTCTGTTTCTATAAACTTTTTAATGATGCTCAGAAATAACATTCAAGTAATATGTATGTATGTATTCTTGGATCATAGTTTAAGATGTCTGCTAAGTTATGAATATTTAGATATTCATGAGTCTTGACATAAGTCACTTGGAATGTTAAAGTTTCATTTTTTTTCCCCCTGAAATACCTGACACATTTAATGATTCTTTGTAGTTTCAGAAGTTTGGGGAAAACTTTGGCTGTTATTTTATACAATCATGTACCAGTTTGGGAGGGAGCCAGGTAACTGCTGTGCCCTAACTCTGAAGATTCATTGTAACCTTCTTTTTGTGTGCAATTAGAGTCTCTTCAGACACCAGATTACAATAGTCATTTTCCCCATTAGTGCTGTATCTGTCATACCCTTTATTTATTTTTCTGTAAACAAGTATATTAATACCACTTAATTGTGGATCTACATGTATACTATGTCTAACTGTGGAAAGGGTACAACACTGAAACGCTGGCCTTCCTACATATTTTACATCTGCAAGTCAGTGAACATAGCAAATGACTATGTATAGACTATGTATAGTCACCGCCTCTTATACTCATCATTGCAAGCACCACTGTCTGCTCCTCTCACCACACAGTCCAGGCCTACCTTATGTTAAGTGGCAGTAGTTCCTTTGCAGACTGGCAGGGAATATTTGTAGACTGGCACCAAAAGACTAGTGTGTGGAAACTCTGCTCTCAATCAAAGTACTGTAACATTCTTTCTGTACAAAGAAGAATAAGGAACAAAAATGATCATCTGCCATTTGGGTCTGTTCCCTTGAATGAAACCAGTCTTCTAAGGCAACATTGCACGGAAACTGAAAGGGAGGTCAGGAAATGCCTTTTCTAAAAATCAATTTGTAGAGCTGGATAGATAGTACAGTGGGTATGGCACTTGTCTCCCATGTTGACTGACACTGGTTCAACCCCTGCCACGCCATATGGTCCCCTAAGCTTTCTGGAGTCATCTCTGAACACAGAGTCGAAAATAAATGCCAGTTGTACCCCCAAACCAAAAAAGCTTAAGAATAGGATAATGATAATAAAAAACAATTTTTATAGTTAAAAAATTATGTTTGTCAGACAAGAGAAGGTGCAAATGTCCACCTCAGAAGTGATATGAAAACTAGATTTTGATGACAGGATTTCTGGAACGTAAAAACTGTCACTGTAAGTTGAGACTTACTGCAGAGGAGATTTAACAAAAGGAGCCTTGTTAAGACAACCATATGTTATCAGTTTGACTGAGGCAAGGTCTGGATACTGAGTGAGAAAACTCAAAGAAATATCCATTAGGAGTGAATGATAGATCTGAGCATTTTCAAATGAGAGAGTTTATTAGTGGAATGATTAGAACTGATGACAAAAGCTAAGCAAAAAAAAAATCAGTTACTAATTGTACCACTTATGTTTTTTTTTTTTTAATTTTTATTAGTGAAACACCATGAGGTACAGTGGTAGACTTACAAATTTTTGTGCTTGGGTTTCAGTTCTACAATGATCCAGTACCCATCCCTCCACCAATGCCCATTCTCCATCATTTACATTTAAAAAAAAAATGTTAGCAAAACACCATGAGGTACAGTTGTAGATTTACAAAATTTTGTGCTTGGGTTTCAATTGTACAACACCAAACACCCATCCCTCCACCAGTGCCCATTTTCTACCACCACAAGTCTCAGTATGTACCACTTATTTTTTCTGTGCTCTTTACTTTTGGTTTGTTTCATTGAGAGCTGTATCTTCTATGGATGTGCAAGATTAATGGTTTACACAGGTTGAGTGTGATACTGGTGGATTTTTTATATTGCATTAATAAAACTCTTTATTAGATTTGTACATGATAACTTTAGAGACATTAATTTCAAGTAATAAAGTTGTTTATGGCACTTCACCTCACCCTTTTGCCTTCAAAAGCCAGTTGATAGTCCAGTTTATAACAGTGTCATACATCGGGCAGGGGCATGTGAAGACCTCAGGAACAGTATTATCCAGAAACCTGAAACAAGCAAATCTAAATCTTGTGATTCTTTCTTCTTATTGGGGGAAGAGGTTCACAGTGCTCCAACAAATCGTCATGCGGCTATGGAACTTTCTTCTCCTTTCTTTGGCATCAGTGGCTGGAGAGGAAGCAAGAACTGACAACAGGGAAGCAGAGAAGGCTAACTACTTGTTGGCAGGGAATTGGAGCAATTGGAGGCATTATCTGAAGGAAACTGATACCGGTTCTTTGATTAAGTTATAAGCATGGAGTTAAGTCTCTCTTCTAGGGAAGTTACTGACTACAGAAGAAAGACTGTGGGAGATAGCAGCCTCACAAAGGTGCAGCAGCCTCTGCCTTGGAAGTACCTTGGGTTCTTACAGAAACTCTCAGCTAGCCTGGAAATGACAGCAAGATTGAACTGCACTGGTGCCAGTTAAGGAGTGGAAAGCATTTTAGTGAACTTTTCCTTTTCATTCTTACGTCCTATGGCTGTGTGGTTTATTTTTAAAATGTCTCCACTTAACTCTAAAAGAATAACTGATAAAGTGCCTTTGTTCTTTCCAACAGCTGTTTGTTAGAGGTAACAGCAAGGAACCACACTAGGTTAGTATCATTATTAGCAGCAAAGTCTTGGACAGGGGTTGGGATCATCTAATTCTAGTTCTGAACTTTTGAGACTAAAACCTAATTAGACCAGCAATTCAAACAGATGTGTATAATTAATTTTATAAGAAACCAGTGCAGTCTTTATTTTTATATCACCACTTTAAAAAAAATGATTTCTACCACCAAGAATGATTTGGAGACTTTCTGTCAATGTTCTATTAAAATTCAGATCATTCACACTTTTAACAAGGCTTTATACTAATTACATTTGTTGGGGGAGGGGCTGCATCCATCTGTGCTCAGGGCTTACTCCTGAAATCACAGAAGAACAATCTTATGCTCAGGAATCACATCTGGCAGGATCAGGATGTATGCATGTGTGTGTGTGTGTGTGTGGGGGGGGGGGGGGGGTAATAAGATACGGGGTATCAAACCTGGGCCTGTCACATGCAAGGCAAAATCCTTACCTGCTGTACTGTCATTCTTGCCCTAAAAAGTTATTTAAAAACAAAAAATGTTTATAATTGGCAAAAGATCTGATTGTTTCTACCTTGGTTTTACATGATTGCTTTGGATCAAAACTGTGCCAGAAATGACATGTACGACACCCTGTAGAAATAGCAACATGTGCCATTTGAAATTCCATCTCCAGTTTATAGGACCTAGAACAGTGAACTGCTGCAGGAGGCATCCTATAAGTGAGGTGTAGAGAACGGAAGTGGTTTATCTTTTCTCTCTGATATGAGTCATTTCTCACCCCACCCTCTTTGATGAGGACAAGCTTCTCTTTGTTAAAACTTTTCTAGCCCACACCCCTTTGAATTTATCTTATAAAAAGTAAGTTCTGTAAGTAACCATTTGTCTCTTGTCACTTGTCATCCTGTTGCTCATCAATTTGCTCCAGCGGGCTCCAATACCATCTCCATAGTGTTGCCCAATGGTGTCTGCTCACTCCAGGAACACAAAGTGAGGCCCATTATTGTTACTGTTTTTGGCATATCAAATACACCATGGATAGCTTGCCAGGTTCTGCCATGCGGGCAAAATATTCTCAGTATCTTGCTGGGCTTTCTGAGAGGGCCAGAGGAATCGAAGCCAGGTCAGTCGCGTGCAAGGCAAATGCACTTTCTGCTGTATCACTCCAGCCCTGCTATCGCTCATTTATCGTACACTTTTTTTTAATCTGTGTACCTGTGCCTTTATCGCAATACTCAATATAGTAAACATTATATGGCAATATATACAGAAAACCAATATAGTTTTTTTCATTTTTCCTTAATATCTTCAAGTGTTTTCTATGTGCTTGTTATTTTATTAGGCAGTCATGATAATTGATTAAATATAAGTTTTTATGCCCAGTTAAATAAAGAATAAGCAAATCCTGAACAAAAACCCACATTTTTAAAATCATGCTATTTAAATAATTGCTTTAATAAGAAAAAATTATATCTAAGTTCAAGTGAAATCACAGGTACTGATGTGTTTTATGCAGTGTTTAAGATCGCATCGAGACTAAACAGCTATAAATATGGCATAGCAACAAAGAGATAGTGGATATACAAGTCATAAAGTGAGCACAAATCAGTAATAAATATACTTTATTAAGTTTGTTAAGAACAAGGGAAATGCAAATATACTCTTACACATCTCTTAATAACTCGTTGATCTTCTTCCTAATGACCTTGCATTCTTAATGGAATTTCATCTAATATTGCTCATATCAGTTACCTAGAGCAGAAACAATGGAAAGAAAGCAGATAGACCTTTATTTGAATGCTAATCTTGATACATTACATCTACATGACCTTAGAAAATTACATTACCATTAAGGTCCGTTATCTCCTCAGGTATTTTTTTTTATTATTATTTCTTGAATCACTGTGGGAAAAGTTTACAAAGCCTTCAGGTTTAAGTCTCGGTCATGCAATGATCAAACACATTTCCCTTCACCAGTACTAATTTTTCACCAAAAAGAAACCCAGTATACCCCCCAAGCCTCCCAATGCCCGTGAGGCAGATGAATTCTACTTAACTCCCTATCTACTCTGATTGCATTCATTATTTCGACAAAAGATGCACCATTATTGTTTAGAGTTTACACCCAACAATCAGAACTGCTGAAAAGGCATTGTGAAATGATTTGTTTTCTACAGTTATGAGAACCATATAATATTGGATTTCTGGTATTTTACTTATTAAGCCTGGAGGTATTTCTGCCAAGAGCCAGAAAATTACGAGATTGGTTTCTGTGGCTCTAAAGCCTTGGCCGTGCCGGAGAGCCACTCATTGGGGGCAACTCGTGACCTCAGTAGGGCGTGAATGATGAGCCGGGAATGCCCCCCTTCCCATGAGGTTTCAGTTGCCCTATCACCACCGTCTCATATCTGGCTATCCAAAAAGCTCCGAGGAGGCTGCCATCCTGCTGCCCAGGGGGAAAAAGGCGGAAGGGAGTGACACCCCTTCCCTCCAGGCAGGCATAGTACCATGGATTAATGCATAGTCCATTCACTTTTCTACTGCAAGCTGCAGGGCTCTGCATTAAATCCTTGTGCTTCTGGAGCCATGGCCATGCTGGAGAGCCGCTCATGGGGGGCGACTCGTGACCTCGGTCTCTCCTCAGGTATTGAGACTATTTTTGGTAGATATATTTTTGTGACTATTATTTGAAATAAGCACTGAAATACTAGAACAAAATCTATGTACATATTGAACTCCCAGAAATCACTATTTTTATTTTTAATACAATTTTATGATTTGTTTATTTCTTAACATTTTATCTCATTTTCTTGATTTAAATAAAAAAATGAACAATAAATTATGACATCCTTATGCATAATAAGTTAATTCTTTAGCTTTCCACTAAGATTCATAAGGATTCTTTCTACATTTATTCTACCATGCCTATGTGTAACAGGATGTTCATTTCAGTTTGTACATATGGGCATTTATAGTTGAGTGTTTTTTTCTTTTTTTATATATTTTGACAGTGTTTTCTTCTGGGGGAGTAGCACATCTGGCAGCAGTATTCAGGGTTTGCTCTTAGCTCTGTGTACAAAGATCACATCTGGTGGAATTGGAGGACCATAGGAGATCCTAAGGATTGAAGCTGGGCTACCTGCATAATAGGCAAACACCATACCATCTGTGCTGTCACTCAGGCAAAAAAAATAAATTAAGTATTTGTGGACTATTCTGTTCTACATCTGTATCATTTGGCACTATTCTGTCCCTTTTCAGTTGCCATGATGTTAGAAGCATGAAAATTTGTTATTGCAATATTAGTAGATGGAATTGATGATCAGGCATACCATTTTACTCATTCTACCATTCTATATATCATGGTAGTTTCTCATGTGTTTTACTCAAAATATTAGTTTATAAATTTGGTTTTCTGGCTTGAATTACCTATTTGCCTCCCTTTATTTTAAGTTTGTATTTATCCTTATAGTTTCAGTGAGCCCAGGTCAACAACTTATAGTTGTTTCTTTCCGTGTTTAGTGCATCTGGCTCTCAATGTCTTTTGATTGGTGAGTTTAGAAAATGTACAGTATTGCCAGGGCTCACTACTTACATTATGATTTTGGATACAGATTCTGACACCTCTATTTTTCCCTGTTCAATCCTGTTTTTATGGTTTTCTGTTTAGACAGAAGAGTCCTTTCTCAGTATTTCCTGAAGAAATCTAATGTTAGTGATTGTTCTTCTGTTTTCGTCCATGAAAGCTTTTATTTCTTCTTCAGATATAAGAGCCTTATAGGATATAGTATTGAGTATTATATTTATTCTTGAGTGCCTTTCATTATTTTGAATGAAATTCTTAAGAATGAATTCTTACCAATTTCTTCTGTTCCATAGAGTTTCTGCTGAGAATTCTTCCGAGAATCTAGTAGGAGTACTTTTTAAGGTATTTGTTTTTGTCCCCCTTTATAAAGTATTTATATTTTACCTTTGAGGTGGGGGATTACATCTTTGTCCTTTATTTTTTTGTTTCAAAACTGTGTTTTGGAGTAGGTTTCTTCATTTAAATTGCTAAGTGTTTTGTTGACTTTATAGAGTTTTCTTTACTATCTATCTTCTCCAAGTTCAGGAAGCTTCTGCTGTTATTGTTTTTTTTTGTTTTGTTTTGTTTTACTTTTTGGGTCATACCAGTGATGTTCAGGGGTTACTCTTGGTTCTGCACTCCTAGCGGTGCTTGGGGGACCATATGGGTTGCAGGGAATCAAACTCAAGTTGGCCCGCGTGCAAGGCCAACACCTTACCTGCTGTGCTATCACTTCAGCTCTTGCTCTTATTCTTTGAAGTAAACTCTATGTCCCCTTCTCTCACTCATTCTCTTCTGGTATGCCCTTTCTTCGCATGTTGCCTTTCTTTGTGTAGTTAGATAGTTCATAGAGGTTTTCATTATGTTCACAATTCTGTCTCCTGAATCACTTATACAGCACTTGCTTGCCAGTCACTATCTACAGACTTCCATTTTGTCTATTCTGTTTCTGTAATGTGCTCTCCAAATTTTAGTCTAGTTTATTGAGGTCCTCAGATTCTTATTTTCCTGTTAAATTTTCATTTTTTAAAAAATCCTTTGCTAATTTTATTTTGGAACTTGTAAATTTGTGTTTCTAAGCTTCACTCTCCCTTGTCTTAACTTTTCTATGTACTCAGTTTTCACCTAAATCCGCATGTCTGAATCTTTCTCTAATTCTTTGCATTTCTTTATTATAACAATATAGCAGCTTGAACTTTGGTAGGAAAATGGAGTCTTCCATATGTTTGAGGCTGAATTTTGAAGAGTGGCTTATCCTTATGATAGAAGATTCTTGTGAGGTTTCAATCTGTCCTGTGTTATTTTTTTTCATTCTCATTCTTTTGACCTACTCATCTTGCTACCTAAAATGTCACTTCTGTGTAAAATATATGTAATATGTGTAACTGCATAAGTGAGAGAGAACAGTGTGATTTAATTTTCTAGTGGACACTGATATATCTAGTTGTATCAGCAGCAGGGCCAAAGGAGGCTTGGAGAAATCCAGCATCTAGTGAACTTCCTGTGGGGAAGAGCTATTGCTGGTTAATGTTTGTGGCAATCCGAGTCTCCCTTTCTCTATCAAGTCCCACATCAGAGACCTTGCAGTCCTCGGCTGTCAATGCCACTCTGAAGGTCAATGACCATCCCAAATTCTTTCTCTCTTATCTTCCTTGCCTAGCTCTGGCCAGAGGGAGTATCTTAGCTCCTCACTGTGTCCTGCAGCTAAACCCAAAGCATATTCCTCCACACCATTTTTGCTGTAGATGCCCACAGGCAATTGCTGAGCTATCTTTCCCAATCCACCCACACTCAACCAAGGTCTCCATACTTCTCTGTCCACCCACTGTCTGTCCAAGGATGTGTGACCCTACACTGTATGACCTTTACCTCTTCATCACACTCTCTTGCTTTCCAAGTGCCAGGTTTTCTCAGCTATAGGGATCTTTTCAGATCTGGGTCCCTTAGGTTAAGTCAGGATTCCTCTTAGTAGGGTACCTCTTGGCAGAAAAGCAAGAAGTTTCGAAGTTTCTTCTATAGCCAAGTAATCCGAACTGTAGAATTTTTTAAGGGGGTAGGCATACTCTGTTGTTCCCATTGCCCTTTTTTGGGCTCTGTGCTCAGGGGTGTGGGACGCAGGGAACACGTGGGACTCAGGTAACTGTCTGTAGTGCCTGGGATAGAACTTGGGTCAGCTGTGTGCAAGACAAGTACCCTTATTGCTGTGCTGTCACTCTTTTGGCCGTTGGCTTAGGGATTCTAAAATTTGATTTTCTTTTTCCCAATCTCAGCACCAGGGATTGAAGTCAGGGTCTCATACAGAGGAAAGCACACTAAACTCATGTCTGGCCTTCATAAGAATTAATAAGAAACAAATGCAGTTAAGAAGTATGAATATTATATATTTTCTCATACTCGTATTTTGACTCTATGAAGCATATGCTTATATTCATAATTATAATCATAAATATTTATCTTTAAAGTATTTCTAAACATGAGTTTATTTTCAGTAGTTCCCTATAATTCTTAACCCAGTGGTGTAAGTCCCAGCTGCCCACTACTGAGTTTTGTTTCACTTGCCTCATCAGCAGGCTGCTCTTTATCTTATCTTCTGGATCTGATCATTTTATTTTATGGCAGTATCTCAAAAGAAATCATTTTAGGCCACAAACAATTACAGAAGGAAATGTCCAACCTTAATCAGTATTTACGCAGTACCTTTTATAGGCATAGCACACTGAAGCATGCTGTGAAAAGTGAAGATAGAAGCATTAAATGTGGCCCCTGCACAGAGCCATGTTGATCGATATCAAAGGTTTGATGGAGGAGTGGATTGCTGTTTATTTTGATTTAAAAAGAGAAGTTATGGGGACCTGGTTTACTAAGGTATATTGGGCTATGCCCTACTCTTTGAAAAGATGAATTCTCACTGATACCTAAGGTAAACCAATGTATTTTAAAAAATAGATACTTAAACACTTTCTTGTAAGACTTATTCTTTAGTGCAGTCAAGAGAAGAAAGAAAAAAAGAAATATTTAATATAATATAATATACATGTGTTATATATTACATATATCTCTTTAGAATTATGTGTTATTGTCAAATATACGTAAGCATAATAGTAGCCAAGATTTTCATAACATTCATTTCTTGAAGGCTGTGATAGACTTCAATTAATTTTTAGGTAAAATTAGTGTGTGCTACAATTTAATGTAACAAAACATATAAACTAATCAAATTGTTCTGTCTTACAGAGCTAGGGCTATTTCATTAGCTATATTTTCTTTAATTTCATCACTGTACCAGCTGGCTTCTTGTCAACTTATACTTTGAACCTTTACATCAAATAGCAAAAAAAAAAAAATATTAATTACAGGCAAAGAAACCCTAATAGAAATGTTGCGCTTAGAGGTTTTTCTCAATTAACTGGACTTGAATGGTTCTGTGTACAGGAAAAATGGAAAGAGAGAAAAGGAACTTAAAAAATTTTCTAGAATCATTAATTAACTACAGCAGTGTTAGCCACTTGCTTTCCTGTCTTTGTGTTAAAGTACTTTAGTCAAATATTTTAGCCTTCTTATATCTAGAAGTACCCACTTATGTTACCAGACTAAATGCAGTTAATCATGCTATAGACTAAATTTTCTTTAAAATATCTCAATTGACAGAACAAACAAATGCCTCTTCTCCCTTCATTTTGAAGTAACTACTATTCCTGTGATGATAGCCTTGTAAACAAAAGAATCATATTTCTATGGTTAGTGAAAATTTACTTGAGATGCATATTTTATCAAGCATTCCCCCTCTATACCAGATGTGTCTTCTTTAAGCCTCTTAAACTCTTCAATCAACTATTTAAAGAGTTTTAAAAGATTTCTTAAATCTTAAAGTATCTGCCTTGCATGTGTGAAGTCCATGGTTCAGTCCTTGATCTTTTTTTTTTTTAACCTTCTCCACGTTTTCATTTAGCTCAGAAACTCTTATTTATGATCCACTTTTCCAGTGTCTAGCATCTGAATTATGTGAGTGGTTCTTAACACTTATTAAGTCTCAGATGCCTAGAGAATCTGAAGAAAACCTTTCCTCAGAAAAATTCACAAATGAATGCACATACAAATTCTGCATAAAATATAAAGGAATCACAAGGAAGGTATGGACTTCAGCTTACAGACGACTGTTGCACTCAATGGAAAACATAAATATATATTTTATTCATGTACATATAATCTTGTATGATTTATCAATATGTATATATCTGCTTCTATATGCACATATATATTTATTTGCTTAAATTAAAATGCTGATTTATATCATGTGTTTCCTATTTCATCAAGTTATTTGTACTAAAACAAATCAATTACTTTTTTGCCATAACACGAATAAATTTATATTTCTTATTCATCTTTATATGTATATAGCAGCCCTAGTTATAAGCTTATTTGGGTGACCATATTTTACCGTACTGTCTCAAGTGCTGCCACATTTCCTAAGTAATTTGTAGACCATAGCTAAGAAGAACATCCTTAACTTGTTCTAATGGTAGTATTTTTCTTCATTAGGTTTGTGAGCTGTGAGCTAGTGTAAGATACTAACAGACATTTTCCAGTTTTCTCTGTTCAGTCTGAGAATGGTTCACTATTATCCCAAGGTCACTTTGAAAGTCTTTCTGTGATTTGCTTCCATTTATTTTATGCTTGTGTTTACAGTTTTGAACCAAATATGAAATTTAATGTTGCGTTTGTCTACATTAAACTTAATTTGCCCCTTGTCAGCTCATTTACAACAGAGATAACATTCAAAAGCCACCATGTAGAATGTTTTGTCTGCAATCACTAATGTAATTTTTCTCTGCATTTGTTGAATGCGGCTTTTCTGTAACTTTCAGTTTAAAGAAAAGCTTTTCCATGAAATTTTAAAGGAAAGTTAAGATAATATTTAATAAAAAATTACCAGGTTACCTCCAATAGAACAGGGCCTTTATCATACTTTCATTTTTTTAAGTTTTCAAGCTTATTTAATTTTATATATCCGATTTTAGTTATATTTATCATAAAGACAAGAATCGGTTAAGTAAAAGTTAGAACAGACAGAAGCTTAAATCAGATTATGATATCAAACATTTTGCTAACTTCTCATCCTGGTTTTTTTCAAGTGCTTTAATTAATTTTGTGTGATGAATTTTCTTCATCATAATTTTAACAAAAATATGTGTGTTTAAAATTGACATATCTTTAAAAGCATTAAAATGAATTCCTGAATTTAAATCATGAAAAATACTTTTTTATGTGGTCTCTTAAAGATATGTTTTAAAGCTTATAATTTTTCTTTATGTTGAACATAGTCGTCAGTAACAATTTTCTAATTTGCACCTTTTTCTTCAAATAATTAGTAGTGTTCTTAAGTGGAAAATATCTTTCCTAGAAACTGTTATTTACCTTCTAAGCAGTTGTTCTACTTATTATTTTATTTTAAGGAAATATCAATAAAGTATAGAGAGAAACATTTGTAAAATAGGGAGTTTTGCAAAGTACCAAAATATCAGAAAGTGAAAAACTAATATGTAGAATGAATTTTAATTTTAACAAGTAAGCAAAAATGACTAATAGGAGAGAATGCTTAACTAAGATTGTGCTATATGCACATAATATAATGTCATAATTGCAAGTAATTCCAAGTAATATCCTGGAGTCCTGTGATCCACTTCCAATGTTACTTGGCCAACTGTGCCGAGAATTCACTACTAGAGAACAAGGATGAGATGCCGCTTGAGCTCTCACAAAGAAATAAGTATTTATGAAGAAACTTAATAGGAAATTTAAAGGTCCTATACAAAAAAATACTGTTTACTAGATGTGCTGGAAGGATAGTCAAGTTAAGCATTTGTCTTTCACATGGCAGTCTCTAGTTGTTTTTTTTTTTTTTGATGTCTCACATGGTCCCTTGAGAATCCCTAGGAGTGATCCCTAAGAAAAGAGTCAGGAATAAGAGTGAACACAGCCAGGTGTGATCCACTGAGAGTAACCTAGAAAAGCGCAAAAATTAAATATTTTTGTAATTATTGGATTAGAAAATTAGCATTGTTAACATGCAATTCATGGGTTCACTTCATTCATTGCCATAACCCCAGTTTTTTTTCAAGAAATTGAATAAATGTTACTGAAATTTACATTACAACAATAAAAGAAGCCAATTTACTGAAGCAGTACCAGGATGAAAAAAAAAGTAGGTTATTGGAGACATTATTTTCCTAACTCCACAACAAAGTGATGGTAAAGAAAACGTTATGGTATTGGAAACCAAAACACACAAGGATCAATGAACTAGAATTAGAAGTTTGTAAATAAATCAACACATATTTGAGGAATTAATTTGACAATAAATTAAGGAAAATAATAAATAATGCTTGGAACTTGGCTATCAACCTGCAGAAGAGTAAAAATAGAAGGCCAGAGAGATAGTGCAGGAATTGCATACTTTGCATGTGACTGACCGAAATTTCATCCCTAACACTTCATGGTCTGCCAGACATTTCTGATTTTGACTCTAGAGGCCCTCGAGCATCACTATGGCCATGGATACCAGGAAAATTGCGAGGATGGCCCTCAGGATCAAGCACCACTGCATCCTTGGGACTTAATATTGAATTATAGTTCCAAATGGCTTTGAATTGCTGGCAATGGTTCTAGCAATTGAAAATACACTGTATTTCAAAATACAGGAATTCTTATACACTGTAGCACTATCCTCCCATTGTTCATCAGTTTGCTCAAGTGGGTACCAGTAATGTCTCCATTGTGAGACTTGTTGTTACTGTTTTTGGCATATTGAATACATCACTGGTAGCTTGCCAGGCTTTGCTGGGCGGAATACTCTCGGTAGCTTGCCAGGCTCTCCCAGATGGGCAGAGGCAGACCTTATGAGCATTAATAAAACTATACTACTACTAGGACAGCATCTAAAATTTTTCTGCATGATGAAAAAGAACTCAATCAAAAAAAAAACACAGAATGCATAGCATTTAAAAAAAATACAAATAACCCCATCAAAAAATACAAAAGATACAGTGGGTAGGGCGTTTGCCTTGCACACAGCCAACCCGGGTTCGATTCCCAGCATCCCAGATGGTCCCCTGAGCACTGCCAGGAGTAACTCCTGAGTGCAGAGCCAGGAGGGAGTAACCCCTGTGCATTGCCAGGTGTGACCCAAAAAGCAAAAAAATAAAAATAAAAAAAATACGAAAGAGAGGTGAATGGACACTTCTAAAGAATACCAATCATATGCAAATGGCCATAGACAATTGAAAATAAAATCTATTGTCCTGATTATCCGGTAAATACCATGAATTACCACCTCATACCAGCTAAAATGACATTTCACAAAGTTCATAAACAACAAGTGATAGTGAGGTTGTAGAGAAAAAAACAGAATGCCATATACTGTTGGTGAGAATGCATGGTAGGCCAGTCTCCTTGAAATTATGTTTGGAGGTTCTTCAAGAAGTGAAGAATATACTTGCCTTATGTACCAGCAATGTCACTGATAGGTATCTACCTGAATATGAGCCACAAATTTATTTCTGTGTATATTGCAGCAGTATTTATAGTAACCAAACTATAGGAACAACCAAAGTGTACAACTAAGGCATAATGATGTGCTATTGAACTATATGAGACAAAATTTTGAGACCACAAATATTGCTCAACGGTAGAGCATTGGTATTGTGTGTTTGTGTGTGTGTATGTGTGTTTCCTGGGTTCAAGCCCCAGCACAACAAAACAAAACAAAACAAAAAACACACAAAAACATATTTTAAATCTTCTACATGGATGGAGTTGGTGTGTATAATAACAAAATAAATAAATAAGTAAATTTCAACAAACAAAATAAATCGGAAAGAGAAAGACAACTGCCAGATGATCTCACTTGTGTATGGAATATTAAAAAAAAAAGTCAAGGAAACATGAATAAAGAACATGCTGATATCTGGATTTGGATTGGAAAATTGAAGTTTTACCCATGTGCAGAAGGGACAATAGGGAAGGACCTTATGTAAGATAGGGCAGAAGGAATTTTCACACTTTGTTGATATGTTTATTTCTCTGCCCCTCTCAGGGAGCCCAGCAAGCTACCAAGAGTATCTCGCCCACACGGCAGAGCCTGGCAAGCTACCCGTGATGTATTCGATATGCCAAACACAGTAACAACAAAGTCTCCAATGGAGATGTTACTGGGCCCACTCGAGCAAATCGATGAACAACGAGAGGACAGTGACAGTGACAGTGACAGTTGATATGTTTGATGTAAAAAAAGTAAAAGATTAAAAGAAGATATGTGCACTGATGAATACACTATTGTTTGCACTTAAATATTTATATTTATTTAAATGTTTGTAGACAATATATGCAGCAGTTATATTTAATAATGAATTTTTAAGTTGATAGTTGTAGCACTCTAGGTGAATTTTATTGTTTCTTTGTGTTCCCCACTTAAAAACTCTAGGATTAATTAAAACTTAAAATTTTGGTACTATTACTTTCATTTATTAGAAAATTAATATATATATATTTGACTGTAGTACTTATTAACTTGAAGGATACATTTGTAGCATAGATATGTACAGCATTACAATGGCAAAAGTAAATTTTGGAAAGTAGTATTTAACTTGTAAGGGCCTAGAAAGAACTCTAAAAAAAATGGGAGTCAATCTGTTAAACCACTAACATCGAAGTATGATGCTCATAATGAAATATATGTTATTATTTTTATATTTATTTCAAGAATTATTGTAAATATTGAATTGAAAAATAATATTTAGATGGATTCTCAAAGAAGTGCCCTGGTGTATGCAAACGTATAAATACATATATACACATGAAGACATATCTAAAATTAAAGATACATAACTAGTAAGAACGTGAAGATCATAAAAGGGAATAAAGAAGATTAATAATAAAAATAATTCTTTGGGGGTCAAAATGATCAAACAGCAGGTAGAGTGTTTGCCTTGCATGTGACTTAATCAGTTTTGCTCTCAGCAACACACAGCGATGCAGGGGAGGCAGAAGTGGTGGGTCTCAATGTTCATTTGCGATTCCCAGGTTCTTCAATATTTTCAAGAATGAAAATATTGAATAATAAAGATGCTCAGACTCAGAGTAGGAAAGTACAAAAGTTCATTGGAAAATAGAAGAGAAAAGAAAAGGACCCCCCAAGTGGGAAGGACTAAGTTAATTATGGCTCTTTTCGTGAGTTTTTTTTTTTATAGGAAATCTTTGTCTTTGTGTTACAGAAAATGCACGGAATCTACATGGTGGTTGGGCTGGTTTTCTTTCTATTCACCTGTCTCGGGTATTGTTCGTTATCTTAGTCTTGTGACTCCTAGTTTTGTGGCAGAAAAGTAGGGAATTCCTGGCGCATTCCAGGAATGTCAAAGATCGGGCCTTGAAGATGAAGTGTGGAAGTTTGATGGGGAGAAATAGAAATTCTGGCTAGTGGGGAAACTGTGGGCTTCCCTCTTGTTGGCAAGGGGAAACTGAGGCTTCCTCTTTCATTCGGGATTCCTGTGCCCTGCCAAGAGTGTTTCCTGAGCACAAGGCCAAGAGTTTGCCCTGATAACCCAAAAACCTAACAATAGTAGCTGAAGCAATACTGTAATAGGTAGGGTGCTTATCTTACGTGCAGCCAACACAGATTTGAATCCTGGCTTCCCATGACCCTTGAGATTCTATAGTATTAATACCTGAACACAGTTCCAGGAGTAAGCCCTGAGTACCAGGGATGTGGTCCCAAAATGAACAAACAAAAAAAGAACAAAAAATAATCATTTGTATTTCTACATAATTAGAGTGGGCTGGAGCGATAGCACAGAGGTTAAGGCGTTTGCCTTGCAAGCGGCCAACATAATTAGAGTATTATTTAGTGTAGTTTAATAGTTATTTAAGGTATCTTGATTTACAACGTTTCGTGGTTGAGTTAAAAGTGTATGATGGTTTTGGCACATTGTGAGCATTAGAAGTTTAAAACATAATTGACTAATATAATGATGCAAGAACTTTGGATTTGAACCAGGAGGCCAAAGTTTTAATAATCACATTTCTACTTACCTGTCTGAGGTTGGACAAATCTCTGAATTTTCAGTAATTTTGAATTTCTCTGTAATAGATATGATAGAGTTGCTTTTGAAGATCAAAATAAAATCCATATAAAAAGCCTTTGGAATTTATAAAACATTGTGTGGATTTCAGGGATTACAGTAATAGAGATTTGAGGGGGGGGGAATTATTCAGAGATTTCAGAGAAATTTTCAGAGGATAAATAAGTCTGACGGAGAGAAATCTTTTGAGCTCATACATGAAGAAAATGTGCTGTGCTCCCTGAATTATGCGACTGCATACACTGGACCCTGAGCTGCTAATTTAGACTGTGCTCTTTCTCAACCAGGGCTTTAGGCCAGCCACAGACAAAACAGTAGTCAATTATAACATCAATAGGTATTAAACACATTAAAACTAGTAATTATTGTGTTATCTTAGTAAGAAATGCTAGTATTACAAGGAGATGTTCTCTTTATTTTTTTTCCCCCTGCAGGCAATGAATTTGGGCATCCTGAGTGGTTAGATTTTCCAAGGAAAGGAAATAATGAAAGTTACCATTATGCCAGAAGGCAGTTTAATTTAACTGATGATGACCTGCTTCGCTATAAGTTCCTAAATAACTTTGACAGGGATATGAATAAATTGGAAGAAAGATGTGGTTGGCTTTCAGCTCCACAGGTAAGCTCTTTACTCTAAATGTTATGTTTTAGTCACCAACGTTGTACATGCTTAGAATGGCAATCGCTTCAAATCTATATGCAGATCTTTTAAACAGCACTTTATTATTCAGTGTGTAGTGCCCTGCAACATACTCTAGGTTGTCAAAACATGTCACTGAAGTCTCTCCAGTAGATAATAAAAATCCCAAACGTAATAACCTTGCTTACTTTCCTGTCTAGCTTCTCGTTATTGTTGTTGTTTAAATTTAGTAATTTTTTTTATTTCAATTTGTTAAAATAAATGACAAAATCTCTGTGTGGACACCATTTTCAAAATTGCTGTGGAAACATCTTAATTATTTTGACTCTTTTTCTTTATGTAAATAATTATGCTGTCACAAAGAAACTATTTTTGCCAACATGGAGATTTCTTTATTTCTCTTTTCCCTACTTTTATTGGTCTCTAACTTGTCATTTCAGTAGATACCATTATACCTGCATGCTGATTTGTATTTTTCATGAGTCTTACTCTTCTCCGGAATTAAAGTCTCAGTTTTCAATAAGTTTTAGAAAATGTAATTAACAGGTGCAAATTTTATACAGGCATGTTTTTTTCTTTACAAAAATTAGCATATAGTATGTGTTACTTAGCATCCATTTGCTTTTTACTGGTGCTTTTTGAAAGCACTGATATGTTTATACTTTAATGTATTTTTTTAATGCTGAACAAAGGTATTTGTATATTCAGTAAGATTGGCTACATGACATGAATGCCCTAACCACATTTATTAGTAATGCTATTTCCAGAAAAGAGAGTAAAATGATGCTCCTTTTCAATAGTAACAATGTTGAATACCAAAAGGCATGCTGTTTACTCTAGAGTCTTGGTTGTGTTTCTAAATTACCAGGAATGGCAAAGCTGATATGCACAAGAAATACCTGCTCCCCAGTGCTGGGCTACAGGAGGGTTGTATTGGAAAAGCAAAAACTTCTTACTGTCTGCTGTCAACCATGCTGTCAAAAATGAGACAGTTTGTAGGTTTTATAATTTCTTTACAGACCTCCTTTTATCAAGCAAAAAAAGAGAGAGTGTTAGAGAGAAAAAAAACAACCACAGGTGGTTGTTGGATTTGACAGTTGTATAATACTGTAAAGCTTTAAAAATAATTACAACTTTGAAAATCTTGATATGATATGAGTTGCTTTGTAGCATGAAAAATAATCATATGCTCTTTGTTATGCCTGAGTACTCAAATAAAAGTCTTAAAATTTAGTTATAATTACATCTAATATGAACATACTCACAACTGTTTACCTGGTTCAGTTACCATGTTTTTACCAAAATGTTGAGTCAAAGTATTTATCCTGTGCTTTGTGTAAAGTTGACAGGTGACTGGTGAAATTTTTTCTTTGGTTAAGAGTTTGTTCTGGTAAGATTGTAATAAGTTCAGTAAATTTCAGTAAATATAATGTGTGGCATTTTTCTTTTTTTCTTTTTGGACTTGGTAATAACAATTTTTTAAAGCAGATAATAGCACCTAGATATTATTCAAATGTAATGTGTTATGTAATTTAATGTTCTATGTGTTAACTCTTGCAGGCCTATGTGAGTGAAAAACATGAATCCGATAAGATTATTGCTTTTGAAAGAGCAGGTCTTCTTTTTATTTTCAATTTCCATCCAAACAAGAGCTATACTGATTACCGAGTTGGAACAGCAGTGCCAGGAAAATATCCTTTTTTGTTGCAGTTAATATTAGTTTCTGTGTTCAATTTTTATATGTCATAGAACACAGGAAAGGCTAATACTTATGTTGGTGACAGCACCTCTGAGTAGGCCTTTCTGAAAAATGAGGGACTTGAAGTAGTTGATCAATAAATCTTTGCTCTCTCGGTTTTACTGAATTAATCGTAAATTTTATCCTAGCTTTAAAAAAGTATGATTCTGAATATTTTTTAAATACCTATTATGGTCCAGTATGCAATACAGGAAACAAATGTAGTTTTCTTTTAGGAAAATATTCTTTGAGGAGGTCTTCACCGAGAGCTACGTTTACAGTAACAAAAACAGAGCTTTCCTTTCTCTTTTTTTCCTCTCCTAAAAGGCAGTATGTTGCTCACTCATGTAGGCCTGAATGGATAAGGAATCAGGACATGGGAGTTGGGAGCAAAGGAAATAACATGGAGAAGGTTTTGATGTTATCTGTGTATTCACTTACTCATTCACTTCACAGCAATTCACTGAGTATCTATTGATTGAACATCTGCATTCAGCCCTGTGCTTGGTTCTGTAAATATAGGTATTTCCTGGCATGTAAAGCCACAAGGCCTTGTGGCACTTTAAACTAGCAAAGAAGACAAATATTAGTGAAGGAATTTTGATAATTATTGTACAAAGCAAAGTGCATTGTGTTTTTAAAGAGTATGACTCTCCAGATTGACCAAAAAAAAAAAAAGACAGAATTGGGACCGACAATAAAAATCAGCACAAATCAGCACAGATTTGTAGGCAGGCAATAGGAATGCTGTGTTTCTGCCTAGAAACCATGAAAAATGACTAATGCTGGCTACCCTAGCAAGACACCTGAGTCCATCACAAGGTCCTAAGTGTCCTGGTCAGTGTAAGGGAAACCACCTTTTCAACTGGATGAAATGGTAAACAAAATGAAATTTTGCCACAAATGTAAAAACTATGAGGCAAGGTGAACCCAGAACTCACGACAACATATGTGATCCCAAACCTCACGATGACCAACTTCCCTGATTCATTTAGTGCTGCTTTCAGTGCTCAGGGATCAGCATGATGTAAAGGCTGGCACCAGCTATAGTCACAAGGCAATAGGCATGGTTACAATTAACACCTTCAGACAAAAGAAAAGGTAAACAGATTTTATTTTGTGTGGGCTGGAGCCATAGCACAGCGGTAGGGTGTTTGCCTTGCACACAGTCAGCCTCGCCGAGCCAGGTTCGATTCCTCCGCCCCTCTCGGAGAGCCTAGCAGGCTACTGAGAGTATCTCACCCACATGGCAAAGCCTGGCAAGCTCCCCATGACATATTCAATATGCCACACACAGTAACAACAAGTCTCAAAAAATGGAGACATTACTGGACCCGCTCGAGCAAATCAATGAACAATGGGAAAACAGTGTTTGACAGTTTTGCCAGTTTTCATGAATAAAGCCACTTGAACAAGTGTTCTTTCATTTTCCGTTGGTCATAATTTGTGCATATGTCCCTAGAGATTTCCTAGAAAGGTGACTGGTAACAAAAGGAGTGACTTAATCTGGTATTCTCCTGGAGTCTCCAGGAAGTCAGTTTCTTGGTGTAGTAATTAGAGCAAATGCTTTTCTGGCAGTAAGGAAAAAAGGGTTAGTTGTTGTCCCATAAGTGGTATGTGCATCTGCCACAACTCTGTACTGTCAGTGCTCTTGAAGGTTGTAAGATATCACTCTGTCTTTTCCCTACCTCTCAACTCACCATCTTGCGTGATGTCAGAACACGTAGGAGGCCATGAGAATTATCAGCATCTCAACTATGCTACAGTTAACACTGAAATAAGTTATACTTAATAGGGTTAACTGCACCAAAAAAGAACTGTACTGTCCCAAGAAATAAATATTTAAAACTATGAAAAAAACTACAGATAGATTAAATGAGTAGCAGTTTATATATGGCCCTTTTCAGTTCCAGACTGCTAATGTAATACCTGGACTCAATATTTTAGAGCATACTCTATACCTGAAACATTAATAATAAAAATTTATATAGAATCTAACCAAAATCACATATAGAACACTTGGGATCTGCTGAAGTCTGTGGTAACCACTGTCTTGGTCATAAGTGGTGTAGAAAAGAAGTTTAAAATAAAATAAAGTAGGATGTGCATTGTACTGTAATAAATGGGAAGGGATGGATATGTGATGTGGGGAAACAGGAAAAGGAAACAAAATGAATTAGAAGAGATCAATTTCTTTAAGAAAATTCTTTTAAGCCTGGATCTTGAAAGATTATAAAACTGTTGTTAAAAATATTGATGAAGTTAATTTTACCTATTGGAAGATATACAGGGTCCTTAGATAATGAATCTTACAGAGGATCAACTGGAGATGGACAACTTTTGAAAGTTATCTATGAGATAAAGCTCAAAAGATGAATTTGGATCACATAATGGCAGAGTTCACTGCCTTACTAATTATTTTAGTTTTTACATGAATTGCTGAGGGTTTTTAAGTTAGGGAGCTACTTTATAATATATAGGCCCAAGGAATAGTTCTCATTTACCAGTGAGTAGTAGAACTTTCATGAGGAATTAGAAGTACAGATACTAATCATGAGAAACTGCAATATACCTAGAAGATTATTAGGCCATGAACTAATAAAATTGTAATAGGTAGAAAGAGTTATGCGAATCCCTTTCTGAGAGAACTCAGCAATTGTTCGTACATGGCATGTGGAAGAGAAAATGCAAGGTTACTTGAACAATGGGAAGAATGTGTGTCGTTATTAATGAGTCAAGCAAAGTAAGGAGGAGCCCAACTTACGGAATAGAATAGCAAGTTTAATTTAGGATTGTTGGCAGTTGGGATGGCAAAGAATTTCAATGATCGTGGTTAGGATAAAGATCTAAATTCAGGCAACATTGATCTTCTATCTGAACTCTGTTTAGCTTTAGCAAATAGTATTAAATGAAAGGGTCTAATGATAAAATATGTCATTATAAGTAAAATCCTTCCCAAAATTACTTTTGTTTTTACTTAATGAAACAATGTTAATCTTCATGAAAGTCTAGTTTGGCTTTGAGAAATCTTCCACAGACTGCTCTGAAATTTAATTATGTGTCTATATCTCTGGACAGAAATTCTCTATTTTAATAAGTAGTGAATGTTTATCCCAGTGATGTCTTTCAGAAAACTGTACTCATTTAAAGCAGTGACAGACCCCTTGGAAAATAGGGCCATTTCTTTAGAACAAAAATAGATAAAGTTGCTGGATATCAAGGGAAACCTTTTAGAATTATTATTGCATTTTTAATTACAAATGCTTCGTCTTCTACTTGTATATGCCTTCCTGGTTCTTATATATCCCTACTAACTTTTTCTCCTGCGGCTGGAGTAATAGTACAGCATGTAGGACTTGCATGCGTTCAACATGGCCAACTTGAGTTTGATTCCTCCGCACCTCTCCGAGAGCCCGGCAAGCTACCGAGAGTATCTCACCTGCCCGGCAAAGCCTGGCAAGCTACCTGTGACATATTCAATATGCCAAACACAATAACAACTCACAGTGTTACTGGGCCCGCTTGAGAAAATCGATGGATAACGGGAGGACAGTGACAGTGACAGTCTTCAATCCTTAACTAATTCCCATGTGTGACTGCCTCTTCTAAAAACACTACCAGTCTATTTGAATACTCAAGAATGCAAAACCTAATGAATAATGTAACATTGTTTGTTATAAAATTCAACTGCTGAATTCCAATATACCTTAAACACCTCTAATTATTCCTATGTTGATAAAATCTAACCAAGTACCTTGAATGAAATAATGAAATATGCAAGATACTGTAAGATTATCTATGCCCATAAGTCAGGTAAGTGCAGGACTCCTGTCTCTAAAATCCTTCGCAAAAAATAGTCAGCCCGCAATGGAGCCCTGTTCTGCTCTGGGATTCTCACAGTTTTCCAAAGTAACATAAGTAAATCTATCTATCAATAAATGATAAACTAAATTAAAAACAAATTACAAGGGAAGGAGGCATGTCAAAAGATAGCAAAGCAGGTAAAGCATTCGCCCTGATCGTGGTCTACTTGAATTTAATTCCTGGCATAGCATATGATCTTCCAAACTCTATCAGAACTGATCCCTGGAGTGTAAAGCCAGAAGTAAGATTTAGCACTGATAATTGTGCCCCCCCAAAAAAACAAATAAAAATTGGGAGTTGTTTCCTACTCAGTACTTAGGAGTTCCATGGATCTTTCCCAGCGAGGTGGCTAAGGAGGCACTGGTTGAATCGAAGGACTAGAGGATGCAGTACACTCAGGCCTTGTGGTACTGTGGATTACCAGATTAAACGGGTGGCACTTATTGGCCACCTGGTGCTGTGGATTACCAGATTACACAGCTGACACTTAAGGGCCACCAAGGTCACACCCCATATTATATTTCTCTTGCCAATCAGGCATTTTTTTTAATTTTAAAAGAACTTTTGTTTTAATTATAAATATGGTGATTTTGTGCATTGGACTCATGGATACTCCCCATGTCAACTATTCAAATCAGAAAGGCATTAAAAGTACTCCTTAGAGCACCACGCCCTCTAGACATTTTCTTTTCCAGCCTGACTCCCTCTGAATTTTTTGTTAGGTTCTGGTGACTTTTTTTTAGACATTTTACCATCACACATCCCTTAGCAAAACACACCCAGCATTGTTCATGGCCCTTTTCCATCGTGTCTCCTTAACTAATAGCACAGTGTCCCAGATATGGGCAGGGAAGTATTACAGAGAGTACTCTGTAACATGGCTTTATCTCAGAAAGATAAGCATTGCTCTCAATAATTCAAAGTTACAATTATTTTATTGGCATCCATAATTTTATATAGTATATATGAATAAAATTGATTTTATTTGTGTATACTAGCAATTTATATTATTAAGGTGATATTTTACAAAAAAAAACCCAGATTTAACACTAAAGCATTGTTAAGAAGATGAGTAGCTTTCTATTATTGCTCTATAATGATCCTACCATCATTCAAATAGTAGCAAACATCTTTCTCCAGCTTCTTCTTATCCATATAAACATTAGTCTCTTTTATTTTCCTTATACATTAAAAGTCTGATTTCTTCTTGGCCTTTCATCTTTCTGATTTTATTCCTTTCCCCATCAGTGATATTGTAGCTCAACTTTTTAGAGTAATTTCTTACATAGAAAGTATAAGGAAATTAGGATTTGCACGGTGTATTTTCTAACTTTACCAAAGCATTCTATGCTACTGTTAGTTCCAACTTCTGTACCAGTCCATTGCACACAGATTTTTTTCTGTGAAGAATCTAGAGTGGCAAGATTGGATGTATTAATCTAGTCAAGAAATTCATCAAAATTTTAATTCCCGGTGAAGTAGGATTTGGTGCCAGAACATTTTTTTTTTCTGCTTTTTGGGTCACACCCGGCAATGCACAGGGGTTACTCCTGGCTCTGCACTCAGGAATTACCACTGGTGGTGCTCAGGGGACCATATGGGATGCTGGGAATCAAATCCGGGTTGGCCGCCTGCAAGGCAGATGCCCTTCCCGCTGTGCTATTGCTCCAGCCCCAGAAATTTTAAGCATGTAAAGAACTCAATTCAGCTTCTGTCACTATGCAATATAATACCTGTTGTATTATTGTTGTAAGTAGTACTCTGTCTAGATTCTTGAGCAGTTCCAATTTTTTAGCCCATTTATCAAATAGGAAGACATCAGCTGTTGCATAGGTCTGTAGAGAATAGACGGTGATGGTCTTTCTAAAAATTGTCATAGGGGAGCTCTTTGAAGTGAGGTGGGGATAATACTAGACAAAGCAAAACAAACATGTTGGGAGTGCTTTTAACTATGACTTTAAGTTTGAGACATGAATGTAATTCACATTTATTAGGATACCATAGTCTTTGTATTATCTGCTAAAGAACATAGTATTGTTCCTGCAAAATGAGTACACAGCCACGTTCAGGTGAAAAAAAAATAGCAAAGACCATTTGCCGATGCACTGTCTTGTGTTTCTCTTAGCTACTGAATTTCTGTGTAATAATCAGCATTTTTTTAAAATGCAATAGATAAGCAAAGTGGGTGATGTGCAACTGAGTCCTAAATAAAATAGGACAGTAGGAAGCTTACATATTTCATGCTTTGGGAGGTATAATGCATTTGCTTGACATCTTATTTTTTTTATGTTTTCACATTATTTATTTGTGGAAAAAGAAAGAGTCCTAATACCTTTTTTATTATTAAGATTATTATTGTGTTTCTGAACTCACATTTTCTTTTGAACATTACCAAATCAGCACTGAATCAAAAGGAAACATGCTAAAGTCCCCAAGGACAAACTGTTCTTTCTAATTCATTTTTGAATAATACAAATGATGATGCCCCATTATGAGTGCTGTGAGTGAGAAACATGATGTTAGAACTCTTGAGAGGGCCTTCTGCATGCTAGCCAATTTTATTCAGAATCTAGTTTAATATTTGTGGCCTAACTATAAAGTAGGTTTTATTTGCCTCTTATAGCAGATCAGTAAACTGAGATCTCTAAGTACCTACCTGTTCTCTCTCTGGAACATAGCAGATAATGTCTAGCCCCATGTCATGAAAATTTCATGTTCTTTCTGCTATGCCATGGTGCCTTTTGCTGTCCATTCATGGATGTGTACATGGTTGTGACATTATTAATGAAGACTTAGTTTTGTCATGTTCAGTGTTCAAAGTGAATTCAGCATGGTTCTGGGAAAATGGGTAGTATGACAAGATCATACATAAATTCAAGGCACAGGCAAGGTTCTCTCCTATAAACTAACTTCTCTTTCTCTCAGCATGCCTTCATGGCTCATAAATTCTTGCCTGTAAATTATTCCTCATGATTGCTAGCACCATCTATCCAAAGATGAGGTAAAGAGGGAAGGTGGGATTTTAAGTTAAAACATGCATACCTAGGTCAGAATTGCGATATCTTTCTATCATAGTGTAGAATAGAAATGTGATATGTTTCTGTGTTCAACGTTAAACCCTCCTGATGAATCACATCAGTTTAAGTTTCCTAGATAATATCCAAACTTTATACCACAGCATATTTATAAGGTCTGTGCCTTGCTACCTACCAAGTTATATTGTTCTAAGAATATAAATAACACTGGAATAGAATGTTTTCCAGTTCTTTGTCAGCACCCTGTTGAGGTGGGGGTGGAAAGATAGTGTAATAACAGCCTCCACTCCAAATGGCACGTCAAACTGTTATAATATTGAAATGGTATTAAAGTCTTGCTTGCAAAGAATATATGAGTCCAGGCCAAAATATATTTAAAGTCAGGGGAACAGATGAGTAAATAGATGGATTTGACCTGCGATCTTTGAAATGTTTTCCTTACTATGCTGCGACTTTACTTTTAAAACTGTACTTTTTAGAATGTAAATTTACACTCTGGCATTTGCAACCTGTACACAGAGTTTCTAATGAGCAAATAAGGTCACTTAAATGATTCACTGGAGTGTGATGGCTGAAGGCGGAGATGTTGCTATTAGTTGTTTAGCTTTTGGAAGCTCTTGGAGCATAGTTATATAACACTGAGTTTATTGGAATCTGTGCTTATGCTACAAATAAAAACAAAGAACTTAATTGGAATTAGCTAAATGTCACATTGTATCAAGATTTTACCAAGAATTCTGAAGACTGCTTTCTAAGTCTTTTAGATTACAATGTCTTGGTAAAAATAATTTGATTTAATGCAAAGTAATTGGGTCGGTGTTTTGTTTTGTTTTGTTTTGTTTTTTTGATGAGGGTGCTTGCTTTGTTTGTTTGGTTGGTTGGCTTTGGGGCTACACCTGGCTGTGCTCAGGGCATACTCCTGGCTCTGCTCTCAGGGATTACTCCTGGCAGAGCTAGAAAGAAAAAACATGTGTGGTATCACAGTTGAACCCACTTTGAATGGGACAAGTGTCTTACCCCCTTACTAGCTAGCGCTCGCTCTGACCCCTTGATGCATTGTCTTTCTTTTTTTTGAAAGACCTCCCTGGTGACTGTGAACAGATGCCAACATGATCCCTGCCCCTCTGTGACCGCTGCCCCCATGGGGTGTGTGTGTGTGTGTGTGTGTGTGTGTGTGTGTGTGTGGTTTTATTCTCTGCTGCAGCTTTGTGATGATCTTTATGTGAAGAAAGGTATTCCTACTAATATTCACTAAAGTTTTGTTTTTACATCTTCAAATGGATGTATCCTCATTACCTTGTTTAGCATTGTTTAATTTTAAAGACAGTTAAACTTTCAAACAGTAAATGTCCTTTATACCAGTGCTGATTGTTAGTATTGTCCAATGCTCCCTGTGTTTTTATGATAATCACACATGCATATCCCACCTTCACTGTTAGTAAAGAGCCTGTGATCTAGCATTACCATGCAATGGACAAATTAGAGATAAATCACAAAGTAAAAACATATACTCATAATTAAAATATTGCAGCTGCACTAATATTTTTAGATTAGCTTAGTATATATATCCGTAAGACTAAAGGCAGTGATGAAAAATGAAAAAGTCCTTACTGCACACGAATGTTTTTAATCTTTTTATTAACTGTTAGTGTCTTGTTTCTCAGAGATATTTAACAGCATTTCTGTGAGTGTGTGTGTATGTGTGTGTAGTGTGTTGAGCACAAGGGATTGTTGGATTTTTTATTCATTTTTGTCTGTTTCAATTCAAAGCTCATTTGGGTAATTATTTTTCTGTTGCATCCATCTCAGAAGAGTGCAGTCCAGATTTCTGTACTCTATTTTTTGGCCTTTATGGGTAAATAAGAATAACATTTATAAAACACTGTCTATATACCTAGTAGTTTTGTTGCTAATAGTGGAAAAACATGTGTTTTTAGACTGACCATATTTACCAAATTATGGGAAACGTACTATTACATAAAAATCAACCCCAGTGTATTTAGTATGTCTGTCATACTTGCATACCAGTATTTAGGTACTTGCAGTGGAAAACCAAATTTTGGATGGAGGGATGGATGGATGGATGGATGGATGGATGGACGGACGGATGGATCAATGCATTGATGAATCAATGAATCAATGGATATATCGATGAATGGATGAATGTATGTACAGTCTGAAGGATAATTTTATAGAATATTGAGTTATCTAATGGTGGAAAAACTACTGATCTTAAAATTCAGCAATCAGAGCACAAGGGTTACTACAGTGTTGTTTTTCCCTTAGAACAGATATTTAATTAAATAGTTAAGAAGAAAAACTTATAAAACATCAACAAAATACATCATAATTTTGGAGAATTTAAGATGATATAGTTGAACCAGTTGTTAAATTGCTTACTGAAGAGACATATGTATCAAAATATACTATTTCAAACTCACTTCTTGCAGCTCTGCAAACACTGTACATTCATTGTCTCATTTTGTAGCCTTTTCCTTTCCTAGGAAATGGCATTGCAAGTATAGAGAAAAGCAATCTTCAGTGAAAACACGTGTTTGAGTTATTTCTTCTTCTTCCCCTTTCTTTCCCACTGTGCCTACTGTGATGGGCTGATGACAGGACCTGCAAATGTGTCTTGTTCCAGTGTTTGTACGTTGGGTTGTGGAGCCCACTGGTGGTCACACACATTACTTGTGCTGTTCCATATATGCTGATCAAAAAGCGTTAAATGTCACACTTCGAGCTAAATTGCTGGCACCCCTTTTTTTTTTTTTTCAGTTGTGCAGAGGGTGGGGATGGTGTCACACCTTTAGTATTCACATGCAATTAACTGTGGTGTAGCAGGATATCATCTGCAGTCCAGGGAATCACAGACAGCAGAGCTGCCAGACACAGCTGAGCCATCAGGATCCACTCTCTGGGCAACTATGCTACAGCAGGAATCAGGTCTATAAACCCAAGCCTGCAAATCAAGTGCTTTAGCCACCGAGTCATCTTCTAGTCCCTTGGAGTCCTTACTCATTCTCAAGCTGATAGGTCTCTTCTTTTATTAAAAAATAACTGATATTTGACACAGGCATTTGATGCAAATGTTCTCTAACTGTAGCACTGTAACACTGTCCTCCTGTTGGTTTATTGTGTAAATTCACACAGGAGCACACAGCACACACAGCGGCGGTGGCTCTGTCTCTCCTGCCGCCCACGTTCGGTGGTCTCACCCTTCTCCCACCCCAGGGAGGTCGATGACGATGGTCAGGCAGAGGAAGGAACGAGGGCCAGGCTGGTAGGTATTAGTCGTAGTTTATTCTGATTCTCTCTCCATCTACACCAGTCTTCGTTCTCTGCCTCTCCCCCTTCTTCCTCCCCCATGCTACTTCATTCTCCTTCTCCATCCCCCTTCATCCTCCTTCTCTTCCTCTGCTTCTTTCTTCTGAACCCTTCTCAACCTCCAGCCCACTTCTACCATACAGTTAAATCCTCTCTCAATGAGGAATTGGGGGAACAATTACACATAGGTGTGGTCACAATCAATAGGGATAGAACTCTTAGCCTCAGGGAAAACCACTCCTAGGACAGATCCTTTCTCAGCAGGACAACCCACCCTAGAGCAGAATCCCAAGGGTGTGTCTCTCCTCTCCTTGTCAGACAAGCATATAAGCATATATAATATAAATCATTTTGTATGGATACAGTAAGAAATAACTTATAGAATTGCTCTCCTAGGGCCATCTCAATCTCAGACTACAGTGCTCAGGCCAGATAGTCTTCCCCACCCCTAGCAGGATCCTAGTCTCGTCGTTACTTTTGGATCATGACAGCATTTGTCTATGATCAAACTCTTAACTTATAGTTAAGAATCGTGGTACTTTGGCCTGGCCCATTTCGATGCCAGGGTAGCTCACCGCTTGCCCTGGGTCCATTCAGTCCCTCTTCGGGACCCTGCTTTTGGGGTGTTAGGAACTAAGGGCAACTGAGACTTAAGTCGAGAAAGCAGATGCCTGGGAGTGAATAATATTCAAGGCCAATTAAATCCTAAGTTACAAAGCATAATGTTAACGGTCTTCCTGTATCTATACAAAAGGATATTGCTTTAAAGTAAACTGTTCATAAGACATGAGGAGAGGAGAAAGGCAATATTTCACTTATACATATAAAATCATAGATTTCTGAGAAACTGACTTTACAAATAAACAGTGTCTGATTAGGGGGATAGCTGATTAACTGGGTGGGGAGGAGAGCATAGGGAAGACTATTTACAGATAAACACAATGGAATGGAAGTGCTTCAGGAGCACTGTGATGGGTGTAACCAGATAAACCTAAGCTTCTTGTGGAAGAAGGACAAAGCAATGTTATCCTACAGTTCATGGATTTGCTCCAGCAGGCCCAGTAACATCTCCATTGTGACAATTGTTACTGTATTTGGCATATCAAATATGTCACCAGTAGCTTGCCAGGCTTTACCCTGGGGGCAAAATACTCTCAGTAGCTTGCCGGGCTCTCTGAGATGGGTGAAGAAATCTAACCCAGGTTGACTGTCTGCAAGGCAAATGCCCTACTGACTGTGCTATCATAAATGTCTAAGAGTAAGTGTTACATTGCTTTTTTTTTTTTTCAGAGTTCAGTAAAAACATTACCCTTTCAATGAATATCCCTTGCCTGCTAGGAAACTGTTTCAGTTTTCTAAAAAAGACATTTTGCACCTGAGTGATCAGTGCTTTAGTTTTATGTGGAAATAGTACCTGTGTATCCCTTGGAGATTTTTTAAAATGAAGCCATGAAGGGAATGTGGCTATACGGTAGAAACATACCTTGCATGTGTGAAGCCCAAGATTTAATCCTCAGAACCACTTGACTCTCAAACAGTGATAATAATTGGGCCAGAGCGATAATACAGCAGAGAGGGCATTTGCCTTGCATGCAGCTACCCCAGGTTCAATCTCTGGCATCTCATATGGTTCCCCAGCACTGCCAGGAGGGATTCCTTAGTGAAGATCCAGGAGTAACCCCTGAGCATAATTGGGTGTGACCCAAAAACCAAAAAAAAAAGTGTTAATAACAATAACAAATTATGCCCTTACCTGATTACAGGTTTGTTTTGGTGTAATTATTTCAGGAATTGCATAAATATGGCACTTATAATCAAAAGAAAAGTTTCTGTCTCTTCAAATAAAAGTAGAAAGATGAGAGCTGTGATTGACATGCTCTGTAACACAATGATTTCAGTTGTAACCACATGTCAGAACCATCTCTAGTTCTATCAATATGCATATTTTAGCCTAATGAAGTAAAAAATACCTGATATTTTATTAGTGAAATTATTCTTTGAAATTAATTATAGTAACTGTTAATATATAAAAAATATTAGTCTGTATTAATATATAAGGAAATTACTCTTTAAACATAAAAACATGCATTAATGAAGTATAAGAATATTACCACCTATTGGTAGCCAGTAAGTTTTTCTTTCATTACAGTTACATTAATAAGAACAAAATTACTTGCTTTGTAAGATTATAAATAGCACTGTTATGTTTCCCCCATGAGCTACTATATAGGGAGAGAGTCAATTTTCATTTTACTACTTTTCCTTCTGATAGTATTCCTATTTTCTAAGCTGAGGAAAAGTAAAGAAAAATATGTTACTCTGATGGTAGCATTATTTTCTGATTGTGAAACGTTATTTTCTTGAATGTGTTCTTACCCTAATATTATCTCCCAAGCCATTTGTGACTTGTATGGCCAACAAGAATAGTAGACCTTTCCATTTTCTAAATGTGCAAACATAAAGAAATTGGCCCTTAGTTTAAAACACTCTTAGACGTGTGGTTTCTGGGGGGTTAGGTTCTTTCTATACTTTATATTTGCATTATGCAGATTAATTTCTTTGTTTCATACTGAACTCGTCTTTCAAACTTTAGAAGTATAGTCAGAATTGCATGGGTTAGAGCTGGGGAGATAATTCAGATGACTGGAGGACATGTTTTGCATGCAGTAGCCTCTGCTTCCATCTTTGGCTCTGCCTGGTTCCCTAGGCACCAGACCTAGTGAAGAAAACAAAAAAAGCAACCTAAGAATAACATGAATTAGTGATCGAATGCTAATTGGTACAGTGCCATGCACAAAGAGAGCTCCTTAGTGTCAGTTGCTATGGTTATCATTATTGTCACCATTATCATACTAAAATTTCACCAGCAATTTAAAATTTGGTTAGAATCATAAGAAAAGGGCATGAGAGAAATGGGTTTTGTTATGGGGTTTTTTGTATATTTTTTTTTGTGGGGGGGGTTGCTATTTGGTCTCCCAAGTGCTTATTCAGGAGGACCAGGAACCAACCATCTTGTTAAGTCTTGGCCAACCAGGCTAATTATCCAACGCCCAATCACAAGGATGCAGTGCCTTTGGGTGTTTGGATTGGCTGTGTGAAAGGGTACACCTTAGTGTCTCTACCTGTACTCCAGCCCCCATAGTACAAGATTCAATCCTCTCTATTGTCTCTGTTTCTCTGTCATGTTTCTTGTGTTCATTCTGTTTCCCGTTGACTGTCCTAAAGTGGTGTTCATCTTTTCAGCATTCTGGAATGACAGACCTTCTGCTGCCTGGTGAACCCAATTCCTGTTCACCTTCAGCACCCCTTTCTCCATATGCTGTGACACTAGGATCCTTGTCCTTTCTACTCAATTTTTGTGTTATCTTTTCCCTTCAAATCCAAACCCAATTTCCTTTTTTTTCTTTTTTCTTTTTTATTTTTTTTTTATTTTCCATTCGTAGTGCCTGGAATTGAACTGACTCTCAGGTGCAAGGCAAGAGCTATCCTGCTGTGCTCTAGCCCTGTTCCGTTAATTCCCTTTCCTTGTGATTTTGGTTTTTTTGTTTTGTTTTGTTTTGTTTTGCTTTTTGGGTCACACCCGGCGATGCCCAGGGGTTACTCCTGGCTCAGGCACTCAGGAATTACTCCTGGAGGTGCTCCGGGGACCATATGGGATGCTGGGAATTGAACCCAGGTCGGCCATGTTGGCTGCATACAAGACAAACGCCCTACCCGCTGTGCTGTTGCTCCAGCCCCTTTCCTTGCCTTCTTACCTTTAACTCATATATAGGGCTTGAGCGATAGTGCAGCAGGTAGTACCTTTGCCTTGCATGCAGGCAACCCGGATTCCATCCGTCTCAGAGAGCCCGGCAAGCTACCGAGAGTATCCCGATCACACAGCAGAGACTGGCAAGCTCCCCATGGCATATTTGATATGCCAAAAACAGTAACAAGTCTCATAATGGAGACGTTACTGGCGTCTGCTCAAGCAAATCGATGAACAATGGGAGGACAGCGCTACAGTGCTTCAGTGCAACTCACATATAACTTCAACTCAATGCAGTCCCATAACTTCAACTTTCAACTCAATGAAGAGGGTCTGTAGTCACCCGTCCAACCCTGAATTGTGCAATTTACTGAGTTTTTTTAATGTATTATGTGTGTGATATTTAAAAAGTGGTAGGAACTCCTGGGCCTGCATAGAATCAAAGGTTTGAAGGCGTAGAAGAACTCTGGAATGACCTGATTTAACTCACTCAAACTAAACAGAATTAGTTGGCTTAAGATTTATTTTAGGAGAAGACTTCTAAATTAATGTCAGAAGTTAAATTTGGATTAACTCTCCAGTATGTGCAATACTTTTATTTCATTGACATAACCTCACACCATCTTATTGTAATTCAGGCCAGGTACTCTTATCCTCAAGCTAAATAGAAACACCAGAAAGATTTATAACTTTCAGAAGATCGTATGGATGAATGTGATTTAAATCTGGTTCAACAGTTTTTCATTTGGACACCAGATAATTCTTCTTTATGTTGCCCTGTAAAAATGACATTAAAATAGCTAAAGTTTGTCTCACTAATTACTTATAATTTTATTTGTTTTCACTGCTTCTCTTTGTGAAAATCAGTAGGTCCAGGAAATGACTTAACAATCTATGACATGTGCTTTGAATGTATGTGATGTCAGTTTGAACCCTGTCTCGCAGGTTACCTCCTAGCCCTGGAGACCACCCACAAAACACTTCTGGATGAGATCTTTATGGCCCCCAAGCATTGCAGGGTTAGGTCTGGTGGTCCTCAACTTCTGGCCAAGCAGAACCATATCCTTGAGTCCCAGCATTGAATTTTCTGTTGCAATTGGCAACTGTCTTTAGAATGTCCCCAAAGACCTCAAGCATGGCTTGGAAGTGCAGCCCTCCCCCACACCCCATGCAGTTATTACACAGAAAAAACAGTGTTTTTATGCAGTATTACACTATCCTAATTGGCCATTCAAAAGGACATTCAGTTTAATGGAATATTTTTAAGACAAACATACTTGTAAGGGGTAAATTCATTTTGTAAGGGAAAAAAGATGCCAAATCATTATTATTATTAAACCGGACTATAAAGCTAAGAGTATTTCAGCTTTAACTGCTTTTTTTTTTTGGAGGGAAGTAATGTGATAAATGTTGAAGAATGTTGAAAAGGCTTTTGAACAAAGTAGCCCACAGAAGAGAGGAAAAAATACCTTACAACTAGGTGGAAGAGCCGGGTTTGCTTTCATCAGCCTTCTTGCAGAAATGATTTTTTGTTCCTTCTTAAGGACTAGAAGTTATGATAGATACATTATTCTATGTTGCCAGCACAGGATAATTCAGGGAAATTTGCCATTTGTTTTAGCCACACGCCCTAAATACAGCCTTGGACAGATTTAGGGAGATGAGCTTTTCTGTTGATTTATATTGGAAACATCTAGTTGTATTTATTTCCTTCATTCACCTAAATAATTTCCAATGTAGGAAATGTGTTCCTGGTGATATTTTGTTCCCCGGATATCTCAGACTACTTATCTAATGGATATATATGCACAGCCTTCTTACTAACTCTCATGGCCATAATAGTCTCATTAGTTTAGAACTTTAGTAATACTTGGATATTTAAAAGAAAACTTACATTTGTGAAACTCCTTTGAGTATATATATACATATATATAATTAAACCTAATAGAATTTGATTCTAATCATATTGTAGTTTTGCTCATCTGAATGCTATAAATCATCTCCAGATTTGACTTTCCTAGCCCAAATATTTGTTAGTTTTGTTTTGAGATGTACAAATATGTAGCACTTTGCAGAAATAACTTAACAGCTATACTGCTTACCTTAATTATTCTTTCCCACTTTTACCTAGTAAGTAATAATAAATCAGCATGGTTGTTTTAAAGGTTGCAGACTATTATATTTATCATACATCTGGAAAATGTATTTATTAGCAATCACAAGTATTTGTGGTATGGGTGTCTGTGCATTTAAAGTTTTCACTCATTTTTAGTGCCTGTGGGGAAATGTTTACCTTGAATCACTTCCCTCAGAGTCATCAATCTAGATATAGTTATGATAGTTATAGGCTAGGTGCCCAGAAGTGCCTTAATAATGACAGAGGTGATGATGCATATGTACATGAATACACACACATACACACACACAGACACACACACAAAACACACAATCCCTGCAAACTGTGCTTTGCAGTTTTCTATGGAAAGTTATCCCAGTCCCTTCCTATTCTGCTTTCTGGAGCTGTTACATTTTATAGTTTTTTTATGTTGTCCTCAAAATAAAAAGACATTGAAGAATACACATTACATATATTAACTATAAATAAATTGTGACTTCAAGGAAAGCCAAAGGATGTTTCTCTAACCAATGCTAATATAGTCAGTGTTTTTCAAATGGTTAATTGTATTATTGTTCAAATACTTTGTTATCTTACCTGAAGAATAGTGGCAGATTCATAGAAAATATTATACCAAGGTGCAGATCTGGCTTTACAGAATTATCATACATTATCCACACATATATGATTTATACGTTAGGAACGACATACCCATCCTGTGGAATTTGGTATGTCGGCAAGTGGACATGGCTATCGAAGAGATTTGAGTAGAAGTCATGGATAATCTTCTCCATTGCCGTTCTGGAGGATGTGATGGATCCATCAGGACGTCGGAGGGCAGTCATCTTGGTCTTATAGTTGGCGAAGGACAGGCGGGCGTTACGAATACTTTTCCCGGCTTCTGCCGCATCTACCAGTACTTCTGCTCTTCTCTCTTTGAGGTCTTCCTTGATCGCAACTCTGCACTGCTTTGCAAGCTCGGACGTTAGCTTGTGGTTGCCTGAGGCATGCGCCAAACCACGCTGGCGAATTAGCTCAAGAGTTTTCGAAGATAGGCGACTTTTTGTGGCTATCTCTCTCTTGGCGTTCCTCGCACATTCATGGAGGTGCTGAACCAGTCGATCGTATTCCTCGTCAATGTTGTCAACAATGGCATCTTCCCATGTTGCCGCAATAGTACCAAAGAGTTCCCAGTTGGTGGTCATTCTGGGAGTTCTCTTTTTGAACTTAGCAGCCCTTTCTCCCCGCTCTGTGAAGTAGAATTTTGCACGAAGGAGACGGTGGTCCGATCCCGTTCGAAATTTTGGGACAACAGCGACATCAGTCAGGCAAAACCGTCGATTGAATATGATGTGGTCTATTTCGTTGTGGAATCGTCCACCGGGAGACTCCCATGTCCATCGTTTAGATTCTGCCTTCTGGAACTGTGAGTTACCATGAATGGTCTTGGTCGACATGATGAACTCAGACAGTCTCTCACCCTGTTCGTTCCATTCTAGGCCATGGGTCCCGATGTGAAGTTCTTCAGCTGATCTTCTCGGTCCTATCTTGGCATTAAAATCACCCACAATGATCTTGTAGAAGGTGTGGTCTTCTTTATAGAACTTCTCTAGCTCCATGTAGAACTTCTCGATTTCTCTTTCATCATAATGAGATGTTGGTGCGTAGACAACGAAGATAGAAACTGCAGGCAGTGAGCCACATCTATTCAAATGTAAACGTCCGATTCGGGTTGTTAGGCATTCGAATGAATCAATGCTCTTGGCCAAGTTTGTGTTGACAAGGACACCGACGCCTCCAACACCTCTTTTATCGCATGTTCCGAGGATCAATTCTTCTCCCGTGTCGAAAACAGCATGGTGAGATTCGTGCCTTCTTGTCTCGGTCAGACCAATGATGTCGTACTTGATCATTCGCGCTTGTACCATCAGGTCCTCGATGGATGCATCTGATGCTAGCGTACGTGCATTGAAAGTACAGACGATCATTTTTGTCTTCCTTCGTTGTGGCAGCCTAGGTCGGCCTTGAGATTTTGTCGGCCTCTCCTTTCTCATCCTTCTCAGTGCTGCCATGTCGGTGAAGCCTTCAGGGTCAGGTGAATGAGACCAGTTGTAGTTACTGGTTTTGGCATATCAAATACACAGCGGATAGCTTGCCAGGCTCTTCCGTGCGGGCGGAATACTCTCGGTAGCTTGCCAGTCTTTCCGAGAGGTATAGAGGCTTTTGGGGTGGCCTCTAATCACCCTTGTAGGTGTTACCATATTTGAACCCTATCAAATATGGTACGACAATTCCAGAAGATGGGTATTTAGTGTCTTATGATGGGTCCGGAAAGCGTCCTGGAGTGTGGCGACGGCTGGGTAGTGGAAGTAGTGTCGTTCCTAACGTTCTCCCTTCCGAAATCCGACACGCCATTTCGTTGGTAAAGAAGCAAACAGCACCCGGCCCAGACAAGGTCAGACCTGAACACCTGAAGAACCTGCCGTCAGTACTCATCAATACACTGGCTCGGCTCTTCACTCGCTACCTGTCTGAATGCAAGGTTCCGTCCCAATGGAAAACCAGCAGGACCGTACTACTGTTCAAGAAGGGAGACATCCATGACATTGGCAACTATCGCCCGATCTGCCTATTGTCTGTCATCTACAAGCTGTTCACTCGAGTCATCCTGAATAGGATTGGCAGAACACTAGATGAAGGACAACCATGCGAGCAAGCAGGGTTCCGCAAAGGATTCAGCACCATCGACCATATCCACACGGTAACCAAGCTCATTGAGGTTTCTCGGGAGTTCAAGATGCCGCTCTGCTTAACGTTCATTGATTTAAAGAAGGCCTTTGATTCTGTTGAGACAGAAGCGGTCATTGAAGCCCTAGCCAATCAGGGCATTCAAGCCCAATACATCAGGATCCTCCGTGAGCTCTATTGCGGATTCACTACCAGGATCTCACCATTCTACAAAGAAGTGATCGTTGATGTCAAGAGAGGGGTGCGGCAGGGTGATACCATTTCACCGAAACTCTTCAGTGCCACCCTCGAGAACATCATGCGACGACTGGAATGGGAAGGAATGGGAGTGAAGATAGATGGTCGGCAACTACACCACCTCCGCTTTGCTGATGACATTGTTTTAATAACACCAAACATCAGCCAAGCGGCACAAATGCTGGCCGACTTTGACCGTGAGTGTGGAAAGGTAGGACTACAGCTGAATCTTACGAAGACAATGTTTATGAGAAACAGCCTTGTTCCTGACGCCCCATTCGCTCTCAATGGAACGACCATCTCCGAATGCAACAGCTATGTGTACCTAGGTCGAGAGGTCAACATGACAAATGACCTGGCACCCGAGCTGCGCAGGAGGAAGAGAGCGGCTTGGAACGCCTTCAAGAACGTCGAAGAAATAGCTAAGAGGACGAAGAACCTCCGGCTCCGGGCACATCTCTTTGATTCCACTGTTCTTCCTGCATTAACATATGCGTCAGAGACCTGGGCCCTACGCAAACAAGATGAGAACGCCATTCAGGTCTCCCAAAGAAGAATAGAAAGAGCTATGCTTGGAGTAACACGTTTCACTCAAATGAGAGAACGAATCCGGAGTTCTGACATCCGTCGACGATCAAGGATCAGGGACGCTGTCTCATATGCCAAGGTGTCGAAAATCAGATGGGCTGGTCACGTAATGAGATTTAAAGACGACCGTTGGACTAGAGCTGTTACTGATTGGATTCCACGGGATGTCAAGAGACCGCGTGGCCGCCCACCTACCAGATGGTCAGACTTCTTTGTCAAGATCATGAACGATCGGTTTGAGGCCCTCCATGTTCCCGGAGCGAAGAGATGCCATTGGGCTACACTAGCACGCGACAGGGACAAATGGAGACGTTACTGGCGCCCGCTCGAGCAAATCGACGACTAACGGGAAGTTAAGTGATTAAGTGATTAAGTGATATGATTTATGTATTTTTGAAAGTCATTTTGCTTTTATATGCTTGCTTAAATTCATTCACATGCTTCGAGAAAGCTTACTAGTCAAATTGATAATGAAGGTCTTCAAGTGTATGCTGACTTCAGTAAACATGTAATTATTCACTTCAAATAAGAATTACATAAAATGTCTATCACCAAGGTGTGTACTTGAGAATTAATTGCTTCAAACTGGTATGCATTCATTTAACTATTGTGACTTTTCCAAAAATAAAGGAGAGAGGTTTTTAAACGTCTAAGTAAGCTTCATAGATAATGAAATTGGATCGCGTTAGAAGTCACAATGTACAGATTTAAACTGTTGATAAAGTAAAGGGAGAAAATCATAGTTGATTTTTTTATATTCAAAATATTATTAAATTACTTCTTACAGTTTAACAGGATGAGGCACATATCACAACTCAAGTAGGAGACTTCAACTGAAATGTAATGGCAAGAAGAGTACCTCAATAAATACTCTAGATTGGGCCAGAGTCAAAGGACAGTGGTGGAACTTGCCTTGCATTTGGTTGACCCAGGTGCCATCCCCAGCATCCCATATGTTCCCTGGAGCCTGCCAGGGTGATCTCTGAGCACACAGATAGGAGTAACTGCTGAGTATAGCCAGGTGTGGCCCAAAAACCAAAAAAAAAAAAAAAAAGAAAAAGAAAAAAATGAACTTTTTTTCTATTTTGGATTTTGCAAGGAGAGGGGTTACAGAAGGCACTTACAGACATAGCATTTTAATAAAGACAAGAAAATATTACATTTATAACACAATCAAAGTTTATCATGCAGTTGTGAAAAATCAGGACAGCTACAGAAGGGCTAGTATTTAATTTTCTGAGTAGGACTGCTCAATTGTTTCTAGAAGCTAGAGGAGGGTGCACCTAATAATAATAATAATAAAATCAATAATAAAATCCAATAATAAATGCCTTAAAGTTCAAATTATGTCTATTTCTCAAGGAGTTCTATGCATTGTCCTCCAAATAGATTTGTATATTAAAAATGTATTAAGATTAGTAAGAATAAAGACATGGGGGAAAGGGCAGGGAAGAAATCAAGGAAGAAGTTGGCTGTAAATGTAAGAGAATAAATAGTCCCACTTTGACATTTTTCATCACTCAAGACACTTTTCTAGGGTCTGTAATAAGTTTATAAGCAGAAACTAATAAGCCAAGGATTTTTCCCAGTGATAAATAATGTATATGTTTTCCCAGTGATAAAAGTAAGCAAAATATATGTTGTTTCATTTAATCCTCACAACTCTGAAACATGACCTCTATTCCACCAAGGAGAAACTGAGTTTCAAGGAAATTTAGTAATTTGCTCAGAGACATACAATTGCTAATTTTAGAACTGGGATTAGAATGTAATCATTAGCTATAAAGCTTATAAATGCAGATACCATATTACACTATTTAAGAGTACTTTCTCCTGTCCCAGACTATTTGCCTGAAAAAGATGATGCTACTTAAAACTATCATTATTTTGCAGTAAATTGAAGTTGTTTATTATTATCTTTTCCACATATAATTTATATTTGCTGGATTTCATTGATGATTTATTAGAATTGGTTTCCATGTAGATGTTTCTTTATAAACTAAGTCAAATATAAGTTCAAAATTACATTGTGTGTGTAAAAAATATTAATCCTACATGGTTGAGCTCATTTTTCTCAACAATGTGACTAAAAGCAAAAAAAAAAACTATTTCTCTCTTGTTTTAGTTCTAGTAAATTTCTATTTCTTCATCAGATTATTGTATTGACATTCTTTGATACGTTAGTGACATAGACAAGAACAGTATTAGAGGCAAATTAGACTAGCAGTGTTACATTTTTATTATATCATGAGTTATTGAGAATCAATGGAGTTTTGCAGTTCAAGATATATAATCTTCTGAAACAACTGAAAGTTCTTAATTAAGTTAACCAGAATATTCTTTAGAGTATTTAGAATTCTCTTCCTATTAGCATAGAGACATAAGTGTATTCAGTATCCTGTTTTTATCATCTTATTCAGTATTTACTGATGTGGATGATTTCATTTTTAATTTTATTTATTGAACCACCGTGAGAAAAGTTACTAAGCTTTCAGGTTTAAGTCTTGGTCATACATGATCAAACACCCCTCCCCTTACCAGTAATTATTTTTTACCACCAAGAACCGCAATATACCTCCCTCCCACACCTCCCGATGCCTGTGAGGCAGATGATTTCTACTTAACTCTCTCTCTACTTTGAATTGCATTTGTTATTTCGACAAAAGATGCATCATTATTGTTTGGAATTCCCCCCCAACAATCAGAACTGCTGAAAGGGCATTCTGAAATCATTTGTTTTCTATTGCTGGTTATGAAAAGCATATATTGTGATATCACAGCCATATGATTTTAGATTTCTGGTACTTTATTAAGTCTGGAAAGATTTCTGCCAAGAGCCAGATAATTACGAGATTGGTTTCTGTGTATCTGGTGCCATGGCTGTGCCAGAGAGCCACTCGTGGGGGCAACTCATGGCCTCAGTTGGGCGTGAAGGACGAGCCAGTTTTACCCCCCTTCCCATGAGGCTGCAGTTGCCCCGTCACTGCTGGCTCATACCTGGCTTTCCAATAAGCTCTCAGGCGGTAGCCACCATGCTGTCGGGCAGGGGAAAAAGGCAGAAGAGACAGACACCCTTTCCCTCCCGGGGTGGGGGGCATGGCGCTGGAGTTTAATGCATAGTTCGTTCACATTTCTGCCGCAAGCTGCTGGGTTCTGGATTAGGGTCATGTGCCTCTGGTGCCATGGTCATGCCCTGATGTGGATGATTAATCATGCATAATAAGAAACTAATAAGTTACATGAAAATACATTTCAAAAAGCATATACAACCATTACAAATATAACATGGTAGATAATACTTAGCCCCCCATTCTGTAAATTTATTTTATTGCTCTATGTATTGTGTTTCAAGAAGTTTGTAACCAGCATAATGAGTTCATAGAAATTAGAGTTATTTTTATAATGAAAATCAGAACTCAGGTTGATTAAATGAGCTTTTCCTACATTTTTCTATAAATATACTTATATTTGAAAATGTATGACTCATTAGAAACTTTTAATGAAGATATTATCTGTAACTCAAGAGCATATCGATCTCAAACCTGAAGTTGTTTCTTTTTCCAGCAACTGCAAAATTCTGTGAACAATGGAAGTTTTATATTGCTTATTTAAGGAAGAGTTACCTTGACATTTAATTCTATTTTATTCTATTTTATTTTATGATTTTATTGCTTTTGGGGGGGTCACACCCGGCGATGCACAGGGGTTACTCCTGGCTCTGCACTCAGGAATTACTCCTGGTGGTTGTCAGGGGACCATATGGGATGCTGGGAATCGAACCCGGGTTGGCCACATACAAGGCAAACGCCCTACCTGCTGTGGTATCTCTCCAGCCCCTTTTATTCTATTTTAAAGCATACTTTGATTGCACTCAATAGTAAATTTTCTATTTCTTTTTACATATTTGTTTTAGTAATGAAATATTGGGGACTTTTTGTGAGGATGGGGTTCCCAAGCAGTGTTTTCGAGGTCCAGAAATCCCCACCAGCCATTTTCAAGCAACCTGGCAGCAGTTTTATGCAAGGGTGTAAAGTGGCACTGCTCAGTCCCTGCCCTGCCAGGTATTGGAGGGCACCCCTGTGTTTCTGGACAACCCAGGGCCACACCCACTAGTGCTGGGGATGATTGCACTCTGCGATGTTTGGGGGACCATGTGATATGGGGAATTGTACCCAGGTCAGGCAAATGCTAGACATGCACCCCAGCCACTGTAATGTCTCCCAGCCCAGTACTGAGGAAAATTTTAAATCACTGAAATGAATGGATGGATGGGGGGAATATAAGGCTGAATGGATATTATCATTGAAAAATAATGTCATAAATATATTGGCATAAAATATTTTGAAAATTAATGAAAATACTGGAACGGATTTCTAGTAATGTGTTTGTATCAATGTATTTTTTTGATGACAGAAACTAACCAAGAAGCCAGAAGTGCTTCATCACACACTGGAATTGAACTTACGTACATTCATAAAATGTAAAACACACCACAAGTCTTTGCTGTTCTCGTTTTTATAAAGGCATCATAATGGTTAACCAACAGTTGTTATTTATGGCCCTCTCAGTGGTTCAAGAATATAAATTAGGTGTAATTTAGATGGATTCATCACATGAAGAGACAGATATTTTTTGTGAGGCCATAGAGTCATAATCAGAGATTTTGTGAGCTGTAACTTGAAAACAAAATTCACTTCTTGTTTGGGAGAAACTTGGACATGGCTCAGTAGCAAGTCACCTGCCTCAAAAGTGTGAGGAAACACCATGCCCTACCCATGCACACACTACTTGGGGTCCTCAGTGCCACAGAAAATGTGTGAGGTATGTGTCAGAGTAGCCAAGTATGTGTGATTGCAGTCATCACAGCAGCAGAAAATGGAAGGGTGGGACACTTACAAAAAAACAACAATGATCTAAGCAAATAACTGCTACAGTGACAGGAAAAATGGAAAAGGAGATATGACTCAGGTGGTAAATAGAGTTAGCAGTGCCAGACTCTGAGTTCAATTCTCTGTACCTCAAGCAAATGGTTCCTAAGTATTGACAGGTGTACTGTTCATAGCTCCACAACGCTGATACTGGGCGCAGCCCTTATTTAAAAAAAAATCTGCATCATGCAATTAAAAAGAGGAAAGGATTTGGTAAAAAATATTATGACAAGTGCTCTAAAGATACTTAGTTTTAGATTTCTAAAAACAATAGTTTTCCCTTGTGTTCTGAGATCCATTCTTCCTCTACCAAATGTTTGCTCACAGTTGCTTATAAAATCACATTTTCTGCCTTACATATAGAGTCCCCTTACCTATAATTCTGAGAACTTATTATATGCATTTCTGGAAATGTGTAATTATGTTCACAGAAGTTCTTGTTGTCATAATATGGGTGGGCTGATTTAAACAATTTGATCTGAAAATACAATACTAATTGCACATATAATATTATATGCACTACTATATGTGCATACATATATATTTAATTTGTCTTCAATCAGTATGTGCCTTGAAAGGTTAAGTATGATGTTTCTCATTTTCCTCTTTAATGATGCATCAAGGGATTAATCTTAAAATAGTGAAGTCTTAGATTTAAAGACATATAGTGATTTAAAGGCATATAGTAATTGTACCATACCAGCATAACATACTTAGCCCATCTTCCTGGGTATTTCGTCTGGAGTATCTCTTTTAATCTCATTCAATTTGAAAGTTCAGTGATTGCACCTTACAATAAATTTTCTTAGCTTCATCAGTGGGAGTGGAGTGAGTTTGTTGCAGAATGATATAAATGATAGTACTTTTTACATCAAAATCCTTATACTTTGAACAGACACTTTATCAAGTGGCTGAGCAAACATAGCAGCTTTTGAAGTATTTGAAGAGCCATTGAATTTAAGAGTCTTCATGCCTTCACTCTTCTTTAATCTTATTAGTATAGGCCTTCAGAACATGGATCTTCCTTGGCTCAAATTTAAGAACATAGATTATAAAATAGCACTTAAAATTTTTATCTACTTCAACCTGTTGATAGATGCATAAAATACTTGGAATATTCTTGACTTAAAAAAAGTAGAAATCACAATATGTTCAAATGACATTCAGTGAATAGGGACTTTCTATTGACCTTCTGTTTAAAGAATGCTCTCATTAAAACACTATTATTCTAGCTCTGTTTCCCTATTTTTCTAAATTGAACCAAGTCAATCTTTTTGGTCCAATATTTTATATTTACCAACAAAATGGTCAAATTAATCTAATGAACTAGTAGTTGGTCTGGCATAATTGTAGGAAATCACTGATATTAAGATTCCACGTAGAATAGTAAGAATTTAGTCCTTTATCACCAGGCTTTTAAATTTAACAATTTATAATTATATTATTACTTTAGGGTGTCAGTTCCATAGCGTAGTGTGTAAGGAACTTACCTTGCCCACAGCTGACCCAGGTTCAATTTCTGACATTACATATGGTCCTCTGAGCACTGCCAGGAATGATCCCTGAGTGCAAAGCCAGGAGTAAGCCCTGACTGCAGCCCCATGTGCCGCCCCTGAAAAAACAAATGAACAAACAGAAAAGAATGGGATCACTTCATCCTTTCCTGCCTTAATTTTTAATTCCATGTTCTTTCAATCTCTTTTAGACTTTATTTAATATATTTATATGTATAAAATATTTATATTTCTAAAAATATATAAAATATTTCTATTTGTATAATAATGTTGTTGTTACTGTGTCTGGCATATCGAATATTCTCGGTAGCTTGCCGGGCTATAAATATAAAAAATATCACCTAGTAAAAAATCCTATTAGGTTATGGGATTACAATACTGTTCAAGTTTATCCTATTGATCTACAAAATTACTGCACACTACTGCACATGACACTGCCCTGACACGCCCTCCCCCCACATTCCTATGTCATTTCTGATCTAGTGTTGCTTCCCTCCAACTCTTCAGCCATTATTTTTACCTGAATGGTTAGGGTCTTTGTGCATACCTTAATTTGCCATGTGCTCGACACCTTCACTTATATTTCCATGTTACTTCCCAATGGGCTGGAGTGATAGCACAGCAGGTTGGGCATTTGCCTTGCATGCGGCCGACTTGGCCAGCCCTGGTTCGATTCCTCTGTCCATCTCGGAGAGCCCAGCACACTACCAAGAGTATCTTGCCCGCATGGCAAAGCCTGGCAAGCTACCCGTGATGTATTCGATATGCCAGACATAGTAACAACGAGTCTCACAATGGAGACATTACTGGGCCCACTCAGGCAAAACAATGAACAACAGGAGGACAGTGCTAAAGTGCTACTTCCCAACTTCCCCTGACCCCCACCCCTTGCAATCTGGCACTCGGGTCTGTACTCCAGTATCTGAGGCTTATTATTGATATTGTCCTCAACCTTGAATTTTTTGGGGGGGGGTCACTACCCGGCAATGCACAGGGGTCACTCCTGACTCTGTGCTCAGGAGTTCCTACTGGCGGTGCTCAGGGGACCATATGGGATGCTGGGAATCGAACCCGGGTCAGCTGCCTGCAAGGAAAATGCCCTACCCGCTGTGTTATTGCTCCAGCCTCAACCTTGATTTTTATTTCCCCACATACCAAAACTGAGTGGCATAGCCCTTTATTTGTCCTGCCTCTGGTTTATTTCTCTCAACATGATCCTCTCCAATTCCACTGTAGTGGTGGCAAACTGCATGACTTTATTTTTTTTCTAGTATCCACTTAATATTCCATTGTGTATATGTACCACATATGACAACGCTTTGCCTGATTCTTAGCATAGAGTAGCCACCGTAGTAGAACAGAGAGTAATTAGAGTTGTATTTGATTGCTGTGCACCTCCCAAACCTAACTACAATTGTTGTGTATCTTTGCAGGTAAATCATGTCTTACTCTGCTTGTTTCCCCAAAGAATATCAGTGGTTTTTTTTTCTTTTTTAGCACTCATCCCAAATTACTTTGGTGTATAGATGTCACTCCAAGTTTTCACTTGTTAGAATGTTAGAATGTTAGAATGCTGCTAAATTTCTGGCTGGTGTCTCTGAGTTTTTTTCTAGCTCATTCCATCCTACCCTTAAGATCAGATGAGTTTGTTTTTTTATGAGTTTGCTGTTTCTCCTAAATCTATCACATTATCATACTTAATTACCAGAATAGATTCTCACAAACTACAATTTATTTTATTATTTATTTATTCAAAGGTCTGTCTTTGAAACTCTCTGTATAGATATTCCAGAATGGCATCTTTTTTCTTTCTTGTTTGTGTTTTTTTTTGGAGGGGGGGTCGCACTTGACAATACTCAAGGCTTACTCCTGGCTCTGTGTTCAGGAATTACCCTCGGTGGTGCACAGAGTCCTAGTGAGATGCTGGGGATTGAACTCATGTCAGCTGCATGCAAGGCAAATGTCCTCCCGCAGTGCTATCACTGCTTTTCTTTGTATAGATTATCAATATTAACTTTTCTTCTTGACTCTAATATTCATCACCCATTGCTTCCTTACATTTTGTATAAACATTATTATTCTCTGCTCTCTCATTAAAAACTGTAAATTGCGTGAACTCATACTTTCATTTTAAAAATAATCTAAATCACCATAATTTACACTATTGTTTTATGTTGGGGTTTCATGGAATCCCACCCTCCACCAGAGTGTCTTTTTACCTCAACCATTATCTCAAGGATCCCCCAACCTTTCCCTTGCCAACTTCCTGCCATGTAAACTCACTCCTATAGACCAGTTCACAGATTCTGTTGCTTTGGCCTATTGATTACCACCTTCATATGGGTCTTTATGTTTCACAGATGAGAGTGGATACTGTATCTGTCCCTCTCTTTCTGACTGACTTCACTTAGCATGATACCTTCCACTTCTGCCCACGTAGTGAGAAATTGCTGTCCACATAGTAAGGAAAGATGATCCCATCTTTCCTTAGAGCTGAGTAGTATTCCTTTTTGTTTCTTTTAGTAAGCATTTGTTTTTGTTCAAGTCAAGGAGAACATTATTTGCATGTGGTGGGCCCAATTACTCTCATGAACCCTCTAGCACCCATTGGAGTGATCCCTGATCAAAGAATCAATGTAACCCCCAAATAATCAAAAACTATTTTTGTTCTCAAGGGCCTCAAATGTGTCTTAGTGTTAGAGTACCTGCCTTGTGTTGGGGGGGAGGGGGCAGGGGTGTCTGAGTTCCATTCCCAGCAGAATTGTGTTTTCCCATTGTTCTCTACATGGTTTGTAAAAGATGGATGAACTTTCCTAACACTTGAATAATATGTGATATTAATTTCCATTATAATAGCTTTCCTAAGCATGCATTTTAGTCTAACATTTTTACTTAGAATTTCTGGTTTAAGGGTTGTATGTTCTAAAGAAAGTTACTGTCTTAACTGGGCAGCACAGACATAGGACTGGATAGTACAGACGTGGCCACAGCAGGGCATTTTTTTCTGTGGCTTATAGGTTATGGAAACATATCTAAACGGAAGTTTTGTAACTTCATGGCTTTTATATTTTTTCCTGTATGACTTCAAACGGCATAATTGGGTAGATTCTAAACATATTTAACATATTGATCTTTTTTCATAGAAAAAAATACTACATTACTTTTTTATTTAGCAATTATTTTCAGTAGTCTTGAAAAAATAATTTCAAGATTACAAAAAGTATTGATAATTTAAATATAAAATACAGATGTGTAATGAATATATATATAGTTGTAATGGATCTGCATGTTATTTAAAAATTCTTTGGAATCCAGCATCAAATGTGTATATTTCGTTTTCAGACAACACCTATGCACGTAGAGATTTACAGTCCATTATAATAACAACATAATTGCTCATTCAGTAAGATCCTTATAATAACATGCTACCAGTGATTAGCAGCCCACAGGTTAATACCTAGTGCTTTTGATGATTAGCCTGCTTTCTTTACCTAGTAATACCCATAATCTTCAATTGTTGTTTACCAGTAATTTAATAATTGATACTCTATTTGAGATGTTTTAAAGAGTGTTAAAGGCATTGTTTGCTAAACCATATGTTTTTAGTTTTCAAATTTGCACAAGTACTTAACCAAGATAAATGCCAGGTGTTTATTGTATAGTCTCACTTCACGGTCCTCTCGTTGTTCATCGATTTGCTCAAGCGGGCCCAGTAACGTCTCTATCATGAGACTTGTTGTTACTGTGTTTGGCATATCGTTCACAGCACATCATTTTTGTACTAAAACTCATATAATCTATTTTCACTATCCATATTTCACCTTCAAATAAATTGGTTTACTAAAATAACTCTCAGGTCTATCAGTGACTTTAGAATTTATCCATGCCCAGATTTGTCTTTTGAATCTCATACTCTCCATCCCTTGGCCAACCCCTGCTGTTTCTTTCCTTTAAAGACAGCAACTTGCTGGTACTCTGTTTAAATTTGAAGCAGAGTAGACTGAGCTAGATTAACAAACTAAAAGAAGTCACAGTCCCAGCAAAAGATCCTGTGGTTTCTTACCCAAACAGACACCCCCTGTGCTTTAGAAAGGTAGCCTATTGGGACTGGAGAGAGTGCAGTGGGTAAGGTGCTTTCTTTGCACCTGAATGACCCATATGATACTCATCACTCCAAATGTCTTCCCACACTGCCAGGAGTGATCTGAGCACAGAGCCAAGAGTAAACCCTGCTCACAGTTGAGTGTGGCAAGAAAGAAAAAAAAAGAAGAGAGAGAGAGAGAAAGAAAGAAAGGAAGGAAGGAAGGAAGGAAGGAAGGAAGGGATATTGTTTTCAACATACATGTACCTTTAATGTAATCATTTTTGCTATAATGAAACTATACAAGTTTGACATTACAAATTTATATATCAGGCAAAAAGAAACATATCTTGAACCAGCTATATATTCCTTAGTCTAGATGAAATTTAAGGGTGCTAAATACAAATATTTATTTGTGAATTTTTTATGTAGAAGTATCATTTCTAGACATGATAAATTTGCACATAGATTTGGCATTATAACCATAGCTGTTTTTGTTTTTATAGATATTATGACAGCGATTTTATTGTCAATTTAATTGAATATGATAATGCTAACAAGTCTTAGAACTCACCATGAAAAATTAGATGTTAAGTCATAGCAGATCATGTTTGCCATAGAAATCCTTTGAGGTACAAAAAAATAATATGTTTATATGACCTGTTGTATTTGATGCTCAGTGTTCAATTTGTCACTCATTTAATTTTTCTGCTCCCTGCCACCAAGGGCTGCTGCATTTTGTACTCTCGATTTGACTTTATCCCATGTTCCTCATTTAATAACTTGGATCTAGAAATCTGGAATGAGTTCTAGCATGGGAAAGGAGTTTTTTTGTGTAAAAAGTAAATGAGGAATGAAGAAGGTGGTAGGATGAATCTTTGCCTCTGTGTGGAGGATGCTAATACCCAGAGATGCTGCCACTAGTATCAGGTATTTGAATGATGCTGTGTTTTGAACTTACAGAACTTTTCTGGAGAGAAAGCATTGTGAGGAGTTCAAATTCTGTTTGCAATAAAAGTAGTTTCCAATCAATAGAATATATTACATTAGAAGAAGGTCAATTCAGTAATCCCTGGCTAGTAGACTCTGAGGAACTAGAGTTAAAGATAGCAGTGATCCTGGGGCCAGAGCAACAGTACAGCTGGTAAGGCTGTATGCGACCAACCTGGATTCAATCCCCACCATCCTATATGGACCCCTGAGCAATGCCAGGAGTAATTCCTGAGTGAAGCACCAGGAGTAACTCCTGATTATCACCAGGTATCACCCAAAAAGCCAAAAAAAAAAAAAGAAAGAAAGAAAAGGATAGCAGTGATCCCATAGAGGTGGTCTCTAAAGGGCAGTGCTCCTTTTAAGTGTGAGTCTCTGAAGTATTTAAAAGAAATGGGAAGGCATCACAAGTCACAGTTAAATAATTGTCAGAACGTTCCATATTAAATTGCATCTTGAATCAAAGTGTGTCATACTCATTCACCTCCTGAAGTGTTGTGATTCCTTAAGAGCCATACATTCAAGATTGTGCTAGATTCAGATGCTGCAGAATACGGAGGACATCAAAGACTGGATCATGGCACTGAGTTCTTTTCTGAAGCTTATGAACATAATGGGCGTCCCCATTCTCTTATGGTAAGTAAAGGCTTTTAAAATTATATTTTGCTGTATTTTAATTTGATTTTTATAAATTTTTTTATGTTGCAGTACTGCTATTTATTCAGTCACTAATTAGCTGATTGAATTGGGCATGAACTCCACCTTACTTTTTTTCCATTTTTTTAATAATTTTATTTATTGATTTTTATAATTTTTAATGGTGTGTTTTTATGCCAAGAAACAGCTCTTCAACAAGTAAGTGACAAGAGAAAAACAACAACAGCGATAGCAACAACAAAAAAACAGACAGATGTGCTTTTTCAAGCTGGTGTGGGAGTGAATTGAGTTTGGGAAAATAAATAGTAAAAGATATTTAGCAGACAGTTGGGGGAAATTTGAATATTAATAGGATTAAAATTATTTCTCAACCCATAACAGGAATTCAGTTTTTATTTCAATTATGAACATTTCTATCTTACGTAGCAATTTCTTTCCCTTGTTATTACTTTCTCTATAATATTTTACATCAAGCAGATTTCTACATTATTGACTATCTAATGAAGTTTTAACTGCCTTTAAAAGATGAACAAAATATGTGTATTTTGTCCATAGAGACAGTTGAAGACTAAATTCATTTTAGTTGTAAAATTCTCTGATATCCTCATATCACTTAAAAAAAGCATTATATAAGTACTTTAAAATTGTAATGTGACACAAATGGAAGAATACTGCTGTAAGCTACTAGGGTTAAATTGATTCCAAAATGCAAAATTTAGGCTGTCTCCAAAATTGGGGGTAATTCTTCATTTATCTCAGGGCCACATCATAAAGATGAAATCCACATCTACACTATTGTTTTCAATTTTCAGAACCAATCTTCTAGTCATACACTTTTCTCTTCCTCTATTCCCTCCCTCCAAAATCCTCCCTCCCTCAGTTCCCTTTCTTTTTTCTCTCTTAACTTTACCTTCCTCCTTTCTCCCACACTCTCTCCTCCCTCTTCTCCCTCTTGTCTTCAAGGTATATTTGTTTTTACACCATAGAAAGAATTAGACTAAGAGGCTTAACTTTCAAGTACACTGGCCATTGGGGTCTTAGGTGTGACTGTTTTATTTGTGAATGGCATCAGTGATTAAATTAATATAGCTTTATATGTTTATCAATATATAATATTAAAGGGAGCTCAAAAATGCACTCAGATTAATCAAAGACTTCTGTAATTCGCCAGACTATTCATTTTTTTTTTTTTTAGCTCTTTGGGTCACACCCAGCGATGCTCAGGGGTTACTCCTGACTCTGCACTCAGGAATTACTCCTGGAGGTGCTTGGGGGACCATATGGAATGCCAGCGATCAAACCTGGGTTGGCTGTGTGCAAGGCAAATGCCCTACCTGCTGTACTATCCCTCCGGCCCTTGGAGTATTCAATTTTTATATGCACAATAATATATATGCATATATGTGCATATATATATATTTATATATGCATATATATATGTGTGTGTGTATAAAGTTATACAGTGAATAAGTTTTAAAGCTCAGAAATATCCAAAAAATTTCAAAATCCATCAAGGCGTTAAGGAAAATGAATCAGCTTGAGGGCCACTTCAAGAGCTCAAGGGGCTAAGAGCCTACTTTGCCAGTGGGGCCCCAGGTTCAATCTCCAGCACTGCATGATTCCCGGAGCACTGCTAGGCGTGACCCACAAGCATCCAGCAGTCTGGGAGCATCCCTCCCATTACTGCCTGGTGGGATCCCCAAACTAATAAAAAGGATGAATCGCTTGAAAAAAATTTACATGGAGAAAAATTAGCTGAATAGAATAAAGGTGAACTTGAGCCAGTTGAGCTAGACAGCAAAGGTATTGAAGGATTCAGACAGAAAAGTTTTCATGTATCCAACTTTCCTAAAATTTTACATTTCTATAAAGGATTCTGTTAGGTAGGGAGGCCTCCTAGTTCAGCGAAAAGCCCACAAAATATGACAGAGAACCTGGGATCACTCTCCCACTCTGCATTTTTCTTAGCTCTGAGAACGTGAGTAACTTAACCTTTTTGGACCTTGGTTTCCCTTGCCTGGATAATGATGACTAATAATAGTATCATCCCTACAGCCATAGATTCCTAGGAGGCAAGGATACATTCATTAGCACAGCCCAGTTTTGTGCAAACTGCAAAACGTCATCTTCCGCTGGTATTGAAAGTTATTATTGTCTTGGCCATCAAATGCCTATTTAGGTCTTTTAAGCAAATGGAGATACTAGTTACACACTGAGGACACACAATTAAGACCGCCTCCCGACTTTGGGGAAATTAGAATCTTAGATGAAGGCGTGCAGTCTTTCAGAGTGGGCAGAAAATACCCTGACATCCTCCAAAAGTATTCTGTCATAATTAAAATAAGCCAACTAACCAGTAGGCAGCAAAAAAGTCAGGAGATTACTTTTTCAGCACTAATTGAATTGATCTTGCAAATATGGGATGTGCAACTCTAAATTAGCAAGTGGAATGGTTTTGATGGCAGGGAGAGGAGTGCAGCTCTGTGAGCCCCGGTGAAATAGAAAGGGCCTGAGCCACCGCCGTAATGGAATTCTGATCCAGCTCGGTCAGAAAAGCTGAGATTAGCCAGCTCGTCCCAGCAGCAGCATCTTGTTTTCCATGACTCCAGGTGCTTCAGGAAATATTCATTTAAATAAGTCTTTAGGTTCCAAATGAAATGATTGCTGGTTTTGATGTACGACTAAGAGAGCCCAAAATAGATCAGCAAATCCAAGAAGACAGGTTTTCCTCTTGCCAGAATTATCCTCCATGGAGCTGGAGAGAGAGAGGAATGAAAAATAAGACATTAAAAAACATAGTTATTATAAGAATGTTTCATAATGAAGCTCCTTATTTGCCTGATTCATTTGTTCTGGGGAGCAAATGAGCTTTCTGTCTATGACCCAGAGTACCAGAGGTTACTCCTGCAGCTCAAAATACCCAGAGGCAGGGACAGGTTAGGATGTCTCCCCTTTCCATACAAATTTTGTACCTCACACCTAATACCCAACACTTGCTAAAGCTTAATTTCCAAGCTCAGTAATCCAAAGGATCTGCTGAATAAGTGTCAAATCTGCTTTTAAAGATAGCAACAAACAGAGCCCAAAGGAATCTTAAAATAGCCACCATGTTGCAGCATCAGCAGGTACTGCTCTGAAGTGGGCTTTCTCTGCTCCATCCGTTGAAACTGGGAAGTACTGCATGTATACAACCACTGAAATGTTTTCACTAAGGTCAGAGTAGTTCACACATGCCAGGGAGCGACAGAACAGAACTCCTCCCTTCTGCTTTGGGTGCAGTTGCTGGAAATTCATTTCTGTGTAATCATTTATGTATATTTTGATATCAGAAATAATCAGTTAGATGATCGCCTCTCTGTCACTCAGTGTGCTGGAGAAAGAGAGGGTGCTTTCCTTCTCATCCCTGGTTCACAAATTCAAATTTTATAGCCCATGTGTAAGAACAGATACTACGGAACCTGAAATGAATTTGATTCTTCACAGTAACTCCGACCAACTCTATGGTGAACACATGAATCAAATGCGTTTGAACATTTATTATTTTGCTATTTAGAAGTAGATCTCTTTATCTTTACGTGGTAGATCTGTTTATTTCAATTCTAATTTGGGGATTTCAAAAGTAGGCCTCAGGGGCTAGAATGATAGCTTAAAGAGCTGACTACATGCTTTGCACGCAAGATGCCCGGGTTTGATTCCTGGTACTACATAGTCATCTCACTGATGCTAGGGAAAAAAATACAAACACAGAACAGGGAGTTGCCTCATGCACTACCAAACCCAGAGTAGACTTTTGGTTTAGATTAGGGAATCAGAATGGAACAGATGTCTCTTTACCACTTCTCATTTGTAGTTATTGAAAATGAAACTTGATGGCTCACAAATACAATTTTATATCTAGATTAATAAAATTATTTTGAAATTTCAAATAAAAATACAATCTTGGTACACCTAAAATTGGACCCTTTTGGATATTTCTATATGAGTGATTATATACACTTTTACATAAAAATACACATTAGCATCTCCTAATACAAAATTTTTATCTAGAAGTATGTTTAGAAGATATTTTATCAAATAAAGCATAAAGGAGGAGATTGAAATTATTTTCTATAGCATCCTATTAAAAAGTAATTTTAAAGTACTTGTTAAATTTTATTTTGAAAATGCATATTGACTGAGTCCAAGGCCTTTTTTTTTTTAAAGAAAGATACCATCCTACGATCATGTGCTGTTGTTAAATTTAACAGTTTTAAACACTGTCCTCTAGTACTGTCCTCCTGTTGTTCATCAATTTGCTCGAGCAGACTCAGCAATGTCTCCATTGTGAGACTTTGTTGTTACTGTGTTTGGCATATCGAATATATCACCGGTAGCTTGCCAGGCTTTGCCATGCGGGCGAGATACTCTCAGTAGCTTGCTGCACTTTCCGAGAAGGACGAAGGAATCGAACTTGGGTCAGCCGGGTCGCCATGCAAGGCAAACACCCTACCACTGTGCTATCGCTCCAGCCCAACAGTTTTAAGAAATATTAATATTTAAATTATTGTTATTATTAAGTTATTTTATTAACAATTTCAACTTGTTGATACCCGAGTTTTGAAAATTATGTAATTAATTTTTGGAACTAACTTATCATCCTAGAATATTATGATTTACCTGACATAAATGAGTACATTATTGTCTGATTTTTTTTTGAGCATGCCAGTAGTGACCATAAAGCTTTATTTAGAACAGTCAGTCAAAATAACAGAATGGATTAACATGCATTTTTGGTTTCTTAATAAATGAACTGGATGTTGCTATGGCATGTTTCTTGTGAAAAGTGGCTGTGAATATATCAATAAAATGTAAAATGCATTCCTTTGCATGGCATTGTTCATAAGTTAATGTGATCCTAGCTACAAAATGGTGTTGAACAGCTAACAAATTGGCAGCTGCAATAAGTTTGTTGGCATATATTATCTTTGGTCAGGGTACTAAAGTGATTTCCATATATTTAAGTGTAAATTGCTATACTTAAATACAATTAAACATTTATTTATATTTATATTTATTTATTGTGGGGAGGGTCACATGCAGCTGTGCTCCTGACTTACTCCTGACTCAGTGCTCCATCACTCCTGGCAGGGCTTAGGGGCACCACGTGTTGTGGTCGGGGTAAACTGGGATGGGATTGGCTGCATGCAAAGCAAGCATCACCCCGTACTAACTCTGGTCCACATTCATTTTAAGTCTATTTAAATTAAACTCTTTTTTTTTATGCTATATGCATCAAAACTAATTTTTAAAATTAAATTTGTGAAATGTGTTTCAGAGTTTTAACTTAACTCTAAATTGTAGGGGTTCCACACTTGGACGGGGCTGTAATTATCTTCTTTTAGATATCAGATCTGATTATCTCAAGTCTCTTAGCATAATCGGGAGTCATTTCCTAACCACTAAAATATTTAGTTTTTGTACTCAGAACCCTAATAAAGAAGAAAAAAACTCAAAATCCCATAACTTGGCATAGTTAAGAAAAACACTTGCTTGGGGAAGTTCGTTCTTGTTGCCTATACTGCAAGAGCTCCAGAGCAACATAAACACATTCTGGTAATTAACACTGCAGTGAAAAAAATATATAATTACACAATATTCCCATTAATGATGGTATGCAATTATCAAATGAAGGTTTCTGAGCAGATAATATTAAGGGGTCTCTAAGTGTGAATGGAGTTGCCATCATAAAGCTCTTTATAGAAAACAATCAGCATCATATAGTGAGAATACATGAAGCTTTTTTTTTTAACCATTAAAGGCCATAATTGGAAACTCAGTGCTAATATTATAAATCTTGAACTCCTCATGCCATCCTTTTAGTTTTATTCTTCAATTTAGGATAGAGTGTTTTTCTCAACTTAAAATGCACATTAGATTGTTTCTGTGTTATCAGTTTATAGTTGTCGATTATGTTTCATTAACGAAGTCATTATGAGATTATGAGTCAGAGTAGATAGAACACTTGGCAGGGCTCAAGAAGAGGACTGCCTTGTCTTTTTGTGTCATTTAGGCCAGATGCTAGCAAGATTCATCATTATTGGATGTAGGCCTGAAGTATGTCTCTTTGCAGCTTTCCGGGATCCCCAGGCTCATCTGAATCCTTTTATCTGCACATTTTATCGCAGTACCTTTCTGTTTCTTCCATTTGCTTTTAGGGAGACCACACCTGGTGGGGCTCAAGGGCTACTCTTAGCTTAGTGTCCAGTGTCCACTCTCACTCTGAGGTGCTCAGGGGACCAGGTGATGCCGGGGATCAAACCTAGGCCTCCTGCATGCAAAGCCAGTATTTAGCCTGTTACACTCTCTTGAGCCAGAGGAATGTTTTAAATGTAAAGGATGTTAAAATTGTTTCAATCCATTGTTCATTCTTCTACTGAGAAGTTTCCATCTCAGGTTGCCTATAATAGAAAGAGTCAAAGACATTCTGCTTCTCATCTACTGCTGTACTAATTATTTATGCCTGGCAACTGACTACACAGAACAGAAGAACTCCTCATTTGAAAGTTAGAGACTGCCTCTTGAATAAGACTTCTAGAGGGAGTTAGTCAAATATAATTTTTTTTTTTATGCCTGTTTGCCCTCTGTTGCTCTGTTGTTCTGGTCAGGAGATTGATTGTAGAAATACGCCATCCTCTGAACTGTGTCTATTTGGATCATTGGTGTTAGTCCTGCTTTACTCATGAGTACTTCCAGCTTCCTTTTGTTGAACAAGTTTTATAACATCTTACCTATCATAATCAGAAAGACTATTGAATAAAAATATTGCATTAGTAGCTATATTCTGATGTTTAAATGTTACGAGTCATTTAAAACAAGGTATAAATTATAGGGAAACAGTGGAGTATTGATGAAATATGTGGTTTCTTCACACTAAATGTCTTCAGGGATATAATATTTATCTTTTGGAAACAGACTTATAAATCAGACTATGAGACAATAACTGTTAACATTTGGGAAAATCTTCTCAAAATGATAATGATTATTTCCTAAATAACTATTACTTTTAATTGAAGAATGCAAAAGCTATTTCCTAGCTACTAACATGCATGCCGAAAATTTCTTGAAATGTCTTCATTTTAAGATTGTTTTAATCTTTGATGTTTAAAACTAACCAACTATACTGGTATGTCTTTTATTTAATTTTTTTTTTGAAGAATCTTATGAGTTCTTTATCACAGAAACCTTAAGGGAAAACATTGTGTTTACTTGCAGTGTTGAGACATAAAATAATCTCATTCAATGAAAATCAACCATTCTGTCCTTTATTTTTTTTCCTAAAGCTGTATTTGCTTTGCATCTTTCATTCTGATTCTAAACAATAAAAGCCTTTTTTTCTTTTTTTAACGATCAATCAAGTGTTCACTTAAAGATAAAGTGACTGAAAAATAAAAATACTCATTAGAAAAGAAGAGATCCTGTCACAATAATGCCCACAATCTGTAATGTTATTTTTGCTATTGGCTTTGGTAAGGGCTGGAGCGATAGCACAGCGGGTAGGGCGTTCGCCTTACAAGCGGCCAACATGGCCGACCCGAGTTCGATTCCTCCGCCCCTCTCGGAGAGCCCGGCAAGCTACCGAGAGTATTCGATATGCCAGAAACAGTAACAACAAAGTCTCCAATGGAGACATTACTGGGCCCGCTCGAGCTTTGGTAATAGCAATTAAATATACACTGTATAAAGTAACATATAGATAAGCATCAAGCAGTTCAAATCGCTTCTCAATTTTATAAAAATCAGTATATTAGGAACCATCTTGTGAAATATGCACATATTAACCCTACTATTACATGCTCATTATTCATTATTTTATTTTGAACTACCTAGCATCATCATTGACACTTATTAAGTAGCTAAGAGCTGTGAAAACATATCATATGTCACAAAGTTTACACATTATAAGCACTGTAATGATGAAGTGGAAAAGAATAGGGGTGGGAGAGAAAGACTGCCTTGTGCAAGGCATATACCTTTTGCTACACATTCCCTCAGGCATTACCAGCCCGGATTCCACCACATGCCTGAGGAGCCCCATGTTCTTAGACCCTCCCATTGAACCCAGTTTGCCAACAAGAGCCTAAGCACTACACTTTCCTAGGCTCACTTCTGCCCTTTGCTCCTCCTTAGGTACTATTTGGGAAGTCAGGGAAACAGCAAAAAGTAAAGAACTTTCACACCTATTGTTATCAAGAGATCCCACTGTTAGAACTGGGATGTTCAAGTTTGCATGGTTCAAGGAACTAGCAAGGTTAGGAGTGTTCTGCTAAGAGAGAAAAATGGGCAAAGCCCTAGAGGTAAGGAAAGGTGTAGAAAGGAACTGAAGAACCTTGGCCAGAGCCTGAGGCATGAAAGAAGAGAGGAGTGTGGAGCCGAAGTCACCTGCAGGGAATTGTGTTGGGGTCTCTGCAGGGCAGGGAGAGAAGGTATTTTAAGTGCACTGTCAGGATTCTTTTTTTTTTATTAAAAGGAGGAGGGTTTCTTTATGTTACATTTAAGGTTCCTTACATTACATTTGAAGTTTTGTTCTTAAAATGACAGAAAGAAACAAAAAGGAGAATAGAGTGTCTTTATGTAAAGCAGTGTTTTGTATTATGATTTCATTAAACTGAGGAGAACTGCATGTGAATTGTAGGGTAGCTAGCTTTCCTTCACTTGAAAGGCCTTAAACAGCAGTGCCATGAATTTCCTGACTGCGGAAATCGGGTTTCTTAAGCTTATAGTGTCCCCTAGTGGTAATTTCTTTCAAAGAGTCTAACATGCATGTGGAAAATGCTAGAGAGATGGGTGAAGATGGGTAACTGAGCCTTCTCTCTGCTGGTAAAATTGTCAAGATAGCCAATGTTGCCAAATGTGAGATTGTGTTCATGCCCATAGCCTTTGAAATAAAACAAACAAAACAAACACAGTCCTCCCATTGTTCATTGATTTGCTTGAGCGGGCCCAGTAACGTCTCCATTTTGAAACTCTGTTGTTACTGTGTTTGGTCAGGCTTTGCCTTGTGGGGGAGGTAGCTTGCCAATCAAACCTGGCTCGGATGGGCTGGCAGCAAGCAAGGCAAATGCCATACCGCTGTGCTGGAGCGATAGCACAGCGGTAGGGCGTTTGCCTTGCAAGCCGCCAGATAGGCCAAGCGGATTTGATTTTTCCTTCCCTCTCAGAGAGCCCAGCAAGCTACCAAAAAGCCTCTGAAATAATGATATAAAATCTAGCACTGTTTTTTTTTCCCAATTGCACTAACCTGCTTGTGTTGACTTAGGTATACATTCCAAGCCGCGTGGCCCTCATCCTTCAGAATATGGACCTGCCCAACTAAGAAACCTGTTCTCAGCTCCAGGAGATGAAAAATGTTTACGTGTCACTCCTGTGACCTCTTGTGTGTGTGTGTATGCATGTGTGTGTGTTTCTGCCCTCATTGCCTCAAGATTATAATGTGTGAGCTTTGTAAAATAGACACCTATTCTAACTAAAATATCAAATACCTGAAATTCTGTACCGGTTCATGTAAACCCACTTTTCTTTATGAAGGAGGAATGATTGTGAAATTTTAGGCAAGCTAGACAGTGTTTTCTAGCTCTCTGTAGAGCTAGGCCTCTAGGGTGAAGTATTATATGTTACTTCTTTAAATAATTTGAATTCTTCATTTGATCCTTCAAATTTAAACCATGTGTCAAGTGTGATTACTTCTCTTGAGTGTTTATAACATTTTTAAAATGCCGAATATTTGGTGGCTTTGTTTGAATATCTCTTGATCTAAATAGCAAGGTATCAAGATTATTGCTCTTTGTTTTTGAAATCATGCTTAGAAATATTGTATTGCATATGAAGTTATATTAAAGAAGTGTATCAGCTATAGTATAAAATCTTTATCATGAACTTTGTCATGCTTCATTTGCTTAAGTGTTACCATGTGACCTCTCTTTTACCTGCTAAGTTGGTGGCTGCTGATGTTTTGCACTTCCAAAAGGCCTTAAAAAGCAAGTGTAACATTTCAAAAAATCTTTTGCTTTCAATAAAACTTAGAAAAATTACATGATTATCTATCTGTGTTAATGTCTTTCTTGCTGTCCTAAAGTGTTCTGAATGGAATAAATATAAAAATGCTGCTTTTAATCCTATTATCTTCCCTATACTTAACCTGTTTAACAAACTAGGAAGCATGGGGATTGATAATATTTTGTTGTTGTTATTCAAGTGTCAATTTGTCTCTTAAAATACATTCATATCATAAATTGACTTAGATATCCCAGCTACTCACCAACTGTAAACTTGCTCATTTTTAGAAGCTAAATTAGGGTTCAAGAGATAGTACCCAATAAGGCACTTGCCTGCAAACTGCCAACCTGGTTCACATCTCTGGCACTACATGACCCACTGAACACAGCTTGGGATCACTTTTGAAGTCAGAGTGAGGAATCACCCCTGAGCACAGTGGGGGTTCAGCCCCCAAACCAAAATAATAGTGTTTAAATAAAATACAAGCTGAATGAACTATCTCTACTTAGAGGACTGCTCAATCATAGGGTTTTCCTCAGTTCATTGAATAATAATCCACAGATCTTAGTAATAGGTAATTCATATATAACTAGGAAATTATGAGACACTTTAAACAAAGTATTTATCACTTTTAAAGCTCTTTTATCTTTACATTAATACCATCTCTTTTTGTGATTTTACTGATCATTCACACTTACTAGAATTCTTGGAAATCTTTCCATTAAAACCCTGTTCAGTATTAGAGGAGATTAACAAAAGAGGCATACTTTTATCGCTAAACCTGTATGTTAACCGTATTCCTTTAAAATTGAGTTAATCCTAGATTCTGGATTCCAATGCCTGTTACTGGCTTGATCTACAAAGTAGGCTAGATGGATTTCCTGAGAGAATTGGCAATCTTGTATTGATGATGAGACACACTGGGAAGCATTACTGAAAGCCTTCTGTGGATCTTTTTTTCTCAATACAGAAATGATTTTGTAATATCATTGTTTGTTTTGAGCCCACACAAGGTGGTGTTCAGGGGTTACTCCTATATCTACACTCAGGAATCACTATTGGCTTGCAAAATGCTCAGGGGGGCATACAGGATACTGGGTCAGCTGCATGCAGGGCAAGATCCTTACCCACCACACAATCTCTCCAGAACTGATTTTATATTTAAGCAGTGTGTGACCTACCTGTTACTGACAGCATTATGGCATGCACTATAATGTTTCCTGTTGGAGTTTTTAAGTTCTTACACTTGCATTCCTTATGTTCAAAGGGATCTGCCGATTCCCTTTCATTGCTCTTTAAAACTGACTATAAATTACTCCATACTCCAAATTTATTTCCTTGGCATTGTGACCTCTGGGGCAAACTCAAAAAAGATCAGACTGTTATATTTTTATTCTAAAGTTAAAAAGATCAGAGTCAAAAAGATAAGATGTGTTATATTTTTATTCTATTAACAGCATATTAATGTACTTTAGATTTTGTAGTTTAAAGTTAGAATGTAGCTTTATAATGTAAATGAATTGTCCATGTCAAGTGTTGCCCAACCGCCAGAAGAGCAATAAGTTTGATAGGAATTAAAAAAATACATATAAATGGAACATTGACTCCAAAATGTAGTGGCATCCCCCATTTTTCTGTCACAGCATTAAAAACATGTGAGATGATTGAGGGTGTTCAAGTCATGTATACTTTACTCGAGGTCTTCATTTTTGCATGATGTATTTACTTAATCCATGTTAGTAGTATTTATATTGATGCATCATCTGTTAGGATGTTCTTCCTTTTCATTGGCTATTTCCCATAATCATACTAAAAGCACAGCATTTTACTGTTTCTTATAATAATGTTTTATCTCTGATGTGCTTCTGCTATTGTTTCATTATCCAAACTGCACTTTACTTCAGTGCTTAACAGTGTGCAATGCTTAGTTCAAGATTTGCATATTCAGAAGACAGACTAGTGTTAATAGTCAAAAATTGAGCCATCTGCATTTTTCTTAGACTGTTCTTCATTTTGTGACACTGGTTTCCCCAATGGTCAGTTCCTTTCTGCTTTCTTTTCTGTACATTGGATTTTTTTCTCCCAATTTTCCCTGTTTGTCCTGCTCTTAGTTGATGTAGTCATCTCTAATGTAAAATGAAGGATTTAGTCACCACATTCCTCGAGTTCGGAAAATAACCAGTGACAACCAATTGATTTTTGTGTGTGTGTGTGTGTATGAAAACTGTAAAAATAAATAAATAAATAAATAAATGCCTGAATGTTTCCTCTGATCCAACCGCTCCCCTTAGCAATAGAAATTCAACATTTGTCACTGATCAGGTGTTTAGCCATTGCTATGTGGGCTCATACAGGTTGAATAAGGAGCCTATTCTTCAAATAATACAGAAGAGAGTGCGGACAGAAATGTGAGGGAAGCAGTGAAGGGTAATGTATTTTCCTCCCGTGTTTGGCTTGCAGCTTCAGGGCAAATATCTTTGCACCGTCTCTGATCCCGCAGCCATGAAAGCAACGTAAATAGGCTTTCTCTTGCGCTTACTGTTTTGAGCAGGCCGGAGCAGACGTACCTGATAGAGACCAAAATGTCGAAGCAGCCTTCCGACCGGCCTTATACCTCTCAGATGATTTCTTTTTGCCTATTTTGAGTCAGGTCCTGAACTGGGATGCTTTATAGAGGTGGGTTTCATTAATCTATATTTTCCTTATAGAGAGACAAGCGCTGAGCTGTGAACTTTACTAGGTAGAATATTTTGATGAAAGAAAATAGAAATCTAAGCCATGGCAATGTCGTGTCCTTTATGCAGGCAAGTTCATTTATCATTCACAATGCATTAGAATTGAAATGGAGATAAATTTTCCCAGTAAAGCCAGCCTTTGGGGGAAAAAAATATCAAATGAATTCTCTACTAATTTTTCTGCCCTGTTATCTTATTAATGGTGATTTGGAGAGAATTGCAGAGATACATTCATACTTTAGGGCAGCATTTCTTAATTGGCAGTGTGAGGAATTAAAACACAGTAGCAATAAAGCTCCCCCCCACCCCCATCTTTAATCTGCATCTGGATTTTAACTTTCCGCAAAAGCTCTACAAAGAAAGTAATGTTTATTTACATGGAAAAATACATTTTATGATAGATATGCTAAAGGGCACGCCATTCAGAAGTTCACTTCTTTCTTAGAGATTTTTTTTCTTTATCTTTTCTGCCAGAGCACGGAGAGATATTTGGTCCACATATACACCTTGTAGAATGCTTCACCCAGAAGCCTGCATTGTTTTGAAGGAGTAGCATGATGTAATACTCAGGAGATCCAGGCTCAAATCAGAGTTGTTTTTTGTTTCTATTATGGGGGTCACACCCAGTGGTCCTAGTGGCAGTGGCTGGGAGTACATGCAGTGTTGAGGATTGAGCCCAGCCATTTTATGAGCCGCACCCCTGGACATCTAGGGATGTGCACCTTAGTTTGTGAATCACTTGGTGACTGTGACTTAGTTTTTAAGTGTGGTTGAAAATACAGCTAAAGGGTGAGAGATGGGGAGAAGGGGAGAGAGAGGAGAGAGAGAGAGAGAGACAGAGAGAGAGACACACACAGAGAGAGAGACAGAGAGACAGAGAGAGAACAAAGGTTGAGGCACTTTCTAGCACACAGCTTTGGCCATGACCCTGGTTTGAATCTGAGCACCACGTGTGGCCCCTAACACCTCCAGATGTGACCCTTGAATGCACAAGCCATGTGTGATCCCACTCTCCCTCCCCAAAATAAAAATACAGTTAAACAGACATGAATGTTTTGGGGGGATCAGAAGAGGGATATCTCAGTTTTATAATAATTGTTATTGTTTGCTGGATAATGACCTGGATGGAGGAGGGTGGGTGAATGTAGACATTACTGTATTTTTTTTTCAGGAGTGTAAATTCTCTCCACCTGACTGCCCCTTAAGATTCTATACACAGTGCTTGTTGTACCCCCAGGCTAGGAGATGTGGTTTGATCAATAGGAAAGGGGTTATGCATTTCCTCAAACACTGCAGATGACCCCAAAATTTGGTTTTCCTCAATTCCTGCTTTGAGTGACTTATTTTAGTGTTTTTCTCTGAGTGCTCCGGTTCATTCCTGGGAAGTCTTTCCTCCTGCAATAGCAGATGATACTATGATCTGTACTACTTTCAGATTTTGTACATATATAATTTGACCTTATAACAGCAAACGGACAGACGGACAGCTCTATGGTCACCAAGAGGACAATAGATGCAGTCTATAATGTCAAATGGCCACAGGCACAATTCAGTGAAGTGCCGCGGCAGTTCAGGAGGGCTTGCATCTGTTTCCCTCTTTCCCTTTTGCCCTCAGCCTCCTATTTATTTTTGGCAGCAAAGGGAAAGGACAGAAGTTTTAAAGTTTCAAAAGATTCATGGCTTAGAAACAGTTCACTCTACTATGTAGCTGTTAGAAAAGATGAAGTCATGAAATTTACATACAAGTGGTACAACATGGAAAGTATCATGCTAAGCGAAATGAGTCAGAAAGAGAGGGATAGACATAGAAGGATTGCATTCATCTGGGGGACATAAAGTAACAAAATAGGAGATTAATACCCAAGAATAGCTGAGATCAGCACCAGGAGGATTACTCCATAGCTTAGTGGCCAGTCGGGCATTCTAGAGGAAAGGGCAGATCAGATAGAGAAGGGAGCACCAAATAAAGGATGTTTGGAGGATCCTCCCAGGAGGGGAGATGCATGTCGAAAGTAGACTATGGACTGAACATGTTTGCCACTCAATGCCTCTTTTGCAGACCACAACACCCAAAAGGAGAGAGAGAACACAGGGGATTGCCCTGCCACAGAGGCAGGGGGGAATGGGAGGATGGGGGTGGGGGGGATATTATCCATGGTGGTGGAAAATGGGCACTGGTGGAGGGATGGGTATCTGATCATTGTATAATCGAAACCCAAGCACAAAAAATTATAAATCTACAACTGTACCTCATGGTGTTTCACTAATAAAAAAAAAATGAAAAAAGAAAGAAACAGTTCACTCTATCACTTGTAACATGTATTGGGAAAATGCACTCATTAGACATATGCAATTTGGGGGCTGGAGCGATAGCACAGCAGGTAGGGCATTTGCTTTGTATGCGGCTGACCCGGGATTGATCCTCGGCATCCCATATAGTCCTCCAAGCACCGCCAGGAGTAATTCCTGAGTGCATGAGCCAAGAGTAGCCCCTGAGCATCGCAGGGTGTGACCTAAAAAGCAAAAAAAACAGATAAATAAATAAATAAAATAAAAAGAAGTATGTAATTTTGTTCATTAAATAAATATTTGTGCAACTTAATTTCTTGAAGAAGGGAGAGCTCTCACAAATTCATCCGAAACTCACCCTCTTTATCTGCTACTTATAATAAAGTCATGCAGAGCAGAAAACTGATGAAGAAGCTATCAGACTATATCGCTTGATTTACATGAAGCTGTGAATTAAACAAGGTAAGTATTCCAGTTGTGCTGACTTGTCTAAGGTAATGCTTAAAATAGAAAGGTGTGAATGTGTACATAAACACTTGCAAAATGTATTTGCAGTATACACACAAGTATGCAACTGTAGACATATACATTCATAATTTGCATGTAAATAAAATCTATGGAATTCACCGTTTCCTATACTTGTCTTGAAATAATAACTGCTTGATATCCATGAATTTCTTACTCAGTTTTTAAAGATTTCTTTCATATTATGAGCATTAAATGTAAACAAATTATTGTATTTGAATTTTTATAAAAGTTTATAAATCCTGGAATGAAGTGCAGTTATATGTGTTTTCAGTCCCTTTAGAAAAATTCTCACTTCAAGCCTCTTAGCAATGATTCTTTTACTTTTCTTCTAGAGGGAAGGGGAAAATGAAATACCTTTATCACTTCCTTACCTCCACTAGGGATTCTTTTTAACGGAGTTTTTACTGTCACTTTTCATTCACTCCAGTAATATAAATAATAAAAAGCACTGCTTGTAATTTCATTCCACAGATGCCTCCAGCGATGTTGTCAACTATTGATTAAAACCAATCATATAATACTCAGGTTTCCCCCTGTACTTACACAGTCACTCCCTACCTCTTATGCTTTATTGTGATAAGTAGGCATTGTTCAGCCATATTGAAACAGCATATAGAATGTCAAATATTTTGCTGAGCAGATACTTTAAAAAAATAAATGCAAACTGTATTGGCTACCATGTATCTTTTCTGTTACTGTGACCTGTGCTAGCACTTTATACACTTAATCAAGAGTGTCTTAAACTTACTCTTCAAAATATCACCCTCATGTGAGTCTAGACTTATGTACATCCAGCTGCAAACTACTGTTGTCAGTGTCAGGGATGAAAATTTGACTCTTATTTGTATCATTTGTCTTTTAATGTCTTTGGTTAGAAAGAGGATGACATTTAAGCAGTACTAGAGGGTGAAAAGTCTACCCCTGTTGTAACATGGTATTCTAGTTCCAGGAGTCATTCTGCTATATATTACATAAAATAAAAGTACATCATCCTGTCATATCAAACATAGAATAAAATCACAGGGTCTGGAGAGATAGTACAATGGATAAGGCACTTGCTTTATACGTGCTGACTTGTCCCCTGAGCACCACCAGTGATCCCTGAGCACATCTGGGTGTGATGAAAGTCCCACTACCCCTGTCAACAAAGTTAAACGTTAAAAGATCATTAACCTCAGCTCCAGAACCTGTATCTCAATGTTTTCCTTCAATTAAAGGACCCAAGGGACCTTTGAGAAATGACTGATTCTAAGACTGGGACAAGGAATATACAAAAAAGAATCCAGAGCTTCCTGTAATAGTGCGGGGAAAATAATGTACCCCACAAATCAAAAACAGGGAAGCATGTCAAAGGAAGATAGTGGCCACAGAACTAAAGGACACCCGATGGCCATACTTGAGAGCACTTTGAACAAAACAGTAAATGATGTATTGCTCCTTAAAGCATAAAGTAAATGTCTATGAGTTCTGAATTCAGTTTGAAGAAGAGGAACATATACAGAATGATCTCTCTCATATGTGGAATATACAGAAGCATAGAAAGAGAATGATAAAAATGACCAACGGCAGTAGACTTGAGAGTCAGCCTACAGATACGGGTGTAGCAAAAGGATGGGGTGGAGTGAGAATGGGCTTAGACCTTGAGACATTCGTTGGGGGACACAAACTCTGCTGATAGGTGTGGTATTGGAGGATTATATGCCTGAAACTCTATTTTCAACAGTTTGTGGATCATGGTGCCGAAATTAATTCTTTTTGAAAAGTAATAAAATAAACGTCTGCTTGAGAAAGGGATATTATCCATAAGATCCTGCTAGTATTAAAAAGTGACTGAGTCAAGTGGGGAAGAAAGTATTAATCTCATATAGGAAAACCCAAGTGACTTTTACAAATGCAGCATCTTTTTCAAAAGGATAGAACTTACTTATCGCCTCCCCACCAGTTCCCTTGAATGTTGTCTGCATTAGTGATGATCTTCCAGAACACAGGGTAAGGATAAGGGTGGATGGGGCCAGGATAAGTTGCAGTAGAAAAACTTGGAAAACTTCCATTTCTAGATGATCATGGTTAGCATGACCAGTGTTTAGCCATGTCTATATATATATATATACACACACACACATACACACATATGTGTGTGTGTGTGTGTGTTGATATAATGTTGTGAGAATGACAAAAAAAAAATCCCTGGGGCTGGAGCGATAGCACAGCGGGTAGGGCGTATGCCTTGCTTGCGGCCAACCCGGGTTCGAATCCCTGCATCCCGTATGGTCCCCTGAGCAACGCCAAGAGTAATTCCTGAGAGCAGTGCCAGTAGTAACCCCTGTGCATCGCCGGGTATGGCCCCCCCAAAAAATCCTTAAGTCCATAGATCTAATATAAACATGAAAATAACCATTAACAAATCTGAGAGGTCTAGAGAGATTTCTCAGTGGTCTGAGTTTGATTCCTGGCACAACCTGATCTCCCAAGTACCACTAGGGATAAATCCCAAGCATCAAGTGCTAGGAATTCCCATGAACATTGCTAGGTATATACCCTCCAAAACAAATAAAAACTAGGGCAGTGTGTGTAATTCTAGTGTAAAAAGAAATGAGGTATTATAAAATTGTAGATAACAGACTTGGCATGTACAATTTTGTATCCTTGGATATATTTGACAATATAAACTCTTTGTTGTTGTTATTTCTAGCAACTAGCTCACATAATTGTGGTCACTGGCAAGTCCAAGCTTTGTGGGACAGTCTGACTAATGTGAGTAAGACAAGACCAGACCTGATCTTGATGGTATCAAGGCAGAATTTCTTCTGTAGAAAATATCGGATTTTGTTTTCAAGACTATCTGTGGATTGAAAGAGATCCCACCTACATTATCAAAGATGATCTACTTTAATTGTTGTCAACTAGTTTTTGATGTCATCTATCAGATATCCAAAATAGTGTCATAGAATAAACTTTATTCACATGTGTTGAAATAACTGAACCCACGACTGAACCACATGGATACGTAGAAGTATACATCTTAGAGAAACCTACTCAGACAAGGAAATGACATACAAGAAAAGTCTAGGAATTTCCACAGAGTTAGTTAAATAGATAAGGAATGAAAGGCTGGAGTGATAGTGCAGTGGGTAAGTATTTGCCTTGAATGCAATCAACCACATATGGTCCCTGAGCCTACCAGGAATGATCACTAAGTACAGAACAAGGACTAAGCCCTGCAGAACACCAGGTATGCCACCACCGTCCCCAAAAAATAGAGACAAGGAATAAATGTAATACAGTGTTTAAAGTGGGATTCGAGTACTGGAAATAAACATTAGGACAAATGCATGAAATCCAAACAAGATTTAGAGTCTACTTACTAATGTTTAGTGTGACAAAGGCAGATGCCTGAATGCAAGAAGAATAGTCCAGTTATCCCATCCACAGTTCTGGGAAGATGTCTAATTCAGTTTCAGGAGACCAAAATTTCAACAATAGTTTTCTGAAATGGAGAAAGTGATGATTTGTCTTATTTTCACCACCTTCTTCACTGAAGAACAGATGAAACAAAGATCTGAAATCATGAAAACCTAGAATTAAATGTGGAAGACATATCTTGTGGGCTCGCATTGAATCATCTCCTCAGATGTATTATAGTCATTTGGGAAGAGTGGCCCCCAAATGTGCAAATCTTAAAACAAAATTATGTTTTTGTTTAATCTTCTTCCACACTTATCTAGTTATTCTATAGGCAAGATGATATAATCATATACTAGAACTTTTATTTCCAACCATTTCTCTTCCTTTGGGGTGGGGAAGGGAGGGGATTATACCTGGTGGTGATTAAGGGCTATTTCCTAGTCCTGGAGGTCACCTGCCATGATGCTCGGGAACCATGCAGTGCTCAGTTCTAATCTGCTGAGCTGTGTCTCCCACCACAACTACTTCTTTTGGTGTAAAATTTTAAGTTAAGGAACAGAATGTTGGGCTGGAGAGAAAGTATAGCAGTTAGGACATTTGCCTTGCATGTGGCTGACAGATTTGATCTCAGACACCCCACATGCTCCCCTGCACATTCCAGTAATAATTTCTGAGTGTTCATCGAGGAGTAATCCCTGAGCATTACTGGGCATGGCCCCACTCCTGTGCCCCCAAAGAAACAGGATGTGTGTTGATAGTCACTAACGTCAAAAGCATGGCCTCAATATTCAGGCTAAGTGAAGCAGGGCTGATTTTAGGAACAAATCATAATATTATAATGTGCAAGTGAGTTTTTAAAACTCACTTCATATTTCTGTGTAAAACAGGTGTCCTCTTCATCATGAAGCTATAATATTTGGGGTATCTTGCCACCAGCATCACTTTGAAAATTTGCAAACCACAGAATTTGGGGTGATTCATACCCTTTCTCTTTCTCACCCTCCCATTATTCAGAATTCAGTTACATTGATTTAACCCAGATTATCTGTGTCCAAGAAAGGGAATCAGTATGATGAAAGAATAGTATATCAGTTTTCATAGTTGTTAGCAAAGAATAAAATATACATGTTTTATTCCTACTCACAGATTTAGATGCAAGTTAAATATTAAGGACCTTGAGAATGCCTACAATAAGGAAACTGATTTTAAGTTTCCTGATTGAGAACTGATTTGATATTATTCATTCCAATTCTTGCCTACGGAGACTATCAATACGCATTTTGAACATGGTCACTGTATTTGCTTACACAGTTTGGAGAGATGAACCTCTCTCTCTCTCTCTCTCTCTCTCTGTCTCTGTCTCTCTCTGTTTCTCTCTCTCTCTCCTAAATCTTCATGACTAACTGACAACTTCTCTTTCAAACTTTTATGCTGGCTTCTCAGTGTATATTCTACTCTCATTCCTTCAAAACCATTTTTTGTAGGAGTCAACATTTATTGAACTGGAAAATAGCACAGCTGTTAGGGTACTGGCCCTGCATGCTATCAATTCGGTTTGATTCCAAGCACCACATATGATCTAGGAGTGATCCCAAAGCATAGAGCCAAGAGTAAGTCCTGAACCCTGCCACAAATATCCTTTTCAAAAAAAAAAAAAGATTCACTGTTTCTATTAAAATAATTTCTTAATCTCATAATTTAATTTCCAGCAAGCACTCTTATTTCCTTTAGTTTAGAATTCTGGTAGGTGTTTTAATGGTGCCCAATAAAGTTGTCTGGAAAGACCTAGCCCAGATTTAGTTTCACTAGAACAGATTCATGGACTGTTTCTAAAGGCTAGATGTCATGGTCTGTCTTTTGTTTAAAAATTGCTAAATTCTTTAAATGTCCTAGTCATATGTCCCCTAATTTTTCCTTTGCTCTGATTAATATAACCCATATCTTAAATTACTACATTATTTCTATAATCTGTATATTAAATTTTTATAGCTTACTACGTTATATATTTGTAAGCCCTTTAAATTATTTCTGGAGTAATAAGTGAAGATAGATATAGAACTCAGAGATTAAGTACATGATTGATGAATGATATGGATAGGTAGATGATAGATAAAGGTGTGATAAAAATATACTTTCACATAAATTAGAGATACCTTCAAATATATCTTTGTCATTGTAATGGCAAACCTGCAGCTATGTGTTTCTGTATTTTTTGTGTGTTCATCGGTATTTTGTGACTAGTTGCTGAGGAACCACTTATAACTAATGAGAAGTATGGGAGCTTCCCTTGATATTTCATTAGTCTAAAAACCTAGATTTTCCTGCTTTATAAAGATTTCTACATATTATTGTGACAGCAGAATATTAAATCTCATTATTCTGCATGAAATATTTTAAAATATATATGAAAAGGGTGATGAATTTTCCTTGTGTGGCAAAAACAATAAATTCTGACATGTACTCTATCAAACTTTTCTTTCTTTATACATATATATCATTAATTATGTATTATATAATAAATATGAAAGTAATATAAAAAGTTAAGATAAGTTCTCTCCACATTGGATAAAGCTAAAGCTTAAAGTTGGGTAAAATAATATGTTTTTATTGACAACTACAGAAATAAATGCAGTAGAATTCAATTTTAGCTTCTTACTTTTGAAGCAGTATTCTCATGCAAAAGTAATTTTTGTTTCTTTTGCCTTTTATTTCTAAAACTACTAATGGTCTTCATCCAAGTGTGGTTAGTTCCTTCTTGACATGCTGACTAGCTAGCCAAATGTCAGTTTTTTTTAAAAGATAAAGTCGTTGTTCATTCATTATTATTCATTCATGCATTGAGATGCTGTGTGTCTGGTGCTAGAAATGTAAAGATAAATAAGTAATAGAATTTCACAATTTAGTATGCTGACTGTAGTCTCAAAGGAGCAAATAGATTTGTTATGGCCGAGTCTACAACTTTCCTATCCAGTGTCCACTGCCCTAACTTCCACAATAATGGAATCATTATGCAGTGTCAAGAGGCATGGTTTTTCCATATATGTTACAAAATTCTGAGCAAAGTGAATATTGAATAGAAATTTTAGAAGGGCATTTAAAAAAAAAACCACTGCAACCAAAATGTTAGTAATTATGCAAAGTAGTCACAAAAGTCTATATATTACATTCAGAAAATATCCAAAATGTACAACAAATCTAAGCAAATCAATAGAAATAGTAATATCTAAATAAATTTATAGAAATAGTAATATTGGTAGTTGGTTAGGATTTGGGGTTGGTGGACTAGAAGGAAATTTGGAATAACTGTTAAAGATGTATGAAAATGCTATTTGTTTATTTTTAAATTTTATTTTATTAAAGCATTGTGATTTACAAAATTATTTGTAGCTGGATTTTAAACACACAATGTTCCACCACTGATCCCACCACCAGTGTCAACTTTCTTCCACCAAAGTTCCCAGGTTCTCTCTTCTATGAAATTGTGTTTCTTGCTACAACACTAATAGATTCAAAGGGTGTGGAGTTAAGATTAAAAAAAAAAGTCAGAGGAGAATGCCAAATAATAGGTAATCTTACACACATTTGAAATATAAAGAAACAAAGCAATAGAATATATGATAGTCAATAAATCCAAATCCTTAGACACAGACAACAGAACTGAGGTTATTGAACAGTTCAAAGAGTAGGGACGAATAGGAAGGAATCTAGTTGTGGAAGATATTGGCATGTCTGTTGATGCATGTGGTGTGGTAGCACCATACACCTAAATCATAAATTTTAGGAGCATTATAAATCAGGTTCTTGGATTATAAATATAAAGTTTACAAAAGAAAAACATAAGTCATCAGCATAGGAGGAAAAATCATCCTCAATTTATAAATGTATTTCAAAATCAAGCTAAGAAATTGGTTCCACTTTAGTGATTATTTTATTACTAAGGATTGTTTTACAGACTAAGAAAAATAATACTTAGAACGCATAGAAAACATACCTTCAGTTACTTTTAAAATGCGTTATTGTGGGGTGTCCCCATGAGAACTGCTTGGTGAGCTGAGGAATGCAGCTGACTCTGGGGATCCTGACTGGGTAAGTCTCCACAGAACCATGATCCCTCATTCAGCCCAATTCATTTAATCTCTTTTTAGTTTATACGGTATCCTTTGAACAATATATTTAAAGAACTCACAGAGTTGAAATCTATTTAGTGGAAAGTGTTGAGTATCTTTTTTTGCTTATTACCCCAGCCCCTGTGAGTTTCGACCCCATATCTTAACAAAATATCAGGCTAGTCTTCCATTGTTTTATGGCATGAATAAGAGCCATATTTTAGGAAGATGCTCCAAAATACTTGAGTGTTAAATGTTGGCCTCTGGAAGACCTTTATACTCTACTATAGTTGCTATTTCAAAGATGGAAAGCCTTGGTGATGGACTTGTGGAACTTCCTGGGTTGACACGTATCACTTATTTTAATGGCATTCTGGAATTCTTTCATCAAGAGTGTTACCAAATTCCTGATTTTGAATTCCTGGATATTATATATACTGAATGGATTATCCCTATTTCTTATTATGCTGTGTGTCTGGTGCTAGAAATGTAAAAATAAATAAGCAATAGTTTGTCATACACAGTGTCCTGCCTATTATTGAGAAATCTTGATAAAAGTGATAGTTTAATGTGCAGTCATTTTGTAACTTTCAGTCTCAAACTTTGGAATGGATAATTGGCGACATCAGGTCTGAGGCTGTAAGACATAAAGATCATTTCAATAAGTAACAGGTGCCCTGATTTTCTGAGCCTGCATCAAGATGACTATGAACATTTTCTTTGTTTTGTTAGCGTGTTCAAAAGTAGGCATCTTCCCCAAAGTCCTTGTGCTCATGTCTATATTGTATTTAGTTTGGTTTAAAAAAAAAAAAAGCTGTAGTTGAAACAACAGGCTAGAGTTATAGCACTGCCTGCCTTGCATTCGGCCAACAGCGTCAACCCAAGTTCAATTCTTCCGCCCCTATCAGAGAGTCCAGCAAGCTACCGAGAGTATGTTGCCCACATGGCAAAGCCTGGCAAGCTACCCATGATATATTCAATATGCCAAAAACAGTAGCAAGTCTCACAATGTTACTGGGCCCGCTCGAACAAATAGATGAACAACGGCAGAACAGTGACAGTGATAGTGACAGTTGAAACAACAGGGCTGTGATAGTGTTAGCAGCTTTAACACAATTTTTATATTAAAAAAAAGTTAGGTTCCTCATAGTTGCTTCCATTAAGCTCTATATTCTAGGTGATTACATATGAGAATTTAAGTAACTTACATCTTTTCAACTGCAATATCATTTCCATTAATGATAAATACACTACTACTGCTTTTGGATCCTTTTGGTAAGATAACCCAATAAAAACATTCATCTTAAAGGTGACTTCTCACTGAAGAAATTCTTTTGATGCCACATATTGGTCACTGTGATGTAGTGAGGTAAACAAGTATCCATATTGGTATTACAGACACAGAGACATTTACTGTAATTCATGAGAAGGCAGTTAAAACAAAAATAAGGAAATTTACTCCTGACTTCAAAAATTCCAAAAATGCAAGAATTATTAGCTGCTAAACAAATGGGGCTCTTGCAAAATTAAAGCCTGAGGTTAGAAATTAGAATGATTATTACAGGTTCCTATATTCCTGTTGTAGGTATTTCTTAAAGTATTTTCTAGAAACAAATGATAAAACTTTCTTTTTGTCAACCAATATCTTACTCTTAAGGAAGACCTCGAACAGAGCAACCAGTGAATATGAGCAAGTCCTGGACAAGTGCTCCCATAGTTGGGTGCAGTATGAGGGAATCTCAAATCGCAATGTTTCTAGGATGGCACTCAGACAAGTGAAATGGTACTGGGATCAAAATTGGGGCCACATGCTTGCAAAATAGGTAGATACTAGGGATAGGATTAAAACCCCTATTTTGGGGGGAAAAATAATGTCTCTCTCTCTCTACCTTATACAAATATAGGTAAAAGAAAAATATAATTAATATTTATTGATTGCACAATAGTTTGGATAGTTGAAAGGCCAACAGTTAAAAATGATACACTCCTTTGTATTAAACAAGTCAGGATAGCTCCAACTGTGACTTATCACTTAATCACTTAATCACTTAATCCCCGTTATTCATCGATTTATTCGAGCGGGTGCCAGTAACGTCTCCATTCATCCCGGTTGCGTGCTAGCGTAGCCCAATGGTATCTGTTCGTTTTAGGAACATGTAGAGCCTCAAACCGATCATTTAGGGTCTTGACGAAGAAGTCTGACCATCTTATAGGTGGGCGTCCACGTGATCTTTTGATGTCTCGTGGAATCCAATCAGTAATGGCTCTAGTCCAGTGGTTGTCTGTAAACCTCATTACATGTCCAGCCCATCTGATTTTTGATGTCTTGGCAAATGAGACAGCGTCCCTGATTCTTGAGCGTTGACGAAGATCAGAACTCCGGATTCTATCTCTCATTTGAGTGAATCGTGATATTCCAAGCATAGTTCTTTCGATTCCTCTTTGAGAGACCCGAATAGTGTTCTCATCCTGTTTTCGTAGGGTCCAGGTCTCTGAGGCATATGTTAATGCAGGAAGAATAGTGGAATCAAAGAGATGTGCTCGTAGCTGGAGGTTCTTTGTCCTTTTAGTTATTTCTTCAATGCTCTTGAAGGCATTCCAAGCCGCTCTCTTCCTCCTGCGTAACTCAGGTGCCAGGTCATTCATCATGTTGATTTCTCGACCTAAGTATATATAACTGTTGCATTCAGAGATGGTGGTTCCGTTGAGAGCGAATGGAGCGTCAGGAACAAGGCTGTTTCTCATAAACATTGTCTTCGTAAGATTCAGCTGTAGTCCGACCTTTCCACACTCACGGTCAAAGTCCGCAAGCATTTGTGCCACTTGGCTGATGTTTGGTGTTATTAGAACGATGTCATCAGCAAAGCGGAGGTGGTGTAGTTGCCGACCATCTATCTTCACTCCCATGTTTTCCCATTCTAGTCGTCGCATGATGTTCTCGAGGGTGGCACTGAAGAGTTTTGGTGAAATGGTATCACCCTGCCGAACCCCTCTCTTGATATGGATGATTACTTCTTTGTAGAATGGTGAGATCTTGGTAGTGAATCCGCAATAGAGCTCATGAAGGATCCTGATGTATTGAGTTTGTACGCCCTGATTGGCTAGGGCTTCCATGACCGCTTCCGTCTCAACAGAATCAAAGGCCTTCTTTAAATCAATGAACGTTAGACAGAGTGGCACCTTGAACTCCCAAGATACCTCAATGAGCTTGGTTATTGTGTGGATATGGTCAATGGTACTGAATCCTTTTCGGAATCCGGCTTGTTCACATGGTTGTCCTTCATCTAGTGTTCTGCTAATCCTATTCAGGATGACTCGAGTGAATAGTTTGTAGATGACAGACAATAGGCAGATTGGGCGATAGTTGCCAATGTCGTGGATGTCTCCTTTCTTGTATAGTAGTACAGTCTTGCTGGTTTTCCATTGGGATGGAACCTTGCATTCAGACAGGTAGCGTGTGAAGAGTCGAGCCAATGTATTGATGAGTACTGATGGTAAGTTCTTCAGGTGTTCAGGTCTGATCTTGTCTGGGCCAGGTGCTTTTTGTTTCTTTACCGACGAGATGGCATGTTGGATTTCGGAAGGGAGAACATTGGGAACGACATATCCATCATGTGGTATGTGGTATGTGGGCAAGTGGATGTGGCTATTAAAGAGATCTGAGTAGAAGTCATGAATAATCTTCTCCATTGCCCTTCTGGAAGATGTGATAGATCCATCATGATGTCGGAGGGCAGTCATCTTGGTTTTGTAGTTGGTGAAGGAGAGGCGGGCATTACGAATGTTTTTCCCAGCTTCTGCTGCATCTACCAGTACTGCTGCTCTCCTGTTTTTGAGGTCATCCTTGATGGCTTTTCTGCACTGTTTTGCCAGTTCGGACGTTTGCTTGTGGTTGCCTGAGGCACGTGCCACGCCACGTTGGCGAATAAGTTCAAGAGTGTTCGAAGAAAGACGGTTTTTTGTGGTTATCTCTCTCTTGGCATTCCTTGCACAATCATGGAGGTGCTGAATCATTCGATCGTATTCCTCATCAATGTTGTCAATGACGGCATCTTCCCATGTTGCTGCAACAGAGCCAAAGAGTTCCCAGTTGGTGGTTGTTCTGGGAGTCTTCTTCTTAAACCTTGCATTCTTTTCTCCTCGTTCTGTGAGGTAGAATTTTGCACGAAGAAGACGGTGGTCTGATCCCGTTTGGAATTTTGGGACAACAGCAACATCGGTTAGGCAAAACCGCCGATTGAATATGATGTGGTCTATTTCATTGTGGAACCGTCCATCGGGAGACTCCCATGTCCAACGTTTAGATTCAGCCTTTTGGAATTGTGAGTTACCATGGAAGGTTTTGGTTGACATGATGAACTCAGACAGTCTGTCACCCTGTTCACACTGTGACTTATACATCATATTATTTGGTAAGAACACCTTTCTATGTCTTAGTGAATTTCATTTCATTTTCATTTCATCATCCTGTTATTCGTTGATTGCCTCGAGCAGGCCCCAGTAACGTCTCTTTCATCCTAGCCCTGAGATTATATTCAGGGCTATTTAGGAGAATGAGACCCATCATTGTTACTGGTATTTGGCATATTTGGTACGCCACAGGGAGTTTGCCAGACTCTGCCCTGTGGGCAGGCTACATTCGATAGCCTGCAAGTTTGTCCAAAGTAGGAATGAGACAATAAGATGTCATTAAAAAAGTTTTGATAAGATGGTTCCGGGATCTGGATTTTATAGTCTCTGAGTCTTGGCCGCTGATGGGATTACACGGCGCCAGGGGGCCAGGTGGTGGGTGTGACCCCCGCCTACTGGAATTTGGAGGATCTGGGTGGAAGATGCTCGACTCCAATTCGAGTAGGCTTAGAGGTCTCGGCCCCGGAACCCGCGTGGCTTTGTCCCTCTGCCAGTACCTTCATGTGTGCGGAGAGTGGTCTCAGCATGGTGGTGGCTGGTCCTGGAGGTCTTCGGCTGCCGGAGCCCTGGTTGGGGCGGGGAGGAAAGCTCAACCCGCTCCCCTCCAAGGGGCTCCGGGAAGGAACACCCAGGCACGGGGGCAGAGACTGCGCTGTTCTCGTCCGGGATCTGGATTTTATAGTCTCTGAGTCTTGGCCGCTGATGGGATTACACGGCGCCAGGGGGCCAGGTGGTGGGTGTGACCCCCGCCTACTGGAATTTGGAGGATCTGGGTGGAAGATGCTCGACTCCAATTCGAGTAGGCTTAGAGGTCTCGGCCCCGGAACCCGCATGGCTTTGTCCCTCTGCCAGTACCTTCATGTGTGCGGAGAGTGGTCTCAGCATGGTGGTGGCTGGTCCTGGAGGTCTTCGGCTGCCGGAGCCCTGGTCGGGGCGGGGAGGAAAGCTCAACCCGCTCCCCTCCAAGGGGCTCCGGGAAGGAACACCCAGGCGCAGGGGCAGAGACTGCGCTGTTCTCGTCCGGGATCTGGATTTTATAGTCTTAGTGAATTACTCTTTTTAAAGTTTGGACACACTTAAATTTTACATGTTGAACTTTTTTTTGCTTTGAAATATCTTTGTGAGAATCCCTTAATGCACTCCACCCCTGCCCCCAGCCTAATTTCCTTTTAAATAACTTTATCTTTTTTGCCACAATAATACTACTCATTTATGTTGACAAACCTATCAGTAAATATCTAGCTACCTATCTAGAACATCTGACTGTTGATGGTGTCAACATTCCCTAGGGCCAGCTACTTAAAAACAAATACATTTAACTCTGTTTTACTTCTTGGTAAAATTGTTCCCATTTCTTCACAGCACTTTAATTTTGGTTAACCATGTACCTTTCCAATTGCCCATATTTTTAAAAGTAAATGTATATTTTCAAGAGAGACAAATAGTCAACTATAAATACCTTGTGAATGAATTGAATAACAGACATGCGTATATATAATATCACACACATTGAAAATGTTGATGCTATTGGTCACCAGTAATAATGCACAGCTGTTTTTTATATAGTTATTTATTGTCTGAAGTGTTATTTGAAAAATATAAATTTATGTAGTTACTCAGTTAATATATTATAGTGACAGAATTTGAACCCTGTTGTTTGGAAATGACATTATGTCACTGAAACATAGTAATTAAAATTCTTCAACATTGGAAATTTTCAGGAAAAATTGTTTTATTTGGAAACCAGTCGGATTCCTGGAGTGGCACAAGAAGTGAAAAATAAAGAAGAAAATGAAAATCAATAATAATTTTTTTAAAAATTAAGGAAGAAACTTGGTAACAAAAATGGGAAAAAGAAACAAGTGGCAAAGTGTTTGAAGGAATATGAAAGTATTGATTTCAAACCTGTTAATTTTTAGGTGCTGAGGTTAATCCATGTGGAAATGTTGAACATCTGTTAAAACTTCACTTAAAATCTCAGGAGACTTAGGAACTAGCAGTTTGAATTTGAAATTTCAGTCACAACGATGTGGTAAAGTTAGGTGATTAAGTTGTAAATCTCAGATTTTTCAAAATACTCACATGTTTGATTCAATAAAAAAAAAACACTCACATGAATTTAGTGTGTAGAAAATTAAACAACAACAAAAAAAGGTAATATTGCAGGTCAATATTCTGCAAAACCAAGAGATACCCACAACCCATAAAATGCAGTTGTGATACAAGTGGTGATACAAATGGAATTTTTTGAATAAGCGTAATGCTGACAGTGGTGAAAGATAACCAATGTCACTACATGTGCTTGAGAAGTAAGACATTTTAAGTAAAAGGCCATTATGAGAGCTCCCATTTAAAATGTCAACAGCGATCCTTTAAGAGAGAACTGTCAATAAAGTGTTAGGAGAAAAGAGGATAAGAGAAAAAATCTGAGAAGTGAGTGGGCAGTGAACAGAGGATGGCAAGCAAATGTGACCTCTACTGTTGAAATGTGTATTGCAGAAGGATAGGAGAGCTTGATAACACACCTAGTAATAAAGGTGGCTTTCCTTTTCAAAAGAGAGAAGGGTACTTTTACTACAGATCATCTGGCATAGAAAAAAAATTAGCAGTGAGCAGAGAGGAGGGGAGTTATTTAAAGAACAGAGTGATTGCAGCTTAAACTCAAGTTGGGGCAATTCTTTATGAGACACAGAAACATAGGATGAGATATCTTTATGAGACACAGAAACATAGGATGAGATATCAATATATATATATATGGAAGAAGAAAGCTGCATCACTTCTTAAAAATGTTTGAAGAGAGAAATGGCTTGCAATATTCATTGTATATATCTAATATATCACTTAGTAATTGTTTAACTTTATGTGGTTGATTAGCTTACATAAGTCTAACACAAGAATAAACTGAATTAGTAATTTTTTTATCAGTTCTTAGGTACAGTTTTTTTAAAATTTTTTATTTTTATAAAGTTGTTCCCCGCCACCTTGTAAGCCTATCAAAGGCCAAGACCCAGAGACTATAAAACCCAGCTCCCAGAAGAGAACAGCACAGAGTCTCCTGCCCCCGCACCTGGCTGTCTTCGCCTGGGCCCCTTGGAGGGGGTGGCGAGTTGAGTTTCTCTCCCCGCCCCGAGCAGAGCCCCAGCAGCTGAAGACCTCCAGAACCAGTCACAACCATGCTGAGACCACTCTCCACATGCATGAAGGTACCGGCAGAGAAACAAAGGCATGCGGGTCCCGGGGCTGAGATCTCCAAGCCTGCTCGGATCAGGGCTGAGCATCCTCCACCCAGATCCTCCATCTTCCAGTAGGCAGGGATCACACCCACCAACTGCCCCCCTGCGCCATGTAAGCCCATCAACGGCCAAGACCCAGAGACTATAAAACCCAGCTCCCAGAAGCGCGCAGCTGCATTTTGGCCACGAGGCATCTTATTATCTCATTCTTGCTTTGGACAACCGGGCAGGCTACCGAATGTAACCTGCCCACATGGCAGAGTCTGGCAAACTCCCCATGGTGTACCCAATATGCCAAATACAAGTATCAATGATGATCTCATTCTCCTACCCCTGAAAGAGCCTTGAATATGGCACTTTTTAAAATCTCAGGGCTAGGGCGAAGGAGATATGACTGGTGCTTGCTCAAGGCAATCGACGAACAACAGGATAATCGTGAGAGTTGTTCATAACAGTTCATTATGGACAATATGCAAACACCAATCCAACCCCCATGTACTTTCCCACTACCATAAGAGGAAAATATATGAAGATTGTTGTAATTCATTCTGGAGTCACTTAAGCCCTTGTAAAAGAGATTATAGCCATGTATTTTAAGCCCAAACAAATGTGTGCTACTTTTAGTACATCAGTGGGCTAGAGAGTATGAAAGGCCTTACAGCTATATTTGCAGCCATGCACACCATGAGGTTCTGTGTTGCTCTCCTCAGGGAGCTTTATTTCATAGTCTCTGGATCTTAGCTGTTGATGAGATATATGGTGCCATGGACAGTTTGTAGGTGTGACCACAAAGCTACCGGAAAACTGGGGAGTTGGGGGGAAGAGACCCAGTCCCACTCCAAGTGAGCTTGGAGATCTTAGTAATGGATTGTGCATACTTAGGTTTTCCTGCAGGTTCAGGAAGGAAAACATTTCTAGAGGAATAATGAAGCACATAATTCAACAAAAAAGTACACTTTGGTGTTAGAAAAAGTATTGTTTAAATGGATGTCTGCAAAAGATGAAATCCTAACTTTTTCCTTGAACTAGCATGGAATTAGATAGTTGAGGGTATCTTGAGAAGGACAAGTGCTGGATAATCTCGCTCAGATGTGATAAACAAACAAAGCAAAGGAGTGGCCCACAGTGAATGCAAATAAACCCTCAGACTGACAGAGCTGAGAAGCTACGAATATAGTGACTGGTGGGAAGCGGGGAAGTGTCAGCAAAGATGGGCAAAGCACATTAATATTACTCTAAAAATAAAACATATACAAAAATATAGAACAGAAAAACAATTTCTGAACGAGAAGATTAAAGCCAGATTTGTGAAAGAATTGAGAACATATAGTGCTTACAGACAGGGTTAATAGCAAAGGTCAGGTTTATGGAATGCCAAATACATCTTTGCGTCTGCAAAAGATTTGCGTTTTTACAGATGTGCAGTGAATACTCATTAAACATGTTCACACAACTATATGGTGCCATTCAAACCATTCCTGTGCTTATCTTTTGTAGAAAATGATGCCAGGCTCTTGAATCTTCTACTTTTTCTATGGAAATCTCCCTCTAATGCCCAACTACCACCCAATTCATTTTTGACATTGTATAATGTAATTCCATTTTTATTTCCTTTCTATTAGGTATATTTTACTAAAGTTCTTATTGTACAAAAGGAGATTTTGTCTTTTTATAAAGACATTAAGCCTAGTAGTATTGTCTTTCAGTGAATGAGCTGGAAGGATCAAGTTCCTAATTTTGTTAACTTCCATGTAATGATGCAACTTTAGTCAGAATGTCTGACAAGCAATGAGCTGGGTATGAGCTGATTTTGTGTATGTGGTAGCTTGGCATGGAATGTTCATATATCAGTTCTATCAACTCATTTCTGACTCTAATTTTGTAACTGTCTGGAAAACATGATATGTTCTGTCAAAATAGGAAGTTGACATAAATTAAGCTTTGAAATAATGTTTAAAGGCACATTCATTTATGTTACATGTAGAATTCCTCCCTAATGTGGAGAGAACTTTATTTACCTTATGTAAGAACTTTATTTACCTTATGTAAGAGTACATGATAAAGGTCGGGAACCAGAACATTGATATGCCCAAGAATGTTTCAGTGAACTTGCAATCCAAGAGCTTTATTTGCTAAAATTATTATAAGAATAATTTTTTAAAAAACATTTTATTGTTTGTTGCCGGAATAAGATCTTTGGCATATTAATAAGGAAATGTGTTGAAGAAGAAAAGATATGCACTGTGGTAGGTGACTAAAACACCTTTGGCATAAACCAGATGTGGCAAACAATTCTTTGTATGTATATATACACAGAATACATTTATTTAAATGAAGGTTCTAAACCTCTTCCTGTTCATTAAAATTTAAGGACAAGGAATGAAAGACACCAAGGCAGGAAGTATGTAGAGGTTGAGAGGGGATAGCAGGACAGGTTCCAGACCTCAGACACATCGGTGGTATACAAGTTTGTATATGTATGTGTCTCAACCACAGAGCTAAAAAGAATAGGCATGAGACCTACAGAGTAACCAAACTTAAAAATGTGCCTGTCAGAAGTTTTATGTGGGTGGGGGGAGATTTAGGTCATTGGTGGAGGGGAGTTGATGCTGGTGGTGAGGTTAATGTTGGAACATCTGTATGTCTGAAACTCAACTATGAACAACTTTGTAGATCATGGTGTCCTAATGATAAAAAGAAATTGAAATTTTTTAAAAGCGGTATGGCGTTTGCCTTGCACACAGCCACCATGGCCAACCGGAGTTTGATTCCTCCACCCCTCCTGGAGAGCCCGGCAAGCTACCGAGAGTATCTTGACCACACAGCAGAGCCTGGCAAGCTACCCGTGATCTATTCGATATGCCAAACACAGTAACAACAAACTCTCCAATGGAGACGTTACTGGGCCTGCTCGAGCAAATCGATGAACAACGGGAGGACAGTGCTACATGTAACAGTTGCTAATGTGTCCTGAATCTAGATACAAGAAAAGGACCTGTATATTTTTCATATTTATATATATGAATATTGCTTTTTGGGTCACACCCAGCAATGCACAGGGGTTATTCCTGACTCTGCACTCAGGAATTACTCCTGGCGGCGCTCAGGGGACCATATGGGATGCTGGGAATCGAACTCAGGTCAGCCACGTGCAAGGTGAACACCCTACCCGCTGTGCTATTGCTCCAGCCCCCTTTTGTATATTTTTTAAACCAAAGAAGGTGTCCTTAAATTGCAAAACTTAGACTGGAAGATGGTTATAAGGAAGACAATAATCTGGTAGCACTGAAGGGATTAAAAGCATTCAAATTTCTGTGTACAGACCTTGGGTTAATTCACATATTATCACATATTTTATTTCTTTACCCAAGTATTTACCCTTCTGTGTATTCATATATTTAGCATTTACTAGTGAGTTATCTTTATCAAGTATTGATTCTTTGCTATGAACATTTGATATATGTCTTTTATCTTCCTAACTATATTGCTATAATCTTGAAACACAATTCCTTCTATGCTTCGACTTATTTGTTCTTTTCAACTATATACATAGTTGCACCAAGAACATGCTCAATTAATTTTTGTGAGATCAAATAGTGTTTCCTGTTGAAGTGAGAATTTTCACCTAAATGTATCATTTTTCCCTTTGATATTTTGCCTATAAAAGGTTCATGTGATGCAGATCACTGACTGTGATATACTGAGACCATAATTTAATTTTTGTTATGCCATGCACAGTTCAAGCCAGGAAGGCGTAGCACATTTATGGATCCTTTTGCAGGTAAGAAAGAGAGATGTTTGTTCAGAAGACGTCTGCTTCCTGAAGACAATGGAAGAAGTTGGTAGCAACAACCAAGACAAAAGTCACACAAGAATTTATACAGGTTTGTCTTCTACCCTGAAATATAGAGTTGTCTGATTTTTCTTCCATTTACTATAACAGTTTAGGTTGCCTGAATTTTCTACAACACAAATTGGAGACATAGGAATTATTTCATTACTTTAAAACTAAGTCACTTTCACACTTAATTCTTCACACACACATACACACACACACACACATACACACACACAGATGTTTTATGGGAAATGAAAAGAAAATAAATTTCTCATGTTTGAACTGTTTGACAGTAAAGAGGTGAAAAAATGCAATTAACTGCAATAAAATGGTGTGCTATGCATCATTTTAAATTATTCATTTTTTAAAAAAATTCTTTTATTGAGCTTGAGATTTTCCTCTTGACTGTCCTTCACATGTTTCTGTTCCCCTTCCTCCACAGAACTGAGTAGACCAGTATCTGGAATTTCTAGACTATAAAGCAAAAAAGGACTCTCCTGTGACTTATGGCTAAAGCACTGGGTGACATAAGAACTGAGTAATCAAAGTTTCGATTTAACTGTAGCACTGTCACTGTAGCACTGTCCTCCCATTGTTCATAGATTTGTTCGAGCGGGCACCAGTAACGTCTCCATTGTGAGACTTCTTGTTACCGTTTTTGGCATATCGAATATGCCACGGGGAGCTTGCCAGGCTTTGCCATTAGGGTGGGATACTCTCAGTAGCTTGCTGGGCTCTCCAAGAGGGGCGGAGGAATCGACCCGGGTTGGCCGCATGAAGGCAAACGCCCTTCCCCCTGTGCTAGCGCTCCAGCCCTTCTATTTAACAGCCACTTTTAATTAAACTCCCTTTTGTGTTTTGCCCTTAATAACTTTTAATGATGATTTGATTTTAGCAGTACTTTTGTCAAATCTTGATAGGAAAATAACTGAGCAACATAACAAATGTATAAGTCGTCAACTCCTGATAGAATTCTTTTTAAATTGCCAAGGTTGGTATTGGAGATGTGATTCAATAGTTGAGCACCTCTCTTCCATGTGTGAGGGTATGAGTTCAAAGAGTTCAATCCCCGGCAACTTGCACACAAAAGTACACACACACACACATACTCACACACACAGAGTAGTCAAGGTAATCATTAAAAAAAGAGTAATTTTTCTAGTAATAGTCTTAAAGCATAATGATGGCAATATATAAATTGTTACAGATCACCAATATTATGTTACTATATACTGTGTAAATGCACAAGAGATATGTAAGGTTTCCCATTAAATATTTTAAAATATTTTCAAGAGATAAGAAGAGAATAAAAAGAAAACAGAGAAGTTTTGGTAGAATGAAGTGTTTAAAATGATTTGTTTTCTTTGCCAGGAAACAGAGCAGAATTTCGACTAATCCAGGGTAAATTTTGTTTTAGGGTAAGACTCGCTGAAACAAATGAAATGACACTTACAATGACACAAATCTGAATCTAACACTGTACAGCAGAGAGAATATTAGCCAGAGTTAGTCTATGCTTGGTAGGATATGGTGGGAAGAAAGCTTAGACAAAGATTAATGAAGGACTTAACAGAACTCAATATAGTGTACTCAGTGGAGATGCAGTGCTACGCATATTCTTGAGTAGAGAGAGCAGAAAATGACATCATTCTTCTGCAAAGATTAATCATATTGATACATTCCAATGATTGAAAGGTGAAAGAGGAAAGAGGTGAGCACTAGAGAAAATAGTTACATATCTTCAACTCCGAACTCCAGCAAAGAAAAGGGGAATGGAGAGGAATGTATAAGTATGGGACATTTATTTGAAGGCAGAAACAATTGAGCATTCTGACTTAGCTGAAGAATATGAAATGAAAACATCGTCAGCAATATGCCAACCTTACAAATGACCAAATATCTCTAATGAGTAATAAAACGTTAAGCATGTTTACTTAGATTTGCCACGTTGACCACTCACTGAATTTATTCATTAAAAGGTAATGTATCATTGTCGAGCCAATATGTAGAAGGCTAGAAAATAACAAGAAACTGGCCTCATCTGACACTGCTCTCTGCCAAGAGAATGTATACCCATTATACCCATTATATTTATGGAATGCTCTTCATTGACTGCTAAACAGGGTTTGAATCATTTTCACTGTGTGTGAAAATATTTCAGTCTCTCAACATTTGTTCTTCTACTCTGTGCAGAACACCTTATTTGTCAGGCGATATTCTAGCTCTCCTCATAACTAACATTGTTTAAGTACCCATTTCTCCCAAAAATATTGTTTATTGTTCATTGTTTCCTTTATATATTAGGATTTGACATGAAGAGCTTCTCTTGTTTGAAATTTGAAATGCAAAATGTGCTTGTATGACCACAGTCTTGTTTTGTTCAGTTGCTCTCTATCTGTATATTCCTGATACCAGTAATACCTCTGTGACTAACCCCTGCCCTTGCTTTAACTTAAAAAGACTTAACATATCTTCAACTTATGCAAATTTCCAAGATGCCAAAAAAAAAGAAAATTTCTGATCCTGAATTTATGCTGTAGTCAATTGCATCCCTTGCCTATTTGAGATACAGTGGGAAAATATTCATGATTTTTAACCACAGTAGATATCTCATATTTGATATGAATACTTATAGAGGAGAAAATAGTGACAGATTATTTTCTACTTTTTGTATCTTTGCCATCATCTGGGGGAAAAAGACAGAAAGGTTTTTCAACAACCTACAGACAAACTTTTTCTTAATTATAATGATCTCTGTAGGTGTGTATGTTCATCTATGTGTGCATGTGTGTGTTTGTCTTTCTAGGGAAGAAGGAAGGTTAAGTGAAAAATAATGCTTATTTGTTTCTGGAAAATAGCTCTCATAACTTGTCCTTTAGTTTCTCTAACATTTTAAAATTAAATTTTAGAGAAGAAGTAAAAGTTTCCTTGCATCTCTAGCTTCATGCAGCATTTTATCTCTTTTTTCCTAGGAAAAATAAACATCGAGAAGTTTCCCAGAGGATGTGTTGATGTACAAGCATTACAAAAGGACTTAGGACTTGAAAACATTATTTCTCTAGTTAGAAAAAAAAATAGGTAAGTGAAAATAAAAAGATGAGGATTAAAGATTATAGGGAAACATTAGATTATAGATTTTGTAGATTATATGTGTTTGAGCCATTCTGAAATATAAAAATAAAAATGGAATTTTAAATTAAATGTACTGTCATATTTATGCAGCTCATTTCCATTCTGAGCCTTACAGTATTTTTTAACTTAAGAGAACTAAAACCCCAACATGGTTCCCTCATTCTTTCATCAGAAGGGATTAGTATACAAGTTTTCATGACCTGAAAAATAACCTTTAGCTGACAAATGCATGTTAAGGAAATGAAAAACAGCAGTGTTTCTCTTCTTACACATATTTGTGAGTCTCTTCTGATGTAAAAATATTTCAGCCTTCAAAAAAAACTATTGTTTTATATCTGAATATGTTAAGGAAAGCTTTAAATAATTAAGGTACTTTCCTGAAGTGAGCATACATATAAATTTAAAATTTAATGCTAAGCAATAAAGTATTCTCTTTGAATTAAAGCAAACTTACTGATAGTATTCATTAAATCCTTAAAAATAACTCAGACTTCAAGAAAATGTATTAATGAATAGTTCCTATCTACCTTGCAAATTAAGTTGGAAAAATCTACAAAGTAATAGCTCTCCATAAAGGAATGCTGATAAATCATAGATATTCACAATTTTGCTGTAAAAACTTATTAACATAAAATTTACATGGTTGTATATGTTTGAGCTATATAATTAGGATACAAAGCCGGAGATTTCACAAGGGTTGATATTCCATTTTTTAAAGTAGATCCTTAAACCCACAAAATTTAAATTACTGTTGTAAAATATGAGTAATAGAATATATTAAAAAAAACAGTGAATATAAAGATTGGATATGGTTTGTTAACAAATACCAGTCTTAAATACCAAGTATGTCACCTTGAATTTGGTTTAATAATGCCACACAAATAAAATAAGTCTCAAAAATGCTTAAAATACAACTGCTTGTATTGAGAAGTTAGGACTTTCATGGAAACAAGTATTATTTGATTTTACCCAAGAAATAATTCTAAAAATAGAGGCAAGTCTGTCTACATAGCTATAAATTGTTCACATTAAATTTGGCCTTAAAATATAACAAGATTTATAAATCTTATTGTTTGTTTCTTTGGTTTGGGGACCACACCCAGCAGTGTTCTGGGCTTACTCCTGGATCTCACTCAGAGATTCCTCCTGAAGAGCTCAGGACATCAGATGTTGTGCCAGGGATCAAATCTAAGTAGGCTGCAGGCAAGGCAAGCCCACTACCTGCTGTATTATCTATTATTCCACCCAATATAAACCCTAAGCTACTTAATAGACTATCAAATTTTATATTTTAAGGATATTTTTAAGTTCTTAGTTAAATGTTAAAGATAATTTACTGAGGTATGGGTAATATAATGTTCCTAGATAAAGTAATCTGTGGTTAAATTAGGAATGAGAGATATATTCATCTTTCGGGAGTTAAAGGGGAAAAAAGGTATTAGCTTCTGCTTAAATATTTTTTAACAAGATGCTTGTTGAGCACTAATATCTTCACATTTTTTTCATTGTAACCAAAGTGACCAAAATTCAGATAACGTCTAAAAATTTTATTACTAGTTAATAAAGAACCCATTTTTGGGTTGAGATTTTCTTGACTTTGAGGTCTATATTTCTTCTAAATAGCAGATTTACTCAACTTCTGCTATTTTTTCATAATACCATATGTATTTTAGATATCTTCATTATGTGATCATTTACAGAATACATGCTGACTTGTGATGAAATATATTATAAATCAGTACCATATTTTGGTAAAGCACATTAGCAGTATGAGGGATGGAAGTAGCTTGGGACAAACTTTCTAGAAACTACATACTGCAATAAATGGAAAGTGCCAAAATGCTTCTTGATGCAAGAAGAATTAGTTACTTGTTTTTTTTATTGAAGGAAAACAAAACCAGTGACACTTATTAAGGCTAGTAAAGAAGACTTTATTCATGGCTTGCTATTGCAATAGAAAATAGAACTGCAGCAATAGTTGAAGAGAGATCTTTGGACTTAATTCCAAATTCTCATGGAAAAGTTAGAAGTTCTATCCAAAGAAGAAGGATGAGGTTTGTGTTCAGGAAATGCTGAGAGGGGTAAATGGAAATTCTAGTTACACTGTCCTAATGAAGGGGAACTAGGTTGATCAGATTTCCCCCTGGGAGATGGTAATGGATTAGGAATCCAATGATCCGATCAGATACACAGAACAGGGAATTTTACCTAAGCATCTCAATAAGAGTCTTGCTAAAATTCTACATTTCAAAGTAGTGTGGGGAGCTGAAAAAAGTGTCTGGGAGCCTTAGTGGGGTATGGAAGGATAGGAAATCTTTGCCAAAGTCCCCTGACTCTTTTGTTACATCTTTCCTTCTACTTTAATTTGTATTCTGACTCTTATGAAACCAACTTCCTTCATTAGGCTGCTACCAGCAGTTCTGGGACTAAACACCTTTTTTTCTCCCAAATGAAACAAAATAAACTACTCTCCCTGATTCCCATAGAGCATAGTTAAACACTTTGGGAAGTCACAGAATCTGGTTTGGATGTGTCTAGATCTTGAATAAATCACAATCTAGTCAAGGTTATAAAGAAACTTTGATAGACTGGACTTAGAGCAGACATTCATCCTACACGCGGTGTCCACTGCCACAAAATAAGCCTGCTTTTTCAAAACTCTTGCCTTGGGAAGAGGAAAGGAAACAATATGTAAAGAAACAAAATATACCAATCCATCCTTCACCCACATTTGATTAAACAGATTCAAACTATGTTTCAGTCATCATTGCAAAAATAGTTTAAATTATTGCATCAAAATATTTTAACTGAATATCATTAACTCTCCTAATGAAGGGATCCAAAGGAAATAGAAAATCTTGGACTGTCTACTTTTGTATGTGTATTGTCAACTAAAAGCACTTTCTCCTCTCATCCTTATAATAATAAATTCCAATAGGTATTGACTTTTCCACAGCCAAGGGGATCCACTAAGTCTTCTTGGTCTGACCTTGACTGTCTTGGGAAATCCCTCAGTGATTAGGACAGTAACCCCGAACCAAAGTGAAGTGATGAATGGCCTTCCACTAACTGCAGGGTTTAGGTACCAGGATTAACATAATTCATGCAGGTGAAATTGAAGTTTTCCTTGGGATGAGGAAGAGACTTTTTCTGAATTTTTGTGGGAGAAAAGTCAAGAGGGAAAAAAGATTTCCTGTGCTCTCATACATCTTGATTTGTAGATCTGTGAAGCCTGATACTGCTGAAGGCATTTTGCAACCATGAAGGAAATTAATCCTGGGGCTGAGTCAATGCCAGGGGGGAGTACACAGCTGACAAATCTCATAGATATGAAACCAGTGCCATTACATGGAGAGAACTGATGTGTGATCTAGATATCCTGCTAATTTAATATCATTAAGATTTAAGTTATTTGTGGATTTTTCTGACATTCTGATATGGTTAGCTAACATAAACATTACCAAACTATGCAGCAGTTTTCGGTTTTTGTTCTGGTTTTGATTTTGGGGACTTGATCAGCAGTGTCCAGGGCACTCCTGACTTTGTGCTCAGGAATCCCTCCTGGTAGGGTTTGCGGGGCCACATGCAGTACTTGGGATTGAACCTGAGTCAGCTGAATGAAAGACAAAGTGCCTTACTTGCTGCATTATCTCTCGGGCCCTATTTAGCAGATTTTTTTTTTCTTTTTGAGTCACACCCAAAGATGCACAGGGGTTACTCCTGGCTCATGCACTCAGGAATTACTCCTGGCGGTGCTCCAGAGACCATATGGGATGCTGGAAATTGCATCCAGGGGTCAGACGCGTGTAAGGCAAATGTCCTACCCACTGTGCTATCACTCCAGTCCCTTTAGCAGACTTTTAAGATTAAACATAAAATATTTGTTTGCTTTTTATTCCGTGAGTTATCAACTAATACCCTATTGGCATTTTTATTATAGAATTAATGTATTTAAATCTTTTTTTAGTACCATTGGGAATAAATAAAAGGTCCCATAAAAGGATCTTTCTTAAATACACATGCTTTCCATCTTTAAAAAAAAAAGTATACTAAGTATAGCATAGGATAATTCAATCTATTGTATTAACTACTTTCTGCCTTGATGATGAAGGACACATAATTTAATGTTTTTTTTTGATGGCTTATGGTTATTCTTTCATATGTCAATTATAGAGTGTATAGCAAAGTAATTATGTGCAGAAAGAATTACCTCAGCATGCTTCACCTTTTTAAATCTTGGTTAAGTTTGTTTGATTTCCAGTTTATAATTATTTTGTGCTCTTAACGGTCACTGTAACTTCCCTCTTGTCATGCTGTCAGTTGTCATTTCCTGCTGCACTCTGATGGCCTGCCAATATGGTCATGCTCCTTCCAATTTTCTGCTTCTAACCTGTTCTAGATTAGAAAGTCAAATAAGCATGCCTTTTAGAGTTGTAAAAAAAAAAAAAGTCAAGAGAGTTTAGTAAGGGATTTGTCTATTATACAGACCTGCAATAAGGACATTGGGTTCTTTCATTTAGGCTTTTCAAATGCTCCAGGACAGAGAGAGTCAGGAAAAGCTATCTTTTCTTCACAACTGCAGTTTGTTAATTATAAAACATAAAGCTCACTTGTGTGTGAAAGCATTTTTTTCAGTTTGATCTCTTAAAATTAAAGGGACTATTTTTAGTGATATTTACATTGAGTTCATTTGGATTTTTCCCTGAAGCAAACTTGTTGCCAAGTGACTTGTCAATTTTAGATCTGTGATGAGTCATAAGCTAGAAAACACATTAGTCAAGACATCATGAGATCCTTCTGTTGACTGAGTATAGACCAAGTTTTATTGCTGGGCCTTGATTATTTTCAGATAAGGCTAGAACAGCTCTGTTATCAGGGCATGGTTTTTCTAGTGCCTTGGGCTGTTAAACAAATGTACTACTTTTCTATTTTCACTAAAATTACTCATTTTTCTTCTGAATGGGTTGTAGTTATTTTTAGAAAAAAATGAGCAATTGACTAAATTGTCTTTCAATTCGTAGAACCTTGAATTAATTTGTTTGTGTTTTTCTTAAACAAATGGATACTAATTAATGAGACATTAATTTGAATCTCCTAGAAGACCATATGGAAGCATGCCTGCAATGTTTACTTAATGTTTTAAATGCAATTATTTTTACTGTTGTCTTTAATGATTCTACTCTGTTTTATAGCAGTCTTCAGTCATTGTTCATCTGTCAGTTGAGGTTTATAATGTGCTGCCTTGTGTAGCCAAGTGTCCTTAGAAGCAAAATCTTGAATATCTAATTTATTGACCCCAATTTTGCAGTTTTCAGTCTGAAACACAGATTTGTAAATAAGATCATAGAAAAAGTATCTCATCTTGAGAGATTTTACCCGAAACTTTTAAAGTGAATATCTTTTTTTTTTTTCCTACAGGGATGAAAGTGTGATTAGTTTTGAGAAGAGAGCTGCAACTACAACAACAACAAAATTCTAAGAAATGATTCAGAGCCTCTATGACTTATAAGGAAGGTATCTGCTTCCTGGGAAATTTCCTTCAGACACAGTCCATATGGATTAATTTTTAAAATGTTTTCATCAGCTTTGCCTTTCTGCCTTCAATGGAAATGAGCCTAACCCTTGAAAGTTGCTGAATTTATAGCTGTGGTAAAACAAACACTTCTGGCATTTCTTTCACACAATTGGTTTCTTAGCTGCTTGGAAGATTTGGACTCTAGTAGTTTGCTTCATTATTAAAGACATATGATATCTGCTGTACAGATTTCCCCTTGGGCAACAGAACTGATAAAAGAATAAAGAATTTTAAGAATCTGAATCTCGAAAATAAGTCCCAAGGTATGTTTCTTTCATTTTTTTGAAGTTGTAGGAAAGCTCACAAAATAATTTCCATTTTTATTTAGTTTTGTACGGATTGCATAGGTATGTAAGAACACAGCATTTACTCAATGAAGTATTTGCCCTAAGAACTAAGAGAGCATTTTACATCCTTGCCCATCGTTGGTGGCACTGACAAGACCTTACAAACCATAGGAATTTTAAGACAGACCTAATCAAAATTTAGCTACAATATAATTAGATGCAATGCAGATACCATGTAATTCCAAAGGGAGCAAATGTGATTTATTCGGGAATCTTCCAGACTCCTAACTTAAACACTATTTATTTCAGGTTAAAAAAAATTACATGTTTGGTTGTGAAATATTTTAATAATGGCTTCTTACAATCATTCTAGTTCCTTAATGTCACCTCTGTGGACCTGTGATCATAGCATTAAATCTATCAAATTGCCAGGCACTTTACAAGCAACTTTGAAGTAGAGTGTGCATGCTGTAATGAGGTACTTTGTGTTTCAGGGTGGAAACGCATTCCAGAACCAGAGTTGCTTCCATCTACTGGGCTATGGAGTCTTCCACTGGTACATTACATGGATGAGAGATTCCTTTTGTTAGTGCAAAATATAGCAGGTGAAGTAGAGAATTCACAAGGTTAGGACATCTGTTAGAAATCAACCAAGAAAATGGAGCTTACAGAGATCCAAAAGTGAATTTTCAGTTTCTGTAGAAGGGATCACTGACAGATGAAACAGAATCCAAACATTGCAAGGGAGAAAAGCACATCTAGAATTTGACACTAGGGACTTCCGCTGTCTCAGTTAAAGATTGGAGAACTATATGTAGAGAGTGATTTAGGTAAACAGATACAATACTGTAATTTTAGCTTTAAAACAGTGCTGTTAACAATGACAGAATAGTGTTTGTGATACTGTCCCCAAATTGGTAGAAATCCCCTACATCCCACCTTGAGCCCAAATCCTCTCATAAATCTTTACTCATAGTAAATCTTAATCAAATACTTGCTAAATGTGACTCCAGACTATGGTTTAAGTTTCTTCTGTCCAGTTATATAACATGATTGGCTATGGGGGAAAATATGCTCATTTTGAACTTGCTGCTTGCTTTTAAATTTTCCCTTAATTTTTTTAAACAATTTTACAAATGTAAAATCTCAGTAAATGATTACAAAGCCATTAAAGAAAGAAAAATCAAAGAAGTTTCAGACTGAAGTAGATTAAAGGGAAAGTGTCTGTCAGAATTTTATTTTATTATTTGGTTATGTCAGGAATCTAACCCAGGGCCCCACACATGTAAAGTGCATAGTCTACCAATAACCTTGCCCCAAGAATTTTAGTTTTTTGTATAAAGAATTTGTCATCCATTGGGGTAAAGAAAGTGAATGTTAGTAAAAGTTAACTGTAGATTTTTTCAATAAAAATTAGGTCTTTTAACCTCCATTTTGTTCTATTTATTTTTTCAATAATTGGCATGTGTTCATATTTCATACTGTTCTTTGGGATGAAAGAATTATTTTGTATGCATTATTCTTGAAGTTAATAAAAATACTAATAAGCAAGTATTTGGCTATTCATATAAATAATTCTAATAAATTTTTACAACAATCCTAAAATGTTACCTACCATCTCAATTTCTGAGTCATACATTATATGTAAGAAATTATGTTTTATGTTTTGACTATATGTAAACATGTACTAACATCTACTGATGTATCATTTACATATCATTCTTATGCATATCTGTGTTTCACTGGACAATCTGTCTTAGGTTGTTTTGAAAAATGTCAATGCTGAACTAGTTATTCATAGGTATAGGATATGTAAAACCCACTTTATTTCATTCAGTAAACTGAAACAAATGACTAGAAGTTATACGTATACAAAGAACACTCAAAATGTTAAGATTAAACCAAAATATTATCAGAATACATACACTTTCATTTCAAAAGGAAATAGTCAAACAGTACAAATAAACACAAGTAAACAGATTTCATCCCTAGTATTTAGCAAATATACACAATTCCAAAGGTTCTTATTAAGAACCTCTTTTATTAAGGACCTTAAAGAAAAATTCTATTCTTAGAATTTTGACAATATCTGATTTGTGAAAAATGCATCATTTTGTAACTTTTAGACATTGTTGTCTCTGTGGATGCACAATACAAAATCCCAATGGTAAACAGAGAATATGCTGAATCAAATGCTGTGGCAAAACTCAGTTTTGTGATTAGGTATATAATTAGAAATGGGCTGGAGTAATAGCACAGCAGGTAGGGCATTTGCCTTACAATCAACCTGGGTTTGATTCCACCTTCTCTCTCTGAGAGCCCACCAAGCTACCGAGAGTATGCCACCCTCACAGCAGAGCCTGGCAAGCTCCCCATGGAATATTTGATATGCTGAGAACAGTAACAACAAGTCTCACAATGGAGTTACTGGTGCTCTCTCGAGCTCCTCGAGCAAATTGATGAACAGTGGGAGGACAGTGCTACAGTAAGAGAAGAACATAAAGCCGAGTCTTCCATCATAGCACAAGCAGGTAGCAAATACAACTCAATCACTAAGCAGTTTTGATTCAATAGGAAAAAAACAGAAGGGAAAGTTAATTTTTCTCCTATCACTGCGTTTTAAATTTCTCTGTCAGTTTTTCTTTATCCCACTACTTTCCAGTTGCTTTTATTTATATGAAAAAGTAACTGTGGCTATTGTTAAGTATTATGTCTATACCATTCCACTTTCAAACTTCAGAGTCATCTTTAATTTATAATCTGCCACTTGCCGTAAGCTTATGTTGTTCGCATCTAAATTTGAAAACTTGCGATGGGGAACGTGCCCTCAGGTCTGTCTGTCACTATTCCTTCACTCTCTTCCCATCCTACTTCCATTTTTGGGTCTTTCAGTGGTGTGAGAATGAAAGAAATTCAGTACTTAGATCAAAGGTGGCAGAAGTATTGTGCTGTTGGTGCTTTATAATATTGCCACTGATAAGTTGTCTGATGGGCAGGCATAGGCTCACTATCTTGGGGGATCACATTAGATCTTTTCTTGGGTTTAATGAGAGCCACACAGTTACCTAATGAGATTTCTATTAATGTCATGTGACTCAACGTCTCCTACAAACACACATACACGCACAACAACAACAACAACAATAACACCACCACACCACCCTTATTTCATAAAAAAATATAATAATTCTCCACTTTGCCATACTGCTCAGTAGATGCTGGTGATCATCTGGACCTGGCCATTCTGAGAGTTTCTACTCTTCTATCCTTTTCTTTATACTATAGGGATTCCTTATTTATTGAGAGAATGGGTACCAAATCTCTTCATCTTCTTCCTTATTTGTACATATAGAGAATCCTCTGATACTTTTCTAAGAACTCTCAGGGTTCCCAGGTCCAAAGTGATGATAGTACAATAGATAAAGCCTTGCACAGTCCTGTTCTAGGTTAGATCCCCAGTACCACATATGGTCTCTGTAGTGATCACACAGAACTGTGAATAAACCCTGAGCACATCCAGATGTGGATCAAAACAAATAAAATAAAAATAGGGAAGAAGAAAATAATAAATGTTTCTTCAGAGTTAAATTGATTCATTAGTTGAGGGATGCTGACATTGATGGTAGATTTAAACAGAGTCAGAATATTGAATGTCTGGAATTGCTATTAATTTGTGAATTATTTTGATTTTGTGAAATATGATGCCTAAATAAAATAATCATATTTTTTTCTTTAACTTTTTAATACCTAAACATGTTTCAATCTATTCCCTCTAAAACTATATGTTGTATATATATTTTAGGTGGCTGTTCCTTTTCCATATGAAACATAATGTTGATGTTCTTTCAAACACTAATGAGCAGGAGGATTTAGTTTTGTTTGCTGCTGCTGCCAAGGTTAGCTATATATTTTTTTCCATCAGAACTCAGTTTTCCCAGTCTTATAAAGCTTCATCACTTAATTACAGGAATGACAAAACCACAGCAACTCATTCCTGTAAGATTATTTTGGGTTTTCCATTGTTAAAAAATATATTGTTTGGGTCAGACAGATGGCACAGAAGTTAAGTCTCTTACTTACTCAGTACCCGGTATGGTCCCCAAGCACTACCAGGAATGATTCCCTGAACACAGAGCCAAGAGGAAGCCCTGAGCACTGCTGGTTATAGTTCAAAATCTTCTTCCTTATCTCCTCTCTTTCTAGGCATATGTAGATATGTAGTATACGATTACATCTATACTAGATACATATTTATGTATATATTTATTTATAGTTTCTTTATGTCATACATACTATTGTACTTTATAAAACATCTATTAAGTAGCTATATATGATTCATTAATTTTTGTTTGCATTATAAGAGAACTTAGATATAAGGGAAATCAAATATCTTAGTTCTACAGTTTTAAGGATTGGAGCGAAAGCACAAAGGTTGGAGCGAAAGCATTTGCCTTGTGTGCGACTGACCCAGGTTCAATTCCTCCACCCCTCTCAGAGAACCCAGCAAGCTACCAAGAGTATCTCGCCCGCACTGCAAAGCCTGGCAAGCTACCCATGACACATTTGATATGCCAAAAACAGTAACAACAAGACTCACGATTTGTTGTGAGATGTTACTGGTGCCCGCTTGAGCAAATCGATGAACAATGGGAGGACTGTGCAACAGTGCTGTGCCACATTTTCAAACCTGTATATCACACCCCAATCTTCTCGCACTTCTTTCACCCTAAGACATAACCTTATGTTATGCTCAAATTAACCCCTGTTGACATAGGCAATCACTTAGAAATTGTGTAGCCTTCCTGTCCTACTCATTTTTCTATGACAGGAATGCGAATTGGGGCCAGGGTGTGGCTCAACCACAGAGCACTTGCCCTGCCTACGTGAGATGTGCCTTTGATTCTAGACCCCTCAACAACAAACCAAACTAAACCAAACAAAGGAATAGTAAAAAGTCTAAGATTTTATTATTTCCCCACACACCAACAGCCATGTCTACTTAATACAAACTTAAGGTTCTTTACTGTCACCGATCTTATTAATGCCTAGTCAAATAGAGTATGTCAATCAACATTTTCTGCTTTCTTTCTCTCCTTTCCCTTACCTAGGTAAGACAGCCGGGAGACTGAGTGAAATTGATGTGTAAGGGAAATTTTTATTTGGAATAGAGAACAAAGCTCCTGGATATGGTTGAGTCTAAATAATATGAAGGATATAGCAAAAATCTTTTCCTGAACTTCACTGAAGAGGAAGCATACCTTTATCTTTAGTGCATATTTTGTTCTTAATAAAATATATTTTAGATTAACACACTGTTTCATATGTTGATATTGTTTATATTAATTGTTATTAAAAATAACATTCAAGTACATAACTATACCACAAAATGTTTTTTAATTCACTGCTGAATGCAAAATGATTCCCATTTTAGGATACATTTGAATAGAACTGCTATTAATCTTTTGTATCATACTCATATGGAAATATAAAATTTTCTTTTCTCTTTGACAGCTAGAGAAAAATTGCTTTAACATAGGCAAATTAATATTTTCTTTCATATTAAATGCCAAATATATTTCCAAAGTGCTTCTAGTTTGATTTTATACTCTCACCAGCAATGTTGAGTTCTCATCCTTGCCAATTTGCTATTATCAAGTCCTTTAATTTGTGTCTAATTGATGTTATCTCAGTGTGATTTTAATTTAAATTTCCCTTATGGCTAATTTTTAAAAATATCTTTGCACAGTAGCTACTTGAATTTGTTCTTTGGTGAAGTCTTTTGTAAACATTTAACTCATTTATAGTTATATTATCTACTTAATGAGTTATAGGTGTGGAAATATTCTGAATTATGTACATGTAATAACATATATATCACAAATGTTGTTAGAGCATTTTCATTTTCTTATTTGTCTTTTGATAGCAGAAATGTGTAATTTTGACAAAGTTCAGTATACTATATTTTTTCCTTTACGTGCATCTTTTTGGTCAAATATCAATCCACCTCATATTCTCAGAAATACTTGGATATTTTATAGTTTAGGTTTAATGTTTTAAGTGTATGATAATGTTTATTATTTTACTAATATGAGTGTAAATTTTTAATTATGAATTAATGTAATTTTTATACCTTTTTGTACCATTTTCTTCAGATCACAAACTGATGTGATTTTCTATTTTCATTCAGAGTGGAGCGATAGCATAGTGGGCAACCAGGGTTGGATTCCTCTATCCCTCTCAGAGAGTCGGGCAAGCTACTGAGAGTGCCTCGTCCATATAGCAGAGCCTGGCAAGCTACCCATGGCATATTCGATATGCCAAAAACAGTAACAACAAGTCTCACAATGGAAATGTCACTGGTGCCCTCTTGAGCAAATCTATGAACAACGGGATGACAGTGCTACAGTGCTATAGAAAATCAGCTTATCTCTCTATTTTCATGTTTCTTCTCTTAACTAATTTACTAGTATACTAATTCTGTCATTTCTGTATTTCTGCATCTTCATAGCAATACATAATAAAAATTAATTCATAAAAATATGATAACTGTATTTTCTCCTTATATTCAGGTGTACCATGTTTGGCCATTTGCTTATTTTTGCCTAAGGGTATAAGATAAAAGACTGTTATTTTCCTGACATTTTTGTTTTTAGCCACCAACTATCATGGGCACAAGACTAGACTCCTAAAGATAGTGAGGGGGTACTTTGTTTTTGTATAGTATACATATCTCCTTGGGCTAAGATAATATACATCATCTGTGACTTTCTCATATTCCACTTTGACTCAATTGAAAAGTTTACACTTAAATCCATTTATGAGGGTCAATTGACATGAATTCAAATATTTAAATGCAAGTGATAGCATTCCAAATATAAATTTGTTTTTAAAATAATAAATTCAAAAGGAATCATTATTAGTATTTTAAACAAAAAAAAATCCAGTAGGACAAGAGCCAGTTTTAGAGAGAGCTAGATCCAAAGAATGCCGTAAGTGCTGTTTTGACTGTGTCTCCTCTCTGTCCTTCTTCCCAATCCCCAGTTCTGTTCATCACATGCGTGTTCTATTCTTCATGTTGGCCTCATTTTTAGGATAGGGATGGGATCTCACACCCTATAGAATTTTTTTGATCACTTGACTTTCTAGTTTAGCTTCTCTCCCTAATGATATCTGAAAGAGTCTTGGTTTAACACCCTACTTGACTTAGGACCACATGTCTGTCCTTGAGTTACTCATCATAGATCTATTTGCCTTGGGCATACTGCTTCCCCTTCCTCAGGGCAGGATAACCTGCAGTCATATTTACCTCAATCACTTTTCACGAAAGAGAGACATAATGTCGGAGGCAGAGGTGGGGGAAAGGCAAAATTTATGCCAAGCTAACAAAAATAATAGCCTATTATTATAATTTTAGGCCATCAAGGAGTTAAATTAGATAACCATGCTAAACTACTCATTTTTAAAGTAAATCTGATTTTCTATTTTCCCCTCAACTCTTTGCCTTTTGCCCTGAGCAAAAAAGGCATCCAGTTTTTCTTACAACATAATTCAAGGGGTCTCTGCTATAAAATGAATCCATGGAGTTTATCTGAAAACACTGAAGCCATATCACATTTCTCTTGTCAATACTTCTGACACATATGTAGGGAATTATACAATGTATTTTTATTTTTTTTACTTTTCAAATACATTTCCTGGCCACTAATGATAGTGGCATGAATACATTGCTGCACTATTATCAGTTTAAGGCTGGGTTGTGATAATTTTATAATGCTATTCCTTTGAAAAAAAATTTAGATAATATAATTGGCATTCTGATCTTTGCAAGTATGCTTCATTTATATAGTGATAAAAATAAGAAGTCCATTTAGCTGATTTGTCAGCCTTGTAAGAATTTGCTGTTAAAACTTGTCAGTTTCTCATAGAAAAGCCATTATATATGGGTGAAGGGGGAGGAGATTTTAAATCTTTTTGAAGTTACTTTTTACTCTCTGATGCAAATCACCCAATTTCCACATATAAATTAACCTCCAACATTATCTCAAAGAAGAAATAAGCTTGTTTTATCATTACTCTTTGATCTTGGGACAAAATGGATTTACATTTCCATGGATCAATGCGGATACCCTAATACGTCACTATTCCCAAGACACTCATCAGATTATCTTCTAATAGTGTTACTTCATGAAAAACATGCTGGAAAAGGAAACGTTAGATACTCAGTGACTAGCTTTGTTTTGTTTTAAGAACCCACTTTCCTAATTCCTTAGTCAGGGCCCAAGAGTCCCAGAATAAATTGGACACCACTCCAGATGGTGCATTAAGCAATCCATTCCACTTGGCCGGTATTTCTTTCAGAGACTAGAAAACTCAATTACCCTTTCCTTACTTGTAGAGTTATTTCAACTTAGCCCCTTCTAGCTCCAGAACACCCTGTGATATAATAGAAATCTCTGGAAAGCTCATTCCTCTTATGGACATTAAACATCTGTTTTTTCTACTTACCTTGTTTGCCCTAAGTATCTGTTTTTAACCCTCTCTAGTTCCTTTTACAGTGAGGAATTATTTAGCCTTGAGGCCTTTCTTATCTATATTGGGTTGTTTAAAGTATACATCGCCATTCTTCCTTTTCTTTTCATAAAATTTATTTTATAAACATTGTTAAATATTAGAAACAATTTAAAGAAATTTGAGAGATTATTAAGTGAATAGTAAATATTATTTTACTGTTGTTCCCCCCACTTTCCTCCTTCTGCTTTCTCCTCTCTCTCTCTCTCTCTCTCTCTCTCTTTTGGCTTTCTGGGTCACACCCAGCGATGCTCAGAGGTTACTCCTGGCTCTACAGTTAGGAATTACTCCTGGTGGTGCTTGGGGAACCATATGGGATGCAGAAACTCAAATCCGGGTAGGCTGCATGCAAGGCAAATACCCTACTCACTGTACTATCATTCCAGCCCCTCTCTTTCAATTTTTATTCCTTTTAATAACCTCTAAATTATCTTTACTATCCTTTATATTAAATTATATTTATATGTAGAAAATTAGGAGCATTCCACCTTCCACATTTATAATAATGATACTTAATTCCTTTAAGCACAGTAGAAATTCTCAACCACCTCTTGAACCAATGTGGAGTGTGGACCCATTCTCTTCTTTTGCCTATGTTTATCAGTTTATTCTTTTGTTTTTTTCCCCCTGGCTTCTATCAAGATCCATCAGCTCCCTATTAAGACTATTTCTTCAACAACATTTTAGGTTTTCAGAGCACTCCTACTAACAAAGTGTCCCCTTCCTATTTTTCTTCTACTCATTATTGCTTTCTGCTACCTATAGCTCCTAGTCCTTAGTCAATATGTTATGTAAGTTGTCACAACATGTAGTAGGAAGTATTATTACTTTTGTATGAAATATTTTTCTTCTTGATGTATAAGCTTTCCATTATCCCACAACTACGCATGATATTTTCTACAGTTTATTTTGTTCATAAGAAAGAGCCTAAAATTGTGGATTGAACTTGTATATCTAAGTGACAAAAAGACTAAATTTAGATCATAATTTTAAAAATCCACAGCAGTGTGTCCTTAGAAAATATCCTAAAACTTTTTTGGTCTTTATTCTATAAATGCAAAATTGATATTTTAGTTGGACAAAATCAAGGGTTATTGAGTTTACAGCTCCTTTAAGTCTTGAAATTACCTAAGTTTTGAAAGTGATCAAGATTTTTTTTAATTTTATAATTTTTTAACCAAGGAATTTCTTGTTATGTTAGTCAGATGACTTGGGGAATTACCTTAGGATAGAGACTGACTGCATAGAAAACAAACCATGTGACTGGGGAATTTGAATTTTCAATCTTATTTCTCAGTCCTTCAGAACCAGAAAAAAGACTGGAGATGCAATTGTTGTTGAACTAATCAATCAGGTTCCGTAATAAAACTTCCATTAAAAGCAAAGTTTGGCTTCTGTCCTGTGTATATCTCCCATCTGACTGTTGATTTATGTGTTTTATTGCATCGTATGTAATTAGTGATCTTCTAAGTAATTGGGTTTCCTGAGTTTTGTGCACTGTTCCACAATATTTTAGTAAATCTGAGTGGGGAATTCTAAAAACTTTTAAGTCTAACTGACCAAAAGCACAGATAAATGATATGAGTTTGTAACCTGAGTCATAAGTTTGATGAAGTAGTCATGAAGATCTCTTGGTGAGAACCACAAGACATATTCAGAAACACTTATTGAGATGAGCATGTAAACTGAGGATGTTCTTGGAAGACTGTGGAATCAAATGCTATATCTGGGAAGATGGTGTTAGAAAATTTTTGGCTTCTGGGACACACTGCTTTTCCATTGTAATTGTTGACATGGAATCAAGAATTGGGTTCAGAAAACTGCTTAATATAATTCTTTGGTAAAATTGAAAAATAGTCACACTAACTCAAGCTAAAAGTGAAAACTAAAAGTAGCTGTATAGTAGTTCATATATTGCTTTGCCATTAAATTGTTTATGTTGTCACACATGCAGATGTAAAATGGGTTATAAGAAATTACTTCAAAGTGATTTTTTTAATTTTTTATCAAAGGCTTTCTTGTTATGTTAAACAGATAACTTGGGAAAGTACTAAGGATGGATACTGAATATTACATTATCAATACTATATTGTAGTGTAGTATTTGACACTCCAAGTTTCCACAGAGACATTAATTAGTATTGTTATTAATACTATATAGTAAAAATAATTATTAAGTGCCTCCCACATACCTTTATATTTCGACATGTATTATTATTTTTTTCCCCGGAGCACCCAAAGTCATAGTTTTACTTATTTATTTATTTGTTTGTTTATTTATTTATTTATTCATGGGTCAACCCAGTGATGCACAGAGGTTACTCCTGGCTCATACACTCAAGAATTACTTCTGGTGGTGCTCGGGGACTATATGGTATGCTGGGAATCGAACTCGGATCAACCACGTGCAAGGCAAACACCCGACTCGCTGTACTATTGCTCCAGCCCCAAGAGTGATAGTTTTTTTGTTTTGGGTTTTTTTTGTTTTGTTTTTATTTATTGAATCACTGTGAGAACAGTCACAAAGTCTGTAGGTTCAAGTCTTGGTCGGTCGGTCATAAAATGATCAACATCCATCCCTTCACCAGTGCACATTTTCCACCACCAAGAACCCCAGTATACTCCCCTCCCACCCACCACCTGTCTGTGTGGCAGATTTTCACTTTACTCTCTCTCTCTCTCTCTGCATTGATCACATTCAATATTACGACAAAAGACCCAACATTCAGACAATTTTCCCCAACATTCAGACCTGCCACAAGGACATCATTAGATGCTTTGTTTTCTATTGCTCATTATGAAGAGCATATGATGTCGTGTGGCCACAATAGCAGCCACGTGAATTTGGGTTTCTGATATTTTAGTAATAAACCTAGAGGGACTACTGACAGAAGGCCCTGGGTTCTGAGTTTGGTATATGTGCCTCTGGGTTCATGGTCGGTCAGAAGCCGGAGGAGGAGTTTGAGGGTGGCAACACGCAGCATTGTCATAGTGGGGAGCAGGGCCGATTCCACCCCAAATCCCATGAATTTCCACGTGCCTCATCAATGTAGTCTCATACCTGGCTGTTCATTAGGCTCTAAAAGATGAAGGCCACCGTGACATGTATTATAATTGATTCATAGAAACTTTTGGTAAATTTATGGACCCTCCCTTTTTGTCAGGCTCTGAATAAACATATTATTATTATTTTTAAAATTGTGAGTGGAAACTTTAAACCTGACTCCTCAGATTCTAACAGATACCAGTCAAAAGAATTCCTCATACGGATTCTTTACTATTCATATATTATCAACATTTATTTATTTGAAAAATTTTGTTGAGGTATAGACTATAATAATATTGAAATTGTTACTTTATTGTTGTTACTTAACAAAATTCTATTTCACAGAGCAGGGAGAAAGGGCTGCAAAGTTTAAGAAGAGAACTTCCAGAATGACCACCGACTGGGAGCTCTTTGGCACTGTTGTGGCAACATGGGAAGATGCCGTCATTGACAACATTGACGAGGAATACGTTTGACTGGCTCAGTACCTCCATGATTGTGTGAAGAACACTGAGAGAGAGATAGCCACAAAAAGACACCTGTTTTCGAAAACTCTCAAGCTCATTCTCCAATGTGGCTTGGCACAAGAATCAGGCAACCGCAAGCAAACTTCTGTGCTCACAAAGCAGTGCAGAGAATAAATAAAGGAAGATCTCAAAGAGAGAAGAGCAGCAGTTCTGGCAGATGTGGCAGAAGCTGGGAAAAGCATTTGCAATGCCTTCCTGTCCTTCTCCAACTACAAGACCAAGATGACTGCCTCCAATGGATCTATCACATCTTCCAGAAAGCCAATGGAGAAGATTATCCATGACTTCTATTTGGATCTATTTGATAGTCACATCCACCAGTCCACATACCAAATTCCGCAGGGTGGATATGTCATTCCCAATGTTCTCCCTTCCAAAATCTGACAAGCCATTTCATCGGTTAAGAAACAAACAGCACCTGGTCCAGACAAGGTCAGACCTGAACACCTGAAGAACCTACTGCCAGTACTCATCAATACACTGGCTCAACTCTTCACATGCTACCTGTCTGAATGCAAGTTTTCGTCCCAATAGAAAACCAGCAGGACTGTTCTACTGTACAAGAAGGGAGACATCCACGACATTGGCAACTATCGCCCAATCTGCCTATTGTCTGTCATCTACAAGCTGTTCACTCAAATCATCATGAATAAGGTTGGCAGAACACAAGATGAAATACAACCATGTAAGCAAGCTGCTTTCTGAAAAGTATTTTGCACAATTGACAATATCCACAGAATAATGAAGCTCATTGAGGTTTCTCGGGAGTTCAAGATGCTGCTCTGTCTAACGTTCGTTGATTTAAAGAAGGACTTTGATTCTTTGAGACTGAAGAGGTCATCAAGGCCCTAGCCAAACAGGGCATTCAATGTCAATACATCAGAATCCTCTGTGAGCTGTATAGTGGATTCACTATAAGGATCTCACCATTCTACAGGGAGGTGATCATTGACGTCAAGAGAAGGGTTCGGTAGGGTGATACCATTTCACCGAAACACTTCAGTGCCACCCTCGAGAATGTCATGCGATGACTGGAATGGGAAAGAATGGGAGTGAAGATAGACGGTTGGCAACTAGACCACCTTCGCTTCGCTGATGACACTGTTCTTATAACACCAAACATCAGCCAAGTGGCTCAAATGCTGGCCGATGACGACCGTGATTGTGGAAAGATCAGACTATAGCTAAATCTCACAAAGACAATGTTTATGAGAAATGGTCTCATTCCTGACGTTGCATTCACTCCCAATGGGACAAATATCTCCAAATGCAACGGCTATGTGTACCTAGGTAGAGAAGTCAACATGATGAATGACCTGGCACCTGAGTTCCGCAGGAGGAAGAGAGCGGCTTGGAACACCTTCAAGAGCATCGAAGAAATAGCTAAGAGGACAAAGGACCTCCATCTCTGGGCACATCTCTTCGATTCCACTGTTCTTCCTGCGTTAACATATACCTCAGAGACCTGGGCCCTATGAAAACAGGATTAGAATGCTATTCCAGTCTTCCAAAGAGAAATCAAAAGAGCTATGCTTGGAGAATCACACTTCACTCAAATGAGACAAAGAACCTGGAGTTCCAACCTCCGTCGAATATCAGGGATGCTGTCAGATGGGCTGGACACATAATGATATTTGGAGATAACCGCTGGACTAGAGCCATTACCGACAGGATTCCATGGAACGTCAAAAGATCGCGTGGCTGCGCTCCTATGAAATGGTCAGACTTCTTCGTCAAGATCCTGAATGATTGGTTTGAAGCTGTTCGTGTTTCTAGAATGAGCAGACATCATTGGGCTACATTAGCACGTTACATGGATGAATTGAGACGTTACTGGAGCCTGCTTGAGCAGATCGATGAGTAACAGGATGTCAAATGATCAAGTGTTAGTTGTTACTTTATAATAATAAAGTCGTTATGTTTTACTAATTCCTCCATGAGTATTTCAAAACCCCCTCCACCATTATCCTATAGGCCATGTTCCCTCCATTCTATACCACCTCAGTTTCCAAATACATTGATCATGTCTCAGGATTAGTTTCCACTGGGCATTTGCTAATTTTTCCTTTGTGTCTCTATACTATTCATTTGAGCAAATCATCTGGTTAGATTTCTGACTTTTTACACACATAGCATAATTGAATTCTGTTCAAGTTGCAGCAAATGGAAAAATTTCACTTTTTTGACAGCTGAATAGTATGCATATATATACCACAATTTGGAGAAGTTTCCAAACATTTTTCCAGAGAGGTTGAACCATTCAACAAACTCTAAGAGTAAGAGTTTGACTGCATGCCCATCAGCACTTAATTTTTCTGCTGTTTATTGTATGAACCATTCTAACTGTTGTAAAGTAATATCTTATTTGTTATCTTGACTTGCGATAATCAATGATAAGAAACATTTTTCATATGTTTGTTGTCTCTCTTTATATCTTCTTTGAGGAAATGCCTGTTTATCTCCCCTTGCTCCCCCCATATTTTGATAGGAGTTTTTTTTCTTTCTGTTGGGATTTAAGGATTTTACAGATCCTGGATATTAATGCTTATCTGATGTTTCTTCACTTTTTTGTTGAGGTATGTTTGACGAAAGAATTTGTAAGATATTTATGGTATGCAATATAAGGGTTTGATATACTGATACACATGCAGTATGAAAGAATACCTCTCACCAAGTTAATTAACATATTAATACCCTCACAAAATTATCTTATTTTTGTATGTGAGAACCTTTACATTCTATTCTTTTAGAAAATATCATTTTGGAGCATTATCAACTACAGTCACTGATACCATTGTGAGAAAGACTTGAGAATAACTGGAAATGATTGTCAACATCATTTCACACTTCACCCCATTCTAATTCTCCTCAAAAACAATTTTATTATACTCCTTAAAGTTCCTCAACGATATCTAGTCTCTGCATGAGATGATATACTTCATATCTTTTTTACTAGAAAGGAGATGACAGATGTACAGTTACAATGTCTTGTTTCCTATTTGAGTCATTTCTTTTGGACATTATTCAATAGTGAATATGTAGGAAAAATATTCTAAAGCAAATAATGGTCTGTGTTCTCCCATCTTATCTTTTATGAATTGCATCCTGGTATAGGATAACACTCTTTGTCCTTCCTGCATAGCCTCAGGTAGTTTAGGTTTATTAGGTTGCTCCCTTCACAGTACTCCCATTCCTCTGTGTTTATTCGCAACTTCTTTCTTTGTGCTCTGTTGACTTGTAAATATTGTTTTTCCTCTTCTCCCTAAATCCTTTGCATAGTTTATTCAGAGCAATGTCCTTTTTGTATGGACACAAGAAGACAGTATATGCTATGCTTTTGTAATGTGACTCTCAGTAATAATTTCCTCCTGGGCATCTGTTCTCTGACCTAAGCCTCAGCTTCCCTTTTTTCCTAGCGACCCCCAAAGCAGGGTCCTGATGAGGGACTGGATGGAACCAGGGCAAGCGGTAAGCTATATGCTACCCTGGCATCGAGATGGGCCTGGCCAAAGTGCCATAATGCTTAACTATAAGTTAAGAGCTTGGTCATGGACAAATGCTCTCATGATCCAAAAAGAAATAACTAGATTCAGACCCTGAAAGGGTTAGGAATGGTCTAACCATAGCACTGACCATTCAGCCTGAGGGCTATAGTCTGAATCTGTGGCAAGAAGTTCCCAGGAGAGTTGCCCTACAAGCCTCAATGTTATTTCTTACTGTGTCCATACAAAAATAACTAGTATTGAGATGTTGATAGAGTTATTGGACTGAGGAAAGGAGAAAAACACCTTAGGAGGTATTTTGCCCTTGGGCAATAAGGAAGGGCTTTGGAATAGTCTTAGGTGGTGTTCCTTTTGAACCTGGTGGGCCCTCAGGAAGAGCTTTCTTTTTTTTTTCTTTTAATGCAGGAGTACTGCTATTTATTCAGCCCCTGATTAGCTGATTGAATTGTGCATGAACTCCACCTTACTTTTTTTCCTATTTTTTATAATCTTATTTATTACAGTTACAAAGCTTTCTGGTCTAAGTCTCGGTCATACAATAAAACACCTGTACCTTCACCAGTGCCCATTCTCCACCCCCAACAACCCCAGTATATCCCCCTACCTATTGGGGAGATGATTTCCACATTACTCTCCCTCTACTTTGATCATATTCAATATTTTGACACCAGACCCACCATTATTATTTGAGATTTTACCCCAACACTCAGATCTGCTGAAAGGGCAACAGTAGATAATTTGTTTTCTATTGCTGGTTATGAATAACATATGATGTTGCATGGCTGCAGTAGTAGCCGCATGATTTTGAAATTCCGAAATTTTAACACTTAAATCTGGAGGGATTTTTGCCAAAACCTGCTGGGTTCTGAGATTTGCTCCTGAGTCTCTGGGACCATGGCCGTTAAGCAGCTTAATCAGGAGCCAGAAAGGCCGTTCATGGGAGATGACTTGGGGTCTCGATGGGGTGGAGAGGAAAGGACCAGCTGTGAGGCCCAACGTGTCTCATCACTGCAGGCCCAAGACTGACTGTCCAATGGCCTCCGGAGGATGATGGCCACCAAGCCACCAGGGGAAGCAGGCAGAGGGACAACACCCTTTCCCCCCTGAGGTGGCCTGGTGACAGTAACCTACTATGTGGTCTGAAAGCATTTCTGCCAAAAACCGCTGGGTTTCAAGATTAGTTTCTTAGTCTCTGGAATCATAGCAGTTAAACAGCTTGATCAGGAGCCAAAGAGGCCGTTCGTGGGCAATGACTTGGGGTCTCATTGGGGTGGAGAGGAAAAGACCGGCTGTGAGGCCCAACATGTCTCATCACTGCGGGCCCAAGCCTGACTGTCCAGTGGCCTCTGGAGGATGACGGCATCGAGCCGCCAAGGGGAAGTAGGCGAAGTGACAACACCAGGAAGGGCTTTCTTATGTTGATTTGGCTACCAGACTGGGTGTGGTGTTGGCCCAGAGTAGTGGGGAGTTAGAGAGACAAGAGACCTGGAGAATGAGAGAGAGAATAGGGTGGCAAGATGGACCGCGTTGAGAATAGCAAGGGGGGCAGAGAGAGAAGAATGTAGAAGAATACAGGAGCAGGCACATGAAAAAAGAGAGCCCAGGCTGTGAGATGGAGCAGAGAGATGAGCGGGAGTTATAGGAGGAGATGGGAATGAGAGGAAGTGAGAGACTAGAATGGGGGGCTCAGGGTTACTGGGGCAGGCACCTGAGGAGAATGGAATAAACGAAATATGATTAATCAACGGGCTTGGCCCTCGTTTCCTCCACTGTCTGCCACATGTCCCGGGCCACCCCAGCTGGGTGAGCAGCCCAGGGTCCACCCCGAATGTGGGTAGCTAGGGGAAGAGCCATTGGGGCCCTCAAAGATTTTATACATCCTGGGCCTAGAACAGAGGAAGATATAATGCTATCACTGTTAATAATCAGTTACAGTATCTACATGTTCATTGATGAAAAAAATTACTTCACACTAAATGATCATGCCCTCCTCCTGTTGGCCACACATCATATATTTTAAACTCAAATACATTCAAGTCAACCTATGCAACAGTAGAATACATCTGTCACTGTCACTGTCCTCCCATTGTTCATCAATTTTGCTCTAGCGGGCTCAGTATTGTCTCCATTTTGACACTTGTTGTTACTGTGTTTGGCATATTGAATACATCACGGGTAGCTTGCCAGGCTTTGCCGGTCAGGCGAGATACTCTTGGTAGCATGCCAGGCTCTCTGAGAGGGGCGGAGGAATTGAACCTGGCTTGGCCAGGCTGGCTGCATGCAAGGCAAACACCCTACCGCTGTGCTATCGCTCCAGAATTACATCATTTTTTTTTCTTAAGAATCAGGGGCCAGAGTGATAGTACAGCAGGTAGGATATTTGCCTTGCATGTAGCCGACCTGGGTTCTATTTCTGGCATCCTTTATAGTCCCCTGAGCACTGCCAGGAATAATTCTTGAGTGCAGGTCCAGGACTTAAACCCTGAGCATCGCCAGGTGTGACCTAAAATAGCAAAAAAAAAAAAAAAAAAAAAAAAAAAAAAAAGAATCAGATAGAAGGGATTAGGGTGTTGCAAGACTTAATACTGCATAGATGTTAATCATAAATCATGCTAACTCCAATTATCATGTTCTATGTGTCCAATCTTCACATTCTATGTGCTCTCTGAATAGAGAAACAGGTAAGGATTATCCTTTCTGATGATCAAGTCATAATAACTTTATAGGAAATTTCTGCTAGTAGTCTGAATTTTAGTCTTCATTGATTTTTTTTCTTTCTTTCAATGATCATGTAATCACAGAGGTCTTGTTGCACAACTATTGAAGAGCCAAACAAATGTTAGACACAGAGATTGGCTGAAAAAGTGCTATTGGCAATAATACAGCAGATTGGAAGATTACAGAATGCTGTCCTAGGAGCAACCATCTTGTCTGCATGCATGCAAGAAAAAATTTTATAGGGAAAAAAGAGAAAGGAAGAAATGGTTATAGACCATGGACTCCAGAGTGAATAATAAAATTCCCTTCTCTACTGTTTCCCTACGGTACCACTCTGACTCATCTTTGAATGTTCTTATCTGTAGGTTTTTGGGATAAGGATAAACTGAGGAGAAACTTGATTTTTTTCCTTTAGGCCCTGAAGAAAGGACAACTTCCAGTGTTTAATAATGATTTTTGCCCTGGTTAAAATTATAGCACCAATAGTAGCTATATCCTATCAATGTTTGTGAAAGTAGTTAGGTCCTTGGTTTTCATTTTTTTTAACTGTTTACAAAACAGATTGTATAGAAAGAAATATAGGCATACCTTCTATACAGGTAATTTATGCTATTTTCCCCCCAAAAAAACCTTTAAACCTTTTATCAGGGCACCTTCTATCCTCTTACTAAAATGTAAAATTCACTCAGGAGGCCACTTTATTTCCAGTCTAGATTCCTAATGTTTCGAGCAGTTGATATGCTGCCCTTTAGGATTACTGCCAGTTGAACTTAAATTCTATGGCCATTACCCTGAAAAGTACATCAGGCTGTGAAACAAGCTCTTAAAGGAAAGTAGTTTTTCAAGCTACATAATGGTGCTTTTAAAGGGAATAAAATCCTTAATGAGAAAATGAGTCTCTTGAGACTTCTGGCTTCAAGGTCAGCGTGGTACATTTGCCCTCTTGGTTCTCTGAGAATTCTGTTAAATGACATTTCAGGAACCCTATTCTTAAGAGGTTCAGGATGAAACAGGATGACAGCTGGTTCTCTAGAGCTTCTGTTGGGCTACTTCCTAATTCTCTTCTAAAATTTCCCCTGAAACTGTTGCCACACAACATGGTGTACCCAGTCCCTCCTCTGCTACATACCAACCAAGGAGGCAGAAACTGGTTGCCAAGGAACCTGTTGCTGTAGCACCTGATGGAACTAACACTTGTCAGCTAATAGCAGTTTAGTGTGAATAAACTTTCTAGATTCATCTCAAGTGGATTAGTACATTGTCAGCTCCAGGAGGGTTTGAGCTCCTGTATTTATCTTTATTTTTACTCACATCTAGAGTGGTGCGAAATAAATGTTTGGGGAGTTTTTGCTGAAGTGAATTCATTCTGTAGTCTTGCCCTCAACTAGCACTTCCACGTGGGAAGAAGAGCATCTTGGTTGCTGTTTTTCCTTGTTTAAACTGTGTAATAATCACAATAAAAACATCACATTTTCTATAGATGACATGAATGGTGATAAACTTCTCTGGACCTTGTAGTCTGATGATCAGGAGAGAAAATGATGCTTGATTCAGGATGCAAAGATGGGTATTGTGAGTATTGCTGAACAAAGGAAAATGGACATTAGTGTGTATGAGACATTTGGAGTCACCTGAGGTGGTCTTAGTTTGATGATAGTTTAATTTAGATGTGACTTTCCCTCCACTAAAAGAGTGGTTAAATGAAGCTTTGATAATAGGATACAGTAAGCAGGACTGGCATAATTTTCTTTTCCTTCCTTTTTTTTTCCATTTTATTTTATTTTTTTAATTCCAGATTCACATGAACCAACATTTAATCCTTGGTAAGCTACAATGAACAATTCAACATTGTGAAAAATGAAGATGGCATTAAATGTAATTATACTTAATTTATGGAATGCAGAATAATAGCTCCCTGTAAACTAGGACAAGTAAGAGAAACAGAAAATCTAATCTGGTTTCCTGAGCCATTTTCTTCTCCCACCTCTTTATCATTAGCCGAGGCTCACTGTAACGTGTATTATAAGGAGATGAATTCGCTGGTGTGATTCTTTGTTATCTTACTGTCACCCAGGAATATAATTAAGAAGCAAATCATATTACCTAGATGGCAGAGACAAAGTATGTCAGAAATGGCATTATTACTGTGAAATTACAGAAAACAAAGACTCCATTTCCACTTTTAATTCATCACAATAGTGATAAAAGGTCTAACTGCTCTTAAATGGTGAAATTGAATGAGTTTATCAGCATTTTGTTACTTATGAGCAGAACTAATTTCTTTTCACTCTTACAGCTAATTGCATACTATGATGTATTTTTTTCTGCTTCCGAGTGTAATAACAAAAATATCACCAGTCTTTGGTGATATATTTTGAAAAACTTCCTCCCAGTTCTTCTGAGTCATTAAAGTGATAAGAATATGCAGGTTTTGTGGACTTTATTCAGTTAACATTTGTGCAACATTTATTTTACATGAGGGCAAAAAAGAACTCCATCATCTTCTTAATTTCACATTGATGTTGGTGGGCCCCACGGGTGACTTATGTGAAGTGGGGAGGAGAAAGACGGTCACTTTCTCCCCAACCACCTCTGCCATCCGGGACCCAGGCTTACTGGGTTCATGTCTCGCCTCACAGAAAGGAATTTCAGGAGTAGACAAGCAGTGAAGTAAATAGATTTATTTGGAGGATTTTTAGGTATGGAGGGAGAGAGAGTGAGAGAGTTACATACCCAAGAGAGAACACGGGCTTCTCCAAGGGCGGAGAGAGAGTCCCTACACACATCCTAGCTAGCATTAGACACGAAAGCATGAAAGTACACATCTCAAGAGGGGAGATGCGGGAGTCACATGTGCTCAGCCCACATGTGCTCGGCCACATGGGCGCAAGCAGCACATGGGCTCAGGCAGCATATGCGCGCCCTTCCTTTGTTCAAGGTGGCCTTTATAGGGTTTCTCCAGCCTTCCCCCATGTGAAGCTTCTTCCCAGGTAAAAGTCCGTTGCTAAGGAGGTTGGGAGGATGGGAGTGGTGATGGTCTTCTTTGGGCTGAATCACTAAAGTTAATCAGATTAAAAGGGAGGTCCAAAAAGAGGAACTTTGTCGGGAGGAGGCCTAGATCCTCATGGTCTTATCAGATCTTTGTTTTCTGTATCCACAAGGTGGGTCATTCCTAGAATTCTTCTCCCATGAAACTTTGTTTCATTGCAAAGGTCCTTTCCCTATCTACCTGCCTACATCAACATGAACCCCCAATCACAGAAATTAAACCTCCTGAGGGACATCATAAAACCACTTGTATATGCAGTCTAATCCGGTCAACTCTCTGATCAAATGTGATCTTCTGTTCTTGTTTAGACCTGATCCAGGATCCAGCATTAGTCTAGAAGAAACTCCTTTTATACTGCTTTTTTCTTCTTTCTCTTTTCACAAAGGCTGCATCTACATGCCATCCAGGCTCAGGGTTCTGGAAACCAAGTACACATTCCAGCAGTGACCATCTAATCAACCAGTGGTGTTCATCTCTTCCAGGCATCTTGCATTGTTAGAGGGACTGCAATTATTACAGGAAGCTAATTTGGACTCTTGCTTTATTTTAAGAGAAGGGCTCATTTTTCATCAGAAAACTTCCTGTGCCATGCTACTTCCTGTTAAAGAAAGAGTTCTTCTTCTTCTTCTTCTTCTTCTTCTTCTTCTTCTTCTTCTTCTTCTTCTTCTTCTTCTTCTTCTTCTTCTTCTTCTTCTTCTTCTTCTTCTTCTTCTTCTTCTTCCTCTCCCCTCCTCCTCCTCTTCCTCCTCCTCCTCCTCCTCCTCCTCCTCCTCCTCCTCCTCCTCCCCTCCTCCTCCTCCTCCTTCTCCACATTCTCCTTCTCCTTCTCTTCTCTAGGAGTAAAATTAATACTGAAAATATTGACTCCTGCCCTAGACCCTAGACCTGCAACCCTGGGAGACATAGAAAGTTAAAGGAAAGTCCTACCCTTTTTTTACAGGAAAGGGGGTATTGCAAAGTACCATGCTAGCCCCTATGGCATTGGTCCAATCAAATATGTCCCTACTTACTGGGGACAGACACAGATTCCCATTTTTTTCTTTACTTCATGGACAATTATGTGAAATGCTTGTTCCCCCAAATTATGTTGAATGCTAATTAACAGAACTTGCAAAATCTTAATTATTCTTCTAGTTTCCAGAATGTCAACCTACACTAGTCAGTATACAAAAGAGGCTGGTCACAGAAAATTCTCAGCAACCCTGATTATTAAGTATATGCAAAGCAAAAGTACAATGAGATATCATCACTTCACACAGGTAAGACTGAACAATGAGAGCCCTGAAGCCACCAGTGCTGGTGAGGATGGGATGAAATAGAAGCCCTCACTCAGTGTTGGCAGGATTTCACAGAGTGTGAGCCTCTAAGGAAAATAGTATGGAGACTTAAAAAATTGTTAAAGGGACTGAAAGAGGCAGCCTCTTTCAGTGAGAGACAAAGTCAGTTTTCTCTTCCCAGATGCTTCATCTCTTCCCCCATCAACCTAACACACACTTCATCCCCAAGGTCTTGTCTTAACATCCCAGCAATTCCTCAGGACCAGAAAATCCTGCCCTGGAGTTTAGGCTCACAGGGAGCCCACAATGCCTGAGGCAAATGGTTAGAAAGACAAACTAGCAATTTCCTTAATCCTCTGTAACATGGCCAATTGTAAGAAAGGTAAAGATCACAATTTCCACCTCAAAGGATCTACAGAAGAGCCTTTACCTGTAACTTCCTTGTATCCTCTGTGCCACTAGTCAATTGATAAGAAACTCAATTATCATAGAGCCTTTAAAAGGGCTACACAAAATCCCCTTGCTTTTAACTTAGTCCTATACTAAGTTTCTCCCCACTCAGGGAGCTCCTTTTTTCTCTCTTACTTCTCTACTTTCCAACTGAGTCTGGGAATCTATTAGTCAATATTTTCATTTTTGAAAATATCGTAGAACCTGGAATTGCAAATGAACACATAGACCCACCGCTGCCACTTCTGCCTCAGCTGCATTAATACCACTTGATCAAGTCATTCTATTACTTGGAAACTACCCTAAAAACTTGCCATAGCTCTGTGTGTGGTGTGTGTGTACATGTGTACGCACACGCACACACACACACACATATATTTATATACAGACACAATTTTTCCATCTTGGTAATTGTAGATAGCACTGCGACAAATATAGGTGTGCATATATATAAATGCCCAATGACAGGTGAATGGGAAAAAGTATGGGTTTAGTACTTTTGTTTATATCCTAAACTTTAATGCTGTTAAAACTACCTGACATTTAATAAATTATATAGTGGACACTGTCCTCCCGTTGTTCATCGATTTGCTTGAGCAGGCCCAGTAACATCTCCATTGTAAGACTTGTTGTTACTGTGTTTGGCTTATCAAATACATCACGGGTAGCTTGCCAGGCTCTGCTGTGCGGGCGAGATACTCTCGGTAGTTTGCCAGGCTCTCCGAGAGGGGCGAAGGAATCGAACTTGGGTCAGCTATGTTGGCTGCGTGCAAGGCAAACGCCCTACCCGCTGTGCTATTGCTCCAGTCCAATAAATTATATAATTTTTAAAATAAATTAGTGGTATATACATAATAGAATACTACTTAACAACAAGAAACTATGTAATCTTACCTTTTATTTCAATTTAGAAAGCAGTAGGAGGTGTCATGATGAGTGAAATCAATCAGAAGGGGAAGGACAAATACTGCATGATCTTTTATGTGGCTATATAAATACAACAGAAAAAGCAATAGATAATGGTAAACTAAAATAAGCTTTTCATTCTGTCAATAGAACTGAGACTAAAAAATGGATAGAATGAATGGAGGGTAGGGCAAAATGTAACATTAACATTACAGCTAAAAAGAACACAAAACTTTAAGAAAAACAGTGTGACTGTTCACCACCCCCCAAAACTAAACAAACAAAAAAACTGATAGTAAAACTTCCATATGACTCAGCAATTTTATTCTTTGGTATCTATCCCAAGAACAAAACAATACTGATTTGGAAAGATACATGCCTATTTTTACTGCACCACTATTTTCTATTTAACCAAGTGTCAGAAAACTGAAGAGTAGATTAAGGAACTGTGATCTATATACATTGTGATGAAGTATAGCATTTCACTACAGCAAAGAAAAAACTGGAGGGTGTCCTTCTAAAAAAATAATTTGGGGTAAAGGAAAACCTGATTCTTGCACTGATTCTATGCCTTATATGCCCATACCAGTATTGATAACGAGGTCTAATTCCTGTAAAGGAGGGTCTGATTCCTGTTACCAATTTTTTCTCTTTGCTAGTATCAGGGGAAGCTTGACTCCCAGTCCTGCTTTTACTGTGCCTGTTTGTGCTATCACCCTGGTATGTTAGTGCACTATATCATTTTGTTGTGGCAACTCTTCCCACCCCCAGGTCCCAAGCCACAAGCCCCATCTGTCCCAGCACAGACCATTCCCCAGTCCGGAGATGAGCTCAGTATAGCCTAAATTTTGGACCTGGTACTGGCCTTTGAACGTGACTCTGTAGGGCCAGCTCCTGTGCTCAATAAAGTTGGTTCTTTCTTTTTGAGGGACAGGCCCAAAATGGACCACCAGAATTAATTTAGCTTAGCTTAACAGGAACCTGTATTGCAAAATAACTGTTTTTTCTGCCCCTGAGCAAGGAATTCAGATACAGGTGACCCGAGTTGCAAGTCACGAAAAGGGTGGGGGTCAGACCAGATAACCAGATGTCTCTCACAAGACCTAGGATTGCCCTAAAAACCACCACGTTCCTAAGCACCCATGCAAACGCTGATCTTTAAACTATAGCTAAGGAGTAATGTACTTTAAAATGGATTAGTCGGGAAAGTATCTGTTATTACAAATCTATTGGCTATGAAATGCGTGGGCTCTGCTGTAATGGCCAGTGAAGGCCTATGTAAGATCTCCTTTGGAGAAGCTCGGGGTCTTTACCCAAACTGCCGGACCTGCTTGTCTCTGTAGGTGGTTGGACCCTGGCTAGCCAGTCTCACAATAAACCCTGCTTGCTGTTTGCAGTCTCTGGAGATTCTTTGTCGTTAGAGGGAGATCTCGATCGAGCCCTAACATCTTATTCCTCCAAGTGTGTGTCTTTGACTCATTCACTCCCCCCTTCCACAACAAGAGAAAGAAAAATAGTTAATGATATCATGTATGCGTGGAACATGAAAACAAAAAGTTAAAGGACTAGTCAGTATCTAATAAAAGCAAACTTTTAGATCCTAAGAACAGAATTAATGTTTAGAAGGTGAGGATGTCTTGAGCAATAGTAAAACAGGTATTGTGCTTGCCTTGTATGTGGTTGACCCAGGTTCAATCCCCAGCATACTTTATGGTCCCTCAAGCCACACCAGGAATGATCCCTGAGCACATAGCCAAGATTAAACCTTGACATAGCCAATGGTGTCCTAAACACAATCAAAATAATGGTGGGGAACTTAGATGAGATGGACTCTAATGACAGAAGTAAAGAGATATTGACTCTTTGGGGGTGATGTTGGTAGTATCATTATATCCCTAAAACATACAGGCTAAATTTTACACTGATAGAAATCATGTCATCTTAAAAAATTATATTGATCTTCATAAAAACAGTTAAAATTTTACTGTCCAACACTTTTTTTATTCTACTATACAGTCATTTCTAGTTGCATTATGCCTCAGAAAAACCCTTTCTGCAAGCAAGAAACATATGAGAAACTGTATCATTACTAATATTGCAATAGCACCATGACCCAGTTCTACTTCTATCTTTATGTCAAATAGGTATCTAGACATTATAATTCTTTCTCTCATTCTGTCTCTCTTTTTCATCATTCTCTATTATCCCCCCCCCCAGGAGTACTACAATATGGTTATATGTGTAATAGATAATGAAATAACAAGTATGGTGATTAAACAAATTACAAATCGGTTACTGTAGGGAAGGTAATTAATCTTTATCCCTGGATTTCTCCCTTTTCAGGAAACAAACCTTGATCTCAACCATAAAAAACATGCACTTGGTCCTTTAATTTTGTATTTATTTATTTATTTTTATTGAGTCATTGTGAAGTACAGTTACAAAGCTGTTTATGATCAGGTTTCAGTCATACGATGATCAAACACCCATCCCTCCACCAGTGTCACGTTTTCACCACAAATGGCCCCAGTTACTCTCCTGCCACCCCCTGTCCCAGCCTGGCTCTATAGCAGGCACTTTCCTATCTCTCTCTCTCTCTCTCTCTCTCTTTCTCTCTCTCTCTCTCTCTCTCTGCCTCTCTCTCACCTTCTGGGCACTCTGATCAGCAGCACAGATACTGATTATTGTGTTTTGTTCCTTTACCTACTTTCAGCATGCAGTTCCTATTCAGAGTGATCATTTCCAAATATCTTTGTCATAATGATCTCTTCTCTATCCCAGCGGACTTATCCTGCACTCAGTCCTTTAAACTATCCTCACATCCCTGCTCAACCATCTTAAACTGCTTAGTGATGTCTCTTGTTTTTTAAATGTATCTTTAAAAATCCATTAGTAAAGCTACTAAGTTAAATCAGTGGAAAAACAGGCTTAGAAAATCAAGTGACTCTTGTTTTGACCCTGCCCCCAGTAAACAGCATGGTTTGGTACAGAAACTTCTAACTACCATACCTGAGTGAAAAATTCTAAGGATTTTAGAAAGAAAAAATAACGCTTGTTTTAACATGACATTTTTTGTTTCCTATGGGATGGTTCATTCATGTGTTTTCACTTAAAAATAGTATTTATATTTTCTTAGCATTCATTGTGAATAGGGCCTATGTAGACTTTCACAGTTTAAGCCTTCTCAAATTAAATTTGAAGAACCACTATCCTTTCCTATCAGAATAAAACACATTCTAAATCCTAATAAATCTATCTCTTTAATATGCCACTTGATGTATAATAGTGCAAACAAAAACACATAATGTGTTCCTCTTGAGAAGGGAAAATGTATTCACTCTAGATGAAAGATCTTTTGATAATTCACTCTTGGCTTCACCACTTGATTTATATCATCTTCCCACATTAATTTGTTTTTAATTTTTTCCTGCCTTCTAAGGTTTTTCTCATTTCAGTGAAATATACGTGACAGATGAGGTTGATGAACTACAGAAGTAAAGATTCTGGCTTTGATGAAAAGCTTAAATTATTCTGCAGTCCTATAGACTCGATGCAAGAAACTGAAAAGTTTGGATTTCCAAGAGCTTGATCATAGCATTTTAGAAACAAGTGATGAAATCAACAACAACAAAAACCATTAAAAGAGAATATATTTCTCTAGCCAATACTGAATGTCTCCCTGGAGTGTATTTTTTCCAAGTCTTCAGCCTATTCAATTGTGTATTATAAAAATGATGGCAGAGCTGTAAGAAGCTCTATAATATTCTTTCTTTATACTAGATGTTAATTTTAAAAATGTATTTCTTCTCTGAACTTTAATTTAGGAAAAAGTCATTTATCTAACTATTTTCAGTTAAGGAAGGAAGGTGTATTAAAAAAATGCCTCACATAAATTCCACTATTTTTTTAAAAAAATAATATCTAATTCCATTTTAGTACAGCCTAAAATCTTCATCTGGGAATTGAGATGCTTCAGTACTATTCTGTTTCCTACCAGTCAAGTTAGAAACTTCTTATTGCCTCATTTTTCTTTATTCTGTCTCAGTAATGGAAAATACATTTTGGTCATCTTTTTTTTCTTTGTCATTAGATTGCATGAGTGTATTTTATGTTTTTCTTCAGTTTTCCTTTAATGCATCCTTACAAAGATGATTGATTGGAGATATGACCCTAGCTTGAATATTGGCATCCCAGCAGTGCCTTCTCAGGTAAATAAGGACCATTGTATGTCAGCTTCTTGATATGTTAAATGGAGTTTTGTTGAAAATGCATATGATGATATATTAAATGCATGCAATGCTGGAGATTAATCCAGAATTTACTATGTATGCTTCTAAAAATTCTTGGCAGTTGAGGATGATATGTTCCACTTATTTAAATTATTCATTCTGCCTAAAATAACTTAAATATTGCATTTTTCTAATTTGACTTAATTGTATTTAAAACCTAATACAACCTGTCTATATCAGGCGCTGAAAGGTCCTATTCCTGTAATGAAGAAAAAAATTCACTTTCTTTTCTTGTTTTTTTTTTTTAATTTTGAGGCCAGACTTGGTTGTTCTCAGGGCTTTTTCATGGCTCTGTGTTCAGGGATCACTCCTGGTGGTCCTCTGGAGATCCTATGTGATATCAGAAGTCAGTATCTTACCCTCTAAGCTATCTCACCATTTATTTATCCCCTACTCCCCCAGTTACCTTCATTATTGATGTTGTTGCAATGGCCAGGACCACATGCATGAGTGGTATGACAATTGAACATTTAGTTGTGCTCACTGGAGGCTGGACTTCAGGTGGAATATGCTCACATGATTGTCTGAGGTACACCTTAATGTTTGTGCTTCTTCCTTGCACTATTGGAGAGGAATATATATGAATAAGAAATAATGTCTTCAACTGAGGCATATCAGCAGTGCTTGTTCACTGGCAGTTTTTGTGGTGCTAATACATATGATCACCAGAGGTCACACTTCCTACAACATTTTCAGTTGCAGTACTTGCTGGGGCTTGAACCCAGGTATTTACACACAACCAGTGAAGGTGTACCTGAGAATTTCTGGTGGTGCTAGGGATGGCAGGCAGCAAAACTCCAAGCTCAAATAGTAGAGCTGTAAAAAAAGGCACTCGCTAGTCATAACCAAATCAGGGAATTGATCTGTGACCAAATGCTTGCAAGACAGGCATTCTACGGCCCTGCACTATAACTTTAGGCTCCTACATTTGCTCTTAAAATATTTATCTTCCTTTATGCTTTACTATGCTCCAAATTAACTTTATTCCATTGCAATACTTTGGGGGAAGTATCCTCAGGAAAGAAAATCTTTGACAAAAGGAAAGACCTTAAGAATAAATCAGTTAAGTTGTAACTGAACATTTCTAGAACAGTCTGTGTTCAGAACCCCGGACTGAAAGCTCTCAGCTTTTTAAAATAGTTTATTTTTTGCTTAGATTTTATGATCTTATATAGCACCCTGAGCAAAAAAAAATAGCAGACTGTTCTTCAGAAATGAGGAAGAACTCTCTGCTCTGTGACAGGTATCTCTCTCCAGTGCAAGTTTCCTGGTAAGAACAGCTTCTGAGTGGGGCTTCTGTGCACTGTGTGATCACGTATGTTCTCTTCAAAAGGTAAGCCTGTAATGTATTTGACCATTTTATTTTTGTGATTTTATTTCCACAGGGTCCCAGATTTTCAAATCTATAACGTAAATACTTTAAGCTCCAACATTCCCTAGCAACCCACCCACACTCCTGACTTATTTAGATGTGTTCTATGAAATTATGTGAGATTTCTTGAGGCACCCCATTTGCTTCTTTCTTTTTCCTCACTGATAATGTTTCCCACTGATAAATGACCTAATAATAAACAAGTATCAGTGTTAATCTTGGAAGACTCTATTTACAATTACTTTTATAACTTCGTACATTCATGATTAGCAGACAGCTTCAATGAAGACATTCTTAAGTTTTACTGAAAAGTTTTTAAAAGTCCCGTCCCAATATCCTTATTTCAGGTCAATTATTGAGGCTGAAATTAAGAATCTATGTATATGAAAATTTATATACATATATGTATATGTATGTATTACAATTCATTTTCAAAAATATTGTGATGACGAAACTTACATACAAGTGGTACTACATGGAAAGTATCATGTTAAGCGAAATGACTCAGAAAGAAAGGGATAGACATAGAAAGATTGCATTCATCTGGGGAAAATAAAGTAACAAAATAGGAGACTAACACCTAAGAATGGCCGAGATTAGTACCAGGAAGTTTACTCCTTGGCTTGGAGGCCAACCACACATACTAGGGGAAAAGGGAGCTCAGATAGAGAAGGGAACACCAAATAAAGGTGTTGGGAGGATCCTCCCAGGATGGAAGAAGCATGCAGAAAGTAGACTATAGACTAAACATGATTGTCACCCATTGCCTCTTTTGCAAACCACAACACCCAATAGGAGAGAGAGAACAAAAGGGAATGCCCTGCCACAGAGGCAGGGTGGGATGGGGGGCATGGGGGGTGGGAGGGATACTGGAATCCGTGCAGTGGGAAATGGGCACCGGTGGAGGGATGGGTATTTGATCATTGTATAATTGAAACCCAAGCACAAAAATATGTAAGTCTGCAACTGTACCTCATGATGTCTCACTATTGAAAAAAATTTTAATAAAAAATAAATATAAAAAAATTTTAAAAATATTGTGATGATGCAAATAAATGGATAAAGATATAATACTATAATCATATTCATTTTAAATTTCATGCATATATTTTTGTTACCCCACTACCCACCCAGAGTCAACAAATGTGCTAATATGTGCACAGAAGAAAACCAAAAATATGTGACTTAGAGAGCAAATTTTGCTGAAATCACACTAGATTTCAACTCAAATCACCCAGAAGACTAGGGTCATCCTAATTTGTAACTTGATCTTTTTTTTGGTCTTCAGTCCCAGTTCTGTATATGTTGTGCACAGTTTCTGGCTCATAGTTGACCCTAAAATCCTTGAGAGATGAGAGAAGGTCAAAGTTAACTCATCAAGCAATATACTACATATTGATTTTGTTTTATATTTTATAACATCCTTTAAAAAGTTGCAAAATTATAATGCTTGTCCTATTGGAAAGGTTTTTATTTAGAAAACTTCAAAAAATAGGGCTTTCAGGTGTGGGGTTTACTGTTACCTGTTATACTTTTTGTGGGGTTTACTGTTACCCATTATACTTTTTGTGGGGTTTACTGTTACCCATTATACTTTGCTCAGACACACTACACTTGGGAGAGATAACTCAGCTCTTAGAATGTGAGGTTTTCATAACGTGTGACTGTGATGCGCCGACCCTTCTCCTTTCAGGATCTGATTCTTGTGGATGTAGCTTTGTGTATGTGCCCATGATGGAGACTTTTGCGCCAGCAGTTTTTCCCCTGACCAAAGTCTGGCTCAGTGTTGCTCGCTATTTACCATCTAAGAACGCTTCCATTCTTTCAGCATCATCTGCCTCTAACTTGATTGCATTGTTTCACAGAAACTTGTAGAAAACCAACCTATAGAAAACTGAGTGTCAAAACTTTTTAATACTTAAAATATTTTATTAACTTATTTTATTGAATATTTGTTCATAAAGTTATTATTGGTAATATCACTGTCACTGTCACTGTCCTCCTGTTGTTCATCGATTTGCTCGAGCAGGCCCAGTAGCATTGTAAGACTTGCTGTTACTGTGTTTGGCATATGAAATACGTCATGGGTAGCTTGACAGGCTTTGCCATGTGGTTGAGATACTCTCGATAGCTAGCTGGATTTTCTGAGAGGGGCAGAGGAATCGAACTCGGGTCAATGGAGTCGGCCGCATGCAAGGCAAACATCTACTCACTATATATTTAATTAATTAATTAATTAATTAATTTTTGTGTTTTGGGTCACACCCAGAGATGCACAGGGGTTATTCCTGACTCTGAACTCAGTAATTACTCCTGGCAGTGCTCAGGAGACCATATGGGATGCTGGAATCTAACCTGGGTCAGCCGCGTGCAAGACAAATGTCCTACCAGCTGTGCTATCACTCCAGCCCCTTTGTAATCTATTTTAATATTTTATTTAGTTTGTACACTTTGTTTGCTTCTTCACTCTGGAGGAGAATATCTGAACTTCCAGGGAGAGGTATGGGAAGGTAATTCATGAATGAGAATAATATTGATAATGGGCAAAATAATAAAATAATATTATAAATATTTCCATTCCCATTCCACTTTATCATTTAACTCCTGATCTGTTAGGGGCAGAGATGGAGTTGGCAGTCATCGAGATGGAATGATGAGAGGTATCCAGGGACCTTTCTCTTCCTCAGATATTTTCATTTTCTATTGACTACATTTTGAAAAACCCTGCAGTAAGATTGGTCTACTTAATTAAAAGATTAAAATGACAGTTCTCTTGAGAGGTCTTACATAGAGCAACAATTAATCCCTTTTGTATGAATAAATTTCTGGAGTATTTTAAGGGGGGAAAGGGAATTTAGAGGAGAGTAGCAGTTAAGAGTGTCTCTTTGAAAGTTCTTGAATAATTAGATGAGATGGTCAGACTTTCCATTTCATGAAAAAATGTAGAAGATGTCATTAGGCCACATTTGGTTCTTACAAGTTTTTCTGTCATCAGTATCGGTCTAACCTAGCTACACTTTATCAAGTGGCAACTGCTTATTTTAGTTTTTATTGGTCTTTTTTTGGGAGGGACAGGGAATGACACTCTTGGTAGTGTTCAAGGCTTAATATTGGCTCTGTGCATAGTGCTCACTCTAGTCATACTAGGAAAAACATATATGGTAGCAGTGATCAAATACGTTTGATTGCATGCAAGGCAAATTTCTTACCCACTGTACATACTATCTCACCCTAGAGGTTTCCGATTTGATATTGTGCTGTTAGTACAAGATAAGCATTTTTGTTGTTTTGCTTTGTTTTAGTCTAGTGCTAGGAAGACTCTCCAGGACCTGTGCTTGGGAAATGACTCTTAGGTCTGGAGATCAGGCTTAGGCCTCCTATATGCAAAGCACGTCCTCTGATTCACTGAGCTCTTTCTTCAGCCATCTTACTCTATTTATAATACCCATGAATATCCAATCTGGGAATTTTCAATAGAAGAATTCAGCTATAACATCAATATATTTGGAGAGTTGGAAATAAATGATAAACTGTTCTTTTAACCTTCATTTCAGCTTGAAAGACTCATAATCCCAAATACAATTCCATAATCACACTGAATAATTTTATTCTTTGACATTAATCAATGAGATATAAAAATGATAACATGATTTTTAAGAAATTATCATGAAGGATAAACTATAAATCATTTTATTCAGCTAAAATTATGTGTTTTTAGTTCCATTGAAAACTACATGGGAATATAAAGGCAATATTTGAATTTATTGGAGGCAATAACTAAAAAATACAATGTGAGAGGAATATTATACAAATTGCTAGCTTCCCTAATTTGGTCCTATTTTACCTATCATTATTTTTATAAGCATAGTGTGGCAATTATTTGCTTGGGCGTAATCCTCTCTCTCTCATTTACACACAACACACACACATGCACAAATACCAAGATGTTGGCATACCACATGAAATACAAGGATAAGAATTACATGCAAACCTGATAAGGAACAAAAACTGGAGCACCTCAGCTTTCTCTTTGAATACTGGTGAGTTTTTTTGATGTTTTTTTTTCTTGTTCTTTTCTTTTTTTTCATTCATTTTTTTTTGGGGGGGGGAGTTGCAGTCATACCTACTGGTGCTCAGAAGTTGCTCCCACTTCAATGATTGGAGATTGCTCCCGTTAATCTATTAAACCTTGAACATGGGTCATTGGAATGGACAGCCTGGTATTAGCCACTTGAACTACCTCCAGTGACCAGATTTCCAGCTTTTAAATTCTGATACACTCTGTAATTTTTCCTTTTACAGTTGCCAGTTGGGCTCTCAGTGTCCAACATTTCTGTTTTCCCAATAAAGTTGTAAAGTACACATGATTATCTTAGTCTAACATTATGTACTTTGTCAATCCAGCACCCCATGACAATTGAGATATTCCAACCTTAAATCATTGACAAAATGAATTTGATTGGCTTAAACTGGGATGAGATATCATCATGGGAAAAGATCCTCTTCTCTGCTTTTGTATTGCATGGAATATGCCAGAATCCAACACTAATATTTGATAGCTTTTTAAAATTTCCACTTATTTGGATTTAGATTATCAGCTTTTATGGGGCAGGAATTTTGTTCCATTCAATTAATATCAACATTGTCTACTTATCATGGTGGCTAAGTACACAATATGTAAATAGAAAAAGTCAAAAGTTAATAACTGTTTTTCACTAATTAATGTAGATTTATCATATTCTAAGCATAATCTAGTCAGTAACAGCTCTAGTCCAGTGGTCGGCTACAAATCTCATTATGTGTCCAGCCCATCTGATTTTCGACACCTTGGCAAATGAGACAGTGTCCCTGATTCTTGATCATCGATGGAGGTTGAAACTCTGGATTCTTTCTCTCACTTGAGTGAAGCGGTATACTCCAAGAATAGCTATTTTGATTTCTCTTTGGGAGATCCGAGTAGCGTTCTCATCCTGTTTTCGTAGGGCCCAGGTCTCTGAGGCGTATGTTAATGCAGTAAAAACAGTGGAATCAAAGAGATGTGCCTGGAGCAGGAGGTATTTTGTCCTCTTAGCTATTTCTTTGACACTCTTGAAGGCATTCCAAGCTGCTCTCTTCCTCCTGAACAACTCAGGTGCCAGGTCATATGTCATGTGACTTCTCTACCTAGGAACACATAATTGTTGCATTCAGAGGTGTTCGTTCTGTTGAGAGTGAATGGAAATTCAGGAACAAAACTGTTTCTCATAAACATTGTCTTCGTGAGATTCATCTGTAGTCCAACCCTTCCACTCTCATGGTCAAAGTCGGGCAGCATTTGTGCTGCTTATCTAATGTTTGGTTTTATTAGAACAATGTCATCAACAAAGCAGAAGTGGTGTAATTGCCAACCACCTATCTTCACTCCCATTCCTTCCCATTCTAGTCATCGCATGACGTTCTTGAGGGTGGCACTGAAGAGTTTCGATGAAATGGTATTGCCGTGCCGAACCCCGCTCTTGATGACAATGATCACTTCCCTGTAGAATGGTGAGATCCTGGTAGTGAATCCATAATACAGCTCACAGAGGATCCTGATGTATTGACTTTGAACGCCCTGTTTGGCTATGGCTTTGATGACTGCTTCCACCTCAACAGAATCAAAGGCCTTCTTTAAATCAATGAACATTACACTGAGCATCATCTTAAACTCCCGAGAATCATCAGTGAGCTTGGTTATCGTGTAGATATGGTCAATCATGCTGAATCCTTTGCGGAACCCAGCTTGCTTTCATGGTTGTCCTTCATCTAGTGCTCTGCCAATGCTATTCAGGATGACTCGAGTGAACAGCTTGTAGATGACAGACAATAAGCAGATCAGGTGATAGTTGCCAATGTCATGGATGTCTCCCTTCTTGTACAGTAGTACAGTACTGCTGGTTTTCCAATGGGACGGAAACTTGCATTCAGACAGATAGTGTGTGAAGAGCCGAGCCACTGTATTGATGAGTACAGAGGGCAGATTCTTCTGGTGTTTAGGTCTGACCTTGCCTGGGCCAGGTGCTGTTCATTTCTTTACGGACAAAATGGCGTGTTGGATTTCGGAAGGGCGAATGTTGGGAATGACATATCCATCCTGCGGAATTTGGTATGCCGGCAGGTGGACGTGGTTATTGAAGAGATCAGAGTAGAAGTCATGGATAATCTTCTGCATTGCCCTTTTGGAAGATATGGTAGATCCATCAGGACGTCGAGGACGGTCATCTTGGTTTTGTAGTTACGAAGGATAGGTGGACATTGCGAATGCTTTTCCCAGCTTCTGCCATATCTGCCAGCACTGCTGCTCCTCTATCTTTGAGGTCTTCCTTTACTCCTTCTCTGTACTGTTCTGTGAGTTCTAACGTTGGCTTGTGATTGCCTGAGGCTTGCCCAAGCCACGTTGGTGAATAAACTCAAGAGTTTTCTAAGACAGGCATTTTTTTGTGGCTATCTCTCTCTTGGTGTTTCTTGCACAATCATGGAGGTGCTAAACCAGTCAATTGTATTCCTTGTCAATGTTGTCAACGACGGCATTCCCATGTTGCCGTAATAGTGCCAAAGAGCTCCCAGTTGGTGATCATTCTAGGAGTTCTCTTCTTAAACTTTGAAGCCCTTTCTCACTGCTCCATGAAGTAGTTTTTGCATGAAGGAGATGGTAGTCTTATCCCATTTGGAATTTTGGGACAACAGCAACATCGGTCAGGCAAAACCGTCAATTGAATATGATGTAGTCAATTTCATTGTGGAACCATCCACCAGGAAACTCCCAAGTTCAACATTTAGGTTCAGCCTTCTGGAACTGTGAGTTACCATGGATGGTCTTGGTCGACATGATGAACTCAGACCGTTTCTCACGCTGCTTCTTCCGTTCTAGGTCATGGGTCCCAATGTGTAGTTCTTTGGCTGATCTTCTCGGTCCTATCTTGGCATTAAAATCACCGACAGTGATCTTGTAGAAGGTGTGGTCTTCTTTATAGAACTTCTCCAGATCCTTGTAGAACTTATCAGTTTCTCAAGTTCAAAAAACATGTTTTAGAAATGAGAACAACTTGAAAATTTTTGTGATCTTAAATATTGACATAATAAATAGATCAATTTATTATCAACTTTGGAGTAAAGGAAACTAAGGAGTTAACAATTTAGTTCCAAGATTATTAGCATAAAATTACATTGCATTTGACTCAAGCTTCTGATGATAGCCTATCATAATTTTAAAAGTCACCTTAAAATTTTCTTTAGTTATAATGACAAATTAGGATATTTTAATGTAAGGTGAGCATAAAGAGAAAGGGAAGCTTAACATCATGACATTTTAAGTCATAAATGAAGCAATTAAATATATTATAGTCAATTTCAGCTTAGCAACAATTTCTTTCCATTATTTTTAATATTCTTGTTACACATCTGTAGACATGCAGACTTTGACTTCCTCCAATTCTCTGATTCCCTTCCTGGGTGGCACATTAATACAATGAGAGAAAACACAGTTTTATTCTCTGTATCATTGACTTCTCCATATCTTCAATTGATATAGTGATTATCCTGTATGGTTTCATATCTTGGTTTCTTTACTTTTATGTTTTGAAATTTCATCTTTTCTATGAGCAAGAACATTTTGAGATGCCGGTTTTCTTTGTTTCCTAAGATACACATCATAATTTATCCTAACACAGATCTTGACTGTCTGTTGATCTCTGTCTCTGTCGTTGATTTTGGTTCATAACCAGTGATGCTCAGGAGACACTACAGGCCACATACATGGAGATTTCTCACAGTGCTGCATGGAGAACCTGAAGGCACCAGCAGTAGAATCCTGTCTTTCAACGTGCACATAAACATTGAGCTATTTATTTGAACCATAACATAGATATCTATACTGAGAAAGTCTCATTATGAGGCTGTCTACCACACACAACCATTGACACACACATAGAAGTCTGGATCTCTTTCATATTTTTTCCAAGTTGATGATAATTTCCCATCTCAAAATATGTTCTACGTCTCTATCATACTATCTCAATATTTTGAAACAGCCACCTTGTTCTCATGCAGCTTCTCAAGGAGTTGTGAAAAATCTATAAATGGCTTGAAAAAAGAAATAAGATAGATTTTTTTCATTTGAATGGCTAATTCTAAGAACCTGTCCTAGAATTTTTATCCCAAGGTAGATTATTCTGATTCACATGCCTAACCACTTTTTACTTCCACTTTTCCATTCTATGAGAGAGAAAAACAAAAACCTTTTTTCTTTTGTTCTTTGGGCCACCTCGAGCAGTGCTCAGGGCTTACCCTTGACTCTGCACTCAAGGATGGGGATCATGGAACCATATGTGGTGCTGGAAATTGAACCTGAAAATAAATAAAGCTTTTTTTTAAAAAAAAAAATTAGGATAGCATTTTTGTATGCTGTGTCATTGTACTACTTTTGTTCTTGCTGATATTCAAATGTTGAAACCATAGTTCCCAAATTACATGATATTCAGAGATGGAGCCTTCCTAGTGTAAATGGGCTTAGATTAAAATAGTTTCTGATGAGGGTGGAGTCTTCATGAAGAGATGAGTGTTTTCAGAAGAAGAGATATAAGAGATTTGGGTCTTTTTTTCTTCTTGTGGGGAAACAGTGGTAGAGGCTGTCTGAAGGTCGGATGCTAAACTCTCACTGGGACCTGACCATAACGTCATTCTAATCTTCCATTTCTAGCCTCTAAAATTGTAAGAACATATTCTTTTCATTTAAGTCACCCAGTCTGATATTTCATTATGGCAGCTGTGCTGATTATACATAACACATTCTCCTCCTCCTCCAACTGAATAGCTTAATCATAATAAGAAGATTATTGGGAGACTAAACGCAATTTACCATACAGGCAAAATATACTAGGGTATTATAAGGTATTATTGCTGTTATGGATAAAAGAACACAAAGAAGACCTCAAATAAAGACTAATTAATGAGAAATCAAGTGTATATTATTTTTCAAATTATAGGTTACATCCCACTAATGAACTGTGAAAACAATTAATCAGGTTACAGCTAAATCTTTTCTTAATGATTTAGAATAGAAAAAATAAAATAAAGTATAATTTGATTTATGATAAGCTTTATTTTATTGTGTAATCTTAGTCTACAGCTTAGTAATGAGTATGCTAGCTTCGTGTGTCTGTGTGTAGCAGTTACTAATATGAAATACAGTGCTAGAGCAATAGTGCAGAAAGTAGGGTTCATGTCTTGCATGCTGCTGACGCAGGTTTGATCCCTAGCAACTAATATAGTCTCCAGAACTGTGTCAGAAGTGAATTATGAGGAGAGACCCAGGAGTAGGCCCTGAGCACTGCTGGGTGTGGCCCCCAAAGCCCAAAAATATGAAACACATTTCTCTTTCTTGAGAAATGAACTACTACAGCCATAACCAGCTTAATCAAAGAAATAAAGATGAAAGTCAGTTCACTTGTTCTATTTCTGTTGCCTTCAACAAAGAGGTTTTGGAAATATCATCTTCTGAAATGCTTCTGACTGCTGCTCTGATGGACATGACTCTGAAAGATCAGTCACAGGATGCTGTCCTCATAGTCTATTCTCTCTCCTTCAGACACACATTGACTTTGTCTCTCTCTACTGGATTTCAAATTTGATGGGCAAAATAGTTATACTTCCAAGTCATATTTTTGGTGTATATTGTTTAATATACACCATTGTATAGTATAGTGTTGTTCTTTGGTATAATACAGTTTATTTAAAATGTCCCACCTTTGCAATCTGGTTCATCCTTCCTTAATATTCTGTGGGCATGATTTACTTCTCTTAAGTTCAGACTGATGTACTAAGTATTGGAAGCTTTAAAATTTTTAGCAGTGATTTTTGCTTGTTTTCTTAACCTTGGGGACTCAGAAACAATTTTCTCAAGGAGTGACATAAAATTGTTGAATAACCACAAGCTATTAACGTATTGGGAACATATTACACCTTATGTAGGGAAATAAGATGATGCAAGAGCAGGTTTGAATATTGAACAACCTTTTGAACCAAGTTAAGAATTCTGAACTTTATCTTGACACCAACATGCATTTCTAATTAATAAGGGTGGATTGTGCAGGGCATAGAGGCAGAATAGGATAGAAAGGATATATAGAGTGGGCACCAGTATCGTCTCCATTGTGAGACTTGTTGTTACTGTTTTGGGCATATCAAATCTGCCACAGGAAGCTTGCCAGGCTCTGTTGTGCGGGCAGGATACTCCAGGTAGCTTGCCAGGCTCTCAAAGAGGGATGGAGGAATCGAACCCCAGTCGGCTGTGTACAAGGCAAACCACCTTACTTGCTGTGCTATCACTCCAGACCAGAAAGGTTATATTACAAGAAATAAATGAAATAAAGTTTTAATTTTGAGACACCATCTCAAAAACAAAATGTTTGGAGGTGAACAAAACCTGGCTCTAGTCAGCAAGACCGTAATGATGTCAGTTACAAAATAATTTAAAGAAATAATTTGCTTGCATTCAGGAAAAAATAGAACGTTGGAAGATGAGATGTAGAAAAAGTGGAGTTTGTTTTTGTGATCACCAGCATCTCATATTGAATTTGATTTGGAGAATTCAGTGAATGTATTGTGGAAGATATCTTCTTGTCTGGTTTATGTAAGAAGGTATGAATATGGGAAGGTTACCTCATTAAAGTTAGGAAATGACAGATGAAGAAATGTTAAAGGTAGCTAATGTAGAAACTTAGAGAGAAAACTCTAGATAACATTTGTAGCAGTGTATGAATACCTACACTTTTCCTCCAGCAAACTACACTTTTCCTCCAACAAACTCAATTTTATGGTATAGCTAAATATTTTTTATTAATCCAGTTGGAGAAAATACAAGATAAAAAGTTGAAAGAAATACTGGTGACACTAACTTTCAAGGCTATATAGATTGGTTAAGTTCATCATTTTTTATTTTATGCATATTCACCCTCACTGATGGAGAATAAGCATAGAATGAAACAGAAAGAATTTTTTCTTATTTTATTAATTGTGGGTTAGAGCCATAGAACAGCAGTAGAGCATTTGCCTTGCCTGCGGCCAACCCCATGGACCTGAGTTTGATTCTTCTGCCCCTCTCGAAGAGCCCAGCAAGCCACTGAGAGTGCACGGCAAAGCCTGGCCAGCTACCCATGACATATTCGATATGCCAAACACAATAACAACAAGTCTTACAATGGACACGTTACTGGACTGGCTCAATCAAATCAATGAACAATGGGAGGACAGAGCAGTGGTACAGTGCAGTTTATTAATTGTATTAATTTTTATTGAGATAATATTAATTTACAAAGTGGTGCTTTATGGATGAAGTATCACACCTCTCATGAGTAAATGCTACCACTCCACATCCACCAATCTCCATTTTAGTACCAGTATTCCATTACTATATTCTGTTGGACTCTCCTTCTGTGGCTCTCATTACCCATCTTACAAAAATATCAGTTCTGTTTTCAGAGGCCAAAGGTTTGCTTTCATTTGCCTTTGCCTATTTGGCTTTCATTTGGCTTTGCTTTGGACAGAAGGAATTATTAAAACATGTGATATGAGAAACGCCATAGCCAATTCCAGCAGGACATCTGGACTTGAGATGCCCTTTCAGATTTGTCCCCCTGTGGTAAGAGAACAGACTATTTTAGTCCTAGTGATTGTTTGCTATTTTCACAGAGGTTGACATGACCTCGGATGAAGCAGCTGTCTGTAGCTTCACACAAGCATTTTCAACGATACAGCAACATCAGTGTCACCTTGGTGGTTGGTAGAAAGGTAGACTCTTGGGTCTCAGACTAGATTTATTAGTTGGAAATCTAGGGGCACATCCATCTGTGCCTTAAGCTCGCCTACCAATTTGAATACTCACATACAGGTTGAGGAATAGCTATACTTTCTGGAAATTTTGAAGAGTGACTCAATTGAGAGTTGTTAGCAGTCTAAACTTTTGGCATCGGGGATGGAGAAAAACAGAGTACAGTTAAATTCTGAATCAGTAGCCAGTGAGGTCAGAATTACCAGGCAGGAATCACAGGCTTCTAAGTTAGGAATGTCGAGGACGTGGGGAAAATGAAGATTTTGAATAGAAAATATAAAAATGCACTGGAAATATCCTTTTTTTTCTTTTTATTTACATATTCTTTTCTTGTATCTCACCAAGTCCTAATATACACACTTAAGTATTATTTAATATCAACAATGCCTCTCAAGTCAACTATACATGTAACCAATACAAATGAATAGAAGTTTTATGCTGTGATTAAACAATAGAATACCTTACTCTTTCAAATTACTTACAGTAATTCACAATGTGTTTTTGCTTTATTATGTATAAGGTGGTAATAATTAAAAGAGAAGCTCTTGAAAGTAAATTAAGTTCTATTATATAGAAGTGTTAATCTAAAGCAAATCCATTTTCCGTAGCTGATTAGCATCTAAGTCAAGTTTTTGTTAGAGTAAAATACCAAATATTTCATTAAAACTCTCAGAAGATTGTGTGAAACTTAATTTTAAGCCCACACATTCAATCAATGTGTTCCAAGGCTGTTGGTTATACATACAACTTTTATTGCTGAGCTTCTGCATCTTAAATCCTTATAACACCAACCTTGACTAGAGAAATATTCATTGCCAATGCACAATTTATTTAATGCAATGAACAGTTTGATGACACAGCTCGTCGATGTCTACATGCTATCAAATGGATATCTTGAAATTTCCAGCTGCAGAGAGCTGGTTAGGATGTGGGAAATGACAATCCATCTTGGAATGGGTCTGACGAGGAGAACTGTCAAACTGCTGTTCCTTGTTTTAGATTACACGAACAACAATTTACCTTTGCAGAAGCCAGTGAGGATTTGGTGCCAGTTGAAATAAAATAAAATCTTTCTGACAAATAGAAACAAATGAAAATATAGACTAGTCTCCAAAATAGAGATTTAGACTTTAGTCATCACCCGAGGGTCTTAGTTGAGCTTTAGAAAAAAAAAAATCAAGACAGAAATCTTTCAATAAAACAATTTAACACAAGGTAAATTTGGAGGCAAATACCAAACAGGCAGCAATATACATCCCAACTTGCACCAAATAATTTATCCAAGTAAGACAGTTACTTGTGAGTAAAGAATTAGGGGTCTTCCTGCCTTTTTGTTTTTCATCATTTACTGGTTTAGAGAAGGATGATAATAGAAGATAAAAAGCAAAACTGGAGAGTGGTTTGTGGCTTCTTAAGTGATAACAGGGGAATTTGAATACAGTAACTTTTAACAGCGTTTGACGAACAGTGGTATTTTGGGATAACTGAAAGAAAAATGGAAATAACTATGGTGTTTTTTCGTGGTGAATATAAATATTAATTTCCCCAATATATTTAAGGCAAGTTCTTTCATTATTTCTGTTAATTCTTTTCACAGGTGCAAAATTTTTTTTTAAAAGATTCAAATGACTTTGCACGTGCCCTATTCATATTGGGCAAATACATTATTGCAAAAATAATTATTAATATGTCTATTTGATTTTGAATACAAATTGTGCACACATTTAATTGTTTCCTTTATTTAGTCTATTTCTCTTGGTATCCACTTTACTCTTAGCGGACATTTCCTACCTGTTTCTCTGAAGATGTTGTGGTAGGTAGATCTATAGGTAGATGACTTACTCGCATTTGTGACTTGTTCAGAGATGGGCCTGGGTGTAACTGGTGTTATCATAATGAGAATCTCAGAATTTTTCTGGATGTTGTGGCATAATACAAATACTTGGCTGGGTGGAAAAGCCAAAATTAATATTTCTTGGCCATGATTGTGATTCATCTTGGACTATGAAGAGAGGCTCTAATAAATGATGTCAGCAGTGCAAAAGAGGAACTGAGACATGTAAAAATTAAAACTATTAGTGGTAATACTTTTAATTCTGTGGTGCAGTATTAGTTGAAAGATTCTCAATAATAGCTCAAGAAATTATATTATTAATAAAGTCTATTTGGGTTGTATTTCCTACTATTTGAAGACAAAACATTCTGATAAATATGATAAACCACCACCCTCCAATTCCTAAATAATACACAAAATAAATACAAAGAAATAAACACACACAGAAATAGCAATATTTCTGCACAGGTATAAACTTTTTATGATGTTCTGGCTTGATTTGTGTACCACAGGCGCATGCTATACCTTATTTTATTGCTTATCTCATAGCAACATGGTTGAAGTCATAAATATTCAATATCACCAAGTAATTTAGTGATTGCTTGCTTTATTTCTTTCTCCTCCCTTCATTGGCAGTGAATTATACATGATATAATCAAAGTAGTACTTAGGTGTCAGAAGGGTGTCTCAACATTATCAGAAGACCGTCATTTATAATAAAAAAAACTCACTATATTCAAATATTTTGCTTATGGTAATGAGGAGCTTAAGAAAAGAGCATGAAAAATCAGAGAACAAGCAGATTGTTTCTTCTTCTATTTCAAAGATTACCTAGAGGTATCTGTTGCCCTTTACTATCTAATTAGTAAGATATATTACTTGAAGTTAAAATTTTCAGTGAATAAAAAACATGTTTTCATGAATATGTTGATCTAAGTGACTTAGCAAAAAGTCATATGCCTTCATTGCAGGTCAAAACTCACTAGAGGAGTTTAATAATTTAACCAAAAATGTCTTTTTTTGTGAAATTTAACTTCATTTGTATGTACATTTAATAGTTGTTCACTGTGTACTCTGTTGCTTCTGCTATTTCAATATTGAGAGGTACAATAAAGAACCCACACTAGCAATGTTGATAATGGAAGAAATAACACTTTGGGAAATAAATAATAAAATCAATATTAAATGGTAAATATGTAGATTTATGATAGACCAGATGGTTTTCCATTGAAATATTAACATATTTGAAACAAAATACAGGCCAAAATGTACATATGAATTATGAAAATGCAGGAAAAGGAGCCATGTCTTTGGATAAGTGGCAACCCTGATGAAATAGAGAAGGTATACAAGTCATTGGTTATCAGGTTCCATATATCTCACTGGCAAGAGTGGCCTTATGGTTTGGAACTATAAGAAGGAGGGGTGGGGATGACAACCAAATAGTGCTCAGGTGGCCTGAGGGTCAATCCTGGAAATAATTTACTCCATACTGTTCAGGGCCAGTAGAGCTTGGGACCATTAGGTCTACCTCAGTGGTGCTTGAGGAGCCACTGAGAACCAACCTTACCCATTCAAAATTTGATTTCTCAGCCCGTATAAATCAACTGACTCCTTGATTATCTTAAATATACTTTATTAGTAAGCATGAATCAATCATTCAGGGACCATTCTGAATACCAAGAAGAAAATATCTTACCTAGGCACCATCATGAAGTAACCAGCAGAGGAACACAGGTGTGTGGGACCCAGGGCTGAGATCTCTAAGCCTGCTAGGTTCGGGACTGGGCTTCCTCCACCCAGATCCTCCATGTTCCAGTAGCTAGACATTTTCACCCACCAACTGCCATGTAACCGCATCAATGGCCAATATCCAGAGACTATAAAACCAAGCTCCTGGAAGTGACTTCTTATCGTCTAGTTTTCACTCTCAGAGAACCCAGCAGTATACCGAGAGTATCCAGCCTTCATTTATGCCTTACTGGGAACACCTATAAAGGTGATTAGAGGCTGCTCCCAAAGCCTCTATCCCTCGCGGAGAGCCCAGTAAGCTACCAAGAGTATTCCACCTGAATGGCAGAGCCTTGCAAGCTACCTGTGGCATACTTGATATGCCAAAAACAGTAACAATGATGGTCCTCATTCTCTTGACCTTGAAAGAGCCCCCAATATGCCATCAGGCTTCACTAGCACAGGGACAAATAGCTCAAGCAAATCCATGAACAACCAAATTATAGTGATAGTGATAGTGATAGTGATAGTGCCACCAGCAGCATCTACCAAGTGCAAAGTTTGGACTCATGCCCAAGCACCACCAGGTGTGACAACCCCCAAAATATATATTGTGGGACTTTCATGTGAAGGAGCATTATAAAAGGTGTTTGTCTGCATGATATTATTTAATTGTTTGTATTAATTTCAGAGATCATTTAGAGAATTATGAGGTATTATTTATATACGATAATAGACTTTGATTATTTGCTTTAAAGCTTTAAATTCTCTTGCCTTTAGGATAAAAGTTGGCTTGCTGTGGTTAACTTGTAAATCCTTTCATGATCCGCTATCTATATCTTCACTCCTAACATCAAATTATCAGAATGAGTATTTTATTCTTAATTTTTTTTGAACTACCTCTTTTGTTTTATTCAGGCTTTTTCTTAGTGGAGTAGCACACCTTTCTTTTTTATTTTCACTGCCTTAGTGCAACTCTTTGCACCTTTTTGCAAAGCACACTCTTTATACCATGGTATTTTGTATTAGTTAATTTGTCTGTCTCATCCATGAGAGCACAAGTCATTCTGAAGGAGCAACTCTATCTTTTACTTTAGTATGCCAAAGATGAAAGGAGATTGCTGACATGTGCAAGTTAAAAGAGTTTACTGAATGGATGAATGAATGAATGAAATAAAATTTGTATCCAAAGCCAATTACTTCTCCTTATTGTTTAATAAAATAGGTTGACTTGACATCATGATAGAATTCTTAGCTTTTTCTGGCCCATTCCAGTTGTTGTATTTTACTGAATAGTTCTCACACTCCAACTCTTATTTCTGCCATGTGGTTTGCACTGCAAGCAGAATCTGATGCAGAGAAATGTTGAATTCAACCTCTCTATAAAAACATTAGTGAGCCCAGATAAGCCCAATCAAACCTGGTCAAGCCTAGCTTAGATTAGATGAATTCCATAGATATAAAATAAATATACATGGTTATAGGCCAATGAATTATGCAGCGTTGTCACAATAAAGGACTGAGGTATTTATGATCATTGGTGATTTAAACAACAAATACAATTTGTTGGGGACAGAGATATAATTTAGAAAATAAGGCACTTGAATATCATTTGACCAACACAGATTTACTTCCTGGTACCCCACAAGATTCCCTGAGACCCATCAGGAGTGATCTCTGAACAGGGCCAGGAGTAAGCTCTGAGCACTGCTGAAAAAGTACAAAAACAAAACAAAAACAAAAGCAAAGAAACCCCAAAAAATCGAAAGGGAAGTACAGCTAGAAAAACTGAAGGGATAATTTGACCATAGATGATGTAAAGTAATAACAAAGTAGCACTATCTAAAGACAGTCTGCTTTATTTTCAACAAAGTTTCCACTGACTAATAATTTGACCTTAATCAAATTTCTGATTCATATTATGTTTTAGTTTTTTTTTAATCATAATATGTGGGAAATAATAAAATACACCTCCCACATATTGCTATGTGATTACACATGAAAATAAATGTAAGAATCATGCAACTGTTTTGGACATGGAATAAATGCTCAAGAACTTCAATGCACCTTACTAGAAAAAAAATTGATATCCAAATTCCAAAATCTCAAGTCTTAATGACTCATATTTCAAAGCATATTTTTTTCCAAACCATTCAAACAATAGTACCACATTGTGAGGTGAATTCCTACATACCTACGAAGATTAAATGATTTTGAGCTAACCCTCAGCACTGTTGCATGCGTGTCATTTTTGGCTTCTGCCCATGCTTATTTATGTCTCTTGCTTCCCGTTACTTAGTATAGTGTTGTACTTTTAAGAAAAATGACAGAAAGGGTAAGTGTTCTACCCTTTAATCCTGAGTTCCTTTGAAGAAGTAATTTTTGGTGGAAATAACTTGTAAGTCAAGGGAAAGTCTTTTCCCATTATATACAAAGTTCTGCATAACACAGGAAGCTCAAGAAACTGTAAAGGATAATACTCAGCATTGTCAGAAGTTGGAAGGGAAGGCAAATGATACATTGGAGAGACCTTGGGCATTGCAGTGTGTTTGCCAAAGGTTTTTAAACAAGAAGAAACTTCTTGGGTATCTCCAAAGAGTCTTACAATAAAGTTTGGTATGTGCCTCAGGAAAGAACCTGCCCAGCCATCACCATTTGTAAAGAATAGTGTCAAATTCTTATATCAGTGATAGCTGGAACAACGTCTCCAGCACTGGAAGAATCCCTGGGTATACTGCTTTCAGTTTTTGTATAGTGCTAAATAAGTGCTTGAGAATCACAAGCAGTTTTTGCCTGCAATAAAAATCATGGGTAGTTTTTGCCTTTATCTCTTATGAAGGAAAGAGATATGAAATAATTATATGAATAGTTGGATATGTGTCTCAGAATTCTGTATGGATGCACTTTCAATCATTGCCAGATCAGTGATTCTATTTACTTTTTACTTAAAATTTATTACTTTTCTATGATAATGTTGCAGTAGTGTTAATGTCTACTGTGTCAATATACCAAGTCAATACACTCATCATCACCAAAGTGGTCTCCTCCACTGTCCTTATGTCTTTTCTAGTCTGTTTCTTTCTCCCCCCCTCACTTCTCTTCTCACTTCTTGGTCAGCTTTGTAATCAAAGGTCAAGCAGGCTATTAATTTTAAATAATTGTAGATGTGAATAGAATTAATCATTATACAAAATTACTACCTTGGAAGTGAAAACAGAGGGTCTGAGGTTAGAGACATTGCTCATTACTAATGGTGTGTAAGTATGAACAGCTTGTATATTTGGCTTCAGGATAATCTTCCTGCAGCCTTGCTTAGAGAGATGAGAAGTGAGGTTTATGTTAGAAGAATATAAATTTGGCTTCTGAGGAGGATCTTAAAAAAATTAAGGCCATCTTTACAGAATTCATAAAACATGGTGCATGTGTGATAACTCACCAGAAAGATAAGTCCGTCACCTGCAGCAGAGAGAATTGGGAAAGTCCTTTATATGGAGAAAGAACAGCACTCTCACACTGTGAGGACATTTTGGTGGCTTGTAAGCTTTTTGATAAATGATTGCTAATAGCTATCGGTGAGGAAAAAGATGTGACCGGTGTTTGTTAATCCCCTGGGGTTTATTTTGATATTATCCCCCTTCCCAAGACCACCCTTCAGCATGGTGTGAAAAATGAAGCAATAGAGAAGGTCAGGGATGCCAGCTTCTCACTCTGGTAATACTTGGGGAAGAATCCAGGGTGAACTAATTCATCGATCTCCTTTAAGCTTTCAACCATTACTCATAAGGCCATATGTGAAGTGCTCTTCCTTCCTTCCTTCCTTCCTTCCTTCCTTCCTTCCTTCCTTCCTTCCTTCCTTCCTTCCTTCCTTCCCTCCTCTTTCTTCCTTCCTTCCCTCCTTCCCTCCTTCCTTCCTTCCCTTCCTTCCTTCCTTCCTTCCTTTCTTTCTTTCTTTCTTTCTTTCTTTCTTTCTTTCTTTCTTTCTTTCTTTCTTTCTTTCCCTGCTTCCCTCTTTCTTTCTCTCTCTCTCTTTCTTTCTTTCTTTCTTTCTTTCTTTCTTTCTTTCTTTCTTTCTTTCTTTCTCTCTCTTTCTTTCTTTTTTTTTCTTTACTCTAGTATTCTATTTACATCAGAAAAGACATCAAGTACCACAACAACCATTAAAAATAAAATCCTGTAGCGTAGCCTGCCAAGTTTCATGGAAGGGAAAGTGTGCAATGTTTAAGTGAACTTCACAAGGCAAGTCACGCACAAGGAGGAGGAAAGACTGCAAGATGCCAAAATAGCTTATGGACAGCATGAGAAAGGGGGCAGGCTGCGAACGGCAGGCAACAAAACATAAAAAGTGTCACCAGAGAGAGAAATATAAATGGCTCAGCTCTCTTGAAGCAGACAGGCAGAAAGAGGAATAAGAGAGAAAGAGAGAGCAGGTTGGGTAGGTGATGGCAGTGTCAAACTGAGAGATAAAACCTGCTCAGAGCGCCTGAAGCTGCAAAATCAGGGTTAGAGTCATTTGAACCGGGGGTTTAGAAGGAACCTGGATTATTTATCAAACTGGAGAGCTGTATTTGATACTCACTGTCATCTTTGTCATTGTTGAATAGAAAGGGCAAGAAACTAAAGAGTTGCAGAAATGACTTAAATATTAAGGCTAAGCAAATGACATTTTCAGCATGAGATCACAACCATAAACATTTCAGAAAAGATTGCATAAATACTCTATCTGTTATTTTTATACACTTTGACACTTCCATGCAGGCCATGAAAAAGGGAGAGCTCATTCAATGTTAAGTTAGGACCTTCCCTGCTGTGTGTGCCATTCTTTTATCTTGCTTTATTGGTTTCTCTTCCCATATGTCTGAGAGGCTGAAAACTTGGAAATGGTGTAAACTTGGAGAGTGGAGTACTGGTGTGTAGGGTATTTGACTCGCATGCAGCTGACCCAGGTTTGATCTTTGGGATTTCATATGGTTCCTCAAGATCTCCAGGAGTGATCTGCACTGCCACAAGAAAGAAAGAAAGAAAGAAAGAAAGAAAGAAAGAAAGAAAGAAAGAAAGAAAGAAAGAAAGGAAGAAAGGAAGAAAGGAAGAAAGGAAGAAAGGAAGAAAGGAAGAAAGGAAGAAAGGAAGAAAGGAAGAAAGGAAGGAAGGAAGGAAGAAAGAAAGAAAGAAAGAAAGAAAGAAAGAAAGAAAGGAAGGAAGAAGAAAGATGGTGCAATCATGAAGAAATCATGGTGTATTTACAAGTTGCAAATACATGCATGTTAATTTTCTAAACTCTGAGCCTGACCAAATCTTGTGGGAATTCTTGCTTCTCAAAAGATCTTACAGTCATTAATCTCTCTTCATGTGAAACAAGAAACAACATCCTCCTCATTTTATGATGAAGCCATCTTTAATGCCAAAAAATGAATCTGGATAAGGGGGAAGTTGACATTTACTCTGAATTATTTTTCAATCAAAGTTCTATTTTCTTCTTCTGATGATTCCATTTGTCAGAACAGTTTTAATGCAAAGCTTATGATGAGTTTTTTTTTTCCTTAAAACAATTGTTGCTACCATCTGTGTCACCTGAGGCTTCTTTTTTGCTGATTATTTTGCATTCTAGAGTCATGTAATGAGACACAATGAAAACATAAATAATTTGAGCCTTGTTTTACTGGAGAAAAAGCTCCAGACGGTGTGAGGTATCAGAGTACTGACTCCAGAGAAAGTGAGGCAACAAAATATTCTTCCAACAAAAACATCCCACTTGTCCCCCATCTATCTTTCAAATTCTTTGTTTAGTTTGATTAGAGATCCAACATCAGAGGAATTTTCTAGGGCACGGGACTGGCCTGCTAGGGAACTCCCCACTGTGCTGATGAAGCACAATTCACCTAGTTGAAGCTGCTGGAGTTTAGAACAACCCTAGGGCATTTTTGTTTTCTGTTTTATATCTCCTTTGTTCTTTCTCTTTGTTCTCTTCCATTCAGAGGAAGGTGTGTGCTAATGTCAACTTGTTAGAAGTGTTCCCAGCAGGAGAAGGATATGAGCTGTTTGGATTCTTTAAAATAGCACTTGCTTATTTGTCCAGTACTTTAGATAACAATTAGAGGGTAGTCTTTCCAAAGACACAAGGGCTCACTCCTCAAATAACTCAGGCAAGACATTGTGTGTCTTGGAAAAAAAAAAAGAACTGCGTGTTAAGATGGATACCTCAACTTTTTTGTAATTAGACCTTTGTTTCCCCTCAACCAACCACATGCATAAGAAATGTTTTCTAGCCACAATGAGGTGGTCTTCAAAAACTTTTGATACATTAGGCGATTGACTCTAGAGTGTTATATTTAGGGAATGCTGTATTTCAGCATAAGTTGTATTTTCTGCTCTCTTGCTGCAAGCAGACACTCTGAACTTGCTCCTTCCTTGAAAATAAAAATGAACGCTGAAATGAATTACTCATCTAGCAGCATTTTTCAAATTTATAATTTTTGCAATATATCACCAGTAGGGGAGGGATAATAAACAAACATCCTTGTGAAAAATTTAAGAGTCAGAGTTGAGCTTATTGATCAGCACAGCTTGCAGATTAGCATCTTTTTTATTGATGATGATGATGAAGATGATGATGGTTTTTATGTTTTATGCTTGCATTTTCATCAAGGTACATAGTCTTCTGAGATACTGGCAAACAATAGTGATAGGAAGAAGGTTCTTAAGCTAATCTCTTCTAGCTGGCACAGGTATACACAGAAACCCCTCCCCCCCATTCTTATGCTTGCTCAAGAAGGATTTAATGGAGAGCACGATATATTTAAAGAAAGGATTTCTTTCAGAAATTAAAGGAAGCAAACACCCAAGTGAACTTGGGGTTTGAAATGTATGTTTATTTAAAGAGAAAGTAAAAAAAGACATTCCCACAAGTTGGGAAACCAAAGGTGAGCACCTTTTCTCTCTTTAGCTCACCTCTTTGTATAGGTTCAGGTGTCTCTCTTTTCCTATTTTGGCATACTCTCCTCCCCAGAGTGCCTTAGCACCAGAGAATAGTCATTTGATATGTTAAGGCTTATAATGATCGTAAAATGAACAAGAACTCACTCAGAGGTCGACTGGGATTGTTTGGTTGCCTTGGTTAAAACAAAGCTATAGACCTCTGGAGGGGGCCATCAAAATCCAGCACAGTTTTTTTATTTTTTTTCCATAAATCAGGACCAGCACCTGGCTGGGAGTTTGAACTTCCTGTCAGTGTGTTAGTACTGTTTGACCCTCTCTGTCTTCTCAGGTTGTCAGAAAAACCCATACCTTTAGCTATGTTGTGCTCTAACACCAGAAAAAAAGGAAATAAAAAAGCACCATTCTTCTACTCCTCCAAGGATGATTTTTTTCTTCATATCCTTAAGCAAGGTAGAGTTTAAGTAGCAGACTTAGAACCAATGAGCACCAGGGGTTTTGATTTTCTACATATTTATTACTCAGAAAGGTTGATTAAGTGTGTTTTACTCAATTAACCACAGATGTGCCCTTGTGCACCACTAGTTTGTAATTGGCTTAATTGATTTTGAAGAGAGATCTTCGGTCAGAGTCAAGCCAGATCTAGGCTTTGTTAGTGATTTGGATGGCATGACCCCAAGAAGCTCCGTTTTATAGCTTTGATATAAAAATGTCCAAGAAATTTGCCCAGGCTTTTCTGCTTACTTAATTAAATTTTTGATAATTTATTTTGCCAATTGACTTCAAGCCAGGCCAGGTTATGTTTGATGCTGATGAGGTTGTGCAGTCTTGGAGGAAAGGAGGAAATAACCTTGCTCATTATCTTCTATTCTTGCTTTATTCCATTTCTGGAAACTAGGCAAATTCTGGCTCTCGGGCAATTTTCATTGGAAACTATTCTTTCCACTCTTTTGAATCATCTCATTAGCATAAGGTGAATTGTCTGCTTCCTGTCTTTTAATCACCTGATGTTGAAGATTATACCACTGCCTACCCATTCTGCTAACTAAAACACTACCTCTGCAAGTCTATTAAAATATATATTATTTTTGTTAAGTGAGACTTTGAGAAGATTGAGTTAAGATAATGCTTCATTCTATAAAGTGATCAAGATAATTCAGAATTCTTGAGTCATTTTCAGCAAGTTACTTATTAAGACAGTTATGCAGAAAATATTTTGATATTATGTATAATATGGGCTGGAGTGATAAAACAGTGGGTAGAGCGTTTGCCTTGCATGTGGCCGACCCAAGTTCGATTCCTTGGTCCCTCTCGGAGAGCCTGGCAAGCTACTGATAGTACCTCGCCTACACGGCAAAGCCTGGCAAGCTACCCATGACATATTCGATATGCCGAATAACAGTAACAAGTCTCACAATTTGTTTTGAGACATTACTGGTGCCTGCTCGAGCAAATCGATGAACAACAGGAGGACAGTACTACAGACAGTGCTATAAATAATACAATTGATGCTCGAACAACCCTGAGAGGAAGTCAGCTAGAGTTCCTGTGTTGCCTTGTTAGTCAAAATAATACATATGGGCATCAACATTCACAGGTTCCATATCTTAGATGTGACTTACTGTTTTGAGTTGGTTGTGACAAGAAATAAAAAAGAAATGGATGCATAAAGCCTGCATAAAATAAAAATGACAACAATAAAAGATCTTGAATGTACAATGGTCAAACAATAATTCAAAATCAATCCTATAAATGATCTGTGTTGTTTCTAGAAGGTAACCATGTTGCATTTCTCTGGTGAGAAGAGCTGAAAAGAAAAAAGTTTCAGAAGTCCTCTAGAAAAATATAATTCAGTATCATTCTGTTCTTATTACAGACTGGAAATCTCTTTATAAATAAGGTTATCTATGTAAAAGATACCAAATGAAACCTAATTGTCTTATTTTTAATTTTTTTCTATGTAACTGCTAGTTCTGTATAGCTTTTAGCTCAAAATATTCCATGTGAATTTTAGGGTGACATTTCATGGTACCGTTCAATTGTCATTCCTCTTATATTTAATATTTAAATTTTTAAATTACAAGTTAAAGAAGATGAAGTCAATTCTCATAAAATACAAAATGTAAGTTGAAAGCTCATGCATATGATATGCTTGTTTAATAAGGATTAATCCAATAACTCAACTGATTATCAAAGACCTAGTTTGGCTTATTTATCCACTCTAAGATATTGTTATTCACATAGGCACATAAAGATCACATAAATACTAGAAACAAAACCCTGGACCTATAGGAGAAAGACACTGGGACCAAGCAGGTGGTAGTAAGGCTCACCAGAGACCATTCCTGGTAATGCTCCGATAATAAAGAGGGCCAGGACTGGAACATGTGCCAGCTGCCTGCAAGACAAATTTCTTATCCCTTGTACTATCTCTCTGCCTTTGCAGCTGTTTATCCTCACCCCCCCCCCCCCCGTCACCCCTCCCCAGCCCCACAAGGGACCTCTGCATCTGGGACCACTAGCCCAAGTATCCTCACTGCTTCTCAGGCCACTTGCCTGTGCTGTTACTGCTGGCCTGCTGCTGGCCTCTAGTTGCTGGTTGCAGTCGCATAACTTGCTGCTAGCTGTCTTGCAGTTGATTGTCTTGCAGCTTCCTCTTGGTCTTGGTTGACTTCTTTTCATCTTTGTTGTTTGCCCATCTATTCAAGGTTGCTGCCTTTTTCAGTATGGTCTGAATTCCAATGCTTCCCATCATGGGTCCTCTGCTGCTTGCCACTTTTCAGTCCTTCTCACTGCATTGTCTCTTCACTGATATGCTTCTTGTCTATGTGACATAGAAATTAAAAAAAGAGAGAAAGAGAAAACACACTACCTAATAGTATTCTGTGGTTTTACAATATTTATAGCTGCTCTTGGCCTTGCTCTTTAAACTGACTGACTACATCCTGACATCCCATATCCCATGTAAGAAAAAAAAGAACCAGTTGGACCATCTAGATTATCTGGACCCTTCCTCTCCCTCATCACACATGCAAATGTTTCCTTTGAGAACATGAGTCTATGAGCCTACAAACGGCTGGTTAGTTGCCAATAAGCTCTTTCTCTCCCAGTCACTATGTTTCTTGATTGACCAAGCCCTGCGTAGCAGCAAAACTGGAATTTTGAGGTTACAACTCAGTCCTCAAAACTAGTTTTAGCTTAAAAAGCATGATCCAAGACTACCTCAAATTCTAATGTTATCATTTGGAACCTTGGGGAGTGTGGAAGGTAGTGACTCAGTACAATTTGTCCCTGCCCTCCCACTAGACCCTTCACTAGCTTTGATCTCATAGGAAAGCACTGGGGTAAGGATGGCGAATTTGACTCATAAAAGTCTGCCATGAGCAACACAGTGGGATGAACAGCAGAATCTCACCAGTCCCACAAGGAAGAAGTCAACCTCCCTTGAGACCCAGTTGATGTAAGAAGCACAGGAAGTAGTTCCTACCACTCACGTATTCTTAGGATCCATGATCTCAATCAGGGGGTGAGGTGTTTTTCAGACAAACTATTAGTCATGACAGGTGACCAAGTTTCCCAGGTTAGATATCTACTGATGCAGAGTGTCTCAGGAGGAGACAAAAGAGTGAAGCAAAGAAATTTTTTACAGGAGGAGAGAGAAAAGAAACATGCTAAAGTATACATGGGGTTCTCCAGAGATAGGAGAGGGCCCCAGATTGTTGAATATGTATTTTCCTTTAATAATCTGGGCCTGGAGTTCTAGAAATAGGTGAGTTGATAAGGGAGAAGGGCTTCACACTTCTGGTCTTCTTTTATATTTTTATTATTATGTTTTGCTCCTGCTAAATTGTTTCCTCTCCTGAGGGGGTCCGTCTACTCTGAATTGGTGCTGCCATTATTCAAAGTTTTATAAGATCTCACTTTTTGCATCTCTAAATTGGGGGTAACCAGCTTTTTTAGCTGGCAAACAGAATGACAGTAGAATATGTTCTTATTTTAGATTATATCTTGGTTTTATTACTTCCCAAAATACATTATCAGGGGCACTTTACCTAAGTACCTGCCTGAGTTAATAATTGTTTATCACTGCCACAAGAAAGGACAGTAGTTATTCAAAAGAAAACAATAATAATGGATTACAATATATTTTTGAGAACTACTGCCTTAAAACTATACATGATAGAAATAAAAATAATATTCAATGTGTGAATATACATAGATAAATACGTACATAGAAAGATGATTAAAAACTTGAAAATATACTATTAGTTTAAGAAGAAATATCAATGTAGACTAGAAAGAAAATATATAAAGTTATGAAGACTTACTATCATGACTTTTAAGGTAGAAGACACAAATTTTGAAGACTCCTGCTTTTTTTAACTGTTTTTTCTTTCAAGAAGCTGAAAATTTCCTCCCTGTAAATTTTATCCAATTATTTCCCCTTGTGTAACCATTTGAAGCTACTCGCAGTAAGAAATTCTTTTACATGACAGTGTTTGAATCATTTGAGGTTAATTGTAAAGAGTAGCCACAGTAAGTCTTATATTTGAATAGTGCTTGAAAGTTTGTGAAATCCTGCTATATTAAATTTGTTCTATTATATATGTGTCTATCTATAGAATCACATTTTCTTAGTAGCAAGTAATAAATACTAATTAGAAAAATTTTAAAGGAGAGATGAAGAAGTGAGGAGAGAGTACAAGAGTTAAGAACGTTGTGTGCCTAGCTGCAGTTGACTCACCAGTACCAATGGCCCCTTATGCATGAGGTATAGCCTGAAGCTCTCCAAGTACTGCTGGGTGTGTTTCTAGCAGTGCAGGCCTGAGTAACAGGAAGGCCTCAAACCCTAATCTTGACTTAATTGACCCAGTTGGCCAACTGTGACCAGAAGTGATCCATGTATTCCCTTAACACTGGTTGGGAGACCCCCAAAGCCCCCCAGAAGAAATGTGGATTGAAATGATAAACATTTCCAGGGAAACTCAAATAACCAAGCAACTAGTACTGCAAGACAGAGCTGAACTCAGAATGCCTCAGGCTATGAATCTGAAATTGGAATCAAGAACTAGCAAACTCCTCTAGGCATAGTCTTTTATGATAGTTCCCTATCCTGTTATTCCTCTAAAAGTTTATACCAGAAAAAAATATATATAGCTTGAAATTTTATGTCTCAGAGGATTACTTTCAAGCATTTTTATAGACCAACTTGCTACCCATCAGTCACTTAGGGAAGTGATCTTTTTCCTAAAACAGATGCCCCATTCTCTCCCTCTATAAGTTGTTTCTCATGACAATGCTAGCAAGATGATTCTCTAGGACATCAGTTTGCATCTTCCAACCTGTCAGCCTGGTGCTTTGTAAACCTTGTTTCTTGACTTGTTACCTTCTGTCACAATTATTGGTCCTTTCCAGAAGCAGCAGGGACTAGTGCTTTTGAAGCTGCAAGAGCAGAACAACATTGCTCTATGTTTCTTATTAATTTGAATATCAGTTTATTACTATAGGCTGCCTCTGTTTTTTCTTTTTTCTTTTTTTTTGTTCCACAAAGCCTGTCATCAATTCTTTTTAATAGTTACCTCTCAGCTTTGAATTTTGAAGACCGTAGGATGTTTCTGTTTTACAAATCTCATGAAAAATTTTATAAATTGGTCTGAACCAGGTGCAGGCTTACCATAATCAAGTCTAGGGAATACTAGAGTTTCAGCTTCCATATGAATGATGGGGAATTTCTATGAAAGTATTAAGAAAAAAGTTATATGATAATCTATTTTATCAACATAATTCTATGGATGAAGAAAATGGCATCTCTTGTAGTCAACATGTTAAGAATTTCATGTATTCTGATCCTGTATCTTTCTTACCAAACTTTATCTTTTTAATCTGTATCATTCCACTATTTTAGCTACATATCATTAATCTTTCCGTTATACTTCTATTACTGTATACAAGTATTAAATTCATAAACTAAAAATTTATGCAAGTTTTAATTTTTAGAATTAAGTAAAATTATATTGCAGTGCAAGAAAACTAAAGAAAAAACAATTTTAAAAATCACCTTCATGGGCTGGAGAGATAGTAGAGTGAGTAGGGTATTTTCCTTGCATGGTGTGTACCTAGGTTCAATCCCCTGCATCTCATTTGGTCCCCCAGCACCTCAGGAATGATTCCTGAATGCAGAGCCAGGAATGGGCATGACCAAACAAGGCCAAAAAATAATAAATAAATAATAATTAAAAAAATAATAATAAAAATGAAAAATTCTCCTTCAATGTTGTACTAGGCACTTGACTTGTCTCTTAGTCGGGTCTAATAAATAATAAGATAAATCACATATATGTATGTATGTGTATAATAAATTCTATTTTGACCCCAATATTTTTCACTTCTTAAGATTTCTCATTTTGTCTCTTATTATATGTTAATGAACAAAAATACCAGAACACAGTATCTGATGGATCTTTACTTTTGGTAATCCCATATAAACATCAACATTTCAAAGTTTCCTGTTTAAAACAGGAATGACTCAAAAAGGAAAATTATTTTCCATTTCATCTTTTGTTCTGTTTCTTTGCTTTGAAACCATGAGGCATAAGAAATCCCACCCAGGGTCCAGTGAAGTGGTACAAGTGGTAGAGCACATGTCTTACAGAGTTAAGATCCTAGGTCTGACTCACCCCGTGCTGGCCTCTGGTGAGTGATTCTGGGAAAAAGAGCCTGAGGCACAGATGGTTATAGTTCTCGAGATATTTTTTTAAAGGGATTTCACTGTAAAGCATGAGTCAGAAAAAATAGATTTGATGATTTTTTGAGATTCCTTTGTTTTCTAATCAAGTCCTATACAAACTGTCTCAGTAAAAATAAGACATGATAAGCTCTTATACATCTAAAGTAAATCATCAGTACTAGGACTGATTCAAGCATCACGAGACCCATGCATTCATGTCATGTCCTCATCACATTGCCTCTCTCTCTCTCTCTCTCTCTCTCTCTCTCTCTTTATCTATTCTATTTCTTTCTAAGAAATAAGTGGGGAGGGGGGCCTGAGTGATAGCACAGAGGGTAGAGCATTTGCCTTGCATGTGGCCGACCTGGGTTAGATCCCCAGCATCCCATATGGTCCCCCGAGCACTGCCAGGAGTAATTCCTGAGTGCAGGGCCAAGAGTAGTGCATTGCTGGATGCGACCCAAAATGCAAAAAAACAAACAAAAAAAGTGGGGAGGAGGGGGAGAGCAATAGTATAGCAGGCAGGGTATTTTTCTTGCATGCAGCCAGCCTAGGTTTTATTCGAGTATCCCATATATTCCTCTGAGCAGCATCAGGAGTAATTATTTAGCACAGAGCCAGGAGTAACTCCTGAGCATCGCCAGGGAGGCCCGCACCAAAACAACAAAACAAAGCAAAACAAAAGAAAACACCCCCCCCCCCCAAACAAAAACCCCAAACAAACAGAAGAAATGACTGGGCAGAGTGCTTGCATATAGTCACCTAGGTTTGATCTCTTGGACCCTATTTGGTCCCCCAAGCCCGGAGCAGGACTAATCCCTGGTCACTGGCAAATGTGTCCAAAACCACAACAACAACAACAAAAAATTGAATTTTTAGGTAGATGTTCTCTATGCAGCAATTTAGGAGACCCTAGGGAAAAATGATTTTTTTTCTCATAATTAAGAGAGAATCCAAGAGTAACTAAGCAAGTACTTAGGAGCAAATGTCAAGGCTTTATGTTGGAAGAGAGGAAGTCCCTTGATTGAAAAGAATGTGACCTTGAGTTATAAACAGTTTTCAATAGGGTATCCAGCTTCTGAACAGGGAAGATGACATCAGCCAGTTTACTTCATTCATTTTAACATATTTAACGTAGATAAAAGTATTTTGTAAATAATTTTCTTTCTCAATCTTTGCATTTCTTGGATAATGCAAGTAATTATGTCCTGAATATTTTATTTATAACTGTAATTGTAAATTAAAAAAAATTTTTTTTTCATTTGAGTTTTTTTTTTTTTTTTTTTTTTTTTTTTTTTTGCTTTTTAGGTCACATCTGGTGATGTACAGGTGTTACTCCAGGCTCTGAACTCAAGAATCACTCCTGGCAGTGCTCAGGGGACCATATGGGATGCTGGAAATCGAACCCGGGTTGACTGCGTGCAAGGCAAATGCCCTACCCTCTGTGCTATTGCTCCAGAGCCTCATTTGAATTTTTAATCTTTCTCATGTCTCAAAGTTTTTTTTTATTAAACTTTCCTATGTTAAATGTACTGTTCTACTTACTTCCCATACATAATTACTGATGTATTTTGATTTTATAAGAAAGCATATCTTGCTTCTTCCATATTTTAAAAGAGGTGTTCACTCTCAATTAATATATGCATGAATTGCTTAGCTATTTCATTTAGTCCTAAGATGATTTACTTTCAAAATACAGTAACAAAATAACACGGAGGATTAGTTCAGATTTTGTTAATTTCAAGTATTTGAAATACAACATGCACAAACTAAAATGTGAACTACATGAATGACATCTAGATTGTCTCGCAATTAATTGGGATGATAAGAAAGCAGCTCAGTCTCAGAAATAACTAGAATCAAGAGCCTAAATACTCCCAGAACCCCATTTGTCATTCTCTTTTTAACACTTTAAGCCCCTTCCCTTCTTACATCTCAATCAAACTCATTTTTTTTTGAGCAATAAACTTCAAATATTTTGTAAGATACTTATGCCAAGTAGATTAGATGTCCATTTCTATCAGTAACCAGTTATCAGGAACCAGTTGTCCTAAAATATGGTTCCCATAGGAACCATGTATATAGGAAAGGGGTTGTCTTTCATGAATCGTGTAATTGGTTATTTAATATAATAAAGAACAGAGTTTCTCATATCCCATGATATCTTTATATATGAGATCTATTCCATTTTAATAAATGAAAATGTGTATCACAGCCTTAGCTGCATTTTACACATCAATATTATTTCAAACAATGTAATACGCAAATAGAGTTGTCCTTTTCAATGCCATTTATGTATGTTTTGGTTATAAACATAATTTTCAATTTTATTTCTGAACATCACTTAACAACTCTGATATATGTTTGGCATTGAAAATAAATATTTTTAAAATAAGGAGCAATTAGCCGAAGAGAAGGACAACATGGAGGGCGGGATCCACAGATCCCGAAGGAAAAAAAAAAAAACAGGTTCCAAAAAGAGCCGAGATCATCGGGAAGTCCCAGATGGGGTAGGTACCGCATCCCGCCTCCCCCAGATGGAACCCGGGTGACCAGAAACCTCTACAAGCACAGCTCGAGTATGCGGGAACTAGGACTTTTCCTCAAAACCACGCGGCCGCAGAAGCGGCCGCGCGACATCTCTCTATATACAAAGTGATCCATGGGAAGTAAACCACCTAACGTTTCTCTCTGAAAATCATAGTTAAGCTTTGAGCACGGCCACAGCCCCAGAAACACAAGTACTTAATGCATAACCCAGCAGCTTGGAGCAGAAAAGTGAACGGGTTATGTGTTAACCCAGGCCATCAAGTCTGCCAGAGGGGAAAGGGTGTTGGTCCCTTCCGCCCTCCCCCCTCTGGAAAGAAAGTTGGCGGCCACATGGGAGCCTTGTGGACAGCAGGTATGAGCCGGGGGTGTGGGGGCGACTAAAACCTCATGGGAAGGGGGGCGTTCCGGTCCGTCCTTCACGCCCTACCGAGGCCACCAGTTGCCCCCCACGAGCGGCTCTCCAGCACGGCCACAGCCCCAGAAGCACAAGGACTTAATGCAGAACCCAACAGCTTGGAGCAGAAAAGTGAACGGACTATGCGTTAATCCAGGCCATCAAGTCTGCTGGAGGGGAAAGGGTGTTGCCCCATTTGCCCTCTCCTCTCTGGAAAGAAAGATGGCGGCCACATGGGAGCCTTGTGGACAGCAGGCATGAGCCGGGGGAGCGGGGGCGACTAAAACCTCATGGGAAGGGGGGCGTTCCGGTCCGTCCTTAACGCCCTACCGAGGCCACCAGTTGCCCCCCACGAGCGGCTCTCCAGCACGGCCACAGCCCCAGAAGCACAAGGACTTAATGCAGAACCCAGCAGCTTGGAGCAGAAAAGTGAAAGGACTATGCGTTAATCCAGGCCATCATGTCTGCCCGGAGGGGAAAGGGTGTTGGTCCCTTCCGCCCTCCTCCCTCTGGAAAGAAAGGTGGCGGCCACATGGGAGCCTTGTGGACAGCAGGTATGAGCCAGGGGTGTGGGGGCGACTAAAACCTCATGGGAAGGGGGGCGTTCCGGTCCGTCCTTCACGCCCTACCGAGGCCACCAGTTGCCCCCCACGAGCGGCTCTCCAGCACGGCCACAGCCCCAGAAGCACAAGGACTTAATGCAGAACCCAGCAGCTTGGAGCAGAAAAGTGAAAGGACTATGCGTTAATCCAGGCCATCATGTCTGCCCGGAGGGGAAAGGGTGTTGGTCCCTTCCGCCCTCCCCCCTCTGGAAAGAAAGGTGGCGGCCACATGGGAGCCTTGTGGACAGCAGGTATGAGCCGGGGGTGTGGGGGCGACTAAAACCTCATGGGAAGGGGGGCGTTCCGGTCCGTCCTTCACGCCCTACCGAGGCCACCGGTTGCCCCCCACGAGTGGCTCTCCAGCACGGCCACAGCCCCAGAAACACAAGGATTTAATGCAGAACCCAACAGCTTGGAGCAGAAAAGTGAACGGACTATGCGTTAATCCAGGCCATCAAATCTGCTGGAGGGGAAAGGGTGTTGCCCCATTCGCCCTCTCCTCTCTGGAAAGAAAGATGGCGGCCACATGGGAGCCTTGTGGACAGCAGGCATGAGCTGGGGGAGTGGGGGCGACTAAAACCTCATGGGAAGGGGGGCGTTCCGGTCCGTCCTTCACACCCTACCGAGGCCACCAGTTGCCCCCCACGAGCGGCTCTCCAGCACGGCCACAGCCCCAGAAGCACAAGGACTTAATGCAGAACCCAGCAGCTTGGAGCAGAAAAGTGAAAGGACTATGCGTTAATCCAGGCCATCAAGTCTGCCAGAGGGGAAAGGGTGTTGCCCCATTCGCCCTCTCTTCTCTGGAAAGAAGGATGGCGGCCGCATGGGAGCCTTGTGGACAGCAGGCATGAGCCGGGGGAGTGGGGGCGACTAAAACCTCATGGGAAGGGGGGCGTTCCGGTCCGTCCTTCACACCCTACCGAGGCCACCAGTTGCCCCCCACGAGCGGCTCTCCAGCACGGCCACAGCCCCAGAAGCACAAGGACTTAATGCAGAACCCAGCAGCTTGGAGCAGAAAAGTGAAAGGACTATGCGTTAATCCAGGCCATCAAGTCTGCCAGAGGGGAAAGGGTGTTGCCCCATTCGCCCTCTCTTCTCTGGAAAGAAGGATGGCGGCCGCATGGGAGCCTTGTGGACAGCAGGTATGAGCCGGGGGTGTGGGGGCGACTAAAACCTCATGGGAAGGGGGGCGTTTCGGTCCGTCCTTCACGCCCTACCGAGGTCACCAGTTGCCCCCCATGGACGGCTCTCCAGCACGGCCACAGCCCCAGAAGCACAAGGACTTAATGCAGAACCCGGCAGCTTGGAGCAGAAAAGTGAAAGGACTATGCGTTAATCCAGGCCATCATGTCTGTCCGGAGGGGAAAGGGTGTTGCCCCAGTCGCCTTCTCCTCTCTGGAAAGAAAGATGGCGGCCGCATGGGAGCCTTGTGGACAGCAGGTATGAGCCGGGGGAGTGGGGGGGCGACTAAAACCTCACGGGAAGGGGGCGTTTCGGTCCGCCCTTCACGCCCTACCGAGGCCACCAGTTGCCCCCCACTAGCGGCTCTCCAGCACGGCCACGACTCCAGAGCACAGAAACCAATTTCTTAACTATCTGACTTTCAGTATAAATACTTCCAGGGTCAATAAGTAAAATAGCAGAAATCCAAAACCAACATTTAATTCTTGAACCCAGCTGTAGAAAGCAAATCACGTCACAATGCTTTTTCAGCATGTCTGATTTGGGGGGGGGGGGTAAACTCTAAATTATAGTGGTGAATCTTTTATTGAAACAATGAATCTAATCAAAGCAGATAGAGTGTTAACTAGAATTCATCTGCCCCACAGGGACTGGGAGGGGTGGGGGGTGGAGTTTTATTGGGGTTCTTCATGGTAAAAAAAAAAGTATTGGTAAAGGGAAATGTGTTTGATATTTGCATGACTGAGACCTAAACCTGAAAGCTTTGTAACCTTTCCCAAGGTGATTCAATAAATAAAAAAAAATTTAAAAAAAATAAATAAATTAAGAACTTGTAGTGACTTATACTTAAGTGGACATTAAGGGCAGGTGATAAAAAGGTAAATATTTTGGAAATTGGTTATATTGGATGTGTGCTTAAAGTGTAAAATATAATAATAATATACGACTCATATATATCTTCTATTATATATATAAATATATATATGTGTAACACAAACTCAGACACACATATACATTTTGGGTCACAATTGCCTGTACTTGCTCCTGGCTCTGAATTCAGGGATCAATCCTGAAAGCGTCATTCTATTTAAGACTTTTCAAAGAATTTTTGCTATTGTTCTTTGTGATCTCTGAAATTCCTATAATGGAAATATAATTCTTATGATTATAAAGAAATAGTTAATTTTATAGTCAGTTGATATAATTTACTAAAAAATCTTTTACAAAACCACTGCTGTACCAATGAGACAGCTAAAAGATTTCAGGACACCATATTGATACAATTAATTCAACCCAAAGAAAAGCAATAGATTTTAGAAAAACCTTACAATTTGTTATTTTCAAATATTTTTCCATAGGAGTACAAGTACATTTGAATAGCTCATTAAACAGAAAATCACTTCAATAGGTGGATTAGACAGAATTAGTAAGAAACTGAATTTAGGCCAGCCATAAAAAATTACTAAAGTTTGCCATCTAGAGGTAAACTAGGGTATATATTTAAAATGTTTTAGATGATTTTTTACAATCCAAATCGCTGATATTTAGCTATTAAAGAAATTAAATCTCAAGAGAATCACTTAGTTCTTAATAAAGACAGGAAATTTCAAACTTCGGAATATTAATCTTAAATGAAAACCAAATTATGGACAAGGTGGCAAATTTATTCACATTGTACTAAAGAAGGACAGATAATCTACTATAGACTGGTAAGTGTGTTATGGGGCGTGGGAGGTTAAAAATTTCTTGACTATCAAGACAGTTTAGCTTGTGGTTATTCACATTCCTGGTGAGTATTATGTTTGATGTATGGGAAGAAAGTTGCTCGTGTTAAATAACTATAGAAGTATGAAAACAATTCTTTGATACTGAAAAAAGGATGACTTTCTAAAAATCAGTTTTAAGACCTTACGCTTCACGTGAATTTATGATTTTTGGTACTTTAAGGGTAACTCTAATGCATAAATCATCACTGAAATAGATTACACAGTAGAGGTATTTATCAAGACTTCAATTGTGTTTTCATGAATGTTTTACAGTTGTCAGCTTATCAATGCTGTAATAGGATAATGAGCTTCAAAATGTATGTTATGGGGCCACAACAGACCTTACTCATAATGAAAACTTCTAATGAATTGAACTGAAGGTTAGGAACATAAAACCTTACTTCATCACAGGATAATGTATTCGAAATAAAAGAAGTCAGATTTTATGGTTCCTCTCACAATTAGTACTTTATCAAGAGTAGTATTTTTATGTAATCTGAATAAAGTTTCATTATTTTTTTTTTTTGGTGACATATCACCATTCTCAGGAACTGCTCCTGGATCTGGGCTCACACTTCTCTTCAATAATCCTCAGGGGACCATGTATAGACTGAACCTAAACCTCCTGCATGCAAAGCATGATTCAGCCCATTGACCAATCTCTCCAGCTAAACATGTTTTGCTTTTTAAGAGCAGTGCCTGGCCACGGCAGAGCCTGGCAAGCTACCCGTGATGTATTCGATATGCCAAACACAGTAACAGCAAAGTCTCCAATGGAGACGTTACTGGGCCTGCTCGAGCAAATCGATGAACAACGGGAGCACAGTGACAGTGACAGTGAAGGGCAATGGTAAGACTAAAAGTTCTTTTTTTTAAAAGAAATTTCTATATGATATCAATATTAGCTCTCTCTCTCTCTTTTTTTTTTTTTTGCTTTTTGGGTCACATCTGGCGATGCACAGGGGTTACTCCTGGCTCTGCACTCAGGAGTTCCCCCTGGTGGTGCTCAGGGGACCATATGGGATGCTGGGAATTGAACCCGGGTCGGCTGCGTGCAAGGCAAATGCCCTACCTGCTGTGCTATCGCTCCAGCCCCAATATTAGCTCTCTTATTAATTTTGAGATGCTCTATTTATTATCTGCTTACTAACTAAAATCAGGGTTACATTTGGGAGAGCATATTGTTTAATTACCTATATTGTATTCACTTACCTCTGACTTGGAGACCTTAAGCTGCATTCTTATGTTAGATTTCCTATATGGGAGAAAAGCATTTCTTAGAAATAAGAAATTGTTTCAATATAAATGACTACCTAATGGAGCTTATATGCATTTACATAGTTAATTATCTCACAGTTTCATGTAACTCTTTGGTGCAGTACATTGACCTTCAGGAGAATATTTAAATATTACATTGTAATTTTAGTATTTGTCTTTAAAAAATAGCTTTATGAAATGCAGCGCATTGTGCTGATAAAATATACAAGTCAATTTACAGACAAAAGGTTATGCTGGCAGAGTGAGGTTCCTCTGCTTCATTCCAAAGAGCTCATATCTTGAAATCAACTTAAAAACAGTAATAGAGTTGAGAAGCTAGCTCAGTCTCACTGCTCATCACTGTTTGGAGACTGCATGAACTGTTGCTACCCGAGGCAGATTGTTCATTATGCACAGTCCACTAATGATAGCAAACATTTTATGTTAACAGTACCCAAATCTGATGGTGAGGAAAGCTGGTTTGGAGAGTTGCCCGAAGGAGCTATGCTCCTTGAGCCTAAAACAATTCCCCTTACTGCGGTCCAGACATTCTGTTTATCATTGCAGGAGTTTCTATTTACTATTAAGTTGATAAGAATAATGTCATTTAGGATCTTTCTGACCACAAGAGCATATCTTATGAACGGTGTGTGTATGTGTGTGTGTGTGTGTGTGTATGTGTGTGCGTGTGTGTGTGTGTGTGTATGAGGATACTGTGCTACTTCTTCAAAGACATCATTGAATTTACTTTAGAAGTCTTATTTTCAAAGATCTGCTTTAGCAAGGGAAAGTAACCTATTTTATTTTGAAAACAGCATTTACTAATATAGGTCACATACATTTAGGTAGTTACTATTCTCAAATATTTAACTCCTGGATCTGAGAAATACACAGTAGGTGTACACAAGGCATATTTGCCTTAATGTGCCCAACCCAGGTTTGATCACCAGCATCCCATATGGTCCTCCCCTTCTCCCTACAAAGTCTGCCATCAGTGACTCCTGAGTGCAGAGCAAAGAGTAAACCCTGAGAATTTCCAATGTGCCCCACACCAAATAATAATAATAATAACAACAACAATAACACAACAACAACAAAAAAATTAAGTCCTTAAATATTTTCTCATCCTGGCCTATTTCATGATTTTTATGGCCCTGGAGTTAGACTAAGTCCACATTTCAACTTCTCTGGCTTTCCGGCTCTGACTTTAAATAAGTCAATTAAAATAGCATTATGGAATATGATCATATCATTGCAAATAAGAATAATAAATAAACACACCTTGGAAACTTATTGTGAACAGTGACTGAAATATGACAAAAGTTCAATAAATATACAACACTTGAATAATATAAGCTGCACTGTAGCACTGTCCTCGCTTTGTTCATTGATTTTGCTAGAGCGGGCACTAGCAATCTCTCCATTATGAGACTTGTTACTGTTTTTGGCATACTGAATAAGCCACGGGGAGCTTGCCAGGCTCTGCCTTGCAGGCAGGATACTTTCCGTAGCTTGCCGGGCTTTCCAAGAGAGGGATGGAGGAATCAAAACCAGGTCAGCCGCATGCAAGGCAAATGCCCTACCTGCTGGACTGGAGTGATAACACAGCAGGTAGAGCATTTGCCTTGCATGCGGACAACCTGGGCGGCCCGGGTTCAAATCCTCTGCCCCTCTTGGAGAGCCTGGCAAGCTACTGAGAGTACCTTCCACACTTGGCAGAGCCTGGTAAGCTACTTGTGACATATTCAATATGCCAAAAACAGTAACAAGTCTCACAATGTTATTGGGCCCTCTCGAGCAAATCGATGAACCACAGGAGGACAGTGACAGTGACAGTGACTGTTAATTGTAGGATAACATTGGTTTGCCCTTTTTCCTTGACCACTGACAGCTTGTGTTTGTTGATTATTCCCCCAACCTGTTAACTATATTTATCTCTTGGAAATATTGTCTTTCTCTTCTCTCTTCTCCTTAATGTGCTTTTTAGTGTTATTATTTCAGAGCAATTACTTTTTGTATGGATATAAGGAGATAGTTAAAAAGACAAGCCAGTGGCTTGGGAGTTGATTCACTCCAGATAATATTACCTCTTGGACATCTGCTCTCTAGACTTAAGCCTCAGTTGCTCTTACTTCTTAGGTCCCTGACAAGGGACTGAATGTGCCCAGGGCAAGCAGTGAGCTAGTTACCATGGCACGGAAATGGGCTTGGCCAAAGTGTCATAATGTTAATCTATGAGTTAAGATCTTTGTCATGAACAAATTCTGTAATGATTCAAAAAGTAATAACTAGATTTGGACCCTGCTGGGGTTAGAAATGATTGATTCAGCCTGAACACTGTAGTCTGAGTCTGTGGTGACATGTACTCAGGAGAGTCACACTATAAGCCTAAAAGTGTCTATTACTGTGTCCATACAGAATGGTAAATATTAGGAACTAGAATTAAAGATGTTAATTAAGTTGCTGGTCTAAGGTGAGGAGAAACACACCTTAAGGGCTGTTTCTTTGCCCTCGTGGGCTGCAGGTGGTTGGGAAGACTGGAAAAACATTTTGATTGCACTTCCCATGGGGGAGGCATGGCTGGGGAGGTGTGGAGAGAGAAGAAAAAGAGTGGCTGTAGGAGAGAGGGATAGAGGAGATGGATAGAGTGGGAAGAAAGAATTGTGGAGTTACAGAGAGACCCAGAGAGAGATGAAAGGAGGAATAGATTGAGTGAGATAGAGAGTTCAAGAAAGATTTAAGAAGAGACAGAGACAGAGATGAAAAGAAGAAGAGACACAGAGTTAGAGGAGAAGTTTATGAGTTAGAGAGAAGGCTAAGAGGTGACAGTAAGAGTGGCTGGGAAAATTGGCAAAGAGTCACAGAGAGCATTGGAGAGGAAGTTAGAGAGAGGGTTGGAGAGAGCTGGAAGAGAAGAGGGATGGAATAAACAGAAACTAATCAGCAACCAGCTCGGGCCTCGTTCTTCCTTCGCCCATCCAAGGCAATAACCTTCCCGGGTGAGGAAGTCATTCAGGAGCAACGAACATGGGCGGCGAGAGAGAGCCGTCCCGAGAGCCTGCGAACATCCTTTAATGTGTGATCCCCAAGTGAAGGAGTTTACACAGCTCCTCAACAGAGGGGGTTGTTAGAGTTAGTTGACCAGAGATAATACGGGAGGCAAGGCACTCATCCTGCTTGCTGCAGACCTCAACCCTGATCCCCAGCACTACATCTGGTCTCCTGAACATAGCAATGGGTGATCACTGAGCAGAGAACCATTAGAAATGACTGGACAATGCCGGGTGTTTTCTGGATGGATATCAACAAAACAAAATGTGTTCTTTCTTGATAACTCTATAACTCTCACTCTCTTTTTATGCTTCTCTAAGTAAAACAATTTTACTTAATAAACACTGAATAAGCATCATTCAAAATAAGCTTATAGAAAAAAAAACAGGATTGAACAGTATGGATCTATTACTTCAACTTTTCCTTAAAATTTATCCTTCTTTTTACATATAAATGATCAGTTTTTCTAACACCATGTATTGAAAGGTATTGCTTGCTCTGCTTTATGAACTTAGTTCCTTTGTTGAAGATTAGTTGACTGTATACCCAAAGATCTAACTATCTTTGGGATCTCAATTCCATTCCACTAGCCTGAGAGTTTGTCCTTATTCCAATCACACTCTCTTGATTTCTGTAGCTTTATAGTGAGATTTAAATTTGAGGAAAAAAACTCTTCATCCTCTATTTTTTAGGATTTCTTTGACTTTAGGGGTTCAGAAAAAGCCCCAAAGTTATTATTCTATATAAAACTCAGCTTTGTTTTATTAACAATGGCATGGGTATTTTTTGTAGATTCTACTGCATTGAATATATATACATATATATCTACAGTGCTTTATGTAGAATGGACATTTTGACAATAATCATCCTTTCAGTCCTTGAACAAGGGGTGAATTTCTATTTCCTAGTGTATTCTTTTACTTATCTAATAGCAATTTATAGGTTTTTTTTTTCAAATGTGATTCATTCACCTCTTTTGTTAAGCTGATTCCAAGATACTTGATGTTCTGAGGCACAGTTGAGAATGGGATCTTATACCATGCATAAAAGTCAATTCAGAATGGATCAAAAAACTTGATATTAGACTAGGATCCATAAATTATTTTGAGGAAACTATAGAACCCTTCATTGATATTGAACTAGAAGAATTTCCAACAATACAATGCCATTTGCCAAACAAATGGAAGCAAAGGAAAACAAATTGAACTACATCAAATTAAGAAGAGTCTACACCATAAAGGGAATGACGACCAGAAAGAAAAACATCACACAAACTTGGCAATCACTCATCCTATAATGGGTTAATATATATGGCATATAAAGCATTTGTAAAACTTAAGAAAATAAAAAAGAATGCCATTCAAATATGGGGTGAAGAGATGAATAGAAACTTCTTCAGGAAAGACATACAGATGCTATATAGATGGATCTGGAAAGTATCAGTCTGAAGAAAATTATTCAGAAGGACAGGGACAGACAATGGCAGAATGATCTTTCTGATATATGAGATAAAAGGAAACAGTAGGGAACTATGAATTTCCCAAAAGCAAGAAAAAAGTCAGAATTAGATGCAGTAGGAAGCTTAACATAGACAATGGTGGAGGACAGTGGACACTGTTGGAGGGTGTGGTGCTAAAATATTGCATGAATGAAACATCATCACTCACAGTATTGTGCATCATGATAACTAAAATAAATCATTCAATTTTTACCTAGTTGTATGTGCTAGTCTCTGTTGCCTTCCTTACATACCTTTTTGTCTCCCATTAAATTCTGTGGCTATATACTTTTTTTTAAACCTTCCCCCACCTCTGCATGCTTTTACCAGTATATTTACAGTAATAGTTTTTTGGATAAAAGAACCATATTCAGGACATATTCCTAACTCATTGTCCAGGAATAACCACTGGAGGTGTGTTGAAGATCATATTCAGTGTTGGTGGAACTGTAGTAAGCCACATGCAAGGCAAGTATTTTTATAATTTTTTTGAAAGGGATTTTCTTTTAAAATTTTATATGAAGTGCACTATAACCTGTGTAGAATACATTTGTTTTAGTTAGGTAGAGCTTACCCCAATGATTATCACAAATAATAAACTGATAAACTGATAAACAATAAAATGAACTGATATTATTTAAACCAGGGATTAGCAACAATGTCTATAGGGGATGAGATATTAAAATATTTTTGTTTTGTGGACTATATGGTTTCTTACACTATTATTCAACTCTGCCATTGTAGGATTAAGTCAGTCATAGACAAAATATTAAACACATAAATAAGCATGGAAACCTTTTAATAAAACTATTTTGAATATAAATTTCATATTTTATATAATTTTAATATATCACAAAATTTAATTTTTCCTCCAATTTTTTCACATGTTTATATTGTAAAATTCATATTCATTCAAATTATGGTTTTACAAAAAACAAGTAGTAGGTAGGATTTGGTTTTTCTATCATGATTTTCAGACCCTTGCATCAAACTATAAGATTTATGATTATTTTAAAAAAGTCCATATCAAAATCCCAGTGAATTAAAAATGGATTAATGAAAGTGTAATAGCAGATTTAGTATGGGCAGATTATGGAAGACTAACACGAAATAACAGGAAGAGACATTTATACAAATACTGTTGTCAAGTGTTGCTTTATTTATTCATAAAATGGCAAATTTTATGAAAGCAATGTTTGAGGAAGATTCATATGAAAGTGTTGTGCAGTATTGTCAGCCAAAGGAAGCAAATGTTAAAGTGAGCTTTTCGCACATCTTTGTTCCAGTCTAGGCGTCAGCTAATGAGGGGATTGACTTTGGTGTTGGCTTTAAGAGTTGTTAAGGAGATGAAAAGGAAGTATCAACAACACTTGATGAACAATTAGACTTAAGGTAAAATTCAGGAAAAAACCTAAATAAGTTGCCATTTTTATGAAATTAAAGTGTGCAACTGGGATAATACAAGAAACTAAAAATGAAAAGATAAGCATAATCTGAAATATATATGTATATATATACATATATTTATATATGCTTTATATATACTTGTGGGCTGGAGAGATAGCACAGCAGTAGGGCGTTTGCCTTGTGCACCGCCAGCCAGGCCAAGGCGGGTTCAATTCCTCCGCCCCTCTCAGAGAGTCCGGCAAGCTACCGAGAGTATCTCGCCTGCACGGCAAAGCCTGGCAAGCTTCCCGTGACATATTCAATATGCCAGACACAGTAACAACAAGTCCCACAATGTACACATTACTGGGTCCACTCGAGGAAATCAATGAACAATGGGAGGACAGCGACGGTAATATATACATGTATATGTATATGTGTATATACACAAATATACATACAATATTAAGTCAAATAAGGCCTCTAGTCCAGGTTATCCAAAAATTCACAGGAGAAAAGCTTTCCAGGATTTTTCTTCATCTCTTTGATTTTTATAGTATAAACTATTGTTACAGTTTTTTCTTTATGTTACAATCAAGTAAGTCAGTAAAATCTGTTAATGAGTGGGGACTAAATTGAACGATTAAATGGTCTACATAAAAATAACTAGAATAAGAAAACTTCTCATAAAAATCCCATTGGCAACAACTGAAATTAGGTAGTTTCATAAGCATGAGGCATATAAGCACATTTGTTTTCCTTTATTCTATTAGTATGTAATAGGAGAAAAATAGTCCTGTTCAAACCCCATTTTCTGGATATTTTTACAACATAACATTCAAGGATGTGTATCCTAAGTAATACTGTTTACCAGTGCCCTGAATCACAAAAAATTAAATAACTCAACGGTTTGCTAGGAAACTCAATTTTTAACTATCAAATCCCATTCTTTTTAAGGGACATGCCAACTGGCATTGTTGTGCATCTAAGTAGTGAGCATAGAACAAGAGCTTTAGCTCTCTGATCTTCAAACTTTTTATTTATCCCAGTAAAAGTTATTACTGTAGCACTGTCCTCTCGTTGCTCATCGATTTGCTCAAGCAGGCACCAATAATGTCTCCATTGTGAGATTTGTTACTGTTTTTGGCATATCAAATACGACATGGGGAGCTTGCCTGGCTCTGCCTTGCGGACAGGATACTCTGGGCTCTTCGAGAAAAGCTGTTATTATTAATAATAATAGTAATTATGACTATATTATTGTTTTTTGGTGGGGGGATTGGTCACAGCAGTCTGTTTAGGGCTCACTTCTGGCTCTGTGCTTAGGGATTCTCCTTGAAAGCAGAACCTTGGCAGGGTTCTAGGGCCATATAAGGTGCTGGGGGTTGAACCAATTTCCATGTATCCAATGTAGAATTTCTCTAAATGCCCAAACCTATTATTTTATATTTATAAATTTATTTTAATTGAGGCAATGTTTTTCAAGACTATATATTTTGAGGGATATGATTTCATGTTTCTTCATAATATATGTTATCATATATACCCACCAACTAAGAACCATAATCTACCCCCCAGTCTTCATTTTCAAACCTATTCTTAAGTAGTCAGCCAAGTGAGTTTAAATAATGAATTTGATAAATTATGAGATAATGTTATGTGATCTGTTAAATATATTGGCTTTTATAGGGTAGTTTGCAGAGTCTTCTGCCTCCGTGCCTGGCTTCCTCACTGGGGCCCCTCGGAGGAGGGTGGGTTGAGTTCCCCTTCCCACCCCGAGCAGAGCCTTGGGAGCTGAAGGCCTCTGGTTCCAGCCACAGCCATGCTTAAGACCACTCTCCACACGTTCAGATGAGCCTCACACATGAAGGAACCAGCAGAGGAACCCAGCTGTGCGGGACCCGGTGCATAGATCTCCAAGTCCGCTCGGATTGGGACTGGGGCCTCCTCCACCCAGATCCCCCATCTTCCAGTATGTAGGTATTACACCCACAAACTGCCCCCAGGCGCCATGTAGTCCCATCAACAGCCAAGACCCAGAGACTATAAAACCCTGTGCGACATCATATGGGCTGGAGAGATAGCACAGCGGTAGGGCGTTCGCCTTACAAGCGGCCAACAAGGCCGACCCAGGTTCGATTCCTCTGCCCCTCTCGGAGAGCCCGGCAAGCTACCGAGAGTATTCGATATGCCAGACACAGTAACAACCAAGTCTCCAATGGAGACGTTACTGGGCCCGCTCGAGCAAATCGACGATCAACGGGAAGGCCTTAACTCTGGAGAACCTGGCAGGCTACCAAAAGTATCCTGCCCACACGGCAGAGTCTGGCAAACTCCCCTTGGCGTATTCAATATGCCAAAAACCAGTAACAATGATGAGTCTCATTCTCTTGACCCTGAAAGAACCTCAAATGTGGCACTTTTTAAAATCTCAGGGCTAGGACAAAGGAGACGTTTCTGGGGCCTGCTTGAAGCAATCGATGAACAACAGGATGACAGTGATACAGTGATAGGGTAGTTTACAAATGTGTACATGTGATATAGTTTTGGTCCTTACTGGAGAATTTTTTAATGATTTGAAAGATCACCACTTAGATTCTTTATTCATTGTCAAGCTAAAATATGGGAAGCTTTACAAATGTGCATGTCATCCTAATTTCAGGGATCATGTTAAACTTTTCTCTATATTCCAATTTTAGTGTATGAGCTGCTGAAGCAAACACCCTGTTCCCTTTTCAAAGGAGGAAGAAAAAAACATTTCTGTCTCTGTCTCTGTCTGTCTCTGTCTCTGCCCCCACCCCACTCTCTACATTTCTATTTAGGTACTGGGATTTATAATATTTTTCCATAATAAAAAATGGCTTGTACACAAAGAGATTTCAATCACATGTAAGTCCTTAGAGAGATAGTAAATTGATTAATTAAAAAGTTGGTTACAGTGAGGAATCATGTAATATTCCTGGTGTATGACATATTAAGAGTTTTCTGTTATCTTAAAAACATCACATTAACTATTTCTTAATATACAACCAAAATTGTCTTTTTCTTTTAAGAATAGACATGGGATTGGAGTATAATCTATTTTTTATATACATCAAGCTTGCAATACATCTTGTGTGAAAATTACTTTTGTTTTATTTTTTTATGTGGTTTGAGAACTTGAAGATTGTGGTGGAGAAGTCTAAGTTAACTTTTCCTTTTGGGTTTGGAGAGATAGTTCAGTAGATCATTTGCTTGCTTTGCATGTTGTTGAAATGAATTAAGTCCATGGATCCCCATATGGATGCAAACCAAAACCAAACAAAAAAAATTAAGAGGCAAAGAACATTGTTATAGAGGATGTGTATTGGAATATTTATGTATGAAACCCTTCATTGACACAAATGTAATTAATGGTGCTTAAAATTTTTAAAAAATAAAAAGGGATTTTTTCTCTTTAATTGTTTAAAATTGTTTTCTTAAACCTATTCAGCCTCATTGTATGTTAAATTTTTGTGTCTTAACAAAACATCAAACTTTGTTCTCATAAACACAGCATCAAGGAAATATTTTCCCAATCATATTTCATGATTTAAGCAGTATTTAGTTCAAATACAAAATTACACTAATGAACAACTTCTACAAACAAATTTGTGACAGAACCAAATTGAATTCCTAGTTAAAACAAAACCAAAAGTGTTAAACTAGCATTGGGCACATAAAAAAACGTAATAAGGTTGTATGTTTGTTTTATTTTGTGGACATACTCTGATGCTCAGATGCTACTCCTGACTCTGTGCTTGGAAGTTGCTACAGCTGGTGCTCAGGAATCATGCAGTGCTGGACCCACGAACCTGGGTCGCTTCGGCAGCACATATACTAAAATTGGAACGATACAGAGAATGTATTTCCAAGTGAATTAATAACATTGACTGATATCAGATGTTACAGTAGTAGTACTTTTTCCTGGCAGATATCCTAAGGGAAAACTTGCTTGGAAAAACAAAATAAAGTGGTAATACTAGGCAGATATATATTAATTTTCTTTGGTTATATTTGAAATACAAAGAAAGCACTAATGGATTTTTTTGTTTGTTTGTTGTTGATAGCAAGGTTGGTCTTATTGATGAGATTTTGATCAATGTCTTACCATCGCAATAGATAAATAATACTATATCACTGTCACTATCACTATCCTCCCATTGTTCATCGATTTGCTCAAGTGGGCCCAGTAACATTGTGAAACTTGTTTCTGTGTTTGGCATATCAAATATGTCATGGGTAGCTTGCCAGGCTTTGCCGTGCGGGTGAGATACTCTCGGTAGCTTGCTGGGCTCTCCGAGAGGGGAGGAGGAATCAAACTCGGGTAGGTCATGTTGGCTGCGTGCAAGGCAAACGCCCTACCCACTGTGCTGTTGCAGGAAAGAAAGCAATAAATATTTGAAGAAATAATGGTCTTAAAGCTTTAGAAAAATATTCTACTATCCGGTTTTGAAGGTTATTTTTTGCTGGCGGTGGTTATTACAGGGTGAAAGATTTTTCTTTCAGTACTTTAGAGAGGGCATTCCACTGTATTCTGATGGCCACAGATTCTGATGACAAGTTCTTTGTGATGGGAATGAGTGTTCCTTTCTATAGAGTATGTACTTTCTTGTTATCTTTGATCTAAAGCACTGTGTCTAACACTGCCAAATGTTCCCTCTCCTTTTAGGAGTTCACAGAGCTTACTGAAACCACCTGAATGAGTTCTACCAATACTATATAATAAACACAATTATCTTTAATAAATAAATAAGTTGATAGTTGAATAAATGCTTGTTACAAAGGGCAAGCAACATATACGGTACAGACTTTCAATTTTTTATTGGACACAAATCTAATTTCACCATAAAAATGCTTTTACCTTCATATTCACTGCATTACTGTATCACTGTCAACCCGTTGTTCATCGACTTGCTTGAGCGGTCACCAGTAACATCTCCATTCGTCCCAGCCCTGAGATTTTAGCAGCTTCTCCTTACTCATCATTCCCAACAGTGCTGTATAGGAGACTCAGGACCAGGGGAATGAGTCCCATTATTGTTACTGTTTTTGAAATATTGAATACACCATGAGGAGTTTGCCAGGCTCTGATATGCTGGAAGGATAGTCTCGGTCACTTGCCGGGCTCCCTGAGAGGGATGGAGAACGTATAGAAAAGAATACAAGCAAGTATGCTAAAATCAAACACATGTGTGCTGCTTTAGGTTCATCAGTGGGCAAGACTAGAAGAGGTCTAGCCTCTTACCTTCATATTACTATGTAAAATGCTTATTCAAATAAAATAATACAGAAAGGTATTATCCACTATGAATTCATTTTTGTCTGCCTCTGACTAACTCAGCTACATATAACTTATAAATTGACTTCTGTTCATTAGAATTGAAATAAATTAAATTTCAAAAGTAATATTTTAACCACCTAAGTACTGGTGAAAACAACCTTTTTCTGTCAACTGATTCAAACAGATTATTTGAATCATTGGTTTTAAATTTATCACTTAACAAAAATTCCTGAAAAATGTTTATTCAGGCAAATTTTCAAAGAAGACCAAACGAGATTTCTGTTTTTATTTTATTTTTTATTTTTTTAAATTTTATTGACGCACCATGAGATAGTTACAAGCTTTCATGTTTGGGTTACAATCACACAATGATCAAACACCCATCCTTCCACCGGTGCACATTCCCCACCACCAATATCTCTGGTAACCTCCCTCCCCCTTTCCCACCCTCCCCCTGCCTCCATGGCAGACATGATTCCCCATAATTTCTCTCTACTTTTGGGCATTACGGTTTGAAATACAGACCCTGAGAGGTCATCATGTTTGGTCCTTTATCTACTTTCTGCACATATCTCCCATCCCAACTAATTCCTCCAGCCATCTTTTTCTTAGTGATCCCTTCTCTATTCCAGCTGCCTTCTCAAACCTCCAACCACATCAAAAATGAGGAAAAGAAATGAACAGAAGTTTCCTCAAAAAAGAAATACAAATGGCCAAGAGGCACATGAAAAAATGTTTCACATCACTAGCCATCAGGGAGATGCAAATCAAGACAACAATGAGATATCATCTCACACCACAGAGACAGACACACATTCAAAAGAACAAAAGCAACCAGAGCTGGTGTGGATGTGGGAAAAAAGGGACAGTTTTTCTCTGTTGGTGGGAATGCCCACTAGTCCAGCCTTTCTGGAAAACAATATGGACAGTCCTTCAAAAACTAGAAATTGAGCTTCCATCTGACCCCACAATTCTACTTCTGGAAATATATTCCAAGGATGCAAAAAAGCACAGTAGAAATGACATCTGTACCTATATGTTCATTGCAGCACTGTTAGCATTAGCAAAAATCTGGAAACAACCCAAGTGCCCTAGAATAGATCACTGGTTAAAGAAACTTTGGTACAAAAAAAAAAAAGACTCTGGTACATTTACACAGTGGAATACTATACAGCTGTCAGGAGAGATGAAGTCATGAACTTTGATTACAAATGGATAGACATGGAGAGTATCATCCTAAGTGAAATTATTCAGAAAGAGAGGGACAGAAATAGAAGGACTGTACCCATTTATGGAATATAAAACTACATAACATGAGGCTGAAACCTAAGGATAGTAGATATACAGGACATACAGATTGCTCCATAGCTGGAAGATTTCTGTTTTTAAATTGATGACAAAAAGATGTATTAAAGTAAACTTTATATATCACAGTGTCACAGTGTTGTGAAAATTCAAACCATTTCATCCATGATCTTGAAGAAATTAGCACATTTGTGTTAAATATTGTGCCTTCTGTACTCAATATACATCAAAAGAAACAAAAATAAGGTAACATATACCTACTTTGGTAATCTTAAACTTTGGTATTCTTAATTAATATGTCACATTAATTTAATACAGCCTGTAAATAAAAATGGGCACAGGATACTTGCACATTTAGTAATTATGCATCTTGTCTTTTTTTGTGAATGTTGTGTTGATGCTACAAGAATACTGGGGAAGCAAGTAGAAGCAAGGGGGTGCATTCCAAGCTAAGGTATGGTGGTCTGTGAGTTGCTATAATCCTCTGGGCCTCCCTTTGGGAGTTATGTGACCCTCCAAGGAGAAAGCTCTTTTGGTACCTCACAGGTAAAAGAAACAACAGAAATTTGGCCAATGAGAGCAAATTGAGTAAACAGCTTTGTCATAAAATGATAACATGATAAATTTTCATATAGTGAAAAAGCTTCACCTTATTTTCCCATATATTTGATAAACAGTGAAATGTTCTAATTTTTTAATGGAAGTGCTTTATTATAGGATAACTCCAGATATTTCTTTCTTTATATATATATATATATATATATATATATATATATATATTTGTAGTTTAGGTCATAGAGTTACAACACTATTCACGTTTTTCACATTGCTGCATAAACAGATGCCTAAATCCTGTATGAATCCTGTATGTCCCTCCTCTCCCATACATGACCCCCATGTTTTACACTCTCATCTTTCTAACCTCTAAAGTATTTCCAAAATGCAAAACTTTCAGGTTACCTGGAAGGTAGGTGCCTCTATTGTTCATAAAAATAGTAACCTCTGATGCCAGGATAGCATACAGGCTTTTTATTTCTGCATCAAGAATGATGTTCCAGGCTGGAGCTGCTTGACTTTCACGTAGCTGACCTGGGATTAGTTATATCACATATTGTATTCTGAGCAACTCCAGGAGTCATCCATGAGCAGAAAGCCAAAAGCAAACCTTAAACACAGCTGGGTATGTAATAAAAACAATAACAAAAACCCACGTAACAAAAATAGATTTTGATATGAGACCATATCTTGTGATGATAATGCATATACCTCCCAAGGTAATAAATAGGCAGTTACTTTATTATTCTGCTCCATAGTTCCATTCATAAAATGGAATGAATAATTCATTGGGTGTTCAATGTTGTGACGTATCATAGGTAAGTGCATACTGCAGGTACTTGATAAATATTAAATTCCATTTTTTACTTCAATTGGCACAATATATCTCAGTAATGATTCAGTAATAATCAACTTTCCTTTTTATATACTATGTCGCTGTATTAGAGAAATAATGGGATTTGGATTTTATTTTTAATTTCTCTTCTTACCTAAGTCGTTGTAGATATCCTTCATGAAAACAAAGTGAGACAACTCCTTAAATGTGATGAACACTCATCTCTTAACACTCCATAAAACAATAGCTTTAAAGATAGAATATTTTCTTAATTTACTGGTTCTTTTGTCTTCTTACAGTGTTATATGTCTAAGTGACAGTAGTTTTACAATTTTTGAGATGATAAACAGGTAAAAAGATGGATTCACATATTTTTTTAAAAATCCTCCTTTTGTGTCTGTGGAGGAACACCACTGCTGTGGATGTGGGGTCAGTGCATCATGGCTAATTGCTGTGAAGAAAATATTTTATTGTTGATCATGTATTGTTGCGTGGAGACGAAGATACCAAAGTGGGGCTTCTGCGGGGTCAAGACCCATTATAAACAATAACTCACTTATGGGACATTGAATATTGTGTATTCATTTGGAAATCGATATCAAATAAATATATATTTTCTATGTAATCTCACCTTTTAAATAATCCTTAATAATACCTTTTAGATAATCATGCCACCAGCTTGTTTTTAATAATGTTTTTCATATTCATATCTCCCAATTCAATCAACTATTCTTTCTCTGGAAAATAGAAATCTTTTTTCTATTTTCAGAGAAATAAGTTTATAACACTCAAAGGAAAATGTACAGTATAGCGATTGATCCTGATTTCATATAACTCCAAAATAACTACCTTTAATTTTCTCCCCTATGCAATGAATGGATCAATTGGACCTAAATTGCTCCTTGAATTACTACACGTGCATGACTAACATTACACAAATAGTCTAGTCATGACAGATTTTTCTGGGAATTTAATGAGTTTGAATTAGTAACCTGCTGCCAGTGCTTCAACTTCCCCATTTAGCAGTAGAATAAACTTCCAATGCAAGTTTATCTTGTGGAATGGTAGTGGTTTTAGGGTTAGGGAAGGACTGATGAAAAATATTCACTTACCTTTAAGAGCAGAGCTAGGCTGTGAAATTCTGTGCTCCTTTCTCAAACATGAAATGTTCACTGCAACTATAAATATTTTTTTAAGGGAAGAAGAAACCACTTAATTAACACTGATGATTAAAACATAGCCATGCCCCATAGATCTCTTACATCCGTATTTCCTGTGTTACATGTGGCAATGAGTTTTGTGAGCTTATTTAATCTATATTACATACATACATGAGATTTAGTGACCATTTTGGACTTGTTTGACAAAGGAAGTACCACCCCCACACTCCCTCCATTGCATCGCTGAGTACCTAGCCATCACTTTTTTTTTGGCATTTTTTCTTCCGCAAATACTTTCTATATTAAAAGCCTGTTTAACACAACCTTTGCATGACTCTGCATATAAAATAGTAGAACATCATCAGTTTTAATGAAATAGTCAACGTACTACTTGAAGAATTTATATTTATGACCACAGACTTGCTACCCTCCAACATGAGCTAGGTGATGCATTTCCAGGAACTTCAAATTAATCCTTTTCATTACAGAAGTAGGTACCCATGAAAATGAATAGAAAGAGCTGATCTCATTAAAGACTGAATTGAAACCAATTCTTATGGTGGCAGGAGCGACATCCTGTGATAATTTCCCTAGCTGCTATATGAGTTAAGTCCTGTAATTACTTAAAAAAATCTAAATAGCATAATTTCAGGTTATATTGTAATTTTATGTGTATATTTGTGTGTATGTAGGAGAACAGGCTATAAAGATGTATTTAAATAAGCTTGGATTTTAATTGGGTTGGCTTAGTTTTATATTCACAGAACTTTATATATGTCTTTCTAAAGACAACTTTTTTCCCTTCTAAATTCTTTTTGGTTTTCATTTTCATTTTAGGAGACCAATCCTTAGATTATGACTCTTGTTATAAATGCACACTATGCTAGAGGGCTATTTTATGCTCACAGACTCAAATCATTCTGTGATTTTAATTTCTTTTCTATAGTTTGAACAAAATTTAAAAATTTTAAAATGTTGAAGACATTTGCCCTTGCCGTAGGGCCCTGATTTCAGGTTTAGACAGAAGGTTAAATATCAAAACTTTAATATAAATCAAGTATGTGCATTTCTGAATAAAGGTCTAACACCATCTGCACAGGGCATTGATTTCTTTAGCTAGAGGGCTGGAGAGTCTGTTTATAAAAGAATATACAATTTAGATAGAACAAGTGCCCTCTATCAAACAGAAGAGGAGAGTCATGTTCATTTGTCATTACAAGCACACCATTTCCTTTTGGCTGAGTTAATGCCCTTCCTTAAAAGCAGATTAGTCCTTTAAAGTAAAGAAATTGGAGCTGGCAGGCAGCATCCAGAAGTAGAAACAGATTAGAAATTCTTTAAATGTCTGTGTTCAGACCCATTCAACATCTCTTAAAAGTATCACCAGAGAATACTGGTATATCCACCTTCAGCCACCAGGATTATTTCAGAATCAGGACCATGAAACTTTTCATGGTAAGAATCTGTAAGCAAGTTGATATCAGTCCTCAATAGACATCATGGACACTCTGGTCAATGAAGCAAAAAAGTAAGCATAAAACCTAGACAGGAAAGATAATAATATCAACATGTGACAGGAAGGGTCATGCCTTAATTTTAGCAATGTCTGTTCTCGACAAGGAAATGACCCCAGTCCACTAATAACTCACCCTCATTAGATACAGTGCATAATTTTCCTAGTAGAAAATTTAAAGTCACCCTTTGATTTTTTTATAGATGAATCTTAAACTATGTACACAAGGATAATAATAGAGCAAGGGATATTTATGCAGATTCTACTTTAATTTATATTTGGGAACTCTGAAACTCTGGAATAAAGAATGTATTTCTTCTCACTGGATACTCCAGTGTCTTGGACTTTAAAAGTGAAAGTGTGGCATGAAATAGCAGTGGAGAAACTTGAAGTGGAGTAGCTACAGCTTTGAATAAGGATAATTCGTTTAAAGTTTAATTTATAAAAAACAGAGAGTAGGCTGAGAATAACCGTATGTACCATAAATTATATAAAAATTTATATAGATATATAATTCAGAAAGATGTATGAGACTAATAATATATTAAATATGTTCCAATATTGAATTAATGGTTTCACAGCTACATAGAAAACTTGTACCAATTTTAGATATTCATCAATGGCATTCTAATCTTATGTAAAATTTACTTGAAGTTATTATCTCAATTTAGGACAGAAGTCTTATTGTTAGAATATTTTAGTATTCTGACCATATCATTTTATTTTCAATAGTAACAATATTCTTTTTTTTTTGTTATATATTTTTTTTATTTTACATTCCATTATTCTTTTTTTTTCCTTTTTTTTCTTTTTTTTTAATTTTATTTATTTATCAAATATGTCATGGGTAGCTTGCCAGGGTTTGCCGTGCGGGTGAGATACTCTCAGTAGCTTGCTAGGCTCTCTAAGAGGGGCAGAGGAATTGAACTCGGATCAGCCGGGTCAGCCATGTGCAAGGTTAATGCCCTACCCCCTGTGCTCCAACCCAGTTGAAAATATATGGAAATTATTATAAGATCTAGAAAGATATGTGTTTTTTTAATGTACTTTATAACTAAGTCATCATAAATTTAAAAGTTAACTATGGTTGGGTTTCAGGAATACAGTGTTTCACCACAAATTCCTTTACAGCTGTCATCTTCCCTCCATCAACGCCCCCCCACCCCCCACCCCGGACTCTGTTTCCCTCCCACCCACCTGTCTGCCTCTATGAGAGGCACTTTTTAAAATAAGTTTTGACACTCTGGTTTACTATACTGTTATCAAAGGGGTTTCATGCACAACACTTTACTGCCTGTCACTTCCTTCTCTTTCTCCCAGTGGAACACTTCCCTCCACCCTTGTTGCAGTGTTTCCTTCACTGTTCTGAGATATTTCTGCTACCCATGTGGTATGTTTCCTACTGAGGACCAGCTCTCATACTATCGTTTCATTTTGTTCAGGGGGCCACGAATGGCAATGCACAGGACTTACTCCTGGCTTTGCACTCAGGAATCACTACAGGCAGTGCCAAGGTTCTATATGGGATTTGAGAGATCAAATCTGGGGTCAGCTGTGTACAAGGCAAACACCTTATTCACTGTATAATCTATAGAAGGGAAATCAATGAAAGAAATGGAATAAATAAAAAGAATATAGTGTAGAATGAAAACTAACCAGCCAACCATTCCATAATATTTGATTCAAATCTTGCTCTTAAACTAGTTGATAATCTTAAAGTCCTAATTTATTAATAAAATATAAAAGACAGAGTTAATATTTTGGTTTTCAGAGGGTTTAGAGTATATAAAGATTGTGTCATAAGCATTAATTTATGTTACTATTTCCACTACTCTCTTAGTGAGTTTTGATAGGGTATACAATTGCTTTCAAGCCAAGGCTACACTAGAAGACTTCAATAGAAAAAGTTCTTTCTTCATTTTTCAGTTTTTTGAATTTCCTTTCAGGTTGAAATGCCAACTAATCTGGAGGCCAAGCAGAAGTCCATGCTACAGGGATATGGAACCTCATGACTTTTGAATTGCACTGATAGATTCCAAAGGCAAAGATAATGGCATAGGGTACCCCACGGCTCAGTTGACCTTGCAATTAATCCTTACATATCATTTTAACTCAATTTTTTAAGTTCATATCATTTGTGTTAAATCTTTCAGTTTTGTCTGCAGCACAAATGTCCTGTAATGCTGAATAAAAGTGTATTTACAAGTTAGATATAGATAGATTTTATATGATTCAGTATATACTGTACACTAAATTTATAGGTACTTTTATGTATCATTATTGCATTTATTAGTATAGTTTCTAGGTAAAAGAATAGTGCTAGTTTTTCAATTGACAATGTTTTCTGTGGGTGCAAGAGTTGGGGGAGAGTTAGATTCTGTTTACTTAAAGAGGGTAGATTTACGGGGACGGTGATGGTAGTGGTGGAGCTGACATCTCTGAAAAGTGTTTGATGTACAAATAAGAGTGAGAATCTCATTGAAATATTGCCAAATATGTCTTTCACATTGCTTATGGGCCTCCTTGTAAGTACTATATACAGGGCTGGAGCGATAGCACAGTGGGTAGGGTGTTTACCTTGCACACGGGCAACCGAGTTCGATTCCCAGCATCTCATATGGTCCCCCAGCACCACCATGAGTAATTCCTGAGTGCAGAGCCAGGGGTAACCCCTGTGCATCACTAGGTGTGACCCAAAGAGCAAAAACAAAGTACTACATAGACTGGTAATAAAATATAGATGTTTGGAAGGCATATGGAGATAACTTAATGGCCAAAGGTGCGTTTCTTGAACACATCAATATTGCAGTTTGATTTGTAGTCTCACTGTCCTCAAAAAGCATGGGAGAGGTCTGGGTTCCCCCAGTGACATCTGTATCTGCAAAGAGTAGCATCATTAACTTGAATCATCCCATTGAAATAGCTTAGTATGATGAAGAGTGATCTCAGTACCATCTAACACTGCTTGAGAACTGCAGCATTGTAGCACTATCCTCCCGTTGTTCATCGATTTGCTTGAGCAGGCACCAGCAATGTCTCACAAAAAATTCTGAGACTTGTTACTGTTTTTGGCATACTGAATATGTTACGGGTAACTTGCAAGTCTTTGCTGTGTGGGTGAGACACTCTTGGTAGCTTGCTGGGCTCTCCGAGATAGATGGAGGAATTGAACCTCGGTCGACCATGTTGTCTGCATGCAAGGAAAACGCTATACCAGCCGTGCTATTTCTCCAACCCCTGCTTGAGAACACCCACCAAAAAGAACAACAGTTGTCAAGAAAAATATAACCTTAGTTCAAGTTTGTATTCCTTAGCACTGTTTGGGCAAACAAAAGCAAAGAACAGGCAATTAAAGATGTATCAGGTAAATTAAGGGGGTGATTCATCTAAAATGCCATGGTAAGTTAAAAGGTCAATTTCAGCACTACTTTTATTTCTACTTCTAACAAATCTTGTATGAAATTTGAACATTCAAACCTGAAAAAAAAAGCCTTCCCGAAACTTCCAGTCTTTAGTATAATCTCTTCCTTTCCACTATTCCATAGTGTTATAAACAATAATAGAGATTTGTTTGACCTTGTAGAATGTTTCATATTGTTTGGAAAAATGACATAAAGTTTACATGATGACTCAGAAGACTTCAAAAAAGAAGATAGAGAAAGTCTGGAACTATTGCTGTTATTTTTATTATGTTTTTCAAATCTGCAATGTTTTGGTATCAAAAAGACAATAAAGAGGTACATTGGGCAGTGTATATTGTTAATAGCTCTTAAAATAATAGCAAAATGGTGGATCAAGGAGGGCTAATTGTTTTCTCATTATTAGTTGTTGGTGAATTAAGGTCTAAGGTACAAATTTTGGAGAATATCAAAGCATGATGCTGAGTTTTATATTCTAGTTGAGCAAATTTTATTCTCTATGGAGAGAATCTGCTGTTTGGAAACATTAGTTTTCTCTTTCCTTTTCAATTTGATCAATGAAATTAATTAAACTTATAAATAGAATGCATTTTTAGTCCTTATTACCTTACTCAATAAAAGTAACTGATGTCTGATGGTGATTTGTAAATTAAGAATAAGGAGTTTTGCTTCATCAAATAACTCCTGAAATGGTTTAAAATCAAGACAAGTGCTTTATTTAGACCATATGATATAGAGCAGGGTTTTTAAAAAACTTCTTATACCCAACCTTCCTTTTTTTACCCAGAACATTTTTACATGCTCTCAGGAATGTAGGTGAATAGAAAAGGCATATCTATGGGTAACAAGTCATATTGAAATTTGTCATGACCTGCAGTTGAAGAAGTTAGACTCAGGAGATATTGCCATCCTTTTGTAGTTAGAAGGGTTGACCTGATAATTTATGCTGCCTTTCATCTTTTATTCTAAAATCACATAATCCAAACATCAAGGTCAGTGAATTTAAAATTAGTAAATCAAAAGAACACAACATGTACTGGAGATTTAGTTCAGCAGCAGAGCACTTTCCATGTATGAGACCTTCGGTTTAATCACTATCCAAAAAAAAAAAAAAACATTCCTTACCTGAACTTTGTTATTGTAAGGTTGCCTGTTTTCTTTACTTTTCACTTAATCTTTAATTTTGACATGATTTCTCTTCTTGGATTTCTTTAGGACCTTCATATTATATCACTGTCATTGTCACTGTCCTCCCATTCATTGACTTTTGGCACCAAAATATTTTTCTCTCCTCAGTGCTGAATAGTTCCACCAGCAAACATGTCTGCTTTTTCCCACACCATCTTCCTTGGGCTCCTCTATCAAAGGATAATGGTCTTGGGTTTCAAAGCTCCTCAAAACAAGAAAGCTAGGGCTTGGAAATGGTACTGTGTGGAGGACACATACATAGCATGCATCTGATGTTGTTTAATTTCTGCCAAGTACCTTGGGGTGCAGGCCTGGAGTCCTCAAAAACCACTCAGCCCTCTGTGGCCACACAGAGTTCTGCAAACATCTCACAGGGATTCCCTAACATTGCACGAACAACCTTGCAACCTCCAGCTTTTACTCTGAAACTCTTGCCAGTTGTCACAATGGCTGGGAATACGTGTTGGGTCCTCCAGAACTTCTATATACCACCTGGGCACACCATTCCTCAAGAAAAAAAGTGGGGGGAAAGTAAGTTTCTAAATAGGAAAAGCACATTTTTCCTATTGTTTATGATTTTTCACTTTAATTTATTTTTTATTAAGACATTGTGATTTACAGTTATTTTTAGTTGAGTTTTAAGGGTAGTACATTTCAGCAGTACCCTCACTGGCATCTACTTACCTCCACCAGTGTCGCCAGGTTCCTTCTATCTTTCACTCACACCCCAGGGTGCTTCCTTGACAGGCACATTTTTATGTTTGCTTGTTGTGGTTTGAATCTCCTGGCAACAAAACCACATTATGTATTTCATTTTAAAAGTGATTTCAGAGGATGTCAAGATAAATGAATTAGATGACATAAACAAATGGAGAAATATTAGCAGATCAAGAAGTCATAATTGAAACGCAGGAATGAATATATTGACCTCATGAAAATGGTTTAATCATTGTAGAAATTAATCATTTTTATGCACAAATATGGTACAATTTCATTTTCCAACTTTTGTAAACATTCAGAGTAATATGATTGCTATGGTTTTATACCTACTGATTTATATATTTTGTATCAGCTGCATGTGGTGTGGAAATTATGCTGAGAATTCTGTGAGCATTAAAAGGGTTGTTTCACTCAATTCTTAATATCAAGTCGATAATATTTATTATCAATATTACTTTATCAATTAAAAATTTTGAATGGAATTTATTAAGTAAAATTTGTTTAATTCTACAAAGTGAATAAATGTTAAGAAAAATTGGCATTCAAAGCCAAATTCAAAAGCCCAGAAACCATTGCTATTGCCTTTTTACAATAATAAATAGAAATAGTTCATAATGTATTTTTATCCACTGTCTTCTTAATTTTTCACTTCTTTTTAAAAGACTCTTCTGTGAATTACTTTAAAAGCATGGAATCTCAGGGAACCCTGGCTTAGGAATTACCTCAGTTTACACAGATTTGTTGCTTCTAACTGTTTGTAAAGCAAAAATGTCTTATGAGGCATTGGTATATACATACAAACTAGGAACTAATGCAGTTTTAAAGTCTATTTATTTTCAATTATTAATCAGAATTATCTCAAATAACACCTCCCATTTGCTCGAATTCTGCTCTAACTATACTGTCAGAAATGTCTATTTATAAAATTGTGATATTGAAGAAGCAAGTAAAATATTTGATATATAGATATTCTAAACACAAATAAGAATAAATTTGTAAGAATATTCAATCCTAGAGTAGTTGGGAAAATGATTTTATTTTCTTGACTTAAAAATTTTATAATCTGGAATCCTATCTGGGTTGCATTATTATTTTAATGCAATGGCAATGTAGCAACAGAACCATGTAATACTATGATAATCCTATAGAAAATGCGCAGAATTGTTCCGAGTCAGATGTTGCCAAGGTTATCCAGTGAGGAAATCATTTTTAAAATCACATTCCAGAGTGCCAAACAGCAAACAATTTTTTTCTTCAAAACATTACATGCAACATTGGATAATATAAAAATAATAAAGGTGTTATTTCTGGCACAGACAATGTTTGGTGGAAATGATTTCTAGGAAAGACCAATAAATCAAATTTATGCTATTTTGTCAACATTATTATGCAGAACAGCTAGTAGCTTTTTGATAACATGAATAGTTCATGCAACTAACCAGTCATGAAGAGGGCAACTGTAATACCCACTTACTTTATAATATTGAAAATGTCCAAAATGGATTTCAGCTATATTTGAGCTAGATTAACTAGTTAGTCACAGGTTATGTTTCTAGCTGGGAGAGACCAAGGAATTAGCAGATTTTCAGGATCTTGCAAAAAAAGGGTATCATAGAATTGTGGAAAGAAAGAACTGAAGTGAAATCTAAGTTATATGTGTTCACATGAAGCAGTTGTTCATATCTATTTGCATATGAATTCCTTGTCAAGTATATGACAGTTCCAGCGATGCAGCTGAAGATACATTTTTTGGTGGTGTATTAAGTCATCTTCTTTTCATCTTTTTTTTCTCTTTCTTATGTTCTTCCTTCATTTTTTCTTCTAATGCTCCGTTGTACCTTTCATATGAATTACTTGTACCTAAAGTCAATTTTACTACATCCCAAGAACCACTGTCACCAAAATCATCAGTACTCTAATAAAGCTGGTATGGAATTTAAGAAAAAGACCAGATTTAAAGGCTGCCAATTCTGTCCCCAGTGTTTTCTACATTTGTAATGTTATGTAAATAATCTACATTAGGGAACTTCTGCTTACATATTTTGTTAAATAATACTATATGTTCTATGTATTAACACATTTGATCAACCCAACAGTCAATTAAAACACTTATTATCCTAATTCTTTTCAAATGAATGAAGAACTTACCCAAGGTTGCACAGATGAAAACTGGCAAAAATAGAATTATGTCCCACGTTATATGTCCCTGGTATCTATCAATCTTGACTGTAATACTATATTAACTCTGTATAACTGAATTCTAATACTGGTGATCTATATTGTGGGGAGAGTTGAAGCATATATAGAAGTGCTCAGGGATTGCTCTTGGAAGTGCTCAGATGTCCTACACAGGGTCAGGGTTCAAATGGGTTCTACTGTGTGCAAACAAATGCCTCAATCCTTCACTATCTCTTTGGCTATACTACTGATCATTTTGTTTAAGGAGAATGAAATTCTGTGTGCTTTTATTTCTATCAGAGGAACCTGTGCAACTCAAGTTAGCAAAGTTTTTAGTCTTTCAAGAATAACTAAAGGGGCTGGAGCGATAGTACAGCAGGTAGGGCTTTTGCCTTGCACGTGGCTGACCCAGATTTGATTCCCAGCATCGCATCCCATTTGTTCTCCCAGCACTGCCAGAAGTAATTCCTGAGGGCAAAGCCAGAAGTAATGCCTGTGCATGGCAGGATGTAACCAAAAAAGCCAAAAAAAAAAAAAGAATGACTAGAGGCCAGATCGATAGGGCAGTGGGCAGGGCATTTGACTTAGATGCAGTCAACCTGGGTTCAATCCCCAGCACCACATATGGTCCCCCAAGCCCACCAGGAGTGATCCATGCATGGAGTGCCAGTAGTAAACCTTGAGCACTGCTGTCTGTTACCCTCAAAAATAATAACAAGAAGAAAATAGCTTATACTTAATCTATTTTTTGACCGATAGCACAGCGGTAGGGCATTTGCCTTGCACGCAGCCAACATGGCCGACCCGAGTTCGATTCCTCTGCCCCTCTCGGAGAGCCCGGCAAGCTACCGAGAGTATCTCGCCCACACGATAGAGCCTGGCAAGCTCCCCGTGACGAATTTGATATGCCAGACACAGTAATACTCTGCATAAATTAAATTTAAATTTTACTTGTTTCCTTTATGTTTTCATTCACCAGTTGTTTTTGCTTCTTCCTCCACAATTCCCCATGACTTTGTTTCCCCTTCTAATGATTCCTGCTACTGTAAAACAAATTGTAGACTTGCTCATGTCTGACTCTCCTTTCTCCCATTTATATATAGCACTGTAGCACAGTCCTCCCTTTGTTTATTGATTTGCTAGAATAGGCACCAGTAAGGTCTCCATTGTGAGAATTGTTACTGATTTTTTGGCATATTGTATATGCCAGGGGGAGCTTGCCAGGCTCTCAGAGAAGGATGAGGGAATCGAACCTGGGTAGGCTGTGTGCAAGGCAACTGCCCTACCTGCTGTGCTATCACTTCACCCAAGCCATTAATATATATGAAAGGATAATGAAGAAGAGCTGGGTTTTATAATCTCTGGGTCTTGACCGTTAATGGGATTACACAGCGCTGGCAGTCAGCTGGTGGGTGTGACTCCTGCCTACTGGAGGATGGAAGATCTGGGTGGAGGATGCTCAGCCCCAATCCGAGCAGGCTTGGAGATCTCAGCCCTGGGACCCGCATGCCTTTGTTCCTTTCCCCGTACCTTCATGCGTGTGGAGAGTGGTCTCAGCATGTTTGTGGCTGGTTCTGGAGGTCTTCAGCTGTAGGAGCTCTGCTTGGGGCGGGGAGGGAAACTCAACCCACCCTCCTCCAAGGGGCCCAGTGAGGACAGTCAGGCGCAGGGGCAGGAGACTCAGCTTCTGGAAGCATGCAGCTGCGCAAAATTTTATTATCTCATTCTTACTTTGGACAACATGGCAGGCTAAGGAATGTATCCTGCCCACACGGCAGAGTCTGACAAACTCCCCGTGGTGTAGCCAATATGCCAAATACCAGTAACAATGATGGGTCTCATTCTCCTAACCCTGATAGAGCCTTGAATATGACACTTTTTAAAATCTCAGGTCTAGGACGAAGGAGACGTTACTGGGGCCTGCTCGAGGCAATCGACAAACAACGAGATGATCGTGATCATGATCGTGAATGAAGAGGAAAGCATTTTTGATATCTTTGAAACTCTGGATTTCATCAGCAATAGTATTTTTTTGTTATTGCTTTGGGGTCACACTTAGTAATGGAATACTAGTGTTAGTCCCTGTTGGGGTCTCAGCAGCTAGTCTGAGACTTTGACTGAATCCCCTGCCCCTTGGAAGCAAGAGCCGGTCCTGTTTACAAAGACCCAGGGCATTGGCTCCAGCACTCCCCAGAGGCAGGCACTCTGGTTAAGAATGAGAGACATGACTGTGCCCACCTACCCATATTGCTAATCTGGCCCTAAGAGCAAGATATGTAAATCATTAACTGATGTCTGTATGAGCCCTACCTGAGAAACACACCGTACGTGGAATTGGCCCCCTCCCTGAGTGTGGGATTGCACCCCACCCAGTGTACTATAAGAACTCCTGGGTAGAGACCAATAAGTGGAGAACTGCTTGACCACCAGACTCCCCCGCCCCCACTCTGTGGCTTTCTTTCTTGGTGGCTGCAAGGACTGCAGGGGCAGGAAATCAGGAATTCCTTTGTGCGCAGAGGGCCAGGGCTTTTCCCCTGCCCACTCCCTCCCCGTTAGGGAGTAAGTCCAGGGACTTAGGGGGTTCGTACTCCAGTTTTCCTGGGTCAACTGGCCAGGATCCCGACAAGTCCCTGCACTGCTCAGGAGTGCCATTTACAGTGCTTGAGAGACCATGCAATTCTGGGACCAAGGCCAGGACTGCCTACACAAACCATACATTTCATAATCAGAATCATTTCTCTGATCTGACCTAAAATCATTCTTAACATATTTAAAGTATAACTGGTCTCTGTTTTCCATTAAATTATCTATAGTATCCTATTTAATACAGCTGCATCCCTGATTTATATGATTTCATTTGATTTCTTTAATAAATATTTTGATTTCAAAATACCTGAAATATCCCTCAAAGGTTCATCTAGAAAAACTTTCTAACTTTTAATAATCAGTAAGACATAGCATGCACACCCTTGGAAAAGCTGCTGATGAGCTCCAAACATATTCTCCATTTGAAAAAAACAGTCTTTCAAGTTTTATAATTGGTGCCGCTGGCTTTGTAAAGGAAGCACATGAATAGAACACTTACTAATCAAAAAAGGTAGCTGAGAATCATTGTGACTTTGTTTCAGAATCTCTTAGAGGTATTCCCGGTTTTTCCCTTTTGTTTTATTTTTTTTTGTTTTGCTTTGTTTTCTAGTGTTTTTTTCCTGTCCTACTGTAGAAAACTACCAGGAGTTTATTTGTGATTATGACTGGTTTGGACTGTGTGGTGTTGTCTTGGCTGTAATAGATCACAAATCTAAAGCAAGCTTTCCCCATCAATTAGTGTGGTCTTACTTAGCGTGTCGTAGTGCATGTCAAGCTTCTTTAATTTTCCCAATAAAATCCTCTGATTCATTATTAGCATATTGTTATTTACAAGAGACTGCCTTCTTAATAACAACATTGAAAAAGCAAAACCCATTTGTGTGTCCCAAGAGATCTGAGAGCATAAGGTGGTCAGAATAAAAACTGATAGGAGTACACAGTCCACGATTGTTCCTGATCAGTGAAAACATCAAATTAGCATCCAAATACTGAGAAACTGTTCTCTACAGTAAATCATTCTCACTAATATCATTATTTAAAACATTTGAATTCTATTTAAGTATGTAAGGTAATGAGGGCTTTGCAAGGATTACCAGACAGCAAGCTGGCTTTAAATCTTACTGGCAACTACATTGGAGGCTGCCTGGCCCTCTACCGCTCCATTTTTAACTAAAGGCAGCATTATTGAAGCTGTATTATATCCTCCATCTAATTTTCAGCTCTATTGCACCAATTATGCTGCATTGAAGCTTATAGGGACTTACATTGAGTTTTAGATAGATGGAAGAAGCCAGTCTACATTCTTTGTTATAAAAATAGTCATTAATTACTGAGATTTGTAAACTGCTTAAAACATTCTTCTTAATGTGGCCCGTCAGGTGCTTCTTCACATGCTATACAGCTAATCAGCCCAAAAAAGTAGAAAAATTCTCTGGAATAGAAGATTATATATATATATCAAGTGGAAAGCCAAGGTCAAAAATAAATCTTAAGTACACAAAAAATATGAACCAACATATATTTGCAATCAAATGCTACTTTGTTTCCCTTTGAATAAAAATTGAGCAAGGAAAAAATTCTAACACTGTTTTGATGGGGAAGTGAATTATAAATTTAATTTTTTTTTGCCTTATAATGGACAGCATGTTCTGTGGAGTTGGATGCCCCAAAACACACTCACAAATTGCTCAAATGGAATTAGGTAATTATCTAATTAAAACTAACTGAAATGTGGTGGGAACTAGTGAAGTAATTCAGTAGAAAGGAAACTAAACAAGAAAGGAATCTGCCTTTAAGTGAACATCTTTGATTGGGTGGTTTCTCAGGTTAGTCTGTTTCAGATTTGACCCACAAGTGCCTAACATTTAAATTTTTAACAATATCATTAGGCCAAATTGGAAAAAATACCCATTATACCAAGACAATATGAATAGTGGTAGTAGTAATTATTGGTATGATCAGCTATAGCCACCTTTATTTTGGAGACAGATGCAGACAAACAGCTTTTGTTTTACAATACCCTTCAGGTTAGAAAGATAAAAAGCATGCTTATGTGGAATATAAGCACATATTGAAGGCTTTCTTCTCTGATATACATATTTCATATTTAAAAGCCATGCTTTAAGGAATTCTGTATAAGCACATTTCATGCATTTTGACATGACTAATATTCGTGAATGAGAATACAGTTTTTCAAAGGAATGGGCAAAGAAAATTGGAGTGATGGTATATTGGTTATGTTGATTTTTTTCTTTTATAAAAGCCTTGTAGAGAGTTTAAAAATGAATACTGTGAAGAGGGGATCGACTCCAAAAAAATTACCAGTGGGTTTCAGTACATTACAACCTTGAGATTGCTTATTAAATACATAACTTGTTTTTCTGCTATACCAGTCATTTTACATAAGTGTGTGATTTGGCTCCCATTTATAATGTGTAACTGCAGCATACCTCAACGGTGCCACAGGGAATACTTGTTATGAGTTGACTATTTGGTTAAAATCTTTGGAAAAATTCCAAAAGTATTAACATATCCATGGCAGCTTTGGGTAAGCATATTCTTTCCACTTCACTTCTCTCCTTGGCAAGTAGGGGGAAATCAACTGCCCTCTAGACACAGGGCAGAAAATATATCCTCATTTCTTTCTTCCCATATCAATTTTTTATGAGTTGATAGTATCTTTTCCTGAAAATTATTTAAATGCTTACTGATCCTTGAGAAAAAGCTGTTTTAGAAACTTCTTGAAAAACTATGGTCTACTAATGAATATTATATTTTTGAAAAGTTATTTTAATCATAAATAGTTACTGTGTTTAATAACACAATACAGTTTTTGCTTCTTAATAGTTTCTACAGCAGAGCCTGGCAAGATACCCATGATGTATTCTATATGCCCCAAAACAGTAACAATAACGGTTCTCATTCCCCTAACTCTGAAAGAGCCACCAATACGCCATTGGGCTACACTGGGAACAAGTGGAGATATTATTGTCACCCGCTCAAGCAAATCAATGAACAACGGGATGACAAGTGACAAGTGACAGTAGTTTCTAAATAAAATCCCATTGCTCAGCAATTTTTAGAGTCAGAGAGGAATGGAAAAAAAGAGTTAAAAAAAGCAGACGAGGCAAGAAGAAATTTTCTAAACACATAGATAGGTAGGTCCTTTACATAATAAGTCAAGTATAGATGTTGGTACAGATCTTATGATGGGTAATGAGATGAAGAAAATAGAGATATAGAGATAAAATTTATATATACACACATAAAATAAGTATATTTTATTCTGGACCAATGAGATAGTTCAAAGGTATTAGCCTCCAAATTCAGTTACCAGTACTACATCTGCCTGCCAGCATCAGGTATAGCTTGGTGGTTCCCAAGCACCAGTGTATCTAAATATCACTGAATCACTGGGTGAACACTAAATTATTGAGTTTCCTAAGCTCAATTGAGTCAGGAATGGCACAAAGGACCCTGAGCACTGCTCAGAAAGAGTCCTCTGCCCATGTGTTTTCTTTCCATTTCAAGGCATTATAGGAGAAAATTATATACGTACATACTAAATATACATGCTTTATATAATATTATCACTGTATATCACACTGTATCACTGTCATCCAATTGTTCATTGATTTCTTCGAGCAGGCACCAGTAATGTCTCCATTTGTCCAGTCCTGAGATTTTAGCAAGTGCCACATTAGAGGCTCTTTCAGGGTCAGGGAAATGAGACCCATCATTGTTGCTGGGTTTTGGCATTTCAAATACGCCACGGGGAGCTTGCCAGACTCTGCTGTGTGGGCAGGATACTCTTGGTAGCCTGCCGGGTTCTCTGAGAGCAAGAACTAGACAATAAGAGGTCACTTCCAGGAGCTTGGTTTTATAGTCTCTGGATCTGGCCATTGATGGGATTATACGGCGCGGGGGGGCGGCAGATGGTGGGTGTAAAGCCTAGCTACTGGAAGATGGGGGATCTGGATGGAGGAGGCCCAGTAGCGAACCAAGCAGGCTTGGAGATCTCTGCCCTGGGTCCTGCACACCTGTGTTTCTCTGCTGGTTCTTTCTTGCGTGAGGCTCATCCGAGCATGTCGAGAATGGTCTTAAGTGGTCATATAATATTATACATTAGCAACATTTAGATACAGTCATTTATTATAAAGGAGACAGAAAAAAAGCATTCAAGCATGGGACTCAAAGCTGAAAAATTTAGAAAAAGAAATATTTAACCATGTTCCAATACTGTTTATTTTCTGACTGCATTGCTATGTCCAACTTGAAAGTCTTTGATGGAACAATCTTTTAGTAAAAAAAAAAAACACAATTTCTTTTATATATAAAAGGAAGAACACTGAAACAGAGATAATGAATATTCTTTAGTTTTTTATTGTTTTTTAGTCTGCACAAAAATGACTAGGTAAAAGGTGATTTAGAAACCATCTTTTCTCTGACATTCCTTCTCTTTTTCAACTGCTCACTCTCCTTGATATTTAGCTTAATTCTACATCTTTTCCGAAATTTTGTGTCTCTGCACCATGTTTTTACATTTTGTTTCCATCCTAGCAGTGATATTTAAAGTCAAGATCATAAAGAAAATCCTGGGAAGATTCAGGTGTAGCTGATAAGAGCTATATGCTCATTAGTAAGTTTTGTGGGAGTGGCATAAATTTTTCAAAATTCATCAAATTGTAGAATCAAAGCCCTTCTCACCCTGAAAGCTGAAGAAGTCAAAGAACAAAAAAGAACAGAAAATTCTAGCCTGTTACTATGTTACTATGGGTCTTCTTTGAGTGTCTTGAAAGCAATTGCCCTGTTTGTCTTTTTCTCAGTGAGTGAGTTTGTATTTTCAGACTCAGGGCACGGTACCTATAAGCACCACATGCCAGGTATACGTGCGCCACCAGAAAGATGTCTTGTTCGGGTACCCTGTGCTAATGATAGGCCAGCCATTCACAGAACTGAAACCTAAGTCATAACAAAATAAGACAGAAATGTCCTTGGTTGCCATCACTAAATAGGCCTATTTCTAATATAGTCTGAGATGAGCATTTTTTTATGATAAAACCAAAGTTTTCTATATATTTTTTACCTCCTTTTCTTACCTTTGAGTTTCTTTTTCCATTTCTGATGTTACAAAATGTCTGTCAGCACTTCCAGAATAAAAACATTGGCCTATAAGACACCTGTGCATTTATGGGTATCTTGTCTTTGGGGAAGAAAAAAATATACAAACATTTGCTAAAAGGGATTCTTTTTTGTTGTTTACAATTCAGAACCTTTCCTTGTTATTCTACCCTTTCTATCCCTAACAATGAGAATAGACAAATGTAGGGCTGTGAAGTACAGCTTTTGTTATATTATAGTACACCCTAAAACTTCTAGCTGTATCTTTCTTTATCTGTAAAACAGTTTTTTTTTTTAAATTTTTATTAGTGAAACACCATGAGGTACAGTTGTAGATTTACAATTTTTTGTGCTTGGGTTTCGATTATACAATGATCAAATACCCATCCCTCCACCAGTGCCAATTTTCCACCACCATGGATAATATCCCTTCCACCCCCATCCCCCCCATCCCACCCTGCCTGTGTGGCAGGGCATTCCCTTTTGTTCTCTCTCTCCTTTTGGGTGTTGTGATCTACAAAAGAGGCATTGAGTGGCAAACATATTCAATCCATAGTCTTGCTTTCAACATGCATCTCCCCTCCTGGGAGGATCCTCCAAACACCCTTTATTTGGTGCACCCTTCTCTATCTGAGCTGCCCTTTGACCCAGCAATACCACTCCTGGGAATATATCCCAGAGAGGCAAAAATGTATAGTCGAAGTGACATCTGCACTTGTTTGTTCATTGCAGCACTCTACAATAGCCAGAAACTGGAAGAAACCTGAATGCCCAAGAACAGAAGACTGGTTAAAGAAACTTTGGTACATCTACACAATGTAGTACTATGTAGCTGTTAGAAAAGATGAAGTCATGAAATTTACATACAAGTGGTACAACATGGAAAGTATCATGCTAAGCGAAATGAGTCAGAAAGAGAGGGATAGACATAGAAAGATTGCATTCATCTGGGGGATATAAAGTAACAAAATATGAAATTAATACCCAAGAATAGCTGAGATCAGCACCAGGAGGATTACTCCATAGCTTAGAGGCCAGCCGGGCAAAACAGTTTTTTTTAAGTACCTGTTAGTGCCTGTTGGAGAAAAAAAGCATCTGCATTGTTGTTTAATGTTGATTGACAATGAAGTATGAAATTAGAAAATGTAGGGCCATTTTTCTAGTGTCTTGTCATTATGTTAACTTTGGTACTGGTAAGAACCAAGGAAAGAGGATTGTTACTTTATTTCCTTAAATTTCATTTTAGACACTGTGTTTTATCATAATTTTAAGGGTACAATTCCTTGCATATGGTGTTGCAGAACCACACCATTTAGTAGAGTCTCTGCTTCCCTCCTTTATATTCGACTATCATAGTCCCCCACCCCCATTCCATCTCACTACCCCCTTGCCATTGTAAATATCCTCCTCAACACCAGTTCTACATTTCTATTAGTTATGGAAATTTGCTATTTCTTTGTTATTTTTCTTTATATGCCACTCATGAGAAAGATTATTCTATGTATCTCATGAATAGTATGATGCTCTCCAGATCCACCTGTAGTATCAAACTGCATGATTTTGAGTTTGGGTCTCATTTGGAACTCTGAAATTAAAGCTGACCCTGTGTTCAGGGTTCACTTTGATGGTGTTCAGAGGACCACATTTGGTGACAGAGATTGAAACCAGGGTGGGGCACATGCAAGACCAGTTCTCTACCCAGTGTACTATTGCTCCAGTACCACAAACTACAGGATTTTGGTATTTTCTTATATATGCGTAGTGTTTCATTGTGCATCTGTACAAGAGTTTCTTAATTCAGACATCCGTTCTTGGATATTTTGATGGTTTCCAGAGTTTGGCAATTGTGAATAGTGCTGCATTGAACATAGATGTACAAATATTTCTGATTAGAGTTTTTTGTTCCTTGATGTTGATGAAAGGAAGTGAAAATTTGATTCATATCATAGCTCAAATCCTAGTTTTTATGATGTGTCCATATTGTTATATCAAAAAAGATTGTAGGAGTCAGTTTTCCCAGCAGCAGTGGATAAAGTATTCATCTTCCCTGTATAGGAATAGGGGGAAAATGAATCCTACCAATGCTGCATAGTTTTTGTTCTTTGTGATGTGTGCCATCCTCAGTGATGCAAGATGATTTATCATTTTTTTAAATTTTCATTTCCCTGATGATTAGGGTTGGAGAGCAATTTTTCATATATGTGTTTGCTATCTGAATGTCTTTTTTGGAATAAATTTCTATTTATCTCTCCTTTCACATTATCTTTTTGTGTTTTAAGCTATATATTTTTAAGTTATATTGGTGCTTTACATAAGTTGGATATTAACCATTTGCCAGATGAGCAATAGAAGAATATTTTTTCCAATCTTTAGGCTGTCTTTAATTTTTTGTCATTCTTTCTACTGTAATGTAGAAACTTCTTAGTTTGATGTAGTCCCATTTGTTTATTCTTGTTTCTGTTTGCTTAACTGTTGGGTTATTTTTCATCTGGTATTTCTTATAGTAACTGTTTTTCTGACAAATAATTTTTTTATGTATAAATAGTTTATGCATCCTCAACTTCATCTTAGATGTTAAACAACTAAGTTCATAGGGTCCTGTGTAGTAGGATAGTAAAATATTTCAAGATTATTTTCTGGAATATCTATCATATTTTTTAAATTAAAGAATGAATACATATCCAGAAGATGGCATAGAGGGCTGGAGTACATGCTGGAGCCCTGGGTTGGATCACTGTCACCAATTGGTTTCTCATCCTTTTCTTTCTCCACTGACAGGAAAAACCCAGTGTACAAATTCGGAAGCAAAACCTGAGCTACTGAGTCTAAGTGTGGCCAAAACAAACTAAATAAAAGAATATATCCAGAATTTGTAGATATGGTGGTTTCTAACAACACTAGATAGTTCCAGGAAGATAAACTCTATTGAAATAAAGACAAGTCAGTGAAATCAATATAATATTGGTAGAACACCTATAGTGATGACAATCATAAATGTGTTGAGTTCTTCAAATTTGATTTTCCAAAGCCTATTTTATTATTAAAGAGTAATTTTTAACACTGCATAGAGTTTCAAGGCTTGCCTTGAAAGCAACTTAGCCTAGTTTCTATTCTAATGTTTCGTATGTTTCTTTGGCAATTTCCAGGAATGTTCCTTGAGCACAGAACCAGTGGAATACCCTGAGCATAGCTAGGTTTATCCCAAAAAACAGAAACAAAAAAATACAGTATTAAAATATATGAATTTACATTCTATTTCTATTAAGGGGTAGGACATAAAGTTCAATAGAGTAGATTTGAATTGACAAGTGTTGTAGTGTTACTACAATTATTTTACTGAAGGTTTCCTTGGGTCCTCTGCTTATTAAGAATGAGGTTAGAGTTTTTCCTGAATTAAGGACATGCAGAGAAATAAAACATTCCTGCACTGAAATTGACTGCCTCTCTTGACTTAGATGAAATGAATTTGCCATAGCACCTGGACATCAGGGCAGGACAAAAATATAGCTGGAAGAAATGAAAATCTCTTTCCACCACAATTTATTCATCAATCTTATGGAATATAGTAAGTCCAATTTTGAACCAAACTTGACTAATAGAAGTATGTTTTCTGAATTTATGGTTTATATGAATATTTTAGGGTCCTTTAATTACTTAAACATAAAAAATTATATTTCTGAACTTCAGGTGAGAACTATTATTAGCAGAGAGAGCAAATCACTGGTAAAACCAGGGCCACCTATGTGGGAGAAGATGTTTATCTTTAGTTGGAAGCAATTGCCAACAAGAATCAGAATCTGCAGACCAGGGTAAATGATACAGATATGAGTGGAGATCAAGTGACGCACATCATGTGCCAAGGTCCTTGGAGAAATTATGAACTGTTGGGCGATTTCACTCTGAATTCATAAATCCAGATTTCCATCATAAAATCAAAGACATGTTTGTGGGAGTTAACTGGAGGAGGTAAGGTTGGCATTTAATTAGATTCTCTGTTTAAACATCTTGAACTTATCAATAAATATTTAAAAACAGTAGTTAATGGGAATATTTGTATTTTTTGGAGATGATTTTAGATTTTTAAAAATTCTCTATCTAAATAATCATACCATGGCCCATTGATAAAAGTTTTTTCTCTACCATGCTTGTTATTCAAAGGGAATCTAAAGGAATGTTTAACCAACAATTATGCGATATCACCTTGAACCGCAGATATTTACATAGGACATTTGAGATATAGAACTAAAATATTTGTAGCCACCACGAATGGTTAAGACAAACATTTTATGGTTGAACAGATAGCTCAAAGAGCTGGAACATATGCTTTGTATGCAGGATTACTAAGTTCAAATCCCCGGCACTGCTTGATCCCACAGCACTACCAGGAGTGTTAAAAAAATTCTTTTACTGAGCTTGAGTGAAAGATGCATCAACTACCAGTCTTTGAGCACAGTTGTATTAGATATTATAGTTCCTGTCCTCATTGAAAATACATTTACACAAGTGAATGTTGATCTTACTGTTTTTTAACCAAGTGCCTATCATGTCAAATACTGCACTTAGTTCTAGGTAAACAATAGTGAAACAATTGAATTTTTTTTCTGTTCTCATGTAGCTTACTCTTATTAATGGGAAAAGGAAATTAAGTTACATAATACAATTTCAACTGATATAAATGATGTCACAGAGAGTTTATAGTTCTGAAGAAAGCATGTTAAGGTGATTTATTACCGTTGATGAGGACAAAAAAGTGTTTCTGGTGATATATTTAGCTGATATATGAAGAATGCTTAGGACTTAATTAGAAAATGTGAGAAATATTATCAGACAACATGCGTGGAAAAAAATACAGAGATCTCATGATAGAAGAAATAGAACTCTTTTCTGAAGTTGAAAGTGCAGTGTGACTGGAGAACAAATGTTATGGAAAGAAAGTTGCTGAGTGAAAGAAAGGTTTCAGAGTCCTTGGTTCAAGGCTTATTAAAGACTTCTGGACTCTGTCCTAAGAGTTCTGGAAAGAAACTAAAATATTTAAAGAAGAATATAATATTTGAATTTTTATTTCATTAGGATTGCATTGGTGGCCATCTGTATAAGATAAATAAGAAAAAAACAACAAATAGATATGAGTAGTAGTGTAAGCTACAGTTAAATTACTCAGAACAGAAATAACCATCATTCAAATAATGTCATGAGGAAGTGTTCTGTATACATGTCTAAGATATATTTATTGACCACAGCTATTAATTCTTGATGGGTGGAGTGGAATAATTATTAAAATTTATGTTACTAGAACTTAATTCAAATTTGTAGATTTGTTCTATTCAGTTTTATCAAGGAAAAGGATTTTTATTATAATAGCAGAAAACAATTCTAAATTAATGGAATAATATGCCTATAATTGAAGACATAATCTGAATGTTGGATAGTTGACATTGAGATTTGTCATATACAAATGTGTGACCATATATGTGTATACAAAAAATATTTTTGGAAGGTCAATATGATGGTGGCGTATTAGCTTGTAGAATTAGTCAAATCAGAGCCACTCAGTTTTAATTTTTTTATATGTGTTTGGATCATTGATCTCAAACATCAAGTATCAACTCTGACTAAAGGAAACAATTTAACTAATTATAGTTAATTGGTAAAATAATAGGTTACAATAGAATTCCTGGGATCCTGGATATAAGCAGGGTACTTGGTTTAGTATTTCTATAGCTAAAAAACACGAACTACAAGCATCTTACAAGAATGAAAATACGGATGAGTTATAGCAGTTAGAATGTGAATTATTCCTGTTATCTCTTTCTTCTAGGTCCTACCATTCCAGAGAATGCATCTGATTGGTCTAGCTCATATTGCACATCATTCATTGAGTATAGAGGAAAGTTTAATAGATATTTTTAATTGAGTCACTGTGAGATAAACCCTTAAAACCTATTTATGATTAGATTACAGTCATGAAGTGTTCCAACACCCATACCTCCACCAGTGTACATACAGCACCAGTGTCCCAAATTTCCCTTCCATCACCCCCCCACTCCCTACCCCCACTCGGCCTCTATGGCAGTCATAACAATTTGACTAGAAAAATAATTGAAATCTGAGAAAACAGAAACAAACCTGCTACACCTTAGAAGGTATTTATCTTCTCTTTTAAGATTTCTCTAAATGCAGAAATAAAGCCACTGTTTCAAGCATGTACTCACTCACACACAAAATAGTGACTTATTTTAGGCAGAAATGATTATACTAGTGAATGATTAGTTGAGCTTGTTCATGCCTGCATCCTTTTTCTCTTCTCTTTACTTATTTTAAGTTTGATCAGGTAGACAGAATCCCTCAGTTTTTTTTTTTAAATGTCTGCTGAATGCATTATAGCATAGGCATGTATTTCTTTAGTTGGCTGAGTGGCTGGGTAGGTAGAGAGCCTTCATTTTAGTACACAAGTATCAGGTAGGTATGGATACAAATAGTTTTTGACAAATTGTCTTTATGCTGATTTGTTATAAGTCAACTTTAATTCTGAAAGGATTGTATCATCATTCAGTGACAAAAATATGATTTTTCTACAGTACATTTCTCTCTATGCAGAATAAGAATTTTTCTATATTTTGGTGCTAACAGTTCTATGCTTATAACTTTTTTGAGTAAATATTAAGGGGTCATTGATGATATTCATATATTTCACAATGCTTTCATACCCTCCACAAAGACAATTCAAAGGTATTCATCAGAACATACCATTGCATATGAAATAAATGTTCAAGTTTTGTTTGTGCCCATCACTTCCCTGTCAGTACAATTCTCCTCACTCTTCTCAGGAAAATACGTCTCTCTTTCTGAACACAATTTTGGTTCCCAACTGTGTTAAGTAATTTATCTCCAGTTGTTGTCCCAAATCCTGCATCAAATTACCTAAGTTGTCAGTCAGGTTTCCACATATTGATTCAGCAATTTCAGTCTTGTGTCCTGCCTAACTCCAGCAGAGAGTTGATTGCTTTACTCCAAAATCCTTTGAAAAGTTAAATTGTTAACAATACAAATTCACTGGAAATTGGGATAACTCTTCGCCTTAGCCTCAATCTCTTCACCTTGAGCCCTGAGCATTTAGAACTCATCTCTGGGCAGCAGGGCGGGGAATTGGAAAGGAAAGTGGTACTGCAGTTACTGCCAGAGGCCAAAAGAGTAGTTATTAGTCTACTTACTCTGGCTGTGTTATAGTGGACAATAAGACATTCACCTGCTTCCCAAAACAAACAGTTACTGATGAAGAGAGTCAATTCAATATAGCATGCATTCCAAGGGCCCTGCTTATTCTTCGACAAATAAACAAAGAACCACAAAAATTAATGGACCCAGTGATAATAGAGACATTTACTTTAACCTTGTCATTTGTTGTATTAAGTTTTTACTCCAAAAGAGCCACTCATTTTCCTATAATATTAATAAAAAACATTGTTCTGTGGATAATTTTCATAATAGCTAAGGAAAAAACATATCTGATTACAAATACCATACTTTTGTATGAAGGTACTAAAGCCTTAAATAGTCTTGAGTGCTTTTTACTTAATGTTCAATTTGTACCCAATATACTTTAGAAGTTAAGTGCTAGTATTTAATCTGTTAAGAGATTGTAAGTTAACTTGGGTATTTAACAATGAACTGTTTTGGAGAGTATTACCATGAGCAGGTGTTTAACAAAGTGGATCATAATTTAAAGCACTTGATTGAAAACTATAAATCCTTTTCAATTCCATTTATGTGTTGAAGTCTTTGATTCAAAACTCTATAAAAAAAAAGACCTAGTAGGGCAGAATAGTACATATGCTTTACATTAAGTTACACAATAACACTTTCAAGTTAAAACAAAGCTTTATGTCTACTTAGTGTGACTTATAATAGAACTTGAACTGTTTTTGTACATTTTAATATTTACCTTTCCAGATTCAGCATTATAAAAATTCTGAAAAATAATTAAACTTGTAGATACAGACTTAACTTATTTCTTATACTCTCTTTTTCCCACTGTAATTAGTATATTGACACCTCACACCATTAAAAAATGTTATCAAGACATTAATTGCCTCCACATTAAAAATTGAATTGACAATTATATGTCTCGTATTAGCTGATATAATACTTCAGAGTCATACACAATAGAAGAGAAGGGCTTGGATAGAGGAAATTGGGCAAATATTTGGCCAAAGTGGCCAAAGTGGAGAATCAAGAGCAAACTTTTCAGAGTGTTTAGTGTAAGATTAAGTTTTCTAAACTTTATTTTTAACCCTATTTAGTAACAAGAAACAGGTTTCCCAGGACATTACTTTGGATGAAGATTTTTTTTTTCTTATTGAGACAGATCTTAGAGAGGATGATAGGTGATGGATATTTGCTGAGTAATATTTACTCTTCATATTGGATCCTTCTTTACAAATAACTTTAGGGTTCATTTGCACAGTTACGACAGTCTGCATATATGTCGTAAATATTTGTTATAATATATTATATACATGTAATATATATGAGTCCAAGATTTTCCTCATCAGAGCTTTGTCCATGGAAAAATTACCTTATTTGGTTTGATGTTTTAACTTGTTTTGAGGGTGACAATTCATCACTTATTCTACTGTTCTAATTTTTTTCTGTCAGACCATAAAAACAATGATGGTATGTTTATAGGCAAACAAGTCTCTGCCTTGCATATTTGGCTGTCAATTTCCAGTTACATCTGCTTGACTTTATTTCTAAACAGCATCAGAGGGGAGGACTTGTGCTACATCATCTTCTTCTTACTATCCTCATATCTCTTAACTCCTCTCTGAACTGCAATTTCTGATCTTCATCTGAACTAATTTGAACAATAGCACCACACCACCCCTTTATGGACACAACCTCCAATTCACCACTAGTGAAACATTTGTTTGGAGGAGAAAGTAGTTGTCTGTCATCAGTAAGAGTTTTCACACTTTTTTCCAGTCAGCTGAGTCATCTAGACCCACATCTTAGGGATTACATTTTTGAACTCCATTTTTACTTCCCTGAGATGAAGTACAGTTGTACTATAAAGCATTTATTAAGCATCAATTTCTGGAAGAGAAGATGAGGAAAAACCTGGTCATGAAAGTTGTTAAATTTTAATGTAGGTCCCACAGATTTCTAGCTAACTTAGCAAGAAAGAAATAATTTTTATCAGTTTTATATCAGGCCCAAACTCCTGTAATTTTATCCTTTCAAATTGCTTAGTAAATAAAAAAATGGGCTCACAAGGAACGTGACTTCTGAAAATATGGTAGATTCTGAAGTCTCTGAGACGAGACGTCTTAGGCATATATTATAGCTTAGGTTCATGGTTGACCAGATGTCCTTTGGAAAGAACATACAGGCATCCATATTTGGAAAATGTTTCTCTATGTCTCCATAGAGTTAAAAATATTATTATTTTATTTCTTTTCCTCTATATTATTATTGATATAGTTATGATATTCAGGAGATACACATTTAGTTTCAGTGCACTGGAACTGGTACACTGTGGCAGAGTTTCTGAGATCACACAGGAAATTAAATTCATGGCCTCATGCCTACAATGCAGAGAGCTAAATACAAACATTTGTCCATGATAAATATATTTTATGTTTTCTTAGATATTTAACACCATTTTTGCTGTTAATTTTAAACTTTTTTTGCTTTTTTATTCTATTTACTTATTAATAAATAGTCAGAGAGCCCTGCAAGCTACCTAGAGTATTCCACCTACATGGCAGAACCTGGAAAGCTACCTGTGGCATATTCAATATGCCAAAACCAGTAACAACAAGTCTCACAATGGAGATGTTAGTGGTGCCCGCTTGAGCAAATCAATGAATAATGGGAGGACAGTGTTACAGTGCTATTAATAAATAATAATTTATTGAATCACCATGAGATGCAGTTACAAAGCTGTTCATTATAGGGTTCGGTCATACAATGTTCCAATACTCATCTCTCTACCAGTGTCCATTCCTCATCATCAATTTACCCAGTTTCCTCCCCACCCCTAGCCTGTCTCTATACAGGTTCTCCTCTCTCTCTCTCTCTCTCTCTCTCTCTCTCTCTCTCTCTCTCTCTCTCTCTCTCCCCCCTCCCTTTGGGTATTATGGATCAAAATACAGATACTAAGAGGCTAACATGTTTGCTCCTTTAGCTCATTTTTGGCATGCAGTTTTTATCTAGAGTGATTGTTTCCAACTATCTTTGTCATATGTCAGAGTGGTACCTTCTCTGTCCCAACTTCCTTCTCCCTCAGCACCTGAAGGAGGCTTCTAAGCACGGCACAATCCACCCCCACCCCAACCCTTGTTTCTACTGTCCTTAGGTATTAGTCTCATATTATGTTTTATCATATCCCACAAAAGAGTGCAATCATCTATGTCTGTCCCTTTCATTTTGACTCATTTCACTCAGCATGATACTCTCCATGTCATTCATTTATAAATAAATATCTTGACTTCATTTTTCCTAACAGCTGCATAGTATTCCATGGCATAGATGTAACATAGTTTCTTTAACTAGTCATCTGCTCTTGGGCACTCGGGTTTTTCAGATTCTGGCCATTGTTTATAGTGATGCAATAAGCATAGAAGTGCGGATGACATTTCTGCTGTGTGTTTTAGGGCCCCCAGCATATATTCAGAGAAATAGTATTGCTGAGTCAAATGGGAGCTCATTTTCTAGTCTTTTTGAGGAATGTTCATATTGTTTTCCAAAATGGCTGAACTACTTGACATTCCCACCTACAATGAAAGAGAGTTCTTTTCTCCCCACATTCACACCATCACCGGTTGTGGTTGTACTTTTTGATGTGTGAAAGACTCTGTGGTGTGAGATGATATCTCACTGTTATTTTGATTTGCATCTCCCTGGTGATTAACGGTGTTAAGCATTTTTTATGTGCCTTATGGTCAGTTGTGTTTCTTGTTGAAGAAGTTTCTGTTCATTTCTTCTCCACATTTTTGATGGGGTTGTAAGTATTTTTCTTCTAAAGTTCTACTATATATATGTGTGTATATATATGTATATATATTTATCTTTTCCTTGATATATCTTTGATATAAACCCCGTATCTGATAAGTATTGGGGCTGGAGCGATAGCACAGCGGGTAGGGCGTTCGCCTTACAAGCGGCCAACATGGCCAACCCGAGTTCGATTCCTCCACCCCTCTCGGAGAGCCCGGCAAGCTACCGAGAGTATTGGATATGCCAAACACAGTAACAACAAAGTCTCCAATGGAGACGTTACTGGGCCCGCTCGAGCAAATCGACGATCAACGGGAGGGCCTTTACCTTTACCTTTACCTATTTTTTTCCCATTCTGTAGGCTGCATCTGTATCTTGTTCACCATTTCTTTTGAGATGTAGAAGCTTAAGATAAAAAAAAATGATGGGAAATGGTATGGTCATATCTTGGGCTCAATGTTTATTCCTGGCTCTATGTTCAAACATCAACCATAGCAGTGCTCAGGGAACCATATGTATTGCTAGGGTTGAAGTGGTTTCAGCTACATGCAAAGCAAACTCCTTACCTATCTCTGCCCCAATGATTTTTGAAGAATGTAGATAATTGATACTCTAATCCAGCTAGGAGGATGAGGAAGGGAATTAATCCAAAAGGGCAAAGTAAACGCGTGGATAAGGAAATAATGAGGTTGTCAAGAGGTCAAATTCCAACAAGGATCAAGGTGTTTTTATGAAACATTGGATAAAACCAAATCTTTTATATATACATTGGTTTCAAGGAGAACAAAAGTAGAATAAGAATAACCAGCAGTGATGATGATTAAACAATGAAATCAAGATTTAAAATTCTGAAACAAGAATACTAAACAAACTTGAAGATGCCATCTTATCATTGCTATACACTGGCCTAGAAATATGAATCCAGTTCAATCAGGCATAAAAAATATCCTACAACTTCTTGGCTGACATTAGTAGTAAAGTATATATTGCAAGCGTGTTTTATATATATGTTATATATATCATTTATATATATATTTTTTAATGTATAGCATTCTGTATTTTGGAATCTTGGTCAAAAATAACTCTTTTTCCTTTAAATTACTGAATCTGGAATTTTTTAGATCCAATGTTTGTATCTTTAAAGAAGGAGCCTTTAGAAGTTTTGTCTATATTTTTTATAATGTCAAGGACTTGGTTTTGCAAGTAGCAGCGATATAGAAAATGTTCTTCATATGCAATCATAGTTTTCTAGTCAGTGTTTCATTATCTTTGTTAATATGCACCTACTATTCAGGGAATAGGTAAACCAAAGTTTTGACTACCTTGAAAATTAAAATTTATCTCTATTTTAACATATGTATTATAAAGTGTTTGTGTTATAAGTTCCAGATCACCTAAATTATTTCTTAATTTTAATAAAGGTATGCAGTGAAAATAATTGATTTTTCCTTGCTTATATTCTTAAAAAATGTATTCAACACTTCTCAGTAAGAAAATGGATCTAATATGTATTTATTGCTAGTTTATTTAATACTTAATATTTTTACCATATTTTAAAACAGAAATTATACCATTTACTGGAAAAGATAATTTCACAAGGTTTTTACATTAATTCTACCTCTAATTCTTGCCAATTTGCAGCAACAATGTAATTGCATTGCCTACATTATGGTTAACAGGAAAGATTAGGTATGTAGCATTTTATTGTCTTTGACAGCTTGATGAATTGTGACTTGAAGTGAGCAAGTGCCTTTGTTCTAATTGTCTCTTTTTCATTAAAGCTGAGAACTATACTTCGGCATTGGGGGAATACTCTTCTTACTGCTTTTAACTTAGAGTTGTTCACACTGATGAATGTTCTCCACCTAAATATTGTGCAGGCAGTTCTTTGTTTATATTCTACCCTTTTTATCATTTCAAGGCCAAAACTGATGAAGATCAATCAATACAACAGACTGAAAAAAACTGTCAGGGAGAGTGATTTCAGGAAACCAAATGCATTCCGTTGCTTTCTGAAGAAGCAGAAGATAAAGATAAAAGGATCTTTGGAATTATGTCAATTTTTCTCTGCATGCATGCATAAGTGTGTGCATGTGTGTATGTATGTGTGTACGTGTGTGTGTATATGTGTATTTAGGGTGAAACTGTGGTTTCTTAAGTCATGCAATGCAGGTTAACAATATTAGTTTAATCTCTTGGAGAGCACACTTGCATTTTTCTTTCTAGAGCTATCAGTTAAGTCTAAGTAGTTGTTTTATAGAGTCATTTACCCACCAATTCATTTACCATTAATTAGTTTTATTCAATTGATATGTCTTTATTGAGGGTACCCTATTTCAGGCTCTATACTAGAGACTTTGTGAAGAAAAGGTAAATTCAATATAACCAATTCCCAAAAAGGTTATGCATTACACCTACTGGGGAATCAGATGAGATGCATTAATTCTAACAGTGAAAAGCTTATTACTTTGCTTTAAATACTATCATATTAGTTAATGATTACTGCCATTTTTAGGATGGAGCAGTTGCTTATGCATTTAAAATGTTCACTATATTATATAATAACAATGAGTAATGCACTGGGGTTATACATGGCTCCCTGATGCAGAATTGAAAATCAAAACAAAACAAAAAAATCTGTTGGCATATGTTGTCTTTTCCTTTATTTATTTATTTTTTTAATTTTATTCAATCACTGTGAGATAGTTACAAGCTTTCATGTTTGGGTTACAATCACGCAATGATCAAACACCCAACCCTCCACCAGTGCACATTCCCCACCACCATTATCCCCAGTATACCCCACTTTTCCCACCCTCCCCCTGCCTTCATGGCAGACATGAATCCCTATAATCTCTCTCTACTTTTGGGCATTATGGTTTGCAATACAGACACTGAGAGGTTAACATGTTTGGTCCTTTATCAACTTTCTGCACACATCTCCCATCCCAAACTATTCCTCCAGCCATCTTTTTCTTAGTGATCCCTTCTCTATTCCAGCTGCCTTCTCCCCCTTGCTCATGAGGCAGGTGTCCAGCTATGGAGCAATCTATCTGTCCCGTGTATCTACTATCCTTAGGTGTCAGCTTCATGTTATGTTGTTTTATACTCCACAAATGAGTGCAGTCCTTCTATGTCTGTGCCTCTCATTTTGACTCATTTCACTTAGCATGAACTCTCCATGTCTATCCATTTATAAGCAAAGTTCATGATTTCATCTTTCCTGACAGCTGCATAGTATTCCATTGTGTATATGTACCAAAGTTTCTTTAACCAGACATCTGTTCTAGGGCACTTGGGTTTTTCCAGATTTTGGCTATTGTGAACAGTGCTGCAATGAACATATAGGTACAGATGTCATTTCTACTGGCTTTTTTGCATCCTCGAGATATATTCCCAGAAGTGGTATTGTGGGGTCATCTGGAAGCTCAACTTCTAGTTTTTGAAGGACAGTCCATATTGTTTTCCAGAAAGGCTGGACTAATGGGCATTCCCACCAACAGTGAAAGAGTATCTCTTTTTCCCCACATCCACGCCAGCACTGGTTGCTTTTGTTTTTTTGAATGTGTGCCAGTCTCTGTGGTATGAGATGACATCTCATTGTTGTTTTGATTTGCATCTCCCTGATGGCTAGAGATGTGGAGCATTTTTTTCATGTGCCTCTTGACCATTTGTGTTCTTCTTTAGGAAACTTCTGTTCATTTCTTCTCCCCATTTTTTGATATGGTTGGAGGATTTTTTCTTGTACAATTCTACTAGTGCCTTGTCTAGATATTAATCCCTTATCAGATGGGTATTGGGTAAATATTCTTTCCCATTCTGTGGGCTCTTTCTGTATTTTGGTCACTATTTATTTTGAAGTACAGAAGTTTCTTAGTTTGATGTAGTTCCATTTGTTTATGTTTGTTTCCACTTGCATGGTCAGTGCTGTTTCATCCTTAAAGATTTTTTTAACTTCAATGTCGTGGAGAGTTCTGCCTACATTTTCCTCTATGTACTTTATGGGTTCATGTCTGATATTGAGGTCTTTAATCCACTTTGATATGACTTCTGTGCCTGGCATTAGATAGAGTTCAGAGTTCAATTTTTTGCAGGTAGCTATCCAGTTTTCCGAGCACAGCACCACTATTTGAAGAGGCTTTCCTTGTTCCACTTCACATTTCTTGCTCCTTTGTCAAAGATTAGGTAAAGGTAAAGGTAAAGGCCCTCCCGTTGATCGTCAATTTGCTCGAGCGGGCCCAGTAACATCTCCATTGGAGACTTTGTTGTTACTGTGTCTGGCATATCGAATACTCTCGGTAGCTTGCCGGGAGTGGTCATATATTTGGGGGTCTGTGACAGAATATCCAACTCTGTTTCATTGGTCTTCAGGTCTGTTTCTAGTCCAGTACCATGCTGTCTTAATCACTAGTGCTTTTTAGTACAGTTTGAAGCTGGGGAGGGTGATGCCACCGATCTTCATTTTTCCAAGGTTTGTTTTAGCTATTTGTGAGGGTTTATTGTTCCATATGAATTTCAGGAGTGTTTTGTCTATTTCTTTGAAAAATGTCATGGGTATCCTGAGAGGGATCACATTGAATTTGTATAGTGCTTTGGGCAGTATTGAAATTTTGATATATTTTCCTTTAAATGAAATGTTTTTTTATGATTTTATTATGAAGGTGGGAAAAACCTTTTTAGGAAAATAAATAATGTAATTATTTCTGAGTTTCAAAATGCTAAATGGCAGCATTGAATTTGTATTGCAGGCAGGGAAGTGCACTTATCTCAATGTTGCACTGGAGATATAAATCAAATGTTTAATATATTTGTGGCAATACATAGAAAATGTTTTAGCTGACTTTAATCACTGGTGATGATGAAAATAGTAGGAGGATGGTTGTCTTCTCTTCATGTTTGACATTGTGCGCCATCTGCTGTGTTATTTCTCACAGTAATAGAAGATGTCATCTAAATTCACTGTTGACTTTTCCTTGTCATATGGCCTGAGAGGAAAGCATGAATCTCTAAGACTCACTATCTCTGTAAATGAATATACTAGATTCAGAAAATTGATGGCATTAAGGAGTATGGATTATATTTATAGTTACAATATGTTTCACAGAACTTTTTCAATAAAGAACACTTAAAAAGATTATAGATGTTGAATGAGTGACCCATCACATTTTAGGAAAGTAAATTATTCTTACTCCTAAAGGCCACACTTAGTGGTTTTTCAGGGCATTATAATGTTCTGGGTATAAGGCTCAGGGACACACAGTGTAGGATTATGTGTTCTCCTTTTAGAGATCATTAGTTCTACCATCTCTTCAATCTACTAGTTTACTTTCATATGTTTATTGTCCCTGGGTGCATGTATAGTTTATCTTTAAATAATATAGTTAATATATCAGATAGCACAGCGGGTAGGGCGTTCGCCTTACAAGCGGCCAACATGGCCAACCCGAGTTCGATTCCTCCGCCCCTCTCGGAGAGCCCGGCAAGCTACCGAGAGTATTCGATATGCCAAACACAGTAACAACAAAGTCTCCAATGGAGACGTTACTGGGCCCGCTCGAGCAAACCAATGATCAACGGGAGGGCCTTTACCTTTACCTTGCCTTTTAATCATAAAACCATCTCCTTTAGTTACAGATCCATAATACAATCTTTGTTTAAGATTGGTCTTGATAATAAATGTTATCAATAATAAGGTAAAAGGTAAATTATCAATAATAGTATAACATTATAAATTATCAATAATAGTATAACATTAACCAAGCCCATAAAAAAATGGGGTGATGAAATGAATAGAACTTTCTCAAAGAAGAAATCTGAATGACAAAAAGGCACATGAGAAAATGCTCTACATCACTAATCATCAGGGAGATGCAGATCAAAACAACAATGAGCTATCATCTCGCACCACAGAGATTGGCCCATATCCAAAAGTACAAAAACAACCAGTATTGGCACGGTTGTGGCGAGAAAGGGTCCCTCCTTCACTGCTGGTGGGAATGTCGACTGGTTCAACTATTTTGATAAACAGTATGGACTATTCTCAAAAAAAGTTAAATTGAGCTCACATTTGACCCAGCAATACTACTCCTGGGAATATATCCCATAGAGGCTAAAAAGTACAATCAAAATGACATCTGCACTTCTGTGTTCATTGCTGTACTGTTCACAATAGGCAAAATCTGGAAAAAATCTGAGTGCCTGAGAACAGATGACTGGTTAAAGAAACTTGGTATATCTACACAATGGAACACTATGCAGCTGTAAGAAAAGATGAAGTCATAAAATTTACATACAAATGGTTCTACATGGAAAGTATCAGATTAAGTGAAATGAGCCAGAAAGAGAGGGAGAGACATAGAAAGACTCACTCATCTGGGGAATATAAAGTAACAGAATGCGAGTCAAGAACTGAAGAATAATTGAGATAAGTATCAGGAGGTCTGCTCCAAGGCTTGGAATCTGGCCTCACATGCTGGGGAAAAAGGCAGCTCAGATAGAGAAGGGAACACCGAATAAAGGATGTTTGGAGGACTCGCTTGGAATGTAAGCTGCGTGCTAAAAGTAGACTATAGACCGAAGATGATGGCCTCTCAATACCTCTATTGCAAACTCCAACACCCTACAGGAAAGAGTGAGCAAAAGGGAATGCCTTGCTTGCCACAGAGGCAGCGTGGGGGGGATGGGGTGTGGAGGTGGGAGGGCTACTAGGATCACTAGTAGTGTTGTATAACTGAAACCCAAGTGCGAAAGTTTGTAAGTCTACAACTGTAGACTTCATGGTGTTTCACTAACAGTAAATAAATAAATAAATAAATAATTCTGGAAGAGGGGCAAAGATGAAACAAGATTAGCCAGTGTGTATATTGCTGATACTTAGTCAGGGTGCATTAGGTTATATTATGCCCCTCTATTTCGACACATTTTTGGTTTGTCTGTTTTTTATTTTTTTATTTTTGGTACACATCCAGTGGTGCTTGGGACTTACTCCTGGTTCTGTGCTTAGGGATCACTCCTGGTAGGGCTTAGGAGAGTCTATATAGTACCAGATCCGCCATATGCAAGACATTCGTCCTACCTGCTGAACCAGGTATCTTTGGCACATGTCTTAAATATCTCTAATAAAAACTTTCTATTTAAAAAATAATATTATAACATTTACTTTACCTCTATTAACAGTACGAAACTTTCCTCTAGTTTCTAGGTCTTTGACTTCCTTTTTTACATTTGTTTTAAAAAAAAAGCAATGACAAATTCTTTACTCTTTTAATGTCAAACACTGTCAAAAACTGTCCTCCCATTGTTCATCCATTTGCTCAAGTGGGCTCAGTAACATCTCCATTGTGAGACTTCTTATTACTGTGTTTGGCATAGTGAATACTCTTGGTAGCTTGCTGGGCTCTCCAAGAGGGGCGGAGGAACCGAATCCAGCTTGGCAGGGCTGGCTGTGCGCAAGACAAACGCCCTACCGCTGTGCTAGCATCTTTTAATGTAAAAGGTAAAAGGTAAAGGCCCTCCTATTGATCGTTGATTTGCTCGAGTGGGCCCAGTAACGTCTCCATTGGAGACTTTGTTGTTACTGTGTCTGGCATATCGAATACTCTCGGTAGCTTGCTGGGCTCTCCGAGAGGGGCGGAGGAATCGAACGCGGGTTGGCCATGTTGGCCGCGTGTAAAGCGAACGCCCTACCCGCTGTGCTATAAAAAATTCTTGTCAATTTTACGTTCCAGCATTGTGCCAAGGTCTTGAGAGATATATCTTGAAATGTAATTATCAAGGAAATTAGTGATTCTCATATTCATTGCTTCTATCTCAAAAGTATTTCATTCCTACCTTTAAGTGTAAAATTTTCAATTTATGACTCATCGGTTCTGTGTATTCATAATACAATTTTCTTAGGGGAAGTCCACTTTATACCAATATTAGCTTATAATTTAATTAGCAGTTATGGTCAAAGAAGGGCTATGAACCTCTTAAGACAGAACCTCACAATACTGGCTCTCTATCAGTTTGGTGGGGAGGAGTGAATAACTGAGATAATAATGCCATCAAAAGGTATTTAAAATTATCAGAAAAACTAGTAGCACAATGGTTGAAGAAAGTAGGGACTTATTCATAATAAAATTATTTGAAATACAGCAAGATAGAGGCTTTTTGAGTATGCAAATAGGCTACCTGATATCAATATTAAGAATTTATCTGACTACTTGTGAACAACAAAATGCATTAATGTGAGAATCATGGAATTTAAGGAAATATGAGAACCTAACTTTAATTGATTTCTAATGATTTGGGGGTTGTTTATGTGGCATGAAAGAAAATTGCAGATTATGTATGGTTTTTGTTATTGTGTCTGGATTAATAGGAACACTATGAGTGCACGTATGCATTGGTCTACAAATGCAGTATATTCATTATGACTCTTTTTAGTGGCCTTTCTAGTATTTTCAGTGAATTCCTCAGAATTGCTTTAAAGCTCAAATCTTGTCAGGTTTATGATATTGAAATAAATTCACCTCTAATAAGAAGAAAATAGCAATTATGCTCCTTTTTCAGGCATTATTGTAGGCAGAGATGCTACAAAAAATGGCCCTATCTGAGCAGTGAAAAGTCATTAAAAGTCACTGGTACTTGGACACTTACTATGAACTACTGAGGTTTATGAAAAAGAAATTTTTGTTATTGTAATGCAGCATTTCATTGTGGTGACTGAAGAAATTGCTGTCACCAATAATATTTTATATGTACCTTGGCCTTTACTAATGGTCTCCTTTCCATTATCCTTAACACTCCCTTCTTCAATAAATTTGCTTTTATTTTTCTTGAGAAATAATGGGATGCTTATTCCTCCTAAGCTTCCCTGAGAAATGTCAGGAATTGGACAAACCCAAGTACACAGTGGGTATTTAAATGAGGTCTAGGATATTGATAATATTTTTACAGGGGTTCCAGTGGGGGAAAAAAAACTTTCCTCATTATATGACATGGTCTTCTAAACAAGTGACTATATAAGAATGGTTCATTAAACTAGGAGTTTCCACGGGTTTTCCTCATAACTAACCTTTGGAGTTTACTCAGTTCCTTGAGACATATCCTGGCTGTTTATTACCATTTGCTAGCTTTTCTATCTTCCACTATAAAGAGGAAGGCCCACCAATTATTTGACATCTGTGTATATTGGAGGAAATGAATACTCTATTTGTGAGTTTCATAAAATTGTTATCCCCAGGCTCCAGATTAGTGGCCAAATTTTACTGGCAAGTGATAATCTTGAAAAGCATCCATATAGCAGTAAGCATCCAGATAGTCCTATCCTTGGGCTACCAATTAGTTTGAGTCCAAATTCCAGATTCCTGGGACTAATCTTATAGCTCTTAAAAGCCTTAGGAAAAAATAACCCAAAATAAAACCAAACCAACGAAACAAAACCTCCATTGATATTTAGTAGCTTCTGGCCTTTTATATTTAAGAACTTTATTCTGAATTCTAACAACAGCTGCTAGCCTGTGATAGGAGCCTTCTGAAGGCAAATCACTCTCACTGAAAGAAGACTTGTAAGTTTTCCTGCTAAGCACCCTCACTGAATCATTCATCTTATAAGAAAATGTAAACCAGAAATAATCTGTTGAAATATAGACAGGGTATATCCAATTAAAAATTATGCCTGGTTGCTGAGTTGAATTAACTTCAAGAAATTCAAAAATGAAGTTCTTATTTCTCGTAACTGGTCCATCTACAGCTTTACTCAAACTTGTAATCAACAGATATTTTGTCAAGGTGATTTTCTACCTTTTAAAAGGCATGGTTCACTAGTAAAACATCAACCTTTCAGCCATGTAGGTAAATAATAAGCAATTCTTGCCATTTTTAAACAATAATAGTTACTGTTCATGACCCACTGTCATAGTGATTTTGATATGGAGTGAATTTTAGTTCTTCTGATCATAGCATTTTTGAAATTAATATTTACATAAAGGTATGATATGTGAGTTTCCCCAGGAAAATTCTACTAACCACCTATCCCCATCCCCTAGGTGTTTCCTGATTTCTGTTGTAGGGCTTTTATCTCTACATCAGCTGAAACAAAAATTCTGCTAAGATAGTTTTGCTCCTTAATTATAAAACTTAAAGTATTAGGAAACTTAGTGAATATTTTTGTTTTCATTATAATCAATTTGCGTGTCATACCGAGAGTATCCCACCCTCACGGCAGAGCCTGGCAAGCTCTCCATGGCTTATTCGAGATGCCAAACACAGTAACAACAAGTCTCACAATGAAGACATCACTGGTGCCCACTTGAGCAAATTGATGAACAACGGGAGGACAGTGCTACTGTGCTATAATAAATTATGACCTATTAATCCCAATTAGTTTTGTGCTAATCAGGTCTTTTAAAACTTATTTCCTAATTAGCTACAGAAACCTTCTACTGAAGAACACAAGTATAACTATTGTATTATAACAACATTACAGAATGTTTAAAGCCTTTATATGAATCACAATATTTAGTTAATTTGACATGTTCCAATTGAATATTAACTATTATCATTTGGTAGAGCGGGAAGAGCCCTCTGAAGCAGTAATCAGAGGGTCTGAGGTCTACTCCCTTTCCCAGTAATGTGGTTCTGCTCAGACCCAATATTGCTATGGCCAACAGAGCAACACTTGGTGATGGTTTTGGATCATGTGGTGCCGAGGGTCAAACTCTGGCCCTAGCATGTGCAAGATATGCTCTTTCAACCTTTCAGTAATCTTACTAATCTTTAAAAACCTTTATTTTTTTTTCATACCAGACAGTGCTCAGGGGCGATTCCAGAGATTGTGCTTGGGAATAGAATAGATGGATCCTTGAGGGGACATGTGGAGTTGGGGAATCGAAGTCAAGCCTCTGCCATGCTAAGCATGTACTCAGCTTATTGAATTACCTCTCCAATCCTTAACACTGTTTATATATTTATTTCTTTGACTGTTTGGTCACTCCCAGAAGTGCTCAGTGTATACTGCTGGCTTTATGTTCAGGGATCACTCCTGGCAGGCCCTGAAAATCATAAATGGTGCTTGAAAAATGTGCTGCCTGGAATATATAACCCTGGTCATCCACGTGTCTCTGAGGCACAATACCTTTCATTTTTTAAATGTCTTAGAGAACATTTATAATTTTTTAAAAGTCAATATAAATTTAATTCTATAGATTAATAATGGGCTGGAGCGATAGCACAGCTGTAGGGCATTTGCCTTGCAAGTGGCCAACATGGCAAACCTGAGTTCGATTCCTCCACCCCTCTTGGAGAGCCAGCAAGCTACTGAGAGTGTCTAGCCCACACGGCAAAGCCTGGCAAGCTACCCGTGACGTATTCGATATGCCAAACACAGTAAGAACAAATCTCAATATGGAGACGTTACTGGGCCTGCTTGAGCAAATTGATGAATAATGGGAGGACAGTGACAGATTAATAAAAATTTACATATACTATTACTCTGGATTGCTCATCGTTTTCTTCTTCCTCAACTATCCCCCAAGTTGATGTTGGCTCACCCTTGCCTGCCTTTAGCATGCTTATTTAAACAGATTCCCAACTTACTCCAAGATTTTCTGTTCATTAATATTCATCCTTCTGTCTATTAATATTCACCCTTATCCTTGGCTATAAATTTCCATTTGCTGATACCACACTCAGAGTTGAGACCAATAGCCTTACGTATTACAAGATGAGATCCTATGTGTTTGCTGTAAGTAAATTTGTTCTTCTAATACTATAGTGAGTTGAATAGGACCACCATAATTGATGGGAATGAATAATAAGTAAAATTTTGATGACCATGGAATATCCTATTTCATTTCTTCTTACTCTAGCTTCTTCAATATAGATTTTATTTACTCTAGCCTCTTCAATAACTATCATTACAAGGCCAATTGTTTTGGTTGCATGCTGCAAGTACCTAAAAGTTGCACAATGCTGAGTTTTAGACATACAATATTTCATCAATGATCTCACCACCATGATCAAATTTCCTCTACTAGTATTCCAACTATGATAGATTAAAATATATATGTACATACATATTTTTAGAAGCTTTTCCTTATTATTTATAAAGATTGAAACTTAACACATGCACACATTCATGAACATGTACATATACACACAAATATGTATTCAGAACATTTATATGAAAGATGTGCTTCTATCATATTTCTATACTGCAAGTAGTAATTTTTACTTCCTTGTTTTCATATTTTACTTAAATACTGTATTTTCAGAGTTGTTCATAATACAGTTATTTCAGGAATCCAATGTTCCTTCTCCAATCCCCCCACCGATGTGACCTTTCTTCTGACTTATACCTAGTTTTTCCACCCTCTCCCCCCACCAAGCCTGCTCCCTTAGCTGGCATAAAATATTTGTTTTACATTGCTTGTTATATGAAAAAAACTAATGGGAAAATAAAAATGGAACAGTGGAATTGTAAAAAATCACTTCAGTAAAAAAAAGTGGCAAAATGTTGCACACTGCTTTATTTTGTCTTAATTGATCAAGATAACAATAAAACCATGTCATGTAATTTCATGAGTCTTGAGCTAAGTTAGATTTGTTGAATAGAAATAATTTATGCAGTATTTTTAAAAAATATGATTTCTTTAGGACAATATAAGAATAGTGAGTGACCTCTGTGAGCAGATGGAGGATCTGTGGTCCAAACTGAGGACCCCCAGAAAGACATGAATTTGGACCATCAGTCACAGTCACAGTCCTCCCGTTGTTCATCGATTTGCTCGAGCGGGCCCAGTAACGTCTCCATCATGAGACTTGTTGTTACTGTGTTTGGCATATTGAATACATCACGGTAGCTTGCCAGGCTCTGCCGTGCTGGCGAAATACTCTCGGTAGCTTGCCAGGCTCTCTGAGAAGGATGGAGGAATTGAACTCGGGTCGGCCCTGTTGGCTGCGTGTAAGGCAAACGCCCCACCGCTGTGCTATCGCTCCAGCCCCTAATTTGGACCATAATTTTTAAAAACTGAATCACCATGAGACAGACCATCACAAAGCTATTCCTGATTTGGTTTTATTCATACAATGTTTCAACACCCAACCCTCACCAGTGTACATTTCCCACAACCAATGCCCCCAGTTTGTCTCCCCCATTCCCCACGCCCGTCCTCACTTCCTTATCCCTCCTCTGCCTCTCTGCCAGGCACCTTTTTTGCTCTCTCTCTGTCTTTTTGTGCATTATGGTTTATAACTGGGTGGCAACTTTGTGTTGTGGATGTGACTGTATGCGCTTCTAATAGTACAGAAAGATGGTGAGTGGTAGCCCATCCATACCCTGAGAGAGCCTGGAGATTTCAGTCACAAAACCACATACCTGAATATTTTCAACAGATTAATATTTAGACCATAATTTTACCTAAATTAGATATATTTTATATCCATGACTTAGATAAAAATGATGATTTTACACTCTATAGAACTTTTAACTGAGTATATGGGCTATCTTATAAGAAAAAAAAGAGATGACAGACCTCAATTAGTGAAGCATGGCTACTTCTGAATTCAGAAAGTGTATGGTATGTGGCTTCCTATTTCAGATATGAATGAAAAGACTGACATGGCATGGTCTTTCACAGTTGTTTTAAACAGTGGCTTGCTATCTATCCCAGCTGCAGGAGATCTTCCAGGCAATTATGCAAGAATCACTGTGACCCAGAATCCATGAACACTAATGGAAACACTCATACTTAATGAGCCACCAAAGGCCAGGAGATAGATTGAGGAGAGACAAATTTGGATGACTCTGAAGCTCATTTTCCTTCTCCCACCAACTCCCACTCTCTTAGAAAGTGACTATCACAGCAGTTTTGTATTAGTTCAATAGTGAAGCAGGCTGACACCAGAAGCTGAGCTCAAAGGTGCTCCAGCTGTGCTCTACCCAAGCATGCCTATCTACTGGATGCTGAGAGGACGGAGGAGACATACACTTAGCTGAATCTTTGCTGCTTTGAGTTTTCCAAATAAGCCTTACTTTATTTTACATTTACACCATATAGTGCCATAGTGCATGTGTGTCCATGCATAAAAAAAAGCAGAAAGAATATAAAATTAGACAGCTTGTACACATGGATTTTTTTTAGACCTTGATGGTGGAGAGGAGGAGAACCTATTATGTAGCCAAGAGGAATCATATGATTTGTCAACATTATTTTAAGTAGATGTGGATAATTTAAAACCTATGAATATGTAATGAATAACTTAAAAGGGTCCAAATGCAAGATGTAAATGCATTGTAATAGGCCTTGCTTGTGAAGACAGAAGAAAATATTACAAGGTCTTTAGTGCATATAGATAACTCTGTTTCTATTACCATTAGATTATACCTGTAAAATTCAGATATGAAGTTCAATAAATCACAGTGCAGATTTGCAGCTCGGTGAACAATGTTTCAAATAAAAGTGATCTTACATGCTGAAAGGAATACATATTTGTTTTCTTTCCAATGGGATTTCCATAAAGAAGGCATACTTCTACAGATCATTCGAGCTTATACCTACAACTACAAATCTTATTTTATATGGTTATTGTGAGACCAAGGATGAAATTGGTGTTTCCATATGGCATTGAATGGAACATTTATGACTTCAATGCAATTCTTTGAGTTATAAAACCGTTTTAGGAATCATGTTAAGAGAGAATGTATTGTGTTGATCTGAACTTTTGAAAATCTGGTACATTTTTAAACATCAAATATAAGGGGGGTGTTGTAGAGCCTTTTTGTATCAGTAGTAAAAGTTATAAAGCATAGAAAAGTTTGACTGCATAGGTGGTGTAAGTGAATTGAAGAAGAAATGTGAAATGATTCCCAGAATATAAGGGAGTATTTTGGAAGTTACAAGAGTTAAATTCATAGTCAGGTAAAGAACTCAAAGTCTCAGAGACATTTATGACAGGTATAGTCAGTATTCACTTTAGACACTTTGAAAGAACTGAAATTGCAATATTCCTTACTATTGGACTTATTAAAAATACATCAGGAGAAAAATGATTACTTCTAATGTGGAAAATCAGAAATAGTTACAGATAATGTGATTCATGAGTTTTCAGGAAGCAACAGAATAAAGAAGATAGCTAGAGTTTTATCTTAGTGGGGAAAAAAAGAAGCCTTCTTCAATCTTCAGAAAATTACTAAAAATTTTAGTGACATAACTTTGAAAACGATTAATGGCAGAACTTAGAGAACCAATGGCCGTTGTCCTTTAACAGTCACGGAATAGAACCTGAGGCAAAGTAAAATTTTAAATATGATCATGGGCTTGGCCTGTCAATTGTTAAAGATTAAGCCACCCTATTCCATCAGAAAATCATAAAATTTCTTCTACTTGATAAGGTACTTAATATTCTTGTTCAATTTTCATGAATGTTATATGGGTACATGTTCTATGAATTATAGTTATAACATGGATGGATAGCCAACTTTTCCACAAATGGAGTAGTTGTATTTTGTCATAGACTTAGAGATATTTTGAAATTATAAGGAAACAGTAAAACAAAAAGGGTAAATTTTTGGTAATTGTTGAAGCTAATACATTCATTACTTTAGTAATATGCATTTAACAAGTGGACAAAACACTCTAATTCTATTGTTATTTTCTAAATATTTTAAATTTTTGTAACCAGGGTTTTTTAAAATTTACATTTAAAGTGTCTCACTTGATTTAGCATACAGTTCTCTGAGTATAAAAAATTCAGAGAGTTCTATATGAGAGTTCCATTAGATATGGAACAAGTCTAAGTAAGGGCCTCATGTTGACCTATCACAAAAATTCCTGCCTCCTACGTTATAACTGACCCAGTTACACCTCTGTTCTTCAACAATGACCAGAATGAAAATTCAACACAAAGAATGAGAGAAAATATTTTCCTACCATCCCTATGACAAAGGGTTAATTTCCCAGGTATGTAAAGTCACTGTCACTGTCACTGTCCTCCCGTTGTTCATTGATTTGCTCGAGCGGGCCCAGTAACATCTCCATTGGAGACTTTGTTGTTACTGTGTTTGGCATATCGAATACATAACGGGTAGCTTGCCAGGCTCTGCCGTGCGGGCGAGATACTCTCGGTGGCTTGCCAAGCTCTCCAAGAGGGGCGGAGGAATCAAACTTCAGCCGGCCATGTTGGCTGCTTGCAAGGCAAACGCCCTACCGCTTTGCTATCCCTCCAGCCCGGCCCAGATATGTAAAGTACTGGTAGAATTTAATAAGGAAAATAAATCAGGCCATTATGAAAAGGGAGAAGAGAGGGATAAAAAGAAACTCCTTCAAGAAAGACAGATGATGAAAAGTTTTATAAAACTATTGCTTTTTATCACTGATCATCAGGGAAATGCAAATCAAAACCGTAAGATATCATCTCATACAAATGAGACTGACATATATCACAATGAATAAAAACAGTCATTATTGGTGTGGATGAAGGTAAAAAGGAAACTTCATACATTGATTATGAGAATTTCTATTGGTTCAGACATTTTAGTAAACAATACAAATACTTCTTTAAAACTGAGCTTTGAGCTGCCATGTGATCCATCAATCCCACTTCTAGGCATCGACCCCAAAGTCCAACAAATCTACATAGAAAAGACATTAGCATTCCTATTTTTATTGCAGCTTTGTTTACAGTAGCCAACCAACATCTGCAAACAACCCAAATGTTCAAGAACAGATGACTCGCATAAGAAACTATGTTACATAAACGTAATGGAATGCAAAAAAATGGACAGAATTATGCAATTTTCCATTACAGAGATGGACATGTATAGTATCATGTTAAATGAAGTCAGTCAGCATGACTCCAGAGGAGGGAGACATATAAAGAATGATTTCTCTTATAGGTAGCACTGCACTCACAATTTGTTGTGACACGATACTGGTGCCCGCTCAAGCAAATCAGTGAACAACGGTAGTACACTGCTACAGTGCAGTGCTACCTATAAGAGAAATCATTCTTTATATGTCTCCCTCCTCTGGAGTCATGCTGACTGACTTCTGTCCATTTTTTTGGTATATCAGATACATCATGGGTAGCTTGCCAGGCTTTGCCATGCAGGCGACATACTTTTGGTAGCTTGCTGGGCTCTCCAAAAGGGGACGGAGAAATAGAACCCAGGTTGGCTGTGTGCAAATCAAATTCCCTACCTCTGTACTATCACTCCAGTCCCTCTCTTATAGGTGGGATATCAAAACAAAAAATGTAGTAAGGGAACAATGGCAAACAAAGTTACAGAATCTAAGAACTGGCCTAGAGAAGGAGACATGGAAAGTGAAGAGAAGATGGGAAGGGAAGGAGGTAGATGAGAAGGGAAACCCTGAGAAAATGGTGGAAAGGAAAAGGCACCTGAGTGGAGGGTCTAGTGCAGTGTGCATAAAACACTACTGTTGAAGTCTTATGAAAGTATAGATTGCTAAAACTTGAATAATTTTTCAAAAGCACCATAAATATTAAATTAGATATAAATTAGACAACAGAAAAATAGTTAAAAAATTGTTTTCTCTTTGATATCACTGTTTACACGCAGGAATTGTTTTTTTTAAATTAATTCTATTAAATCACCGTGAGATAGTTACAAGCTTCCATGTTTGGGTTACAATCACGCAATGGTCAAACACCCATCCCTCCACCAGTGCACATTCCCCACCACCAATATCCCCAGTATAAAAAATAAGGAACGCTTCACAAATTTGCGTGTGATCCTTGCGCAGGGGCCATGCTAATCTTCTCTGTATCTTTCCAGTTTTAGTATATGTGCTGTCAAAGCGAGCACTACACATAGGAATTCAACAGATTTCTGTGAATTGATTTTGTGAACTGTAACTTCATGTATACATTCATTATATTTAAGAGTTTAGTTGGAGTCTAATGTTTTCTGTGTATATCTTCTGTGAATAAATACAGTGCTACCAATTTAAATCTCCTTATTTTCTTTCTATTTTTTTTCAAAATTACTGTGGCTAAGGCTTCCAATGTTATAATGAATAAAGATGAAAGTTAGCAGCCTTACTTGAATCTGATGTTAAAGGGAAGACTTTTGACTTTTGTTTTGTTTGTTTTGCAACCACACCCAGCAGTGCTCAGGCCTTCCTCCTGTCTCTGCATTCAAGAATCATTCCTGAGGGGGATTGTGAGACCATAGCGGGTGCTGAGGATAGAACCAGCAAAGCAAGCTTTCTATACTCTGTCCTATTGCTTCCAACCTGACTTAGTTTTTGTTCTTTTTTTTCTATTAAATATGTTAGGTGCAAGTGTGTGGGAAATGTCCTTTGCTAAACTGACCTAAGTCCTTGTATTCACATTTTGCTGAGTATTTTCATCATACATGGGTATGAAATCATGGCAAAATGCTTTTGTTTAATCTATTTATATAATTTCACGGTTTTGTTATTGTTATTTTGGTGTCATATTCAGATGATCTCAGGGATCCCCCCTGGCAGGGCAATTGTGAGTTCATGAGGGGTGCAGGGTTTTAGTGCAAAGAGACATAATCAAGGCGGATACCCTACACCTGCTGTATCTCTCTTCAGCTCTGGTCACAGGGATTCAAACTTTTATTCTATTAATGTAGTATATCACAATACTTGTTTGACATGCATTTTAAACCTTATATTCCTCAGATAACTCCGAACTGAATAGCTCTATTAATGTATTTAGCTGGACTGATAGCACAGTGGGTACTGTGTTTGCCTTGCATGCGGGTGACCTGGGTTTGATTCCTCTGTCCCTCTCAGAGAGCCTGGCAAGCTACCGAGAGTATCTCGCCTGTGTGGCAGATGCTGGAAAGCTCCCTTTGGTGTATTCTATATGCCAAAAAACAGTAACAACAAGTCTCACAATAGAGATGGTACTGGTGCCTGCTTGAGCAAATTGCTGAACAACAGAAAGATAGCGCTACCATATAGTCACTGTCACTGTCACTGTCCTCCCATTCTTCATCGATTTGCTGGAGTGGGTCCAGTAACATTGTGAGACTTGTTACTGTGTTTGGCATATCGGACATATCACGGGTAGCTTGCCAGTCTTTGCCAGGTGGGCGTGATACTCTCGGTAGCTTGCCAGGCTCTCTGAGAGAGGGTGAGGAATCGAACTCAGGTTGGCCTATATAGAAAATTTCAAAATAATAAAAAAAATATGAAGAGCTTAATTTTTCATTTAATGGTTGAGCTATTTAGAGTTTTTGCAATTTAATTTGAATTAGAAAATTCACTTGTAATTCAAAGTTTTGGTACATGTAATGTATTGACTAAGTAGGTCTGGGTTGTGCCATGGATGTAGATTATTGTTTCATATCATGGGATTTGGTAAAGTTCTCAAGAATAAGGCATACTTCAAGAGATAACAAGTGAAATTTAGAAGGCTGTGAGAGGGCAAGACTGATTACTGTGCTCAGAAACATTTGGTGGTCAGGGTAAAGATGGATGTCACACACCAAAATATAAGATTGTAGTCTGCATAACCAACAGAGACATTACTGTTAAATGCTTATGTCTGCATAGGAGGATATATGCTAGTTTGTGTTGCTTGGTGCTCATCAACTTGGAAAATCTGGTGTGTAGGTTGGCCTGACAAATTGTGCAGCAGCTTATTTTACTGGACTGATGCTGGCCTACAGACTTCTCAGTAAATTTGGCACAGACAAGATTTGTGAAGGCCCAGTGGAAGTCACTGGAGCTGAATATAATATGAAAGCATTGATGGACCACGTGGTGCCTTCACCTACTATTTGGATGTAGGATTTTTAAGAATTACTACTGCAAACAAAGATTTTCTGGGTCCTGCAAGGAGCTATGGATGGAGGCTTGTCTACTCCTCACAGTGCCCAATGATTCCTTGATTATGATTCTAAAAGTAAGGAATTTTACATTGGAGTACATTGGAAATACATTAAAGGAGTAGAACTTTGCAGACTATATGTGTTACCTAATGGAAGAAGATAAAGATGCCTACAAGAAACAGTTTCTTCAACACAAATGAAAATAGCGTCACTCCAGACATGATAGAGGACATGTATTAAAAAAGACAACACTGTCTAAATGAAAAAAATCTAAAAAAAGAGGGTTACTCACAATCCCCCCCCCCAAGAGTGATACTCAAAATATCTCTTGTCCAGAAGAAAGCTGGAGTAGCCAGAAAAAAAGCAAGTTTTCTCAGAGCACAGGAATAGACTACTGAGAGCTAAAACAAAACCATAATTTTTAATGGAGATTTTTCCAAGACAGTAATAAACCTTTTATATGCCAATCCAAGAAATTTAATTCAAGTATGATATTAACATTTGCTGAAATATTAGGTTATCAAACAAGACTCAATGAATTTCAAAACACTGAATGTAACACATTATAACTTTTAAAAGAGATGGAATAAAGTTGGAAATAATTAACAAATAAGAAACCTTCTTTCAACTTTTAAAAATATGTGGAAATTAAACATACTCTTAACTATAAAGGAAAATACCAAAGGAAATTAAAGAAACAACTGAGGAATAATAAAAAATGAAAACACAACACCCCAAATTTATGAGATCCTGTATAATCAATGTTCAAATGAAAAATTTTAGTTGTATATATCTAGCTGAATTTCTTCACTATAAAATTTTTTCACTTGTTTATTTTGAGCAAAGTATGCAATCATATGTAGATATAGAAAATAATACAAAGAACTCCCCTGTATCTTTCACTGTTGATTTCTCTGATTTTATTTTATTGTAATAAAGTAGCTCACAGTAACTTACCACATTCAGTATTCCAACTTCAGTTCCACCACCATAACATTCCCACTGCCTTTAATTACCTTCCCCTCCACCCAAGCCTTTTCATGTGGAGTGGAGTCTGTGCTCTCCAGGGATTCTGAGATATTGGATAAGGTGATAAAACTTGAGAGATTTATTTGTGAGTCCCTGAATCATGGGCATTAATGAGCTTAAATGGTGTCAGAGGTGGTTCGTGGCTGCACAGCTGTGGGAAGCGGGCAGGGGTATGGGTGGAGGTCTCCCATTCCTGACTCCGCAGAAGCGTGGGGATCACAAAAGTCATATACCTGTGATTTTTAGCAGGTTCATTCTCACGAGTGAGGGACTTGATTGAGCCTGTGGAGATGGGCCATGAGCGTGGAAGCAATTTGGATCTAGAGGTTTTTTTGCACTGCTGGGGTTCTGTTGAGATGGGCGGAGGCCACTTCCCTCTTGTTGTTTCAGAATAAATTCAGACTGGCCTGGCCTCTGGGATCAATTCTGCAATTTGTGGCTCTCTTGCAAGATTTTTCAATTCCCTGTTTTTTAAATAGTAATATTTATATGGTTAGAGTAACATGTCAAAATTAGATATTAAATAAAATTTACTGACTTTACTCAGAGATAGCCAGTTTTTAGTTACTACTTTGTATATGTAGACTTAGTTCTGTACAATTTAATCCCATGTAAATTGTACTTCTACCTTAATACTCAAAATACAGAACTATGATCTTTTATCTTTTCTTTTTTTCTCTCTCGCTATTTTCATTTTTATTTACTTTTTAAAAATTTTTATTAGTGAAATGTGAAACACCATGAGGTACAGTTGTAGACTTACAAATTTTTGTGCCTGATCAGTTATACGATCCAGGCCCATCCACCAGGCCCATTTTCCATCACCATGGGTCCCAGTATCCCTCCCAGCCCCATCCTCCCCATCCCACCCTGCCTCTGTGGCAGGGCATTCCCTTTTGTTCTCTCTCTCTCTCTCTCTCTCTCTCTCTCTCTCTCTCTCTCCTTTTGGGTGTTGTGGTTTACAAAAGACTCACTGAGTGGCAATCGTGTTTGGTCTATAGTCTACATTTAGCATGCTTCTCCCATCCTGGGAGGATCTCCCAACACCATTTATTTGGTGCTCCCTTTTCTATCTGAGCTTCCTTTTCCCCTAGCATGTGTGGCTGGCCTCCAAGCCATGGAGCAAAATTCCTGGTACTAATCTCGGCCATCCTTGGGTGTTAGTCTCCTATTTTGTTACTTTATGTTCCCCAGACGAATGCAATATTTCTATGTATATCCCTCTCTTTCTGGCTCTTTTCCCTTAACATGATACTTTCCATGTAGTACCACTTGTATGTAAATTTCATGACTTCATCTTTTCTAACAGCTATATAGTACTTCATTGTGTAAATGTACCAAAGTTTCTTTAACCAGTCATCTTTTTTTTGGGCATTCAGGTCTTTTTGCAGATTCTAGCTGTTGTAAACAGTGCTGCAAAGAACAAACAAGTGCAGATGTCACTTCGAATATACTTTTTTTTTTTTGCCTCTCTGGAATATATTCCCAGGAGTGGTATTGCTGGGTCAAATGGAAGCTCAATTTCTAACTTTTTGAGAATCGTTCATACTGTTTTCCAAAAGGGCTGAGCCAGTCAGCATTCTCACCAGCAATGAAGGAGGTGGGATACATCCGCCACATCCGCGCCAACACTGGTTGCTTTTGTTGTTTTGGATGTGGGCCAGTCTCTGTGGTGTGAAAGGATATCTCATTGTTGTTTTGATATGCATCTCCCTGATGATTAATGATGTAGAGCATTTTCTCATGTTCCTTTTAGCCATTCAGATTTATTCTTTGAGAAAGTTTCTGTTCATTTCATTGCCCCATTTTTTGATGGGGTTGGATGTTTTCTTCTTGTGGAGTTTAACCAGTACCTTGTATATCCTTGATATCAACCCCTTGTTGGATGTGTATTTTCACTTGCTTGGCCAGTGGCATGACATCTTTGAAGATACCATTAGCTTCAATATCATGGAGGGTTTTGCCAACTTTGTCTTCAGTGAACTTTATGGATTCCGGTCTGATGTTTAGGTCTTTAATCCATTTTGATCTTACTTTTGTTCATGGTGTTAGGCAGAGATGATCTGTTATCTTTTCATAATGTTATTATTATTGTTTTTTTTTTACAATACCCTAATACCAGAAATTGAACTCTATCAAAAAGTCCTATATTTTTAAGTTTTTAAGTTGTAATATATGTAATCATATTGTGTGTGAGAGAGAGAGAATGAGAGAATGAGAGCAGGAGAGAGCGAGAGAGAGAGAGGGCAAGAGCAAGAGAGAGAGGGAGAGAGAGATTTTAAGTTTTTTTAAAAAAATTTTTCCACTAAGAAAAATTCTCATAAGTTTCCATTCAAGTTTTTTTAACACTATTTTTTAAAAATTTTTATTAGTGAGACACCATGAGGTATAGTTGTAGACTTACAATTTTTTGTGCTTGGGTTTCAATTATACAATGATCAAATACCCATCCCTCCAGCAGTGCCCATTTCCCATCACCATGGATCCCAGTATCCCTCCAACCCCACATCTTCCCCCATCCCACCCTGTCCTTGTATTATTGGTGGAATTATTGATAAGGGAATGTCAGTTTTATTATTTACTAAAGGACATTTAAATTATTAGAATTTTTGGAGTTATTTGGAATGAAGCGCCTGTGAATATTTTTATACAAGATTGCATGTGAACAAAAATAAAAGTAGAACTTTGTTAAAAGCATTTTTTTTTTTTGCTTTACATAGTGGTTGTACTGTTTTACATTCCCACAAACAATGTAAGATGGATCCATTGCTTTTAGGTTTTAAGTGACCCTATTGTTAACAATGACTGATTTCAGAGCAGGCCCAGGAGAGAAACAAATATACAAAAACCAAGAAAAGTTAAAGCAAACAAGAAGCACACACAGAAGGGACACTATGACAAAGAGAGTTGGAAATGATCACTCTGGATCATAACTGAGTGTTGAAAATGGGTAAAGGAAAGACCAGTATAACCTGCTCTGTAACTGGGAACACTGGTGAGGGAAAATGTATACTGGAGGAGGGATGAGTGTTGGAACACTTATTAAATCCTGATCATGAGCAGCTTTGTAACTCTGTATCTCATAGTGATTCAATGAAAGAGAGAAAGAAAGAAAGAAAGGAAGAAAGAAAGAAAGAAAGGAAGGAAGGAAGGAAGGAAGGAAGGAAGGAAGGAAGGAAGGAAGGAAGGAAGGAAGGAAGAAAGGAGCCAAAAACTCACCAAGGAATTCTGCATTCTTTTGCTGAAGAGTTTCTTTTTTTCTCTCTCTTATTTCTTTAAAACGGTATTTCTCTGGGAGATTTTCCGTCTGTGTTCTCTACACAGTTATGGGACTCAGCTTGCTCTCAGATCAAACACAGAAGATAAAAGAGAAGGAAAAAGAATCTATTACCTCACCAACATGCTGAACTTCCTTCAAGTTTTGACATGGCCCCTCAGTAGGTCTGCTGCAGATGTTTCTGAGACATCACTTGTTTCTCTTTATAGTCGACTCCTGCGTTCTGTTAATATCATTGTGAGTAATAGACTCTACTGTGACCATTCATTTTGACCATTAACAGAATCATTTCACACCTTTATGAATGATCAAACTGTTAGTGCATTTCAAAATACACTGCTATTCCAGATCTTTTTTTTTTTCATATTTCTTTTTGGCCCCAAGGGATATTTGTAAGCGTTCTAAATTAAACAGTGTCTGAATGATAAACGTCATCTAGCTGACAATCTAATAGATGAGAATACAACTTATGACAGTGAAGATGATGAACATTATGGAATTTGTGGTATACCCTGAAACCAGGCATATTTGGAATTCTTTAACGATGATTTCCATTCTAGTACTTAGGCGCTTTATTTTCTTCAATGGGAGATAATTAAGTAAAAAGCTTAAAGAGTGAATCCTTTTATCTTAAAAAAGAAGGTAAATCCACTTTCTATTTTGGTTTTCTCTAGTGGTCTTCCATTTAACTTACTTCAAGGTGGAGAAAATCACAATTATTTTAAAGGCCTGAGTTAATCCATGATGTATTATGGTGTTCAAATTCCTTCTGGGATTCTTGTCTTTCCCCAGGAGGGATAATTAACCTCTGAAAATAGTCACTTATGCAGTTTCCCCTGATGGTTTCTTTTAAGAATTGATTTATCTAATTTATTTTTTGACTAATCACTTCAGGCTGAAATCGTGATTGGTGAGGGTGTCTGAAAAAAGATGTGACCCTCACTAGAACATTGCAATGGAAAACTCTAGGTGTTGCATTGTAGTGCTCAAAGTTTAGAATTCTGGGCACTTTCAAAGTAATAACTCTAGGATATTTTTCTTTTTTTTGTATAATGGAAAGTTCAAGAGGACTTCAAAGATAAATAATTGACTTTCATTCATTATTATTATTTCTCTAGGGCTTACACATGGATTTGCATTCAGAAATTGCTCCTGAAAGTGTTCTGGGGACAATGTGGATGCCAGATATTGAACCTGGGTTGGCTCTATGTGAAACAAGCACACTACCTGTGTACTATTGCTTTGGCCCTGAGTCTCATGTTTTTCATATAAAGATAATAATAATGATAATATGTCACAAAGGATTTTGTTCATAGTTCTGCATTAGGTATATATTTAAGTATTATATATGATTCATTGCATAAATTAGTTAACCATTTAAACACACTGTGTGTTATATCAAGCAGTAGGCAGCAAGGAAGAGTTATTATTGTTCCATAAATAATTTTTAACTAAAGAGCAATTATTTCTTTCTCAAAAGGAAAAAGAAGTTTAGACACGGTAGTGAATTTCCCAGGAGTAGTTATTGGAATACTTACAATATTCTATACTATTTTCTTACTATTAATAGCTCTAGGCAGATTGCAAAAATCCAGGATTCATTTTTGTTCCAGTTTATAATTATATTTTGCAGACTCTCTTTGAGGTTCTGAATCTTTGTACTCACCATTTTAGAATCTACATATAAATTGCTGTGTACTGTCAATTTTACTATAGTCAAATACATTTCAAAGCCAAACATCATGATGTTTAAAAAGGGACAGAGAACAATTATGTTTGACAAACAATTTTTACATGACCTGAAAATGTCTTAGGTTTAAAAATGATCCCTTTATACTCTGATTTGCTTGAAAATGTTTGTTTAGTCGAAACTTGTGGAGTCATTTCACTTTAGTTCAAGGGCTGATTGAAAAACTTAGAAAAGTCTTCATAAAGATTTTAAATTTTGCTTTCACACTCACCGGGAAGGTTTGTCTCAAGAGAAAAATCACTGAGTTTGTCTTGAAAATATATTAGAGCTTTTACAACTAATACTAATCATTTATGTGATTTTCATGCATACCCAAGAGATGGTAGTGCTTTTCAATTTTGAAAGTTGTACAGAATTCATTCTGAAAGAAACCTGACAAGTACAAGGATCCTCTGAGTTTGAAGATGTTATATTTTGTATAAATATAATATTTTGTTACATATTGCATAAAACTGAAGCATATTATTATTATTATTATTAATTATTGTTTTGGGGGTCACTTCCTGCAGTGCTCAGAGATAACTCCTAGTGCTGCATTCAGGAATTGATCAGGGTACCATATAGAATGTCAGGGATCAAACCTGAGTTGGTTGCATGCAAAGAAAACACCTTACCCATTGTTCTATTGCTCCACCCCCTCCTCCTGAATTTTTATTGATATTACTTATTATTTTGAATTTAGAAACCTATTTTGTTACGTAAGTGAAAAGTAGTCCTCATTTTACCATCTCAAAGTCCAAAAACTGGAGTGAAGAGTGGCAAGATAAGTTCTATTCTTGGCACCTTTGAGCTCTGCCAGAAATGCCCCTAAGAATAGAATTAGGAATAATTCCAGAGCATTCCTGGGTATGTGTGTGGCCCAAACAAATAAACAAAAAAAAACTAGATATACAAAAGTGCATAATTACCCACACAAAATTCACGGTGAGCAAAATTCATAACCCATTTAATGTCTGAATATGTAGATGACATAACTATATGAATAACTAATATATGAAAACCTAACTTTCATCATTTTGGTCTACTATATATATGCAATAAAATTTTAAAATTAGGTATATGGGAATTTTTGCATGATTCAGAAGCCAAATAAAAGTGTTTGTGCTAAAAATCAGCCTTAAAATCTGGTATATTCCCCTACATATTATTTTCAATAGATTGTACTTTTTAAAAATTTCATTTCCATTCCCTAGCTACCTTTTTCAATGAAAATCTGTCTACTGATGTAAAGGTTAAAGAACAAACACTATCTGTTAGTAAGTCAGTGAAGTTTGAATTTTGAATAGTTCCCCTTTGTCTCCCTGATTATCCTATTTGGGATTTTGTGGCTAATCCACCAATCTGTCAGCCCCATCTTCGTTTGCTATTTTTTTTTCCAAAGAGTATTCTAGAATTTAAATCCTTATAGATTTTAAGAATGATTCAGAAGATTAAAGTTATTTTGGCAAACTGGTTCTCAAAATAAAACATACAAAAGAAGTACTTTTTCAAAAAAGAATTGGAACAGTTTTGATGTTTCTCTTCCTGAGATTAAATAATTATGGAGATAGGGCACTTCCTTCAAAGTCCTGCTGGCTTTAATAGAGGTCCCACAATGTAACTACCTCAGTTCTTTCAAGTGAAAGGTTTTTCCTGGTTTGAATTCATTCATAAGCACTCTCAGAGATTAGTAAAAAGGCCACCTCTAACCTTGGAAGGGGGAAAAAAAAAGGGAAAAAAATTCTCCCTAACTTTTCATTTAAGATAAGGATAGGCTCTCAAACCTCTATGAAGAGTTCAGTGTTTGATTCTATAAATTCAAATAAAAGGGTTGGATCATTATTATAATACACATACATAGACAGTCTCAAGGATATACATCCTCTTAGAATGTGCATACATACATGTGAGTCATCTTTTTGGGTACGCTTTCATTAAAAATAGATTCATCTTTGACTAGTATTGTAAGTTCTTTATATTTTTGGCAAAACTTGTATATGTGTATGTGTGTGTTAGCAACAAATTTAGTGGATAAAATACAATGCATATCATATAGACTGAATTGATAGTATATTTTAATTAACAATATACAAATTTACATGTACATACCCATGATTAACATTGTATCTTGCAGTCACATTTAAGATGTGTCCCCTAAGCTTTTTCTGTCCAGTGGTCACACACTTGCTTGTGATTTCACAGGCTTCCTGCTTTCGTGTATAGCCAGAGATCACACTGACTCTGCCACCTGAGGTGGCACTTGGCAGGTGGTTGTTGCAGAAGATCAAATGTGCAGCTTTACAAATGCAAAGAAAGATCTCTACCGCAATTTTATATCCCCAAGACTTTTAATTTGAAAATCTTTTAAAAAGTTATAAAAAAATTTTCATCTGAATGGATCATTGCTATTATATTTAGTAAAGAAAAAATCAAATATATGATTGTTACAATTGTGCATTTGTTTATTCTTTTGTGGAGGAGGTTCCCAAGTGACACTGATTAAGGCTCAGGAACCCCTCAGATAGTACTTGCCCTACTGGACATGGTAGCTTTATTTTCACATCTGAAAAGCTCCTCTGCCCTGTGTTTGTTGCCTTGAAGTATTCAAGAGCCTTCAGGGTCATGTCTGATTATTTCTGAGGTGAGAGTGGGTGACATATGGGGCCACCGCTCAAACTTAGATCCCAGAACACACCTTGACTTCTACGCTATCTCCCCAATCCAGATGTTTTTGTTTTCATTCTCAAAAGACTGAAAATAAGTTAAAATAATTGCATGTGTTCCATTGTTTCTCTTAACTACCATTGAGAGCATTTAGATATGAAGTAAATGCATACCTACTCTAGGACAGAGCTGATAGCTTTGGGGTCCTTAAGTCAGGAACCAGTCTTTTCTAAGTCTTAATTCCTAGTAAATGGGTTACATGTTGGTCCCTAAAAGCAGTCTAATAATGGATTCAAAATTCACAAGATCTATAGGTACTGGGAAGAGCAGTGCCTGGGTTTCTGCTAGCTTTACTCAGACCTTTCGGATTCTGTCTCTTTGGGATCATTTTTATTTAGTCCTTGAAAGACCTCACGGCTTTTCACTTGGGTTTTCTTTTTCAGTGCAGAGCGACTGCTTCCTCTTCTACACCACCCTCCATTTCCCATTTTTTACTATTGTAATGCCTCCAAGAAGAAATGGAGGAGAGGAATGGTCTCGTAGAAGCTAGAAAGGACAATGGAGGAGCTACGCTAGCTGTTATCAGTCCATTTCCCAGCTTTCACGGAATGATCTGGGACCTTCCAAGGTTAGAAATGGAGGTGAAGTGAGAGAAATAGAGCCAGAGTGAAAGAAGAAAGTAACTGATGTCTCAATTTTTAATTTGCTTTATGTCTTTCTCCTGGTTTGGAGACCATACTCGGCTGTTCTCATGATTTACTCTTGGTTTTATACTCAGGGTCCACTCCTGGCAGTGCTCAAGAGATCATATGAGTTTCTGGGGATCAAACCCAGGTTGTCTACATGGAAGGCCAGTTCTCTGCCCACTGTACATGGTCTCTCCATCTATTTACTGTTCTTCCTTCCCTATTTTATCCTCCTTGATTTTTAGGGCATGTGTGTTTTTTCTTTAGATTTAATTTGGAAACATGGAATTAGGTTTTCTGATTATTATGAGCTATTTAACTATTCTTGTATATTTTGCTTTATTGAAAATGGAGTGGATTTTGATGTGTATATATTTTCTTCTTTGTCAAATACTGAAGAGTACATATGTATTACTTCCCTCATATTGGATAAAATTGGAAGAAAATGAAAGAATTTGATATAGTAACTAATCATTCTTGTTATTCATTGCCTCTTACCTCTTTAGAATACCATTATAAAATCAGTTTTATTTTCAGATAAGCACATATTCTTGGATATAGATACATTTGCCATTTACAAGCATCCTTTCCTAGTTATGCTGATTAAGTTATGACAAAGTCAAATTATGTTTGCTCATGGGATTGCTAATTACATTTTCATAATGTGTATTTCATGTTTTTAATATAAGATTTTTTTCAGTTTCCCCCCTAAAATAATTTTATTAGTTTCCAAAATTCGGTTTTGTTTTTCCTTTCAGCAGCCTCTCAAATCGCACCTGTGCATCTTTGTATTTTCAGCCTCACCAGTTTGCACCCTACTTTTTAACTTTCAGTGTTTATACAGCATCCAAAGATGACTATAATTTACATTCTTGCTGCATAGGACTGAAGAGAAACATTCTGAATATGAATTGGAAAGGATATCTAAATATTTAGGTAAAGCCTGGATTCCCAAACAAATATATCAGATAGCACTGTTAAAGGAAGGATGGTCCTGAGGGCCTTAGGGAAAACTTTCTCCTCTGCAATAATTGTCCTTGAACAGAAATTATCAGTGTAGAGTCCAAGCTTCACTTAATGTCCTTGTATTTCCTCAGAACATTGCTGTTTAGTCAGCAGCACAAAAGTCTTGCCTCAGAGAGTTTCTTGGGATAGCTAATTCCATTTTTGGTCATCTCTCTTTGATAGCAGGCCTAATTTTATGATAAGATCCCTTACTTTGGATTATTTTTTTTTTTGTAGCATTTTACTCAGGATAGTTCTGACAGAAACCTGAAACAAACTTTTGAAGGACTGAATGATTGCCACCCATCTGCTAGCAGCACTCAGCCGTGGTGTTCCTCCAAGCCACACAGGTCTGTCAGTCTTAATGCTCCTACACATTCTGATCCTGGCACTTACCTAGAGCTGCTCATCGCAGTTGTGGTTTATCACTTCACATACTTTTTTCCCAGGGACCAAATATCTGACCACAGTACTCACGCATCCTCAGTTGTTATGTTCACAGAGGGATACATTCCTTCAGGTGAGGTGCAGGCAATGCCTGGCTATAGTGTTCCAGAGAGCACAGTGTGGCAGTGTGTGGGATCCAAAACATCAGAGTTGTTGGGGTCTTCTTGGGGCCTCTGTTCAGCACACTCTCTCATCCAGTGAGGGCTCACTGCTCAGGGCCCTGAGAACAGGGCCAAGCTTCCCTCCAGCTAAGGGTACGGGTCTGGGGAAACGAGCAAACCTTGCCACTGCCTCCTTCAGGAAATAAATGCACACGAGCACGGTGGGGGTTCTGTAAAGCAGTTCCACTTTATTGAGAGACTTCAAGCCTTTATATAGGTTGAAGAGGGTGGTGGGCGAGTGCAACTGGTCATATACACAGGGTGATCTGAACAAACATGTTTTTTATAGATAGGATCACACCTTCACCTCACATTTTCCAGAAACATCCTGTCCCCAGATAACATTGAACTTGAACATTGCAACAGGTTTCCCTTCAAAGCAGACCAAAAAGTGTTTCTATCCCAACACATCTGCCTGCTGAACATAAGGGTTAGTGTTACACTTCAAAGCAGACCAAAAGAGGGTTTTCTCTCAACAAGAGTCACCAAGACCATGCTGGGTGCACATAGCAGCACCAGGGATTGAACGCCTGGCCTCTTCCTGAAGGTTTGCCAGGACACTGTCCCATTCACTAAACTCTCCCATCCCTTGTTTTCTGTTTGTTTTGTTTATTTGGGGAGGGGAGGTCTGACAGTACTCAGGGATTAATCTCGGCTCTGCTGTCAGGACTCATTCCCCGCTGAGCTTTGAGGACCGTATGTGGTGCTGTGGGTTGATCCCCAGTGTGCTGCCCTCAGTTTACCAATGTTCTGCTCACCTGGGCAGAAATTCCCAAAGCCTGGAAGGCAACTTCCCTTTAGCAGGCCCTTACCTCATGACTGATCTGAGTTACATATGACAAGCAGCTCACTTAGGTTTGTCATTGCTTACCTCAGGTCAGGACAAACTTAAAACTTGATATGAAAGAGTTTTGCAGTAGCAGGTTTAAGGTCCCCTCTGTGACATCCTCTGCCATTTCACACTTGGCTAGTTTCTATCCTTTCTCTCTGCTTCTTCTTCCCACCCCACTTGTCAAAGGATATTGTTATAGGCTTAAACAATTAGTCATCTGTTAAATAATCCTACTAGGATCTAGTTCTGGGGGACTTGTCCTATGAGAAACTACCATGGAATGATTGACTTTCAGCACCAATCTCCGCCAAAACAATTTCTAAAAATAGTCTGGTCCTCTCTAGGGGGAAAAAAAACCCTGAAACATGTTAAGATTCAGAGTTTGTATTACTGATTCCATATTTGGACCGATATTCTCTCTCTCTCTCTCTCTCTCTCTCTTTCTCTATCTCTCTATTGTGTTTGGGCTACCACTGGCTATACTCAAGTGTTACTCCTGGCTCTGCATTCAGAAATTACTGCTGGAGAAGCTAGAGGGAACATATGGGTTGCTGGAGCAAGGCAAGCACCTTGTACATTTCACTATCGCTCTGTTTCAAAAAACTGCTATTCTTAAAACCATAACTGGTATTTCTTATACTAAAAATAGTTCCACTCACTTTTTTCCTGATTGCAGTCAGTGAACATATGTTTTCCAGGAAGATTGTCAGTCTGGACTTAACTCTCTTAATTTGTTTTGTCTTTGCTAGTGCCTTTACACGTTCCCTTTTGAGGAACAGAAATTTTTATTCCTGAAAGTGAAAATGATAAGTGTCGTTGGTTTTGTGTTTTTTTTTTTCCCTTAAATGACACAAAACCACTTGTTTAGCTAATGCACTGTAGTCAATACGAATCCTAAGAGCTATGCTCCACCCACAGGGAAACAGGCAGTCTGGGACAAAGACTTGCTGCAGAGTGTGGTAAATTGGCCTGGCCTAAAGGAGCTGTCCACTGGTGCTGAAGCAATTTCCTGAGAGGTTGCTGCGGGCCTCTCATCCCCATCTCCAGGGAGCTGCATCTTAAGAACCTCCTGAATCTGAAGAGAGGCTCCTTCATTTTTTTTGGCTCATGCCGCGTCACTTCAGCACCCTCTATTGACAAAGCCTGACATTGTTCCAACTGGCATAGGAAATGTGTTCCAAAGTCCAGCTTCAGTATCTCAACATGAAACCAAGAAGGGGTGATTTGGAATGGAGAGGAAGCACACTAATAACAGATACACAATCCAATGCATTTTGTGTTTAACATAAAGCAAATACTCCAGTCTGCTGTGCTGCTTAGCTCTATTTCAGAAAATACGGATATCCTTTTGGATTTTTTAAAATACAGAGGCAAGTTTAGATGTATATAGAAACAAAGCACAGTGTGCTATTTGTTTTGAAATTAAGACTAGTAATAGAGGTTAATGTTAGGTCATCCAAACATTCTTTTTTCTTTACTATTATTTTTTATTTTTTCAGTGACATATGTATATATATATATATATATATATATATATCCTTCAGTTTCTTCTTTGTGCATATATATGAATAAGAAGAAATATCAAATATATGTCACTTTCACTGTCCTCCCGTTGTTCATCTATTTGCTCAAGTGGGCCCAGTAACTTCTCCATTGTGACAACTGTTACTGTGGTTAGCATATTGAATATGTCACGGATAGCTTTCCAGGCTTTGCCGTGCGGGCGAGATACTCTCGGTAGCTTGTCAGGCTCTCCAAGAGGGGCAGAGAAATCGAAGCCGGGTTGGCCATGTTGACTGCTTGCAAGGCAAACACCCTACCCACTGTGCTATTGCTCCAGTCCCAAATATATGTAGATACACATATTGAGTTCAGCTTACTTAGCACAGCAGTAGGGCATTTGCCTTGCACACAGCCGGCCAGGCCGAGCTGGATTCGATTCCTCCACCCGGCAAGCTACCGAGAGTATCTTGCATGCATGGCAAAGCTTGGCAAGCTACCCTTGACGTATTCAATTTGCCAAACACAGTAACAAGAAGTCTGAAAATGGAGACATTACTGGGCCCTCTCGAGTCTATCAGAAAAATAAGAAAGTAATCTTTGGAGCATTTTTCACACATATCTCTGTTTTATTTTTAATGGTGTTTTTGAAATATATTTTAAAATGTTTGTCCTTTTATACTTAATAATCATAAAACTAAATGGTTATATGGTAGCAGCACTGCATTTTACACATGAAAAGTTTGAGAACTGACTTGACAAAGGTCATGGATTTTGCTTTTGAAAGAACTCAGGCATGTGGGAAACTTGACTTAAAATATCTGGGCATAAAAACTCATGAATCAGAAAGTAACAGTTCAAGAGTAGTATTTGTCAGTTACTACAATTCAAGTCACCTCATCGAGAAACTTGAAAAAAACTAAACATTATTTAATAGTTTATATAAATTAAAATATTTTCCCAAAGTCACTAGAAATAATGATTTGATAATATTATGATTTAGGTGCTAGTTATTTATTCAGTTCTTGTGCTGGATTTGTTACCTCCGTGTCTTTGATAGGCAGTTTTACTTACTTCAGATGGGCACTCTCATTTGAGGGTCTAAGCTTTCATATTCAATTGATTTGAAGCCCAATTGACTGTTTAATTGACTAGGACCCTCCTTTCATTAACATAAAGAGCTAGCAGTTCAAGATTTCCTATACAATATTGGTATTTTCCAACTCCCCCATCCATTGGCACCAGAAAATATATTGGCTAGTTTTTTGAAGGAAAATAAACTTTGAAAGATAGTAATTCCACAAAACATATAATTGGAAGCAAAGAGATACAGATGTCCTTCCCCATCCCTCTCAAAGAGCTTGGCAAGCTACCAAGATTATCCCGCCCGCACGGCAAGCCTGGAAAACTATCCTTGACATATTCGATATGCCAAAAACAGTAACAACAAGTCTCACAATGGAGACGTTACTGGTGCCTGTTCGAGCAAATTGATGAACAACAGGACAACAGTACCACAGTGCTACAGATGTCCTTGGGTCATTCCACAACCCCTCGATCTGTATTAGATATAATCTGTAGGCAGAGCAAAGGGAAACCAAAGTCCTTTTCAAGTGAAGGTGGTTTCAGTAACAACAACAATAAAAGCTTAAAATATGTCTGTCACGTGGTTGGAGATGTCTCATAGGTAGAGACATCATGAAGCTTGTGTAGCATTGAGTTTGATATCCAGTGATGTCACATATGCCAGTGCCTCTGTTCTTTGGGAGTCCTGCTGCCACCACAGGTGTGTGATCTGTGATACACTGCAAAGGAGTGTGTGTGAGAATCATAACTTAAGTTTGGCACCTCTCGCCAGCACACTCAGTGTGAAAATACCAAAACCAAATGTGTAAGCCTGAGTGAGCAACAAAACAGTGTATGAGTGCTACAATCAAGTTTGTGACCTTCAGTGAACACTCCAGGCAAAATGTGGGCTCCACGACTAAATACATTAACCTGTGGTGAGCAAAACAATTAAAAAGAGTTTGAGAACTACAGCCAGGGATGTGAGTCTCTGAATCATCTCTTCAACTGCACCAGAGAGAAGAGAAGGGATGCAGAGTAATAAAATGTCCCACTTGAAATCAGATGTTTAGGAAAGGAACACAATGGAAAAGCTGTTAGTTGTGTTTGCCAATGTGGTATAAGCAATGTAAATTATGGGGAGGCTAGAGAAATCTCAGAGGTAAATATGAGAGATAATTGTGAATATGACAAGATACTTATGCTTGTGGGAGTGCTATAGAAGCTATTCAAGAGTAAACATTGAAATTGGGGGCATGGGGGGAAGCAGTTTGAAAGGGAAATGAGATAGAATGTAGGCATGATTACATTGGATCATGGCATAGTACAACAGGAAGTTGACAGAGGAAATCTGTTGCACATGGCCAACCAGATTCCATCCTCAGCACCCCATATTTTCCCTCTTAGTCCCTCAAGGAGTGATCCCTGTGCCTAGAGCCAGAAGTAATTCCTGAGTAGAGCCAGAGTGCCCCACCCCAAATCTGTTCATGTAGCTTTCACTTCTATCAATAGGTTCATACCTATTAGTATCCTAATATTCCATGTTTTTTTTTTAAATTTTTTTGCTTTTATGGGTCATTCCTGGTCATTCCTGCACAGAGGTTACTCTTGGTTTATGCACTCAGCAATTACTCCTGGTGGTGCTCAGGGAATCATATGGGGTGCTGGGAATTGAACCCGGGTGGGCTGCATGCATGGCAAACGCCCAACCTGCTTTGCTTTCTCTACAGTGCCTATGCCATGTATTTTGTTCTAGCTTGTTTTCCTCCAGGCTTTTCGGTGTTGATCTATAGTTGCAGTGCAGCTAGAGATATAGAGTGTTTTTCACATAACCTTCCTGGCACAGATTTTCTTTCATTTTCACCTGTGGTCTAAGCATTGGTTTCATTGACATTTAAGTAAGTAACCATTTCTTCCTGCTAATTTATGAACTAAAATAAATGCTCTGTAAGGAGTCTATTTTTTTTTATCCCAAACACTTATAGCCATACATTTACCTGTGGGATAGCTTTGAATTTTTCTCCTATCAATGTAGGAACTGCACCTGAATGCCAAGAGAAAGCATTGCTTATTTGATCCTGCTGCTTGAGAGAAAATAAATAAGTATAGGAAAAAGAAAAACTTGGGATTTGATTAAGAAGTGGAGGGCTTTAAGTGACACACTAGTGCCTTGGGCTAGAGTTTCAAAAGGTTGGCAAGGGAATTGAATCCCCCCAGTGATCAGGCTTACAACGGCAAGAATAAAGCTATTTTCATCCTGTAGGCAACAGATTTCCTCTGCCAAATTTCCCAAGACTCATACAATGAGAGCATCCATCCCAAAATGATTAATGCAAATTTAGTAATTGTGCACATGGATCATTTCTCTGTCACCCATTTTATCCAAGAAACGTGCCTTTTTCTCTCTGCACGCAGTGCTCATGTTTTGTGCCATTCACCTGTTGCTGGGGGCATGGAACAAATTGCCTCTTTGTGTGAAGCTGCAGGAAGAAGAAATCATCACATTTGTGGCTGGCACCCACTACTAAGCGAAGCATGTAATTATTTGAATCAGGACGATGGGACGTGCAGAGTCAGATTTATCTGGGCTATCTGAAGGATAGCATATGAGTTCTGATCCACAGCTGGGCAATTTTTCAAAGGAAAGATAGGTGGGAGGAGGCAGACCTCTCTTAAGGAAGACACATTTTTGGCAGCAATAACCAATTTCAGTAGAAGCCAATGGGGTCTCGGGGCTTCTGGCTTTTGTAAAACTTTAAGTGAGTATAAGTGCAAGATTTTGAATTGAGGGCCCTGGGGGTGCTAATCAGAAAAAGAAGTATTGTGTTGCCAAATCAGTGTGGACTCCCCAAAAGTGCTTCACACAAGATCCTCAGACTTAATCAAACAACGTAGCTCAGGGGAGTAAACTAGAAAGCCTCTCAGGCTGGTGATATCCCTTTCAAGTTTTCCAGAAGCATTACTGCCTGTCTAATAGAGCATTTGTGAAAAAGACTTGCTCCCATTCAGAAGGCACCAATCAACCCTTATTTGTGTTCCAGTCATGACTCAAATTTGGCAGAACAAGGAAGAATTATCATAATAAGTTATGGACTACCTGTGCAGAAGCTTTTTACTGGTTAAACATCCTTCTGCCGGCTGAGAGCCCAATTTACTAAACTCAAGGTCATATGTTTAACATGCAATGTCACACCATGACACAACAAAGTGTATACCATATTCTTCTTCTTCACCAAAATGGCAGGCACATTTTCTCAAACAAATGTGATCATTTAAGTGCCAGTAAATGGTGGTAATTTAAAAAGAAATGAATTTTCCATAAGAAGAACTGGATAAATAGCACATGGCCACTTATACTGCCATCAAAAGACATGAAGTGAAGAGAATGCAGCAAGGTAATGCAGTCCTTTCTCAAATGGATGGCACCTGATTTTTGAAGATCAGCTGACTTGCAGTCCACTCTTTTTTTTCTTTTTGTGTCACACCCAGCAGTGCACAGGGATTACTCCGTTTGATGCTTGAGAAACATTCGGGATGCTGGGGATTTAACCCAGGTCGGTTGCATGCAAGGCAAATGCCCTGTACTATAGCTCCAGCCCAAAATCCACTTTCAAGGAAGCTTAACTATTTGTATGCCAGGGAAAAATCAGGAAACAATGAAATAAAAACTACTACATGGAACTAGAAGTTTCAGATTGATGAGATTGTAGATAAAACATTTTAAAGGCATCAAAATAGGCAAAACCCTCAAATTTCTGTGTTTCTGCATAGTATACCTTTTCTGATGCTCTGGTTCTCTCTGGACTGGTGGCATGGATAATATTTGAGTAGTGCAAATAATTTTTGATATTAGAAGTGAAAATGAATTTTGTGTACAGTAGAATGTGATTTATTATTGTTTTATGTATATTTATCAGATTTGCGTCTTGCTGATTGCCTAAACATTTGTAAATTGATTTCCCTTCATTCAGTTAAATTCTTCTGTTCCCACATTATTCAGCCAGTTAATTAGAGTACTTGCCATATCATTATTTTCTACCTCTATGAATGTTATGATAGACACATTTTTATTAGCTTAAATTCAGGGCATTTTAAAGACAGTGTTGAGGAGAACTTTGAGTTTTAAATCAATGTTCAGGAATGGAGACATAGCACAAAAGTTAAGGTGTTTGTCTTGCTTGGCTGACCACATTTACTATCCAAGAATCCAGATGTTTCTCTGAGCATTATTCAGCCTATCTTAATGTATAATCAAATAAAGTTTGGGTAAATGAAATTTTTTCCGTGCGTTGTTTTTGTACCACTTTAAAAATAACATCTTGTTGAGTCCTTTCCCAAAGTCATTTAAAGGTGGTGAAATGGAGATTAAAAATATTGGGTGGCAAAGATACAGGATCAGTTTGGTTTCTTTTAAATATTTTGAGATGGAAACTGTAGTTTGGACTAGAAATCTTTGGTACATCTAGTAAAAAATTTTGCTCTTATCTCTTGATGTAACCTTACTGCTATGAATGCTGTAATAGAACAAAAGAAAAATAAACAAAATGTAGGGGTGACTGAATTAGCTTCTTTGAATTTTTTCAAATTGTAACTTATATGTACATATATATTTCAATTCTTATCTTTTTGTTTGGGGTAGGTAACTCCTGATGTTGCTCATGTACTATTCCTGGATCTCTGGTATGTGGAAGTTGTTCTAGTAGTGCTTCAGAAATCATGTGGTGCTGGGGATTGAACCTAGACCTTTTGTATGCCAAGAATGAGTTATCTCCTTCACACTAAATTATGTATATTGCAATAACTATTGGTTGGAGGCAAGGAGTTTGGGTCATACCCAGAATTGTTCAGGCTTATCTTGTATCAGTCCTCACAATCAGGGGTGGGTGCTTGCAACACAAGTCCCTCAACTCCTGTACTAATTTTTCGGTCCCATTTTGTTTTTGTATGGGGGTTATGCTTAGTGATAGTATTTACTCCTGGGTCTATAGGGAATCACAGGGATCACATTTGACAGTACTCAGGGAACCATATGAGGCACCAGGAATCCAACCTGAGTTGGCCATGTGCAAAGTATAAGCTCTCTCAGCATTAGTAGCTATTAATTAATGACCACTGAAAGGCCTGAGTTCAACTAATGTAATTAGGATTATAGTTTAAAGTACATCTATCTTCACTCCCATTCTTTCCCATTCCAGTCGTCGCATGATGTTCTCGAGGGTAGCACTGAAGAGTTTTGGAGAAATGGTATCACTCTGCCGAACCCCTCTCTTGACATCAACGATCACTTCTTTGTAGAATGGTGAGATCCTGGTAGTGAATCCGCAATACAGCTCACGGAGGATCCTGATGTATTGGGCTTGAATGCCCTGATTGGCTAGGGCTTCAATGACCGCTTCCATCTCAACAGAATCAAAGGCCTTCTTTAAATCAATGAACGTTAAACAGAGCGGCATCTTGAACTCCTGAGAAACCTCAGTGAGCTTGGTGAGCTTGGTTATCATGTGGATATGGTCGATGGTGCTGAATCCTTTGCGGAACCCGGCTTGCTCACATGGTTGTCCTTCGTCTAGTGTTCTGCCAATCCTATTTAGGATGACTCGAGTGAACAACTTGTAGATGACAGACAATAGGCATATCTGGCGATAGTTGCCAATGTCATGGATGTCTCCCTTCTTGAAAAGTAGTACAGTCCTGCTGGTTTTCCATTGGGACGGAACCTTGCATTCAGACAGGTAGCGAGTGAAGAGCCGAGCCAGTGTATTGATGAGTACTGATGGCAGGTTCTTCAGGTGTTCAGGTCTGACCTTGTCTGGGCTGGGTGCTGTTTGTTTCTTTACCGACGATATGGCGTGTCAGATTTCGGAAGGGAGAACATTGGGAATGACATATCCATCCTGTGGAATTTGGTATGTCGGCAAGTGGACATGGCTTTCAAAGAGATTTGAGTAGAAGTCATGGATAATCTTCTCCATTGCCATTCTGGAGGATGTGACGGATCCATCAGGACATCAAAGGGCAGTCATCATGGTTTTGTAGTTAGCAAAGGACAGGCGGGCCTAACAAATACTTTTCCCAGCTTCTGCCGCATCTACCAGTACTTCTGCTCTTCTCTCTTTGAGGTCTTCCTTGATCGCGTCTCTGCACTGCTTTGCGAGCTCGGACATTAGCTTGCGGTTGCCTGAGGCATGCGCCAAACCACGCTGGCGAATTAGCTCAAGAGTTTTTGAAGACAGACTTTTTTTGTGGCTATCTCTCTCTTGGCGTTCCTCGCACATTCATGGAGGTGCTGAACCAGTCAATCGTATTCCTCATCAATGTTGTCAACAATGCAGTGAAGATAGATGGTCGGCAACTACACCACCTCCGCTTTGCTGATTACATTGTTTTAATAACACCAAACATCAGCCAAGCGGCACAAATGCTGGCCGACTTTGACCGTGAGTGTGGAAAGGTAGGACTACAGCTGAATCTTACGAAGACAATGTTTATGAGAAACAGCCTTGTTCCTGATGCCCCATTCGCTCTCAATGGAACGACCATCTCTGAATGCAACAGCTATGTGTACCTAGGTCGAGAAGTCAACATGACAAATGACCTGGCACCCGAGCTGCGCAGGAGGAAGAGAGTGCCTTGGAACACCTTCAAGAACAGTAAAGAAATAGCTAAGAGGACGAAGAACCTCTGGCTCCGGGCACATCTCTTTGATTCCACTGTTCTTCCTGCATTAACATATGCCTCAGAGACCTGGGCTCTACACAAACAGGATGAGAACGCTATTCAGGTCTCCCAAAGAAGAATAGAAAGAGCTATGCTTGGAATATCACGTTTCACTCAAATGAGAGAAAGAATACGGAGTTCCGACATCGGTCGATTATCAAGAATCAGGGATGCTGTCTCATTTGCCAAGGTGTCAAAAATCAGATGGGCTGGTCACATAATGAGATTTAAAGATGACCACTGGACTAGAGCTGTTACTGGATTCCACAGGATGTCAAAAGACCGTGTGGCCGCCCACCTACCAGATGGTCAGACTTCTTCATCAAGATCATGAACGATCGGTTTGAGGCTCTTCATGTTCCCAGAGCGAACAGATGCCATTGGGCTACACTAGCACGCGACAGGGACAAATGGAGATGTTCCTGGCGCCCGCTCAAGCAAATCGACGACTAATGGGAAGTTAAGTGATTAAGTGATTTAAAGTACATAATGAAGCATGTGAATGAGAATTCTTGATGAGCACATTAATTTTTGTCATAAGTGTTTAGGTATATGCTTCATTTAAAGGTTATTTTACATATTTTTGCATTTTGTTTTTATTTTAATCTACCAATTGTAGTACCTTAAAACTACAGGCTGATATTTTCCAATGAAACATTATAAATCCTTTGTTTAGTTTTCAAATTGGGCTGGAGTGATAGCACAGCGGTAGGGCGTTTGCCTTGCACGCAGCCAACATGGCCGACCCGAGTTCGATATTTCCGCCCCTCTCAGAGAGCCCGGCAAGCTACCGAGAGTATCTCGCCCGCACGACAGAGCCAGGCAAGCTACCCGTGATGTATTTGATATGCCAAACACAGTAACAACAAAAGTCTCCAATGGAGACATTACTGGGCCCACTTGAGCAAATTGATGAACAACGGGAGGACCGTGACTGTGAGTTTTCAAATTTACTAAAGTATTATCTAAATGCATACCAAGTCATGGTATTCTGATATGAAAAAGGAATGAAATCATTTGAATCTGCATTCTAATACATAAAAGATAATCATGATAAGCCTCATTTATTGAAATGTTTGATGAACCGGAGTCTACAACTTAACTTTTTCTCCCAAATAGTTTTTAGTATAAGAAAATAGCCCAGAATTTGATATAATACAATACTGCATCATAATATAACACATAATAATTTTACCACATTTTATTACATATTTGCTATAACTCATCATTGGTAATTTGTTATGGTTTTTATTGATAGGTGATGAGAAAATGAGAGGGAAACAGGAGAGATCATTAGTTAGAATTGATCTTGAAAAGAAACAACTCAAGTTAGGAGTATTTTAGGTTTGTTATATGGTCTCATTTTCAGTGATAAGTGTTCTTTTTTTTTTTTGCTTAAATATTAGGAAAGTTCTTTTAAAACTAAAGTACAATACTCAGAATTTCCTAAATTTTAACCTAAAGAGAGCTTTCAAGCTTCAGTTATTTAAAAACATCTCCACACCTTACACTTCAACGGAACTAGATTGCTTTGTGATTCTAGAACATGTTCCGTGATTGGCTTTGTAAAAAAAAAAGACTCAGATGAACCTCTATACGTATGTAGGAATGTTATTCATCTTATCTTACTACTAAACACCAGATCAGATACATGCTGCAATTGACCATATTCTTAAATCTGCTTAACTGTTAACAGTCCTTCTTTGTCTTTCCAACTTGTCACCTTGATGAGCATGTTTCTTACTTTCAAAATAATTTTTATTTACTTTCACTTCTAAGTTAGTCAAACTTAAAACTTTTTAACCCAACTAGAATTTAGGGTTCACTACCAGGTTCTCACCATTCTACGAGGAAGCGATCATCCATGTCTAGAGAGGGGTTTGGTAGGACAATACCATTTCACCGAAACTTTTCAGTGCCACCCTCGAGAACGTCATGCGTGGACTGGAATGGGAAGGAAAAGGAGTGAACATAGACAGTAGGCAACTACACCCCTTCCACTTCACTGATGACATCATTCTAGTAACACCAAGCATTAGCCAAGTGGCACAAATGCTGGCCGACTTCGACCATGAGTGTGGAAAGGTCGGACTACAGCTGAATCTCACAAAGACATTGTTTATGAGAAATGGTCGAATTCCTGACATTCCATTTGCTCTCAATGGAACAAACATCTCCAAATGCAATAGTTATGTGTACCTAAGTCGAGAAGTAAACATGATGAGTGACCTGGCACCTGAGTTTCACAGGAAGAAGAGAGCGGTTTGGAACGCCTTCAAGAGCATGGAAGAAATAGCTAAGAGGATGAAGAACCTCCAGCTCCAGGAACATCTCTTCCATTCCACTGTTCTTCCTGCATTAACATATGCCTCAGAGACCGGGGCCCTATGAAAACAGAATGAGAACACTATTTGGGTCTTTCAAAGAGGAATCGAAAGAGCTATGCTTGTAGTATCATGCTTCACTCAAATGAGAGAAAAAATCTGAAGTTCTGACCTCCATCAACGATCAAGAATCAGGGATGCTGTCTCGTTTGCCAAGGCATTGAAAATCAGATAGGCTGGACACATAATGAGATTTGGAGACAACCACTGGACTAGAGCCATTACTGACTGGATTCCACTGGATGTCAAAAGATCATGTGGCTGCCCACCTATGAGATGGTCAGACTTCTTCGTCAAGACCCTGAACAATCGGTTTGAGGCTGTTCGTGTTCCTAGAATGAGCAGACACCATTGGGCTACACTAGCACATGACAGGAATGAATGGAGAAGTTATTGCTGCCCGCCATAGCGAATCGATGCGTAATGAGATGTCAAACGATCAAGAACCCAACTATATCCCTTCCTGACTGCTTTATGCACATTAAAGAGGTAATCCATCCTTATAGATTTAATTGTTCAACGTTTCTCAGTCTGAACCTTTGGCTTCATGCCAATTGTCTGCATATTAGTTTTGGATATCACCCAAACTTAGAGTCTATTTAACAGTAGTTATTTAACAGTCTATTTAACAGTAGCTTTCTGTATGATATCATTCGTTTGTTGTTTCTCCCTGGTCCAGGAAGCTTAAATTTATTGTGTTATACCATTTGCAGTGCTCCCAAAGTATTGTCATTCCTCTGTGTTTAATTTTTACCTCTTCTCTGTGCTCTGCTTCCCCAAAAGGTTAATCACTTATTTCCCCTAAGAAGTACCTATGATTTGTAAAGTCAAATTCCTCAGAAAACTCTGATTTTGTAATATTGCTTTTCTCCTTCCCCTATGTCCTTTTGCATAGTTTACTTCAGAGCAATGTCCTTTTTGTATAGACACAGGAAGACAGTTAATGCTATGCTCTTGTAACTTGGGAGTTAATTGAATTTGATAATATCACCTCCTGAGCAACTATTTTTCTTGACTTAACCCTCAGTTGCCCTTAGTTCCTAGTATCCCTAAAGCAGGGTCCTGATGAGGGACTGGATGGACCAAAAGCAAGCTTGACCTACCCTGGCATCAAATGGGCCATGCCAAGTGCCATAATACGTAATTACGTGGTCATGAACAAATTCTGTCATGATACAAAGAGTAACAAAAGGATTAACCCTGCTAGGGTTAGGAAAGACTAATCTGGCCTAAGCACTATAGTTTGGGATCTATAGCAAGATGTCCCCAGGAGAGCCATCCTACAAGCTTAATGTATCTCTTACTGGGTTCATACAAAACAACTAATATTATTAAGAAGTCGAATTAAGATGAATGTTTAAATGATTGTTGGACTAAAGGAGAAACACACCCCTATATGGTATTTCAACCATGAGCAGATCTCCTAGCTGTAGGGTATCTTTTGTCTTCTCTTCCCTCAGAGGGAAGAGCTTTCATATGTTGATTTTGCTACCTGACCTAGGTGTAGTTGCTCCCCCCAACCTTGAGAGGTTGGGCACCAGACCAGGACAGTGGTGCATGTGATAGAGCACAGAGAGACTAGCATGGGGCAAATGAGGATACGGGAATGAGGGGCAGTGTGAGACTGGAATGGGGCGCTTAGTGAAACTGGAACAGGCATGTGGGGAGAATGGAATAAAAGGCAACTGACCACCAACCAGCCTGGTGACCCTGTTCCCTCATTCATGCATCTCTTGGCTTCGGTTGCAGACCTGGGTGGAGAAGCAACTCATGGCCACCAAACACATGTGGTGGGCAAAGAGGGAGACCACGCCACCGCTACCACTCACTTATTTACTTTGTGATTATACAGCTTTCAATATAATTTCCATTGTTATATAACAGATAGTCATTTTGTCTTCCTTTAGAAGATCTTTTTACTGGGAATGGGGGAGGTGCTTTAGGATCACATCCAGAAACAGTCAATGACTATTGTCTCTGTGGTCAGGTATGATGGTGCTTGGGGAATCATATCTAATGTCCCAGACCAAATCAGTATTAAATCTTACCACCTTTTCTATCTCTCTGACCCCAAGATCATTTTTTCCATTAAAAATTGAGATTTGAAAAATAAACTAAAAATAAGCTAAATATAAAAATCCCCAAATAAACCTGAAAAAGTGAATTGAAAATAATTAAATCAAATTTTTCTTGTGCCTATCAATTGATAATTTTTTTCCTAATTATTTTAACATATGTAAAAGCATCCAGCAAATTATGTAAATTTATGGCAGATTTTGGGACAAAATAAGGGAGAAATGATCCAATTTAAAATATTCAAGAAATAGTTTGCTTCTAGTTAAAAAACAAAAAAGAAATTTAAGGACCAGAAATTTAAATGTTATTTTTATAAGAATTCAATGCAAATAAATGAAACATACTTAATAACTGATATATTTGAACATTTTGTAAATAATACTAGTTATATTTACTGACTGATAGATTCAGTATTTTACAAATTTTGGACAATAATTGCTGGGAATTATTTTCAAATTATGATGTCATTTTGAATGCATTTTGCCTTGTTGGCGGTATGTTTTGTGGAAATTGTTAATGTAGTATCAGGAAGGTGTCAAAGTCAATATTACTGACAGCTATCAGTAAGATGTGTTGGCCAGAGGATGACATTTTTCTTTAAGGTGGAGAGTAAAGCTAATCAGATACCAAAATCTATTATTCGATGAGAGGTAAACAAGTGGCAATACCATGGCTGTCAAAATGAAATATAGTCCTATGAGAGCGTTGTCCAGGAAAATGAAGAAAAGTGAATATAAAAAAATTCCAAAATTAAATGAAAAGAGCTAGTCTTTTTTCTCTGACCATAACAATGAGTCAATTTCTTTTCAAAATTCTAATGAGAGAGACTTGGAAATTATTAGAGACTAGTAACTTACTGTATATATTTAAAATCTCAGATATGATTAAAATATGCGTGTTGGGTAAATAAGTAAATGGGGCTGACACGCTGATTATACTAACAGTACTATTTCCATCACCTTGAAGAACTTAAACTCTATTAAAACAGAATATATTCTTTGTTACAGGGTAGGTCAAGCTACCCTGAAAAATAAAGATGCAAATGCTGAGGGTTCTGAGGCATAGTCCAGCAGATAGAGCACTTGCTTTACACTGTATACATGTATACGTCATAACTTATTCAACTTCCTGATTTTGGATATATTAGTGTCATCAAGATATTTCCATTTTTCCCTTTCTCTTAAAGGTAGTTATGTAATGAACTATCCTGAATAGACATCATTGCAGAGGTGTATGAATATGTCTCCACAAATTCTTGATTTAATTATTCATTACAAAGCATTTTTTTATAAATTGTGTCCATTTAAGTATATGTACAGCTTTGTGAAATTAGTAACAAGGAATAAGGACATAAATCAAAGGTCTGGAGCACATTTTCACATGTGGGATCTCTAGCCTTAATTCTCAGTACTGCATAGTCTTTCCAAGATTCACCAGAAATATCCCACAAAACAAATTAATAGCACAGGAGGTAGGGCGTTTGCCTTGCATGCAGCCAACATGGCTGACCCGAGTTCGATTCCTCTGCCCCTCTCGGAGAGCCCGGCAAGCTACCGAGAGTATCTGGCCCGCATGGTAGCCTGGCACGGTAGCTGGTTGCTCGAGCCTGGCAAGCTACCCGTGATGTATCTGATATGCCAAACACAGTAACAAAATGTCTCACGATGGAGATGTTACTGGACCTGCTCGAGAAAAATCAATGAACAACGGGAGAACTGAGACTGAAAGTCATGCAAAGGTCAGTACAGTTTAATTTTCTTTCTTTATTTTTATTTTGGGACCACTCCCAAGAGTATTCAGGGCTCACTCCTAGCTTGGTGTTCAGGGACAAATTCTGATGGTGCTTAGGAAGCCATATGGGTTACTGGGGTTGGAAATCAGGTCAGCTGTGTTCAAGGCAAGCAACCTACCTACTAATCCTCTCTCTCCATTTCCAGTACAATCTAACTTTACATTAACTGCACACTTTATAAAACTTTCTTCCCCCACCCCATTTTTTGCAGTGAATTTCATTTCTCACTCAGCCCTTGACTTTCATACCCTGCTTTCTGTTGTTTTATATTTGATTGTGAAAGTTCATATGAATAGATTTTTGAAGGACTCTTACTTGGATACTTCAAGTAGCATGAGTATTCCATGACAGTTAAAGGTTATCAAAACACTGTATGTGAGCAATAACAATTATTAGAACAACCTAAAACATTAGAAGTTTTAAACAATATAAAATTTTGGTACAGTCAGAACATTAATAGTGTTTTATTTTCAAATATATTGTATTTAATGGGAAGAATCAGAGATAATTCAATATTTAAATGATTTCATATGTCTCATGGAAAACTAATACATTGTGTTTTATTAGAGCATTAATTCTGTACTTATTTTTGTTAATATCCTGCTTTCGGGTCAGCCACGTTGGCTGCGTGCAAGGCAAACGCCCTACCATTGTGCTAATGCGATAGCACAGTGGTAGGGCGTTCGCCTTACAAGCGGCCAACATGGCCGACCCGAGTTCGATTCCTCCGCCCCTCTCGGAGAGCCCGGCAAGCTACCGAGAGTATTCGATATGCCAGACACAGTAACAACAAAGTCTCCAATGGAGACGTTACTGGGCCCGCTCGAGCAAATCGACGATCAACGGGAGGGCCTTTACCTTTTTACCTTATCCTGCTTAGTCTTGAATCATAATTAACATAATTTTGTTGCTGTTATTGTTGGGAAAGTTTGGTCCAAGACTACTGCTCTCATATCTTATTCTTGGCTTGTGCTTAGGAATCGCTCCTGCCTGGCCTCGAGGAACAAGATGTGATTCCAGGGATCAAACTCAAGTTGGCTGCCAGCAAGGAAAGCAACTGACCCACACTGCTATTTCTCTGGATCAAGGAATACAATTTTTAAATAAATTTAGCAAGTTCTTAGCTAATCATATTACTTATATTAGCAAGAAATTGCTATTAATTTTGTTCTAGATTCTCCGAACCTGGTTCAGGGCAGTATAGGAAACAAAATAGTTTTTGTTTTCACTAAAACTTCTAGATGACTTATTCGACTTAGCACCGAATCTCAGGGAATACTCATGCTACTTAACTAGACACATATTTAACTGCCAATCTGTAGCTTATCAGACTAGGGTAATCTTTGTGAGATCAATATGATTAGTTTGAGATTAATGTACTATTAATTACTTCTAGTGTTCGTTAGTGTTTCATTATAATATACGGAAACATTTTGTCATAATTTGTAATATTTTGTCAATATAGCAAGTAATAAAAAATTGCCTGTAATTTTTTTCTAAAGAAATATAAACTACTGGGGCTGGGGCGATAGTATAGTGGATACGGCATTGGTCTTGCTTGTGGCTGACCTGGGTTCCATTCCCAGCTTCCCAGATAGTGCGTCGGGCAACCTCTAGGAGTAAGTCCTGAGTACTGACCCAGGAGTAACTCCTGAGCATTGCCAGGTATGACCCAAAAAATAAAAAAAAAAGAAAAAGAGAAAAACTACTAATATTTTAAAGCATATAGTTTTAGATGATTACAAGTCCAATACAAGCTACTTGTTCTACTCCCTTTGAATAAAATATTATACTTATTTTTGTTTTTGTTTTTTTGTTTGTAGATTGTGCACATATTATCAGGGGCCCCTTGGTTTCTGTGCTCTGGGTTTCACCCTGTGATGTTCAGAAGACCATGTAGTGCAGGGTAGCAAATGTGAAACTTCCACATGCAAAGTGTATGCTTAAAACCATTGATTCATCTCCCAGCCCAATATATGTTTAAATATATATTTTTAAAAAATTGCTTTTAAAAAATTGTTTTTTTTAAAAATTGTTTTTTTCAAAAAACATTTATTTTTTAATTTTTTTGTTAACTGAACAAAAGACACAAATACTTTAATATTTAAGTTAATTTGGACATTTGGACATTTCTTGTATTTCAGATATTTAATATGTCATTAGTAATTATTAATAATTATTTTCCAAATGTTACTAGTAAAATACATGATTTAAGATATTTAAATATAATATTTCAAGGTTTGAAAGAAATTCCTTTCTCTCATTCATATTAAGAACTGTTCATGTTAGTCCTCAATTTTCAATTTTTCATTGAAAATTAAAAATATTTGTTTACGATTTTTTGGGAATCCAGGACTCATGACAATGCTAAAGTGCATATCACTATCATCTGTCTACTTTTTTTAAGTATAGAATCTGGGAGGGAATAATAGACATGAATATTTTTATGTATACTTGGATAAAAGTTCACACACCCATGCACTTGCCTAATGACCTATCCACCTGACTTTAACACTTAATGAAAACGCAATTCTTTGACTTTGTACCATTGTGAAAAGAAGTCAGGCTATTTAAATCTACTCCTAGTTTAACTATAGCTAATAGAAAAGGACATGAGCGAAGTCTGGGACAAGTCCCTTGGGCAAGAAGCTACAGATATGTGGAACAGCAAGAAACCAAGTCACTTCTCAGTCAGGGGCAATTACACTGACACCTAAGAAAAATAGCTTTTGAGTTGCTTGACAGTTGGAATCAAGTAAAGGATTATCAAAAATGCTGTATGCCAGCTTCACGCCTAAGGCAGATGACCTGGTTGACAAGCCAGTCCAAGCTAACTATATTAATGCTTCAGATCAATGTAAAAGGAACTAGCAGCAGTTCTCCTTAACTAATCATGTTAAAATTGTTGACATATTTCATGTCTGCTGTTCTGCTGCATAACCATTATCAGAGGGGATGAAAATTCTCCATAGAATTATTATAATATATATATTTCTTTCTTCACGTGGTATTGTGAGAATGTGAACTACTTTTTCTCTTTGAAAATTGAAAGCTGTTTTTCAATAAGCAAAGCTCATCTATGAAGTGAATATTTTTTATTAAAAAATAAAACTGCATGATGTATCTGTCAGTTCTGAGGATTTTGTCTGCAAGTTGTAAGCACTCTATCTGGGTCACATCCATCTGTTAGGAAAGAATTGATTTAAAATTTTTGTGAATCAACAGTTACCTAATATGTTTTACATCCATTTAAATCTTTGGCTGCTAGTTGACATCACAGAGTAAAATTTTTACTGTCAATTACATTTCTGTCTGACCGTTGATTAGGGATTTTTTATTACTATTTGGTAAAGTATTTTAATCACATTTATTTCTCAACATAATCTGATTTTTGAGCAATCTACAAAGGGCCTTACAAGTTTGTTTTCATAATCCTTAAAACACATGTCTGTACATGGTTTTGCTCTATTAAGATCTGTAATCTCTCTTATTTCTAACAAATAATTTTATTGAAAGTCTTGCATCAATTCAATATGACTTCTATAGTAATTATGGAATCAACTTCTATTTTTTCCCAATGGGAAAAAAACAGAAGCATCTTGCATAATACTTTGAATTAGCACCACGATCACGATCACGACCATCCTGTTATTCATCGATTGCCTCGAGCAGGCCCCAGTAACATCTCGTTCGTCCTAGCCCTGAGGATATTCAAGGCTCTTTCAGAGTTAGGAGAACAAGACCCATCACTGGTATTTGGCATATTGGGTACGCCATGGGGAGTTTGCCAGACTCTGCCGTGTGGGCAGGTTACATTCGGTAGCCTACCAGTTTGAATTAGCATATATATAAATATCTCAATGAACAGTATGTGGATAAACTTTCATGAAAAACAAAAGCTTGTTTAAGTCTACAGTGTGATCCTCACTTTTATGTCTCTTTATACTAAAGGTAGTTATATGCTTAAATAATGATCTTCTTCTCCAAAGAACAAGTATCCACTCTCTTAACCATCCAGTTTTGAGTGCAAACTTTCTAGTCATGTACAGTTAACTCAAATGCGATCTGACTTTAATGCCCCTAAACACTTAGGTAGTAATCTTGCTGTTTTCATCTCATCCACTAGGTGACATAATAGATGCAGCTTTTTAATATATGTTAAAGTGTTTATTCTACAATTCTACAATGTTTAACAGATCTTAGTTATGCTTGCTAATGACTTTTTAAATGAGTGTCTTCTGATAAAGTAATGGTCGATAAGGATTTACTCATCACTACCCAAATCAGTGCTCATACCTTGCCTTCTTTTTTTTTTTCCCCTTTATTTTATTTTATTTATTTTAAAGTTGTAGATTTACAATTTTTTGTGCTTTGGTTTCAATTATACAATGATCAGATACCCATCCCTCCACCAGTGCCCATTTTCCACCACCATGGATAATATCCCTCCCACCCCCATCCCCCCATCCCCCCTGCCTCTGTGGCAGGGCAATCCCCTGTGTTCTCTCTCTCCTTTTGGGTGTTGTGGTCTGCAAAAGAGGCATTGAGTGGCAAACATGTTCAGTTCATAGTCTACTTTCGACATGCATCTCCCCTCCTGGGAGGATCCTCCAAACATCCTTTATTTGGTGCTCCCTTCTCTATCTGAACAGCCCTTTCCTCTAGGATACCCGGCTGGCCTCTAAGTTATGGAGTAATCCTCCTGGTGCTGATCTCAGCTATTCTTGGGTATTAATCTCATACTTTGTTACTTTATATCCCCCAGATGAATGCAATCTTTCTATGTCTATCCCTCTCTTTCTGACTCATTTCGCTTAGCATGATACTTTCCATATTGTACCACTTGTATGTAAATTTCATGACTTCATCTTTTCTAAGAGCTACATAGTACTCCATTGTGTAGATGTACCAAAGTTTCTTTAACCAGTCTTCTGTTCTTGGGCATTCAGGTTTCTTCCAGTTTCTGGCTATTGTAAAGAGTGCTGCAATGAACAAACAAGTGCAGATGTCACTTCGACTATACATTTTTGCCTCTCTGGGATATATTCCCAGGAGTGCTATTGCTGGGTCAAATGGGAGCTCAATTTCTAATTTTTTGAGAATCGTCCATACTGTTTTCCAGAAGGGCTGAACCAGTGGACATTCCCACCAACAGTGAAAGAGTGTCCCTTTCTCGCCACATCCACGCCAGCATCGGTTGCTTTTGTTCTTTTGAATGTGGGCCAGTCTCTGAGGTGTGAGATGGTATCTCATTGTGGTTTTGATCTGCATCTCCCTGATGATTAATGATGTAGAGCATTTTCTCATGTGCTTTTTTGCCATTCGGATTTCTTCTTTGAGAAAGTTTCTGTTCATTTCATTGCCCCATTTTTGGATGGGGTTGGATGTTTTCTTCTTGTGGAGTTTAACCAGTATTTTGTATATCTTGGATATCAACCCCTTGTCAGATGTGTATTCGGTGAATATCCTTTCCCATTCTGTAGACTGTCTTTGTATTTTGGTCACTGTTTCTTTGGAGGTGCAGAAGCTTCTTAGTTTAAGATAGTCCCATTTATCTATCTCTGTTTTCACTTGCTCGGCCAGTGGCGTGGCATCTTTGAAGATACCATTAGCTTCAATGTCATGGAGGGTTTTGCCAACTTTATCTTCAATGTACCTTATGGTTTCTGGTCTGATGTTGAGGTCTTTAATCCATTTTGATCTTACTTTTGTACATGGTGTTAGGCAGAGTTCTGAGCCTATTTTTTTGCATGTAGCCGTCCAGTGATGCCAACACAATTTATTAAAGAGGCTTTCCTTACTCCACTTCACATTACTTGCACCTTTATCAAAGATTAGATGAGCATATGATTGAGGAGAGATGTCAGTGTATTCAACCCTGTTCCATTGGTCTGCAGTTCTGCCTTTGTTCCAGTACCATGCTGTTTTAATTATTACTGCTTTGTAGTACAGTTTGAAGTTCGGGAGGTTGATTCCTCCCATTTTCTTTTTCCCAAGAATTGCTTTAGCTATTCGAGGGGGCTTATTGTTCCATATAAATTTCAAGAGTGTTTGCTCCATTTCTTTGAAGAATGTCATGGGTATCCTTATAGGGATTGCATTGAATTTATACAATGCTTTCGGTAGTATTGCCATTTTGACAATGTTAAGTCTCCCGACCCATGAGCAGGGGATATCTTTCCATTTCCTCATGTCCTCTTTTATTTCCTGAAGTAGCGTTTTGTAGTTTTCTTTGTACAGGTCCTTTACTTCCTTATTTAAGCTGATTCCTAGGTACTTGATTTTCTGGGGCACAATTGTGAATGGGATTGTTTTTTTCATGTTGCTTTCTTCTCTCTCACTGTTTGCGTATAGGAAAGCCATGGACTTTTGGGTATTGATTTTATAGCCTGCAACTTTACTATACGAGTCTATTGTTTCTAGGAGTTTTTTGGTGGAGGTTATTGGGTTCTCTAAGTAGAGTATCATATCATCTGCGAATAGTGAGAGCTTGATTTCTTCCTTTCCTACCTGAATGCCCTTAATATCTTTTTCCTGCCTAATCGCTATTGCAAGTACTTCCAGTACTATATTGAACAGCAGTGGAGAGAGTGGGCATCCCTGTCTCGTCCCTGATCTTAGAGGGAAGGCTCTCAGTTTTTCCCCATTGAGGATGATGCTTGCTGTAGGCTTGTGGTAGATGGCTTTAATTATGTTGAGGAAGGTCCCCTCTATACCCATTTTGGCTAGGGTTTTCATCATAAAGGGGTGCTGGATCTTATCAAATGCTTTCTCTGCATCTATTGATATGATCATATGCTTTTTATCTTTTCTTTTGTTGATCTGGTGGATTATGTTGATTGATTTCCGAATGTTAAACCATCCTTGCATCCCTGGGATGAATCCTACTTGGTCATGGTGTATGATCTTTTTAATGAGTAGTTGGATTCTATTTGCTAGTAGTTTGTTGAGGATCTTTGCATCTGTGTTCATCAGGGATATCGGCCTGTAATTCTCTTTCTTTGTGGTATCTCTGTCTGCTTTTGGTATCAGTGTGATATTTGCTTCGTAGAAACTGTTTGGAAGTGTTTTTGATATTTCAATTTCGTGGAAAAGCTTAAAGAGCATTGGGAGTAAGTCCTCTTTAAAGATTTGGAAGAATTCACTAGTGAATCCATCCGGGCCAGGACTTTTGTGCTTGGGGAGACTTTTTATTACCATTTCAATTTCCTTGATGGTGATAGGTCTGTTCAGGTATTCCAGGTCTTCTTGGTTCAGCCTTGGGAGTCTGTAGGAGTCTAGGAATTTATCCATTTCCTCGAGGTTTTGATGTTCCGTGGCATAAAGCTTCTCAAAGTACTCCCTGAGGATCCTCTGAATTTCTGTGGTTTCTGTTGTAATGACCCCCTTTTCATTTCTGATTCGGTTTATTAGGGTTTTCTCTCTCCCTTTCTTTGTGAGTTTTGCTAGAGGCTTATCGATCTTGTTAATTTTCTCGAAGAACCAGCTCTTGGTTTCATTGATCTTTCGGATTGTTTTCTGGGTTTCCATCTCGTTAATCTCTGCTCTGAGTTTTATTATTTCCTTTCTCCTGTTCGGGTTGTGCTCCTTTTTTTGGTCCTTCTCCAAGCTCTTAAGCTGTGAGGTTAGGTTACTTATGTGTGCTCGCTCCTCCTTCCTGAGGAATGCTTGTAGAGCTATAAACTTTCCTCTTAACACAGCCTTTGCTGTGTCCCATAAGTTTTGGTAACTCGTGTTCTCATTTTCATTCGTTTCTAGGAATCTTTTGATTTCCTCTTTGATTTCCTGTCTAATCCACTCGTTGTTCAATAGTGCACTGTTTAATTTCCAGGTGTTTGATTTAGTTTTCTGTTTTTGTGTGTGATTTACTTCTAATTTCAGCGCATTATGGTCTGAGAAGATTGTTGATACAATCTCTACCTTCTTAATTTTATGGAGGCATGTTTTGTGGCTCAGCATGTGATCTATCTTGGAGAATGTTCCATGGACGCTTGAGAAGAATGTGTATTCAGCTTTTTGTGGATGAAGTGTCCTGTATATATCTACTAAGTCCCTTTCTTCCATTGTTTCCCTCAAATGAAGTATGTCCTTGCTAAGCTTGAGTCTGGTTGATCTATCAAGAGGTGACAAAGCAGTGTTGAAGTCTCCCACTAGTATTGTGTTGCTATTGATGTCTTTTTCCAAATCTATGAGTAGTTGTTTTAAGTACTTTGCTGGTCTCTCATTAGGTGCATATACATTTATTATTGTAAGTTCTTCCTGTTGTACAGATCCTCTGATCAATAAGAAATGTCCTTCACTGTCTCTTATGACCTTCCTCACTCTGAAATCGATGTGGTCTGAAATAAGGATGGCTACCCCAGCTTTTTTATGGGAGCTGTTTGCCTGTAGGATTGTTTTCCAGCCTTTGACTCTGAGTCTGTGTTTGCTTTGACTATTGAGATGCGTTTCTTGCAGGCAGCAGAATGTTGGGTTCAATTTTCTAATCCATCCTGCCACTCTATGTCTTTTAATTGGTGCATTTAGCCCATTGACATTGAGAGAGATTATTGTTATGGGATTTTGTCCCATTGTTCTGTTAAAGTTTGGTGTATTTGAGGTGCCTTTCTTGCCTTAAAGTAGCCCATTTAGTTGTTCTTGTAACCATGGTTTTGAGTCTATGAAGTTCCTGAGCTGTTGTTTGTCTGTGAAACTGTGTGTTGTTCCTTCTATTATGAATGAGAGTCTTGCTGGGAAAAGTATTTTGGGGGAGGCATTTATTTCATTGAGTTTTTTTACTATGTCCCACCACTGTTTTCGGGCCATGAGGGTTTCATCAGAAAAATCAGCTGTGAATTTTAAGGATGCTCCTTTGTAAGAGATTTCTTTCTTCGATCTTGCTGCTTTCAGAATTTTGTCTCTGTCTAAGGTTTTGGTCATTTTGATCAGAATGTGTCTTGGGGTATTTTTATTCGGATTTCTTCTAGCTGGTACCCTTCGGGCCTCCTGAATGTGGTCACAAGTTTTCTTCAGCTCTGGAAATGTTGTAGCAATGATGTCTTTGACAGTTTCTTCTTCATCGAGGTTTTCTTCCTGTCCCTCTGGGACTCCAATAATTCTTATGTTACCCCTCTTGGCTTCATCACGATCTTCTTTTGCCATCTGTTCCCGAATTGTGAGTTTCTTTTCCATTTTCTGCTCTTTTCTGGAGAGTCTCTGAACTTCATCTTCGAGCTCACTGATTCTGTTCTCAGCCGCTCTTACTCTGCTGCTGAGGCCTTCCACTGAGCTTTTCAATTCGCCTACGAGATTTTTCAGGTCTGACATTTCTGATTGCATTTTCCTCATTTCTGCCTTCAGATCCTCTTGTCTTCTATTGGCATTGCTTTCCATTGTTTCTTTTAATTCCCTAAGCATCCTAAGTAGCTCCCTTCTGAATTCCTTGTCAGAGAGGTTGTCTAACACTACAGTACTGTTGGTGTCATCTGGGCTAGACTCTTCAATATGAATGTATGGTGGGCTTTTGCGTTGCTTTACCATTGTGAGAGGTGTGGTTTAGTCCTTCACGTTCAGTGTTACTATTCTGCTTGATATGCAGTGTGAGTTAAGATAGGCTTATGAGTTAATGGGAACTGTGTTTCTAGTGGCTGAGCTAAAATAGAGAAGTTTCCATCTAAGAAGTTAGCTTATGGTTCCTATCGCACATGTAGTGGGAAAATATTTCCGGAAAGAGTCCCTGGCACTGGGCGAGGAGTTGGGAATGTCTCCTGTTTGGAATTGGAGCCGTTCAGCTTTGTTGCCCAGAGCTGGGCCTCTGTGCCCGTCCCACGCAGATCAGGGGTTGAAAACCGGCTGTCTCCATACCTTGCCTTCTACAATGTGTATGGAAATAATGATTGATCAAGAAAATACACATTTTCGGTTTGTTTTACAATATAACCATTGATGCAAATGAGAGAACAGTAAGATAAAAACACAACTGATAATAATTTTAAAATGTACTTTGATCACCAAGTACCTGAATTACTCGATTTGGTTTAAATATAATGGAAATTTTGTGATAAGAATTGTAAATGTTATTACCATTCTATTTGTGTTTCCTTGGGAATTGTACTTAAACTCAATGTCAGCTGTCTGTTAAGCCTATATTTTAAAAGAAGTGTAATGTTACTGTGAGAACTCTTATTATTTTTTAATACCTCCTCTTATTTTTAATTATAGATAAATTAGGTTAAAATAAATAAATCTTAAAAGTGATATTTTGAAAAAATTGTATTATTCTTACTAATTAAATTGAAGAATTTCTCAAGTGAGAAACATAATCAAAGGAAAAACAACATAGTTTCTAATAGTCTTTGTATTGAGCTATACTTTTGCACAGAGTTGTATAATTTTTTTGTGATTCTCATATGTTAATCAAATTGTTTCTGAGTTTGGGCTTAAATTATTATATAAATGAGCTATATATTGATTATTTTGGGGGATTGGAGAGAAAGGTAAATGTGATGTACATATTTGTTTATTTCATATTAGAAGAAAATCATCTAGGATTAATAGTCACAAAACTACTATTCATGTATAATATTTTACATTCATATAAACTAGGAATATGTTGTTCCCACCTATTTTCCAAACTTTGCATACTACATGATATATACTGTAAACTATAAGGGTAATGACATATTTTAATCAGAAATAATACTTTGGTGTATGATAGTTACTGTAGTATAATCATGAAAGAATTATTGAACATAAGGCAGAATTCTAAATAATAATAATTGCTAAAATTACTAAAGCTAAATTTGTATTTGACCAAGTATTAGAGTATTCTTCTAAAAATATTCTGATGCAACTATTGTATTTTCTGTATTTAGTCTCACAATTTTAAAATCATGATTGCCAGATGTGTATCTTCAATCTAGATCTCTCTCAAGACCTTCATATATCTAGATTTTTTTCATTTATATGTACTATATGTGTAATAAGAATCTTAATACTTATGCATAAATAATGGAACCATAACCTTTCCTTCAAAATGAGTTTCAAATCTTTTAATGACATCTTTATTCTTTTTCTGGTGCAGGTCGGTTGTCTGGTAATTACCTTTGACTCTTTCTCTGACACCCTAAATGTTATCAACCAGCAATTTTTAATTCTCTAGATTTAAAATCTAACCAATCTTTACTACTTCCACACTTGCAATGGCTCTAGTAATGTTAGACAATAGAATTGTCTCATGCTCAGTTCACATTCAACTACTATGGCAACATAGGTGGTGTCAAACTTTTCAAATTAAAACACCAGATCATATAAAATCTACCTGCCAATAATGTGCCGATAATTTTTTCATTCAATTTAGATAAATATAAAAGTACTCAGGAGTGTCTCAGTGTTTCTAAAGCATTAGTTTATAATCTTTAATCTTTTCTCTATCACCTCTTCTCCTATTGTTTTTCCTTGATAGCTTGCATTAGACATGTTGGTCTTCTCACAATTGGAAAAATCCAGCTACTATTTTAATGGTGTACACACCGGTAGTTATCAGACCTCGCTTCCTCACCTCCTTTATAATTTTGCTGATTTATCATATTCATAGAAAATTATTTATTGACTATTCAAGTTTTAATTGAAATACGATACCTCCACTTGATTTTTTTAGAATTTGTTATGAAGCCACTTTGTTTTATTTCTCTCTATGTTACATAATAGCATCTGAAATATTGTTATTTAGTTGATTTTTAGTTTACTATTTCCTCCCATTACAAAGTAGGTATATAACATGCGGACTGGAATCTTTGTGTTTTGTTAGGATCACAGAAACAATGTCCAACACATTATAGATAATTAATAATTATTTAGTGACTAGGTGAATAGATAAATAATTTTACAGTAGACAAGTAGAGGTAGTGTGGCAATTTTTTAAAAATTTTTCCATTATAAGTTATCTCTCCCTCACTTTACAAGAAAAAAATACTGGTAATGGCAGGTATTTTCTTGTTTGTATTTTCAACAAGCCTGGAATGTAGAGAATATCCCATGCATATTAGCTGAGTAAATGACATGTTTAATTTTTCAGTGATGAGAGTCATAAATTTTAAAGAGAAAGTTTTATATACCTGTGGTCCGATAAAAAATTGAAATTTGTTAGTGAAAGACTTTACCATTCCAGCCCTTTGAAGTATGGGGCAAGAATGGAAACTTAAAAGATTAACCTTTATCTCACTTGACTATAATTTTATAAATAAGAGATATATGCAGGAGGATATTTATATCCAGGACAATTTATTTATTTATTTATTTGTTTATTCATTTATTTATTTGGTTTTGGTCCTATACTCAGTGCTACTTAAGGGTCAAGGGCTATTATCTTACATTATTTTATGGAAAATGCCTTTTAATATTTACACTATGACAATTTTGAGGATGAAATCATGTGTTGACAGTTATGAGAGATGTCAAGTTTATGGGGAAAAGAGTCAATGACAATGAAATTGAAAGAAAAGTGATCATCTGAAAACATGAGAATACCACCAGGAGGATGATGTTGGTTATCTTACTGTTGGATGATGTTGGTTAGCACTATTAAATGATTTGACTTTCTCCTTTGTTTTAATATATTGATTTAGAGACCAAAGAGACAACATGTTATATTGTTGCTGATTGACATTATTTTTGTGTGTATGTTTCTTTGTGATGTTTACATATATAGTGTTATTTAGAAAATATAAGCAATGTGCTGATGTCTTTTAAAGTTTCATATTTTCTTTCTTTCTTTTATCTTTATAGGGTAGCACAGCGGACCGGGCTAGGGATTTTTCCTGGCTCTGTGCTCAGAAATCTCTCCTGGTGGGTTCAGGGGACCAAACATGGGGCTTCAGCTCAAATCCAGACAGGCTGCATGCAAGGCAAATGCCATGCCTGATGTAGGATTGCTCTGACCATGGCACTTCATATTTTCATCTTTGTAATTGTCTATAATTCTGTTGATCATAAATGTAAACATTCTTTGAAATATATTCATTTATTGATGACACATAGATGAAAATGAATTAAAATAATAACACATTTTTACATAAATTTATTATATATTTTAATATAATTAGTGCTATAAAGAAGAAATTAAAAGTAAAATAGCTTAGATTTAAAACTGTGCCTTAATTAACAGAGTAGTTTTCTAAAATGTTTCAACAATGTTTTCTCTTTGGTTATACAAATGTATTAACTGTATTCAATATGATCAAACATTCTGATGTTTCAAGATTTGTCAGAAAAGAATACGCTTTAAGAAGCAAATGATAGGGAAATACAATCTTGGCTACAGAAAGGATATAGAGGGGTTAAAACTCTTGCTCTTCAAATGGATAACCAGTTTGATCCTTGGCACTATAAATGGCCCCTAGAGCATCACTGGCAGTGAGCCATGAATACAGAGCCAGAGTAGCCCTTGAGCAATCCACTTCTCTCCCAAATGAAGAAATATAAGCCTTATATTATGTTAGATTTATTTCCTATTTCTTTCAAATTAAAAGATAATTTTTATAAATATATATGTAAAAGACTACATGTATTAAATATATGTAAAAGACTACATGTATTAAAACTATTTTATAATATATTTTATAATAATATCTATACAATATATGTACATAGATAGTGTACAATATTGTGTTTTCCAATTTAAACATCTTGATATCAAGTACCTCCAAAGCAAATAAATAGTTGAATATTTTTCAATGTCTTATAATTTCAAAAAGTTTGGTTGACCAAAGAAAAACATTTCAATACAAACTTGATAATAAGTTATATTTTATATTAGCTGTACTTGAACATGATGGAGATCCTGGGGGACTTGTAATCATGCTTACAGGACATCAGGACCCATTTGCTAGTACTTCTAGGGGTACAGAGTAAAGATCAAACTCAATGAGCATGTGATATAATTTGAACCATATTCCTTGTCCAAGTTAAATGTATTTTAATAAGCTATTCCATGATTTTATAATTTTTAATTATAAATTATTTGTAAATGTATAAATTACATGACAGAATTAACAATTTTTATAATTTATAATACCTTTACCTTTTAGTTTTATAATGAGCTATCTATAATTACCCAACTACTTAGCAACTTGTGAGCTAATGTCAGGTTTGAAAAGATGAAATTTTACAAATTTAAGTTCAGATATGCATGTCGCTGAATGATTAGAGCACATGTACTACACATGTTTGAGGTCCTGGTTTCCAACTCTAGAACTACATAACCTCCTTGGAACCACTGATATGGCCCAGATGGCCCACAATTTCTCCAAGACTAGTCCCAATAGCTATCATAAAAATAAATTAAATTATATTTCAAGTGAAAATTAATAAGTGTGAGTAAAATCTTTTATAACCTAACTCTTAATGAAAGTGCACCTATTTTAATGATTTACGTTATACTTATTTGAAGTATTTTATTATACTTTGGTGGCCATTAATAGTTACTTATCCTCAGACTTCATTTTAAATAAAATGTAATTTTTATCAATGCAATAAAGCACTTCCAAAGCAATTAATTTACATTAATACATTTGCATTTTTGTTGCTTCTAGAGGAATCTTATTTGAACAGAATGTCAGCCAATTTCACAGCACTATTTATAATATTCTTGGGGCATGAGTTATAGATATGGGTCTAACTGAAATGAATTCATGGGGTCTCACGATATATGGGTAGTATCTCAACTGAACCCATGTTTACTAAGTAAGTTGTTATTTGAAATAACATTTTCTCGTTATCTCAGGATAACACTGTAAATTATATGTATTATTCAGAATGCTAAACAAATATTTTCAGGAGCTCATCAAGCACCTGACTTACAGCTCTGAAATTGTATCAATGTTACTCTGAGAACAAATCCTGTTTGTGTATATATTATAAAATTAGACTACATCAAGCCCAGAAGGCAGATACAATCATGCCATGAACTGTACAATAAATCCTGCTGCTCAGAAAAGGTTGAAATCCTATTTGCATTAGCCAGAGGTAATGAAATGCATCTTAATAGACTTAAATATGCAGCTTTAATAAGTATCAGCCAAATATAACCATTTCCTGAGTGTGATCAAGCAGGTTTCTAACCTTAAGCTTTGTTCCTTTATTTAACACTTGTTTATTTGTCTTATTGGCAGAGCAACAAATATGAAATACTAGACTTGTGAATAGATTAAATTTTTAAAAGTATTTTAGTTTATGGAAATGAATAGAAATTATTTGTGTAGCCATCAAATATGTAATTAATTTAAAAGACACTATATCAAGTTTTTCATAAGATCTTTTATTAATTTGATGTGTAACAATACCCCTTTTCCCAAATCTCTATTCTATCAGGAATGAAAAATAAAATAAATTCTGTATTCCATTGGGGTTTGTATGATAACCTGCAATTATGGGAAGTTATACTTGCCATAACCACTCGATCTCTGCAGAGGCATCTTTGCTTGGAAAGTTCTGCTTTTATCCGAAGACGACAGTGAGAAATACACATTTTCTTCTTTTGAGTTTTATGGGAGATTTTTAGAGTTTTCAGAAATACACTCTCTTCCTCCTAGCAAACTAAACTACAGTCTAAGAATTAGTATTCTGGCTTCACTCCTTCGGTTCCGATAGGAAACAGAAAGAGATTGTCGTGGCCCAGACACCCTCAATCCTGCAACTGAAGTAACAGAGGATTTAACTTAGGAACTCTGTGTGCCTAATTGTTTAAAACATTGTTTGAAAAGCCTCGAAACAATGACATAAATAAAAACAAATACCCTTTTGAATAGCAAGAACATCATGTTCATCACACCTGGATTCCTCCTCATCACAGCTGATGTGTAAGGAGTGATTAGGAATCATATAGAGACTGATGAGGAGTGAGAGGAAGTTATTTAAAATCCCCCTCCACCTTGTGCTCAAAATATCTTCTTCGCCTTATAGTCACTCATAAACAATTTAGGAAACCATCCTTTTTCTAATTCTGAAAAAGCTTAATTTTATGAATATTTTAAATACATTTAGCCAGATTGAAAAAAAATTAAATGCAAGCATAACATTGCCTTCTCTATTTCCTAACAGGTGTTGCTGAAAAAAAGTAAAAAAAAATATAGAACCCAACATGTTTCCTAGAAAGTGTAACTTTCCACCATTCAGTTGTTGGTTGGTTGTTTTAGAGAATTGTACTAATATTTAGGAAACAAGTCTTATTTTTTGTAGAACAGCCAGTCAATATAAACTTATGCAAGAAAACTCAGCATAATAAAATTGCGTTGAAAATTTTATTAAAACAATCATTTCAATTAATCTTCAATTAGATAGATTAGTATGATCATTGTAAATTATGAAATTCAAATAACTAATAGGCAGGCTAGCTAGCAATCTGGTTAGTTCACTTAGAGATAGTAAAGGTTATATTTTACCCAGAAATGTATATAATTATTTGATCCTTTCCAAATTCAAACATTCAATTTTAACAATACCTTACTTGTGTATCACGAATTCCCTGTTATTGATCTTTTACACCTATCAGTGTTCCTCAGAGTTAGATCCCATTTATTTTAGTCCTTTTATGGGCAGATAAACTATTTGAGTTATAGATATCTAAGAAAATGCCAATGTTGATACTTATGAAACTTTTAGGATTCTTCAGATTGACCACTCCCAAAATGTGTTCACAAAATGTTTCTGATGGTTGTGATGTATCCTGCAAGCCCCTCTTTCATTTCTCCAGGAATGTTGGATTCCATTACAATCTTTCTTTATTCCTTTAAGACTCTAATCTGTTTTTTCTTAGTAGAAAAGCCTAATTAGACTGCTGTTGATATTTCAATGCTCTTTTCAGTATATGCTTTCTGACTTTTCCTTGATAAAGATATACCTTCTATAACACTGCTGTAAAATGTATGCTATACTATCTTACCCAAATACTGCAATTTGTCTTTTTGCCTATCGATTTTCGAAATTTGAACACTAGAATTATATGTTCTTATTTCAATTACTGGTATATATGCTGACTCCTAAGTTTTTATGTGACCATTGTTTCCATATGTAAACAATTAATTCTCATATGTCTTATCTTAAGATTCATGGTCACAAGTCCAGTCTTTATAGTTTATCTCTAGTCTGGAACACAATTTTCTCTAATTCCTTTAGTAGCCTCACTGATGAGTTAAACTAAAGAACATTGTGCCATATTGTCCATAGACTTTTTTTATTTTCCTTAAAATTAGCTCTAAGTGATTATAAATTATTTAACTCAGAAGTTTATAAGGAGTCTTCCAAAATATTCTGACAATGATGCCATAATAATGCCATTATAATAGATAGATAATATCAACAACTATTGTGATGCAATTTTTCTATGTTTTAAAAATCAATAGATTAATTAATTCAAATCAATATATAAATTCAATCAATACATTATTCATAATATAATGAATATGCTATTTTCAATCTTCTCAAGTCCTTTGTAAATATCTAGAAACTTTTGGAAGAAGATCATTGTGCATTTTGTGAAACAGACTTTGAGAAATACTTGTATAATTTTGGTCTGCTCTCTACTCCCAGGAGAGACACAGAGAGGACTTAAATATAGCCTGCTTTATCCAGCCTATTCTAGCCCTAGATTGAAGAGGACATTCTAGCAATGAGACAAGATGGAAAAGTAATCCCATTACATATAAACATTACATTCTGTTTTGGAACTTAATCTTATGTCTTCCTTCATCAACCACCACACATTACTTCATATCCTGTCCTCTTTAATCACTTCCTTATATTGCTTGTGTGAACACGTTCTTTTCCAAACAAAGCATATATATATATATTTTTGAGAAGTAGGTCTATTTCTTTAACTTCCATATTACAGTATCTCAAAAGGAAAAAGTAAATGGTTAAGTTGTAGTTTAATAGAATAAAACTATCAAATTTTCAATTAATAAAAACATAATATTTAAAAAATGATTGATTTCTTTCACTTTAAGTGCTGTGTAGTTCTTGGACTATTCACATTTATATTAAGTTTTGCAAAAGGGCAATTAAGTAGCATCTGTTAAAGATTTAATAATGTGGAATTCTGAAAATGATGCAATCAAGTAAAAGAACAATACTGCTTGACAAATATACAAACAACTGTTTTAGACGTTGGACAGCACTTCATAAGTAATTCTGATCATTAAAAGAAAGGACGCAGTAACATTAAATCCACATTCACTCAGATTTTTGCCCAAAGCACTTTTCAAACTTGTCCAGGACATGGAGTCAAGTAGAGGTCAACCATCTTGCTAAATGAGAAAAATACATAATGGTTTGAACTTCTGAGTCAGCTATAATTTTTAGAAAAACGTATCACAAAGAACTGTACAGAAACTAGCATAAGGATAACTTCAATTTTAGAATGAGCTTTAAATTTACACATTTAAAGAGTCTAAGAATCCTGGAGGAGAATATCTTTTGGCGATGTAAGTTGGACAAAGATTTTTTTTAATTGAACAGGTACGGGGAAACTGTATATCAGCATTCACTAAGTATAGGGGTTTTTTTGTACCATACCCAGAAGTGCTCAGGGTTTACTCGTGATTAAATCAGGATTCACAGGATTCACTCTTGGTAGAATACCGGGGACCACATAGTATTCTGGGGACCAAGTCCATATTGAACGTGTGCAATGCATTTACCTTCCACACTGTGCTATAGCTGTAGCCCTGAGGAAAGAGCTGATGAATGCATCAGCTATATAGAATTCCAGAGAGGTGACTCCATAGGATATTTAGGGTCATGCTTGTGATTAGATACTTTATAGACCAAAATTAGTCACAAAGACATATCTAATGTGCAACCAATTCGTATCCTGAACAATTTTAAAGCCAAAGTCAGCAGAGGAAGGAGCTGGTGGAGGACAATTAACACCAGTGGTGGGATCCGTGATGGAACATTTTATGTTAAAAACCAAACTATAAATGATATAGCAGGAGCTGAGGTCTGGAGCACCAGGTCAGTTTAAATCTCCACCCCTGAAACAAGTAGCTAATCACATGAGATGGCTGGGGGCTTGGATATGGCAGAAGATAAAAGAATGCACCCAGCCTCATCTCAGTATCAGTATCTCTCTCTCTCTCTCTCTCTCTCTCTCTGTCACTCTGTCTCTGTCTCTCTGTCTCTATGTCTCTGTATCTGTCTCTCTCTTTCTCTCTCTCTCTCTCTCTCTCTCTCTCTCTCTCTCTCTCTCTCTTTCTCTTTCTCTCTCTCAGCATCACTCTGAGGACTCTCTCTCCTTTCTCTGGTCTCTCTGGTAAACTGAGTATCCTGGAATCGTGGCCCAGTACAGTCAAACGGCAACTCAGACAGGCAGAATCCAGGCAGGACTCAGACACCCAGATAGTGTCACACGCACGTGGGCACAGCCAGACACTCGAAAAGACTACACAGGATAGAGAGCAGAACAGGGGCAGGATCTAGACATTAATTGTGGGAAATGAGGAGAGTGTGTAGAATCAGACAGGGAAGCCATTCTTGAGACTGGGAGGCGTTGGGGACAGGATGGGTTACATCCTTCCCAGGGAATGAAGAGGCCAGAACATCTGGGATGCCACCCAGCCCTATCTACTTATCTGTACAATAAACTTTAATCTTTAATCTACTGAGTTTAGAGTGCAAATATTTCATGCAGTTCTCAAGAACCCACCAGCATGGGAAGATCCACTTTCCTGCTAGCAAGAATAATCTTGTAACTCACAGTGCTTTAATAAGACATAATTTGGAAAAAAAGAAAATATTGGAGCAGAAATACATGAGAGAGATAATGAAAAATCGGTAAACATTTTAAAAATTAAGACTTATTTTATCTTTAAAGATAAATAAAAATGTGGTTGGAAACATTGTGCGATGTGTATCAATGGACTTGCCTTGCCTATGCCAGACCCTGGTTCAATCCCTGGCACCACTATGGTCCTCCAAGCTCCTTGAAAGCAAGTTGAAGAACAGAGCTAGGAATAATTTCTGAGGACTTCCAGATATCCCCTCCCCTCAAACATCAAACTCAAAACAAAAAACAAAAACAAAAAAATTGAAAAGCCTTTAGTCAGGCTAAGAAAAAAAAGGGAGCAGACATAATTAATTCAAACCAGAAATGAAAGAGGAGACACTGAAACTTAAGTCACAGAAACATAAAGACTCATAAAGACAAGTACAAACCATTACATGCAAATTATAAAGCCACAAAAATGGATAAATTTCTAGAACCATATTATCTACTAGGACAAACTAAATATAAAGTAAGGTCAAAACAAATAAGAATATTGATCAATAATCAAAAACCTCCAAGAAAGCAAAAGCCCAGGTTAATGGTTTCACAGGAGAACTGCACCAAACATTTAAAGAAGCATTAATGGCATTTCATTTCATTTCATCATCCTGTTAATCGTCGATTGCCTCAAGCAGGCCCCAGTAACGTCTCTTTCATCCTAGCCCTGAGATTATATTCAGGGCTCTATAGGAGAATGAGACCCATCATTGTTACTGGTATTTGGCATATTTGGTAGGCCACGGGGAGTTTGCCAGACTCTGCCCTGTGGGCAGGCTACATTCGACAGCCTGCAAGTTTGTCCAAAGTAGGAATGAGATAACAAGATGTCGCGCGGCCGCAAATGCGGCCGCGCGGTTCCGGGATCTGGATTTTATAGTCTCTGAGTCTTGGCCGCTGATGGGATTACACGGCGCCAGGGGGCCAGGTGGTGGGTGTGACTCCCGCCTACTGGAATTTGGAGGATCTGGGTGGAAGATGCTCGACTCCAATTCGAGTAGGCTTGGAGGTCTCGGCCCCGGAACCCGCGTGGCTTTGTCCCTCTGCCAGTACCTTCAGGTGTGCGGAGAGTGGTCTCAGCATGGTGGTGGCTGGTCCTGGAGGTCTCCGGCTGCCGTAGCCCTGGCCGGGGCGGGGAGGAAAGCCCAACCCGCTCCCCTCCAAGGGACTCCGGGAAGGAACACCGAGGCGCGGGGGCAGAGACTGCACTGCTCTCGTCCGGGATCTGGATTTTATACACCCACCACCTGGCCCCCTGGCGCCGTGTAATCCCATCAGCGGCCAAGACTCAGAGACTATAAAATCCAGATCCCGGACGAGAGCAGTGCAGTCTCTGCCCCCGCGCCTCGGTGTTCCTTCCCGGAGTCCCTTGGATTTTATAATGGCAAGGCTTCTCTAAATCTCACGAAGATTGAAGGAGGGAATCACTTCTTATCTCACTTTATGACCAGCATTATTCTGATCACAAAGTCCGATAAAGATACTAGAGGTAAATAAGTTCCTGATGAATGTATAATGTTAATTTATTAAAAAATTACTTGCAAATTGAATTAAAAACCACACTAAGTGAATCATGCCCTTTTACCAAGTGAATTTATCTCAGGAATGGTTCAATGTCTGCAAATCAATTAACATGATCAGTTGTAGTGCCACCAAAAAGGAAGGATAGAATGAAGATTCCATCTCCTCAGAAAGATGGTGCAATGTAAAGGACATACCTTAAAAGCAGGAGTCAGAGAGTTTTATTCTTTCATCCTCCCTCCATTCTGAGTGAAATACTGACAGCATCACCATTTATTGTCCTCAGTACAGAACAAACAAGTGAGTTCAAGCATCAGTTAGAGCAACAGCAAATGGAAGGGAAGTGGAGGGTTGGTCAAGGAAATTACACAAAAGATGTAGTACTAAAAAATAGACAATTATCCATAATTAAAAACATCTCGGGGACAGCTCAGGTGTCTTTTCAAGAAATCCCATCATTACATTAGAGAATATGCTTTGATAATAATTTTAAAAAAGTCAAGGAAGGAAACTTTTAGCATCTTGTGCTATCCATCCCCCAGAAACTGATCAATACCACCAGTTAGCTCTCTGGCCTGAAAGAATATTCCCAACAATAATAGGAGAATGATACGAGCCATCAGTCTTTTGTTGCTTAAAGAATGCACTTCAAATTCATGCCAACCTGAGACCTGCAAAGTAACATTTAAAAATTGTTTTAGAAAAAGGTCCAGTACTACCACTAACAGCGACCGTGGGGAAGTAGAATGGCTGTTTGAGCACCATTTGGCAGGCTGGTTACTCCTGTGTACATGTATTGCTTCTAATCACCAGTGTATGAAAGGTATACAATTATCCACTGATGATGAAGGATATGAAAATATTACATAGAAATGTATATGTGTGCGTGACTATTTTTATAAACATATATTGAATATTAAGCACATGAATTATATATAAACATATGTTATATATAACATATAATTTATATAGTATAGAATATTTTATAATGCTATGTGATGTCATATATAATGTAACATTATTCAACAACAAAAAATAAGCCTGTCATTTCTAAAAACTTGAATGGACTTGATGTTACTATCCATGTGAAATAAGAAGTTAAAAAAGATAAACTGCTGTATGAACTCACTATGGAAATAGTAAAATTCAGCTCTTTCACCATGGGAATTAGAAAAGGCTGAACTGTGAGAGAGAGAGAGAGAGAGAGCGAGAAAGAGAGAGAGAGAGGTGAGAGAGAGAATAGACAGAGAGAATTAAATGGTAGTTGCTAGAGATTATGAGGACATAAAGAGATGGTGCCATTGGGTATAAGCTTCCAATTATAAATTTGATAACTTTTGGGGGTCTAATATACAATACAACTATTATAGTCAACAAGATTATATTTCAAGTCTCACAATGAAGACATTACTGGTGCCCACTCTAGCAAATTGATAAACAACAGGAGAACAGTGCTACAGTGCTATTATAATCCGACTAAAAAAAATAAAAGCATACATGTTCAAGTACATGACACTGAATTTTTTTCACTGAACTGCACTATATGGCTGAATATCCTTTGTTTCCTAACCTTAATATTTCTTCTCCAATAACATTTAAATGTCTGAAATGTATCATTCTATCCCTGCATACCTCTGTGTCTTTGTGTCTATGTCTGTCTTTCTCTTATCCATCCTCTGTCCCTTTTTTAAACAAAAAAATCAATCATATTCACCTTTGTCCCTTATGCAAGTCTGCCTTCCCCATTTTCCCCTATATTTAATTCATGCTTGACCTTCTGTATTTTACCTACTTACTTCATTTATGGCATGTATGATATTAGATGAGTGTTGAAAACTTCGTCTCAGTTTTTTCACAGTTAGGATATGAAAGATAGTACTAAGGATAGATGAATTAGTAGTAATGAGGCATGCTCCTGGAGTAGGTAGCAACATATTTTAATTATATTTTACATATTTAAAATAGCAATTTCCTCCAGACATTCAATTACATATTAAAAAATCATTGCTATTTTAATAAGAAGTTTAAAACCTAGGCAAATGTTGAAAGTTCGAGCAAATAATTTTTACGATGCTATTTATTCTATCCAAGTTTTCCTGAAAATCTGGCAGAATCAACAGTGTAATTAAAGAACTTCTTTGGGGATTCGTTATTTTCACTAATGAAATTATTCTAAATTTCCATCTTTCTCTTTTCTAAATTAATAAATATTTCATTACAGTGTAATTACTTAGTTTTCTCAGATGACCAGAGTTTTTTCTGTTATTGTGTTTGCTGTTCTACTATTTTATGTCACATTTAATGATTCTCACACTCAGGGAAGTATAATAATTTATGTTATTCGCGTATAACTAGAAGTATAACATCCGTGGTGCAAATGTTGAGACCACCCCCCTACCAATGCTATAGGAATGTTTTTTCTTTATAACTTTCTTCAGAATGAAAAATCACATAAATTTATCAGTGTTGGGTTTCTAGGATGCCTATGTCAGAAGAGCTTTTCTAGGACATTTGTACTGGACTTTTTGGGTGGAGCTTCAGTTTTTCTTCTCTTAAACTACCAGTTACAAGTATGGGAAAATGTACATATATTATTTCCCATGCTTATTTTGAGAAATTTACATGCACACTGTTGTAATAACATGAATATGGTCCATTTTATCAACTAATTGATGGCAGTTTGAAGCATAGTTCTAGATATCAACCACCCATGTTCATCTCTGACCACAGTATACATAAGAACAGAAATCACTGTAATACTATAACTATTCTGGGGACTTTCTGTAATGGACAGCCACGTTACTTTTTCTTAATACAGTATACTATTGACAAAAAAGAAACAGGAAAAACATTTTATCAAGAATATACAGGCAGGGATATGTTACATTGTCACTTACTGCATTTATATTTTTATCTGGAAAACCTTGAGTCCACACCAACTCAAATTTAATGTTCCTGCTATTCTACGATCTCAGCCTAAACCTGAATTGCAAAAGGATGCTTATGACCTATGGGCTATATAACGTCTAATTTTGAATTCTTGTGAATCTTTGGCTGGATTTATTTTACCAACTTTAACCCCATTCCCTTTTTGAAGTCAGAAGACACATCTCAATTTGAACATTTCTAAAGATATTATATATATATATATATATTTTTTTTTTTTTATGAATTTCAAAGGAAGCTTGGTGATTTGAGAGATTTATGTTATGGTCCGGTCATAAAAATGGTGTCAGTCAGTCATTCGGTTGCTCTGGTTTTTGCCGAAGTAAGGGAATTCTCATATTCTAAGTATCTTTAACTCTAGCGTGCTCAGTGTCATGTTTTGCCTAGTCACTCAATAAAACACAGTGTCTCTGATTCACGGTCACCAGTGAAATGATCCTTTATAGGTTCTATTTCCGGCTGTCTGGATTAATGCTGCTGTCAGTCTTCATTTCAGTAGTTGGCATAACTTTATAAAGATGTTTTTTTTTCTGCTTATTACATTTAAGTATTGCTAGCCTGCAAGAAAGTTGCTCAGTCTAATTAAGGCACATATTTCATGTAGGCTACTTTAATCAAGTAAAAATAGGAATGTTGACTATTCTGAGGTAAACAGTTTACATTAACCCTTGCCATCCTGTCTTCTCCTGAGAGTTTTTAAATGCAATAATTTTTTTAGTAAAATATTAGATTCCAAGAATAATTTGGATCACAAAGCTATTTATCTTCATGACCATTTCTTGCTTTCAAATATTCTTCATATTTTTCTTCTTGAAAAAATATCATGATCGTGTTTGGTCCTTTATCTACTTTCTGCATACATTTCCCATCCTGAATGATTCCTCCAGCCATCCTTTCGTTAGTGATCCCTTCTATATTCCAGCTACCTTCTCCCCTTTGCTCATGAGTCAGGCTTTCAGCTATGAAGCAACCTATCTGTTCCGTGTACCTAAAATCCTTAGGTGTCAGCCTCATCTTATGTTGTTTTATACTCCACAAATGAGTGCAGTTATTCTATGTCCATCCCTCTCTTTCTGACTCATTTTACTTAGCATATTACTCTCCATGTCTATCCATTTATAAGCAAAATTCATGACTTTATCTCTCCTGACAGCTGCATAGTTTTCCATTGTGTAGATGTACCAAAGTTTCTTTAAACAGTCATCTATTGTAGGGCACTCGAGTTATTTCCAGATTTTGGCTATTGTGAGCAGTGCTGCAATGAACATATAGGTACAGATGTCATTTCTACTGTGCTTTATTCATCCTCGAGATATATTCCCAGAAGTGATATTGTTGGGGTCATATGGAAGCTCAATTTCTAGTTTTTGAAGGACTGCCCTTATTTTTTTTCCAGAAAGGCTGGAGACTAGTGGGCATTCCCAACAACGATAAAAAAGTGTCCCTTTTTCCCCACATCCACGCCAGCACTGGTTGCTTTTGTTTTTTTGAATGTGTGCCAGTCTCTGTGGTATGAGATGACATCTCATTATTGTTTTGATTTGCATCTCCCTCATGGCTAGCAATGTGGAGCATTTTTTCATGTGAGATGTGTGCAGAAAGTAGATAAAGCACCCAACATGATAACCTCTCAGGGTCTGTGTTGCAAACCATAATGCCCAAAAGTAGAGAGAGATTATGTGGAATCATGTCTGCCATGGAGGCAGGGGGAGGGTGGGAAGGGGGGGGTATACCGGGGATATACCGGGGATATTGGTGGTGGGGAATGTGCACTGGTGAAGGGATGGGTGTTTGATCATTGTGTGATTGTAACCCAAACATGAAACTTGTAACTATCTCACAGTGATTTAATAAAATTAAAAAAAAAATAAAAACGTTGTTCCTCACCAAGTAAAGAGTATTTGGAGGACTCGCTCAAGATGCGAGACGCGTGCTGAAAGTAGACTATAGACCAAACATGATGGCCACTAAACACCTCTACTGAAAACTACAATACCCTAAAGAAAAGAGAGAAAAAGGGAATGTCCTGCCACAGAGGTGGTGGTGGGGGGGATTGGGTGGGCTGGTGGGAGAGCTATTGGGTTCATTGGTGGTGGAGAATGGGCACTGGTGGAGGGATGAGTACTCAATCATTGTATAACTGAAACCCAAACATGAAAGTTTGTAAGTCTACAACTGTAACTCATGGTATATCACTAATAAAAAATTAAAAAAATATCATGATCTAAAAGGCTTTTAGATCAACCTAAATGTATTTCAAAGGATTAGCTATTGTATCTGCACATAATTCTGCCAAAGCCTATGCCATATTTTTGTTTTTTAGAAGAATGAATATGTATTGTTGCAAATCAAATGATGGTAAGGCTTTGTCTTATTGAATGCAATATATGTGATCTGTTTTAATAGATAACAGGAATTATATGGTCAAATGAACTCTTTGATTTCCAACCTTCATCTTAACCCATTTTCTAACTAAAGATTTGAGGGACTACATCGTAAGCAGTAAAATTATTTCTTCTGAAGAGTCCTTAGAGAATTTATTTATTTATTGAAAAATAAAACTTGGATCTAAAATGAACTCTGACTATGTATTCCTGGGTTAGGAAATGGGAAGGATGTTCCCTGAAATTTTTAGTCATGTGGCAGAAAGAGCATAATTGCCTCTATATTTTTTTAAATGTAGATTTGATTTCCAAACAGAATAATCTGTGTGAATTGATTTGTGTGAATTGAATTGGTGTTAATTTTTTCTTCAAAAACATAGGGGAGAGAACCCCCATATAACTGGAGTTGCTTTAGATATGCACCAAATATGTTGCTCACTATCCTCAGATGGTAAATTACTCAGCAATATTTAATTCCTTCTTCCTGTCTTTTCCTCAACTCTTCTTATTTTACATTAGGTATGTATTTGTGTACATTACTAATCCACAGTATAAAACTTCCTGAGCAAGGAAGATTTTGTAAAGGATAGATTTAGATCTATGTCAGCACTAAATCGACATTTGGAATGTAAGGATTTTATGCTCTTAGAGCAAATTAAAAAAATTAATATAATTACAGTAGAATTTCTGCAGCTTAAAATTGGTCTCTCATATCACATTTTTGTCTGGATTTTAAAGGTGTTAATTCAATTCAGTTACTTTTTACCATATAGTTTTAGTTGAGTAACATGAGAAAAATATATAATTAATGTAAAACTTCCAAGGGCCAAAGTAATCGTACAACACGTAGGACATTTGCCTTGTACATGGCCAACCTGAGTTCATTCCCAGGGTTTCAATATGGTCCCCCAAGCTCTGCCCCAGGAGTAATTTCTGAGTTTATAGCCAGGAGTAACCCTGAGCATTGCTAGATGTAACCTAAAAAGCAAAAAAAAAAAAAGAGTGAAACATCCAAAAATGTACCTGGTATTTGAAATTGTTCAAAATGTTAGTTTTACCTTTCATATTATTATAGTATCTATTTATATATTTTATTAATACATTGGTTTTCTTCTGTTTAAATTTTATCAATAGGCTTACTGACTAAATAATGGAGTGAACAGCAGAAAGGATTATTTATGCCAATATACAATTAAACAGTTAAGATTTCACACTTCAGGAGTAAGATCACAATAACCAAAATGATACAAGAGCTGCATTTGATAGATATATTGGAGAATTAATTGCAATAAGAAATGATGTTTCTTATTTATGATGTCCATACTACTTTGTATTTATTATTTCTATTTTCTTATTTTGATCTTGAAAACCTATTGCTAGAAATAATTGTTCTAATGAGTTTTATTAGCATAAATTAGATAATGTTAAAGAAAACATGATTAAAATGTAGCTCCCAGAGATCAGAAACGGCATAATTAAAACTTGCCTGGCTATTAGGTTGATCCCTCTTTCTCAATGATCTTTTCAAACAGGTCATTAGTATACCAAGGAATGTTATTGTTTGAATGTAGGCAGAGAATTAACTTAAAGAGTCAGACCAAAATTAAAACCTTTTTGTACCATTTGTGTAAGAAACTTCAAAGCAATTCAATGTTTATCATTGTCGAGGTGGGAAAATAAAGATAATTATCTTTCATTTACAATCAAAGGTTTAAAATGATAATAAGTGAAAGACAATTGCAGTTAAACTATTTCATTTAATTATTTTGTCCTTAAAATTAACATTTAATATGAGTATCAATATTAGAACTTAAGTACATAGACACTGAGAGTCAGAAGGATCTCCTATGACATTTCAACTTATAACAAAGTAGATCTTGGGAAGCAGTATTTGGAAATAATGTAGCTGAAACTACTAAAATGTAAGTGACTCCTAAAGTTTATACAACCTTTCAATAACTGATCAGGATTTAAAATTCACTTCTTGGTTGCATTAAGCCCTAAAGTCCATTAAGTCCATTAGGTCATGCTACCTCCAATTAAAAACCTATCACCATATCTTTTAAATCCAAAACTTAGGCTTTGGAGTAGATAAATCCAACACAATTGAAATAACATGTTTTGGTAGATGCACAAATATTTGTGTGTAGATCTCAAGCATTTTATCTTTGCATAAATTCTAAGTTTAGTCCTATATGATTCAGAATATCTTTGTGCTGTCAAAATGTTTTTTTTTTTATGTTTATTTCTGGTAGCACTGTAGCACTGTCCTCCCGTTGTTCATCGATTTGCTCGAGAGGGCCCAGTAACGTCTCCATTGTGAGACTTGTTACTGTGTTTGTCATATTGAATACCTCATGGGTAGCTTGCCAGGCTTTGCCGTGCAGGCAAGATACTCTCTGTAGCTTGCTGGGCTCTCTGAGAGGGCCGGAGGAATCGAACCTGGCTAGGCAGGGCTGGCTGCATGCAAGGCAAACACCCTACCGCTGTGCTATTGCTCCAGCCCATCACTTCTAGTAACTAAAATTAATCTACTGGCTGTGCAGACAGAACAAATATCTCTTAAGTCACATGACTTGATTAAGGGTGAAGGTTAATAAGGCATGGTTAATTACATTGTATACTCATCTTAATTTATACTAATAACTAATAGGACTGATGGCAAATAAGGGTCTGTGAACTAGAATGTGAAATTGTTTGATTTAAAACAATGAATTCTACATGCTTTGGAACCACACAAACACAATAATGTTTTTGATGTCATCAGTTGCTTATAGAAATACTATTAAAATAAAAAAAATTTCTCATGAGAAGCTTACGTGAATGAGAGTATTTAAAGTTTCATAGTAAATAAAACCTTACTACACTGAATTGTTTGTAGTCAATTTTGATAAAATATATTCTGACAATAGACATATAGCTGGATATATTTGTTATATAAAGACATATTGAAATAATGATCAAATAGAATTTGAATTGATGATAAAGTAAACATTAGGTGCTTTCTTTGCAAAATCAGAGCACAAGTATCCTTGTTAAGATTTTCCTTTCTTTAGGAATATCAGTGATGGCAATTGTCATCTGATTGGAGGAAACCTAAGGCTACAAATTATTTTTAAAATTATTGTTCCACTAACAAAAGGGAAAGCTGTGTTCCTTGAAACTGACTAGAGAAAAATTGGGAAAAGTCTTGCTTCTTGTCAGCAAACAAATTGGAGTGACTATTTACTGTTTCTGACTTCAAAGAGATTTTCACATTATTCACTGCGGCTAAGTCTTCTGCATGTACGAATGAATGTGTATATAAGTGCATGGGTGGGTAACACACAAGGTGACTTTTGAGACATTAGCCTTGTGCTTTTCACAAATAAAATTCAGAGTACTAAAAGATGGCATTCTAATTCTAATATCTTCAAGGTCAAATAAGAGAAAAATAAAGAAAAAGGAGATTCATTTACGTCTGAGGTGATGGAACTATTTATTTGTGCTCTTTCAGTGCTATGCAGGGTTCTAGGAGACTGTGAGGGAAAGGTGTTCTTTACCCTCTAACATTACACCATTGTTATTATTCATGACTCAGAATTGACATACTAAAGTCATGTTGCTTCTTTTTAGTTAGGTCTCTAATGACATCCTCTCTGGTAGGAATGTAGAAGTTAATTTAAAGGGGAAACAGGCTAATGTCCTGGGTGACTGGTTTGGAAGCAGTTCTTTAACCTTAAAACCACCCCAAACTTATCTATGAAAGATGATACCTGGGGAATTTGAGAGCTGTAAACTGTGTTTCCAAGTGAATTTTTGCAGAGATGATTGAAATCATTTCCAAAGACTGAGATACACCCTTTCTCCCCCATTTGTAACTTTAACACTGATTTACCAAGTTATTCATATACAGTCATTTCAGGTATTCAATATTCCAAAACCAATCTCACCACCAACGTGACCTTCCCTCCACCACTATCCCAAATTACTAACCACTCCAACCTGACTCATTAGTAAGCACAAATTATAGCACAGCGGGTAGGGCGCTCGCCTTACAAGCGGCCAACATGGCCGACCCGAGTTCGATTCCTCCGCCCCTCTCGGAGAGCCCGGCAAGCTACTGAGAGTATTCGATATGCCAGACACAGTAACAACAAAGTCTCCAATGGAGACGTTACTGGGCCCGCTCGAGCAAATCGACGATCAACGGGAGGGCCTTTTACCTTTACCTTACAACATATATCTCCTAATAGTGCTACTAAAGGTTTATCTGAGGATTTGCTAAACTCATTAGGTGCTAGCTGATCTTTCTGTGACATTGTTTTTGTGAACTGAGCATAGCGGGCTTCTACATAACTTTCCCATCTAATTTTCTTTGTTTCTTCCAGGTTGTCAGTACTGTGAACTTTGGAGATGTTTTGGTTGCAGCTGTTACTAGGATGATTCAGCAGCCTGGCTTCTCAGAATGACCAGGTTTGGCTCAGCTACGACTTCTTTCAGAGCATGATACATTCACATTGTTGAAAAGGTAAAAGAATCATTAACTAATGAAATGTGTGTGTGCGTGCATATAGCCATAGATGTGATGCATAGGCAAAGAAGGGGTGAAAAAAGGAAAGAATGAGTTATAATAGAATGTAATGATGTCTGCAGTATCATAAAATAGTGCCTCAAGAGGTTGTTTTATAAAATTAATTGTGATGCATGATACTATGGAGAGAACGGATATGAATAAATAGGGAATATAGTCCTTAAGTTTTTTGGTGAGATATTTCTCTAGATTTGTGTTACAGAAGAGATTCAGATGAAAATTTTTGTTCAGTTAAAAATATAACACGTACCAGCAGATATAGGAAAATTATTCACAATAAAACAAATTAAAAAGTACATAAGCATTTACATAGATTTACATAGCTTGATTAAGAACTATATATCGAAATCTTGGTAGTATCTGTGTTGGGAATAACTTTCATATTTGTTAACCCAGTGATTATCCAGTGTTTACAGTGTCTCAGGACATCACTTGTGTTGGGGTTAAGGAAATTGTTTTCTCTTTGGATATTTTTTTTCTTTTTCTTACCTACTTCAAACTAAAAGATATAGATTGAGGATTGTTAGCTTGGGAGTAGTTATATTATTATCTTGAAGACTAAAATTTCTAGCATTATATTATCTTTAAAATATTTTACAATAAGAAAGTTTAATTTATCAGTTTATTTTAAATTCAAAATAAGTTATTGCATATGATAACCATTATAAATGCACAATACAAAATAAGCATTCTTCAGATAATCTCTCAAAGGGATTATTTATTTAGTCTTCTTGTATTGCTAAGTATATGCCTATATAATTATCTGTATTTAAAATATTACTTTTGCTGCATAGAAATATACATTAGATGTTCTATCCAAGTACTTTAAAGGCATACAATTACTATCAATACAAAAAGACTAATTCAAATTTAACTTTTCACAGTCTGTGCCACATTTTGAATACATTTGTATTATTGTAGTGTATATTTTTTATTTTAAAATTATACATATATAGGGGTCATACTCATAGTATACTCAATGTATGACACTTGCCTTGAATGCCACTGACCTGGGTTCAATCCCCAGAACCATATATAGTTCCTGAAGCTTACCACAAGTAATTCCTAAGTTCAGAGTCAAAAGTAAACCCTGATCACTGTTGAGTATGACCCAACAAGAAAAAAAAAATGAAACAAAAAAATTTACATATAGGTAGTTTGCATAAATGACTTTTTTGGAGAAATTTCATTTTAAGCACTGTAATATACAATATTAATAATGGTAAGTTTTCATGCATAAAACATTACAACACCACACTCATCACCATCGTGTCATTTTCCCCTACCATTGTCCCACTGTTCCACCACCATCCTATCTCTTGTCCCCCAATCCCACAATGATATGTTCCCTATTAAAGACTAATTCTAAGTTTCAACTGCTGTTGGGTATTTGATGTTTTCTTTCTAAGATTCTTTACATGCCACATATGGCTTAGGTCATTTTGTATCTGCCCCTCACCTTCTGACTCTGCACGGTATTCTCCAGATCTATCTATCTATCTATCTATCTATCTATCTATCTATCTATCTATCTATAGAGCAGCAAATTACATGATTTCAGCTTCTCTTATAGCAGAGTAGTAGTCCATTATACATATATCTCTTTATTCATTTATCTGTTCTTGAGCATCTGAATTGTTTCCAGATTTGAATATAAGTAGGGCTAAAATGAACAAAGGAGTGAAAATGCCTTTTTTGAATAAAGTTTTTGGTTTCCTAAGATTAATTCCACAAGTGGAATTAATGGATCATATGTGGAGATCAAACTTGAACTTTTAGGTAACAACAACCATAAAAGTCAAATCAAAATGGATTACAAAACTTGGCATCAGTTCAGACTCCATAAATTACATTGAAGAACACAAAGGTATAACACACTTCATTACGTTTAATCTAAAGGCATCTCCAATGATTCAATGCTATTGGCCAAGTAAATGAAAGCAAATATAAACAAATAGTACTACATAAAACTAAAAAGTTTCTGCACTGAAAAATAAACAATGGACAGAAAAAAACACATATCAGAGACTGAGAGAAAATATTTGCCCACCACTCATCTGCAAAAGGTTCACTTAATCACTTAGCTTCCCGTTAGTCGTCAATTTGCTCGAGCGGGCGCCAGTAACATCTCCATTTGTCCCTGTCGCGTGCTAGTGTAGCCCAATGGCATCTGTTCGCTCTGGGAACATGAAGAGCCTCAAACCTCGTTCTTCGTCCTCTTAGCTATTTCTTCGACGTTCTTGAAGGCATTCCAAGCCGCTCTCTTCCTCCTGCACAGCTCGGGTGCCAGGTCATTTGTCATGTTGACCTCTCGACTTAGGTACACATAGCTGTTGCATTCGGAGATGGTCGTTCCATTGAGAGCGAATGGGGCATCAGGAACGAGGTTGTTTCTCATAAACATTGTCTTCATAAGATTCAACTGTAGTCCTACCTTTCCACACTCACGGTCAAAGTCAGCCAGCATTTGTGCCGCTTGGCTGATGTTCGGGGTGTTATTAAAACAATGTCATCAGCAAAGCGGAGGTGGTGTAATTGCCGACCATCTATCTTCACTCCCATTCCTTCCCATTCCAGTCATCGCATGATGTTCTCGAGGGTGGCACTGAAGAGTTTCGACACTACCTCCACTACCCAGCCGTTGCCACACTTCAGGACTCTTTCCGGACCCGCGTGGCAGCTCCGGCCGAGACTCACGCACGACTGAAGACCCACAGAACAAGATAAGCTCTTATAGAGAATGCAACACCAAGTAAAGGGTGTTTGGAGGACTAGCTTGGGATTCAAGACACGTGCTGAAAGTAGATTATAGACAGAACACAATTGCCACTCAATACCTCCATTGCAAACAACAACACCCTAAGGGAAAGAGATATCAAAAGGGAATGTGCTGCCATGTGCTGTCATTCATTTAAAGAAGGCCTTTGACTCTGTTGAGACTGAAGTGGTCATTGAAGCCCTAGCCAAACAGGGCATTCAAAATCAAGACATCAGTATCCTCTGTGAGCTGTATTATGGATTCACTACCAGAACCTCACCATTCTACAAGGAAGTGATCATCTATGTCAAGAGTGGGGTTCGGCAGGGTGACACCATTTCACGGAAACTCTTCAGTGCCACCATCAAGAACGTCATGCGATGACTAGAATGGGAAGGAATGGGAGTGAAGACAGAAGGTCCTCAACTACACCCACCTCTGCTTTGCTGATGACATCATTCTAGTAACACCAAACATTAGCCAAGCAGGACAAATGCTGGCCAACTTCGACTATGAGTGTGGAAAGATCGGACTACAGCTGAATCTCATGAGGACAATGTCTATGAGAAAAGGTCTCATTCCTGATATGCATTCACTCTTAATGGAACAAACATCTCTGAATGCAACAATTTTGTGGTACCTAGGTCTAGAAGTTAACATGACAAATGACTTAGCACCTGAGTTGCGCAGGAGGAAGAGAATGCCTTGGAATGCCTTCAAGAGAGTCGAAGAAATAGCTAAGAGGATGAAGAACCTCCGGCTCCGGGCACATCTCTTCAATTCCACTTTTCTTCCTGCATTAACATATACCTCAGAGACCCGGGCCCTATGAAAACAGGATGAGAACGCTATTTCTGTCTCCCAAAAAGTAATCGAAATATTATGCTTGGAGTCTCACGCTTCACTCAAGTGAGAGAAAGAATCTGGAGTTCCGACCTCCATTGACTGTCAAGGATGAGGGACGCTGTCTCATTTGCCAACATGTTGAAAATCAGATGGGCTGGACATGTAATGAGATTTGGAGATGACCACTGAACTAGAGTCATTATCGACTGGATTCCACGGGATGTCAAAAGATCGTGTGGCTGTCCACCTACGAGATGGTCAGACTTCTTCCTCAATACCCTAAATGGTCTGTTTGAGGCTCTTTGTGTTCCTAGAGCAAGCAGATGCCATTGGGCTACACTATCACGTGACAGGGATGAATGGAGACGTTACTGGCTCCTGCTCGAGCAAATCAATGAATATCTTCTTTTTCCCAAAGATTGCTTTAGCTACTCTTGGGTGGTTATTTTTTCATATGAATTTCAGGAATGTTTTGTCTCTTTCTTTGAAAAATGTCATGGATACCCTGATAGGAACTACATTAAATCTATATAATGCTTTGGGGAGTATTGCCAGTTTGATAATGTTAATTCTCCCTTTCTATGAGCAGAGAATATTTGATAAAGGAGCAAGAAATGTGAAATGAAACAAGAAAAGCCTCTTCAACAAGTGGTTCTGGGAAAAGTGGATAGCTACCTCCTTGAGCAATAGCACAGCAGGTAGGGCTTTTGCCTTGCATGCGGTGTACCCGGCCAACACGATTTTGATTCCTCCACTCCTCTCTCTGAGCCTGGCAAGCTACTGAGAGTATTTCACCCACAAGGAAAAGCCTGGCAAGCTACCTGTGATGTATCCGATATGAAAAACACATTAACAATAAGTCTCACGAAGGAGAGGTTACTGGGCCCTCTCGAGCTAATCTATGAACAATAGGAGGATAGTGCAGTGCTACAGATTCTCTTCTGGTGAGATAGTTTTGTGTTTCAGTTCCTCTGTACTGACCAATATATTTAATATAAAAGTTTCAGATTATCCAGTGATTCCACTCTTTTTTATCTATTTCAAGATCACAAACTTTAATTTATAAAGATAGATGCACAGTAATGTTGAATGCAACACAATTTGCAATAACAAGATTTGGAACCAATACAAGATCTCAATAAAAATGAATGGAGAAATTGTGGTGTATACATACACAATGGAATAATACTCATCTATGAGAACAAAAGAAATTGTTCATTTTGCTTTAAGTTGTTGGAAACTGTAGGGTCTCATGCTAGGGGAAGTGAATCATATGGAAAGGATAAATGCTACCATGGAGTATAAAGAATAAAAATGAAGAAATGAGCAGTGCCAGTGGAAACCAATAACTTAGTCTGAGATATTGTCAGTCTGCTAAAGGGAGAAATGAGGAGTCAGCTATGTTGGGAAGATATAAACACATCGGTAGTGAGTGTGAGCACTATAAATATAAAATAATAATAGGATTAGTGTAAACCATATTTTAATAAGTACATTTGCTAAAAACAAAAAGCACACAATTTGCATGTTTCAATTTTTCCTGACCCTGGTTATATTATTATTGTATGTTATTTTTCCAATCATGTATCCTATTATTTTCATATGTTTAAAACTCATCATCAATATTTTCATAAATGTGTCTCTATATGTCATGATTAACTGGGTTTCATCACAATTTTTTCCAAGTGCTTTCCATGACTTATATAACCTGAATTTTTACATAACTGAAATGATAACTACACTCTTCATAATTTAATTGACTTCAAATATATAATATTTTTGGATCATATTTTTGTTAAAGTTTATTTTGTTTTATATTTTAAAATATATATGTATAATTTCTATGCAAATTATGGAGTTTGATAACAAATTAATCATTAGTGACCTAAACAATGAACTCATATCAAAGCATCACCAATACTTTATTGTATCTGATCCTTCATGTGTCTGCTCTATCAAGAGATAATATTCTCTGCCAGAGACTGTGAATTTATTCCTTTCAACACTACCAAGGCCGGACTAAAGCTCTCAGGTGAACAATTTTATCTTGGAATTAGGAAAGCATTCTAGACCCAAACCCTTCCTGATCTTTAAGGAAAGAGAGAGGAACTGAGATTTCTTTTAATACTTCATTGTGTTCTAGTAAAGTAATAAATGTACTGTAAAATTAGTCCTACTCCCTAATCTGACCCATTACATAATCTGAGCCTTGAACATACAGAGAAACAGTAAATAATTCTTAAATAACTCATTCACTCCTTTTTTTTTGTCTTTTTTTAAGATAACTTTTTGAGGTAACATGTGTTGGCACATTTTGGATTTGTAATGGAATTCCTTGGGCTGGAGTGATAGCACAGTGGTAGGGCGTTTGCCTTACACGCAGTCAACATGGCCGACCTGAGTTCAATTCCTCCGCCCCTCTCAGGGAGCCCAGCAAACTACCAAGAGTATCTCGCCCCCATGGCAGAACCTGGCAAGCTACCCGTGATGTATTCAATATGCCTAACACAGTAACAACAAAGTCTCAAATGGAGACGTTGCTGGGCCCGCTCGAGCAAATCGATGAACAACAGGAGGACCGTAACCGTGAATGGAATTCCTTATCTCTCCCCTCACTGCCATCCTATGCACAGTAAAAACTATATGAACTAGGCCATTTTTTTTAACTACTCGGTCTCAATTTTTTATGTATAAAATAATAAGGTTGAATCAAAGTAACACTGAGTTTCTTTCGGTTTTAAATTTACATTCCTAGGAAAGTTTATTTTTTTTTTTTGTTATGTAGTATCTTGCACCCACAGCAAGATGGGAATGTAAATCTTCCTAGAGACATATGGTTGATTAAACAACATATACTGCAGTTAATTTTTCTCAGCTGTACAAAACTAATATTCACAGATGTCTGAATACTGGGTGGTATGTATGCGTGTATGTGTGTATCTGGGTGTATATCTATATCTATATATAGCCACTTAACTATTATAGATTGTAATGATCCAAGAGAAGAAAACAAGTTACAGGCAGAAAACACCAAGGTAACAGTGAGTGAGGAGAATCAGAAGTGGAGTTTTTGTGCAAAATACTACCCATCCTTATTGTGACCCTAGGAAGTAGAAATTTCATTAAACAGGTTATTGAGTTTAAGGTGTTATCAACCTCTTATCTGATTTAATACATAAGACGAGAAATGTTTTGAGAATGAAATTTGAGACTAAACTGAACAAAGAGAAAGTCTAAGAAGTGTAATAATAATTGTACTGACTTATAGATATTTAATTGGCTCATATAATAAATATATACCAGAGACTTTGAAATTATTAGTCCCTTCTTACCATTACTTCAAAGACACTTTGTTAATTTTAAACTAACATTGCATTTACATAAGTAAAAGCAAAATCTGATTTTAAATGACAAAAATTTCCAGCACGCCAGATTCTGAGTACAATAAAAAACAAATTAGAGAGAGAGAAAGAGAAAAAGAGAGAGGACAAGAAAGAGAGTTGATGTAAGGAAGGTTTGCTCTACTGACCATAGCATGGAGGACCATGTGTGATACCACCAGATTCCAGAATGATTTTCTCATCATTTAAAAAAATCATTATTATTAGTTTTCTTTAATTGAATCACCATGAGTTTCAGAGTTACAAGGCTGATCATGGTCATGTTTTAGTCACACAGTATTCATCAGCCAATATACATTTCCCACCACTGATGTCCTCAGTTTCCCCAACCTGCCACCAACCTTCAGCCTGTCTCTATGGGACTTTCTCTCTCTCTCTCTCTCTCTCTCTCTTCCCCTCTCTGTCCCTTTCTCTATCTCTGTCTCTGTCTTTTTCTCTCTCTCCCTCTCTCTCTGTAGCCCCTTGAGGATATTATGGTTTGCAGTACAGGTACTGAGAGATTATCAGGCTATTTCCTTTACCTGTTTTCAGCATGCAGTTATCATTCAGAGTAACATTTCAAACTATCTTTGGCATAGTGGTCTTGTCTCTCTCCCACCTGCCTTCTGCCCCAGCATTTGAGGTAGGCTTCCAATTGTGGATCAAGTGTAAGCAAAGATAAACAAATGGGACTATATTAAATAAAAAAGTTTCAGCAGCTTAAAAAAAAAGAAAAAGAAAAACAGTGACCAAGATACAAAGACAGCCCATAGATTGGGGAAAAGTTTAAATGCTCATGTGATAAGGGGTTAATATCCAAGATATATGAGGCACAGGTAAAAATTTACAAGAAAAAAAACCACTCTATCCCATTCAAAAAATGGAGAGAAGAAATTAAAAGAACTTTCTCAAAGAAAAAATAAAAAAGGCCCCCCAAAAACATGAAAAAATGCTCTATGTCGCTAATCACCAGGTAGATGCAAATCAATATACCCCACAGAGATTGGCACACAGTAAAAAGAAGAAAAACAATCAGTGCTGGAGCAGATGAGGCGAGAAAGGGACTGTCCTTCATTTTAGGTGGAAATGCTGACTGGTCCAGCCTTTTTGGAACACAATATGGACATCCTCAAATAGCTAGAAACTGAGCTACCATTTGACCCTGCAATATCACTTCTGGGAATATACCTTGGGGGCCCAAAAACACACAGCAGTAACACCATCTGCACTCCTATGCACATTGCAGCACTATTCAAAATAGCAAGGATCTGGAAACAACCTGAGTGCCCAAGATCAGATAACTAATTAAAGAAATTATGGTACATCTACACAACAGAATATAGTGAAGCTTTTAGAAAAGATGAAGTCATTAAATTTGCCTATAAATGGATGGGCATGGAGAACATTATGCAGAGTGAAATGAGTTAGAAAGGGAGGTATAGATATAGAATGATTCAACTCATTTGTTGGAGATATATATATATATATATATATATATAAAAGCACAACATAATGTGACACCAATACCCAAGGACAGTAGAAACACGGATCAGGAAGATTGGTGCATGGTTGGAAAATTCTTTATGTTAAAGCACCAGGAGTTACAAAGTTATTTACAGTTGAGTTTTAGACATACAAGTTTCCAGTAACAAACCTACCGCCAATGTCAACTCTCTTTCACCAGTGTCCCCAGGGTCCTTCCCATGCCACCACCCTGCAGCTTGCCACCTTGTCAGGGACCTTTTTTAATTTGGTAATTAAAGTTTGGGGGTGGATACTTAGCTTTGCCACTCCTTTACAATTCAAATCCCTATGACCTCTACCTCTGTTGATTTACATCTGTCACTTCTTCCATCAATTTATTTCCTTCTCCGTTTGTCATCCTAAATTCTGGGGCCAAGTTGAAGATATTATATATTGGGTAGGGCATTTGCCTAGCATGTAGCTCATTTGGGTTTCATCCTCAGCACCATATATTGTTCCCTGAGCTCCACCAGGACTAATTATTTAGTGCAGAGACAGGACTAAGCCCTGAGTATTGCTGTGTGTGTCATCCCGACCACTGCCACCACAACATGAAACAAAACAAAAAGCTTTCTCATGATTTTTAAAGAAAATTGAATAGGAATAGGGAAACTTCTGATAAATGTCTTTATCTTTTTATTATTTAATAAAATAAAAATACATAATATGAAGAACTGGTCACAACATTTTTTGTGTAGATTTTTAATTGCACTATACCTCCATCCCCCTATTTGAAGATATTATGTGGAAATTATACTGGAGATGCATTTGAGTAATCTTTAAGGTAACAAATAATTTACAGAGATTATAAAATAGTCTATAACTAGAGTTTCCTCAATCCCATACATGACAAGTCTCAGGGGTCAGTCCTATAGGTGCTCATCTGTGTTAAGAAAATTCAAACCAGTCTACCGCCATACCACCTCATCAAACCAAGGTCTTAAGCTCTGTACTATCTCATTGACCTATAACTAGCATTTTAAAAGTATCTAGAATCTGCCCCTGGCAGGTAGGCTTGAATGGTGGTGGGAAATTTTGAGCAAAACACAATGCCCCAAAATAGAGAGGAAGTATTGGGGAAATTGGCTGCCATAGAGACAGGGTGTAAAATAGGATGTGGGTAATGGAAGATGTGCACTGGTGGAAGGATGAGTGTTTCATCATTGTATGGCTGAATCTCAAACATGAAAGCTTTGTAACTCTATCTCATGGTGATTCAATTAAAAAAATGAAAGTAATGTGGAGTTCATGCCCAATTAAATAAGCTTAATCAATGGCTGAACAAATAGCAGTACTCCTACATTATTAAAATAAAAAAAGTATTCTGATATTGTCCAGCTTGTAAAACAAACTACCAAGACAATTTTTGTATTATTTAAGTCTTATTATTTCTATAACATTGTATTGAAAACTGCTGCAATTTGAAGAGAATAATGTTCTATGACATTCTATGTAATCCCTATTGTTCTGAAAATAAATGAGCTTAAGTGGAATTATCAAGGTGAATTGTACAATATTTATTTTTGCTTCTGGTAACTTATGATAACTTTTTCCCAGGGAACTGAACATAAATTAAATGAATACAAAGCTACACACTTCTAGTTATAAATAATAAAAAAAAGAGTCAGGAATGGTAGTTTCTAGTGTTTTACTGCGCTAGTGTGTCCTAGGAATAGTAGCACCATAGCACTGTCATCCTGTTGTTTATAAATTTGCTCAAGAGGGCACCAGTAACGTTTCCATCGTGAGACTAGTAGTTACTGTTGTTGGCATATTGAGCTTGTTTGGAGGTTCTAGCAGGGGAGCGCAGCTACTCGTATACCCTCGACCGAAGACCGGTCCGTCTCTATCAGGGAAGGCCGTCCTCTTCGACCGAGCGCGCAGCTTCGGGAGGGACGCACATGGAGTGGTGAGGGAGGAAGGGGACACCCGCCTAGCCAGCCAGATCAGCCGAATCAACCCTGGCGATTAATGGGGTGACAGATGTCGCAGCCAGATCGCCCTCACATCCAGTTGTTGGCATATTGAATACGCCATGGGTAGCTTGCCAGGCTTTGCTCTGTGGGTGGGATACTCTCAATAGCTTGCCAGGCTCTCCGAGAGGGGTGGAGGAATCAAACTCAGGTCAGCCACGTGCAAGGCAAATGCCCTACCCGCTATGCTATCTCTCCAGCTCATACTAGGAATAAAGTAAAAATAATATTTAGCTTATCACTTGTATTTTTGTTAAATGTGCTACTCTCCACAACTCTCAAAAGATAGAGTATTGCTGCATCTAAAAAAAAATAAACTAGCCTTACATATGGGCTGGAGCGATAGCACAGCGGTAGGGCGTTCGCCTTACAAGCGGCCAACATGGCCGACCTGAGTTCGATTCCTCCGCCCCTCTGGGAGATCCCGGCAAGCTACCGAGAGTATTCGATATGCCAGACACAGTAACAACAAAGTCTCCAATGGAGACGTTACTGGGCCCGCTCGAGCAAATCGACAATCAACGGGAGGGCCTTTACCTTTACCTTTACATATAATGTAACAATTCATAACACAATGGAGATATATTTATTTTCATAACTCTTAGATCTTATTGAAAATATATAAATTTCATAGCTTCAATGAATGAAATATATCTTCCTAAAATTATCATTAGTTTCATCTAGATTTAAATTTTGAAGGCCAATTTCTCAGCTCAGCTTAAAATCCTTAAAGGTGAGGTAATGCATCACATCAGTCAAGTGGTGAATTTGACAGAGCTCGAATGTGGGAAAGGAGGTAATTGTTTTGATTCCATGTATTATCTGTGTGCCCTTCGGCAAAGCAAATACACAGGATAAGAATGACCTGTCTTAGGTTTCTTCTAAGCTGTTCTGTGCACTTTATTTGATTCATTCACCCTTGGTAGCACTTCAACCATTTTGAATGCACACCCACTAGTGTCCCAGCCATTAGATAACTAATAAGTTAAAAGTCTAATTAAGCCAGAGAGACATCTAGCCTCAGATATCTGGAATTATGGGTAGAAAATTATTATTTTTCTGCTTCCAAATGTATGTGCCTGAATCAATGTATATAACCCAAGACATATGACCGAAATTCCACATATGGAGATAAAACTAGATTTAAGAAATATAAAAACAGATAAGTTCTAGAAAGATGAGACATGGATTCTGAAAATAGTGAGTTTGGACTTTTTTCCTCCCACTTTTTATTGTGTTTTATGTGAGGCATCTGTATTTTCTTTTTTTCTATTGTGTTTTCTCCACCAGCAAATCTTGTGAGATTAAAATAAAACATAATATATGTATATGTATACACATATATAATAAAAGTTTAGGCGGCAATCTAGAGATTTTTAACCTATCTTAAATCACGTTTAGACAAATTGCAAAGAGCATATTGCAGAAGACTATTAAAACAGTGTCTGTCCTCCACTATTGGTTACCTTTAGATATCAGAGGAAAATTTAGCAACTGCCCCAAGTTTGCTCCATCTTACCACATATGGTCTCCTGAACCCCACATGAGTGATCCCTGGGAGCAGAGTGATAGTGCAGAGGAGAGGGTGTTTGCCTTGCAAATGGTGAACCCAGGTTCAGTCCCTGGCATTTCATATGGTTCTTCAAGCACCGCCAGGAATAATTTCTAACTAAAGAGCCAGGAGTAATCCCTGAGCATTGCTGTGTGTCATCAAAAAAAAAAAAAAGGAAATAAAAGAAAAGAAAAATGAGTTATCCCTGAGTGCAGAGATAGATGTCCTGAGCCTAGCCAGGCATGTCCATGATCCCACCTGGAAGAAGAAGAAGAAGAAGAAGAAGAAGAAGAAGAAGAAGAAGAAGAAGAAGAGGAAGAGGAAGAGGAAGAGGAAGAGGAAGAGGAAGAGGAGGAGGAGGAGGAGGAGGAGGAGGAGGAGGAGGAGGAGGAGGAGGAGGAGGAGGAGGAGGAAGAGGAAGAGGAAGAGGAGAGGAAGAGGAAGAAGAAGAAGAAGAAGAAGAAGAAGAAGAAGAAGAAGAAGAAGAAGAAGAAGAAGAAGAAGAGTATACTATTTTTCTAGCTTTTTTTAAAACTTAAAATTGACATGAATTGACTCTGTTGAAGAGGCATCAAAGCATTCTAAACTTCACTGGCAACAGAATTTAAAACTTCTCTCTTTGCCTATTAACAGCAAGGTGAGACCAAGAAGCCTTTATCAGCATGAACTGAATGAAAACTACCTAGTTAAAATTTCACTTTACTCTTGTTTTGGTAAGCTCCCACAGTAGACTCAAGATTCTAAGATCATCCTCATTTCCCAAACCCACATTCTCATCTAGCTCTGCCCGTCCTTAACAAGTCTCCTACCATCCTTTAGACTTGAAAATCCTCAACTGTATAATTTACCACTCATTAATCGTCATTAGAAATGCTGCTATATTCTCCATTTTATTTTTCTGATAATTTTCTTTACTTTACCGCTGCACCTCTAGAAATACTCTGAATTGATGTTCCTGAAATCTCCACCACAGCCCTAATACATTTTATATTTCTAGATCTTCTCTGGCCAATATGGAACCACTAGTCATTCTTAAACTTTTGAAATACTTTCAGTTTAACTGAGATATATGTACCATAGATAAATCACACTGGATTTTGATTGTGCAAATAATACATATCTTCCATTGACATATACTTATATTGATTGCATGTTGATTGATGACACTCTGAATATAATGAGCTAATATGTTAATACAATTAAGTTTTTTATTTCTTTTTTTTCAATCGGCAAAGCCTGGCAAGATAAGATGCCCATGACATGTTCAATATGCCAAGCACAGTAACAAGTCTCACTGGGCCCGCTCGAGCAAATCGATGAACAATAGGAGGATAATGCTACAGTGCTACAGTGCTCTTTTTCAATAAATTCAGTATTTAGTTTTAAATTGTGCGTATCCCCCATTATATTTCTATTAAACAATTTATTCTCACTCTTCCTTACAATGAATCCCCAGAACTTAATTCCATACCATCAAACTTCGGTTACCTTTGCTACAGTTTCAATTTATTAGCCTTGAAGCATAATACCTATTTTTATTTTTTCTTAAAAATTATTCCAGTTTCTTTTCCATTGTCATCATTTCTAATGTCTTGTTATAAGATTATTGTAATTTTAGTACTCGAGATACTGAATGGGACTTCACATGTCTATGACTTTTGATTCTAATGATTTTCTCCTTATTTTCACTATTATTCGTTACTATGGCCATTTGATGGAATATGTAATTTCAATACTGCTAATCTCTTTATAGTTTTAGTTTAAAGTCACTGACACTTATTTTTCTGTTAAAATTACCCAACTCCAAAAGTCCTTCCATCTCATGCAATTATCTCATCAACTCTTCATATGATCTTCATGACCTGGATTCTTCATCCCTACTTGTAATTTAAGTGTTATTTTCCTTTATCATAATCACTCCCTTCATACATTCTTTAATCTCATAATTTTTAACTTTGTCTTCTTCATCATGCAAAATCCCAGTGCTATCTGAATGCAACTGCCTGTCTCTCCCCTGTCTTGTGTGCTGAAAGCAGAAAATTAACAACCATGTGTTTTGCCTCACTTATTTTGGTCCTTCATTAAGAAACTGAAATACCTATTACTGCTGATCAATGACATACACTTCTTCTTTTTTTTTTTTCCCCTTTATTTTATTTTATTTTTTTTAAAGTTGTAGATTTACAATTTTTTGTGCTTTGGTTTCAATTATACAATGATCAGATACCCATCCCTCCACCAGTGCCCATTTTCCACCACCATGGATAATATCCCTCCCACCCCCATCCCCCCATCCCCCCGTCTCTGTGGCAGGGCAATCCCCTGTGTTCTCTCTCTCCTTTTGGGTGTTGTGGTCTGCAAAAGAGGCATTGAGTGGCAAACATGTTCAGTCCATAGTCTACTTTCGACATGCATCTCCCCTCCTGGGAGGATCCTCCAAACATCCTTTATTTGGTGCTCCCTTCTCTATCTGAATAGCCCTTTCCTCTAGGATACCCGGCTGGCCTCTAAGTTATGGAGTAATCCTCCTGGTGCTGATCTCAGCTATTCTTGGGTATTAATCTCATACTTTGTTACTTTATATCCCCCAGATGAATGCAATCTTTCTATGTCTATCCCTCTCTTTCTGACTCATTTCGCTTAGCATGATACTTTCCATATTGTACCACTTGTATGTAAATTTCATGACTTCATCTTTTCTAAGAGCTACATAGTACTCCATTGTGTAGATGTACCAAAGTTTCTTTAACCAGTCATCTGTTCTTGGGCATTCAGGTTTCTTCCAGTTTCTGGCTATTGTAAAGAGGGCTGCAATGAACAAACAAGTGCAGATGTCACTTCGACTATACATTTTTGCCTCTCTGGGATATATTCCCAGGAGTGGTATTGCTGGGTCAAATGGGAGCTCAATTTCTAATTTTTTGAGAATCGTCCATACTGTTTTCCAGAAGGGCTGAACCAGTGGACATTCCCACCAACAGTGAAGGAGTGTCCCTTTCTCGCCACATCCACGCCAGCATCGGTTGCTTTTGTTCTTTTGAATGTGGGCCAGTCTCTGAGTTGTGAGATGGTATCTCATTGTGGTTTTGATCTGCATCTCCCTGATGATTAATGATGTAGAGCATTTTCTCATGTGCTTTTTTGCCATTCGGATTTCTTCTTTGAGAAAGTTTCTGTTCATTTCATTGCCCCATTTTTGGATGGGGTTGGATGTTTTCTTCTTGTGGAGTTTAACCAGTATTTTGTATATCCTGGATATCAACCCCTTGTCAGATGTGTATTCGGTGAATATCCTTTCCCATTCTGTAGACTGTCTTTGTATTTTGGTCACTGTTTCTTTGGAGGTGCAGAAGCTTCTTAGTTTAAGATAGTCCCATTTATCTATCTCTGTTTTCACTTGCTCGGCCAGTGGCGTGGCATCTTTGAAGATACCATTAGCTTCAATGTCATGGAGGGTTTTGCCAACTTTATCTTCAATGTACCTTATGGTTTCTGGTCTGATGTTGAGGTCTTTAATCCATTTTGATCTTACTTTTGTACATGGTGTTAGGCAGAGTTCTGAGCCTATTTTTTTGCATGTAGCCGTCCAGTGATGCCAACACAATTTATTAAAGAGGCTTTCCTTACTCCACTTCACATTACTTGCACCTTTATCAAAGATTAGATGAGCATATGATTGAGGAGAAATGTCAGTGTATTCAACCCTGTTCCATTGGTCTGCAGTTCTGCCTTTGTTCCAGTACCATGCTGTTTTAATTATTACTGCTTTGTAGTACAGTTTGAAGTTCGGGAGGTTGATTCCTCCCATTTTCTTTTTCCCAAGAATTGCTTTAGCTATTCGTGGGGGCTTATTGTTCCATATAAATTTCAAGAGTGTTTGCTTCATTTCTTTGAAGAATGTCATGGGTATCCTTATAGGGATTGCATTGAATTTATACAATGCTTTCGGTAGTATTGCCATTTTGACAATGTTAAGTCTCCCGACCCATGAGCAGGGGATATCTTTCCATTTCCTCATGTCCTCTTTTATTTCCTGAAGTAGCGTTTTGTAGTTTTCTTTGTACAGGTCCTTTACTTCCTTAGTTAAGCTGATTCCTAGGTACTTGATTTTCTGGGGCACAATTGTGAATGGGATTGTTTTTTTCATGTTGCTTTCTTCTCTCTCACTGTTTGCGTATAGGAAAGCCATGGACTTTTGGGTATTGATTTTATAACCTGCAACTTTACTATACGAGTCTATTGTTTCTAGGAGTTTTTTGGTGGAAGTTATTGGGTTCTCTACGTAGAGTATCATATCATCTGCGAATAGTGAGAGCTTGATTTCTTCCTTTCCTACCTGAATGCCCTTAATATCTTTTTCCTGCCTAATCGCTATTGCAAGTACTTCCAGTACTATATTGAACAGCAGTGGAGAGAGTGGGCATCCCTGTCTCGTCCCTGATCTTAGAGGGAAGGCTCTCAGTTTTTCCCCATTGAGGATGATGCTTGCTGTAGGCTTGTGGTAGATGGCTTTAATTATGTTGAGGAAGGTCCCCTCTATACCCATTTTGGCTAGGGTTTTCATCATAAAGGGGTGCTGGATCTTATCAAATGCTTTCTCTGCATCTATTGATATGATCATATGCTTTTTATCTTTTCTTTTGTTGATATGATGGATTATGTTGATTGATTTCCAAATGTTAAACCATCCTTGCATCCCTGGGATGAATCCTACTTGGTCATGGTGTATGATCTTTTTGATGAGTAGTTGGATTCTATTTGCTAGTAGTTTGTTGAGGATCTTTGCATCTGTGTTCATCAGGGATATCGGCCTGTAATTCTCTTTCTTTGTGGTATCTCTGTCTGCTTTTGGTATCAGTGTGATATTTGCTTCGTAGAAACTGTTCGGAAGTGTTTTTGATATTTCAATTTCGTGGAAAAGCTTAAAGAGCATCGGGAGTAAGTCCTCTTTAAAGATTTGGAAGAATTCACTAGTGAATCCATCCGGGCCAGGACTTTTGTGCTTGGGGAGACTTTTTATTACCATTTCAATTTCGTTGATGGTGATAGGTCTGTTCAGGTATTCCAGGTCTTCTTGGTTCAGCCTTGGGAGTCTGTAGGAGTCTAGGAATTTATCCATTTCCTCGAGGTTTTGATGTTCCGTGGCATAAAGCTTCTCAAAGTACTCCCTGAGGATCCTCTGAATTTCTGTGGTTTCTGTTGTAATGACCCCCTTTTCATTTCTGATTCGGTTTATTAGGGTTTTCTCTCTCCCTTTCTTTGTGAGTTTTGCTAGAGGCTTATCGATCTTGTTAATTTTCTCAAAGAACCAGCTCTTGGTTTCATTGATCTTTCGGATTGTTTTTTGGGTTTCCATCTCATTAATCTCTGCTCTGAGTTTTATTATTTCCTTTCTCCTGTTCGGGTTGTGCTCCTTTTTTTGGTCCTTCTCCAATCTCTTAAGCTGTGAGGTTAGGTTACTTATGTGTGCTCGCTCCTCCTTCCTGAGGAATGCTTGTAGAGCTATAAACTTTCCTCTTAACACAGCCTTTGCTGTGTCCCATAAGTTTTGGTAACTCGTGTTCTCATTTTCATTCGTTTCTAGGAATCTTTTGATTTCCTCTTTGATTTCCTGTCTAATCCACTCGTTGTTCAATAGTGCACTGTTTAATTTCCAGGTGTTTGATTTAGTTTTCTGTTTTTGTGTGTGATTTACTTCTAATTTCAGCGCATTATGGTCTGAGAAGATTGTTGATACAATCTCTACCTTCTTAATTTTATGGAGGCATGTTTTGTGGCTCAGCATGTGGTCTATCTTGGAGAATGTTCCATGTACGCTTGAGAAGAATGTGTATTCAGCTTTTTGTGGATGAAGTGTCCTGTATATATCTACTAAGTCCCTTTCTTCCATTGTTTCCCTCAAATGAAGTATGTCCTTGCTAAGCTTGAGTCTGGTTGATCTATCAAGAGGTGACAAAGCAGTGTTGAAGTCTCCCACTAGTATTGTGTTGCTATTGATGTCTTTTTCCAAATCTATGAGTAGTTGTTTTAAGTACTTTGCTGGTCTCTCATTAGGTGCATATACATTTATTATTGTAAGTTCTTCCTGTTGTACAGATCCTCTGATCAATAAGTAATGGCCTTCACTGTCTCTTATGACCTTCCTCACTCTGAAATCAATGTGGTCTGATATAAGGATGGCTACCCCAGCTTTTTTATGGGAGCTGTTTGCCTGTAGGATTGTTTTCCAGCCTTTGACTCTGAGTCTGTGTTTGCTTTGACTATTGAGATGCGTTTCTTGCAGGCAGCAGAATGTTGGGTTCAATTTTCTAATCCATCCTGCCACTCTATGTCTTTTAATTGGTGCGTTTAGTCCATTGACATTGAGAGAGATTATTGTTATGGGATTTTGTCCCATTGTTCTGTTAAAATTGGGTGTATTTGAGGGGCCTTTCTTGCCTTAAAGTAGCCCATTTAGTTGTTCTTGTAACCATGGTTTTGAGTCTATGAAGTTCCTGAGCTGTTGTTTGTCTGTGAAACTGTGTGTTGTTCCTTCTATTATGAATGAGAGTCTTGCTGGGAAAAGTATTTTGGGGGAGGCATTTATTTCATTGAGTTTTTTTACTATGTCCCACCACTGTTTTCGGGCCATGAGGGTTTCATCAGAAAAATCAGCTGTGAATTTTAAGGATGCTCCTTTGTAAGAGATTTCTTTCTTCGATCTTGCTGCTTTCAGAATTTTGTCTCTGTCTAAGGTTTTGGTCATTTTGATCAGAATGTGTCTTGGGGTATTTTTATTCGGATTTCTTCTAGCTGGTACCCTTCGGGCCTCCTGAATGTGGTCACAAGTTTTCTTCAGCTCTGGAAATGTTGTAGCAATGATGTCTTTGACAGTTTCTTCTTCATCGAGGTTTTCTTCCTGTCCCTCTGGGACTCCAATAATTCTTATGTTACCCCTCTTGGCTTCATCACGATCTTCTCTTGCCATCTGTTCCCGAATTGTGAGTCTCTTTTCCATTTTCTGCTCTTTTCGGGAGAGTCTCTGAACTTCATCTTCGAGCTCACTGATTCTGTTCTCAGCCGCTGTTACTCTGCTGCTGAGGCCTTCCACTGAGCTTTTCAATTCGCCTACGAGATTTTTCAGGTCTGACATTTCTGATTGCATTTTCCTCATTTCTGCCTTCAGATCCTCTTGTCTTCTATTGGCATTGGTTTCCATTGTTTCTTTTAATTCCCTAAGCATCCTAAGTAGCTCCCTTCTGAATTCCTTGTCAGAGAGGTTGTCTAACACTACAGTACTGTTGGTGTCATCTGGGCTAGACTCTTCAATATGAATGTTTGGTGGGCTTTTGCGTTGCTTTACCATTGTGAGAGGTGTGGTTTAGTCCTTCACGTTCAGTGTTACTATTCTGCTTGATATGCAGTGTGAGTTAAGATAGGCTTATGAGTTATTGGCAACTGTGTTTCTAGTGGCTGAGCTAAAATAGAGAAGTTTCCATCTAAGAAGTTAGCTTATGGTTCCTATGGCATATGTAGTGGGAAAATATTTCCGGAAAGAGTCCCTGGCACTGGGCGAGGAGTTGGGAATGTCTCCTGTTTGGAATTGGAGCCGTTCAGCTTTGTTGCCCAGAGCTGGGCCTCTGTGCCCGTCCCACGCGGCTCAGGGGTTGAAAACCGGCTGTCTCGGGGCTGTTTCTAGCTGCGCGTGCCCAGAGAGGAACCCAGACCCTTGGGGGCGGGCTGTACCTGTTGGAATTGGAGCCGTTCAGCTTTGTTGCCCAGAGCTGGGCCTCTGTGCCCGTCCCACGCGGCTCAGGGGTTGAAAACCGGCTGTCTCGGGGCTGTTTCTGGCTGCGCGTGCCCAGAGAGGAACCCAGGCCCTTGGGGGCGAGCTGTACCTGTTGGAATTGGAGCCGTTCAGCTTTGTTGCCCAGAGCTGGGCCTCTGTGCCCGTCCCACGCGGCTCAGGGGTTGAAAACCGGCTGTCTCGGGGCTGTTTCTGGCTGCGCGTGCCCAGAGAGGAACCCAGGCCCTTGGGGGCGAGCTGTACCTGTTGGAATTGGAGCCGTTCAGCTTTGTTGCCCAGAGCTGGGCCTCTGTGCCCGTCCCACGCGGCTCAGGGGTTGAAAACCGGCTGTCTCGGGGCTGTTTCTAGCTGCGCGTGCCCAGAGAGGAACCCAGACCCTTGGGGGCGGGCTGTACCTGTTGGAATTGGAGCCGTTCAGCTTTGTTGCCCAGAGCTGGGCCTCTGTGCCCGTCCCACGCGGCTCAGGGGTTGAAAACCGGCTGTCTCGGGGCTGTTTCTAGCTGCGCGTGCCCAGAGAGGAACCCAGGCCCTTGGGGGCGGGCTGTACCTGTTGGAATTGGAGCCGTTCAGCTTTGTTGCCCAGAGCTGGGCCTCTGTGCCTGTCCCACGCGGCTCCGACATACACTTCTATGTGACTCTTTTATCTTCTATGTAAACCTTTTATCACTTCCACATACCCTTTTTTTAATCTATTTGAATCTTAACACTAACTATTCACCCTCAATTTAAGGTTATGATATTCCTCCTAATTAAAAAGAATAAATAGACATAATTGATATAGTACAATTACAAATCCTTATGATCCCATTTGCCTGCTGAATTGGATTTTATAGGCCTCTATTCTACTTTTCTATGGCTAAGTGCTTATAAAAGTACTTGCATTGTTGCACTGTACTCCCATTGTTCATCAATTTTCTTGGGAGGGCATCAGTAACGTCTCCATTTTGAGATTTGTTGTTACTGTTTTTGGCATATCGAATACACCTCAGAGAGCGGTGAGGGCAGGATACTCTCGATAGCTTGCCGGGCTCTCTGAGAGGGACGGATGAATTGAACCTGGGTCGCTGGGCTATAGCGATAGCACAGCGGGTAGGGCATTTGCCTTGCACGCGACTGACCTGGGTTCAAATCCCAGAATTCTATATGGTTCCCCAAGCACCAGCAGGAGTAATTACTGAGTGCAGAGTCAGGAATAACCCCTGTGCATCGCTTGTGGTACCCCTCCAAAAAATTACCAAACAAAAAATGTACTTATGATTTTTAATTCAATACTCCACCCCATAACAACCTGAGATTCATTATATTTATTTAAATTAAATAAGAGCCTACAATTATTTATTTTGCTTGGCGGAGGGTGGTGTCTCACCCAAATGTACTCAGGGCTTCCTTCTGTCTCCACACTGAAGGATAATTCCTAGATGGCAGAGCCTGAGATTTTATGTCCTTGCACTTATTTAACCACTGAAATACTCCCATGTTGTTATTTTTTCTCTTTATTAAATTATACATTGGAATAAACATGCAATCTTTATTGCATCAAAGTATTCTTTCTTAATATTGAATCTTCCTGCTTCACTTCACTTCCTGCTTCGATTTCTTTGTTCTGTGAAGCAAAATTCACCTGAGTTTTCTTTAAAAGTTTTATATAAACCTTTGCTTTCAGGGATATCTTGAACTCATTTTAATATTTTTGTTCCTAAAACTTCACAACATAAGTATCAAGAATGCCAATGGCTACAACATAAGTGTCAGGAATGCCAATGACTTCAATATTAAGTAATTATATACTTTTTTAAAATACTTTTTTATTTTACTCTAGTTACAGTGATCAACCCCTTTGCTTAATACCACCATAAATTGCCTTCTTACTACTTTGCAACTTGATGCTTCTCAATATTGTTTACTCATTTTATCATTATGATATCTCAATATTTAATAGCTCCAGAGTTCAGACAAGGAAACTTCTTTTATCATAATTATAATACTGTTTCCATTTCATGGAATTGAGTCATACTAAAAATAGTTTTAAATATCATATCTAGTACCTCTTTTCTAAAAAATTACCTCTTTTACTTCTCAACCAGGCTGGAACGACAGCACAGCAAGTAAGGTGTTTAGCTTGCATGTGGTGAACCTGGGTTTGATTCCTCCGCCCATCTCAGAGAGCGCACCAAGCTACTGAGAGTATCTTACCTGCACAGCAAAGCCTGGCAAGCTACCCGTGACGTATTCAATATGCCAAAAAAAGTAACAACAAATCTCACAATTTGTTGTGAGACGTTACTGCTGTCTGCTCGAGCAAATCAATGAAGAATGAAGGACAGTGCTACAGTACTATTTCTCAACAAATATTAATTAGTAAATTAAAAAATATTCTAGCTATTTAGAATTTAAAAGTTTAGAATAATTTTTTCTTATAAATGCCATATCCAAAGTCATCAGGAAATGAATTTTCTGTCCAAGAAATACCAGTACTTGAAAAATATGCTTTTAACTGGACAAATTCTAATTACTTAATTTATTTTCTGACCAGTTCAACAAAATGTCTTCTAAAAGCTATTGAAACCTAGAAGAAATGGATAAATTTCTGGATTCCTACAATCTCCCAAGACTGAGTCAAGAAGACTTGGAATACATGAATAGACCCATTCACATCAAGGAAATCAAAATCATAATCAAAACTCTTCCCAAAAACAAAAGCTCAGGCCCAGATGGATTCACTAGTGAATTCTTCCAAACATTTAAGGAAGACCTGTTGCCAGTTCGCCTCAAGATTTTCCAGGAAATTGGAAAAAACTGGAACTCTCCCAAACAGTCCCTATGAGGTACATATCTCCCTAATACCAAAATCAAACAAAGACACCACTAACAAAGAAAATTACAGGAAATATCTCTGATGAATACAGATGCAAAGATCCTCAACAAAATATTAGCATATGGAATCCAACAACTCTTCAAAAAGATCTTGCACCACGACCAAGTGGGATTCATCCTGGGGATGCAAGGATGGTTAAACATTTGGAAATCAATCAATATAATTCATCACATCAATAAAAGTAAAGATAAAAAACAGATGATCATATCAATAGATGCAGAGAAAGCATTTGACAAGATCCAACACCAAAATGGGCTTAGAAGGAACTTTCCTCCAGATAGTCAAAACATCTACAACAAACCTATGTAAAGCATTATCCTCAGTTGGGAAAAAATAAGGGCCTTCCCTCCAATATCAGGGACAAGACAAGGATACCCACTCTCGCCACTTCTGTTCAATATAGTATTGGAGGTACTTGCAATAGCAGTAAGGCAAGAAAAAGATATTAAAGGAATCCAGACAGGAAAGGAAGAAATCAAGTTCTCACTACTCACAGATTATGTGATAGTATATCTAGAGAATCCTAAAACCTCTATTGAGAAACTCCTAGAAAGAATAGACTTGTACAGTAAAGTCACAGGCTATAAAATCAACACCCAAAAATCTATGGCCATCCCATATGCAAATAATGAGACAGAGGCAAGAGACATTGAAAAAAGTAATCCCATTCACAATTGTGCCCCCAGAAAATCAATTACCTCGGAATCAGCCCAAGGAGGTAAAAGACCTCTACAAAGAAAACTAAAAAACGCTATTCCACAAAATAAAAGAGGACATCAGGAAATGGAAACATTTTCCCTGCTCATGGATAGGAAAAATTAACAGAGCCAAAATGGCAATACTCCCCAAGGCACTGTACAGATTCAATGCGATCCCTATAAGGATACCCATGAATTTCTTCAAAGAAATGGTTCATGCACTCCTAAAATTCATTTAGAACAACAAACACACAGATAGCTAAAAAAATTCTTGAGAAAAAGACGATGGGAGGCATCACCCTCCCCAACCTCAAATTCTACTCCAAAGTGGTAACAATTAAAAGCACGGTACTGGAACAAAGGCAGAGCCACGGACCAATGGAACAGGATGGAATATCCCTAAACACAACTCCAAATGTATGAATATCTAATCTTTGATGAGGGAGCAAGAAATTTGAAGTGGAGCAAGGAAAGCCTCTTTAACAAATGGTGCTGGCATAACTGGACAACACATACAAAAGAATAGGCTTAGACCTCAACTGAACAGCATGCACAAAAGTCAGATCAAAATGGATTAAAGACCTCAACATCAGACCAGAATCCATAAGGTACATTGAAGACAAGATCGGCAAAACCCTCCACAATATTGAGGCTAACAGTATCTTCAAAGATGACATGCCACTGACCAACCAAGTGGAAACAAGATAAACAAATGGCACAACATTAAACTAGGACGCTTCTGCACAGCAAAAGATACAGTGACTAAAATACTAATACAATCTACAGATTGGGAAAGGATATTCACCCAATACTCATCCAATAAGGGGTTGATATCAAGGATATACAAAACACTGGTTGAACTCCACAAGAAGAAAACATCCAACCCCACCAAAAAGTGGGTGATGAAATGAACAGAAACTTTCTTAAAGAAGAAATCTAAAAGCTAAAAGGCACATGAGAAAATGCTCTATATCACTAATCATCAGGGAGATGCAGATCAAAACAACAATAAGATATCATCTCACACCACAGAGACTGACCCACATCCAAAAGTACAAAAGCAACCGGGTTGGTGCTGATGTGGTGAGAAAGGAACTGCTGGTGGGAATGCCGACTAGTTCAGCCCTTTTGGAAAACAGTATGGACAATTATCAAAAAATTAGAAAATGAGCTCCCATTTGACCCAGTAATATCACTCCTGGGAATATATCCCAGAGATGTAAAAAAGTATAGTAGAAATAACATCTGCACTTGTATATTCATTGCTGCACTGTTCACAATAGCCAAAATCTGGAAAAAAAACCTAGTGCCTGAGAACAGATGAATGTTTAAAGAAACTTTGGTACACAATGGAATACTATGCAGCAGTTAAAAACAATGAAGTCATGAAATTTTCAAACAAGTTGTTCTACAGGAAAAGTATCATGCTACGTGAAATGGGTCAGAAAGAGATGGACAGGCATAGAAAAACTGCACTTATCTGGGGAATATAAAGTAACAGAATGGGAGATGAACACTCAAACATAGTTGAGATAAGTACCAGGAGTTCTGCTCCAAGGCTTGGAAGCTGGCAACACATAATGAGGAAAAACACAGCTCTTATAGAGAATGCAACACCAAGTAAAGGGTGTTTGGAGGACTAGCTCGGGATTCAAGACACGTGCTGAAAGTAGATTATAGACAGAACACAATTGCCACTCAATACCTCCATTGCTAACAACAACACCCTAAGGGAAAGAGATATCAAAAGGGAATGTGCTGCCATAGAGGTGTGTGGGGGGGGAGGATGGGGGAGTGGGAGGGCTACTGGGATCATTGTTGGTGGAGAATGGGCACTGATGGAGGAATGGGTAGTTGATCATTGTATACTTGATCATTGAAACCCAAACGTGAAAGTTTATAAGTCTACAACTGTACATCATGGTGATTCACTAATAAAAAAAATTAAATTAAAAACATTAAAATTAAAATAAATTTACTTTCCACATTGACCATCTAATGCACATGACTTGCTGCTTTATTTCTACTGTGTACTCAGGATCTGGGGCTGGAGCAATAGCACAGTGGGTAGGGCATTTGTCTTGCAGGTGGGAGACCTGGGTTCAATTCTTCTGCCCCTCTCGGAGAGAGCCCAGTAAGCTACTGAGAGTATCGCACCTGCACAGCAAAGCCTGGTAAGATCCCTGTGACATATTTGATATGCCAAAAACACTAACAACAAGTCTCTCAATTTGTTGTGAGACGTTACTGGTGCCTGCTTGAGCAAATCGATGAACAATGGGAGGTCCGTGCTACAGTACTACTCAGGATTTGATCTAAGATTGATACATCAAGGGCATTAAACAAATCTCAGACTTGCTAATGCAACATATATATTAGAAATACTAGCATTCAGTACATAATTTCTCTGTTAATACTCTAATATTTACATCACTAGGACTTAATGAATCAAGAAAATATATTTTACAAACAACAGATAATTTTTATATAAAATAGAATTATTTTGGGTCAGAGAGTTAGTATAAAGTTTAAGTTCAATCCTGGCAAGTGATCAATCTGGTTCAAACCCCATCACTACACAGTTCCCAAGCTTTGCTGAGTTCAGCTCTGGATGTGTGTAAAAATCACCTAGCATGTCCCAGATGATTCTTGGTCCCTCCCTGTCTATGTAGCACCACATACTTGGGTCCTGGCCTTGAACTACAGGGCAAGTTGAGAATTGCCAGGATGGGCACCCCCCCAAAATATCACTGTCACTGTCCCTGTCCTCCAATTGTTCATTGATTCCCCAAAATATAGGGATATGTTTATTTTCTTTCAACCCTACTGATCAACTTGGGAACTCCACAAGCCTAGATAAAATCATGATCGAATAAACTTAATACAATGAGTCGATAATCCCTCAGGATCATAAATTGTTCTTTTGAAATAGAAAATTTTTCTAATCTAGGATCATACAATCGAAAAAAAAATAACTGGCAAGAGACTTTTTTGCTATCCTGTCTATTGAGTCCCTTTTTTAGTATTGTGTTCCTTGGCAATTATTGCTGACTCTAATTTTCTGTGCCCCAACTCTGTGCACTGCAGGAAGAGCTTGATTTCACTCACTTAATACTCTCTATGACTGAGCTATCTTTTAAATTCAGGACTCTGATCTTGAATACCAGCTGCCAAGTCCACACCCTCTCAGGAGAAATCTAGCAAAAGGTTCATTTATATATCACTTGAGAGAGCCACTTTATAAAATATCCTGCCATGCATGTCAAATATCCGCTGACTTCCTAAGAGGCTAAGGGTCTTTAGATGGGGACTCAGAATTGTTTCATCTGTAGAAGCTGTCACTTCTGAAGCAAACACGTTTGAAGCTTTGAACGCCAATACTTATATCTGCTGCTCTTGCTCCCTAAGGACCTGAAGAATCAATGATGTTACCTGTATAGTTTATTTAAAGGCAGTTTTATCATTGCTGTGCAAACTGAGTGTTGTATTGCACAGCAGTTAATTCTTTTGTAGTCAAAATGTTTTATTTTTCATAGCACATTGCATAAAAACAGGTTCATTTGCATTTCTATGCATATGAAAACAGAAAATTTTTCTGATGCAATTTAGAATATTAAAAAACATTTTAACTACAATGGCAATGAAGGCAAGGGAAAGAGGATTTTGTATTTTAGATTCAGCATCTTTATTGCTGATATTTATAGTATTATTATTATGTTACTGAGTTTGTTAAAAACTTTACTTTTCCATTTTTTACAATAAAAATATAAAAAGTTGTCAATAAAAATAATTAATACAATTATATCTGATAGAAATTTAGTATTTACTAATAGAAATATAGCAAAAGTTATTGGTAGTACCAAGGAAAATAAACAATGCTACTATTAATATATGTGCTGGGATGTGTAGCATAAATTTGACCTGGGTCCAATCTCTTATAGTGATATGGCCTCCAAAATATCTCTAGGTGTGGCCTTAGAATGCTCCCCAAAAGATCGAGGGTTATATCTATTTATTTCCAGAGAAAAATATATTGAGGGCTATATCCTTTAATAATAAATAGGAACTAGTTTGTGGTATTGTGTCTATGAATGCTGGAGATAAAGTATAAAAATATGTGTCAAGAACACTAGCATAATACATTTATTAACTCTTTTAAAGGAGTTCAGTTTGTCTCATAATCACTTAACTTCCCGTTAGTCGTCGATTTGCTCGAGCGGGTGCCAGTAACGTCTCCATTTGTCCCTGTCGCGTGCTAGTGTAGCCCAATGGCATCTGTTCGCTCGAGGAACATGAAGGGCCTCAAACCGATCGTTCATGATCTTGACGAAGAAGTCTGACCATCTGGTAGGTGGGTGGCCACGCAGTCTTTTGACATCCCGTGGAATCCAATCAGTAACAGCTCTAGTCCAACGGTCGTCTTTAAATCTCATTACGTGAACAGCCCATCTGATTTTCGACACCTTGGCAAATGAGACAGCGTCCCTGATCCTTGATCGTCGACGGATATCAGAACTCCGGATTCGTTCTCTCATTTGAGTGAAACATGATATTCAAAGCATAGCTCTTTCTATTCTTCTTTGGAAGACCTGAATAGCGTTCTCATCTTGTTTTCGTAGGGCCCAGGTCTCTGAGGCATATGTTAATGCAGGAAGAACAGTGGAATCAAAGAGATGTGCCCGGAGCCAGAGGTTCTTCGTCCTCTTAGCTATTTCTTCGACGTTCTTGAAGGCGTTCCAAGCCGCTCTCTTCCTCCTGCGCAGCTCGGGTGCCAGGTCATTTCTCATGTTGACCTCTCGACCTAGGTACACATAGATGTTGCATTCGGAGATGGTCGTTCCATTGAGAGCGAATGGGGCGTCAGGAACAAGGCTGTTTCTCATAAACATTGTCTTCATAAGATTCAGCTGTAGTCCTACCTTTCCACACTCACGGTCAAAGTCGGCCAGCATTTGTGCCGCTTGGCTGATGTTTGGTGTTATTAAAACAATGTCATCAGCAAAGCGGAGGTGGTGTAGTTGCCGACCATCTATCTTCACTCCCATTCCTTCCCATTCTAGTCGTCGCATGATGTTCTCGAGGGTGGCACTGAAGAGTTTCGGTGAAATGGTATCACCCTGCCGCACCCCTCTCTTGACATCAACGATCACTTCTTTGTAGAATGGTGAGATCCTGGTAGTGAATTCGCAATACAGCTCACGGAGGATCCTGATGTATTGGGCTTGAATGCCCTGATTGGCTAGGCCTTCAATGACCACTTCCGTCTCAACAGAATCAAAGGCCTTCTTTAAATCAATGAACGTTAAGCAGAGCGGCATCTTGAACTCCCGAGATACCTCAATGAGCTTGGTTATCGTGTGGATATGGTCGATGGTGCTGAATCCTTTGCGGAACCCTGCTTGCTCGCATGGTTGTCCTTCATCTAGTGTTCTGCCAATTCTATTCAGGATGACTCGAGTGAACAACTTGTAGATGACAGACAATAGGCAGATCGGGCGATAGTTGCCAATGTCATGGATGTCTCCCTTCTTGAACAGTAGTACGGTCCTGCTGGTTTTCCACTGGGACGGAACCTTGCATTCAGACAGGTAGTGAGTGAAGAGTCGAGCCAGTGTATTGATGAGTACTGACGGCAGGTCCTTCAGGTGTTCAGGTCTGACCTTGTCTGGGCCGGGTGCTGTTTGTTTCTTTACCGACGAAATGGCGTGTCGGATTTCGGAAGGGAGAACGTTGGGAACGACATACCCATCCTGTGGAATTTGGTATGTCGGCAAGTGGACATGGCTATCGAAGAGATTTGAGTAGAAGTCATGGATAATCTTCTCCATTGCCGTTCTGGAGGATGTGATGGATCCATCAGGATGTTGGAGGGCAGTCATCTTGGTCTTGTAGTTGGCGAAGGACAGGTGGGCCTTACGAATACTTTTCCCGGCTTCTGCCGCATCTACCAGTACTTCTGCTCTTCTCTCTTTGAGGTCTTCCTTGATCGCATCTCTGCACTGCTTTGCAAGCTCAGACGTTAGCTTGCGGTTGCCTGGGGCATGCGCCAAACCACGCTGGCGAATTAGCTCAAGAGTTTTCGAAGATAGGCGACTTTTTGTGGCTATCTCTCTCTTGGCGTTCCTCGCACATTCATGGAGGTGCTGAACCAGTCGATAGTATTCCTCGTCAATGTTGCCAACAATGGCATCTTCCCATGTTGCCGCAATAGTACCAAAGAGTTCCCAGTTGGTGGTCATTCTGGGAGTTCTCTTTTTGAACTTTGCAGCCCTTTCTCCCCGCTCTGTGAAGTAGAATTTTGCACGAAGGAGACGGTGGTCTGATCCCATTCGAAATTTTGGGACAACAGCGACATTTTGTCTCATAATGTTAAATATATATATATATATATATATATATATACATATAGGCACTACACTAATTCTGTGTAACTATAAATGAATATGTGTATGCATATATAGTGCATTATCTAAAGCCAAAATGCTGTGCAATTTAAATAATATTAGCCTTTGTCTTAGTTTTTTATTTTAAAATTTGAAGTACCAAGATTTATAATACTTATTAAGTTAGGGTTTCATGCAAATACTGTCCCAACACCGTACCCTCTAATGGGATATGTGCTTCCCTTCACCATTGTCTCTGGGAAACCTTGGGATAGATATTTCTTATGCACTGGATGTTTGAGTCACTTTGCTAAATTCTGTTTGCCCCAACATAAGCAAGCAATGTTAAGTATCGGGCTTGGGGACAAAGGAAATATGAATAATGACATTAAAAACGTTCATAGCTTGACCTGGGTTCAATACCCTATCATTACATGCCTCCCAAACATCTCCAGGTGTGGCCTTGGGACATAACTCCCCCAAATCTAGGTATATATTCATTTCTTCCTAAGAAAAAGATACTGAGAAATAAATTTTTACCATGTGACAATTTTACAAGATTGTTTTGAGTCTTGTAGGCAAAGGTACCTCAAATCTAAGCCTTTAGAACTATCAGCATTTATCTCCTACTGTTTGAAAGTGACCAATCTTATATTTTGTTTAGTAGTCCAAATAAAGAGAGGAGGAAGAGAGCGGCTTGGAATGCCTTCAAGAGCATTGAAGAAATAACTAAAAGGACAAAGAACCTCCAGCTATGAGCACATCTCTTTGATTCCACTATTCTTCCTGCATTAACATATGCCTCAGAGACCTGGACCCTACGAAAACAGGATGAGAACACTATTCGGGTCTCTCAAAGAGGAATCGAAAGAACTATGCTTGGAATATCACGATTCACTCAAATGAGAGATAGAATCCGGAGTTCTGATCTTCGTCAACGCTCAAGAATCAGGGACGCTGTCTCATTTGCCAAGACATCAAAAATCAGATGGGCTGGACACGTAATGAGGTTTACAGACAACTGCTGGACTAGAGCCATTACTGATTGGATTCCACGAGACATCAAAAGATCACGTGGACGCCCACCTATAAGATGGTCAGACTTCTTCGTCAAGACCCTAAATGATCGGTTTGAGGCTCTACATGTTCCTAAAACGAACAGATACCATTGGGCTACGCTAGCACGCAGCCGGGATGAATGGAGACGTTACTGGCACCCGCTCGAATAAATCGATGAATAACGGGGATTAAGTGATTAAGTGATTAAGTCCAAATAAAGGCAGAAGCATTAATTATATGGTCCTGATTAATCTTTAAAATAATTCATTTTTATACCGTGTAAACTATTAATTCATGATGAACAGTTTTAGGCCTTTCAGAAGCATTTGGCTTTGTCAGTTGCATGCTTAATACTTGCAAAGGCATGATGGATTTAGAAAATATACCATATTGTTAATTTTGTGAAATTTTCTACTTAAAAGCAGAAGCTAGTTCTAACCATGCTCCAAAATAAAATAACATTAGTTTGTATTAATCTAACTGCTTATGTGTGGTCAGCTTTTTCTATACTGTTTGCATATATAATATTGACTGGTTAACCTTTTACTTTCAAATGAACTACAAACTCATATAAAATGGTTTATCATATTGCTTGATTTGGTTAAAATAATGTTTTTGTTAAAGCATAATTATTTTCAAAGGTAAGCATTATGAAAGATTGTATCTGAAAATAGTTTATGTGTTAAGAATATTACTCGCCTCTGCATGCAGCCCAAATAGGAGGAATGTTTAATGATTTAAAACCCTCAAAAATGAAGCTTTCATATGCTATGTAGCACTTCTAAAAGTGAAAATGCTGCTAAAAATTTCTTTATATTGCTTAAATATATGGAACTTCAGGCAGCTGTATATTTCAAATAGCATTGCATAAATTACATAAACTTGAATAGAGCAGATTTGAAATGAGTAGGAAGAGCAACTATCATTGGCTTTTCAAAGGAAGTGCCACTGTTTGGCAAAACACCATATACTCCCAAAAACATGGTAATTTGCAAAATTTAGATATATCCCTCATGTATCACATTTCCATAGGGAAATTAAAGAAATCTATTGAAATTTTAGTGACATATCAGGATCTAGCACAATTCTATGTCAGTGGGTAAGTAAATCAATGATGACAGTAGTTTCTAATAAGTCAAGTGAAATTATATGCTAGAAATAAACTGATGTTGAATATCAAATTTAATAGTTATCCTCCTATATTGAAAGATAAAAATCATATTTTAAAAAGCTGTATTGCAACTATTCTGATTTTGAGGAAATCAAAATTTGACTTCTGCCAAAAAATTATATTAATGGAAGAAATTTTTCTTTCAAAAATTTTCCAGTGTTATATTAAAGTATTCAGTCAAAATTACCCATCCAAATTAGTTTTATGTGGGGTCAGACATAGTACAGAACTTAACCCAGGTATGATTTTCAGCATCCCATGATGCCCTGAGCATCATGGAATGTAGTCCTGGAAGTTCTCTGTGCCCCAAATATGACTCAGAGAAGCCCTGGTACTGCACGGTCAGAGAAAGAGTACACCTTAGGCTGGAGTGATAGCACAGTGGGTAGGGTGTTTGCCTTGCACCCGGCCAACCTGGGTTTGATTCCCTGAATCCCATATTGTACCCAGAGCACTGCCAGGAGCAACCCATGTGCATTGCTGGGTGTGACCCAAAAAGAAAAAAAAATAGAATTATAACATCTGGCCATTGCATTGACCTGATTGATTTGAGAGTAGCTTGTGGGGTTGTGGGGTCTTGGGGGCTCCTGAATATGTGTTGGTAGCCCTCCAGAAAGGAAACAAAAAACAACAGAAATAGTTGTGTAATTTTCAAAAAATTAAATTAGCAACACTAAGCTCGTCTTCAATTGCCAACAAAATTAGGAAGTCTGCAAAGAGGAGGAGGACAATTTCGGTGAGGAGCAGGAGAAAGGGCAGCATGTATTTGGCTCCCACTTCTCAGTTCTGTCATTGTTTTTGTTTTCTCAGCTCTCCTCCTGTTCAGAATTTGCTTTACATTTTACTCTTTATTTATTTATTTTATTCAGGCAGTGATTTACAAAGCTGGTCATAATAAAGTTGTTTCAGGCATACAATACTGTGACACTAATCCTGTCACCAGTGTCCCCAGGGTTCCGTCATCCTCCAGTCTGCCCCCTTGGCAGACATATAACAAATATATTTCATATTCCTTATTTCAAAGAAAACTTAAAAAAATGGAAAATGGAATTATGAGAGGATAAATCAAGAGTCAATTTGTAATGGTTATTTGCTACATGGTTTTAACCGATATAAACAAGCAAGTTCAAATCATTTAATACAGCAGAACATATGCTTATTTTCATTTACATAGTTAAGTTTTCAATTTTCGCATCTAAAACATATTGCTTTAAGTTTTATTTTGTGTTTGAACCTTATGTCAATCATAACTTTCATAATGTTAATTTTAAAAAAGGCATTTGCTTTTCTTGCTTCCATCATTTTTACTTTTATTTATTTATTTTTTGGAAGAGTTCAAGCATTGCATGGCACAGCATAATCACTTAATAAATATGTTCATTGGAATAAACTATTGTATCTGAGATTATTTATTTTATAAGAATGTAAGACCATAATAGACTGTCTACGTTTCATGATAACTGTGAAGACTCATAAGGCTAAATGTGTAATTGAATATTATGAGATAGGAGGATTTATAGTTGAAACATGTAAAAAGGATGCAGGATTTTCAATTTGACACTAAACTCAATAGGAAACAATTGTGATGTGCTTACTTTCAAAACAACTAATGCTTTGAAGGTCCTATTAGCTTTGAAATGTGATTGAAGTTAGATGAAGATTGCGGTGGTGGGTATAGGGGAGTATAAAAATCTAGGGCTTTTTAGATTAGAGGAAAGAAAACTCCAAAGGCAGGTAGGATAACTCTCTTAAAATAGTTGAAGAACTTCCATATGGAAGGAAGATTAAACTGCAGCAAATGATTTAGACTATTTTACATCTGGGAAATTCACAATCTGAGATAAGATTCTGTTATCTTATCTTTGTAATCTGACCTTCTCAGGAACCACTGATTATGACAACCCCCAAATTGCAATTAAATTTTTAATGACCTGCTTTAAAAAATTATCTCATCAGTGACCCCAGTGTTATCTGTGTTCACCAGCAGTCGTGAAAACATCAGAAAAGTGAAGCTGAATCCAAGAAGTATAATTGGACCTTGGGGATTTGGTAAACTCGGTAGAGTAAGTCCATTTTTAAAAATGTGCTAAGCATAAGCTTAGGATCCCCCAAATCTTGAGATATATATATATATATATATATATATATATATTTCCTTCATGGCTATACCTGAGATCTAAAGGATGGTATCTGGGCTTATATCAATCAGTTTAAGACTCTGAAAGATGGATGACAGGCCAATTCTTAAGCCTATTAAGTGAAAATTATGGTACTGCTTACTACAGACTCTGAAAAATATCAGTAATTGCTTCAATGATTTAGGATCACTTCAACATCCAGCATCGTGAGACTCATTGCTCTTGCAACCTGCAGAAGTATAAACTATAAATACAAAAAGGTAATATTGACACACCTATATTCTTTTATTCATAATGCATAATCAAATTGTTGCTCAAAATCCTCAGATTGTTGGTATTACTAGTATTTATAATGGCCTTGGGATATGGACTATAGGTGATAATAAATTTGATCAAAGCACATGATTGAGGGCATATAGCATAAAGTTCATTTGTTAAGGACAGATTCCAGTTAACAATGAAAGACTTTCTTTTAATTTGTAAGAATAGAATTGGCAAAAGCCTGAATCTAAACTGGTTAGATGAATTAGAAGAAGGATTCCTAACACAGAACTCGGATTACATAGAAAAACAAAATTATCTTTAAATACTGTATCTAAGGCACTCATTGATTCTTTAGTTCAAAGAAATTATGGTCCTTGAGGACTGGAAACAATAGATATCAATGCTAGTTTTCAGAGCATCAAAACTGTTTGCTTCAAAGAGGACAGCTGAGAGAGATGAAACAATTCTGAGACCCTGTCAAAAGACCTTTCACCTCTTAAGAAGTCAGTAGACTTTGACAGGCCTTGTAGAATCTGTAAAGTAGTTCCCTTGAGATGACTTCGACAAAAATTTCAGACTGATGGTAGTTGTTCTAAGCCATTCATTTTCTTAAATATTACAAAAAATGTTTTAATCTATTTTTTAAAGTTAAAAAATAAGAGTAAGACACACTTGAAAAAACACCCCGGGATACTAATTTGATAACGTGATATCAATTGCTCTGCTTTTTAAATAATCAAGTGAACAAATAAATAAAATTACTTCTGAAACATCATTATAAAGCAAGTAATAGCCAATTTCATTTGTGTTTCAGAGGTTCTTAAGGGGAAAGCTGCACAAGATTTTGGGAAAAAAATAAAGGTACTTATAATTTTTTTAAAAAGTGGTAATTGAAGGTCACCCAAAGGTTATGTTATGTTTCTACCAATTTGCTTCCTAAAGTTAATCAAGGAAATCTTATATTTCCCATTTAAAGAGACATCTGAAAAGTAAAATCAATAATAATTTCAATTATTTTTTCCACTTTAAGAAGTGAATCGACATTATCAAGCTTTCTAGGTAGAATTGCTCAATCAATGTTTTATGATGATGGGAGAATTAGATACTATTTAATAATGTGGTCAGTGGAGGAGTTACCTGTTTATCAGTGATCATGTTTTCTTCAACTTAATACTCTGGGGTTAAACTTCTTGTACAACTGCATCAAATGAAAGTTGAGCTCAGATTAGACAATTGTGTGGAGAGGGAGAAGTTTTTGTCATCACTCAGATCAGTGCATTTCTGACACTACAGGAAGTTGTAAATAGGAGGATTTTCTTTTTTTGGTAAATATCTATTTTCTTTCCTGTCCCTAATATTGTCAAAGTAAATAAATATATAAAGTCTCAGCAGATTAAGTTTTGTCTAATCTCTGTATAAAGCCGGATACTTGAATGCGGAAAATAAAAGGAAGCGTAAGTAATTGTTCCCTATTTCTAAAAGACAACAGTCAAATACAATCAATTTCTAGCTCAGTTAAAGAGGGGACAATTGAAGAGAGAATATGATGGACATCTCTTAGGAAACTAATTACTGCATGTTCTTTTTGTACTAACTGATGCAGTAACCCCCTAGCCACAAAGGCTACTTATATTTAAACTAATTAAGATTAAATGCCATTAGTGATTCCATTTTTAATTTAGAAATACAATAGCTACATTTAATGTGATTGGTATAATCAAGTGTAGTCTGTGGATGATGTACAAGCTAGTACAAACATAAGATATTGTCAACATCAAATAAAGTTCTAGCGGAAGCCCTGTAGGATGCTTTTGAATCACATTTTTCAAAAGCAGCCTTCTGCACACCGAAAGGCCAGGGTTTGAGTTTCCAGAAAGAAGCTACTTTCTCATTCCAGAATTCAGTTTTCTTCTTTTGAAAATTAAGGGGCTATGTGAAGACCACACACTAGTTGAAAGCTCAACATTGGTGTGAAAGAACTTAAGTTTCTCTAATAATATTAAGCCACGTCATCCAAAGACTCTTAAATGTGTATTCTCATTTTATTTATTCTATATATTTTATTGATTTATTATTTTGGTTTTTGGTCAATCTGCAAGTGCTCAGGGGTCACTTCCAGCAGAGTACAGGGGATGATGAGACACAAGGAAGTGAATTCAAACAAAACATGTGCTTCCCTTTTTTAGCTACCTCCTATTCTGTAATCTTACTTTAAAGGTTTATCAATGCAGAGTTGTATTTCAATTTCTAATATAACTTTCATTTATTTTAGAGGACATTAATTTACTTCTAATAAAAATAAAACTTCTAAAATGTTTTTGCAGATATTGAGAATTATCCAATCTTAAAAATACAATGTCAAATGATATTTCATAATGTGTATTACCAGCTAATTTGCTAGATATTACTTATTTTGGTAGCCATTATAAAAACAGAAGTTTAAAAAAATATTGTGATTTTATTTGTGATTTCTTATTTTGTTGAGATTTGTAATTGCACTGAGAATTGTTTTCACTAGAGAACTCTCAGCCTGCTGGATTTATATGGTAAAAAAATCTTTTATTGCAAGAACCTGTTACCCCTTAGCAAAGATTTTTTTTTTATGATAGTCACACAGATGCTTGTTTGTCTAAAGAATCACTTTTAAGTTTTGCTTTTGCTAGTTTTCACTTTGTCTCTCAATCATTAGTCATAATATGGATCCTAACTAAACACTTGTGTGAAAAATGATCTCATTAAAATCTCCTATGTACCATTACAGAGAAATCTCTCACAATGGTTTCTTAAGATTCATACTTTACTTGATCACAGTGACCAATTTCCTCTTTTGAGACACATTCATCTTTCATTGTGTCATAGTTTGTAGCCTTCCAAAGTTCTCTCTCTTCTCTGTGATCTATTCCCTATAAAATCCTATAACATTGTATAATTCCTTATCATTGGAAGCTCAAATTACAGAGTTTTATTTTTTATTGTCTCATTTCTTTTCTTTTTCTTTTGATGGGGTTCAGCTGGAAGCACATCCAGTAAAGCTCAGGAGTAACTCCTGTCTCTGTATTCAGGGAGTCACTCTTGACAGTGCTAGTAAACCGTATACCAAGGGTTAAAAAGGGTTGGCTGCATGCAAGTCAAATTGCTTAAGACCACACCTCCTTGCTTTTATTTTTTATCTCTCTGACCCCTGCTTATTCTCTTTGGACAAATGGATATACTCTCAAAATTGAAATAGCATTGATATAGTGTGATAATAAAATATATATACCCAGAGGCCAAATTTCTTTTGACCTTGTTACTGGGTGTGCCCCTAACACAAATCCAGCTTTCCTTTTCCTTTCCCTTGTACTTATTTCTCTTTTATTACTTTTCGTTTCATTAAGTTTATTCACTCTCCTCATTTCCCCTCTGATTCCATCAAGAAAATTCCAGAAGTACTCATTCAAGTAAGTTGGCCCTACTTCTGACTAAGGGCAATCAATTAATTGTCATGGCCTATTGATTTTTTTCATTAAAAGACCTGCTAACTAGACCATCTAAAAGGCTCTTGATCAGACAACTGTCTTTTTCAAAAAATTTCTACAATGGTTTCCTAGCTCTTCAATTATTTTTAAATATATAAACTATCTGTTGTATATATGCAAAGATATTTCTGAAACACAAATCTGATCCAGATAATCACATCTTTAGGAGACCTAAATGTGGGCAGGAAAGATAATATAATGGCTAAGGCACTTTCTTTGCCTCAGGCCTAGCTCAGTCCTAATTTTTCCCACGTTTTGTGGAACTATGCAGGACCTCTGCCTTTGAAGCCCATCCTTGAAAATATTCCTTCTCAAACTCAATGCTTCCAAATGTGATTTTTTTTTCAGGTAAATAATTTTTTTCAATTGAATCACCATGGAATACACAGCTGCAAACTTATTCATGATTGGGTTTCAGTCATACAATGTTCTATCACCTGTCCCTTCACCAGTGTACATTTCCAAGGCCACCATTGTCCCTAGTTTCCATCAGAAACTAACCCCTCCTCCACCAGGTTTTCTCTCTGGTAGATACTTTTCTTCTCTCCCACTCACTATTTCTCTGTCTCTTTATCTGTCTCTCTGCCTCTGTCTCTCTGTCTCTCTGTCTCTGTCTCTGACTCTGTCTCTCTCTCTCTCTCTCTCTCTCTTTCCTTTTGGGCATTAAGGTTTGCAATACAGATACTGAGTGGTTATCACATTTGTTCCTTACCTCCTTTCAGTACTCAGTTATTATCCAGAGTGATCATTTCCAACTGTCTTTGTCATAATGGTCTCTGTTCTATCCTAGCTGCCCTTCTCCCCACCACCAGTTTGTGGCAAGCATCCACCCTTTCTGGACAATTCTTCCTGGTGCTTGTTTCCAATATCTTGGATACTAGTCTCATACTATGTTTTTTGATATCCCACAAATGAGTCTGATCATTATATGCCTGGCCCTCTCCCTCTGACTCATATCAATTAGCATGATACTCTCCATGTACACCCTTTTATATGCAAATTTTATGACTTTATCTTTCCTAATGGTCGCATAGTGTTCCTTTGTGTAGATTTATCATAGTTTCTTTATCCAGTTATCTGTTCTAGGGCACATAAGTTGTTTCCAGATCCTGGCTATTGTGAATAGTGCTGAAATGAACATAGAAGTGCAGATGACTTTTTGGCAGTCTGTTTTTGGGCCGCCAAGGATATTCCCAGAAGTGGGTATTGATGGTCTTAGGTAAATTATTTCCTAAAAATTTTTCTTAACTCTCAAACTCCACATGTTACTTTTCTATTTTTAAGTGCTAGTCCATTGTGTTGACTAGTTCATTTCACATTTGGAAAATATTAAATCAATATTTATGAATAATAAAATAATACAGATGAATATCCTTTATCAACCTACTTAGCAATATCAATATTAGTATATACTAGATATTTATATGCGAGGAAAAAGTTACATATAATTTTTTTATAATATATTGCTATTTCTGCTGTAACAAGAAGCTAAAACCATTTGAATAATCCTGTCATTAAAACTTCCACAATGAAATTAACATTTTAATTTCATTATAAAAAAGGAATAGAGTTGAAAAACGTCAAAAGCCAATTAATATGTTAATTGCAGCATTAATTAAAATATTAATTGGTATCTGGGGATATAACACAAATAGCATAAACTGGCTACTCAGTATGACATGAGTCAGCCTCAGGGAATGACTTTTAAAAAAAGGCCTGGAGTGATATTTCAGTGGGTTAGATTATTGTTTTGCTGGCAGCCCACCGGGGATTAATCCATAGCCCCCTACAATGGTCCCCCAAGCACCATCTGGAGTGATTCTTGAAAACCACTGGCGTGGCCTAAAAGAAGAACAAAACCAAAAAACAAGAAAACACACACACCATAATATTAGATTAAAATGTTGACTTATTGGCAATGAAATGATGATGTGGGTAAAACAACTTGGACTCTTAGCCAATTGGGCTGCATTTAGGAATTCTGGTAAGAAGAGAAATTTAGCAGGGGTTGAAAGCTCTACGAAGCTTTCCTCACTGGGAAAGAAGGAGCTCTGTATGCAGGTACTATTTTCACTTTCAATAAGTAGAATTAAAAGGATTTGCACCATTGAGACAACTTAACTGATGACTTCTTTACTCAAATAAATTTAACTATACTCTGATTATTCTGTTTTATTTTGAGAAAAACTTTCATGTTGATTTTCATGATTTCCTAAATCATAATATGTATTATTCTGATCCCTGTTAGAAAGCGATACACGAGGAGGCAGAACAGTTTTGTGTTTATACAGCAGGGAAGAGGTATTGAAATTGTATTCTTCCATCACTACAAGTATACACAACATCAATATCATGAAAAAAAAGTGATAATGAATCCAGTTGGCTTTTCTATCTTACAAAAGCATAACATGTGCCTTTAGTAGTATTTCACATAAAAAGTGCTTGGAAAGAGAGAGAAAAAGAAAAAGGAGGGAAAGAGACTGTGAGTCTGGGTTTAACAAAGAAAGCAAAGCCACTATGAGTTCCATTGAATAGAATTTACTATTAGAATAAAACCTAAAGCGGGTGAGCAGGGATGACCAGGTCACCCTTGGCCACAGAGCATGACCAAAGTGTTGTAGAGAAAAGAAGGAAGTAAGGAATTGAGAGGCAGGGAGGGGTTGGGGTAAGAGACAGATGAGAAGCAACAGGGGCAGGAAGGGATACAGTTAAGGCAATCAAAGCATATCAGCAGTGTTAAGGAATGCTAGAGCTAACAACACAAAATTGACAACACTGAAATCATGAGTCCCACACTTTAATAACTGAGTTTAAAAATATGCCTATCAAGATGGCTGTTAGAGCAGGGGCAGAGGAGATATTGGAGGGAACTTGGGGACATTAGTGGAGCGAAGTTGACACTGGTGGTGAGATTGGTGCTGCAATATCATATGTCTAAATTCAACTATGAATAACTTTGTAATTCATGGTGCTATATTAAGAAAAAAATTTAAAATAACAACAACAAAAAGAGTAAAACCTTATAAACACTTGGGAAAAAAGGAACTGGAAACAGGACTTGTAGAAAATCAGAGAAAGGTCAAAGGATTTCTGGAAAACCAATATAGGTGGGCAAATTGAAATTTCCCAAAGGTCTGAAGATCCTGCTCCTTTCTGTTGATGGAGAGCTGGCCAAGCCTGCTGCCACAGCACACGACAAGTGGTCAAGGTTTCCTCAAAAAAGATGGAGATTGGGAAAAGGAGCTGTGTGAGAAACATGAGGATTAAGGGACGTGCCACTATTTCTGTGTCTTTTATTCATATTGATTTCTACATCTTTTAAAAATTCTTAAGGTGACCATTGCAGAGTAATAGCTGAATCTCAAACGTGACTTCCAAATCATGCATGGTTTCTCTCATGTCAAGGTGTCACTTAGAAAGATGGATTTGAATATTATTCTCCACATGTGACCAATTGAGGGGAGGTTTGAAAAAAAAATAAAGGATTTAGGTGTTGCATTACATTTCCTGCTGCCATCTTCCTTTGTGGAGTATATTTTGAGAGAAGTGGAATAGAATATACTGAAGAATAATTAGAAGTTTGAAGCCAGATATGTTACTCTGAAATGTTCTGAAGAACTGAATTGATAGCATGCTATTAGAAGCAAGGAAGAACAAAACCACCACTAAAAATAAACTTTTGAGAAATTTTAGCCAACTGGTTGCTTGGATTCTAAGCCATATATGCTCCGAAATCACATAAAAATGAAAGTAACTTCTAACATCTCTACTCTTATGTCACGTAAGTATCCTTTGGCTTTTCTCTCTCTTTGCTTCTTTAGGGGGAAGGGGGCACTGTTGGAAATTCCCAGGAATTATTTCAGACTCTGTATTCAGAGATCACTCCTGGCAAGCTCAGAAGATCAAGGATTCTGAGGATTTAGTTTGGGTTGACAGTGTGCGAGGCGAAAGCTCTAACATCTGTTTTACTTCTCAAGCTCTAGCCTTTTCTCTCTTTTTTAAAAAAATTTTTATTAGTGAAACACTATGAAGTACAGTTGTAGACTTACAAATTTTTGTGCTTGGGTTTCAGTTATACAATGACCGAGTACCCATCCCTCCACCAGTGCTTATTCTCCACCACCACTGATCCCAGTATCCCTCCCACCTCCCACCCCCTCATCCCACCTTGCCTCTGTGGCAGGCATTCCCTTTTGTTCTCTCTCTCTTTTTGGGTGCTGTGGTTTGCAAAGAAGGCACTGAGTGGCAATCATGTTCGGTCTATAGTCTACTTTCAGCACGCATCTCCCATCCTGGGAGGATCCTCCCAACACCCTTTATTTGGTGCTTCCTTCTCTATCTGAGCTGTCTTTTCCCCTAGCATGTGTGGTTGGCCTCCAAGTCATGGAGTAACCCTCCTGGTACTTATCTCGGCTATTTGTGGGTATTAATCTCCTATTTTGTTACTTTATGTTTCCCAGATGAATTAATCTTTCTATGTCTCTCCCTCTCTTTCTGACTCATTTCGCTTAGCATGATAGTACCACTTGTATGCAAATTTCATGACTTCATCTTTTCTAACAGTTACATAGTACTCCGTTGTGTAAATGTACCAAAGTTTCATTAACCAGTCATCTGCTCTTGGGCACTCAGGTTTTTTCCAGATTCTGGCTATTGTAAAGAGTGCTGCAATGAACAAACAAGCGCAGATGTCACTTCGACTACTTTTTTGCCTCTCTGGGATATATTCCCAGGAGTGGTATTGCTGGGTCAAATGGGAGCTCAATTTCTAATTTTTTGAGAATCGTCCATACAGTTTTCCAAAAGGGCTGAACCACAGCCTTTTCTCTTTTTAATATATTTTCTTGGAGCAAATTTTCAGATATTTGCTTGCTACATTTTACTTGTTTAAAAGTGATATATTAAAATAGTGTGTTTTATGGGATTGGAGCGATAGCACAGCGGGTAGGGCGTTCGCCTTACAAGCAGTCAACATGGCCGACCCGAGTTCGATTCCTCCGCCCCTCTCGGAGAGCCCGGCAAGCTACCAAGAGTATTCGATATGCCAGACACAGTAACAACAAAGTCTCCAATGGAGACGTTACTGGGCCCGCTCGAGCAAATCGACGATCAACGGGAGGGCCTTTACTTTACTTTACTTTTATGGGATTGGAGTGATAGTACAGTGAGTGGGGTATTTGCCTTGCACTTGACCACCACAGGTTTGAACCTCAGTCTTATATATGTTCCCCTAAGCCTGCAAATACTGATCCCTGAGTGCACAACCAGGAATAAGCCATGCTTTTCACCAGGTATAGCCCCCAAACAACAACAAAGAAAAATAATACAAATAAAATAGTCTCTCCCTGTTTTCCCACTCATATTTACCTATTTATTTTTTATATTAGCCATAACATGAATGGACAGGCTGAAGTGATAGCACAGTGGGTAGGGCGTTTGCCTTGCACCCAGCCAACATGGTCAACCCGAGTTTAATTCCTCCACCCCTCTTGGAGAGCTTGGCAAGCTACCCAGAGTATCTCGCCTGCATGAGATACCTGGCAAGCTACCCGTGATGTATTCAATATGCCAAACACAGTAACAGGTCTTACAATGTTACTGGGCCCGCTCGGACAAATCGATGAACAATGGGAGGACCATGACATGAATGTATGTATGCACAAATTTTATTTTGTGTTTTTCTTTTTCATTAATATGCAAGTCTATGAAGAGAGAGATAATTTCTGTTTTGTTTATTGCTATGTCTCTCAGCCTGAAATGAAAGTGAATGGTCCATTTAACCATGACCATGAGTAGTGTTAGAATATGAATAACATTTTATAATAAATAAGGCTTGGCATGCTGTCATTTGAGGTACTGACCTGTCAGTAGAATTATAGATAGCCTTTCCAATAAGTTCAGTTTGATATTGAGGAAGGACTGGTCAAACATTTTTATCCCTAGATTTGGTTACTTCTATCTAATTCAATAGATTTTCTCATTTATGCCTCAAAGGGAAAGGGACAAGATTATCTAAATTATATTATAATTGAATGCTTAGTGGCTCTAGAATTTTATCTTGTCCATATACCAAATTATCAAAGTAAATTCAAACATTACTTATCATTAAGAATAAACTCCTAATTCTTTTTAAAGTATCGGATTAACATGGGATGGTTCTATTGACAAAATATCTGCCCCTGAAGTTAAGAGTTGAATCTGTTGGGAAATTTAAAGACAATTTGAGGTGATTTCATAAAAAGTCATTATTTAATCTGTACCTAAATTTCAATTGTATCTTTGATTACAGCTCTTACAGCCATGAGGCCATGATTGTAAGCTTTTGTGTAGTCTACACATTTAGGCAATAGGATATGACTTGAGTTTGGGGCATTTGAATCCCACTATTGTACTGAACGATGACTGGGGTATGTTTATTGACGAGGACAAGGACATGAAATGCTGTAAAAAGAGATGTATAGTAAAAGTAGATGAAAGGATTATCAAAGACACCACCTCAAACTTTTTTTTTTATATTTTGGTAGGAAATCTAAAATGACCTTATCGAATGCCAACCAGAAGTGTGGCTCCCAAGCTGAGCTCTGGAGATGTGAAGGTCACACTGAGGGTCTCAGCCAACTGGGCAGCAGTTCAGTGCAAGAGCCTGAGCTATAGTGATGGGGAAAACTCAGGAAAACTTGCCATGCTATGTGACCTTCACTACTGTGCTCAGCATTACTTGGGGCTATGTGCTGCCATGCTGTACATTCAACCTAACTGAGATACTATTTTCCAATCCCCTCTAATACCAATATTAGTGACCAGAATGAAGGGTTTGTCAGTGTTGACTAGAACAAAAATTAATTGAGCATGATTAATCAAGGAACTGTGACTGCTGTGAACAAAGCTTGAATACTGCCAATGTGTTATCATGTGTGGAAAAATGTATATGAGGGAGTCATACATATTTGGGTAAAAGTTGAATTGTTTTTATTTACCTCTTATGGGGGACAGGGTTGGGTTATACCCAGTAGTATTTTGGGTTTGTTCCTTACTCTGTACTGAGGAGTGATTCCTTGAAGAGCTTGAGGACAATATGTAGCATAAGAGATTAAAACTGGGGTTGGTGGGATGGAAGGCAAGCAACACAATCCCTGTACTATCTCTCTGGCCCCTCAAGGAACAATGTCTTAATATAGATGACATATTTTTTGCATACGCTTTTGCTTTTTGACTAGTAAATTAAAAATCACATGTAACAAACTACACCATAGATGAAATCAGAGTTCCCAGATGGGTCTAATTCTCGAAACTATTAAACCGTTGACCTTGACTATTGCTGACTCTGGTTTGATATCCTGATGCTCCTGAAGCACATTTGGGTTTAGTCCTGTCACAAGACAAGTAGGGCTGGAGTGATAGCACAGCGGGTAGGGCATTTGCCTTGCACGCAGCCAACATGGCCGACCCGAGTTCAATTCCTCCGCCCCTCTCGGAGAGCCCAGCAAGCTACCAAGAGTATCTCGTCCGCACAGCAGAGCCTGGCAAGCTACCCGTGATGTATTCGATATGCCAAACACAGTAACAACAAAAAAGTCTCCGATGGAGATGTTACTGGGCCCGCTCGAGAAAATTGATGAACCAGGGGAGGACAGTGACAGTGACAGTGACAAGACAAGTGCTGAATTTATCTCAAATAATTGACTATGCATAAATATATGGGTATATATGTGTTTATAAGAGATATGACTCAAAAAAGTCCAGAATGTGAAGGCTCCATTGCTTCTGATATACTCTACAACTCCTATCTTCATGCTGAGATTGCTCCATATCGTCAAGATAACTGAAAATAGCATGAGAGTGACAGTAAACTTAGTGTATCTTCTTTGGTGTAAGGGTCGTATCCAGGCTTCCAGGAGTTCTAATAAGCAAAGTTTTCAGATCAGGTAACTCTCAGTCTAACTCATTAGTCTTTCAGTGCATAGGGGAATTTTTAAAAAATTTTTATGATCAAGATGTGTATCAGTGATGCTGTCCCATTAAATTATAGAGAAACGAAATAGCACACTGATGCAGACACACTGATGCAGCATTCAAGCGGGGTGGGGGTAGAGGGGCTATTACAGCCGTCTGGATGGTGTCCTTAATTCCCCTCTCAGCTATTGAATTTCAGCTGTCTGCAATCAAGAACTGAGTCACAAATGGCTTGCATTGTGTTGCTATTTCAGTTTGACAGACTTCCTTTCAGAGTGGAAATTGTGAACAATTCACCATTTTTTTAAAATCTCTAAGGGGAAAAAAATTACATACTGCTGATACTTAAGTTGGAATAGCGTTAAGTGTAATTCTATGAAAAACATTTTAATAATTGTGTCTATTCAGTAAAACCTCATTAAGTTGAAAAGTAAGGTGCAAACTCCTTTACCAGGAGCAGATTTCGAATTAACTGTATTCAGATAAACCAATAATTTTATCAAAGGAAAATAGGGCAATTACTTTGCATAATATACACTTTGGGAAAAAGATACTGGATTAATTAGGTATTTTTTAAAATCAGCTATTTTGAACCAGTGACTCTACATAAAGAGTTTTAACTGAGTTCCCATTTTTTTTCTAAATGAACAAAAATTCAGATCTCTAAATGTTTATCAGTGTCCTTAAAAATATATGTCATTTAATATATATGTATATGTCTCTCATATATACACATGCCGTACACATGGAGTTGAGGCATGGGTATATTTAGCTTGGTTGTTTAATTCACTTCTGGTTTTAGAGCACTCTGCTTCTCCTCTTGAGGAGTAAATATAGAGACTATAGAGACATGTACAAAAGATGCCCCAAATATTTGGAGGATGAGGGCTCCTTATCAAATCACTCATACGGTGTCATTTGCTTAAGCTTTTAAAAGATTATGGATACTATCTTAAGGGAAGCTAAGGTGACTTTTTTCTCCAAGAGATGGTAAACTCTTTATGATACTTGACCAGAGAAGGCAGACAGAAGGAGTAATTTAACTTCATTCTAATCTGTCCCAAGTGGAATTTTCAGTGATTTTCTCTGATTTCTTCTCATTGTTTTTTAAGCTACTCACTAATAGGAGACTGAAATGGAGTCTCTCCATTGTTTTCACTTTTTAAAAATTCTGAACACACTATTTGAAAATGATAAGTCTTGCATTCCAAGTTTTACTTTGTCTTGCTCACTGCTCAGCCTGACCTTTCTTTTTTTCTTTTAATTTTGGTTTGTGGTCTCTTTCATCTACCCAAGGACAGTCAGAAATAAATCAAAAGTTGTCTCATTTTGGAATTATCTAAAGTAAATAAATAAATGAGCACAACAAATAATTAGATGAGTCATTGACTAGGCTGTTGAACCAGCTAAAGTGGAAAAGAAATTATTCAAGTTCTAAACCTTTCTACTTGCAAATTAGCCAAAATCAATTGCATTCTAAGCATTGCATCACCTTGATTGATTTTAAAATGGATAGCACTTTGCTGCTCACATTTACGGTGAGCTGTGAAGGACGTGGCAATGGGCATTTTTCTACTGTGGTCTGCATTAAACTTTTTAAATGTCTTCCACTTCTTAATGTTGAATAAACTTTACTGCAGAAAGCTTCCTGGAGTTTCTTGGATGTTGAAATACAATTTCAATTTCAATAAAGCTTTAGACGTTATTCATTTTTTTACAAATACATTCTTATATTTTGTTATCAGGTTCAACTAATTTTCTAAAGGAAGAGATCATGTTTTTAAAACTTTAGAATCAAAATATGCATCGATAGATGAAAAAATAATATAAGAAAAATTTATTGATACGTTTGATGTCATTTTCTCTTATACTTGTCTCATTATCATGAACGTTTCCTTTTTATATACTCCATTTCATCAAAAATTAGAGAACCATATTGTCACAAAGCTTTCTTTTAACTATACTGTCAAGTACAAATAGTGGAAACTTGAAAGTAAGGGAATAAATATAGATTTGTTTATAAGTCATAGTATTATAGAATAGAGAAATAACATATACTTTGTTATTAACATATACATGATTAAATGGTAACTGATATATAAGAGTTAGGGGTATCAGCAGAGATAAGGGCATTTGTGGCTTTATTATTTTTTTTTTCAGAAAAACCAGTAAAGAATATATATTTTTATACTGTGGAAGAATTATTAACTGGGGCACAGCTTAAGCACATAATGCAAGTTATTATGATTAATAACATAAAACATTGATAATCCAGATATTTTAAGAAAATTTCTTGGCTGATATAGAATTTTAATTTGCAAAAATTGGCTGAAAACAAACACTAGTAACTTATTTCTAGTTTATATAAGTCTTACTTTGCAAACATTTTCTTTTCCAAAGAGTAAGTAGCCAGTGTTTGCATATGTACAAGGGTTTGTGGGCAGTAACAGTAAACCTCATTTGACTTGTTAACTACCACCAAGTAATTTACATCATATTCACATTTTTCAAGAACAACTTGTTTCACATAGTTTATAGTACGTTAAATTCCACATTTTGGAGAATCAGTTATGATTCTAATGACAATATATTTCCACATGATCTTTGATTCCAGAAAGATTCTTATATGTTTTCATTAATGCTACCATAACTAGTAAAATGAATAGTTTAAATTGCATTATGAATCTTAAACTATTTCATCCCTTCTCCTACATACTTCGATAAAAACCCCATTAAATATAAAAGGAAGATTACAAAAACAGGGCTAAAACATTTTGATTTCCATGGGTGAATAACTAATACTTAAAAATAACGTTATTAAACAAACAAGTGCAGACGTCACTTCAACAATACTTTTTTGCCTCTCTGGGATATATTCCCAGGAGTGGTATTGCTGGGTAAATGGAAGCTCAATTTCTAATTTTTTGAGAATCGTCCATACTCTTTTCCAAAAGGGCTGAACCAGTCGAGATTCCCACCAGGAATGAAGGAGGGTCCCTTTCTCACCACATCTGCACCAACACTGGTTGCTTTTGTTCTGTCTTGCACTTGTTTGTTCATTGCAGCATTGTTTACGATAGCTAGAATCTGGAAAAAACCTGAGTGGCCGAAAACAGATGACTGGTTAAAGAAATCTTGGTACATCTACACAATGGAGTACTATGTAGCTGTTAGAAAAGATGAAGTCATGAAATTTACATACCAGTGGTACTACATGGAAACTATCATGCTAAGCGAAATGAGTCAGAAAGAGAGGGACAGGCATAGAAAGATTGCTTTCATCCGGGGAACATAAAGTAACAAAATAAGAGACTAATACCCAAGAATAGATGAGATAAGTACCAGGAGGGTTACTCCATGGCTTGGAGGCTAGCTGCACAAACTAGGAGAAAAGGCAGCTCAGATAGAGAAGGGAGCACCAAATAAAGGGTGATGGGAGGGTCCTCCCAGGATGGGAGATGCGTGCTGAGAGTAAACTATAGACAGAACATGATTGCCACTCAATGTATCTTTTGCAAACCAAACAGCCAAAAGGAGAGAGACAACAAAAGGGAATGCCCTGCCACAGAGGCGAGGTGGGATGGGGGATGGTGGTAGGAGGGATACTGGGATCAGTGGTGGTGGGAAATGGGCACTGGTCGAGGGATAGGTATTCGATCATTGTATAACTGAAACCCTAGCACAAAAATTTGTAAGTCTACAATTGTACCTCATGGTGTTTCACTAATAAAAATTTTTAAAAATATTTAAACTTTATTGGTTTTGTGGGCTGGAGCGATAGCACAGTGGGTAAGGCGTTTGCTTCAAGCGGTCAATAGCCCGACCAGAGTTCGATTCCTCCGCCACTCTTGGACAGCCTGGCAAGCTACCAAGAGTATCTCGCCCGCACGACAAAGCCTGGCAAGCTACCCGTGATATATTCAATATGCTAAACACAGTAACAATAAAGTCTCACAATGGAGATGTTACTGGGCCAGCTCGAGAAAATCAATGAACAACAGGAGGACAGTGATCCCTTTTTATTGGTTTTGCTGATTTGCTGAGATCTCATTTTAATACAAAATCAAATAGGGCAAGGTTGTTTGAAGGAGATACGTTATCTATCTATCTATCTATCTATCTATCTATCTATCTATCTATCTCTGTATAGGAGCTATAGCACAGTGGTAGGGTGTTGGCCTTGTGCGTGGACAGCCTGGCCGAGCCAGGTTCGATTCCTCCACCCCTCTCAGAGAGCCCGGCAAGCTACCCAGAGTTATCTCGCCCACATGACAAAGTCTGGCAAGCTCCACATGACGTATTTGATATGCCAAACACAGTAACAAGTCTCACAATGTTACTGGGCCTGCTCGAGCAAATCAATGAACAATGGGAGGACCGTGACTGTGATCATGAATATAAAATATGATGAGGTGCTGGAGCAATTAGGGCATTTGCCTTGCACGCAGCCGACCTGGGTTTGATTCCCAGCATCTCATATGGTCCCCTGAACACCACAGGGGTAAGTCTTGAGTAAAGAGCCAGGAGTGATCCAAAAAGCCAAAAAAAAAAAACATATGATGATACTCACTACAAAATTTTATACATACTACTGTTATATTTTCATAAGTAATGATTCTGACAGCTCAATTTGTTATGTAAATCAACATTATTAAAAGAATTTCTTTTAGAGGCACATGAGAAAATGCTCCACATCATTAATCATCAGGGAGATGCAGATCAAAACCACAATGAGATCTCACTTCACACCACAGAGACTGGCCCATATCCACAAGAAAAAAAGCAACCGGTGCTGGCGCAGATGTGGTGAGAAAGGGACACTCCTTCACTGTTGGTGGGAATGCTGACTGGTTCAGCCCTTTTGGAAAACAGTATGGTTGATTCACAAAAAATTAGCAATTGAGCTCCCATTTGACCCAGTATGGACGATTCTCAAAAAATTAGAAATTGAGCTCCCATTTGATCCAGCAATACCACTCCTGGGAATATATCCCAGAGAGGCAAAAAAGTATAGTCCAAGTGACATCTGCACTTGTTTGTTCATTGCAGCACTCTTTACAATAGCCAGAATCTGGAAAAAACCTGAGTGCTCCAGAACAGATGACTGGTTAAAGAAACTTTGGTACATTTACACAATGGAGTACTATGTAGCTGTTAGAAAAGATGAAGTCACAAAATTTACGTATAAGTGGTACTACATGGAAAGTATCATGTTAAGCGAAATGACTCAGAAAGAAAGGGATAGACATAGAAAGATTGCATTCATCTGTGGAACATAAAGTAACAAAATAGGAGACTAACACCCAAGAATGGCCGAGATTAGTACCAGGAATTTTACTCTATGGCTTAGAGGCCAACCACACATAGTAGGGGAAAAGGGAGGTCAGATAAAGAAGGGAACACCAAATAAAGGTGTTGGGAGGATCCTCCCAGGATGGGAGAGACATGCGGAAAGTAGACTATAGACTAAACATGATTGTCACCCATTACCTCTTTTGCAAACCACAACACCCGATAAGAGAGAGAGAACAAAAGGGAATACCCTGCCACAGAGGCAGGGTGGGATGGGGGGGATGTATGGTGGGAGGGATACTGGGATCCGTGGTGGTGGAAAATGGGCACTGGTGGAGGGATGGGTATTTGATCATTGTATAATTGAAACCCAAGCACAAAACTGTGTAAGTCTGCAACTGTACCTCATAATGTCTCACTATAAAATAATTTTTAATTAAAAAAATTTCTTTTAGAAATGTGAGGGTGGTTTAGCTTGAATAGTGTATATCATCAGTTAAAAGCAACCATTTATTTATAAGGATACTCATAAGCTAATGCACTAACTACAAGAACAAGTGAAAACCATGATGTGTCAAATAATTATGTTACCCTGACTTCTGAAATATGCTATATATTTGTGGGCTCATTTGAGTTTTGTTCATAAACACATGTATTAAAGTATTCACCAGTTTTAAAGAAAACTGCTAAAGGCTTGTGATGCTCAGAGAGTGGAATTCCATTTTCTTTGGTTTCTGTAAGGAACTTATAGAGAAAATAGCATTGTCTTAGCAAATAGTCCCTGAGCTTCTAACTAAAGTGGTTTACAGACACCCCCACCCCCACCCCGTATCATTACTGCTGATTGGATCATATGGTAACATAGTTGTAATGTGTATTTCATTAAAAATATTTATCATTATTACATGAGATTTGTTTGAGTAGTGAAGTGAAATATCCACACTACTGAGGAAGGTAGAACTATTGAGGTACTAAAACGTGTAGTGATGGTCGTGACAGCATTTGTGGAAAATGTTGAATGTTTAATCAGGTTGAAATCAAAGAGACACACCTGACATGTAATGAGAAGCACAGACTTAAAGTAAATGAAAAACAATCATGATGGTGAAAAATGAATGTAAAATGGCTCTGAAAGTCATACCTGTCTCAAACAAAACAGATTTCCATCTTAAAAGTGTAATAAGACAGATATGGACATTATATAAACATCACAAGATCCATATAACAACAAAAAAGTATTAATTTTTTTGAACATGTATTTACCAAATACAGAAACAGCAAGCTATACAAAACAACTGCTAACAGACCTGAAGAAAAATGTTCAAAGCAATACAAAGTAGAAGTAGCTTTTAATAGCACATTTCCACCCTTCCCTAGATCATGCAGACTGAGAATCAATAAGTAAACAGAGGCATTGACGGAGAATTTTAAGAGTTGGGCTTAATAGGCATAGGATTTTCCATCTTGTAAAAACAGAGAAAACATCTTTCTACAAGTGTATATTGGCCTTTCTCAAGGATATATGACATGCTGAGACACAAAACACCTCTACACAGAGTTAAGATGGTAGAAATGAGAGCCAGCTTCCTTTAGTACTGCAATTCAGTGTAAATGGAAATAAACCACATACAGAAAGTCAGGAAAGATCACAAACTCTTGGAAGCTGAAGAACATACTACCGAGCAACCACTGGGTCATTGAGTAAGTCAAAGAAAAAAATTAAAAACAATTCATGCAAACAAATTAGTATGAAATTAGGGGTTACAACAAATTGTGGTATACAGCAAATGCTGTACTAGTAGGAACATTCATAGCCATACAGATGTTCATCAGAAAATAAGAGCCAGTGCAAGTAAGCAACCTGACATCACACATTTAAGAACTAGAAAAAGAACAACAAAATTATATTAAAATAATGGGAAGACCTGCTTCAAATGTGATTGGAAGTTAATGACATGGAAATTGAACAAACAAAAACAAACAAACACTCTCCTCCTGCTGCTCATTGATTTGCTCAAGCAGGCCCAGTAACGTCTCCATTGTGAGACTCCTTGTTACTGTGTTTGGCATATTGAAGACACTCGGTAGCTTGCGAGCCTCTCCAAGAAGGGCAGAGGAATCAAACCTGGCTTGGTGGTGCTGGCTGCACGCAAGGCAAATGCCCTACCACTGTGCTATTACTCCAGCCCATGGAAATTGAAAACACAATAAAATGATCAATGAATCCAAGAGCTGGATTTTCAAAAGAATCATTAAGATTGATAACCCCAGACCAGATTCCTGGAGAGAAGAGAAAGGCTAGATACCTATCTCACACCAAACACAAAAAAAGCAGAGCAAGAGCACTCTAGGATATGAATGTCAGAAAGTAGAATTCAGTGAGATGACTATGAAAACAAAAGTAAAGCAAACATACTTATCTTTTTTAAACTCAAAAGGTTTTGCACATCAAATGAAATGATACTCCCTCAAACAAAAGACACACTACTAAATGAAAGAAAATATTTACATCACACATCTGATAAAAGACTGTCACTGTCACTGTCACTCTCGTTGTTCATTGATTTGCTTGAGCGGGCCCAGTAAAGTCTCCATTGTGACACTTGTTACTGTGTTTGGCATATCGAATAAGTCATGGGTAGCTCTGATAAAAGACTAATTCCCATTATATATAAAGTTCAATAGCAAACTAACCAGCAGCAGCAACAACAACAACAACAACAACAACAACTCATCAATAAATGTGAAAGTGAATTGCAACAGACACTTCCCCTAAGAAAACATAAAGATGGCCAATAGGAATATGGAAAAAGATTCATCATTGCTGATTATCAAGGAAATGAGAATCAAAATGACAATGAGATATATCTCACACTTGAGGTAATGGTCCTTGTTAAAAAAAATGGAAACAATCATCATTGGTGAGATGTTGTGAAAATGGATTCTCATTCACTACAGGAACTGCATTTTGATACAACCTGTATGGAAAATGCTTCAGAAAATAAAGAAAAGAAATTTCATATGGACCAGGGATTTTCCTACTGGGTACCTACCTACGAACACTAAAGCATTAATCTGTAAGAGTGTATGCATCTCTGAAACCCACATAAGTGCCCAGAACAAATTTGTGAACAATGAAATTGTAGTAGATGTGCATAAAGAATACTACTTAGCTGTGAAATAAGAAGAAATCATACAGTTTTCTGCAACTTGGATAGAGTTAGATAGTATCATCTCAGGGAAAGTGTATCAGAAGGAAAATGATAATAAATAAATAAATGACCCAATGGGTATGTATAATATAAAGAAATAGAACTAGAGATAAGATGGTTCCAAATGCAAACAAGTATCCAGATTGTACCAATAGAAAGTTATCTGTGGTGACAAAGGTTTGAAAAGAGAGAATTCTGGGAGACTGCCTATCTAGGTGTAAGCAGTATAAAAGTGTATAAAAATATAAAAAGATAATGTAAACAGAATTGTAATTTTAAAAAATATAATATGTGTATTTTTTTATTTTATTAGATTTAATGCTATTTGGTTTAGAATAATTTTTATCTCCCAGATCTGTAGTTTTATACATTTAAGTTAAATATGGGAAAAAATGGACATGATGTCTTCAATATTTTCTCCTTGACTTCAATTGCATAAAGATGTTCACTTAATTTGACTCAAAATCTAATTGATATTCAGTTTTATTGTTTAGACTTTTTTTTGTTTCTCATGAGCTAACTGCTACTGATATATTTTTAAGTTAGCAATGTCTTCTTTTACATTGCCTAATCTACTGATGTTTCTAATATATTTTTTTTTCTCTCAGACATATCTTCAAGTTTAATTCAGGTAAGTTTTAGATCTTCCACCTCTTTAATTTACAAAATCAATCTTTCATCTGGATGCCTGAACACATAAAATAATTATAACACTTTTAATGGTTTATGCTTAATTATTTTTAAAAATCTTCACTTTGAGGTTAATTTTGATTAATTAATATTTATTTTAATTGCAGGTTGTAGTTACTATTCATTTGAAATGCATGACCAATTTTGGATGACTTAGACACTATTTTATATTTTGGGTGTTGCATATATATTTACACATACGCAATATCTACATTGATTAAAATGTATGTATGTGTATGTTCATATATACATAATAGTTTTAGTTTTGTTGGTGAAGATTTTTAACTTAATATAGAATAATTCAATATTTTTCATCCTCAATCTCAATATTGATTAATTGGACCTAGAGTGACCTAGGATCTTAGTAACTGGATCATAAAATTTTATAGTCTCAGCTTGAGTGATGCCAATTGAATTAAAGGATATTTACCTGTGGCTAGTGAGAACTTTTCTTGCCAATATTTAAGCACATATATTGCTCCTTTTACTCCTTCTAGTTGTCTTTTTACTTTTTAATTTTCCTTTTACTTTCTTTCCTTTTTTCCTGGTAACATCTTCACAGGAGTGGATATTCACTTAACAATTTGAAAGTCAGCCCTCGCAGATATCTAGTGCTCTTTTTCTTTTTTCTTTTTTTTAATTTTATTTAATTACCGTGAGAAAGTTACAAGCTTTCATGTTTGGGTTACAATCACACAGTGATCAAAGACCCATCCCTCCACCAGTGCACATTCCCAACCTCCAATCCCCTAGTATACTCCCCCTCTCACCCTCCCCCCCGTCTTCATGGCAGACAATAATCCCCATATTCTCTCTCCGCTTTGGGGCATCATGGTTTGCAATTCAGACACTGAGAGGTCATCATGTTTGGTCCATTATCTACTTTTGGCACACATCTCCCATCTCGACTGATTCCTCCAGCCATCATTTTCTTAGTGATCCCTTCTCTATTCCACCTGCCTTCTCCCCTCCGCTCATGAGGCAGGCTTCCAGCTATGGGGAAATCCTCCTGGCCCTTGTATCTCCTGTCCTTGGGTGTCAGCTTCATGTTATGTTACAGACTCCTTTTCTGTATATATTCTTCCCCCTGGTACTATACTACAAACTGTAGCCAATTTAGTACTTCCCTCACTCCTTAATTTATTGTGTTCAGGCATATACACCCTTCAAAGTTGTTTTTCAATTGTACCTAAAATAAAGAAACCCCGTCCAGATAAGAAGCTCACCTCACTGATTTATTCTCTATCAGATATCATCCTGCTTTTATTTGGTATGCAAAGTCTTAAAAGCAAATATTTTAATATGTTTTGTCTGTATTCTTATTCTCTCCACGCCCTACTGTCACAGCAGAGTAAATCTAATCTCTGAAACTCTGAAACTCCTTATTGATGGAAGTGTATATCTATAAACCTTAAGTATTTTTCTTTTTTTTCTTCAGTGTTGTGAGAGAAATGTTTGGATACTTGAATGGTCAACCTCAGAACATTCCCTATATAATTAATTAATTAGAATATTTATTTTTGGTTTTGGAGCCACAACTAGTCAAGGCATACTCCTGTTTCTGAACTCAGGGATCACTCTTTGCCGGCTTAGAGGAACCACATGAGGTAAATTTCATTACCAAAAGAGGAAACATACAAAATATATACCTTACATAGCACCTTTCTTGGGTCTATTTTTATATAATAGATAATGCTTAAAGATAAAATTCCTTTATACACTTAATGTAGGGCTGGAGCAATAACACAGCGGGTAAGGCATTTGCCTTTCCTGCAGCCGACCCGGTCGGCCCAGGTTTGATTCCTCCACCCCTATTGGAAAGCCCGAAAAGTATCTCGCCTGCATGGCAAAGCCTGGCAAGCTACCCATGGCATATTTGAGATGCCAAACACAGTAACAACAAGTCTCACAATGGAGATGTTACTGGGTGGACCTGCTGGAGCAAATCGATGAACAATGGGAGGACAGTGCTACAGTGCTACACTAAATGTACAAAGTATATAAAAGTAATTTGAAATATATTGGACAAAAGAACTCATTGGCATCCCTCAAATTATAACATGTAGATAAATGCTTAATTTATTAGCGATGCCTCAATAGTATTTATTTAAAAAGGAAATGATGCATGAATATTCCTGTAACGGATATTTTTATTAAAAGATGGGACTATAACTTTGCCTCCCTGAAATAATTATAAGTACAAAATAATTTGATGATCTCTGTTCAATATGATATTGCTATGAGTAAGATAAAGAATTCCAGAATAAATACTTAGAGGGCTGAGTGTGTGACCTAGCCTTCATAGCTCATACTTTGCATGTTTAAAGCTCTGGGTTTGGTCCCAGCACCAAACATGAAAAAAAATGTTTTAAAAATTGGACATAAAACTCCACTAAGACTCCTCATGTGAAAATCTCATAAAAAGGACTGATAAGGAATATTTGGTGAAACAACATATCAGAAGAAAGATTATTTAATCTGTGTGATGAATAAAAGTTAACAAGAAAACTGAGTCATTCAAAAATTTTGGGCTTCATTTGGCAATGCTCAGGGGTATGTACTGAGGAAACATTCCTAGTGATACGAGGGGAACATATGGGATGCCAGAGATCAAACAGGGGTCAGCGACATTCAAGGCAAGTACCCCTACCCACTGGACCATCACTCCAGCACTAGCCATTCCAATTTTGCCTGATGGCAAATGCTGGCCTAGATTCTGATGCCCATTTATTTATTTTCCTCTGTTTCAGTGGTTTATTTTAAGTGCTTATTTTAATCACTTATATTTATATTTTGCTTATTACACAGCAAAGTGCTATCATTGAAAATTATAGTACCTATGTTTATTATATTTAATAAGAAAAGATTTGCTAAACTAAAAGTGTATTATTAAAATAATAAATTATTAAAAATGTTTTCCTAGCAACATAGATACATGTGATGTTGATTTTATTTCTCAACAATGATGACCTACATAGATCACTGGCCTGAGCTTAAGGGATTAAAAAAAGTGTTTTATCAAAAAAAAAAGCCAATGATAGCTTTTGACATCTGTGTTAGATCCATTTCTTACCTGCTGTGCTTAATTTCAGAATTCAGTTCTATCATTAAAATAAAAACCTTGTTGCTTCTCCCATCGATATGTCACATTACATCAATTTTCTCCAAGAATCATGTACAGTTTCTAAGTACTACTGCCCCCTGTACTTACCTTGAGTTTAGGATCTTGCTATCCTGCTGTATGAATTAATCTTGTGCACTGTGAGTTAAGATGCGAATCTTGGAAATACATTGCTTCCTGATTCTTTTTTCCTGCGCAAGCCCTGCAGTGACCTATTTCCTCCATATCTTCGCAGCACATAATTTTGATTCTCCTTTCATTCTGCAGACGGTCCTTTCACTGGAGGAGGACTGATCACTTGGTTTGTACAATATAACTTCCCATCAAAACATGCCATCACCGACAGAGTGGTTTGAGCATATATAGGCTGAATACCCATTTCAGTGTAAACTTTTGTTCATAACACAGATTGAATAACTTTTCATAGTTGTTGCACCAAACAACCTTTTCTCTCCCACTTCTGAGTTTTCTACGTGAGGATCCTTAGTAGAGTTTGATAACTGATTTTCTGAAGCCATTTCTTTGTTTTGTGGTGCCGTGATCAAACCCAGGGCCTCATACAAGCAAAGTGCATGCTCTAACACTGAGTCACATACTCACCCCCCTAAGCATTTTTATGGAATTCGTTGTTGAAATTTCATGATGAACAGACATCATCAAATTCTTTTGTGTTTGTCTTTATTCCACAGAGGAAACTGGCAAAGTTCAGTCACTTGAAGTTTGGTTTTAAATGGCAACTGAAAATATTAACACTGTCCTTTTTCAGTAGCTGAATGACTAAAGCTGTTATATCTCATTCTGTGGATCTGCTGCTAGTAGGATTTCTGATGCTCAGGTTTTCATGCTAAAAAGAGGAACAGGACAAATAAGGCAGATTTTGGACAGAAGGAACAACAGTAAGTTTTGGGTGCTATAAAGATGAAATGAGTGTTTTCTTTCAGGAGACAAGTAATATTCTCCGTTGGTGAGTCTGCTCTGCAGCTACTCCAAGTAAGTGTAATTGTGCAAACATGTTTGCCGACTTTGAAGAAGACAGGTGCTGTGTATTCTCCCCCATCTTTCATTCCCTCTTGGACAATGGTAGCTTCATTCACTGTGGCCCTGAGGCAGAAACGCTGATGTTTACTGCACTCACAAGCTGGCTAAATTGAGTCCTTTTTCTTTCTTTCTTTTTTAACTTTGACAAATATGTCTTACATCCATCTTGTCTTTTTCAACTCCCATGACTGGAGCTTTCTTTCTTTCAGAGCATTTTTGAAGTCTGTAATAAACTCTCTTCTTTATTTCCCCCTTTTCCCTCTATGCTATCCCTAGAGAGGTTTTTTTGTAATGACCAAATATTATGTGATTTTTTTTGCTGAAGAATTTTTGAGACTTCCTATCATATATTTGGGAAGTGGTTGAGAGTGGGAAGGAGTAGGTGGATTGCCTTCAAGACTTATTCATACCTATACTTCCTTTTCTGTATTAAGAATCATAGAAATTATAACACTAAATATTTTTATGCTTCTAACTAAAGAGGTAAAGGACCTCTACAATGAAAAGGACAAAATGATACTCCATGAAATGAAAGAGGACACACGGAAATGGAAACATATTCCCTGCTCATGGATAGGAAGAATTAACATCGTCAAAATGGCAATACTCCCCAAAGCATTATACAGATTCAATGTGATTCCTTTAAGGATACCCATGCAATTCTTCAAAGAAATAGATCAAGCACTCCTGAAATTCATATTGAACAACAAACACCCACAAATAGCTAAAGTAATTCTTGGGAAAAAGACGTGGGGAGGCATTACCCTCCCCAATCTCAAACTCTACTACAAAGCGGTAATAATTAAAACAGCATAGTACTTGAACAAAGACAGTTCCACAGACCAATGGAACTGGGTGGGATATCCGTACACACAGCTCCAAACATAGAAACATTTAATCTTTGATAAGGGAGCAAGAAATGTAAAGTGGAACAAGGAAAGCCTCTTCAAAAATGGTGCTGGCATAACTGGACAACCACATGCAAAAAAAAATGGGCTAAACCTTGACCTAAAACCATGCACAAAAGTCAGATCAAAATGGATTAAATATCTCAACATCAGATCAAAATCCATAAGGTACATTGAAAACAAGGTCGGCAAAACCCTACACGATATTAAGGCTAACTTCAAAGTATCTATTTCTTTGAAAGGTACTTCAAAGACGACACTTCACTGACCAACCAAGTGGAAACAGAGATATATAAATGGAACTATCTTAAATTAAGAAGCTTTTGCACCTCAAAAGATACAGTGACCAGGATACAGAGACAATATATAGAATGGGAGAGGATATTCACCCAATAACCATCCAATAAGGGGTTGATATCAAGGATATACTTGTATACTGGTAGAACTCCACAAGAAGAAAACATCCAACCCCATCAAAAAATTGGGTGACAAAATGAACAGAAACTTTTTCAAAGAAGAATTCCGAATGGCTAAAAAGCACATGAGAAAATACTCTACATCACTAATCATCAGGGAAATGCAGATCAAAACAACAATGAGATATCGTCTCACACAACAAAAACTGACCCACATCCAAAAGAAAAAAAACAACTGTCGTTGGCATAGATGTGGCAAGAAAGGGACTCTCCTTCACTACTGGTGGGAATGCCAACTGGTTCAGTTCTTTTGGAAAATAGGACGATTCTCAAAAATTTAGAAAATGAGCTCCCATTTGACCCAGCAATACCACTCCTGGGAATATATCCCGAAGAGGCTAAAAAGTATAGTACAAATGACATCTGAACTTCTATGCTTATTGCTGCACTTTTCACAATAGCCAAAATGGAAAAAGCCCGAGTGCCCGAGAACAGATAACTGGTCAAAGAAACTTTCGTACATCTACACAATGGAGTACTATGCAGCAGTTAGAAAAGATGAAGTTATGAAATTTACATACAAGTGGTGCTACATGGAAACTATCATGCTAAGTGAAATGAGTCAGAAAGAGAGGGACAGACATATAGACCGAACATGATCGTCACTCAGTGCCTCTTTTGCAAACCTCAGCACCCAAAAGGCAGGAATGCCCTGCCACAGAGGTGGGATGGGATGGGTGAATGGGGGGGGGGGGCGCGGGTGGGAGGGATACTGGGATCATTGGTGGTGGAGAATGGGCACTGGTGGAGGGATGGGTACTCGATCATTTTATAACTGAAACCCAAGCACAAAAATTTGTAAGTCTACAACTGTACCTCATGGTGTTTCACTAATAAAAATTTTAAAAAAAGAAAATTAAAAAAGTGTTTTTTATGCTTCTTATGTATTTAGTTCATTGCAAGTTCACAGGTAATTTATAGCACAGGGATTATTTTTAGGTTTATATTTTTTATATGCGTAAATTAAGACACTGTAAAGATAGCAAATTTTACAGCAACTTTCTATCAAAACTCAGTAGTCAAAACTCAGTAGTCAAAGCAAGAAGCAAATAGCAAATATATGATACTTCAGATTCAAAGGTTCTAGAATTGCAGGCCTGTGCCTCTAAGCTCTAGTTAGTTTCACTTGCTCCTTCAAGAAGTAATATTGGTTCCTTGCTTTTATGTAAATACTTTAGATTTGAATAAAATACATACTATATTTTTTCATTTCAACCAACCAATCTTTCAGAACTCTTCAAGTATTTTCTTTGGAAACTCTATAGTTATGACCAATTTCCTTGTGAATTAGCATAACAGATTTTAATTATGCAATTGTTTATTAAAATGGGTGATGAAAATCCTTGTAAATTATTAAACTATGGTAATTTACTTAATTTCCCTAGATACTTTAGGTATAAGAGTAATCAAAAGTAAAAGGATTATTGAGGTATATGCCAAAGCAAAAGGTAAGTTGGTGAAGTAAGCAGGGCAATATATCATCTGAAATAAACTATGGGGGAAAATCGTGAAACTTACCACCCTAAAAGTGAGATTCCAATTTTTGGTAATAATGGTCAAAAATAGAAAATATTTAATGCTATGAAAAAATCACCAACTTGTTATTATAGGATTAATATATTCTTTTTATAAATTAAAAAAATACTGTATATCTATTCAGTATAGATAGTCTATTTGAAATGTCTCTGTTGTCATAGGGCTGGAGAGATAGTACAGCATATATGTTGCTTGCCTTGCATGGTTGACAGGGTTCTATTCCACCACCCCTCCCCACATACAATGGTTCCTGAGCCCCACCAGGAGTGATCCCTGAGCACAGAGTCAAGAGTAAGCCCTCAGGTCAGTGAATTGTGGTTTCACAACAAAGCAGAAACTATAGCAAAATTGATGTTCTTTAACTTGTAGAATTGAAATTACTTGATAACTAGTTATATGATCACACAGAGAAATAAAATGTGTTTTGGTTTACATATTATCTAAACTGACATAAAGTACACTTATAGTTTTCAGGAAAAAAATAGAAAATTATTCTCAGGAATAAGGAAAAGCATTGCAAATTCGTCTCAAAGTAACCATGTTTATTCTTTAACATATAATATAGCATTGCTATTTTTTCACACATGCTCATATATCACTTTTATTTTTGAAATGTTTCTCAGTTTTTTAGTAATTTAAAAATCTATAATAGCTAAAAGAAAATCTTTGGATTACAGTAAAAATTTGTTTTTCAACCTCAATTGGATGTGAAAATCATTTCACTCTGATTCTATGAATAATGATATTTTCCAATAAAATCACCATCAGGGTGAGGACAGTGATGAGTAAAATTTATATTTGAAAATATATAGAAAACAATTAATTTATTGTGATATTTGAATTATTTTAAGTGTTCAGTACCTTTTAATTTATTTTTAGTTTCTGGAATCATCATCACATGTGATTTTGTTTAAACCTTTGAAATTTTTACTAGGCACCATACTTCACAATGCTATTAATAATAATGTGTCAGCCATACTATACATCCACCACCAGAGTGTTAGTATCCCATCACCACTGTCTCTAGGTCCCCTCTACTTCACCCAGCTATCTACCCTGCTTGATTCTGCTCACCTACTCTCAGAGTGTGTTGTTATAAGTCATTTTTATTTGCCCACTATGTATTTTCTACTCCACTTATGAGAGAGATCTTCAGCCTTAGGTTGAGTAATGTGTCAAAAGGAGAAAAACAAATGCACAATGAAATTTTAGACCACTTTTAAAAGAAATGAAAGAAACCCAATGCCAAAATAGTCACTCCCCATTTCTCTACCCCAAGACCTTGATGACAGTTTGGATGCTTTACGATATATTTCCTATACATTGATTTTGTAGTTATTATTCAGGGATTTGGGAGACAAATTTTAAAACCTTTTCTTCTCCGTTGTAGATAAATTGTATTCTATAACCTAGGAAGTTGGAGAATTCTATAGCATTTATACTTTTACTTTTTGTGTGACCTTAGGCAGGTTTCCTTAACCTTTTCTAAGTTACTATGTTTATAAAATGGGAATAATAGTAAAATGCAAATAATTGTAAGGTATTATGAAAATTAACTATGTTAATTATGTACAAAATTGTAAGAAGAACTGGGATGAGATTACATTACATGTTTTCAAAACTATTACTGCTTGCTTCTTTATACTACATTATATCTATTTTTATGTCTTTTTGATATATATTTTCTCTATTACTATTAATTCTATTGTTAATATTATACCACTGAATAAAAGAATTACCACCTATGAGGTTTATGATCCTTAATGAACTGAAATTGCTATCTCTGAAGCTATGTGTGAAATGTAAATCTCTCTCTAGGGCAAGAAAATAAGACTTTCTGAAGAAACTCAAGTCAGTTTCTGAAGGGTCAAAGATGCTCCTTTTGTGAATGCAAGTTTTCTATCTCAGGAGTGGAGCCATGATCGAATTCCTCAGGGAAAAAAGTAGAAATGTACCATTTTCCTCAGGTACCTGAAAGACTTCTTCACTTAGAACCATGTGGGTATAGTTTCCTTCTTGGGAAATCCTATCTCCATAACAGAGGGAAAGGGCCAAGTGAATATAGGAAAATTGCACCACTTTTTTCATGGCAATAATGGACAAGAAAAAAGCTTTTTTAAAAAAGTCCCGTACCAGGGCCATTTTCTGCAGCCCACTTCAAAATAATCTCTATTCATCAACCACCCTGTCACTTCCAATAGATTTTTTTTTCAAAGCTAAATAAAATGGCTTATTTACTCCAGATTTGTCCTGTGAAATCTAAGCTGGCTGACCAATCTGTCTGTCTAACCTTCGCAGGTGGGGGAAGGTTGGGGGCAGTGAGTGTTATATTTCTCAAGCGACTGTAAAATAGATACAGCCTTGAATGATAAGAATTCTCTACTTGTCTTCTTTTCCTGGAATAACTCTGACATTCTGGTATCTAACCTTGGTAATATATCCTAATATTTCCCACTACTGAAATGGATAATCAAAGGAAAATATCATTTCTATGATCGATTGCTGTTTACTATGTAACTATCTTTCTGGGGGATTTAAAGTGTAACTTGATTCTGTGGAACTATTTGTAGACTGATGTTATCAAGCAATTATCTGAATAAATGTTTCTGCTATGTCCAATTATATTAATAAAAATTGTGTTAGAAGATGTATTTCTAAGAGAAATTTTATATTGTCCCCTTGGTTTAAATCAAAATCCTGCAACCTTAAGAAAGTTTCAAAATCCAGTTTCATAAACAATTTATTTCTCAAAGATGAGTGTGATTACATTTGTCTAGTTTCTTTTATTCAATACTCTACCTTCTGTTAAAGGTAGTGACTGTACAGTGACTTTAGGAAATGATTCATGCATTTCAAAAATCCTTTTTATAGGGAATCTGTCTCCAAGGCAAGACATTTTTACATTATGTAATCATCCTGTGCTCTTTATAAAGCTTTTTAAAAATACTATAATCATTTAAATAATAGACTGTTATTGTCTGTTTCAATTTATTTTAATTGAACATTTAGCAATGTCAGTACTGAACTCAAATTTGAGATTTTACAAGGTAGGAGCATTTTTCAGAGTACTTGGAATCCTTATAAATTTTCTAATCTAAGAATTTTAAATTTCTAATCATTCAAATTAGAAAAGAGATCACCAACAAGCTTTTAAAGACAATTGTTATGAGGTGGATTTTCCAGTAGTAGGATAAACACTATGTTGGTAATTGAGAGAAAAGGCCAAAACTCACAGAATTACAGAAAAAATATGTAGTTGATAGTATTTCCAATTAGGGGGAAAAAAGGTAAGTAATTTATGTTTGGTAAAGTGATTCATAATTTAGAAGTCAAGTCTCTATTATTTTTACACAAAATGATTTTCATGTGAACATGCAATTAACATATAAAACTACAAAACCTAGACAAATAATGAATTTAATATTTTAAGTATTATTTAGCAAGTAAGAAAAATCAAGAGTGGGTTAAAAACGGCAACATTTTCCGGTCAAATTAAGTACAAATTATGAAATGAGAAAGACAATGCATATAGAAAATTGCTATATTCATGATAAAATTGTAGATATTGCAAATCAGTAGAGATAATAAATATACCATTAGTTGGAAAATATTGGAATTCTGTGTCAAAATATGGGAACAATAAATGTGAGCAAAGGTTCTACAATATTCACTTGCATAGTAAAATGAAAATAGCATTGAAACGGCCTTGCTTTATAAATTTTTGAAGCTTAATTGTTATAAAAATGCATTGATGTTCTTAGAGATAACTTCAAGGGTTGGAGTGAAAGCTTTGTATGCTAGAACATTAAGTTTGATCCATACCATTCTGTGTGCCCCTGAACACTACCAGGGGTGTTCCAGCAATTAGTACGTAGCCCTTGAACCCCATTTAGTGTGATCCCAATTCCCCTGCCCAGATATAACATTTGGTCAGTGTCAGGGGAAGCTGGGTATTGTTATATATTCATCACTGTCACAGTATCAATGTCATCCTGTTGATTATTGATTTCCTCGAGCAGGCACCAGTAACGTCTTCTTCGTCCTAACCAAGGGATTTTAGCAAGTGCCACATAGGAGGCTTTTTCAGGGTCAGGGGAATGAAAACCATCATTGTTACTGGGTTTTAACATATCGAATACGCCACAGGGAGCTTGCCAGACTCTACCATGCGGGCAGGATACTCTTTGTAGCCTGCCGGGTTCTCTGAGAGCAAGAACTAGAGAATAAGAGGTTGCCTCTTGGAGCTTGGTTTTATAGTCCCTGGATCTTGGCCGTTGATGGGATTACACAATGTGGGCGGGCGACGGTAGGGAGGAGTGACATTTGGTGGGTGTAACTGTCTAGCTACTGCAAAATGGGGGATCTGGGTGGAGGAGGCCCAGTCCGGAATCAAGCAGGCTTGGAGACCTCAGTCCCCAGTCCCGCACACACATAACATAAAATTAGCATTCTTTTCTAGAAGATAAGTTATAAATTACAAATATATTTGTATTGTTATTAAAATAATTAAGCATGATTCTAATTCACATATTATTATTTTGGTTTGGGGGACATAGGCTGGTGGTTAGGAGTTAATCCTAATGAGGATCAAGGACCCTATATGATGCCAGGGATCAAAACAGTGTAGGCTTCATGCAAAGAAGTGTCATAACCTCGTACTGTCGTTCTGACCCATGAATCTAAATGAACCATATAGAAATACAATGATGTGTGTGCTCAGAGTTTTAATGACATAAAATTGTGAATTAATGAAAGTTACATTTATTACGGACACATTTTAATTATCTTATAGAATTGTTTTTTTAAATGTGAAATTTATTGTTTGTAAGAATGCTTCATGAAACATAAACTAGATTACAAAGAAAGTTGAAAATAAATTCTTGCAAAAACTTTTTATAGTTTTTCTATGTAATAAAATTTGGGAAAGTTTCAACATATTTTTACATTTATTGATTCTTCACTTTTTTGTAATTAATTTTTATTAGCGAAACACCATGAGGTACAGTTGTAGATCTACAAATTTTTGTGCTTGGGTTTCGATTATACAATGATCGAATACCCATCCATCCACCAGTGCCCATTTTCCACCACCATGGATCCCAGTATCCCTCCCACCCCCATCCCCCCATCCCACCCTGCCTCTGTGGTAGGGCATTTCCTTTTTTTCTCTCTCTCTCCTTTTGGGTGTTGTGGTCTCCAAAAGAGGCATTGAGTGGTACAAGTGGTATTACATGGAAAGCATCATGCTAAGTGAAATGAGTCAGAAAGAGACGGATAGACATAAAAAGATTGCATTCATCTGGGGGACATAAAGTAACAAAATAGGAGATTAATACCCAAGAATAGCCAAGATCACTACCAGAAGGATTACTCCATGGCTTAGAGGCCAGCCGGACATTCTAGGGGAAAGGGCAGCTCAGAGAGAGAAGGGAGCACCAAATAAAGGGTGTTTGGAGGATCCTCCCAGGATGGGAGATGCATGTTGAAAGTAGACTATGGACCAAACATGATTGCCACTCAATGCCTCTTTTGCAGATTCTTCACTTTTTAAGTCAGAGTATAACTATTGAAGAATAAAACAAAAAGTCCTATAGTGTGATTTGAATTATAGTTTATTTCATACATAAGCCATCATATTTTTGCCATTTCCTGTCTCTGATATCTGACAAACTGCTTTAGTCTCATTTTGTGTTTCCTCATGAAATAGAAGGATAAATTTATCTTCTACATAAAATTATTTTCAGCAATATTTGTAATAGGCAAAAATGCAACACGAGGCTTGGCTTTAGTGATTTTGCTTTAAATATTAGCCTGCATTATCTAAGAAAAAGTTGCTTCATAGTTGTAAACTTCAAAGTTCCAAGAATAGAACATGAAGGCCTTTCTACAGTTTGAGTTTTCATCTCCCATTGTAAGAGTATTTTCACGTGACCAGGTACAGTTTATACATTTTTGTATTTCACAAAGACACAAGGAAAAGAGGGTAGGCAGAGGCTAAAACCATCCTCATTTGAACAGTCATGTGTTTGTCATTGAAAGGACACTCCAAAACTAGCAAAAGGGCTGCAGTTTCTCTCCTTATAATAAATCCAGTGTCTACCTACAATATCTATCTTCATAAGTAAAATTTCTGTCTCATGAGGTTAATTTTATCTTCCTTCCCACAAAGCAATGTAAGTCCCTTCTTTCTAGTTGTAAAAAAAAATTGGACCTATCAAAAACTCCACCGTTAGTGAAATTCAATCAGGTCACCTACTTTAGTAATGTTAGTGTAACCCTAAAAAAAGTTTTAACGTTGTCATTATTTTCAATGGCTTAAATCAACTTCAAAATGCTTCAGTAGAAATGCTGAATTTTACACAGTAGCCATTTCAAATAACAGAATAATATATCAAGCTGTACTGTGTTCTCTCATATTCTGTGCTATTGAAATCTACCTGCTGTTTAAATTCCATAGCCTGGCACTCTGATATTAACCTTGAGCCCTAAACTCCACAGGATTTACCAAACATACAGACAATGTCTTATTAACTTACTCTTTGCCTTCCTTTTGCTGTATCTCTCAGATATGAGCTTGTAATTTTCCATGGTGGGGCACTTATGTGTAATAGCTTGTGCTATCTAATTGAATGAGGAGTTTAAAGAACATTAAGCCTTTAGAGGGAGATTGGGCCAGAATATAATGCCCTTTTTCTGTTGTCAGCTAGTTTTCTGAATCTTAATCAATAGGCTGATCAACACTTGTAGAAGAGACAAGGATGATGTCAAAACTTTGAACTCTACTGAGTAATGAAGCAGAGAAAAATAGATCCTTTTCTAAGGAAACAGATAAAACATTAAGGAGCTGAGATAAAGGAAAGTGATTCAATGTTCTACAAACATTTTTTAAATGCTTATGCTCTACATGCACAAAAGTATGCAATCTTTCAGTGTGGGGCAATGCTAATGAAAGAGTTTTGGAATAGAATTCTGTGCTCTGCACTTGATGTCACTGTTTTTATCACCAAAATAGTCCCCAAACAATCACCTATCCTATAGAGGGCCTCAATGCACTTTTTCTATCTTCTCCCAAGAAATGGGGGCAGTTATATGAGAATACCCAGTCATTGAAATAAATATGAAGAACGCTACAATGCAAAATGGCTGATGAAGAAGAGTGGTCATAATGAATAAGCTGTTTTTCCACCTAAAAAAATACATACCAATCTCTAGAGTACAAGGTAACAAATGGTATCATGACCAGTTTATTATAATCCCATAATACACACAATATTTAACTCTAAACTCTACTAGTGGCCAAAGCCTATTTGGTGATTGTTCTTTTGATAATGTAAAAAGAAATGAATGATAAAAATGTAAAATGCCAAGAAAAAAGCCAACTTCACTCACTTATATACCTAATAAGCAAAGTACAAATGTATTGTTTCCCCATATATATATATGAGAATATTCATATATAATAACAGTCAAGACTACAGCATGTGTTAGTGGCAGATCAAATATTAAACCAAATTTTAGTAAGTGATACTCAAAAAGGTATTTATAAAGCTCAGGGGATTTAGAGAGCAGTTCAGTTCAGGGAATTCCACAGCTTAGGGGCATAACAGGTGAATGCTCTGTTGCCCATGGATGAGAGACCTGACAAGGGGGTTGATGAATTTGAGATTTATTATTAGAAAGTAAGGACTGAGGGCATGTATAAATGGAGGCCAATTCTGAGATGAGTGAAAGAGAAATTCCATAGAGGTAATGAAAAAGTCTAAGCCAAATTTTAAAGTCAATGTACTGACTGATAGCAAGTAAGTGTAAATCTGCCATAACTGAAGTATGTGCTTGAATTTATTGCCAAGAATAAATGCATAGGTTGTGGCAAATTGAATAGTATTTTGTGAATTTTAGACTTTGGAGCATTTCTCTATTAACATAATCTAGAAGTCAACAACATTATGTATCAATACAGAAAAAAATAGCACAAGTACTCTAAAATACAATAGTGAATTAATGACTTAATTATTGTATTTACTTGATTGGATTGTTCCTTTAATTAAAGTTTTTAGATACTTAATGATAAAAAATTTGGGGAAATTAAAAGCAATAAAGAAATAAAAATTTCAAAAATCAATACTACTATTTTCATAAGTGCAATTTAGTGTAAAAATGGGAAAAGTAGCAAATAACTTGGTATATATATTAACTTGTCACAAGAGAAACTAAAGAACATATGATACCAGTCCTCAATGATACTTGAGAAATAATTGTTTCTCAGTTCTAAAGAAGGACTATTCTAAAGCTCCTAGAGAAGAACAATATACAATGACATGCCACAGAGATGCCTCCAGACCCCACGCCAGGCTGTCTTAACTGGTGCAACTTGGTGTGGGGGGGGGGATGAGTTGCCCTCCCCATTCCAACAGAGTCCCAGCAGTCGAAAACCTTCGGAACTCAATTGCCACCATGCTGACGGCCACTCTTCATAGGCTCCGACGAGCCTCACCCATGAATGAATCTGCTATATAATCATATTCTAAGTTTTAGGATTCCTGGACCTTTCATACTCTATACCACCAATGTACCAAGAGTAGCACACAGCATTTGATGGAATTTAGAAGTAGAAGGCAACCAATATCATGGGGAAAAAAATATATATATATAAACACAAAAAGCTCAACCTTTAACAAAGACATTAGTAATCTCTTGTACAAGGGCTTAATGGCTCCAGGATAAAATACAACAATTCTCACACACTTTCCTCTGAGGAAACTTTATTAGACCATTTTTAGCAGATTATTCATAAAATTAATTTATTGTTTAATTAATTATAATTAACATAACATAAATAATTGTTTCAGTTCTGCTTTGGGAGACACGGTTTGGAATTTGGGGTGAAAACATTCAAAATATGGTGGTGGGAAGGTGCGATGGTGGTAGGATTGGTGTTGAATATTAAATGTAATGAATTATTGTGAACAACTTTATAATTTTTTTTAAAAAGGAACAAAGAAGGACTATTCTTACAAATAGAAAATTGCAGAATATTTTACTGAGATATTAAGGCTACAGAAATTTCTTTACCAATTCCAAAAATTTAATGTGGCTTTCACCTAACTGCTTTTAGTCTATGATTCTAAGTCATGAAATTTTCAAAAATGGTTGAAACCTTAGACATTATCTAGAAATTCAATTGCTTTTTAATCATATCAAGGACCTGAAGACCAGTGTAGTTAGGAAAAGGATTTTACTGATTTAATGGTGAAAAGGAATAAAGCAGTTCTGGGCCTCCAGCAGTTTAGATATCAAGTCCAGTGCTTTCATTCAAGAAGGGCATCTTATATCTATTTACATAGTTGATATCTGTTAAAACAATCTACAGAGTATAAGAAACAGATATCTTTAGGCTGGATTAAATTGTCATAGCTCTTTCTTAGAAGAGAGATCTTTTGTGAGACAGCTCCTGGGAAAAATCAATCAGTGCCCCTGAAGGATAGACTTTGACAAATATTGTCCCTGATAAAACTGTTTTAAAAATCAAATGAGAAAGAAAAAACTATATATTTGCATCGGAAAGATAGGACTGAAAGCTATAGCATTGAAGTGTCAAAAGTCAGTGAACTGTGCTAAGGGTGGGACAATGATCTGGATAATCCAAGTCATTTTTCTTTTTTTTTTTTCAAATCAAAAAGCAGTGCTTTATGGGAGCTAGTAAATTATCTTTTAATATGGTATTAATGTCAATTTAGTTACTGAAAGAGCATATTATTAGAAAGAACATATTATTAGATAAAATATTGCTGGTATATTTTAAAATTAGTTAAGTTCATTTGGAAAAGAAAGAAAACAAGAATAATAAAGAGTAAATATAAGAAACATTTTATTTGCTAAAGAGACTTAACATTGTCTGTTACAAAGGAGTCTCACCAGGTTTTTTCAGGTTTCCCAAACTTTTTCCAAAAGCACACTTATGAAATCTAGAGAAAATATTAACATTTTCCTTTTTCAATGAAGCCCAACAGAAAATGTTTGAGGTATTTTAGTCAGGCATCTTTGTGTCATCTATTGAACTCTGTCATTGCAGTTTGAAAGAAACTGTGGACATTACATACATGAATAGGTTTCAATAGACTTGATTCCAATAGACTACATTCCAGTATACTATTTACAAAACAGGAAAGGACCACTGGCTTTCAGGAAATGATTTCAGGTTTCAAATGTGTTCTTTGGGTTATTGTCTGAGTCTGCCCAGTTGAAGGTGAGTCACTGATAATTCAGCATTCCAGCTGAAAACTAAGAGATAGAGAAGCTAGAGAAAGTTATGTCTGATGTTACAAATTCAATGTGGTATTCATTTTTTTTCTTTTTACTGTCATTCTTATTTCATTATTCCAAATCTAATAATGTCATCCTTCATAGCTACATGCAATTTTTGGACGTGTTAGATATAAATGATGAAGTGATCATTGCTTGATTGGCTTTTGCTGCAATCTTGTCACTTATTAACCACCTAATAATTAATAAATGTGGTGATAATTACATATTATTATGAAGCTATTGGAATTTTATAAATTCCTTTATTCAGGAATGGAGGAACTACAAAAACTTTAAAAAGCTTAAAAAATAAAATAAGTATGCAGTAAATACCCAAGTACTAATGACAAATACTAGAGTACATATTTTGATACATTTATTTCATCACATGTCCAATCAAGTATTTTTTTTATCAAAAATACATTTCTATATATATTTAAAAAAACACATTTGAAACCTGAAATCACTTTCTGAAAGCCAATGGTCCATTCCTGTTTTGTAAATAGTATACTGGAATGTAGTCTATTGGAATCAAGTCTGTTGAAACCTATCCATGTCCACGGTTTCTTTCACACTGCAATGATAGAGTTCAAAAGATAACTACAAACATGACTATACCTCACTGATTAAGCACTTACTCAGAAGTGCCATTGAGGGCTCAGTATAATTATGGCTCCCTATTTGTTTTAAGATTTTGGATCGCATCCAGATATGGTTAGTCATCATTCCTGACTCTGCACTCAGAAATTACTCCTGGTGGTGCTCAAGGGACCTTATGGGATGCCAGGGATAGAACCAGGATCTAGTATGTGCAAGACAAGTAAACTTCTCAGCTGTTCTGTCTCTTCAGCTCTATTGCTCCCAATTATTAATCAGGGTTTAATGCAACACAATTCACATATATTCAATTATTATTTAAAAATAAACCTTTACTATAATTCATATCAAGATGTAGAAATACCAGTCACCATGTGAAAAAAATACAATGCTTTTCTAAGTTAATCTTTCACTATTGCTTTTATGATAAAGTAATTTTGACAGTTTTAGAACTTCTTATAAATGATATCACGTAATATGAACGATTATAAAAAATACCTTTTTATTCTACATGCTTTTTGACATTTAATCCATGTTATTGAGTACAATAGTAATTTGTTTGCATGAATATTACACATGAAAGACTGTTTATGTGGGGTGGGTTTTTTTATGTAAACACATTTACATTTTGGTGGAAATGAGAGAAAAAGTAATTTATATAGACTGAAAAGTGGTTATTGCTCCTGAATGATCAAAATATTTGAAAAGGCATGAAAATCAAGAAAATATTCCACATAATTCCATTTTTACTGTCCTAAATTTACCGTTTAAAGAATTTCAATCAAGCAAATATGATAAACTTAATTACAGAAAAAAGCAAAAAGTCTATTACAAGTGCAAGAAAATTTTCAGTTAATCATTAATTTTTCTTTCCACAACTCTGGTTCCAAAGTTTTGAAAAGTATTGCCATAGAAGAATGATGAAGATAAGAAGGGGAAATACACATTATGAAACCAGAGCTACAAAAGAATTAAAAGTAGAGTATATGCGATGGAGAACAGGGGGCCAGGTGGGTCACTGGGGGTCAAATCTGGATTGGCTGTGCTCATGGCAGTCTTAATACTGATGGTACTCTCTCTCAAGCTCCATCTTCGTTCCACTTATTATTCCTACATGAATGTTTTTTAGTATTGAAGAGAGAATGGTAAAGTATATAATAAAAAGTAAAACAAGGAGTTAGAATCTTCAATATTTTTTCATTTACTTAAATTTTTTTGATAAATTCATTTTCTGAGTAATGAAGGGCTATTTTACTTTTTTTCTAGATGTTAGAGTTTTATTACTGCATATTTTTGTCAGACTTTTTTTTTATTGAGACATTATGAGGTACAATTGTAGATTTATAAATTTTTGTGCTTGGGTTTCAATTATACAATGATCAAATACCCATCCCTCCACCAGTGCCCATTTCCCAACATCACGGATCCCAGAATCCCTCCTACCCCGATCCCCCCCATCCCACTCTGCCTCTGTGGCATGACATTCCCTTTTGTTCCCTCTCTCTTATTGGGTGTTGTGGTTTGCAAAAGAGGCAATGGGTGACAAGCATGTTTGGTATATAGACTACTTTCAGCATGCCTCTTCCATCCTGGGAGGATCCTCCCAACACCTTTATTTGGTGTTCCCTTCTCTATCTGAGCTCCCTTTTCCCCTAGCATGTGTGGTTGGCCTCCATGCCATGGAGTAAAATTCCTGGTACTAATCTCAGCCATTCTTGGGTGTTAGTCTCCTATTTTGTTACTTTATGTTCCCCAGATGAATGCAATCTTTCTATGTCTATTCCTTTCTTTCTGAGTCATTTCACTTAACATGATACTTTCTATGTAGCACCACTTGAATGTAAATTTCATGACTTTGTCTTTTCTAACAGCTACATAGTACTCCATTATGTAAATATACCAAAGTTTCTTTAACCAGTCATCTGTTCTCGGGCACTCAGATTTTTTCCAGATTCTGGCTATTGTAAAGAGTGCTGCAATAAACAGACAATTGCAGATGTCACTTCGACTATACTTTTTTGCCTCTCTGGGATATATTTCCAGGAGTGGTATTGCTGGGTCAAATGGGAGCTCAATTGCTAATTTTTTGTGAATCATCCATACTGTTTTCCAAAAGGGCTGAACCAGTCGGCATTCCCACCAACAGTGAAGGAGGGTCCCTTTCTCGCCACAACCACGCCAGCACCGATTACTTTTGTTCTTGTGGATATGGGTCAGTCTCTGTGGTGTGAAATGATATCTCATTGTGGTTTTGATCTGCATCTCCCTGATGATTAATGATGTGGAGCATTTTCTCATGTGCCTTTTAGCCATTTGGATTTCTTCTTTGTGAAAGTTTCTATTCATTTCATCTCCCCATTTTTTGATGGACTTGGATGTTTTCTTTTTGTGTAGTTCAACCAGTACTTTGTATGTCATTGATATCAACCCTTTGTTAGATGTGTATTTGGCGAATATCCTTTCCCGTTCTGTAGACTGTCTTTGTATTTTGGTTACTGTTTCTTTTGAGGTGCAGAAGTTTCTTAGTTTAAGATAGTCTCATTTGTATATCTCTATTTTCACTTGCTTGGCCAGCGTTGTGGCATCTTTGAAGATACCATTAGCTTCTATGTCATGGAGGGTTTTGCCAACTTTTTCCTCAATGTACCTTATGGATTCCGGTCTGATGTTGAAGTCTTTAGTCCACTTTGATCTTACTTTTGTACATGGAGTTAGGCAGAGATTTGAGCCCACTTTTTTGCATGTAGCCGTCCAGTTTTGATGAAAGGCTATTTTAGTCGTGATTCTAACATTCATTTCTATCTATGTATGCATCTATTTGTCTATCTATCTATCGTGCAATTGTGTGTGTCCTGAATTATGTTTTTTGTGAAATTCTTATAGAAATAGAAAATGTTTCTTAATTTATTGTGAAAAATAACTATTCAAAATATTTGGTTGATATTATTAAACTAAAAATAGATACAGCCGAAGAGAAGGGCCACATGGAGGGCTGGATCCACAGCTCCCGGAGAAAAAACCAGGTTCCAAAAAGAGCCGAGATCATCAGGAAGTCCCAGATGGGGTAGGTGCCGCATCCCGCCTCCCCCAGATGGAACTCCGGTGACCAGAAGCCTCTACAAGCATAGCTCGAGTATGCGAGAACTAGGACTTTTCCTCCAAACTGCGCGGCCACGTAAGCCATCTCTCATATAGATATCTCTCTATATACAAAGTGATCAATGGGAAGTAAATCACCCAACGTTTCTCCCTGAAAATCAGAGTTAAGTTTGGAGCACGGCCACAGCCCCAGAAGCACAAGGACTTAATGCAGAACCCAGCAGCTTGGAGCAGAAAAGTGAATGGACTATGTGTTAATCCAGGCCACCATGTCTGCCCGGAGGGGAAAGAGTATTGCCACATTTGCCCTCTCTTCTCTGGAAAGAAGGATGGCAGCCGCATGGGAGCCTTGTGGACAGCAGGTATGAGCCGGGGGTGTGGGGGCAACTAAAACCTCATGTGAAGGTGGGCGTTCTGGTCTGTCCTTCACGCCCTACCGAGGCCACCAGTTGCCCCCACACGAGCGGCTCTGCAGCACAGCCATGGCCCCAGAAGCACAGGACTTAATGCAGAACCCAGCAGCTTGGAGCAGAAAAGTGAATGGACTATGCGTTAATCCAGGCCATCAAGTCTGCCCGGAGGGGAAAGGGTGTTGCCCCATTCGCCCTCTCCTCTCTGGAAAGAAGGATGGGGGCCGCATGGGAGCCTTGTGGACAGCAGGTATGAGCCGGGGGTGTGGGGGCGACTAAAACCTCATGGGAAGAGGGGCGTTCTGGTCCGTCCTTCACGCCCTACCAAGGTCACCAGTTGCCCCCCACTAGTGGCTCTCCAGCACAGCCCCAGAAACACAAGGACTTAATGCAGAACCCAGCAGCTTGGAGCAGAAAAGTGAACGGAGTATGCGTTAATCCAGGCCATCATGTCTGCCCGGAGGGGAAAGGGTGTTGCTCCCTTCCGCCCTCCTCCCTCTGGAAAGAAAGATGGCGGCCGCATGGGAGCCTTGTGGACAGCAGGTATGAGCCGGGGGTGTGGGGGCGATTAAAACCTCATGGGAAGGGGGGCATTCCGGTCAGTCCTTCATGCCCTACTGAGGTCACCAGTTGCCCCCCGCGAGCGGCTCTCCAGCACAGCCATGGCCCCAGAAGCACAAGGACTTAATGCAGAACCCAGCAGCTTGGAGCAGAAAAGTGAATGGACTATGCGTTAATCCAGGCCATCAAGTCTGCCCAGAAGGGAAAGGGTGTTGCCCCTTTCGCCCTCTCCTCTCTGGAAAGAAAGATGGCGGCCGCATGGGAGCCTTGTGGACAGCAGGTATGAGCCGGGGGTGTGCGGGCGACTAAAACCTCATGGGAAGGGGGGCGTTTCGGTCCGCCCTTCACGCCCTACCGAGGTCACCAGTTGCCCCCCACGAGCGGTTCTCCAGCACGGCCATGGCCCCAGAGCACAGAAACCAATGTCTTAATTATATGACTTTCAGTAGAAATACTTCCAGGGTTAATAAGTAAAATAGCAGAAATCCAAAACCAACATTTAATTCTTGAACCCAGCTGTAGAAAGCAAATCACTTCACAATGCTTTTTCAGTATGTCTGATTTGGGGGAGGGTAAACTCTAAATAATAGTGGTGAATCTTTCATTGAAACAATGAATCTAATCAAAGCAGATAGAGTGTTAACTAGAATTCATCTGCCTCACAGGGACTGGGAGGGGTGGGGGGGTGGGGTTTTATTGGGGTTCTTCATTGTAAAAAATAAGTATTGGTAAAGGGAAATGTGTTTGATATTTGCATGACTGAGACCTAAACCTGAAAGCTTTGTAACTTTTCCCACGGTGATTCAATAAATAAATAAATTAAATTAAATTAAATAAAAATAAGACCAAATAAAAGGCAAACCACCTCTGTTTGTGATCAAGAAATTATTGTTTTTGTTCATAATTCACTTATCACTTAATCACTTAATCCCCGTTATTCATCGATTTATTCAAGCAGGTGCCAGTAACATCTCCATTCATCCCGGTTGCGTGCTAGCGTAGCCCAATGGTATCTTTTCGTTTTAGGAATATGTAGAGCCTCAAACCGATCATTTAGGGTCTTGACGAAGAAGTCTGACCATCTTATAGGTGGGCGTCCACGTGATCTTTTGATGTCTCGTGGAATCCAATCAGTAATGGCTCTAGTCCAGCGGTTGTCTGTAAACCTCATTACGTGTCCAGCCCATCTGATTTTTGATGTCTTGGCAAATGAGACAGCGTCCCTGATTCTTGAGCGTTGACGAAGATCAGAACTCCAGATTCTATCTCTCATTTGAGTGAATCGTGATATTCCAAGCATAGTTCTTTCGATTCCTCTTTGAGAGACCCGAATAGTGTTCTCATCCTGTTTTCGTAGGGTCCAGGTCTCTGAGGCATATGATAATGCAGGAAGAATAGTGGAATCAAAGAGATGTGCTCGTAGCTGGAAGTTTTTTGTCCTTTTAGTTATTTCTTCAATGCTCTTGAAGGCATCCCAAGCCTCTCTCTTCCTCCTGCGCAACTCAGGTGCCAGGTCATTCATCATGTTGATTTCTCGACCTAGGTATATATAACTGTTGCATTCGGAGATGGTGGTTCTGTTGAGAGCGAACAGAGCGTCAGGAACAAGGCTGTTTCTCATAAACATTGTCTTCGTAAGATTCAGCTGTAGTCCGACCTTTCCACATTCACGGTCAAAGTTGTTCAGCATTTGTGCCGCTTGGCTGATGTTTGGTGTTATTAGAACGATGTCATCAGCAAAGCGGAGGTGGTGTAGTTGCCGACCATCTATCTTCACTCCCATGTTTTCCCATTCCAGTCATCGCATGATGTTCTCGAGGGTGGCACTGAAGAGTTTTGGTGAAATGGTATCACCCTGCCGAACCCCTCTCTTGATATGGATGATTACTTCTTTGTAGAATGGTGAGATCTTGGTAGTGAATCCACAATAGAGCTCACGAAGGATCCTGATGTATTGAGTTTGTACGCCCTGATTGGCTAGGGCTTCCATGACCACTTCCGTCTCAACAGAATCAAAGGCCTTCTTTAAATCAATGAACGTTAGACAGAGTGGCATCTTGAACTCACGAGATACCTCAATGAGCTTGGTTATTGTGTGGATATGGTCGATGGTACTGAATCCTTTTCGGAATCCAGCTTGTTCACATGGTTGTCCTTCATCTAGTGTTCTGCTAATCCTATTCAGGATGACTCGAGTGAATAGTTTGTAGATGACAGACAATAGGCAGATTGGGCGATAGTTGCCAATGTCGTGGATGTCTCCTTTCTTGTATAGTAGTACAGTCTTGCTGGTTTTCCATTGGGATGGAACCTTGCATTCAGACAGGTAGCGTGTGAAGAGTCGAGCCAATGTATTGATGAGTACTGATGGTAAGTTCTTCAGGTGTTCAGGTCTGATCTTGTCTGGGCCAGGTGCTCTTTGTTTCTTTATCGACGAGATGGCATGTTGGATTTTGGAAGGGAGAACATTGGGAACGACATATCCATCATGTGGTATGTGGTATGTGGGCAAGTGGATGTGGCTATTAAAGAGATCTGAGTAGAAGTCATGAATAATCTTCTCCATTGCCCTTCTGGAAGATGTGATAGATCCATCATGATGTCGGAGGACAGTCATCTTGGTTTTGTAGTTGGTGAAGGACAGGCGGGCATTACGAATGTTTTTCCCAGCTTCTGCTGCATCTACCAGTACTGCTGCTCTCCTGTTTTTGAGGTCATCCTTGATGGCTTCTCTGCACTGTTTTGCCAGTTCGGACGTTTGCTTGTGGTTGCCTGAGGCACGTGCCAAGCCACGTTGGCGAATAAGTTCAAGAGTGTTCGAAGAAAGATGGTTTTTTGTGGTTATCTCTCTCTTGGCATTCCTGGCACAATCATGGAGGTGCTGAATCATTCGATCGTATTCCTCATCAATGTTGTCAATGACGGCATCTTCCCATGTTGCCGCAACAGAGCCAAAGAGTTCCCAGTTGGTGGTTGTTCTGGGAGTCCTCTTCTTAAACCTTGCATTCTTTTCTCCTCGTTCTGTGAGGTAGAATTTTGCACGAAGAAGACGGTGGTCTGATACCGTTTGGAATTTTGGGATAACAGCAACATCGGTTAGGCAAAACCGCCGATTGAATATGATGTGGTCTATTTCATTGTGGAACCGTCCATCGGGAGACTCCCATGTCCAACGTTTAGATTCAGCCTTTTGGAATTGTGAGTTACCATGGAAGGTTTTGGTTGACATGATGAACTCAGACAGTCTGTCACCCTGTTCGTTCCATTCCAGGCCATGGGTTCCAATGTGGAGGTCATCGACTGATCTTCTTGGTCCTATCTTGGCATTAAAATCACCGACAATGATCTTGTAGAAGGTGTGATCTTCTTTATAGAATTTCTCCAGCTCCATGTAGAATTTCTCAGTTTCTCTTTCACCATACTGGATGTTGGTGCATAGACAACAAAGATAGAAACTGCCGGTAGTGAGCCACATTTATTCAAGTGTAATCGTCCGATTCGGGTTGTTAGGCATTCAAATGAATCAATGCTCGTGACTAAGTTTGTGTTGACAAGGATACCGACACCACCGACGCCTCTTTTATCACATGTTCCAAGGAACAGTTCTTCTCTAGTGTCGAAAGCAGCATGATGGGATTGATGTCTTCTCGTTTCGGTCAGACCAATGATGTCGTACTTGATCTTTCGTGCTTGTACCATAAGGTCTTCAATGGATGCAGCGGATGCCAGCGTACGAGCATTAAAAGTACAGACAATCATTTTTGTTTTTCTGCGTTTTGGCAGCCTATGTCTGCCTTGGTGTTTTATCAGCCTCTCCTTCCATATCCTTCTCGACTCTGCATATTCAGGGTTAGGGAAATGAGATTCATTTATTACTGGATTTGGCATATCAATTTGGTTTATTTGGCATAGACCACGGATAGCTTGCCAGGCTCTGTCGTGCGAGTTGGATATTTAAGGATATTTAAGGTACCCTGAAAATTTAGAGAAAAGTAAATAAATAGTCGCACGGCCGCATTCGCGGCCGCGCGCTCCTGGGAGCTTGTTGTGATAATCTCTGGATCCTGGCCTTTGTTGGGGTTACACGGCAGTTGGAGGGTGTAACTGTCTAGCTACTGACAGGTCCAGTCCCAAACTTGTTCATAATTAGGGTTAGAAATCTAAAATGTGACATAAGAAGTAGAAAGTGTTTTTTCTTTATGTAGACGAAGGAAGATAATTTGGACATTGATTCTATTCTACAGCAAAAGTCTGTAATTTCTAGTCTTTATGAAGGATGTCCCTTGTACTGACATCAAAGAATAAACTCTAAAACAATTGAGGTCCTTTAGCCCAGAACAAACTAAAAACAAGTAGTTTTCTACTATGACAAATCTGACTTTTTAAAAAAGTATTCCCAATTAGATCTCTTTTTCTTCACATATGAACTCTTCAAAACATCTGACATTATAGGAGTTCAACAATAGGGTCAATATAATAAATGTTAAAGTGTAAATAGAGCTAACATTTATGCTATTGGCCCTATTGCCTAACTCTATGATTGTTTTTAGCCAAATAATCTCAATTCTTGCCAATCAAATTGCATCCATTTATTCCTAAGTATTTCTTCTATTTCTTAATACATTTTTATAAATTCTAATAAATACTCATTGTAGAATATAAATGCAAATATTTTTATGACAGTTATTAATAAGTGGATTTTTTCTGTGGGTGTGGGTTTGCAGGCCACATTCCATTAGTGTTCAAGGCTTGCTCCTATTTCTGTGCTCAGGAATCACTTCTGGCATTGCTCAGTAACCTTATAGGTGCTAAGGACTGAACCTAAAACAGCGGTCTGCAAGACAGGTGTCTTACCCACTGCATAATCTTTTTTGACTCTTAACAATTTTTTGTCATAACATAGTCTTAGAAATACAAAGGAAAAAAAAACCTTACAACCCATTTTAAAATAAATTAAAAACCCGGCCACCTTAAAAAAGAAAACCTGCATACCTATATATAACAGAGATAAAATAATTAATTGAGAAACAAAATCAGAATATATACATGGAGATATTCTCAAAAGCTTGGATGAAATTTCAGACAAATATATGTAGTTAAGAAGAAAGATAGCAAATAATGCTCTTATTTTATTGAGAGACTAATAAAAATATCTTGTAATGGGCTAGGGATTCCTGAGTTAATTTTCAGTCATGTGCCTATACTTAAATAATTAGAAGGTCCATAATTTTATGCTATAATATCAAAGTGTTGCTTTTCCTATTACGATATATATATGATATATATGATATTAGGTCATATATCACCTAGATATATTAAATTATTTACTCTTGGTTTATCTCGGGTATTAATCCAGTCCATGATTGGTCTTGGGGAACCATATGCAGAGTCACACATTGAAACAGGTTTGACTGTATGTGAGGCAATTACCTTAGCCCCAGCACTTTCTTTGTCTTTTTATCCTATTATATTTTTAAGAAATTACACCAGTAGAAAAATAAAGGACAGCTGCCATCTCTGCTTTTATTAAGGTAAAGGTAAAGGCCCTCCCGTTGATCGTCGATTTGCTCCAGCGGGCCCAGTAACGTCTCCATTGGAGACTTTGTTGTTACTGTGTCTGGCATATCGAATACTCTCGGTAGCTTGCCGGGCTCTCCGAGAGGGGCGGAGGAATCGAACTCGGGTCGGCCATGTTGGCCGCGTGTAAGGCGAACACCCTACCCTTTGTGCTATCTCTCCAGCTTTTATTAACAATGATAATTTTATTATTTTACACTTTTTAAGGTACAAAAACCCTCTGAAAAATTTGTTTTGGTTTACTTTTTGTTTGGGGGGATTATACCCAGCTATACTTTCACTCAGACTCCTTTATCACAATCCGGGCGTCAAAGCATCTGTCTTCAAGTCCTCTTTTATAAGAGATTTGATCTCCTATGGAAAGTTCTGTTTTTATAAACTAATCATCCTTCAAAGACCCCATTTCCTAATGCCACCATTACGGTATCAACATTGACTTTGTGAACCACAGGAAGGGAAGAAAATGTCTGACTAAATGGTTCTAGATTGAACAAAAAATATGTTTTGAATATTAGTATTAGGTCAAAGATTGGAAAACCTGCTCGAAGACCAAATCTATTTTCCAAATGTTTTTGTAAATAAAATTCAATGGGTACACAATCACACCCAAGTATTTGCATATTGTTGATAACAGCTCTTACTCTAAATAGAAGGGTATATTTATATTGTATCTATGTTAGTATCACATATGCATATCTCTGGCATGATGAAATTTGTATGGACCAAAAAATCAGATATATATTTTCTATTTAGCAATTTGGAATTAAATTTTACTGGCTCCTGGTGTTGATATTGCTTAAATTTTTGAATATGAAATAGTACAGAAATGATTGAGAGACCGCCTTTAAAAACAAGGTCAATGAGAAGAAGGGTGAAAATAAACCAAAACAAAAGAACAAGGGTGATAGTTCTGCAATTCATCTGTTTTTGCCTGTATAAATATTTTTTCTTTTTTACCAGGCAATCCCAAAGAAAGAGAGAAACAGGCAGAATGCCTGTTCATTTTTCTCCTTCAGTTACTACATTCTTTCTTCTACAACTTGCTTTTAAGAAAGAAGGCTTTTTATGTGGAAAAAAATTGGAAACCATTATGGGAGAATTCTAACACTTCAAAAGTAGCCAGTGGCCTGGCATCAATTTTGTGTCTCAAACATATGTATAACATATACATATACCAATGACACAGTCTGCCTCTCTTTCACTTTATCTTTTACCATTTTATTTTTCATTCATTTATATTTTTATTTTCCCCAAATCAAAGTCAGAGCATAGCATTTTATAAGAAATTATTTATTCCTTTTCTATAACTTCATTATAGAAGTAGCAGTATAAATGTGATGTACAGACCAGATTCCCACCAAACTTGTCACATGATTGAAGACGAGTCTTCCATTTGACTAGAAGGGACTGAGGCCACATAAACCTGATTCTGTCCTGTACCAGCCAGCAAGGAAACAACAAAAATAGAGAAGGACAGAGAAGTCACTCATCCTTGCACACAGTTGCTCTGTCTTCAAAATAGTTGGACTATTCTTGTGTCTTGCTTTGACCAAGCACTGTAACACAGAGTTTCTCAAGCAACTATAATTTTTCAGTGATATGTTACAGCTTCTGAACACAATTTCTTAAAGGGATGATTCTTTTTGCTTTGGATCCTCTAATAAAGTCTGATAGTTCTCATAGTCTTTAGAATTCATCATATTTTAGGTAATGCATTATGTAGAGCAGCAAGAAAGTGAGTATTTGCAAACCTCCTTTTCTTTACTGATGATTTTAAAAATATCCACGTTTACTTCAACTGCTGAAAATGGAACTTTCCCCATATTTAAGCAGTAGTGCTCTCTTCTCGTGCTGAAAGGCAATGAATTGTCACAAATGGACATCTTGCTATGAATAAAGATGACAAATGACTAAGTGACTCAAGAATATGCTTGACAAGGAAAAAAACTGACTGGTGTGAATATAAAGTTTATATACTCTTCCACCATCAATTTGGGAGACAGAACAAGTTTAGCTTCAAGAATATTCAATAGGCATATGGTCATTTACTCTTGGGGAACCCTTTTGCTCCCTAGATTGTCAACAGAATCTTTATATGTGCTTTTGTTTGGAAGAGTATGATTAAATTCTGGCTGCTTTGGCATGATTTGATCCTATTCAAGCTGGTCAAGCTTCAGCAATTTTCTTTCATCTGAATATTACTGGAGGAAATAGCTGGATATTGCTCTGGAAGAAGTGTAATAATATTTGTTGGGTTTGTTTTTATTTTCTAAGGGTTTTGTTTGTGTTTTGATGCCACTCCCTGCTGTTCTCAGAGCTTCCTCCTCTTTTAACTCCCAAAGAACATTCCTGGAAGGTTCCAGAGATCATATTGGGTGCCTGGGATTGAATCTCTGTGTGCCACTTGCAGAACAACCACATCTGCTGTACTACTGTTCCAGCACCAGAACTGCCATCTTTGGTATTGGATTTTAACACCCTGAGTAAGCCTCAGTAATATAATATTTCAGTTGAACCCATGAGTACTTAACAGTGTATTCTAATATCTTGGGAATAGAGTAAAAATTGGAGAACCTCTAAAGTTTCTGTAAGCTAAAAAAGACCCCATGTCCTTCTAGGAAGACCTTGTGGTAGATGTCATAGTTCTCAATTTCCTTATGTTTGAATGCTGTTTATTTAATTAAATAACATGGTATAGAATCCCTAAAATAGTGGAAAAACTCACTCGTGCCTGCTACTACAGTAAAAAATATGGTTCATATTTCTTGCACTTATAAAGTTCTTATTTTCTTCACTGTTAATATAGATATGATTGTAGTCCTAAAAATTTTTCTTTTTCTTTTTATTGCATAATCTGTATTAATATGAGGTCAGTACTTAGTAAATGATTTACTTCATCATTCCTACTCATGGGCAATGCAAACACTGTACTATTTGTATTTTTCAATCTATCCTGCCACTTTTTCTATTAAATTTCATTTAAGTAAATTTAGAGAGGAAATGGAAGTCACTATTAAGCTGTTTTTCCCAGCAATCATTTCTAATTGCCATACTGGTTAAGTCTAGGTCAGTACAGCACAAACTGCCACTCACTAAAGGTTTTGACTCTGATCAGAGATAGGAGGTGTGACTTTTTCCCATTACCATAATTTTATTTCTTTCATTCAAGAAGTAGGTGCTTAGAAATTCAAGAGTAAAAGAATTATGCTATCAGAAACTAAACTTATAACCCATCTATTTCAGGACAAAAATATTTTTTTGTGAATTTCTACCGTATTTGGCAGCTGGTATTATCGGAGCATAAATGCCTAGATAATGGGAAACTAGATAGAACAAATAAAAATGTAAAATGTTACAGTGCGGTGATGACAGAAATGTGTACACTTTTTGGTTAATTTTTCTTAAATATTCTTTTAGTTTTGTCCTATCTGGGAACTATTGCAAGAAATTTACAAAGAGAAAAATGAAGCATGATGTTCACTACTTATTTTTAGATGATATTTTCTTTCACCAGTGTTATTTTTGACAGTGCTATTTCTTAGCAGTTTGTTCTGTCATTTTTCAATCAATCATTTATTCATCTTTAAATCTTCCTAAAATTTTATTGTTAAAGAATCTATAAAATTAATGGCTGCAGAAAATATTAGGCCAGTTCTTGTTGCCCAATAGTTTGCAATCTTAATATGATTTACAAGAACTGTCTATCTATAAACCTTGTTCCAAACCAATGGTTTCCAGTGGTGATAGCATAACGTATAGAACAAAGGTAGCTTTAGGACATCTAGAGATATATTTATTGAATGAAGATTAGGGCCACTAGCATGTAGAAATGTAGAGGGAAGAAATGCTAGCACATGTCACAGAATTCCCAGGAGAGACACTCATAATGCATGCTCTTGTCCCCAATGAGAATACATGTTTAAATGTTTCTTCACTTAATACAATTATTTATATAGAACTGAGACATTTGTTATTTTAGTTAACTAACAGATATTCCTAACACATATAATAAAGTTTGTAAATATTTGTCAAAAGGATGCATGTCCATTAAACTAGATTAAACTTCATCATGTCATATAAAGAACAATGATGTTGTGATTAAAACTCGACTGAAATCCTAGTTCTGACTTTGTAACCTTTATCAAGTTACTTAACATTTCAGTCTACACTTTATTTATTCAATAACAGTGCACACTACAAATTAGCACAGCGGTAGGGCGTTTGCCTTGCACGCAGCCAACATGGCCAGCGTCAGTTCGATTCTTCCGCCCCTCTCGAAGAGCCCGGTAAGTTACCGAGAGTATCTCGCCCGCGAGGCAGAGCCTGGCAAGCTACCTGTGATGTATTCAATATGCCAAACACAGTAACAACAAAGTTTCCAATGGAAACGTTACTGGGCCCGCTCGAGCAAATTGATGAACAACGGGAGGACAGTGACAGTGACATATGTAAAGACACCAGAATATAACAGCTCCTTACAAGACTTTCTTTCCTCCTAAGCTATTAATAGACAAGCTTTCCAAGAGTGACCAGATAACTTAAAAATTAAGAATCTTACACTATTAATTCTACAAAGTATTAGTTATTGGGTATGTGTTTAATTTTAAAAATACTCATATTTATGAAATTATGAATTCTATATGTTTTCTTTTTCCTTTTTATTGTGGTTATAGTCATACTGTAGATAGGTTGAGCCTGCATTTGGGGACTTTAGGCTGTTACCTGCTCATTGTGTACAATAATGTAAGCACTGAATGCTCCAGATGGTACCACAGATGCAGAAAGGTTAAGAGATATAATCAATTGTCATACCAGAGAGGTGTTCAGTGTGATTTCAGGTTTATTGTGAGTCCCCACTGACTGAATTAGAATGTCATGTTCTGTGACGGGACAGTAATAAATTATATGCTTGCCCTGCTCCACACTCCTGGATAAGTAAAAGAGAAAATCCATCGTGAACTGCGTAACTTACTGGCTAGAGCTACTGTGGTCTAATAAAACACACTCTTTGGATTGATTCGGTTGTTTGAACAAATGAATCCTAACTGTATCAAAATATACCATAAAACTATACAGAAGAAAGAGTAAAGAGAGCTAGGAAGTTCTTGTTCTAAAGACTCAAGCTCAAAGGCTATTATTCCTTTGAATGGGAAGGTAGTAATTTTTTAGAGAAGTGGTCATTTGTTAAATTGGATTCTTTTTCACATAGATTGGAAAAGCATGGTGCCAGAACAGGTAAGGCCCTTGTCTTGCAGAGCCAAGGGGCATCACTGGATATGGACCCCAAACAAATAAGAAAAAGTAAGGTATCTCAAAATAGTCTTCTTTCACTGATAGGAAAAACAAGCTTGGTGGGCTAAAAATACTACAGCTGGTAGGATGCTTTCCTTGCATGTGGCCTACCAGGTTTAATCCCTGTCACACAATATGTTCCCCTGAACTCCGTCAACAGTGGCCCTTGAGCACAAACCCAGGAATAAGCTTCGAGCACCACTGGGTGTGGCCCACAAACAAAAAAGAAAAAATAGCGTGTGCTATGTAAGAAGGACTATATCAGAAGGCTGAGTTGTCTTAATTGAATCACTATGATATGGATCAATAAAAAGTTGTTCATGATTGGATTTCAGTCATACAGGGTTCCAACACCCATCCCTGTACCAGTGTACATTTCCCAGCACCAACGTCTCGAGTTTCCCTCCCATCACCACCCTGCCCGCCGCCCCCCAGCCTGCTTCAATGGCAGGCACTTTGTTTTGAATTTTTAAATCATGGTATTATTGGTTTATAAGGTCATATGTATTTTAGGAATACAATTTTATATATTTTCTAAAAATGTATCATAACCCTAAATCTGTCACCTAAATATCAATATATCTCCACCATAACTCATTGGATTTTCTCCTAATTCTATCCTCTACCATACTCCTTCTTTGGTCAGAACCCAAGGGCTTATTTATATTTGATTTTGTTAATCCTTTGATTTTCTGTATTGGGAATATGAGTGAGATGATCCAATATTTGTTTTTTCTATTTCTGACTCATTTTACTTCTCATGAGCCCCTTCTTTTACAACTATGTTGCTGAAACAGAAACTTCTCATTTTCTCTTGAGGTTGAATGGCATTCCATAGTATAAAACTCTAAAGTTTTCTTAAAGTTATGATTGTCATAAACCCGAAGTCATAATTTCCTTCTTGAAGGCTGTACTTTTAACAATCACATTTACTATATTGCTCAATATATAATGACTGAGAAGTTTTTCTTACTGGGAAATGTGGGCAAAAAGGAAATGTAAAATGAAAACTTAAAACACTAGAAAATATTCAAAAGAGTAAAATATTTTGAAAGATTAAAGATAAATTAAATTTTTTACAAGCAAGTCAATTTTATGTTAAAACTGTATCTATAAAGTGTTCACTTGATATCATACCGTGGCAAGTGGAACTAAAAATTCTGCACTAGAACTATTGTCAGTCTTTAGAATGGCTCAAATGTGCTTTCAGGGAAACTGCTTTAGCAAGGATGATCAAGTTTAAAGAACTCTCGCTGACTTTCAACCTTATGTTAAGTATTATAGCTACAAAGCATTAGTTACACACCAGTGTCTTAGCTGAAACTGTTTATTGATAATAAATTTTCTCAGCCAAATTAAAATAAGTAACAGAGTAAAATATTATTTATAATATTGCTATAACCATTATAAATACAGTCTTTTTACAATTCTTTCAGATTTACTATTTTTATTAAAATTTTAAAGAAACTTGAAATAAAAAAGGACTATCTTCCTTAGATATTTGACTTTATGTAATATATTTTCATCTGTGACTCATAGATCTGTTTTTAAATAACTCTCTTCTGTTCCATGAAAGACATTTCAGCTCTAAATGTATGCAACCAAATTATCTCTTAACCCTCATTTTCCAACTGCAGTTCAATCAGCATACTCCAGATGGCACACAATGATGATAAAATTATGCATATGTTACATTGAGGAATTGAATATGCAAACAGAAGGAGCTGGTTAACTAAGTCTTTCAAATTGCCATTAGGATTTTACCATTCTTCTACATAATAATAATATTAAAAAAAAGCAGATCATGTTTTGTTAGGCTTTAAAATTTGACATTTTTAACATGTCAAATGAAATGCAATTTTTTAATCCATAATAGTCCACATGAAATGTTGCCAATGTTAGCAAATGTGTTACTAAACAAATCATTACAGAGGGTATGTGTTTTAACCTTAGTTCCTGACCATTATTTCTGAAATTATATTCTACTTATGAGAAAATATATGGGAAAACATTAAACATTGATATAATTCACAAACTAATAGGAAATTTTGTTCTAAAGACATTAATGGCAAAGCAGGTCATTCACTTTTGTTTTATATCATTTTGAAAAGTATGGTAATGTTGGATGAAGGAAGGATAAAGAGGAAAAAGTGAACAAAAACACTTGGCACTGATTACAGTTTTCAATGATTCCACTATGAACTATTTCCTTTATGTCAACAAATCTGCAATGTGAAACTATTCAGTAGATTCTAATTTTTTGGTTTAAAATGGCTTAGTAAGTAGCACATGTTACATAAATATATGCGTGTATGTGTGTATATGTATACAGTTTTATATATATATATAGTGTCATCAGAAATGTTAGATTCAATTCTCATGGCAACTATTCTTAACCTTAAAAAAAGTTATGTCTAACATTTTAGGTAAGTTCTAGTATAGTTTTCTAAAGAGTGAAAAAACACATGATGACTCAATAATAAAGTCTTTTATATGATGTCACTTGATACCCCATTACTCATCGATTTGCTCAAGCGGGCGCCAGTAACGTCTCCATTCATCCCTGTTGCATGCTAGCGTAGCCCAATGGCATCTGCTTGTTCTAGGAACATGAAGAGCCTCAAACCAAACATTCAGGGTCTTGACAATGAAGTCTGTCCATCTCATAGGTGGGCGTCCACACAATCTTTTGATGTCCCATGGAATCCAGTCTGTAATGGCTGTAGTCCAGCGGTTGTCTCTAAATCTCATTACACGTCCAGTCCATCTGATTTTCGATGCCTTGGCCAATGAGACAGCGTCCCTGATTCTTGAGCATTGACAGAGGTCGGAACTCCAGATTCTATCTCATTTGAATGAAGCATGATACTCCAAGCATAGCTCATTCGATTCCTCTTTGAGAGACCCACATAGCATTCTCATCCAGTTTTCGTAGGGCCCAGGTCTCCAAGGCGTATGTTAATGCAGGAAGAACAGTGGAATCGAAGAGATGTGCTCGGAGCTGGAGGTTCTTCGTCCTCGTAGTTATTTCTTCGATGCTCTTGAAGGCATTCCAAGCCGCTCTCTTCCTCCTGCATAACTCAGGTGCCAGGTCATTCATCATGTTGACTTCTCGACCTAGGTATGTATAACTGTTGCATTCGGAGATGGTCATTCTGTTGAGAGTGAATTGAATGTCAGGAACAAGACTGTTTCTCTTGAAAATTGTCTTTGTGAGATTCAGTTGTAATCCAACCTTTCCACACTCACGATCGAAGTCGGTCAGCATTTGAGAAGCTTAGCTGATGTTTGGTGTTATTAAAGCAATGTCATCAGCAAAGCGGAGGTGGTGTAGTTGTTGACCATCTATCTCACTCCCATTCCTTCCCATTCCAGTCGACGCATGATGTCCTAGAGGGTGGCACTAAAGAGTTTCGGTGAAATAGTATCACCCTGTCAAACCCCTCTCTTAACATCTACTTCTTTGTAGAATGGTGAGGTCCTGATAGTGTATCCATAATACAGCTCACAGAGGATCCTGATGTATTGAGTTTAAACACCCTTCTTGGCTAGGACTTCGATGATACTTCCGTCTCAACAGAATCAAAGGCCTTCTTTAAATCAATGAACATTAGACAGAGCGGCATCTTGAACTCCTGAGAAACATCAATGAGTTTGGTTATTGTGTGGATATGGTCAATGGTGCTGAATCCTTTGCGGAATGCAGCTTGCTCGCATGGTTGTCCTTTATCTAGTTTTCTGTCAATCCTATACAGGATGACTCGAGTGAATAGCTTGTAGATGATAGACAATAGGCAGATTGCGCGATAGTTGCCAATGTTGTGGATGTCTCCCTTCTTGTCCAGTAGAACAGTCCTGCTGGTTTTCCATTGGGACAGAACCTTGCATTCAGACAGATAGCATGTGAAGAGCTGAGCCAGCGTATTGATGAGTACTGATGGTAGGTTCTTCAGGTGTTCAGGTATGACCTTGTCTGGACCATGTGCTCTTTGTTTCGACGAACAACAGGATGCTCGTGATAGTGATGTATATATAAAGTATATATAAATATATATGTTTACTTTCAATATCACTCTAAAAACTTTTACTTTAATATGCTTAGATTTAATGACTGATGTAGATTTCTGTAAATTAGTGACAGTTTTTTTTTCAATAACCTAAATTGGGAGAGTCCTTTATTCATATGGGAAACTGAGTATTTGTTTTTTTTTTCCTTGATAGTTCCTTGCAGTGATTTTGATGAACATTTTGTGCTAACAGAGTATCCAAATTAGAAAAATCTAGAATCAACGAAAAATAATTCAAAACATTCTGCTTTAAGCTTAAAACAGTATTTCTCAATATAAAGCAGACAAGTCATTTTAGTTCTAAAGAACAATATTCTATCATTTCTGGAATTTCACAATGGTCGTTTTCAGTGCATTGGATTAGAATATTAAACTTTCTTTTCCTCTGCTCTCTTCACTGTGTTGGGCAATTTCAAGTTTCTGTCTGAAATGGTAAAAAGTGATTCTGTTGTTCATAAAGAATAACTTGTAAGCTTGTGTGGTTGTCTATAGATTCTTTGTTTTGTGAAGAGAATGTGATATTTGCTGGACTCTGAATCACAACTGACTCGTTGAAACTAAGCTTATATGTGCTGTCACACATAAGCAATCAAATATAAAACATACCATCAATCTCTTCTTACTGCACTTCTCATATCAACATATCACTTCAATACACTCTTCTATGTATATGGAGTTGTTTTTGTCAGAAACTAATTCAAGTGTCATGTAAAAGCAAAAAGTTAATAGAAGTTAAATAGGGTAAATACTGCTTTAAATCCTAAAAAAATACATCTAGCATTTGAGAAAATGTAACTATTACTGTGCTTGCAGAATGATGTAGCTAACTGCCTCTCTGCTGAGTGTTCAGTGAATTGCAGGGGCAATCATTTTTCAACATGAGCTGTCATGTTACAAAAGTGAATACATGTTTGAATTCTCACAATTCAAATTGCTCTATTTGCCTGCTGGAACAAAGTTTGTATGGTTGGTAAATGACAAACATGCTTCTTTACCCCAAAATATCATTTTTGCTAAAGGCAGTGTGGTAGAGTAATATTTAATTTTACCTTACTACAAGATTTACTTGTCCAAATTTTACAAACTGATTTTTTGTCTTCCTGGACTTAAGATAATTATTAATTTGTAGTTGTACATTGTATACTCTTGCTATTGTATGGCTTCTTCAGATCACTACCTCATGAGATAATAATGTATATATCATCAGCAAACATTCCTAATACAAATTGAATAATATTTGGAAAATATTTATATATCTTAACACTTGGGTAATGAGAACAACTATCTTTTTGTTCTTTTCATTGTTTTTGTTCTTTTAAAAATTTCCTTTTCCCTTTATTTAAATCGTGCCTTTTACTGGCAGTTTGGAAAATAAAAAAATAATATTCCTGGAGATAGCACAGCAGGAAAGGCATTTGCCTTGCATGCAGCTGACCTGGCCGACCCAAGTTCGATTCCTCCACCCCTCTCGGAGAGCCCAGCAAGCTACCAAGAGTATCTCACCCACTTGGCAAAGTCTGAAAAGCTCCTCATGATATATTCAATATGCCAAACACAGTAACAACAAGTCTCACAATGTAGAGGTTACTGGGTCTGCTTGATGAACAATGATGTAACAAATTGATGACAATGGGAGGACAGTGACAGTGAATATTCCTAAGAATAAATAAGTGTATCATGGCAATTACATATTTTGTTAAAGAGTAATTACAGAATCTGAGAGCTGAAGGGAGCTTAATTGACTGAGCATGTGTTTTGTACATAAATTTTTTTTAAAAAAAAACATTTAACAAACATATGTTTGTTTAATAGCCAAGATAAGAACAAGGAATTATGTAATTATATATGTAGCTCCTTTTTCTTTATCATTATTTATATAACATATATTTTTATAAATATGTAATTATATATATTAGAATACTACATTACACTAATAAAGAGCAAAGTGACACAATTTGCAGTAAAAAAATGAAACTAAAAGGTGTCAAGCTGAGTGAAGTCAGTTGAAAAAAATAAGAAATAGATACAGAATGATCTCTCTCACATGTTGGGTGTAAAGAGACATGGAATGACAATAACAGAAGACTGAACACATCAAAATGTGAGAACCAATTCGCAGATTCACGTGAGGTGATGGGTTGATAAGGAGGAGAGTCACTGTCCTTGAGAGAGGGAAGGTGGGTACACTGGGGATGAGTGCGGATTGGAATTATGAGTATGAGTATCATTAGCAATATGGCAAATAATAGAATATTAGTCAATTAAAATATTTTAAATATTAATTTAAAATAAAGAGGTCAGTCTTTAATATTATTCCTCCTTGACAAAGTAAATAGAGAATATCTACTTAAATTTTAATGTCAGCTAGAAAGAAAATAACTATTCTGAGTTTATTGAAACATCACATGTGGCATCCTCAATGCTAAGAATTGGTCAGTATCTTCAAAGATGCCACGCCACTGACTGAGCAAGTGAAAACAGAGATAGATAAATGGGACTATCTTAAACTAAGAAGCTTCTGCACCTCCAAAGAAACAGTGACCAAAATACAAAGACAGTCTACAAAATGGGAAAGGATATTCGCCAAATACACATCTGACAAGGGGTTGATATCCAGGATATACAAAATACTGGTTAAACTCCACAAGAAGAAAACATCCAACCCCATCCAAAAATGGGGAAATGAAATGAACAGAAACTTTCCCAAAGAAGAAATCCGAATGGCAAAAAAGCACATGAGAAAATGCTCTACATCATTAATCATCAGGGAGATGCAGATCAAAACCACAATGAGATACCATCTCACACCTCAGAGACTGGCCCACATTCAAAAGAACAAAAGCAACTGATGCTGGCGTGGATGTGGCGAGAAAGGGACACTCCTTCACTGTTGGTGGGAATGTCGACTGGTTCAGCCCTTCTGGAAAACAGTATGGACGATTCTCAAAAAATTAGAAATTGAGCTCCCATTTGACCCAGCAATACCACTCCTGGGAATATATCCCAGAGAGGCAAAAATGTATAGTCGAAGTGACATCTGCACTTGTTTGTTCATTGCAGCACTCTTTACAATAGCCAGAAACTGGAAGAAACCTGAGTGCCCAAGAACAGATGACTGGTTAAAGAAACTTTGGTACATCTACACAATGGAGTACTATGTAGCTGTTAGAAAAGGTGAAGTCATGAAATTTACATACAAGTGGTACAATATGGAAAGTATCATGCTAAGCGAAATGAGTCAGAAAGAGAGGGATAGACATAGAAAGATTGCATTCATCTGGGGGATATAAAGTAACAAAATATGAGATTAATATTCAAGAATAGCTGAGATCAGCACCAGGAGGATTACTCCATAGCTTAGTGGCCAGTCGGGCATTCTAGAGGAAAGGGCAGCTCAGATAGAGAAGGGAACACCAAGTAAAGGGTGTTTGGAGGATCCTCCCAGGAGGGGAGATGCATGTCGAAAGTAGACTATGGACTGAACATGTTTGCCACTCAATGCCTGTTTTTCAGACTACAACACCCAAAAGGAGAGAGAGAACACAGGGGATTGCCCTGACACAGAGGCAGGGGGGGGATGGGGGGATGGGGGTGGGGGGATATTATCCATGGTGGTGGAAAATGGGCACTGGTGGAGGGATGCGTATCTGATCATTGTATAATCAAACCCAAGCACAAAAAATTGTAAATCTACAACTGTACCTCATGGTGTTTCACTAATAAAAAAAGAAAAATAAATAAATAAATAAATTTAAAAAAAAAAGAATTGGTCAGTATGTTCCAGAAAATCCATTTAGTTGTATTTTAAGTATCCTCTGTCACTAAGTCTTGTAATCATGGTTACAAACATTATTGAAGTGTAAGGGAAAGAGTGAACTAACTCCAGACTGGTTTTCTACTGCCCTTACATAACTTCTTTTTTCCTCTATTCCACAATTGGACATTAGAGAAGTTAAGTTGAGGTTATTATGTCTAGATAAACAGTTAATTTATTTTGAGGCTATCTTTAATATAGACAGGAAGAGAAGTTGCCGTATAATGAATCATCAGCATGTGTCCTATTAAGCTACAAAGAATATTGAAATGATATACAGACCTTACCCTCAGAATTTTTCTTTATGTTAGACAGATCAGCATCTACATGAGAAGGTAGTATGATCTAGAAGGCAATTTAATTAAAATATAAAGAAAATAATTTAAAAAATCAACTGTTTTGTTGGCAATACTTCCTCTTCTCTCTTAGGGTAGACATTGTTAGTTTGTCTTATTTTTGTTTGGCAGTAAGGATAGGGTTAATGGAGTAGAAATTTCAGGCTTGACACATTTCCATATCTTTGAAAGTATGACCAATTTAAAGTTCTATTACCAGTCTGTGCTAAGGCACATAGTAACTGAGTCAAGCTATTGATACTAAAAAGCAAGAATTTCCGTAACAGTCATAGATCAATGTGCTTTGCAATTCTTCTAAACTTGGTACTTTTATTTTCGAATGCATGGGAAGTCTTATAAAGGTCAAAATATGTCCAAAGTTATAAATCCAGAAAATTAAGGAGCTGGATTTAGAATCCAGTTACAATGAGAAAACTTTACTGCACTTTAACTACAGATGAAAAAGTCAAAAAGACTCCATTGTAGCTTGAACTACAATGATTAAGGGGTTGTTTTGGCCAAGCATTTGCAGTCCATACACACGTTTCCTGGACCTTAACTGAATTATTGTTAGAATTTAAACAAAAGCAAGAAACTGAGATAAGGTTGTGGGAAAGTGTTCTAACTTAGACGCTGTTTCTATAATATTAGCTATCATAATCTATATTCCACTTATCAGTTTCTATGTTTAAACAATGCAGATGGTAATACTGACTAAGCCTACTGAGATATTGTAGGAATAACAATGGGGACAAAAAAGTCCCCCAAATAATGCAAAGCTCCTTTTGTGTGTGTGAACTATGAGGAGCAATGTGAAGATGAAATGCCAACAATAGCTCTCTGATAGACATAAATGTGGACGTTTCTATCCATTCACCCACTCTGCAGATAATTACCAGGAAAAACATGCCTTTTATCCTTAGCGAGAGGGCATATAAATTCAAAACAGGCAGATGTGTCTTTTTTTCCAATGAAAATTACTGAATTCATACATTTTTTAGCAAAAGAGAAGTTAGATGAAGTTACTTTAAAAATTAGTTAAAATGCAAACCCCGGCCTGCCTTACAATCAGTTTTTTTAGAGAAGTATGAACGGGACTTTAGAATGTAAAGATTGTAATTTGAATGAATATTAATGCTCAAGTGTGTGGAGCGCAGAGGTAACTGACCTCAGACCTCACACAGTGTACAAAGTAGCTGCTTAGCTGAGAAAACCAATTTTTCACCTTTTTTGTCAAAAATAGGAGACACTCCACTATAGGCTGGATTTTGTTTCTTGTAGAGGTCAAATAGTGCCTGCTTGAAAAATTCATGATCCAGAAAAGGTAATTTTTAATGAATATTTATGAGTGATGTCCTTTCTTATCAGAGCTGTGCAAGTTTTCTGAAGCTTGCCACTAAGACTGGCTTGTGATTTTTAGCAAAAAACCTCAAACTCAAAACGAGGAAAATGGACTTGATATACTGTCGCCTGACTCATTTTGCCTTCCTCTGTTATGCATCATCATTGCATATAAAACAACATTGTTCAATGTAGTTCATATAAATACGGTTGCAGCATTTTCTCCTTTGCTTTTAGGATTCAAACACTTACCATAAGAGAATATTTAAAGGACATTATACTCTCTCTACATTTTTTAACCTTAAATATGTTTTGCCCAGAGGTTCCTAATGACTCAAACTAAGTAGTAATCTAACTACAAAGTTTTCCTCTGTGGGCAGAAGCTCTCATATTTAATGTGTAAAAACAATGGCTTCAGAATACTAAAATGACTTTATAGCCACAATGGATGATGTTTGCATTGCCTCTTATCATCAATACAAGCCAATAAATAACAGCAAAGCATCTATTGACATTTTCCCCAATTAATATATAATTTATTTAACTGAATTATATTTGAATATTGATGCTACACATATACACACTGATAATAAAGTTAAATCTAATTTATAAGAATAAAAAGCATGCCAGGTTTTCGTTTATTCAAAGACTAGTAGCTAATACATACAAAATGTTTAGATTCTTCTTAATCTAATAGCTCAGAGAAGTATAATATATCATAAAGATAATTCAGCCTGCCTAGAAACTGGTAAAAGTTTTAACTTTTACCTTCTGCCATCTTATAATGTAAAATGTCTTCATAAGACAAAATTACCACTTAAAGATTTTTCCCCTCAAGGTAGCATGTAACAGACACACATTATCATACTATTAGTCTTCATGTGGCTTTATGAAATGCTACTCTGATGAATTACTATGACAGTCTATTAATCATTATAAACAGAGAAAAAAATTGAAAAATGGAATATTTTACCTTATAGAATAAAACTTTGTCTATAAAGATTATATCTTTAGCTTTTATGAAGATTGAAGTTTGTTATGAAAGCTAACTGAATATAAATTGTATTTATTATTTTCATAATCTGTTGCTTTCTAGATTTCAGAAGCACTGAAATTTAATTTACAGGATAGCTAATATATAAGTACATAACAGGAATTGAACTCAAGTTCTCTCAACTCTATTTGCATTAGCAGTAGTACTTTATTCTATTTAACTACAATTCAGTAGTGACACTATTCTAACTTCTTTTATACCAAGATAAATTCTAAATTTGAGATTTTATGTTCTATCTTTGGAGAATTTAATTTTCATGTCCCTGAACTATTATAATGCCTACTTGGTCTGTCCTATTACATTGTGATTTTCTACTGATATCAATATATTCCACACTAAAATATTATTATACAAATGCAAAGACTATTTTTGTTTATCATAGGTTACTGGATGAGGGTATTAATTATTTTGTACAGAGACAGTAATAATAAAAAATGTGCATCATTCTTCACATGAGGAAATTGGAAGATACACAAAAAATGAAAAAATATGCCATGTTCACAGATTGATTTCATATTGTTTAAATACCAATTCTTCCCAAAACATTATATATATTTTCAAGAAAAAACTACTAAAATTTGACAGAACTATAAGATCTCAAGAATACCTAAAGCAATTTTGAGAAAAAAGATTAGAAACATTGATTTTCCTGATTTTATTGATTTTACAGAGGCAATATAATACATTCAAGGAAAATATCTGAACCCCTGGACATTCTCTGTTTATAAAATATATTAAAAAGCTATAGTTGTCCAAACAGGGTGTTAGTAATAATACAGCGATATTAATGGAATAGAAATGAGAGGTCATAGATATAATCTCACATATATGAACAATAAGCTTTGACAAAAGGGCCTCAAGCATGATATAGAAGCCGTAAATCATCTTTAAAAAGTGGTGCTAGGAAAATTAGTAAATCACATATGAAAGGTTGAACTTGAACTATTTTATCACACCATTTACAAAAGTCAATTAAAAATTATTTGAAGACTTAATGTCATATCTGAGTCCATTTAATCTGAGTCCATTTCTCTCATATACTGAGAGAAATATTGAGAAAAAAATAATGGGCTTTACAATTTTATCATTAGTGATTCAACTCTATTGCCAAGGAAAACAAAAGAAAAATTAAAAATTGAGATTACCATTAGCTCAGTGGTAGGGCGTTCGCCTTACAAGCGGCCAACATGGCCGACCCGAGTTTGATTCCTCCGCCCCTCTCGGAGAGCCCGGCAAGCTACCGAGAGTATTCGATATGCCAGACACAGTAACAACAAAGTCTCCAATGGAGACGTTACTGGACCCGCTCAAGCAAATCGACGATCAACGGGAGGGCCTTTACCTTTACCTTACCAAAACATGAAGGGAACAGGTTGGTGATCTGCAGAGCAAAGTTAAGTTGAAAGGAGAAAGAAAAATAGCAGTGAGGTCACTGATGGTGTATAAAAACTAAAGCAAATGTAGGAGCATGCCCCATAAAAACAAACTTTAGAAAACAGAACTGAAGTTAAATAAGGAAAGATCCAGATGGAAGGGATGGTTTTATGGACATTGGTGGAGGGCTATGTTTATTTTGTTGGTATGAGTGTTTTAGTAAAATTGTACCCCCTAACAGAAAAATATATGTTTTCTTTAAAGCTAATGTCACAATTTAATAAAGTTATAATAAATTAATAATAAGTTAATAAGTAAATAATGAATAACTGTGAAGCAGAGATCAGTGATGGCACCACCATAACTCCCAATAACCAGTTGGGGGAATTTAGTTTTCAATCTTTGCAAAATTGTGTTCTATAAGTATAATGATCTTGATTCTCAGAGGTAGAAGCTTCTATAAAAGTCCTTTTAACTTTAAACTAAGTTAGTGACTAATGTCAGACTTCTGTAGAAACAAACTAAGAAGAAAGTCACTATGCTTCAAGTACATTTACCATAACTGACATTATTTAATACAAGAATTCTGAATGTCCATGGCTCTGAGGTGATTCTATTGGATGTCTTTTCATAATCCTCATTCAATTTTGACAGTGAATGAAAAGTAAACATGTAAAAATTAGAGGACAGCAATGGTGAATAGAGCAGAGGGTTTGAGATTCAAAGGGCATTTCACCTTGGACTGACATTGTAATCAAAAATAGATATTATAAATTTTGCCTATGGAACTGAAAATAATTATAGAATAGGATTTTCATTAATTTTAATAGCCTTTTAAAAATTTCAAATAAAATTTTACTATACTGAATTCACAAAAATATATTCTCAGATATAGGGATCAAGTAAGAAAAACCATTGATTCTCTTAAATGGTTGAATGATCAATGAAAGATGCTATAACAGAATTCTTAGATTTTCTTATTCAGAACCAAACACATTTCTTAGCTGTTAATGAGTGTATTAAGATAATGTTGCATAGAGTCAGTTACCAGTATATAAGGAATGCTGATTAAGCATGAAAGCCCAAAATCCAACTCCCTTACTCCAATTAGGTACAATTCCATAGAACAATTTTTGTCCAAGAGTTTGCCAACTCTAAAGCTTTTACTGCAGCTACAATGTCAGTTCTGCCTCTTTAAAAGTCATTTTTCTCATTTTTTATAGATATTTTGCTGAGAAAATACGCAATAAATGCATACTTTTCTCTGAATTTTAAATTCTTTTTAGGGGGAAACAATCAATGTAGAAGTTGCTCTGTCCAGTTTTTATATTAAGAATACTTGAACATTGATCACTTGATCACTTGATGACTTGACATCCTTTTACTCATTGATTTGCTCGAGCAGGCGCCAGTAACGTCTCCATTCATCCCTCTTGTATGCTAGTGTAGCCCAATGGGGTCTACTTGCTCCAGGAACACTTGAACATTGCTTAATAAAGAGAGTGTACTTAGTGATTAAAAAATCACTGCCATAAAATGTACTGTAATCTAACTGGAAATATGAAAATCACAAACATTGCACAAACACTTATTTATATAAACAATCAAAAATTCAAGATAAACATGACAGAAAAGAGTGGTTCAGAAAATATGAGATTCAGGGAAATGAAAGACAAAAACAATGAATCGGTGATCAGAGACAAAATGGAATAAATAAAAACTAGAGATTGAGCTTCCATATGACCCATAACACTTCTCAGCATCAAACCCAATAGTCCTAAAAGACGTGTGGTCCTACGTTTCTTTTTTTTTTTTTAATATATTTTCTTATTTTTTTCCCTTTATTTTATTTTATTGTTTTTAAAGTTGTAGATTTACAATTTTTTTCCTTTGGTTTCAATCATACAATGATCAGATACCCATCCCTCCACCAGTGCCCATCTTCCACCACCATGGATAATATCCCTCCCACCCCCATCCCCCCATCCCCCCTGTCTCTGTGGCAGGGCAATCCCCTGTGTTCTCTCTCTCCTTTTGGGTGTTGTGGTCTGCAAAAGAGGCATTGAGTGGCAAACATGTTCAGTCCATAGTCTACTTTCGACATGCATCTCCCCTCCTGGGAGGATCCTCCAAACATCCTTTATTTGGTGCTCCCTTCTCTATCTGAACTGCCCTTTCCTCTAGGATACCCGGCTGGCCTCTAAGTTATGGAGTAATCCTCCTGGTGCTGATCTCAGCTATTCTTGGGTATTAATCTCATACTTAGTTACTTTATATCCCCCAGATGAATGCAATCTTTCTATGTCTATCCCTCTCTTTCTGACTCATTTCTCTTAGCATGATACTTTCCATATTGTACCACTTGTATGTAAATTTCATGACTTCATCTTTTCTAAGAGCTACATAGTACTCCATTGTGTAGATGTACCAAAGTTTCTTTAACCAGTCATCTGTTCTTGGGCATTCAGGTTTCTTCCAGTTTCTGGCTATTGTAAAGAGTGCTGCAATGAACAAACAAGTGCAGATGTCACTTCGACTATATATTTTTGCCTCTCTGGGATATATTCCCAGGAGTGGTATTGCTGGGTCAAATGGGAGCTCAATTTCTAATTTTTTGAGAATCGTCCATACTGTTTTCCAGAAGGGCTGAACCAGTCGACATTCCCACCAACAGTGAAGGAGTGTCCCTTTCTCGCCACATCCACGCCAGCATCAGTTGCTTTTGTTCTTTTGAATGTGGGCCAGTCTCTGAGGTGTGAGATGGTATCTCATTGTGGTTTTGATCTGCATCTCCCTGATGATTAATGATGTAGAGCATTTTCTCATGTGCTTTTTTGCCATTCGGATTTCTTCTTTGAGAAAATTTCTGTTCATTTCATTGCCCCATTTTTGGATGGGGTTGGATGTTTTCTTCTTGTGGAGTTTAACCAGTATTTTGTATATCCTGGATATCAACCCCTTGTCAGATGTGTATTCGGTGAATATCCTTTCCCATTCTGTAGACTGTCTTTGTACTTTGGTCACTGTTTCTTTGGAGGTGCAGAAGCTTCTTAGTTTAAGATAGTCCCATTTATCTATCTCTGTTTTCACTTGCTCGGCCAGTGGCGTGGCATCTTTGAAGATACCATTAGCTTCAATGTCATGGAGGGTTTTGCCAACTTTGTCTTCAATGTACCTTATGGTTTCGGGTCTGATGTTGAGGTCTTTAATCCATTTTGATCTTACTTTTGTACATGGTGTTAGGCAGAGTTCTGAGCCTATTTTTTTGCATGTAGCCGTCCAGTGATGCCAACACAATTTATTAAAGAGGCTTTCCTTACTCCACTTCACATTACTTGCACCTTTATCAAAGATTAGATGATCATATGATTGAGGGGAGATGTCAGTGTATTCAACCCTGTTCCATTGGTCTGCAGTTCTGCCTTTGTTCCAGTACCATGCTGTTTTAATTATTACTGCTTTGTAGTACAGTTTGAAGTTCGGGAGGTTGATTCCTCCCATTTTCTTTTTCCCAAGAATTGCTTTAGCTATTCGTGGGGGCTTATTGTTCCATATAAATTTCAAGAGTGTTTGCTCCATTTCTTTGAAGAATGTCATGGGTATCCTTATAGGGATTGCATTGAATTTATACAATGCTTTCGGAAGTATTGCCATTTTGACAATGTTAAGTCTCCCGACCCATGAGCAGGGAATATCTTTCCATTTCCTCATGTCCTCTTTTATTTCCTGAAGTAGCGTTTTGTAGTTTTCTTTGTACAGGTCCTTTACTTCCTTAGTTAAGCTGATTCCTAGGTACTTGATTTTCTGGGGCACAATTGTGAATGGGATTGTTTTTTTCATGTTGCTTTCTTCTCTCTCACTGTTTGCGTATAGGAAAGCCATGGACTTTTGGGTATTGATTTTATAACCTGCAACTTTACTATACGAGTCTATTATTTCTAGGAGTTTTTTGGTGGAAGTTATTGGGTTCTCTAAGTAGAGTATCATATCATCTGCGAATAGTGAGAGCTTGATTTCTTCCTTTCCTACCTGAATGCCCTTAATATCTTTTTCCTGCCTAATCGCTATTGCAAGTACTTCCAGTACTATATTGAACAGCAGTGGAGAGAGTGGGCATCCCTGTCTCGTCCCTGATCTTAGAGGGAAGGCTCTCAGTTTTTCCCCATTGAGGATGATACTTGCTGTAGGCTTGTGGTAGATGGCTTTAATTATGTTGAGTAAGGTCCCCTCTATACCCATTTTGGCTAGGGTTTTCATCATAAAGGGGTGCTGGATCTTATCAAATGCTTTCTCTGCATCTATTGATATGATCATATGCTTTTTATCTTTTCTTTTGTTGATATGGTGGATTATGTTGATTGATTTCCGAATGTTAAACCATCCTTGCATCCCTGGGATGAATCCTACTTGGTCATGGTGTATGATCTTTTTGATGAGTAGTTGGATTCTATTTGCTAGTAGTTTGTTGAGGATCTTTGCATCTGTGTTCATCAGGGATATCGGCCTGTAATTCTCTTTCTTTGTGGTATCTCTGTCTGCTTTTGGTATCAGTGTGATATTTGCTTCGTAGAAACTGTTCGGAAGTGTTTTTGATATTTCAATTTCGTGGAAAAGCTTAAAGAGCATCGGGAGTAAGTCCTCTTTAAAGATTTGGAAGAATTCACTAGTGAATCCATCCGGGCCAGGACTTTTGTGCTTGGGGAGACTTTTTATTACCATTTCAATTTCCTTGATGGTGATAGGTCTGTTCAGGTATTCCAGGTCTTCTTGGTTCAGCCTTGGGAGTCTGTAGGAGTCTAGGAATTTATCCATTTCCTCGAGGTTTTGATGTTCCGTGGCATAAAGCTTCTCAAAGTACTCCCTGAGGATCCTCTGAATTTCTGTGGTTTCTGTTGTAATGACCCCCTTTTCATTTCTGATTCGGTTTATTAGGGTTTTCTCTCTCCCTTTCTTTGTGAGTTTTGCTAGAGGCTTATCGATCTTGTTAATTTTCTCGAAGAACCAGCTTTTGGTTTCATTGATCTTTCGGATTGTTTTTTGGGTTTCCATCTCGTTAATCTCTGCTCTGAGTTTTATTATTTCCTTGCTCCTGTTCGGGTTGTGCTCGTTTTTTTGGTCCTTCTCCAAGCTCTTAAGCTGTGAGGTTAGGTTACTTATGTGTGCTCGCTCCTCCTTCCTGAGGAATGCTTGTAGAGCTATAAACTTTCCTCTTAACACAGCCTTTGCTATGTCCCATAAGTTTTGGTAACTCGTGTTCTCATTTTCATTCGTTTCTAGGAATCTTTTGATTTCCTCTTTGATTTCCTGTCTAATCCACTCGTTGTTCAATAGTGCACTGTTTAATTTCCAGGTGTTTGATTTAGTTTTCTGTTTTTGTGTGTGATTTACTTCTAATTTCAGCGCATTATGGTCTGAGAAGATTGTTGATACAATCTCTACCTTCTTAATTTTATGGAGGCATGTTTTGTGGCTCAGCATGTGGTCTATCTTGGAGAATGTTCCATGGACGCTTGAGAAGAATGTGTATTCAGCTTTTTGTGGATGAAGTGTCCTGTATATATCTACTAAGTCCCTTTCTTCCATTGTTTCCCTCAAATGAAGTATGTCCTTGCTAAGCTTGAGTCTGGTTGATCTATCAAGAGGTGACAAAGCAGTGTTGAAGTCTCCCACTAGTATTGTGTTGCTATTGATGTCTTTTTCCAAATCTATGAGTAGTTGTTTTAAGTACTTTGCTGGTCTCTCATTAGGTGCATATACATTTATTATTGTAAGTTCTTCCTGTTGTACAGATCCTCTGATCAATAAGTAATGGCCTTCACTGTCTCTTATGACCTTCCTCACTCTGAAATCGATGTGGTCTGATATAAGGATGGCTACCCCAGCTTTTTTATGGGAGTTGTTTGCCTGTAGGATTGTTTTCCAGCCTTTGACTCTGAGTCTGTGTTTGCTTTGACTATTGAGATGCGTTTCTTGCAGGCAATAGAATGTTGGGTTCAATTTTCTAATCCATCCTGCCACTCTATGTCTTTTAATTGGTGCGTTTAGCCCATTGACATTGAGAGAGATTATTGTTATGGGATTTTGTCCCATTGTTCTGTTAAAATTTGGTGTATTTGAGGGGCCTTTATTGCCTTAAAGTAGCCCTTTTAGTTGTTCTTGTAACCATGGTTTTGAGTCTATGAAGTTCCTGAGCTGTTGTTTGTCTGTGAAACTGTGTGTTGTTCCTTCTATTATGAATGAGAGTCTCGCTGGGAAAAGTATTTTGGGGGAGGCATTTATTTCATTGAGTTTTTTTACTATGTCCCACCAGTGTTTTCGGGCCATGAGGGTTTCATCAGAAAAATCAGCTGTGAATTTTAAGGATGCTCCTTTGTAAGAGATTTCTTTCTTCGATCTTGCTGCTTTCAGAATTTTGTCTCTGTCTAAGGTTTTGGTCATTTTGATCAGAATGTGTCTTGGGGTATTTTTATTCGGATTTCTTCTAGCTGGTACCCTTCGGGCCTCCTGAATGTGGTCACAAGTTTTCTTCAGCTCTGGAAATGTTGTAGCAATGATTTCTTTGACAGTTTCTTCTTCATCGAGGTTTTCTTCCTGTCCCTCTGGGACTCCAATAATTCTTATGTTACCCCTCTTGGCTTCATCACGATCTTCTCTTGCCATCTGTTCCCGAATTGTGAGTCTCTTTTCCATTTCTGCTCTTTTCTGGAGAGTCTCTGAACTTCATCTTCGAGCTCACTGATTCTGTTCTCAGCCGCTCTTACTCTGCTGCTGAGGCCTTCCACTGAGCTTTTCAATTCGCCTACGAGATTTTTCAGGTCTGACATTTCTGATTGCATTTTCCTCATTTCTGCCTTCAGATCCTCTTGTATTCTATTGGCATTGGTTTCCATTGTTTCTTTTAATTCCCTAAGCATCCTCAGTAGCTCCCTTCTGAACTCCTTGTCAGAGAGGTTGTCTAACACTACAGTACTGTTGGTGTCATCTGGGCTAGACTCTTCAATATGAAAGTTTGGTGGGCTTTTGCGTTGCTTTACCATTATGAGAGGTGTGGTTTAGTCCTTCACGTTCACTGTTACTATTCTGCTTGATATGCAGTGTGAGTTGAGATAGGCTTATGAGTTATTGGCTACTGTGTTTCTAGTGGCTGAGCTAAAATAGAGAAGTTTCTATCTAAGAAGTTAGCTTATGGTTCCTATGGCATATGTAGTGGGAAAGAGTCCCTGGCACTGGGCGAGGAGTTGGGAAACGTCTCCTGTTTGGAATTGGAGCCGTTCAGCTTTGTTGCCCAGAGCTGGGCCTCTGTGCCCGTCCCACGCAGATCAGGGGTTGAAAACCGGCTGTCTAGGGGCTGTTTCTAGCTGCGCGTGCCCAGAGAGGGACCCAGGCCCTTGGGGGCGGGCTGTACCTGTTGGAATTGGAGCCGTTCAGCTTTGTTGCCCAGAGCTGGGCCTCTGTGCCCGTCCCACGCAGATCAGGGGTTGAAAACCGGCTGTCTAGGGGCTGTTTCTAGCTGCGCGTGCCCAGAGAGGGACCCAGGCCCTTGGGGGTGGGCTGTACCTGTTGGAATTGGAGCCGTTCAGCTTTGTTGCCCAGAGCTGGGCCTCTGTGCCCGTCCCACGCAGATCAGGGGTTGAAAACCGGCTGTCTAGGGGCTGTTTCTAGCTGCGCGTGCCCAGAGAGGGACCCAGGCCCTTGGGGGCGGGCTGTACCTGTTGGAATTGGAGCCGTTCAGCTTTGTTGCCCAGAGCTGGGCCTCTGTGCCCATCCCACGCAGATCAGGGGTTGAAAACCGGCTGTCTAGGGGCTGTTTCTAGCTGCGCGTGCCCAGAGAGGGACCCAGGCCCTTGGGGGCGGGCTGTACCTGTTGGAATTGGAGCCTTTCAGCTTTGTTGCCCAGAGCTGGGCCCCTGTGCCCGTCCCACGCAGATCAGGGGTTGAAAACCGGCTGTCTAGGGGCTGTTTCTAGCTGCGCGTGCCCAGAGAGGGACCCAGGCCCTTGGGGGCGGGCTGTACCTGTTGGAATTGGAGCCGTTCAGCTTTGTTGCCCAGAGCTGGGCCTCTGTGCCCGTCCCACGCAGATCAGGGGTTGAAAACCGGCTGTCTAGGGGCTGTTTCTAGCTGCGCGTGCCCTGAGAGGGACCCAGGCCCTTGGGGGCGGGCTGTACCTGTTGGAATTGGAGCCGTTCAGCTTTGTTGCCCAGAGCTGGGCCTCTGTGCCCGTCCCACGCAGATCAGGGGTTGAAAACCGGCTGTCTAGGGGCTGTTTCTAGCTGCGCGTGCCCAGAGAGGGACCCAGGCCCTTGGGGGCGGGCTGTACCTGTTGGAATTGGAGCCGTTCAGCTTTGTTGCCCAGAGCTGGGCCTCTGTGCCCGTCCCACGCAGATCAGGGGTTGAAAACCGGCTGTCTAGGGGCTGTTTCTAGCTGCGCGTGCCCAGAGAGGGACCCAGGCCCTTGGGGGCGGGCTGTACCTGTTGGAATTGGAGCCGTTCAGCTTTGTTGCCCAGAGCTGGGCCTCTGTGCCCGTCCCACGCAGATCAGGGGTTGAAAACCGGCTGTCTAGGGGCTGTTTCTAGCTGCGCGTGCCCAGAGAGGGACCCAGGCCCTTGCGGGTGGGCTGTACCTGTTGGAATTGGAGCCGTTCAGCTTTGTTGCCCAGAGCTGGGCCTCTGTGCCCGTCCCACGCAGATCAGGGGTTGAAAACCGGCTGTCTAGGGGCTGTTTCTAGCTGCGCGTGCCCAGAGAGGGACCCAGGCCCTTGGGGGCGGGCTGTACCTGTTGGAATTGGAGCCTTTCAGCTTTGTTGCCCAGAGCTGGGCCTCTGTGCCCGTCCCACGCAGATCAGGGGTTGAAAACCGGCTGTCTAGGGGCTGTTTCTAGCTGCGCGTGCCCAGAGAGGGACCCAGGCCCTTGGGGGCGGGCTGTACCTGTTGGAATTGGAGCCTTTCAGCTTTGTTGCCCAGAGCTGGGCCTCTGTGCCCGTCCCACGCAGATCAGGGGTTGAAAACCGGCTGTCTAGGGGCTGTTTCTAGCTGCGCGTGCCCAGAGAGGGACCCAGGCCCTTGGGGGCGGGCTGTACCTGTTGGAATTGGAGCCTTTCAGCTTTGTTGCCCAGAGCTGGGCCTCTGTGCCCGTCCCACGCAGATCAGGGGTTGAAAACCGGCTGTCTAGGGGCTGTTTCTAGCTGCGCGTGCCCAGAGAGGGACCCAGGCCCTTGGGGGTGGGCTGTACCTGTTGGAATTGGAGCCGTTCAGCTTTGTTGCCCAGAGCTGGGCCTCTGTGCCCGTCCCACGCAGATCAGGGGTTGAAAACCGGCTGTCTAGGGGCTGTTTCTAGCTGCGCGTGCCCAGAGAGGGACCCAGGCCCTTGGGGGCGGGCTGTACCTGTTGGAATTGGAGCCGTTCAGCTTTGTTGCCCAGAGCTGGGCCTCTGTGCCCGTCCCACGCAGATCAGGGGTTGAAAACCGGCTGTCTAGGGGCTGTTTCTAGCTGCGCGTGCCCAGAGAGGGACCCAGGCCCTTGGGGGCGGGCTGTACCTGTTGGAATTGGAGCCTTTCAGCTTTGTTGCCCAGAGCTGGGCCCCTGTGCCCGTCCCACGCAGATCAGGGGTTGAAAACCGGCTGTCTAGGGGCTGTTTCTAGCTGCGCGTGCCCAGAGAGGGACCCAGGCCCTTGGGGGCGGGCTGTACCTGTTGGAATTGGAGCCGTTCAGCTTTGTTGCCCAGAGCTGGGCCTCTGTGCCCGTCCCACGCAGATCAGGGGTTGAAAACCGGCTGTCTAGGGGCTGTTTCTAGCTGCGCGTGCCCTGAGAGGGACCCAGGCCCTTGGGGGCGGGCTGTACCTGTTGGAATTGGAGCCGTTCAGCTTTGTTGCCCAGAGCTGGGCCTCTGTGCCCGTCCCACGCAGATCAGGGGTTGAAAACCGGCTGTCTAGGGGCTGTTTCTAGCTGCGCGTGCCCAGAGAGGGACCCAGGCCCTTGGGGGCGGGCTGTACCTGTTGGAATTGGAGCCGTTCAGCTTTGTTGCCCAGAGCTGGGCCTCTGTGCCCGTCCCACGCAGATCAGGGGTTGAAAACCGGCTGTCTAGGGGCTGTTTCTAGCTGCGCGTGCCCAGAGAGGGACCCAGGCCCTTGGGGGCGGGCTGTACCTGTTGGAATTGGAGCCTTTCAGCTTTGTTGCCCAGAGCTGGGCCTCTGTGCCCGTCCCACGCAGATCAGGGGTTGAAAACCGGCTGTCTAGGGGCTGTTTCTAGCTGCGCGTGCCCAGAGAGGGACCCAGGCCCTTGCGGGTGGGCTGTACCTGTTGGAATTGGAGCCGTTCAGCTTTGTTGCCCAGAGCTGGGCCTCTGTGCCCGTCCCACGCAGATCAGGGGTTGAAAACCGGCTGTCTAGGGGCTGTTTCTAGCTGCGCGTGCCCAGAGAGGGACCCAGGCCCTTGGGGGCGGGCTGTACCTGTTGGAATTGGAGCCTTTCAGCTTTGTTGCCCAGAGCTGGGCCTCTGTGCCCGTCCCACGCAGATCAGGGGTTGAAAACCGGCTGTCTAGGGGCTGTTTCTAGCTGCGCGTGCCCAGAGAGGGACCCAGGCCCTTGGGGGCGGGCTGTACCTGTTGGAATTGGAGCCTTTCAGCTTTGTTGCCCAGAGCTGGGCCTCTGTGCCCGTCCCACGCAGATCAGGGGTTGAAAACCGGCTGTCTAGGGGCTGTTTCTAGCTGCGCGTGCCCAGAGAGGGACCCAGGCCCTTGGGGGCGGGTTGTACCTGTTGGAATTGGAGCCGTTCAGCTTTGTTGCCCAGAGCTGGGCCTCTGTGCCCGTCCCACGCAGATCAGGGGTTGAAAACCGGCTGTCTAGGGGCTGTTTCTAGCTGCGCGTGCCCAGAGAGGGACCCAGGCCCTTGGGGGCGGGCTGTACCTGTTGGAATTCGGTCCTACGTTTCTTGAAGCACTATTCAGAATAGCCAAGATCTGGAAATAAACAGGTGCCCAAGAACATGACTGAATGAAGAAACTGTATTTTGTCTGCTTTTAGGTCATGCCTTGCCATACTAAGAGCTTCCTTCTGGCTCTACACTCAGGGATCAGCCTTGGAAGGCTTGGAGGACCATAACAGGTACAGGGGATCCAAACCAGGTCATCTATGTACACAGCAAACACTCTAATCCCTGCGCTATTTATCCAGAACCAGAAACTGTGGTACATGAATATAGAAACAATGGCCTCAGGTTTAAGTAGAAATTCTGCAATTTGTCACTGCATGGATAGAAGTAATAGGATCATGCAGAGTAAATTCAACCGAGAGAGAGAGAGGATGATCTCTCTTACATGGAATATAACAAAACATCCTAATGAAATAACAAATAGCCAAAGGCAACAGAAACAAAGAGTTAGTCTACACAACTGAGCTTATGTGGTATTGGTGGTGATGGTGGTGGAGGTGGGCATTGGGAGGGGATTTGATAAAAAAATATTCTTGGCAGAATGGTGGAAGGAAGCTTTTGTCTGTGTCTCTGGTGCTGTGTGTGGTGCTGGGACAATGCATGCATAAAACTTTCATTAACAATTTTTTAAATTATGATATGTCAATTTTAAAATGGGAGAAACAGGTACTGATCTAGTACAGTGGGCAGGTCACTTGCTTGCACATAGCCAACCTAGTTTCTATCTCTAGCACCTCATATGGTCCCAGTGCCTTGCCAGGTGTGATCCCTTAATACAAAGTCAGGAGTAAGTCCTGAGTACTGTGGGATGTGGTCCCACACCCCCTATGCACCCCCCAAGAGATTTGGTAACAACAGTAATAAAATTCTCCAGATATTAAATAAATTCCACAGGGGTAGGCATCTTTGTTTATTTTATATACCTGTACTCTCTAGAACAATGCTTGGTATGCAATAGGAATCAACATATTTGTTAAATTATTTCATTTTAGGGTAAATACAAATAGTTGAGAGACTAATAATAGAACAATTTGTGCTTACCATAAAACAATATAAACAACTTTTTTATTCCCCACAATTCACCTAGTGTATTTTCCTTCTCTTGTATAATTGTCATTCAGTACTAGGGACTCCAACTATAATGTTAAACTATTTATGACCCCAAGAATATGTGTGAATTGTTCATCCCAATATAATCCAAAGTGGCCAGTGCTCTTCATATACTTAATCACTTAATCACTTAATCCCCGTTATTCATCGATTTATTCGAGCGGGTGCCAGTAACGTCTCCATTCATCCAGGTTGCGTGCTAGCGTAGCCCAATGGTATCTGTTCGTTTTAGGAACATGTAAAGCCTCAAACCGATCATTTAGGGTCTTGACGAAGAAGTCTGACCATCTTATAGGTGGGCGTCCACGTGATCTTTTGATGTCTCGTGGAATCCAATCAGTAATGGCTCTAGTCCAGCGGTTGTCTGTAAACCTCATTACGTGTCCAGCCCATCTGATTTTTGATGTCTTGGCAAATGAGACAGCGTCCCTGATTCTTGAGCGTTGACGAAGATCAGAACTCCGGATTCTATCTCTCATTTGAGTGAATCGTGATATTCCAAGCATAGTTCTTTCGATTCCTCTTTGAGAGACCCGAATAGTGTTCTCATCCTGTTTTCGTAGGGTCCAGGTCTCTGAGGCATATGTTAATGCAGGAAGAATAGTGGAATCAAAGAGATGTGCTCGTAGCTGGAGGTTCTTTGTCCTTTTAGTTATTTCTTCAATGCTCTTGAAGGCATTCCAAGCCGCTCTCTTCCTCCTGCGCAACTCAGGTGCCAGGTCATTCATCATGTTGATTTCTCGACCTAGGTATATATAACTGTTGCATTCGGAGATGGTGGTTCCGTTGAGAGCGAATGGAGCGTCAGGAACAAGGCTGTTTCTCATAAACATTGTCTTCGCAAGATTCAGCTGTAGTCTGACCTTTCCACATTCACGGTCAAAGTCGTTCAGCATTTGTGCCGCTTGGTTGATGTTTGGTGTTATTAGAACGATGTCATCAGCAAAGCGGAGGTGGTGTAGTTGCCGACCATCTATCTTCACTCCCATGTTTTCCCATTCCAGCCGTCGCATGATGTTCTTGAGGGTGGCACTGAAGTGTTTTGGTGAAATGGTATCACCCTGCCGAACCCCTCTCTTGATATGGATGATTACTTCTTTGTAGAATGGTGAGATCTTGGTAGTGAATCCGCAATAGAGCTCACGAAGGATCCTGATGTATTGAGTTTGTATGCCCTGATTGGCTAGGGCTTCTATGACCGCTTCCGTCTCAACAGAATCAAAGGCCTTCTTTAAATCAATGAACGTTAGACAGAGTGGCATCTTGAACTCCCGAGATACCTCAATGAGCTTGGTTACTGTGTGGATATGGTCGATGGTACTGAATCCTTTTCGGAATCCAGCTTGTTCACATGGTTGTCCTTCATCTAGTGTTCTGCTAATCCTATTCAGGATGACTCGAGTGAATAGTTTGTAGATGACAGACAATAGGCAGACTGGGCGATAGTTGCCAATGTCGTGGATGTCTCCTTTCTTGTATAGTAGTACAGTCTTGCTGGTTTTCCATTGGGATGGAACCTTGCATTCAGACAGGTAGCGTGTGAAGAGTCGAGCCAATGTATTGATGAGTACTGATGGTAAGTTCTTCAGGTGTTCAGGTCTGATCTTGTCTGGGCCAGGTGCTCTTTGTTTCTTTACAGACGAGATGGCATGTTGGATTTCGGAAGGGAGAACATTGGGAACAACATATCCATCATGTGGTATGTGGTATGTGAGCAAGTGGATGTGGCTTTTAAAGAGATCTGAGTAGAAGTCATGAATAATCTTCTCCATTGCCCTTCTGGAAGATGTGATAGATCCATCATGATGTTGGAGGGCAGTCATCTTGGTTTTGTAGTTGGTGAAGGACAGGCGGGCATTACGAATGTTTTTTCCAGCTTCTGCTGCATCTACCAGTACTGCTGCTCTCCTGTTTTTGAGGTCATCCTTGATGGCTTCTCTGCACTGTTTTGCCAGTTCGGACGTTTGCTTTTTGGTTGCCTGAGGCACGTGCCAAGCCACGTTGGCGAATAAGTTCAAGAGTGTTCGAAGAAAGACGGTTTTTTGTGGTTATCTCTCTCTTGGCATTCCTTGCACAATCATGGAGGTGCTGAATCATTCGATCGTATTCCTCATCAATGTTGTCAATGACGGCATCTTCCCATGTTGCCGCAACAGAGCCAAAGAGTTCCCAGTTGGTGGTTGTTCTGGGAGTCCTCTTCTTAAACCTTGCATTCTTTTCTCCTCGTTCTGTGAGGTAGAATTTTGCACGAAGAAGACGGTGGTCTGATACCGTTTGGAATTTTGGGACAACAGCAACATCGGTTAGGCAAAACCGCCGATTGAATATGATGTGGTCTATTTCATTGTGGAACCGTCCATTGGGAGACTCCCATGTCCAACGTTTAGATTCAGCCTTTTGGAATTGTGAGTTACCATGGAAGGTTTTGGTTGACATGATGAACTCAGACAGTCTGTCACTCTGTTCGTTCCATTCCAGGCCATGGGTTCCAATGTGGAGTTCATCGACTGATCTTCTTGGTCCTATCTTGGCATTAAAATCACCGACAATGATCTTGTAGAAGGTGTGATCTTCTTTATAGAACTTCTCTAGCTCCATGTAGAATTTCTCAGTTTCTCTTTCACCATAACTGGATGTTGGTGCATAGACAACAAAGATAGAAACTGCCGGTAGTAATATGTATATATATATATGTATATGTATATATATGTATATGTATGTATATATACATATATATGTATATATGTACATATATATGTACATATATATGTACATATATATGTACATATATATACATATACATATATGTATATGCTCTTCATATACATGCTGAGTTAAAAGTTGTGCATGGATAGGGATTGTTTTGCTTCAGTGTCTAATCTCCAGTGTTATGGTTAGCAAAAGCAGCTGTCTATCAATTCATTTAATGTGGTATGCTATGGACTGATTCATATTAAACCATGTACAAAGGACCATTCTTGAATTATACTTTAACCACGCCAATCAATAAAAATATTTCCAATTCCAAGAATAATTTTTCCTACTACTCTTGTGGATAACCTTCTCAGCATCACAATGAATTCTTAGAACTGCTGAATACATTTGGAAACAGAAAGGAATGGAAGTGAGTATTACAAAGAAATCTGTCATCTAGTTAAAGCAAAGCTAGTAAAACATTTATGAGCATAACGATACACCTTCTAAATGTTCAGTCCCCCTTTCATTCATTGTGCTTCATTATATGAAAGAGATAAAGATACAATTTGGCCAGGATTGCTTTTCTAAGCTTCGTTTTTAACTCTCTCCTACTTTATTTTTTATTGTTTTTTAAGCCACATACACCGTGTTTAGGGCTTTATTTTGACTTGACACTCAGAGGCTTGACACTTTGATGAGCCTTGAAAAATCAAGCAGGTTGCCAGGAATCAAACACGAATCTGATGGGTGGAACACAAGCACTTTGACTACTTTTTAAAATTTTTTCACATTTTCTTGATTCTGCAAACACTTGCTTATTCATAAATCTTATTTTAACATGCATGATAGTGGTCTAGCCAGGCTTGGTTTTCTTTCTATCATTTTGTAATACTTTTGGCAATATTTCTTCAGTTATGCATTTCTCCAGATCTATTTCCATTAAAAAATATACCAGAAGACATAAAAATTATATCTATTGAATTGGAGAAGGGTCGGCTGCAATAGCCTGAATTATACATCATCTAATATGTGATGTGGAAATTTACGAATTGATATTTACACATCAAAACTGTGGAGAAACACTATCATATAGGGCAGAGAGCATGGAAGCATTCTGAATAGCGCAGACTTGATAAATATCAAATGACTACATCTAAATTAAAACAGCATTTGCTCGTAATCTGTGTCTATAGAGATAGGTGTGTTTTGCTCTTAGAAATGACAAGTTGACTCATGATTATGAACTTTGACATCACTCTGGCTGATTGAAAACAAATTGTGCATGCTAAATGAGTTCCTATGCATTTATGAAATTTAACAATTTCTTGGCTCCGACTATGACAAAGGAAGTATGTTTTTGTTATTGTTTGGCAGTGTTTATTTAGTCATCTTTATGGTACTATTAGCTGCTTTCTAGTAAAACAACTAGATCCCGAGAATTTTTGCATTTCCGAGAGGAAAGTGAGGGAGTCAACAAGAAAACGTAATTAATTTTTCATTCTAAAAAAATCATCAGAGTAACTAGAGTTTTCTCTTTAAACAGTGTTGTAAAATAAATACTGCTTAACTCTTATATAGTTTAGATTTTTGTGAGGAAATAAAATGGAGGAGAGTTTAATTATTAACTTAGATTTCTGAGCAGGTCATGAATGTATCGATGGGCTTTTTGTATGGTTGAAAGATATCAGAAAATATTTTAGGTGGCAAAATTCTGCATAAGACCCATTATAATTTTTACATTTAGTTGCTTTATATGCTGCAACAACAACAACAACAACAACAAAATCTAAAAAGAACACCTAAAACTGAAACCTAACTTAGAAAACTTCACAATCTGCAGTAAACAATCAATAACTTCTATAGGTTTTTCAAGTACATAGTATTTGTTGTTTATTTTAACTTATTCAGCCTTTTTTCCTTCAAGGAAAAATAAAACTATATTTTATAAATTAATTAATGTGTTTTAAAATGATAAGAAAGAAGGCCATATTACTCACAAGACAATAATCCAGAAATAATTAAATTTACCCAAATATTCTTCACTTTTATGACTTTCTTTTATTGTCTATTATCTCATTATATTAGTGCAATTATATTTAGACATGTAACACATAATTTACTTGACAACCAAATACAACACTTCACTATCTTCAGCATGGTATCTAATAAAAGAGTCAAGGTAAATTTAACACCACTTTGGGGTCCGAACAGTAGTACAGAGATATATACGGCCTTGCATGCACCAAGCCTGGGGTCTACCCCTGGTATCACATATGGTCCTCCTGAGCTAAGTGATCCTCTAGAGCAGAACCAGTATTAAGCCTGAACATAGCTAGATGTGGCACCCAAGCAAAATAGCAAACAAAACAAAGTTTATAATAGTTGAAAGTTGTGCTAATGTCACAATATCTAGTTGAATATTTAAAAAATTAAAGCTAATTATTATCCTTTGTAGAAAGAGTATGATTTTTCCACAAGGCTTGGAGGTGGTTATCACATCTTCTTTTCGTAAAAGATAACTAAAACCCCAAAATATCTGGGGCTTGATTTTAAATATTGAAATGTGATTTACCAATTAAATATTATCTATGATAAGTTAGATAACGATAGCACAGCAGGTAGGGTGTTTGCCTTGCATGCGGCTGACCCAGGTTCGATTCCTCCATCCCTCTCAAAGAGCCTGGAAGCTACCGAGAGTATCTTGCCCACATGGCAGAGTCTGGCAAGATCCTCATGATGCATTTGATATGCCAAAAACAATGACAGTAAGTCTCACAATGGAGATGTTACTAGTGCCAGCTCGAGCAAATTGATGAACAACAGGAGGACAGTGCTACAATACTACAGTGTGTGATAAATTATAAATACTGTGTAAATATACATGCATTGATAATATGTACAATGTGACATTCTTCCCAACTGGCACACTCTTCATCTCAAAACATAATTCTATTATTGGAAAATGGAAATAACCAAAAGTTTTAATATATAAATAGTATTTATTTGTAATAATAAACAGTTCAGGTATAATTTTATATATCTAGCTGTCTGCCTTTGTATTATAATAAAAGTATATTTCAAATATATTACAAATTTTAAAGAAAAAATTTTTCTGAAAAATAGTATTTAAAATATTTTAAGTATTCCTAATACTTTAATTGCCGAAAGATAAGAACGTCTACAACATATATATCATGAAACAAATATAGTAAAAAAGCTTTACATTGTCCATACTATGCCTTTCTTACAGCATGTTCAAACTCTAACATTCTTCTATTTTTGCATTTATACATATATGAGTCTTTATATTCATGTCATGTTAAACAATCTTTACTTCTTTACAAAGCTTCTCTACAAGTTTTTCATAAACATTTATTTATTATATTTAATGATATCTTCACTTTTGTTATTAAAATCCTAAGAATACAAATAGTAACTAAAAATTTTGTGAATCGAAAAAAAACATAAAACTTGAAAAATATAAAATAAATACTAACAACGATATTTTCTCTATGTCTCTTTTCTGCTCCTCTCTCCTTCTCTCTCTCATGTTCATCAATGAAAACGCCATGAAAAATTCAGGGAGAAGTGAAACATCAATTCCCAAAAGAGTTACTTTTCTCAAAGTACTGAAAGTCAATTCAACAAGTATTTATTGAGCTTCTGCCCCTGTCCTTGGGGATACTTGATATAAAATCAAGAATTTTCTCCAAAGTGACCTGATTCATTTTGATTTAAAACTGGCAACTGAGAGAGTCTATTCAAGGTTGCATTTGTTCTTGATATATAAATATTGCTCTACAGTTTGAGTTTTTACTGATAGCAATGCTTTGACCTGAGAACTCTTAAAATTTTTCCTCTACACATTCTACTAAGTAACGAAACTGAAAGTTATAGCAAATAAAATACTTATTTTACTTACTACATTGCTACTTACTACTATATTATATTGAGTTGATATAATATGGAGAATTTTAACAATCAGTAGAATTTTATTGATGCATTTTTAATTATTTAGTTTGCAGCTAAAAGGATTATATATTTTCTTAATCAAATGATACATTTTTCTATTGCCTTGCGATAATTTTTTTTTGCTTTGTCAATATGGTGATAATAAAGAGAATGTTTAATTCATTTATTTTTTTCATTAAATATTTAAAGAGCATCTGCATGTTTTTCACCATTGTACCGAGTGCAGAATTTGCCACAAATGAATAAAGATTCAAATGCAGAAAAACTCAAAGAGGAGAGAAATTAGAATAAGTAATGAGGATTTTTATAATATCATCCTTATATAAATATTTGAGGAAAATGATAAAATAGAAAAAATCATACTCACTGGAAATATATCAATCTATATAAATATGGATTTATAGAAATGATGTCTAGACATCTTGATGTCTATAAAACCTAGGTGTTTCTTTGACCCAAGCAAAGAATGCCTGGATGAAGAAAAAGTGACAGCAACAAACTTTATATTTCAATCTAAAATTAAAGCCATATGGAATATAAGCTGACCAAAGATAAGCCAATATCCACATTTATAAAATGTGGGATAGAATGTAGAAAATGAAAGGCAGCTAGAGGGCCTTTGGAAGGCTAAGTTAAGTCCCAGCTTTAGGAATGGAAAACTACAAAAGAGATTGGGAAGAGACTGCTTCTTAGTAGCAAGAGTACAGTATTAGGACTATCAAGTTTTAGATGGCAGGATTGCAGATTTCCTCATCATCTGTCTCTTACTTTCATTTCCATTATCAAGACGACTTTATATTGAGGCTTACTAAAGAATAGGCCATCAGGAAGGAAAGACTGAAAAATATAACACAGTCTGCTTGACTTTCAGTCCCCAGCACATTTGTTACTTGTGTAATATAAACCAAATTTCTCAATTCCTAGGACTGTTTTTAAATATGGATGAGAATAATCATGACATAAACTCTCTATGGAATTACTGTAAGTTAATGGACCTTAATTCCATTTTAAGATGTGGAACAGTTCCCTATGTATAAAAAACACTTTAAAAAGTTAAAACTTATTTATTTCATGTAAATTTTTTAAAAATGGCAGGAAACAGCCAGTGAGTACAAAGAGAGTAACTCTTATGCTATTTTTTGTGCTCTTCAAATAATAATGAAATTTGACATGGGAAGAATAAACTTAAATCTTATACAATGCCATACAAGATAAATCTTTGTTATCCTTATTGACAGTCTTTCTATGCACTCCATAGAATTAGGTCACATTTGAGTAGAGAAGCTATTGACTCAAGAACAAACATATACTTAGCAACAACATATGTAAAAGTTAAGGACACTAGTAGGTTTTTACTCTTAAAAATGTGCACTAGTGAATATGGTTATGAATTTAAGCTCTGTTCATTTAGGTAACATATATATTTAGTTGGATTAAGTGCACATGGGAGTTGCTTATAGCTGAAAAGTGGCTAAATTCTATTTTAAAGTCAATAGAGTGGATGACTATGATGTCATTGTCTTCAAAATATATTATTCAAATTTTTAGGTAATACATTGAAAGTCTTCCTGTAGAATTCTTCATTTAGAATCATTTTACTTTCATGTTAGAATAAAATCATAGCACTCTGTGTGTATGTGTTGCAGGGGCTGGGGGGGGGGTTAGGTAACAGAATTACAGCTAGTAGAGAGACATACGAGTTTTGTATTAAAGAGTTCTGTGACATAAAATGACAAAACCATGGCAATATTAGCTAAGTAAAGAAGTACAGATGTGACTTTCAAATAAATAAGATTAATGATTGGTGGAGCACACCTTTAGAAAATATTAAATAGAACTAAATATAAAAGCAGTAATAAAAGATAAGCCAACTTATTATAAACCAACATCTCCGTCCACTGTCCACTGTCCTCCCCTTATTCACTGATTTGCTCTAGCGGGTACCAGTAATGTCTCATTGTGAGACTTGCTACTGTTTTTGGTATATCCAATACACCATTTGGTGCTTGTCAGACTCTTCCGTACAGGCAAGATAGTCTCAGTAGCTTGCTGGACTCTCCGAGAGGAACAGAGGAAACAAACTCAGGTCGGCCATGTGCAAGGAAAATGCCCTACCCTCTGTGCTATCATTCCAGCCCCAAGATCTCTGATAGAACAAAATAGAATTCTTGATCAGATTTTATTGTTTTTCGCCAGAGAAGTAAACTAACTTTCATTTATTTAATTAATATTATTGTAATTAATATTATTATTGTATTGTTATATAATTATAATGTTATTAATCATATGAATTGTACTTTAATTATGTTCATACCATATTTCTATTTTAATTATAATTAATATATTAAGCCTACTTGGATTGGGACTGGGCCTTCTCCAACCAGACCCCCCATCTTCCAGTAGGTAGGCATCACACCCACCAGCTGCCGTCAGCACTAGGTTGGTCCCATCAACGACCAAGACGCAGAGACTATACAACCCAGCTCCTGGAAGCACGCGGCCGTATTTGCAGCTGTGTGACATCTTATTATCTTATTTTTCCTTTGGAGAACCTGGCAGGCTACCAAAAGTATCCTGCCCACACGGCAGAGTCTGGCAAACTTTCCGTGCCTTACTCAATATGCCAAATACCAGTAACAATGATGGATCTCATTCTCCTAAACCTGAAAGAGCATTGAAATGGCTCTTTTAAAATCTCAGGGCTGATCCTTACAGCATACAGCCGAAGAGAAGGGCCACATGGAGGGCGGGATCCACAGCTTCCAGGGGAAAAAAAAAAAAACAGGTTCCAAAAAGAGCCGAGATCATCGGGAAGTCCCAGATGGGGTAGGTACCACATCCCGCCTCCCCCAGATGGAACCCCGGTGACCAGAAGCCTCTACAAGCACAGCTCGAGTATGTGGGAACTAGGACTTTTCCTTAAAACCGCGCGGCTGCTTATGCGGCCGCGCGACATCTCTCTGTATACAAAGTGATCAATGGGAAGTAAACCACCCAAAGTTTCTCCCTGAAAATCAGAGTTAAGATTGGAGCACAGCCACAGCCCCAGAAGCACAAGGACTTAATGCAGAACCCAGAAGCTTGGAGCAGAAAAGTGAACGGACTATGTGTTAATCCAGGCCATCATGTCTGCCCAGAGGGGAAAGGGTGTTGCCCCATTTGCCCTCTCCTCTCTGGAAAGAAAGATGGTGGCCGCATGGGAGCCTTGTGGACAGCAAGTATGAGCCGGGGGTGTGGGGGCGACTAAAACCTCATGGGAAGGGGGGCGTTCCAGTCTGTCCTTCATGCCCTACCGAGGCCACCAGTTGCCCCCCGTGAGCGGCTCTCCAGCACGGCCACAGCCCCAGAAGCACAAGGACTTAATGCAGAACCCAGCAGCTTGGAGCAGAAAAGTGAACAGACTATGCGTTAATCCAGGCCATCATGTCTGCCCAGAGGGGAAAGGGTGTTGCTCCCTTCCGCCCTCCTCCCTCTGGAAAGAAAGATGGTGACCACATGGGAGCCTTGTGGACAGCAGGTATGAGCCTGGGGTGTGGGGGCAACTAAAACCTCATGGGAAGGGGGGTGTTCTGGTCCGTCCTTCACGCCCTACCGAGGTCACCAGTAGCCCTCCGCGAGCGGCTCTCCAGCACAGCCACGGCCCCAGAAGCACAAGGACTTAATGCAGAACCCAGCAGCTTGGAGCAGAAAAGTGAACAGACTATGCGTTAATCCAGGCCACCATGTCTGTCCGGAGGGGAAAGGGTGTTGCCCCATTCGCCCTTTCCTCTCTGGAAAGAAAGATGGCGGCCGCATGGGAGCCTTGTGGACAGCAGGTATGAGCCGGGGGTGCGGGGGTGACTAAAACCTCATGGGAAAGGGGGCATTCCGGTCCGTCCTTCATGCCCTACCGAGGCCACCAGTTGCCCCCCACGAGCAGCTCTCCAGCACGGCCACGACTCCAGAACACAGAAACCAATTTCTTAACTATCTGACTTTCAGTAGAAATACTTCCGGGGTTAATAAGTAAAATAGCAGAAATCCAAAACCAACATTTAATTCTTGAACCCAACTGTAGAAAGAAAAAAACTTCACAATGCTTCTTCAGCATGTCTGATTTGTGGGGGAGGGTAAACTCTAAATAATAGTGGTGAATATTTCATTGAAACAATGAATCTAATCAAAGCAGATAGAGTGTTAACTAGAATTCATCTGCCCCACAGGGACTGGGAGGGGTGGGGGGTGGGGTTTTATTGGGGTTCTTCATGGTAAAAAATAAGTATTGGTAAAGGGAAATGTGTTTGATATTTGCATGACTGAGACCTAAACCTGAAAGCTTTGTAACCTTTCCCACAGTCATTCAATAAATAAATAAAAATAAATAAAAAAATAAATAAATAAATAAAATCTCAGGGCTAGGAAGAAGGAGACATTACTGGTGCCTGCTCGAGGAAATCGACGACCAACAGGATGATCGTGATTGTGATATTGATTATACATTGATTATAATTAATATTATTATAATTAATATTATTGATTTTATGGCTATGATCAAGAAAGGGCTATGATGATGCAATAAGTAGCCAAGGACTGTACGGTATTCTCTGTACATCAGTGGTTACCACTTCATGGGGCCTATTGTCCCCTTTCTAAAAACAAAACCACACAGTCCCTCCTTAGATATCTACATTTTCTTTTATGTAGAAGTGCTGCTACTTATTCAGCCACTGATTTGCTGATTGAATTGGGCATGAACTCCACCTAACTTTCTTTTTTTTCATTTTTTGTAATTTTATTTATTGAATCACCGTGAGAGCAGTCACAAAGCTTTCGGGTTTAAGTCTCAGTCATACAATGAAACACCCGTACCTTCACCAGTGTCCATTCTCTACCCCCAAAAGTCCCAGTATACCCCCATCCAACACCCTCCCCCTATCTGTTGGGCAGATGATTTCCACATTACTCTCTCTCTACTTTGATTACATTCAATATTTTGACATCAGACCCACCATAATTCTTTGGGATTTTACCCCAAGACTCAGATCTGCTGAAAAGGTAACAGTAGACAATTTGTTTTCTGTTGTTGGTTATGAATAACTTATGATGTCACGTGGCTGCAGTAGTGGTCACGTAATTTTGAAATTCCAAAATATTAACAATTAAATCTGGAGGAATTTCTGCCCAAAACTGTTGGGTTCCGAGATTTGTTCCTGTGTCTCTTGGATCATGGCCATTGAGCAGCTTGATCCAGAGCCAGAAAGGCCATTCTTGGGCGGCGACTCGGGGACTCGTTGGGATGAGGAGGAAAGGGTAGATCCACCCCCATCTTGTGAGGCCCCACATGTCTCATCACTGCTGGCCCAAACCTAACTGCCCAATGGTCTCTGGCAAATGGCTGCCACCCAGCAGCCAAGGGGAAGCAGGTGGAGGGACAGCACCCTTTCCCCCAGGGGTGGCCCAGCGACAGTAACCTACTACAGGATCTGGACGCATTTCTGCCAAAAGTGCTGGGTTTCGAGATTTGTTTCTGAGTCTCTGGGATCATGGCCATTAAGCAGCTTGATCAGGAGCCAGAGAGGCTGTTCGTAGGTGGCGACCCCAGGTCTTGTTGGGACGGGGTAGAAACTGCCGGCTCCACCCTCATCCCGTGAGGCCCATGTGTCTCGTCACTGCAGGCTCAAACCTGATAGTCCAGTGGCCTCTGGCAGATGGCGGCCACCGAGCCGCCAAGGGGGAGCAGGTGGAGGGACAGCACCTTTTCACCCAGGGGTGACCCAATGACAGTAACCTACTGCAGGTATCGATGCATTTCTACCAAAAGCCACTGGGTTCCGAGATTTGTTTCTGAGTCTCTAGGATCATGGCTGTTAAGCAGCTTGATTAGGAGCCAGAGAAGCTTTTCATGGCGGGGGGAGGAGTGGAGACTCAGGGTCTCGTTGGGATGAGGAGGAAAGGGCCGGTTCCACCCCCATCCTGTGAGGCCCCGTAAGTCTCATCACTGTGGGCCCTAACCTGACTGTCCAATGGCCTCTGGTGGATGGCAGCCACTGAGCCTCCAAGGGGGAGCAGGCGGAGGGACAGCACCCTTCCCCCCTGGGCGGGCACAGCGACAGTAACCTATTGCGTGGTCTGGATGCATTTCTGCCAAAAGTCGCTGGGTTTAGAGATTTGTTTCTGAGTCTCTGGGATCATGGCCATTAAGCAGCTTGATCAGGAGCCAGAAAGGCCGTTCATGGACGGCGACTCAGGGTCCTGTTGGGACGGGGCGGAAACTGCTGGCTCCACCCTCATCCCGTTAGGACCCATGTGTCTCATCTCTGTGGTCCCAAACTTGACTGTCTAGTGGCCTCTGCAGTATGGCGGCCACCAGGCCGCCAGGGGGAACAGGTCAAGGCACAAAACCTATTCCCACCTGGGGTGGCCCGGTGCCTGTAACCTACTGCAGGGACTGGACACATTTCTGTCAAAAGCTGTTGAGTTTTGAGATTTGTTTCTGAGTCTCTGGTATCATGGCCGTTAAGCAGTTCGGTCAGGAACCAGAGAGACCATGCCACCAATTAAATAGCTGAGCCGGAGGTGGTTTGTGTATATGTCTCCCACATACCTAACTTTTGGCCGTTTAGTTTCTTGGTAAACTTTGTCCCAAGTTTTTGGAGTCTGACAAAAGGCACAGCAACAATTTTGTGGTATCTGGAAGTCTGAAGGTTCCATTAGGCTGCTGATGCACTTGCCTCACAGGTACAAATTGACCTCTTGGCAGCACCATGCAGCCAATCTACATTTTTTTTAATTGAGTCACCATGAGATACCGTCACAAAACTTTCATGTTTGAGTTTCATTCATACAATGATCAAACACCATCCCTCACCAGTGCACACTCTCCACCACCAATACCCCCAGTATCCCCCTTTCCTTCCCAGTCCTCCCCCCCCCCCGCCTCTAAGGCAGACAATTTCCCCCATACTCTCTCTCTACTTTTGGGTATTCTGGTTTACAATACAGATAGTGAGAGACTATCATGTTTGGTCCTTTGTCTACTTTCAGCACGTATCTACCATCCTGAATGATTCCAACCATCAATGACTTAGTGATTCCTTCTCAATTCCAGCTGTGCTTCAAACTATGAATAGAGAAGATATCTACTTTTTCAAAGTAATTACACAGAAGGCATTCTGTATCTGTATTCCAAGCTATACCTACTACCTTTGATGGTTCCTTTAGCCATAGATGGACGAGGGGAGCTGCCCACAATGTGAAACCTAATGTAGATTATGTTTAAAGCCAAGTTTAAAGCACAGAACTGGGTAGTTATTTGGAACTTCTTTATGGCAAAGCACATTCTAGACTCCTCTGAGAGGGATGCCAAAAACTAGCCAGAGTGGAATAAAAAAATAAAAGAATAAAGCAAAAAATTTTCTTGTCTAAATCCACTCATCCATACATAAAGATTGTGGAGTTGTTAGTTTTCTTTCTCACTATTGGCTCTTCAAGTAAGAAATTTTCCACAGACTCTGTGTTACCTACCCAACTTTTATTTTCAATAAATGGATCTTCAGTTTATGAGTTCACTTCTTTGAGGATACTTATGAATTGAATTAGAATTGCATTGACTTGTTGATGTAAACCAAGTTGCTTTTCTTTTTAGGCAAAAGACAAAAGTGAACACTTGACTAAATTGTCAATTAAATGAACATGCCATGTTCAATGCTTGTCAGATTTTTTTTTTACCAAGAATGTATGTTTCCTCTTTGTGATCTTGAGAATTACTCCAAATAAATTGTGTATATGTGTCTGAAGGAAAAACAGATAAAATATATACTCTATATAGGCAAGTTTTATTTCACATTTTGCAGTGGATCTGAATGATTTGTTCCTAGTAGAGGACACATGACAGTTTCTGTTGTTATTTTTCAGGTTTGATAATGATCAATCTCAGGAACATGAAATCACAGTGAAAGAATAAGCATAGCCTTTTCCTAATCATTTCTGTCGGAAAGGGATGCTTGGGCTATGATTTCTAACTTAATTATATGGATACTTGGAGTGTGCATGTCACTAGGTAGAATTAAGTCCCTGGATATGTTAACTCCTCACATCATTCTTACAAAAGCAAAGCAATATCCTTAGTCACCTCTGTTCAGTTAGTTACAGCACAAATTTGCAAAGGAATAAACATCCCTACTTACATATGTCTGAAGAACCTCCTACAAAAATCTGATAGAATAATGAAAGAAACTCTGGCCCAGAAAGAGGTTTGATTATTTCTATGAGTTTCTGTTTATTCTAAAGTCAAAGCAGAAAGCCAAAACTCCCTTTTGGACTCTTATTCTCTACCTTTCACTAAACCTGAAAAGCACTTCCACCTTCTCTATTGACAGTGTTACACCCGACTAATAAAAATGAGGTGCACTACTCAATTTATCAAGGTCCAATTGTGTTGGAAGGCAGCTAAAGGCAAAAGTGAGTATGGGGTACTGAGCGGCATCAGAGCTCTGATAATCTGAGGAGGAAATGTTCATAGGGCAATGTGAAGCTCAATTTACAGAAATAGACCAAAAATTGCTGTCAAGTGGCCCAGCAGACAATGCTTATGTGTAGCTATCACATATCAGGTTGCTCAATTTGAGGGGAAAAGTTGTATAACATCAGGTATTGATGGTTTCTGAGCCATCATCTCTGATTACAGAGAACAATATTTCAGACTAATACATCTTGACTAACCTGCTGACAATCTATGAGTTTTTAACATTTTCTCTCCCATGATCACTTGAACGCTTATTAGGAAATACTATCTTTAAAATTTTAGAGCAGATACTATCATTTCTCTGATCAAATTGTTATCGCTGCGTATTTATAAACATCCTGGAATGCATCCTAGGATAAAAAATCTTTAGTCTTTTGGCTCAAGAATGTCTGTGTTATACAGCAGTCTTTACCAAATATGTGTCTGCAGACACATATAAATAACTTTCATCATAGATATTGGAGAGGTTACATGGCACATTACACCAACACCTTTAGCCCTGTATCTTATCTCTTTACCCCTAATAAAAATGCCTGAGCTTTATGTCCCCAGAAACTGCTTTAAAGTTTTTTGAAATGCCCTTTTGTCAAATGGGTCAACTTTTATTTGAGCTTTCTCAATTAATGCCTCCCTTTGATACCTTATTTTGTAAACAATTTTTTGCCATGTTGACAGAATTTCGCTCTGATTTTCAATCTGATTTGCTTTCCTCTGGCTTTCTCAGCTACCAGGCACTTGAACTTTCACTCACATTTTCTGCTAAGCTTCTGCTGAAGGCCTCTCTAGATACCATTCAGTAGGCTGAGTGAAATATAACCTCACTCCAGGTCAAATGCCTTTAAGCTGAAAACTATTTCCAAGAAGGATGAAAATCTTAGATATTTCAAGTCTGTCTATTTGGCAGTGTTGAGATAAGAAAAATGACTCTCTCCCTCTCTTCCTCTCTCTCTCTCTCACTCTCCCTCTCTCCTTATTTTCTCCAGAAGCTGGAGAAGAAAAATAGATATAATGTTCTGCAATTCTCAATTGCTGCACATGCATTAAACCTTGTGGAGAGTAGAATTATTCTCTAGAATTACCATGTAATAACAGGTGGACAAAATTAGATAAAATATATTGATATTTAAAGGTATAAGGCACTCTTAATAATCTTTAATTCATTAAAAAAACAATATATGCTACTTGAATATTTAAACACACATTTTAGAGACATGAATTTATTCATTTTTTGAATTTCAGACATGCTACACCTTTTAAAAATGTGCATTGATGAGTGAACAAATCACATAAACTTATTCTTACTGACTTTCCTAAAGACTGCAGACTGCCCATTTCCCCATTACAGTCTCAAAATATCAACATTACACTATCTGTTCTGTTTAATCACACATTGTCATCAAGAAATCTACATACAAAAATGCACATTTCATATGTAGATGAAGGGAGAAGGAAGTAGCCATCAATTTTCCTTTTGATAGTTGATCTGTTTGCCTGAAGACCATCCTAAAAAAGCTAGAAAGGCTTTCTTGCAGAAATAACTCTGGCATTTTTATTACATAGAAACAGTTTCTCGGGACATAAGAGTCGGACACTTTTATTGTACAGAGATAATTTTGGGGAACATAAGACTCAGACACTTTTACTAGGAGTAAAGAGATAAGATGCATGGCCAGAGAGAAGGTGCTTGTGCAATGTGACATATAAACTGTCCTGACATCTACGAGGAAAATAACTTAGTTTAAAAGTGGGGAATCTACTTCAGGGGAATCCTGATGTGGTTTGGCAATCATCAGAAGCAGAGAAGGAAACCTGTAGAATGGCTCTGTTGGAAAAGTACAGGTTTGGACATTGGGAAGTTAAGAAATGCAAAAGACAATTGAAACTAGAAGCAAAAATCAAACAATCTTATTATTTTAATTTAGCTATGTCAATCACTTTTAAAACACTCTTTTTATGTTTATTTTTAGACCATGTCATATAGTCCATGTAGATTTCTTAAAAGAGAATACATTGCCAATGTGAAAAAGGTCATTACTCCATATCTTTCTCATAGATTTTTAAATAACAGGAAGAGAGAAGTGACATAAATAAATCACAATCACGATCATTCTGTTGTTTGTTGATTGCCTCGAGCAAGCATGAGTAAACGTCTCCTTTTTTCTAGCCCTGAGATTTTAAAAAGTGCCATATTCAAGGCTCTTTCAGGGTTAGGAGAATAGACCCATCATTGTTACTGGTATTTGGCATATTGGGTACGCCACGAGGAGTTTGCCAGACTCTGCCATGTGGGCAGGTTACATTCGGTAGCACTCTAACAGAAAACATTATAACATCTAAACAGAAATCTAGTAGAGCAGACAAGAATGAGTTTCTTGTGCCTCAGTGAAATCACATCCGGTGTGGCACATGTTCCTGAAATTTTAATTTTGCATTTTATATTCATTAAGACAGTTGTATGTAATTAAAAATAAAAACCATTAAATAACTCTCATTTATTCAAACTAATGATTATCTCTATTTTTTTAAGAAAAATCTCTTAAAACCTGGTAAATGAATTACGGTGTAAAGTCAAGTATGGTTCATATTTCTTAAAACTGGACTTCTTATTTTGATTTTGTTCATTCTCTTTCTTTGGTGTTAAATGGTTAATTAAATGATATTTGTTTATTATATCTAGGCTAGGGATAGGGAACATCCAGCTTAAAGATAGTCTAAGGCCTGGGGAATCACTTGGCTCATCTATGGTACATAACAGGTTCTTTTTTTTTTTTTTTGAACTTTTTAATTAAAACTTTAATTTTGGATGACAGAGAGATTGTATAGGAGGTTAAGATACTTGTGTTAGGGTAGGGTGTTTGTTTGCCTTGCATACGGCCAACCTGGATTCAATCCCAGGAACCACATAATGGTTTCTGGAGCCTGCTAAGAGCAAAAACAAACAAAAAAGATGCTTGCCTTTTACACATATGACCCAGATTCATCCCCGTCACCATACATGGTCCACTGAATACGGTCAGATGTGATCCTTGAGCACAGAGTTAGGAGTTAGCTCTGAGAACTATCAGTACTAGCCTCAAAACAACAACAACAACAACTCCCAAAACATTTATTTTGAGACAATTATATGTCCATATGTAATTGTAAGAAATAATCAGTAAGATTTTAGAATTCTAATTGGTTTTTTGGGGGATTGGTTTTTGTTGTTGTTGTTGTTGTTGTTGTTGTTGACATAACAGGTTCTTAATGAGTGTTTCTCATTGGCCTCTTATGGCCTGTGCTATATGGCTCACAAGTGATCTTATAAAGATCCAAATGGTTCTTGGCAGAAATAAAGAAGTCCCATCCCTGATCTAGGTACTTTCTCCTTCTGATATTTATTCTCAGTCTTGACAAGAAAAATTGTTTATTTTATTTTGCCTTTGCATTTTAATGTATTCAGTATGGTATTATCTCTAAGGCCTAAAACATGCTCTTCATAGCTGCAATAGTGATCATATCAATTTTATCCAAAGATTTTCACTGTGTTCCAATGCTTTCTTATTCTGGGATTCCACCTACTCCACAAGTGAGACTTTTTTTACTTCCTGTTGTCTAGTATGGTGATCAGTTAACAGGTGAACAAAATTAGATGTACCATGAACAAAGGCAAGTTTGGTGTGTGTGGGGACTCTCTGTGATTCTTATTTTTTTTTCTTGGGTCACACCTGGCAATGCTCAGGGGTTACTCCTGGCTCTGCACTCAAGAATTACTCCTGGCAGTGCTCAGGGGACCATATGGGATGCTGGGAATTGAACCCTGGTCTGCTGTGTGCAAGGCAAACGCTCTACCCACTAAGCTATTGTTCCAGCCCCTCTCTCTGATTCTTGATGAACAATTTGTGGCTAAGCATGGGATTGCAAGAATGTGGGGCTGCTTGACTTGACACTGCCATACAGAGGATTATATGGGTCACCCCAACGGTGCTCAGGTTCCTCCAGCACCACACATGACAGTGGTGGGGTGGATTTTGTGTTTCTAAGGCTGTACTCTGTGATGCTCATGGGTGCATGATCACTTGCCGGAGTTCAAAACGGGGTCTGTCACATGCAAGTTATGCAAAATAATAGCTCCACTATTCCTTGAGGTCCCACAAACTGTTTTTTCAGCTGACTCTTGATTACTTTGTTAAAAATACAATACTACAATAGAAATGAAGTTTTCTTCTTTTTCATTCTTGTGCCTCATTAGGATATTCCAGTCACTCAAGATTGAGACTTAAGGAGCACAATATTAGCATTTTAACCTTCCAGGAGAAGGAATGCACAGAAGTGTTTTGATAGTTATGATGGTTTTGTTATTAGATATCTATATTTGAACATCTAATGGTGGTCAATGTTAGCATTATTTATATAAAAAAGGTGCTAATTATTTATTCAAATGAATAAACTATATTTCAAATACAAAACTAACAGACTTTTTAATTTTTTTCTTGTTTTTTTGGGGACATATTGTGTAGTGGATAGGACTATTCCCAATTCTGTCCTCAGAGGTCCCTTGTGTATCAAACATCTGCCTCCAGCATGCAAAGCAATTCACTCAGTCAGTTCAGCCATCTCTCAGGTGGTCAATTTTTGTTTGCCTTCACACTTCCCGGCTCACATCTACTCACGTAAAATGAGTGTAGCAGGTCTTTAAGGTACCTTTTGTCAGTGTGTGAGGTGACTCTTGGGAAACGGGTTGCTGGGAGACCCAATCCTGTGCATAGAGGTTTCTGTCTTCAAGGTTAACTCTCTTGAACACTAGGGAGAGCAAAGGGGGTAAAGGTTGTGTCCAATAGCCAGAGATTTAGTCAGTTTATGTCACTGAAGTGAGAATTATATAAAAGTCCAATAGGAGGGGATGTCACAGAGATTCCAGATCAGTGACATGTAAAGATAGTTAGGAGAGACGTGAGCATCTGGTAGCTTTCGATTTTCTGCCCATGCCTCACTTTGAGTGAAATCCTTCAATTTGGCTGTGGATCCATTATATATATATATATATATATATATATATATATATATACATATATATGCAATATATCAGTCATTCAGTATAACAATAAAATAGAAAGGAGTAAAAAATCTAAATGGAAAGAGTGCAAATGCAATGTGCAATTTCACATTTGGAAAGAACTCAGTCACATGCTGCCTATAGTGTTAAGCCAATTAATGTACTATTGTCTCCAGGTGTGAAATCTGTGTCCTGCCTAAAACTTGGAGGTAGGTTCTGGCTTTTAAAGGAAGAAACCAGACTGGTTGCATGGTTACATTAAAGTTAGACTGGTGATATTTATATTAAATTTTATTACCTCTCTTCCTAACTTTCCCATTTCTGCTTCTTTTGTTTTTTCCTATTTCTTTCTCAGGTCATGGTTAGTGATTCTCAGGGCTTATTTCCGGCTCTGCACACAGGGATCACTCCTGTTTCTTAGCGAACAGTATAGGGTGCTGGGTACTAAACTTGGGTCAGCTATGTGCAAAGTAAACATCATACCCACTGTACTTCTCTCTGGTTCATTGTTTTCTTTTCTTTGAAGTAAAATTAAGTATTTCTGCCACTTCTTTTAGAAACTTTGTGGCATGGCATACAAGTATAATTAGTTACTAAGTGATCTTACTTTGAGCACTAAATTTAGAATAAAATCAGCCTCTCAGATTAAGTGAATAAAACTGAGAGCTCAGAAACAGATCCTTAGGTATACAGTCTGCTAATCTTTGATGAAGATGATGAGATCATGAAGCTGAGCAAGGTAAGCAATTTCAATAAATGGTTTTGAGAAAACTTGTGAATCACATGTTATAAAATGGACTAATTCCCCTATCATACACCATATGCAAATATAGATTTTAATATTATTTAAATATCTCAACCTCAAAAATGACTCTATAAACTACACACAGGAAAACATAAACACAACCAACTGTAATACTGAATCTAAAAGTAACTTCAATGATTTAATGCCATTGTCCAAGGAAACAAATGCTTGGGATTACAAATGAAATTACATCTAGTGAGAAAGGGTTTTGCACCTTAAAAGCAATAAAGAACATCATAAAATGACAACCTATAGACTTGGAGAAAATATCACTCACCTGATACAGTGACAGTAGTCAAGATATGTAAAGAACTTGTAAAGCATTATAACAACAAAAATAATCAACACCAATCAAATAGTAAGGAAAAACGTGAGTGAAAACTTTTTTTTTCTCTTTGGGTCACATCTTGTGATACTCAATGGTTATTCCTGGTTCTGCTCTCAGAAATTGCTCCTGTTGGTGCTTGAGGAACCGCATGGCATTCCCAGGCTTGAACCTGGGTTGGCTGCATGCAAGGCAAATGTCCTACCTGTAGTACTATTACCCCAACCCCTGTGAGTAGAAACTTTTCCAAAGAAGGCATGGATAATAGCCAGTAGTTATATAAAACAATTCTCTGCATCACTGATTGTAAAGGATGCACTGCATCACCTCACACCAGTGAGACTGGTACACATCAAACGGATTGAAAATAAACAATGGTGGCATGAATTTGTGGAAACAAGGAACCCTGAGGCAGTGCTGTTGGGATTGTCAACTGGTTCCACCTTTTTTGCAAGACAATTAAGTAGTAAACTTCTATATGACTAAGTCATCCTACTTCTTGTTATCTCACCCAAAGGCCCAAAAACTCTGTTCTGAAAATACATATGCACTCCCAAGCTTAGTTCAGCATTATTCACAATAGCCAAAATCTGAAACAAATTATTAAAGAACATATAAATGGATAAAGAAAATGTGGCATTTATACAGTTTAATACTACTCAGCTTTAAGAAAAACTGAAACCATGCTACTTGTCACTACATGGATGTAAGTGGAGGATATTATGCTGAATGAAGTCTGCTAGAAGAGGAGAAACAGAATGACCCCTTTCAGGTGTGAAATATAAGTAAATATGGTGAGGGAATAACAAACGACAAACAGTAACAGAACCTAAGAACCAGCAGGGCTCACCGTGGTTGAGAGACTTGAGTGGGATAGAAGTACAATTTATAAAAGAGACAGAGAGAGCACCCCGGGGACAATGGTGGAGAGAAACAGAAATGATGGTGATGGTAGAGAGTACTAGAATACTTTATGCATCAAAACGCATCACTGACAGTATTGTAAAATTCTAAGGCACAGTGACTAAAATAAAATTGTAAAAACTCATTAAATTTTAATTAAGAAATAAAATTGTTTTTAATAATACATGTTTAAAGAATATATACAATCTTAGAGGGAAGTATTAATGTATGTTTATCTAATTAGCTGCCTTATTCAACTAGTTATTATTCATCTTTTGATATATGGGCAGGTCCCAGTATTTAGAGATGCAAGAAATATACTAAGTAACTTTCCTGAAATAATTCTTTACCCATATGAGAATGCTCAATGAAAATAACTGAATGAGTTAATTAATATAAGTGTTGTCATTTGAGAGAAGGATTAAGATTGAGTGTCTTACCTATATGTTTATTTTTGCTTTATTTTGTTTTGTTGTAGCTATCCAGTGTGTTTTGAAAGAAACTCCTTTTTATTACATAAATTATCAAAAGACTTCCTTCTTGAATTACTTTTATATTGAACTTGTTTATATAATACCACATTACAAGCATACAATTATATAAAGAAGCACAATTACCTTCTAATCAGGGTTTTTCATCTAAATGATATTATAAAATCTTTGTTCGTTGATTTTATTGATCATTAAAATGGTGTAATTTTAAATTTTATAATGTCATAATATTTTTTCTTCCATAATGAGACAAAAGGAGTGACTATCAAAATTTAATGTTCCTAATCATATAAGAAGTCTGCTAAAAATATGTATTTAATGATTCATTGGAGAAATTCAGATTGTGTGCGTCTTATATAAAGGCCAAGACTGACATTTTCCACTGATATAATCTAATGATTATATTGTTACCACTTTAAACAATACTTGGTTGAAAGAGCAAATTGTGGAAACTTCATATGAAAACTGATAACTATTGATAGACTTTCTTTGCATGGTTTATTTTTTTTAAAAAAGCATTTTGTTTTTTACAAAATGTTACTGCCAGTTTGATTGTCTCTTGCAAGAGAAGGCAATTGTTCCCTTTTGTCATATTAAGATTAAAATTAAAGTTTATATAAAGCTTACATCTCAATGGAAAGTACTTCTATATGTTAAGATCAAGTGTAGTAAAATATTCATATATAAACATATTTTGAATTAAAAATACAAAAAAAGGTGAAAATATATTTCTCATTATACATAGAAGTCACGGTCATGGCCCTCCTGTTGTTCATTAATTTGCTTGAGTGGGCCCAGTAATGTCTCCATCGTGAGACGTATATGAATTAACTTTCCTGGTTGTATTTTGTCTCATTACTTTTGTATTAGAATTTATGCTTGAGGTTTCAACCAGTAGGAAAGAAGGAAATAAGGAAGGGAAGGGAGAAAAGGGAGGGGAGGAGAAGGAAGGGGAGTGGAGAGGAGATGGGGGGAGAGCAGAAAGGAGAGGGGAAGGGAAATGAAGTGAAAGGAAGAGGGAGGAACAAAGAATGACCTTGAAAATAATGTTTTATCTTCAAAATCTTATGGAAATAATTATCTTATATGATATAGATATAAATGTTCAAAATATCCTAAACACCAATGAAACTAGTTTTCCCTCTTGTTTCTCACATCTTGCTGTGAGAAACATCATTAGAAAACTCCAGTACAAAGTAGTTTACTCATTCTAACATACTTATGGAATGCATCTTATATGATTATAGTTGAAAATGAAGTACTATCCTCTAAATCCTTTGAAAAACATACCTTTTTAAATGACAAAATTTTATTCAGGAATACAATCACTGTTCTTGAGTTTCAAGATCAATCTCTATGATATCCTAAAGTACAGTTTGTGTAATTTTAACTTTTATTTTCATTGAGTTAATAATCATCTTATAATCATGAATACCAGGCTGATTTTTTGGCAACTCTTCCCATCTTTAACACTATTGTCATCGATGTTTATTGACTTGAAGCTCCTGCATCACAGTAGTCAATTAATTTCAAACAGCAAAATATTTGGAGATTTTATATTTAGGATCTCATTGATTTCGTGTCTTGCAGTTTTAATAAGATTGGAGAAAAGAAATGATTGTGTCAAGGCTGTCAACCCATTTTTGGTTAAAAATGTTATAAATATGTTATTAGAAAACGCTTCATTTGAATAATGTACCTAAGCCTTGAATTGATCAATTATGCTCACTTTGTATTAACATAGTAATATTTAAACATCAGAATGGATTTGCACACTAATGAACATATAAAGCATACATATAATATAAAATTTAAATACAAACGGAATTTTTAGATATATTTTATATAGTCTTTATGTTTGTGTATAGAGAATTATTTTTTAATTAAACACATAAAATTATTCTGAAATCTGTGCAACCTTAACATAGGTTTCTGATGTGTGCTTTGCTTTACTGATAAACTAAATAATCAAATACATCATTTCAAACTTTATTTTTTAGACGGTTCTTTAAAAAGATAATTACCCACATTGCTGTTTTGTGGTACAACAGTGACAACCAGTGGCCACTAGCTTTCACTTTAGACTGGCAATGTATTATAGACGTTGTGTATATTAATGGATAGCTGTACCTAGCCTTAATAACCAGCACTCAGAAATAATGTATGTATTGGTAATCGTATCTTTTGTTATTTATCTTGTGTCTAAGAGATTTTTTGTTTTTAATTTAAAATCTAAAATATATCTTAAAATGATTTTACTATATGACAGATACTTAGTGTTAAGATGTGGGAGGTTAGGTGAGTGAATGATTCTTCCAAGGTTCATCTTATGTTATTTGTAAATAAAAGTACCTTTTTTTTTTACTTGCAATGGAAAAAATTGGACTGATAAGTACACGGGAAAAACAGGACAAAGCACTCCATAGGGAAGTAGTTGTAGATTGTAAAATTATTCACTACCTGAACATCCCAGATTGGTCTCATCTTCCTTTCCTAAAAGGTCCATTATTCCTTTCGAATGGAGAGCTTAATGGAGTAAAGCTTTGCTAGATGTAATGAGCTGAATAATGTGGAGTTCAACTTTGGATTATGGACTTTTGGAGACTCTAAGCAGTTAAAGCTAATGATTTAATCCCTGAATTTATTTTACATTTCTTCGGACAGATCTATTTATATATTCTCAGAGCTCTCTCTGGAGACACTGCAATCTGGAAATACGCTTCGCATTTCTCGCCATGAGGGCATACCTACTCTGCTTCAAATTGTCTTCTCTCTCTCTATCCCTTCTCTCTCTCTCTTTTAAAAAGCCTATATCCAAACCTTCATTTCCTCTTCACTGGCACTGTTTTAAGAGTGCTTATGGCAAATTTGCTTCTGTAATCATAACTTGAACCCATCTGGGGATGAGATTGGCTACAAGCTTAGTATTTCTACTTAACATATTCATGATTAGCATGCACAGAAGGAGTAGAATTAGGATGAATGTTTTTGGAACAGTACAGATAAATCCTCATAAATGTCCTACAACAGTTCTGGAAACGCACAGTGCGGAAATGTAATGAAGCTGAACTCTGCAGAGAGTTTGGTATTCTCAGTACCATGCCTCTCCTAATGAACTCATTTAGATTAGAAAATGGATTTAATATTTTATTGGAATTAACCTGAGCCAGTAAAGAGGATTACAATTTCTTTCCATAAATATAGTGATATTACAGGGTGAGGTAGCATGTTCCATGAATATTAAGCACTTTATGAACAGTGTCATGAAGCCAAAAGGGGTAAGGTGATTATATTTTAATATAGTGGCACTGTTCTTACAATAATTAAATTTGAATACTAGTAAAGAAATATTTTTCAAAGATTTAAATCAAAATTTTGTTGCTTTTTCTTTCAAAACTAAAATGCCATGATTAAAATTAAATACCATAGAGGCCATGTTAGTAACCAGCCTCAGCAGAAGCTATACTTTCCCAATTGTGAAACAATACAAAGCAGGTCAAATGAGAGGTATAAGATTTGGAGTTAAACTAAAGAGAAGTAACTCCTCATTACCTTTATGGAATTATATTTACTTCCCTTTGAACATTTTAGTAGGTAAGCCATAAACTAGTACTCCATTGCATTGGTGACTAGGTTCCTTTCTCCTTTTGTTTTTGTGTTTGTTTTCAATACAAAAAAACAAAACAAAACAAAACAAAACAAAGCAAAATTCGTCTTTTTCTTGTGGATATTTTTCATATAAAATGCACCTTCTTGCACAGTCTACAGAAATAAATTTATGAAGTCAAAAGATTTGTATAATTTACATCCCTTGAATCCCGTTAGCCCTAAGCTAACTTATACCATGAATTTTTGTAAACCTAGTTGATGAATTACAGGAAAGGGGAACAGTATCACAATTGTGCAGTCTTAAAAATCATCTGTAATATGAATCAGATTCAGTCTTAAACAAAGGGCAAACTTTGGCCCTGGAGTGCCATTTCTACCCAGATTGTAAAGCCAGTTACCATGCATATGTGCACCAGAGCATTCACTGATTTTACAGGCTAAGGCACTGTGGGCACTGCGGAATGCAGGCCAAGGTTAGGACCTGGGACCGTGCAGAAATCTGATTAAAACTGAACACGTGCCATGAAGTTGTTCAGGCATGCACAGCGTTCATTTTACACAAAGCTTAGCACCCCTCCTCTGATGGACCTATACAAATATAACAACTCTGCTTTTGTTAGGGAAAGGCATATACGGGTCTCCTCTCCATGTGGGTTTAAGATTTTTCAAATCTATTTATGCAAAGAATGACACCACTGACTCTCTTTAAAGCTTCCGTCACACTGGGGCTTGGAGATTATGCTGTTAAACGGAAGCCACAGAAAATCAGTTGCTTGCTGAGTGTGCAGGGGTAGAAATGGCCCCAAACAAGAAATGTCAGCAACAGCATTAACAGCTGGTGAAAATGTGTGGCAGAAAAGCTGGTGCCACCTCCCAGGGAAAGGGCTCGGAAAGGAAATATGTCCTGCTGGAGTACTGATGAAGAACGCATGCAGAGAGGGCTGAAAGAAACACGAGGAAGAGAAAGCAGGGAGGGAAGGACTTGAAAAAGATGGCTGAGGAAGAGAACTTGCCAGGAGTTTAGGATTTGTGAACTTCACTAAGATCCAAGACCATCCTTTTGTTCTACTTGATTTCATTGCTGTTTTTTTTTTCCTTACTAATTATCACCTTCTGATTACCCCTCTAACTTCATGCCTCATGTATTATAAGTGGAATGGTACAATATTTGCTAGAGAGGCTGCAGAGATAGCACAGTGGGTAGGGCGATTGCCTTGCACATGGCCGACCTGGGTTCGATTCCCAGCATCCAGTATGGTCCCCCAAGCATCACCAGGAGTAATTTCTGAGTGCATGACCCAGGAGTAACCCCTGTGCATTGCCGGGTGTGACCCAAAAGGAAAAAAAATATTTTGTAAAGTTCTTTTTTTTAACATAACTATAACTAGTCATCATATATCTCACTGGAGTTTAGGTAGGATCAAATAGGAATGGGAAGGTACTACTAAGAAAAAAAGCAGAAACATACGTATGAAAGATCTATTCTTTTGCATTTTCTAAAAGGATAATCAGTTAGACCTGTTCGACTTTTCAGTCATTCACATTAGTTTGGATAAGTATTTAATACACTTGTATATCACCTTCTTTAGAATGTCAATAGACTGGCTCTTTCTCTTGGTATTAATGAAAATGCTCTTTATTTCCCAAAACTATTTATTTTTGGTAAAAAGTTAAGATAAAAAAATTGATTATATTCCAAAGCTTTACATTTCTCCAACAATCACGCTGTAAAGAGAGCAGGCATACAGAGAATTATGAAACTTTAAGAGGGTCCAGAGAGATAATCCAGAGATTAAGGCATGTCCTGTGAACACTGTTTTGCCTGCTGTGATTCCTGCACAGAATGTGGTCCACTGAGGCCCACTAGTCCTGGTTCTAGAACACAGAGCCAGGAAGAATACCTGACTACCAAAAATAATAATAATTAAATAAACAAAACAACAAAAACAAGAATTTTAAGAGTGCCCCCATTTTTGCTTTGAATTAATGTCCATACTGGAAACTTTCCATTAAATAAGACAGCTTCTATATTCTGCTACCTTTCTGGATTCTGGGAGAAGGCTATTTCATGTTATCTTCTTTTATAAAATAAACTGGCAGTTCATTTTGGAAGCCTAAACAGTCAATAAGTTATAGAGGAGCAACTAGGAATCCAAAGGACTATGCTGCCCAAACTAGAGAGGGTTACAAGGAGTTGGGAAAAGAAGTGGAAGAGAAGGAGGGAGAAAGAGGAGGAGAGAAGGAAATGTAGCAAGATTCTGTCCCTTGGTTCTTATGCCAAATTCATTTAAAACTTTCAGTTTCCTTACACCTCCTGCATTTATTTGAATGATCACCCCAACAAAATGGTATGTTGAAATTCAAACCCTGAATTAATCTGATCTTATTTGAAAATTAAGTTGTGAGAGTCCAGCAAGCTACCGAGAGTATCTGGCCCACATGGCAAAGCCTGGCAAGCTACCCCTGAAGTATTTGATATGCCAAAAACAGTAACAACAAGTCTCACAATTTATTGTGAGATATTACTGCTCGAGGAAATTGATGAACAATGGGAGAACCCAGACCAGATCCAGATCTAACCATTGTTTATAAGATAAAGGAAGGAGACATTGGAAATACATAGAAATATAGGGAAGACCAAGTGAAAATGGAGGGAAACTTTAAATTAGTTTATCGTAAACAAACGCACACCAGGAAAATCTTTGAAATCAATTTTCTTATAATTTCCATATTGATCTATCAATGTATTGTATTATGTATCCATTGAATTTTCTCTCAAACATTTTTGGGGATGTAGTATAGTGAGCACCCACATATCTACTATTCACTTATTTCTCTTATAATCCTTGCAATATAAAAATTAAGTTCTTCACTTTCCTGTGTGTTCTCTACCACTGTATTTTTCTCTCTAGGATTGTAGTGCCTAGGAAAATACCCATCTATGAATAGCCTTTGAATAATTATTGACAGATTTGAGTATGGAAATATAGTGTTTCCATACTCTAGGTGCTTTTCTGTAATGTGTCACTAGATGTCAAAGATTTAAGTTGTCTTCCTGATTTCTATCATAGGATCATGTAAAATTCATGCCTTCACGACTTTGCATGGAATCCTACTCAGTACTTCCATTCTATTCTTTATGAAAAATAGTAGGTGTAAGTAATTTTTTAAAAAATAGCTAAGATATGGTCAACTTAGGTGTCTAAGGGCAAATGGAAGGGTAACAAAGATGTGGTATATATACACAATGGAATACCATGTAGGTGCACAGTATTTACCATAGTCATACTACTTTCCAAAGTAGCAAGAAAAGATGAAATCATGCAATTTGCAGCAACCTGGTTGAAACTGAAAGAAAACACATTGAGTCAAGAAAGGTAGAAAAAGACAAACACAAGATGATCTCACTTACCTGACATATATAGAAACTAGACAAGGAAATGTAATGTAGTAAAGGAGTAGGTGGTGGTGTCTGTATCAACCTAGACCCAGAATATACAGAAGAGGACAGAGAAGGAAGGAAATCATGGAGAGAAGGGAGAATAGGAGAAAGGGAAGCAATGGAGGAACAGCGGCCAGGGCCCTCAGTTATGCGGTTGATGTTGGAGGATGGAATATTCAAAGCACAGACTCAACAATACTGAAAACTTGACACCTAAACTACAGTCATGGAACTCTGAATTGTGTACTCAGGGTGGAAGGCGAGAGTTGAAGAGGAACCATGGGGATACCAGTGGAGGGAGGTTGACAGTGGTGTGACTGTTGTCGAAATATTGTATGCCTACTGTCAAAAATCCAGCTAGCAATAACTTTACAAATCAAGGTTCTTTAAATAAAATTTAACCAAATTAATAAAATTAATCATTCCATAGCTTAATGAATCCTTGTCTGCTTCCTGGAAATCCGATATAGTATTCTCATCCACTAGGTCTCCTCTGTGTTAGAGTGAGAAAATCCTAACTTTATAGCAAATGATCTGTATCACAATATGTGTCTCTTTAAAACAAAAAACAATTAGATTAACTTAATATTCAAATATGGTTTTTCACAATGCGTTTGAATGGAAACATCTTCTTGATCACTCAAAACAATGGTTTATTCTCAATTTTTCTTTCTCTTTTTCACATGTTCTGTATTACAAAAACTTTATTGTCTTGTTTTATTTTGACTGGAGTTAGCTGCTTGTGTCTCCATTATGTTTTTAGCAGAAAAGCACTGTTTCTGTGTTCATTGGTGGTGAAACTTAAACCTTGATTAGATTCAAGTAGAATAATTTTTTAAAAATATCTTTCACTAATAGAGATGTATCTTTTTTGCTACTACGTATAAAATTGTATATTACATAGTGCCCATATATAATGGCTAGTAATTATACCATCATTAGTAATTCAAGAATTTTAAAGTGACACTAATTCCATTCATCTCAATTTTATTTATTGGTTGCTTCTAGAAATAAAAAATCCAATTTTCAAGTTTTTAAATGATTTTAAAAATCACATAAAATTAGATTATTTGTTTAAATTTTACTTTAACCAAATTTTAAGTTGAATTAATTCATAGGCTTCATAGAGACCAATTCGTTTTTATCTTTTATATAATTATAAATTCATTAGTTTCAATATAATAATGATGTTAACTTTATTATTGAAACTATCATTGTGACCATTTTACTCCAGAAGTAACTTAAATTAAATTGTGACTCATTTTTGTATGTCTAGATTTTTCCTTGTTGGTCTTCTTTGCTAAGGATAATAAACTTATGGGCCGATCTTGAATGTATTCAGCTTTATTACTGAAATGAACATTTTTCTAAAGAAACTTTTTAATTTATGTCACTCAGGGCTTATAACTTATTTCAGCTATTTTAACATTTTTAAGATAAAAATACATGTGTCCAATGATTTTTTGATACAACATAACTAGTTGGCTGCATGCAAGGCAAACGCCCTACCTGCTGTGCTATTGCTTCAGACCCGAGTTTGATTCCTCTGTCCCTCTCGGAGAGCCCGGCAAGCTACCAAGAGTATCCAGGCTGCACAGCAGAACCTGGCAAGCCCCTCGTGGCATATTCAATATGCCAAAAACAGTAACAAGTATCATAATAGAGACGTTACTGGTTCCTGCTCGAGCAAATTGATGAACAACAGGAGGACAGTGCTACAGTGCTACATAACTAGTGAGTGTTTATTTAGCCTTTTCTAATTTTAATTAAATGTGTTTACCACATAGAAAATATAACTCCAAATAACTAACAACAATACACTATGGATTATATATATTTGACACAGTTATTTGTACCCTGTGTGCAGCAAAGAATACAAAGCTCCTAAATAACAATTTTTCAACAAGAACATGAAAAGTATTCTCAACATATTTTCAAGTAATCATCAAGGAAATTTAAGTAAAACTCACAATGATATATCATCTCACACATGTGACAATGGCTGTCATCAAAAAGACAAGAAATAACATTTGTTAGTGAGTCTGTGTAATTAAAGAAGCCCATATGCCCTTTTGGTGGGAGTGTAATTTTATGAAGCCACTATAGAACACCGAATAGAAGTTCTTCAAAGCATTGAAAATATAGTTATTATATGATCCATAATTTATACTCTCTATATTTTTCCACGATCACGATCACAACCATCCTGTTGTTCATCGATTGCCTCGAGCAGGCCCCAGTAACATCTCCTTCATCCTAGCCCTGAGATTTTTTAAAAAGTGCCATATTCAAGGCTCTTTCAGGGTTAGGAGAATGAGATCCATCATTGTTACTGGTATTTGGCATATTGGTTATGCCACGGGAAATTTGCCAGACTCTGCCATGTGAGCGGGTTACATTCAGTAGCCTGCCAGTTTGTCCAAGAATGAGATGATAAGGTGTCACACGGCTGCAAATGTGGCCACGCACTTCCGGGAGCTGGGTTTTATAGTCTCTGGGTTTTGGCCGTTGATGGGATTACAGGGCACCAGGGGGCCAGTTGGTGGGTGTGACCCATGCATACTGGAATATGGAGGATCTGGGTGGAGGATGCTCAGTCCCGATCCGAGCAGACTTGGAGATCTCAGCCCCGTGACCTGCATGCCTTTGTTCCTCTGCCGGTACCTTCATGCGTGTGAAGAGTGGTCTCAGCATGGTGGTGGCTGGTTCTGGAGGTCTTCGGCTGCTGGAGCCCTGGTCGGGGCGGGGAGGGAAACTCACCTGCTCCCCTCCAAGGGGCCTCGGCAAAGACAGCCAGGCAGGGGGACAGGAGACTCTATTTTTCCAAGTTAAATTTAAACTAGAATTTGAAATATATGTGCATCTGCATGTGCATGAAAAATTGTTGCAATAGTCAAGATAACGGAATTTACCTAAGTGAATAGTTATGGATAAATAAATTGTCCTGGACAACAGAGATAATGCAGTGGGAGGACTTTCACCTTTTCTGCTGACCTGGGTTCTTTCTCTGGTACCCATATGGCCCCCCTGAGCCCACCAGGAGTGATTCCTGAACACCGGGGTCAGAGTAAACCTTGAGCACAACTAGGTATCACATAAAAACAATTTAAAAATAAGTTGTTCTATTTTTCTCTTTATCTATTTTCATCATCATCATCATCATCATCATCATCATCATCATCATCATCATCATCATCATCATCCACATCATCTATCTATCTAATGGAATACTTTCAGCTATAACAATAATGAAATCTTTCCATCTGTGGCATTATGAATAGACCTTAAAATGATTATGTGAAGTGTCTATCAGAGAAAAGCAAATAATTAGGACCTCATTAATATGTGTTTTCTAAAGGAAACAGGCAAAACCAGAAACAAAACAAACAAAGCTTAAAAGTAGAGAAATGTTCTAGATAGTACAGTGGGCAAGGTGTTTGCATGTCACATGTCAACTGAGGTTGAATCCCGGGCAATAGATATTGTTCCCTGAAACAACATCATGAGTAAGCCTTCAGGATAGTACCTTGTGGTTCCAAAATCAAAATAAATAAATACAGAGAAAATACTGATGAATGCTAGAGATAGGAAATTCATGGTGGACATGAAGGGAGGCCAGTGCAGAAGAAAAACAGTCTTCAATGACTCAGTGACACAATGACAATTTTCTTTTATTTTTTTCTTACTCTTATTGGGATGCTTAGGAGCTACTGCTGACTGAGTGCTTGATAATCATGCCCAGTAGTACTGATACTTGTAGTATATATAGTGCTGGGGATTGAACCCAGAGAGAACTTCTCCATGTGCAGTGTGAACTCAACCCTTTGAGCTAACTCCCAAACCTGACAAAAATAATTTCCTACGGATTTGATGACATGACTTTCTTCTTTTTTCCCTCCCTCCCTCCCTCCCTCCCTCCCTCCCTTCCTCCCTTCCTTCCTCCCTCCTTCTTCCTTCCTTCCTTCCTTCCTTCCTTCCTTCCTTCCTTCCTTCCTTCCTTCCTTCCTTCCTTCCTTCCTTCCCTCCTCTTCTCTTCCTCCCTCCCCACCCCCTCTAGCCTGCAAAACTGGTTTCAATGATCTCATATTTTTTTGTGGCTGTTTGATATGGTTTCTTACAGGTGGTATTGTGAGTCGTAGGTCAAATGTAACTGCAATTTGAAAATGTGTTTATCTTTACAAATTAAAACTTTAAAGAAATTTATTTTTGTCTATGTTTCCAAAAGAAATTCTTACTGTCTCGAGTTTAGGTGAGAGAAAATGCTGTACTTTTTGTCTATTTTTTTTTTGGTGAGTTCACACCCAGAAGTGTGCAAGGCCTACTTCTGGATCTATGCTCATGGATCACTCCTGACTGTGTTCAGACAATATATAGTGCTGAGGACCAAACCTGGGTCAGTTATGTGCTAGACAAATGCTTAATCCACTATATTATTTCTCAAAACACAAAAATGCTGTAATTTTCAATACATTTTAAAATTCAAATAGATTATTTGAGTCTATATGTATTGACAATATTAATAGTTTAGCTTTGGCTCTTTATTATAAATCAATTTATCTGATGAAATAAGTAGAACACCTAATGATTTCAATACATTAAATACAGTCCCCACATTTTTTCTTGCTTATAATAAGTTTCAATTTACAGATTTTTATAAATGTTCATTGTAAAAAGAGGAGTTTTTAAACAAAGTACTTTGTATACTGAAGTTCATATAACTAAATTTGTAGTACTTTTGCAATGGACAGTAGAGAAAGATGCTACAGAATGATTCATGTTAATAAAAAAACCTTAACTACTCCTGTAATAGACTATCAGTACACTGTAGTTTAGATGTTTTCTTCCACCTGCTTTTCCTATTTTATCAAATTTTGCATGTCATAGTCAAGAGCGACAGTGGAATATTTAGACTAACTGTTGTAATTTAGCATGCAATAATTTTATGATTTATAGTTTTGTAGAAAAGGACCCAGAACAGATGAATATATAGATACAGGGTATCAATTGTCATCAGACTCATTTACTAACTGATTTGTATAATTTACTAACAGATTTGTATAATTTACTATTTCTGAGCAGAATATTTGTTTCAACTTAGGTGTCTTACCTTGTCTTGGTCTTTGGAGCATAAAATTTGCTTCTGCAGTTTTACCTTTGCTGTTGGAAAGTTTCTTTGAATATAGTATTCTCTTAAAATAATTTTTATTATTTTCGCCTAAATTTAAAGATTAAAATAGAATGTGTGCTATTTTTAGTACTTTGAAAAATTTTATAACTGCATAGAGCAATGTAATGTTGTAGCTATATCGCTGATATAATTTAGATGTTTTGAATCCACTTTTTTCCTCATCATTTCATTTTACATTTGGCTTAGTTATAAAAATATATAATTTCAAAACCAAAATCTCCTCTAATAAAATAGCACTGTCCTCCCATTGCCCATTGATTTGCTGGAGCGGGCCCAGCAATAAACAAATATAAATTGAGTTTTATTACCATTTACTAATTTTTGAAATTTTCTCTAATGTAGAGTAATGATTAGAAGTGACAGGGGTAAAAACATGATTTATTCATATATTCTCTGTATTATAAAAGATTCTTTAATGATTGTGTTTCTTTGGGTTTACTTGTAGATACAAAACACTTTCTGTAGTTAAAAGGAACTTTGAATATTCTGTTTTTAGAGTTTTAACTTAAGAGTTGATGGAGCAGGGAAAAGTAAGTGATAGGAGTTATTTCACTAGTGAAAGGTGGCACAGAACCCACCTAAAAAGTTGTAAAATAATTTTAATATTTCAGGAGATTAAGTATGAATGAGAGAAGAGGAGGGATAGAAATCAGTTAAGGCAAGTATATAAAAATTTGTTATTTCTAACATTTAAGTAAGATAGGAACTTAATGGTTTACATGCACTAACCTATGAATATTTTGCTGAAGCAACAAATATACAAATAGTTAAATTCATTTTATTATCAACTTATTATTGCTACTATTTTAAACTAAAATAACGTGCATAGAATCCTGGCCAAAAAAGATTTTCAAATTAATCTATGTTCCCTGAGAAAGGAGACAGTTCTTCAGAAATGTGGCACTGTAATCTGGAATTTCTGTGAATATTATCAAGGATAGAAATCATAATGGTTTAAATACAGTTCATTTTCGTTTGAAAAAAATTACATATTGAATTATTTTAAATATTGAAAAAATTGTGACACTTTTCAATATAATTTATAGTTCTGATACATAAAGAAATTAAAAACAGGACAGAGTGTTTTGGAAAGACAGAAAAATCCTTCAAATATTAAAGAGAAATACAACTAAGCACTAGATATTTTTTTCCTTTTTTCTTTTTATTCTCACTGCAGGTCAAATTTATACCTCAGGACAAACTAGTTCAGTCACTGCAAGTTTTTTTAAAACACATCTGACAATAAGAAACTGGCAATACTAAAATGCTGAATGATAAGTAGAGCTTTGGTTAGTTTATTTTTATGTTTGAACACACTATATTTATTAATCATTTAATCTTTCAGGATTAGTCATATAGTTAGTATATTTTGTAATTTTAGTCAACAAAACCTTTAGGCATTTTATATAAGCTACTTTGTTTTTGTCAAGCTTTCTCTGTTGTGTAACTATAAAATTGATTCTTTGAGCCCACTCACAGGATATTTATTTGGTAAAGTTATTTTGTTTGTTTGGTCCTACAGTATATCCTAACACTTTATTTTTGAACCTCTCCAATGTTATCCATTGCATTAATCTAATCCCGTCAGATTGAATTATTTAAAACGCTATCAGATTAATTTATTTTCATATCTAAAGCATTAATACAGACTCAAATATTGAGTACGAAACTCTCATTATAAGCATCACCTTGTCCCCTCCCTGTCTCATGCTGTTCTTTTTACCATCTCTGGAGGATCTCATATTTGCATGATGCATTACAATTAGTAGCAGTGTTTTTCAGGGGTCATAGACTTAGGTTGTGTCACTTACACACGATTTTTATACACCAGAGATTGGACACCTGTTGTGGCATCTAAGATTCCACAGATCCACGGGACTCAGAATGCAAAATATTGTGGTGGATAGGAATTTATGACCTCAGTACTGCCAGAAAAACACCCCACCGCTGAACTGCATCTCCAGGACCATTAGCATCTTTCTAGTTACTTATTGATCCTTGGTTCATTACTTCGATATGTCCGTTCAACAAATATCTATTGTGTCTTTATTATGCCTCAAGGAATACATAGAACGTACACTATGTTGATAATCTATATAGCATATTCAGGGAACTTAGTATTAAAATAGCCTCTTATTTTAGGAAATAATAAAATAAAATATTTTACTTTTTATTTTAAGTCATGTCAGGATGCCTGCTATATTGTAAGGAGCTGATTGGATTTCAGTTCCCCAGGAGGTCGGCCGTCAGCTTTATTAAATGCGCAATGTGCTCACCATTCCATATTGATTCCTGCACAGACTGATGCATTCAACTACTTCTTGCTCTTTTAAACTATGTGCTTATTATTAATTGTTCCGGTCCTGCTGGTTTTTTTTTATTTGTTTATATCTTTTTCTTGGGTGAGGGCTAGTACATGATGTGCATGTATGGGGAATGGATGGTGCACATTTTAAAAATTATAAGAGCAAGGAATGAAGAGAAAATTTAAAGAGGGCATGTGCTCTCAAATATCAGTGATTTCTTAGAGGAAATGCTACTGTTTTTATTGTTACTATAAAAAAATTGTGTGAGTCAGTTATCAGTTCACCAATATGTTCCTCTTTCTAGAATATATAATTAGAGCTTTGGTGTTACCATTAGATGGAGGATACTTATCATAGAAGTTTTTATCATTTTATTTCTTGTAGGAAATGCAAGCTGTTCATTTGCTGTGATAAAAATTAAAATTTTTATTCTAGTGATTAAAATAATAAGTTAAATCACAGTCACGATCATGGCCATCCTGTTGTTCGTCTATTGCCTCGAGCAGGCTCCAGTAATGTCTTCTTCATCCTAGGCCTGAGATTCTAAAAAGTGCCATATTCAAGGCTCTTTCAGGGTTAGGAGGATGAGACCCATCATTGTTACATTGCTACCGAATGTAACCTGCCCACACGACAGAGTCTGGCAAACTCCCCATGGCATACCCAATATGCCAAATACCAGTAACAATGATGGGTCTCAATAAGTTAAATATTTTTATAAAATAATAATATAACTCATGGATTCACTAAAAGGGTTTTGGGTAATTCTGAGGATACTGGATTAATATTGCTCTATGAGAAGATGTATGTACCAAATAAAATCATATTTGGAAGTCCATATTATATCAAGAATATCAATAATGGGCTGTTATATAAAGAAAGACCTAAATTATTATTATATTATCTCTAGTATCTGAGCATGTACTTAGTAAAGAAACTACAACGACCAAATTCACAGGCAATGTAAATTCTGACTTAGATTTCTTAATTTTTTTGTTTCTCTTCTCTCCCCTCCGTTCTGTTACCTCCTCCCCTCTTCTCTCTTTCCCTTTCCAATCCTGGCATTTTATGGCCTCCTAAGCATAACTGGGTACAGCCCTGAGCATCTCTGAATACCACTTGGTAGGACCCCCCAGAAACAATTCCAAACCTCTTTATAGAAAAATTTTGTATAACAAAAAGGCACTGCTATTAATCCTGGATGTAAAACTTTTTCAAATCCTAGTGTTCATTTTGCAATGTGTCCATTGTGAGACTTGTTAATGTTTTTGGCATACCAAATACGCCATGGGAAGCTTGTTAGGCTCTGTCTTGCGGGCTGCATACTCTTGGTAGCTGGCCGAGCTTTCGAGAGGGACAGAGGAATCAATCTCAGGTCGGCCGCATGCAAGGCAAATGAGTATCACTCCAGCTCATATTGATACAATAGAAAAACTTTATTTTATTTAACAATAAGTATAATATCCAAAAGGAGAAAGAGAGAGAGAGAGAGAGAGAGAGAGAGAGAGAGAGAATCTGTACCACAGAAATTGGCTTCGAGGGAGGGGATTATGGCAGCAGGGAATTTGGCTATTTTGGGGATGGTAAATCTACACAGGTGAAGGGTTTGATGTTGGAACGCCCTACCCACTGTGCTATCTCTCCAGCCACAGGAGAAAAGCATTATACAAAAACTTGATTTCCACCTCATCATTTAAAAAAATTGGATTCGCTCCTGAGTCTCGAAACCCAGTGGCTTTTGGCAGAAATCCCTCCAGATTTAAGTGTTAAAATTTCGGAATTTCAAAATCATATGGCCCTACTGCAGGTGCCTGCTCAAGCAAATTGGTGAACAAAGGGAGGACAGTGCTACAGTGCTACAATGCTACAAATATGAGACACATATGATCATAATTTTAAAGAAAAATAAAAAAGTATACAAAGAGCTCAACTTAAGGGGTTAAGATATAAGTAGGGAATTTCTTTGAGGAAAAGTTTCAGTATTATTGGAAATCAAGGTGATTTATATATGGTAAAATATAAATAAAGTATACCGTGCACTCATTATCGTAAAATACATGAATACTTTAAAAATATAAACATAAACACTTTAAAATTTAGTATATAAACAAAAAACTATCCTGTTGATAAACTTCTAGTAGACTATAATGCATTTTAGAAAGTAATAGGATTCAATCCATGGCATCCCATGTGGTTCCCCAAATTTATCAGGAATTTTTTTGAATGCAAAACTCAGAGTAACCTCTGAGCAAGCTTAGTGTGGCCCTCACCAAAATTAAACAAACAAACAAACAAACAAACAAACAAAGAGACCCATGATAAATTTTACTTGGGGAAATCACATGCTATTCCATGGATCAAATTTGGGACAGCCTCATACAGGGTAACTGCCTTCATCATTGTACTATCTCTCCAGACCCTTTCACCACTTTATGTCTAGCCATTTTTTCCTTTGCTTTAAAAAATAGAATAAGATGAATAGAAACTTTGTGAAGGTAGTACAGATCACTTTTTTATGCCCAACTTAAGCCTTCTTGATCACATTCAGTATTTCGACACCAGACCCACCATTATTATTTGAGATTTTACTCCAACACTCAGATCTGCTGAAATGGCCACAGTAGACAATTTTTGTTCTACTGCTGGTTATGAATAACATATGGGTTTTTGGTGGTGGAGAATGGGCACTGGTGAGCTATGGGTGTTTCATTGTATGACTGAGATTTAGACCCGAAAGCTTTGTAACTGCTTTCATGGTGATTCAATAAATAAAATTTTAAAAAATGAAAAAAATGGATTCATCTCTTTTTCAGATTTATTTAATACAGTACCTTGATTTTTGTTTGAAGGGAGAAATTAAAGTTAAAAATTTATCCTTAAACAATTTGCAATAAATGTTTTGTGATTATGTATGATGGACCCCTTTGGACCCCTTCAGTCAGTAATATTTGACTATGGGAACAAATTTGAAAGGAATTGTGGCAATATTCATATATTAGTTGCCTAAATCTGCATCCCAGACTCATACAATGAGAAATATGGGACATTATGAAATCTGAGTAGTTTTCAACAACAGAGCTGTGATTAAATCTTGGATCAGACATTTCTTCATGCACAAGTTCGGAATTTTGTGCAGGAAAATATGGTTCCAAGTAGGGCTTCATGAAGTGGCTCTAGGGCTCACATGATGTGTCTTGGCCAGCAGCTCAATGTGACGACTCAAGGGTGCAGTGCTGCTGAGGCCCTTTGGTATTGACACTCAGCACACCATGTCAGCATGTTTGAAGGCCTCCAGGATCATAGCCAGTGACATTCAGTGACTACATGGTAACAGGAATCAAGCACGGTCCACCATATGCAAGACATGTCCCATGTCCTAAATTTCTGGTCTCTCTTTCCAGCCCCTCAATGCGATAGCACAATGGGTAGGGTGTTCGCCTTACAAGCCTTACAAGCAGCCAACATGGCCGACCCGAGTTCGATTCCTCCGTCCTTCTCGGAGAGCCCGGCAAGCTACCGAGAGTATTCGATATGCCAGACACAGTAACAACAAAGTCTCCAATGGAGACGTTACTGGGCCCATTTGAGCAAATCGACGATCAACGGGAGGGCCTTTACCTTTACCTTACCTTTATCTTGCAAAGTGGGATAAAAATGTATTCTGTAGATTTTCTTATGGTGCCTGAACAGAAATGCTGTATATTGTATCTATCATATAAAACTATATATTTTATTGGATATATCACTTTCATTTATATATGTGTATATAATCATCTTACATACTCATAACACACTGTGTTGATTAAAGACCATATATAGTTTAATAGTTGATACTACAACATTTCTTTCTAGTGTTTGGCTAGTGACATAAAAAAAATAATTATTTGATAAAGAAAATTGTATAGTCTAACTTTCCTTTCTTCAAGTTGCTTCTCTCACTGAATTCAGTATGTGCACTGTTATTTATAAGTGTTAAGAAGCATATTTACATACTCCACTGAACACAAAATTAACTACAGAGAATAGAAAATGGCTTATTTATCCCCAAGCAAGTGCAGATTGAAATGAAACATGAAGATGGGAACAAAGAGTCTATTTTGTTTTATTGATCCTAGCCCTTTATTGTTATTCTGTTCCTCAAACACTTCCTGTGTCCCTCTGTCCTTTGAGCAGGAATGACTTCAGATACAATACTTAAATCTCTGACTGCTTACTTTAGTGCTCTTTCTGTCTCTGTGTCTATGTTTGTATCTCTTTCTCTCTATCTCTGTCTGTCTCTTTCTCTGTCTCTGTCTCTCTCTCTATGTCTTTCTCTCTCTTTCTCTCTCTCTCTCTCCATTTAAGATTGCTCTTTTATCAGTAGTTACCACAACTTGGCGATAAAGGAGATCAGGTTAGTACGAGGTCTGACCTGGGAATTCTGTGCTTAGTGCGGTAAATTGTAAATAGAAAACAAGATAAAATATAGTAAACTGAATATAATGATATAACACTGAGAGTGAGACTCAGATAATACATGCAGATAAGGCCTTAATTAGAAGTATACAAATAATTTTAGGGTGTGTGGGCTACGTGTGAAATTCTCAGGGCCATTGAGAATTATTATAGGACTTAATTGATGATCTAGTGGGTTGGGGAATGTTGATAAATGATTTTCCCCAAACTTGTGCTAGGCAAGATTCTGTCCCTTCCTCTGAATGGTTCAAAATTAGGATACATTTTTATATATGAGAACTAAGTCAGTTCATGGAAATACTTGAATAGTAAAATTTCTACAGATTCTAAGATACAAATAATAATTTTAGTATACATTTTGGTGAACATAATCTTTTGCACACACGTTTTCATATCATTGGTGGAAATTTTGACCACGGGCAGGGGAAAATGCATTATTTAGTGTTAAATATCAAAACTTTTATTTCTGACCATATATACTCAAGTCCTGGCTGTTATTAGCATTTTACTTACATGATTTAGACCTTATCACCCTTTTTTCAGGTTGTTTCTACCGAAGAAGACCTTTAAAATTATCATCAGCTATGGAGTAATGGAAATACCTCAAAGGGCTAGAGGACATATTTTGCATGAGAGGGACCTAAACTTAATCCCTGACATAACACACACCAGGACTCTACACTAAAGGTGGCAGCTGAGAATTGCTGGGTGTAGTCTACAAAACTAAAATAAAAATATCCAGTGTATAAGATAACCAACAGAAATTTATCTATGATTTATGAAATGGTTGATTTTGATATCACACTGATTTGAAAGTAACATAGATTTTTCTTTTAAGTAAAATAATAATTAATTTTTAATTGGTAACTATTATTGTTGTGTGCTGATTGAAACTTTGGTTTAAAAGTTACTTGATTCACATGCACAAATAAGACTGCAATTACGTCTCAAGTTCAGCAATTACCCTGAACTTTCCTGAGCAGCTCTAAAAGGGAAAAACAATAAAATAAATTCAACTTAAGCTACTCACGGGGAATCCAGTATACCTTTTCAATCACTAGACTTTTTCCTGGGGATGAATCTGAACCTAGTTTTAAGAACGAAAAGTTTTGACACTATTTATTATTCCACTGTTCTGCTTCTGAAATCAGATGTGCTGTCTCAGTCTCGACTGTGAAGTTTTTCCAGTATATGAGCTTATTACCATACATGGGTTTAAGCAGATTCTCATTTTCTTATATTCTGCTTCTCTTCCTTCCTTTTGGTTCTTCTGCATGATTTCCCTACCCTCACTGTCTGTCTGTTTTGTGTTTCCTTGCTCATCTTACAGCAAGCTTGCCGACTCCCAGCATATCTATTCTCCTCGGGAGGCATTTAAATGGCTTGTTGTTTGCAGCCCACTGCACTCTGGGGCTGCAAATGGAAATAAGAGAAGGGCTTGTGGACATTTTCCATTGTCCTTAAATATCCAGGGAGCTACACTGTGATGAATTAACCGAAGATTGTAAGAAACATAGGGACGAATAGATACACAGATACGGTCACCTTTTCTAATGCATGTTATAGGATTTTTAGTAATAGATTTTTTTTTTATTCACTAGACCCCTTTTTGCTGGGTTTGTGAAACTGCTGAGATACATTTTGATTTTCTATCATGAAACAACTCTCACAAAAGCTCATACGTCTGTTTATTTTTACACTAAAATATTATAATTAGACGTATATAACAGTTCAATTAAGATTCCTTAAAACCCACTTTTCACCTTTATGTCCCCCCCCCCGGAGCCTCATAAAATTTCTAAAGAAATGTGAAATCTTGCTTTTTTTCTAGTTTTTCTAAGATATGCAATAGAGTATTAATTACTGCAGTGTTTTCAAGGCTCTGCTGTCTACAGTATCACTTTCAGTCTTAGAGATTGTTATAGAGAGCACAACTTTTAAGTATTTCTATGCTTCTTAAATTCCTGACATAACTAATTAAAGTGAGTAAGTATGTCACAATAACATTTCCAAGGTGTGATTTTCAACTTATCTAGATTTATTTGCCATGTGAAAGAATGCACCTCAAAGAACATGAGTCCCTATTTTCTCCCCACTACCATTCATACAGGTTTTTTTTTTATGGTTATGGCCATAATCAAAATTCTGTAGTTTCCTCTATGATGCTATGTTCTTTACATGACATCTAGAGGCCAAAATTGATGTGAGCCATAATTAATCTTTCCACGTGACTATGCAGACCCTTGGTTTATCAAGGATAAGAATCACACTGTCTGCATACTTAAATTTACAGAAGCTCCCAGCACCAATCTATATTCTGTGCAATGCATAGTTTGATCCCATCATCTCACAGATACAAAAGATAGAGCAAGAGAAAGCAGCCTTATGAGGAAAAAGCAGACTTAATAGAATAGCATTCCTTCTTTTCGAGTTCATATTTTTATGCAATAATGTCTTGTGTTAATTTCCACATGAATTTTGAAATAATCTAATTAGTGTTCCTGACATTTACCCATGACAGTCAAAATCCTCTTGGTAATCAATAATGTAAATGTAAAGTAGCTGATTAAATTTCCTTTTCTTTTTCATCAAAAAATTTAAGGGAAAAATTCATTTTACTGTCCCTTATGTGTTTTCAGAACACTCTTCCAACTCCAGCTTTAATCTGCAAATTCACAGAAGGCACAGAAAATAATTTCACTCGTGTGAAGGATAATTGATACTGTCACCACTTGGCTATGAAGTTTTTCCTACATTTCTTCAGTAGCTGCAGCAAAGTAAATTTCAGAATCATAGACTTAATATAGTTATAAATTAAGAAAATATTCTAATACTTTTCTAAATACTTTAAATATTTTTTTAATTACCATGATATTCTAATTGAATTCTTTGACTACAAAAGAAAACTGTTTAAAATTCTAATGTGCTTTGACCAAATGTGATGGAATGGATGCTATGCCTTCAGCCTCAGTTTTATATGCTTAAATCATAATTGCCAGTGTGACGATATTGAAGACAGGGCCTTTAGAGCTAATTACTGTGGAGATTTGGGGAATGGAATCACTACTTTTATTATCTCTCTCTTTCCTCTCTCTCTCTTTCTCTTTGTCTCTCTGTATCTGCTGTGTTTCTGTCTTTCTATCTTTCTCTGTCTCTCTCTCTCTCTCTCTCTCTCTCTCTCTCTCTCTCTTCACTCTACGAGAACACAAAGTTAAGATGCACACTTATAACTCTGAAAAATACACTTTCCATAACCTAACCATGTGAGCATCTATTGCTGAGACTTTCAACCTCCAAACTGAGACAAATTCACTTCTGTTGTCTGTAAGTCACTCCCCACCCCACTTTACTCTAATGACTTTATATATATACAGTAACAGTCACAGAGTAAACTTAAGTTTTAGTCTTAAACATATGTGTACACACATCAATATATGCAAACACGTAGTTAAGTATTCTGTAGACATTCTGTAGACATTCACGGTATTTGTTGTTAAACATGCTCATATGACCTAAAATCACATCATTCAAATGAATTCAAATAAAGTATCAAATAATTATGTGTATTGGTATTTTACTCATGTGCCTAGTTATGCATAATAACATTGATCATTTTCCTGCCTTGTGCAATGCTCTATTATTCTGGATTTCTATGTATGGATATATAAATATGCATATATAAATATACATATATATGGCAAATTGCATACTATTTCTTCATCAAGACTTGCATCTACCATACTTAGTTTGCAGACTGATTTTCTGGTGATAGATACACACAAGATGCTCACAATGTAATGCTATTAAAATTTGCATTACTATTAAAAATAGACCTAAGAAAATGGTCAGAACAATAGCACGGTGGGCAGTGCCTGCGCCTTGCATGTAGATGACCCGAGTTCTATCACCAGCTTCCACATGATGCCCTAAACCCCACCAGGAGTGATCTCTGTGTGTGGATTAAGCTCTAAGAATTGCTAGGTATTGCACCTCCCAAAATAACACCAAAAATGTTAAATAAGTGTCCTTATAAATTGTTCCAGTATATGGACTTGTGCAAGTATTTTCTGAAATATATACTAAGACAAAGATTTCAGAAATTTGACTAAATATTGCCTGACAACTTTCCAGAATGGCTTTTTCAATATATAGTGACAACCTGGCATGAGTTCATAGTCTCATTCTTGCCAGCTATAAAATGCTACCATGTTCTGATTTAACATTCTAAAAATATGCAAATACATCTCATTGTAGTTTTTAAATCATTGTTTAATAACAAGAACAGCTCAAACAAATTATTAGATGTTTAGATTTTTTTGTAACCACTCACAAAATTTCAAATGTTTTGTCATTTTTCTAATGTTTTTGTCTTTTTCTTAAATATCCGCAATAACTTGGATCTCTGCTTTCTTAATTGTTCATTTATTACCTTTAGATTATAATCTCAAACTCTTCCATATCAATGAAATGATTCTTAATTTAAATATCAAAATCCACCAAGTTTTCTGTTTATGATTATTTTCCCTTTGGATGTCTTAAATATTAATTTTAATGTGATAGATCACATATTTTAAAACATATTTATTTTATATTTACTATTCTATATAATTAAGTGTTTAGTCTGGAGGACACCTATTTATGGTGTACAGAGAATTCAGAATTAGTTTTGTCCATATAATGAGATAATTTTTCTTATAATGTCATAAAACTCATTTGTAATTTTTCCAGAACTTTGAGATACCATCCTATTTCACCCAACTTTATTGATATATAATTTACATGTAAAATTTTGCAAATTTAAGCTATAAAAATAAGACTTGGGGCCAGAGTGATAGTACAGATGGTAAGGAGTGATCTTTGAGTCAAAAGTCAGGTGTAAGCCCTGAGTGCAGCTGGGTGTAGCCCCAAAATAAAATAAACAGACACAGGAAAAAGAAAACATATGTGCTCATACTTCAAAATTACCACTCAATAATATTAATATATCTGCCACCTCACATAATTGCATTTTTCTGTCATTAGATGAGATAAGAAGAATTCAGAGTGATTTTTAAATATAGATACAGTATCATCAATTTCAGTTGCCATACTATATAGACCATATTAGACTTCCCAATCATAAATTTGGGTTTATAAACAAAAGTTTATGCACTTTCATAAAAATGTACATGTCATGCCCAATCCTTTCAACTCCTGTCAACCACTATTCTATCTATCATTTCTAAGAATTTAGAATTTTTTTCCTTCTGATACTACACTTAAGTGAGAGATCATACACTTACTTCACCTTATTGAATAATTTCATTTTTCAGAATGCCTTTATAGTTTCTCTATGTTATGTCAGATAGCTGCATATCTTTATTTTTGTAGTTAATAACATTTCTACATATATGTGTGTTTGTGTGTGAATACATCTTCCAAATTCTTTAAATTTATTCTTGTTTTATAAAATTTATTTTTTCACATCTTATTTATTGCAAATAATACTGCCTGAACATGATGGTGTAAATTCAGAGACCTATTTTGGGGAAGTGCAAAGTATCACTGTATCATCGTCATCCCGTTACTTGTTGATTTACTCAAGCGGGCACCAGTAATGTCTCTATTCCTCCCAGACTGAGAATTTTTTATAAATTTATTTATTGAATCCCTGTGAGAAAAGTTACAAAGCTTTCAGGTTTAAGTCTCAGTAATATAATGATCAAATACCACTCCCCTCAGCAGTAATTATTTTTCACCACCAGGAACCCCAATATACCTCCCTCCCACCCTCCCAGTGTCTGTGAGGCAGATGATTTATACTTAACTCTCTCTCTCTCTACTTTGAATACATTCATTCTTTTGACAAAAGATACACCACTGTTGTTTGGAATTTCCCCCCAACAATCAGAACTGCTGAAAAGGCATTGTGAAATAATTTGTTTTCTATTGCTGGCTATGAAAACCATATGATGCCAAGCGGCCACTATTGCGGCTGTGTGATTTTTGGATTTCTGATATTTTATTAATTAAGTCTCGAGGGATTTCTGCCAAGAGCCGGATGATAATGAGATTGGTTTCTGTGTGTCTGGTGCCGTGGCTGTGCTGGAGAGTCGGTCATGGGGGGCAACTCATGGCCTTGGTTCCAGACTGAGATTTTAGCAGCCTCTCCCTACTCATCTTTCCTAACGATTGGAGGCTCTTTCAGGTTCAGGGGAATGAGACCTGTTATTGTTACTATTTTGGCCATATCGAATATGCCATTGGGAGCTTGCCAGGCTCTGTCTGTGCTGGTGGGATACTTCCGGTAGATTGCCAGGCTCTCTGAGAGGCATATATAAATATATTTCTCTCTATGATTTTGTTGCTTACTGTCTGAACCCCATCAAATATGATGTGGTAAATATAAAAAATGGGTGAAAGTGTCTTATGATGTGTCACGTGGTCTGGAGCATGGCAACGGTTGGGTAGTGGAGGTCGGCTGCTGGGACTCGGTCCCTTGGGGTAGGGAGGGCGGGTGCCCCATCCCACTCAGGGGCACCCCAAATGAAAACAGCCTGGCAGGGAGTCCGGCTGTTTGGGGAGGTGCAAAGTAAATTTAAAATTATTGTTTTTTGCATACCAATATTCATTGTTCTTTAGCACTGAATGAAAATCACTTTTTTTTCTCAATTTATTAAAAATATTGTCTTTTCTTCATTGGGTATTCTTGGGTTCTTTATCTAATATTAGTTAACTGTATATGTGTGTGTTTATTTCTTGGAATTCTATTATTTTACATTGGTCTATATGTGTGTTTCAATGTTAGTATCATGCAGATTTAATTATTTTAGCTTTGTACTATTATTTAAAATCAAGGAGTCCCAGTATCCTTTGAGAGTCTTTATCATAGCATCTACTAGCTTACTCCATTTCCTTCAGGTTTATAATTGTATTTATCTAATGAAGTTTACCAGCAGGTCAGAAAGTCGAAGTCAAACTAGTTTAGGACATTTACTCTTCAGTTCTTTCTCAATATTCTTTCAATGGTTGAATTCCTTGACTTAGGATCATAAATCCTATTAATTGCAATCTCTACTGCAACTATATGTCTTTCTCCAGTTTTAGTAAACATTAATTTTTTTCATTAAGATCCAAGGATGCTAATGGCTTTGATTATTTCCAGGCTGAGTACTTTCACATCATTTCTTAGTCCATTAAACTCTGTTCACAAAATGGGAGAGATAAAAAAGATTACTGTTTGAATGAACATGGCTACTGAAAACATTACCTAAACATACCCAGGAAAAGGTGAATTTATCTTAAACTTCATGTGAGACAAATAATAAATACATACATTATTGTTAAGGACTGATAAAATGGTATGCTTTGGTTTGCATTATTTAAATTCCATAGAGTTCAACACATTTCATGAGAGGTGCAAGTATTTTTCACAATGTGTATTTGTTTGCATAAATATTTCTAAGAGAAGTCATTTCATAGTTTTAAAGTACTTAAAGATCATATCTTTTCTAAATATTGTAAAAATCATATATGATTCATATCCTAGAAATTAAAATTGATTTAAAAGTTATTAAAATTGAGATATGAAATTAAAAGATGTATATTGAAACAGAAAATAGAAAGGAGAAGGGATGAGGTTAGAGAGGATAAGAGGTTGTCTAGGAACAATTCCTAAATTTGAAAATCCTGGCTATTTTAGAGGGATTTGAAAACTCTTGTTGCTTTAGGTACTTTAGTCCAAGATGACTGATATAAATCCTGTAGTCAAATTTGCTTTATTACCATTTGACATAGCACAACCCTGTGAGAACTGTGAATACCAGGAATTAACTTGGTTAGATAATTTTGGAGAGGTTAAGAGAATGAGTTTCATCTGGTTGAACATAATTTGTTAATAAGTCTTATTTAAAACAATACAATGCTAGCATAATTCTAATGCTATAACTAATAAACTGTCATTCTTATCTGAATGGGGTAGGTTGGCAATTTTTGGTTGCTTGGACAATATGGTCTGTTCAAATGTGAGTATGATATACTATTTTTGTCATTTTATGTCACAGCTTTACAGAAACCTTGTCTGACCTCAATTTTTCTTCACATTTTGTTTTTAGTAGAAGGACTCTGAGGCCAACCTTTGATTGTCTGGCCAACTCAAAGTATCAGGAAGACCTATCTGATAAACAGGTCAACTTATGAGTCTCAGGGGAGATGCTTTTCACTTTCTCATTTATTAAATAAGTCCAAGTAGAACAAGTAGTTCTCTATTTAAGGACTTTTAAATAACTCCAAGTAGAACACTTCTAACTGAATGATGATAGAAAGATAATAGGATTCTAAAGAGTTCTCATCAAGTGCATGTGGAGGATACTTGTGTTCAAAGCAGATAGTGTTTTCTCCTAGAGTTTTGTCATTGAAGGGGTAATTGAATAGAAGAACACCTCACTGAAATATCAATGAATAAGCATTGACACTGACAGATATTTAAAATTTATATTTTCTTATGCCAACCAAATAATTAGACTTCTTCTTATGTCAATACATCCAAATATTTAAACTGATTTTTATCACCACCCAGTATTTTCATAGGCCTTCAGTTTAGGATTATCAGAGACTTTAAAAGTGAGTTAAAAAAATTTCAAACATCTGAATCCATGTTGTGGGTTTTTGAGTCTTATGTAAAAGGTAAGGGTGCTTTATTTTAGAGGATACAGCCACTTTAGCTTTCTTTATGCTTCCCTTTAAGAAATTACAATTTTCATTTTCTCCACTTGCATCTTTTAGGTTTGTTTAAATAATATTAAATGTGTTATTATTGTAGCCATAAGACATGAAATAATATAAGCCATTCTTTGAATAGAGAAGCCATTTAACCACAGATCTAGTCTTCAAAAAAACTTCACCTTTAATTCCAGAAAAATAATAATTTGATCAAATGGACTTTTAATGTATCCAAGTATAGATTTACATTAAATTTAATTATTTGGAGTGCTTTGAATATATACTATTGTATGAAAATTATCTACTTCTTTAGCAAATGAAGAACCACATTTCTTCCCTTGCCCTCTTTAACTTACAGTAACACATACTACCAAGTTCGCTGCAGAAAGTCAAGTGAACTCTATAAGCAACATTTTTAGGTTTGCAGTCTATAAACAATACAGTAATACACAGAATTCTAGGATATTGCTATTCCAGATACATATATATTACACCTTTGTTAGAGAACCTATCACTATTGTTTTAAAAGTTTAAATAGTTAACTTATGTTTGTATTAGCATCAATGTCTATGAAATACATCAATGTCTATGAAATTCTGAAAATAAATCCCCAAATATATCTGCTCTTAGGTCTTACAGGTGTTCCACTATCTTTTATTTTAAGCTGATAAATTGAATATATGGAGACATTTTAAAGGATATATTTAAAGATGAAGATACAGGCAAATAAAAGCTTAAAACAAATTATGGCATATATGATGATTTGTGTATTGATACAGAATGATTCTCTCTTTTGGATAGTTGAGAATAACGTAGGAGTGACTAGATATATAAGATGTTTTTAACGAGTTAGTTTCTGTTTACTTCCTTTTAATGGGAATTTTAAACCAAGGATCTCCTATGACCTGCCACATATGTAGCACCTCAGGACTGGAGTTTCTCTTCTCTTGCTTGCAAGGAGAACACTTTCATCCAATGAGTCATTACAAACTTACAAATTTTAGTTTGGTTGATGGCTCTGCTTGTTGCTTTAGATTGTATTTATTTATATTTTCTCAAATCTTTATTTTCTGTTTTTTATTAATTTTCTTAGTTTGCTTTTACCTTTACTTCTTTACTTCTCCCTTAAAGTGTAATGTTAGGTTGTTTGTGATCCTTTTTAAAATTACTGTAAATATTTATTGTGCAAACTTTTAGGCAAAAGACGTGGCTCTTACTTACTTGGCAATGGGGTCAAGGATCGATAAGCCTACCAGAAGGGTTGGGTATCAGATTTGAGTTCTGTGTGGTCCCAGGCTAAAAAGAACTGCCTCCAGGATTTAGACAGTAAAAGCTGATACTGAGAAGGATGTACTGTAGAATCTGCCTGTACATGATGACCTTTTACCTGGTGATTGAATGAGTGGGACTTGCTTGGTGTACCTGGGAGGACTCTGGCACTGTAACAGTCTTAGCATGGAGAGGATTAGTCCTGCATGATAACAGGAACTGTAGCCCTGATTCTGAAGTGCTTCAGGGTACAGAGCGAAGAATACAATTGTTGAATGTTACTTGAGGTTGAATGTGACTCTTTGTAAGTCCCTTGATTGCTGGTATGGATGACAAGACATAGAATGATCTCCAGGGGTATGGAACAGTTTCCAGTATCTGTAACGGAAGTTACAGTCAGTATCCAGACCCCGGGAGGAACAGAACTTCCCCGGTGCTGTATTTGACCTTGTGTTCAATGAAAGCATCTGTCTTTTCCTTGAAAACCTGAGCTCCACAAAATGCACTTTTCTCTGTGAATTTCTTCCAAAGATTTTTACTAAAGTGGAATGAGTATTGTGTCATTTTGTTGCTGTCTTGCTTGTATTAACTCTGTCAAGCTGTATGTCAGTGCACATAATATTGGTTATAAGGGATTTATTTATTAAATGTATAGATTTCAACAATAAAGTCATTTCAGTCTTCAAATATGTTTTTGAAGGATTTTAGGTTTTTTTTTTAGTTACACAATTGATATCTTAATCACTGAAAGGACAAAAATCTTTTTCTTTTCAATTTATTTTTTTAATTGAATCACTGTTTAAAGCTGTTCATGATCCGGTTTCAGTCATACAATATCCAACACCCATCCGTCCACCCATGGAAAGGACCATAAGTCTTATATGTCTTCCTTCTTACTTTTTTTGGTTGTTATTATTATTTTTTTTGGTTACCCCAGCAGTGATGTGAAAAAAATGTGGCCTAGGGGATGAGAATGTTGTCACCCACATATGATTTTAGTGACTCAAACTGTGGATTATCCCTTCAGCTCTGCAAATTTGTTCATTTATTGAATTATTAAATCTATTGACTCCAAATAAAGAATTTATGCATTAAATCTGGATAAATTTCAACAATAAAGTCATTTCAGTTTATTGGAAATGTTGAAAGTGACAGGCTAACATAGGTTTGAGGGTAGTTACTGAGCACTGACATGTGTGTCCCCCAAGCACCCACCCCACACAAGTAAACACAATGTTTTAGTTAATTTTCCTCTTGCTGATTCCACATGATAAAAGACTTTTCAACCAGATTTGTAGATATTTGTTTTTATAATTGTCATTAGAGCCTTTTATATTACTAACAATGACTAAGTACTAGATTTTAGAAAGTAATGGAAATGTTTTGTATTTACATGTTTTATCAGTCAGCTAGATAAACTCTACTATTTTAATGCTACTTTGGTGTAAGTACCCAATTACCAATTATAGTGCAATCTAATCCATTAAAAAATTATATTATTCATAGAATTGATCACATATAACAGTTTCAAATATATTTAAAAATAAGTATTATTATATATCCTTTTGTTCTCAGTGCCAGTAGAGATTCAGATAAGTTACTTAAAATGTAAATTTTACGTCATAAATATTCATGAATTGAAATGTCTAAAATTGTAGAAGTTGTAGGATTAAATATTATTTTGTAGGTGTCATATTTTATCTACATAATAGTATTGATTAAAAATGTAAAAAGAGGCAAATGGTTTTATCAAATCTTTGAATATAAATCTAATTTCCTATGTAATAAAAGTTAAAAATGAAGTTAAAATTTAACTTGTTAATTTTCAGTTTGCCCAAAACTTGATTTGTCTTATCATTCTTTAAAAGTAGCAGGGGGCATTATAATACTTTCTATTCAATTGTCCTAGATTAAAAACCATAAAGGAAGAAAGGTATCCTAGAGAGGAAAAATATTCCAGTGACTTTAATATACACTTCAAGATTGTGAGTGTGACACATTTACTCCTAAATGAATTAGTGTTTTTAATATTACTAATTTAGATGGATGTAGTTAGGTTCAGTTAGGAAATTACTCACTTTTCTATATTCACAGTTTATCAATTACTTTCAATGCAATGCATTACATTGCTTGTTGAAAAAAAAATAGAATAGTAAATTTTTTCAACTACTTTGTGTATTTGTATCCATGCAGATTGGTCTTAGAGATTGAACTAGGGCCCCACAAATGCAAGTTGAGTACTCTAGCACTGAGTTACTATTCTGGCCACACTGTTTCCTACTTTGTTGTGTATTTTTAAATAATCTTGGGGGAGAGGTGGGTTACACCTAGCAGTGGTCAAGGGCTAATCCTTCCTCTGTGCTCAGGAGAGCAATTACTGGGGAGCCGCCAGGTGGTGTAAGTGCTTGAACCAGGGTTTACTGCACTAGTAAGCCAAGTGCCTTAATTCTTGAACTACTTTTCTAGCTCTCCCTGTTTTAAAATTTTTTTATTGGTATTCTTATATGAACTTTTTGAGTTTAAAAATTGAAGTTGTAAGGTAAGGTAAGGTAAAGGCCCTCCCATTGATCGTCGATTTGCTCGAGCGGGCCCAGTAACGTCTCCATTGGAGACTTTGTTGTTACTGTGTCTGGCATATCAAATACTCTCGGTAGCTTGCCGGGCTCTCCGAGAGGGGCGGAGGAATCGAACTCGGGTCGGCCATGTTGGCCGCTTGTAAGGCGAACGCCCTACCTGCTGTGCTATCGCTCCAGCCCTAACTACTGATATTACTTTCTATTAGATATTTATTTCTTCTCTATCTTGTTATTATTCTTTTTATTTCTGGAAAAATACCAAGTTCACTTCATGGAATATCAAGTGCAAAATAAATTAAATTTTTGGAATCAAATGCAAAGATGTTTTATGCTATATATTAGTAGTTAATAGAGATTTTTACAAACCCTAAAGTTTTCATAGGCACATAAACCTAGAGATGGCAAACATTCTTCTACTTAATTTGTATGTAGTTTAATTGACACTTTTAAAAATAAATATATTTGTATTATGAACCTCCAAACCTCCTTCAAATCTGCAATGTCGTATTGATGATTATATACATTTAAATAGGTTGTATTTTCTTGCAACATTTAGATTTTTTTATTAGATCATTCTGTGTTGAAAACAAGAGTTGATGTTTCTTTAAATTGCATTCAATACTAAATGTGATGCCATAAGTGACTGATTCATGAAGTTAATATATATTATATAGTCCACACTATCACATAAGCATTTTCCTCTCTAAATGAATAATATATCTTTTTTAAAATTTGTATTCACTAACTATATTATTTTAAATAAGAATTTTGATGGGGCTGGAATGATAGATAGCACAGCTGGTAGGGCATTTACTTGCACACAGCCGCCCTAGGTTTGGTTCCCAGCATCCCATATGGTCCCCTCCTGAGCACCAGGAGTGATTCCTGAGTGCAAAGCCAGGAGTAACCCCTGAGCATCACCAGTGGTGACCCGAAAAGCAAAAAAAAAAAAAACAACAAAAAAAAGACTTTTGAGTGAGATTAGGAACAAATTGACTTTGTTTTCTTAAGTAAAAGCATACCAAATGAAATTGTCACCTTCCTTTTTTCTTAATTTGGAAGTAAAATGTCTGTTCATGTGTCATGATTATTATATGACCAAAGAAATTCCTTAGTAAGAATCTTAACTCTGCATCTATTATATTCTATATGTCATGACAGATTATAATATAAATAAATGAAATCCATAGCTTTTTAAGATGTACTAATACAATAGAGAAAGATTAAATAGGAAAGCACTAATTGAGAGGTATATATTGTTTTGGAGGGATAGTAGCATAATTTAGCAGTGTATTAATTTCTTTTTTTTATTTTTTATTTCGATTTGCTCGAGCGGGCCCAGTAACGTCTCCATTGGAGACTTTGTTGTTACTGTGTCTGGCACATCGAATACTCTCGGTAGCTTGCCGGGCTCTCCGAGAGGGGTGGAGGAATCGAACTCGGGTCAGCCATGTTGGCTGCGTGCAAGGCAAACGCCCTACCCGCTGTGCTATCGCTCCAGCCCCTCTCGGAGAGCCCGGCAAGCTACCGAGAGTATTGGATATGCCAGACACAGTAACAACAAAGTCTCCAATGGAGACGTTACTGGGCCCGCTCGAGCAAATCGACGATCAACGGGAGGGCCTTTACCTTTACCATTTTTTATTTATTGAATCACCAGGAGAACAGTCACAAAGTCTTTCAGTTAAGTCTTGTTCGGTCATACAATGATCAAACACCCACCCCTTCACCAGTGCATGTTTTCCACCACCAAGAACCCCAGTTTACCTCCCTTCCACCCACCCCCTGACTGTGTGGCAGATTTTCACTTTACTCTCTCTCTCTCTCTCTCTCTACGTTGATCACATTCAATATTACAACAAAAGACCCAGCATTATTATTTGGAATTTTCCCCAACATTCAGACCTGCCAAAATGACATCACTAGATAATTTATTTTCTATTGCTGATTATGAAGCATTATGAAGAGCAATAGCGGCCACGCGAATTTGGATTTCTGATATTTTAGTAATAAGCCTAGAGGGATTATTGCCAAAAGTCTTTGGGTTCTAAGATTAGTTTATGTGCCTCTGGGATCATGGTCATTCAGGAGCCGGAGGAGGCGTTTGAGGGTGGCAACCCAGGGCATTGTCATGGGCGGTACCTGAGCCAATTCCACCCCCCATCTCACGAGGCCCCACGTACCTCATCAATGTATTATCATACCTGGCTGTTCATTAGGCTTTAAAAGATAGAGGCCACCATGCTGCCGCTGCAAGCAGGGGACAGGAGGAGGAACAGATGCCCTTCCCCTCCCAGGGTGGCATAACACCAAAGTTAAATGGACAGTCCAGATACATTTTGATTGTGCATTAAATTTTGTTCAGATTTTTCCACCACCATTCAAACCTGTCTTTCTGGGACAAACGCTAGATGATTTACTTTCCTTTGATCACTTTGCATATCAGGAAATATCGTGCAGCCCGCTTATCCGGCCGCACGGTTCGGAAAATAGTCCTGGTACTCGATACTGGAGCCATGCTTGTAGAAGCTCATGGTCGACAGGATTCCATCTGGAGAAGGTGGGGTGACAGCACCTACCCCAATCTGGAACATCCCGGTGATATTGGCTCAATATGGGGCCGAGAGAATTCTCTGGGAGTTGTGGGGCCAGCTGGCCAGTTTTGTTCGCTGCTGTGTGCTGTAAGAGGGCCTGGGGGCAGGTTGTGGGCATTACTTCCAGGATCAGAGGCTGCCTGGGAACCCGGGTGGAACTGCTCAGCTCAGCGTCTCCGTGCAGTTTGGAAAATAGTCCTGGTACTTGCATATCAGACCCATGCTTGTAGAAGCTCAGGGTTGCCTTGATTCCATCTAGAGAAGGTGGGGAGACAGTACCTACCCCATCTGGGATATCCCGGTGATATTTGCTCAGTGATATTTGTTCACCTGGAAAATTCTCCCAGTATATTAATTTCTTAATAAGCCATAATAAATTATGACAAATTTGGTAATCTCAAACTATAAATAGTTCTGGAATTTATAATTCTGAGATAAATTGCTTCAAAGACCATGTTTGGTTCAGAGACTCTAAGACTGACACTGTTTCTAACCTCTTAAAGCTCTAGTCAAATTAATATTGCTTCTGTTTTCACATTTCCTTCTCTCTATCATTCATTTTTTCTTGCTTAATTAATTCCCTGTCTTTTTCATATAGGAAGATTTGTCACTGAATTCAAGTTCCAGTTTGATAATCAAGTATTATCTCGTCTCAAGGTTCTTGACATTCATATCTGCAAGGAAATCTTATTCCAAATACAGTACTCTTTACAGATTCCATGGGTTCACCATAGATTTCAAGGGACCACTATTTAGACTATCACATCAGTAAAATTCAAAATTGATTCTACAGTAAAGCAAGGTCATCCTTATAATAAGGAAGAGAAAAATCTCTGTTCAGTTGTTTGTTTGTTTTTGGAGTGGTCCATACCCAGAGCTCCTCGGGGGTTATTCCTGACTCCTCACTCAGGATTTACTCCTTGAAGTTACTTAGGGACAGTATGGGATTTCAAGGATTTGAGCCTGATTGGCATTAAACAAGGCAAATTCCCTACCAAGTACACTGTCAATCTGACCCTAGGAAGAGAAAAATCTTGATGAACAATATTTTGTAGGACTCTGAAAAAAATACAACATTGCTTTTCTTTTTAATTTTTGAGTGATTAGAGATTATTGTGAAAAATATGTTTATCAATGAGTATACTGGGAATCTTTCACTCTAATTGCTCTTTAATTATTGCATTTCCCTAGGGACAAAGTTAGCCAGGAATATCAAGTATTGCTGATTACCAGATTGTTTTAGGTGCCACACTTCATAGAAACAGTATATAAACATGTGGGTCTAGGTTAAATATACCAGAACGTCTTCTAAAAGTGATGAATTCAACAAGCATTTGGAACTACTCTACTATTACAAAGGGTCTTTCACATTACATTTCAGGGTGAAGCATTTTCTGGTGAAATAACACAGAAGGAACCCACATTCCAGAGAGTAAACAGACTATGAGTAATTATGTTTAATTGAATTACAATAACACCGAGTGCCAATTTAAGTATTTACACAATTTGGGGAAACTTCAAGGACTTTTCAAGCAACACAAATACAATACAGATCAAGCAGCAGTATCTACCCTGGCATTTATTTATTTAGTGGTGAGAACTGTGTTGTGAAACTGACTGCAACGGAATTGGATGAAGACCAGAAAGGTGGACATCAATGTTAAGGATTATGGATCTTCTCCTGGAGATTAATTAACTGCATAGAAAATCTGATCTTGAAATAAAGCCTCTTGCAAATAAGCGTGAGTGCTAGAACTGATTGATATGCAAATGAAGCTTTAGGAGAGGTACAATAGCTCACCTTCATTCTCCTTTCTCAGAAACAGCAAAATGTAGAGTCAGAGAAGCAGAGAAGATGGTTCATGAAGTAAAGTATTTGCCTAGTTCCTGACCACCTCCAGATGGGGCCCACAAACCTTCTCCCTATTCCTGAAAAGCAAAACAAAACAAAACAAAACAAAAAACTCGGTGCTGTGCAAAATTTTCTATCTTGCTCATCTTTTTTTTTTCTTTTAATTGTTGTTCTTGTTTGTTTGGGGGCCACAACCAACAGTGCTTAGGGTTTACTCATGGTTCTATATTCACAGGTGACTCCTAGCAGGGCTCAGCGAAGTTGTCATGAATCAAACCAGGACAACTACGTGCAAGGTAAATGCCTTACCTGCTATAATACTGTTACTTTAGTCCCTTGATCATCTTTTATATAAAGTCCTTATGGCTCTTCATAGTCCAGAATTTTGCATCTTTCGGTAGTATCTTCTCCAAGTTTTTTTTTTTACAATACAACAATAGTTACAGGAAATACGCTCTAATAGAGTAATAAATGGCCCTTCTAAAACAAAATGACATCTGTTTTTAAAAACGTTAGAAAAATCACTATGCTTAGTGTTCCCAGAGATACTATAGTGGGTAGGGTGTTTGCCTTTCAAGCAGCTTACCTGGATCTAATCCCAGGCAACCCATATGGTTCTTTGAGCACCACTAGGATTGTTCCCTAAGTGCCAAGCCAGGTTAAGACCTGAGCATATCCAGGTGTGATTCCAAAACAACAACAAGAGCAATTAAACACACACACACACACACACACACACAATGCTTATGTAGAGTCTCTGGATCTCAACCTCATTCGTTCCAAACTAAGTTTTTACAGAAATATTACAATTATTATTCTTTTTCTTCATGCTAATATAAGGAATGAAAATGGGGTAAATATTAAAAACAATGCCATGTACTAGTTAAGTGTCAGGATTAGCCAAAGTCAAGATCATTGACTCTTGAGTAAGAAAAATTAGAGAAATCTTGTAGAATTATCAGGCACAGGGCAGAATTGCCTCAAATTCCATCTGGGTTCTTCTAAGACTAGTTGGGCAAAAGAATTAGTCATTTTTTGGAGGGGGATGTTGAGAGCTGGACCAAACAAGAATGTGCTCAGGTCTTGTTTCAAGCCCTGTGATCAGAGATCATTCCTGGAAGTGTTCAGAGAATCAAATGCTGTGGTACCAGGGACTGAATCAGGGTCAGCCACACATAAAAGCAAGTTTCTTTTCCACATTGCTGTCTTTCCAACCCTGAAAAAACAAATTCACATCATACATTTTGACAAGCAAACAAAAGTTAAATAGAAACAATTATTAATGACTGTCACATAGCAAATTTACATGACTATCAATTCTGAAGTAAAATGTGGCAGACCTGGGACCTTCGTATTAATAGATCTAGGGCCACTAGCTGACCAGAACCAGAAGCTTTCATATTGAAATAAAGGTACTGTCACATCTTTACTCTTAGAATAAAAAAATAAAACTTTCTTATATAGACAACATATACCTGCATACCCACTGATAGATGTTTGGATATAAAAGGTATAGTACTGAGAGTATGGTGCCGCCAGCATGTCAATCTGTACCTGTGAGACGAGTACATCAGCCGCCTGATAGTGCCTTTAGACTTCCAGATAACTCTAAATTGCTTCTGTGCCTTTGATCAGACCCCCAAAAATTGGGGCAGAGTTTAACAAGAAAGTTAATGGCAAAATGTTAGGTATGTGGGAGACACACACACAAACCACCTCTGGCTCAGCTATATAATTGGAGTGAAGGCCTTTGGCTCCTAATCAAGCTGCTTAATGGCCATGATCCCAGAGACTCAGAAAAAAATCTTGAAACCCAGAAACCTTTGGCAGAAATGCATCTGGACACCGAAAAAGGTTACTGTCGCTGGGCCACCACAGGGGGGGAAGGGTGTTGTCCCTCCACCTGCTCCCCCTTGGCGCCTCAGTGGCTGCCATCCTCCAGAGGCCATTGGACAGTCAGGATTGGGCCGTCAATGATGAGACAAGCAGGGGCTCAAGGGATGAGGGTGGAGCCGGCCCTTTCCTCCCCACCCCAATGAGACCCCTAGTCGCTGCTCACAAATGGCCTCTCTGGCTCCTGATCAAGCTGTTTAATTGCCATGATTCAACAGACACAGGAACAAATCTCAGAACCAAGCAGGTTTGGGCAGAAATCCCTCCAGATTTAATTGTTAAAATTTTGGAATTCCAAAATTTCATATCCACTACTGTGGCCATGCAACATCATATGTTATTCATGACTAGCAATAGAAAACAAATTGTCTACTGTTTCCTTTTTGGCAGATCTGAATGTTGGGGTAAAATTACAAATAATAATAGTGGGTCTGGTGTTGAAATATTGAATGTAATCAAAGTAGAGAGAGAGTAATGCGGAAATCATCTATCCCACAGGTAGAGGGAGAGTGTAGGATGGGAGCTATACAGGGGGTTTTGGTGGTGGAAAATGGGCACTGCTGAAGATATTGGTGTTTCATTGTATGACCGAGACTTAAACCTGAAAGCTTTGTAATTTCTCTCACTGTGATTCAATAAATAAAATTATATAAAAGGGAAAAAAAGTAAGGTGGAGTTCATGCCAAATTCAATCAGCCTAATCAATGGCTAAATAAATAGCAATACTCCTACAAAAAATATAAAATAAAAGGTATGGTACATTCATATAAGGAAATCATATTCAGCTATAAAAATGATGAAATTTTGCCACTTTCAACAAAATGGAGGGAGATTGAAAGAATTATATGAAAAAAATCAATCTGAAGGTAAAAGGTTGGTGTTGGATAATTTAATTTATATGTACAATATAAAACGATAAAAATGATGAACCAGACAAAGTGAAAAAAATATAATAGTGGCCATTGATAATAAAACTGAGGTTAACTGAGGAGAATGAAGAGAATGGTCATAAAGTAAACTGGCATAGAAAAGGAAAACTTCTATTTTTGTTCAAATTTAGAAAGAACTCGAGGTCTGTATGGCTCCCACACAGACCAGCTGGGGAAAAGGTGGATAATTGCAAATGAGAGTCTTTTCTTGAATTTTCAGAGAACTGAGACCAAAAAGCCAGTAACTAGACTGAATTCTGGTATTAAAAGCAAAATGCAGCAGAGGATGCAAGTGCATATATTTATTCAGTGGCAGTAGGAAGAATACCTCAGAGACAAATACCTTTATATCTCAACAGAACGGCTTGCTGGAATGTATTTTTTATAGACAAGTGTATATAGAGATGGGTAGATGAGATGTTTTTGCTGTCTAAGCAAATCTTGATCAGTTAGCAGAAACAGACACATGGTTTCTGTGCCAAGCTGACTTCCAGGGACAAATAATGTGTTTATTTGTTTAGTTTGGGTTTACACCTGAGGTTCTCAGTGCTTACTCTTGGCTCTAGGCTAGGGATCACTCCCAGTGAGCTTAGGGACCATATGTGCCATTAGGCCAGTGTCCTTCCCACTGTACTTTTTCTTGGGCCTCAGGAAAATAAACTTTATTTTTTTATTTTTTAAATTTTTATTAGTGAAAGACCATGAGGTATAGTTGTAGACTTACAAACTTTTGAGCTTGGGTTTCAATTATACAATGATCGAGTACCCATCCCTCCACCAGTGCCCATTTTCCACCATCCCCATCTCCCCCATTCCACCCTGCCTCTGTTGCAGGGCATTCCCTTTTGTTCTCTCTCTCCTTTTGGGTGTTGTGGTTTGCAAAAGAGGCAATGGGTGACAATCATGTTTGGTCTATAGTCTACTTTCAGCATGCTTCTCCCATCATTGGAGGATCCTCCCAACACCCTTTATTCGGTGCTCCCTTCTCTATCTGAGCTCCCTTTTCCCCTAGCATGTGTGGTTGGCCTCCAAACTATGGAGTAAAATTCCTGGTACTAATCTTGGCCATTCTTGGGTGTTAGTCTCCTATTTTGTTACTTTATGTTCCCTAGATGAATGCAGTCTTTCTATGTTTATCCCTTTCGTTCTGAGTCATTTTGCTTAACATGATACTTTCCATGTAGTACCATTCCTATGTAAGTTTCGTGACTTTTCTAACAGCTACATAGTACTCCATTGTGTAGATGTACCAAAGTTTAGGAAAAGAAACTTTAACCTCAGATATTTACCATGAAACTTAGAGCAAAAAGTGAGTAGGAATGTTCTAGATAGTTACCTAGACAGGAGCTGTGGAAGAGAAGAGAGGAAAGAGGGAAATTACAGCAAAATATCCAGGACCTTCGTAATCAATCAGACCCTATTGCAATCAAACCATGCTAGTCACTTTGCCAAAAATGCTTTGCTCAGCAGTTCCACTCTAGACTTGAATGCTGGGAGTCTCAAAAAGATTGCAGAAAACCTGACCACTCCACAAACTCCACAAACTTCCTCAAAGGTATTAAACTGGCAAGGGCAAAGAGGTATCTGAGAAAAGGAATGTTCTCACAAACTCTAAGGTGCACACCTGACTGCCCAAGATAGGCCATAGAATGGCACAGATGACAAAGTGGAAAGGATTCCCAAGGACAGTGTAGTCAAAGGAGCTCCCAATATAATAATTCTAGCAAGTAACGGGGAGTCAAAGTGCTAAAATTTTTTTGGGTACCTGGATCTTTCTTGGTCAGATAAATGTCTTTTGGCCACTTAGAACTTAGTTGGTCACCTGCTCTGTAACCCAATTTTTATGAAGCACTGTAGCACTGTCCTCCTCTTGTTCATTAATTTGCTCAAGATGGCCCAGTAATGTCTCCATTGTGAGACTTGTTGTTCCTGTGTTTGGCATATTGAAAACATCACGGGTAGCTTGCCAGGCTTTGCCTTGCAGGCGAGATACTCTCGTAGCTGGCTGGACTCTCTGAATATCCTTTTATTCTGAATGAATAGCATCACTTTCTGCTTTCTGTATGGTTCACCTGACTTAATTCTTTTTTTTGGAAAAATTCAGAACCAAGTTGCAATGGGGGTCTGTCCCTGCTTCCATTTTCCTGGCTCAAAGAATGAAAGGGGAAAAGGGAAATAAATCTACTCAGGGTGAGGTTCCCAAAATTACCTTCTTCTAGAACATAAGAGAGGGAAGTTACAATTGCTTCTTTTATTAGTAAATGGGCAAAGGACTAAAACAAGATCAAATGTAACCTCTTAACTTTTAGAATCTCACTAACTGAAAAGAAATTCGCATTTCTAAGGGGTGATAATAGTTTCTCTAGAATCAGAGGTTTTGAGTTAACCTTCCAGACACACACCAAATATTTAATTTGACCCTTGTTAATAGTAAGGGATTATTGAGAAAAATCTCTGACCCTTTTGCTGAGACTAATCCCAAAGCAGCAAAGCACTCCAAATGAGATCTGTAACTCTAGTTAACTTCTGAGATTGCTCCAAATGTGCTTGAGGGTACATCAAACTCAAGACACAGTGACAGGTCAGGAAAGGGCTTATTGGCAACAACCTGGCAAGTTGGATAATGCTGGATTCATGTCTTCAAAACAACTATCTTTTCTTTAAGGTCACACACAAAAAAGAGCTTTTGTGAGAAACATTAACCGGTAGGAACACTTAATTTGGAAGAACAGGTTCTGGAGCAGTTGACGCCAGAATGAACAATAAATTCACTTTATAGACTTGTTGGCCTCTAGAGGCATCCTCCACCATACACACAAGCTTAAGTACTCTGAAAGGTAGGCTTTTCAAGAAGGACAAAATGAGGGAGATTGCCTTTATCTTTAGGTGTTTGGGATTAAGGCACTTGTCCTTGTCTAAAATTGAATTTAGGTGTGGTTTCAATAGGAAAGAGTTCTAGGAAATGTTCATATTTAAATACAATCTGTCTTCTATCATTCTCTCATGAAAACATATCATGGCTCATAGCATCTCAGTAACACACTGTGCATCATCATAGAAATTTCACTAGACCTACATAGTTTCTCTGTGAATTTTGTTGTCAAGTGTGAAATAGGCAGTAAATGAGTCAACTAGTCAGACAATGATATCTGAAATCCATAAAACCAGTATGTGATCTGAAAATTAGTTAACTTCTCAGGCCATTTCCCTAGTTTCACTTAAAAAAGGAACTCAGTCCGGACTTATGACAAGTTCAAGACTCCAACTTATGACAATTAATGCCAAACCAGAATTCTGAAACCCTCAGGAGGCAATTCAGAAACAAAGACTAGAATCCAGTCACTACAAAGGCCAAAGCAATGGACACAATAACCCTAGGATAAAGTAGCTTGGAAAAGGTCTAAAGAATCAGATTACTGGGATAGGCTTTGAGCTCCATTTGAGTTCCATAATTATCTCTCTTTACTTATTGGAAATCTCATCTCTCAGATATTCTAAGCATTGTTTGTCCACTGTCCTGTTGTTCATCGATTTGCTCAAGGGGGCACCAGTAACATCTCCATCATGAGACCTGTTTACTCTTTTTGGCATATCGAATATGCCATGGGGAGTTTGCCAGGCTCTGCAGTGTGGGCGGGATACTCTCGGTAGCTTGCTGGGCTCTCCTAGAGGGACAGAGGAATCAAACTTGGGTTGGCAGCGTGCAAGGCAAATAAAACTATTTTACCTCACTATCCATCTTCTATGGGACTTTTTTTCCTCTGGCAAAAGACAAATAACCTCATGATTGGAGAAAGTCCAGGGGGTAGGGGGTAAGCCTATCATGTGGCGAATCCCATTTCCATCCCCACTCTGTTTTCCCCTGGCACCTCTCAGATTGACCACAGAGCCCAGATTCAAGAGAAAGAGCCGAGTATCACTGTGGATGGAGGAGAAACAAAAATCAATTAAAATTATAAAAAAAAACCCAAAAATTCTAAACCATAGATAATGTAGATAATAGGGATGATTTTTTACATAGAGAGTGACTTTGTCTCAGACTGCAAAACACAGCTCCCTGATCATTCTGGCAGTTGAGACAAGCTCCCATAGCATGCAGATAAAGTGGATCTGATCTGACTATAGGACTTTGATATCTACATCCTGCAAGGGCTCATGCAGTCTTTTCCCAGGGCATAACCCCAGGTGCATGAGGCCTGCTTTTTCAGTATTCCTCTGTATCCTTTCCTTATATGACTTTGACTCCTCTGGCAGACAAACAAGTGAGGAGTGAAAGTCACATCAACCATGTGATTTTATAATTCCTAGAATTGCAGTATACTCAGCTAGAGATCTATTTTATGTAGAAGCTAGATCTTAGGTGCTTGCATGCAGTATCTCATGAAAGGCGTTGTTTCTCCTGTAGTCTCATAAAGAGGAAATTCAGACCTTAGACAGTCAGATACCTATTGATCTCTGATCCCTTCATTCCGTCTTTCTGAGGTTAGAAGAAAGTGAATCTCTTCTTCTACTACGTCCCCTGGCTAACTTGGTAGTTCATTCCATTTTATTTCTTCTCTTTGCCCTGGTTCCATTTTTTTTCTGTTTTCCGTTTTCCTGTGAGTGAGCATACCTATGAAAATTTATATCCTCTTTTCACATGTGTGTTCTAGTTCTGAGACTTGTCATTATGAAATTTCTTTCTTGGGTACCGTGCAGTTAATTTGAGGAGAGTACTTGACTATTTTTAGAGATTAGATCTGGCTTTGTGCTCAGAGGTTACACCTACAGTGCTCAGGGGACCAGCTGTGGTGCCTGGGTTAATCATATGTTGGACACAGGCAAGACTAGCTTCTTATGCACTGTATTATGTCTTAGCCCCTGTAATTTCCTTTTTTTCATGAAATGATATCAGAAGTGAACAGCTGAATCTGGAAAGATGGACGCACTTGCCTTGCATGTTGCTTACCTTGGTTCAACGCCCAGCAATGCATTTGCTTCCTGAGAACTATCAGGAATTACCTGAATCCCTGTTCCACCAACAATAAAAAGCAAGGAGTGGTCTTTAAGACTTACCTGAAAAAAATAATGTTAATATTTTGTTAATATTCCTTATTTAATTTATATTTTTGTAATATGGTATTATAAATATATCCATGAGATTCAGATATTAATTTAATTGAAAGAACAGAAACCAATATCAAGTTAACATAGTATAAAAAAGTTATCCCCAACAGAAATATCTTTTCAGTATAGACAACAAATAAGTCTGAATAGTTACAAAGAAAAATATTATAGATCAAGAAACAAATTAAGAATTTATGGCAATAGTTTGGAGAGTGGCAATGAGGATCTGAACCGGAAGGGAATCAAAGTAAAATGCATATTTGAGGTTACTGGTGATTTTATAGCAAAATAAACAGTGTTTTCTGGCAAATTAGACATACACGATAAAAAGAGTGAAGAGGTTAGGAGGTTCTATCTTCAAGCTTGCATGCATGAGTGAACAAAATCGCAATATCTAAAATAGGAAGTAGAGTGGGAAACATGCATTTTAGGAAGGAGAGAAAGTAATGATTATTTTGAAAGATTATAGCTGATCTGTAAAACCACTCAGAAAACATTTAAAGTTTTGGTAAAAGCTCTCAATTACAGAAAAATGACAAAAAAAAAAACTCTCTACATATATTCTTGAAAAAAGAAAATTTTATCAAGTTTTAATGTTAAACAATATCAAAATTTACATAGTGTATACAAGTAGCTTTATTTTGGTAAAAGTGGAGATTCACTTTTGAATAGATGACTGTATTTTTCAGCTAGGGTTAGGTATTATATGTGTGTGTGCAAGCTACATGTGTATGCTATATACAAATAAAACTGACATATATATGATTATGCTGTTTGACTATCGCAGAATCTTGATGAATTAATCTCATAATATTGATGTAATATGGGTTGTTAAATTATCGAAAAAATGTAGTTGTCTAGTTTCCCAGTATTTTCAGTTTTACTGTTACATACCTTAATAATCTTTAAATATAAGTCATTAAGTATTTAAAACAATTTGAACATCATTGACTTTTTGATACGTTAAGGTTTTGTGCATTTAAAATATAGCATAGGCTTTACTGTTGATAAAAACAAAAGTGCTATAAGGGATGCATTCCTCTCAAAAGAGGCATATTGGGAGAACAATTTCTTTGCCCGTCCAGTTTGAAAACAACACCTACATTCTTCATTTACACTTTGTTTCTTTTCAACATAGCATATGTATGAGCCTAATTTCACCTTCACTTTTCTTTATTCCATCTTTAACCTGTATCTTTCATTTATGACTTTTATGGGAACTCATTCTTGCAGTTTTGTTGCACCAGTGTTTTCATTGCAAAATCGTTGCAGATTTTAGGCTTTTTTTTTTTTAACAAAGAATGTGTAGTGCAGCAATTTTCTCTGAAGCTTTTTAAAATATGTTTGTGCCAGAATTTCAACAGTCCCACATCCACAGCTCCTAAACCCCTGCCTTCTGCACACCTTACCCGGTGAGATTAATCTTCAGACTCCATACTTGACCTCTGCCATTTCAGCAGACCCATATGGAGAAAATAATGTTTGTTCAATAAATGGTATAGCTACATGTAAAATAACGAAATCGAATCACTATCTATAACCACACACAAAAATGAACTCTAAATGGATAAAGGACTTGGATTGTAGACTCAAAATCATAAAATAGATTGAGGTTTGCTCTTCAAGCCTGTGTTCTCACTTGAACACTTATCTTGCTTGCTTGTCTCTCTTACTTGCTTTTACATTCTGAAGAACTACATTTTCCCTTGAACACATACGAGCTCTTTTTCTCTCCTTTCACGTATTTCTTAACAAGTTTTTTTCAATAAAAATATCTTCTTTGTTAAAAATAAATACACCAAAAATGCATATGTTAAAAATACCTAAAATATGTTGTAAAACAATCCACAACTTTTGTTATATTAATAACTAGCACATGGGAAAAAAATCTGATTTCCCTGTATCTGGAAGGATTTGACTCAAATATCAATAGAACAAAATCAAACATTAAAAAATGGGATCATATCAAACAAAAAAGCTGCTGAGCTAAAAAAGAAACTATTACTAAAGCAGTGACAGAAAGCATTCTACTAAAAGGGAGAGAACATTTGCACAGAGTTTACCCAAAAAAATGACTAATATTCAAGATGTATAAAGAATTCACAAAATCAAGAAGAAAATTATGAGTTCCATTGACCAGAAAACTGAACCAGGACTTTAACAAAGAGGACACACAGATATTCAAGATGCATATGAAAAAAAATATGCTCTGCTTTAATGAACACGAAAATGAAAATAAGAATTACAATATCACCTCACACTGGGGAGAATGACCCATATCAATATAAACAGAGAAAAGTGCTAGCAAGGATGCTGAACATGCCCACATGTGCACACATACTATCAATGGGCTTATAAAAACTTATCCAAATGCTACAAAAATTAGAATAGTTATATCTTATATATAAAAATGAATCTACCATGCATTTTAGCAATTTCATTCTTAGGTGTCTGTCTGAAAAATACAATATGAAAAAATAAATCTGTGATAATATTCATTATTGCTACACTATTTACAGTATACCCAAGATTTGTAACAAAAGAAGTATCCAACAACAGACGAATGAAAAAAGAAATATAATGTATATGTTGGAATATGTATCTACACAAAAAGAAGACTTGCATGAAACCAACCTGGTTCATCCATACCACATAATATGGTCCCCTAAGAAGCACCAAATCTTAAGTAAAGAGATAGGAGTAGCCCTGAGTCCAACATCCTGCCACCAAAAAGGGAAAAAAGAGAGAGAAAATATGAAAACCTGTCTTTTGCCACAATATTGGTGGAATTGGAAGGGATCACACTAACTAAATAAGTTAAATGGACAAAAACAAACATTAAGTAATCTTACTTTTATGTGGTATATAAAGAAGCAAGCAAGAAACAACCAAAGTTCAATAAAGTCAAACCCTAAGTCTTTACCACAGAGTTCCAATTACTTACAGGGGGAGGAGAGAGAAGAACCAAAGACTTGCAAAACTTTGGAAAATAGTTTTTCATTCTATCAGCTAGAGTGTTTGCCTTGCTTGTGGCCGACCTGGTCAACCCAGATTCGATTCCTCCACCCCTCTTGGAGAACCCCGCAAGGTACTGAAAGTATCTCACCCACAGTGCAAAGCCTGGCAAGCTACCCCTGACGTATTCGATATGACAAACACAGTAACAACAAAATCTCCAATGGAGATGTTACTGGGCCCGCTCGAGCATTAATCTCCATGACATTAAAGGTAAAAGGTAAAGGCCCTCCCGTTGATCGTCTATTTGCTCGAACGGGCCCAGTAACGTCTCCATTGGAGACTTTGTTGTTACTGTGTCTGGCATATCGAATACTCTCGGTAGCTTGCCGGGCTCTCCGTGACATTTATCATCTAGAAAATTCTGGTGTTAGATAGTGTCTAATAAAATACCTTGGATATTATCAAGGCAACATTTAAAAAAATAAATGACTTATTGTTAGAAACAAATTCTATTTTTTGACAGACGTAGACCATTTGCTTAGACGTCACTATTTCCTTAATGGATAATATGTTAAGACTTTAAAGATGGACTATTTTATTTCTTATTCCCTCTTAATATAAATCTTAATTACCTTTTGATATAAGAACCTATTCTAAATACCTTTATATCACAAATCTGTAGATAACTAAAACTTATGATACTTGGGCAGTGGATAATACCAATGTGCAGGGTTCTGAGATGGATCTTCTGTACTACATGTTCCAAACATTACAGGGTGTGGCCCCTGAGTGCCATCTGAACTGATCATGACCTCTGCAGTAATACTGAGTGTAGCCCATGGAATCTAACAAAGCTATAAATATTATTAAATAAAATATTTATATTTATGCTTTCCTTATTTGCCTATTTTGAACTATCCATCTATCAAAGTATTAAGTTTCATAGAAAATGGACACTCCTATTACTTCATATAATTTTATGTAGATTAAATTTTCTGAGAAACATAAGAGTAGAGGATTTTTTTTTTCTTTTTGGATGACACCCAGCCATGCACAGGGGATACTCCTGGCTCATTTACTCATGAATTACTCCTGGCAATTCTCGGAGGACCATATGGGATGCTGGGAATCAAATCCACGTGGCTGTATGCAAGACAAACACCCTACACATTGCACTATCACTCTAGCCCCAAGATAGAGGATTTCATATGAGATTTAATATATAGTTTCATAATTTTAACCATAAGCTTAGAAAATCATGGCTATTTAGTAGAAATTTGGTGTCTACACTCTATCATATTATGTATTAGAATGTTGATAAAAATTTTTTTTACTTTCTACTTTTAATTTTTTTTATTAGTGAAACACCATGAGGTACAGTTGTAGACTTACAAACTTTCATTCTTTGGTTTCAATTATACAATGATCGAGTACCCATCCCTCCACCGGTGCTCATTCTCCATCACCAATGATCCTAGTAGCCCTCCCACTCACACCCCATCCCCCCACATCCCACACCGAATGGCATTCCCTTTTACTCACTCTTTCCTTCAGGGTAATGTAGTTTGCAACACATATTGAGTGGCCATCGTGTTCGGTCTATAGCCTACTTTCAGCATGCATCTCGCATCACGAGCAAGTCCTCCATACATCCTTTACTTGGTGTTCCCTTCTCATATGAGCTGACGTAGAGATCTGAGCACATTTTTTTGCATGTAGCTGTCCAGTTTTGCCAGCACAATTTATTAAAGAGGCTTTCCTTGCTCCACTTCACATTTCTTGCTCCCTTATGAAAGATTAGATGATCATATGTTTGGGGGGAGATGTCAGTATATTCAACCCTGTTTCATTAGTCTGTGGCTCTGCCTTTGTTTCAGTATCATGGTGCTTTAATTATTACTGTGTTGTATTAGAGTTTGAGGTTGGGGAGGTTGATTCCTCCCATTTTCTTTTCCCCAAGAATTGTTTTATCCATCCGTGGAGTGTTATTTTTCCATATGAATTTCAGAAGTGTTTGCTCCTTCTCTTTGAAGAATGTCATGAGTATCGTTATAGGGATCACATTGAATTTGTACAATGCTTTGGGAAGTATTGCCATTTTGACAATGTTAATCTCCCAATCCATGAGCAGGGGATATCTTTCCATTTCCTCGTGAAAATGGAATTTTTTTTTATTTCCTGAATATGTCTTTTACCTCCTTAGTTAAGCTGATTCCTAGGTACTTGATTTTCTGGAGCACAAATGTGAACAGATTTTTTTTATGTCACTTTCTTCTCTCTCATTATTTGCATATAGTAAAGCCATGGACTTTTGGGTATTGATATTATAGACTGCTACTTTACTATACAAGTTTGTTTTTTCTAGGAGTTTCTTGGTAGAGGTTTTCAGGTTCTCTAAGTATAGTATCATATCATCTGCGAATATTGAGAACTTGATTTCTCCCTTTTTTACCTGAATGCCCTTAATATTTTTTCCTTGCCTAATCTCTATTGCAACTACTTCCCATACAATATTTAACATCACTGGAGAGAATGGTTATCCTTGTCTTGTCTCTGAACTTAGAGGAAAGGCCCTTAGTTTTTCCCTATTGGGGATGATAATTTCTGTAGGCTTGTGGTACATGGCTTTAACTATATTGAAGAAAGTTCCTTCTATCCCTATCTTGGCAAGGGTTTTAATCAAAAATGGGTGCTGGATCTTGTCAAATGCTTTCTCTGCATCTATTGATATGGTCATATGTTTTTATTTTTTATTTTGTTGATATGATGAATTATGTTGATTGATTTCTGAATTTTAAATCATCCTTGCATCCCTAGAATGAATCCCACTTGGTCATGGTGTATGATATTTTTGATGAATTGTTGAATTCTATTTGCTAGCATTTTGTTGAGAATCTTTGCATCTGTGTTCATTAAGGATATCGGCCTATAGTTTTATTTTTCTTGTGGTGTCTTTGTTTCCTTTTGGTATTAGAGAGATCTCAGTTTCATAGAAACTATTTGGGAGAGTTTCTGTTTCTTCAATTTCCTGGAAAAGCTTGAGAAGTACTGGAAAAAGGTCCTCTTTAAATGTTTGAAAAAAAACCGCTAGTGAATCCATCTGGACCTGGGCTTTTGTTTTTGGAAAGACTTTTGATTACAGTTTCAATTTCCTTGATATTAATAGGACTACTCATATATTGTAGATCTTAATTCAGCCTTGGGAGATTATAGGAATCCAGGAATTTATCCATTTCTTCTAGGTTTTCTTGTTTTGTGGCACACGGGGGGTGGAGCGATAGCACAGTGGTAGGGTGTTTGCCTTGCACGCAGCCGGCCCGGTCAATCTGAGTTCGATTCCTCTGCCCCTCTCGGAGAGCCCAGCAAGGTACCGAGAGTATCTCACCCGCACGACAAAGCCTGGCAAGCTCCCATGATGTATTCAACATGCCAAACACAGTAACAACAAGTCTCACAATGGAGATGTTACTGGGCCCGCTCGAGCATCTTCTATTTTTTCCTTCAGAGCCATTATTTCCTTGCTGAGTTTTAATTTTCTTGATCTCTCTAGAGGTGTTAAGGTGGTGTTGAAGTCTCTAACTACTATTGTGTTGCTTGTAATATCCTGCTTAAGGTCTGCTAGCAGTTATTGTAGGTATTTGGCTGGTTCCTTGTTGAGTGCGAATATGTTTAGGAGTGTGATTTCTTCATACTGTACATATCCCTTGATTAATAAAAAATGGCTTTCATTGTTCCTTCTAATCTTTCTCAACCTGAAATCTATGTTGCCCGATACTAGTAAGGCCAGTACAGCTTTTTTGAGAGGGTTGTTTGCTTGCAGCGTTGTTTTCCATCATTTGGTTTTGAATCTATATTTGTTCAGATTGCTCAGATGTGTTTCTTGTAGGCAGAAGAAAGTTGGGCTCTGTCTCTGAATCCATTTTGCACTCTGTGTCTCTTAATTGGTGAATTTAGACCATTGACGTTGAGAGAGATTATTGTTATGAGGTTTTATGTCATCTTTCTGTAAGGGTTTGTTGTGCTTGTAGGTATTTGTCTTGTCTTAGAGTAGCCCCTTTAGCCCTTCTTTTAGTTTTGGTTTTGAGCCTATGAAGTTCCTGAGCTGTTGTTTATCCAGAAAATAGTGTACTGCTCCTTTGAGTTTGAGTGAGAGTTTAGCTGGATAAAGTATTATTGGTGAAGCGTTAATTTCAGGGATTTTTTTCACTATGCCCCACCATTGCCTTTGGGCTTGGAGGGTTTCCTCTGATAGGTCAGGCTGTGAGTTTAAGGGGTGCTCCTTTGTAGGTGATTTCCTTCTTTGACCTTGCTGCTTGCAGTATTGTGTCTCTATCAGCAGCATCCATCATTCTAACTATGATATGTCTTGGAGTGCTTTTGTTAGGGTCTCTTTTAGCTGGCACCCTTCGGGCTCCTTGAATTTGGATGCCTGCATTGTCCAGCTCTGGGAACTTTTCAGCAATGATTTGTTTAACTGTCGCGTTTTCATTGGGGATGTTTCCCTAACCTTCTTGTACTCCAATGATTCTAATGTTGTTTCTCTTGGAATCATCCCCTAGCACTCTGATTCACACTAGAGTTATTTTGAGGTCTCTTGCCCTTGTTTGTTGTTGCCTATAGGCTTCGTGCATGTCATGTTTCAGCTCACTGATTCTGCCTTCAGCTGTAGCCATTCTACTGTTGAGGCTGTCTATATGGAAGTTACTTTTATTCTTATTCTCTCTCTCTCTCTCTCTCTCTCTCTCTCTCTCTCTCTCTCTCCTCTCCCATTTGGGGCATTATGGTTTGCCATACAGATGCTGAGAGGTATTAATATTTAGTTCTTTTTTGGGGGGCTTTTTGGGTCACATTCGATGATGCACATGAGGTTTTTCCTAGCTCATGCACTCAGGAATTGTTCCTGACGGTTCTGGGGGACCATATGGGAAGCTAGGAATCAAACGCAGTTCAGCTGCACGCAAGGCAAATGCCCTACCCATTGTGCTATTGTTCCAGCCCCGATATTTAGTTCTTTACCTACTTTCAGCTTGCAGTTGATCATTGGGTGATCTAGGGTCACCCAATAAAAAACACACTGAGTTTTTTATTTCATCTATGGAATCTTTTATTCATGACATTTCTGTGCGTAGCTTTTCAATTTCTGCTCTCATTTCTTCCTGTATTTTCTCGATTGTCTCTTTCATATCCTCCTTTAATTTACTTGATATCTGTCTCCCTGTTTCATTAAGTTCAGTGAACATCTTCATATTTGAATTCTTTCTCAAACAGCTCCCAGACCTCTGGGCTCTGTTCATCATTCTCTCCTTGTGGTGGGGATTTGCGTTTTTTTCTTCATGTTGGTGTGGTGAGATGTTACAGAAGGTTGTTGGGTATGAGTAATTTACCTGCAACGCATGAAGGTCCGCTGGCCCAAAATTAGGCAACGCCCACTTCTGCAGAGGTCACACCCACTTCTACAGAAGCCAAGCCCCCTATGAGTACCTGGTGTGTGTAGGGGGTAAAACCTGGGAGGAGAGGATGACCCGGCGCAGCACTGGGGACAAATAGGAATAGGTTCAGGATAGTGGGTGACCCAGGATCCTAGAGGACTCCTGGGTCGCTCACACGGGGAAAGCAAAGTCCCAGGTTCCAATAATAACTGACCTGAGAGGAGAAAAAGACTGGGCACAGTGTTGGGGATGAACAGGAAGAGGCTCAGGGATGGTGGGTGGCCCAGGGTCCTAGAGGATGCCTGGGGCATGTATGCGGAGAAAGCGAAGTCCTGGGTTTGAATAATGACTGACCTGGGAGGAGAAGAAGGCCGGGCACAGCACTGGGGATAAACAGCTACTACATTTAATTTTGTTTTTCTCTGTCTTGTAGTACTTATCCCTTATATGGTGAACAAACAATTTGGTGCTTTGGTAAACTCTTCTGGGGAATCAGCAGTATCACATCCCGTGGTTCTCAGAAGGCCATGCAGTTCTGCAAATCAAATTCCATGCACTTACTTCCTCCAACATCCTGCCTCTGTGGGTAGATTTGTTTCTTGACAAATTAAGATTACAAGATTTGTTATTGTCAGTCCTTTTAAAATTGCCTACTCAATGATAATTGATCATGTTTCAGAACTAATCTCCTAAAAAAAGTTCCTAGCAACTCTGGCTAATTACACTCAGGTCATTATTCAGATAAACAAAGAGTAAAAGCTTTAGTGGATATGAAGTAATGGGATATTTTAGGACTGGAATAAAGTTGTTATGGTTGAATGCTGTGAGTGAAGAGAGAGGGATTATGAGAGTTTACCAAGGTTAGCACAGGTGAGTTGTAAAACACAACAACTTAAGTCTAATAAGAATTCTAGGCATCTCAATAAAAGGAAAATAGAGGAACTATCAGAAAATTTTAAAAAAGAGAATGATAATATAAATTATGTCTTTGTAACAATGAATGAAAAAACGAAGAAGCTTTTTTATTTCTATCCAAATTATGCAGTATCTGTGGACTGAAGTTGACAGATTGGAGGAAAGAAAAATAAAATCTCTAATGGTGGAATGTACCTTTGTGTTCAACAAAGAGATAAGAAACCTCCATGTTCCCATTATAGAAATTGGCTTTCACATAGAAATACATAGGAAGACTTTAGAAAATTTTAAGCACAGAAACCCGATTCCATTTATAATTAAGAGAAATCCTCTGGCTGCTATATTGAGAATACACGAAAGAATGCTAGAATGAAATCTAGGGGCAATTAGAGAAAAAGTAATTTAAAAAAATTGGATCAAGATACAAATGCATATAAATAATTAAAATAATCAGAGTTTGATTTAGAATAGAAATAGAGAATTTAATGACTTAAGTAGTGAATTTAATTTAAAGGGAATAGTGTGAGAGTGTGTGCAACAATATTCTGTGTATGTTTTGAAGGTAGAGCCTTTCAGACTTTCCAAGTAACTGAATGAAGGTGATAAGAAAAAAAGAATAGGAGTAAAAGATAATGGATTTTTACAAGGAATAATTGACATGTGGAAATTTCTGAGACAAAAGATATGTGGGCACAAATAGAAAAGGGGTGAGCATGAATACTGTATATTCTCTTATTATGTATGAAAGATCTGTTAGTCATCAAGGTAAAAATCTGGGGTGCCAGTTTCAATATTAGTTCAGAATTTAACAGCAATTTGTAGGCTCAAAGATGGAATTTTTAAAAGCAGCAGAAAATGATAACTAAAGATAAAATATTTAATTAAATCAGCAAGGAAGTATCTGCAGAAGAACAAAGACAAGTCTGAAAACTGAGATGTAGAGTCCTTCAAGTTTTTAAGGTCAGAGAAATGAGTACCAACCAAGATAGAAGGTCTAAGGAAGATTCATTTCCAAAAGGAGGGGGATAACCAACACATTTTAATGCCTTTGAAACCAAATAAAGAAGTGTTTTAAGAAGAAAAAAAAGTGAGCAAAGACGCCAAGAATTACTGATAGCTACAGTTAAAATGCTAACTGAAAACTGATTCTTGGGTTTAACAAAGTGACTGAAAATCATAAAAACTTGAGTGAAGTGGCTCAAGGAGACTTGGACTATGGGATTGAAGAAAAAGCATCTGAAAAGCTCAACTTTAAAAGCATAAAAAAGGAGGGGGAAATCCCAATGTGGTTCTCTATTATTGCAAAATAATCTAGCACAGAAATTGTGATAGGTAATGAGAAAAGAAGTGCTAGAAATCAGTACACAAATTCCATGTGAAATACGAGGCAAGGTTATCTGCTGATGGGACCAGGGATGTAGATAAATTAGTGCTTTGAGAAATATTTTTATCACAGAACGTAAGTGTGGCAGAGACTAGGAGAACATTGTTACTGGAGGAATGTGGCAAAAACACAAAAAAGTGGACATTATTGAAAGTTTGAATGAGGTTAGACCTGGTTTAGGATGTCAAAAAAGCCATTGTTTGAGTGGTTATTTCCAAATGGTCTTCAGTTTTTGATTGTAGTCATGGAAAAGGCAAGCTTAGCATGCAGGAGGTCAGAATTTGATCAACAGCATCACATATCCCCTAAGCTCTTTTAGGCTTGACCCCAGATCATAGAACATGGTGTTGAACCTTAGCACCACCAGGTATCACCACCAGGTATCACTGTCATTGTATCACTGTCATCCCGTTGTTCATCGATTTACTTGAGCGGGTGCCAGTAACATCTCCATTCATCCCAACCCAGAGATTTTAGCATCCTCTCCCACTCGTCTTTCCCAATGCTGCTGTATTGGAGGCTCTTTCAGGGTCACAGTAATGAGACCCATTATTGTTACTGTTTTTGTCATAGAGGATATGCCACAGCTAGTTTGCCAGGCTCTGCCGTGCAGTACCGCCAGGTCACTGTCACTGTCACTGTCCTCCGGTTGTTCATCGATTTGCTCAAGAGGGGCCCAGTAACATTGTGAGACTTGTTGTTACTGTGTTAGGCATATCAAAATGTCACGGGTAGCTTGCCAGACTTTGGTATGGTACAGAAAAAAAAAAAGAAGTTACACTTTTTGGTTAATTGAAGGCTGATTTATTTATTTATTTTTTGTAATAAGCAGGAAATAGTACATCAATAAGCTGATGATGTTTCTTAGGTAGAGATTATAATTATTTAAAATTCAATTCTTGGATTATGCTGGATGTGAAGATAAGTAGCACTGTCCTCCCGTTGTTCATCTATTTGCTTGAGCGGGCACCAGTAACATCTCCATTGTGAGACGTCACCAGTAATGTCTCCATTGTGAGAATTGTTGTTACTGTTTTTGGCATATCGAATATGCTCCGGGGAGCTTGCCAGGCTCTGCCATGTGGGTGGAATAGTCTCAGTAGCTTGCTGGGCTCTCCGAGAGGAGCAGAGGAATAGAACCTAAGTCGGTCACGTGCAAGGCAAACACCCTACCCATTGTTCTATCGCTCCAGCCTGTGAAGATAAGTAAAGGTAAAAATGGTGTAATGTTCAGTGAAAACAGAAGATTCATGGGATTATATTGAACAATAGAACAATGATCATAAGGGATTCTTATATTGGAATTGATAAATAAAGTTAGAAGGACCAGAAGATTTTACCAGTATATAGGATTATTGAACTAGTGACTTCAATGGTGACAATTGATGATGGCAATTTAACTGATGACCTTAACATCTAGTGCAGGAGAGAATGATCAGAAGCCGCAGAGGCAGGGTGGGATGGGGGTATGGGGGGTGGGAGGGATACTGGGATCCGTGGTGGTGGTCACTGGTGAAGGAATGGGTATTTGATCATTGTATAATTGAAACCCAAGGACGGAAATTTGTAAGTTTACAACTGTACCTCATGGTGTCTCACTAATAAAAATTTTAAAAAAAGAATTTTTAAAATTCAAGGATGATGCTGAAAGTAGTCATTTTGGTCACTGTCACTGTCACTGTCCTCTCGTTGTTCATCGATTTGCTCGAGCGGGCCCAGTAACGTTGTGAGACTTGTTACTGTGTTTGGCATATTGAATATGTCAGAGGTAGTTTGCCAGGCTTTGCCTTGTGGGCGAGATACTCTCGGTAGCTTGCTGGGCTCTCTGAGAGGGGCAGAGGAATAGAACTTGGGTTGGCCATATTGGCTGTGTGCAAGGCAAACGCCTTATCTGCTGTGCTTTCACTCCAGCCCATCATTTTGGTAGATTTTATAATACACAAGAAAGAAAACCACACTATAAAGGCAGTGAAGGAGAAAAGAGAAGTTAGTTTAAGATATAAATTAAATTTGCACGCAATTATGGCTGTTGGACTCCAAAGTATCCTTGATGGAAGAATGCCACAAATGTTTTGCCTTATAGCTGTGCATTATTGCATAGGCCATTGTTGTTTGTCACAGTGGATATAGTTAGTTTCTTAAAATTAATTGATAAATGGATGACATAATCAAGTTTTAAAATGAGCCTAACCAAGGTTTCACCCTATAACAATCTGATTTGTTGATGTAAAGTTGAATCTTAGGTGAGTGTGTCCATTTACAATTCAGGATATGTTGCAGTGCTAAATTTTCGTCTTCAGATGCTATGTGGTATCTTCTTCAGGTATGTAATTAGAAATGTCAGCTGAGGGCCATAAGCATACTGAATTATGTTTCAGACAGAAATTATTCAAGGTATTCATTTCTTCTAGACTACCTTTCTAATCACTCCTCAAATCACTCAGATCTCTGAGTCTATATTTGTTTTTAGTTCAGGTTCACATATAGCTGTGCTTGGGATTAATCCTAGCTCTATACTTGGGAAAGACTTCTACTGGTGTTCAGAGAACCATATGCAGTCCCAGGGATAGAAATTAGGTCAGCTGCATGTAGGACCTTGTGCTTTGCTCTCTGTACTACCTCTCTCGTCCCTCAAACTACTTCTGGAAGTTCTATTACCAGTGAATTTTTTTCAAAGAGCTTATCCCCGCTACACCATAGAAAGTGATATATTTATAGCATTATAAATATCACATCTTTATAATGTACACATAAACATTGTTAAAAACTGATACTGTAGATATATTAGAGTTACCTTTGCATTCACTAAATTTCCTAAGACAGCATTTAGCACTTAGTGTCTTTTAAATATTTGCTGATTGTCATTATATAAATAAGTTTAATAGCTTGAATATGTCTGGTTACAATTAGCTGTGTGTTTGAATGATATTTTATGTACTATTAAATTGTGTTAAAATTGAAATTAGTGTTCCTCTTTGTCCTGTTGTGAAATTTAGTTACAATCAGTAAAAAATTCAGATTACTGATTTTATAATTTCATTGCATCACAAAAATCACTATTATTTGAGATTAGGTTACAAAAAGTTTCAATAACTAAGTCCTATTTTAAGGCTCATTACAAGAAATACACATAAAATAGGCCTACCTGTAAAATTGGCTAATTACTTAAAAATACTATTGTTTAGGTATATAGATAAAAATAGTTTAAGTTCACAGTTTTGACATAAAAATTCACAACATATAGCCAACAACAAAGTGCCCATAACCTTCACTACTGTCTTATGTCACTTTTGGTCTATTTTCTTCATCACTCCCCATTCAATTATTACTACTTTTTACCAAGTTCATTTTTTTTCCTTTGCTTTAGGGCCACATCTATCTGTTCTCAGGGCTTACTCCTGGCTCTGTGCACAGGGATCACTACTGGAGTTGCTTGAAAAACCATATGGAGTGATCAGCCATATGCAAGGCAAGTTCCATCTTTGCTGTACTATCACTTTGGCCCTTGTTAATATGCTTTTAGTTCAAGACCAAGGGCTTGCTATTATCCCATACCATTTATGCCCTTATTTTTTGTTTCTAAATTACACAGATGAGTAAAACCATATGGTATTTGTTTTTCTCCCTCTGGCTTATGAAATTATTTTTAAAAATTTAATTAAATCAGAAAATTAGGTCATTTTATTTTCTGAGTTAAACATTCTGAAATAAAGTTCAATATTGTGATGCCAGATCTTGGACTTTGATAATCAAAAATGCTAGTTATGCAGGCATTTATGTCATATTATCAATTGAAAACTAACATATTTATTTAGTAGCAACTCTTTTGAAAAGTTCTAGTGAAATTTAAAGTGGCTTAAATGTAGCCATTTTCACTGGACTAATTGTTATACTTAGGTTTTACTTTGAGTCAAAATATCTCCTTGTCCTATACATATAGTTAAGGTGGGTGGCAATTTGAAGAAAGTACTCAAGATGAAACTAAATTTGCTACTTTTTCTTTTAAATCTTGTTTTCAATACCGCTTAGAGGTCTTTCAGAAACAATGCTGTTTACAAGATTGCCAACTTGGTGGAAAACATTGAAACATTAAAATGTTGAACTGCTGCACTGTCTCATAAACACATTTATAGAAAAAGGCAGAGCCAATTAAAAAAATAAATTCTTCATGTACTGTAAGATAAATTGCTGGAAGCCAACCAGTAAAAATAATAGAGCTGTCAAAACAATATAATTTCTGTGCACAACTAAAGCATATCCAATATAATAATATAATGAAGGTTTCCTGAATTAATACCTAGTCAGTAATGTACTTTAGGAGAAAATACACTTATTTAGAGCTTAGTTAGTTCATAGAAACAAATGTCTGCTCATAAGTTTGCAATATTTGACAAGGGAGGAATATAGTTCAGCCCTGGATTCCAAGAACTTAAAATATTAGCAGCTTTAGACCTTGCTCAGTTAGATGAGTTACCCAAATGTTCACCTTCTGCAGATTGATAATCTAGCTATAGACTGGGACACTTCACTATCTGCAAACTGATGAATGATCAAGGCATTTTGCTTGATAAATCAGGGTCCTTTGCTAAATAAATTAAAGAAAATAGGAGTAACTGAGAAAGTTCTTTGCGGGTTTAATGGAAATTTGTCAAATTAATCTCAGTCAATGTTTGTGAAGAGATGTGTTCCAATTCCATCCTCTTCATTAGGGGACAGAGTCTGTTCGTGAATCCTGAATGGTCACAGTGCATTCATTTAGATGGGTCAAACACACAGTACAGAATCGCACAAAAGAAAAATAGAATCCCTTTTCAAATAGAAACTGGGATAATACAAACTCATGTCTTTAACAGGTATTTAGCTGTGGAGTCACAATAATGGAGCCATTCATATAGATCTTCAATTTGGGAGGCAGAATAAAAAACATGATTGAGGTAGATTCCAAATAAGGGTTATCGGAAAAGCTTTTATCTTGAAATCAAAATTACAGGGACCACTCGGTAGAGGTAGCAGTTTAATTTCAAATAAGCAGAATATGTAAGATGACATAATCCTTTAGAATGGAAATTATAATTATTAACTATACCAAGGGTTGGAGCAATAGCACAGCAGGTAGGATGTTTGCCTTGCATGCAGCCAACATGACCTACCTGAGTTCAATTCCTCCGCCCCTCTTGGAGAGCCCAGCAAGCTACCGAGAGTATCTCGCCCACATGGCAAAGCCTAGCAAGCTACCCCTGACACATTCGATATCCCAAACAAGTCTCACAATGTTACTGGGCCCGCTCAAGCAAACCAATGAACACTGGGAGGACAGTGAAAGTGACAGTGACCAAGGGATTATATCTGAAACACAGGGAACTTCAGATGGAACTAGGTTGAGAAAAAAAAATATTTATGGAAATAATAGAAATTCTTCTGGAATTTCTATTTCTGGAAGCCCAGCGATAAATAAGAAAATAAGATAAGGTAAAAATCTCAATTTGAGCAATTTAGTATGAATTACCACCATTTTTCCATGATTACTAAAATGCAATAGGTATTTATTCATTAACGATGAGTCTCATCTGTCTTCTCAATATGATGCCTTTAACTGATATTATCTCATAGTATTATGTGTATATGATCAAATAACTAATTACATGATAAATATATATCTCAAATTTCTGCAGATACAACCCTCTGCTTTATAAAATATAAAAAAGATGAACTGAGGAATATTACAAATGTCAAGTATTTATTAAGTTATCAGTTGTTTTATGTAGGGGGCAGAGGAGCAATGCTGGTTATTTTTCCCAGGGCCTGATACATGCAAGGAAAGTACTTTCCTACTGAAACACATCTACAGCCCTTGGACGTTTACTTGAGGGCCTGAGAGATAGTACAGGTATTATAATGAGTGCTTAGAATGTGGTTGACCTCCATTTGACCCTGAGCATATATTGTCCTCTGTGGAGCACCACATCCTTGGGCCCTTTTAACCACAAACACAATTGACTGTGGGGCCTTTCAGGCCCCTGAACTCTCTTTGTTTTGTTTTGGAATCACACTTGGTGTACTCAGAGCTTACTCCTGATTCTGGATTCAGGAATAACTTCTGGAGAGCTTGCAGTACAATATGGGATGCTGGGGATCAAACCTGGGTCAGCCACATTCAAGACAAGAACCCTATCCATTATATTATTACTCTGGCCGCACCTGAGCACTCTTTAGGTACATTCCAATCCCCCCCCCCAATAAAAGTTTTATTTCAGAAAAAAAATGTGTTTTAATCATACAATATAAGACCAAAGCAGATAGAAAAAAATTCCCAAGTTTCTCTGTAACATGAAACACACTATTATATATACAAGATGTATGAGTAGACAAGGAAGTTATACTAAGCAAACTGAGTCTGAGCAGGCCATTGCATAGTCACTTTCCTTAAAGTTTAGTGATAACATATCAGTTAGGTTAACTAACTAGTGCTAATCCTAATAGTAATTCCTAATTTACTGGTTTAAGATGTTTATATTTTGAAGAGTTAAAGTTTAACTAAGACAGTAAGATAATTAAGCTTTCTTAAATAATGTTCAGCACACACAAATTCCCAGCTACTTTTTTGTTTTAATATTTGGTATCTTATATTAATCTGTGGTGGTGAATCACTTTCTTACTTATATCGACAATGCAATTTTTGACACTAAAGTCAATTATTTCCAAAACAATATTTTATCTATTGTTAATAGAGATACTGTAGACTTTTGATTCACTGATCATTTAATAATAATAATAATAATAATAATAATAATATATGTTTTTATCACTGTGAGATAGATATTTTTCACAAAAGATTTTTGACACACACTTCAGGTCTCTGCTTATGCTGAGGGTTCTTTGTACTTCGTTGCTTGTTTTCTTTTGCAGTTCCTTGAAAGCTTCTTGATTATTTCTTTTTCATAAATATTGCTACCACATTTTGTAGTTAGAAAGTTGACCACTTTCTAACAGTAACAACCATGATAGGGTTTACCACAATAAATTAATGTAGATCCTAGTCTATCCGTGTGGAATTTTCATAAATAAGCAAATTTAAACGATGGACATGGGAGTCTCCAGGTGGACGATTCCACAATGAAATAGACCACATCATATTCAATCGATGGTTTTGCCTGACCAATGTCCCAAAATTTCGAACGGGATCGGACCACTGTCTCCTTCGTGCAAAATTCTACTTCACAGAGTGGGGAGAAAGGGCTGCAAAGTTGAAAAAGAGAACTCCCAGAACGACCACCAACTGGAAGCTCTTAGGCACTATTGCAGCAACATGGGAAGATGCCATTGTTGACAACATTGACGAGGAATACGATTGACTGGTTCAGCACCTCCATGAATGTGCGAAGAATGCCAAGAGAGAGATAGCCACAAAAAATCGCCTATCTTCGAAAACTCTTGAGCTAATTCGCCAGCGTGGTTTGGCGCATGCCTCAGGCAACCGCAAGCTAACGTCCGAGCTCGCAAAGCAGTGCAGAGATGCGATCAAGGAAGACTTCAAAGAGAGAAGAGCAGAAGTACTGGTAGATGCGGCAGAAGCCGGGAAAAGTATTCGTAAGGCCCGCCTGTCCTTCGCCAACTACAAGACCAAGATGACTGCCCTCCGACGTCCTGATAGATCCATCACATCCTCCAGAACGGCAATGGAGAAGATTATCCATGACTTCTACTCAAATCTCTTCGATAGCCATGTCCACTTGCCGACATGCCAAATTCCACAGGATGGATATGTCGTTCCCAACGTTCTCCCTTCCAAAATCAGACACGCCATTTCGTCGGTAAAGAAACAAACAGCACCCGGCCCAGACAAGGTCAGACCTGAACAGCTGAAGAATCTGCCGTCAGTACTCATCAATACACTGGCTCGGCTCTTCACTCGCTACCTGTCTGAATGCAATGGAAAACCAGCAGGACCGTACTACTGTTCAAGAAGGGAGACATCCATGACATTGGCAAATATCGCCCGATCTGCCTATTGTCTGTCATCTACAAGTTGTTCACTCGAGTCATCCTAAATAGGATTGGCAGAACACTAGATGAAGGACAACCATGCGAGCAAGCCGGGTTCCGCAAAGGATTCAGCACCATTAACCATATCCACACGATAACCAAGCTCATTGAGGTTTCTCAGGAGTTCAAGATGCCGCTCTGTTTAACGTTTATTGATTTAAAGAAGTCCTTTGATTCTGTTGAGATGGAAGCGGTCATTGAAGCCCTAGCCAAGCAGGGCATTCAAGCCCAATACATCAGGATCCTCCGTGAGCTGTATTGCGGATTCTTTACCAGGATCTCACCATTCTACAAAGAAGTAATCATTGATGTCAAGAGAGGGGTTCGGCAGGGTGATACCATTTCACCAAAACTCTTTAGTGCCACCCTCGAGAATATCATGCGACGACTGGAATGGGAAGGAATGGGAGTGAAGATAGATGGTCGGCAACTACACCGTCTCCACTTTGCTGATGACATTGTTTTAATAACACCAAACATCAGCCAAGCAGCACAAATGCTGGCCGAATTTGACCGTGAGTGTGGAAAGGTAGGACTACAGCTGAATCTTATGAAATCAATGTTTGTGAGAAACAGCCTCGTTCCTGATGCCCCATTCGCTCTCAACGGAACAACCATCTCCGAATGCAACAGCTATGTGTACCTAGGTCGAGAAGTCAACATGACAAATGACCTGGCACCCGAGCTGCGCAGGAGGAAGAGAGCGGCTTGGAATGCCTTCAAGAACGTCGAAGAAACAGCTAAGAGGACGAAGAACCTCCGGCTCTGGGTACATCTCTTTGATTCCACTGTTCTTCCTGCATTAACATATGCCTCAGAGACCTGGGCCCTATGCAAACAGGATGAGAACGCTATTCAGGTCTCCCAAAGAAGAATAGAAAGAGCTATGCTTGGAATATCACGTTTCACTCAAATGAGAGAAAGAATTCCGGAGTTCTAACATCCGTCGATGATCAAGAATCAAGGACGCTGTCTCATTTGCCAAGGTGTCGAAAATCAGATGGGCTGGTCACGTAATGAGATTTAAAGACGACCACTGGACTAGAGCTGTTACCGACTGGATTCCACGGGATGTCAAAAGACCGCGTGGCCGCCCACCTACCAGATGGTCAGACTTCTTCGTCAAGATCATGCACGATCGGTTTGAGGCTCTTCATGTTCCCAGAGCGAAAAGATGCCATTGGGCTACACTAGCCTGCAACAGGGACAAATGGAGACGTTACTGGCGCCCGCTCGAGCAAATCGACGACTAACGGGAAGTTAAGTGATTTAAGTGATTAAGCAAATTTCATAATATAAAAGCAATAAAAAATAGGAGTATGTATTTAAAATTATGCACAGATTAGCAAGGTTATCATATTTGAGAATAGGAAAGGCTTCACTAGGGAGATAATTAGAGATAAATTTTAAAATAAGAGTAAGAATTATATAAGTGGATTGGAGGCTGAAATTATATCCAAAAGTTTTGTTTTAGAAGAAAGCATATGGTTTTGAAGAATGCATTGACAGTAAAAATAAAGAACAGCTAAAGAAAGAAATTGCTAGGAATAAAACCACAAATAAATCAGAAATATAGAAATATGTAAAATATTCTAAGCATTTTGAGATTTTCTTTAAATAATAATAAACCAATGATGATTATTTATGCAGATACGAAAACTGTAATCACAAAATGTTTGATGGCTATAGCATGGGACATAAGAGAAAAGTAGATAGAGTTTGTCCAGTTAGAATTACATATCCAGTAGTGGATAATTAAAATAAATTTATTTTTATGAAACTAATTTGTATAGAAGTCACAGGAAATAATACATATATTCAAGAAAACAAATTATGTAAAATAAATAACTTTTAGATGAGTTAGATAGGAGTGTGAGCCTTTTAGTGAGGAAAAGGTTAGTGACAAGAATATCAATTAATTTTCTCAGCTGTTAAACAGGTGATGCTATTATTTGGATATAGGTGATGAGTTCTAATTTTCCCATATTCAATTGATAAAATTAAATTAAGGTGTAAAAAGGCTGTATATATAGTTTTCAATTTGAGAAAATACAGGGCATGATTGCTGGAGTGATGGCAAAATGAGTAGAGTAGGGCATTTGCCTTGCATGCTGACAACCTTGGTTCGATTTCTCCACCCCTCTCTCTCAGAGAGCCCAGCAAGCTACCTAGACTATTCCAACTGCACGGCAAAGCCTGGCAAGCTCCCCATGGTGTATTCGATATGCCCAAAACAGTAACAACAAGTCTCACAATGGATACATTACTGGTGCCCACTTAAGCAAATCGATGAACAATGGGAGGACAGTGCTACAGTGCTACAGTGCTACAAGGCAATGAAAGTCAAGTTGAAAATAGTATCTTCAATGCAGCAATTAATTCTGTCTTCAGAATTATTAGAGATTTATAAATATGGACTCATCTACTTTTTGAATCAACCCTGTATCATTTGACCCCATTTGAAATGAATGAAATAAATAAGAATTAAAAAGGCATTCAACTCTTGCCAAATTAATAAAGTTAGTGAATATCAGATATATTTGAATGCAGAGAAGATGAAAAGCATTTACATTCTTAAGTTTCATGAGATACAGATTGACAATGTTGACAACCTTTAAAATATTAGGCTGCTACCTGATATGAATGAAATTGCATAAGAGCTGACCCAAAATTCAAAAACCTGGTGGTGTGCCCATAAAGGAGACAAAGGAGAAGTTAGAAAGATAGTAAAACAGGAATATAAGTCATTGTTGACTTATGTTTTTTCTCTCCTACATTTTCCATTTCATCTGTAAATATCAGGGTCCTCAATTCAAGACATATCTAAAACTATAAAAAGTTTTGCCATTCTCACTGGTGGTCTCGGTTGCGGAGCCATTTCTCATGCAACTTATTGTAATAGATTCATACCACTCCCTCCAGTTTTTATGTATCCCACTTGATAAAATTTGAACAAAACAGTAAGCAATCACACTGAAAGGCAAACAAGGTGGACATTTTAAAATTTAATTTCATCCTTCATTCCACATAACTTACTTAACTCTTACTCTTAGGTTATTATAAATACTCCTGAGAATTTAAGTAAAGTCAAAGGGGGAACTTGATTTGGATTTTAAAGCTCAATTTAGAAATTATGGTTTACTGGTTTATTATTCCAAGTTTCCTTCAGAGCAATAAGCTAAAAGCTATGAACCCAGTTTGAGGGAAATTGAAGAATGAAGTAGAAAGTATGAAGGAATAATTGTAATAGAATCTTACCACTTCTTCCTGTCTTTATGTATGTACACTTGATTAAATTTGAACTAGCAGTAACTGAACACACTGAAAAATAAACCTGGTGGGCACTTAAGAAAAACAAATTTAAGTATACTTTACATAAAGTATAATTTATCCATGTTAATTGTAGAATTAAAGTTTTAACAAATGTATTTGTATCACCCATATTCTGAGTAGAAATAAAACATTCTTTTCTTTATGACATGTTTTTAGTTTGATATCTGTGAAAGTGAAACTTTATGCATATTTCTGAAGTTCTTCCTCTCTTTAGTTATTTCTTCTCTGTCTTTTCAATCAACTGAGGTCACCTTTTGATGTTTTTGTCTTCCCTATACTGTACCATGCAACATAAAGATTTTCAAATCAGAATGAAGGGGCACAAACAGAGTGAAACATGCCTTCTTAATATCCCTTTATTAATTTCTATCCTGCCTACTGTCTAATAATTGAAAACACTGTCTTATATTCTTTTTGTTTTATTTAGAAAGGAGTTCTAGCCTAGTATGTAATTTCACCATGATCATAAGCAAAAGTTACTTTATGATAACTCTGATCTCCTCACCCTCTTATAAGCTTATGTAACATTATAATTAAATATATTGTTAGTTTTTAAAATTCTGCACACTTACACTGGTAGTTTCTCTGCAATATTGGCTCCTGATATATAGAATTACTGTCTGTATTTTGTCCATAGATCTTTACCTGCTAATCATATGGCATTTCGTTCTTTGGGGTAGCTAGTTATCTGTGCTTGTTTTATTCTTCAGATGAGACTAAACTTTAAACAGTAGAAAGCAGCATGCCATAAATATTTATAGGGTTGAATTGAATATATCAGAGAATCAAGTGAATAAGAATGAATCTGATGATTATGATTTTATGGTGAACTATAAGCCCAAGAGATGAAGAAATCTGTTTAATTTTTAATTACTTTGGGGATGCTGTGGGTAACTAATACATATTTATTAGATGATAGGAAGGACAGGCTCAATAAGGAAAAGTTTAAGTTTTTGTTGTTGTTGTTTTTGCTTGTTTTTTCCTCTTAGTAGATTCACAACTAATTTCTATTGAAATGCTCTCCTTTCTGTTTGAATTTGAGATGAAAAAGACCACCCTATGCAGCTAGTGAGTGAATGTCATCTTTAGAGTTAATTTAATGGGAAGAACAATTATAAACGGAAAACATTTGTTGTTGCTTTTCTTTTGTGTAGGAGCAAAACACTGCAATGGAGGAGATTGATTGGAATGTGATAGCATATGCAAGAGGAGAATATTTAGTATGTAGATGCAAGGAAGAAGCATTTAAATTACTTTCCGAGATGGGTTAGACAATCCTATGAACACAGACAAATAAAACAAAGCATATACACTAATGAGATCCAGAATAGAAGGAAATTGATTTTCTGACTGTTAATCCTAACCAGCTGCTTATATATTTAACAAAGTGGTCTATGGGGTCACCTATACAATTGATTCTGTAAGTCTGGTATCAATAATGTAATACATGAAAGAAATCAAATCAATGCTCTGATCTGGTGAGATGTCACAAAGAAGTTGTCTGTATGTCTTCTTTATGTGGCCTTTGCTTTATAGTAATTTTCTTTACTATCAATGGCTAAACTATTAGTTAATATTATTAAATCTTATACTATTTTATTTCAACTTGTTACAATTTAGCTTCTGTTTAAAACAATACTGGCTAGGACGATAGTATTGCAATTTTTTAGAAATGTTCCTGCCTGTTAGTTTTAAAGTATTTTAAGAATACCTTAAAAGAGATAACAAACCTGATAATGATTGTTCTCTTGAAAATAGCATTTTAGGGAATATCTTGAAAGTTATAATGTAATAAAATATGTAAATCCTATTTTCTAAGCATAATAACAAGTTTCCCCATTTTGGTGAAAAAGTGAAAAAATACTGAAATGACAGTCTTCTAGATTTTCTATTATGCACACTATATCCCAATATACTTAGTATCCATAAAATATATAAAAAAGCAAAATAATAGGCAATTCTCTTATGTTCAAAATCCTGGTTAAGATTAAAAGTCAAAAAATCAATTTCTTTCTATTCTGTATCTCATTAGTGCATATGTTATATTTTTTATTCTGTGTTCATAGGATTGTCTAACTCATTTAGAAAATTCTGTTGTTTACATATATGACCCTATTAAACGACTTGGATATTGAAAGATAAGTAGTTCAGTGACATCAAAGATGGTTATTGAATCAGAAGAAGAGAAAAACTTTATTAAAACATCAATTTATTATTACATGTGCTGATAGTTGTATAATAAAGATATAGACATATGACCTTCTGAAAGATAACTTGTAATTTGGTTTCTTTTTGATTACAAAGTAATGATTATAAGAATATTAACTATACTATTTTATTGTATAACAATTACACAGAAATAGGATAGGTAATTAGCACCTGTGGTATTCATTCTATCATAGACCTAGCCTGATATAATCAGTCTTTAGAAATGTCATGAAGTCAATAGATATAGAAATGGATATTCTGAAGGAAAAAAAAAGCAAATTAGCTTTCTCAACATAAGAACCTCATTGAGGCAACAGTAATTTTTATGCAACAAATAAATGAAGCACTCAATATGGAGGAGGATAAAAATGAAATAACCAAAATATCAAATTATAAAATATGAGTCAATAATCACAACCATGTATGTTACCTATACAGAAATATCTTTAATACAAAATATATGCACAAAAAATCCCATGACCCCCCAAATGCATAGATTAATGTTTAGTTATCTTAGGTCATTAATATAACTCCAGATGTCCTTATAGAACTGAGATACACTCATGCAAATCTCTTTGAAAAAATGTAATGCAATAACTAGGAAAATAAAAGAAATCCTTAAATTTGCGTGGTCATAATTACTTGATGCATATGAGTTGGAACAAAAGATTGAGAAAAATATGTTTCTTCTTTCAAATAAAAATACTGAAATTAATAAAGGTTTCTTCCATCTCATTCCTCTGTAGGTAAAGAATGAAAATGAACTTTCAAATATCTGGTTCTTTCAAATATCTGGTTACTGCTAATCAGTTATATGGCAATACGCCAAGATAACCTCACATTCCAGCAGGCTAATATTCACTGTTATTATTGTGAGGGACAAGGCCCTGAACCAGATGAACGCTGACCAACTTGTTTCTCCTAGACCAAGAATGTGAGGAATAGGTCTAGATAGCCTTTTCAGATCCTCTTTACAGGAGCCTGCATTGCAAAATAACTTGTTTTTCTGCCCCTGAGCAAGGAATTTGGATATAGGTTCCCCGAGGTGCAAGTCACGAGAAGGGTGGGGGTCAGACCAGATAACCAGATGTCTCTCACAAGATCAAGTAAAGTAACAAAATAGGAGATTAATACCCAAGAATAGCCGAGATCAGTACCAGGAGGATTACTCCATAGCTTAGAGGCCACCTGGGCACTCTAGGAGAAAGGGCAGCTCAGATAGAGAAGGGAGCACCAAATAAAGGGTGCTTGGAGGATCCTCCCAGGGGAGATGCATGTTGAAAGTAGAGTATGGACTGAGCATGATTGCCACTCAATGCCTCTTTTGCAGATCACAACACCCAAAAGGAGAGAGAACAAAAGGAAATGGCCTGCCACAGAGGCAGGGTGGGACGGGGGGGGGGGGGGGGGGGGGATAGGTGTGGGAGGGATACTGGGATCCATGGTGGTGGGAAATGGGCACTGGTGGAGGGATGGGTATTTGGTCATTGTATAATCGAAACCCAAGCACAAAAATTTGTAAATCTACAACTGTACCTCATGGTGTTTCACTAATAATAATAATAAAAAAAAGATCATGTCACAAAACCCAGGACTGCCCTAAAAACCAGGACATTCCTAAGCACTGACGCAAATGCTGATCTTTAAACTATAGGCTAAGGAGTGATGTACTTTGAAAATGGATTGGTTAGGAAAGTATGTGTTGTTATAAATCTATTGGCTATGAAATGCGCGGGCTCTGCTGTAACAGCCGGTGACAGCCTATATAAGATCTCCTTTGGAGAAGCTTGGGGTCTTTCCCAACCTGCTGCAACTGCGTGTCTGCGTAGGTGGCTTGACCCTGGCTAGTCAGTCTTACAATAAACCCCGCTTGTTGTTTGCAATCTCTGCAGTCTCTTTGTCATTAAAGAGAGATCTCACTCTGTGCCCAACACTTATTATTACTCCTTAGTAAATTCTTTTTTCATTGTGAAGCTCTTTTAAACTTGGGATTACTCCGAATATGGAAATTCATTGGCTAGGTAGAACTGTGAGATTGAGATTTAAAGGAAAATTTCATTGTTTTTTTCATGCATCTTTAGTTAAAAAAAAACAAAAAAGTAATGCACACAAGGCAGGTTGAGGGGTTGAAATGCTGCTCTAATATAATTTTCCTTGGCAAGTAATGCCACACTTAATTGGACTAATGTCAAGGGAGAACTTTAGTACATTTATTTCTGAGAAATTTAAAAATAAAGAGACTGACTGACATATGGGGGAAAATATTCTCCCAAAAGTCTATTGTTTTCTACAATTTAGGCTTTCTATTTATTAGTAGCGATTACTAGGTGAGAAAAAGTGCTTGCCCTTATCTAATGTTCATGCTAGGTAGACTTCTATTATTCCTCTTAAATAAGCTCATCTTAGCTCAGTATAGACAAGGAAAAGTTCTCCTTTGCTATCAAGTTTACCTTCAAGGCAGTTGGCAGAGGAGAAAATGAATGTCATTCCAAACTCTGTGTTACCTGATGGTTATTCATTTGACATGTTTATATTTCTCCCCAGGCATAGCAATTAAGAGAGTTCACCTGCTTCTGTTAGAAAATTGACTGAGGATGAGCTGCTAAAACCAACCACAATGCCCAAGGTCATTGTCTAATAGAGTAAATTGTCCAATTATAGAGTAAGTTGCAGAAACAATAGGGAAATACATGATAAAAATCCTTTAATTAGTGTTGTCTCTTTAATCAATGGGACTCCTTTCCACAATGTCTGGACAATAAGATTTAACTAATCTTTTCATATCTTCAGGGTGAAATCTTGGCAGGATCCTTCTTGTGAGAGGGCTTAGTAGATGTTCCAAGGCTGCCAATTTTACATCTGCCGTGAGATTACTGTATCCAGATGTAATTCTAAACACTAGACATTTATGAGTTTTCTAGCTTAAGTATTTTCAATGAGTTATAAGGATTTTTATTATAAGTTATTTTGAAATTTATTGAGGTAGCATTGATTTGCAAAACAGTTAACATCAGTTTTAATGTTATCACACCATGGCAACATCAGATTACAAAAAATATACAACCATGGTCCATAGGATCTTCTTTTTTTATTTTTTTTAAATTTTTGCCTTTACTTAAATAGCATGGTTTACAAAATTGGCCATAAAATAGTCATTTCGATCATTCACTCTTCCAACATCAATTTCATCATCAGTATGTCCTTCCTTCCTCCTTATTCTAAATTTACCATCCACCCTCCAACCTGCCCCCTTAGTAGTCATAAAATTATTCATTATATATTACTTGTTGCAACAAAATGATTAATGGGATTATCAAAAATATTTCAGTAAAGAAAATTTTGTATGAGAATTATGTGTTACCATGGAGCCATTAAAGTCATTGTCTGAGGGCTTACTAAGCTATGTGCAGAGATGCCAAACCAAAGGAAAAATCCGCATAGATCTCCTGTCATCAACTCACTCTGCAATAACTTGGCAACCCTATGCTATCTTCTAAGTCTAAAGGTTTGTTTTTTATTAAATATATACTATTTTTCTCTTTCATTATATACCACATGTGAAATTTATCATACAGTATCTGTCTTCATTTGATTTAATTGTCTTAATATAGCAATCTGTAGATTTGCTAGTTCTGTGTTGTAGGAAAAGGTAAGAGTTCAGTCTTATAGGTGAGTAGTTTTCTTTTCTTTTTTTATATGCCACACATTACTGATGCCTCACACTGAGCTATTGTTGGGCAATTGTTTTCCAATTTTTGACTTTTATAACAAACACTACAATGAACAAATGTGTGCAAATATATTTTTTGGTTTTTGTTCTGTTGTTTTGAGAGATACTTAAGAGTGAAATTGCTAGATTATATGGCAGTTCTATCTGTAATTTTTTGAGAAGTTACTACAGAGGCAGAACAAGATGACAGTCACACTAAGAGTTGTAAGAGCTCATTTTTCTCCACTTACTTCCATACATATATGCACGTGCATATATATGTGTGTGTTATTTCAAGCCTTTTTTCATTGGTGTGAGACGTCATATTATCAGTGCTTTGATTTCCATTTCCCTGATAATTACTGATGATGATTTTTTTTTCTATGTATCTATCAGGTGATCATCTTATTTATTCAGTAAGAAAGTGTCTATTTGATTTTTCTCTCATTTTTTAATGAGGCTTCTTATTCTGTTGGCATTAGTGAATTGTGTGAGTGCTTTATATAACTTGGAGTTTAGCACTATGTCAGATTTATGATGTGCAAACATTTTCTTCCATTCGATAGGATTCTATTTTTTAACTTAACCAACAGTTTCTAAGTGATTTTATTTTTAGTTTGATGTAATTTGCTTTGTTCATTTTTGCTTTTGTTTTCCTTGCCAATAGAATTACATTACTGAAACCAATATGGAGTTTCACTAAGTATCTACTAGCCAATATAATTATCTAATAAATTAATAAGGTAGCCTTGTAGCACTGTCCTCCCATTGTTCATCGATATTTCTCGAGTGGGCACCAGTAACGCCTCCATTGTGAGACTTTGTTACTGTTTTTGGCATGTTGAATACACCACGGGGAGCTTGAGGGGCTCTAATTAATAAGGTATGAGTTAGTAATGTTCTGATTTTATATAAGAAGAAATGAAGTAATAAAAAAGAAATTATAATAAAATTACTTCAGCACTTAAAATCATATGAAGTTAGTAAATTTAATTATGCACCTCCCCAACCAACAAGATATGCTTAAATATCTTGGTTATGTGTGTATATAATAAAATCTGTATGTATATAATTAGCCTAATAGGAAGTCAAATTGGTGTACCCAACATTTAGTATCTACTCTTTAAGGTTAAGTGTCAAGATCCAAAAGTTTTCTTTGCTTTCCTATTCATTTGTTTTGTTTTTGCTTTTTTAAAAAATGTTTTACATACTGGGTCATATTACACAATATTTGTTTTTTTTCATTTGACGTATTCCATGTAATATAATCTTCTCAGGGTCATTCTAAGTCTTGGTGCAAAGACCAAGACTTCATTTTTATTTTGTTTCCATAGCTGAGATAATCCACTGTGTATTTATACTACTTTGTGCGCAATCAGCTGTCAGTGAATAGATTGTTTCTATGTCTTGGGTTTCTGAATATTATTTCAATAAACATGATGATGCAAATATATTTTTGAAAAGTGTTTTACATTCTCTGGAAAATACACATAAGTAAAGTTCCTGCATAATATGGTAGCTGATTTTTTAATCATTTTGAGGAAACTCCACGATACTTCCCATCATGGTTGCACCATTCTGTATCTCTACCAACGGTGATACAGACTTTGTTTATTTATTTAGCTCTAATAACAAATGCAGGTAAACTCCAGATGAACTCCAAACTCCACACACAGGTAAACTTCTGGGTCAACTCCAAATGATTTACTAAACATTTACATTTGCTAAACAGCTCTGCATGAATGTTTCACTGAAGCTTAATCTCAGTTTGTCAGCATTTAGGATTGTTACCAAAAGCATTTAGGAATACATAGTATTAGATATATTAGCTAAAGTCTCAAACAGAATCATTTTCTTCCCTAATTCATTTATGTTAGAGAACTTCTTTTTTTTTTCAATTTTTACCAGTCAGACTCCAACTCTTCAGCAGGTCTCTTTTATTTTTTGTTTATTTTCCATCGCCCATTTCTTAAAAAAAATTTCATATACTAATACTTAAACTAAGGAGCAGAGCAATAGTATAGAGGGTAGGTGTTATCTTGCAAACCACAGACCCGGGTTCAATTCCTGGCATCCTTGGTTCATGCAGCCCACCAAGAGTGATCCCTGAGAGCAGAGCAGGAGCCAGTGCTGAGCAACAACAAAGAATAAACTAAAAGACAAAGAAATTAAAAAAAAAATAAGCAAAGAAAAAAAAATTCAAAGCGTGTTGCTTTATATCTTTTTCCCTGAATCTGATTGTTCCATCACATATGCAAATCTAGTGAAACAATATTCATTCTTAACTGTTCTTCATAAAATATTTAAAAATAAAACAAACTCCATTTGTCTGCAAAAAAACCATTTTGTTATTAACTTCTAAGCATAGCTAGCATTATTGACAAATTCTTCAATCTATTCCTAAATTCCAGCCATAAAAATAATCAAACTTTTTCCAATTGTTTGCCCTAATTCTCATTGTTTTACCCTAATTATCCCTTCTGTAATGAGATTTCTAGCCAAAAAAATGTTAAGTGGAAGTTCTTAACTTCCTATTTAGAAGCTATTGACCTAAGATTCACTCTTATTTCTTCAGGAAGATTGACATGATTCTCTTCTTCCTTGCATTGTTAGAGTGCTGTTGCTTAGAAAATTATTCCCCAATCTATGACATTACTGGTTTTCTTATTTCTACTTATCAAAATATAAGAATGTTGAGGCTAAGAAATATGCTGAGTATCTAAAATTTTGTGTTTCCAGTATCTATCTCAGATATTTGCAACAGCATTCAAAGAAGTTCCCCACCTCTTTTTTCTTTTGCTTTTTGGGAAGCCATATCTGATGATGTTCAAGACTTATTCTTGGCGCTCTGCTCTGGGTCATGACAGGAAGTGCTCAGGGGACCGAATTCAGTGCCTGGGATTGAGCAGAGGTCAAGTGAAAAATAAATCAACTTTCTTACTGCCATATATATTCTAGTAAGTGCCTTGCTGCCTAGTGACTTACTGTCCCAAGGAATTTTTTTTAATAAATAAAATAAATAAATAAAATGTGTATCTCAAATCTCTCTTCACCTGTACACATGACCTTCTTTATGACTTTTTGAAACTCATGGGTATGAGTTCCTCATCTTTTACAGAATGTCTCTGCCTTCATTTTGTCTCCATTAAGCCAATATTTGAACATCTATTCAAGCTTTATTTTCAGTGTCTTTGTTCCTATTATAAAATGAATCCTTTCTCCACTTGTTTGTTTAATTTCAATTTTCAAATATACTAAAATAACTTAAACCAAAGAAATTTATATCTCTGACCTTTTTTTTTATTATGTCACTTCCTTTCTTCCATGTCTTTTTTTTATAATTTATTTATTATTGAATCACTATGGGAAAAGTTACAAAGCTTTCAGGTTTAGGTCTCAGTCATGCAAATATCAAATACATTTCCCTTTACCCGTACTTATTTTTTACCACGAAGAACCCCAATAAAACCCCACCTCCCACCCCTCCCAATACCTTTGAGGCAGATGAATTCTAGTTAACACTCTATCTATTTTGACTAGATTCATTGTTTCGATAAAAGATGCACCATTATTATTTAGAGTTTACCCCCACCCATCAGAAATGCTGAAAAAGCCTTGTGAAATGATTTGCTTTCTACAACTGGGTTCAAGAATTAAATGTTGTCACTCGGCAGTTTGGATTTCTACTATTTTACTTATTAACCCTGGAAGTATTTCTACTGAAAGTCAGATAATTAAGAAATTGGTTTCTGTGCTCTGGAGTTGTGGCCGTGCCGGAGAGCTGCTCGTGGGGGGCAACTGGTGACCTAGGTAGGGCATGAAGGACGAGCTGGAACGCCCCTCTTCCCATGAGGTTTTCATCGCCCCCACACCCCTGCTCATACCTGCTCTCCACAAGGCTCCCATGCGGCCACCATCTTTCTTTCCAGACCTTACATGTCTTTTAACAAGCCAAGAGTTATTGAATAATTCATCCTATATAGTAATTCCAAAATATGTAATTTCTTTATATTTTTTAGATAATGACAATCTGGACATTTAGGTGATATGCTTGTGATGTAAAATAAATTTCTAAAATAATAGACCAAAATAAAATTAATGTTAAAATTAATCCTCATTTTTTTTGGGGGGGTGGTGCCCTTCCACTTTCACTCTTACTGCTTGATTTTGGTCATAATCTTAATTCTTTTCAAACATATGAGTACATTTCATTTTTATTTTTACTCTTTGCTACTGTTTTTTTCAGCTTTTAATCTAAATTTTTCATTTATGTTTTTCATTCTGAAATGTTTTTCTTAAACCATACTTTTCTGTTATTCAGATAGCTTTTTTTTTTTTTATCAATAGGGCATTTCCAGTGTAAGTCATACAGGAAATTCAAACTTACACTTCTAAAATTTAAATTATTTTCTTTTCTACTAAATTTACGTTATATATGTCTTTTCTGCTTAGATAATATTATATCTTTATCAGATGGTACATCTGTCAACTATGGCTTTTTTCTTCCACTAATCTTTTATTAATAGCTGAGCAGTTAGCTTGTGTCTTAATAGTATGCAAATGTGTTTCTCCTCCATTTTTAGAAGCAACTCAAGTTGAAATCCTCATATTGTTTTTCTCACTGGGCTGGCATAACAATGTTCTTCCTTGAGCTCCTTGACATGGTCAGTATTTCAAATGGAATGTATCTGCTTCTTGAACTTTCCACTTTAATTTGACCCATTTGAAAATATTGTCAATGTTTAATGATTATCCTAGCTCTAATTTCCTTTATATTGTTAGAGTGTAATTACAAGGTCAACTTTTTAGTACATTTTCAATAACCATTTGTTAAGCTTTAGTTACCCAGACATTAAGTGAGAAAATAGAAGTCTAATCTTTAATTCATATTGCTCCAAACACCATTTCATTTTTATTATATCAATATAAGAAAGTTAAATCAGAAAGAAAAGCTGGTACAAAGGAAATTTTCTTGCTCTAAGAAAGAGTAAATATTTGAATAATTTATATCTTTCTCCTAACTTGAACTATTACAGTGAGAAATGAATGTTAAAATAATAGCAATGACATCCATATTGATATCAAATATTTTTAAGCCTTGCATGGTGAATATTAGTCATGTTTACATTACCTCATAATTATTTAATAATTTATTTTTCTTTTCCTGCTAGCCATACAAACTTTAGTTCATACTTTTAATGGTCAGGTATGGTTATGTAATGAAATTGTACCAGTAAAATATAAGCGGAAATGATATATGATTGACACAAATAACTACTATGATTGATTTTGAATGTCCAATGAGAACCACAACTGATTGTGTGAACACCACATCCAATGTGTTGTGTGACTAGAAATCCTTACGGCATCCACTGAGGGAAAGAAAGAGAGAAAGAAAGAAAATGAAATGCAATGCTATTTCTCCTATTAATTTTTGTATAATAACAATTTGCAAGAATATGTATATTCTAAACTGTTATAGAAAATCATTTTAAGATACCATTAAGTGAAGATACCATTAAGTGAAGTCTCTGCCCCCGCGCCTGGGTGTTCCTTCCCGGAGTCCCTTGGAGGGGAGCGGGTTGAGCTTTCCTCCCCGCCCCGGCCAGGGCTACGGCAGCCGGAGACCTCCAGGACCAGCCACCACCATGCTGAGACCACTCTCCGCACACCTGAAGGTACTGGCAGAGGGACAAAGCCACGCGGGTTCCGGGGCCGAGACCTCCAAGCCTACTCGAATTGGAGTCGAGCATCTTCCACCCAGATCCTCCAAATTCCAGTAGGCGGGGGTAACACCCACCACCTGGCCCCCTGGCGCCGTGTAATCCCATCAGCGGCCAAGACTCAGAGACTTTAAAATCCAGAACCCGGACGAGAACAGTGCAGTCTCTGCCCCCGCGCCTGGGTGTTCCTTCCCGGAGTCCCTTGGAGGGGAGCGGGTTGAGCTTTCCTCCCGGCCCCGGCCAGGGCTACGGCAGCCGGAGACCTCCAGGACCAGCCACCACCATGCTGAGACCACTCTCCGCACACCTGAAGGTACTGGCAGAGGGACAAAAGCCACGCGGGTTCCGGGGCCGAGACCTCCAAGCCTACTCGAATTGGAGTCGAGCATCTTCCACCCAGATCCTCCAAATTCCAGTAGGCGGGGGTAACACCCACCACCTGGCCCCCTGGCGCCGTGTAATCCCATCAGAGGCCAAGACTCAGAGACTTTAAAATCCAGAACCCGGACGAGAACAGTGCAGTCTCTGCCCCCGCGCCTGGGTGTTCCTTCCCGGAGTCCCTTGGAGGGGAGCGGGTTGAGCTTTCCTCCCCGCCCCGGCCAGGGCTACGGCAGCCGGAGACCTCCAGGACCAGCCACCACCATGCTGAGACCACTCTCCGCACACCTGAAGGTGTGCGGCCGCGCGACATCTTAACAGAATTTTTTCTTATGACATCTTATTGTCTTATTCCTACTTTGGACAAACTTGCAGGCTATTGAATGTAGCCTGCCCACAGGGCAGAGTCTGGCAAACTCCCCGTGGCGTACCAAATATGCCAAATACCAGTAACAATGATGGGTCTCATTCTCCTAAATAGCCTTGAATATAATCTCAGGGCAAGGATGAAAGAGACGTTACTGGGGCCTGCTCGAGGCAATCGACGAATAACAGGATGATGAAATGAAAATGAAATTAAGTGAAGATAGCTTAATAGCCACTTATTAGAAGACATTAATGTTTTCATATAGTTTGAAATCAAATTAGTTAAGAAATACTGGATTATAAAAATAGAAAATAATAACTGATTTGTCATTTCACAATACTATAGAGTTTCAAGAATGGAGTTCCACACTTAGCACTCTATTAAAAATACCACACTGACCATAAAAGTTCTGGTGTCATCTCACTATCAAAATGACCCCTTTACCCATTTCTTCTACTTCTCATCCAGTTTTGCTCTTCCAATCACCACAGTGTTCCTTGAGTCTGAATTAGTTTATATTTTGCTACTTTGCTTGCTTGTTCATATTCTATATATGAATGAAATCATCCTTCTATTGTCTTTCATTCTTTATTTTTTCCAATTTAGCATAATTGCATCATCCATGCATTTTGTCTAAAAAGATACAATTTCATCTTTCTTTTAATATGATGGTGTCTGGCAGTGCCACAGGTGGCTCATGCCTGAATTTGATTTAATTAACAAAAATTGCAGCACTGATGTCAACTTAATGTCAATGTAATGGTCCATTTAGGACTAAATTTATGCCACATTTGTACCATCACTTCTTTGTTTATTTACATTCTGATGAGATAAACTCTATTATCCAATGCTTTGGCTATTTATCATAGTCCTTATAGTATTAATATAAGGGCACATATATTTTAAAATTTTTATATATTTTAGATAAAGTTTTAGAAGGAATATAGCTGGATAATAAATTTTTCAAAAAATCCTCATACAGTTTTCAAGAATGGCTATACTTACCAAGTTGCATTTCTACCATGTAACTATTATTTTTATACAACATACTCATCAACCCCTTTTAGTAATTTCCTTGATAATATTTAGCCTTTTTTTATACTTTTCATGTTAGATTAAATTTTATTCAAACTCACCTTCATTATAGCCTATCTAATTAAGAGAGTATACACAGTGGAATTAGAAATTTATTTATTTTTTCCAAGTCTAGAAAAATACCTTTAGTTGAACTAAACATCATTTTTCATGCTTGCATTATGCTCAGTTCTAAAGAAAAAATATTTGCTTATCATGCTTTGTATATGCATGCGAAAGTTTGCCATTTCTTCTCTTTCTGACTTATTTCACTAACTTGGTGCTCTTCAACACCAAGTTACAGCAAAGTGCAAATTTTCATTACTACTTGTAAAGGTATAGTATTCCATGTAAATATACACCATAACATTTGTTTCATAGTTGTGTTTTACAGTTCTGGCTCTTGAACTTAGTACTGCAATAAGCATATGTCTGCAGAAATCTTATTGAATTACTGGTTCAGCATTCTTGGTATTGAAGCGAAGAATAGGGCCATAAGGAAGTTCTAGTCTTAGATTTTAAAGAGTATCCATAGAGTTTTCGAAAAATACTGAACAAGACAGCAGTCCTAAAAAAAATCGCAAATGCTTGACCTTTGAATGCAAAAACTCATATTATCAAACTGTGAGGAGAGGACAGGGTGGTCTGATACAGAGACAACAGGTAAGAGACTTGGAGGTCTTTCACCAAAAAGGTGGTGACGTTGAAGTAATTTTCTCCATTAAAATCACCCACCATTATAGCTTCTAATTTTTATATAAATTACGTTAAAATAATAAATAATTTCAGAAAGAAATAGTTATTCAGATGTGAGTTATGTAGTTTGTGAACATCTCTCATTTGTAAAAGAAGAAATATTTGAAGAATGGCCTTTAATAATGCTGAAAATGTATGATTATTTAAGTACTATCCTCTCTCTTTTAGCAAATGAACTTGCCAAACTGCATAAACAAATCTGCCTAATCTGAGTTCTGAACAAGGTAAAATCATCTAAGTGAATTCTCCTTAATTCTATTTTCTAAAGTAAATTTAATCCAAAACGTTCTAGTGATACGATAATCCATGGATAGGGAGAACATCACCTCATAAGTGGTAAAATGCTCAGCTTACATATGCGAGACTTAGATTGCATCTCCGGAAAAGAAAGAAAGGAAGAAAGAAAGGAGAAAAGGAAGGAAGGAGGAAGAGAGGGAGGGGGTGGAAGGAAGGAAGGAAGAAATGGAGGGAGGAAAGAAGGATGGAAAGAAGGAAGGAAGGAAGGGAAGGAGGGAGGGAGAAAAGGAAGAAAAAGGAAAGAAAGAAAAAAGAAAAAGAGAAAGGAAGGAAGGAAGGAAGGAAGGAAGGAAGGAAGGAAGAAAGAAAGAAAGAAAGAAAGAAAGAAAGAAAGAAAGAAAGAAAGAAAGAGAAGAAAGGAAGGAAGGAACGAAGGAAGGAAGGAAGGAAGGAAGGAAGGAAGGAAGGAAGGAAGGAAGGAAGGAAGGAAGAAAGAGAAGGAAGGAAGGAAGGAAGGAAGGAAGGAAGGAAGGAAGGAAGGAAGGGAGGGAGGGAGGGAGGGAGGAAGGAAGGAAGGAAGGAGAAGGAAAGAGAGAAGGAAAGGGAAAGAAGAAGGGAAGAAGGGAAGAAGGAAGGAAGGAAGGAAGGAAGGAAGGAAGGAAGGAAGGAAGGAAGGAAGGAAGGGTGGCATGGAGGGAAGAAGGGAGGGAAGGAGAGAGGGAGGAAGGAATACATTTATCTTCCTGTTTATCATGTTTATTATATATTGTCAATATAGTAAATTTTTAAGCCTCTTTATTTATATGAGATTTCAGACTGTTATGTATGTTCTTTCTTTACTCTTTAGGTTTTTAGACAAACTTGGCTCTGTTTACTCCTGACTCTGTTCTCAAAGATCACTCACTCCTTGTGTGTCTTTTTGAACCATGTGCAGAGTTGGGAATTAAACCTGAATTGGCTCTATCTAAGAGCCTTAACTGCATTAATAACTGTTCTATCTCTGACCTCTGGATTTGCTAACTTTCAAAGAAAAGGGGATAGAAATGTTGAAGACACAGTATGTGGATATTACATCTTTCCTCTTTTTCATCAAAATGCCAGCCACAAAATTTTTAAATCTCTCTCTAATATAATGTTTACAACTAATATCATTTGTATATTTTTATAATTATAAATACCCCAATTACTATAATTTATAATACAATCCTTATTACATTTCTGTCACTCAATATGAGTTGGAAAGCTTTGTATTTTTCTGATTTTCTTCAGTTATCAGAGTATATATAAATGATGGGAAGATAAAATAAATATAATACCATTATTCTAATTTAAAATGAAAGGTGATAATGTATAGTGTGGGTACATAATGGCATAGAAAATTGAGCAAATATTGATATGTCTTGCCTAAGTCATATTAAAAATAGAGCTTCATCATTTGCTTAGTAACCTAAAAAATTAATATGGTCTTATTTGCCTCATTTTTATTTTGTTTCTCCACCAGAAAAATATTTTTTTATTTTATACATTAACGCATATAGATTATTTAATTTGTGAACCACCAAAAACTTCCTTATAACTGATTCTGAATATCTAACATAAGAGTGAATAAAATTTCATCTTTAAAAAAAAATATGATACCTATCTTGCCCTCAAATTCCTGACTGAAATATTAAAAACAAAACCCTTATCAATATCCAAGATAAAAAGTTTAGATAAAATCCATCTAAATAATGAGATTGAGAAATCAGTCAAAAATTATGACTAGTTTTGACTAAGGTGTCACAGTGTCGGGGTCCTGTTTGTTCTTCGGGATCACCATGTCACCCACCAGGCCAGGAGCACTTGTGAAGTGTGCAGTCACTATTTCTTCACTAGTTCTTAAGTGAACGTGGCTGTACAATGATGTCTTAACTGTAGTCACTTATCCACATAATAAAGCATGAAAATTACATCCAGCTGTAGGAGTCACATTGGTAAGGCAGCACAGAACCCCATGACACTTAGTGAGTGAATACCGTAGCTCTGAAGTTAGCTGGTAATAACCAGCTGTATAGCCTCACTAAGATATTTAAGGACCTCACAGAAACAATGGAAGAAAGAGCCAATAAAACAAAAGAAGATAGAAGAGCACAACTGTGAAAAGTATAAAAAGAAATCACAGAGCTAAAAAACTGATAGGTGAAATGAAAAGTCTCACTAGAGGGCCTCACTAACAGAGTAACAGCTACAGAGAACAGAATAAGTGAGCTGCACAAAAAGGTACAGAAAAATTCCAGATAACAGCAAAAAAAAAAAATAAATAAAGGGAGGGGCAAAGGGGGACTTAAAATAAAGAGCTGGTAAGAGAACTATTGAATGAATTGAAGAGGAAAACATAGGAATCACTTAGGTCTGAGAGGGCCAGATAATAATGATGATGAAGCAGCCGTCAAAGACATCATTGCAGAGAGCATATAACTAGGATCAAGAAGCCCAAAGGGTATCAGCAAAACAGAGAACTAATTAAAAATATTCCAAGACACAACCGAATCATAATGATGAAAAAGAGGGATGGAGATACAATGATGAAAGAGCATGATCAAAAAAAGAGAATTATGTACAGGGTGTTTCCTTAAGATTTCCTTAAATCTGTCTCCAAATTTACCAAACAAAACCCAGCTGTCCAAAAGTTAACTATGGTGGGATATAGTAAGACATCGTAATAAACTAAAAGCCTCACCAAGAATACTTTACCCAGTCATATTTTCATTCAGATTTGAAGAAATTATATACAATTTCATGAATAAACAACTCTGGACCTTCATAGATCCCAAACCATCTTTACAAGAACTAATGGGGCTACTTTAAGACAAAATTAATCCCACAAACATACCAAACTCTTGCAGAAAGATGGCACAAATCAAATAATCACTTTCAGTATTAATGGGCTAAATAGATCAACTAAAAGACACAGAAAGACAAGATGTGTTAGAAAATTGAACCCAACATTCTACAGCTGTAAGAAACACATTTGAATAGTCAAAACAAATACAGGCTCAAAGGCAAAGATTGGAGGATAATTCTTCAAGTGAACAACTCCCTCAAAATAGCTATGGTGACCATTCTAGTCTCAGACAAAACGGATTTCAAGCAGAAAAAGGTTATGAGAGACAGCAAAGATCATTTTTTAATGATAAAGAGATAGGTACATTAAGAAAAACTCACACTACTAAACATATTTGCACCTAATGAGAGACCAGAAAAATACTTAAAACAACTGTTAATAGACTTGAAGGACATTAGTAGCAACACAATAGTAGTTGGAGATTTTAAAACCGGTGCCACCTCTTGATAGGTGGATTTGAATAAAACCCAGTAAGAAAGCATTTGTTTTGAAAGAAGAAATGGAAGAAAAGGATTTAAAGGATATACAATATTTATATATATATAAACATATATATTATTTTGTATATAGTTATATATATTTTATATATAGTTATAGTTATAAACTATGACGACTGCTCCTTCATCATTATTAACTATCTGGCTCTCTCAGACCTAAATGATTCCTATGTTTTCCTCTTCAATTCATTCAATAGTTCTCTTACTGGCTCTTTATTTTAAGTCCCCCTTTGCCCCTCCCTTTATTTATTTTTTTTTTTGCTGTTATCTGGAATTTTTCTGTACCTTTTCGTGCAGCTCACTTATTCTGTTCTCTGCAGCTGTTACTCTGTTATTGAGGCCTTCTAGTGAGACTTTTCATTTCACCTATCAGTTTTTTAGTTCTGTGATTTCTGTTTATACTTTTCGCAGTTGTGCTCTTCTATCTTCTTTTGTTTTATTGGCTCTTCCTTCCATTGTTTCTTTGAGGTCCTTATACTTATAACTATATTAATACATTGTATATTAATATACTATATATTAATATAGTTATAACTATACTATAATACAGTTATATATAATATATTAATATTAAAATACTGCTATATTGATATATATTACATATGTACATATACAAGTATATATATCTGTACTGATATATAAATATATATATGTGTGTGTGTATATAGGCACACATTGAAAAGACTCAGAACAAGTAGTTCTGGTGTGCTGCAGAAAAACAGTGACTCTCATTCACTGCTGGTGAGAATGCCAACTATTCCAACATTTCTGGTAAACATATGGACATTTGTAAAATAGCCTAATAAATGACCTTCCATTTGACCCAGCATTTCCACTTTGTTGCCCTAAAGGTTCAAAAGCTAAATGGAGAACATACATTTTCACCCCTTTGTTTCTTGCACCATTCACATTAGCCCCAAACTAGAAAAAACACAAATGTCCAGGAATAAATGACTGGATAAAGAAACTATAGTTTCTATGCACAACAGTATGTTACTTATACATTAGAAAAGATAATTCGTGGAATTTACTGCTACATGGGGGGACATATAGCGCATACAATGCTAGTGAAGTTTGTAAGCAGAGAAACTTACACAGAATGATCTCTATCATATGCAAGATATAAAGAAACATCATGGTGGACTAACTAATATTTAGTGATATTGGAAGCAAAGAACCTAAGAACTGGAATTAATAGGAAATATGCCACAGAGGGGGCTGAGACTTAGCACAGGAAGAGACAATGTCTGTGAAAGAGGCAAGAGTTCAACTATGAAGGGAAGATGGCGCTAAAAATAAGTAATGTGCTATGTATGAAATCCTATCTGCAGCAGTTCTGTAAACTATAGTGCAAAATTTTCTTTAAAAAATTGCTTCACAGGGCAGCAGGTAGGGCGTTTGCCTTGCATGCGTCCTACCAGGGTTTGATCCCTGACATCCCATATGGTCCCCAAAGCACCACCAGGGCTATTTCCTCGGTAAAGAGCCAGGAGTTACTCCTGAGTATTGCTGGATGTGACCGAAAAAGCAAAATAAATAAGTAAATAAATAAATTTTTAAAAAATATTTAAAAAGAATCTTAAAAAAATTGCTTCTCATAAAAGCAGACTGGTGGGTGAGGGCATGAAACTGGTGGTGGAGGGAGTGGACATTGGTGAAGGGATTGGTGTTAAAACACTGTATGCCTGACACCCAGTCATGGATATAACTGTAATTTCATGGTGCTGAAAAAGTTCTGGAAATCAAGAAAATCAAGAAAAAAATGATTATTAATAGTCTTAGGCAAATAAAATAGGTATTAATAGTTTTACTTTTCTACACACATATAATAATATATATATTTGAATGTTTTGCATGTGTTTTATACTTATTGACTATGTACAGTCAATAAATAATGCTTATTTTATGTCTGTATGTATAATTCCTTTCAATAACTCAGGTAGTTATTTCAGATATTTAACTCAGAGTTTTAGTGTTGTTGATTTTAAAAGGCTGCTATGTCAAAAACACCATAATTAGTTTATGAAGAAACTATATTTTGTATGTTTGTGTTTTATAAATAATTTTGATACACATGAAGGAAAACAAAGGGAATGTGTTTGTGTTTGTGTTTGTGTTGATATATAGTATTTTCATACACACATATACACACATAAATATTATGTACAAAAACAGTGCTCATTTTATGCATTCTGCATTAATGAAGAATCTACAGTGTTCTTTCTGGCAATATTGGAGAACTGAGTGAAAGAATTTACATGAATTACAGGATTCTATAATTCAGATAGTTCTTGCTTGCTACAATGTCATCTTGTCCTGAGCTGCACACTAATAAGGGGAAATATGTTATGATAGTAGTGGGGGAATGAAGGGGCATGCAGAGTATGTTGAATTTTCATAGCAATTGACCCAGAGATAATGAGGATATCAATGGAATGAAGGTTTTATGAGAAGAAAAGAAATTAATGGGAATATGCTTAAAACCATAATTTACTTGGCGACTGACAGATAAAGAGGATGAATTGGAGAAAAGCATGATAGACTTTAATGCTTCAATCATAATAAAAGCCAATTAACGGGTCATTTAGGATCTAAAGTAATCCAAGATGTGGGCATGTTTTTAATGGCTTGAGGTTTAACTTACTTTTAATTCAATAACACTTGCCTCCAAATCCCCTGCTGCTCAAGTTAACATTCATTTTCTACAGATATTTGTCCCTTTGTTTATCCATACACACCACCATTGTCCACTGTCATAGTCACTTGGTGCTTAATTGTTGACATTTCTAAACATTACTGAACTTCTCTCTCAGAGTTTCTTCATCTTCAGTCTTTTTCTAGTTTCCTGTCTGGTCTTGGAGATCATCGCAATTGGGAATTTCTGCATAGATTAAGACTCATAACTCTGTTCTGTCAATGAATATATAAAACTACCAATAAGATCTGCTGCTTTGCAGTCTCTTACTCTCACTATCTCCAGGCATTCTGATGTTTATTTATATGTAAGATAACCAGATTTTCCCCTGACATTCTTTTTATGAAAAAATTATAGGTGCTGATTTTATGTGTTAATTTTAGTATATGCAAGAGATTCCAACTTCTACCAAAATTTTAAACATAATAATAGGGCTATGATTCAGACTTGATAAGTGGTCTCAAAACTACAGGTTCAGTTTTGAAGGCATTGATTTTATTCCTCACCCTAAACAATCAGAATCCCTGCATACAATCAGGAGAAAGCCTAAGCAGAGATACAGGTGTGGCCCCTGAGCAATGCAGGATATGTTCTCTCCAAACAACAGCACAAAACAAAAGTGCTCATATTTGCTATCTCGTTGGCTAAATTCTGAGAGTCTTTATTTATAATCTAGATATGGTATTCTTAGACATCACATCATTTAATTAGAAGCTCCTATTGCTTAGAGGTGGAAAGTGTTGATAAAATTAAAATTATGCTTACATATAGAAATATTGCTTCTTTAAAATGCAAGATGGCAGCATTTTTGTTATTTAGAGTTAGCACTGGTTTCTTATATAGGCATTTGGAAAAGATTTTATAACCAAATCAAAACGCTTTTAGCACTTTTCACCTTTTTTTCTTTGCTATGTTTTTCTTTGCTTATTCATTTTTGGTTTCACCCTTGGCAGTACTGATAGCTTACTCCCATCTCTGTCCTTGGGATTATATTTGTTCATGCTCTGGAGTCTATAGAATGCTAGGAAATGAACAGGTATCTGCATTAAAAGCATGAACTCAGTGTGTTAGACTAGCTCTCTGGATCCTACTCTCACTTTTAAAAAGTTAATTTTGGCACTTTTTTTTTTTTTTTGCTTTTTGGGTCACACCCAGAGATGCACAGGGTTACTCCTGGCTCTGCACTCAGGAACTACTCCAGACAGTGCTAAAGGGAATATATGGGATGCTGGGAATCAAACCTGGGTTTGCCACCTGCAAGGCAAATGCCCTACCCGCTGTGCTATCACTCCAGCCCCAATTTTGCCACATCTTGTGTGTAGAAGTTCATTGGAAAATATAAAACCAAACTATTGCTTAAAAATTCAAATGTGAAGATTTTCTGACCTTTGATAGTGTAGGCCATAGCAGCAAGTGTGTAGTGACCACTTAAAACATTGGCAGTGCAACAGAATGACTATATTTTTGTTTTATTAAATTTTAAGTTCTAAGAACTTAAGCAAAATTATTGATCAATTTTATGTCTCCCATAATTTAAGATTCTTATTAAGATAAAAGGTCAGTTACTGTGACGTAAATATAATATGTATAGTTAATTCAGACAAAGTTTTATGTATTTTGTTTTAGGTTCCTAACTTTAAAATTTCATTTAGATTTTCTAGACATGATTGACTGCTAATGATGACACAACTCTGACATAATATATATCTATGAAAATTCCAATTCCAATAAATAAAATATCCCTGTATCCTCCCCACCCCAATTGGACCCAGTCCCAACAGCCAACCTCCACTTCCCAACCATCTCCACGCTTCAGGAAGCTTTCTAGGACATGCTTGGGCTGAGCCTCACGTATGAGTGAACATATTCCTGGAAATCATAAGACTCTCTCTACCCATTTTCCATAATTATCACACCAGCCCTGTGCAAGGCAAGTGTATCGTTGTGTGTTGGATTCCCGCAGACACTGTTTCTGAGTCATTGGTTAAAGATCTCAGCATTCTCAGGGTGAGAGGGCTTGGGAAACACCACTGTAGAGACGGCATAGGACTGTCCCAGTAGGGGGCTCTAAATCCATAATGTGTAATTTCTGTGTGTAATCATTGCCCCTCTATTACGAGCAGTTTGGCTTGGCTATGGGTCTATTTTTCTTCCTCACTAGGAGATTGTTATTTGAGTTACTTGCCACCTATTGTGGTGCATTGTGGCTCATCAACTCTCAGGAATACTCACAAATTCTCCATGTTGTGTTAAACTTCACTTGTGTTCAACTCCTTCTTTGTGCTTCCCCCAAACTGTTTCCTCTTCTATCCCTGTCCCTCCACTCTTTAGAAGTTCCTCTTTCCCTACATTAGCACTGTTTAATTTTCAGTAAAGATTGTTTTGGAGCATGTTGGGGAGGAGTGGGTCTTACTCCAGTCCCAAGGCTTATGTTTTTATAATGCACTTTTTGTTGTGTAATCCAATTGTAGTAAATAACACCAAATTATAATATATTGTACTTAAGTGTTGTGGGCTGGAGTGATAGCATAGCGGGTAGGGCATCTGCCTTGTGTGCAGCTGACCTGGATTCGATTCCTCCGCCCCTTGCAGAGAACCTGGCAAGCTATCAAGAGTATTCCGCCCACATGGCAAAGCCTGGCAAGCTACCCATATCATATTGGATATGCCAAAAACAGTAACAATAACGGGTCTTATTCCCCAGGCCCTGAAAAGAGCCGCCAATACGGCAAAGTTGGGAAAGACGAGTGGGGAGAAGCTGCTAAAATCTCAGGGCTGGGATGAATGGAGACATTACTGGCACCCACTCAAAGTAATCAATGAACAACGGGATGACAGTGGTGATGATAGTGATGAAGAACTTCAGCAATTGTTTGAAGTTTAATTTATATAGTGACTGTCCTTTCAGATAATGAAGAAAATTTCATGAAAAATTTTAGCCTACCAAATTTTCTAAATATTTTATAAAAATTATACAATTTTTAAAATCATCATACAGATAGCACTGAAAGTGAATTTTTAAATGATCAAAGTTTGAAATACATTTCATGAAAACTATTAATATCTAATGTCATCACAAGGTTCTACTTTCAAATAATGACTCAAACTATGATGATAACAGGAGGATGAATATAGATGTTACCCAAATAAATTTCTTTTATATTATTTCTTTCCTATGATCATTTCTTTTGACTTTTAAGAACAAAAACAATAACTGTTAGAAATATATTGTTTGAATACATATTTTAAGACTTCTAATCAAGTAAACTTCAGTTTATTAAAATATAGGCTTCATCTGTTAGTATTTTTGAGAATTAGAGGCATGATTTTTAAGTACTCAAAATAATTTATTAAATCTTTAAAAAAATTGACAAAATATATATACATATATGGAAATTCCAATTCCAAGCAATAAAATATCCCATGTGCTTTAAACTGTAGAATAATAATTCATAAACTATAATTTAGAACACATTTTCAATATTATTAAATAACATTAAATCATTCAATAAGAATGACTTGAATTTCATTCTTAGTTTTTCAATTATATTTTCTTTTCCATACAGTTATTTCAGTCATTATATAATGTATTAATGCTACAATGTTGCATACCATTGACAAAATTTGAGGTTTCTATTTATGAAATACAAACGGAAAAATAAACATTTTAATTCAAAAATAGAAAATCACTGTTTTCAAATCGTTAAACTAACTAAAGTTACTATTTAAATGTATTATGTGTAATTATTGTATCATATTTTAGCCTTAAAAATATGAGATAGAAAAATATCATTCTTCATTTTAATATGTACATCCATTACAATATTTTATTTTCATAATTTATTCTGATAAAGTTATTTTAATGTAAGCACTACAATATTTTGACTAGATGTAAATACACTTGTTAAGTGTTGTTACAGTCAAGCGTAATGTTTTAGTTCAAACATACAGGTATGTAAAGAATTTTTACACATGCTATTTAGCATACTGGTGTGCCAAGAAAGATCGAGAAAAAACCTTCTATAGTGTGCACAAAAAGCAGTAGAAAAACTTCATCCTGTATTGTTACTTAACCTCAAGTATAATTTTATTGAGTTAGTATATGTTTTTTAGCATTTAAAACTAAATCTTCCATGTTTAATTCTACAATGACAGATTAAAGAATTGTTTGCAAAATATAATTTTACAAAGTTTGAAATATTAGCACTAACAAATAGAAAGTAGTCATTGATCCAAAAAAGTAAACCATATTAAGTTGAACACACAGTGATATTTTGAAATGATTATCTGTGTTCACAGGTTTATATTAATTTTTTCTAATTAAAAGTATACAATATTCAGTCATAGGAAAAGGTCACTCATTTTAAATTATTTTCCTGATGTAATTAGATATTATCTGTGGATTAACGTTTGCAGGATTAAAATGCTCATTAGATAAGGTCATGTATTAAAAAGAAGCAAAGGGCATTTTATATTAGATTATATTTCTAATATAAGCTATACATATATTTGCAGTGTATGTAAAAGATGAGAAATGAGAATAACACCACAAGACCTGACAGAAAAATTTAACATTTTGGTGCTTTATAAGCATAGATTTACAATGATAAAAAATGCATTAAACAAAAAAGACAGGCAAATAAAAAAAATCAAACAAACATAATAAGTGATAGAGTGAACATTTTAATAATGGCTAAAAGATAAGGGCCAGAGAGATAGAATAGCAGGTAATGTCCTTGTACAGTCTATTTGGTTTCAACTCTAGCACCTCGGGTGTGTCTACTGAGCACCACCAGGAGGGAGCCCTGAGCAAAACTGGATGTGGTCTCAAAAATCATAAAATAAAAAAAAACCTCATTTGGAATGAAAAGGAATTACAGGGCTTAAGGCACTTTCCTTACATGCATTTGAGCCAAGTTTGACACTCATCAGCACATATGAAACCCCAAGAATGCTCAAAGACCCAGGAGTAAGACCTACTTGAGTACTGTTAGGTAGAGTCCAAATATCCCTGCACCAAAAGAAGAAAAAAAATATTCAATAGATAATTTTAATGGTGTCTGATTTAATGCATTTTTTTAGTTTTTGTTAAGACTGTACTTTATTATTCTATGCTTCTGTTCTACTACTATTTTGTTTCATTGATAAAAATAATACGCTGGGGGGCCGAAGCGATAGTACAGTGGGTAGGATGTTTGTCTTGCTCGTGGCCTACTGGGGTTCAATCTCCAGCATCTTATATGGTCTCCCACGCACTGCCAGGAGTAAGCCCTGAGTGCAGAGCCAAGAGCCATGTTCATCCCTGAACATGGTTGCATGTGACCCAAAACCTGAAAAAAAATAAAAAAAGGAAAAAAAATGTGCTGGAGGTCAAGCCGGGGTCAGCTGGGTGGAATGCAAGTGCCTTTTGCCAGCATTATCCCGGCAGTTCTACTATTGCTCTGCTATACTCCCAGTGTTATTGCACCATTTCCACCATCAGAATGTCAAGATCACTACTTCCTTCTGCCATCATTTCAAGTTTTTGTACTTGAATCATTTCATCTATATCTATGACAATTTACTTTGGAACTGATATACTTACACATTTCTAAGATAACATTGGTTTGTCCCTTCTGTCTTGCCACAGGGAGTTTAGGTCTATTGGGCTGCACCCATTCACAGTGTCCCCAAGGCACTCCCATTTCTCTGTGTTTATTTGTAACCTCTTTCATAGTACTCTGCTTCCCCAATCAGTCAATCACCTTTATCTCCTAATCAGACTTGTTAACTTGTAAATATTGCCTTTCTCTTCTCCTTAAGTCCTTTGCATAGTTAATTCAGAGCAAAATGTCTATACAAAAAATGTCCTTTTGGTATAGACATAGGAAGACAGTTATTGCTATGCTTTTGTAACTTGAGAATTAATTGGCTCCAAATAATATTCACTCCTGGGCTTCTGTTTTCTTGACTTAAACCTCAGTTGCCCTTACTGCTAGCACCCCAAAAGCAGTGTCCTGACGAGGGACTACATGGACCAAGGGCAAGCTGTGAGCTACCCTAGCATTGAAATGGAGCAGACCAAGCTCCATAATACTTAACTATAAATTAAGAACATGATCATGGACAAATTCTAGCATGATACAAAAAGTAACAATAAGATTAGGACCCTGATTTTGCTCCAGCAGGCCCAGTAACATCATCTGCACTGTGAGGCAGCTTGCCAGGATTTGCCTTGCGGGTGAGATACTCTTGGTAGCTTGCTTGCTGGGCTGTCTGAGAGGGGCAGAGGAATCTAACCTGGGCCTACCAGGTTGGCTGTGCGCAAGGCAAACACCCTACCCACTGTGCTATCGCTCCAGCCCCCTACTAGTGTTAGGAAAGATTAATCTGGACTGAGCATTGTAGTCTGGGATTTATAGTGAGGTGTCTCCAGGAGAGCCACCCTACTAGCTTAATGTATCGCTTACCGTATCCATACAAAATACCTAATATTAAGAAGTAAAATTAAGATGAATATTTAAGTGATTGTTGGACTAAGGAAGGGAAAAAAACCCTAGGTGCTATTTTGCCCTAGATCCTGATCTCCTGGCCATAGGCAATCAAGAAGGGCTTTCATATGTTGATTGTGGGATTTCATATGTTGATTGTGCTACCTGACCTGGGTGTGGTTACAACCCCCAATGCTGAGAGGTAGAGAGAGACTAGAGAGAGACTGAGGCAGGGAGTCTGAGCTCTGAGAGACAAGCGAGGGAGACCAGGAGAGATGAACAAGAGAGACAGGAGGAGACGGTAATGAGGGGCAGGGTGAGACTGGAATGGGGAGCTTAATGAGATTGGAACAGGCGCATGGGGAGAATGGAATAAGCAGCAACAGACCACCAACCAGCCTGGCCACTGTGTCATCCTTCCTCCTGTGTCCTCCTTCCTCTGTGCATAGCATTGGCTCTCCTGGGTGGGGAAGCAACCTGAGACCACAGGAAGTAGGTGGTGAGAGAGAGAGACATGGGATTATTATTCATTTTGTGGATACACACATTTAATTGAAAGAATTACCACAATATGAATTATTAGATGAGTTCATAGGTTAAAATGCACAACCTGAAGTTTCATGTTTCTTCAGTAAAGTAAAATTAACCTTGTTCTAAGCCCACTGTGTACAATATAGTATATTGGGGCCATTGATTGTATTGCGGCTTTAGCAGACATCACTATATCTTAACTCTTCAAAGTTAAAACTATTTCACAGTTAGCACTGTGTAATAGAGTCCTAGCGTTGTTCATCGATTTGCTCAAGTGGGCCCAGTAACGTCTCCATTGTGAGACTTGTTACTGTGTTTGGCATGTCGAATACATCACAGGTTAGCTTTTCAGGCTTTGTCATGTGGGCGAGATACTCTCGGTAGCTTGCCAGGTTATCTGAGAGGGACAGAGGAATTGAACCCAGGCCGGCCAGGCCAGCTGCATGCAAGGCAAACGCCCTACTGCTGTGCGATCACTCCAGCTATTCTAGGTGCTTTGGTTTATAAAATTATTAATGGTAGGGCTTCATGCATTAACCAAATCCTCCACCTTAGCCTCCACTTCCCTCCCTGTTTGTATCAGTAATACCTCACATTTTAATCCATCCTCCCAATATCTTCCCTTTGGTAAGCTTCCTACTGAAAACCAGTTCTCAGTTTCACAGTTAGCAATAGGAAAATGATTTTAAAGCATGCTTATTAATGGCCCATGGGAAAGCAAATATACGTTGGAGGTAGACACTTAAAGCCATGATCTAAATTATAGTGTAGAAAATTAATTTATTAGAAGAACATATGAGAACACAATTTTAAAAAAGGGAAAGGTCACAGTTTGATAGGATATGGTTGTATTGCTAAGTGGTAAATCTGAGAAGTTATGGGGTAATGAAACTGATATTTAAGAGAAGCAAGTACAACATGATGCAATTAAGACAGAAAGTTGCTTGATAACAATGATCAGTAACACAGATAGTGGTGTGTAACATTTGTAGTTTATTCATTTTCAGATAGAATGAGAATGATTATGTGAAGCTCCTTTTATTAGAAAGTAAAAAGACCTTTTATAACTCATCACAGAGAGAACAGAGAATTTCATAACTGTCCCTTAGCCATCCAACATAGGCATTTCCCTCAAATACATACTGTCTCTGATGATAATATAAATGATTCTCCAATCTCCTTCATGTAATCATCGGTAAATCTTTTGTACCACTGAAACTGCATTCCAAGTTTTTTCTACTTATCCTGATAATATTTTTACATCTCTTAATATTCTTCTACTCTGGTCATCCACTTTGCCAAAGTATCAATTTTCTACAAGACAATTATCTTGGTTTAATACATAGTAACATTCTTTTTTTATTATAAAACTTACAGTGACAAATTGCTGAACATGCTTACATATAGAAAACAGAGTGAAGACTGTTCTATTTTGGCAGAAACCTTTAAGAAATTCTATAGGATATCACTAACATATTGTTAAGGTTTAAGTGTTGTGAGCTTTAGTGTACATATATGAAAATATGTATATATGCATATATATATATGGATTTCCCTCTATGATTTGTTGCCTACTATCTGAACCCCATCAAATGTGGTATGGTAATTATGGAGAATGGGTAGGGAGTGCTTTATGATGTGTCGCACAGCTGCTTTTGCAATTGAGTGTAATCAAACATTGCGAACTAATTTATAAAATTAAAAGAAATTAAAAAAGTAATGTGAAGTTTATGCCCAATTCAATCAGCTTAATCAATGGCTGAATAAATAACAGTGCTCCTACATTATTAAAAAAATACAACTTACAGTGACTTGGGTCTGAAGAGATAACTGGAAGTATGTTCTGCGTGTGGGAGTCCACATTTGATCCCTGGAACTTCATAATTTCTGAGTGGTACTGAGCACTGAGTTCTGTGATCACAGTTAAGAATAATCCTCGGTACTGCTTAGTGTGATTGCCACAAACCTGAAGCAATGAAAGTATCTAAATAGTGTTAGAATGGAAATCAACAACCACTACCTTTGCCAGCTGTTCTTCCTATTATCTCACCACTTTTTCTGTCTGCATTTGTGCCAGATTTCCTTCTCTTTGTAGTAGAAGTTGTGATAATATCTGCCTTATGAAGTTACACCTGCCATTAAAATGGTTTTCAAGCAACATGGAAAGTATCCGGTATAGCTTAGGTTTCTCATAAGATTTTAACAGTTTTTACATATTTTGGTAGTGGTTGCGAGGAATCAGGTTTAACATGAAAAAATATATAAATATTTATTAAATATTAGACATGTAAAATAAATGTAAAAGAGAACCACAGTGACTGCATCTCCAATCTCGTATCTGGATGAGAAGAAAGGGAAAATACTTTCTTGTGTATGGATACATCTGTATTCAAGGTCACACTTTGTTTGAGCTTTGTCACTTTACACATGAAATTAATTTTTCTTTGCTGACTATTGTCATAATAATTGGATATCCACTCCATGGAAAGCAATTCTCTGATGTTCTAGTGAGATCTTTGCATTTAAATAAAAACTTAACTGAGCAGAAAAGAGAAAATCTGCAGACTGCAGAGGTGCTGTGCATTGTCCTGACTGGTGAGCAAGGCTTCAGAGGCATGCAGTCAGCTTAGACAGGCCCACCTCTTTGTCTCGTGCTGAAGGTCATAGCTACCAGGAAGCTTTTACTTTTTATTCCCCCTTCCTCCTACTATGTCTTTGCCAAAAGTCTCAACGCCTTGGAAGCTGCTAAAGATAACACAGGTCTCAGGGATGTAAGCAATATTCATTATGTAAACCAACTAGTTCATTGAGCATAACTGACTGTTGGGCCGTGGCTACATGGGCAGCTAAGGGGTGGTACTTTGACACACCAATTTATTTTATAGTCGGTGTAAATAAAGTAGGTCTGGCAGCCTCCTTTGAGCTCAGCCACATTTTAAAAGTACAGGAAAAACAATTAATTTTGGACTCAAATATTCAGTATACCTGTGAGCATTGTCTAGGAATCATTATAGAAAAAATAGAAAAGAAACCTTTTAGTCATTTATAATTGGCTGGGTTACAAACATATGTATTTCTATAATTCTACAGTTTTACAATTTTCAGTAACAAGTTCAAATGTAACATTTGTTTCTAAAAAGTTCATAAAGGATACTTCTTCATAGTAAGAATTATGCTTTGTAAATATATTGGCCTGATAAGCAATACAGTTATGTACTAAAAATAAATGCTAGGTTTTTGATTTGGGTGGTAGAGTGATAATAAAAATATTTTCAGTGAGAAAACTTCATTTTTTTAATTTTATGAAATGAGAAAGTGACCTCTTATTATGCCAAAACATTACTAAGTGTGAAAAAATGTATCAACTTCAAAATGAGAAAATGATTATTTTTTTTTACTCAAGCTTGAATGATTTTTTAAATAAATCAGATATTTTCTTCTAATATTATTCAGCACTTTATTTAGCAAGTTACATACTGTGTAGTCTCAAAACTATGAGCAAAAGGAAAAAATAAAAAATTAAAACAAAAATTTGTGGTGAAACTGACTTGGGGTATTTGAAATTGAGCCTTTACAAATGGTTTATTCGATGCATTACTTTGCACAGTTGTAGGTACCATGTGGCTCATTGGATCAGCAGCATTTTCTAAATAGATTTAGCTTGGTATTGCTATTAACGTACTGAGAAAACATACTTATAACTGTACACAGTAGAATACTGATAAATTACTAAATCTTTATTTTATATAAAAGAGATTGGCACAAAGTGGCTAAATTACTGATCCAAATCTAGGGAAGATGTGTGTTTTACTCTTATTCTTTTGTGCAGTTTGAGAGTATTGCCCAGTGATTCTTGGGCCTAATGCCGTCTCTATTTGGGAGCAATTCATACCAGTGTTCAGGAGACAATCTATTGCAGATGTCAAAACCAGGCATTTCCTGCTTCGAGTTATGGGGGCAGAAGGCAGTTGGGGTAGAGAACGAACCACCCTAACAATGAGAGTTGGAAATGATCACTCTGGATAAGAACTATGTGCTGAAAGTAGGTAAAGGGACAAACAAGATATGCCCTCAGTTGTGTATTACAAACTATAGTGCCCAAAGGGGGGTTGGGAGAAAGAGAGAGAGAGAGAGAGAGAGAGAGAGACAGAGACAGAGACAGAGACAGAGACAGAGACAGAGATGTGCCTGCCATAGAAGAACACTGACGGAGTGGGGGGTGGTGAGAAGGAAACTGACGACATTGGTGCTAGGACATGTACACGGATGGAGGGATGGATATTGGAATATTGTAAGAGTGAAACCCAATCACTAACACCTTTATAACTGTGTACCTCATGGTGATTCAATTATAAATAAATATATAAATAAATAAGGAACAAGGGAAAAATAAAACCTGCATTCCTTATTGAAGCAATAATTCTTCTTTTGAATTGATGTCTGGTCACTAGAGAAGTGTCTAATGGTAAAGTAAGGTCAGAACATTCTGAAGAGCTATTATTCCAACAGCTTTATTTTTCATTAGCATAGATTTCCACACTTATCCTTAGTGTAAATAAAACTTCTTTCTCTCTAACCTTTTCATACCATGATTTTAAGTAGAATGAAATGTCAACTTGAGTCAATCTCTCATGAGGTTTTTGATTTGGGTGGTAGAGTGAATATCCAGCAATTGCCCATGGAGTAAGATCAGCTATATCTATATGGATGACCCGAATAGTGTTCTTATCCTGTTTTGGTAAGGCTCATGTCTCTGAGGTGTTATGTTAGTGTAGGAAGAACGGTGGAGTCAAAAAGATGTGCCTAGAGTCGGAGGTTCTTCGTCCTCTTAACAACTTCTTCGATGCTCTTGAAGGTGTTTCATACCACTTTCTTCCTCCTGCACAGCTCAAGTGCCAGGTCATTCGGCATTTTGAGTTCTCTACCTAGATCGAGACCCTGGGTAAGAACACTATTCAGGTCACCAAAAGAGGAATTGAAAGAGCTATGCTGGGAATATCACATTTCACCAAGTGAGAGAAGGAATCTGGAGTTCTGACCTCTGTCAATGATCAAGAATCAGTGACTCTGTCTCATTTGCCAAGGTGTTGAAAATCAGATGGACTGGACACATAATGTGATTCAGAGATGATGGCTAGACTAGAGCTATTACTGACTGGATTACATGGACTGTCAAAAGAACACCTGGCCGCCTACCTACGAAATGGTCAGACTTCTTCATCAAGACCCTGAACAAATGGTTTGAAGCTCTTCATGTTCCTGGAGCAAGCAGATACCATTGGTCTACACTAGCATGCAACAGGGATGAATGGAGATGTAACTGGTGCCTGCTCAAGCAAATCCATGAGCAATGGGATGACAATTGATACAAGTGATATCTACATGGGTGAAATTTTATATATATATATATTCAGAAATGGTTTGCAGCTGTCATAGAGGATGATTTACCAAGGACTCACATACATGCACATATGTGCATATACATATATTTATAGATATATATCTGAATTTGATTTCTATTGCAATTTCAAAAACCTTTTTCCTATAATCTGTTTATAGACACACAACATGTAACTACATATATATTCTCTGGGAAAGTAGAGCACATGAGTCTTCAACATGTGACCCAAGGGCATTATAAACATTATAAACATTATAAACAATGTACAGAAATATTACAGACGATCACGATCACGACCATCGATTCCACTATTCTTCCTGCATTAACATATGCCTCAGAGACCTGGGCCCTATGAAAACAGGATGAGAACGCTATTAGGGTCTCTCAAAGAGGAATCGAAAAAGCTATGCTTGGAATATCACAATTCAGTCAAATGAGAGATAGAATCCGGAGTTCTGATCTCTGTCAACGCTCAAGAATCAGGGACGCTGTCTCATTGGCCAAGGCATCAAAAATCAGATGGGCTGGACACGTAATGAGGTTTACAGACAACCGCTGGACTAGAGCCATTACTGACTGGATTCCACTGGACGTCAAAAGATCACGTGGACGCCCACCTACAAGATGGTCAGACTTCTTCGTCAAGACCCTGAATGATCAGTTTGAGGCTCTGCATGTTTCTAGAACGAACAGATGCCATTGGGCTACACTAGCACGCAACCGGGATGAATGGAGACATTACTGGCACCCACTCGAGTAAATCGATGAATAACGGGGGATCGAGTGATCAAGTGATATATATATATATATATATATATATATATATTAGTGTCACACTGTCCACTGTCCTCCCGTTGTTCATCAATTTGCTTGAGCGGGCCCAGTAATGTCTCTGTTTTGAGACTAATTGTTACTATGTTTGACATATTGAATACAACACGGGTAGCTTGCCAGGCTTTGCCTTGTGGACGAAATACACTCAGTAGCTTACTGGGCTCTTCGAGAGGGCAGAGGAATCGAACCTGGCTCTGTCGGGCTGGCTGCGTACAGGGCAAATGCCCTACGGCTTTGCTATCTCTCCAGTCCAAAGGTTCACTGTCACATTGTCACTGTCCTCCCATTGTTCATCAATTTGCTTGAGCGGGACCTGTAATGTCTCCATTGTGACAATTGTTTCTGTGTTTGGCATATTGAATACATCACGGGGAGCTTGCCAGGCTTTGCCATGTGGGCGAGATATTCTCGGTAGCTTGCTGGGCTCTCCGAGAGGGGAGGAGGAATCGAACTCGGGTTGGTCATGTTGGCCACTTTCAAGGCAAGCACCCTACCCGCCATGCTATCGCTCCAGCCTATATGTTAGTGCAACAATTGTTTCCTCCCTGCCCCGACCAGGGCTACGGCAGCCGAAGACCTCCAGGACCAGCCACCACCATGCTGAGACCACTCTCCGCACACATGAAGGTACTGGCAGAGGGACAAAGCCACGCGGGTTCCGGGGCCGAGACCTCCAAGCCTACTCGAATTGGAGTCGAGCATCTTCCACCCAGATCCTCCAAATTCCAGTAGGCGGGGGTCACACCCACCACCTGGCCCCCTGGCGCCGTGTAATCCCATCAGCGGCCAAGACTCAGAGACTATAAAATACAGATCCCGGAACCGCGCGGCCGCATTTGCGGCCGCGCGACATCTTAACAGAACTTTTTTTTATGACATCTTATTGTCTTATTTCTACTTTGGACAAACTTGCAGGCTATCGAATGTAGCCTGCCCACAGGGCTGAGTCTGGCAAACTCCCCGTGGCATACCAAATATGCCAAATACCAGTAACAATGATGGGTCTCACTCTCCTAAACAGCCTTGAATATAATCTCAGGGCTAGGATGAAAGAGACGTTACTGGGGCCTGCTCGAGCGAATCGACAAATAACAGGATGATGAAATGAAATGAAATGAAATGTTTTTGTTGTAATCACAAAACAATTTTTTCTATATAGAATTGTCATTTTAAAGAAACAATACCTTTCTTCGTAGAGCTATTGTTATTAATTGGTTGTAGATTCTTTGTTCTAGACTAATTTTTTAATTATCAAGGTTATTTATTTATTTATTGGTTTTGGGGTCACATCTTGCAGTGTTCAGGGAGTACATCTAGCTTTCAATCAAGGAATTACTTCTGAGAGTGCTCGACAGTCCATTTGAAATGTCAAAGATTGCAGCCAGTGGGCTATAGGCACAGCAATTTCTCTGCCCACTGCACTAACTCTCCAACCCCAAATAGACTCATGTTCTATGTAAAACATAAAATTGCAAACTAAAATTTCTTAAATGCTAGAGTAAATGATTGTCCTTTAAAACATAAATTCACTTTCTCAGAATATTTGATCATCCATGAGTACCTTTTTGTTTTGGGGCCACATGTGGCAGTGCTCAGATTTAACTCTTGACTCCTTGCTCTTGCTCAGAGATCAATCCTGGTGAGCTTCAGGGTACCATATGGGGTACTTAGAATCAAATCTGGATCAACAGCATGCAAAATAATCACACTTTTGCTGTACTGTTTCTTTGATCCCCAGGAGTACCATTTAAAAAATTCTTAATCAAAAGTGGTTTGATGAATTTATAACTCTAGATGCACTTGAGAAATTACTTTTAAACCAAATATAAGAAAATAAACTCCCTCTCCCCATGTAATCACAATACTACTAAATGATCTAGAAATGTTCAAAATTGCTCTTGAAACATCTACACTCATCTACACTTCTATTCATATGTAATCAATTATCACCCAAATATTTTTATAGCATTATTTTAATCAGTTTTGTGAAGACTAGCAAGCAAATGAGAAAATCATGTGATCTATTATTATGACTCTTAAGTCCTTTTAAGGGACATAACAACACTTTTTATCATGTGAAGTTACTGAAATGGAGGCCCTTCCATATGGCATTCTACCCTTCATCTGGTTACTGCGGTTGAAGGTTCTACTCTCTGTGGGGGAGGGGCATTTCTCACAACTCTGACACAGAAATCCTGCTGTGGAATATAGTTAGCTGACAGCCTCCAGTTGCTATACATTCAGGATTCACCTCAGCTTTCGCTCAGGGGTCTGACTCTCCCCAGGTTGCTCTCAGACATTTTCTTACATATCTAATTGTTTCAGTGACTTTTGGAAGCTCTGAAATAATTTTTTAAAATGGCTCAGAAGATGTGAAAATTTCTCTTCACACTTATTTTGGACCCCTTCTGTTTCAAAAGTACAGAGCAAGAAAAATTCTCTCTTTCTTATACACACATACAGACACAGACACACACACACATACACACACGTAAACATGGTATATGTTTGTGTACAACTATAAAATATGTGAAAAGTTAAAAGCAATATATGTATATTGATATTATATACTTTATATATATTAATTTTATTTATTATAGCTTATTTCCATTTTTGTTGCCAAAGGACACTAGAACAGGTGATGATTGAATAATCTTATTTTAGTTGGGGGGCCACAATTCATGGTACTCCGGGTTTTCTCCTTACTTTCTGTTCAAGAATCACACCTGGATTTGTTCAAGGAACACATGTAGTACAGGGTATTGAACTGGGATAAGTCACATGCAAGACAAACACCTTACCCTGTACTATCTCTCTAGCTTCTGAATAATTACTTAAATATTACTTGATAACCACATGCCATATGCATATATACATGTGAATATATATGTATTCCAACCTCAGTATCATAAACCATTGATAATAGGAATAAAGTATTTAATAATAGGAGTTGGCACCACTAAAGGAATGAGAAAGACTCTTTTTTTTTGAGGAATATAATAATAAAATCAAATTTCATTATTACAGGCTGGAGTGATAGCACAGTGGTAGGGAGTTTGCCTTGCATGAAGCCAGCCTGGCCAAGCCGGGTTCGATTCCTCTGCCCCTCTTGGAGAGCCTGGCAAGCTACCGAGAGTATCTCACATGCACGGCAAAGCCTGGCAAGCTACCCGTGACATATTCAATATGCCAAACATAGTAACAAGAAGTCTCATAATGGAGACGTTTCTGGGTCTGCTCGAGCAAACCGATGAACAATGGGAGGGCAGTGACAGTGACAGTTTATTAGTAAGATTTAGTTTTGTACAGATACATAAAATGTGGTATATTCAAATGTGCTTTAATACCTTGTTTGATTGAGTTGTTTGTTTATTCACTCATTTATAGAATAAGTTTATATAAACTCCTGTACTGGGGACAATCACAGCTTTCACACCTGTCTCAATTCTCAAATAGTCAATTGAAACAAATGAGACAGAACATACTGTAATATAATGCAAAGTTTTTACAAAGTGCTAAAACAATGAACAAACTCAGGAACAAATTTATACCCCACAGAAGAAGTATATAACTATTGCCCCAAAGATAAGGAACTGATCCAGTTTTGCTGACCAACCATTCTGTGTTTGGATGGCTTCCCAGCATTCAAGTTTACAGAGAAGGGACGCATCCCGAATTATCTGAAAACTCAAAGCAATCAACCCAGATATTAGGGTTTAATTAATATGCTAAATAAATATTAAATAATTCTGTGAGTTTATATAGTCACCTGGCACCAAAGAGGACATTGGCTTTTCATAACTATGTGTTACCTATTAACTGAAGTTTTTGAAATAAAAACACTAATTTACTAAAAGTTCACTGTTTTAAAGGGCAAAATATTTATGGAAAAAGAAGTAATTGTATAGAATATTTATTGAATATTCAGTACTATCTGTTCAACATAATGCTGAGTTTTGTTTTGGTCATTCAGAGCACCAGATATGGCTGTTTCTTGGGTTGTGTCCTGGTGCTACTGCTACCAATATCTTAGGTGCTTTGCCCAAGAACTGAAGTAGCCTTCAAAGATTTGGCCTTGTATTTATAAACCCATTAATCAAAGAGAACATCTTAACTTCAGCCAATTACTTCTGACAATGGAATAGTAACTAGACCTTAATTAATGGCTTTTTGTAATTATTCTTCCCTATGTGGACATTAACTGGAGTTCAGGCATTAATTGTGACATCAACATGATTGCCTATCAGTAAAAAGACCATTTGGCAGCTTAATTATGTATTTCAGGGACTCATATATCTCAGGGTTCTCGGAATCACTTTAAACAGACTTTAAGCAGTTGAAATAAGTAAAATGTCTGAAGGAGGAAATCAGTTTTGACCTTGTTCTTCCTTGTTCATTTTAATTTCTTGTGCCATCAAACTCTCAGTAACATTGAGAATCATTGTGGAGTCATGCTGGGTAATGCAGAAGCTATTGACACCTATGGCGATTTAAGTTCCAATCTATTAAAATCAAATGATAAATATACAAAACACATTTAAGTGTTTGATAGTATCATATAGCTAAAAATAGCTAGTATACTAGGAGTGCAAATGCATTTTTATGGTCACAGAAAATTCTATAAGCAGCACAGTTCGTAGAAAAACTTGCTGAGATTGAATTTTTGTTTATTTTGTTCCATGGTGAATCTTGAGAATCTAGAATACTGCCAGGCACAAAGATTTTCGAGAACTGTTTATTGGTAAATTGAAACACTTACCTTTTCTTTTAAATTGTCCTCTTTTGTTTTTAGATTGTACCTAGAGACACAAACCTCTGGAATGTTTGGGGACAGCTAACAAGCACTATCTGAGAGGGAGACAAATGGGCAACTTGTTTGTGAACTCCTTTCTATATAAAGTACCAGAGAGAGTGCATTAATTTGCTTTGATAAAATTAGGGCTTGTGGAAAGAGATGGTATGCATTATTTTACCAGTTTAGACAGACTCATAAGAATAAAAGTGTGCAAAATATTGAATATAAAAAAATAGTATAAATTATATCCAATTATCAGAAAAGAATGCTTTTGTTTTTATTAAAATATATTGATGTGTTTAATATCACATGTAAATTAAAGTATATGATTTTTGATTTAATACATTTATCTATATATATCAATTCTATATTTAATATATTTCCAGTTAATTCAGTTATAATATAATAAATTATTAAAACGTTATAAATGGTTTTGATTATAATGATCATTTAAACTCATTATATTGTACACTTATCAGAGAACAACTATTCAATCATATTAAGGAAATGTTATTGAAGAAACATTGATTAAAAAGAATAAGCTTAAAATAATGATATGTAAGAATTGGGGATTATAAAACACCAGAAAAAGGCAATTTTTCTAAATTTAATTTTCTAAAATGAATTCCTATATTGAAGTGTTTTTATATTATACATGCACAAAGTGAAGTCTTGATGGTGAAAACGTTTATTTTGATGCATACAGCAAGTTGAAAATTATTATAGCAAAAAATACAACACATGCATAGCAAAAAATTAGAATAAAATGGAAGACACAATATATATACATGTATATATATGACTTACAAAATTTCATTTTATTAAAGCACTGTAGTTTTCAAAGTTGTTGATAGTTGAGTTTTTGACACGCAATGTTCTATGAGTGATCCTGTCTCTAGCATCAAATTCCCTCGACCAGTGCACCCAAATTTTCTTTTCTATTGCCACCCCAAATCCCCAGCCTGAGAGCTTGACAGACACCTTTTAAATTTGGTTACCGAAGTTTGGGTCTCATGATTTCAGCGTTGTTAATTCTGTGATATATATTATATATATAATTATATATATAATTCCTTTATACTATTAGTATACCTGAATCTCCTTAGCCCCTGCCACCCATTGCTTCTCATCTATTTCTTCTTAGCTACCCCTTTACTGTATTTTTCTTCTCTTCCCTAAACTCTGTGATCAAGGGTAATCTAGGTACCCGCCCTCCTTTAAACAATTGCATTCTTCATCCAGCAACTCTAAATTCCATGTATAAGTGATATCATCCTGTTTTTATCTTTTTCTGGTTTACTGAATTCAATATGGCATCTCCTAGTTTTTATCCATGTTGCAGCAACTTGTATGATTTAATTATTCCTTATACAAAAGGGAAGGCCAAACTTAAGACAGTGAATTAAAAACTTTAAAAATAAATTGCAGTTGTGAAGGTAATACGTATAAAATGACAAACTGGGTGAAGTTTTCCAAAGTTAACTAGTAATTTTTCTAATTCAATTAATAATTTCATGAGTTGTTCTAAATAAAATAAAAGCAAAATGATTTATAAATGTATCTCTATTAATCCAGGCTGGAGTGATAGCACAGCGGGTAGGGCGTTTGCCTTGCAAGCAGCCAATATGGCCGACCCGAGTTCGATTCCTCTGCCCCTCTCAGAGAGCCAGGCAAGCTACCGAGAGTATCTCGCCTGCATGGCAAAAGCCTGGCAAGCTACCCGTGACGTATTCGATATGCCAAACACAGTAACAAGTCCCACAATGGAGACGTTACTGGGCCTGCTTGAGCAAATCGATGAACAACAGGAGGACAGTGACAGTGTGACAGTGATCTCTATTAATCAATCAATGTTATCTTCATATTTGAGAGAAAATTCAAGCCAACTGCTATTTTACTGGACTGAAAAAATGCATAGTATTTGAAAGTTTTGTCTATCTCAGCAATAGTTACTCATATAAAATGTTACAGAATGCAAGAATGGAGTTCCCATAAAGACAGGCTAAGAATTGTTTAGGTCTCACTTAATGTCAAATTGTTCAATACTCCACATTCAAAATCAGCAGCTGGTAACTATCAGCACTAATGGACTGAACAAAGAAATAATTTAAATTCTCTGATCTTAATGTCCTTAAGCTCTCTGACTGGGCTGTCTCCATTTCTCTGCTTATATTATATTATATTAATTATATTATATTGTTACCATACAGACATCTATATTCTGGAGAAGTCTAATGATTTGATTGAATGGTTAAAACAACAAAAACCTTACCATACAGACATCTATATTCTGGAGAAGTCTAATGATTTGATTGAATGGTTAAAACAACAAAAAACCTTTTTTATGTGAAACATTTACGTGTATCTCGGAATTTACTCACTGACTTATAAATACTAATTCTACACATGAAATATTTGATATGTAATTCTGGCTGAAGCCACAGCACAGAAAGTAGGGTGTTTCCTTCGCACTCGGCCAACCCGGGTTCAATTCTTCCGCCCCTCTTGGAGAACCCAGGAAGCTACTAAGAGTATCCCGCCTGCATGGCAGAGTCTGACAAGCTACCCTTGGTGTATTTGATATTCCAAAAACAGTAGCAACAGTCTCACAATGGAGATGTTACTGGTGCCTACTTGAGCAAATCGATGAACAACGAGAGGACAGTGCCGCAGTGCTACAGTGCAATTCTCTTGAGCGATAGCTCAGTGGGTAGGGCATTCGCCTTACAAGCGGCCAACATGGCTGACCCGAGTTCGATTTCTCCGCCCCTCTCGGAGAGCCCGGCAAGCTACCGAGAGTATTCGATATGCCAGACACAGTAACTACAAAGTCTCCAATGGAGACGTTACTGGGCCCGCTCGAGCAAATTGACGATCAACGGGAGGGCCTTTACCTTTACCTTTATGAAATTAATAAGATCAGGTCCCAAGCTACTATATATTTAAGTAGTTTGAGAAGATAATACAAATATGTACCTAAGTATTCAATGGTTTATACTAGTCAATAAAATATTGTATGTAACAATTGAAAAATATTTTAAATTCTACAAATCTGCTAATTTTTATATGTGAAGAAAAAAATGGGCAGACTTAAGTATTGGGTATGGATATTTTTGTCCCAAACAGAAAACACTAGTTACTCAATTTGTTTTTATCATTATTAATTTTATTTGAAGCATCTGATATAAAATATATTTAATTAAGTAAATGTTCAATTTTTATAGATTTTGGTCAGTGTAGCATTACTAAAGAATTCATTTATACTCTAAAAATTTCCCAGTAGGCTTCAAGGTGAACAAAAAACCTTGAAAGTTCACATTGCATTCTACAACATTGGCTCTTTCAAAGTTCTTTCAAATTAATAAACTCAACATTGAACTTTGAGAGCATACTTATGTTGTAGCATTGGAGATGAGCTACCCTCGCTGGTTATATTTAGAACTAACCTAAACTCTTTTCCAAAGTTGAATTTTACCATCTGAAAAGAGTGATTTCACTGTTAAACATTTTCAGGCCTAATTATCTCCTGATCTAGCAACTACCAATGATGAGAGTCCCTGTAGAAGTGCCCCCAACCCCCACCCTGTTTTTTTTTTAGAAGGAAGCTATTTAGAATACATATTTTTAGTATCATAAAAGTTGATATCACCTAACAAAATAAAAACCCCTTATCACCCCTAAAATAAAAACATTGCAATTCTTAAAGAAAAATTCTAACACCCAACTTATTTTAATAACATAGGAAAATAAATTATTTAGAGTTTTGCATATATAAATGTTATGCAAAGCAGTATAGCTTGTAATGTAATTTTAAAAAATTAAGATTATTTTAGTAACTGTAGTGTTGTAGCACTGTCCTCCCGTTGTTCATCGATTTGCTCCATGAATATCTCCATTGTGAGACTTGTTACTGTTTTTGGCGTATCAAATATGCCACACGGGTAGCTTGCCAAGCTCTGCTGTGTGGGTGGGATACTCTCAGTACCTTGCTGGGCTCTCCAAGAGGGACAGAGGAATCCGAACCCCGGTCGGCTGAGTGCAAGGCAAATACCCTACCTGCTGTGCTATCGTTCCAGCCCATTTTAGTAACTAAATTTCTTAATTAACATGTAGAGCAAATTTTGACTTCTATTACCTTGACTAATTCAAAATAACTTTGACTGAGAGCAATAGCACAGCGGGTAGGGCGTTTCCCTTGCACGCGGCTGACCCGAGTTTGATTCCCAGCATCTCATATGGTCCTCTGAGCACTGCAGGGGTAAATTCTGGGTGCAGAACCAGGAGTAACCCCTGTGCATAACCGAGTGTGTCCCAAAAAGAAAAAAAAATAACTGTGACTAAGACAACTCAATATATGAAGAACAAAATATCTTTTATATTTTATAGTTTTGTGTATTTAGTAGAAATTTTATTTCATTAAAATAATCTCATCTTCAATTCCAACAGGTACAGCCCACCCCCAAGGGCCTGGGTTCCTCTCTGGGCACGCGCAGCTAGAAACAGCCCCTAGACAGCCGGTTTTCAACCCCTGATCCGCGTGGGACGGGCACAGAGGCCCAGCTCTGGGCAACAAAGCTGAACGGCTCCAATTCCAACAGGTACAGCCCACCCCCAAGGGCCTGGGTTCCTCTCTGGGCACGCGCAGCTAGAAACAGCCCCTAGACAGCCGTTTTCAACCCCTGATCCGCGTGGGACGGGCACAGAGGCCCAGCTCTGGGCAACAAAGCTGAACGGCTCCAATTCCAACAGGTACAGCCCACCCCCAAGGGCCTGGGTTCCTCTCTGGGCACGCGCAGCTAGAAAGAGCCCCTAGACAGCCAGTTTTCAACCCCTGATCCGCGTGGGACGGGCACAGAGGCCCAGCTCTGGGCAACAAAGCTGAACGACTCCAATTCCAACAGGTACAGCCCACCCCCAAGGGCCTGGGTTCCTCTCTGGGCACGCGCAGCTAGAAACAGCCCCTAGACAGCCGGTTTTCAACCCCTGATCCGCGTGGGACGGGCACAGAGGCCCAGCTCTGGGCAACAAAGCTGAACGGCTCCAATTCCAACAGGTACAGCCCACCCCCAAGGGCCTGGGTTCCTCTCTGGGCACGCGCAGCTAGAAACAGCCCCTAGACAGCCGGTTTTCAACCCCTGATCCGCGTGGGACGGGCACAGAGGCCCAGCTCTGGGCAACAAAGCTGAACGGCTCCAATTCCAACAGGTACAGCCCACCCCCAAGGGCCTGGGTTCCTCTCTGGGCACGCGCAGCTAGAAACAGCCCCTAGACAGCCGTTTTCAACCCCTGATCCGCGTGGGACGGGCACAGAGGCCCAGCTCTGGGCAACAAAGCTGAACGGCTCCAATTCCAACAGGTACAGCCCACCCCCAAGGGCCTGGGTTCCTCTCTGGGCACGCGCAGCTAGAAACAGCCCCTAGACAACCGGTTTTCAACCCCTGATCCGCGTGGGACGGGCACAGAGGCCCAGCTCTGGGCAACAAAGCTGAACGACTCCAATTCCAACAGGTACAGCCCACCCCCAAGGGCCTGGGTTCCTCTCTGGGCACGCGCAGCTAGAAACAGCCCCTAGACAGCCGGTTTTCAACCCCTGATCCGCGTGGGACGGGCACAGAGGCCCAGCTCTGGGCAACAAAGCTGAACGGCTCCAATTCCAACAGGTACAGCCCACCCCCAAGGGCCTGGGTTCCTCTCTGGGCACGCGCAGCTAGAAACAGCCCCTAGACAGCCGGTTTTCAACCCCTGATCCGCGTGGGACGGGCACAGAGGCCCAGCTCTGGGCAACAAAGCTGAACGGCTCCAATTCCAACAGGTACAGCCCACCCCCAAGGGCCTGGGTTCCTCTCTGGGCACGCGCAGCTAGAAACAGCCCCTAGACAGCCGTTTTCAACCCCTGATCCGCGTGGGACGGGCACAGAGGCCCAGCTCTGGGCAACAAAGCTGAACGGCTCCAATTCCAACAGGTACAGCCCACCCCCAAGGGCCTGGGTTCCTCTCTGGGCACGCGCAGCTAGAAAGAGCCCCTAGACAGCCGGTTTTCAACCCCTGATCCGCGTGGGACGGGCACAGAGGCCCAGCTCTGGGCAACAAAGCTGAACGACTCCAATTCCAACAGGTACAGCCCACCCCCAAGGGCCTGGGTTCCTCTCTGGGCACGCGCAGCTAGAAACAGCCCCTAGACAGCCGGTTTTCAACCCCTGATCCGCGTGGGACGGGCACAGAGGCCCAGCTCTGGGCAACAAAGCTGAACGGCTCCAATTCCAACAGGTACAGCCCACCCCCAAGGGCCTGGGTTCCTCTCTGGGCACGCGCAGCTAGAAACAGCCCCTAGACAGCCGGTTTTCAACCCCTGATCCGCGTGGGACGGGCACAGAGGCCCAGCTCTGGGCAACAAAGCTGAACGGCTCCAATTCCAACAGGTACAGCCCACCCCCAAGGGCCTGGGTTCCTCTCTGGGCACGCTCAGCTAGAAACAGCCCCTAGACAGCCGTTTTCAACCCCTGATCCGCGTGGGACGGGCACAGAGGCCCAGCTCTGGGCAACAAAGCTGAACGGCTCCAATTCCAACAGGTACAGCCCACCCCCAAGGGCCTGGGTTCCTCTCTGGGCACGCGCAGCTAGAAAGAGCCCCTAGACAGCCGGTTTTCAACCCCTGATCCGCGTGGGATGGGCACAGAGGCCCAGCTCTGGGCAACAAAGCTGAACGACTCCAATTCCAACAGGTACAGCCCACCCCCAAGGGCCTGGGTTCCTCTCTGGGCACGCGCAGCTAGAAACAGCCCCTAGACAGCCGGTTTTCAACCCCTGATCCGCGTGGGACGGGCACAGAGGCCCAGCTCTGGGCAACAAAGCTGAACGGCTCCAATTCCAACAGGTACAGCCCACCCCCAAGGGCCTGGGTTCCTCTCTGGGCACGCGCAGCTAGAAACAGCCCCTAGACAGCCGGTTTTCAACCCCTGATCCGCGTGGGACGGGCACAGAGGCCCAGCTCTGGGCAACAAAGCTGAACGGCTCCAATTCCAACAGGTACAGCCCACCCCCAAGGGCCTGGGTTCCTCTCTGGGCACGCGCAGCTAGAAACAGCCCCTAGACAGCCGTTTTCAACCCCTGATCCGCGTGGTACGGGCACAGAGGCCCAGCTCTGGGCAACAAAGCTGAACGGCTCCAATTCCAACAGGTACAGCCCACCCCCAAGGGCCTGGGTTCCTCTCTGGGCACGCGCAGCTAGAAAGAGCCCCTAGACAGCCGGTTTTCAACCCCTGATCCGCGTGGGACGGGCACAGAGGCCCAGCTCTGGGCAACAAAGCTGAACGACTCCAATTCCAACAGGTACAGCCCACCCCCAAGGGCCTGGGTTCCTCTCTGGGCACGCGCAGCTAGAAACAGCCCCTAGACAGCCGGTTTTCAACCCCTGATCCGCGTGGGACGGGCACAGAGGCCCAGCTCTGGGCAACAAAGCTGAACGGCTCCAATTCCAACAGGTACAGCCCACCCCCAAGGGCCTGGGTTCCTCTCTGGGCACGCGCAGCTAGAAACAGCCCCTAGACAGCCGGTTTTCAACCCCTGATCCGCGTGGGACGGGCACAGAGGCCCAGCTCTGGGCAACAAAGCTGAACGGCTCCAATTCCAACAGGTACAGCCCACCCCCAAGGGCCTGGGTTCCTCTCTGGGCACGCGCAGCTAGAAACAGCCCCTAGACAGCCGTTTTCAACCCCTGATCCGCGTGGGACGGGCACAGAGGCCCAGCTCTGGGCAACAAAGCTGAACGGCTCCAATTCCAACAGGTACAGCCCACCCCCAAGGGCCTGGGTTCCTCTCTGGGCACGCGCAGCTAGAAAGAGCCCCTAGACAGCCGGTTTTCAACCCCTGATCCGCGTGGGACGGGCACAGAGGCCCAGCTCTGGGCAACAAAGCTGAACGACTCCAATTCCAACAGGTACAGCCCACCCCCAAGGGCCTGGGTTCCTCTCTGGGCACGCGCAGCTAGAAACAGCCCCTAGACAGCCGGTTTTCAACCCCTGATCCGCGTGGGACGGGCACAGAGGCCCAGCTCTGGGCAACAAAGCTGAACGGCTCCAATTCCAACAGGTACAGCCCACCCCCAAGGGCCTGGGTTCCTCTCTGGGCACGCGCAGCTAGAAACAGCCCCTAGACAGCCGGTTTTCAACCCCTGATCCGCGTGGGACGGGCACAGAGGCCCAGCTCTGGGCAACAAAGCTGAACGGCTCCAATTCCAACAGGTACAGCCCACCCCCAAGGGCCTGGGTTCCTCTCTGGGCACGCTCAGCTAGAAACAGCCCCTAGACAGCCGTTTTCAACCCCTGATCCGCGTGGGACGGGCACAGAGGCCCAGCTCTGGGCAACAAAGCTGAACGGCTCCAATTCCAACAGGTACAGCCCACCCCCAAGGGCCTGGGTTCCTCTCTGGGCACGCGCAGCTAGAAAGAGCCCCTAGACAGCCGGTTTTCAACCCCTGATCCGCGTGGGATGGGCACAGAGGCCCAGCTCTGGGCAACAAAGCTGAACGACTCCAATTCCAACAGGTACAGCCCACCCCCAAGGGCCTGGGTTCCTCTCTGGGCACGCGCAGCTAGAAACAGCCCCTAGACAGCCGGTTTTCAACCCCTGATCCGCGTGGGACGGGCACAGAGGCCCAGCTCTGGGCAACAAAGCTGAACGGCTCCAATTCCAACAGGTACAGCCCACCCCCAAGGGCCTGGGTTCCTCTCTGGGCACGCGCAGCTAGAAACAGCCCCTAGACAGCCGGTTTTCAACCCCTGATCCGCGTGGGACGGGCACAGAGGCCCAGCTCTGGGCAACAAAGCTGAACGGCTCCAATTCCAACAGGTACAGCCCACCCCCAAGGGCCTGGGTTCCTCTCTGGGCACGCGCAGCTAGAAACAGCCCCTAGACAGCCGTTTTCAACCCCTGATCCGCGTGGTACGGGCACAGAGGCCCAGCTCTGGGCAACAAAGCTGAACGGCTCCAATTCCAACAGGTACAGCCCACCCCCAAGGGCCTGGGTTCCTCTCTGGGCACGCGCAGCTAGAAAGAGCCCCTAGACAGCCGGTTTTCAACCCCTGATCCGCGTGGGACGGGCACAGAGGCCCAGCTCTGGGCAACAAAGCTGAACGACTCCAATTCCAACAGGTACAGCCCACCCCCAAGGGCCTGGGTTCCTCTCTGGGCACGCGCAGCTAGAAACAGCCCCTAGACAGCCGGTTTTCAACCCCTGATCCGCGTGGGACGGGCACAGAGGCCCAGCTCTGGGCAACAAAGCTGAACGGCTCCAATTCCAACAGGTACAGCCCACCCCCAAGGGCCTGGGTTCCTCTCTGGGCACGCGCAGCTAGAAACAGCCCCTAGACAGCCGGTTTTCAACCCCTGATCCGCGTGGGACGGGCACAGAGGCCCAGCTCTGGGCAACAAAGCTGAACGGCTCCAATTCCAACAGGTACAGCCCACCCCCAAGGGCCTGGGTTCCTCTCTGGGCACGCGCAGCTAGAAACAGCCCCTAGACAGCCGTTTTCAACCCCTGATCCGCGTGGGACGGGCACAGAGGCCCAGCTCTGGGCAACAAAGCTGAACGGCTCCAATTCCAACAGGTACAGCCCACCCCCAAGGGCCTGGGTTCCTCTCTGGGCACGCGCAGCTAGAAAGAGCCCCTAGACAGCCGGTTTTCAACCCCTGATCCGCGTGGGACGGGCACAGAGGCCCAGCTCTGGGCAACAAAGCTGAACGACTCCAATTCCAACAGGTACAGCCCACCCCCAAGGGCCTGGGTTCCTCTCTGGGCACGCGCAGCTAGAAACAGCCCCTAGACAGCCGGTTTTCAACCCCTGATCCGCGTGGGACGGGCACAGAGGCCCAGCTCTGGGCAACAAAGCTGAACGGCTCCAATTCCAACAGGTACAGCCCACCCCCAAGGGCCTGGGTTCCTCTCTGGGCACGCGCAGCTAGAAACAGCCCCTAGACAGCCGGTTTTCAACCCCTGATCCGCGTGGGACGGGCACAGAGGCCCAGCTCTGGGCAACAAAGCTGAACGGCTCCAATTCCAACAGGTACAGCCCACCCCCAAGGGCCTGGGTTCCTCTCTGGGCACGCTCAGCTAGAAACAGCCCCTAGACAGCCGTTTTCAACCCCTGATCCGCGTGGGACGGGCACAGAGGCCCAGCTCTGGGCAACAAAGCTGAACGGCTCCAATTCCAACAGGTACAGCCCACCCCCAAGGGCCTGGGTTCCTCTCTGGGCACGCGCAGCTAGAAAGAGCCCCTAGACAGCCGGTTTTCAACCCCTGATCCGCGTGGGATGGGCACAGAGGCCCAGCTCTGGGCAACAAAGCTGAACGACTCCAATTCCAACAGGTACAGCCCACCCCCAAGGGCCTGGGTTCCTCTCTGGGCACGCGCAGCTAGAAACAGCCCCTAGACAGCCGGTTTTCAACCCCTGATCCGCGTGGGACGGGCACAGAGGCCCAGCTCTGGGCAACAAAGCTGAACGGCTCCAATTCCAACAGGTACAGCCCACCCCCAAGGGCCTGGGTTCCTCTCTGGGCACGCGCAGCTAGAAACAGCCCCTAGACAGCCGGTTTTCAACCCCTGATCCGTGTGGGACGGGCACAGAGGCCCAGCTCTGGGCAACAAAGCTGAACGGCTCCAATTCCAACAGGTACAGCCCACCCCCAAGGGCCTGGGTTCCTCTCTGGGCACGCGCAGCTAGAAACAGCCCCTAGACAGCCGTTTTCAACCCCTGATCCGCGTGGTACGGGCACAGAGGCCCAGCTCTGGGCAACAAAGCTGAACGGCTCCAATTCCAACAGGTACAGCCCACCGCCAAGGGCCTGGGTTCCTCTCTGGGCACGCGCAGCTAGAAAGAGCCCCTAGACAGCCGGTTTTCAACCCCTGATCCGCGTGGGACGGGCACAGAGGCCCAGCTCTGGGCAACAAAGCTGAACGACTCCAATTCCAACAGGTACAGCCCACCCCCAAGGGCCTGGGTTCCTCTCTGGGCACGCGCAGCTAGAAACAGCCCCTAGACAGCCGGTTTTCAACCCCAGATCCGCGTGGGACGGGCACAGAGGCCCAGCTCTGGGCAACAAAGCTGAACGGCTCCAATTCCAAACAGGAGACCTTCCCAACTCCTCGCCCAGTGCCAGGGACTTTTTCCGGAGCCGCGGCCGCTGATGCGGCCGCGAAATATTTTCACATTACATATGCCATAGGAACCATAAGCTAACTTCTTAGATGGAATCTTCTCTATTTTAGCTCAGCCACTAGAAACACAGTTGCCAATAACTCATAAGCCTATCTTAACTCACACTGCATATCAAGCAGAATAGTAACACTGAACGTGAAGGACTAAACCACACCTCTCACAATGGTAAAGCAACGCAAAAGCCCACCAAACATTCATATTGAAGAGTCTAGCCCAGATGACACCAACAGTACTGTAGTGTTAGACAACCTCTCTGACAAGGAATTCAGAAGGGAGCTACTTAGGATGCTTAGGGAATTAAAAGAGACAATGGAAAGCAATGCCAATAGAAGACAAGAGGATCTGAAGGCAGAAATGAGGAAAATGCAATTAGAAATGTCAGACCTGAGAAATCTCGTAGGCGAATTGAAAAGCTCAGTGGAAGGCCTCTGCAGCAGAGTAAGAGCGGCTGAGAACAGAATCAGTGAGCTCGAAGATGAAGTTCAGAGACTCTCCAGAAAAGAGCAGAAAATGGAAAAGAGACTCACAATTCGGGAACAGATGGCAAGAGAAGATCGTGATGAAGCCAAGAGGGGTAACATAAGAATTATTGGAGTCCCAGAGGGACAGGAAGAAAACCTCGATGAAGAAGAAACTGTCAAAGACATCATTGTTACAACATTTCCAGAGCTGAAGAAAACTTGTGACCACATTCAGGAGGCCCGAAGGGTACCAGCTAGAAGAAATCCGAATAAAAATACCCCAAGACACATTCTGATCAAAATGACCAAAACCTTAGACAGAGACAAAATTCTGAAAGCAGCAAGATCGAAGAAAGAAATCTCTTACAAAGGAGCATCCTTAAAATTCACAGCTGATTTCTCTGATGAAACCCTCATGGCCCGAAAACAGTGGTGGGACATAGTAAAAAAACTCAATGAAATAAATGCCTCCCCAAAAATACTTTTCCCAGCAAGACTCTCATTCATAATAGAAGGAACAACACACAGTTTCACAGACAAACAACAGCTCAGGAACTTCATAGACTCAAAACCATGGTTACAAGAACAACTAAATGGGCTACTTTAAGGCAAGAAAGGCCCCTCAAATACACCAAATTTTAACAGAACAATGGGACAAAATCACATAACAATAATCTCTCTCAATGTCAATGGGCTAAATGCACCAATTAAAAGACATAGAGTGGCAGGATGGATTAGAAAATTGAACCCAACATTCTGCTGCCTGCAAGAAACGCATCTCAATAGTCAAAGCAAACACAGATTCAGAGTCAAAGGCTGGAAAACAATCCTACAGGCAAACAGCTCCCATAAAAAAGCTGGGGTAGCCATCCTTATATCAGACCACATCGATTTCAGAGTGAGGAAGGTCATAAGAGACAGTGAAGGCCATTTCTTATTGATCAGAGGATCTGTACAACAGGAAGAACTTAAAATTAGAAATGTATATGCACCTAATGAGAGACCAGCAAAGTACTTAAAACAACTACTCATAGATTTGGAAAAAGACATCAATAGCAACACAATACTAGTGGGAGACTTCAACACTGCTTTGTCACCTCTTGATAGATCAACCAGACTCAAGCTTAGCAAGGACATACTTCATTTGAGGTAAACAATGGAAGAAAGGGACTTAGTAGATATATACAGGACACTTCATCCAAAAAAAGCTGAATACACATTCTTCTCAAGCGTACATGGAACATTCTCCAAGATAGACCACATGCTGAGCCACAAAACATGCCTCCATAAAATTAAGAAGGTAGAGATTGTATCAACAATCTTCTCAGACCATAATGCGCTGAAATTAGAAGTAAATCACACACAAAAACAGAAAACTAAATCAAACACCTGGAAATTAAACAGTGCACTATTGAACAACGAGTGGATTAGACAGGAAATCAAAGAGGAAATCAAAAGATTCCTAGAAACGAATGAAAATGAGAACACGAGTTACCAAAACTTATGGGACACAGCAAAGGCTGTGTTAAGAGGAAAGTTTATAGCTCTACAAGCATTCCTCAGGAAGGAGGAGCGAGCACACATAAGTAACCTAACCTCACAGCTAAAGAGCTTGGAGAAGGACCAAAAAAAGGAGCACAACCCGAACAGGAGAAAGGAAATAATAAAACTCAGAGCAGAGATTAACGAGATGGAAACCCAAAAAACAATCCGAAAGATCAATGAAACCCAGAGCTGGTTCTTCGAGAAAATTAACAAGATCGATAAGCCTCTAGCAAAACTCACAAAGAAAGGGAGAGAGAAAACCCTAATAAACCGAATCAGAAATGAAAAGGGGGTCATTACAACAGAAACCACAGAAATTCAGAGGATCCTCAGGGAGTACTTTGAGAAGCTTTATGCCACGGAACATCAAAACCTTGAGGAAATGGATAAATTCCTAGACTCCTACAGACTCCCAAGGCTGAACCAAGAAGACCTGGAATACCTGAACAGACCTATCACCATCAAGGAAATTGAAATGGTAATAAAAAGTCTCCCCAAGCACAAAAGTCCTGGCCCGGATGGATTCACTAGTGAATTCTTCCAAATCTTTAAAGAGGACTTACTCCCAATGCTCTTTAAGCTTTTCCACGAAATTGAAATATCAAAAACACTTCCGAACAGTTTCTACGAAGCAAATATCACACTGATACCAAAAGCAGACAGAGATACCACAAAGAAAGAGAATTACAGGCCGATATCCCTGATGAACACAGATGCAAAGATCCTCAACAAACTACTAGCAAATAGAATCCAACTACTCATTAAAAAGATCATACACCATGACCAAGTAGGATTCATCCCAGGGATGCAAGGATGGTTTAACATTCGGAAATCAATCAACATAATCCACCATATCAAAAAAAGAAAAGATAAAAAGCATATGATCATATCAATAGATGCAGAGAAAGCATTTGATAAGATCCAGCACCCCTTTATGATGAAAACCCTAGCCAAAATGGGTATAGAGGGGACCTTCCTCAACATAATTAAAGCCATCTACCACAAGCCTACAGCAAGCATCATCCTCAATGGGGAAAAACTGAGAGCCTTCCCTCTAAGATCAGGGACGAGACAGGGATGCCCACTCTCTCCACTGCTGTTCAATATAGTACTGGAAGTACTTGCAATAGCGATTAGGCAGGAAAAAGATATTAAGGGCATTCAGGTAGGAAAGGAAGAAATCAAGCTCTCACTATTCGCAGATGATATGATACTCTACTTAGAGAACCCAATAACTTCCACCAAAAAACTCCTAGAAACAATAGACTCGTATAGTAAAGTTGCAGGTTATAAAATCAATACCCAAAAGTCCATGGCTTTCCTATATGCAAACAGTGAGAGAGAAGAAAGCAACATGAAAAAAACAATCCCATTCACAATTGTGCCCCAGAAAATCAAGTACCTAGGAATCAGCTTAACTAAGGAAGTAAAGGACCTGTACAAAGAAAACTACAAAACGCTACTTCAGGAAATAAAAGAGAACATGAGGAAATGGAAAGATATCCCCTGCTCATGGGTCGGGAGACTTAACATTGTCAAAATGGCAATACTACCGAAAGCATTGTATAAATTCAATGCAATCCCTATAAGGATACCCATGACATTCTTCAAAGAAATGGAGCAAACACTCTTGAAATTTATATGGAACAATAAGCCCCCACGAATAGCTAAAGCAATTCTTGGGAAAAAGAAAATGGGAGGAATCAACCTCCCGAACTTCAAACTGTACTACAAAGCAGTAATAATTAAAACAGCATGGTACTGGAACAAAGGCAGAACTGCAGACCAATGGAACAGGGTTGAATACACTGACATCTCTCCTCAATCATATGCTCATCTAATCTTTGATAAAGGTGCAAGTAATGTGAAGTGGAGTAAGGAAAGCCTCTTTAATAAATTGTGTTGGCATCACTGGACGGCTACATGCAAAAAAATAGGCTCAGAACTCTGCCTAACACCATGTACAAAAGTAAGATCAAAATGGATTAAAGACCTCAACATCAGACCAGAAACCATAAGGTACATTGAAGATAAAGTTGGCAAAACCCTCCATGACATTGAAGCTAATGGTATCTTCAAAGATGCCACGCCACTGGCCGAGCAAGTGAAAACAGAGATAGATAAATGGGACTATCTTAAACTAAGAAGCTTCTGCACCTCCAAAGAAACAGTGACCAAAATACAAAGACAGTCTACAGAATGGGAAAGGATATTCACAGAATACACATCTGACAAGGGGTTGATATCCAGGATATACAAAATACTGGTTAAACTCCACAAGAAGAAAACATCCAACCCCATCCAAAAATGGGGCAATGAAATGAACAGAAACTTTCTCAAAGAAGAAATCCGAATGGCAAAAAAGCACATGAGAAAATGCTCTACATCATTAATCATCAGGGAGATGCAGATCAAAACCACAATGAGATACCATCTCACACCTCAGAGACTGGCCCACGTTCAAAAGAACAAAAGCAACCGATACTGGCATGGATGTGGCGAGAAAGGGACACTCCTTCACTGTTGGTGGGAATGTCCACTGGTTCAGCCCTTCTGGAAAACAGTATGGACGATTCTCAAAAAATTAGAAATTGAGCTCCCATTTGACCCAGCAATACCACTCCTGGGAATATATCCCAGAGAGGCAAAAATGTATAGTCGAAGTGACATCTGCACTTGTTTGTTCATTGCAGCACTCTTTACAATAGCCAGAAACTGGAAGAAACCTGAATGCCCAAGAACAGATGACTGGTTAAAGAAACTTTGGTACATCTACACAATGGAGTACTATGTAGCTGTTAGAAAAGATGAAGTCATGAAATTTACATACAAGTGGTACAATATGGAAAGTATCATGCTAAGCGAAATGAGTCAGAAAGAGAGGGATAGACATAGAAAGATTGCATTCATCTGGGGGATATAAAGTAACAAAGTATGAGATTAATACCCAAGAATAGCTGAGATCAGCACCAGGAGGATTACTCCATAACTTAGAGGCCAGCCGGGTATCCTAGAGGAAAGGGCAGTTCAGATAGAGAAGGGAGCACCAAATAAAGGATGTTTGGAGGATCCTCCCAGGAGGGGAGATGCATGTCGAAAGTAGACTATGGACTGAACATGTTTGCCACTCAATGCCTCTTTTGCAGACCAAAACACCCAAAAGGAGAGAGAGAACACAGGGGATTGCCCTGCCACAGAGACAGGGGGGATGGGGGGATGGGGGTGGGAGGGATATTATCCATGGTGGTGGAAAATGGGCACTGGTGGAGGGATGGGTATCTGATCATTGTATAATTGAAACCAAAGCACAAAAAATTGTAAATCTACAACTTTAAAAAAAATAAAATAAAATAAAGGGAAAAAAAAAAGAAAAAAAAATCTCATCTTCTATTAATTCTTTGTCACCACATGTTATTTGAAACTTAGTGGAAAAAGAAATATGTACACTTCTTCAAAAAGTTTCCGTATTCTCTAAGTTGCTTCGTGAAAACTGCTTGTGTGCAGTGGAAATATTTTATTATTACAATTTTACTATTAAATAGCTGAATCAAATTGTATTAAGAAGTATTTCAGTCCAGTGTGTATAGAAAAAATACATAAAATGTATTTCAGTCTAGTGAGTATAGGAAAAAATTGAATTTTATAATTCTTGTGGGTAATATAAGTATTGTTTAAATTTCCCTCTTTTCTCCAAACTTCATAATTCATAGAGTCACAGATACTCTTCCAGAATTCAGTCTCTTTTATCATCTTAATGATTATTTGCCTTTGTTAGTTAATATTTATTTTGGGGTTGTCATAGCTCTGTGTTCAGGAGTGATGCCTTATAGTGCACAGGTAGCCTATATGTGTTGCTTGGATTTGAACTGGGGTCAGAACTTAATGAAAGGTAAGCACATGATACCCTGTTGAATCTCTTCAGATTTTTCAAATTCTTCTATAGTCTTTCAGTGCACATTTAGTATGAAAGTTTGTTTAATTTCTGACAGTTCCCTCAAAATCATTAAAAAGTTAACATTTTAATGAAATTCGCCACATCTTGATGATTAACTCTTCACTCTCTGATTCATATTTTTTCAATCATTTATTAAATGTCAGTCTGCTTAGTAATAGCAGTTAATTAAAACATACATCATGTTTTTATTTCACAGAAATGGACTGTTACTACATGTGGTCAGAAATTATTAACTGACATAATGTAGCAAATGTTTTAGATAACAATAATAATATATGTGTGTTTTATATCTATATCTGTATATGTTTTACCCAATAATAAGGCTCGATCTCCTCATGCTACCAGGATTATTTGATTACTACCTGTCTTCGAGAGTTTGAACTATATACAAACTAATGTGCTGAATTTCAGTCTTATAGATAGATCTCAACCACAACCATAATTAGCTCTCTCTTTAAAGTAGCTAAATCAAAGTAGAAGGACAGGGGAGGAATAAAAATTTTTCAACTTTCAGTTTTTTTGTGTTTTGGAAAGAGGAGGGCTTGGGCAATACCCAGTGGTACCGATGAGCTATTTCTGGCTCTGAATTCATGAGTGATCTCTGATGATTCTTAAAGGAGAATATGTAGTTCTGGGATTTTCTACCTGAAGATATATCACAGTCTATACTTCATGATTTTTAATGAATGCTTAGAAAAATAGTGTTATCGTTTGACTCTTAACTTATTCTAGGAACCATATCTGAATCATCTGATTCTCTTGGGAGATAAAGAATATTTATTTTGATTATAAATACCAATAGTTGTTTATGCAAATAATCAATACTGTTAGAAAAAGGTGAGTTTTAGGAAGCTCAAAACTAGGATGCTATATTGATTGGCTTAAACTTCCCTTGAACTTAATTAATTATAGCTATTTCTGAAATATATACTGTCTATGGTAGTGGACAATGACATTTAGAAAAAAAGACTAGGAGTTGTTCTTGTTGTTGCTTGCCTATGTTTTTCAGATGTTATTTATTAAAGGAATTTAGAAAATGTTAGCCATTGGCTTCTTTACCTCAACAATGTCTCACTCACTGTCACTGTCACTGTCCTCCCATTGTTCATTGATTTGCTAGAGCAAGCCCAGTAACATTGTGACACTTGTTGTTACTGTGTTGGTCATATCTAATACATCACATGTAGCTTGCCAGGCTTTGCCTTGTGGACAAGATATTCTTGGTAGCTTGCCAGGCACTTCGAGAGGGGCAGAGGAATCAAATTCAGGCCGGCCTAGTGGGCTGCGTGTAAGGCAAACGCCCCACCTGCTGTCCTATCTCTTCAGCAATTAATAGTTTATCTATCTCGTCCCTTCCATTCCTTTATTTCTGAGTAAATTTGTTCAACTCCACAGTCTGTGTACTCCTGAAATTCTTTTCTGTGAAAGAAAGGTGAAAGACCTAAATAAATTGGGTAAGTCTTAGGACTGATTTTCCTTTCCTGCAAACACATTTCCTCGCTCAAGCCTGAGATTATGGCTTCCTGAGTAATCAGTTGGAAGTGATCATATCCCACGTCTTCTACTCTATGCAAAGCAATGAACTTTAGAAGCAGTTTGGCAGCTGCCTTGTAGGGATGGCAGGGAATGAGCATCTGTGTCATGCAGGGGCTCATGCTAGACTTTGATCAGTTCTCAATTTCCAGGTGTTTCCCCTGTGATCAAGATGGGTAGACAGGGAAGTGTGGAAGATTTTCTTCTGGAGCTACTGCCTCTCTCTTTCCGAATTCACATAAGCCACATAGGGAAACCTACTCCTTCACCCCTTATCGCAGTGGACAACAACGAGAACAACTCCTAGTCTTTTTTTTTTCTAAATGGGGGTGTCACCTCTCCCTCCTGCAACATTTTCATCAGACTTAGGCTCTCCTCACTCTTCTCACATTTCTTAAACAAAATGATTTATTTCAACTTCATCATCTCTTTTTCTGGAATTCTTTTCTGTGAGAAAATCATAAACCTAAAAAACCTAAGTAGAGATTGGGACTGAGATTTTCCTTACTGGCATAAAGCACTTAGGTTCTTATACCCAAGATGCTAGAATTGGAAGCAGGAAGAAAACAGAGCATGGCTGAATTCAGAAGAGATCTTACTTGAAAAGAATAGAAAGGAGGGGGAAAGTGCAGGAGATGACCACAATATGAGAGGGGCCTACCAGTACTCCAGCAGAAAGTGGAACCATTTTTCTCTTTATAAAATCTTAAAAATTAGAGATATGATTGAATATTTTTTCAATGAGCTTAATGAGTACCCAATAGTAACACAGAAAATAGAGAAGACCAAGGCATTGCAGTAAGTTTTATAGTAGGACTTTTTCCCCAAACTGTCCCTGCCTTGGTAAGAGATTGCTATTAGGATACTATAAAAGAGGAAGTGTCTTAGATTTTTAATAATCTTTTTGGGATCTTTATTTTCTCTTTAAAATTGTCCTTTTCTGAGGTGATTCACTCTACTTTGCTTCAGTTTCTTCATTGTCAAAGAACTCATTATTTGCAACATAGTAATAATCAGTCTTCATGGAAATAGGCTATTTTCATGGCTGATGGCTAAGCAATTTATTTTAATCACATTTTGGTTTGATGATTAAAAAAACCTAGTTGGTTGGGAGCCCCCATGACCATCCCCCACCATCTATTTGCAGAAACAACCTCAGTCTAAGAACATGGCTCTCTCTCTCCCAAAATGTGAGTGGAAGGGAACAACTCAGATACCTTGGATGTCAAGTGGATTTTGGATGTATCTTAATGGTAGGTGTAATGAGGTTGGCAGGATTTTAATGTCCACATAGGGCAGGAGCTTGTTCGGTATTTTCTTAGTCTGGATCTCTCAAGGGCACCTCACATGGATGTCTACACATAACTCTTGATCTCCATACTCTTATAATGACTACAATGACAAATCTGTAAAAAATTGCTTAACAGATGTAAAAGAAACATCAGTTCCAGGAATAGAACTCTCATGGATCACATGCCTCTGGGAATTAACGAGTCATGATTCTGGAATTGAGGAAAAATAAGGCATGAATAGATGAAGTCATTTTCTTTTATCAGACCCTAGTCAGTAAATCATTTTAGCAAAAGTTAGGAACTAATTACTAAAAAGGAGATTAGTGTGTGTGTGTGTGTGTGTGTGTAATAGTTTTTGGGGCTCAGGTGACTGTTAACTAATTGTAAATATCAAATTATAGTATATATCTGTAGATGTGTGTGTGTGTACTCACGCATGCAAACATACATTGTTTTCCTATTTTATAGAAAAATAATGACATACAGAGCAGGTGTGTAATTGAACACTGGTAGTACATGAGAGAGCTGACTTCTGAATAAAGATTGCTAGGTTCAAAAGTCTGAGTAGTATTCCTTCTGATGCTGCATATTCTAAAGTACAATAGAATATCTGCTTTAAGTTTCACCAAATTTTGCAGTAAGTTTTGAATTTAAACCAAAAACACCCATTTCATCTCAATTCTAACATGAATACTATGCAAAAATAAATAAATATTACCTCAAAACAAGTCATTCTGCTTTATAAAATTGCAGTGATTTCTTTTCATCATTCAACAGATAGTCTGATTCTGGCAAGTTTATTGTGCTGCTGGTTTGAGTGCCAACGGCCTCTTGAAGAAAATTGGCTTTTGTAAAATAGTAAGTTTTAAAGCAGTCACATTGTAAACCCTTCCAGCAGAAAGGAGTAAAAATGCTATTACATTTCTTTTGTAATTTCTCTTTGGATCTGTTCTGGAAAAAGATGAAATTGAGCTAAATAGTTTTCACTACATTGGAGGTCACAAAAAAGAATCCCTTTCTTATGGGAAATGCGAGAGAGAGAGAGAGAGAGAGAGAGAGAGAGAGAGAGAGAGAGAGAGAGAGAGAGAGAGAGAGAGAGAGAGAACACAATGGCATCCAATTAAATTGCTAGAAAAGTTGAGCTGTGTTTGCATGACCAATCCTGAGTTTGTCACATTGCACCCTTGATGAAGAGAAACAATTTTATGACTCTTTCAACCTTATGCTCAAAAGCAGTATTAGCACTCATCAGTTTCCATTATCCATTCTTTTTCTCTAAGTTAAAATCATGTTTGGGAGGGAGAGAGTATCTCAATGGAACAGAAGCTTAAAGCATCCATTATACTCTCCAGATCTCCGACTTAAAATTAGAAAAGTCTCACTGTTTCTGTATTTTATAACATTTCCATAATCAATTTTGAACACTATTGGAATCATTTAATTTGTGTTCAGATCAATTAATCCAGTAACATTTGTTTAGTAAGGAGAAAATTATAGTTTTTACAAAGTCTACATAGTATTGATAGAGTTTAAGTCTTTTATTTATTAAATTTTAAGCCATCATGTATCAAATCTTTACATTCAAAAATTAGAAATAAAATAGGCAAACAAAATTTAAACTTGGTGATAAAGTGTTTGTTTCACATATACCAAGTCCCAGCTTTAAATCTGGGAATGCTTCAAAAAAGTTCACGACAACATGGACTTTTTTTTTGTGAGGTAGATTGCTTAGTGGTAGGTAAGTGTGTTCCTTGAATATAAGACCTCACCCACAACGTCCTGGGTTTAGCACTTGTCACACAAAAAGATCTATAAATGCACAGGTATCTTATTAGCTCAATAAGTTTCCAAACAAGTAGGAAATAACAAATTTATGTTATAACAAATCATTAGAAAAATATAAAATTAGTTTTACAAATTTTGAAAGCAAGTATATAAATGCTTTGATAAGATCACTTATAAAAACCAGAGATATCACAGAGGATGGAATGATCATCTCACCTTTTACTCTTTCTACCATCCTCACAATCTAGTACTTTCATTAATATAAGTTAGAAAGAATTACAAACTATGAATTTAAATAGAGAAAATGTTTACTTATAGTCTAAAACATAATACTCACATTTGAATATGCGGAGAGATAGTACAGAGGGGTAGGTGCTTGCCTTGAATGCAGTCAACCTTGGTTCCATGCTTGACACCACATATGGTCCCCTGAATAGAAAAGCAGAAGCGAACACAGAAAACCACCAAGTGTTGCCCTAAAACAAAACAAAACAAAAAGAATACACTTGGTCATTATATTTTGTTCATTCTTCAGCCAATCTCTTTAGAGGTAAGTTTTTAAAAATCTTGCTTGTATAATAAATATATGCCAATGAATATATAGTATTTTTTCTTAAATTTATTGTAAAATTTTTTTGTAAAAATGTTCACTGGGGAATAAATGGAGGGAAGGAGAAAGGTATGTGCTGAAGCGAGTATATAGTCTTCTCAGAGTGAACAGAACTCAATTATATTACTTCTTGAGCTCAAAATAGTGTTGTTCTGTAAATTACTAAATAAGTCATTGGTGGGTGGGTGGTGGGATTCCCGCCTGGAAGTACTCACGACTTACTCCTAGTCCTAAATTCAGGTCTCATTCCTGGTGATGTTTCAGGGACTCATGTGCTGCTAGGTATTGAACCTAGTCAGCTACATGTGAAACAAGCATCTTACTCACTTATGCCACTTCATCCCCTAAGCAAACAATTTTATAGCATCATCTAAAGATTTCATCTAAAGCAACATGTCTAGGAAACTAAATATACTGTTTACCTAGATATGTTTGGGTCATTTTTTATATAATGTATTAACTTATTTTGTTAATTCAAAGTTATGTGTTTGGGCAAGTAAGCAAAATAAATTGGTGATAATCACCCTATTTTAAGGAAACAGCTTTTTCTATACTCCAATTTTAATTCTCTGATTAAGCTTTTTAAATATCCAATTAAGTTTCTACTTCTTTTTTTTTTTTGCTGTGTTTTGTTTTGCTGCATTACCACCCAGCTCTGTATTATGGTACCTCACCTGACAGGGCTTAAGGGACCACATATGGTGCAATGCATGGATCAGACCCAGTGGGTCTGTGAAAGTCCTATATGCTATACTATTGTGCAGAATCTAATTTTAGAATTTCTTGTATCTGTAGTGGTCTCTGTCTGCATTTCATAATGGAAAAATGAATCGTGTATATATATATATATATATATATATATATACTTTAAATAAAACTTTTTAATGCTTTTTTTCGTTCAATAGAAATTAAATTTTCTATTACATCTTTTCTGATTTGATGGCTGACCAAATTTGATTTTTCCTATGAAAGAATTGTTTTCTGCAAAAATTGATTTGTAAAACATTTTTTAAAACCCCTATGATCTATATTTGTCCTGTCAAAATTCTCAGAGGTTTTCATAGGATAATATGGATATCTATGAGATATGCCATCCAGTATTTCCCAAAATTATTTCAATTCTTTTATTTTTCAGACTTCTTTTAATATCACCTAGGATTACACATTCACAGAATTTTGGGGTGTAATGGGGTTATTATATTTTTTGTATGATTTTGTTACATTTATTACGTTTATAACTATGTTAGAGTTACTTGTGTTTCTTCCCTTAGGGCACAATTCTCTAGGGAAAAATTAAATTTCTTGCTAGAAATTTGCATTGAGAATTTTCCAAAATGTATAGCTAAGGCAGTTTGTTAAATGATAACTAAACTCATTGAAGCTTTCCCCAGGATATTATAGCTTGTTTCTTTTCTACGATGTGCACACACCCAGGCTCTGTGATCAGAAATCACTACTGTCTGTCTGAACCACATCAAATATGATGTGGTACTTATGGAAAATGAGTAGACAGTAAGCAACAAATCATAGAGGGAAATATATATATTTGCCGGAGAGCCCGGCAAGCTACCAAGAGTATCTCGCCCACACAGCAGAGCCTGGCAAGCTACTCATGGCGTATTCAATATGCCAAAAACAGTAACAATAATGGGTCTCATTCCCCTGACCCTGAAAGAGTCTTCAATATGGCAGTGTTGGGAAAGACGAGTAGGGAGAAGCTGCTAAAATCTCAGGACTGGGATGAATGGAGATGTTACTGGCACCCACTCGAGAAAATCGATGAACAATGGAATGGCAGTGATACAGTGATACAGTGATACAGTGATTTATGTATGTAGCTTTTATTTTGTGGGAGGTTATAACCATCGGTGCTTTGGGTTTACCCCTGGCTCCACACTTAGGGTTCACTTGAGTGATCATATGGGATGCTAGGTATCAAATCCAGATCAGAAGCATACCAGGCAAGCACCCTACCTGTTATTCTATCACTCCGGCCACTATCAGTATATATTTTATGGTAAACATCTTTCAGGCATATCTTACAAACTATAAACTGGTTTTTAAATAAAATATTTACAATTATTCCTGAAAAAATCCTAAATATTGCACCAATAAATACATGTTTTTACTTAAAATATATGTGCACATACATTTTTTGGTCTTGAAGCCACACTCACTCTTGGTTCTGAACTCAAGGATCACTTCTGGCAGTGCTTGGAGGACCGTATGTGTTGCCTGGATTGAATCTGGGTCAGCTGCATGCAAGGCAAACACCATACCCACTGCACTATCACTCCAGCCCATAATTTACTTAAAGTATTTGAGTAACTTATTGAATATATTGTTGTTGTCCTAAAATTGTTTGAAATATCTAAGGCACACTCAATTTTATGAATTGCTGAATAATATGGAGTAAATAGGTAGCTCCCTTTTAGGCTTTATTTATTTATTTATTTATTATTACTTTTGAATCAGAACCTCTGGCTCTGTACTTGGGGATCACTCCTGGTGGTCTCAGGGGACGATAAATGTTGGTAAATATTGATAAAACACAGGTCAACAACATTTAAGATAAGCACACTAACTGCTGTACTATCTCTCCTGCCAGTTATCTTTATTTCTTTGTAATAGTTTTAGTTCGGTTGTTAATGATGTTATTTCCAACTCATCAATATCTAAGTGATGTTGTTATCGATATCAAAGAAATAGCAAGAAGAAAGTTTGGTTATGCAGTTGTGTAGAGGCAAATGTAAGCAGTGAGAAAGGAGGCTGTAGAAATAGTGCAGAACTTAAGGTAATTTCCTTGTATAAAACCAACCCAGGTTCTATTCCCAGCACTGCATATGGTCCCCTAAGTCCTGAAAGGAGTAACTGCTGTGTGAAGAGGCAGAAGCAAGCCCTGAGCAGAACTGGTTGTGGCCTCCAAACAAAAACAAAACAAATGAACATAAAAGACATATAGACGGATTAACTGCAATAAAACAGTTCTCCACAATTTTACTTATCAAATATCATTTGCATATTTTCTTTAGTTAAAATCTCTTGTTTATCTGGAGGTAACTTCATCATAGAACAGTTAATGATGTCAGTAGTTATTTTTGTTTCATCTAGGAAGGAGAATGTACTCAAAATAGTACATTCTGATAGCAAAGATAAGAAATGTTACTAGAAATTTAGAAAATACCACTCCTTCCTCAAACACAGAATTATCCAGTCCTAAATTTCACAAACACCATAGCTGAGGAAGTATGCTGCAGATTAATTTGCTGTGATAGATAGATAGATAGATAGAAACATAGGTAGGAATATAGTTAGAAATATAGATAGATATCAAAATATAACTATTCAGGTTTTTGGTTCCTTTTTCTCATTATATGTGTATATATTTCTCAAAATAATAAATACTTTGATGTGCAGTACACATGTTAATTGCAAAATTGTTCTTATCAAGAATACTTCGTTAAAACAGATATAAGAAATTAAGCAAAACTCATTGAAGCCCAGTTTCAAAAACTCTTACTCAATGTCAATTCCTTCTGAATTAGAAAGATGCTTAACAAGTTGTTCATATGATATTATGTGCTGGATAATCATAATGATGTCAATGATGATGATGATGATGCAATTTGAGCAATCAGATGGCTTATGAGAAACTGATTTCTCATCTGTCATACTTACTCTTGAGTTGGGAAGTCCTGGAATGAGAATTTCCTATGACTTGACTCATTTAATTAGATATGGTTTTCATATGTAAAAGGAGGAGGTGATAGTACTTTGTCCAAAACTTAGATTGGATCTTGACTTGAGTTCTTCTGTGGTACTACCTCAAGTGCTTCCTTTCTCCATAAAAACAAAAATTAAGAAAACCATGTGGATTGAGGGGATTCAGGAGGAAAGAAGAAATATTTCCTTCAGAATTTGCTACTGTGGAGAGTGAAAATCTGTGTGGAGTCCACAGATGCTACAATCAAGAGGACTGCAAAAGTCACCAAGTGGCTACCAGCAACACTTACCCAATTAAACCCTATAGGGTTTTTTTTATTCCTATTGCAATATAATAAGTATAGGACTATAGTATAAAGAAGGATGCTCAATCACTGAGTAATAATCTCATTTCTACTGACCCTTCAGCATGACATTTTGAGGAATATTTAAAATGTCTCCCAGAGGATAAAAGCAAAGTGACGAACAGTTGTTTAAAGCATTAATTCTATTATTAAGAGGACCCATTGGTTTATTGTTTAATCTTCTTATCTGTTTTCTCCTTTCCCATGTCTCCTCATTTTATACTATTATTTTCCATATGAACTTATTGTATTCATATTTTATTTTTACATATCTCTATTATTTTTATTTTAAAGATCCATCCACATTGTAAAACTTGGAAGAGCAGTGCAACCCCATTCTCCTCTAAAGGAGGCACAGTTTAGGAAAGAGAAAACCATGATCTAATTCTAAATGTTCCCCACTCATCCCAGGTCAGCTGGATAGCTAGTGGACATCACGCCGTTATCACAAAACCATAGACTGATTAAATGCAGACCAGCACAGTATTTTAAAGCAAACCCTTGAACATTTTTATCATGAACATCTGTTTAAAAATACATTTAGGCTCAGATTGCAAAAAAATATTTTATACTCTGACTCTATTATTTCACAAAAGGACACCTTTGGTATTAGAGCAATGAACTTTGATGCCATTTTGATATGGTTCATTCCATTGTCATATTTTTAAATGTACAATAAAATTAGAGAAGTTAATTTCCCTAAAACCAATCAATTAAAAATACAGTAAATATCAAGCTAACTTACATATCAAAAACAAAAGCAAGATTCCTATAAATAAAAGGAAGTCAGACTAGAATAGGGATGTCTTCAATGGCTCACAAGATTGGTAATGGGTTGTGTGAAGCTTTTCTTTTCTGGGTCAGCAGTTTGAATCCAGCCCAGGTCAGTTGAATCCAAAAAAAGCCATTATTATTTTACAGCTGATTTATACACTGTAGAACGAGTGTGGTTTCTCTCCAGCTTTGGGGAAACAGGTGTCGACAGCCTAGCACTCCCCCTCATACAGCCTAGTAATTGGCCTCCTTGTTAGCAGCCTTGACAGGAAGCCAGGGATTAAATGAACATTGGAACTGAGCTGCACTCACTGTGGTGACTGGAGGCTTAGCCCGCTGACCGGCCAGGATTGATAGCAGAACAGCATTTTCACTTTACTGCTTTGCACAGTGTAGATTGAAAAAATTCAGCTACCGCATTTCAACTTGCGATTTATCTAGGGCACTTAAAACATTTTTTAAAAGAAATTCAAAGGAGCTTATAAAAAATTACTTGGGGCGTGGTCGACATGCTTCAACCATGCTTGACATTCTTCCACATGAGTGAAATTGTCATGCGCGACTTCTAACCCCTGAATATGTAAGTTCATCACAGCAACACTGCCGAAGTCCGTATTGAATTAGTTCGCCTCCAAGCACTTGGGTGAATGTCTGATTATATCTGATTTCCTTCTGGTTTCGTGATAGATAATGGAGCGGTCACTTTTGAACCAATCCTAAATTAAGAAGTAAAAAACAGATTTTCCATTTCCATAATTTTACATGGGATATCTTTTGAAGTGTGTATTATTAGTTTGTATTAGTGTAAAACTACTAACTGAAACTAATCTCCCTAATGAGGTTCATTTGTCCTTTGACAGAGCAATAAATAGTTTTCTCAAGAAAAAAAAAACTTAACTAATAATGTGGCCAGTACCTTATAATTAATTTTCTTTCCCAATCCTTGCTAGCATGAAAACAAACAGTAAATTTTTCATTTGTTCATCTCTTTAGAACAACTGTTTAGCAGAGATATGCTTGATTAATGGATTTAATTTGTTCTTTTCTTCTGTAGTCAGTTTTCATATTACATTGGTTATCAGAGGATAGGACAATAATGTGGGCATTCTCATTGCACTGCACTCCATCAGTGTCAGGGCTGGCTTCTAGCTCTAGGTCTGCATCTTTAACCTTTGTCATCCTGCAGAATCTTTCATCAATCTGTGTTACAGTCACCTTGGGAAGAAAAGGCAGAAGCACTCGGTCAGCACTTATGGGTAGTAAAGTGTGTCATTATTTCTAACAAAATGCTGGCAGCAGTGTACCTTTCATTTCCAACCGAAATATGATTTGTGAGATCAGCAACCCAGCTGTTAACAGAGAAAAATGGAAGATACCAGGCTGGTCACTACAAGGCCTTCTATAAAAACCACCACCAAATTCCTAGCACTGCCCTGCACGCTGAGCACTTATAAATAAGTGGGACTAGGTTTGCAAATGGAATATTATTGTCATATAATGAATATACCTAGGAAGAGGTCAAAATACATCATAAAAACATAATAGAAAACTACATAATACTAAAGATCTCATACAAGGGGATAAATATCCAGTTTCAATCTGTGGTTCACAGGATTTTCAGTGAGACATAAATAGCCATAAACTTTAGCTTGAAGTTCTCTAGGTTTTGTTTTATAAAATTTTTTTAAAAGTATGAAAATAGAGATTTTGTAGAAAAATTGAAATGTTTCATAAATTTTAAGGGTTGCCTTTGGGTTCAAGTTTTACCATAACCTATATTTAAAAAAATTATTTATGGGGCTGGAGCGATAGCACAGTGGGTAGGGCATTTGCCTTGCACAAGGCCAACCCGAGTTAAATTCCCAGAATCCCATATGGTCCCCTGAGCACCGCCAGGAGTAATTCCTGATTGCAGAGCCAGGAGTAACCCCTGAGCATCAGCAGGTGTGACCCAAAAAGAAAAAAAAATATTTATTTTTAATTTTTAGTTATTGAAATACTGTGAGATACAGTTACAAGCTTTCATGCTTGAGTTACAATCATACAGTGATCAAACATCCATCTGTCCACAAGTGCACATTTGCCACCACCAATATCTCAAGTATACTGTCCCTTTCTCACCTTCCTCCTACCTCCATGACAATTTCCCCCATACTCTCTATTTTGGGGTATTAATGTTTGCAATACAGATACTGAGAGGTTATCATGTTTGGTCCTTTGTCTACTTTCACCACACATCTACCACCCTGATCAATGACTCCAACCATCATTGTCTTAGTGTACCCTTCTCTATTCCCACTCTCTTCTCCTCCATTTCTTGAGGAAGGCAGGTTTCCAACTATGGAGCAATTGTCCTGGCCCTTGTATCTACTGTCCTTAGGTGTCAGTCTCATGTTATGCTATTTTATATTCCACAAATAAGTGCAGTCCTTCTATGTCTGTCCCTCTCTGACTCATTTCACTTAGCATGATACTCTCCATGTCTATCCACTTATAGGAAAATTTCATGACTTTGTCACTCCTAACAACTGCATAGCATTTCACTGTTGCAGATGTACCAAGGTTTCCTTAACCCGTCGTCTATTCTCAGACACTTGGGTTGTTTCTAGATTTTGGCCATTGTGAACAGTGCTGCAATGAACATGATGCGGATGCCATTTCTACTGTGCTACTTTGCACCCTCGAGATATATTCCCAGTAGTATTGCAAGTTCATATGGAAGCTAAATTTCTAGTTTTTTAAGGAAGGTCCATATTGTTTTCCAGAAAGGCTGGGCCAGTCAGCATTCCAATCAAAAGTGAAAGAGCACCTCTTTTTCCCCACATTTACGCTGCACTGGTTGCTATTGTTGTTTTGAATGTGTGCCACTCTCTGTGGTGTGAGACGATATCTCATTGTTGTTTTGATTTGTATCTCCCTGATGACAAGTGATGTGGAACAAATTTTCATGTGCCTTTTGACCCTTTGTATTTGTTTTTTGAGGAAGCTTCTGTTCATTTCTTTTTCCCATTTTTTGATGGGGTTGAAAGTTTTTCTTGTACAATTCCACTAGTGTCTTGTATATTCTAGATATCAATCCCTTATCAGATGGGTATTGGGTAAATATTCTTTCCCATTCTGTGGGCTCACTCTGCATTTGAGTCACTGTTTAATCTGAAGTGCAGAAACTTTTTTGTTTGATATAGCCCCATTTGTTTATGTTTGTTTCCATTTGCTTGGTCAGTTATATCCTATGTTTTTATACTATATATTTAAATTATTTCACACATAAAATTTACCTTTATGATACATAATTTTGCCAATGGTATGACCATTTTACATATTTAAATATAAAGTACTTAATTAGGTGTTCAGAATTATAGAATATATATATATATACTAAATGCATTTTAGCACTTGAAATTTTCAAAAAATTATCTTCGATACTGAACTCTGTGCTTAAAAAGGTTACGTTTCTTTCTTTACAATTGTAGTTTTACTTAAAATCTGTCACTGTCCTCCCATTGTTCATTAATTTGCTCGAGCAGGCCCAGTAACATTGTGGGACTTGTTACAGTGTTTGGCATATCAAATACATCACAGGCAGCTTGCCAGGCTTTGCAGTGCTGGCGAGATACTCTTGGTAGCTTGCGGGGCTCTCTGAGAGGGGTGGAGGAATCGAAGGTGGAGGAATTGAACTCAGGTCAGCCAGGTCGACCTGATGCCCTACACGCTGTGCTATTGCTCCAGCCCTTACTTAAATTATTACATCAAATTTTATTAATTTTAAATATATAATTTCTGTATTATCAGATAGTTTTATCATACAATTCTCTTTTATATAATCAAGGATTTTCTTAAATTATGCCATCAGTTTATTAATTTTAAAAATATATTTGCAAGGTAAAGGTAAAAGGTAAAGGCCCTCCCGTTGATCGTCGATTTGCTCGAGCGGGCCCAGTAACGTCTCCTTTGGAGACTTTGTTGTTACTGTGTCTGGCATATCGAATACTCTCGGTAGCTTGCCGGGCTCTCCGAGAGGGGCGGAGGAATCGAACTTGGGTCGGCCATGTTGGCTGCTTGTAAGGCGAACGCCCTACCCGCTGTGCTATCGCTCCAGCCCTATATAGAATTATTTATAAACATTTTTGATTAATACTGCAGGAAATAAACATGAAGCAATTTTAGTGTATTGTCCATTCCAAATAACAATTACTTATTTTGAAAGATAAAACACAAAACAAACTAAAATAAAATACTTGGGGCTTTGTTACACTTTTTCATTGATAGACTTGTTTTTGTGTGGAGTAAAGATTTAGATTATACTATCAAATTTTTCATTAACTATTTTGGAATAATTAAGCTAGTTATTAATTTTGTGAGAATAATGCAAGTGTTATTAAGAAACCTCTTAAGGATGTGACTATCAGGTCATTATATTATTTTACAATGGGAAAACATATTAGTGGCATTTAATTGCCTTTTTATTTTATGGATATTGTTTATATTGCCAAGTAATGTACTCAGCATTGTAATCTGCCAGCTATGTTTTGTATTCCACATCACATCTTTCCACTTATTGTATAAATTCCAATCCTCCAGTAATCCTGAACTTTTTCTGCTCTCTACTTACTCTATGTTATAAACATAACATACCCTGTATTATAAACATAAGATATTATTTGTTATGTCTTGGGCTAGTACCTACTCATCGAACCTTCCCTCATTACTATTTGGAAAATTTACCTCTCTTTTGTAACACAGAAAAAATGTACCTTATTACTTGAGCTTCCATATGACCCCACAATACCACTTTTGGGAATATATCCCGAGGGTGCAAAAAAGAACAGTTAGAAATGACATCTGTACCTTTATATTTATTGCAGTACTGTTCACAATAGCCAGAATCTGGAAACAAACTGAGTGACCGAGAACAGACAACTGGTTAAAGAAACTTTGGTACATTTACACAGTGGAATACTATACAGCTGTTAGGAAAAATGAAGTCATGAAATCTGCTTATAAGTGGACAGTCACAGAGAGTATCATCCTAAGTGAAGTGAGTCAGAAAGAGAGGGACAAACATAGAAGGACTGCACTCATTTGTGGAATATGAAACAACCTAATATGAAACTGACATCCAAGGACAGTAGACACAAGGGCCAGGAAGATTGCCCCATAGTTGGAAGCCTGCCTCATGCGCTGGGGGAAAAGGCAGCTGGATTAGAGAAGGAATCACTAAGTCAATGATGGTTGAGGGGATAGTTCCGGATGGGAGATGTGTGCTAAAAGTGGATAAAGGACAAAATGTGATAGCCTCTCAGTATCTGTATTGCAAGCCAAAATGCCCAAAGGTAGAGAGAGAGTATGGGGGAATTGTCTGCCATAGAGGTAGGGGGAGGGATAGAATGAGAGGAATATTGGGAACATTGGTGGTGAAAAATGTACATTGGTGGAGGTATGGGTGTTTGATCATTGTGTGACTGAAACTCAAACATGAAAGCTTTGTAATTGTATCTCACGGTGGTTCCATACAAATAAAAAAAATTAAAAAACACTTTACAAATGATATATTTGAAAAATGAATCATTTCCTTCTTTGTGATCCTATAGCAGTAAAATGCCTTCTATCTTATTTCCAAGCACAGTATGATTTTAAATTAAATTGTGAGCATGTATATCTAGATTTATCACTGAATTGCAAGAATCTTTAGTTTATTTACACATTTTTCTAATATCCAATATCTTGTTCGCCTTCTTCCTATTTCATAGGTAGAGCAAAAATAGTTGGTTAAAAGTGGGGCTCATTAAAATATATTCAGAGTAATTTTATAGCAGGTAGGGTTTTACCTTCATGTGACTGACCCAAGTTCAATCTCCAACATCCTAAATGTTCCTCAGAGCACCACCTGGAGTAATTCATGAGTGCAGAGCCAGAAATAACCCCCCTGAGTATTATCAGCTATATTCAAAAATAAATACATAAATAATTTTAATTATACTGCGGATCCTGGATTAACTTTACACAAAATGCAAATAATTTTATTAAAAAAACACAAATATATTTTGCCAAATATTAATCTAATTTTACTATAAAAGCTAATTCAAATAAAATGAAACAACTCAATAATTTTACTTCACAGCATTTTACCATTGTATGTAATTTAGTACATTTAATTATTGAAATAATTAAATGTCTCCATGTTATGTTATTGAAATCTATGGATTATTAAAGAAAAGGGATAAAGAATAACTTTTCTAAGAAAAATAATATTGGTGGAAATATTTCAGTTTCTTTGGATTTCATTTTACTTTTCCTTTTGCTTTACTTTTTGTTTTGGGGTCACAACTTGATGTGCTCAGGGCTTTTCCCGACTCAGCTTCAAACCCTATCCTGGTGGGTTTGGAGAACACATCTGGTACAGGGATCCCAGGCTAGCTATGAGCAAGACAAGAACCTTACTAACTGAAATATTTCTCTGTCCCTTTTTCTTTAAATTTTAATGGATATTTTTTTCTAAAATAGATTAACAAACTCAAGCATTTTGTCACTGTCACTATCCTCCTGTTGTTCATCAATTTGCTCGAGTGGGCCCAGTAACATTGTGAGACTTGTTACTGTGTTTGGCATATTAAATACGTCACGGGTAGCTTGCAAGGCTTTGCTGTGTGGGCGAGATACTCTTGGTAGCTTGCCTGGCTCTCCAAGAGGGGTGGAGGAATCGAACTCGGGTCGGCCATGTTGGCTGCATGCAAGGTGAACACCTTACCCGCTGTGCTATCGCTCCAGCCCAAGTATTTTGTAGTTTCATAGATTTTTGTATAATCTTGTATTTCTTCAATGATTTCATTGTAGTGCCTGAGTTTCAGATACCCACTTGTGGAGAGACCAAGTCCACACATGGTAATGCAAAAGCAAAGGAACTTTATTGCTGGTTCGAGTCTCATTCAAAGCAGTGGAGTCTTGACATGGACCCTAACTCCAAATCACAAGCACTTTATATAGAGTCCAGTCAAGAAGCGGTTTATATACTGATCTATTTTTAGCATTACCCTATAGGGCGTTTGCCTTGCACACAGCCAACATGGCCGACCCGAGTTCGATTCCTCCGCCCCTCTCGGAGAGCCTGGCAAGCTACCGAGAGTATCTCGCCCGCACGGCAGAGCCTGGCAAGCTCCCCGTGACGTATTCGATATACCAGACACAGTAACAACAAAGTCTCCAATGGAGATGTTACTGGGCCAGCTCGAGCAAATCGACGAACAACGGGAGGGCCTTTACCTTTACCTTTACCCTATTACAACAGTGGTCAGCACAGCAGGCATAGGCACACATAACAACTTGGGGTTTTTCCAAGAAGGTTGTGGCAACCCCTCATGACTGATCATGTTTATGACAGCCCAGTTTCTTATCTAGGTGAATTACTCCACTGGGAGTTTACCAAAACTCCCAGTTTTGCAATTCATACTTTGGGGAAACAGAAACTGAGGCCTAACTGAGACTTAATATTACCTATAGGCTGTCATGGTTGCTGAAGAGCCTGCTTGTGGGCTTCACATCATCCTATCATCTATTTTACATTCATCATCATATAAATGTTGCCAGGCCCTGTCCACATGTATTTAAACTAGAAGTTTGTTTACAAAGTTCAAATATAGATGTGAAGTAATAAAAAAAAATCATGAGTGTAATTTATATATTATTTTATCTGTACTTGCTACTCTGAAATGTTAACTTTAATAGTGTATAAGATAAACAACTTTAATTTTTGTTTTATGGCCACATACCCTAGTGCTCACGTCTTCTTAGTACTCTGAGCTCAGCGATCATTCCTGGAGCTGCTAAGGAACCTTACAGTGTGCTGAGGATTAAACAATTTTCAACTGCATGCAAGCCAAACACCTTACCCACTTTACTATCTCTCCTGTCCAAGTGAAAAAATTGTAGGAAAACTTTAAAACACCAGGAGAAAAGTCTGCCATAAAAGGTAGATGATTTTATTCCAGAGGATTTATGAATTCTTCTCATTTTAAGTGATTGCATTTTACCAGTAGTATTTGAAGGCCTTTTCATCGTTTGAAGGATTCAGACAACAGACATCTGTGTAAGAAAAGAAAAGTCAGAAGAATGATGTTTGCTGACCCAGGAAAACTAATGGCATAATTTTGAGATTTTCTTCACTTTAACCGTGTCTGGGGAGGCACTGGCACAGTCCCAAGAAGTTAACTGCACTGAGTTGATTAGATTTATGTTTAAAAAAAATCCCAGTTATCCATGCACTGAATTAATTTTTTTTTGTTTTAAGTAATACCCCGAACTTTTATTCTTGAAGGGAAAATATTTGTTCTACTCTTTTGCAAAGGACTCTATTCTTCAAACTATATCTTTGCCTAGTTCTTTCAGATTAAGACAAACCATAGAGTCCCTTAACAAAAAAGTGTAAGGGAGATAGTACAGCCTTTAAAGTGCTTACCTTACATGCAACTTACAGGGATTCAGTCTCCTGAACCCCATATGTTTCCCATGTTCACCAGGAGTGATCACTGAGTGTAGAATAAAGAATAAACACTGAGTATTGCAAGGTTTGATGCACAAAAACAAAGAGAAAGCAATAAAAAATAATTATTATTCAGAAAATTATTATTTATATATATAAATGATCAAATATATTATGTATAAATATATATGACATCTGTGTCTTCTCAAATCCTACAGAGAGTGGAATATCATTTGTATGGGAAGAGAAGACATCATGCATTAAAACAAAGATAATTTATATTTCTGAATCTCAAAGAGTTTTAAATTCTACTGATAACTGTTAACTGAAAACACATTAATGTGTATGTAGGTAATCAAGGTAGCTTAAAATTTATTTAGTATCTGGGACATAATGATCAAAAATAGATTTAAAGAAAATTTTAATTTTTTAAAAAAATCTATACCTGCTTTTTTTTTTAATATGCCAAACACAGTAACAACAAGTCTCATGATGGAGACGTTACTGGGCCCGCTCAAGCAAATCGATGAACAACGGGAGGACCGTGACCGTGACCGAATGTGCTCATTAAGTCTTATACAGAAAGAAAGACATCTTTTAGGATGAAGGAAATTTTTTGTTCAATAACTCATAGTTTAATAAAGCACTGTAGCACTGTCCTCCCGAGGCGGGGTGGGATGGGGGAAGGGGGGTGGGAGGGATACTGGGATCTGTGGTGGTAGGAAATGGGCACTGGTGGAGGGATGGGTATTTGATCATTGTATAACACCCCAAAAGCGAGGTCCCACGTGGGACTGAGATGGACCTAGGGTGAATGGCAAAGCTACCCCACATCGAAATGGGACTGTCTAGAAAGCATAAATCCATGGTCTTGATGCAAGCTGTTACAATTTAAGAGATAGTACCCCTATGGGGAAGGACAAGCTGAACTGGCCTGAGGAGTTTTCTGGGATTTACTGTAAAAACCTTGCTTGCTTTCAGCCCCGAGAACTAAGTATTGGGATCTTTATCTCTTACTGTTTTTATCCAAACAACTGCAAGTATTGATAAGATATACAATTAGAGGGAAAGATAAAAGCAGTGTAGATCCCCCTGAGAAAGAGTGTCTTCTTGAGTTGATCTTCCAAAGAGAATTTCCTCTGCCAAATGTTTATCTATGCAAATGATCAATCACACCTATGACCTTACCTCAACCTCCCTTTCAGATGTTCTATAAGTATTCTAGCAGCTCTGTGTTAAATGGGCCATTTTTACCATGAGGCTGTGCACCTGTTGGAGAGGTGGCTAGGCCTGGGGAGGTGGGGAGGCAGGGAGCAGACTCTGGGCCACCAAATGCACATGCACATCACAGCAGCAGCCCCCACAATTTACTTTGTAAACTTACAGGAACCATTTCAAAAAAGATGGAAAATGCCAGTGGACTCAAGTTATGTGACAACTATATGGGTAGGCAGCACACTGGAAGGCAGTAAGTGGCAATGTTTGCTTACCCTTTTCTATTTTTAAATCCTGATACCACCTTAAAAACAGAGTTTTGTCTGTATCTGGCTAATACTCTGTTCAAAATAATTAACTTTCTATACTCAATTCATGCTTATGTAGTTTCTTTCCAATACAAATGTTGAAAAATACAAATAATTTGTTTTTGCATATTCCTGTGAATAACTATTATCTTTGGTTCTTTCATGAACATCTTGGGGACAACTTTAAGGTTACTGTCATTCTCAAATTACTGTTATTTTTTTAACCCTAATCACAAACTTGAATAAATTCCTATTTTTGTACTAAAACTTTGTGTCTATAAAATAAGTGTACAAGAGAAATAAGCAGATTAATGAAATCTAAAATTTTATTATTTTTTATTTTTAATGAAGGTATTTTTAACTTTATTTATTAATTAGCCTTGGTCAAGTAAAATTTTTAAAAACCTGGAGTACCTATTAACATAACTTTAATACAGATATGACAAAAGAGTTTCTAGAATGCTAAAAAGACAAAAAGAGAAAATCAGGCTACTGTTTCTATCTAATAACTCAGAGGTACTAATTAGAATGAGTAGCTCCCACTCTGAAGGGACAGAAACCAACAGGAAAGTGAAGAGGTCAGTGAAATCTGGAAATGGTACAGGTATTACCTTATGTAGATCCTTTTCAAAATTCCATTAAAAATAACGGATGTTTCTGATGAGGCAGGTTTAAAAGTGTGGGAAGTTTGTGCATTATCCAATCAACTGAAGGCTAGTAGGAAAAAGCCAGAAGAAAGAAGAATTTTCTGTACATCCTGATTTTGGATCTTAAGCTTCCAGTCTGGACTTTACTTTTAACCCATTGACACCTAGGTTCTTAAAAATTTACTTTTGGAATAAATAACACCAGTAGCTTTCCTGGTCCTAAAGATCAAAGAGAGTAGAAAGTGTATATTTTCAGATTTCTAGACCTAGAATCATTAAGTGGTTTAGTAGAAACTTGCCAAAGTGTGCATGTAAAATGAAAAATATGATTTTATATTATATTTTTAGTAATCAGAAATGGTTACCAAACATAATCTGCACTTAGAAATCACTAACATTTATTTATTTAGTTGGATTTGTATGAATTCAATAAAACTATGCAATAGGTATATTTTTACATGGTTTATGAACACATTAATACTAAAAGAGGTAGACTGGGGAGCTGGAATGACAACACAGTGGTTAGGATACTTGCCTTGTAAATGACTGACCTGAGTTCAATCCTCAGCTTCCAATATCATCCCTTGAGTCCCACTGGAAGTGATCCCTGAACACAGAGCCAGGGTTAAGCCCTGAGCACAGCCATGTGCGGCCCCCAAACCAAAACAAAACAAACAAAAATAAAAGTATGAGAGGTAAGTGCTAATGACTGTATTTATGAAGCAACTTGATAAAGATGTGGTAAATAATAACTCTGTTCAACAGGTACATTGTAGATACATATGGATGCTTGCAATTTTAATATTTATTAGTGATATGTATATAGAGAATGTTTTGTGTAGAAAAATAATATTAATATTATTTAGATACATCTGTTAAAACACAGTATTTCGATGAAATTGTCATTTTATTTTTAAATATCCTGGAATCTGTTACAATAGAAATCAGGCCAAGAGTTTCATATAACAGTCTAGAAATTTGCATTAAACTTTGGCATAAACAAATGAAAACAACTTCACTTCAATGAATAGCTCTACTGCATGTGCTATCTCTTCTGCTATTTCTTCTTACTCCTGTTGTGACAAATAGTTTTCATAGTCAACCCCTGGAGTGTACTATTTAAATTATTGATATGTGTTAAGTGGTTTTATTGAGTAATAATGTTGTTCTATTAACATGTCTCAGCATGGGAAAACTGGCTATTCTTTCAGGGAATCATAAAGTATACCTTAGAAGTTAAACCTGGGGTATGTTACTTTTTATCCTATGTTAAGTGCTTTTCACCCATGATAAAATAGTTGTGTAATTCATTTGCCTTACAGAAACCCCAAACAGAAGCATCTATAAACTGAGCAATTAAAAATGCCAGTGGTATATGTTCCCAAGAATTTGTATAATATTTTACCCAGGTGTTAAAAGTTGCTAGGTTGTTTAGCAACAATTGTCTAATAACAATGTCTAGCCTATTCTAAATATTAAACAGAAATTTTACATTAAAGATTTAAAAGTAAACCACATTTTGCAAAATAAACACAAGAGGCAACTACTATATATTTTTATTCTCTTTCTTAAACTAATGATATGAGCAATTTGAGATAAATCAGAATAATTAGAGTTCTTCAGATTATAATTGAAAGTAATATTTCCCTGCTTTACAGCAGGAAAAACAGGAAAAGCAGGAAAATGTTAGTTTCAATTATAATCTGAAGAAGTCTAATTATTCTGATTTATCTCAAATTGTTCATATCATTAGTTTAAAAAAGAGAATAAAAGTATATAGTAGTTGTAATCTCATCAACGGCCAAGACGAAGAGACTATAAAACCCAGCTCCCGGAAGAGAACAGCACAGAGCCTCCTGCCCCAACGCCTGGCTGTCCTCGCCGGGGCCCCTTGGAAGGGAGCAGGTTGAGTTTCCCTCCCTGCCCCGTCCAGGGCTCTGGCAGCTTAAGACCTCCAGAACCAGCCACCACCATGCTGAGACCACTCTCCACATGCATGAAGGTACCAGCAGAGGAACAAAGGCGTGTGGGTCCCAGGGCTGAGATCTCCAAGCCTGCTCAGATTAGGGCTGAGCATCCTCCACCCAGATCCTCCAAATTCCAGTAGGCAGGGGTCACACCCACCAACTGGCCCCCTGGTGCCATGTAATCCCATCAACGGCCAAGACTCAGAGGCTTTAAAACCCAGATCCCAGAAGCGCGGGACCACATTCGGCCACACGACATCTTATTATCTCATTCCTACTTTGGACAAACTGGCAGGTCACCAAATATAACCTGCCCACACGGCAGAGTCTGGCAAACTCCCCGTGGTGTACCCAATATTCCAAACACCAGTAACAATGATGGGTCTCATTCTCCTAACCCTGAAAGGGCCTTGAATACGGCACTTTTTAAAAAATCTCAGGGCTAGGACATAGGAGACGTTACTGGGGCCTGCTCAAGGCAATCGACGAACAACAGGATGGTCGTCGTCATCGAAATTTTCCTGCTTTAAATTGTATTTAACTTCTTATTAAATTTTTTAAATTGAGACTCAAATACAACAGTAAATGATCTCTTGTTATGCAGGTAATTCAATACATACCCAACATACAAATACTCTTTTACCTCTCTGTCTGTCTTTCTTTCCCACTCTCTCCTTCTCTCTCTCTCTCTCTCTCTCTCACACACACACACACAAACACACACACATATTCATAGAAAAGCATTTTTAGATAATTTTAATAAGGGTACTTTGATGGTAGCACTGTCTTCCTGTCTTCGTGTCTATCAATTTGCTCGAGTGGGCACCGGTAATGTCTTCATTGTGAGACTTATTGTTACTATTTTGGCCATATCAACTATGCCATGGGGAGCTTGCCAGGCCCTGCCATGGGGGCAGGATACTCTCAGTAGCTTGCTGGGCTCTTCGAGAGGGACGGAGGAATTGAACCCGGGTCGGCTGCATGCAAGGAAAACATCCTACCCGCTGTGCTATCACTCTGAATGGTACTTTGACCAATGAGTTTAAGTTTTTCAACGGAATTCATAATGGTATCCCAGAAACCATAAATGGTCCCCTGAGCAGCACCCTAAGCCACCACCCTAGATTGATGGTGAGCAGAGGTCAGGAGTAAAGAGTGAGGACAGCTGGGTGTGGCCGCAGAACAACAACAAAAAGTGGGGCCCGGCTAGGGGGAGAGTACTATAATACAGAACAGCAGAAAATACCACTCCAAAATGCACCTCTTCAGAATAAGTTTGATGCTGAAGTGATTAATTTGAGAAGCATCTCTGAAAAGACAGAAGCTTCTGTGAGGTAAATTAACATTTATAAAATAATTTTTCTCTGTAACATGTTTCCCTCTTTGTACCAGGGAGAGAAGAATGACTATGTTAGAAAAGAAATTTACTAAAGGAAAAGGCAGTCCCTAAATCTGCATAGCAAGACTTATCCTTACCTTTTTAGGAAAACCTCAACCTCTGTAGCTCATCCCCTACAGTCTCATTTCATCTCTAGTTGAATATTGTTTTTAATCTGGTGGTTAAGGCCACCTCAGAGAGCATTTTTTTCCCTAGTTTATCGCACATGTATAAACAAAGTATACATACTAGTTCAGTTGCTCATTTTCTTTCTCTTATCTCTATTATTACAGGTATCTTAGCCAACATCTCAAGCGTAGAGGAAAAATTATTTTTTCTATAATAGCAAAGTAATAAAATGGGTAGAAGTCTCAGCGAAAATAAACAGAGTTTATGAGAAAATCACCTCTTACGTTTCATATAGGAAAGTCACTAACCCAGTCGGAATTTTTCAGCAAAAAATATGTCATAACTGAATTAAATATTGGCAAAAAAAACACCAGTAAGATTTAGAACATGGCAGTGGGCACACCAGGCAGTGCTTTGTAGGACACACAATGTTGGGGTCAAATCCATTATGCCTGCTTGCAAACACTGACTGAAGTTTTTTGAGCTCCCTCTCTCTCGTCCTGAAAAGTTTATTATTTTTTTTTAAATTTTGTTCTCTTTTGAAGGTGAGGAGGGGGAAAGAGTGAAAGTAATGTGCTCAAGAGATAACACAGGCTTCTTGAAGGGCGGAGGAAGAGTTCCTAGACCCATTCTTATCATTGGACACATCTCAAGATGGGGGATGCAGGTGACACATGTGCTCAGCCACAGGGGCGCAAGCAGCACATGGGTTTGGGCAGCATATGCGCCAAAAGATTATTTTTAAGATCAATTTATAAAGGAAAAAATTCATTTTAGGTATGTGGCCAACTGGGGTGACCTGAGTTCGATTCCTCTGCCCCTTTTGGAAAGCCGGGCAAGGTGCCGAGAGTATCTCGCCCACATGGCAAAGCCTGAGAAGCTTGACATATCCTATATACCAAACACAGTAACAATAAGTCTCACAGTGGAGACATTACCGGGCCCCCTCGAGCAAATTGATAAACAACGGGAGGACAGTGCTACAGTGCTACTTTGTGGAATATTATGAGATGCAGAAAAATTAAAACACACAGATATTTCTTTGTTATTTCCACCATGTTGGAAAAAGTTCACATGCAATGCCTGAACCAAGATTAAGATATACTTGAAAACAATCTTTGAAATACTCTAGTTATTTTGAGTAATTTGAACTTAGCATAGTAAAATTTAAAGACACTAAAACTTATGATCTTATTTAATAGGTGAACTATACTTAAAAATCTTAAAAATCTTTTGTGCTAGACTATATTTGGCAGTGCTATGGTTTATTTCTGGCTTTGCTTGAGGGACATTATGCATGAAACTCAGGTCAGTTTAATATAAGGCAAGTCCCTTAACCACTGAACAGTCCCTTTAGACCCCTTCCATAGTTATTGTATTGCAGGTATGACACTTATCTTCCAAGTGGAGGACCCAGATTCAATCCCTGGCATCTTTCATGGTTTCCCAAGTCCCACTAGGAGATTTCCTTGAGTGTAGAGCCAGGACTAAGTCCTGAGCGGAGCCAACTGTGTCAAAAACTACAATGACTATGCATGGGTATATCTTATTGAGTGAATATTATTTTATAAATATCTGAGGACATCTGAGGTACTAAAACTCAGGGATGAATTTATCAAGTGTAATCTGAAGATACTTAGAACCTGACATTTAAAAAATATCCAGGCTGCCTTCTGAACACTTAACTCAGTGTTTGTTTGGCTTTATTTGTAAAAATTTGCTTTTTATGTCTGTAGAATTTTTTTCTTGCATATTATACTTATTAACTTTGTGTCACCTTCCTGTAGGCCTATCTCTAAGACCTAGGTTGGAGGTAGGGTGGGATGGGATGCAGGGGGTGGATATTAAATTGGTTTGTTTTATTCTTAGGAGTGAGAGACTGGTTCTATGAAATGACATAAATTCATTGTTTTAAAATTTTATTTAAGTCATGGGAGCTTACAATATTGTTAATTATAGGGTGTATGCATCAAATGATCCAACAACACCTTCTCCACCGATTTGCCCACTAGCCTCTACCTTTTTTCTCAGAACCTCCACCAACTACTTCCCATCACTTGTCTTTTTTTTTTCACTTTATTTAAACACTATAGTTTACAAGATTGTTCATGATGATTTGTTAAAGACATTCAATATTCCCACACCAGTACCACCACCGCTGTCACCATTGTGTCCATTTTCCCAGTTGTCTCCATTTTCCCAGTCAGTCCCCAACCCTGCTCCCATAGACGTCCCACAATAATTTATTTTATATTATTTGTTAGCACTAAATGACTAATGGAATAGAAAATAAAATACTTCGGTAAAAGAACATTTGTGGAAAGTTTTGTATTTTACCATGGGGATATTAAGTTCTTTTCTGAGGGTTTACTAATCTGTTGTTGCTAGTTGAACCTTCTGTGTTAATGATTTTAGTTAGTTGAACTTAGTTGGTGTCTATGTTACATTTCCATTCAATCTTGTGTGCTGCATTATAGAGCACAAACACAGCCCTCCTCACTCCAGAAAGATCCAGAATATTTAACTGGCAGTGAGCTTATATGGCGGTAGGATGTGGGTGTGGCAATCGGGAGATAAGAGGGATTGCCTACTCAGAAAACCCAGAGTTTTTAGTTAAAAATGCTGAGTGTACCTGAAACTTTTCTGCAGGTTGGCATAATCTGTGCAGCTTAATGATGGGACGGGGGGTCTTTCCAGAGGCATGAAGGCGGCTGTTGGGGTAAGACTCTGGCTGTCAGGGCTTTGCTAGGGAGAGAACTTGGTCCTCCCTACTCTTAATATTGCCCAGAGGCCTCAGCCAAGATAGATGTACCTGAGAAATTTTGCTCCTCGTTAATCTCTTTTTGAGATTAAATTCTGAATATCTAGAACAAGGCCAGTAGGTGAGTTTGTAGGCCATGGTGGAGGAGGTGAGATGTTGGTGACCATTTGTCTTTTAAGATTTGTTGAAATAAGTACACAAACTTCTTGATACATTTCCCCTATCATAAATTATAATGCTTTTCAATCATAATAACAGAGCACTCTATATTTTTATTTGAAAGGGAAATTATATATGCATTACATGTGAAATTTCTGAAAGATGCCCCAAATAATGATGTTTAATAATGCAGTCACAATGATGCATTTGACACTGAGAGAATAGCGTTGCCAAGTTCCCATAGAAATGTCCCTTGAGCGATATACAATACTTGATAGCATTCTCAGCCCATTATGTATTTTTTTCTTTTATGACATGCTTTATATAAAGAACATTTCTATTATACTAGGTGCTCTTCAGTGATTGCTGTCATAACAATAATACCTAATATAATAGGCTATTTTATAATCCACCAGAACTCTTTCATTCTTATTACCTCATTATTCCTCATAAAGGTTAACCACCTTTTAACGAAGGCAGAAGTAATTTAAAGAATGTTTATTTATTCAAAAACAAATATCTAGCAAGCATAATTATAAAAACAAATATATTTGTGACAACTTGTTTTGTACATTCTTCATTATATTTTCTTATATCTTTTTCGAAATGTTATATTCCATGATGTACTAATTTTTTCACAGAGCACTCCATTTCACAAGGATAGAATATAACTTAAATTGTAACTACTGATGCTATTACTCTGCAAGGACATTTATGAAAACTCTTATGTAGGCAATGCAAGTATTAATAATTTATAGCTATTTGTGTATATGTGGGAAATAAATGGCTTTCTTTCCTATAGCAATCTATGACTCTTAACTGATTTAGAAAAATTTCAAGGCTCATGAAACTAAAACATCAGAGAATAGCTGTTAGAACTCTGTTTCCCTTGAGAATCTTTGACCTACTCCTCATTGTCCACTTTAGTAGTTACCAAGTGAATATTGATAAGGAAGTACTTCTCCAGGGGCAAGGAACAGGCCTATCACCAGGACAAAATTTTATCTTATATCTGCACAGTCTCTGTGATATGCAACACTAAATATGGGTAGGTCTTCTATATGGAAAATTTTATTTCAAATATAAAATTCTATCCCACTACTGTATATTCATTAACTTGACAACTGAAAACTTTCAATTTTAGCTTCAGGTCAGTGATCTCCCATTCTGATGGAGATAGAAAATATTTTAGGTTATTTGCATTTAATAAACACACACACACATAAACACACACAAACACACACAAACAAAATACACACACACAAAAAAGATAGAGAACTAACATATATATTCTATTTATATGTAAACACACAAATACAAAAAATTCTATTTATATGTAATAAATAAATTCTATTTATATGTAATTAAAAATTCTATGTATATGTAAACACACAAATACAAAAACACACAAATACAAAAAGACACACAAAAAAATAGATAGCTAATATATATATTCTATTTATATGTAAAGCATGGGCTGGAGCGATAGCACAGTGGTAGGGCATTTGCCTTGCACGCAGCCAACATGGCTGACCCGAGCTCGATTCCTCCGCCCCTCTCAGAGAGCCCAGCAAGCTACCACCCACACCGCAGAGCCTGGCAAGCTACCCATGATGTATTCAATATGCCAAACACAGTAACAACAAAGTCTCCAATGGAGATGTTACTGGTACCGCTCGAGCAAAACGATGAACAATGAGAGGACAGTGATATGTAAAGCATATTGGTTGGTAAATGGATGGGAAAAACTAGAATTCTTGTGTGTAATAATTCAATTTTCAAAATACAAAAAACATAGGTACATTAATAACTAGTTTGCCTGAAGTTTGAACTGTAAAAAAATTTAACTGACACAGAAACAAGATTTTATACTGGGGATGAAGTGTCCTCAAACACACACACACACACACACACACACACACACACACACACACACACATGCTCCTGTCTTGCCAATGTTGCTTGTAATTAGTTGTTGTTCTGTGTAGCTGTGTTGTGAACGAAGAAAATAAAAGAAACTTGTAGTAGAAGCTTGAAAAAAATACACATTTTATTTTTCCACTATAACTTGCTAAAATTTGAATATGATGATGATTATTAGAAACCTTAAACATAAAGCCTGGATACTAGTCAGGTATTACAATTGTTATAATAGAGAGAAGTATGCACTTTTTATAAAACAGCCACATAGAAATCTTATTTCATCTGAATCTTTGCATAAACACAATTTCTTAAACCAGCGCTATTTAAAGTCATTGGTATTAGCATCCGAACATAACACAATCTATACAGGGAAGATGAATACAATATGTTATGGAATTAACTGTTCATAGAATTACACCTCCTTGTTACCTTCATATTGCCAGAAATCATAAGTTTTGAAACAGCAAAAAAAAATGCCAGCAGGAAATGAAAGTTAAATAAATGTTAGTGATAACTGCCATTTTGATGAGCCAAGAAAAATTACTTGTCCTAGAAGTAAAATAAAATGGAATGGCATAAATTGGTGGATTGCCCAATGACTTAAAATGTATAAAAAAACCTTATACTTGTGAAATTTTAATATAATATAGATTAAAAGAACTTTAAAGAGATTTCAAGAGAGAGGGAGAGCTATAGGAAGAAGGACAAAGATAAGGTGTGAGAGAGCTAGAAAGACAGAGACAGAGAGTGAGAGAGATAGAGAGACAGAGACAGAGGAGTGTTCAGTTTGTCTTATTCAAAGCCTCCTTAAGTCCTATTCATCTCAAGATCACATTGCAATCTGTATGTACCAGATTCTCTTGGCAAAGGTATTCTGGGTTAGATTATGCCCATGAGAGGCTGTTCTACTATCATGAAAACAAAGAGCCACTAGCCAGTGCAGGACAGAGAATACAGGATTTGCCAATGATTCTATGCAAACTTCTTTCATAACTGGCAGAAGACAAATTCTTGCACCTCAGATCTTTTGAGATTCAGAGTTGTTTTCACTTTTAACTCTGGTTTCACATTTAATTGATTTATTTTTCCTGATAGTGTCTTATAAAATCTATACCCATGCATATAGTAACAGAAAAGTTAGGTTAAATAAAAGAATGTGTGTGTGTATGTAAAAGCAGGTTTAAGTTTTAATGTATTTAATAATACTATGGAATGTAGCTATTTAAGCACTATTTAAATGAACTTAAAAAGAAAAGCATTAAAAATGTTCTTTGTTCAATATCTGCAATGTCACATGAAAATAGAATTTAGAGTTGTGTTCATATATGATGAAAAATAGTGCCATGATGTATTTTCATGCTTATGTATATCACCTTGCAAGCTTCTGAAGTATTTGAAGTTGTCTACAAACACCCAAAATGTGGCATTTTCTTTGATAAACTTTAATCAAATTATTTGCTTAACGGTGTATTTTATATTATTATAAATGAATACATCTCCATAATATGTGATAGGAGCAGAAGTCATTGTGCTCACTTGTGCTGGTAACATATTATGTTTACATCATGTTCTTGAATTTCATTTACAGATAAAAACTGAATAATTGTAACATGAAGTAATCTACTGCTGATATATGAAAATAGAGAAACAAATTAACAACATCATTCAACTGAAATTTTAGGTTTTGTTACTGAAGCTTAGCTTTCAAATATTCATCTTGTGAAAAAAAAATATTGCACTAGACACTAAAATATTCTGTCTCTAATAAATGTTCCTATGATAATCAAAGTAAAACTAAAGATAAAATATTGTTTATATTTATTAAAACACTTTTTATACTGCTAGGAAAATATGAATAATTTTTATGCATTATCCTACATTATTTGACTGAAGTTTGACTAAAATCAGCCACAATATATTTTGGTGAACTTTGATGAAAAGTGGAAAAAATCAAAATTCATTTAATTACATGTAAACATTTTTGAGAAAGAGATGTGATTTCATGTTTGGGTTTGGTTTTCCTTTTTTTGGCTTTAGTTTTTGAGTATTAGAAGTTCTCGGGGGTTACTGCTGGCTCTGCACTTAGATTACTCCTTGTGGTGCTTGAGGAATCATATGGGATGCCGTAGATCAAATCCAAGTCACATGCGTACAAGGCGAGTGCCCTACCCATTGTTCTCTGGTCTCCTATAATGTCAGTTTTAAAATACTGACATTAAATATTTTTAGTAAATTATATAATTTTAGTTTATTCTTGTTTAATGATTCCCAAAATAAGACTAACATGATAAAATCATAGAAAATTTCCTTGCCAGACTTTTGTTTACTTATTATGATTTTCTTCCTTTGGATCAAAAAATATATATTTTTAAGTAACTTCTCAAGTGACTGTGATGTTCATTCCTATCTAGTTCACTTTTTTGGGGTAATTGGATGAGGAATTGAAGTTGTCTATAGTTAAAATATGTCCAGGCAGGGTCTATGTCCTAAGACCAGGGTTCATTTTCAACACAATCTCCTCCCATCCACATTGAAGTCAGCTCCACTTGCACAGGTTAGGATGGGGACACCAAGAGTTAAATGGCTTCCACAATAGCAACAAGAACAGAGGCAAAGCTACGTTCAATGGAAGATTAGACTCTTGTTTGAAAACCTACTACATGATGTAACATTGCAGTCATAGTTTGTCCATAAAGCCAAGTCGTATTATTGATTTGGACTGGGTATAATTTGAACAAAAAGTGGCCTTATAACACCGCTGGTAAAGCCTTATACTCAGGTAACCTGGGTTCCCTCTTGGTATTGCGTATGATCCCCTGAACCCCACTGGGAGTGTTCCATCAGCACAGACCCAAGAGTAAACTCTGAGCAAAGCCAGGTGTGACTCAAAACTGAAAAAAAAAGAAAAAAAAGGAAACGAAAGATAAAAGAAAATGACATCTGTTTTACAAACTATTGTTCTAGAAAGACAATCTATTTACTTTCACAATAGTGAGAATCTTTTTCCCCAAAGGAAAAAAAAAAGTATGATAACTTTGTACTCTTCCTTTATCTGAGGAAGTGTCAATGTTATCTTCATATGATTAGAGACAAAATTCGGGAAAAGTAAGATTTAATCTTTCTGAGCTTCTTATTTCTTATTGCTTGAAACATTTAATATTTTCTTCTTTCTTTCTCTCTCTCTCTCTCTCTCTCTCTCTCTCTCTCTCTCTCTCTCTTTTTGGCTTGGGGGCCATTCCATGCTATACCCAAGACCTACTCCTGGCTCTGTACCACCTGAGACTTTTCCACCTTAGTAATTCATTCTTCAAAAATATATGTACCCATTTGAGTGGCTAAAGATTTTACATAAATATACTAGATAAAAAGCTAAGCAAAAAAATTTGAACAATTGTTATGGAAATGATTAAAAAATGTCATTACTGGTAATTTTATCACTAATATTACTTAAGGGATTCACTCTTAGAAGTGAGAATAAAATTATTGGCTGTGAATTAATTTACTGAGATAAAAAGTTATGCCATCATTGCTTTAATTTTATGTAAAAACTCTTTACCTAGTGTAAAAAAAGGTAGTTTGTAAAGCATTACAATCAATGCTTGAACAAAGTACTGCATTTAAATATTTAAATATTTAAATATTCTGACTTATGTAACTGGATGGAGTATTTACTGTAAAGTCAGATTCATAATTTTATTCACTTTAGGTTTTATGAAACAATAAAGAAGTTTTAATAAACAAAAAAACAAGGTTCTGGTACTTTTAAATTTTTGAATTTTTATTTTAAATGAGGAAGAGGGTAAAAATTTAGAGTTTAATTACAATGTTCACACTAGACCTACCCATGATAATTAATACAAATTAAACTTATACCTCATAACCAAATAATCTTAAAAATGGAATTATTTGTTAATTTATTAGACATTTGAGAAACTGGAGAGATAGGATAGGGTTAAGTTGCTTATATAACCTGCAACCAACCTTGGTTCAGTTCCCAGTACCAAGTGGTCCACCATCAAGCACCACCACGTGAAGGATATGGAATAGCTAAGGAGCACTGCTGGCTCTGCCATCTGTCCCCACACACATTTACAGCACACATAGACAGCATTTATCATTATAATTTAATTTTAGAAATTATAAGTATCTTCTCAAATTTGTCTTAACATATTGCATAATTATATTAATTTATCTATATTTTCCCTCTTGGAGAGCCTGGCAAACTACCAAGAGTATCCCACCCACACAGCCAAGGCTGGCAAGCTACCCGTGATGTATTAAGTATGCCAAAAACAATACCAACAAGTCTCACAATGGAGACGTTACTGGGCCTGCTCTAGCAAATCTATGAACAACAGGAGGACAGTGACAGTGACACTTTAAAATAAAGAAGTTTTTATTGAGAGTTTTATTTTTCGCTCATTTAGAATTTACTCAGTAAGCACATAATAAGACATGTAATAGTCTGAGCTGTAAAATTTGATATGAACAATCATATTGGCATTTAATAAACATTGTGATTCAAAGACTTGTGATTCAAGTTTCCTGTTCATCAGATGATGATATTTTTATGTTTAGTGTTAATTATCATGAATATCTATATCTGTTTTATATTACCTGGAAGTGATGTTGATATTTGATTTTTTCTAATGTATTAATATTCATTCAATATCCATTTATTATAAAATTAGTGGATAATCCATCTAAAGCTGTCTCCAGTCTAAATCTCTCTTGGTTTTGAATAATTAATCTTGTGTTGAGTTTAACATCATTATTCAAACTCAGGGTGGCTTTAGCAGACTGGAAATGGGAAACTGTGCTACATAATAAGAACTAAAGGTTTTGTGCAATTTTTGTTTCCATTTCTTAATGTCTTGTTGACGAGTATCCCTTGATTCTTTTCTCAGTGTTCTCTTAGACCTTAATTAACTTCAGATAGTGGGAAACTTAGTTAAGATATCTAGAATTGACAATACTTATAATCTTCTGTTAGTTCAACATGATTAAGTGATTATGAAGAGCTAAAATTCAAGGAACCAAATAAAAATTACATGGTTTAACTAATTGTATTCTCACCCAGTCACTTCACTGATGGATACAAAGGAGGAAAGAAAACATGCAGGAGATTAAGTGAGTAAATTAAAAGGCCATTTATTCTCCTCACACTAATAGAAAGTTGATAAATATAATGTACACCGAATGCAACCAACTGTGTATAAACCACAAGCTTACATGTAGATGTTTAGTTTCTTTGAGTTTTGATATCCACAATGTGAACTCTGGACTCGGAACAAAACACTGGTATGAGACTAAAGATGGAACAAAGTTTCATCTGAATTAATATTTAGCATAAAGATCCATAACATAGAAGATATCGATTGAACCATTAAGTGTCTCTCAGACAGATATTTTTTCCTTACCGGCTAAACCAGAAAAATAAAATGATAGCTCTCTTCAACAAATATTACTAGGGAAACTGGTTAGCCACATGAAAATAATTAAATTGGGTCACTTGTCTATGGCATGTACAAGCTTTAACTCAAACTGAATTAGGACTTTTAATTTAGACCCATATCTAAAAAATATGTAGAAGAAAGTAAACAAAAAGACTTCATAATTTTGGTTTCAATGTATCTTAAGTGATTAAAATTGATTGGCAAGGAAAACAATGGCATAAATAAACAAATGGAATTATATCAAACTAACAATCCACTGAGATGCAAAATAATTTATCATTAAAACAAAATATACTATGGGAGAAAATATTCATGTAGATATGAAAAAACAGCAAAAATTGAAACAAAATATATTCTTATTTGAAAAAAATATATATATATATAAAAGTTTTCAAAAAAGGCAGAAATCCAAAAACACGTGATGATATCTTCAGCATCTCTTATTATCAGGGTAATGCAAATTTAAAGGTTTGAATTATCCCTACACATTTGCTAGTGGGTAACCTTTGCTTTGGAATTGGCTGAGGATGGGAATCCTGGATCTATCTTTTCTGATACTGGATGCTAAATTTTACTTTAATAGAAGCTCCCGTTTCTGTTTTAGCTGCTACAGATATTCAGGTTCTTGTCCTAAAGCAGTGAAACTTGAAAGCAAGAGATAGGAGATCAAATTGTAGAATTTACCATAAGACTGTATTTAAGGAAATGAAAAAAAGTGAGATTAAAGCAGGGGAAACTTTCAGATTAGGGGAGGGTCTCCTACATCAGAATTCCAAAGAAAGGCCAAAACTCTTCATTGTTACACCTATTTAACACAGGTGGGTAAGTGAGATTTTAATTTGTTTCTCATTATGTTCTAAGAATGGGGCCATTAAAATAGGGGAGAGGATGCTGAGAATAAGCTATTCTGGTGTTTGAATCCAGCTGGGCCTCATTATCCCTGTTATCTGACACCATCTACACCCCCCTTTATAATTTCCATACCAGGTGATTCCTTTTTGTAGGGCCTTAAGGCCATATTCCAAATCAAATCCTGCCCCCCCTTTCTTTTTCCTCTTTTACTGTAATCAATCTTTTGCAAGCACAATTCCATTTTAATATTTGGTGGGGCAAGGGGTGGGGGTGGTGGGAGGTATGCTTGTTCCATTGATGGTGGAACATGGGCACTGGTGGAGGGATAGTTACTCAACCATTGTATGACTGAAATGCAAGCATAAAAGTTTGTAAGTCTGTAACTGTACCTCACAGTGATTAACTAATAAAAAAATAATAAAAATTGGATCTCTTTAATAGCCACATCCATCTGCCCACATACCAAATTCTGCAGGATAGATATGTCATTCCCAATGTTCTCCCTTCTGAAATCTGACATGCCATTTCATCGGTAAAGAAGCGAATAGCACGCGTCCCAGACAAGGTCAGACCTGAACACCTGAAGAACCTGCTGTCAGTACTCATCAATACACTGGCTTGGTTCTTCACACACTACCTGTCTGAATGCAAGGTTCCGTCCCAATGGAAAACCAGCAGGACTGTACTACTGTATAAGAAGAGAGGCATCCATGACATTGGCAACTATCGTCAAATCTGCCTGTTCACTTGAGTCATCCTGAGTAGGATTGGCAGAACACGAGATGAAGGACAACCATGCAAGCAAGCCGGGTTCTGAAAAGGATTCAGCACAATCGATCATATCCACATGATAACCAAGCTCATTGAGGTTTCTCGGGAGTTCAAGATGCTGCTCTGTCTAACATTCATTGATTTAAAGAAGGCCTTTGATTCTGTTGAGACGGAAGCAGTCATGGAAGGCCTAGCAAATCAGGGTGTTCAAACTCAATACTTCAGGATTCTCCGTGAGCTGTATTGTGGACTCACTACCAGGATCTTACCATTCTACAGGGAGGTGATCATTGACATCAAGAGAGGGGTTTAGCAGGGTGATACCATTTCACCAAAACTCTTCAGTGCCACCCTTGAGAATGTCATATGACGACTAGAATGGGAAGGAATGGAAGTAAAGATAGATGGTCAGCAACTACACCACCTCTGCTTCACTGATGACATTGTTCTAATAACAACAAACATTAGCCAAGCAGCACAAATGCTGGCCGACTTCGACTGTGAGAGTGGAAAGGTTGGACTGCAGCTGAATCTCACGAAGACAATGTTTATGAGAAATGGTCTCGTTCCTGACATTCCATTAGCTCTCAATGGAACAAACATCTCCCATTGCAACAATTATGTGTACCTAGGTCAAAAAGTCAACATGACAAATGACCTGGCACCGAAGTTTCACAGAAAGAAGAGAGCAGCTTGGAACGCCTTCAAGAGCATCGAAGAAATAGCAAAGAGGACAAATAACCTCTAGCTCTTGGCACATCTCTTCAATTCCGCTGTTCTTCCTGCATTAACATACACCTCAGAGACCTGGGCCATATGAAAACAGGATGAGAACGCTATTTGGATCTTCCAAAGAGGAGTATCATGCTTCACTCAAGTGAGAGAAAATCCGGAGTTCCGACATTTGTTGACAATCAAGAATCAGGGATGTTCTCTCATTTGCCAAGGTGTCGGTGTCGAAAATCAGATGGAATGAGATTTGGGGATGACCACTGGATTAGAGCCATTAGTGACTGGATTCCACAAGATGTCAAAAGATTGCGTGGCTGCCCACTTAGAAGATGGTCAGACTTTTTTTTTTTTTTGGCTTTTTGGGTCCCCTGGCAATGCACAGGGGTTACTCCTGGCAAGATGTCAAAAGATCGCGTGGCTGCCCACTTAGAAGATGGTCAGACTTCTTTTCTTTTTTTGTGGCTTTTTGGGTCCCCTGGCAATGCACAGGGGTTACTCCTGGCTCTGCACTCAGGAATTACCCCTGTCGGTGCTCAGGGATATGGAATGCTGGGAATCAAACCCGGGTTGGCTGCATGCAAGGCAAATGCCCTACCGCTGTGTTATTGCTCCAGCCCCCGATGATCAGACTTCTGCCTGTTCACTCGAGTCATCCTGAGTAGGATTGGCAGAACACTAGATGAAGGATAACCATGCAAGCAATCTTCTTAATGAAGACCCCTGAACAACGGTTTGAGGCTCTTTGTGTTCCTAGAATGAGCAGATGCCATTGGGCTACACTAGCATGTGGCAGAGCCAAATGGAGACATTACTGGTGCCCACTTGAGCAAATAGATGAGTAATGGGATGTCAAGTGATCAAGTGAATTAAAAATTTAAAAAAATATAAAAGAGTAATGACTACTTAACTTTCAAAGCTTATCTATACCTAGTAGTTCTTAAAATTTACTAGCTCAAAAAAATCCTGAGGTCCAAGATGAATATCTTATAGTGATATATTTTGCTCCCTTTCATATATAAGTGCATAAAGAAATAGGCCTTTTATTCACATTTTAAACAAAACTTATTACAAAACATCTTTTTTTCTGCCATATAAATAGATTAAAAGAAAGAGTTGAATCCAAAGAAGTAGGCAAGGGGTAGCAGGTGGGGAGTGATGGGACAGAACCTGAGTATACTGGATCAGAGCAATGTACACTGGTGGGGGGATGGGTATTGAATACTGTATGACTGAAATTCAATCATGAACAGCTTGGTAATACTCTAAAAAAATTAAAAATTAAAAAGAAATTATAAAGAATCATATAGTTGAATTCACTTTCAATGAAATAGAAAATACTGTCTAAGTAAGGAGAGTTTTTCCATATTATTGGTCTAACCCTTCACCGCTTTGTGGTGTTTACTAGTTAGAGGAAGTATTATTTCTGCCTGACCAAGAGGAAATACATTGTTCTTCCTGTCCACAGGCCTTAAACTCTCTGTTCCTAACACAAGGTGCTTCCCTAATGCCCTTCTCTGTAAGACCTTTATTGCAACCTTGCAACCTTGCAGATAAGACTATTGTTTGTTTTAGAATCATGCTACACTCTTCTCAGGTCTTACTCCAGATTCTATGCTTAAGGATCACTCTGGTGCTCAAGAATCAAATATATGTAGGGGGTATAACCTGGGTTCTGTCTATATGTGGTAAACATCTTGTTCATTGAACTAATCTCTGGCCACAAACTTTGCAGAGGACTATGAGTGCGCTATCTTCCAATCCGAAGGCTTGTTGCTAATCAAGCTCTTCCTTGGCCTATCATCATGTCTCTCAATTGACTAGTCCTTGAGGCCATGGAGCACGATCTTCTAATTATTTTAACACTTATTTTTTCTAATGGCAAATATATATTTATTTCAACTACTAAACATGCAATCGTTATCTTTATTTATTTTTTATCATTGTTCATTTTAGTTGGGGGCCACACCTGATCATTCTTGAGGATTACTCCTGTTGGTACTCAGGGGGTTATATGTGGTGTGGGTAGTGAAGAAGGCTGTTCTCATGCAATGCAATCACATTATTCTCTGAAATATCTCTTAGGTTTATAATCTTAAGTTTTGAACATTAGAAACATAACCGTTGTTTGCATATATGTCAATCTCTAGGCCGGAATATCTTGTAATAATCATAATAAATATAAAAGTCTCTGTTAATACAAAAAGGATCTCTCTTATTTATAGTATGAGTCAACACATGAAGAATGTGAAGAGTGAGGAGTGTTGAGAAGTGTATTTTTTCATGTCTTTGCAGGAGTAATAGTTCAAACCTACCATGTATCAGAGAGATAGTGGAACAATCAGCACATTTGTCTTGCATGTGGCCAGCCAGGGTTCAATCCCCTGCACAACATATGGTCCCTTGTAATCCCTGGGCACCACTGGCTGTGGTGTCACTATTAAAAAGATTATAATGTGTTGAAAGGGTGAATATTAAAGTATTAACAAGTGACAATAATGATACAGATATAGTAGAGGGGTGGAGTGTCAGTTGAATTTAGTTGGTCACTTTGAATACCACCTATCAAAGAGTATCCAATCAGAGTGAATAATAGGATATCTGAGGGTGGGAAGAAGGAGAAAGAATTCTCTCCTCTCTCTCTCTCTCTCTCTCTCTCTCTCTCACACACACACACACACACATGCACATCCACACACACAGACACAGACACAGACAGACAGACAGACACACACACACACACACACACATTCTCAGACAGATTGTATGATTAGGTAGGTAGTTTTACTCTCCAGACTAATGAATGGCCAACTGCAGGCCGATCTCAGGATTTGACAGGTAAGAATCCAAGCAGAGTTCAGATGCCCAGGAGAGTTCAGATTCAGGGAAGAATCAATGCCCATACAGAGTCAAATACTGAGCATAGGAGTACTTACCCACATGCTCTATGGCTGTGACTGGAGACTAGGAAAGCCAAAATGAATGACATGCACAGTTTAGATAGACCCCATGACTGGTACAGCACTTAGGAATCTCACCCACTTGCACTATGCCATGGTTAGAAATCTGAAATACAGGGGAATCATTAGGGTACATTTTAAGAAAGGCCTGTCAATAAAAGTTCAGAAGGCATACACTGGGGTGTGCATCCTAACAGAATGAGTGAAGTCATACACAGAAAGAGGACAGTGTTGGCCATTTGGGGAGGGGCTCTAACCCATTTACTTTACAATAAACTTACAACTTCTTAAGCATACACTGCCACAATTAAACAAGTGCAACCCTGTCACACATGTGCAAACACAAAAACTCAAAAAGTTAGTGATCCTGGTTATTGCAAAACCAGAATTAAAGGGAATAGAAAGGCAAATTTAAAAAGTGTTATCCTTTGTGAGTAATAAAAATATTTTGTATTTGCACTATTTTAACTTAGTATATGAGGTATAGCTGCTAGGGTATAATAATATCACTTAGAGCATTTTTTGAAGCTGTTTTTAAAAAGCAAACTGATGGCTCTTATTAGTATTTCAACTAAGTATTTTTCTAGTTTAAAATAAACAAGATGGGGTGGTATCTTGTAATCTCTTTAAAAGAGGATTTTACAAGCAGCTTGTTAATACTCAGAAACTATCTCAAAGTATCAGATCATGAAAATTTATTAAATAAGTTATATTTTGTGGGAAAATTTCATTGAAGTACATTTGCAGGAGTTAAAGAATCCTAAGCATAGAAAGCTTTCTTTCCCAAAAAGAAACCCAAGTACAAGTCAGCATCAGAACCACAAAGCAGATCATTATTACCCACATTGCAACATCTTCCTCATCCTTCTCTTTGTTAATCCTCAAGAGAGAATACCTTATTGACTCTCATCGTAATGCATTAAGGACACAGGAACATATTAAATTTGAGAAATAAGTTTAGAACTACTTGGCGGAAGAGGCTTATTAACATAAACCAATAATGAGATGAATAACTAAATAAAGAAAGGATGTGAAAGAAAAACTGACATAGAGGGCAAGTTGAACTTGAACAGAACAAAAAACATCATTTTTATTTATTCTCACTGGGATGTTCACAATGTCAAATGACCAAATTACTTTTGAAAAAGTGGTCCACAGGTCAGGTTATAATAAGTGTGGCCTCATTTTCACAATGCTATTTATTTCCTCAGGGTAGTGAAAAACAAGGACGATTTTTAACAAACCTAATAATGCTTAAGGAACAAATCCTCCTGTTCAAGCTGTTAGGGGATACAGATGGCCTGGTGCAGATAAACACAATTTTAACCTTGTATTTTTCACGGTTTTATCAGCTATTATACTCATCTCTGCTTTGGGGGAGTTCATTTTCCTGGAGCGTAATAGCAAAGATTTGCCTCCCTAATATTCTGGTCCATCTAATAGAGAAATTAGAGTCACCATTAGTCTGGAAAGAGCTTTTCAGAGTGAGTCATTGAATGTTTAAAAGCTGTAAAACCTTTTACCCAGATGGATGATGGGGAGGCATGTTAGCTTGCTTACCAAAATATGACTGATTATGCTGAAACTTTTACTGAATATTCTTCTCTTTTAAATCTTAGCTGGAAGGTCATGCTCATGGATAAATCTCGAACCATAGTAATTCAGACCACATATTGAAAACAAAGACTACAGAATCAGGTTTTTCTATGATCCACATTCAATATTGAACTTCCTGTAAGTGACACTAGACCCCATACCTTTCATGGTCACGGTTCTCCTATTGTTCATCGATTTGCAAGAGAGGGCCCAGTAACGTCTCCATCGTGAGACTTGTTGCTACTGTGTTTGGCATATTGAACACGTCACGGGTAGCTTGCCAAGATTTGCTGTGTGGGCACGATACTCTCAGTAGCTTAACGGGCTCTCCGATAGGGGCAGAGAAATCGAACCCAGCTCAGCCGGGCCAGCTGCACGCAAGGAAAATGCCTGGCCACTGTGCTATTGCTCCTGCCCACCATACCTTTAATGAAATTTAATTAAAGACATTTTAACAAAATGTGGTGATTTAATTTGTAATATCAAAGTATAAGTGTCTTAACTATAGCAACTATTGCTGATTTCAATTTAAACAATTTTTTAGTAGTTGGGACTTTCTGGGGCTGGAGCGATAGCACAGCAGGTAGGGCATTTGCTTTGTATGCAGCCGACCCGGCTTAAGTTCCTCCGTCCCTCTCTGAGAGCCCGGCAAGGTACGAAGAGTATCCCGCCCACATGGCAGAGGCTGGCAAGCTCCCTGTGGCGTATTCGATATGCCAAAAACAGTAACAACAAGCCTCATAATGGAGAAGCTACCGGTGCCCGCTCAAACAAATCTATGAACAACGGGAGGACAGTGCTACAGTGCTACAGTACAGGACTTTCTGGCACACTCTGGTCCGAGTAAGACTCGAACTTTCAAAGTTAGAGGCACTCGAACTCTCCAAATGACCTGTCCATGCTGCTAGTCAATGAGAATACTTGGTACTGCTGCTGCTTTGCTTCATTTATAGCCAGCATATGTCTTCTCACTCTGGAATTTTCTACATTATTTTTATTTTATACTTTTTTGGCGTTTTTTACTACACTATAATTTTCCTTGATTCAGAGAATTTCTTTTGAAGGTCATTGACTGGGTATAAAAGATAACCTATGTTAATTGACTTTGAATATGCTTTAAAGTGTAGTATTTTCTTCATTCTATAGCTTTCATAAAAGGCAGGCATCTAATTTGATTATCCTTAGGATCAGCAGTGCTTTTTATTTTTAACTTTTATTTACATTTTAAAAGTGAAAAACTCTAAATAACAAATATTTCTGGCCATGAAGAAATATGCGGGACTGGAATTTAGCATCAGAAGATATAGAATAAATTTACATGATCACATTTATTGTTATTCAGTTGTGTTGGCTAACAATAAAGAAAATATAAAATATGACAATTCAGAAGTTTAGAATCCATACAAGTTTGTATCTTTGAAAGTATATGATTCATTTACTCTTGACATACGAGTTCTAGAATTATTCCCATTCATCAAGTCAGAAAGAGCTGTATTTAAAATGATTATACTCATATCTTCAGCATATTATGTGTAATGTCAGCATTTTGTTGATTCAAGGTGTGTTAAGCAAAACATGTGTTTCTCGGAAATTTCCCATGTGCATAGAATATTTTCTTTTGATTTCCCAACTACAGAGATATAATTATCAATATCTCAGATGGAGTGATAGCCCAGTGGGTAGGGCATTTGCCTTGCACGCGGCTGACCCTGCTAACCCAAGTTTGATTTTTTCCCCTCTTGGAGAGTCCGGCAAGCTACCAAGAGTATCTCACCTGCATGGCAAAGCCTGGCAAACTACCCGTGACATATTTGGTATGTCAAACACAGTAACAAGTCTCACAATGGAGACATTACTTGGCCCTCTCTTGCAAATCTATGAACAATGGGAGGACAGTGCAGCGTGGTCCCAGATGTACTGTTGCATAATGGAGATGCCTAACAGTAGATAATCTGGAGATAGACTGACTTCATATAAACCTCAGTGCTAAATTTGCCAAATTATTTTGGGATTACTTACTTAGTCATATATTAATAATAATAATGTTACTATCTTTAAATAATAGCACACTATGGTAGTTAAGGGAAATAATAAATGCATAAACTTCATTTACTACAGTAAAAGCTTAACATAAAAGGAACTAGAAAAACAATTTTTGTATGGACTTCTTAAAGTTATTAGGAGTTCTTGATTAAATTATTCTATTTCTGCCTAGTGATCTAATAATAGATTTCCATTATTTTATTTATTCTTTTTATCAAATCCTTAAATATATTAGAATTTACACTCTGGAAGCTAAGTTATATTTTTAAGACATATGTATTCACCCACCAAGGCAATACCAGAAAATATAAATAATGCTCAAAAAGGTGCTTTATAAGTAAATATATTTATATAAAATCAGGAACAATATAATTTGGGAATACACAATTGTTTTAAGTTATATGAGCATTCTTCACTCAGTTCTATTAAAATATTTAGATATAAATTCCTTGTAACCAAGTTTTTAAATGTATATATTCTGTGAATGACTGCTTAGATTAAATTATTTTTACAAAAATCCTAAACAAGGCTTGTATTGTGGCTCAGAGTTAAAGTATATGTCTAAAATGTTTGAGACTTTGCATTCAATTTCTGACAACACACACACACACACACACACAGGCACACACATACACACATCTTGAATAAAAGTGTGAATATTTACCAGAAATCTTAAAACCAAAATATGCCCCACTATAAAAATATACCCAACAATTAAAAAATCATAATAAGGATATTTAATAGTCATCTATAATTTGCTTCTAGACCACAGCCATTATCAATCCAAAAGAAATATGAGAAAAAGAAATCCAGGCTAAGGATCTCTGCAATAATGAGATTTCAAAATTTTGTGAACAATATCAATCAAACGCTACTGGATTCAACCAAGTCACAAAATTGTGTTTTGCTGGCACAGAGTTGAAGAAATATAGCTGCCTTACTATATTCTAACCATAAACTGAGGTGAGAGGGTAATGAATACAATCTATATTTTTTGAAAAGAACAAGCAAGAAAAGTTAAATAGGGCTAAGAAAAGAAACATTTGTTTAAATAACAACCATTAACAATTACTTATAAGGTTAAACAATATGTTTGCTATTAACTATAATTCAAAATCTTTTATTCTTTATGAAACACACATGACAGCTCATTTCTCAGTGAAATTTTTATGGTTAGAGAAAGGCAACTTAGTGACATTTCTTTACTTATCAACCAGATGACTTAGTCTTTGATTCTAGTGTGTCCACTGTGAAACCCTAATCATGTCATTTAATCCTAGTAAAATTCATTTTCTAACTTTATAAAATATAAAACTGAGTCAGATTACTCCTAAAGTATATTTTAAGTTATATTATACTAACACTCATCTCTTTATAAATATATAGTTGAATATAGTATGGCCCTTCTTTAAATTCAAAGCAAGATTTAAATTATATTTTAGATATTTAGCTATTAATTGACAGAAATTAGGGAAAGATCTAACACTCATTTTTTCTAGTTTTGTATTTAATTGATGAAAACATGCCATTTAAAATGTATATTCATCATATAATTGAAAACTTCTGTTTCATTACTGTGTTGGAAACAGAGACCAACTACTTTAATACAGGAAATTCATAATCTTTTGCTCGAGCGATAGTACAGTGGTAGGGCGTTTGCCTTACAAGTGGCCAACATGGCTGACCCGAGTTCGATTCCTCCGCCCCTCTCGGAGAGCCTGGCAAGCTACCGAGAGTATTCGATATGCCAAACACAGTAACAACGAAGTCTCCAATGGAGACGTTACTGGGCCCGCTCGAGCATAATCTTTTAAGTCAGAATAATATTTTGCTTTAATATATCACATTTATCATTGCCTTCTGATTTCTAAAAGGTCACTCTATTTACTATCTAAATTTTAAAAAGCAAATGTAAAAAAATCTTGAATTTTTTTCTCTTCTTTATAATTTTTTATCGACTCATTGTGTCAATACCGACCTAATAATATATTTCTATTCAAATAATTGAAATATATTTATAAACTACAGCACGCTTTTATAATCAGTCTTATAATTTCTAATGGTATTTTAACCTATAAATAATATTCATATCTTAGTATGTCTTGTAAATGGTAAAATATTGCTTATAATTAGAGAATTGTTTAGAAAACAAAAACTGAGTAATCAGCATTAAAAATTTCAAGGAATTCAAATTTTACAGACAAAATTGTGGGTTGCTTTTTAATACCTCTGAGCGGTGAGTTGAATATTTTAGTAAATATATGACATTTGACTATTAATAAAATGTGTCTCATTTTTCAAAAGCGCCTTGAGTATGTGTTGTCAATTTTTGATATGTGAAGCTTCAAATCATCAAATAGAATTTCATTTATTACCTAATCTTAATATTCATCTTAGTGCAAATGGGCAGGCAATGCTCAATTTAACATGGCATTACAACTGATCTCTCATCAGAGTATTATGACATACATCTAATTCTTTCTAAACCTAATATTTATCTTTAGAGAGTATTCATTAAGAGCTCTAGAGAATATAACCTTCCTTTGGAAAGGTGTCATAACTGAAAGAATTTTTAAAATGAGATAACTATTGAATGTTCATTGTTTTTGTTTTCTGCCATATACCTTATTTTTCATCGCATGGAATCATTAAAATATCATTTACATTTCCCAATTCAAATGCAAATTGTGTGTTGGACATATGGTATGACAGCAAATTTGGCAGCCTACAGAGATAGAGTGTTACTGATTTTTGTTAAGTACCTAAAATTTGTGTGGAAGGTCAAATGATATTTTATCAGTTTTTCTCAAAACAAGTGAATTGTTCTAATAAGTAAAATCTTTTTAAGGGTATATTTAGGAAATTAAAATAAATAACTGAAAATAAAATGATTGAAAATGAATAAGCTGTCTTCCTTATAAAATTGGAAATGATTTCCGTATTCAAAATGTAAATAGTTGTATAGTTTAAATATAGTTTTGATATTATTTTTAATTTTAATAAGATAAATGAAATGTACAAACTTTTGTTAGAGAAATATGTTATAATATTAATAAATTGAAAGGTGATTAGAAATTAATTTTTTGTTTTCTCATATAAATTGAGATTGACAAGATTAGTTTTTACTTTATTTTATTAACTGAGATTGACAGAATACTCCCTGTTAACTTTACAGAGTACAGTGGTACCATAATACATCAACTACCAAAGTGCCAGTGTACTTCCAACAATGGTCAAAATGACTTTTCTTATGTAATGCTCCTTTTACATCATCTACCAACATCATTACCTTGTTATAAAAACCTATGACGTTGTTTTTATTACATATTATTTATTCCTTAAGTTATTTATACCCCACATATGAATGAGATCTATAGTACGTTTGTCTTTCTTCTTCTAATTAGCTTCACTTAACGTGACTGTAGTTACATGCATGGGACAACAAAATGCAGGATTCTTTTATCTGAGTAGTATTTTATTACACACAATATTATATACCATAATATATTGTAAATATATATCACAAATTCTTTTTCCATTCATGGGACTGTTGGGCACTTGAGTTTGCAGATCTTGGCTGTTGTAAATGATACTTCAATGAATATAGGTATATATTTTTAAACTTGGGGTCTTTATATTTTTTATTGAGTTACTATGACTTACACTACTGTTAATGGTACAGGTTCATGCATACAACATTCTAACACCACTCCTAATAACCAGACTGATTTATTCCACTATTATAGCTGAGTTCTCTCTCAACTATCCTCTGCTTTGTTCCCTGCCCAACCATCGTTAAATTCAGTTTTATATGCTATAACATTTGGCCATATGTCATTTCCATACTATGAAATTTATTTCCATATGAGAGAGATAATTCTGTTTTTGCCCTTCTCCTTCATATTGACTTTTCTCAACATGATACTCTAGTTCTATCCACCTAGTGGCAAATGGCATGTTTTCAACTTTTCTTATAGATGAGTAGTATTCCATTTTGTGTGGGGGAGGTCGGTGTGTGTGTGTGTGTGTGTGTGTGTGTGTGTTTGTGTGTGTGTTTCTGTGTAGTAGTAGTAGTAGTAGTAGTAGTAGTAGTAGTAGTAGTTTATCAATGCCATCCACCATCACACCATCCTCCCGTTATTCATCGATTTGTTTGAGCGGGCCCAGTAACGTCTCCATTTTGACACTTGTTGTTACTGTGTTTGGCATATAGAACACGCCACGGGTAGTTTGCCAGGCTTTGCCGGGTGAGCAAGATACTCTCGGTAGCTTGCCAGGCACTCCGAGAGAGGCGGAGGAATGGAACTCGGGTCAGTCATGTTGGCTGCGTGCAAGGCAAACACCCTATATCAATGCATCAGCTTTTTTTTTAAATCTGGGTTTTTGGATCATTTCTGTTGTGACTAGGGCTGTAATAGATAAAGGATCACAAATGTTTTTTTGAAATAATATTTTTGGATCTTGGTATAGATGGTAAGAAGTAGAATTGCCAGATTTTATGGAAGTTCAATTTTCAGTGCTTGAGAAGTCTCCATATTGTTTTTCACTTAGGCTAAACTAATTTACATATCTACCAATTATTAGAGGAATTTGAAATGGTATTAAGAATCTCCCCCCAAACACAAGATTGAGCCCTTATGTGTTTACTTACACTTCCAACCTTTAAATATTTCTTTTTAAATTATCTCTTTGTTTGTCTGTTTCTTGGGGGGGTCCCACATGGTGATGGTTAGGGCTTACTTCTAGCTCTTAACTCAGGGATGATATGGTATGTTAGGGATCAAACCTGGGTCAGCTATAGACAAGGAAAATACTATACCCACCCTACTATTTTTCTAGTCCAGAATACTTCTTAGGTTGCAACAAGTGGAAGCTTTTTACTTTTCTACTCCTCAGATTTTTCTAAAAAGTTGAAGAAATAGGAATATTTCTAGAGAGTTTATATAAGGCAGAAACTACCATGATATAAAAAGCAGATAGAGGCATTACTAGAAATGAAAACTATAGAACTGTAGACCCATTTAACACAGACACAAAGATATTCATAAAATTAATAGCAAAGCAAATCCATCAACATATCAAAATATCATACACCATGAGCAAGTGGGATTTTCTTGATTATGCAAGTATGTTTTAATACACACAAGTCAATCAATGCAATATATCATATGAAGAATAGAATATAAAGAAAGATAAAAATCTGATCATATGTACATATGCAGAAAAAACATTTCACAGAATCCAACACCCATTTATAATAAAAAAAAATAGAACTCTAAGTAACCTCTCTCAATATGATTAGAGACATATACCACAAATCTGGAGCTTACCTCATACTCGGTGATGAAAAACTGAAATTATTTCCTTTAAGATCAGGCACAAGACAAGATTTCCCCTGCTCTTCACTATTATTCACCATAATATAGGAAATCTTCGTCACAGTAATTGGATGAATAGGACTTATAGTTTTCTTTGTAGTAATCATTCACTTCATTTTTTTCTTTTTCGTTAAAGTGTTTCTAAAATACTGGATATTTTTTCTCTTTTAGTGGTAATGGGGGAATGGGAATTTTTTTATATAAGTCACCTACTTCATTATTTTCATGCTATGGATTTCTGCGTGTTGACTTAACATCCTGCCACTATACTCTAACTCTTCAGAGACAAAGACCAAATGTTACTATTGTTTTTCTCTTTGAGTCTTATACGATGGACAGTAAAGCCAGAAAATACTTCTAACGGATCTAATGCCCACTATGATCTTAATTTTGAACTATACTCTGAACAGTGACAGGTTATCTTTTTGTCCTTTAAGTCACCTTATCTGTGGAAATACTAGAAAATTAATATCCTACATTTATTTTTATAAACTTACAAACCAAGCAAGGTTAATTAGCTATTTAAATGATTTCAACCAATGAATATATTCATTGCAATGTAATCAGTTCCTACACCATTGCCCATTTCCATTCACTGTGTTCCTTTACTTGGCTTTTCTGTGTTTGTAGACATAATTTTTTGATGCTTGAAACACCTTTAAATAACCCATTGTGCATGCATGTATAGTATATTATTCTTCATGAAATTTGATAAATTCAGTTAATATTATAATTTTAGGTGTTAATTTAAATTCTTAGATAATTTTATCCTAGAATAAAGTTCCAAAATGGAAAAAAATGCTAGTTAACTGTAAGAGAAAAACTACTATGCTAAATTGATATAATTATAAATTATAGCAATTTAAAAATATCTCTAAACTTCTTACCTCTTTTCATTTTTTTATTCCACACTTTCTTTTAAGTAATTTGGGTTTATATACAACTCACTTATTTTGCCCAGCTGAAAATCTGACATTCATTCCTCAGACATCTTTTTCCTTAACTTCAGTTATGCTCTAAAATGTAACTCATTCATGATATTTAGAAATAAAAGTACACAGAATTCATAGATTTCTTTTTCAGAAATTTCCTGAAAGGTAGAAATCCTTAAAACCATATTAGTGAAAGATTAAAATAGTAGAAACTTTTGTGAAGAATGAGTGGATGGGGCTTGGATTTTTTTTTCCCTCTCAACCATCACTGTTCTTCTCTTGCCCCAATTTGATCAGATGAAAACATTTTCTTAATTTCTGTGTGATATCTAACAGATCTTTCTGACTGAGATGTGGCATATAATTTATTGTCACTCAACTTTTTTTGAACATCATCCACTGTGCCAAGATTTTAGAACATGGGAGAAATATAAAATTGCAACAGCTTACATGTACAAAAAATCGAGAACTATTTCTCTTTTGGATGAATAATGCAGCACACAAAGCCAAAAGCCTTCAATAAAATCATCAGAAAATAAACAAGACTAGAAGATAAGGTTGGAGAGGCCTAAGGCTGCTGTCATGATCAATTACCTGTCTCTCAATCATCTTTAAACTTTCCTCACATTAGGTTCAGTATCTAAAGTATAGTTTGATGTTTCTTAAAAGAAAACATATACTATGGAATCATTTACTAAATTTCATATTTTTTATAATGAATAACTTTATAAATAACTTATTTTAATCGTTGTCAGTTTTAGGAAAAAATGTATGTATTTAAAAAAGAATTTACTACATAATTGTAAAACTAATTTTTTGATGTCAAGATAAACTTTTAAATAGCAGATGTATTTATGATACAGTGATGTTTTATTAGCATTTAAAAGAAATACTAACACTAGTACTTCAAAGTTTTTAAACGTTTTCAAATGGAGCTACTATTGGAGCTAAGAATTTAGTTTTAATAACTGTTCATAAAAGTAGAGTAACATAAATTAACTAATTTTCTTTGGTATATATAAAAATATAAAACATATGTTTGTTTAGTAAAACCTACAGCATAGAGATGTCTTGTTTAGCAAGACATTTGGCTAAAAGATTGTGCAAGGGAGAAATGCTTAATGTTTGGAACCAAAAGAATGAAACTGAGAGATAAATAAAGACTCAAAACTTAGGAGGAGACAGTGAGGCTGTTGGTGGCATGATAAGAACAAGAAATAAATATGCCACAATTTTAGGCTGGCAAAATTAATTGTGATGGAGAGGAAGCTATATAATTCAAGTATAAGTGGGTAACTTGTTTCTGATATAAGTATTTAGCTTAAACTTCAATGACGTTTACTATATATAAAAACCTTGAGTGATGACGTGTGTGTGTATTTATGTTGTTTTGTTATCACTTATATATGTATATTGGAATATCTCTACATATCAGATTCTACAATTCCTTTGCCTATAGTAATTGATAGGGGGAAATGTATCTGAAGCAACATTGCATTGTAAAATTATATAACTTTTAGGTGTGCAACATTAAAAATCAGTCTTAAATTATATACTACATTAAATATACCAATTAAAGTCAAAGTCTTTCCTTCTTCAAACAAATAATCCCTTTTACCTATTTTGTTTGTTTTGTTTTGGACTGGAGCGATAGCACAGCGGGTAGGGCATTTGTCTTCCATGTTGAGGACCCGGCTGACCCAAGTTTGATTCCTCCGCCCCTCTCAGAAAGCCCAGCAACTTACTGAGAGTATCTTGCCCACACAGCAAAGCCTGGCAAGCTACCCATGACATATTCAATATGCCAAACACTATAACAACAAGTCTCACCATGGAGACATTACAGGGCCCACTGGAGAAAATCAATGACAATGGGAGGACAGTGCTACAGTGCAGTGTTACAATTTTATTCTGGGGCAGTATCATCTGACAATGCTCAGAGCTTACTCTTGACTCTATGCTAGTAGATCACTATTATGATGGAATTCAGGGAACTATAATGGGATGCAGAGGATGGAACGCAGGTTGTACATGCAAGACAAATTCTACACCTATCCATAGTACAACCTCTCTAGTTCCCTGTTAACTATTTAACCACTCTGCTTCCTTTTCCCTTTTTCGGTAATTTCTAATTGTCATATATTCTAAAAAAACATTTTATTTTATAAAATGTTTATCTGCCATTTAAAATGTATACATTTTAATTAAATAATGTACTAAACATATTTTTCTACTTGACTTACTTCATTAATCACAATGCCTTGTAGATCTATCCATGCTGTTAGAAATATTAATATCTCATCTAATTTTTATTGTTAACTTGGGTTTTATTGTTTGTATATAATGTATCCTTTATTTAATATTCTCTCAAAGAGCATTATGCTTCCTTCAGCAACTGTAAATAATGCTACTACTGTGCACAAAATAAATGGAGAACAGTCAATGGAGCACCAAATGTCTTTCTGTGACTTCCCTGTCAACTTCAACTGGGTAGATACAAGCCTTCCACACATCCCTTGTAGTCAATGACCAGAACAGTTAATAGCTTCTGAGAACTCTTATCTAACAACCTGAAAACATCAATTAAGAGCCATCCACTTTCCCCAAGCATCCACAATAACCAGCACATACCAATGAAGATCTGTGAAGAGTCTCTCGTTACTCATCACATCAAGCACCCTGACATTTCCCAGGATACCCCTCCAAATCATAACTACTGGGTTCTATGTCACACTCTGCTCAACAGCATTTCTATCACTTTTTATTAAATTGTTTCTCTGCTATTTTTATAGTTCTCAATTCTTTGTTCAAGATACCAAGAAACTTGACAGAACTTTCTCTCCTCTCCACCACTACACTACAATAAATATGATTATACATAATGTCGCATTAGTTAGCATTTTCATATTCACCAACTAAAAAATCAGACATAAGACAACTGAATCATAGAATTTGAATGACTATTTTTCAATATCCTATTATTTTTCTTTTTGGGATCACACCTGACGATTCACAGGGGTTACTCCTGGCTCATGCACTCAGGAATTACTCCTGGCAGTGCTCGGGGGACCATATGGGATGCTGGGAATCGAACCTGGGTCTACCATGTGCAATGCAAACATCCTGCCTGCTGTGTTGCTGCTCTAGCCCCAATATCCTATTTTCAATAATAGTGGTGCCTATTTATGTTTCCCAAATAATAATTTAATAGAAATTATTATATGAGATGATTAGCATATCTTTCCATGTGTCTATTTGCTACCTCTGTGTCCTTTCTTGGAGACTTATCTATACTGATGCACTGCATACTTAAATTGTGTTTTTAATTGAAATAAAATTGTTTTACTAGGTTGTAAATATTTGTACACATATTAAATATTATGTTGTTACACCATGTCTGCACCATATCACTCCATCACAGTCCTTCTAGTCCATCCCCATACTTAATTCTGAAATCTGACTAAGGGTTCATGTGTAATAGACTCCGTCTATTTCTTGATTTCTGTATATTCCACCTATGAGTAAGATTGATTGCATTTGCTGCTCTTTTACTGATTTTCTTCACTTTACACAACCCCTTCTAGTTCAATCCATCAATTTTGTAGCAGAAGTCATTACCTCATCTCTTTCAATTATTGAGTAGTAGTCCATTGTGTATAAATACCACATAGTCTTACCCACACATATCTTGTTGGTTCTTGAGTGGTTTGCAACAGTAACACTGTATCATTGTCCTTCTTGTTCATCGATTTGCTCCAGTGGGCACCAGTAATGTCTCATAACAAATTGTGACACTTGTTATTACTGTTTTTTGCATATTGAATGCATTACAGGGAGCTTGCCAGGCTTTGCTGTGCGGGCAAGATACTCTCGGAAGCTTGCCGGTCTCTCCGAGATGGGTGGAGGAATCGAAACCTGGTCAGCCATGTCGGCTGCGTGCAAGGCAAATGCCTTACTAGTTGTGCTATTGCTCCAGGTTTGCAAGTAGACTGCAATATAATAGTAATGTATTTGCACATATATATGTACACATATATACATATACGTACGCATATGTTGCATAAAGACACAAAAATTGTACACAAACATTGTGCATACAGACCACAATGCATTTAACCTATTCATCAGTCACTGTACATTTATTTTGTTTCCAGATTGTCTCTAGGGCTGGAGTGATAGCACAGCGGGTAGGGCATTTGCCTTGCACGCAACCCACCAGGTCAACCCGAGTTCGATTCCTCCACCCCTCTCGGAGAGCCTGGCAAGCTACCCGTGACATATTCGATATGCCAAATACAGTAACAACAAGTCTCACAATGTTACTAGGTCCACTCGAGGAAATCCATGAATGAGAGATGAGTGATAGTGACAGTGACAGATTATGACTATTACAAGTGGCATTATAATAAGCAAGCTGTGCATTCATCTTTTTGAATTAATGTTTTTATATTCTTGGTGTAGATAATCAGAAGTAGAGTCACTGGATCATAGGACACCTCTATTTTGAATTTTTTGAGGAGTCTCCATATTGTTCTCTATACTGCTTAAACTAAACATCCGTTCAATATAGAACATATTTTCCATCCATGATTGTGAGCATTCATTATTTCCAGTCTTTCTTGATGGAAGATATTGTTACTGATGTGAGGTAATGTCATCATCATTTTGATTTGCCTTTCCCTCATAATTAGTGATGCTGAGAATTTTTTCCCCATGCACCGATGACAATCTGTTCATCGTCTTAGGAGGAGAGTCTACTCAGCTCTTTGCATAGATTGCTTTTACAAATTCTTCATAAATCTTGGATATTAGACCTCTGAAATATTCATACTATGCACTTATTTTCTCTTTAGTAGAAATGTTTTTTGTTGTTGTTTAATGATAGTTTCTTTCAAAGTGGAGAATTTTTCTTAATCTGACATATTCCTATTTGTTTTTTGTGTGTTTGTTTTCTTTTGTTAAGTGCATCATAGAAACTAATATCATAGAATGATTTTCCTGTTTTTTTTTCAAGGTATTTTATGGACTCAATTTGGATCTAATATTAAAATTTTTGTCTGGGTGTGGTTTAAGGCAGTGATTCAATTTTAGTTTTTGATTATGACTATACAGTTCTGCCAACACTATTTATTAAACATTATTTTCTTTTTTGAAGGGTTGAGTTTCCCTCCCCATCCCGAGCAGAGCCCCTGCAGCCGAAGACCTCCAGAACCAGCCACAGCCATGCTGAAACCACTCTCCACATGTCCGAACATGCCTCATGAATGAAGGAGCCGGCAGAGGAACCCAGGCATGTGGGTCCCAGGGCTGAGATCTCCAAGCCTGCTTGGATCGGGACTGGGCCTTCTCCACCCAGATGCCCCATCTTCCAGTAGGTAGGCATTACACCCACCAGCTGCCGCTGGCACCAGGTGGGCCAATCAATGGCCAAGACCCAGAGACTATAAATCGCAGCTCCCGGAAGCGACATCTTATTATCTTATTTTTACTTTGGAGAACCCGGCAGGCTACCGAAGGTATCCTGCCTGCACGGCAGAGTCTGGCAAACTTCCTGTGTTGTATTTAGTATGCCAAATACCAGTAACAATGATAGGTCTCATTCTTCTAGCCCTGAAAGAGCATTGAATATGGCTCTTTCAAAATCTCAGGACTAGGCAGAAGGAGACGTTACTGGTGCCTGCTTGAGGTAATCGATGAACAACAGGGTGATTGTGATAGTGATTTTTTTTTTGATTTTCTGCTTCTGCTCCTTTGTCATAATTGTCATTAGCTTTTATAAATTATTTACTTAGAAATTATTTATTATGCTGAGCATATTATGTGAAAATATCTGCTCTAATTTCGTAGAGATTCTTTTAATTTTTCTGTATTTTGCTATGTAATAGCTTCCTTAGAGTCTCCTGCCCCCACGCCTGGCTGTCCTCACCTGTGCTCCTTGGAGGGGGTGGATTTGAGTTTCCCTCCCGGCCCTGCGCAGAGCCCTGGCAGCCAAAGACCTCCGAAACCAGCCACAGCCATGCTTAAGACCACTCTCCACACGATGGAATGAACCTCACACATGAAGGAACCGTCAGAGGAACCCAGGCATGCAGGACCCAGGGCTGAGATGGCCAAGCCTGCTGGGGTTAGGACTGGGCTCCTCCACCCAGATCCCTCATCTTCCAATAGGTATTCGTTACACCCACCAACTGCCCCTGGCGCCGTGTTGTCCCATCAACGGTCAAGACACAGAGACTATATAACCCAGCTCCCGGAAGCTTATTATCTAGTTCTTACTCTTGGAGAACCCAGCAGGCTACTGAGAGTATCCTGCCAGCAAGGCAGAGTCTGGTTAACTCCCCATAGGCATATTCAATTTGGCAAAACCAGTAACAATGATGTGTCTCATTCGCTTGACCCTGAAAGTGCCTCAAATGTGGCAATTTCTAAAATCTCAGAGCTAGGATGAAGGAGACATTACTGGTGCCTGCTCGAGGAAATCGATGAACAATGGGATGACAGTGATACAGTGAATAGCTTCCTTCTTTCCTTCCTCCCTGTCTCCCTCCCTCTCTCTCCTTCCCTTCCTCCATCCTCCCTTTCTTTTCTTTCTCCCTCTTTCCTTCCTTCAACCCTCCCACCCTCCTTTCTTTCCTTCTTTTCTCCTTCCTTCCTTCCTTCCTTCCTTCCTTCCTTCCTTCCTTCCTTCCCTCTTCCTTCCTTCCCTCCCTCCCTCCCTCCCTCCCTCCCTCCCTCCCTCCCTCCCTCCCTTCTTTCTTTCTTTCTTTCTTTCTTTCTTTCTTTCTTTCTTTCTTTCTTTCTTTCTTTCTCTCTCTCTCTTTCTTTCTTTCATTTTTGGGTCACACCTGGTTATGCACAGGGGTTACTCCTGGCTCTAGACTCAGAAATGACTCCTGCTGGTGCTCAGGGATGCTGGAAATCGAACTGGGTGAGCCATGTGCAAGGCAAACACCCTACCCACTGTGCTATAGCTCCAGTCTCCCTCCCTTCCTTCCTTCCTTCCTTCCTTCCTTCCTTCCTTCCTTCCTTCCTTCCTTCTTCCTTCCTTTCCTTTAACATTAAGACTTTGTTATTTTACATAACACATCAGTATTAGTAATGACAAATATTAAGACTCACTAGTCAAGAGGTTCTTACTTCAACAGTTGCTGAGATACTGTACTAATTTTGCCACAGGAGTGAGTTTGTGAATATATTTTCTTCAGTATAGGCTTCATATGAAATTTCAAATATCCCAGGAAAATATCTTGTTTTTGTTATTTGAAGCACTTGATGCCTAAGTAAACTAGTAAAATTGACCTGAGTTCTGAAAGCACTTAAATTGAGGGCATAATATATACTTACTCTTTTAAAATTCTGAGTTGTTGGGGGTGCGTGATGTAAATTGTCTTAAGAGTAAGAGATAAGTATGTCAAAGATAAGTTACATCAATAGAATTATATTTTTACAAGATTATTTAGATTTATATATATAGTTGACTATATCACTTATATATAATATATATATATATACACACACACATACACACACAGACACGCACATTGTCCTAGATTACTCAATTATACTAATCTTCAAGTTTCTTCAAGTTTTTTTGATGCACAAAGATACAGATCATCTTGCCACTGAAGTGCTCATGTCCCATTTCCCCATCCCTTCTTCCAGGTTAGTCCATTTCTCCCATCCTACCCTTACCTTCATTATTTGTTAATTGATAGTTATGGTTTTGGAGCACACTGCTGCCCCCTTAGCAACAACTACGCACTTGAGACCTTCCATCTGTATCCCATATCACCTGAAAGCAGTCTATGAGTTCCCATCTTCCGAACAACCTCCCCCAATCTAGCACTCTCAACTCTGATTCTAGTCTCCAAGGTTTATTATCGATTTATGTTATCCTTATTCTTGGTTTGTTCTCAATATATTACAGGTGAGTGATATCATAGTATATTTTTCCTTGTGTCTATGACTTATTCACTCAGCATGACACTCTCCAATTTCATCCAATTTGCTGCAAACTGCATAACTTTATTTTTTCTAGAGACTACATATGCTTCAGTTTTTTTATAGAAAAATTATAGTGTAACTTTTGTTAAATGTAGAAAACTGAAGTAAACTGATGGACATAAATATCTTTGAATTATCTTGCCACATCAATTCTGCCCCATCATCTATGACATATTTGATGATAAAGGTCAAAAACAAATGAAAGTATGAACTGTAGCACCCAACAACGTGAAATGTTCATCCCGTCACAATTTAACCTAGGCTGATTGCCCTTTTAAATTTGACATACTTGCCTTTCAGAGAGATAAGCACTAAGAGATTCATACATATGGATAAATAAGTTATTATTAAGAAATGAAGAATAAGAAAATATGAATATGCATTTCATTGATTATGGTATAAATGTATTCAACTATATATATATACTGAAATATTTATTTAAAATAATACCTTAATGTAACTATATATTTATCTTAACATTTTTATTAGAATAAAAAATAGTTAGGGAATCATTAGTAAAATTAAGCAACAATGGGGATATATGGTCTACTTTAATATTTTATAATATCTCTATTTTTAAAAATAGAGATATTATAAAAATATTTTTTAAAAATTATTTTAAATGCATTTAAGTTAAATTATAAAATGGAACTAGACATAAGTAATTCGGAGGGAAATTAAGTGTGAATAAATAGTATAAAATGGCACTGTTTAATTTGTTACTATCAGATAAAAATTTGAGAATGAACTTTTCAAGTTTAGAAAAGTGGAATAAATTATGAACGGCAACGATTGAGATGGCAATACTTATGTGAAAATTATTTTAGTCATGTAAATTCCACAAACACTTTTCATCTATTTCTCCAAATTATAGTATTAACTGTATGCTTTCCAGTATAAGTACCGATCAAGTTAGGGTTCATAATTTGTCATAATCTTTTTCTTTTTTTTGGCCACAACCAGAAATGTTCAGGGATAACTCATAGTTTTGTGCTCAAGGATCATTCCTGACAGATTTCAGGAGCAATATAAAGTGTTGGAATAGTGACCGAGTATGCTGAGTGCACTGTAAGTGCCTTAACCTTTGAAAGCTTCTCTGATCCGTGTCATAAATTTTTAAAAGTCTCTTTTCTAAAAATTTTCTACTAAACTTTTGACCAACTTACAAAGAATATACTCAAGATTGATAACATATGTTTACTAGAATGCAAAATTTAAACTTCAATATACTTAGTATTGCAAAAAATAATATTGCCAGAATGTTTAGCAATTAAATGAAAGGCAACATAAAAAGAGAGTATGTAAATGCATATGTAACATTTAATATAGAAATCAAAATATAGAAATGTTGATATAGAAATACACATCTTTTATTATTGATTTATAGAAATAACATCCTTTCTTATTGATGATGCTCACCTGCTAATATATAAAACAATATAAAGAAAGATTCTGTTTATTTTTTCCACTACTGTCTTACAAAACATATATGAAGTTCCTCATATCAATGTCAGTAGAGTTAAAGAATACAGTATAAATCCTCTACTGGCAAAAAAATATATAAATATACATATACACACATATACAGATATATATGCACATATAAGGGAGAAAGATGCTACTGCAATTATAACAAACATTCCAAAATGCAAATATTCAAATTACTGTTTCTTCTAAAAATGCATTCAAATGATGCTGCTATTTCAAGAAATGCATTTTTTGAATTGCCTTTCAAATTTCTTACTCATTTTTCTAAACACCCTAAATGGTAGCAAATAATTATGTCCTAAGGGTAGATTTTAAATTAGGTTAAAAAAAAGACAGATGTTGCTTTAAACATAGAGAATGAGATGGATTACAAATAGAATAGATACATCATTATGAGATTCCTTTTCTTCATTTAGTTTAAGTACTGGTTCCAAAAGAAGATAACATTAACATATTTCAAATATGACAACATAATTAGAGTCAAATGCTTGACCTCCCAAGTCAGTTATTTCATAGAATAAGACTTATTTGTTGTCTAAGTTCTGTTTTCTAATTTGAAGTGTTTTCACTGTTGGTTGAAGAGATAATGTATATGTTGGGCTGTTGTCTTGCATGCAGTCTACCTGAATTCAATTGCTGGCAAACCAGATGGCTCCCCAAACCCACCAGGAGTATATAATAAGTTTAAATTAGTTCAGAAGGGAAAGTAACCAGCAATATGCTCCTAAACTTTCTTTTTGAAGGACATATGGAGCTGGATGTAGACTTGAATTCAACAACTAATCAAATTGAGAAATGAGGTAATACAACATCATAACACTTTAATGCCCTACTTAGTTAACAAGATTCTTCTTCTTCTTCTTCTTCTTCTTCTTCTTCTTCTTCTTCTTCTTCTTCTTCTTCTTCTTCTTCTTCTTCTTCTTCTTCTTCTTCTTCTTCTTCTTCTTCTTCTTCTCCTTCTTCTCCTTCTTCTCCTTCTTCTTTTCCTCCTCCTCCTCCTCTTTTGGTGCACACCTGGACATAACTCTTGGGACTTATTCTTGGCTTTATTCTTAAAGTTTTGAAAGTTCTTAGAGGACCATTAGGCAAGCAGGAACCAAACCTGGACATGTGGAATACAAGGCAAGCACCTGAAACATTGTAGTATCTCTAATTTCACATTTTCTTCTTATGTTTACACTTGGGGCTGATGATTATTCAAAAAAAATTTTAAAATTATGAATTAAAATAGAAATAAAGCCATGTCCTCTAAGAGTGATAATCACATACATTATAAGTCATAAGATGCAAAACATTCACATTCTATCCCATTCAGCATTGTACCAGTACTTACAATCAGAACCAATGTATAATGCATTGCACAGATAGCAGTCACGATGGTTGTCATTGTCTCAGCAGATCGACTTTGTGATAGTAATTTATGTTGTAACCCAATTCTAATGGCTTTTATACATTTTATGTGTTGAGTGTACATTTCTTTTAAAATTATTTATTTTAAAATTATTAAAGCTTTAAAAACAAAAAAATAATATTCGACTTCTCATGAAACCAAATTCATGGTTAATGTAAAGTGATGAAACAATAGCAGAGAATATACTTTTTGTTTGTTTAGGGTACATGCTTTTTGGGAAAATAAAGTGGTTTATCAGGTATAAAAAGGGAAACTTATGAAGCTGAAACTTTTATGCACTTCATTTTTGAAATTAAATAGAACATAAGTGAAATTTCATATATTTCACATCAGAAATGACAGAGGACATGTCAAATTTAATGAAAGATAGTGAGACCAAACTATATGTCATATTAGATCATTTTAAGAACTCTTTGTACATATTTATTCGTTCTTTAACAGGATATAATGTAATCTTTGAAAAAAATTTTAAATGATAAAATCAGATTTAAAATTACCTTTATTGGAAATCTGACTTATGCTAGTTTTAAAAATTTTGTTTCAAGAAAGATTTAAGATGACTATAAGCTCCATACTTAAACGCCATTCTGTGAATCAAATTGTCTTATTTATTCACTTAATATTTTTGTAGTTAATTCCATGCAAATGGTTATTAAAATTTATATAATGTATCTATGAAAACCAGAAATTGAATCTAGTTTTTTGTACTCTTATGCACTGCAATTTCCTAGTACAATCTATTACTTCCTTGAGGAAAGTACGTTTATTATGATTATAATTATTTACTATTATTATGATTACTGCCACACCTATCTATGCTCAGGGATTATTCTAGCTCGGTGTTCAGAGATTACTCATAAAGGAGTTCAGCTGGACCATATGTTATACCAGGGATACAAATTGTGATGGCAAGAATCCTAAGAACTCCACTATCTTTCCAATCCCTATTTAAATTAATTTTATACTAACGCATTGATAATAACTCTTATGACTGATTCCTTATTTAGCTGAAGGTACATTTTTAGGATAAACACAAATGAAACAATTTAAACATATCATGTTGTTCAAATGTTCGGTTAAAAAGAAATGTTTCACGGAGGATCGACAAGACTCGCTCAGGTCTTGTGACCAAGAGCTGCCTTTTCAGCCTCCTTTTATTTGCTGGCTTATTATAATCATGTCCAATGAAATTCAACATCTTCTGAATATGTAAATTAGCAAAATCGTTTAACAAAAATGGAAACATAAATATTTACACAAATGGAAACATAGTTCATGACCTCCTCACACTTGTGTCTGTGATAAATGGGAAAGAATGTTTACACCCAAAGCCTAGCTAGGCCTGAGATATGTGAGAAGAGGAGTCTTCTGCATTGTGCTGCAGGATTTTTGCTGGCCACAGAACGTCAGTTTTGCCCTTTCCATATCAATCAGATTCTCAAGCTTAGGCTTGCCCACCTAGTATAATTTCGGGTCCTGGCCCTTGTTCCTGCTTGCAGAGCAGAGTCCAAGGACTCATCTTCATGATATGGTAGGGTAACAACAATAGCACTTATTAACATGTGCATATAATAATTTATTTATTTACTTATTTATTTTGCTTTTTGGGTCACATTGGGCAATGCACAGAGGTTATTTCTGGCTCTGCACTTAGGAATTACTCCTGGTGGTGCTAGGGGGACCATATAGGATGCTGGAAATTGAACTAGGTCGGCTGTGTGCAAGGTAAACTCCCTACCCACTGTGCTATCACTCCAGCCCCATAATTTAATATTTTATAAAGTACACTTTATACAAAACATTAGCTTATGGCTGCCTTGAGTATTTGTACTTATTTCTTGATTTTGTTAACACTACTCAACTTTTACCAAATTCATAGATATAATTAATATATTATAAAGTCTCAAAAATGTTATAACACGAATCAATGTCTAAAGTGTTGTAGTAGTTGTCCAAAATGATTTACTTTGGTTATGTCACTGGACTATGGAAAAGTTTAGTATCTTCTATGAACATTAAAATGTATCTGATTTAGGTTTAGAAATAATTCAAGTCAGACCAGTTAGCAGTGTCCCTAGATAGCAAAGAAATTTGCAGATTCATCGTTCTCTGAGCTAATGTTGATTATCATAAATTTTAATTTCTGATTAAAATCCCTGAAAGCTTCCAGTTGAAGTTACACAAAATTTTATATAAATTTCTTGAAAAAGCATTTAAAAACCTCAGCAATTAAATTTCTCTTGAACAAACTTGTTTTTTCTTAATAACAGCAAAATAATTTTAATTCCAAGAAATATTTACTAGTTCATAGTTTAATACTGATCCTTTAATATCATGTTTCTAGTATTAAAAGTAAAACAGTCTAACAGCACTCATATATATACATTATATATACATATGTGTGTGTGTGTGTATATATATATATATATATATATATATATATATATCACTCGAGCGGGCCCAGTAACTATCCTCCCGTAGTTTATTGATTTTGCTCGAGCAGACACCAGTAAGGTCTTTATTTTGAGACTGGTTATTACTGTTTTTGTTATATTGAATATTCCATGGTCACTTGCCGGGCTCTGCTGTGTGGGCGGGATACTCTCAGTATCTTACTAGCTTGCCAGGCTCTCCTAGAGGGACAGAGGAATCAAACCTGGGTGGGCCAAGTGCAAGGCAAACACCCTAACTGATGTGCTATCGCCCCAGCCTCACTTTGTGTCTTATGTGAAAATACAAAGCAAGGGGAGAAACAGAGTCAAACAATAAAATTAGATGTAGACTAAATCTAAATTGAAGTGATCAGATTAGCTGGAGAATGGTGAAGTAAAAAAGTAGATGTGTCCTGTGGAATTTGGGACAACACAACAGCGTTCAGTGGTTGACGTGATGTGGTGATATCATGCCCATAAAGCATTACATTCTTATGAACTATTGAAACTTTGCTGAAATGTACATATGCAAAATGAACAAAATTAAATTAAAGGATTTTTATTGTGAAATATATTTTATTACATTATAATTGTATTATGCCATGGTTGCCAAATATGTAGATATTATAGGGCATACTTATTCACAATCTAAATTAACTAAACTTTGTGGAAGAAAAAAAATGATTCCTTAAACCACAGACAATGAAATAACTGATTAGGTATGTGCATACCGCTATTTGTTCTAATGGTTTATCTTTGTTTCTAACAATTTTTGCTTGTGTATATTTCCACCTGTTAAATTACTCTATAATTTACTGTTTCCTGCTATTTGACAAGAAAACATTACAATCACAATAAAAAGTAATTTAAGGCTATTACCAATCAATGAAATATGTCCCAGTCTAAGATGAGATTGAAATAATTTATGGGAATTTTACAGTCAAATTAGAATGGAGATTATTCCACAGGGGGGAATCAACTTCTGCAAAACTGCAAGCATCATATATTTCCTAATAAGTTCTCACAGCTGAAACAATGTCATTATTGGAAAGCAGCACAGGAAATTCAATGCAATCAGAGGAATCTTACAAATAAATGCTGGCAAAAAGGGTATTTGTGAACCCAGAGCTCAGTAATGGATTTGAAGTTAATGCAAAATGAAGTTAATGCAACATTAAACCTAGGAAGCACATTGAGTTTAGTATTGGATGCTAAATCACCACAAATATTGTGTGTTGACTGACTCAGTATACACTTAACACTAGGAAAACATTCCTAATAGCAGTCAGCAATTTTGCAGTAGTATATACCCCCTTCCACTTCCCACACAACTGAAACATTCTGGAAATCAAGCATTTTATTTCATTTGTGATAAACCAATTATGTCCTGGCAAATGAAATATATGAGTGTGAAAGCTTTATAAGCAATGGCATGATATCAAGGTAGGCGTTCATTATTTTTTGTTGAGAGTGAATGTGATGAATTTTACTTTTTTATAAACTTAAACTCATCAAAAAGGACAAATTTTGGAAGGATGAAATTTGCAAAAAAAAAAAATACCACTGAGTTTAACATAGAGCATTAGAAAATGGACACATTTACCATTGCAGTTTTACTAAAACATAAACATATTTTTGTCTGTTTGGGGGGGTCACATCCATTGATATTCAATGATTACTCCTGGCTCCGTACTCAGGGATCATTTCTGATGGATCTTGAAGAACCATAAGTGGTGGTGATGAGGATCAAACCCAATTGGTAATTTAACCCCTGTACTCTCTCCGACCACCATTTTTTTGTTTATTGTTCTTTGTTTAACAAGCATTTTCTCTTCCTCTCCGAGTTCCCCAGTGTTATCACATTCTAAAATTTAGTTGCTCATATTTTGTCAATACAGCAAATTAAGAGGTTGGATTTTCCAGATAACACAAACCGTTATGGGAACGAAAGAGAGAAAGAGAGAAAGGGAGAGAAACAGAGACAGACAGAGGCAAAGATAGTGAAAACAGAGATTTGGATGAGCTGCTCTTTTCATTAAGGAACACATAAGAGCACTTCTGTACCCACTCCCATCACCATTCTACCCCACTGCCCAAAGCATCACCCTGTGTGTTACATCAATATAGACCTAAGAGCAAGCCTGAGCGCAGCTGAGTGTGACACAGTAACCCTTCTCGCCAATTAAAAATGCCCTTAGAAGCCCTCTTCCAATTAAGACATAAGAATGAGATTGAAAGCTAATCTTACATTCAATGCATATTTACCAAATTTGCTGTTATTCAACTTAAAACTGAGTTCATGTACTTTATAATGCCCATTAAAAACAAAAAAAATATGAAAGAGGCAGTATACTTAAGTGGAAATGAGCTTCTAAGTAATGACAAGAGTCCATGATGTTTTCTAAGGAGAATAAACCTATGTTTTAAATATGAAATCTCATGAAGAAATATTGTTCAAGTATTTATAACTACCAATATTTTCATATTGGGACTTAGTTTAAAGAATAAACTTTAAAAGTTTAAAAAATAAACTTTTAAAATGTTTATTTTTGACCCTAAAATTCTTGACATTAAATTATTTAGATTTAATGCTAAGAATTTTTGGGTATATATGTATGTATGTATATATATATATATGTATGTGTGTATATACATATATGGCATATATATATATATACATATATGGCACCAGTAACATCTCCATTGTGAGACTTGTTGTTACTATTTTTGGCATATCAAATACGCCACGGGGAGCTTGCCAAGATTTGCCATGCAGGCGAGATACTATCAGTAGCTTGCCAGGCTCTCCGAGAGGAATGGAGAAATCGAACCTGGGTTCGTCACATGCAAGGCAAACACTTTACCCTTTATGCTCATAGATGAGGTATTTTTCTCAAATACATAATCTAGAACTTGTTGAGAGAACATTTCTGAGTTTATTTTTTAATTTCTAAGTCCTTGGTAAAGAGAATATTAATTCATTCTTTAAGTAAAATATATATTTATGGTGCTACCAAAGGACAATATTCACACAGACAAAGTGTGGTATTGGAATTCAAGGAAATGACTAATGATAATAAAATAAAATTAAAGTTAAAAACGGGTTTTGGGACATAGCTCAGCAATAAGTAGAGTACTTGTTTCTCCTTAATCATGCCCTACTAGATTCGCAACACCACACTTTTCTAATATGTAAATAAAAAAGTAAATAAAAGTCTGGTCTAATACTTATTTCTACAGGCTAAAGAAGGTAAAAAGTTGTAAACATAGAAATATTTAATAAATAACAGGGTTATAATATATAGAACAGTGATATTAATACTTTTGTTTTGTATACCTGAAAGTGGCTATGGAAGACGATATAAGTCATCAAAATGAGAAATAGTATGTACCATGTAGGGGGGTGTATATTAACTGGACATATTCTTCACTATAAGCACAGATTTCAATCATTATGTGATATTCCTGAAGCTTTTTGTCAGTCATGACTCAGTAAAAGTGAATATTATGTTATAGACGTATATAATATATATACATATATATATATAAAATGCACACAATATAAAGATATCTGTGTGCATCTTGTGGAAGGACATTTAAGGACAATATGTTGCCCGGTTTAAACTATTTTTTTACATAAAAGTATGGCATATACTTTAAGTCATATCTATGTCTCCTGATTTTTTATGGGGTTATCTAAACTAATTTGACTGACTTCTAAACTAACCTAATATTGTTAGATTATTCCTTTAGTACTTCTAATTTGTATACTAGTAGTTAAATTGTTTTGCCATGTCTTTGTATAATTGCAAGGACACAGACTATTAGGAAAGGTTAGATTGGGTTACATTTCTATTCAGCTCATCAAAATTATTTGCACAATTATTAGAAGGTGTTGATTTCCTGGGTGAATGTAACTGAAAGTGACTTTCAGTTTGCCACAGAACGTTTAAGAGTCCACCTGAGAATTCTGAAGATTTACTTGATATGCTGTTTGTAAAAAAAATAAATGAAAATCACGCGTTCAGAATTGTTGAGGAAAACGAAATTCAAACACTCTGAAAAATAGATAAAACCATTATTACCTTTTTTGATTATATATCACTGTAGCACTGTCCTCCCATTGTTCATCAATTTGCTCTAGCAGGCACCAGTAACGTCTCTATTGTGAGACTTTTTGTTACTCTTTTGGCAAATAGAATAATCACTGAGGGGCTTGCCAAGGTCTGCCGTTTGGGTAGGATACTCTTGGTAGCTTGCCAGGCTCTCCAAGAGGAACAAAGGAAATGAACCCAGGTCAGTCGCGTGCAAGGCAAAGGCCCTATCCGCTGTTCTCCAGCCCTTTGATTATATAGGTATTCATAAAATTGATCGCTGTTAAGTAAACATTTCAAATATTAGTGAAAATATAAATTTTCTTTAAAACTATTTGTCAATACACTAGTACTACTAGTACTTTGTTTATAAAATAATTTAATAACATTAATAACAATGCTATCTACCATTAAATTATGTTTTATTTTTTTCCAAAACTTATCACTAGTTTTTATTTACTGAGTCACAAGTATAGTACAAGTCATAACTATTTTTAATTAGTTATGGAAAATTATAGAAATAAAAATTGTTCTTTGTGTTATAAAATTTTGATTATGATCTTCAAACTGAGAATGAAAATATAAATTTAGCTCTTATTTGGGCTGGAGCATTAGTACAGTGGTTAGGTCATTTGCTTACACGTGGTCGACCCAGGTTTGATTCCTCCGCCCCTCTCAGAGAGCCCTGCAAGCTAACAAGAGTATCTGTCTGTACTGCAAAGCCTGGCAAGCTACCTGTGACATATTCGATACGCCAATCACACTAACAAGTGTCACAATCTTACTGGGCCTGCTCGAACAGATCGATGAACAACGGGAGGATAGTGAGAGTGACAGAGTGTTATATTCAATAAATGTTGAGTTAAGGTTCGGTTTCAGATCTATTATGATTACATGTGCCCCTTTCAAATTTCTTTCTTAAAATAATGACTCCAAAAGGATGGTATCAAAGTGTAATACCTTTATGATCAAATTATACCTTTGAAGGTGGACTCCTCATGGATTGAATTACAGTCCTTGTAAAAAAAAGGTAGGAACATATATCTCAGTCATGGGAAGATATAACTATGAAGAGGTAATCTATAAACGCAGAATAACGTCTCTCATCAAATACAGACCTCTCAACACATACCTTATCAAGTGGTGCCTTGGTTTTGAAATCCCCACTCTCCAGAACTATGAGAAAGAAATGTTTGTTTTTCAAGTCAATTGTATATAGTATGTTACAGCAGTCCAACTGACTAATACAATTCTGATTTATAAAACCAATGCTGTTTGTTCCTGCATACTCAATGTTTTTGACCTATAGGTATGTGTATGTGTGTATATATAGATATATATCTATATAGAGTGGAGAAGACTTAGAGAAAATAAAATTCATATTACTTTAAGCATTTTGTGGTAATTTCTATCTCTTTGGAAGCTGAGGGCTTATTATCATATTTTCAAGTAGTTTCTGATGAATGGTGTAAAATTCACACAAATTTTAGAAATATAAGACTGATTTTATATAGAACCTATAGGTTGTAATCAGACGTTTAAATGAACTTATTTGGCATTTATAAGTGTTGTTTTTCTCTTATGGTAAAATAGATGAGTGACATATGATCAATCAAAATCTAAGTTAAAATTGCCTGTTTTCCTAGAGAGAGAAGATACTTAATAAATACTAGGTTGAACTGTATGTTTTATGCTTTTCAGTGCAGCCATAAACATCTAGGAGATATTCACAAATCAAAAATCACAAATCAGGAGATATTAGAGAGAATAAAATTAAATTTCTTGTTTTTTAAAACAAAGCATATATATATTACACTGGAGTAACATATATTTATAATTGGAGAAATATTCAAATCTTCTCTTCCCAATCTACTGTTTCTCTATATCTGGGTCTGTAGATTTTTTCTGCCACTTACTTTGGTAACTTGCTTACTTATTTTTTGTTAAGTAGTATTGTCTTTCCGAGAGGTATAGAGGCTTTTGGGGTGACCTCTAATCACCCTTGTAGGTGTTACCATATTTGAACCCTATCAAATATGGTACGACAATTCCAGAAGACGGGTATTTAGTGTCTTATGATGTGTCGCGCGGCCGCTTTGCGGCCGCGCGGTTCCGGAAAGCGTCCTGGAGTGTGGCGACGGCTGGGTAGTGGAAGTAGTGTCGAGAGTGGAAGTCTGCCAGTGGGGTATTTATCTGGGTAGGGTGGGTCTCCTGTGCACAATTCGATCCCTGGGTGGTTGATGGAAGCAGACAGGGCAGGGTAGGGTGGGGCTCCTGATTAGAATCCCTTTGTCACCTGTGGTGGTGGGAGCAAGCAGAGAAGCTCTGTCCCTGGGTCCGCCGAGCCTGGAGTCCAAGGTCTCAGAGAGTTCCGCTTACCTTGTTCTGTGGGTCTTCAGTTGTGCGTGGGTCTCGGCCGGAGCTGCCGCGCGGTTCCGGAAAGCGTCCTGGAGTGTGGCGACGGCTGGGTAGTGGAAGTAGTGTCGAGAGTGGAAGTCTGCCAGTGGGGTATTTATCTGGGTAGGGTGGGTCTCCTGTGCACAATTCGATCCCTGGGTGGTTGATGGAAGCAGACAGGGCAGGGTAGGGTGGGGCTCCTGATTAGAATCCCTTTGTCACCTGTGGTGGTGGGAGCAAGCAGAGAAGCTCTGTCCCTGGGTCCGCCGAGCCTGGAGTCCAAGGTCTCAGAGAGTTCCGCTTACCTTGTTCTGTGGGTCTTCAGTTGTGCGTGGGTCTCGGCCGGAGCTGCCGCGCGGTTCCGGAAAGCGTCCTGGAGTGTGGCGACGGCTGGGTAGTGGAAGTAGTGTCGAGAGTGGAAGTCTGCCAGTGGGGTATTTATCTGGGTAGGGTGGGTCTCCTGTGCACAATTCGATCCCTGGGTGGTTGATGGAAGCAGACAGGGCAGGGTAGGGTGGGGCTCCTGATTAGAATCCCTTTGTCACCTGTGGTGGTGGGAGCAAGCAGAGAAGCTCTGTCCCTGGGTCCGCCGAGCCTGGAGTCCAAGGTCTCAGAGAGTTCCGCTTACCTTGTTCTGTGGGTCTTCAGTTGTGCGTGGGTCTCGGCCGGAGCTGCCGCGCGGTTCCGGAAAGCGTCCTGGAGTGTGGCGACGGCTGGGTAGTGGAAGTAGTGTCGAGAGTGGAAGTCTGCCAGTGGGGTATTTATCTGGGTAGGGTGGGTCTCCTGTGCACAATTCGATCCCTGGGTGGTTGATGGAAGCAGACAGGGCAGGGTAGGGTGGGGCTCCTGATTAGAATCCCTTTGTCACCTGTGGTGGTGGGAGCAAGCAGAGAAGCTCTGTCCCTGGGTCCGCCGAGCCTGGAGTCCAAGGTCTCAGAGAGTTCCGCTTACCTTGTTCTGTGGGTCTTCAGTTGTGCGTGGGTCTCGGCCGGAGCTGCCGCGCGGTTCCGGAAAGCGTCCTGGAGTGTGGCGACGGCTGGGTAGTGGAAGTAGTGTCCTGGCAAGCTACCGAGAGTATTCCGCCCGCACAGAAGAGACTGGCAAGCTATCCGCTGTGTATTCGATATGCCAAAACCAGTAACTACAACTGGTCTCATTCACCTGACCCTGAAGGCTTCACCAACATGGCAGCACTGAGAAGGATGAGAAAGGAGAGGCCGACAAAATCTCAAGGCCGACCTAGGCTGCCACAACGAAGGAAGACAAAAATGATCGTCTGTACTTTCAATGCACGTACGCTAGCATCAGATGCATCCATCGAGGACCTGATGGTACAAGCGCGAATGATTAAGTACGACATCATTGGTCTGACCGAGACAAGAAGACACGAATCTCACCATGCCGTTTTCGACACTGGAGAAGAATTGTTCCTCGGAACATGCGATAAAAGAGGTGTTGGAGGCGTCGGTGTCCTTATCAACACAAACTTGGCCAAGAGCATTGATTCATTCGAATGCCTAACAACCCGAATTGGACGTTTACATTTGAATAGATGTGGCTCACTGCCTGCAGTTTCTATCTTCGTTGTCTACGCACCAACATCTCATTATGATGAAAGAGAAATCGAGAAGTTCTACATGGAGCTAGAGAAATTCTATAAAGAAGACCACACCTTCTACAAGATCATTGTGGGTGATTTTAATGCCAAGATAGGACCGAGAAGATCAGCTGAAGAACTTCGCATCGGAACCCATGGCCTAGAATGGAACGAACAGGGTGAGAGACTGTCTGAGTTCATCATGTCGACCAAGACCATTCATGGTAACTCACAGTTCCAGAAGGCAGAATCTAAACGATGGACATGGGAGTCTCCCGGTGGACGATTCCACAATGAAATAGACCACATCATATTCAATCGACGGTTTTGCCTGACTGATGTCGCTGTTCTCCCAAAATTTCGAACGGGATCGGACCACCGTCTCCTTCGTGCAAAATTCTACTTCACAGAGCGGGGAGAAAGGGCTGCAAAGTTCAAAAAGAGAACTCCCAGAACGACCACCAACTGGGAACTCTTTGGTACTATTGCGGCAACATGGGAAGATGCCATTGTTGACAACATTGACGAGGAATACGATCGACTGGTTCAGCACCTCCATGAATGTGCGAGGAACGCCAAGAGAGAGATAGCCACAAAAAGTCGCCTATCTTCGAAAACTCTTGAGCTAATTCGCCAGCGTGGTTTGGCGCATGCCTCAGGCAACCGCAAGCTAACGTCCGAGCTTGCAAAGCAGTGCAGAGATGCGATCAAGGAAGACCTCAAAGAGAGAAGAGCAGAAGTACTGGTAGATGCGGCAGAAGCCGGGAAAAGTATTCGTAACGCCCGCCTGTCCTTCGCCAACTATAAGACCAAGATGACTGCCCTCCGACGTCCTGATGGATCCATCACATCCTCCAGAACGGCAATGGAGAAGATTATCCATGACTTCTACTCAAATCTCTTCGATAGCCATGTCCACTTGCCGACATACCAAATTCCACAGGATGGGTATGTCGTTCCCAACGTTCTCCCTTCCGAAATCCGACACGCCATTTCGTCAGTAAAGAAGCAAACAGCACCCGGCCCAGACAAGGTCAGACCTGAACACCTGAATAACCTGCCGTCAGTACTCATCAATACACTGGCTCGGCTCTTCACTCGCTACCTGTCTGAATGCAAGGTTCCATCTCAATGGAAAACCAGCAGGACCGTACTACTGTTCAAGAAGGGAGACATCCATGACATTGGCAACTATCGCCCGATCTGCCTATTGTCTGTCATCTACAAGTTGTTCACTCGAGACATCCTGAATAGGATTGGCAGAACACTAGATGAAGGACAACCATGTGAGCAAGCAGGGTTCCGCAAAGGATTCAGCACCATCGACCATATCCACACGATAACCAAACTCATTGAGGTTTCTCGGGAGTTCAAGATGCCGCTCTGCTTAACGTTCATTGATTTAAAGAAGGCCTTTGATTCTGTTGAGACGGAAGCGGTCATTGAAGCCCTAGCCAATCAGGGCATACAAGCCCAATACATCAGGATCCTCCGTGAGCTGTATTGCGGATTCACTACCAGGATCTCACCATTCTACAAAGAAGTGATCGTTGATGTCAAGAGAGGGGTGCGGCAGGGTGATACCATTTCACCGAAACTCTTCAGTGCCACCCTCGAGAACATCATGCGACGACTGGAATGGGAAGGAATGGGAGTGAAGATAGATGGTCGGCAACTACACCACCTCCGCTTTGCTGATGACATTGTTTTAATAACACCAAACATCAGCCAAGCGGCACAAATGCTGGCCGACTTTGACCGTGAGTGTGGAAAGGTAGGACTACAGCTGAATCTTACGAAGACAATGTTTATGAGAAATAGCCTTGTTCCTGACGCCCCATTCGCTCTCAATGGAACGACCATCTCCGAATGCAACAGCTATGTGTACCTAGGTCGAGAGGTCAACATGACAAATGACCTGGCACCCGAGCTGCGCAGGAGGAAGAGAGCGGCTTGGAACGCCTTCAAGAACGTCGAAGAAATAGCTAAGAGGACGAAGAACCTCCGGCTCCGGGCACATCTCTTTGATTCCACTGTTCTTCCTGCATTAACATATGCCTCAGAGACCTGGGCCCTACGCAAACAAGATGAGAACGCCATTCAGGTCTCCCAAAGAAGAATAGAAAGAGCTATGCTTGGAATATCACGTTTCACTCAAATGAGAGAACGAATCCGGAGTTCTGACATCCGTCGACGATCAAGGATCAGGGATGCTGTCTCATTTGCCAAGGTGTCGAAAATCAGATGGGCTGGTCACGTAATGAGATTTAAAGACGACCGTTGGACTAGAGCTGTTACTGATTGGATTCCACGGGATGTCAAGAGACCGCGTGGCCGCCCACCTACCAGATGGTCAGACTTCTTTGTCAAGGTCATGAACGATCGGTTTGAGGCCCTCCATGTTCCCGGAGCGAAGAGATGCCATTGGGCTACACTAGCACGCGACAGGGACAAATGGAGACGTTACTGGCGCCCGCTCGAGCAAATCGACGACTAACGGGAAGTTAAGTGATTAAGTGATTAAGTATTGTCTATGAAATGAAAAAAATAATAATGTATAACATAACATTGCAATTAAATGAGCAGAGACATTTGATGGTAAAGTACTCAGTAAATATCTTTTATCAACTTCTAATATCTACTGGTATCAATAGTGCTATTATATGCAAATCGATTGTTAAATTATATCATTTTTACAATAATAATACTACAAAATTAAAATTGATTATCAGAATTTTATAGTTTGTGCAATATTTAACATATTCAATTTGAATTTAATTCATTTCCACTGAGATTGATAGCATTAAATTTTTATTTTTCTATATTAATATAATTTCACTCAAAATGAAAACTTTAGAAGATATTTGACTAATATATGTTGGTAATGTTAATTTTTATTTTAGTTGATGTTTAGTATTCAATATTATTTTATCTATATTCTTAGATTATTCTAATTATGCTTCCAATAATGTGGAGGTGATTATATGCATACAAAATACTTTAATTTGAGGATCTGGAGAAAGACCACAGTGACTGTGTTTTTGCTTTACACACAGTTGATCATCTTTAACCCCAGGAATCCATATGGTTTATTCAAACACCACCAGAAAAGATCTCTGAGCACAGAGATACTTAGCACAAGTAAGCTCTAAGCATAAACACTTATGCTCCCAAAACAATAACATAAAAAACAAAACTATTTATTTAAGGTTCAGATAAATGATATATTCCAATATCTTAATAAATGTCATAATCATTCTAGATCATGTTGCACTCATTGAATATTAATAGTCATTTCTAATTATAAATACTAAGAAGCAATTTTAAGTTTATAAAAACATAATAAGTATGTTATAATTTATTTATGAACATTTTGAAAGGAATATTGAATATATTATATCAATTAGCTCCAACGACTTGTGTATTCACATTGTAGTGGATATTTAAAAGCAAAGTCAAACATTAAATTTTACCCATTTTATTAATTTTAAAATTTAATTTTCTTTACAAAGAACCTTGGTTTTCTTTTACTTTCACATAACTTATGTAAAGTTTGAATACAGTTAGCAAGTTATCTAGTATGTCTAATTCTGTGTTCATTTAATGATTTTGGCATACATAGTGTATCATATGGGCTTTTTAATTTTTCACTGTGAATTTCAGATTCTTGAAATAAATTTTTGTTAAATTACGCTGACAATAACTGAAAAAGATTTTTTTCTCTGTGATTTGACAGGTTTTGCAAATACAAAGAGAGAGACAGGAGAGATAGTACAGAGGTAGTGTTACTTATCTTTCATATGGTTAACCCTGTTTGACCTCTGGTACTGGTGATGGTTCTCTTAATACCTCCAGCTCTAGGGCCTGAGCAAAACCTTGTGTGCACCTAAAATTCTACAAGAAAGTACAAAAATATTCAGAGAATTTGAATTTATATTTATAACAAAACACTGTCCTTCCGTTGTTCATCGATTTGCTCGAGTGGGCCCAGCAATATCTCCATTTTGAGACTTCTTGTTACTGTGTTTGGCATATTGAATACTCTCGGTAGCTTCCCAGGCTCTCTGAGAGGGGTGGAGGAATGGAACCTGGCTCGGCCAGGCTGGCTGTGCACAAGGCAAATGCCATACCACTGTGCTACAGCATAGCGGGTTATATTTATAAATAGAGAGTAATTTTTTCCTTCAAACTAATATCAAATACTAAGGCTAACAATTTGGAATATCTGATAAGTGACTTTGATCTTAAAATATTTCTTACATTTTATTGTTTTCATTTATATTTCTTCACATTTTTATCTTTTGGGTAAATTAAAATAAATAGCCAGTTATTTCTGTTAAAAAACAATCCAACATTCTTTATTCACATCCCCAAATACTTCATCTTATCTTCCATGTGATTGTATCAATAAAAAATACGAAACATTCCCAATTAGTAAATTCACTAGATTTCCATGTTAATAGCAATTGCTCCTATATCACTATTCACACTTTTGTCTTCTTTCCTTTTTTTATTTTTTAGTGAGTCACCATGAGACACAGATACAGACTGACAAACTTCCATGCTTACCTTTCAGTCATAAAATGATCGAGTACCCATCTCTCCACCAGTGCCCATTCTCAACCAAGGTTCTCAGTATCCCTTCCACCACCCCCATCCCACCCATCCCATCCCCCACCTCTGTGGCAAATTCCATTTCTCTCTTTCTCTCTCTCTCTCTCTCTCTCTCTCTCTCTCTCTCTCTCTCTCTCTCTCTCTCTCTCTCCCCCCCCCCCCCTTTAGGGTATTGTGGTCTGCAATGCAGGTATATTGAGTCTATTTTTTTGATGCTACACTAGTGGTGCTGTGTTTTTAGTTATGGCACTGAGCTAGGGGATTATTCTTGTAGGGTGTTGGGGGGGCCGTATGTCCCCTAATAAATCCTATAAAAGGTATAGAACTTGGTTAAGCCATGTGCAAGGTAAACACTATCCATTGTACCATCACTCAAGCCACTCAATTCAGATTTTTTCCTAAAACCTTTTTGAATTTCAAACTCAAGGATACGAGGACAGCAACACAAGAATTCCTTCTGTAAGGAAAATGTTTTGTGTCCTGATTCATTAGTATTGATACTTTAATAGTGATTTGTGATAAGATTGTTCAGTTTGAAGTTAACTGTATAAGATAATATCAGTTACCAATCTATAGTTTCAAATTTAAATATTACATAAACTTGAAAGTCATAGGTAGACTTAGACACAGACTTCCTTATCTCTTTGAAACACAGTAAACTAGTGTCAAAGAGATTTTATAAAAGTCTAAATTGGGTGATTAAAAAAAAAACCAAGAAAGTGTTTTTATATAGCAAGAATTCACTTACTTCTATTGAATAATGACTCAAAGCTCTATAACCTTAAAAAACTGACAAAAAACTCTTAGTAGTGTTGTCTCATAGAGTTATTTTAAAGAGCAAATGACTGAAAAAATCTCTACTCAAAAGTAAATAAGTAAATAAAATACCAACTATAAGTCAACTGTGAGTCAACAGTCAAAATGCAGGGATGATTAGATATTGAATAATATTAATCATTATACAATAGAAGCCAGCAATGTGGTACTGGCTGAATGGTCAAGGCAGAGAAGTTTTATATTTGTATTCAAAGAATACACAAAAATTTATTTTGTGACATTATTGGTGTTGTTGAAATTTCCTTGTACTATATATTCTGTCATCTTATCTTCATTGTGAAGTGGGAAGAACCAGGCATTTTAGTTAGCAGGTAAGAAAAAAAAAAGAATTGATAAACCGAATAGAATTCTTTTTTCTATAAATGGATAGAAGTGGCCAGGAACATGAAGGGCATTGGTACCATGGTAACTGGAAAAACATGAAATGCTAAACATTGCATTTTCCTGAGGCTGGGTTGATAATACAAAATGTTTCGCATTTGCCGTGAACATGGCTGATCAGGGCCAGTTCTCAGCATCACACAGTCTCCTAAGACTAACTGGGAGTAATCCTGAACAGAGTCAAAAGTAAGCCCTGAGCAGTAGAGGGTGTATTCCCCCAAAGAAAAAAAAAGAGGTAAATAAATAAAATGCATTTTCTATAAATTTAGCAAATAAATATCTATGACATTAGACTCTAACAAACTAAATTGCAGAGAGGAAGAAAATATTTTCAGCTATATAGTTTCTGTTTGTGAAGGTTTAGTTTGGGCTTAATTAGACACACAAGAAGATTATTTCTGTGTTGATGGTTTTTTTTAAGGATGAGGAGAAGTAATCAAGTTATAGGTAGAGACCCAGGAAATCATTTTTCATCAACTCAGGTACTAGTATAAAATTGATAGTGACCTAAAAGTTTGAGTTTTTTGACAAATAAGTTTAATGTAATTATTAATGGAGGCTCAGAATCAACTCAAATTTACTTTTGAAGGACTATGAGTAGCTATAATGTAACAAACAAAGGAAAGATATTTTACTTTCAGTAAGTATTCAAATAAACATAAATGTAAAATTATTCACCATTTCAATTTTATATGAATATATGTAATATGACAAAAACTAACAGGTGCAGAATTAGGATAATTGGAGCCATAGTCAAGAGAAAACACCATCCATAAGGCTGCCAACTATGTAATACTAGATAAAATTATTTTCAATTATTTTTAGAAGAAATAATACTTTAAGAATAATTAGTTTACCAAGGAAATCTGTAATCCTTATTTCTTTTTTTTTTCCCCCTTTATTTTATTTTATTTTTTTTAAAGTTGTAGATTTACAATTTTTTGTGCTTTGGTTTCAATTATACAATGATCAGATACCCATCCCTCCACCAGTGCCCATTTTCCACCACCATGGATAATATCCCTCCCACCCCCATCCCCCCATCCCCCCGTCTCTGTGGCAGGGCAATCCCCTGTGTTCTCTCTCTCCTTTTGGGAAAAAGAAAATGGGAGGAATCAACCTCCCGAACTTCAAACTGTACTACAAAGCAGTAATAATTAAAACAGCATGGTACTGGAACAAAGGCAGAACTGCAGACCAATGGAACAGGGTTGAATACACTGACATCTCTCCTCAATCATATGCTCATCTTATCTTTGATAAAGGTGCAAGTAATGTGAAGTGGAGTAAGGAAAGCCTCTTTAATAAATTGTGTTGGCATCACTGGACGGCTACATGCAAAAAAAAATAGGCTCAGAACTCTGCCTAACACCATGTACAAAAGTAAGATCAAAATGTAATCCTTATTTCTTACCCTCTTATAGTAATGCCGCCATGAACCAAATTTTTTTTAAAAGGATTATACCAATGGTACCAAAACAACTACAAATTCACTTATATTCTAAACACAGTATTATAATGAGAATTTAAAATTAAATGAACATGTAAGTTTCTGACAGTATTATCAACCAATCAGACCAAATTGATTACTTTACATAAAACAATGCTATACATTACTCAATGTATTTATACAAAGTATAACTAGTTTTTCTAATAACATGGGTGGATAATATGTAGGACCTAAAGACAGATTAAAATATTTCATATGACTTAAACCATTAATTATATATTAATAATCCATGAATTATATTGGAAATCAATATAAAATCCCTAGAATACCCTAAATGCAATCTATAAGTTAAAGCATTTAAATTATTCATCCATCCATAAATATAAACATCAAGGTCAGTTAGGAATTAATGAGAATTTAATAATGAAGAAAACTGAGTACTAGTAAAACTTGTTCAATATCTGCATTTCTAACATTGTCTAGAAAACCAAATTGCTTTAAGAAATGTTTTATTGTTTTATGATACAGTCTTTCACATTACAATTTAAATTAGTAGTAAAGAAAAACCAACTAAAATCAAAATTAAAATGAGAAAAAAAATAAAAACAGTGGAAATGTTAGCAAATCTTATTGCTAGCAAATTTTTGACACTGATAAACTTAGATGATGTAAAGTTGGGGGAAGTTATGATAGCAACTCACTTGTACAAAAGTGGAGACAATAATGATTTATTATCAAAGCAATCACTTGCAAATCAGTCTCCTGAACTTCTCATGTTGGTACTTTGTACCTCTTACACCACCCTTTACTGCTAATTTGCTTTGTGTGCTAGATACCTTTTAGTCCACTTCTCAATAAAATCATATTACTATTTATAATAGACTTGAGTTAGCAAAATTTACTAAAATGAGCAGTGTTGAATCTAAACTTGATATTATACTTATTTTAAATTCACAAATTTATTATAATTTTGGTATTTTAATTATAGAGTCTGTGCTGATGATTTGAGTAGTTTCTAGAACATTGAACTTCCAAGTAAGTTGCAAGAAAATCATAAAATTCTCCCAAGTTCTTATCTGAAATGTAAGTTGTGAACTCCATGATTAAATTGAATGAATGAGAAACTCAAATATAAGTTGATTATGATAGATTAGGTCTGAAGAGTCCTGCAAATCCAATCCATGGAACATAATTTTAAGAACTATAATTTTTCATCGTATTCCTCGTCAATGTTGTCAACAAAGAGATAGCCACAAAAAACGCCTGTCTTTGAAAACTCTAGAGCTTATTCGCCAACATGGTTTGGTGCGTGCCTCAGGCAACCGCAAGCTAACGTCCGAGCTCACAAAGCAGTGCAGAGATGCGATCAAGGAAGACCTCAAAGAGAGAAGAGCAGAAGTGCTGGTAGATGCGGCAGAAGCTGGGAAAAGTATTCGTAACGCCCGCCTGTCCTTCGCCAACTACAAGACCAAGATGACTGCCCTCCAACGTCCTGATGGATCCATCACATCCTCCAGAATGGCAATGGAGAAGATTATCCATGACTTCTCCTCAAATCTCTTCGATAGCCATGTCCACTTGCCGACATACCAAATTCCACAGGATGGATATGTCGTTCCCAACGTTCTCCCTTCTGAAATCCGACACACCATTTCGTCGGTAAAGAAACGAACAGCACCTGGCCCAGACAAGGTCAGACCTGAACACCTGAAGAACCTGCCGTCAGTACTCATCAATACAACTGGCTCGGCTCTTCACTCGCTACCTGTCTGAATGCAAGGTTCCGTCCCAATGGAAAACCAGCAGGACCATACTACTGTTCAAGAAGGGAGACATCCATGACATTGGCAACTATCGCCCGATCTGCCTATTGTCTGTCACCTACAAGTTGTTCATTCAAGTCATCCTAAATAGGATTGGCAGAACACTAGATGAAGGACAACCATGCGAGCAAGCAGGGTTCCGCAAAGGATTCAGCACCATCGACCATATCCACACGATAACCAAGCTCATTGAGGTTTCTTGGGAGTTCAAGATGCTGCTCTGTTTAACGTTCATTGATTTAAAGAAGGCCTTTGATTCTGTTAGACGGAAGCGGTCATTGAAGCCCTAGCCAATCAGGGCATTCAAGCCCAATACATCAGGATCCTCCATGAGCTGTATTGCGGATTCACTACCAGGAACTCACCATTCTACAAAGAAATAATCATCCATATCAAGAGAGGGGTTCGGCAAGGTGATACCATTTCACCGAAACTCTTCAGTGCCACCCTCGAGAACATCATGCGACGACTGGAATGGGAAGGAATGGGAGTGAAGATAGATGCTCGGCAACTACACCACCTCCGCTTTGCTGATGACATTGTTTTAATAACACCAAACATCAGCTAAGCGGCACAAATGCTGGCCGACTTTGACCATGAGTGTGGAAAGGTAGGACTACAGCTGAATCTTACGAAGACAATGTTTATGAGAAACAGCCTCATTCCTGACGCCCCATTCGCTCTCAATGGAACGACCTCCGAATGCAACAGCTATGTGTACCTAGGTTGAGAAGTCAACATGACAAATGACCTGGCAGCCGAGCTGCGCAGGAGGAAGAGAGCGGCTTGGAATGCCTTCAAGAGCTTCGAAGAAATAGCTAAGAGGACGAAGAACCTCCAGCTCTGGGCACATCTCTTTGATTCCACTGTTCTTCCTGCATTAACATATGCCTCAGAGACCTGGGCCCTATGCAAACAGGATGAGAACGCTTTTCAGCTCTCCCAAAGAAGAAAGAGCTATGCTTGGAATATCACATTTCACTCAAATGAGAGAAAGAATCCGGAGTTCCGACCTCTGTCGCTTATCAAGAATCAGGGATGCTGTCTCGTTTGCCAAGGTGCCAAAAATCAGATGGGCTTGTCACGTAATGAGATTTAAAGACGACCGCTGGACTAGAGCTGTTCCCGACTGGATTCCATGAGATGTCAAAAGACCGTGTGGCCGCCCACCTACCAGATGGTCAGACTTCTTCGTCAAGATCATGAGCGATCGGTTTGAGGCTCTTCATGTTCCTAGAGCGAACAGATGCCATTGGGCTACAATAGCATGCGACAGGGACAAATGGAGATGTTACTGGCGCCTGCTCAAGCAAATCAATAATTAACGGGAAGTTAAGTGATTAAGTTAAGAATTTTTCAAATAAAGGTCAGGTTCTTCAGAATTTAACTTTTCCATGAAGATCATTCCTTATAAAAAATTAACTTCCCATAATATATTTAAGTCTGGATTATCAACAAATTCTTTGTGACCAGTGAAAAATAAACTTATTATTTTAGTTGGGGTGGAGCGATAGCACAACTGATAGGGTGTTTGCCTTGCAAGCAGTTGACCTGGGTTTTATTCTTCCATCCCTCTTGGAGAGCCTGCCGATAGTATCCCGACTGCAAGGCACAGCCTGGCAAGCTCCCCATGGCCTATTCAATACGTCAAAAATAGTAACAGGTCTCACAATGGAGACATTCGGCCTGCTTGAGCAAATCGGTGAACAACAGGAAGACAATGGACAGTGCTATTATTTTAGTTAATAATGGACTATTTTGATTTAGTACTAAACTAGTATTAATTTTAACGCAACTTGTACTTAGTTTATTTATTTGTTATTAATCACTTTCTCTGGGAATAATTTGTAGACAACTCTTGTAGATTCCTTAGTTTCAAAGGGTTTTATGTGAAATTTCTTATTTGCAAGTAGATATAGTATTTTTATTACCATTTTTGCTTACAATTACTAGATGTGATTTCTTTTTTATTTTATATTTCTTTACGGAAATATTAACTTTTATGTGCATTAGAACTGAAATTCCTGTTTGAATATAAGCTTCCTTTTGCATACAGAAACTTTTACAAATACAAATTTGAGAAATTCTGGACAAATATTATTCAAATTAAGAAAAATTGGCTAAAAAAAGGGTTTAAAAGCCACCATAAGTGAAAGAATGAGTCTAAACTGAATTAAGTTATCCTGGAGTGTCTTTTTCCTAATCCCCCATAGATTTATACTTGAGTCTTTAAAGCCTATAATTAACAATTTTTTAAAAACTGAAGCAACTCCTTGGGACATTGAGAACACAAAGCAACCATGACATTCAAGCTAGCAGCTTCTGAAGTAATAGAAGTCTCTGCCAGCCTCTTTGGCAGCAATGTGAAGGTGAATCAATGCCTCAAGGCATCAGCACCCTTTACAATAAGCATTGTCAGTCTCAGAATTTGGCAGGTGATTTCAGAATGCCCATGAAAAAGGATTAACAAAGTGTGCTGAGGATTCATGAGGTGGTAATGGAAGCAACTTGCATACCAAACAGATTCCAATAGTAGGCTTACAGTGAATATAGGTAAATCAGTAGGAAAACTTGAACCAGAGGGGAAATTTAAGTGTATATATATATATATATATATATATATATATATATATATAACTTTTCTCTTTTAAACCTTGTGTTATACCTCACTTCATGTTTTAACGCAGAAACTATATCTCTGTGCTTTGTCCATTGGTTGCAGTTTCAAAATCTACTCTCTTCTAATCTCAAGGTCTTATTTGCTTAGTCATTTTTTTAAATTTTAACTTTTATTAGTGGGACACCATGAGGTACAGTTGTAGACTTACACATTTTTGTGCTTGGGTTTCAATTATACAATGATCAAATACCCATCCCTCCTCCTGTGCCCATTTCCCACCACCACGGATTGCAGTATCCCTCCCACCCCCCATCCCCCCATCCCACACTGTCATTTTTGAAAAATGTGTTTTCACCAATACACTAGTTCCTTTCTTATGAATGATTTATAGTTAGAAATGATTGATTTTAAAGACATTAATGCTGTTTTAAAGTTTCACTTTTTCATTAATGATAATAAATATTTACTATAGGTGTAGGATTGTGAACATAATTCTAACAACACATGCACTATTGAAATGTTTTCAAATAATTAAAAATACTGGCACAAATATTCACTAACAATTTCTAAATAATCTTAAGAACAGTTTCATGGCAGATAAAATTTCATAGATGCACAGAACCTGAGTGCAATGCCCTGATAACTTATGCTAATCTTTAAAGAAATTCAGGTTATGAAAGCATTCCCTGCATCCATATCCTGCTTCTTTACAATAATGCATATCTTAAGCACATTTAATGCATATCTTAAACGAGTGCATCATCCTCACTTGTTTTTTGTCATAATTATGAGCTTTAGTATTTTTTAGAACAGTATACACACATTGAATATAATTGCTAAATAGCTTAACTCAACTAATACACAAATCATTTTAAAAATTATCTATATAAAATTTCAGATTGATCATTTTACCATTTGAGCAGAATACTTAGAAATGTACTGCCACAATTATTTTTTTTTAATGTAGGAGTATTGCTATTTATTCAGCCACTGATTAAGCTAATTGAGGAGAGCATGAACTCCACACATTATTTTTAGTATTGGATTAACTATATTATTTTGTCATGATATTTGCATCTGAAAGACAACTTTAATATCTATTTCCATCCTCTAGATTTAAAACAAGGTATTTAGCAGTTTAAAATTATTTTTGTTTCAAAGTCACTTACTCTGATTTATAAAAAAAATTCAGTAGCATAATTATTTCAGAGTTTGGTAGTGAAGTATGTTTCCCAAGGCATGAACAACAAATCTTTAGCAGTTATAGAAAAGGAGAATGTTTCTGCATAAACCTTAAAGATACTTATTGTGTGTTTCTGTGTGTGTGTGTGTGTGTGTGTGTGTATGTGCTACCTTTCAGTGATAACAAGTTCTGAAATAAGGACTTTCTTTAAATTAAATGTAAAGTTAGTCAGATGCGTGGACAGAATATGGTTCAAAGAGAGGTTTTGCTCTGTGTGGAATCAATTTTTTTAGTGCCCATGTTTTTCCTTCTTTTCATTTCAAGAAAATCATGCAACCATTTTTTTAAATTTTTCTTTAAATTACACCTCATTTATGTCACACTCCAAGGCAAATGTTCTTATTTTTCCCATGAGCTTTGATAGGATATATATGTCCTTTGTAAATGGTTCTTACTTGATTCCTGAGATTTGTGCCTACATAAAAGACTTCTGATGCGATCCAGTGCAGGTCAGATATTTCTATTTTACTAGAGGCTAGCTCCACTACAGAAGTCCAGACTCAACATATTCCTCTCATTTAGCAGTTTCCTAAACAAAAAATTTTATTAATATTCATGCCATACACGGAAAGACACATTCCTTATTGTCATAGAGGGTTATCGTTAATAAAAATTATCTATTTGGGCAATAATTTGCATTCCTCAATGCTGAAGTATGTGGAAAGTCTTAAAAAGTTTACTCAGTAAAGCTTGGGAGATAGTACAGTGGGTAGGGCACTTTTCTTGCATGTAGACAACTCACTATCCACAGTAACACAAATGGTTCCCTGAACCCTATCATGAGTTATCTATGAGCAGAGACAAAAGTAAATCCTGAACATTGCCAAGTGTGGCCCAAACAATCCCTCTATACAAATATATATACATATATATATATATATATATTTATTTACACATGGCTGGAGCGATAGCACAGCGGTAGGGCGTTTGCCTTGCATGCAGCCACCATGGCCGACCCGAGTTCGATTCCTCCGCCCCTCTCGGAGAGCCCGGCAAGCTACCGAGAGTATCTCGCCCGCACAGCAGAGCCTGACAAGCTCCCCGTGACGTATTCGATATGCCAAACACAGTAACAACAAAGTCTCCAATGGAGACGTTACTGGGCCCGTTCAAGCAAATCGATGATCAACGGGAGGGCCTTTACCTTTACCTTCTACCTTTATTTACACATAAGATGCAATGTTACATTGTAGTATGTGACTGAGGTTATTTCTCTCAAGAAAATCCTATTTTAAAGTTAAAACATAATTATAATAATTATATGTGATTTACTATTATGGATATGAGTATATTTTAGGTAAATTTTTGTTTATGATTGTAACATTTACAGGAATGTTACATGTTCTGTATTTACCTAATTTTAAATGTAAATATTATATATTAGTTATTTCTACAAATTCTACATTTATTTTTTTTTGTTTACCAAAGTGAGACACACAGTTACAAAGTTGTTCATAGTTGGGTTTCAGTCATATAATGTGTCAACACCTGTCTTTTTACCAGTGCACATTTCCCACCACCAATGTCCCTAGTTTCCTTATCACTGCTGCCCATCTCTTGCCTACTGCCTCTATGGATTGCACTTTTCTTCTTTTCTTCTCTCTCTCTCTCTCTCTGTATGTCTCTCTCTCTGTCTCTCTCTTTTTCTCCTTTTCTCCGTCCCCCCTTTTCTTTTGGCATTTTTTGGCATTATGGTTTGCAACACAGATACTGAAATGCTATCATGTAAATCCCTTTACCTACTTTCTTCTCCAGAATGATAATTATTGTCAGAGTATTATTATTATCATACTGGTCCTTTCTCTATCCTAATTATTTAAAGCAATGACAACTGGTTTTTTATAGCTGAAATATACTAACTAAAACCGAAGAATCTGAGTTCTAGTCCTTGTTTTGAATGATTATCTATCTCTGGATGACTTATTTCAACTCTCTGAGTGTTGCTTTTCTCCTCATAAATAAAACAGTGAGTTTTTGTTCTTTTCCCAGTAATAATAAAAACTTTTATTCTATTTGAAAAATGATTATCAAAGCAACCAATTCAATAAAATAATTATCTTTTCTTGCAATACTATCTTTAACTGCATATCTTGTTTGTATGTATATTGAATATTAATTACTTTGATATAGAGTTTCTTAAGCTTCTTCTGACTATGGCTTCCTTTCTATCTTGTTTCTTTTATGTGTTCTCTGTCCTACCACATGCCCCTTCTAAGTTTAATGCAATGGATTGCATTATATATCACTGCTGCTTCTCCCAGAGGGGACCATAAAGTGAAGTCCCCATAACCATGTCACTGGACTCCACACCAGGCTGTTTTCACTAGGGGCGCCCCAAATGGGGGCAGGTGAGATCTCTCCCTGCCCAAAGGGACCCAGCCCTGGCAGCCAACCTCCACTACCCAACTTCAGCCTCACTCCAGGCCGCTTGCCATACGCTTGAGCCAAGCCTCATGCATGAGTGAAGTCCCATAGAACCCAGTTAAATGTGGAACTTTGTGACCTTGGACTCTGGGATCAATAGGAGCCAGGAACAGAGATCCTCTGCTTTCTTCCCCCAGTCTCTGGTGACCCAGGGATCACACCCAGAAGTCACCTTCTGCCAGATAATCTCCTTTTTAGCCACCCTCCAGAACTCACGCAGCTTCTCCCAGAAGGAAGCATAAAATGAGGTTCACATGACCATGACACCTGAGTCTGTGCCAGGCTATTTTCACTACGGGTGGCCAGAGGGTGTCCCCACCTCAACGGATCCAGCCCCGGAAGTCAACCTCCATGACCCAACCACCACCACCCTCCAGGTTGCTTTTCACACGCTCGGGCCAAGCCTCATTTATGACTGAACATATTCCTGGACCGTGCAGCTGTGAAAGCAGTTGCGGGACACATCATAAGACATTTCCTACCTATTTTCCATAATTACCACACCATATTTGATGGGGATCCTTCCTGCATGGCAGAGCCTGGCAAGCTTCCCTTGGCATATTTGATGTGCACAAAACAGTAACAGTAACAGGTCTCATTCCCCTAACCCTGAAAGAACCTCCAATATGGCAACGTTGGGAAAGACGAGTAAGGAGAGGCTGCTAAAAGCTCAGGACTGGGACGAATGGAGATGTCACTGGCACCTGTTTGAGTAAATCGATGAACAATGGGATGACAGTGATATAGTGATAATATATATATATATATATATTAACTTATATTCACCCTGGAATATCCTGAGATCCTACAGGAGACTATAAACCCCTGCGTTAAGAAACACTGACATAAAGCATTGCCCACAAAATTGTAAAATTATGAATATAGTTGGAAATACATGAATTATTGTATTTATATTAATCACTATGTACTAAAATATTTAAATACCAACGCAAGAGTTAACATTTTAGAAGTGATCTTGTTATCTCTCACACTGTATTTGAATCTCATATCTTTAAGTCACTTTCTCATTTCTGCCACAGTGGGCTGCTAACTACTATTTCCAATCATTGAACATAGGCTGGAGCGATAGCACAGCGGTAGGGCATTTGCCTTGCACGCAGCCAGCCCGGCTGGGCCAGGTTTGATTCCTCTGCTCCTTCTGGAGAGCCCGGCAAGCTATTGAGAGTGTATTCAATATGTCAAACACAGTAACAACAAGTCTCAAAATGGAGACTTACTGGCCCCGCTCAGGCAAATCGATGAACAACGGGAGGACAGTGAACAGACAGTGAACATATGTTAACCCCAAAACTTTGAACCTTCATCTCCAATTTATAGAAATAGTCTTTTCTAAACTTTATGTTATATTTTCCTCCATTTTAATTATTCTAGTTGATTACTATTTAACGGCAAAGCCTGTCAAGCTACCCGTGACATATTCAATGTGCCAAACACAGTAACAAGAAGTCTCACAATGGAGATATTACTGGGCCCTCTCGAGCAAATTGATGAACAACGATAGGACAGTGCTATAGTGCATTATTATTTAAAGAACCCTTATTCTTTCTACATAAGGCCTCATTCACTTAACTCATATTTAAAATTAGGCCCTATACATAAACACTAAGTATATAAATATGTTTCTAAGGGGAAGTATATCATTATATGCTTACAGGTATATAAATGTACATATACATACATATGTGAAAATAGCTTATTTGCCATGTAAAACGTTTATTTTTTATTTTGAGAGGTAACACGTAGAACTAAATGTAGACTTTACCACATTTTATACTCCAACTGTTTTGCCAACTAAGCCTATTTTTTTATATTACTGCATTTTAATGTATTGGACATTATATGAAAACTATTGTGATAAATTCAAATTCACAAATTAATTATTTTTTTAAAAGTTCTGTCTGTCAATGAATGTGCTTTTATGACATATGAATGTCAGTGCAGACACGTGCTTGTATAAAACACCAGAGGGGAAAAATTTGGAATGGTAGACAATGTCTTTAATACCTGTTAGAGGTCTGCGATTTGTAGCTCTCAGAAGAAATTACATGATGTCCAAGAGCTCGCCATGAGCTCCCTAAGTGAAATGACTGTTAGCACCCCTAGTGCTTGGGCTCTTATCTGCAGAGAAGTCATTTCAGGTAGAAATTTAAAATACTAATAGAAAGCAGTTCAAAAAACTTATAAATGTTAACATCAAGGAAAACAAAAAAGGCTACTGAGGAAAGGAAGTTGATCTTTTTTAAGGCAGTCGCCGTTCAATAAACTTTATTGTAAAAGCTGACGACAATCTGTCTATGTGGAAATGAATCACATCTCATCTGCAGAATCTCACACATCACAATGATGAATTCAGGTTTCAAGCTTCCTGCAAGCACATCCTTTGAAATCATGACATGAAAGCAATCTCTCTCAAAAGTCACAGTAAGATTGCCTCTGTTTGTGAAACAATAAATTGCAACATTTAAAAGTTTCCTTCTTTCTCATGGTTGCTTTGAAGAGACAGAAAAAAAATCTAAGAATAATAAAAGCCTGCAGACCAATGAAAGTGCAGGTACATTACCTGAAATCATAACATAAATCTTCTTAAAGCTGTGAGATTTTATGCAATCTCTGAGTTGTGGAAAAAAAGTAAGAAGCACCTCACAAATCACATTTACCCAATATTTACACATAGTCAAAGAGTGGAAGGAAAATGTATTAGGCAACTTTTCTGCTGCCTTTATAAGCTTATGTATTTTTATGTGTATGTAAGTACATTTTGAGAGAAGTTATTTATCCCATTAACTTTCTTGACATTTATAAGCAATGAATTTCAGAAATGAAAGCAACTTTGAGATCCTTCCTCCCTAAATTTTGTTTTGTTTTGTTTTGGGGGTCACCACAGGCTGTTAAAGGCTTCCTTCTGGCTCTGTGTTCAGAGGTGACTCCTGGCAGGCTCAGGACACCATTTAAAATACAGAAGTTCTAATCCAGGTCTGTTCCATGCAAGGCAATGCCCTGATCACTGCAGATTCACTCTGGTCCCAATTTAGCTACATGCTTGAGGAAGGTTTTATGTTTTTACAATTTCTGCTTTAAATTATAATTTAAAAGCTTATCAGAGGATATTAGTTAATTTAATTCTTCAAATTTAAAACAGAAGTTAGATTGTTTTTCTTCTGATGTGATTAATTGGTTTGGTGATGTGAATGATACTTGTTAACTCTCCTATATGGCAGATATTTTCTAGATATGAAATGAGCAAAATCTCCATTTTTAAGAATTATGGAAAATATGTTTAGCAAAATGCTGCTACATATTATGTCTGAGGACATTAACTATGAAGCATTACGTTTATACTAAAATTAATTATGTGAGAAATAAATAATTTTAATTGTGTAAAATACAGAGTACAACTAAAGTTTTGAACATGGTCATTACATTTGCATTTATTAGTATAATTTTAATATATATAACAATAAAACTGAAACAAATATTCAACAGCCTGCATAACCAGCATTTGTAGATTAAAATAAAATGCACCAAGGTATCTTAAATAGACAAGATTTAAATAGGGAATATGTTGAGGCTATAGCTTTCCTTGATTGCTGCTGTTATAACTCAGGAAAACAGGCTCTGGATCAAACCAAACAGCTTATTGATTGATGATTTGCAGCTTTTCCCTCCAAGGCTCAGACATTTATCCTTATCAGAGGCTTGGTTGACAAATTTTTACTATTGTGCAAATTTTTAATTGAATGCTTAGATGACAATCATTGCCTGGCTTGGATTTCTGTTCTCTTGTATCTTGTTCATGGGAAGCAACATCAACAAGAACACACTTCATTTAACTTAGTTCATTTCTTCTAACTCTCAAACAGTGCATTCTTGAGTTTTCTACTTGTTTTTATGCTTGTGTGTTTGAAAGTAAAGTTACTGCAAGAGTTAGGTATATGTAGCAATTATAACATTATTAAGACTTGCTATATAAATCTCTCTTTCTTACTTATATATAAAAACAAATCATGAAATAAGATAATTAAAAATATTGATTGAGGTTTTGAGCAAAATAAAGTTAATTTCTTCTTTAGATGTGGTCATGAAAGAACCCTGACAAATACAACCCTAAAGGCAATCAGGTGATGAAATATATTGAAGCTAAGTAGAGACCTAACACAAAAACACAAAAGAAAACAGACTGATAGAAAAAACCTTTTAAAGTTTTTCTTAATTTGGGGTATAATTTATATAATTCTCCTTTTGAAATGCCATGTTAAAATATAATGTTTATGTATGGGCATCATTTAGTACATCAAGAAAAATGCTATGTATAAATAAGAATTGTTATTACGTTAAATAAAATTTCGTATCCATAGAGGTACATATAGGGCTATAGCGATAGCACAGTGGCCAGGGCGATTACCTTACTTGCAGCCAACCTGGGCCGACCTGGGTTTGATTTCTCTGCCCCTCTCAGTGAGCCCGACAAGCTACTGAGAGTATTGCGCCCACATTCCAAAGACTGGCAAGCTACCTGTGATGTATTCAATATGCCAAAAACAGTAACAACAAGTCTCACAATGGGATTCTTACTGGTGCCCCCTGGAGCAAATTGATGAACAATGGGAGAACACTGCTATACAGTGCTATAGGTACATATTGGCATAGCTAAGAATTTAGGTAAATGAAATATTCATTTCAGAAAATAAAATACACAATATATTGTTTCAGAAAAGATGAGGAGGAGTTGGGTCACCATTGATAATCAGGGATTATTCCTAGCTCTGTGCTCAGGAGTGACTCCTGGCAGTGCTCAGGTGATCACTTAGGGTTCCGGAGATTACATCAAGGTCTGTAGGATATAAACAAGTACCTTAACCCCTGCACTAACTTTCTGGTCACTATACCTATAAAATTTTAAATGTTGGTGGATGGTACATATTTATATCAATAATATAAATAATAATTTAACATATTTAATTTTTACTACATTTTCAATTCCTTATTAAGTACTCTGCAGAATTTGATTTATCCTTAATGTACTCATGAAACTAGTTTTATTATATTTATTTTGTATCTTTTAAAATGAGTAGATTAATTGTTCTTATCTTATAATACATGTGGAAAGAAGTGGTATCTTACCCTGTTTAATCCCAAAACTTGTGTTCTTAAAAATTATAAAAAATCTGCTCCTCTGTTTATTTTTGTGGGTTCATTTATAAGAGTAACCATTATCACTGTATTTCTTGATCTTTGTAAGTTGTCATTCTTCTTTAAAATTTTGATATGAGAAAGGATTAAATAATATTATTTTATATCCTCTAAGTTTATTGATTCTGAAACGAATTTCCCAAGTGATGTTTCTGAAGAGTGAACAAGAATAAAAAGACATAAACGCAAACACATATAGTAAAGTGACAGGGGCATAAATCTATACTTTTATATTATGCAAATGTTTCATAAGCATTTCTGAGTAGAAATATTTTCATGTATCCGTAATCAATCTGCTTGAGTGGATAGCTGCTCAACGGCTCTAACAACAAGATAGTGTAATTTAGAATTTGTAAAAATATCTTTTGAAGCATCTTTCATCCTGACCATATAGTGAAGGGGCCAGAGGTTGAAGCTCTATCTGGATGTCCTATATAATTATATTTTTTGTTTAAGCACAGTGAGGGTCTTCTGTAGCTGACAAAACTGTGAAAATTATGACCATTATAAAACTTCACCTCATTTATTTTATTCTTTGCTTTTTAAAGTTTTAATTATAATTCAGGAATGTATAATAAGGTCCACACGTATGGTTCTACTGAATTCTTAGATGGCAAATCCCCTAGTCCACCAAGGTACTTGTGACTCCCCACCACTGTTGGATATTTCTTCTAGTGTGGTCTCCCCTGATGTTTCTTCTTCCCTTTGGTAACTGTTTCTATTTTTGAATGTCAAGTATTTGTAATTTTCAGTGCTCATTCATTATTTTGACTCTGTTCCACAGATGAGTGAGATCATCTGGTATATGCCATTCTTCCTCTGATTTGTTTCAACAATTATGTCATCCAATTTCATCTGTTTCAGTAAACTCCTTAATTTAGTATTTTCTCACAGCTGCATTGTATCCCATTTTGTGTATGTACCCCAATTACTTTATATATTCATGTGTAGTTGAATATTTAGTCTGTTTTCATAACCTGGCATTTTTACTAAGTGCTGTAATGAACATGGGTATTCATAAAAGGTAAAGGTAAAGGCCCTCCCGTTGATCGTCGATTTGCTCGAGCAGGCCCAGTAACATCTCCATTGGAGGCTATGAATACCCATCCCCACTTGGATGGGTATTCATACATTCTTTTAAATCAATATTTTTGAGTTTCGTGGTAAATGCAAGATGTGAAATTGCTGGGTTATATAAAAGTTTTGATCATTTTTCTTTGTGAGGTAAAATAGTTTTTATTAAATAAAACTTGTGTAGAAAGATGTGAAAGGAGAACAAGAGGAGAAACGTGTTTAAAAGAGGGAGGTATGATGCCACCAGCAGGTCAATTTGTACCTGTGAGGTGAGTGCATAAGCAGTCTGATGGCACCGTCAGGCTTTCAGATATCTCCAAATTGCTGCTGTGCCTTTGGTCAGACCCCAAAAACTTGGGGCAAAGTTTACCAAGAAAGTAAATGGACAAAAGTTAGGTATGTGGGAGACACACCCACAAACCACCTCTGACTCAGCTATATAATTGGAGGCATGGCCTCTCTGGTTCCTGATCAAACTGCTTAACAGCCATGATCCCACAGACTCAGAAACGAATCTTGGAACCCAAGGGCTTTTGACAGAAATGTGTCCTGTTCCTGCAGTAGGTTACTGGCTCTGGGCCAATCCAGGTGGGAACAGGTTTTGTGCCTTGGCCTGTTCCCCTTGATGGGCTGGTGACCGCAATCCTGCAGAGGCTACTGGACAGTCAGGTTTGGGACTGCAGTGACGAGACATGTGGGGCCTCACCAGATGGGGGTGGAATCAGCCCTTTCATCCCCATACCAGCGAGACCCCGAGTTGCTGCCTCTCTGGCTCCTGATCAAGCTAATTAACAGCCATGATCCCAGAGACTCAGAAACAAATCTCGAAACTCAGGGGCTTTTGGCAGAAATGCATCTGGACCACATACAAGGTGGCCGCTGCCTCAGAGCTTCTTGGAAAGCCAGGTATGAACTGGCATTGACGGGGCAACTACAGTCTCATGGGAAGGGGGGGCAGTACTGACTCGTCCTTCTCGCCCTACTGAGGTCACAAGTTGCCCCCCACGAGCAGTTTTCTTGGCACGGCTACGGCTCAAGAGGCAAAAGGACTTAATCCAGAGCTTGGCAGCTTGCGGCAGAAAAGTGAATGGACCATGCATTACACTACGGCTCCATGCCTCCCCAGGAGGGAAAGGGTGTTGCTCCCTTCTGCCCTTTCCCGCCCAGCAGCAAAGGGGCCACCGCCTCCGAGCTTATTGAAAAGCCAGGTATGAGCCAACGGTGACAGGCCAACTGCAATCTCATGGGAAAGGGGGAGATACCGGCTCGTCCTTCATGCTCTACCACAGTCATGACTTGCCCCCCAAGAGTGGCTCTCTGGCACAGCCATTACACCAGGCGCACAAAAACCAATCTCGTAATTATCTGGCTCTTTGCAGAAATCCAAAATTGCAAGGCTGCTATTGCAGCCACACAAGATTATATGATTCTCATAACCAGCTATAGAAAACAAAGTATTTCACAAAGCCTTTTCAGCAATTTTGATTGTTGGGGGGATTCTAAACAATAATGGTGCATCTTTCATTGAAATAATGAATGTAATCAATGTAGAGAAGAGTTAAGAGGAAATCATCTGCCTTACAGGCATTGGAAGGGGTGAGAGGGGGTATATTGGGGTTCTTCGTGGTGAAAAATGAATACTGATGAAGGGAAAGGTGTTTGATCATTGCATGACCAGGACTTAAACCTGAAAGCTTGATAACTTTTCCCACAGTTATTTAATAAATAAATATAAGAAGAAAAATAAATAAAATTATAAAAAAAAGTAAGGTGCAGTTCATGCCTAATTTAAGCAGCTAATCAGTGGCTGAATAAATAGCAGTACTCCTACATAAAAAGAAATCACCTTTGAACTATCTTAAACTAAGAAGCTTCTGCACCTCAAAAGAAACAGTAACCAAAATACAAAGAGAGTCTACAGAATGGGAAACGATATTCGCCAAACACATATCTGACAAGGGGTTGATATCAAGGATATATAAAGTACTGGTTGAACTCCACAAGAAGAAAACATCCAACCCCATAAAAAAATGGGGCAATAAAATGAACAGAAACTTTCTCAAAGAAGAAATCCGAGTGGCAAAAAAGGCACAAGAGAAAATGCTCTACATCATTAATAATCAGGGAGATGCAGATCAAAACAAAAATGAGATGTGGTGGTGCTGGCATGGATGTGGCGAGAAAGGGACCCTCCTTCACTGCTGGTGGGAATGCCTACTGGTTCAGCCCTTTTGGAAAACAGTATGGATGACTCTCAAAAAATTAGAAATTGAGCTCCCATTTGACCCAGCAATGCCACTCCTGGGAATATATCCCCGAGAGGAAAAAATGTATAGTCGAAGTGACATCTGCACTTGTTTGTTCATTGCAGCACTCTTTACAATAGCCAGAATCTGGAAAAAACCTGAGTGCCCAAGAATAGATGACTGGTTAAAGAAACTTTGGTACATCTACACAATGGAGTACTATGTAACTATTAGAAAAGATGAATTCATGAAATTTACATACAAGTGGTACTACATGGAAAGTATCATGCTAAGCAAAATGAGTCAGAAAGAGAGGGACAGACATAGAAAGATTGCATTTATCTGGGGATCATAAAGTAACAAAATAGGAGATTAATACCCAAGAATAGCTGAGATCATTACCAGGAGGATTACTCCATGGCTCGGAGGCCAGCTGGGAATGCAAGGGGAAAAGACACCTCAGATAGAGAAGGGAGCACCAAACAAACGGTGTTTGGAGGATCCTCCCAGGATGGGAGATGCATGTTGAAAGTAGACTATGGACCGAACATGATTGCCACTCAATGCCTCTTTTGCAGACCACAACACCCAAAGGAGAGAGAGAACAAAAGGGAATGCCCTGCCACAGAGGCAGGGTGGGATCGGGGGGATAGGGGTGGGAGGGATACTGGGATACATGGTGGTGGAAAATGGGCACTGGCGGGGGGATGGGTATTTGATCATTGTATAATCAAAACCCAAGCACAAAAATTTGTAAATCTACAACTGTACCTCATGGTGTTTCACTAATAAAAATTAAAAAAAAAAGAGGACACAGTTTTCTCCAGAGTGGAAACAGTCAAGCAAAGAAACAGAGAGACGGAGCCCCACGGGAGGAGAGCAAGGACCCCAGGCCCCAGCGTGCATCCAGATCCGGACCGGCGCGCACGGCAGCCCACTGGCCCCCCCCATCCAGGTGGGTTGGAGGACCCCAGCGGAGCCCCGCCCCTGAACCTTGACGCGCCGCCCGCCGAGGGAGCCCCGCCGGAGGAGAGCACGGACCCAAGGCCCCAGCGCGCGTCCAGATCCGGACTGGCACACACGGCAGCCCACCAGCCCCCCCATCCAGGTGGGTTGGAGGACCCCAGCGGAGCCCCGCCCCTGAACCCAGACGCGCCGCCCGCCGAGCGAGCCCCGCGGGAGGAGAGCGCAGACCCCAGGCCCCAGCGTACGTCCAGATCTGGACTGGCGCGCACGGCAGCCCACCACCCCCCCATCCAGGTGGGTTGGAGGACCCCAGCGGAGCCCCGCCACTGAACCCAGACGCACCGCCCACCGAGCGAGCCCCGCCGGAGAACAGCGCGGATCCCAGGATCCTGGGAGGGAGTGGCCTGGGATTGTCTAGGGGCGTGGCCTCTAAGAAGGGGGCGTGGCCTCCTAAAGTGGGCATGGCCTGCTTCCGGGCGGGCCGCCGCTTATGCGGCCGCAGGTATATCACTCACTCCAAGCAACTTGGACCTTCATCCTTTCATCCTTTTCATCAACTTGTTACCTAATACCAACCAAAATTTCTCACCTCTTCTACTACAATTCAACAAAATCCCACTCGCCTACTCCATTTCCAACAAAAGTTCTGTTTGAAAATAGCTATACAAGCTCAGTAGTAAATAGTAACTCCTCCAAAAGTTTCACTCAATGTCAGTTATAAAACAAAGAATAACACCTGATTGAGAAGAAGGTCAGACTCAGAAAGGTAGAAGAGGCGCATCTAGCAGCAACAAAGCTGAACGGCTCCTGGCAGCCTCTCCTCACTCAACTAGAACAGTAGCAGCGAGTGTGAAGAACCAAACCACACTGGTCACAATGGTAAAGCAACGCAAAAGCCCACCAAACTTTCTTATTCACGAGGCTAGCCCAGACGACACCAACAGTACTATAGCGTTAGACAACCTCTATGACAAGGAATTCAGAATGGAGCTACTCAGGATGCTTAGGGAACTAAAAGAAACAATGGAAACCAGTGCCAATAAAAGACAAGAGGATTTGAAGGCAGAAATGAGGAAAATCCAATCGGAAATGTCGGACCTGAAAAATCTGGTAGCCGAATTGAAAACCACAGTGGAAGGCCTCAGCAGCAGAGTAACACCGGCTGAGAACAGAATCAGTGAGCTCGAAGATCAAGTTCAGAGTCTTGTCAGAAAACAGCAGAAAATGGAAAAGAGACTCACAGTTCGAGAACAGATGGCAAGAGAAGATCGTGACGAAGCCAAGAGGGGTAACATAAGAATTATTGGAGTCCCAGAGGGACGGGAAGAAAACCTTGATGAAGAAGAAACTGTCAAAGAAATCATTGCAACAACGTTTCCAGAGCTGAAGAAAACTTGTGACCACATCCAGGAGGCCCGAAGGGTACCGGCTAGAAGAAATCCGAATAAAAATACCCCAAGACACATCCTGATCAAAATGACCAAAACTTTAGACAGAGACAAAATTCTGAAAGCAGCAAGATCGAAGAAAGAAATCTCTTACAAAGGAGCATCCTTAAAATTCACAGCTGATTTTTCTGATGAAACCCTCAGGGCCCGAAAACAGTGGTGGGACATAGTGAAAAACTCAATGAAATAAATGCTTCTCCAAAAATACTTTACCCAGCGAGACTCTCATTTATAATAGAAGGAATAACACACAGTTTCACGGACAAACAACAGCTCAGGAACTTCATAGACTCAAAACCATGGTTACAAGTACAACTAAATGGGCTACTTTAAGGCAAGACAGGCCTCTCAAATACACCAAATTTCAACAGAACAATGGGACAAATTCCCATAACAATAATCTCTCTCAATGTCAATGGGCTAAACGCACCAATTAAAAGACATAGAGTGGCAGGATGGATTAGAAAATTGAACCCAACATTATGCTGCCTGCAAGAAACGCATCTCAATAGTCAAAGCAAACACAGACTCAGAGTCAAAGGCTGGAAAACAATCCTACAGGCAAACAGCTCCCATAAAAAAGCTGGGGTAGCTATCCTAATATCAGACCACATCGATTTCAGAGTGAAGAAGGTCATAAGAGACAGTGAAGGCCATTTCCTATTGACCAAAGGATCTGTACAACAGGAAGAACTTACAATAATAAATATATATGCACCTAATGAGAGAGCAGTAAAGTACATAAAACAATTACTCATAGATTTGGAAAACGACATCGATAGCAACACAATACTAGTGGGAGACCTCAACACCGCTTTGTCACCTCTTGATAGATCAACCAGACTCAAGCTTAGCAAGGACATACTTCATCTGAGGGAAACAATGGAAGAAAGGGGCTTAGTAGATATATACAGGACAATTCATCCACAAAAAGCTCAATACACATTCTTCTCAAGCGTACATGGAACGTTCTCTAAGATAGACCACATGCTGAGCCACAAAACATGCCTCCATAAAATTAAGAAGTTAGAAATTATATCAACAATCTTCTCAGACCATAATGCGCTGAAATTAGAAGCAAATCACACACAAAAACAGAAAACTAAATTAAACACATGGAAATTAAACAGTGCGCTATTAAACAACGAGTGGCTTAGACAGGAAATTAAAGAGGAAATCAGAAGATTCCTAGAAACGAATGAAAATGAGGACACGAGTTACCAAAACTTATGGGACACAGCAAAAGCAGTCTTAAGAGGAAAGTTTATAGCTCTACAAACATTCCTCAGAAAGGAGGAGCGAGCCCACATAAATAAACTAACCTCACAACTTAAGAACTTGGAGAAGGACCAACAAAAGGAGCACAACCCTAACAGGAGGAAGGAAATAATAAAACTCAGAGCAGAGATTAATGAGATGGAAACCCAGAAAACAATCTGAAAGATCAATGAAACCAAGAGCTGGTTCTTTGAGAAAATTAACAAAATCGATAAGCCCCTAGCAAAACTCACAAAGAAAGGGAGAGAGAAAACCCTAATAAACCGAATCAGAAATGAAAAGGGGGTCATTACAACAGAAACTACAGAAATTCAAAGGATCCTCAGGGAGTACTTTGAAAAGCTTTATGCCACGGAACATCAAAACCTCGAGGAAATGGATAAATTCCTAGACTCCTACAGACTCCCAAGGCTGAGCCAAGAAGACCTGGAATACCTGAACAGACCTATCACCATCAAGGAAATTGAAATGGTAATAAAAAGTCTCCTCAAGCACAAAAGCCCTGGCCCGGATGGATTAACCAGTGAATTCTTCCAAATCTTTAAAGTAGACTTACTCCCAATCCTCTTTAAGCTTTTCCATGAAATTGAAATATCAAATACACTTCCGAACAGTTTCTATGAAGCAAATATCACACTGATACCAAAAGCAGACAGAGATAACACAAAGAAAGAGAACTACAGGCCGATATCCCTGATGAACACAGACGCAAAGATCCTCAACAAACTACTAGCAAATAGAATCCAACTACTCATCAAAAAGATCATACACCATGACCAAGTAGGATTCATCCCAGGGATGCAAGGATGGTTCAACATTCGGAAATCAATCAACATAATCCATCATATCAACAAAAGAAAAGATAAAAAGCATATGATCATATCAATAGATGCAGAGAAAGCATTTGACAAGATCCAGCACCCCTTTATGAGGAAAACCCTAGCCAAAATGGGTATAGAGGGGTCTTTCCTCAACACAGTTAAAGCCATCTACCACAAGCCTACAGCAAGCATCATCCTCAATGGGGAAAAACTGAGAGCCTTCCCTCTAAGAGCAGGGACAAGACAAGGATGCCCACTCTCTCCACTGCTGTTCAATATAGTACTGGAAGTACTTGCAATAGCAATTAGGCAAGAAAAAGATATTAAGGGCATTCAGGTAGGAAAGGAAGAAATCAAGCTCTCACTATTCACAGATGATATGATACTATACTTAGAGAACCCAATAACCTCCACCAAAAAACTCCTAGAAACAATAGACTGGTATAGTAAAGTTGCAGGTTATAAAATCAATACTCAAAAGTCCATGGCTTTCCTATACGCAAACAGTGAGAGAGAGGAAAGCTATATGAAAAAATCAATCCCGTTCACAATTATGCCCCAGAAAATCAAGTACCTAGGAATCAGCTTAACTAAGGAAGTAAAGGACCTGTACAAAGAAAACTACAAAATGCTACTTCAGGAAATAAAAGAGGACATGAGGAAATGGAAAGACATCCCCTGCTCATGGGTCGGAAGACTTAACATTGTCAAAATGGCAATACTACCGAAAGCACTGTACAAATTCAATGCAATTCCTATAAGGATACCCATGACATTCTTCAAAGAAATGGAGAAAACACTCCTGAAATTTATATGGAACAATAAACCCCCACGAATAGCTAAAGCAATTCTGGGGAAAAAGAAAATGGGAGGAATCAACCTCCCTAACTTCAAACTTTACTACAAAGCGGTAATAATCAAAACAGCATGGTACTGGAACAAAGGCAGAACTGCAGACCAATGGAACAGAGTTGAATACACTGACATCTCCCCTCAATCATATGATCATCTAATATTTGATAAAGGTGCAAGAAATGTGAAGTGGAGTAAGGAAAGCCTTTTTAACAAATTGTGTTGGCATCACTGGACGGCTACATGCAAAAAAATGGGCTCAGAACTCTGCCTAACACCATGTACAAAGGTAAGATCAAAATGGATTAAAGACCTCAACATCAGACCATAAACCATAAGATACATTGAAGACAAAGTTGGCAAAACCCTCCATGACATTGAGGCTAATGGTATGTTCAAAGATGACATGCCACTGGCTGAGCAAGTGAAAACAGAGATAGATAAATGGGACTATCTTAAACTAAGAAGCTTCTGTACCTCCAAAGAAGCAGTGACCATAATACAAAGACAGTCTACAGAATGGGAAAGAATATTCGCCGAATACACATCTGACAAGGGGTTGATATCAAGGATATACAAAATACTGGTTGAACTCCACAAGAAGAAAACATCCAACCCCATCCAAAAATGGGGCAATGAAATGAACAGAAACTTTCTCAAAGAAGAAATCCGAATGGCAAAAAAGCACATGAGAAAATGCTCTACATCATTAATCATCAGGGAGATGCAGATCAAAACCACAATGAGATACCATCTCACACCTCAGAGACTGGCCCACATTCAAAAGAACAAAAGCAACCGTTGCTGGCGTGGATGTGGCGAGAAAGGGACACTCCTTCACTGTTGGTGGGAATGTCCACTGGTTCAGCCCTTCTGGAAAACAGTATGGACGATTCTCAAAAAATTAGAAATTGAGCTCCCATTTGACCCAGCAATACCACTCCTGGGAATATATCCCAGAGAGGCAAAAATGTGTAGCCGTAGTGACATCTGCACTTGTTTGTTCATTGCAGCACTCTTTACAGTAGCCAGAAACTGGAAGAGACCTGAGTGCCCAAGAACAGATGACTGGTTAAAGAAACTTTGGTACATCTACACAATGGAGTACTATGTAGCTCTTAGAAAAGATGAAGTCATGAACTTTACATACAATGGTACAATATGGAAAGTATCATGCTAAGCGAAATGAGTCAGAAAGAGAAGGATAGACATAGAAAGATAGCATTCATCTGGGGGATATAAAATCATAAAATATGAGATTAATACCCAAGAATACCTGAGAGCAACACCAGGAGAATTACTCCATAACTTAGAGGCCAGCTGGGTATTCTAGGGGAAAGGACAATTCAGATAGAAAGGGGAACACCAAGTGGAGGGTGTTTGGAGGATCCTCCCAGGAGGGGAGATGCAGGTTGAAAGTAGACTGGACTGAACATGTTTGCCACTCAATGCCTCTTTTGCTGATCACAACACCCAGGAGGAGAGAGAGAACAAAAGGGAATGCCCTGCCACAGTGGCAGGGGGGGATGGGGGGATGGGAGGATGGGGGGGGAGGGATATTATCCTGGTGGTGGAAAATGGGCACTGGTGGAGGGATGGGTATTTGATCGTGGTATGACCGAGATCCAAGCACAAAAATTTGTAAATCTACAACTGTACCTCATGGTGTTTCACTAATAATAAAAAATAAATAAATAAATAAATAAATAAATAAATAAATAAAAGAAACAGAGAGACAAACAAATGCGGTATCTGTTCAAGGGAGAACACAGGCTGAAAGTACAAGCCAGAAACTCTAATATTGCACTTTGAGAGATTTCCATACTGCTTCCCATTGAAGTTGAATAATGATTCTTTATTCTCATTACACCCTTGTCAATATTGGTTATTTCCAATAATTGTGATATAGAGATACTAGTGTGAAATTATCATGTACATTAATAAGTAAAGAAGAGGAGCTATGTAAAAATTCAAAGGGCATTTTTGTATATAGATACATTGAAAATAAAATTAACAATAGTACTAGAGATATAATACAGGGATAAAAGATTATGTCTTGCATACAACCAACCCTGATTCAAATCCTGCACCATATACATATGGTTATCTGAACCCTACCAGAAGTGATTTCTAAGTACAGAGCCAAGCATACACCCTGAGTACTGCTGAGTGTGGCCTCAAAGGAAGAAGAAGAAAGGAGAAGGAGAAGAAGAGGAAGGAGGAGAAGGAGGAGGATGAGGAGGAGGGGAAGGAAGAAAAAGAAGAAGAGAAGCTGTAATCAGGTTGTGAGTGAATTAAAGTCATTTATGCATATCAGAGCTAGAAGTTAATACCATACCCTACTTTCTCCTAGTATTGTTGACAAAGGCAAGACAACATACTTTTGGAAACCAATCACAGAAATACAACTAAGACCTTGATTCTAACTACAAACAAAATAAAAGCAAAAATTAATTGTACAAAACTAAGTGCTTGCATACAATAAAAAAGCTACCAGAAAACTTCAACTACAACCAACTCACTGAGAGATATTTTCATGTTGCACATCAGAGATGAGATTAATATGCATAATATATAAAGAACTCATTGAACTCAATAATAACATAAAAATATAACAGAAACAACTCTATCAAAAGATGAACAGAAAAAAATAAACACTTCTCCAAAGAAAAAATAGAAATGGATTAAGATCCATTTAAAATATAAACAACTTACTATAACTTACCATAGGGGAAATATAAATCAAAACCACAATAGATATCATCTCAAACTTAAATTGTTTCTGAGGATAAATGTAGTTTATGATGTAGTTTCCATAAGAAAAACCTATAGTATTCCCTTAAAAATAAATATAAGAAATACTCTATGAATCAGCAATACCACATCTTGATATTTATGCCAATAATATAAAAATACTAACCCCAAGAGATATATGCTCCCCTTATATCTATTGGTTATTTATATGTGTGAAAGTGTGTGTTTTGGCAAGGTGGAGGTACTGGAAAGCACTGCTATGTTCAAAGCAGTATTTTTCACAATAGCCAAGCCACCGAAACAACCTACTCACCTGTGTATGACTGGAGAAAGAAGATATTGAGTATATACTTATAATAGAAAAATACTTGTCTACTTTAAAGAAACGTAGTCTTCAATACTGTGAATGGAAATTAATATTTTTATCTTAAGTTAAGTAGAAAACAAAAATACAGAATGATGTAATATGTGGTATATGTTCACAATCATATTAAATAAACTAACAGTAATAACAAAAATAAAACTGGTTATTAGAGGGGTTTAAGAAAGAAGAGGGTGGGAGAAAAACATAAAAGGGATCAGTGTGATAGTGTGAATGACTCAAAACCTTTTGAGATAGGTTCGGTGAAGATTATCAAATACAGGAGAATGGGGCTGAAATCCTAAAATTTATATAATTTATTAATATTCGTTAATGTAAATTATTAAATTTTTTCAAATAAACCAACAAGCAAGTAGACACATTTCTAATGATAATGGCCGTGGGCTAAGCTCTGGTTACTTGTGAGACTGGACTGATAATCTTCATGCTGTGTTATCTTCTACCTGTCCCAGGGGAGAGAATACCAGATATTTCCTAATAACTTTCCTAGGGCTGAGACAAGATAGAAAGGAAACAGTGAGTTGAAAAGCTTTTAGCAAGCAAGAAGGAAAAAGCCAAATACCTGTGACAAAAATCTAGATCTGAACAACTGGTTGAATGCTGGAACCACTTTAAGAGAAAGAAAACTCAGATAGTAGCTATGTGGGAAATTGCTAGAAGTCAAGAATTCTCACATATATTAATATGTGAGATATCATTTGGGTTATTGGTGCCTCCTTCTTATATCTCCTCACTAATTGTTCTCCCATATGTTATATTTATAGGTATTACTAATTATAGTTATGCAGTCTGGCATAAATATGTTTTATGCTTAAGAATCTCATGGCAGACAGATATGCAAGCCAAATGTAGATTTAAAACCTATATGCAAAATGTTATAGAATCAACATCTATAGCGTTCTAGAGCATTGTGGACAATTGGCATCAAGACTAATAAGATGAAAATCCTTGGGGAAAATAGACGCTGCCCAAACATAGACAAACACTAGAAAAATTAAATTCTGGGTAATGATTTTGGCAGAGCAAATAAAATTTCAAGGAAGTGGGGTTACATAATTATTCATATTTAGGTAGATAGATACTATTAATGAGTTCTATGTTAAAACTGTGTAACTCTCTTAAAACGGTAGGGTACAGGGAAAGAAGAAGCCTTTACGATGCTTTACACTGTCACTGTCAGTGTCACTCCCGTTGTTCATCGATTTGCTCCAGCGGGCCCAGTAATGTCTGCATTGTGACACTTGTTACTTTGTTTGGCATATTGAATATGTCACGGGTAGCTTGCCAGGCTTTGCCTTGCGGGCGAGATACTCTCGGTAGCTTACTGGGCTCTCCGAGAGGGGTGGAGGAATTGAACCTGGGTTGGCTGTGCAAAGCAAGAGACCTACCTGCTGTGCTATCTCTCCAGCTTTACACATCAAAGCAAAAATATCAACACTCTTTTCATTTAAAAGCCAGGAATGCCTGGACCATTCATTGCTGTCATAGAGAAGCCTTGGTCTCAAGTCTATCATTCTATTAACACTGTTAATTGTTGTTTCTGCTCTAACAACCACTGATAATACTTTAATATTTTTTTACACTTTTCTATGTTTGTTATTATCCTGAGTTTAAATTTGTTAAATTGGTTTCTACTCCTTTGCTACTACGTTGAACAAACAACAGTATTCCAAGTTACTCTGGGTTGACAAATGTTCTTGATGGAAATTAAGATTTGATTAACTAATAACGATTGCTGAAGTAGGAAAAGAAGGTAAGATTGTAGTCTTTCTTTTTCTTCCTTCCTTCCTTCCTTCCTTCCTTCCTTCCTTCCTTCCTTCCTTCCTTTCTTTCTTTCTTTCTTTCTTTCTTTCTTCTTTCTCTCTTTCTCTCTCTTTCTCTCTCTTTCTCTCTCTTTCTCTCTTTCTCTTTCTCTCCCTTCCTTCCTTCCTTCCTTCCTTCCTTCCTTCCTTCCTTCCTTCCTTCCTTCCTTCCTTCCTTCTTCCTTTCTTTCCTCCTTTCTCTATTTCTTTCTTCCTTGATTGCTTGCTTTTTGGGTCATACCCGGTGATGCTCAGGGCCTACTCCTGACTCTGCACTCAGGAATCACTCCTGACAGTGCTTGGGGGATCTTATGAGATGCCAGAGATCAAACCCAGGTGGGCCATGTGCAAGGAAAACTCCCTATCTGCTTTACTATCACTCTAGCCCTTGTAGTACTTGTTGTCTCCCCTCATAAAAATCTATTATCCAATTTATTCATAAATTAAAGAATACAATATTAAACATTGCGATGTCACCTTTCTCTTTCCATAAGTGATTTTTAAGCAACTCCTTTATGTTTCCATCAATTCCTGAGTGTATCCCATTTTTGAAACTTGTTTTCTTCATGTGGCTCTTTTTCATACTGGTTGAACATTTATTTTTCATTCTGTAACTCCCATTGGCATGAATTTTATCGAATCTCCCTTGGAATATCCTGTGGTCTCCCAAGTTGCCACAGAGCCCTCAGCTGAGAAACATTCTATATTATTATAACTTATTCTCATTCCCATACCAGGAATCATTCCATACATTTCTGTCATTCCTAATGGTCAATATCCATAAAGACCACAAACTTAAACATTATTGTATCTCTTTGAAAGACTTTTTGCCTTATCGAGGCCTATGGTAATGAAAATAACTTTTTATTGTCTGAATAATAGAATTAAAAATTATATTCACTGTGCCTTTGAACAATCACTTCTCAGTAATGCTCTGATAGAGATCACTAGTTTTCTCATGTACTTTGTCATTCATCTTGGCTGATTTTCAGATTGAAAAATGATCCTATTTTTGTATTGCTTATTTGTAATTTTACTGATTCCATTTTAATGACCTCGATTTCTGCTCCTGCAAGTATTTTCCTGCTTTGGTAGATTTATCAACTATTATTTCTGTCCATGCAATATTGTAACTTCTCCATCCCCAGATCAATATGGATATCTAGTTGATATTTGCTGTAAATATTGTGAGAGTAACTTCTTCTAGGAATTCAGAAGAGTTTAAATTGCTCTGCAAATATATAATTGTTCAACTAAGATTAAGTTGCTAAAACATGCTAATAAGAGTTTGATACATGACAGGATATCATTCTGATACATCTTTATACTAATCATTAATATGTAAAAATAGTAGATCCAGATTATGCTATATGTCTATAGTTACTATGCAAACTACTTACCATGGCATGCTAACTAATATTGAAAGCAAAATCAAGATTCTCATTTTAGGTTTCTGTCTTTCATGTGACCTTCATTCCGATTTAAATAAAACTGCAACTAAGTGGAGTGATTGAAAAGAAATAGTTATTTGAAGGCAATTTGTTAAGCTGAAATCTTTCCAAATATATACTTTTAAAAATGAATCTACCTTGATACACTACCTAAGTTAAGGGAAACACTATGCTATTGATTGAAAGAAATAAGACTCAGTAAACCAGGACAGATTGAATGCAGATGTGAAATTAGTTATACTAAATGAAAGATGCGACCAAATCTGATATAAATTCAGAAACTAACTTACTTTAAATTTATTCTTGTTACTTATGGGTTAATGAACTTTCTTCTTTGAAAGTATATTCAAAATGTTACATTCTATAATCTAATATTCAGTAAACTAATTTTAGCATAGTTTTATTGATATGGGCTTGAGTGATAGCACAGCAGGTAGGGCGTCTGCCTTGCATGAGGCCAACACGTGTTCGATTCCTCCTCCCCTCTCAGAAAGCCCAGCAAGCTACCAAGAGTATCTAGCCCGCAAGGCAAAGCCTGGCAAGCTACTTGTGATGTATTCAATATGCCAAAAACAGTAACAACAAGTATCACAATTTTTTGTGATTTGTTGCTGGTGCCCACTCAAGCAAAATCAATGGAAAACAGGAGGACAGTGACAGAGACAGTGATTATTGGTATATGACAATATTCAATACAACTATAGTTCTGACGCCTTTTGTGAAAATCTAGTCATTTATTTCACTGTATTACTGTATGACTCTCATTTAGTTGTTAATCAATTTATTCCAGTGGGCACCAGTAACGTTTCTATTCATCCCAGCCCTGAGGTTTTAGCAGTCTCTCCTTACTCGTATTTCCTAACACTGCCATATTGGAGGCTCTTTCAGAATCAGGGTATTGAGACCCATTATTGTTACTATTTTTGGCATATCAAATACACCACGGGTATCTAGCCAGGCTATGCCATGTGGTAGCTTGTCCCACTCTTGGTAGCTTGTCCCACTCTCCAAGAGGCATAAGTCATTTATTTATTTTGAATGATTATTTTATGGATAACAGAGCAAAATTTTCAAGTTAAAAATCTTCTACATGAGCACGTTTTGGTGTTCACTTTTGATTGCCCCTCAGAGCCTTTCCCAAGGTCACATTCTCAGAGTTGCAAATTTGTGAAAATCTCTGTTTCAAGAAAGAACCAAGGACATATTGGTTTTATGATCTGGTAATAGAATGTCTAGTTTTACATGCTCAATTTTAATGAAATTGTAGTGAATGTAAAAAGCCTTTCAAACTGTCACCATGCATGTCAAACACATGCAGTCACTGTTTGTATATTAAAATCCCTTCCAGCCAGACAGCAAGGCTACACAATTTCTGTTTTGCAATTTTTAATTAGAGAGCCCACTTCTCTGCACTCCACTGTTTTCTTTGTCATAGAGGGAACAGTATTCTCAGTTATTAATATCTTTAATCAGTTTTGGTCGCTATTGATTCTTTTGATTTATCCAATTATAGGAAAGACTCTTTTGTAGATAGAAATCCCCTTGTTCTCTTTCAGAGTCAGTTGCATGTTTCATAAAGATGTAATAAGAAGGGCATTATGATCTCTGTTCAATTAATTCTGGAACATTGAGGCATTAAGTGAACACAGCTGCCACTTTCTTAACTGCTGTTAGAATAGCGAAAATAAGGAGAACAGTGAGAAAGAGCTTTCAAGGTCCCACTTCCCACCTCATACACAAAACATCTGGCAGTGATTTCTTTACAAGGAATTTTTTTTATTTCTAATAGCAATATTAAAGACCATATATATAAAACTTCTTGCTAAGGTTATTATATGTTCATAATAACCTTAAAAAATTGATACATAAATGTTGATGCGAGATCCACAATAGAACAGTGTTTTTGCAGATGTCACAATCAAACATTATCTGAAAACAATGACTTGTGTTTAAGTATCTGTTTTGCATTACTTATTGAGTACTGTAATACTCCAGAGCAGAAAATAACTGAAATTGTAAAAAGAATTGTATTGGAGTATGGTGAAAATTAATTTTATTATAGGAAATGAGTGATTATCTTTTGGCTATATGGCAGAAAAATTAAATTTTCATTTGCTTAGGCTCAAATAATTAATTTTGATCCCCTTAAAATGAGATTTATTAGCCTATTTTATTAAATAAGTTAAAATTAAAAAATAAAACTATGAAAAAGATCTGAGCAGATCGGATTCAGATTCTTTTCCTCCTCAGTTTGGATAAACATTTAATATGGAATTATGCAATTAAAAATAAAAATAACATATAGCAAGTTGTCAAATTTTATCATGAAAAATTAGATGAATAGTGTTCCAAACTCATGATACTTATTAACCCAAAGTATTGAGTTGTATCCATAATTTTTCAGTTATGCAAAAATTAAAAGAGATTTGGAAACACCCAAATGTTTTACAGATTAATAAGTACAAAAGATAGGGTAGTACATGAATATAAGAATTAGCACAGCGGGTAGGGCGTTCGCCTTACATGCGGCCAACATGGCCGACCTGAGTTCGATTCCTCTGCCCCTCTCGGAGAGCCCGGCAAGCTACCGAGAGTATTCGATATGCCAGACACAGTAACAACAAAGTCTCCAATGGAGACGTTACTGGGCCCGCTCGAGCAAATCGACGATCAACGGGAGGGCCTTTTAAATTAAAATTTACACTGAAATTTAAGTACAAGATACAGAATGTGATGCCTCGAGTGCATAGTATTAAATGAATTGGGATCGTACAATTCTGAAAACAGCTCCTAAGTTAGAGGCTTCTAGTACTGAGAAATTCATGTAATGAATGGGGTACTGAGGCATGATCAGGTAGTTCTGGAAAATTGAATTGGGCTACCAAATCATAAAAGTTGCTTTGTATTTTTTTATTTCATTATCCTTCTTGTTATTATCTTATTGCATTCAGATAAAGTGATTTTCCATAATGTTAATACTTATGCTTTATGCAAGCACATAAGTGCATTATAACTATCTGAAACTTGAGAATCATAATATTACTATTTCTACAAAGGTAAGTAATGGGAGAGAAAACTATCCAAAAGAGAGGTACCACTTCTGGGAATAAATCCCATTTCATTTCATTTCATTTCATCATCCTGTTAATCGTCGATTGCCTCGAGCAGGCCCCAGTAACGTCTCTTTCATCCTAGCCCTGAGATTATATTCAAGGCTCTTTAGGAGAATGAGACCCATCATTGTTACTGGTATTTGGCATATTTGGTACGCCACGGGGAGTTTGCCAGACTCTGCCCTGTGCCCTGAATAAATCCCTGAGACAAAAAAGTATAGTAGAAATGACATCTGCACTTATATGTTCATTGAAGCACTGTTTACATTGAAGCCAAAATCTGGGAAAAAAAAAACAACAAAAAACGAGTGTCCGAGAATAGATGACTGGTTAAAGAAACTTTGGTACATCTACATAATGAAATACTATATATATTGGTGGATTAACATGAAAAATATCATGTTCAGTGAAATGAGTCAGAAAGAGAGGGACAGACATAGAAAGATTGCACTCATTTGTGAAATATAAAGTAAAAGAATTGGAGACCAACACCCAAGAATAGTAGAGATAAGTACCAGAAGTACTGCTCCACACCTTAGAAGTTGGCCTCACATGCTTTTGGAATAGAGAAGGGACCACCAAGTAAAGGGTGCTAGGAGGGCCTGCTTGGGATGGGAGATGCATGCTGAAAGTAGATTATAGACTAAACATGATGGCCACTTAATACCTCTATTGCAAACCACAACGCCCAGTAAGATATATATAGAGAGAAACGGAATGCCCTTCCACAGAGGTGGGGTAGGGTGGAAGGGACTGGGTGGGGGAGGCAGAAGGAATGCTGGGATCATTGGTGGTAGAAAATGGGCACTGGTGGAAGGATGGGTACTCGACCGTTGTATGACTGAAATGCAAGCATGGAAGTCTGTAAGTCTATAACTGTACCTCATAGTGATTCATTAATAAAACTTTTTAAAAAAATAAAATAAAACAAACTAGGTTATAAATACAAAAAAATGAGAGAGAGAGATGAAAGTGAGAACAGATAGGATACAAGTAGGCACAATTTTCTGGAATAGATGGTTCTGACTTTACTGGTAAAGAACAGAACAGGTTCCCCGAAACTTAGAATGGGAAGGAGTGGAGCCCCTCTGAGAGGGAGAAGTGGGCACCTCTGACATTCAGCATGTAATTTTGGTCTGTTTGGCTTTGCTTTATGGTCACTCCTGGTGGTATCTTGACTTTTTCCTGGCTCCGAGCTCTAAGAAAACTTCTACAGTGGGACCCTATGAATTGCACAGTTAGTGACTGAGATGGAACACTGGAGCCACATGGCCTGTAGAGCATTGTTGAATCCTCATTGCTGTTGATCCTGGTGATCCCTGGTGGCACTGTTAAATTTTGCAACTTCAGGTCCTATAGGGTGACCAATGAAAGGGATGACAGCCAGAACCCTTAAGAACTGCTTAGCAGGTACACAAATAGAGGGGGGACGCAAGGAGAGGTGAAGATTTAAAATGTTACTTCTTGTCCTTAGGTAAGAGTTTGTGAGGATTTTCTAGTAATTCTTGAAATATTTGGTACTATTCTAAAGTGCAGTTATGTGGAACTGCAATTTTCTTTGATGATTAGTTATTAAATCCTTTTTGAATGAATTTTGGCAACCGTATTTGTTCCTTTGCTTGAAAAAAATTAAATAAAATACGTCATAATTTGTCTAATATCTTGGTATGTAATTGTTCATTTTTTGTTTAAAATTACGTTTATTTGATTGATGTTTATTCTGTTTTCTTTTTTATTAGTTACTGGAATTGGTTTATAGTTTTCTTTTACTTAGAAGAAATTTGCTCAATCTCTTACTCATTTTAAAATGATAAATTTTTGTTTTGTTTGTTTTTTGTAGAGTATCCTGCTCACACAGCAGAGCCTGGCAAGCTACCTGTAGCATATCTGGTATACTAAAAGCAGTAAAAATAACAGGCCTCATTCCCCTGACCCTGAAACAGCCCCTAATATGCCAGTAGGCTATGCCAGCATGCGACTGGGACGAAAGGAGTCATTACTGTTGCCCTCTCGAGCAAATTGACAATCAATGGGATGACAAGTGACAAGTGACACGTGTCTTTTGTTTTTTATATTTAATATTTATTTATATTTAAGATTATTTTCTCTTTTTTATTTCACATATTTGTTAAGTTGTTCATTCTCTATTTTCTTAAAGACAAAGATTATATCAAATAAATATTTGATATAGTATTTCATACTACAAGCATATATATACCTTATGGTTTTCTTTAAGCATTGATGTATCTACTTCATGGATTCATGTTTTTGTTTATTCCTCTTGTTATTTTTAAATGTACACAGTGACTTTTGATTCATTATTTAAGTGTGTGGGTTAATTTCCACATATTTGAAGACATTGTAAATTATTTTCTATTGCTAAAATACAATTTAATTCAATTAAGGCCAGAGAACATATTTTGCTTTATTTCAAACCATTAAATATGTTTCTGTTCAGTTTTGTATTATACCATAATATACAGTCTATCTTGAAAATTGTTCCATGGACACATGGCAAGTATGTATTCTGTTACTGTTGAGTGGAATATTTCATAACATGTTAGATCTATTTATATTTGAATTTTTGAATTTTTTTTAAAATTTTCTCTTTTTCTTTTTTTTTTTAAGTGTTCTCTTTTTCTTAATGCTTTTTTTCTGATTTGGTCCTGATGTACAGACAGCTATATAGGTAGCTATGTAAAAAAGTTGACTTTACTGTATTAATTAAAATAGTTCCAGAGAAAACACCATACAAAAAGCCACTATATTTAGCCTTTTAAACTAGTTCTAGCCTTGTAGTTACCTGAGTGCAGCTATTCCAGGAATTCCACAAGAACTAGAATATTAAGTTTGAAACACTGAGAAAGAGGTCTTTTATTTGCTTATACCTAGTAATTCTTTCACCTGTCCATTTCTCCTTGTTTTGCTTTCACTTGTCAATTACTTCATTTCCTATGACCTCATCTTTCATTTTTCTTTATAAAAAACTCTTATTTGGTCCCTCCTTGAAACATGTTTTGAATTTCTGCTGAAATATCTGTGCTTTAAATTTTAAATCTTTAATTTTTCCAAAACACACATTTTTTGTGGATGCAGTAGCCTCAATTTTGTCTAATTAAAAATTAAAAATAAGAGAACCATTAGAACTATATGGGGTAGACAATGTAAGATTTTACTTGCATGTTTTCAAGACTTTATATTTTTTAGTCATGAGTTGAAATTGACAAATATTCTCTTTACAAGTAACTACAAAGTACAACTTTTCTTTACTCAAAAATCATTAAATATTTAAGGAATTTGTAATTAAATTAATCATTACAATAATTAGGTGAATTCATATCTTTGAAAATGTAAGTCTAAGCGAAAATTAAAAATTAGCCTAATTAAAATATATATATGTATGTATGTATATATATAATATTAACCTAGATAAAAGCCACAATTGTTGATACAATACTTAGAGTTGAAACAATTAAACAACAAAACTTCAATATTAAAATAAATAAGTATTAAAAATTTTATGTGAAAAATTCTTATATCTAAACACTGGGTAGTGAATTTTTTTTCTAAGAATTTATCAAGGTTTTTTGCTTGTTGAGACTTCTATGGTATTGTTCTGTTTGCTGACTTTAGTTGGCCTCTGTATTACTTTCCCATGTAATTTGGTGTGATCCTATTGGAATTTCAGTACTGAGAATTGAGGAGGTGTTCCTATGTTCCCAAGAGTACAGTATCTATGATCTGGGCCAATGAATTGACATGAAAATTGCCATGGGACGTGGGCATGGCTCTCAGGATGTAAGAAGTCTGGGCATGGGAGAGGCTGCCCACCCCAACTTCGAAAGTTCTAAACTAGGAAGGATGCCTGAAAGGATTCAGAGTTTGGCATTTCTGCAGAGAACAGTCATAAAGTGATGGAGCTTACTCTTTGGCATGCCTGCATTGGTGGGCTGTTGGTGCCGCTTCCTGGGCTGTGGCACGGTGGGCATTTGCCTGCCCACCTCATGAGGGCACCACAGAATTTTCAGCTATGGGTACCATTGTTTCTGTGAATTTTAGCTCCTTGTCCTGCATCTCCTCGAAGATTGAGTTTGCAATCAGTACAGTAGGGCCACTAGGTGAGTCAACATGGCTGGTGCTGTTGAAATCAAACAATTTTAATATACTTTTTATCAAAGAGTTTAAAAATTCTTCTTGTTATTTTATTGCATGAAGAGAACCATTTACACAACAAGATGACTGAAAATCTTGAGAAATAAAATAAGCATATTTTATTATGAATATTTGTCATGATTTTAGAAATAAATTATGACTATAGTATCATTTTAAATAATTGCTACTGTGACTAATAAATTTAAAAATAAAAAGTACATGATTGGCAACAAATATCATTTTTTAAATTGAAGCATATAAACTTTTTTCTCAGTGATATTTTAGAAGGAAGTTATTCTACAAAGAATTATGAAATTGATATATATTTCATTTATTCCTCTTACAAGCTTAGAAACTTTCCTGTAGAACTGAAGTATAAAAAGAAATGATACCAGAGAAAGAAGAGAAAGGATAGGTTAACTCTATTCAAGGTGAACAACTTTATGTGACAAGATCTTCCTACATGATATTTCTCACATATTTGAGAATGCTCTCAAATATGTAAATTTAGTTGTTATTTTTTGTGAGAAATATATATGTACATATATGTATGTATACATATATAAAGACAATAGTATCATATATGTTTGAAAATAGCTAACTTTAAGACAGGATATATAATTCAATTGGCTGAGGGAAAATTTTTCATGCAGGAGGCCCAGGTTTTATTCTCAGCACCTCCAAATACTTCCAGGACTGCCGACTTGCACATGACTGGCTACAGTTCTATCCCCAGTATCACATGTGATCAACCAAAAACTGCTTGCAATTATCTCTGAGCCTGGAGTAAGTCATGAGACTTAGTAGGCCTCAAAACCAAACAATGCAAAATGGAAAGCAAAGGAACAAAATACACTTAATCTTAAAAAAATGCAATCTAATCAGGCTGACTGTTTTAAAAATATGAATGTATGGCTCATTAGAATTATGGACAAGGTAAATAAATTATTCTTTTTTTTCCTAAAAGTTGATGGCAATAATAGTACCAAATTTTATATATTTATATATAATTGAATCACAGTTATATACATAGTTAACAGTCGTTCGTGATTTGATTTCAGTCATATATTGTTCTAACATCTGTTCCTTCTCCAGTGTACTTTTCACACCACCAATGTTACTGTTTCCCTCCTGACCCATCCCTGTCTGTCACTACAGCAGGCACTGTTTTCTTCTCTGTCTCTGTCTGTCTCTGTCTCTGTCTCTGTCTGTCTGTTTCTTTCTCTTCCTTTCTCTCTCCTTTGGGCCTTATGATGCAATACAGAAGATGGAAATTTATCAGGTATAACTCTTTACCTACTTTCAACACTCAGTCTTTCCAAAAGGATCATTTCCAACTCTTACTGTCATGTTGGCCTCTTCCCTATCCTAATTGCCCTTCGCCAGCCACATACTTCTGTGATAAGCATCCAATTACTACCAATCCTCTTAGCCCCTGTTTACTTGGTCTTGGATATTAGTCATATAGACATCTATACATATTATATCCCACAAATGAATGCAGTTGTTCTGTATCTATCCCTTTCCATCTGATTCATTTAGCTCAGCATGATACTTTCTGTGTCCATCAATTTATAAGCAAATTTCATGACTTCATTCTTCCTAACAGCTGTGTAGTATTCCACTGTATAGATGTACCATATTTTCTTTATCTAGTCATATGTTCTAGGGAACTCAAGTTGTGTGAAGATTCCGGTTATAGTGAATAGGACTTAAATGAACCTAGGAGTGCAGATGACGTTTCTGCTATGTGTTTGGATGTACCTAGGGTATGTTCCCAGAAGTGGTATTGCTGAGTCAGATGGGAATGCAGTTTCTAGTGTTTTGAGGAATGTCCATATTATTTTCCAAAAAAAGCTGAATAAGTTGGTATTCCCACCAAAATAAAAAAGAATCCCTTATCCCTGCATTCGTGCCAACACTGGTTGCTCTTGCTCTTTTGGATGTGTGCCAGTCACTGTGGTATAAGATAATATTTTGGTGTTTTAATTTGTGTCTCCCTGATGAATATCCAGAATATAGCACTCATAGAAGTATAAATAATCATGATTTTTTTATAAGTCTCACTGCATGCAGCAATAGCACAACGGGTAGGGCGTTTGCCTTGAACATTGTTGACCCGGGTTAAATTTCTCCGTCCCTCTCAGAGAGCCTGGCAAGCTACTGAGAGTATCCCGCCTGCACAGCAGAGCATGGCAAGCTCCCCGTGGCATATTCAATATGCCAAAGACAGTAACAAGACTCATAATAGAGACATTACTGGTGCCCGCTCTAGCAAATCAACTAACAACAGGACAACAGTGCTACAGTGCTACAATGAATGCAATATAAGATACTTTTTAAATTTTATATTGGGAATTTTGAATACAAAACATAAAAATTACCTGAGATAGTATGTATTTTTTACTAACACAGTTTCAATTATACCTCTCTACCCAGACTGCATAGTGATTGAACACTGCTAGTATAATATTCTAATGTTAAAAAATATCTTCAATTCAAAGCAAATCATTTGTCAGACTTGATATATTTCACTTAATTCACTTAATATCCTGTAGGGCACATCCAAGAAGACTTTGTTTAAAGTTAATTAGGAAAATTGACACCCAATGTTGATAATAAGCATATCGGTCTTTTTGTTTCAAAGAGGTGTTGAGATTCTTCAACTGAGCCTTTTATTATATTATGAATCTCTTTTAGGCTTGCTGTGCTAAAAGAGGTTTGTTAAATAAGCATTCCCTTACAAAAATGGAGGGGGATGTGCTTAAAAGAAAACAATTATATTAGTAGTGTCACATTTTGGTGGAATAAAGTCTCTTATCAGATTGCTTGCAGGGAGATGACTAAGGGGAAACAGGTGTTAAAGTAACCTGGAAAATAACTAGATGACCGTGATTTGATTTTGAAACTGTCTCAATAAAGAGAAGAAAGCCAACTGCAAATCTAAATGCCCCAAGGATCTAAAGAAGAAATCTCTAAAAAGATGGAATAAATTTTATAAGTGACAGTGTCAAAGAAATGACCCACTGTGCCCAAGTGTATCATAATATTTATTATATTTTAATTCTATAGTTTCTATGCATATTTTACTTTATGAGGAGCAGATATTTGGTTTCAAATTTGGAATCAATGCAAGAGATATAAGAGGCTTCAAGCAGCACCAGATTTGCTTACTCTGTAGGAAGGACACTGGAGAGTCACTATGCACCAGTCCCTTTGGAAATGCCATTATGACCCTTTTAATACTCTCACATCTTTGACTATGTTAGTTCCTGAATAATCTAAACACATACCATACAGGTACTGTTGAACATGAGTATGTAATCTTAGTTACAAAGAACAAACTCCAGCGTCTATCTTAATATTGACAATTGTGCGTGTAGGTCCTAAGTATTGATGTGATGGTTTCTATTCTTTCATACTTCTGAAGTTCATCAATTGGGTTATGAACTAGAAGAAAAAATAAATATATTATTGGTCATATGTCTCTGTAGAAACTTACTCATTAACAAATGCAGAATTTTAATCTATTATGTAGCACTTAGCTGAACTTGATTGTATCTTGGAAATATTATGAATAATTCCATTAAAATGTCAAGTTAATGTTACAAGAAGTATTTAGTTAAAGGTTACATTGTCTATCTTTAAGGTTAGAAGAAAGAATATAAATATAATATATATGTATGTATGTACCCACATGCATATATATATGTATGTATCAAGTTATTTAATTAACTTTGTATTTAGGTTTAGTATCTTTCAGACCTTGGTCTATATATTTGCCATACTGAGATTCACTGCATTGTTCCCAGAATTCATTAGCGTTTTTTTGTTGTTGTTGTTTTCTTTTGTTTGTTTTAGTACATAGGACTAATAAAACATGAGGGCAATCTATCCATAGATTTATAAAATTGTGAAATGAGAGAAAGGGCTACTTTTTTAAGATAGTGAGAATTTCAAATTCAAAATTTACTCACCTGGTTTGATTACATCTCATGAAAAGAATGAATTCATATTCAAGTGAACTCATTTTTCAAATTCTGGTTATCTATGTGAATTACAAGGTTTGATTCGGGACAGAAAGTACTGAATAATTCCCTACTGCATGCCTTTTGTTGATCTTTGGGACTACCTTGTCTGAGTTAATATACCTCAATTGCTCTGTATGAGTCAGGCTAAAATAAGTCAAAGTCAATTGCATATGTTTTCTATAAATAGGAACATTTAGTATAATGTCCTGAACATCTCATGTTGTTAACTGGAACTGTAGACTCCCAATTATTTGAACTGTCTCTACAATGTTTTATTTGTATAATACTTCTCTAATTTCTGCTGGTAAACAGAGCAAGGAAAAATATTAGTTGCTGTTTCATTTTAAAAATGTAGTTGCTACAACTTTTTATTCATGCTTACAAAGTTGCTCTCTTAATCTGTATTCATCTCTGTAAGACTGAAAGCTTCAATTGCTGGTCTTAATCATGATTTCTGTATAATAATTTAGGGAAAAGTCCAGAAGTACAAATTAAATGGATGGGGTGGTTATTGGTAATACTTGTCTTTTTCAGTTTACTGGGCTCTTTCATTCTCACATGTCTTATTAAAAGGTAAACATCTCTTGAGAAATATTTATTTATTTTGGTGTTTGGATCACACCTGGAGGTGCTATGGGCTTGTTCCTAATTCTACACTGATTGTTTCACAATGGGTAGTTTTGAGGTACCACCTGGACTGCTGGGGAATGAAACCAGGACAGCAGCATACAAGACATACCTGCTATACTATCTCTCTGTCCCCCAAAATATTTTATTCATTGGTATAAACTGCAATAACTATATGCCTCTGTAAAAATAACCTTCAAGAAAATTAAAAACTGAAGATCATTTGTCCCTCAGTGTAAAATAATCTGTATCTCTTTGTCCTATTTGCACGGTTTCTTATTATTTCTGGGACAGTTGGATTAAGAGAGTAGCAACTTGACGTTCTCTAAGAATCAAATCTCCATTGGCTGCTTCACTAGCAACACTGCAAATAACTGTGTTTGTCCCTGACACTTTTAATTGAATGGCAACTTTTATGGGTAGTCTCTCCTAAACATTTGTGGGTATTTCAAAGCATCTCTTGTTTCTAGCGCTAAAGGCCAGTAATATCTCCCTGGTTGTAACAAAAAACAGAAAAATTTAACAGGTTCTATAAAATTCTCAATGGAGGAAAACTTATGCTTGTTAAGAGGCATCAGTGTACCAGTTTTAAAGGATCACAAAGCAGCTCATATTACCTCATAAAAAAGTATGAAAAGAATAATTTTATGTAGCACTTTTTTCTTTTTTTGCTTTTTGGGTCACACCAGGGGGTGCTCAGGGATAACTCCTAGCTCTGAACTCAGGAAATACTCCTGGAACTGCTTGGGTTACCATATAGGATGCTGGGGATTGAACCCAGGTTAGTCATGTGCAAGGCAAATACCTACCCACTTTATTATAGCCCCAGCTCACTTATGTAGCAACTTGACTAAATTATGGTGTTTCCACTATTTGGTAAGTCTGTGAAGATACTTTTCAGTAAGGTTAACATTTGACTAAGTAGACTTTGTAAACAGATAATTCTCTGAATATGGTTGGGCCTCAAATAATCAAGTAAAGACCTGACTAGAACATAACGTCTGACTCTGACAGTTAAGAATGAATTCTTTCTAACTACCTTGAGCTGGGACATCTCATATCATCATGTTTCACATCTCCACATGACATTAGGTAACTATTTGATAACTGATTATCTAGACTAACTATTAGATAGTTGCTAAAATATTGGCTCAATTATTAGAAATGTCTAAATTTGGAGGTTGCTCAATGTGAAGTTAGCAGAGGAATACAAGCTCATTATGCGAACAGCCTATAGAATTCTACTTCAAGAATGATCTTGTTGATTTCTTAACTTGCCCAAAGCAGACACTGATGGTTTACTTCCAATTTGATATCATGCTCCCAGAGAATAGCAAGCTGCATTGGTAGGCAAAATGTATTAATATTAAAATGTATTACGTACTATATAACATGGGCTGGAGTGATAGCACAGTGGGTAGGGCATCTACCTTGCACCTGGCCAACCCAGGTTCGATTCCTCTGCCCTTCTGGGAGAGCCTGGCAAGCTACGGAGAGTATCTCATCCACTTGGCAAAGCCTGGCAAGCTACCCGTGACACATTCAATATGCCAAAAACAGTAACAACAAGTCTCACAATTTGTTGTGAGATGTTACTGGTGCCTGTTCGAGCAAATCGATGAACAACGGGAGGACAGTGACAGTGACAGTGACAGTGACTGTATATCATAGAAAGAGACTAATATTTATTAGTTTTTGAAAGTGTAATTAATTATTGGATGTAGTTCTTTCTGTTTATATCTTTGAACTCTAGTTATATACTTTGTGTACCATCACTGACTTTATTAAAGGATGTGACCTCATACCATACTACTTCTTTAAACATACATTTAAAGAAATCAAAGGTACTATTGCCTACCTCCCTTAGACTACAAACAGGTTATTATAAAATACTTGAAGACTCAGTGATATTTCCAGATAGCAGGAGAATACTTAATTGTAATGATTTCTTGTTTCAGGAAAATGTATGATTTTACACAAAAACCATTATTGCTTTCACAAAAAAAGAATAGTTAAAGAGAAAGGACAGTGTGCTACGTGATTTGATAGATCATTTAAAATAATTATGGTTGAGCAGATAGAAAGCTTATAAGAAATATAAGCTAATTAATTTTAGAAAAAGTGAAAGCATCAAATGGAAAACATAATTTTAGAAAAATGCTTAGCTTTAATGTAAACAATATTTTGAATGACAAAACCCATAAATATCAATGATTCATCCATAAAGTAAATTTTTCAGAATAAGAGAGAGGAGGCCAATAAAAAGAAATTAAATTTTTTTGCAGAAATTTTAATATAATAAGTCTAAACTGAACATGCCATAAAGTAACAATAAAATATTTCTTTTGATAAATGTAAAACAATTCTTAAACAGAAAATGTTAAGGGTGATTTCTCTTTTTAGAAACAGAATTAGGGAGTAAAGGACAAAGGAAACATGTCTTTCATATCATAAGTACTACATGATTTAATAGTACAATTGTTTCATTGTTGGATAAAAATAATCTGTTTCATAAACACATGGAGCCTAACATGAATATAATCATCATGACTCATCTTTAGGTTTGACTCCACTTCTTATTTACTGCTATTTGGGAGTATTGAAGAATCCTTTTCATGGATACAATAGTCCTGTAGGTTGACATTATTCTTCAGGATCCTGAGTTGGGTTGGAGCTGAACACATCGTGATTTCACCCTCTTTCTTATTCATCTAGATCTCAAAGAAGGCACATCTACAGCCACCAATTTGAAGACACTAAAATCATGCTATCCACTCTACTGTTATCTTTTACTTTTGACTTCAGGGTCAACTGAATTTCTCTTTCCTTTTAAAATGGAAATTGAAAATCAAAGGTTCACAGGTAAATATCAGTGGCAGTGAACACATGTGGGCTTAGGGCATTGGGGCACACTGAGCTGATATAGTCTAACAGTTCTGCTATAATATAATCAGTTACTTTTCTACCATCTCTAGGATTTATCAATGTTGAGTGATTTACCTCAATTGCACAGATCAAGATATAGCCCCAAAGCATGACCTCAGTGCTTACTGTAAATCTTCTACATTGCTTGCAGTAGATGTTTTTAAGGCAAGTGCATCATACATAATCTTTATTTCAAAGCTGAAAACTTTCATATTACTTTAAAGATATTGTCTAACATTTATTGCTTGGAAAAAATATATTCTGATTCATGCTTATTTTTCTAGTTTTTCTGTTACCATTCATTCACCTACATGAAATGATAAGCTTGTATCATTCTTTTTATTCTTGTAGTAAATAATCTTGATGAGGCACTTCTTTGGTGTACCTTCATATTGATGTTGACTTTTTTTTTACTTTAAAATTTCAGTGTCACTTTCTACTTTCTATTTCATCAGGTTCCAGAGTCAAAAGCAGCTTGAGTTTGTACAATAACAATTTTTAAATTCAACCAAAATGGGATGTATGCAGCTCTTATTATTGAAAACTACTGGTCTTGACTATCTTCTTGCCAGAGCTTCTTCTTTGTTCCATATCATATGCGATCACATGCTTATTAGTGTTTCTTTTTATTGTCAGTATCATCAACACTTCTCACTTAGATAAATAATAGCCTGGTCATAAAGTTAGTTTTCATTTGTTTATTTTAGTGAAACTTAGTGCTTTAGTAAAATAAATTTTCTTACATAAATGTGAGGAGAGAGAAAGGCAGTGAGAGATACAGATTCGAAAGAGGACATGGTCTTCTCCAGAGAGGAGTAAAGTAAAAAAGTAAAGGCCCTCCCGTTGATCATCGATTTGCTCGAGCGGGCCCAGTAACTTCTCCATTGGAGATTTTGTTGTTACTGTGTTTGGCATATCGAATACGTCATGGGGAGCTTGCCAGGCTCTGCTGTGCGGGCAAGGTACTCTCAGCAGCTTGCCGGGCTCTCCGAGAGGGGCAGAGGAATCGAACTCGGGTCGGCTATGTTGGCTCCATGGAAGGTAAACGCCCTACCGCTGTGCTATCGCTCCGAAAATGGCTTTGGGAGAAGGTTAGAGAGAGTTCATCAAATGGTCTTGGCAAAGATTTCTCTGCATACATAAAAGCTTATCTGTGTGTTGTTACAGGGAAAGCCTGGACTCTTTATAATCCTTTTATTCTTATAAATATGTTTGAATTCTCCTCTAGATTTTACTTTTTAAATTTCCTTTCCTTGCCCATTACTTCACCTCCTTTTTAAATCTTTATTTTCCACAGTTACTAAAGTATTTGCATGTGCTATTTCTTTATCTAGTATGTTCTATTTTCTGCACATTTCCACTGGATTGGCAAATATTTATCCTTTGAATATTTTTCACTGAGAGCCTATGAGTTAGATAGGAATCATTTTATTTGTTTTTTTTTTTTTGGATAGGGACCATTTTTGTTGTCTTTTTGTATCTGCTTAAGTCATCCATTGTAGCTACAGGCTACTGTTTTCTAACATTTTCTTTGTTTCTGACTCTAAAAAGAATATAATATTTTTGAGAATAAGAATGTTTAACAGGTTAAAATGGAGAAGTATTGTTAACCAATAGGTATGTTTGCAGGAACAAGCTAGAATAAAACTATGTTTGATTGTGGAACAAAAAAGGCATTGATTTATTGATTTGCCAATTGGCCAATCAATACACAGTCTTCTTTCATAGACTCTAGAATTCTTGTGTAAAAATGTGAGCAATCTCTGTGGTATTTAGCATACAAAACTTATAGAAACTTAATTTTTCTGAAATTCAGTCATATTTTAAATAAATTATAATACTAATTTTTAAAGAAAATAAGAAGCATTGTTTTTTGCAACAACACGGATGAATCTGGAGAATATCATACTAGGAAAGTTCAAATAGCAAAAGACAAACACTGGTTTATCTCACCACTATGTTGGATGTAACAAAACAAAGCAAAGGAAAAGTTAACATTCATTGAAAACAAATCCTTAAATATTGACTTTGTTTACTTCACTAAGGTTACTTAGGAACTTGGTTTACCTAACAGAGACATTGTGGAAGAGAAAGATCTTATAAACAGTGATCGAGAGATATTGGTACTTGGTTGAAAGCCAGGAGTTTCATCGCAAGTATAAACCAGTGACTTCGAGACTTTACTCTGAAAGAAATTGTCACTTAATCAACTGGTCTTCCACATACTCTGAAGCTAAACACTAGAGTTGATTCATGATCTAGTCTATAGGATCTATTAGTGTTTTCAATTTTGTATTATGATGAAAAATGAAATATTTCAAAAAACTTGTTTGTGAAAAACTATGACTCAGGATATTCTGAGTATTGAACATTTTTTAAAAAATTTGTTTTGGGGCCATACCTAGATATTCCCAGGGATGTATTACTCCTGGCTCTATACTCAGGGGAGATCATTCTTCGAAGACTCAAGAAACCACAGTGGTGTGATAACTGACCCAGGATGGCCTTGACCAAAGCAAGTACACTACCTCATATAGCATCTCTACATTTTATATATATATATATATATGTATATATATATATCCTGATTAATTAAATAATGTTAATCATTTAAATCATTTAAATAATTTTTATAGGTAAACTAGCAACGATCATGCTAAGTACTTTTTTAAAAAATGAATTGCAGTTTTTAAACCTCTCTTGTTTCATTTAACTGTTGACAAGTTATGCTGTGACGGGTTACATTATTTACATATAATGTGAGATCAGTAGTTTTTATGTTTATTATGAGGTTTGTTAAACTCTTTGAAAGCATATTAAAGTTTGAGTTATCTTTTTTAATATCATCTCTTGAATAAGTACTACTCAGATATTAGAAAAAACAAGTGTTTCAAAGATAATAAAATTTTATGCACATTCTATCAGTTTATGGGGCTATGAAAAATGCCCTTTAATGGAGACATAAGGTTAAAATGATAAAATCATTTTGGAGGTTAATACAAATATTCTGGTATAATATAGTCATTTGCTTACATTATTCATAACGCTTTAAAAATTATTTAGGTCAGAAGTAATTGATTTTATAGGGTGGCCTGTTAATAATCAAGTGCTATCTTTCCTAAACCTCAGGCAACATTTCACATTAGCATTCTCCATGCCTTTAGGCTAACAGCATTGCCTTTAGTAGCACATAGTCACATAATCAAGGTAAGCTATCTTTAGTCAAGAAAATAGATCTTGTGTATGAAGTCTGATTATTAATTGTGGTAATGTCAATTTTGTTTTTCAAATTATAAATGGCCTTTCATTTGGGGATTAATTATCTCATATTTTGGCATTTTGTGTCTGTTTTCAGTTTTCTTTGCTACTACTAAATTCTGGTGGTTGTCTGCTTTGGTTCAATATTCTTACAAGAATGTGACAGAGAACAGGCAAATATAAAGCTAAATGACATATTAGTATCCCTATGAGAATAAGCAGAATATTGGCTGAGGGCTAGAAGCATCAGGATTGTTTGTGATTTCTGCCGCTTAGAATCTATGAATTATAGTGAAACAGGGACATCTGGTGTAGGATAAGGATGTAAACCAGAATGAAAAAAAAAAACAACAAAAAACCAAAGGTGCCTTAAATTTTTACCTAGACAAAATTATTTTTTTGTACAAATCATTGTATATAAGTTTTACTTCCATAAAATTTTAAACTCAAATTAATGTAAAAAAAACTTGTATAAATTTTATTATGTAAGACACTTCCTACCTACTTATGCCTCTCATAGAGCCTGGCAAACTAATGAGAGTATTCCACCCTCATGGGCAGAGTCTGGCAAGCTCCCCATGGCGTATCGTTATGCCAAATACAGTAACGATAATAGGTCTCATTCCCCTGACCCTGAAAAAGCCTCCAATCTTTGGGAAAAGACGAATAAATAGAGGCTGCTAAAATCTCAGGGCTGGGAGGAATAGAGACGTTACAGGCGCCCACTTGAGTAATTCGAAGACCAACAGGATGACCGTGATACAATGAAATAATAAACAGTATAATCAGAGAAGGAATAAATAAGCCATAGTGCAATTATTAATATTTAACAGTCATAGAAGGACTGAGACGCTCTTTTATTTTTTGAGCATATATTATTTCAGAGTAAAATATTTGAAAAATAATATAAAATTAGATGAAAATAAAATTCACTAAAGCTAAGAAAAAGTTCAAAGAAATTTCTGTTAAAAAAAATTTACTTTAAGTTTTCAAAAAAGAGAAAAGGTACAGTAGACCTGCACAGAGGACTCTAGGGCTGAGTGGCTGAGAGCCGCCTCCCCAGGCTGGACGATGGCATCAAAGGACCAGGGGAACTGAGGAATGGAGGAATAGGAACCAGGCCCTAGGCTGGTCGGTAGTCACTTTATTTCTATTTCCTTCCCGACATAATTGTGTCTCTCCCTTACGGCTCAGTTGCAGTTATCATTTTGGTCATAGTCCCTGTCATCATAGTTCCATCATCCTAGTCTCCTCTTAGACCTCAAAGTCCTTTACTTTTGTTATGTCTTCTTCCTCGTCTCATTGCAGTCTTATAGTCTTCTACTTCCGGTCATCATTGTCATCTAGTTCTCCTTCCAGTTATAAAGTGTCAGTCCTCCTCTAATCTTCAATGTTGAGTCATCTACCTCTGGTCTTCAGCATCTAGTCTTCAGCATCTACAACATCTAGTTCTCAGCATCTATTCTTCAACGTCTTCAACATCTCCTCCTCAGCATCCAGGATTTAACGTTTTCAACATCTCCCAACCTCTATTATATCTCTTTCACAAAGAGATATAAAGCCTCTCCTTCAGGAGATTAATTTAAGGACAAAATCTCATCTGAGGTTTCAGCACTTCAGATTACTAGGAGATTGGGTTTCCTCCAGGGTTCATTGTTTTCTCCTTTCCTCAGCTAACAGCCCATTTAATCAGTCATAGTAAATTTACTTCTTATAATATTTCTAGCAATGTTATTTTATATGAACTCCGTAAGAGATATATTAAGCTTAAAGTTTGGTTCTTTCTGGGGATAGCTTGCTGTATATTCCAGACCACAAAAACTAATCTCAGACAAGGTTAGTCTTTCCTAACCCCAGCAGGGTCTTTACTCAGTTATTTCTTTTGGGGTCATGACAGAGTTTGTCAATGACCATGCATTTAACTTAAAGTGAAGTATTATGGCACTTGGCCTGGCCCATTTTGATGCCAGGGTAGCTCACAGCTTGCCATGGTCCATCCAGTTCCTCATCAGTACCCTGCTCTTGGAGTACTAACAACTAAGGGCAACTGAGGCTTAAATCACGTAAATATGGATGCCAAGGAGTAAATATAATTTTGGGGTAAATTAACTCCCATGTTACATAACATTGCATCAACTGTTTTCCTATGTCTTTACAATAAGTACATTCTTAAATAAACCAGATAAATGACATAAAGGAAAGATAAAAGCAATATAGAATTATTAGTGCCTGATGGAATTGGGTGTGCCTCAGTTGCACTATTGTGGGAGTGGCTGAATAAACCTGAAGTTCCCCGTGGGAGGATCAAGGACAACCCAATGTTATACAACATTTTTAAATATGAGTGTGCTATCAACATTATTAATAATAGCTAAAACATTGGTTTTGTTTTTCTTTAGTTCACATTTTTAGGTTACATCTAATGGTGCTCCAAGACTACTCCCAATTCTGCCATCAGGGTCTAGCCTGGTTGTGTTCTGGGGATTATGCAGTACCTGGGCTGATCCTGGGATTCCCATAAGCAAATCTTGTACCTGACCTGCTGAGTTTTCTCACCACTCCCTAAAACCTTGTTTGAATGCTAATATATCTAGCAATACACTTTTTTTTTTGCTATAGCTAGATATATCTCTTCATAAAATAAAATAAGGTTATGCTTTTTATTATACATGTTTCTCTGAGTGATTTTCCCAGCTTTCAGATATAAAATGATATAAAAAGAGTTATGATTTTTGTTTCTAAATTTAAAAAAGCAATTTAATTTGAGAGTACTTAGAGGTTTTGCAATTTACTATGTATTTAAAAATTTCCATTTGCCTTGCACGCAGTCAATATGGCCGACCCGAGTTCGATTCCTCTGCCCCTCTCGGAGAGCCCGGCAAGCTACTGAGAGTATCTCGCCCACACGGCAGAGCCTGGCAAGCTCCCCGTGACGTATTCGATATGCCAGACACAGTAACAACAAAGTCTCCAATGGAGACGTTACTGGGCTCGCTCGAGCAAATCGATGATCAACGGGAGGGCCTTTACTTTTACTTACTTTACTATATCATGTCAAAGTAAATTTCCTATATTGCAAGCCACTGTAACTTCAAAGAATAATTTAGTGATAATTTTTTTAGCAATAAGTTAAACCTGATGTACCTTTTCTTCAAAGCATATCTGAAAATAGCCCAACAATTTATTAAATTTAAAATAATTTTAATACTATTATTTTTCAGAATATTTCCATACTTTAGAACAGAGAGGAGCAAAATGACTGAATCTTTGTAGGGTTTTCAAGTGGGAAAAAAAGTCCAGTTTGTGCTTAGCAAACCATATGCTTAGAGGGTCACGTGCAGTTTAAAAGATCAAATTTGGGTCGACTGCACGCAAAGCTTTATGTACTATACTGTCTGTCACACTTATTATATTTGAACATATATACAAATTAATAACAATTCTAAAATTGTGTTACTGCTAACATAATACTTTTCTATACAATATACTATAATGCATAGGTCCTCTTATTTATCTTGTAACTGATAATTATATATAGAATATGATGTTATACATATCTAAGAGTCTGCTTCAGGATTTTACATTTAGTGTCAATGAGTTTAAGAGAGCGGCTTGGAACGCCTTCAAGAACGTCGAAGAAATAGCTAAGAGGACGAAGAACCTCCGGCTCCGGGCACATCTCTTTGATTCCACTGTTCTTCCTGCATTAACATATGCCTCAGAGACCTGGGCCCTACACAAACAAGATGAGAACGCCATTCAGGTCTCCCAAAGAAGAATAGAAAGAGCTATGCTTGGAATATCACGTTTCACTCAAGTGAGAGAAAGAATCCAGAGTTCTGACATCCGTCGACGATCAAGGATCAGGGACGCTGTCTCATTTGCCAAGGTGTCGAAAATCAGATGGGCTGGTCACGTAATGAGATTTAAAGACGACCGCTGGACTAGAGCTGTTACTGATTGGATTCCACGGGATGTCAAGAGACCGCGTGGCCGCCCACCTACCAGATGGTCAGACTTCTTCGTCAAGATCATGAACGATCGGTTTGAGGCCCTTCATGTTCCCAGAGCGAACAGATGCCATTGGGCTACACTAGCACGCGACAGGGACAAATGGAGACGTTACTGGCGCCCGCTCGAGCAAATCGACGACTAACGGGAAGTTAAGTGATTAAGTGATTAAGTGAGTTTAAATGTTTGCTTCACCAGTTTCTAGTTGTGTGACTTGACTGATAAGGTTAATTTTTTTTCTCTCTATTTTTATAAATGGGACTATTAATGATAAACACCATGTAGAATTGTTACAGTGTTTTAATTGATATATTCAAATTTAATGGATTAGTGGCTGAGCAGTGAGAATTTGATAGCCTTGTTATCTTCTATATATGTCATATTTACATAATTATATAGAACATAGATAGGGCTGTAGTGATAGCACAGTGGGTAGGGCGTTTGCCTTGCACATGGCCGACCTGGGTTCAATTCCTCCGTCCCTCTTGGAGAGCCCGGCAAGAGAGTATCCCACCTGCATGATAGAGCCTGTCAAGCTCCCCGTGGCTTATTCAATATGCTGAGAACAGTTAACAAGTCTCACAATGGAGACGTTACTGGTGTCTGCTCAAGCAAATCGATGAACAATGGAAGGACAGTGCTATAGTGCTAGACAGTGCTATAGAATATATTTATGTATGTATGTATATATATATAAAAACATATCCCAATTGTTTGATACATTAATAAGTAATTTGCCGTTTATTTTATTTTATTTTGTAAGCTTCAACATCTGTGTAAGTTTTAAGAGAATTAGGAATAAAAGATACAAAATTAAATTAGTCCTAGGAAATTTGGTATGCATTATTCTTACATTATTTATCAAAAATATAAACATAGTTATTATTTGTACTATTTGAAATACTTAAATGCCCACTAGCAATATCAAACTATGTTTTCCAATGATTAAAAGGTAAAGGTAAAGGCCCTCCCTTTGATCGTCGATTTGCTCGAGCGGGCCCAGTAACGTCTCCATTGGAGACTTTGTTGTTACTGTGTCTGGCATATCTAATACTCTCGGTAGCTTGCCGGGCTCTCCGAGAGGGGCGGAGGAATCGAACTCGGGTCGGCCATGTTGGCTGCGTGCAAGGCAGACGCCCTACCCGCTGTGCTATCGCTCCAGCCCCTGCTATCGCTCCAGCCCCTTCCAATGATTATTAGCAGAAAAGTTTTATATAGTCATATTTAAAGGTAAAATTTTCCTTGAAAGAAGACATAAAATGAAAAATATGTAAAGAACAGCAATTAGGGGCTAGAGACATAGCACAAGATGTAAGGAACTTTCCTTGAATGCAGCTGATCCCAGTTTGATCCTAGGTACTGCATTTGGTCCCGTAACAGAAGTAATCCCTGTTTACAGAGCAAGGAGTAAGATCTGCACAGGACATAATAACCCCCCAAGAACAAAACAGAAAATTATATGAGCAAAATATTCTGGGGCATAATACAGTGAGAGAACAGCACCTCTTATGATTCTGTAAGTGTAGGAGGAATCAAAGATGGAATTGACTGGCACTTAGAATCCCCATCAAAAGTTATCTGTAAATGATAAATTCACTAAAATCACACTGATATAATGATGATGTTGGATAGAGATTGTCGTAAGAATGTATATTTGACCAAAAAATTATTAATTTTGAATGCATTTACTCAAAAGCCAAGCATTTTTTTCAGTGGTCCTGAAAATATGATTCTAAAATTTATATTTAATAATAAAAGTTCGTGGATTGCTACATAACAAAAATTTTCTTTTTTATAAAAATAAATAATAAAATCTATAAAAAAGAATATATAAGTTTACCCTGCTGACAAAATCAAACTCTTTCACAAGATTCCCTAACCATGAAATTAAATTACATAGAGTCACATTATTTGTTAAATCAAGATGATTTCTCATTACTGAAATATATTGATGAAATTAATGGAGAGATAATACTTTAGGGCAATTTATTGTAATACAATAACATGAAAGAACACATGGAATACGAATGACTTCCTTCAAAGATAGCTAATTGAAAACTTCAAGAAACTAAACTTTTCAAAAATGAAACTGATCTGACTAAAAATAATGGAGTTATATCTATCAGCACAGTACATATGGATAGACAATTAAAACCACATTGAGATATACTTTTGGATGGAAAATAAACATATATTAGAATATCTCATATACATTACAAGTGATAATAATAGAACATTCTACTAGAAAAATATTGCTGGACAAAAAGGTTAACCTAAATATTTTCAAGCACACAAATATGTATATATGCAGGCATATACATTTAGCTTTGTTGAAATCTACACTGGTTTGGGGTGCACCCAGTTTCCCAACTTAGAGTAAAGTTATGTTAGTTTCATATGTGATAATTCTGGGCCAACCAAAACAAAGACGTATGCTCTGAGGCAAGCTATGAAACTTGAAAGGCCAAGAAAAGTTAATTATGTTTAAATAATTCCAATTTTGGCACTAATTCTATTATATTGCATAATTACATAAAGAGCTTCAATAACATAAGAGAATATATTAGTCTACTATAAGCTACCGAGAGTATCTCGCCCGCACGACAGAGCCTGGCAAGCTCCCCGTGACGTATTTGATATGCCAAACACAGTAACAACAAAGTCTCCAATGGAGACGTTACTGGGCCCGCTCGAGCAAATTGATGATCAAGGGGAGGGCCTTTACTTTACTTACTTTACTTAATACAATATATTGGTTATAGAAGTCTTTCACTCAGTCATTGTCATGTACAGTTAACTTGGTGGCAAAGTCCGTAAAGAATGGGTACAGTATACAATATTTCATACTCATTATACTCAGTTTCTATTATCCTCAACCAAATATAAATTCCTAAATCACATACAATAATGTCTGTTATACATAGTGTTGAATCCCTTAAATTTTGTAACAAAACCGGAATGAAAATGGTTAATTTAGAAAGTGATAAAAAGAACCTGGAGATACTAAGTCAGATGTGATTGCCAAAGAAAAAATAAAAACAAAAAAATATGTAAGAAGGGAGAGGGAGGGACAAACACATATTGAGTCTCCTTTATGTGTAATAAAAATAAACATAGGAAGGAATAAAGAAATTTTCAAGAGCAATGTATCCTGAGACTAAATCTACAGAATTGAATTTGATAAAGCTAAGAGGTGGGAGGGGATAAGGAATAAATTTAGGGTACATGTTGGGAATCAGAATGTACCTTGAGACACTGATGGCCAGATGCTGAAACCTCTGTTTCGCATGGTATTGGATCATTGTGTTTCTGAAACTTCATTATTAGCAGCATTGTAAATAATAGTTCCTAACCTCAAAAAATAAGTAAAAAATATGGTTCTTGGAGCTAATAACTTTTATGGATTGTGAGAACTGATTTCTACTTATTGTTTCACCAAGGGAATGTGAAGACTATGCTCCAGTGTTGTCCGCTACAGATTGGATTTAGTCTTCCATTGGTTGCTGAAAATTTTTGGGTATTTATTCTCCATAGTTCCTAATGGAGCAAACTTGCTTTTGGTGAATCAAAACACAGAAAGGATTTTATTATTGAAATGGTCTAATTCTTATGTACATCAGGACATTCATTGACAACTGGAAATGAAATCTCAGGAAGCTCAATGAATATATCATATAGCACAAAATGTTTTGTCTACACATTTCTTATGCTAGTAATGTCTTGAACATGTCTCAGTTTTACGTGATAGGATTGAATGAAAAGTTATATGTCATATGGATTTTACTAATGTTTAACTGAGTATTTATTAATACAATGTTACTTCTATTTAGAAATCCAGCTAGTAATCTATAATCATAATAAAAGCTATGTACTTTTTGTAAATGTTGATGTCTCTATTGCTTCGTGCTTTTAATTTTATGCAAATACAAATGTTGGTTTATTTTTATATCTCATTTTTTTTTCAATCACCCCTTCTACATGAAAGATGGAGTGCTCTCGTTGGAGTGATGAACAGTGGGCAGGGTGCTTACCCTGCAAGAAGCCCACCTGAGTTTCACCTGGGCATCTCCAGAAGTTATCTCTGAGCCCAGAGACAGGAACAAGCCATGAACATAGGTGAAGGTGGCCCCAAAAGAAAACAAAATCAGCAAAGATGGAGCTGTATATAAGCAAATTAAGCTAATTTCAATTACAAAGTAAAGCAGGTCACATAAATCTATAAATGTATAGCAGTTGTAGGAGCTGGAGAGATAGTACACTGGGTATACTATATAGCATGCAGCAGACTTGGGTTGGATCTTTCTCCCCACCCCCACCCATTATTGTCCCCTAAGATATCCAGGAGTGATCCCTGAGTGCAGAGAGTAAGCCGTGAGCAATGCCAAGTGTGGCCCAAACCAAAATTAACCAATGTAATAACAATTATATAAAAAAAAAAGTTAATCATGTTTGCGAAAATTGGTTTAAAATTACTCATTCAGAAATGACAAGCCATCATAATTTATATAAATAGCCTTCTAAATAAATAACATGTATTTATATATACACACATATATCACTAAGACAAAAAGTCAATAAATCTATGAGAAAGAGTCAATGTCAGAGAAGCTATCAAGAGGCTTGGTAAATATAAAATTATCAATCTTCTACTTGCATAAAATACTACCAAACATCATGATGGTTAAGTTCTCATAAGGTAATAGAAATGTGGAGAACACCATCATATATGTCATCTGTCTTCTCTTTTGAGGCATATGAATTACTCTTCTTGTTTATCAGCTCAAATTCTTCTTGTTGATCAGTTCACATTTCTCCTGGGCAATTTACTTCTTCCTGAAAATTAAGTTGATTCAGAATCAGACATAGAGAATGAATTCCACCACTCAGAAAATTCACTGATCAAAACTTTCTAAATTAAAACAGAGCAAATGGATTCAGAAACAATGTTTCGTATCAATCTTAAGGATGTGGTGATTTCATAGTTGGCATGAAAGACTCTCCAAAATAGCCTATGTCTAAATACATATAGATATAATCATTAATATCAGGAACAAAATTAGCATTGCAATAATTTTAAGTGACATTTTAATGGTGATTATAAATTTAGAATATTTGTATCAAAGCTCTCAAATATTTAAAATTTGTGATTCTACTTCTGTATCAAAGAATAAAGTAACAAAATTAAAACAAAAACAAAATAATAATTTTAGTACTGGTATAGGATATTTGTTATCAGTAGACTTCAGATTATAACTATATTTGTATGTTCTGTAGTAAAATATATTCACTTTTCTTGCAGAACATAATATCCATTTAAAATTTTTCAACTTTTTTAGATTTTCAAGATGTGACTCTCAATGGATACATACACCAAAATGAAACTTGTTAGCATTAAGAACATCATCTGGAAAACTAGGAATGAGTAAAAGGAAAGAGACTTATATTTATAATCCCTTTACCTCCTTAAAATGTTTAATATATTTAACCACTGCCTCCACAAGTAAGCAATATAACTTAAACCAAAAGTACAAAACACACCAACTTTAAAAATCAGTATTATTAAAGAAATTATAAAATACTTCATTCTACTGGTGTAGAATATTCTTTCTGATAAAGGACATTTATTTAAAATTGTAGAGAAATGTTTACATCAAATCATTATGTTTATTTATGTAATGACAAAGACTAAAGGATTCAAAACAAATATCAATCTAGTAGAAGTTATTCATCTCCTACATAACAAAATTTTATGAATGACTTTGTTGATTATTGACTAATGGAAAGGTAATATAGCATTAAAATACATATTATATGTGTCTGTAACCAAATATTAAATATACGATATAAATTTTGGTTTCTATGGATAGATGTACTCCTTTGGTAAAATTGGAAATGCACTCTTCTAGAACAGAGAATAATTCTCCATATGCTTAACATAGCAAGAGAGCAAGGGAGGTTTTTCCTCCCCACAAATCTGCCATGATGGATAAAATAAAATGCACACAAGGTAGAAGAGCTGAGTATTGATTGATAATGTGTAAATTAACTCTTCTTTTTATGGGCTAGAGCTAGCTGAGACTAGAACTTCTTTATAAATTGTAATGATCATCTTTGTCATATAGAATTTGGCTATATAATAATAATTTGTAAATAAATTTACAAATAAATTATCAAAATACTTTTAGGATTCATAATGTTTGAGCAACCTTATAGTTCAGCTGCAATCATTACCTTTTATTTCAAATGGAATGTTAAAAACTACTTTGAGGATTACGTTCTCCCTTCAGAAATCTGACACGGCATTTCGTCTGTAAAGTAGTGAAAAGAACCCAGCCAAGACAAGGTCAGACCTGAACACCTGAAGAACCTGTCCTCAGTACTTGTCAATATACTGGCCCGGCCCTTCACATGCTACCTGTCTGAATGCAAGGCTCTGTCCCAGTGGAAAACCAGCAGGACTGTTCTACTGTAAAAGAAGGGAGATATCCACGACATTGGCAACTATAACCTGATCTGCCGGCTGTCTGTCATCTACAAGCTGGTCACTCAAGTTCAAGTCATTCTGAATAGGATTGGCAGAATACTAGATGAAGGACAACCATGCGAGCAAGCTAGGTTCTGAAAAGGATTCAGCACAATTGACCATATCCACAAGGTAACCAAGCTCATTGAGGTTTCTCAGGAGTTCAAGATGCCACTCTGTCTAACGTTCATTGATGTAAAGAAAGCCTTTGATTCTGTTGAGACTGAAGCAGTCATCAGAGCCCTAGCCAAACAGGGCATTCACACTCAATACATCAGGATCCTCCATGAGCTGTAATATGAATTCACTACCAGGATCTCACCATTCTACAAGGAAGTGACCATTGATGTCAAGAGAGAGGTTAGGGAGGGTGATACCATTTCACCAAAACTCTTCAGTGCCACCCTCAAGAATGACATGCGATGACTGGAGCGGGAAGGAATGAAAGTAAAGATAGACAGTCGGCAAATACACCACCTCTGCTTTGCTGATGACATCATTGTAATAACACCAAACACCAGGCGGAACAAATGCTGTTCATCCTCGACCATGAATGTGGAAAGGATGGACTACAGCTGAATCTTGCAAAGACAGTGTTTATGAGAAACAGTCTCTCTCCTGACTTTCCATTTGTTCTCAACAGAATAAACATCTCCAATACAACAGTTATGTGTACCTAGGTCGAGAAGTCAACATGATGAATGACCTGGTACCTGAATTGCACAGGAGGAAGAGAGCGACATGGAATGCCTTCAAGAGCATCAAAGAAATGGTTAAGAGGATGAAGAACCTCTGGCTCCGGGAACGTCTCTTCCATTCCACTGTTCTTCCTGCATTAACATACGCCTCAGAGATCTGAGCCCTATGAAAATAGGATGAGAACGCTATTCGGGTCTCCCAGAGAGGAATCAAAAAAGCTATGCTTGGAGTATCATGCTTCACTCAAGTGAGAGAAAGAATCCAGAGTTCCGAGCTCCATTGACGGTCAGGAATCAGGGACCCTGTCTCGTTTGCAAACACGTCGAAAATCAGATGGGCTGGACACATAATGCTATTTGGAGATGACTGCTGGACTAGAGCCATTACCGACTGGATTCCACTGGATGTCAAAAGATCGCATAGATGCCCACCTACGGGATAGTCAGACTTCTTCGTCAAGACCCTGAACAAACAGTTTGAGGCTCTTCTTGTTCCTGAAGCGAGCAGATGCCATTGGGCTACACTAGCACGTGACAGGGATGAATGAAGACATTACTGGCGCAGGCTCGAGCAAATCGATGAGTAATGGGTTGTCAAGTGAACAAGTGACTTTGGGGAATACTATAACACAAAATTTGAATGCATATATCAGGATGGTAAATACTGATGTTTCTTGAGAGTTTTATAGTCTAGTGAGCCCTATTTCAGATATTGAAGACTAGATTTTAATGTTCATGGCAGCAATAGAAGTTAAGTTTCTAGGATACTTCCAGAAGAAATATATTCTAGCTCTATTTTCATATTTTTGGTTCATAAATAAAAGCCTTCTGCAAATAATCAGTAGCAAGTTGGTTATGTTGGAAAATTCCAACTCCAGCTGAGATTTTTTTATACCTTAATAAGAAAAGGACCTCATTTGAACATTCTATAAAACAGTTATTCTGCACTTTATTTTATTTCACATTTTTATTTTAATTTGATTTTTGCAGTGATAGGTCTCAAACCCAGGAGGTCTCACGTGAGAAATCAATTTTGTTCCAATGAGTCATATTTATGACTATCCGGAGTTTTAAAAGATGTTTATTAAGAATGATGCATTTTGAATAAATTCCAAAGACATTATAATGATTACAAGAATATTTAGAAATTCTCTCTTAATTTTACAACTTTACTTTGAATGCCGGTTTTACTCTGTCTAGAATCTCATTATTATCTGTAGTGCTGCAGATATTAGGTGAGAAGTCTGGTGGTATTTTAGTTTTTATGAAAATCTAGTGAGGATTTTGCTATTTCAATAATATTTAATTCTGTATTTCTAACAATTTCACCTTGGTAGACAACTAGAGGATATTTAATACTTAATAACTAGCTCTAATAATATCAGTGAGGCCTTTGAGGAAGAGCTACATTAAAGAAAATGTAATTATTCTCACAAGAGTCCTATACACAACAACAACAATGCACACACATTCACACACACACTGTTTGGGTTATATATGTTTAAATGAATGTACAAACTCAAAATATATTTCGTTCTCAGTGAATTCATTGTGTTTTGTCTCCACATATCAATTAGATTGTGAAAAGCAAGGAAGGGTCAAGGGAGAGCAATTTAACAGGTAAAATCTCTGAGTTGAAGGAAGAACAAATAAATGAGCTGGTAATTCAGGCTGTAAAGGAAAAACCAAGGTGATTTAATAGCTCCCACAGAACCTTGGCAGGCTGTATTTCACAACTCACAAATTTGTACCCTTTGATAAAGACCTGCAATTTGTGTTTAAGTTTGAGTAACATTTCGAGGAGAAATTCAATTATCTGTTAAAAATTACCCATTAAATATATAATGGCTATTGTTACAAAACAAAAGCATAATATTTTCCCACATGGATATACTTTAAACAATGAATCAAACAAAAGTTATATAAAATTGGAATCTAGTAAGTTAATGTTAGAATAAGTTGAATCATGATATATTTTTGAGCGATGGGAATGTATATTAAAATCAACTGTTGTTCTGGGGCTGGAGTGATAGCAAAGAGGGTAGGGCATTTGACTTGCATGTGGCCAACCCAGGTTCAATTCCCAGAATCCCATATGGTCCCCCAAGCACTGCCAGGAGTAATTCCTGAGTGCAGAGCCAGGAGTAACCCTTGAGCATTGCTGCGTGTGACCCAAAAAGCAAAATAAATAAATAAATAAATAAATAAATAAAGTAAAATCATCTGATGTTCAAGTTTGCTTCCCTAACAAGTTGAAGGGGACAAAAAACAAAGACATAGTGACAAATGCATTAAGGATTCATTTATATAGCAATATGAGTTTATTGAAATAACAGAACAAAATTGGAGTTTTGATGGTGAATTTATCACGATCACGATCATCCTGTTGTTTGTCGATTTCCTTGAGCAGTCACCAGTAATGTCTCCTTCTTCCTAGCTCAGAGATTTTAAAAGAGCCATTTCAATACTCTTTCACGATTAGGAGAATGAGACCCATCATTGTTACTGGTATTTGGCATATTGAGTACAACATGGGACATTTGCCAGACTCTGCCATGTGGGCAGGTTACATTCGGTAGCCTGCCAGGATGGTGAACTTAGAGAAAATATATCAGATCTTGATTGAGAAAAACCCATTTCCAAACACAGATTATGTGAGAATTCAATATTGCCTTGATGATGTTTTGGGAGGGCCATACCTGGCCATGCTCAGAATTTAGTCCAGATTCTGCACTTGGAATCACTCTGGCTCACTGGGGAAACAGTAAGGGGTCTGGGATCAAAACTTGGTGGGTTGCATGCCAGGCAAGCATCCTACCAGCTGAACTATCTCTCTGGCCCCCAATAAAAATATTTAAGTAGAAAACATAAAAGAAAATGTAGATGAACTAGTAAGCAATGGACCTTAAATTGTGTTCACCAGAATGGTAGCTCTAGTATCAATTAAGAATGTGTTACAAATGGTAATTCTTAGACTGTAAGCCCTATTTATGGGATCTAAAACTCTGGCTTTAGAGTGAGAATATTTCTTTTAGCCAGTTGCTATCAAGCAACTACAGTTTAAAAATCACTAGAACAGAAGATGGAAACAAAATTTTAAAATATTTTCTAGTCTTATGATACCTTTAATTTTCTATGAAAACAAGACTTAAACCTGAATATTTTATGCCTTATATGTGACTCATTTACTGAGGAATGTCTTGCTGCAAAGCGGTTTACATGTTTTCCTTTGATCCCACATGTTTTAGGCAAGTGTAGTTAAAAAAAATCAGTTTAACTATCCAAAGATTAAAATACTTATTTTTGCTGCAAATAATTTCAAGGTATTTTTGGGATTTTCATATTTTATCTAAATATTGGGTATATAAAATATATAAATGGGTAAGTAAAAAAATTCATGTTATTTCTATGAATTATTAAATTACTTTTTACATTCCAAAGAAAATTGTAATTTAAGATATAATCACTGGCATCTTTAGATTGCCACAAGAAAACATACCTTAAAAATTGCATAAATTATACTATACAACTTATATTTGTCATAAGTTGTACTTTCTATCTTAAGCTTCTAGAAAAAGAAGCACAAGAGAAATCAACATTTGATACAAATTTAAAATCTTATAATACAGTGTAAATTTTTCAATAGCTAATATTTGGAAAGAAGTTAATTACTCATTTCTAAAATAAGAATGAGTTTCTAAGTTTCTAAGTCTTTTCTATGACTCAGATTTTAAGGGAAATATTATTAATACTGAACTCAACATGAACTGCTCAGAAATTATACTTAGTGACATTTATTGCTCACACTTCACTTCAGTTCAGTATTTGGTTCTGTGTCATTCTCTTTTAGAATTCAAATACATGACTATTGCATGCATTCAGATTTAATACATTTAATTCTTTTCTAAAATATCGTGAATGCTATACAAAGTTTAGATTTAACAAAAGTAGTAAAATGCATCCATATAATATCATTCTGAAAATAAATCCTAAATTTTCACTTGAAAATATTCTATGGCCTTCTACTTTGTGATTAAAACTGTAAACAAGTTATATTACTTACAAAGATATCATTTAATTTATACAGCCATAGTTGGCTTTTGAATTAATTTTATGGATGGTATTAAATTTTAAGCCCATTATACTTTTATATGTAAATCACAAGTCTGAGCCTTATTTGGACATCTCTTTATTTTTAGCCATTCCCTCATATGTGAACATAAATCTGGCATACTTTAAATACTTTTGCTTAGAATGTCAGTGTTAACTGAGTTATTCTTGGCAGCTCCATTTTCCTTCCGACGTAACTACTGTCAATCTTCTCCTTAAACCAAGGGCTTTTTTTTTTAAATATTATGCCAGACTTGAATTAGCATGATTTTTATTTAGCTTTTATGGTGATATTTTATCATTGCTGCACGGAAAATTATAAAGGCGTGCATTGTGAATTAGACTTCTGTTCTTCATTGACTGTTGACCCAAGGACTATATGAGGTCATGTACATATTGGTCTTTTTAGGGGAGCTGGCATCTTGACAGCATATGAGTTTTTGTGTTTGTTTAGTCTTTTCTTTTTTCAGAGTGAAAAACTAAAAAATGAAATCAACAGAATGAAAGCCACAATATTTTTGTAAGAGAGTAGGAATATCTTGTCACATTCTTCTTTTTCCAGTATAAAACTAATTAGAAATAAATCACTAGGTCATTTTACTTGATTAATTATAACGTAACCTGTGACATTTGCATGACTTGTAAATGCAATATTAGTATAAATCAAGCTTATAATTGGAAATGTCATTTTTAGTGCCCATGTACAGGAAAAAAATGTAAGTTAAAAACATGTATGCGTGTGTGTTGCTATATAATTCAATCATTACCTTTTAGTTATCACCATATTGATACACAAAAGTAACTTATAACTAGAGACATAAGCCCAAGAGGATGGAGTTGATTCTTACAATTTTTTTATGGGTACTTGAAAGTGCTTTGGGATAACTTCTGGTTCTGCATTCAAGGATCACCTCTGTAGGTCTCAGGAAACATAAGCAGTACTGGTAATTGGACCCAGATGCATGCAGAACACCACTTTACCTGCAAAAATATATCTCAAGCTCAGATTATTCAAGTTTTGTGTCTGAATTTAAGAGCTGTATAACAAATTTTGAACATACATTATTTTATGTTACCTATTTGTAAATTATTTCTTTTTCTTTTATTTTTATTATAAATACAATGATAGTATAATGGGTAGGGTGTTTGCCTTGCAGACGGCCGACTGGGGTTCGATACCAGGCGTCACATATGGTCCCTCAACCACTGCCAGGAGTAATTACTCAGTGCAGAGCCAGGAGAACCCCTGAGCATCACCAGTGTGACCGAAAAAGCAAAAATATAATAATAATTTTTAAAAAAATAATTCAATACAGTCAATCAATTAAGAAGATGAAGATGGGGAACAGGGAAGGAAAAGAACGAATACAAAGGAAACAAAATATAATAGATAAGAATAGATGAGAATGATAGTGTGAAATTAAGACAAAAATATAGAGATGGAAAAGAAAACACTAACAAAATGTAAGGTTCACTGGACTAGTACATAATATATGACTAAGTAAAATATATTCCCGTACCTCAGGTTACTTACTTCAGTACTGCTGGAACATTCCTTCTGATAAAGGACAGACTACTTTTCTGGAGGTTATAGTGGTAGAACCTAAAGTGATTCTAAAAATTTGTTGTTATATCTCTGAAATACACATAAATGTGATATTCTTTTTCTTTCAAAGAGAAAGGGAGAGGGAAAAAGAGGAGATAGATGATAGATAGATAGATAGATAGATAGATAGATAGATAGATGATAGACAGAGACACAAAGAGAGAGGGAGACAGAGAGAGAGAGTGTGTGTGTGTGTGAGAGAGAGAGAGAGAGAGAGAGAGAGAAAGTGCCCACCTTAGAACCATAGAGACACAGCCTGGCAGAGGTTGAGTGGCAAGAGGGTGTAAATTAATTCTTGAATCACATCATGAGATGAAAACAATTTCTAATAACTTCATAAATGTAGAGCTGTAACCCTTGGCATATTTTCAAGTAATTTTCAATTGGACTTTTTATATCTGCAATAAATCATATTTTTACTTATATTTAGCCTTATAAAAATCTATTGCACATGCAGGCTTTTTAGATTGAACATGTTACTAAATAAGTGTTATAATAAACTCATTTTCAATGAAAAAGTACATAAACACGTTAGAATAATTTCTTAACTGAGCAGGCATGTGAACCTGTATAAGCTGCATACAATTTTCTGAGGCAAAAAGGAGGGCATGTAGTCTGAAGCATTATCTTAAAAAAGTCAGATTATAATCATTTCTGCACTGGAAAATCTGACACATGTGCTTAACCCTGCGTCTATATACAATTCTCAGAAAAATACTTTTGGAGCATTTTTTGGAGTTATTTTCCTGTATTTACTGTGTCATTTTCTTTCCACTGAAATTGCAGTAAATTTTACTAAACTTGGTACTTTCCTTGAAATAAAAAAAGAGAAAGAATCTAAATTTAAAAATCAATAGCTATAGTGTCTCCAAGTTATAACCATGCGGAACTTGTCCTGTTTGACAAGTGTTTGAATTTCAAACTGATGAATTGGGTTGCAAGAACATGAGCTCATAAAAATCATCCTTTTTCCTGCTCCTATTTCGTACTACTATATAATCAACATTTCATCTTCTTTTTTTTTTTCCTCTTTTATTTCAGTACTTTAGAGAAAAGAAGCAAATGCGTCTGATTTTTTTTTTCTTTTCACTTTTTCAGCAGAGAATTTGAGGACATGAATCAGAATAAGCAACGCCCAGAGAAAAAGATACAGGCAGAAATAGAAATTACATTTGTTTTTTGTTAAGATTGTTTGTTGTTTTCTTGTTTGGTTGTTATTCATTTGTTTGGGGTCACACCAACCAGTGCTTAGGGTTTACCCTTGTTTCTACACTCAGGATTCACTCCTGGGGAACTCAGGAAAGCATATGTGGTAGCAGGGGTTAACCTCAGACTGGATAAGTGCAAAGGAACCACTTTACTCCCTGTACCATTTCTTTGGCCAACAAGCATATAGTTTAAGTGAAAAGCAAAAACAATCAAACAAAAAAGCCACGTGTCTCTACAAGTCACCTACCATATACTGTTTAAACCATAATAAAAAAAATAGTAATTAAAAACTTCTTATTGGAGAAGCTAAACGCAAAATGTTGTGCCAGTTTACAGTTTTATGTCAAATCCAAAGATTAATTAGCAAATATCATGCCTCTGTACCCTTGACTTAGAAAACATCTGGGGTAGGCATTCTATTAATGACCTTAGCATGTTTCTCTCCACAGTTTATTGCTCTGCTTTTGTTTTGGTTCCTCTTTTTGTGGGGGTGGTGCACCTGCCTGAGCTCAGGACTTACTCCTGACTCTATGCTCGGGGATCACTCCTGCTTGGTTTAGGGGAACTTATGTGATGACATCCGTGTGTCAAAAGCCGGGTATGCTTCATGTAAGTCCAGTCACCTACCCTCTACTATCTCTCTTTACTCTTTTTTTTCTAATATGCTATTAGCTGACTTACTTTCTTATATCTGGATATTTTATTTTTATTTTGTAAATTTATATATACTTTTTGTTTGGGGATACACCTAGTGGTGTGCAAGGCTTACTCCTGGTTTTGTTCTCAAGTATTACTCATGACAAGGCTAAGGGGACCCTATGTGGTGCCAGGAATTGAACCCAGGTTCAATACATGCAACATGAGTGCCATACTCAGTGTGTTATGATTCAATTTCAGAAGGTCTATTATAAATAATATTTCCCCCTTGACAACTGAGCTATTTTATTCTCGGCCATTTTCTATTTTTTTAGCATAAACAATATGGCTTGCCATCACAATCACAGTCTTGAAAACTTTTTCCCATCAGTATTTTAGCAGAAGCTTTTGGAATTTGGGCATACCAGAAAACAAACAAACAAACAAACAAACAAACAAAAGATTGTATCTTACCTTAAACCTATTGTTGGGGTCCTCTCCTGGCCTCTGTTCAGCACACTCCCTTGTCCAGGCTCCTTCGTCCAGCAAGCCCCCACCCCCTTCCCGTCAGTGTTCTGAGGACTGGGCGAGCTTCCCTCCAGCTAAGGGGAGGGGTCCAGGGAAAAGAGCAATCCTTGCCACTGCCTCCTCCAAGGAAAGAGAAATAAGCATTTGAGCACAGTGGGGGCACTGTAAAGCAGTTACACTTTATTGAGAGACAGCACGCCTTTATATAGGCTTGCAACTGGTCATGTACACAAGGTGATCAGAACAAACATGTTTTCTATAGATAGGGTCACGCCTTCACCGCACATTTTCCAGAAACATCCTGTCCCCAGGTAACATTGAACTGTGGTATACATTGCAACAGGTTTCCCTTCAAAGCAGACCAAAAGGTGTTTCTCTCCCAACACATCTGCCCACTGGCTGAGCCCAGGGATTAGTGTTACACTTCAAAGCAGACAAAAAGGGGTTTTTCTCCCAACACCTATCTTAGTGTACCAAAGCAGCAGGATCAGAGTAAGTCACTAGAAACTTTGTTTACAGGGAGCCACTCTTTTTATGTGCTACAGAGACTCCCAGCAACTGCATACTACATAAACACCAAGGAACAAGCTCCTGGTGAAATTGGTGAATACAAAATTTAGCTTAATTTCCCAGTCTGCACATCTCTGGGACCTGCACAAAACCAGAGTCTCACATTAACTCCCATTGCATGATAGGTTCAATAAAAAAGTGTAGAAGCCCACAAAAATTAATGAGTGAGGATAATAGTATCGAAGTGTTCCTCAGTTATTTAACTTTTCAGATAACCATTTCGGTGTGAGGTTGTTGTCACTGTTTAATGAACTAAAAAGAAAATGATGGTAAAGGCCTCCAGTCAAGATAGACAAAGAATAAAAGATTATATGAGTTAACTGCAAGCAAAAGTCACAACATTGAAGAGCATGTTGGGTGAGCTAAAATACCTATTGAAAGGCATTAGGAGAAAAGTAACAGAATCTGAGGAATGAATAAGTTCGAAGATGAGATGCAGGAAAACCATCAATAAAAAACAGAAAATGGAAAAAGTAAATGAATGAAGAAAATATTCTGGAGATATAGTACAACACACTTTACTTGCATTTGGCTGATCCTAGTTTTTTCTCCAGCACAACATATGGTTCCCCAATTACCTTCAAGAATGACCATTGTCACGGAGCCAGGAGGAAGGCTTGAATAGCTTCAGGTATGGTCCAAGGATTCCCCATTTTTTAACACATAAGTTAATGAGGAAAAAAACAGAGAATTATGATCTTGCATTAGTGTAACAATATATAAATTACAGGATTTCCCAAGGGACAGTAAAGAGAGATTAAATTGCTATTGGTCAAATAATTTCTGCCATTTAAGTACTCAGCTTCCAGAAGCTCAACAGGGTCCAGTAAAAATAAACTCAAATAAGAAAACTCCAAGAATATTTGTAAATAAAAGAAGAAAGAACTTAAATAAAAAGGATCTTCCATAATATTAAACACACATCTATCAAAAAAAATTCTATAGACCAGAGGAAAATATTTGCTTTAAAGAAAGAAACAGAACATATGGTTCTAATATATATGTGTAATGTCTTCATTGCATCAAATAAATTCAAATAGAAATTAACTTAAATGAAAAGGATCCTCCCATAATATTGACCAAAAATTCAAGTATATGTTAATCTCTAATGCACATGGACATTCCCCAAGATAGAACAAATGATGGAACACAGATCATACCTCTATAAGATAAAAATGATAGAAATTATATCAACTATTTACTCAGACCACAATGCTTTGAAAGTAGAAATTAAGTCACAAATAAATGATGGGGAGGCATTTATGTACTTGGAAACTCAACATGTTACTGCTAAACAACCTGTAGATAAAAAGGAAATCAAACCAAGAAGTCAAAGCTTCTGTAAAAAAGCAAATGAGAATGAAGACATGCTACAAGAATGTACTGTAAAAGCTCTGCTAAGATGGAGGTTCATCACAATGCAATTGTTCTTCAGGAAATATGAAAACTCCCAAATAACTAATTGTGTATCTAAAGTTACTAGGAAAATAATTTCAAAGAGTGAGTGGAAAGTAAATAGGAGGAAAGTAATAAAACTTAGAATTTAACTTAAATATGAAATAAACAAAAACATAAGCTGGATTTAAAATAAATAAAAGAATAAATTTCCCTAAGCTTAACTCACGAAGAAAGAGAAAATTATAATAAACTAGGTAACCAATAAAGTGGAAGAAGTTATAAAATTACCACATACAAGGTGGCCACTGCCTCAGAGCTTATCGGAAAGCCAGGTATGAGCTGGAGGTGATGGGGCAACTGCAGTCTCATGGGAAAGGGAGTCTGGTACTGGCTCGTCCTTCACACCCTACCGAGGTCATGAGTTGCTCCCCACGAGCAGCTCTCAGGCACAGCCATAACACCAGATGCACAGAAACCAATCTCATAATTATTTGACTCTTTGCAGAAATCCAAACCCGTGTGGCCGCAATAGCGGCCGCACGACATTGTATGATTCTCATAACCAGCTATAGAAAACAAAGTATTTCACAATGCCTTTTCAGCAATTCTGATTGTCGGGAGGGGGATTCTAAACAATAATGGTGCATTTTTTGTTGAAATAATGAATGTAATCAATGTAGAGAAGAGGTAAGTGGAAATTATCTGCCTCACAGGCATTGCGAGGGGAGGGGGGTGTATTGGAGTTCTTGGTGGTGAAAAATGAGTACTGGTGAAGGGAAAGGTGTTTGATCATTGTATGACCACGACTTAAACCTGAAAGCTTAGTAACTTTTCCCACAGTGATTCAATAATAAATATAAGAAGAAAAAAATAAATAAAATTATGAAAAAAAGTAAGATGGAGTTTATGACCAATTCAATCAGCTAATCAGTGGCTGAACAAATAGCAGTACTCCTACATGAAAGAAAGAAAGAAAGAAAGAAAGAAAGAAAGAAAGAAAGAAAGAAAGTTAAGAAAATAAGGTCATGGGGGTGGGTAGGATATGACCTTGAGACTTTGGTGGATGGACACTGATGCTCTGTTGGCGGGTGTATAATGTACCTGAATCTATTATTACTAGTATTATAAATTACGGTTCCTAAATTAAAAATGTCTCAAATTAGTAGAATGACATGTTGTTATTAGTTCATATCTGCTTAGTTTATAACATTTTTTTAAATGTTATGAAATTTTATTTGAAATGTTATTTTTTAAATCAGTTTGGTAATCACAGATACCTGTTACGATAAATCTGTATATACATTTCATCTACATATACTGTATTATATTCACCATTAAAAATCCAAATCTATCCTTCAGCACACAAACCATATTTTATTCTCCCTGTTCTTTACCCAACTCCCATTTCCCCTTTCATTCTTGTAACAACCAACTGTTATTGAAGTGCAAAAGATTATTTTTGTTTATTTTATTTATTTTCATGTACCGCATCTGACATAAATCAATGGTAGGACATATTGATCATATTAATATTTTCCTAATTTAATATTAGTTTTAGAATCTCATTTTGTTTGAATATATTGATGCATTATTTGAAGAGTGTTCCCCTAAAGTTATGCTAAGTCCTAGAATGATATCTTATTTAGAAATAAGTATTATGATCTGCATCTCTCTGATGATTAGTGATGTAGAGCATTTTCTCATGTGCCTTTTTGCCAGTCGAATTTCTTCTTTGCGAAAGTTTCTGTTCATTTCCTCACCCCATTTTTTGATGGGGTTGGGTGATTTCTTCTTGTGGAGTTTAACCAGTACCTTGTATATCCTTGATATCAACCCCTTGTCGGATGTGTATTTGGTGAATATCCTTTCCCATTCTGTAGGCTGTCTTTGTATTTTGGTCACTGTTTCTTTTGAGGTGCAGAAGCTTCTTAGTTTAAGATAGTCCCATTTGTCTATCTCTGTTTTCACTTGCTCGGCCAGTGGCGTGACATCTTTGAAGATACCATTAGCTTCAATATCATGGAGAGTTTTGCCGACTTTGTCTTCAATAAACATTATGGATTCTGGTCTGATGTTGAGGTCATAAATCCATTTTGATCTTACTTTTGTGCATGGTGTTAGGCAGAGATCTGAGCCCACTTTTTTGCATGTAGCCGTCCAATTTTGCTAGCACAGTTTATTAAAGAGGCTTTCCCTGCTCCATTTCACTTTTCTTGCCCCCTTATCAAAGATTAGATGATTATATGTTTGGGAGGAAATGTCAGTATCATTTCACACCACAGAGACTGGCCCACATCCACAAAAACAAAAGCAACCAATGCTGGCGCGAATGTGGCAAGAAAGGGCCCCTCCTTCACTGCTGGTGGGAATGCCGGCTGGTCCAACCCTTTTGGAAAACAGTATGGACGAGTCTCAAAAAATTAGAATTTTATCTGCCATTTGACCCAGCTATAGCACTCCTGGGAATATATCCCAGAGAGGCAAAAAGGTATAGTCGAAGTGACATCTGGAATTGTTTGTTCATTGCAGCACTCTTTACAATAGCCAGAATCTGGAAAAAACCTGAGTGCCCAAGAGCAGATGACTGGTTAAAGAAACTTTGGTACATATACACAATAGAGTATTATGTAGCTGTTAGAAAAGATGAAGTTATGAAATTTACATACAATTGGTACTACATGGAAAGTATCATGTTAAGCGAAATGAGTCAGAAAGAGTGGGATAGACACAGAAAGATTGCATTCATCTGGGGAACATAAAGCAACAAAAAGGGATACTAACACCCAGGAATGGCTGAGATTAGTACCAGGAATTTTTCTCCATGAATGGAAGGCCAGCCACACGTTCTAGGTGAAAAGGAAGCTCAGATAGAGAAGAGAGCACCAAATGAAGGGTGTTGTGAGGACCCTCCCAGGGTGGGAGAAGCATGCTAAGAGTAGTCTATAGACCAAACATGATTTCCACTCAATGCCTGTCTTGAAAAACACAGTACCCAAAAGAAGAGAGAGAGAACAAGGGGGAATACCCTTCCACAGAGGCAGGATGGGACGGGGGGGATGGGGGGTGGGGGGATGCTGGGACCCTTGGTGATGGATGACAGGCACTGGTGGAGGGATGGGCACTTGATCATTGTATAACTGAAACCCAAGCACAAAATTTGTAAGCCTATAACTCTACCTCATGGTGTTTCACTAATAAAAAAAGAAAAAAAATTAAAAAAAATTTTTAAAAAGTATTATGTATAGAGTTAAATTAAAATCATTGAGGGTGAACCTTCAATGACAGGTCAAGCTGAGCACATGATGCTACACATCTTAAAAGAAAAAAAAATTATACGTGATATTATTACCAAAAGTATTCAAAAGTCTCAGTAAAAGTACTTTGCCACTTTGGGGTGGGGAAGATAAGTCAGAAATAGAATTTAGAAAAACTGAAAAACTAAGACCTCAGGGGGTTGAAAAGTAAAGACTTTTCTATTGCCAATTGTATTAGTTTTCTAACACTGCCATAAAACATTTCTATACAAACTAAGTGACTTAGACAATCGAAATTTATTGTCTTAAAATTCTGGAGCCTATAGTCCTAAATCAGTCTGTAGTTAGAGTCATATTTTCTCTGGCACCTTAAGGGTTTTGTGTGTTTGTGTGTGTGTGTGTGTGTGTGTGTGTGTTTACTAGGATTATTTTGTTTTGCTTTTTTGGTTTGTTTGTTTTTGTTGTTTGTGTGACAAGGTGGAATGAGTGATCAGGGCTTGTTACTTGATGTGCATTCAGACAACTCTCCTGACAGGGTAGTGGGACCATCCACTGTGTTAGGTTTAACCTGGTTTGTCCATATGCAAAACAAGCACTTTGACTGCTATACTATGTTTCTTGTGATTTTTATACATTTATTTTCATAAAGTAGTCATAACAGTTCATCACAGATAATATTCAAACACCCATCCCAACAGGGAGCATCTTCCCACCACAATAAGAGGGAAGTGTGTGAAGGATGTTATATTTCATTCTGGAGCTATTTAAGCCCATATATGAGAATACAAGCAAGTATGTTAAAACCAAACAAATGTGTGCTACTTTAGGTACATCAGTGGGCTAGAGTATAAGAGGTTATGCAGCTGCACACTCCAGGAAATAGTGCAGCACTCTCTTCTGGGAATTTTATTTTATAGTCTCTGGATCTTGGCCATTGATGAGATTACATGATGCCAGGGGGGCGGGGGGAGTTTGTAGGTGTGACTGCCAAGCTACTGGAAAACTTGAGAGCTGGGTGGAGGAGGCCCAGTCCTGCATACCTGGGTTCCTCTGTTGACTTCCTCATGGGTGAGGCTCCTTTGGGCATGTAGAGAGTGGCTTTGAGGATGGTTGCGGCTGGTTTCTGGAGGCTTTCGGCTGTCAGGGTTCTGCTTGAGGTGGGGAGGGAAACTCAACCCACCTCCCTCTGAGGTGCCCCTGTGAGGACAGCCAGACATGGGGTCAGGAGATTCTGTGTGCTAAACTGTGTTTCCAACCCCCTACTGGGATTTTTTTAAAAAAAATAACTCATTGAAATAGCATTTTGTTTCATGTCATAAAAGAAAAACTGCTCACATAAGAAAGTGATGATTGGTACATAAAATCCCTAGTCTACAACATTAGTGAAGGCCCTGAAAATAAAACAAAACATTTTATAATTACTTAAAACTTCCCCCTTTCCTTTAATTTAAATTAATTCTCCAATATAAACTATATCCAGCATTTTAAGTACTGTATTGCAATATCATTTATTATTTTTGAGATACACTCTGTTAAGAACACAGACTTTGAAACAAAACCTTACCATTTACTAAACCTGTGATTTTTTTGTTGGTTATCTTAGTTTTCTATTTTAGCTTACTCATCAATAAAACATAGGTTAAAACTGTAGCTTCTGTTGGCTTGTTATGAACTTAAGGGAATCATGAGTATGTCAACTATTTAATAACTAATAGTTCTATGATTATTATTAGTCATAGCATATGTTTTTCTCTCTAACTTCAAAAATTAAGTGGAAAACACTAGTCATGAAGTTAATTAAAATTTACACATGAATAAGTTCATCATTATCTGCTCCATTTCCATGTATAGAAATGGAAAAATTCACCGTATTTCTTATTTTAACACTTTGGATTTAAATTCATCGTTCCTCTATTCGGAAGCTTTAAATTTTGTTTTTTACTGACTGTAAAGAATTATCTCAGTTAGTAATTTTCATTCCTTTCTAAAATAATTTTCTAATCGATTAAACTCAATCTCAACTCTTCCATTGTGCCTTTCACTTTTCAAATGTAGGTTGCACGAGAGCTGATTTTATAAGTCTGATTTCTAGAAAAGTCAGCCAAAGACAACAAGTGCTGTATTATAAAACACTGCAATAACTCAGTTAAAGTGCAGCAGATTTCTTAGAAAAATTAAGAGAGATAAATACCAACAATGAAAACAACCCCAAGATTTTGATAACATTACTGAAAATACCAACAGGGTCTGGGAGAAGTGCATATGACTTGTTTTGTTACTGCAGTGAGGGGATATTAGCATATTGTTAGCCAGTATGGTATACATGGTAACAATGCACCCCACAAACGTGTATGCATTTGAACTCCTATAGACCAGTACCATTTCAATAAAACAAAAACAAATACTTACAGAACAGACAACATCCTATAAAATTATATTGTAATATTATGTTGGTTTTAGACATGAATCATTAGAAATTAAAGTCTGTATATTCTACATTCAGTTGCTCAATTTAATGCAGTAATCTACTTTTATACTTTCCTACAAATATTCAGTTTGTTCTAATTCAGTAAAGTGTCTTCCACCTTCAATAGGGTTTTTGAAATCATAATTCTTGAAATCAAAATTGTAAAACCATTTATTTTCTCAGAAAGTAGTACAGTCACTGCTTTGTTCCCGCTATGATGTAATTTTTCCTTTAAATATTTAGTGTTTACTGAATATAAGATGAGCAGCTTCAAATTGACATGATTAATTTATCAATTTTCTTTTTAATTTTAGAGTTCACAATATAAGTTTCCACTTCTCTATTTCAAATCTTGTTATATTTGTACCTTAGCTTTAGGCGTTATCTGTTTGTTAGTATAGAGTTTGTTACTTCATTAGCTTCTTGTTTTTATTGCCATTTTTCCCTGAAGCTGATCAATACCATGTTAGACTGCGAACTATAGCAACTTACTTATTCATTCTTAGAAATTGCCAGTAAAAGAACACATAAATATCTAGTATTAGTTCATCTGTCACTGTCACTGTCCTCTTATTGTTCATTGATTTGCTCAAGTGGGCCCAGTAACGTCTCCATTGTGACACTTGTTGCTACTGTGTTTGACATATCGAGTACGTCAAGGGCAGCTTCCCAGGCTTTGCCATGCGGGTGAGATACTTTCAGTAGCTTGCCAGGGCAGAGGAATCAAACCTGGGTCGGCCAGGTCAGCCTTCTGCAAGGCAAGCGTCCTACACGCTGTGCTATCACTCCAACCCTGGCAAGCTACCGAGAGTATCTTACCCATACAGCAAAGCCTGGGAAGCTACCCGTGACATATCCGATATGCCAAAAACCGTGACAGGTCTAACAATGGAGACATTACTGGGTCCACTAGAGCAAATCAATGAACAACGGAAAGACAGTGACAAATCATTGAATATAAATTTTATTTATTCTGTTAGAGTTTCTGTACTATGAAAACAGTAACTTCAACATTTATGTCCACAAAATAACTTGCTTTTATTACTTCACACATATGACTAGATATTAAAAAAAAGAAAAGGAAAACTATCTTTATATTGGGACAAGAAAATAACTTTGATTTCCTAAATGTTGCACAGACAAAAATAAGGATTTACTTTGATATATATTTAAAACTAATAGAAGAAAGCAAATGTTTCAGAACCAAAACAAATAATGACAGAATAATCAAGTGCTCCAAAGTTACTAGTAGTTTGAGATGCAGTATCAAGAATGTTATTTTAGTTAGAGCTATGATGCTTTAAAGAGGAGATCAATTTTTCTTATAAAACATGACTTTAATTATAATGTGTCAATCCTTAAAACACGAGTTGAAGATTATTAAAAATGTAAAAGTAATCTGTGAAAAAAGATACCTATTTTTAAATTCACATTGTAAGAAACGTGTGTCAAGAAAGAAGAGGAATATAATTTAAATCACTCACAAATATATTATTATATAACTTTCGCTCTACTATTTTCTTTAGTATCATATTATTTATTGTACTGTACATCTGAAAAACTCTGATTCTGTTAATATCTATAGCCATTTTAAAGTTTTTTTATGAAAAAACATTATCTTAGGAGTGGAGTGATAATAAGGAGGGTAGGGCGCTTGTGTTGAATGGGGTGGACCCTAGTTTGATTTCTGGCATCACATGGCAAGAAATGCACCGCCAGTTGTAATTCCTGAGTGTAGACTGAGGAATATCCCCTTAGCATTGATTAGGCATGGCTACAAAAAAGAAGAAAGAAAGAAAAATGTATTCTTTGGTGATTATACCTGGTTGTGCTTTGGGCTTACTCCTGGTTCTGTGCTCAAGCATTACTCCTGGCAAGATTTGGGGGTAACATATGTGGTTCCAGGGATCAGCTCCCAACTGGCTACATGAAAGGCTAATGCTTTATCTGTTGTACTATCCCTTCAACCTGGAAAGATTTTCTTTAAAATTTCTTCTACATTTTAAAACTTTATTTGTCTTTATATTTATTACATTTCACTAGAAACACATTTATATGGTTTTTCTGTGCCAGGATTTATGTTTAACAGTATTTGTTTTCTATCATTTTAATCTATTTATACTTTTAAAAAAAATTTTATTAGTGAGACACCGTGAGGTACAGTTGTAGACTTACAAATTTGGTGCTTGGGTTTCAATTATACAATGATCATATACCCATTCCTCCACCAGTGCCCATTTCCCACCACCACGGATCCCAGTATCTGTTCCATCCTCCTTCCCCCCATCCTACCCTGCCTCTGTAGCAGGGCATTTCCCTTTCTTCTCTATCTCCTTTTAGGTGTTGTGGTTTGAAAAAGAGGCATTGAGTGGCAATCATGTTTGGTCTATAGTCTACTTTCAGCATGCTTCTCCCATCCTGGAGGATCCTTCCAACAACCTTTATTTGGTGCTCCCTTCTCTATCTGAGCTTCCTTTTCCCATAGCATGTGTGGCTGGCCTCCAAGTCATGGAGCAGAATTCCTGGTACTAATCTCGGCCACCCCTGGGTGTTAGTCTCCCATTTTGTTACTTTATGTTCGCCAGATGAATGCAATCTTTCTATGTCTATCCCTCTCTTTCTGAGTCATTTTGCTTAACATGATACTTTCCATGTAGTACCACTTGAATGTAAATTTCATGAGTTCATCTTTTCTATTCATACTTTTTATCTTTTTGAACACAGTTTTTATCACTGTGCCAAACCCCCCCCCCCCCCTATTATTTAGCCCACTGTACTAATTAACAATCCATTGATTGTACCAGTCTTTGATTCAATATTTGGTACAATTTTAGCTGTGATGAATTAATTGTTATAACAAATAAGTATTATTTCGCAATAAATATAAGGGCAGCTTCTTTATCCTATCACTGTACATTTTAAGCACTGTTTTTTTTTTTGTTTGTTTGTTTTGCTTTATTGTTCACACCCGGCAGTGCACAAGGGTACTCCTGGCTTTGCACTAAGGAATTACTTCTGGCAGTACTCGGGGGACCATCTGGGATGCTGGGAATCGAACCCTGATCAGCTGCATGTAAGGCAAACTCCCTACCCGCTTGCTATCACTCCAGCCCCTTAAATAGCATTAAACCTCTAGTTCACAGATGCTGACACTTTCCGTAGTTCAATATTTTTTTTTTAAAGTGCTAGATACGGCAGAGCCTGGCAAGCTCCCTGTGGCGTGTTCGACATGTCAAAAACAGTAACAAGTCTCACAATGGAGACGTTACTGGTGCCCGCTGGAGCAAATCGATGAACAACGGAAGGTCAGTGCTATAGTGCTAAAGTGCTAGAGATTCCTTTGGCTTTTATCATTTGTTTAGAACAACAACAGAGAAAGAACATGGAGAGACCCAAAGAGGTCTTTAGGGTTCACTGGAAATTTTGAAGTAACAGGAAAAGAAAATCTATCTGAATAGAAATAATCTTTTGTTTTATTCTTAGGAACTTTAAAAAATATGTAGACAATGAAGTTTTCGGCCATTTCTATCAGTTGTATAATTAAGAAAACTTTTACTCGTGCTTTATAAATTATACATTTGAGTTGAGAAAAGACAATTTTAGGACAGTATTCCCCTAGATTAGGTGTAAATAATGATGACCAAAATCACGGATAAAAGTCCAGTGAAAAGACTGAGCAAATCGTATTAAAGAAATAACAAGAAACTAATGATTACTGAGTTTTAGTGCATAGGTTAAATGAAAAAAACAGTACATGAAAGTTTCTAATTTTCAGAATGGACTAGATTGAGTTTATTGAGGTTGGAGATTTTTCAAACAGAGGAAAACAAACAAACAAATATTTATTTAGGAGTGAAAGTGTTCACTGAGTAAACTAGTTCATGTTTCTTTATTCTAAATAAGTAACTTTTATTGAATATTATAATTTATAATTGTATTGCCACTACATTTTATTCTTGGCACACTTTTTATTCTTGTATTGCTACTAAATCAATTATTGTATTGTATTGCTCGTTTCATTTTTTCATTTCATCATCCTGTTATTCGTCGATTGCCTCGAGCAGGCCCCAGTAACGTCTCTTTCATCGTAACCCTGAGACTATATTCAAGGCTCTTTAGGAGAATGAGACCCATCATTGTTACTGGTATTTGGCATATTTAGTACGCCACGGGGAGTTTGCCAGACTCTGCCCTATGGGCAGGCTAAATTTGATAGCCTGCAAGTTTGTCCAAAGTAGGAATGAGATGATAAGATATCATAAAAGATGTCCTTATAAGATGTCGCGCAGCCACAAATGCGGCCGCGCGGTTCCGGGAGCTGGATTTTATAGTCTCTGAGTCTTGGCCGTTGATGGGATTACACGGCGCCAGGGGACCAGGTGGTGGGTGTGACCCCCGCCTACTGGAATTTGGAGGATCTGGGTGGAGGATGCTCGACTCCAATCCGAGTAGGCTGGGAGATCTCGGCCCCGGAACCGCGTGGATATGTCCCTCTGCCAGTACCTTCAGGTGTGCGGAGAGTGGGCTCAGCATGGTGGTGGCTGGTCCTGGAGGTCTTCGGCTGCCGGAGCCCTGGTCGGGGCGGGTAGGAAAGCTCAACCCGCTCCCCTCCAATGGGCCCCGGCGAGGAACAGCCAGGCACGGGGGCAGACTGCACTGTTGTCGTCCGGGAGCTGGATTTTATAGTCTCTGAGTCTTGGCCGTTGATGGGATTACACGGCGCCAGGGGGCCAGGTGGTGGGTGTGACCCCCGCCTACTGGAATTTGGAGGATCTGGGTGGAGGATGCTCAACTCCAATCCGAGTAGGCTGGGAGATCTCGGCCCCGGAACCACGTGAATATGTCCCTCTGCCAGTACCTTCAGGTGTGCGGAGAGTGGGCTCAGCATGGTGGTGGCTGGTCCTGGAGTTCTGGTATTGCTAATAAATCAATTATTCCAAGATCCATTCAACCCCCACTACAGCAACTTCAATTCACAGATCTGTTTACTATCACAGAATTTTTTTCTTTTTGACTTTTTGAGTCACACCCCACGATACTAAGTGACTACTGCTGGCTCTGCACTTAGGAATTACTCCTGGCAGTGTTCAGTGAACCATATGGGATGATGATGATGGAACCCGACTGGCCATGAGCATGCAAATACCCTACCTGCTGTACTATAGTTCCAGCCCACTGTTGATTATTTTTTCTTTATTGATTCCTCCGGCCCTCTCAGAGAGCCTGGCAAGCTACCGAGAGTATTAAAAATGCCAAACACAGTAACAAGAAGTCTCACAATGGACATGTTACTGGGCCCGCTCGAGCAAATCAATGAACAACGGGAGGACAGTGACAGTGATCTAGCATCAATCATCATGAACATATTTTTATTTCAGCTAGCATAATTCCCATAAATTGCATTCAAGGTGAAACAAATTGCAATATTTCATCTTTTCTAACACTGAGCAGTACTTCATTACCACATTTTATGTACCACTTTATATACCACAATTTCATGCAGCACTCATTTGTTGGGCACTTGGGTTGTTTTCATATCTTGACTATTAATTAATATTTCTGGGCTGGAGAGAGAGCGCAGCGGGTAGGGTGTTTGCCTTGCATGCATCCGACCCAGGTTCGATACCTACATCCCTCTCAGAGAGCCAGGAAAGCTACCGAGAGTATCTCACCTGCATGGCAAAGCCTGGCAAGCTACCTGTGACATATTCAATATGCCAAAAACAGTAACAACAAGCCTCACAATGGAGATGTTACTGGTGCCTACTTGAGCAAAATCAATGAACAATGGGAGGACAGGTGACAGTGACAATTAATGTTTCAGTGTTTTGGGGGTAGATGCCCAGGAATAGATTCACTAGATCATACAGAAGCTCTAGATTTCATTTTGGAAAGGTCTCTAAAGAGTTTTTGCTGTTGTTAGGGAGACAATGCACAGAGAGATTTAGATTTTATCAATTTATCGCTACCAATACTGATAAAAATATATGTTATTCAAACACATCATATATTATACTGACATCACTTAGAAAGATGTAATTTCTATTCAGAGCGATAGTATAGTGGATAAGGCACTTGTGTGTATGTAGCTGTCCCTAGTTTTATCCCCTCAACCACACACAGTCATCTGGCCACTGTGAAGAATGATTCCTGAACACCCAGGCGTGGCCAAAATCTCCCTCAAATAAAAAAGTCATAATATTTAATGATGTGTTTTTACTTTCATAAAATAACATCTCATGAATGGGAATGATGCTCATGGTGTGATATCCCAACATTTAAAAATAAATATATAAATATGGTAAAAAAGAAAATATTGTTTTGAAAAAGAAACTGCAGCTTTTTGTTAGGAGAGTGCAGATAAAACTAGAACTGTGCACTTTGGCCATAAGAAAGGAGACTTTTTCCCTTAAAGTGAAAGAAGGCACTTTCACATAAAGATAAATAAGGTTTTGAAAATTAATGCAATTCTTATCTCATGAATGGCATTTTCTTTGCAAAGTTCAAAGCCAGTAGCAGGAATATGATTTTGATAAGTATGATTTTTTTTAAAGAGCAAGAGTGGATATGGGGACTAATAATGCACCCAGGAACATATGTAGAGGTTTAGATTTTTGTTGATTAATGGTGCAACACATTATAACAACCACACTGTGGTATAATGGAGGAATAAAACTGTCTTAATCAACAAATTCAAAACATGCACCATTATATATTTGCATAAAGTCTTAAGTAAGAACAGTTTTAATATCAACACTGCAGAATGATATGAAATGAACATATGTGTACATAAAAGATTATAATCATGTTCTAAAAAACTCTTAGCTCTTCATATTGTTCATTTATGATTTGAAAGAGAAAGAAGCTGGCTAGTGAGCAGCAGTCTATATGTTCTAAAATATTAAATGTACTGCTGAGTGTTTTAATTTTTACTATCAGTGCTAAAGTTTCAAGTAAAGAAAATAGATCTTGCTATATATAAAGTAGAAAAAATGAATCATATATATATGAAGAGATATTAAAAATGATTTTGTAGCTCTGTTTTATTTTAACTAAGGAGACAGCATCTTGCTTGAATTTCTTCTTGTATTATCACGATAGCAGAGCGGGTAGGGCGTCTGCCTTGCACGCAGCCAACATGGCCGACCCGAGTTCGATTCCTCCGCCCCTCTCGGAGAGCCCGGCAAGCTACCGAGAGTATTCGATATGCCAGACACAGTAACAACAAAGTCTCCAATGGAGACGTTACTGGGCCCGCTCGAGCAAATCGATGATCAACGGGAGGGCCTTACTTACTTACTTATTATCACATAAATTCAAACTTATTTTGACTATTACCATTTGTGTAACAAAGTAAACAAATGATACCCATATATGTATGAAATTGTGAAGGAATTTCAACTAATCATATGCTTATTGAACTGGGTTAAGTTATGTTCAGTTAATTGAGTCACAATTAAGATATAGGTCCCAGATAATCTTATTCAAATGTGAAGTATAAAGAAACAAAAGATTATAAAATCCTAGTAAAATATAACTGAGAAATGGTCAATAAAATTGTGAACTGAGAATCAAATGAGGTGCTGAAAAAGAAACTTGGATTAATGTTGGTGGGATTTTAGCATTCTGCTATACAACAATAACATTGGTACTGTTTTTAAATGTTATAATACATAAATAGAAGAAATTAAACTTGTTTGGAAAACAATATGAGCACTTCTCAAAAAAACTAGAACTTCTACATCACCTAATAATTCAATAATTAGACTTTGTGTATTCATTTTTTGTGATGTGTGTGTGTGTGTGTGTTTAAGTCAAACTCAGTGTAGCTCAAGACTAATTCCTGGCTCTGTAATCATGGGTCATTCCTGGCAGGGTCTGAGGGAGCATAAATGGTGCTGTGGAGAAAATCTGATCAACCACAAGCAAGTCAAATGCCAACATGTTGTACTATCTCTCTGACCCTACTTCTACTTACCAATATCTACCATAAAGGTAAAGGTAAAGGCCCTCCCGTTGATCGTCGATTTGCTCGAGCGGGCCCAGTAACGTCTCCATTGGAGACTTTGTTGTTACTGTGTCTGGCATATCGAATACTCTCGGTAGCTTGCCGGGCTCTCCGAGAGGGGCGGAGGAATCGAACTCGGGTCAGCCATGTTGGCCGCTTGTAAGGCGAACGCCCTACCCGCTGTGCTATCGCTCCAGCCATTTAGATAAAATATCTGTGCTCTATTGTTCACTGCAAAAATCATAATAGTAAAGATCTGGGAACAGTTCAAGTGTCCAAGAACAGATAACTGGATAAAAATATTATGATTAAATAAATGTATATATATATATGTATGTATAACATACATACATATAGATCAATGATAATATCCCATTATAAGAAAACATGAAGGTAATGCAATTTATTGTTGCATGGGTGGATATAGGGGTTACTGTGCTGAGTGAAGTCAAATAGAAGGAAAGAGATAAATCTTTGATGAATTATTTCATATGTGTGATATAAAGAAATAGTAAAGGAGCAGCATATGGTCAAAAGCAGTAGAGCTTGAGTATTGGTCTACAAAACTAAGTTTATTAGGGGTGGGAGGGATAGCAGATGAAAAGGATATATGGGATATTGCTGGAGAAAAGTTTGAACTCTGAAGATAAATATAATACCTAAACCATAAAACTGTTATTAACAGTATCGTAAATCACTGTACCTTAAAAAATTGATTCAAGAAAAAACAATTTTAAAGTGCTCATTTGAATTGTGGAGAAAATATTAGATAAGCAGCAATTATGCAAGTTAATTAAGTAATGAGTAATAAGAAAAGAAGTGATGAGAAATTGACAATACAATTTGAAAATATTAATTAGTTTTTTCTGAGTAGACATTTTCCTAAAGATGAATTTCAGTGTATTAGAGTGTATTTGAAACTACTGATATGAGATGGAAAAAATGGGTAATTTGATTCAACTACATCTTTTATGTAAGAAGGATTTGGAGTCATCAATCTTGGTGGCATTATACTAAAAGTTAAAAGTTAATATTCATTCTACCCTTTAGCAGTTAAAATGGAACACCCAGACCAAGGTTCCTGTTTATAACCCACCGGGATTCAAGTGTCTGGAAACACTTGCAGGGATGCCTCAGGGAATGTGCTCTGTTCCTCCCAGCTCCTTCTCTTTCTGTGAGAACCTTAGTTGTCACTTTCTTCCCTAGATGCTCCTATTTTCCCCATTGCCTACTTTTTAGCTAAGGACCCAGCATTGTTTTTGCTGGTCTGGCAAGAAAATTCTCAAAAGGGAATAGAGATGAAAGGCTGTGAGTTCAAAATGTAGGTGCTCGATACATGCGTTCTGTGTCAATAGTCTCCTCCCTCTATGGCCAGTTTATCGCGATGGGTGAAGAAAGGAGGAAAGAGGGGCCAGGCCAGTTGGTGATCAGTCACCATTTATTCCAATCTCCATCCCCATTCCAGTCTCCGCCCTTATTTTAGTCTCACACTGGCCCCCATCCCAATCTCACACCTTCTTCCATTCCAGTCTCCCAGTGTTCACTGTATCACTGTCATCCCATTATTCATCAATTTCCTTGAGCAGGCACCAGTAAAATTTCCATTTGTCCTAATCCTGAGATTTTAGCAAGTGCCACATTGGAGCTTCTTTCAGGGTCAGCGGAATGAGACCTATCATTTTTACTAGGTTTTGACACATCAAATATGCCACGGGGAGCTTGCCAGACTCTGCTGTGTGGGCAGGATACTTTCAGTAGCCTGTCGGGTTCTCCGAGAACAAGAACTAGACAATAAGAGGTTGTGCAGACACAAATGTGTCTGTGCGCTTCCTGGAGTTTGATTTTATAGTTTGGTTTTATAATCTCTGGATCTTGGTATTTAATGGGATTTCATGGCGCCTGGAGCAGTTTGTGAGTGTGACTGCTTAGCTACTGGAAGATGGGGGATCTGGGTGGAGGTGGCACAGCCTTGATCTGAGCAGGCTTGACGATTTCAGCCCTGCGTCCCACACACCTGGGCACCTGTGCCAGTTCCTTCATGCTTGAGGCTCATCCGAGCATGAGAAGAGTGCCCCTATGCATGGCTGTGGCTGGGTTCTGGAGGTCTTCAGTTGCTGGGGCTCTGCTCAGGGTGGGGAGGGAAACTCAAACTGCCTCCCTCCAAAGGGCCACGGTGGGGAAAGTCAGGCACGGCTGCATGAGACTCTGCGTTGTTCTCTTCCAGGAGCTTGGTCTCCCAGTGTTAGTTGTAGAAAAATCATGAAGTGTTGCAGAGACCAATTACAACATAGGTATGGTAGCACAATTCAAGAGATAAAAAACCCTTTCTTCTGGGGAGGTTTCCCAATGTTCACTGAACTGAGAAAATCATTGGAAGAGAGAGCCAATAAATTTAAAGGAAAATGTGAAAGTTGAAGTATTCTGTCAACAAAAAGTGATGGAGTTAAAGTATACAATACAAGGACTCAGCATCACAATGGAGTAAATCACAAATCTAATCAGTATTTTTAAAGAAAAAACACCAATACTATAAAGATAATAGAGATGATAGAAGACTGAAGAAATATTAAGTTATTTTCTGGACCTCATCAAGAGGAAAATCACCTAAATTATAGAAATTTTAGGTGAAAGTAGAAGAATAACAGTGGGGAAAAAAGTGGAAGAGATAAGTATTTCATAGTTTTCTCAGTATTGTATATTGATCCAAAAAGTCCAAAGACTAACAAAAATAATATGAAACAGGACTATGTCAAAACAAATTGTAATTAAAATGGTAAAAAGCAAAGAAAGATGTAGATAAATTACTTAAATTAGTGATAGAGGAGCAAAGCTTTAGGGAAAAATCAAATCAAATCAAATGTATACTCTTTTTCAAATGAAACTCTAGATGCAAGAAAGTAATGGAATTGAACCTTAAAATACTGAATAAAAGAACATTTACTGAGAAATATTGTATCTTAAAATCCATCGTTCAGAATGCAGGGTAGATAAAAATATTCTCAAACAATCAATAACTTCATTCATTGTATCTAAATTATATCTGTAAGGAATGCTGAATGGTATCCTTCTAGATATTAAAAAGTTAAAAATTAAAAATGACCTAATCCTCATAAAAATGTCAAGAAGTTTCTTTAAATCATTCATATCGAAATACCAATGACTTGAATTCTTTTATTATATGGTACAGAGTGATTGGATGTATCAGGCAACGAATCCAACCTGCTGCTTCCAGGTTAAATTCCTGCGATAAACACAGGCTCAGAGTGTTAGTATCGAAAACAATCATATAAATTCATGTGGGTTAAAAACATTAGGGCACTCATGCTTGCATAAGACTAAAATGCATTTAAGTTAAAAAAGCAAGAGACAAAGATGATTGCTGGATAAACAATCAATATATTAAGGGAACTTAATTCCTTCCAACATATGTGCACCTGTAAAGAGGAAGAAAAGCAGTCTAGAGCGATAGCATAGTGGGTAGGACGTTTGCCTTGCACGCAGCCGACCCGAGTTTGATTCCCAGCATCCCCGAGCACCACCAGGAGTAATTCCTGAGCACAGAGCCAAAAGGAACCCCTGAGCATTGCCGGTGTGACCCAAAAAGCCAAAAAAAAATAGAGGAAGAAAAGCAAATATAAAACCAAGGTTTAAGTAGATTGAAATAAATACAGTAATAGACACATAGTAGCAGTGGGGAATTTTAATACTCACTTTCATCATTGAACACATTCACCAGAGAAAACATCAAGTAAGGAAATTCAACCCTAAATAATGAATTGAAAGAACTGAGATTAATATACTTGTACATGACACTCCCCCACCCCATAACACAAATACACATTCCACTCCAATACATAGGGAAGTTTCTCAGGATAGATAGCACGCTGGAATATAATTCAAATATCCACAAAGTCATGAACATGAAAATAAGTTTGAAGTATCTCATAACACAATGCTATGAGAAAAAAATAAGCATAAAATGAAAGTTGGACAAAGACACAGCATTTAAAATCTGAACAACATACTGAAATAGCTATTGGAGTGCCAGAGTAGATAAGTACCTGTGTGGGTAAGGGACTTTTCTAATACATTGCTGTTCTGGGTTCAATCCTCAGAACCACATGTGTTTCCAAGAGCACCCCTGAAATGCTTCTGAGCACTGAGTCGGGAGTAAGTTCTAAACAGCACTAGGTATACCCCCTAAACTAAACCAAATCAAAAGAGAAAAAAGAAAAATATCATTATCAAATAAAAAATAAGATAAGAAAGTAATCCAAATGTTCTTGGAATAAAATAAGAATGATGACACAATCAAAACCTATGGGACATGGTAAAAATGAGAGTAAGTGGAATTTATAGCAATGTGGTTTTACACTGGGAAATTAAACTTAAAAAAAACTCAAATTAATTTCCCAGCATGAGAACTTGAGATAGCAGGAAAAGAACCATAAATGAATACCGACACAATTGCAAGGAGTAAAACAATAAAAATCAAAGCAGAAATCACTGAAGTAGAAATGGAGCAAATACATTTTCTTTGCTGAAATCTTAAGTAAAACAAAAAGAGAAAAACCCAGATAGGTGGCTTGTTTATGAATTCTACCAAACCATCAAAGAAGTCCCAAAGAAACGGAAACCCCAACAGCTTCTCTAAAACCAAACTATGTTAATAAAAGAAGAAGGCAGATTGTTTCTAAAAAAAGAAACTTAAAGATCAATATACCTGTGAGCATCAATGCAAGTAGAACTGAGATTAACATATTTGCATATACATCACGTATTCAGGACAACTTCAGAAGAAAACGCAAACCAAAATGGCAATAATATCTCATACCAGTGATAATGATTCATATGAAAAACACTGGAAACAATGAGGTTGGTGGGGATGTGGTAAAAAAAAAATTGTTCTTCACTGTTAAAGGAAATGTTTAAGGTTCAATCAATCTATAGAAAAAGAATTACAACTTTATTTATTTATTTTAAAAGATTTAGAACTTTAAAAAAATTAGAATAATGGTCCCATATTACCTAACAATTCCACTTTTGGGCCTCCCTCCAACCAAGTATAATCAGTAATGTTTAAAAAGTTTTGAAATTTGCAATATATTTAAATTTTTTATCTATTACATAATCTGCCTTGTTAATACACATATTTTTACATTGACAGAATATAATAATGTTTAAGGATATATAACAATTATCTTTATGTTAATATTAAACAAATTATAAAATAATTTAAAGTTCATTTTCATAGTTTGACAGAAAATATATTGTAATTTTGAATCATTTACAATAGTTCTGTTGAGATTAAAAAGTATTGTAATTAATAGCCAGAAGCTGGAAGATATCTGAATGCCCAAGAACAGATGACTGGTTAAAGAAACTTTGGTACATCTACACAATGGAGTACTATGTAGCTGTTAGAAAAGTTGAAGTCATGAAATTTACATACAAGTGGTACAACATGGAAAGTATCATGCTAAGCGAAATAAGTCAGAAAGAGAGGGATAGACATAGAAAGATTGCATTCATCTGGGGGATATAAAGTAACAATGTATGAGATTAATACCGAAGAATAGCTGAGATCAGCACCAGGAGGATTACTCCATAGCTTAGAGACCAGCCGGGCATTCTAGGGGAAAGGGCAGCTCAGATAGAGAAGGGAGCACCAAATAAAGGGTGTTTGGAGGATCCTCCCAGGAGGGGAGATGCATTTCGAAAGTAGACTATGGACTGAACATGTTTGCCACTCAATGCCTCTTTTGCAGACCACAACACCCAAAATGAGAGAGAGAACACAAGGGATTGCCCTGCCACAGAGGCAGGGTGGGATGGGGGGGATGGGGGTGGAGGGGATATTATCCATGGTGGTGGAAATGGGCACTGGTGGAGGGATGGGTATTTGATCATTGTATAATCGAAACCCAAGCACAAAAAATTGTAAATCTACAACTGTACCTCATGGTGTTTCACTAATAATAAAAAAAAATGCAAAAAAAAAAGTATTGTAATTAACTAGAAACTTTTCAAATACTAGTGGTTATGTTATATTGAGGTTGCTATGGAAAATTTTGACTATTATATTTCTTTGCCTAGTCTCTTTAGATTTTATTTTACCTTACAGGTATTGTTAAAATTAGGTGCAAATCAAGTGAGACAGTTTCCCAGGATACTGATCAATGAAACACTATTTCTATACAATAATGTTTATAGTAGAGTATTTTACTCTCAACCGAAATGAATTATAAGTAAGCGTAGAATGTTAGTGTAGTTCTACTCAGGAAAGCGAATAGACTAGAAAGTTACTGAGAGAGAACTGAAATTGAACAAAGAGAAATTGAAGTTCTTTAAAAAATATTTCGATCCTGTTGATGAATTAAGATATATTTCCCTTTTACTCTCTAATAAATTTTATCTGGGAATATCAGAGACAATCTATGAAGAATCAAACTGTTTCTCTTTGTAACAATGCTAAAAAATTGAGATACGTTCTCACGAGGTAACTCAATTGCAATATATTTAATGCAAAAATGTTTCTACTATTAATAAAAATATCTACTGTGGTCAATTGTAATATTCAACTCGCTCCAGGATTAATATAAATTATGGGATAGTGCCCTTGAACTTATTTTTAAGTACACCCTAGGAATTTTGGTGATTTTTGGTAAACAGTTTCATAAGTTTTAATGAATATATGCTGGTATACATACACTCAAACATTTCTTACAAGTGAATATATTGGATTTTTTTCCATTCATTTCTCTTTACACTGTTTTTTTGTTTGTTTGTTTCATTTTGTCTTACTGATATTGTCCCTAAAGTCAACAACATTCATCTTTATGGCCAAGTTGCCATTGTTTAGAGCTTTATACCAGTCTGTGAGAATCTCGCTTGCCTCAACTTTAGGTTTATACTCATTTCAGCCAGACTCAATCATGACTTATTTTTCAAACTTTACTTCATTTTAGTGTTTAGTTAAGAAGTGCTCTTTTATACCTGAGTTCATCACAATAATAGATTCAAGGGATAGAGAAATTCCCAATCATAATAATGACAGATTTTAAGGAAAAGCTTGAATTGAACTAAATATTAGTAAGTTTGAATAGACAGAAAACAGTATAGTATATGAGTCAGAGTAATACTACTGTGTGTAGGTCATTTTCCTGGCAAGTAGCAGACAGGCACACATTAGATCCCCAAACACTGCCAGGAGTAATTCCTAAGTGCAGAGTCAGGGTTAACCCTTGTGCACTACTGGGCATGTCCCCTGCTTCTTACCCCTCAAAAGCAAAAAATTTAAAAAAGTGGTAAAGTAGTTAAGTTGTATAAAGACTCAGGAATGTTGGAAATATTTATATTTGTACTGTTTAAAGAACATTGAAAATTTTGTAAAAATTAGTATATTAGTAATAAAAATAAAGATATTAACACAAATTTTAACAGAGAATTTGCAAAAGAAATTCTTATGTGTAGAATAAATTTAACCAGTTACTGTCTTTTTCACAGTTTGCCTAAGATTATCTTTTCTGTGTGTGTGTGTGTGTGTGTGTGTGTGTGTGTGTGTGTGTGCGTGTCGGTGTGTGTGCCTGGGTGTGTGTTAGTTATTGTATATTGTCTTAGGTAATGTCAAAAGGACATACAAATAAAGTAAACTAAATTCAAAGGAGACCAATTAATGTAACATAATCCTTGCTCATTCATCTAATAAGAGATCATCAGATCCAAGCAATACTGTTTTATCCACTGGACTGACTCATAAGAAGATCCTGGTGAGTTTGAGAAAACAAGATAATTAAGTTTATACCAGAAAAGCAGGTCATTAAATTTAATACTCATCTTATATTAACTGTAATATTAATTTTACTTTTACAATGTGCTCCTTGATCTTAAATAGGAAGGCAAAAATTATTTTGATGACTTTTAATGTACAAATTCAGTTACATATTTGATTTAAAAATACCTTGTGCTTGAGAAAGTCAGGGAATTTGGGACAAGAAATGAGAGAATAATTTTCATCATAGCGTATTTTTTCTAGGAATGTTATTTACTTATTTATTAGTTTTAATTTTCACTAGGATAAACATATGTTACTTAAAAAATATTTTTGTATTTTAAATAGTAGTTTGTAGTATTAGAGATTATATCAAGAAACATATCATTATGACTCTAACTTAAGTGTTACTAAGACAGATCTAGTAATGAGTTTGCCATGTTTGTCACCAGTGCTTACAAGCCGAACATGTAGAAAAGTGTGACTCACTATTTTATTAACTTCTGAGAGCATTTTTTCCAAAATAGCTCTAAGCTAAATATATCATTTCTTGCTTAATTTTTCATAGGAAGCTGCAAATTTAATTTTTCAGTTTTTTTTGTGTAAAAGTGTTTAGCATGTACACTGGTGAAGGGATGGTTGTTGTGAAAATCCTTGTAATTCAGTTTCTCATGGTGATTCAATTAAAAATAATTAAAAATAAAGAGCTTAACAAACTGATTTTGAGGAGAACATTTGTTCTGTCCTATGAATAAATTGGAGGCTCTCTTTTTCTAGAAATTATATAAATATAAAACCATTACTAAATATACTTAAGGGATATTTATTGTTTTAACTTATCAGTTACATTAAAAACTCTTAGTCTAGTAATCTGTAGTAGCTCTATCTAGGCATTTGTTAGAGCATCTTTAATTTTTATTTAAATTTTAGTTGAGCTAGAGAAATTGGTTTTACTACTTCCCAAAACATTCTTCATGTAGATCTTAGACTAAAATTGTTTTAATCTAAAAGTATTTTTAAATATTTAGTTAAAGTTTGAAGAAAAGAAACATCTTGATTGTAACAACCATAGAGTTTCATAGTTGAATAAAACGTTTCTAAATTTGTATCCCTAAAATTAAAAGACTCTAGAGCTACAATTAGAAATGGTATTGCTCAATGGATTACTATCAGCTCTAAACAGAGACAAAATCTTAGTTTTAACTACAACATACATGTAATTAGGAGGGGTAATGCCTATTAAATAATGGAGAAAGAGAAAAATAAAGAATATTTATCGAGGTATACAGAGAGAAGCAAGGCAAGGGAATGGACTGTAGCCAGTAAAGTTAAACCCGAAGACTTGGTAAGAGAACTCAGGTTACCAAAATTGGAGGTAAAGAGTTGAAGAGAAACATCCTACAAAATATAAGAGGGTTATTACCACATTTGTGGTGGGTATAGTGTGGTAATATTGTACATATGCAGCATGATAATATTTAAATTCTTGTAAACAAATGTTCTTTCAATAAGTTAATATATATATGCATCTTTCAATGGTAATGATCTAATGGTATTTGATAAAAAAATTATAGTTTCTGTTGTATGTTGTGTGGTATATAAATATGTTTATATACTATGTGAAACGTTAGATGGTATAGTGTAAATACACTACATGTGTATATAGTGATGAGTATTCATGGGCATGAAGGGTCATAGAGAACATGATAGAAAGAAAGACAAAAAAAACATGAAGTCAGTCTTTGGAGAGATTGCTTGATCAAATGAATCACTAAATATACTAAAAATGAAAAGATATTGACATGTGGAAAATCCTATTTTAGTTTCCTTTGATGCTGAAAAAAACCATATAGGAAACAATGTGATTGGTCAATGGAGACTAAGAATAACTCCTAGTTGATAATAAATGAGGAAGCAAGAAGTAAGTTTTATAAACAGAAGGAAATATATTATTCCACAAACTTATAATCTTAGCAAGCTTGAGATGAGATATCTACCAGCCAACAACTTAATTTTTTCTCTTGTAATGTTATTAAGGAGAGAATATAACCGTAACATATGATGATTAATGAACTGCAGAATTTACTGACTTAAACTTGGATATTATTTAAGTCACTAAATACACGATAATTTGTAATAAAACAAACATTTTACAAGGAATATATCAAATATGCAGTGTAATCTAATAAGAACATATTCCTATGAGCCATTCTACATTTAAAGATTGAATATTTAACTTCTCAGTGTGAGAAATGAGACAATTTATCATTCATGTTGCTATCACATCAACTCACAGACCTTGATCATCTTGTTTAAGATTTGTTATTTCAAATGACACTATTCATAAGTCATCATGTTCGTAAGAATAATGTTATAGAAAAGTGAAAAGTGGGTAGAGTAACAATTTATTTAAATGATTAAAGTATGGTTTATATCCAAATGGCAATTTATATAATAAATTTTACAAATACTTATTAAACATTTATGTCTGTGTCAGCGTTCATAATGCTAAGGGCATGCAAGATTCTTAATCTCACAAAACTTACATTTTAGAGGTGAGACTACGGCCAGTGAAAAGGAAACAAATGAATAAAAGATAACTTCAGGAAGTGACAAATTCAATAAAGGCAATAAACAGAGTAATGTGATTGTGACAGATGGGGCTATTTAGATTGGGTGTTCAGAGAAAGCCTTTCTAAAGAGTTGACATTTAATAGGAAATTTAAAATGATACAAATGTCAGTCATGCAAGAAGCTCATGGAAAAATGAGCTTTTTGTTTTCAGAAAATAATAGCATGAATAAGGACCCTAAGGCAGGAATAAGTTTGATGTTTTCTTAACAAGAAAATAGGTCATTGTGCCTGCCATATAAAAAACAACAATGGGAAATAAGAGCTGAGTTCAGGAGAGATAGAAAGGAGATACTCTTGCATCCTAAAATAAAACAAAACAAACACTGTCTTCCTGTTCATTCTAAAATAAAGAAATCAATTTTAATTTGGAATGCAGTTGAAATAAACATAAAGACTTAAGTTAAAGGAAGAGGGGAGAATGATGATATGACCTACTGTGGAAAGATCATTTGGCATGTTGTTAATTAATTTGGGGGGTTAAATCATGGCATTTAAAAGTGTTAATTCAAGTTTTGTTACACTTTCAAATGTTTTATTCACTACTCTAGAGTTGCTGATTTTTTTCTTATTTGGACACTCCTATTAAACTTGTATTACCTCTCGTTTGTCTGCTGTTCCTCAAGCAAAAAATTAAAGAATCATAGTTATTTAAGATCTTTCTGCATTTGATTGAAATTTGATTAATTGTTACAGTGGTCGTTAAGGAATATTGAACATTATTTGGAAATTGGTGCCTAATGTATTTTTTCTATAGTCCAATTTATCTTGGTGAAATATTGATTAGTTAAAGCTGATTAAACACAGGAAATAAACTATTTACAAAAAAGTAAAAAGTTGGTTTGCTCTTCAAACCAACTTAATTGTCCCTTAGACACTTACCTTGCTTGCTTATCTCTGTTGTTTTTGGCTTCCTGTGTTCTCTCTTGAACACATTTCCCTTATTTCTCTCTCCTCAAGTCTTTCTGAATAAGTTTCAATAAAACCAGGCTACTTCACTTTAAAAAGAAATAGATTTAAAATATTTAGATGCATAATTCTTTATATACTGTTAAATTAACTTTGCTAAGTATTATACAACTTCAAATATATTATTTATCATTTGAAAATTTTATTGGGTAATGAAATTGGTTTGCGGTTGAGATTCAAGACTGTAACTTTAATGTGAGTTGAAGACCATACTATGACATAGGAGAGACTAATTACTCTCTATGAGGTATATTTTTTATTAAAATTATAAATGTGAATATCTTGAAATAGTACATATAATGTGATACATAATATTTCATAAAAACTTATTTTATTTTGGAATATCTTGTGTCTTTTGTTGTTGTTTAGGGGCCATATTTGGCATTGCTCAGGCTTTACTTCTGACTCTATGTTCAGTGACCACTCTTGGTGGTACTGGGAACTGAAGCTATGTCAACAACTTACAATAAAAGTGCCTTACCCCTGTGTCTCTCTATCCCCTATTTTGCTTGGTTTTTAATAAAATGTTGGTGTGAGAATGCTTAGTAGAAACATTAATAATATTACAATTCAAAAAAGAATGTTTAATGACAAGTATCCATGTATCTGATATTATAGTTTAAGGCTATATATTTACATATGTATTATATTATATTACGAAAGTTAAAATATTTGTGGCCCTAAACAAAAAAAACTGAAAGCAGATTTTTGTCTCATCACATATTAGAATTTTTATCTTCCAACAAGTTTTATAGCCAGGCTATACTACAAGCTTTAACTTTATAAAATAGAAGGAATCTTATCCGCTTCTAAATTTAGGTGAACTAACTTTAGATTGATAGGTAGGTGAATACTGAATATGATGATGATGAAGATATAAGGAGTATTAAAATGGATAGATGATATTTATTCAAATAGAGACATAAACATAACAACATGATTCTTGGCAATACTTAAGAGTTAATAAGTTTCTGATTATCAATAGTAGTATTATGATCTTGGTTTGATATTCACTGATGGTAATTTTAGAAAATATTAATGATTATGTGATTACCAAAGGTAACATACATGAACAGAACTAAATTAAACTTTTATACCTATTAGTTAAAAAATTCAACCCTAGCACTGCTTATGGCCACCAAGCACCACCAGGAGTGACACCTGAGCACAGTGTTAGGAATTACCTCAAAGCACCACTCAGTGTGACCCAGTAATCCCCCCCAAAAATTACTAAAAAATTCTATTAATAAATAATGGCAATTGTTTATTAATTGTCAGGTTATATTCACAACCTAGCCTATTAATTAGAGCAAGGCACTTCAAATCTTTGAAAATTGCTGTAAGCTATATTGGCTTTATCACTAGAAACTCCTGAGAATCCAGCACTTTTTAAATCTTGATTTATGCCTTAGAGAACAAAGTATAAGGCAGGGATAATTCATCGGCCTGACAAAAACTACAGCAAAAAGAGGAAAAAAAAAGTCAATGAGACTTGGTGATAGTTTATCACTCATGGTGACTAAGTTTATCTGGAGGCCAAAATCAATAATATTGGGAAAATGAACTTAGATGGAAGAATGCATGACTGTCTTACTAACTTACTGGTTAATATATCTTTCTGATTATCTTTTACTTATTCTTAGAACAATGTTATACATTATTTTTAAGGAGTCTTTAGAATTGTAGTATATGATAAATACAGCTGACCCTTGAATGATAGCAAAAATAGTCATTTCACAGTAAATTAGCCATATACCTAGACATACTAAGTAGTGCATTAAAATTAACAGCATATTTAACTACATAGGAGATATTTAATCTCAGGGTTATAGCATATCTATACATTGTTCAGATAATCATAGACAAATTATATTTTACTAACTTTTTAATTAATTTTTTTACAGATAATTATTAGTCGCCATAATGACAACAAATATATTGTCCTTTTATTCCTGGAAGTTTTGAATAAGATTATCATCCTGCTTTTTTTAAGATTTAAATTTAGTATTCATTTTAAAAATTATTTGTATTCATGGGCTAGAGAGATAATACAGTAGGTGAGAGTCTTGGTCTTGCCTTGCATGCAGCTAATCAGAATTTTATTCCTGGCACCACATATGGTTCCCTGAGGCCTGCCAGGAGTGATCCATGAACACAGAGCCAGGAATAATCCCAAAGCACAGCTGGGTGTGATCCAAATACAGAAACAAACAAACAAAAAATGTGTACACACAAAAAAGCATGCCTAATTAGTTATTGAGTAGTGCTAATGTGCCAGGTGATTTATCCATGGCACAGATCACTTTATTCTTTTAGAATAGTTTTAGAACTGACCGAACCTAAAATTATCCTGAAAGTTTTGTTAGGTAATTTAGTATTTAGTAATTTTAGTAAGTTAGGTAAGTGGTATATTAATATATGTTAAACTCATATGATGAGGACATTACTGCAACCTCTAATTTGCAAGTGTGGAAATTAGTGAAGCTGAAAGAAAGTCAACTTACGTCCTAATTTCAAACCATTTTAGATGAATAAAATGTCTTAAGATTAACCAAAAATGAACAGAATAGGAAAGTGAAAACAACAACAACAACAACAAACCCCCACAAAAAACTATTCACTCATCTGTTAGGGCAGGTGCCCACGGAGTCAAACAGTAAATACAGACCAGACTCAAGTCGGTCTCATACTGTTTGAAGATTCTGCAAATATATTCTATGATCATTTACACTTTATATGAGTGCAAAATATGAAAGTATATATTTGGCATTTGGAGTCACCCTTGTATTGTTTTGTATATTGATAGCTACCAAAGTGACGGAGAAATTTAAATCCTGAAAATGTGACACACCAGTGAAAACAAATAAACCAAAACAACTGTATGCACTCAATGAGTTTGTAAGGTTGGTGCTATGTACAGAAACCGAGTGGATCCTGGGAAAATGTGGTATCTACTATAAACTTGTTAATATAATTGACCTGATCAAAAAGCTCTGCGAACTGCAATATACTTGTTAAAGTAGATTAATAAAGCAATCCATTTGTTATTTCTTGGTACTGATATTCATTTCACTAAAATAGGAGATCAATAGCAACTTATTTTTACAAATTGTGGATAATTTTATTCAATTATCATTTTATGTTATCATTGTCAATATCTTTTTTGTATGTATCAATATGTCACAATATTTGGACTTCTATTGATGCCTTAGAACATCCACTTTCGTTTCTCATTATCTCAACTGCAAGGCTATAGAATAGTCATTGGACAGAACGATTATTAGGTGTCTGGAATGACAGAGACCTTAACATACATGTGCTCATAACACAGGGATATAAACAGTATTGCATATACAGTGTTGACACAGAGAGTGCCCGAATGCGGAATTGAGGGTTCCAGTATTTAAGAGTTTTAGACTTTTGGATCTGTAAAAAACAAACGATAGATAACTGCATCTTAATTTTAAAACATATTCACACATAAACACACAGAGAAATAGATAGGGAGAGGAAGAGAGGGCTTGGGATAGAGAGAGATTGGCAGGCTATTTCAAATTCTGAAGCAAATACATCCTTAAATTCAGAAATATTACTTGCAGTAGGTAGAGTAAATTTATTCTGAGTTGGACCCAGAGCAGGAAATGACACTGAAACTGGTGGAACCAATAGTTTTAAATATTTCCTGGAGTAAAAGAAAAAAAAAGATATGATCATACCAATAGACATGGACAAAGAATTTGAGAGAATATTCATGATGCAAATATCCAACAAACTAACATTAGGAAAGAACTACCTAATTGTGCGAAAACCAAGACAAATGACTCCCAGTGCCATATCTGATCGCTTGGTCACTTGATATCCCATTACTCATCAATTTGCTCGAGTGGGCACCAGTAATGTCTCCATTCATCCCTGTTGCGTGCTAGCATAGCCCAGTGGCAACTGCTTGTTCTAGGAACATGAAGAGCCTCAAACCAAAGATTCAGGGTCTTGACAAAGAAGTCGGACCATCTAGTAGGTGGGCGCCCACGTGATCTTTTGACGTCCCATAGAATCCAGTCGATAATGGCTCTAGTCCAGCAGTCGTCTCTAAATCTCATTACGTGTCCAGCCCTTTTATTCCTTTAATCAAGAATTACGCACTCACATATTTACACACATTCCAAGGATATATATTATTACGACTATATTTAACTTTCTATCAGAATTTCTAGGTCAGACAATTAAGAAAACTCTAAGTAAGCCTGAAAGTAAAAAAGTAGTGTGTAATCTCAATTACATATGAAATTAAAGAAAGCAAACTTAAAGAGTTGATTTGTGATTGACAAAGTAAATATGAAGATGATGGAAATTACTGAAGGTGACCAAAGATACAATTTTTAAGTTAAAAGATAAATTTACCATTAAAAAGTAAATAAATAAATAAATAAATAAAATGTGATAACATTAAAAAAAAGATAAATTTACCAATGTGTTGTTTGGTAATTCTAATTGATGAAAATGTGTCATTTATTTGAAAGTTATTGAAAGCTGGGTCTTAAAAATTCTCAATGTAATAAATGCAACTTTAAGAGTGATGGATGAATTAAGCACCCTCTTTTAAACATTTATGTATAATATATTAATTAACAGCATATTAAACTGCTTGCTTAAATACTGTTATATCAATTACATCTCAATAAAAATGAAAAAAATAAGTAAATATAATCAGTGACAAATATAGCCACATCTAGAGGTGACCTTGAATCTTCCAATACACAAAAATCTAATGATGTGGTTCCAAGTTGATATATAAATATTAGTAACATTTTATAGGTTATATTATGTGATAAAGTTGTGTTATATATATTTAATTATTATAATCTTTCTGTGCTATCACTATAACTATTTTCTCAACTTTATTTTAATGGTGCTCACTGCTGTTATATATAAATACATATGACTAATCTGTGAATATAATATACATTCACATAGTAGCATTGCATGACCTTGATTAACTTTTGATCAGCACTATTCAATTGAACTTTGTATGTATTTCTATTTATATGTTGTTACTTAGTTTCGATCAATATTTTGTGCCTTCTCATAAGAGATATTAAACTATTTTAGTTTTCTTGAGACTTACTTTTCTGTTTTTAGTGTAATGACAAGACTTTTCTCATAAAAATGAGTTTCCTCTTTGTTTTTTTGTTTGTTTAGTTGATTTTTATGAGGAAACGGGGATTGATCATTTTTCTTTTTCCACATTTTTTATTATGTTCCAAATTAGTTCTATTTTTTGATTTGTCAAATATGTTACTTTCATCTACAGATGTTAAATTTCAGCTATATTATACATTTCTACTTTAACTTTTCAAATTTTCCTATATCTTCTTCAACAATGACAATTAATAAACCTTATAATCTTCTTACCTCCTTGTTCCATCATTGAATTTCTTTCTGTTTATGCTTCTAAAGACTGAATTTGATCCCCATGGTGGGTCATATTTTTCAGATTTTTTTCATAATTTATTATTTTTATTAGCCATATATTTAGTAGTAAGATATCATTCTTTTCTTTGGTTCTAAGATATATTCTTAAAATGTTTTAATCTATTTTGAGGCACTGTAAATTTTATAAGTTATTTGTTTCTCTCATGATTGCATATAAACTTTACTGGGCAAAAAGAGTACAGTCATCTTTAAAAAGTTGTTTTTCCCACTATTGACGTTAATACTACTTACATACCTGCCAGGTGTCCTATTATGAGTACTTTAACCCTTAATAGTAGGATCAAAACCACTTCTAACCTCTATGAAAGCTGGGACAGCAACCTCTATTCTTTTCATGTTGTTCTTTCTTAAATTTACATAATTGTCTTCTGTGTGTGAACAAATGACTATTGAAATGAGGATTGCATATCTCTGTATGTTTATATCTTCTTTGGAACAATGCCATATAAACTCCATCTACCCTAGCCTTTTCAGATTTCCAACTCTATTTAACTCAAGATAAGAAGATATTTCCAGTCCCCTTTCCAGGATCTCCTATTCTTTGTGCCAATTGAAGAATCGCACCAGACAAGAAAAAGAAATAACCACATTGTTCACCTGATCATTTCTCTATTCTCTTTGTTTTTGGTTTTTGGGCCATACCCAGCCTTGCTTTGGGCTTACCCCTGGCTGTATGCTCAGGAATCATTCCTGACAGACTGTGAATTGAACAGAGTTTGCCGTGTCCAAGATAAACAATCTATCGGGAGTACTATTTCTCCCACCCCATCATTCCATTATTGTCTAGTCACTATCCTTTATGCTGTAAAATTTTCAGCCTAATTTTTATACTTGAACACTGTTGCTTATTCCTTTTGTTATTTCTAGAGAGCAGAAAAAGTCTATTTCTTCTCCAAAGCATGAAATTTATCAACATCTTGCAAACATACTGTCCTTATCAAAATCAAAGAAAAAATTACAACGGCAAATGTTTTAAAAATCTAGAGCACACATTTAAGTTTATTAATAGATGAAAATGCCTAAGAGTTAATACATAGCTGCTCAAAGTCCTAATGTTTTATCAAAAATAAAACAGGAGAGATATGCTTTACTTGTTACTGAATATAGTATACTATATCCATAGAGCACGAAACACATTTATATAGTAACATAAAAATGTTACCCTTTTTCAAAGATTCCTGATCCTTGCAGTGGATTCTTTATTAGGTAACAAGAAGTAAATTAATATTTTCATAATTATTCAAGCAGAATAGACAAGCCACACATGGTCTTAGTCCAACACAGAAACTAGATATTTTTTTGAAATGGAGTAAAGATTGCCTATTCAACAAGTAGTGCTGGGATAACTGGATTATTGCATGCAGAAACTTAAAGCTAGATCCGTATCTCATACCCGTCACGAAGTAATTCAAAATGGATAAAATATCTTTTATCAGAAACTATAAAGTACATTGAGGAAAATATTGGCAGAATGCCCTAAGACTTGAATCTCAAAGAGGTCTTCAGTGATCTGATGTCATAAGTAAAGACAACATAATCAGAAAGAACTATATCCAATTAAAGAGTTTCTGCAAGAAGAGAAACATGGGCTAAAATCAAAAGACAGGAAATTGAATAGAAAAACAATATTCACAGTCTGTATATCCAGGTTATATAAAGTACAACCTTCTTATTTGTTAACATGTACTTGAAGAGTTGTAAAACTGTAGGTATCTAAAACATGTAGCACAGCAGGTAGGGCATTTGCCTTGCATACAGCCAACATGGCCAACCCGAGTTTGATTCCTCCGGCCCCCTCAGAGAACCCGGCAAGCTACCGAGAGTGTGTCATCTGCATGGCAAAGCCTGGCAAGCTACCCATGGCGTATTCAATATGCCAAACACAGTAACAACAAAGTCTCACGATGGAGACATTACGGGGCCTGCTCGAGAAAGTCAGTGAACAATGGAAGGACAGTGACAGTGACAGGATGGTTTTAAAAACAAAGATTTCCTTAATAAAAGTAACTTTAAATTTAGAAAAATAAGTCCTGGGGCTGATAATATAGTGCAACTAGCCAGCTTTTGATCCCTAGCAGAGATATGGTCCCATGAGACCTGCAAGAGTGATTCCCCCTGTGGTATGACACAAAAACAGAAATAAAAAAAAAGCATGTCTTGAATTGAGTTTCATCATATATTGCACTTATGCTAATCTTATTAAACAATTTTTGCATAATAGTAGCTAACTAATTGTGTAGCCTAACGGGCAAACATTTGCTTTTATTCTTATTTTTTCTTATTTCTATAAAATATTGAGAATAAGAATATCTTTCCAAAGCACTGTGCCATTTTTTGAAATTTGCTGTTATTCCAGAGTATTATTTTCTACTAAATGCTAATAAATTGGGATATTTTAGACTTTTTGGCACAGAAGACTTGTTAGCCTCTAAATTTAATAAAGATGCGTTATCATATTCTGTATGGGATGTGATAATGTGTCCATGAATTAGGTCTGAGGAACCTACAAGTATCACCTAACTTCTTAAAAATTTAATTATTGGAATCATATAAGCGAATTATTCTCCTCTTATTACCCTTCAGATTCTTTCAAATATTCTGGAAATGCCATAGGCTTACATAGGCATCAGCTTGTGATGAGCTACCTGTTTTGTTAGATTTTAAGGAAAGATGTGTGCAAAAAAAATCCTAGCATATGGTAGGACTACTGAATCTATCACAGTGCCACTTTTCATAATGTTTTATGGGCAGTGAAACAGGTACATTATGACTACCGGGGACAATAATTCACTAGAGGCTCCATTTTTTTTTCACTTAGCCCACACACTAAATTATAAAGGCAGATTGTTTCTTTGTGTTTGCTGAAATTTACAGCATGCACATATCTTTCTGTAAATGTCCTCTCAGCTAAAAGATGTTAAGCAAAACTCAGAGTGGTTCTTGCTAGTTGATGAGTAGGGGGGAGGGTGATAAATTATTTATACAGATTTCTCAATGTTGTTTCTTTAAGTAGCTATAGAAAATATTTTAAAATGAACTCAACAACTTTTGTAATAAAACTAATGAGACTGGCAGAGGTAGAACACAGAACAATCATAGAATAAATTTATAGTTTTAAAGATGTCTTTCATCAGAATAAAAACTCCCCATTCTCTGCAATCATCCATCAATTTTAATTGAGTATCATTTCTTATTTGTCCCTCAAAAAGTCATAAGACAAAAAATGTAAACACTGGCAAGAAAGACAAATTTACACTTAACCTCACACTACTCTGTAAATGTGTACCATAACATATATTATCTGGTTACTGTGAGGAATTACCTACCTTGTAAAATCAAAACCTTGGTATACCTATAACATCAAGTGGTTAATTTTATTGAAGGTTTACTGATTATACTTCTTTGCATTTAGATTATTAAGAGAAGTGAATTACATAATTTTACTCCTTGAATATAATAGTTGATTTTCCAAACATTTTTTTCTTTTTCACTTAAGTGTATTCTCTAATATTTAATATATTATAGGATTTTGTATGTGGCATGGGATGCATCTAATTTCCTTCCTTCCTTCCTTCCTTCCTTCCTTCCTTCCTTCCTTCCTTCCTTCTTCCCTCCCTCACTCCCTCCCTTCATCCCTTCCTTCTTTCTTTTTTTTGCATACTAACAACCACTTTTTTAAGTATGATTTGTTAAATAGGGTCTCCTTGTTCCAATTTATAAATGTATCCCATTTGTAGCAAATTAAAATTTGAAGGTTTACCTTCGGTTTTCCAATTTTATTTAATTTATTTAAGAGTCTGTCTTTGTTTCAGTACTATAGAGTGTTCAGTACTTTAATTTTGAACTAAAGGTTAGTCTGGATATGTTATGCCTTATATTATTTTTCTCAGTATTACTGTGTCTGTTGTGATTTTTTTTGCATACAAACCTTCGTGCCAGGCTGTGGGGTGGGTGAGAGACCTCCCCACCCTAAGGAACCCAACCCTAGCAGCTGACCTCCACTACCCAACAACCACCACACTCTGCTTATAAGACACATCCTACTCATTTTCCACAATTACGACATGATATCTGCTGGGTATCAGACAGTAGGCAACAAATCATAGAGAAAAATATATAAATGTATGCTTCTCAGAGAGCCAGGCAAACTCCTGAGAGTATTGCGCCCTCACAGGCAGAGACTGGCAAACTCCCCATGGCATATTCGATACGCCAGATATAGTAATGGCAGTAGGTCTCATTCCCCTGGCCCTGAAAGAGCCTCCTATCATTGGGAAAAGACGAGTGAAAAGAGGCTCTAAAATCTAAGGGCTGGGAGGAATAGAGATATTACTGGTGCCCACTTGAGTAATTCAACAATCAATGGGATGACAGTAATACAGTGATTGTGAAATTTTGTTTCCACATGGAATTTTGAAATATTTGTTTTGCGTCCTTAAAAAGTGTCATAGAAATTTTCATATAGATTTTGGTGCATCTACATATTAATTACTTTGGGGAAGATGGACGTTTTAATGATGTTCATCTTTCCGTTCATGAACATAGGATATGTTTCATTTTTTAATTTCTTTTATTTATTTCAGAACAATTTAAAATTAGCTTCTCTTTATTTGTTAGACTAATTTCTAGATATTTGCCAGAGCGAGAGCATAGAGGGTAGGGCATTTGCCTTGCACACGGCTGACCCGGGCTTTATTCCTCCCCTCTCAGAGAGCCCGGCAAGCTAATGAGATTATTCTGTCCGCAAGGCAAAGCCTGGAAAGCTACCCATGCTTATTTGATATGCCAAAAACAATAACTAATTTCACAATGGAAACATTACTGGTGCTCACTCGAGCAAATCGATGAATAATTGGAGGATAGCGCTACAGTGCTACAGTACATATTTTTAATATGATTGTAATTGGAGTAAGTTTTTATTTTTTTCTTCTACATTGTTGTTTATGTAATAGAATGCAACAAATATCATCTCACTGATTTTTGTAGCCTGTTACTTAACAGTACAGAATACCTAATAATTTTTTAAATTATTAAACTGTGAGTTATAATATACAGTCTGAAAACTTACATGATGAGTCACAAGTTCTGTTGCTTTTAATTTGAAAACTAGGTGCAGGATATTGCATGGAAACAACTGAATCAAAGTCATTTTCTTTTGACGAAGTAATTATTGGGGGGAAAGATTAAAATAAATTCTTCTAGCATCTAAAAAAACTTGATTCAGGTGATTATACATTTTCAGTTTCTGTTTCCTAAAATTTTTTTAATGACACACTGGATTCATATTCATGGTACAAAATTTCTTAAAAATTATTACCTTTAATTGAAGAATAAATAAAATTGAAGAAAACAGATTTTATATTTAAATTCAATTTGCATAAGAAGTCAAAGTTCTCAACCTCAAACTGCTCAGATATGGCCAATAATATTTTATGAATTAAACAATTATTGACCCAACATTGTTTATAACTTTAAACATTTTATGATCAATTGCTTCACGGAATAATGTCATAAAAAAGACCTCAGATGAGGTATGTTATGTCCAGTGTTGCAGAAATAGAAGGCTAATATAAAAAAATTAAAATATTATGTTTTAGAATTTTCTGATTATTTCTATTGATAATATACTTTAGTACAACCATAAGTATGTGATATTTGATAATCTCTTAATCTCTCATAAGTCATGTTAAAATATAACTTTCCCTAATATTATTAATAATTTGAATAACACAGATATTTCCTTAGTATTATTCAAAGAAATATTATGAATATTGTCTTTTAGAAGAGTAATTTTACTCTTATATTCTGTATTTCACATTATTATGGGAACATGTTATGGTTCAGAAAATTTTATAAACAAAACAATAACATATACAAAGACACAATTACTTAGATGACTGGGTTTACATTAATGTTTTGTTTGTTATTATATTTCACTACATGTAATAGAAAATAAAATAGAACTTATGGCACTATTATCACACATTATTTTATGCTACATTTTAAATAACACCACCATTACTGTGCAAGAACATCTACTATCCATTCTAAAAGATATTAAGCATACTTGAAATAGGTGTTGAACTTCATAATTGATTCTTATATACTTAGGATTATTTGGATAATTTCATAACATAGGTATTTCATATATTTCTAAAGAAGCTTAATATTTATAAGAACAAAAAATAAATTTCTCATTTTAGGTAACTAGACTATATCTGTTAATATGTTTTTTTTTATCATTAGCATTAGTTGTTCCACTAAAGATTACTTTTGATGTGACAATTTTCAAATAAAAAACTGACAACTTGATTAAACTCAGAAGAAATGCCACTTCAATGAAACTCCTGGGTACACCGGTCTTTTGGGCTGAAAATTCTGGGAACTTCTTCGAGTGGGAACAGGCAAAACAGGCAACATCCCCCTCCTACTGTTAAAGTTCCATCAACAACACCTACATCCCACAGCTTCTGGAATAACAAGTGTATTTTTAAAAATGTATAAACTTTATTGTTTAAATAAGTGGTAAGGTAAAAGGTAAAGGCCCTCCCGTTGGTCGTCGATTTGCTCGAGCGGGCCCAGTAACATCTCCATTGGAGACTTTGTTGTTACTGTGTCTGGCATATCGAATACTCTCGGTAGCTTGCCGGGCTCTCCGAGAGGGGCGGAGGAATCGAACTCGGGTCGGCCATGTTGGCCACTTGTAAGGCGAATGCTCTACCGCTGTGCTATGGCTCCAGCCAAGAAAAAATTGCTAGGTTTAAGAAAAAAAGACAACTATGTGTAAGAAGGGATCAAAGTGGTGTAGTTAATCATTTGTCATTGATTACATGTAATCTATATCATTATGCTATGATTAACAATTAATGTGGTACAATATAAGAGTTTAATATATAGTTAAATCCAATTTTTGAAAAATAATTTTCACAAAATTTTATTATGGAAAGCTGGCATATATTGTTAGCTTTCTTTGAGAATGGATGCAATGTGAATGGCACATTTTAATTTTATACACCACTATTTCTTATAATTTGTGTGATTCTATCATACAGCATAAAAACAAATTTCTATATTAGAAAAACTTGGTATTGTGTGAACAGGACAGGTAGAGACACAGCTGTGCCCAGTGCTTACTCTTTTTTTTTTTTTGCTATTTTGGGTCACACCAGTGATGCTCAAGGATTACTCCTGACTCTGCACTCAGGAATCACTCCTGGTGGTGCTCGGGGGACCATATGGGATGCTGGCAATAGAACCCTGTTTGGCGGCATGCAAAGCGAATGCCCTACCTGCAGTGCTATCACTCCAGTCCCCACTTACTCATTTTTGAGCATGTATTTTAATTTCTCTTGAATAAATACTGAAGAATGGATTTTGTAACATATACAAACTTATCTTTGATAATCTCCAAAAGTCATCAAAAGGGTCTGTTCTCACTCTTATTTTTACCAGTGCTTTATTGTGAAATATATACTATACACATTATTACCATAGTTGAAATTTTCATATGTTTTTAACAATACTTTTTTTGAATTTTAGTGGTATAATGGGATTTCACCCTGGTCTTAATTTGTATGTTCTTAACAATTAATTATGTGTAACATTTTTATTGATAATATGATTACCATAATGACTTTGCTAAAGTGTCTTGAAATAGTTTCTTCCTCTCGGCCTATATTTTAATTTTTGACACATAATTTAAAGAGCAAACATTTATGTATTTATTCTGTATATAGGTATCTAATTGTTCTAGCATCATCTGTCTGTATGATTGTCTATTTACTGAGTTTTTGGTTTTTATAAAAATCAGATGAAATCAGTTATTTTTAAAGTAAGGAGAAGGTGTGCTAGAACTTTCTCATTGCTCCTGTTTCACCCTCAATTTTCTATCTTATTTATATGCTTCTATGAGTGATCTCTACTCATACTCACATCCCTCCCTCAGTAATCAAATATTCCTTGTTAAAATGCCCTTATGTGTACATACATCTGTTTATACATGAACACATGTACATATATGGTGAGAAGAGCAATATATTTTCTCCTGTCCTGATTCAACTTAGTCTGAGGTTGGATCTGGCGATGCTCTCAAAAATGCCTTTACAATGATTCAGTTATTTAATCTGAGTGGTATGATTATAGAAAGCTCTTAATAAGAATGGGATATAGTGTTTTCTGCCCTTCTCCCATCAGCAGAAGTCATCACACCATTTTCAAGACTTCCCACCCACCCCCACTCTATCTAGGTGGGTCAGAATAAATTGTGCTTTCTTCAATTCAGATAGAATTTTTTGGTACGAACATTCTTCCTTTTCCCAGTAGAGGCCATCTACTCTCCTTTTCGTCACAATTATTGTAACCATTTTTTCATTTCCCACCTTGTTGTAAATATTTCTAATGTTTTTGTCAGTGACTTTGAGCTGGAGTGATAGCACAGCGTATAAGGCGTTTGCCTTGCATGGCCGATCCAAGTTTGATTCCTTGGTCCCTCTCGAAGAGCCCGGCAAGCTACTGAAAGTATCTCACCTGCACAGCAAAGCCTGGCAAGCTACCCGTGATGTATTTGATATATCCAAAACAGTAGCAACGAGTCTCACAATTTGTTGTGAGACGTTACTGGTGCCTGCTCGAGCAAATCGATGAACAATGGGAGGACAATGCTGTAGTGCAGTGTTGTCAGTGAATTTGGTGCAAAGTACAAATTCAATCATGATCTTTATATATTGAGATTCCTACAGCTTTTTCACTTCCAGATTAAATTATATATTGACTATAGGAAGTTTTTAAAGTGTAGCTGAATTAATTTAACCTACTTGTATGTCACTCATAATCCCCGTCTCCTCTTTTACAATGTCACATAACCTGCCTTCCCACACAAGTCTCTATTGTTCTATAGATTTTTATTCTACAAATCAAAGTTCTTTCCAGTTTTTTAAAACCCGGATGGAAGTGAAATTCCTTTTGACAAAAGCAAATCCTCTGACTTTTCATATTATAACAGAAAAGAAAAGAATAGAATGTCTAAAGCTTGTTTCTATTATGTATGATCCTATTAACTAAAGAAAATATCCTGTAGGGATGCTCTAGTATTCCAGCTTTCAACTATCTCCTCCAATTCTACCCCAACTCTTTCCTGTCAAAGACTTAGTAACAACACATTTAGATCTAATACACACACACACACACACACATACACACACATATATATATTCTTCTGGACATTACAAGTTTTTTCCATTACCAGTAATGACCAACAAAAAAACATCTAAGCACCTTTGAAATTTTAAGAAATTGAGGAGGAGGTTCAGAGTACCCTTCAAAAATATGTAGTAAAATATCACCAACTTTATTCAAACATTTTCAGGTAGAAACACTAAGATATTTCTGTTTGATAGCAATCTATCAAAGAAAAAATATAGGGGGATAAAATGTAGATGGAAAAAATGTAGTGGGATTAAAACCATAATTGCTTAAATAATACTGTAACACTAATTCAGATCATACATTGTGCCATGTAGAACCAGATTCAGTTAAAATCTATCAGATTCTAAAATTCAATAAAATATAGTGCATTGAATAAAGTTGAAATATTTGAAGATAAATTTTAAATTTTTATGAGAAGTTTATAGATAAGAGAAGAAAATTCAACAAAGCAGTGACTATAAATGAGATATAAATGATTAACTTTTGAAAGTCAAAGTTGTGTATTCACAAAATAGAAAAACAGATATACAACAGCCTGAGTATATTAATAAATTTTCTTAAAAATAAAAAACTGCATTCTATAAGCATCTTAGACAAAAATGGATTTGAGATAAAATTGAGATGAACAAATAACTTTCCCTATCAGTAGAAAAATACTGAATCAATATGAAACTCCTTAAAGAATTTTTTTTATTAGTGAGACACCATGAGATAGAGTTGTAAACATACAAATTTTTATGCTTGGGTTTCAATTATACAATGATCAAATTTTACTCAATATAGTTCATTGATTATCATATTAAAACATAAGGCTATTTTTGGTGAAAGATTCTTAATAAATATTCAGAACTTTGGTAATTTTACCAAAATAATACCAAAACATAAGATTCATTGAAGACCACTTAAAAATGTACCACAAAATATATTAAACTAATCTACAGTTTAACTAAATCATGTAATCTCCATTCAAATATTACAATATCTCAATGACATTGTGCAATGATATAAAACAGTGCATAAGACCGAATAATTTCAAAATGTGATGCATATAAATAGTTACCTACAGTAGGCATTATCTGAATGTGTCGATATGCTTATTATATATAAATGCTTGATATCAGGTATGTAAATGAACATACTCTATGTTATTTGTATGGAGAAAAAAAGAACATGGGGAAAATGTATAGATTTATTATTTTTCTCTTTTTTTTCCATTTGGATAATTAAAAAATTAAATATGAGACTGGAAAGATAGAACAATGGGTAAAGTATTTTCTTTGAATGAAGCAAAACCTAGTTTCATCCCTGGCACCTCACACGATCACCTGAGCAGTAGCAGAAGTCATCCCTGAAAGTACAGCGAGAAGTAAGCACTAAGCACCATTGGGTAAGGCCCCAAACAATAAGAACAAAAATAATAAACTTAATTAAATAAGCTTAGTTGTAAATGTTTTTATAATGGCATTATATTTTATAAATATTTTAAATGTTTAGTTTTTAATCATCAAAAAACTGTGTAAATAATGATAGAGCATTTGTTCATAGCTCTCATTCTATTATTTAAAATCATAATAAATTTGTGATTGTTATGATGATAATGCAAAGCTCAGATAATGTGAAATTGGAATTGCTTTGCAACACAAAGTTAGAAATTGGCAAGCCGGGTCCTAGAATCTGTGTGTTCTCACTTCTAAACCTCTTTTATTTATATTAAACATTATATCAAGGGAATAAGCCAGAATAAATAAATTACAGGTAAATAGAATTAGTGTTAGGGTGTCTTTACTGAAGCTTAATAATTAGGCTTGCAAAGGTAAATAGATTTAATACACACTATTTTGAAAGCTCATTCCATACTGCCATTAAAAGATGAAATTGAGGTAGTATTATGATCCAATATCTCTCAGACTCTCATCATTAATACAAAATTGCATCACACTCATTCAAATATTCTATGCTAGATATTCAGTGATTGTAGTTTTGATTTGGTGTTGCTAGTAGATTAACTAATGCAGTCAAGATGCTATTTTAATCTCTTTGAACTAAATTTAAATTAAAAACTTTATTAAATTGAGTTGTATATATAATACTAAAAACAATTCCTTATAATAATTCTGCATAAAATTGAGTCATTTTAATAACTTATTTCTAAAATTGAAGATGCATATAAAAGAACATTAAATGTTTATTTAAATATATTTTATATTTCTATAGCATATATTAAATTATATATTTCTTGTATCATTCAGGCATACATGGACAACATATTCAATTACTTAACTATTAATTTTTGATGGAATGTATCAAAAACTTTGTAAAAGTAATTTACAGCAATGGCCATAACATTCTGTGTATACAGGAAAATTACAGAAATACTTGCAATATTGATATAACATGTTTCCTAAATTTTTAATTAAGTTTTTCCAGAGATTCAAGCCACATAATCTTTATTAAAAGAACATAAATGCTGACTGTCTTATAAAACCTGTGTCACAACTCATTGATTAAAATTTCAAAATCAGCTTTTGAATCAACTAAAAATGTCTTTATAACTGCTTAAAATATTTTCCTGAAAAAGCCAGGTAAGGATTTAGATGAGTCTCAAAAGACAAAGCATGTGCCAACAGATGTGAAGCTCTGGATTGAACCCTGCCATTACTTGGTCTTCAACACAGCCAGATGTTCAACACACCCTGTGTTCTGACATATCTGCTATTTTTCAAAAATAAAAATGGCCACCTGTTAAAGGATATAACTCCAAGAAGAAATCCCGGTTTTATTCCTCAGCATCGCATGTTCCCCAGATCAACTTCAGGAGCAAATTTTGAGCAATAAGCACCAAGCCTGGAGTGGTTCAACATGCAAAAGCTAAATCAACCCCCCCAAAACAAAACAAAACAAAACAAAAATTTTAAGAAGTAAAAAAGAAAAACAAAACAAAAACTCGGCAGCCACATGCATTGTATTATAGAAAGATTTAGTGCAACAATCTGAAAAATTCTTCTTACAATGGGATCTAGACTGACATTGAAGTGGCTGTGTTACTTGCCTTGTACTTGGGTGACCTTGGTTCAAACCCTGGCACCACATATGGTCTTCTGAGCCCTAGTAGGATTGAGTCCTGAGCACAAAGCTTGGAATATACACTGACCACCAAAAAGTGATATGGCTCCCCCTTATATTTCACACAAATTCTAACATGTTAACATGTAACCAGTGGATATTTGCAAAGCATTTACTATGCATAAAATGAATATTTTTGAAAAATGGTTATGATTATGATAACACACAATAAGAAATTTGAGAAACACGGCTATCATAATATGATACTCCATGGTTATTTGTGTGGGAAAATATTATTTTACAAAAGAAAGAAAAAAGATATTGTTCAACAAATAAGATTTATACAATTTTTGTTTATCATAGAGTAATATATTTCATTCTTATGTTGGTTTGCTTGTTAAGTCAATAAATAAATATTCTTAATCTTATATTAAGTTGTTGATGAATAACATTTTTTGATTCCTATTTTGTATGAAAAGCAAACAATATTTATTTATAATTTATATAATTATGTTGATGTGATTTTGAGTTACAGATAGAGCTGCTTTCATTAAATAATAAAACTATGAATTTCTTAATTTTTTCTTCTAATAAATTCAATCTGTTTATCTGACAATCACTATATCATTATCCTCATTTTCCAGATAAATCTTATTTTTTACTTTTTAACATCACTTTACCATGCAAATGTGCTAAGCTATAAAATGCTTTGTAGCATATAAATTAACAGATGGAAGTGAAAGAAGGTTAAATTATTTGTCCCAAATCACATAAGTAACTAGCTGCAGAGTTTTGCTCTATATTTTGCCTCTTCTGTTAAGAAATATTATTTTGAATTTGTAGAGTTAATGTTAAAATTATAGTTTGTTAAAATTTACCACAGTGTAAATCTTTTAAATGTCACTGTTTGTGAACTCTTATCAATGAAACTCTAAAATTTTCTGACAAAATGTTCCAATGATAATTAAAGCATTTGTAGCAGTAAGTTAAAAAAATTAGCTTAAGTTCAATCCTCATCCTAAATCTTAGTTTTACATGGGTGCAGTAAATCATGTCTCTGATATTACGATGGGAAAATTCAGTTTGATACAAAAAGAAGTTGACTACTCTAAGTACTTTAATTATCACCTAATTATAGCTGTGCTGTTATCTTTATAACAGTCTCAAGATCAACATAACATAATCATCAATTAAACTAAATCAATTCCTAAAATTACTTTTTCTGTTTAGTAAATAATTATATTTACTAGTGTTTTAAAAACTTTTAGGCAGAGCCCTTTAATGCTTATAGCTTGTATTATCTTTCATCTTAATTAATGTGAACTAGCTTAGAGAGTTCAACAAAATTGGGAATTCTGAAGTCAAATCATTGTGTTAGTATTCTTTACTTGTGAAGTGAGTATTCTTTAGTTTTGTAAGACACTTCTCTGAATCCCCCCATTTTATTCATAAAGTATCACTGCCATCCTGTTGTTCATCGATTTCCTCAAGCAGGTACCAGTAACGTCTACTTCGTCCTAGTCCTGAGATTTTAGAAAGTGCCACATTTGAGGCTCTTTCAGGGTCAGGAGAATGAGACCCATCAATGTTACTGGTTTTTGGCATAGTAAAAATAGCAAAACAAGTTTGACCAGTGAAGAAAAAACTTGCTAGTTTTTATTCATAAAATAGATAATTTCTGCCTACAGTAACTTAAATATTTATTGACCACTCTATTACCATTAATTTGGGCAAATTTGGAAGCTAGAGTAATTACGCAATGGATAGGGCACTTCCTTGTATTCTCTTATATAAGGGCTTAAATGGTCCCAGAATGAAATACAACAACCTTCATAAACTTCCCTCTTATTCTGGTATGAAGATGCTCTCTGTTTGCATACGTGTTTGAATATTATTTGTAATGAACTATTGCGACCTCTATTGTCCCCTCAAAAACCTCTGTCCCTCTCAGAGAGCCTGGTAATCTACCAAGAGTATCCTGCCCATATGGCAGATCCTGGCAAGCTACCCATGACATATTCAATATGCCAAAAACAGTATCTATAACAGGCCTCATTTCCCTGACCCTGAAAGAACCTCCAATAGGGCAGCGCTGGAAAGTGCGAGTAAGGAGAGGCTAGTAAAATCTCAGGAATGGGACAAATGGAGACGTTACTTGCTCCTCCTGGAGCAAATCAATGCACAACAGGATGACAGTGACACAGTGATACAGTGATAGGGCACTTGCCTTACATGTGGCTGACTTGGGTTTGATCCCCAGCACCCCATATGGCCCTATGAGCACTGTTATGAGTGATCAATGAAAGCATAGCCAGGAATAACCCCATTTTTTAGAACCATTTTATCTAGATAGTTTTGAAGATGGAGTAATTCATGTGACAAGCCTTTGAGAAACTATTTGGATGCTCACAGCAATTTTAAACAAAACAATTTTAACCAAACTTAAATTCTACAGTTACATGAGTAGTCAATAATGGATCAGTTGCAAACTAAAAACTCTAAGAAAAAATCACCTAGACAGTCTGATCCCATTCAAGCCTTAGCACCACATTTCATCCAAACATCAAGAGAGAATATATTGAAGTTAGTGGTATCTTCAAAGATGTCACGCCACTGGCCGAGCAAGTGAAAACAGAGATAGACAAATGGGACTATCTTAAACTAAGAAGCTTCTGCACCTCAAAAGAAACAGTGACCAAAATACAAAGACAGCCTACAGAATGGGAAAGAATATTCACCAAATACACATCCGACAAGGGGTTGATATCAAGGATATACAAGGTACTGGTTAAACTACACAAGAAGAAATCACCCAACCCCATCAAAAAATGGGGCGAGGAAATGAACAGAAACTTTCGCAAAGAAGAAATCCGAATGGCAAAAAGGCACATGAGAAAATGCTCTACATCACTAATCATCAGAGAGATGCAGATCAAAACAACAATGAGATATCATTTCACACCACAGCGACTGGCCCACATCCACAAGAACAAAAGCAACAGGTGCTGGCACGGATGTGGCGAGAAAGGGATCCTCCTTCACTGCTGGTGGGAATGCAGGCTGGTCCAACCCTTTTGGAAAACAGTATGGACGATTCTCAAAAAATTAGAATTCGATCTCCCATTTGACCCAGCTATAGCACTCCTGGGAATATATCCCAGAGAGGCAAAAAGGTATAGTCGAAGTGACATCTGCAATTGTTTGTTCATTGCAGCACTCTACAATAGCCAGAATCTGGAAAAAACCTGAGTGCCCGAGAACAGATGACTGGTTAAAGAAACTTTGGTACATTTACACAATGGAGTACTATGTAGCTGTTAGAAAAGATGAAGTTATGAAATTTACATACAAGTGGTACTATATGGAAAGTATCATGTTAAGCGAAATGAGTCAGAAAGAGCGGGATAGACACAGAAAGATTGCATTCATCTGGGGAACATAAAGCAACAAAACAGGAGACTAACACCCAGGAAGGGCTCAGATTAGTACCAGGAATTTTGCTCCATGACTTGAAGGCCAGCCACATGTGCTAGGTGAGAAGGAAGCTCAGATAGAGAAGAGAGCACCAAATAAAGGGTGTTGTGAAGACCCTCCAGGGTGGGAGAGACATGCTAAAAGTAGTCTATAGACCAAAAATGATTGCCACTCAATGCCTCTCTGGCAAAACACAGTACCCAAAAGAAGAGAGAGAGAACAGGGGGGAATGCCCTGCCACAGTGGCAGGGTGAGACGAGGGGTGGGGGGAAATGGGGGGTGGGAGGGATGCTAGGACCCGTGGTGGGGGAGGATGGGCACTGGTGGAGGGATGGGTACTTGATCATTGTATAACTGAAACCCAAGCACAAAAATTTATAAGTCTATAAGTGTACTTCATGGTGTTTCACTAATAAAAAAATGATAAAAAAAAAACAAACATCAAGAGAGAATACTATGTGGGTAACGTCATTATTTCTGTATTGTTTTAACCTTAGTTGAATATACTTTTGGCCAATACCCTGACCTACAGAAACACTGAGACCATACATGAAAATTATCTAAACCATTAATTAATGGTAATTGTACATGAAGATAAAATTGAACACATTCCATATGATCATAGAGTAATCAGGGATATCCTTATCTGAAATAGTAATCACTGCAGTGTGCCAACCATATATCCTGACGGTTTAAGGGAATATGAATGCATTCAGTTCACTTAATTGAAGCAGTTTGCTAATAATGACAAAAAAATTAATTAAAAAGCTTAAACACAATAAGTGACCTTCTATTCTCTGAAATTTATGCCTGAAAGTTACCTATTGTTTGAAATTTATGTCTGAAAGTTACTATTATCTGAAGGTTATTCAATCTTTATTTCCCAAATATTTTCTTTTGTATATAGGTCAACTTTATTATTTCTTTTTTGTTTTGTCTGTCTTGAGGCCACACCCAGTGATGCTCAGGGTTTACTCCTGACTCTGGAGTGGCTCAGAGATCACTATAGGTGACTTTAAAAGATCATAGGTGGTGCCAGGAATTTTGACTTAGGTCAGTTTTTTTAAAGTCAAGTGCCATATATGCTGTTATATTGATCTGGCCCAATCTCCTTATTTCTATGAATAATGAACCCATTAATAGTTTACAATGGCTGCATAGCAAGAACAAAAATAATATTTACTGACTTACTGGAAATCTAATTTTTCACAATTCTGGAGGCGAGGTTTCATATTAAGAGACTGGCAGATAAGGTCTTTGCTGAGACTTCTCTCCTTGTGTTCATTTGGCCACTTTCTTATTGTGTACTCACAGGATGCAGTTTCCTCATGATCCACACAGCCATAAATTCTCCAAATAAATATTTATATTATAAATTTAAATTATTATAAAGGAACACTTAATTTTATTATAAGTTTATAAAGACATAGAATTTTACTTTTGTATATATGATTGTGACTTTCAAAATTTCTAGGATAAAATGTTTAATCCCAATACCAAGGCATTCATAGGCTGTTTCACGGGAGGTATGCAGTCATGAGTGAGGTTAGTATTATTAAAAAGGAAATTTCACAAATTTTCCTTGGCCCAGTACCATGTGAAGATGCAAGAAATTTGGAAACTTGAAGATATTTTCTCATAGTCATGCTGGTTTCCTGATCTCATGCTTTCAACCTGTCAACCTATAAAGATACTAGAGTTAGACTGGGTTTTCTGTTTCATACGTTATAAGGACTATGGCATTTTGTGATGACATCCAGAATAAATAAGAAAAACATATGAATGTATTACTTTTTATAGAGACATAAGGAACTGGTTTTATAATTTTAGAGGCAGGGAAATTTCACAATCTGTTGTCCTTAAACTGGAGATGTAAGAGAGCCAATGATGCCAGCTCCAGTCTGAGTGCAGGAGAAGGCAGATATTCCAAATCAGCAAAGAGGAGTGAATTCTCCCTTTTCCTCTTCTTGGTTCTATTCAGACATCGAGTCTGTTGGATGAGACTCATACACCCTGGGGAAGATAATCTGCCTTATCAGTCCAAATGTTATTCTATTCCAGAAATACCTCACAAACATATCCAAGATAATGAGAGGGGGAAAGTATAGTATGGGAAAACTTAAAAGAAAATTAACTATCACCAGTTATCAAGTTGGCATCCATGCACATCCCCTTAACCACACTAATCTTAGTTTTTTCTAACAAGATAGAAGTACAAAAACACAGTAGCCCCTTACCCAAAAGAGACTAATTTATTGAGTTGTGTTTATGGTTCTTTGCACGTACTATAAGTCAAAATTATGATATAAAATTAGGAATAAATTAATATTATATAGTGATGTATTATATTATATATGATAATGAAAAAGGAAATATATTTCTTATTGCTTAATATATACACATACTCATAGAAATATAAGAATGATTATCCATGACCACATTATTTGTTTCTGTAGCTAGTTAACTGGATATAGATGACATTTATAATTAACTTCTTTAGTTTTTATGTTTTCAACTTTGTGTAATTACAAAAAGACTGGGATATCCGCACCCATGGCGGCTCTCTTTTCTCTGCCTGTTTTCGGTGATCTCAAGCTTCCCCATCCAGGAGGGTGAATGCCAGGGGCCAAATGAAGGAGGAAACGAGGGCCAGGATGGTTGGTGATCAGTTGACATTTATTCCTTTATCCTCACACATCTATTCCAATCTCACTACGCCCCTCATACCCATCTCCACCTGTTCCCCTTGCTAGTCTATATGCGCTCCCACTCTCTGTCCTGGTATCTCCCTAATCTCTCTCCACCTCCAACTCCCCACATTGGGGGTAGTAACCACACACCTAGGTCTGGTAGCACAATCGACAAATGAAAGCCCTACCTGATTGTCTGCAGCCAGGGGATCAGGCTCAAGGGCAAAAAGTCACTTGGGTTTTTTTTTCTCCTTTCCTTAGTCCAATGACTTAAAATAGCATCTTAATTAATATATTACTTCTACTTCTTAATATTCTTAATATTAGTTATTTTGTATGGACACAGTAAGAGATACATTATGCTTGTAGCATCACTCTCCTGAGGATAACTCACTATAGATCTCAGACTACAGTGCTCAGGCCAGATTAATCTTTCCAAATCCTAGCAGGATCTCAATTTAGTTGTTACTTTTTGGATCATGACAGAATTTGTCTACGACAATGGTCTTAACTTATAGTTAAGTATTATGGCACTTTGGCCTGGCTCCTAGCATCACAGAGGTAGACTGGATCATCCTCAGCAAATAGGACCAAGCAACATCCCATTCTTGAATTCTTGCTATTGAATTGAATTACTACTGTGGTTGGATGAAAATCACATGAGGGTTTTCAGCTTCTTGAGTGCAGATAAGAATTTTTCTCACCCAACCCCAATCAAACATATATGGCAGAAAAAAGGAGGATAAATTCAGTACTGATATTCATAGAGAAAATATGTGGCACTTGAAAAATAATAAAATATAAGAAAATGTCTTATTTATACCTGTATTATTTTTGACACCACCTGGTGAAAAAACAGTAAAATAATGTACAAAAGATTTAAAGATCAGACTATCACTTGATAACAGACAATCCTATTAGTACATTATATTTATTGTGAGTGTGTGATTTAAAGCTATGCCAGGTAGTTGAAAAGATTGTAGGTTCTTCAGGAGTTACCTGCCATTTACAAAGCTACTATCATGTGTAGCTAGCTGTTGCAGTATTGATGCTTTGGTAGTTACTTAAAGCATATATATTATACTATTTTTTTAACCTGATTCTGAATAGGTAAGGGATTCAGGGCTAGTAACTCTGAGTCTTGATTTTATCACATATAAAGTAAGATAAAACTATACTTATTTCTAAAATATGTAATAATTTTTAAATATATGATTAAATGTGAATACAGTTCATGTTCAAATTATTCTATATTATGTGACCCTAGACAGTTTTAGTTTTAAAAAAATGAATTGATGTTTCTGATATTTTTTAAATTTTGACATTTAACGATTGACATAAAAGGCATTGTGATGATAATCTTCTTAAATCAATGTTTTTTTCCTTTCTTTAAAAACAAAATTAGCTTTCCATTAAAAACAAAGCAGCAGAGGCTCATTAGAGGGGTTTAAAGAGACAATACCTAAATACAATACTAAATACAATGTGGTGTTGGAGTGAGTCCTGAAATTACACAGTGGGGGTAGAGGGTACGAGTCAATTACGGTCTGCATCTTAGTTCTTAGGATGAAATATAGTGAATACTCTGGTTTGAGAAGATACTAATTATATAAGATGCTGGTATTTAAGGAAGTCAGTAAAAGTAGTTATAAAATAATTCTATATTGTTCAATTTTCTGTCTAAATTAAATACTTAAAAATATAAACAAAAGTCTTTCTAAAACCATACTAATTTGGAATTCAATTATATATATTTTAAATAACATGATTCAGAAGTTTCCTATATTTTAATTTAATTGTAATCCTTTTCCACATAAAGCAATCTTTAAAGGATAGTGTAAATGCATTTATATGACATCTTAAATAAATAACTAGTGTGTTCCACTTGAAACATGGTTAACTTTGAATATGCAATACACATAATTTACAAGAAAATAAATAGGATATGACATTATGGATATTTTTAAAGCTAAAGAAAAAATCTAAGTTCTTTAAGTGCTTTGTGATTTCTAAGAATAATTTCACACAAAGCATTACCAACAACCTGGGACTTTTTAAATTTAAAGCTATTTCTCTGCTTTGTAAGAATAGTTTTATGTGTTAATAAGATACAATTAAAAATTCAAGTGGATAAAATATGCTATATTTCTTCCTAGGTAGAATTTATATCATTTAAAAATCGAAGTATCTATTTTCACTTCACCTTCATCTATGCACTCAAATCCGTATTTGCATGTGCTTCTCTGTATATAGTTATGTTATGAACCAGCATGAGAAAATGCAGCAAGCAATTTTAAGGTTGTGTCTCCCCCCAGAGGCAATCTCAAATATTCTAGTGATTTCCATATGACTGAGAAATATAAGTTAGTTAGTGTAGTTTTAGAAGGACTTTTGTTAAGCTGTTTTTAGAATTTCTATATTCATAATTTGATAATCACTTGTTAGGTTTTCCAGTAATTTGTAACATAAATATTATATAATTTATATTAGTTTATTTTAAAATAAAATAGGGTTGGAGCGATAGCACAATAGCTAGGGTATTTGCCTTGCACACGGCTGACCTGGGTTCGATTCTTCTGTCCCTCTCTGAGAGCCTGACAAGCTACTGAGAGTATGCCGCCCACACAGCAGAGCCTGGCAAGCTTTCTGTGGCATATTCGATATGCCAAACACAGTAACAAGAAGTCTCACAATGCTACTGGTTACTGGTGCCCGCTGGAGCAAATCAATGAACAATAAGAGGACAGTGCTACAGTACTACTAAAATACAATAAATCAGTAAGAATTACTGAGCACTGAATATCATCTATGCATTTGGGATGTCCAAAGCTTATCTTTAATAATTTAGAGTTACTTTTGTTTCTCTTTTCGCTTGTTTGCCTTCTATTAATTCTTTAAAAAAAAAGCTATCCCAAATTTTGAGACAAGTCATATGGAATTGTTTATATGTAGTCTTCAGGAGTTTTGCTTTGTTCTGTTTTGGGCGGGCATGCATAACCAGTAATGTTCCGTGCTTTCTCCTGACTCTGCTCTCAGGCATCTCTCCTGGAAGGGCTCAGAGGATAATATGGGGTGCAACGCAATCACCCTACCTACTGTACTATCCTCCTAGTACTTAAAGGTAGTATTTTTAAAGCAAATACATGTAGGTAAACTGTACTAATATTGAATGATTTTTAGCCAGAGACTTTTTATTTCATTTTTATAACAACATATTAGTGTGGCATATTTGTAATGACGTATTCAGAAAAGATCCCTTTAAGAAATTCCAATTCGGATTACTAATAATTATTTATGGTTACTTTTCGAAAGAAAAAGATTCTTGAAAATAGTATGGTGTTTTCGCTTAAAGAGCAGTTGCATGAGCATTTTCACATGAGTCTTTGTCATATATGGACTGTTGATAAATCTCACTGTAACAAAAGGTGACTTTTCTCTTTATTGTTCTCTTATCACTATTCCTTCAAACCTACCCAACACTTAACAGACAGTGCAGTGAATAAGATCTGCCATTTCAGAAACTTTCAGGCATTTTCAAAAGCAACACTGGAAACAACAAATTGGGCGGATCTTTCAATTCTGCACTGAGTAAATTGCTTTTAGTGGGGGACCAGATAGCTATAGGTAATGGGATGCAGAGCCTCTCACCTCCTGTTGACCTTTGCACCTCGCCTGGGCCCATGGTGACAGAAAGCCATTAACCTTTGATTGCTCTTTGCTGACCTTTGTAAAATGAGTTGATGGCTCCCATTCAGTTTCTTGTGGACAAGTGCATGGATCACATTTGGCACTCTTGTTGGTAGTTCCAGTAAAATAGAGATGGATTGACTAGGGTGTGTAGTAAAGGTACTGACCCACTAGATTAGGGTTTGAAGAGGAACTTTGATCTTTTCTGTCCCACATTTCATACTCCTCAATAGTATAGACTACCTGGCAATCAAATGATCAAGAAGTGTTTATTTGAGAATAAGAAAATGATTCAGGTCCACAACCAAAGGAGAGTTCCAGTGTGTGTTCCATTAGTGTCTGAGTGGATCAAGGATCAAGCAAATCTACAATGATCTGTAATTTTTTTAAATGTTTGGATTGTTTGACAGGAGTCTTTAGGCAAAATATTGGAATGTGGAGTCTTTTGCAATGAACAGATTATCTCTTATTTCTTGCCTAGTTTATTTATTTATTTATTGGTTTTGGGGTCATACCTGGTGATGTTCAGGGGATACTCCTGGCTCTGAACTCAGGAATTACTCCTGGTGATGCTCTGGGGACCATATGGCATGCTGGGAATCTAACATGGGTTGGCCACATGCAAGGCACTACTCTCTGTGCTATTGCTCCAGCCCCTCTTGCCTAGTTTTTAATATGAGAAAAAAAACTATTATTCAATAACAATACTAGCCATAGATAAGAAGAAATCAAGGATTGAATACTCTTTCCTAGTAGCTGATTGGGAATTGTGCTAGTATGCAGTTTCTGCTTCCTTTGACCTTAGAATCTGAATATGGGAGAGAAAAAGAAGCTTGTTTGACTCAAGCTCATTTCCATAGCATGCACACTAATGAAGTATTAATAAAATACAGAGTCAAGTATGCATGGTTTTGGCAATAAATTTCAGGTTGCCAAGAAATGATTGGAGAGACAAAAAATATTTTGAAGTGTAAGTTTCATGCCAAAAGGAGTCAACCTGTTGTTAAGTCAGGAGAGAAACAAGATCCTATCAGAAGCAAACATGATGCCCTGATTAGAGTAAAAGAGAAAAAAGACCAGCAGATACCAAAGTATTTTATCCTTGACCAGCTATTAGCACTGGACTCTTACCTGCATAGAATGCTCCAAGTTTAGAAAGTTGTTTATTTGTTTCAGGCTTCTCATTTTTTAACGTGTTGGAGGAGTCACGTACAGCCATGTTAAGTGGAACAAGGGATGTTGGGAATCAAAGTTAAGTCCTCTAAAGAAAAAGTATGCACCCCAGTTTGCACTATGGCAAAACACAGACCGCTTGGAAAAAGCCTACACAATCAGCTACACAGAGCAACTCTGGCATATTCCACATAGACTTGTCCATATTCCAACTATGGTCAAACACTGTCCTCCCATTGTTCATCGATTTGCTCGAGCGGGCCCACTAATGTCTCCATTTTTTTGAGACTTGTTGTTACTGTGTTTGGCATATTGAGTACATCACGGGTATTTTGCCAGGCTTTGCCGTGCTGGCGACATACTCTCAGTAGCTTGCCCAGCTCTCCGAGAGGGGTGCAGGAATTGAACCCGGCTAGGCCGGACTGGCTGCATGCAAGACAAATGCCCTTTCACTGTGCTATGGCTCCACCCCTCCAAGCACAGACCCTCCAACTATGGTATATAATTTATTTTATTTATAGAATCTCTTTTCTGTCTTGTCTTATATTTGGAGTAAAACTATTTTGCTTTATTGTATTCTCTGGAAAATAGTCTTTGTGCATTAAGAACAAGAAACCCGAAACCCAGGTGGAGATTGGGACTGACTTTCTTCTCTGCAGAGAGCATAACCTTGCCTTGACCTGAGAACCAAGTCTTGACTGTATAAACTAAGTGGTTTTAGATGTAGCTTGAGGACTGTCTTAGTGAAGCTGACAGGACCTCAATGTTCCCACTACGTTGGTGCTCAACTCAAATAAGCTCAAATAAAAAGTGTACTGTTACTTTTTCTTTAAGCACTATTATCTGAATATTACTTATTTTCAGGTAAATTTTCACAATTCTTATCTGTAATCTGGGTTTGATTTTCCTCTCGTAAAGTGCTCTTTCTTTTCTATAGATTTATGCTTTATGTTCCATACCTACATTTATCTATGTCTTAATCAAATTCAAAATATTTTTAAGTAAACAGATTTTATTTGGAAGTTCTGAGGTAAGGGGGGAAAGGGGGGTAGAGAGAGAAGAGAAGGAGGCAGGGAAAGAGGGAGGGTGGGAAGGAGGGAGGAGAGAGAGAGGGAGGGAGAGAGGGAGGGAGGGAGAGAGAGCAAGAGAGAGACAGAGACAGAAACAGAGACTATCAAGAGACAACATGGCTACTTCAGAATGGAGACTCACCAACACATCCCATCACTAAAGTATGGAGTATGAAACTACACATCCCAAGAGAGGAGATGCAGGGGGCTCTTGTGCTCAGGTATCATATGTTCTGGCAATAACACACGGACACAGAAGGCATATGAGAGTGCTTCCTTTCTTCATTTCGCTTTTAGGAGATTTCTCCCAATCTACTTGGGGCTATTGCTAGGGTTGTTGCCAAGGTCAAGAGTTGGGAGCAGTAGATGTTTTTGACATTCCTTTCCTGGCTTTTGTTCTGCTGAATCTTCTCTTGAGGAGGGGTCCAGCATTCTCTGAGTTTGCAGTAGTGCCAGTTAAAAGTCTTATTAGACCTAAATTCATGTGTCCACCAGGTGGGTCTTGGCAGCCAGTTTGGTTTTAGTTTTTTTTCCAAAATGTCATTGTCATGAGGAGGTCCTTTTCCCTATCTGCCTGCCTGCTTCATACCCTGACTATATATTTCACTATAGTCTTTAAGGGGAAAGTAGGTATAGGTTCTTTTTCTGGATCTTTGTTGTACTGACAAAAGGACTATAGACCTGCCTGTATATGTGGAGAAACCTCATACTACCTTGGTTTGAATGGGGCCCATACAATGATTTACTGGGTTTTGGAGTTGTCAGTCTAAAATCTGTGTTCAGGTTCTCTTACAGACATGGAGACACCAGGAATTAATTTCCACTGGGCCCATCATGGTCACGGTCCTCCCGTTGTTCAACTATTTGCTCGAGCGGGCCCAGTAACGTCTCCATTGTGACACTCGTTACTGTGTCTGGCATATCGAATACGTCACGGGTAGCTTGCCAGGCTCTGCTGTGCGGGCAAGATACTCTCGGTAGCTTGTCCGGCTCTCCAAGAGGGATGGAGGAATCGAACTCGGGTCGGCCATATTGGCTGGGTGCAAAGCAAACGCCCTACTGCTGTGCTATTGCTCCAGCCCTGGGCCCATCACATCAGAGTTAATCGGGCTTGTCCAGTGTGAAGTTGCAAAGAACAGGTCAAGTGAGCTGGAGGTGGCTTCAGATGTCTCACCTTCTAGAAGTGTCCTGGCATGAAGGATTCTATCACATCTATCTCCATAGCAAGAGAGATCCTAGTTGCCTGGAGTTTTCTTGAGGCTGAGAGTAGGGCCCCAGCTGTGGTATGTCACTCAGATCTGCAGATCTGGACCTTCTCCATTTTCCATAGCAGAGGTGATTTCTAGTTATTCTTTGAGCCTCCCTGCCTCTAGGGTCTCCCTGAGATTTTTAGGGTAGTTGGAACAGTATCTGCTAATACTGAACCTGCTCCTGTACTTGAACCTCAGCCTCCTTTAACTCCCTGGCTTGGGGGTCACATAGCTGGTGTTGAGTTTTCATTTCTGTATGAGTGGTAGAACCTATTACAAAGAGAGTAGACTTCCTATTGAAAGAGGGAGCCTCAGTTTCCCCTTCAAAGCTGCTTTGAGCAGTTCCATTTTGACTTTGCCTATTCTATATTTTTTCAAACTTCTATGGATTCCTTGGAGAGTCACAGGATTCATGTACACACAAATACATACACACACACACACACCCTCTTATTTCTAATTTTACTGTATTCTCTATAACTCAAAAATCCATTTTTCTTATTAAAAACAAAGAAACAAACAAACACTGATCCCTAGTTAATTTAGTTCTACACTAAGTTCCTCCCCACATAGGAAGTTTCTTTTTCTTTCTTCTTTCCAATAACATTTTCTACCTTCTGAGTCTGAGCAAATTTATTACTCAGTTTTTATTCTTGAAAATATTGAAGAACCTGGGAACCATAACCATGGACCAACACAGAGATTTGCCATCACCACTACTGCAGTGCTATCTGGATTTATGCAAGCCAATATCGTACCATAAACCCTAACACCATACAGAAGGTACCACAGAGAGAGAGATGTTTCACTTTATTCACAATAAGATTCAACCAACCCACTTCCTGTGGGTCAGCGATCACAAGAAGTGTTGTTAGAGTCTGTAGATACAGAACATACAGATTAACAACAGTATATTTAATTCATTTAGTCCTGTATTGGAAAGCTTGATTTCCTGTAATTTTCAAGTGTCCAGTGTTCTAAGAGCACTGTAAGCATCTGCCTAAGATCCTTTTCATAAGCCTTTCTAAAAGAGTATAGGAACAATCCTGTGGTAGAAATATCTACTTATGCCAATCTAGTTTGACCATGCAATTTCTGTCCTGAAAATACAACCTCAAACCTTCTACACATTCCTTTACATTTGTTCTTTCCTGTAACTTTTCTTCATTTTGTTTCAAAACTAAGTGGCTTCACACTAGCAGGATTTCTTTCTTTACTACAATAATGATATCTCCATCTATTACTATTTCTTTGTGAAAATATACATCTGTACTCCTTGTAAGAAAAATATGCATGGCCAAGATAAGAAGGGTTTAGGAGCACTGGTCAATGGTTGGACTAACCAAAAGTGTGTGGGGGGCTGAATGTAGGTAAGATAGAGAAGAGACAGCTATAATAATAATAGCTGGGCATGATCATGCTGAATAAGATCCCTGAGTTAAAAGTGGTAAGGAATATTCTTGATAACCTTTTAGTATCAATATTGTGAACCACAATGCTCAAAAGGAGAAGGGGACAGAGAGAGAGAGAGAGAGAGAGAGAGAGAGAGAGAGAGAGAGAGAGACAGACAGACAGACAGAGAGAGACAGAAACAGAGAGACAGAGAATGAGAGAGAGAGAGAGAGAGAGAGAGAGAGAGAGAGAGAGAGAGAGAGAGAAAGAAGAAAATCACTTCCACCCACCACAGAGGCAGGCAGGGGGGTGGGGAGTGGGGGGGTGATAGGAGGGAACCTGGGGACTCTGGTGCAGGAAAATGTACACTGATAGAGAGATGGCTGCTGAAATACAGTATGACTGAATTCTAATCATGACCAGCTTTGTAATGGTCTATCAAGGTGATTCAATAGAAACGTTAAAAAGAAAAGTCACATCTCACAGATATAACTTCCTTTTCTTACTTGCTTGAGTGCAACTTGATCTCACAAGAAGTCTGGAAACAAGTTGCTTGTCATTGTCTCATTTAGCTTAACAAAATTTTACTTTACCGTTCTTATTCAAGTTTTCTCGAAGACATCTCTGAAAAATGAAAGCACCAAATCATTTCTACAGCTGCCCAAATGGCTTTAGGATGCTCACAATTAGATTTTTCAACACATAGCATATTTGGCAAGAAAGCTTGCTCCATGTTATAAATTAACCAGAACATACTTGTCTTTCACAGTTTTACACTGAAAACTTTGGTTTCTAGGAAAAACGGAGATATAAATAGATTTAAACTTTCAAATAGATTGCCAGGGAACAATAAGGATTTCACACCAGCAGACAAAACTCTCTTAAGGTCAAGACTAGGTTTGATGAGTGGTGACAAAACTGGCATGAAATAAAGTTTTCTTAATAATAACATGCATTTTCATGTACTGTGCAGACTAATTAACAACATGGTCTGAAAAAGCAGACTATAGTTATTTCACACATTTTTCACCCAATTCTTTATTCTCACAATCCAGTAAAGTTAAATCAGCTCTTTGTAGCAGTGATTGAGTTTTAAAATAGCCCATTTTCTTTTGCTTCAGTCTGTTATCAGTAGTTGACTCATTAACAAACAGTAAATTCTCTGGATGAAGAATTCCTTGGGAGTGGAAGGAGTGAGAAATGGTCAAGTTCAATTTTTATACTAAATGCATTATTTAATTTATTTTTAATTTTTATTTATTTTCCTTTTTGGGTTACACCGGTGATATTCAGGGATTACTCCTGGTTCTACACTCAGGCATTGATCTTGGATGTGCAGAGGGGACCATATGGGATGCTGGGGATTGAACCTGGTGGTATGCATGCAAGTAAAACACCCTACCACTGAACTATCACTTCAACCCCTAACATTTTAAAGTGCTGCAAACAACTAAATCTAATAGTTTTTTGACCACTATCTGAAATACACATTTGAGCAATTCATCATAGTCTCTCTGATATTTTTTCTTGTTCATTATTTTTAAAAAATATTTCTCTTAAATTTCCTACTATATGTTAAAAGCAGGGCCAATAGTTCTTATCCAGTTGCGATTTTCCAGTTTATCTAACTGTGGATAACTCACAACAAATAGAATCTTTAGGTAAAATGCTGGGATATTGAAAAACAATATTCACTATGATCTATAGAAGTATGTGAGCACTGAAACTTTTTATTGTTATAAATTTTCCCTAAATAGATGTAGTTTGAAGTGTGTAATCTTTATGATTATAAAAGATCCAGCAAAGACAATGTGGGATTCAGAGTTCTGTTGTTTTTTACACGAAACATTATTAATCTACAATCTCTAAAGACATCAATTGATTCATCTGTAAAATGAGATACATAAGTACTTATTATCACACCCGACACTTATGAAAAATTCACTAGATAATGTAAGAAGAAAATTTTAAATAAGTACTCACAATATGGTATTTTTACTAAATGTTATTTATTTAGATGAAAATGTATATTATGTCTTGAAATGTGCCTGCAGAATTCATCTGTTAAAGGTCTAACCACAAGTATAGCAGAATGAACCCAGCAGTGCTTGCTTTTAACATGGCTGACCCAAGCTCAGTCCCCATATATTTCCCAGTGCACTGTCCGCAGTGTTTCATGAGCAAAGAGCCAAGAGTAAGCCCTGAGCACTACTTGGTGTCAACCCCCAAAACTAAAATAAATAAAATTTAAAATAAAATTTAATTTCTGGATATAACAGTTAAGGTGAATTTAAAAGTTGCAGAAAATTTTACCTTTAATCTACTGATTGATGTTCTTATAAAATAGAAATATTTGAACCTCAGACATGCATTCAAGAAGAGTGCTTTTAATGGCATAGTTCTCACTATCTATAACTGCTTGTTTTATCTTATGTAACATTTATTTAATGAAGTACTAATGCACTTCATTATATAGAATGGCATATTAAACAGAATAAATTGCTGTCATTTAAAAAAGAAGAAGGAGAGGAAAAAACATGTTGTGAGTACATATGCCAAGGTTTCCCAATATATTTCTTCTACAACTCCATCTACAGAAAACAAATCACTGAGTGCCCCCACCTCATCCCCACTGCAGCTTTCATCCTTCTTTAAGAACATAGAGAGATACATACCCCACCCTTGTAGGCTAACTACTATTGCCCTTCTGGATTGTTTCACAGCCATGTGGGCGAAAGCAGTATGGCCCACTCTCGAAAGCACTGATGTAGTCACAAATAAGATGCTGGCACAAGTTAAGAAATATCAAGCTCCAACAGCATTTCACCAGAAGCAGAGTACAAGCATGGTGGAGATACTTTCTTATCCTTATGCTGACCTCTTAATTTTGAATCCCTAGCCTCCCTAGTTCAAAACAACACATTTCTGTTGTTTAAATGATCTATGTTTTTTGGGACCATGTAGTGACTATAATGTTGAGTATGGCTTCTTACATGAAATAAGTTACTTACAGAAAACACATGCAAAATTAGCCATGAAGAGCCCTAAACATTTTTATGTTTTAGATCTTTCATCTATAAATGACACAGGGAAGAATTTTTTTTTTAAAAAATCATAAAGTGGAAGAATTTATTTTAGACTTGTGTGTGTATGCATCTGTGCTGTGCTATACATTATGTATATTTATAGTACAGAAAAGTCACTTACAATGTAAGACATAAAAACAACAAAAATGGACAAAAGCACATTTCTCCAATGATAATATGCAAATGTCCAGCATACACAAAATTGCCCGCCATCATTGTTTACCAGAAAATGCAAATAAAATCACACCGAGATACCACTTTACACTCACCAGGCTGAAAGAAACAACAAGGAAAGAGAAGGGGACAGATAATAAGAGTGATGTGGAAAAATCAGAACACTCAATGTATTACTGGTGGGAATAGAAAATGGTGCTGCAATTTGTCATACAGTGCAGAAGTGCTTTAAATGATTTAAGGAAGAGTTACAAAATAGCCCAGCAACTGTACAAGTAGTTACATACTTGAGACAAATGACATCCAAACAAAAAAAAATTGCACATGGATGTTTCTAGAGCATTATTTGTAACAGCCAAAATATAGAAACAACCCACATCTTAATTATCTGATGAATGAAAGAGCACACTATGACTTGTTTTTACCAGGAATTATTTATCAGCAATAAAGATATATGTATAACTGGAATGTACTATACATGGCTAAACCCTGCGAAAATTTTGCTGAATGAAAAGTAAGATTATGAAATATTAATGTAATTGCTATATATTTATATGCAATGTCCAAAATAGACAAATTTAGAAAGATAGAAAGTCGATTAGCAGTATCTAAGTCCCTGAAAACCTGGAATGTAGAAATTCAGCTTAAAGAATACAGCCAATGCTTCTATATATTAGAATGGATTGTGTCAATAGTTTCATTGTGTATGTGACTAAAATAAATTGCCCATTTAGAAATATAATTGTTTTTCTTTGCTAAAAAATAATATGATCAAATTGTTAAGGTGTTATTCTCTGTTCCATATTAAATATTAAATCTTGTCAATTTTTATCTTGATTATTTTCTTCTGAATTACTTCTATTTGATATAGTAGTGTCTACAAGTAATTTTTTCTAACATTAGAATATCTCAAATTTCTTTAATAGAGTGTTCATATGCATTTTCAAAAATGCATTTACATTTTTTTCTTTATGTTGACTATGGATGGAGCGACAGCACAGTGGGTAAGGGTGTTTGATTTGCATGTGGTCAACTCAGGTTTGATTCCTCCGTCCCTCTCTGAGAGCCTGGCAAGCTATGTAGAGTATCCCACCTGCATGGCAGAGTCTGGCAAGCTACCCGTGGTGTATTTGATATGCCAAAAACAGTAACGACAAGTCTCACAATGGAGACGTTACTGGTGCCCGCTAGAGCAAGTCGATGAACAATGGAACATTTGATCTGATTAGTGATATTTGAATGGGTACATGCTTTACAACAGAACTGTTGTTTATTTGTTTGGAATTGATCACAAATGCATGACTTCATTCCTTACCACCAAAAGATACTGTAAATATGTTTATGATTACTTCTCGGCCTTTTGGCTAAGATCAAGTGTAGTATCTGTTCTTATCAGTTTAAATTTGTTTATGTGTGAAAGTTGTTCTCTAGAATTTTTTCTGTCTTTATGAGAAAAATAGATATAATAAAAGAATGTAGGATCAGAGATATAATGATTTCTAGAATGAAGTATGTGAAGTATGCCGTTAAACATTTCTAATTAAACATTTCTAATACTTGTGAAGTATGCCGGACCTGATCTCCAGATCTGAACTGAGTTTCTGTGTCAGGAGGCACTTGCCAAAATTCAGCCAGTATGATGATGTATGACAATGTATGATACAAAAATAAATAAATAAAGGGTAAACTTCTAAATGTCGTTCTTTTTAATTAATCATCATAGTAGTATAAACCTATGACAACTTTTTAAAAAATTCTTCGGTAACATAAACAACAAGTATCTGTAAGCCAACAGAAAAAATAATATTATGATTAACTGACAAAGTTTAAAAAAAAGCACTTTTTTTTTCTTTTTGATTCACACTCGGCGATGCACAGGGTATATTCTTGGCTCATGCACTCAGAAATTACTCCTGATGATGCTCAGGCAACCTTATGGGATGCTGGGAATCAAACTTAGGTTGACTGAGTGGAAGGCAAACGCCCTACCTGTTGTGCTATCGTTCCAGGCCCCAAAAAGAACATTTTATAAACAGTAATATATGTTGCAGTTTGTAACAAACATGAGTTAAGTTGCTCCAAAGCGCTGTGGAGAGTGACCCCTTTACCATATACCCCAAGTAAGAAAAAAATGTACATAAATATTTATATATACATGTGTGTGAAATATTTACTTTTTTAAACATTTACTTAAAAACATGGTAGGGCGTTCACCTTACAAGCGGCCAACATGGTCGACCCGAGTTCAATTCCTCCGCCCCTCTCGGAGAGCCCGGCAAGCTACCGAGAGTATTCGATATGCCAGACACAGTAACAACAAAGTCTCCAATGGAGACGTTACTGGGCCCGCTTGAGCAAATCGACGATCAACAGGAGGGCCTTTACTTAAAAATATATCCTTTACAGTATTTTCCACTAGAAAAACAGGGCAGAAGAAAGTTATATTTAAAACGAGGTGTGAGCCAGACTTAGGGGAATTGCATAAAACATTTCTAAAACATAATATCAGTAAGAAAAAAATCACTTAGCAAGGTGTTTTCGAAAAGTAAGTTTGATTTACTTTGATTTATATTATGAGGGAAGAAACTAAACAAATATAAATATTATTAAAAAGTTGGAAGGGTACGCAAATTTTAATTTTAGTTAATGGAATAATAAAACTTATAAAGAATGTGGAGGTTATATACATATTAATATTTTAATCAGTTTTTTTTCTTCAACCACTGAAAACTTACTTTTGAATGAGAATTTCAAAAAGTTTTATTATAGTTCTTCAAAATATGATTTTGGTCAATAAATCTTGGTGTCTCACTTGTGCCTAGAGATTTGCTAAAGTGTACCTAAGATTTAATCTTGCTGAGGATGAAGAGTTTATATTGCCATATAATTTAAAAATCAGAGATTCTCCTGAAATATGTTCTGTACAGTGAATAGTTAATATGTTAGTAGTTAATATGTGATTTGATATCCTTTTGTTTAACTGCTGAATTTTTGTGGTTCAAAAAATCTTTCTTTTTGGATTTACTTTCCTGATTTCTTAATATATAAGGTTTTGATACTGTTTCCTCTGTAGGAAATACATTAGAGATTATTTCAGTAATATCTGTGCACTATTATTATATATTATGAAATTTACTAAGCTATGGGACTGGAATGATAGATAGCAGAGTGGGTAGGGCGTTTGCCTTTCATGCAGCAGGCCTGGGTTCTATTCCTATGCCCCTCTCGGAGAGCCCAGCAAGCTACAGAGATTATCTCGCCCCCACGGCAAAGCCTGGCAAGCTACCCGTGACGTATTCAGTATGCCAAAAACAGTAACAATAAGTCTCACAATTTGTTGTAGACATTATGGGTGCCCTCTCGAACAAATTGATGAACAAGGAGAGGACAGGGACAGTGACTAAACTGTGAATAAAGTTTTGAAGATCATTCCCTCTCACTTTTGGCAGTATATTGTTACCTAATCAGACCCTTGGAAGGTTTTCAGAATCAGAGCCTTCAAGTTGCTTGCTAGCCAGCCACATAGATTATTTTGAGTCAAAGACCATGAAAGTTCTGGAAACTGAGGAGAAGCCCTTGTGCTAATCTTCCCCTAAGCAATGGTGAGATATCCATTTATCAAGCACTTTTCCTTTACCCACACAAAGCAGCCTGAGAAGATGCTTAGCTGTCAACATGCCTTTTCTTTTATTTGGGGGCCACATCCTATGGTGTTCAGGGGTGACTTCTGACTCTGCACTTAAGAATCACTCTAGACACCACTCAGAATAGATAATATTGCCAGGTCAGCCTGGTGTAAGGCAAGAGACTTACCCATTATGCTATCTCTACATTCCTAAATCAAGAAGCTGACAATTCCTAACATCTATTTTCAAAAACTAGAGATAGGAGAATTAATGATTATCATTGTGAAGCTCAAAAATCTAATGTCTTAGTTTAGATGCTAAGGGAGGAAGTGATTTATGTTCCATAAATGTTCATACAAGCAGAAGAAGTTACTTCTTATCTCTCTATTTCTGTGCTAGTCAGGATGAGAAGGCTTGCATTATTAGGCTATCTGTTTTGCTCAGTCTGCTAATTTCATATGTTACCTTATTCAGATAAGTTGTTTTCACAGACTCATCCAGAATAGTATGTGACTAAAGGTGTGGATACTGTAGCCAGCCAATTAGATATTTACAATGAAACTTTATGTTAGAAATTACTGTAAATACATTAAATGAAATATTTTATACTTGTAAATAAGATAGTATCAACTTTTAATACAAAATGAGAATCTATAGTACCATAGCCAATTTAGTAAAAAAAAAACTCACAAAGAAACTCGATAAACAATAAAAGAAAAAAATATTGTCTGTAGTACTGCTTTAATTGAGGTAATTGATTTAATTTGCAAGGTTCTTTCAAGGGTACACTGCTGAATCTTCATTTCACTTTTTATGATTTTGAAATGCCTGTCTAAGGGGAAAAAACAAGAATCTTATTCTTAGAAAACTAATTATTAAGTATTCAAATGCTTACACTGTAAATTGTCAGAAATTATTTTAGTATCACTTAGATATATATACATTCTAAGCATTTATTGTTTGTTTAATAAATTTAAAACATACAAATAGTGGATAATGGCAGAAATCCAACACAAAACAGCAATAGAAAATATTATGCTAAAACTGGCAGGCAGGGGGGTCCTCTTGGCAATAGGTTTCAGGATTCCATAAATTAAATCAGAAATGTGAATTATCTTAACACTTGCTCCCAGTTGCAAACTAAAGATGCCATGAAAATTCCCCAAATGGGACCCATTCAGAGACCCATCAGGAGACCATTCAACAGGACAAAGCCTCCTGTTAAGTCACTAATTGTAGATGACCAACAGAATGCAAACTCTTTTTCCTTTGAAAAGAATCCCCATTCCCAACCCCCAGGCAATAGACTCTTAGGACACAGACCAGCCCAAGGAATTTTAGAAAAGACTAAGTAAAATAGTGAACTTCCCCAGGAAATTGCGCGGGAACTCCCCTCTGAAGTCCCTGCACCAACTAGACTATAATTTCTTGTCAAGTTTCTCCCTTCTCTCTTGCTTCTCACGTATCACCCTGAATGTAACTGTTTTGTTTTGATATCTTAGAATAGAATTCCTTTCTTACTATTGCAAGTGAAGTGGGGAGAAGGGATTGATGGCAGCCTCAGTGAAGGTAAAGTTGGTGGGAACCTATGGATAGCTTCTGTGAAGCAGAGAGGAGAGAGAGTGTTGCTTTCTTCCATCTGCCTCTGCCACCCCGGAATTGACTGGGAAGACTAGGGCTTGGGATGCAATGAGGAATTGCTTTTTGCAGGAAAGGAGAGTCAGTGCTAGGCCTGATCTAGGGTGTATAGGTTATTGTTTTCCTCAAATAAAGGAATTTCAGGACTAGAGGAGCAATGAAGTAAAACAGATTTTATTTGGAGGTTTTTAGGAAAGGGGAAGGAAAGGGCGAAAATGAGAAAGCTTATGTACACATCTCAAGAGGAGAGATGCATGCAGGTGACACAAGTGCTTGGCCATGGGCTCTGGCAGCATATGTGTGCCCTTCCTTTCTTCAAGGCTGCTTTTATATGGTTTCTCCAACCTGCCCCATGTGGGGATTTCTAGCTAGGTATAGCTTGTTGCTAGGGTGGTTGCCAAGGGAGGTTGTCTTGGTCCAGATTTTCTCTCGCAGAGGTCATTCAGGTGTTATGAATCTCCTATAGGTCCTTAATTATAGTCTCTCTCTCTGCTAAAGTTTGTTTCTCTGTGGTGTGCAGTCTCAGGGTCCGTCACTGGCACCAGGAGGATCATTTCTAGGCCCAGTCCTTAATTCTTGCTTCCTTTGTGCTATCGAATTTATTGCTTCTCAGAAATTCCATTGCCATGGGTCCTCTCCTATCCACCTGCTTGCCTTAAGGGATTCTGACACTTTTCTCTCTGCCTACTGTCACCCAAGAAATACCTTGGGGAATGCTGTCTTTGTCACAGGTCTTTGTTCCGCCTGGAGCTCCTCTCCAAGGGGTTGAGGAGGCTCCTAAACCAATTCCAATTCTGATTTGAGTCCTACTGGGGCTCAAATTGGGTTTTTCCAAAAAATGCTTTTAGATGATGTAAAACCGTGAATGAATAATTTCTTCAAATCCCATCAATGTTATAATATGACCCAAGAACTCATTGCCAGGATCCCCCCAAACTACATGCCTGCTTAACTTTATTTATTTATTTTGGGGGGTACACCCATGTGTGCTCAGAGTTGACCAGGGGCACTGTGCTCCAAGATCATCCCTAGAAGTGTTGGGAGAATAGAGAGGCTCTAAGGATTGAACCCAGTTGGACCACTTGCAAAGGAATCACTCTGCACTGCTCTCTCTCCAGAAACTGAACTGGAAATTCCTTTCTTTAGAGTAAATAATGAACCAAGGACCTGAGTGGAAGGTAGGATATCACTTGTCCTTTTTGTGTAAGAAGCCTAACCTCAATTCAGCCCCAGAAGCACAGTTTACCCTATATTCTGGTGCTGGGGCGTACCCCCAGCTCTATGTCAATCAACTACATTTCAAATGCTTTACCTGGTACTATTGTGAGACTGGGGAAAACTGAAGGTCCCTGCTAGACAAAAATTCACACAAATTTTAACCAGTTTTGATCTGACTGACAAGCTAAAAAGGAATTCAAGATACAATGAAAAAAAGTTTGAAGGGAAATGTAATTCCTTGGTAAATTAATAACTTAAAAAAAAAACATTGAAAGAAAGTGTAAAAACTTTTGTGTTCATCATCTTGAAGTCACTGTCACTGTCACTGCCATTGTCTTGCCGTTGTTCATTGATTTGCTCGAGTGGGCCCAGTAACATTGTGAGACTTGCTGTTACTGTGTTTTGCATATTGAATATGCCATGGGGAACTTGCCAGGCTTTCCCCTGCGGGTGAGATACTCTCAGTAGCTTGCCGGGCTCTCTGAGAGGGGCGGAGGAATCTAAGGTGGAGGAATCGAATTTGGGTCAGCCAGATGGGCCATGCTCAAGGCAAACACTCCAGCCCATCATCTTGAAGTACCACATACAAATAGTAAGCATTTATTGGCAGGGAAGACATGTCTTGAGGGTAAAACACACCACCAGTGCTCAGCTCAGGGATTACTTTCTGCTTTGTGTTCAAGATTACTCTTAGCTCTGTGCTTGGAAATAGTGACCTATATTTGCCATTATCTGGGGACCATATGTGGCAGTATTTGGGATCCATATCTGGTGCCAGATGTAGAACACTGGTCAGCAGCATGCAAGGAGACAGTTCTGCCTGCTTTAATCTCACTCTGGCCCACACATAGCAAGCTTTAGTTGGAATCTAATATGAGGTTGTAAAAATAAATTTAACTGGGCTTTCTTTAATGTCAAAATATTTAATTTTTTTAATTTTCAAAATAAGGATTTGGTGAGTGTTGCTTCCCAAGTAGTACTCAGAAGGCTCAGGGCTGCTCTTGGTAACAATCTCCCTGTTGTATGGGCCTCAAGGTCACTGATTGTCGCTGATTGCTTGACCTATAGGTGCTAAATTCCCCCAGGATCCTAACACCCAGTGGTGACCTAGAGCCACCAGAGTTATGTACCTTAATGTATTTGGAGGACCATATCATTCTAAGATTTGAACTTGACACCTGCTATTTCAAGGTATGTACTAAAGCCCTTTTTGCTATCTCCCTCTCCCATTAAAATAAGATTTTTAAAGTATATTCACTAATTTAATAACTTTCTTCATATCATTTAATGAGGAAGCATGTAGACTCACTGCATATTTAGACAAGTGTGTTGACTCACTGCATATTTAGAACAATGTATTTAGTTATGAATATTAATCATTCATGCTGGGCATACATATTTAAATGATTGTACACTAGTTATCCATGCACTATCTACCTATCAATCTATAGGTATAATTACTTGAAAAATTAATAAAGATTGACACAATCATCTTATTCTATGTGTATTTACTTTTTTGTATTGTGTTTTAGGTAATAGAAATAAAAATCTGTTCATATTTATTTAGCAGATATGTAGAGAGGCAAGAAACAAAAGCTTTAAACAAGTGGCTTATTTTACTGTCAGAAACAATTCTATTATGTTATGTTCTATATAAATTGATATAGTTAAAAGACTGCATCTAAAAAAAAGAGGTGCTGTGGAATGAAAAATTTTCTTAATATCCAAAATAAGACAGGTACTTTAAAAGGGTACTTTAATTGAAAGCTTAAGTCAACATAAACAACTGAACTTGTGTTCATCTAAAATGGGGGAAAGAGCACACATTAAGTACATTTACAAAGGTCATACCCTTCCTGAAAGAGTTATAACACCCTCAGGTTCTTGTCTAAAAGTGGAATTAGGAGTCTGCATGCAGTGTTCGAATTTGGAAGATAGTCTAAGTGACTAATTGACTAAGACATAACGGGAAAAAGTCTGGAAACATTCTTCATAAAATGGGAGGAGTCTCTTAAAAAGGATTACAGGAAAAAGCAGCATATGATTTTACATTATAGCTTTTTAACTAGAAGAAGAATGGGTGAGCACTTTCCATTAAGTATAAATCAGGGAGGCCAATAAGACAGGAGGTTATTGAGATGATTATATATCGGTCTTTGCTTCTCCAGGCTATTAAGTCCATCATATGATATTTCATATTCACATACCAGTAATTCCTCCTTTTTCTCTAATCTGATCTGGTATAAGCCTCTTTGCCTTTATAACAAAAGTTTCAGAGATAGTGTGAATGCAAATCTGACTCTGATTTATAATTTGAAACTCAGTATGGTATAGTTCTGCCTCTGGAGTTATATTAAAATGTCGTGTTTAAGAAATCCCATCTAAGTATTTGGAACAATTAAAAACATTTGTTTATCTGAGGAGCATCTTTCAAGTTGACAAAGGTATGCATCCATAAATTGAAAAAAAAAGCAGTTTTATCTCAGAAATAGAAATATCAAATGCTCTCTAACTACACTACTCAGAAATAGAAATATCAAATGCTCTCTAACTACACTATTGTTGATCTTTTAACTTTTCATATACATTGTGTATTGACAATTCCTCTTTCTCTGCATGGACTTTCTCCATAAATATTTACTTACCCATAAATATTCAATTACTGCTCTCTGTAATTTTAAAATTTGTTGAATTAGAAAGTTCTCCCCAAATTTCCCAAAATCTGTATAAGCACGACCTGCTTATTAGCTTGCCCATGTTTTACTATTTCAAATATTCAGCTAATTAGAGATGATTTTTCACTATATTTTTCAATGTCTAATTTAATGTACATGGCTATAGTTATTTTTACTTATTATTTAAAAAATAAAAGGAGCTGGAGCGATAGCACAGCTGGTAGGGCGTCTGCCTTGCACGCAGCCAACATGGCCGACCCGAGTTTGATTCCTTCGCCCCTCTCGGAGAGCCCGGCAAGCTACCGAGAGTATTCGATATGCCAGACACAGTAACAACAAAGTCTCCAATGGAGACGTTACTGGGCCCGCTCGAGCAAATCGATGATCAACGGGAGGGCCTTTACTTTACTTTACTTTTATTTAAAAAATAAAATTATAGGGGCTGGAGCAATAGCACAGTGGGTAGGGCGTTTGCCTTGCACGTGGCCAACCTGAATTTGATTCCCAGCATCCCATATGGTCCCCTGAGCACCGCCAGGAGTAATTCCTGAGTGCAGAGCCAGGAATAACCCCTGTGCATTGCTGGGTGTGACCCAAAAAGCAAAAAACTAAAATAAAATAAATTAAAAAATAAAATTATAGTTATGATTTAAGGCCAAAATTTATTTTAGATAATCTTCACATAAAAATTTCTCAATATGTACTTATGTATGCATATGTAGAGATATGCATAGATATAATTGGCTAAATTACATATTCTCATAGACTGAGAATAACATATTCTCATAAATTGAGAACTAAAGTACACTTATAGGCTGAGTCAGTTCTCTACAATGAGTTTTAAAACTAGAGCTAAATTTCACTCCAAGGAACCACATACAAAATATAGTATGAGTTCATAGAGTTCATAGAGTTAGAAAATTATCAGGAAAAGTGAATCATATTCTAATTGTTAGGTTTGTGAATTTATCTTTCTGTTAAATGACAATACAGATCTTTTTTTCTTTTTGCTAACATCACCTCAACAATTTTATGCAGCTATCAGGTACAACCTTTTTAGCTTGGTTTTATCATGAGAAACAGACTGAAAAATTTTCCAGGACAGCTTGCTACTGCCCTCTATTGATGTTTGCAGTTGCTCAGATCATTTCAGGAAAAGAAACCAGCATGATTTTTTAGAAGATCTCTGAGAGGAAATAAAAATAATCTTATTATTTTTGATATTCATTTTCACCCCTAAAGCACATTTAAATAATGATAATAACACCAGCTTTACTTGCATCAGTTGTAGATCTTACTGACTTGATATGCTTTTCAAAGGGGGAGGAAAAAAAAGACAGAAGTTAATGTAATTGAAAAATGCAAACTCATTATAAAATTTCACAGATTAGTGCACAAACGATAGATTGTCTGAATAAATAGCCAGAGAAATTCTAGTCAGTGTTTGCAACCAGCAGCACATTCAAACAATAACTAAATCTTTCACAGTAATGCTAGAAATTGTTTTATGTTGTGCAATTAAAATATAGGAAAAAAACTATGCCTTTATACTTTTCTTGGATACCACATCGATCATTATTAGGCTCATATTTTCCCTCCAAGACTGCATGCTTTAGAAATTTAAGGCTGGATATTTTTGTGTTTTATTTTTCACATGTACAAAACTATTTCATTGTTTAAACTGTATTTCTCTTGAGCCTGGAGAAAGTTTAGCTGGTCAGGCACTTTTCTTGCATACAGCTGACCAGAGTTTGATGCCAGAATCTAATATGGTCCTCTGATCACCAATAGAAGTAATTCCTAAGTGCAGAGCCAAGAATAACCCTGAGCATCACTTAATGTGGCCTCCAAATAAAAACAATAAAACGTGTACACTTTAATATAACAGTATTAAAGTTGGGTTGGATTTTTAATGTAAATGCAGATAAGTCATTTTTAATTTTAACACACATATAACATTTTTTTAGTGAAACACCATGTGGTACAGTTGTTGACCTTACAAGTTTTTGTACTTGGGTTTCAGTCATACAATGATCGAGTACCCATTCCTCCACCAGTGCCCATTCTCCACCACCAATGACCCAGTAACCTTCCCACTCCTCCCATAACCCCATCCCATCCCACCTCTGTGGCAGGGCATTTCCTTTTGGTTCCTCTCTCCTTTTGGTTGCTAAGGTTTGCAACAGAGGCATTGAGTGAACACGTTCGGTCTATAGTCTACTTTCAGTGCACACATATAACTTTGGAAAACTATTTTGAGTTAGCACAGTAGCACTGTCCTCCTGTTGTTCATCAATTTGCTGGAGTGGGCACCAGTAACGTCTCACAATAAATTGTGAGGCTTGTTGTTACTGTTTTTGGCATATACAATACATCACAGAGAGCTTGCCAGGCTTTGCCGTGTGGACGAGATACTCTTGGTAGCTTGCGGGGCTTTTCAAGAGGGAATCGAACCCGGGTGCGCCACATTCAAGGCAAATGCCTTACCCACTGTGCTATCACTCCGGCCCCATTTTGAGTTATATTTTCTATATTAATGGTTTGTCTTTTTATGCATTGACGCTGTTGGAAGCTCTTAAATCTTTTAACAAGAATATGATAAGACTGTCATTGTATATGAGATGAACATTATCTTCCTTGATACCAGGCAAACATGTGTGATGATTGGAAATGAAGATGTAATGGATACATTTCTAATGCCCACAGTGTAATCTTTTCCTTTTGGCTCTTTATTGTAATTGAAGTGAGTACTCACAACATTAGAAATAATGGATTTGAATGTATCATAATAAACAATAAAAAACCCACAACCCGGAACCGAATATTGTCATCTAAATAATTTTCTTTCATTGTCTAGGTCTCTGTCTTACTGTTCCAGATGAAATTACAGGTGAGTATAGATTTTGTAATTTGGGACAAAAATTTATGAAGTGTTCTTTATACATTATACATTGATTCCTTTATAATATTTTTCTTTCTAAATTTTTGTTTTTAACCCTATACTGAATATTAATTAAACAACAAACGATGCATATAACTCTAGATAATCTGGTCCAAAATAATTAGTTCACTTTCTCATTTTTCTATGTCTTCTGTTCATAGAAAACTAATCCTGGATAGAAAAATAAACATGAATAAATAAATATCTGTTCCCTTTTTACTAAAAGAATAATTTTTTTTATCAAAAGCAGGTTTTTATAAAATGTCAAAAATTCAGTATATTTGAGATAGTCATTTCTGGCTAGGGAAAATGATCAAGTTTATGTATTGGTGAACAATTTTATTTCTTGTATAAGTCTCTTTTGTTGTTGTTTGTTGTTGCTGTTGTTGCTTGCTTTAATGTATTTATACAGAAAATAATTTCAGAAAGTTTAAATTTGGCTTTATAAAAATGTGTCTAGGGCCAGAGAGATAGGACAGTGGGCAGGGTACTTACCTTGCATACAGCCTACCCAATTTCAATCTCTGGCAGCATAGATGGGTCACAAAGCACTGCCAGAAGTGATGCCTAGCCCTGGTGCAGAACCTCGGATAAGTCCTTAGGAATAAAACTGGATGTGACCAAAAGCAATAAACAAAACAAAACAAAATGTTAGGTTTTACTCTAGATGAATTATAAACACAATCTAGAGAACTTAGGACCTTGAGCACCATAAAATTTGTAAAATAAAAAAAATAATAAAGGCACTAGATTTAGGAGAGTACCAGACCTTAAGAATGACTGAGAATTTAACAAGGGGAGCTTTATTGAGATATATCAGAAGAATTTATACCCAAAAGATCCTTGAGTATAAGGTATAAAATGGCTCTACCATTATATAAGTAGGGAGTCACAAATATTTAAGATGCAATTCTTAGACTTGGATATTTGGTACTTTTAAAATCACATAAACTGAAAGAAAAAAAAATTCTCCCCACAACTGTTCAGGCTCCTAATTCCTGAACGTCCTCTGCATGCATTTGGCCAGTAAGAGCAAGCAAAGCTAAGCTTGCACATGTTTTTCTTCCAAGGACAGACAATGCAGATCTGTGACTTCACATCTCCAGCGGAAACTGAGACTGTGAAGGCCTTCTGACTGTGAAGGCCAGGGACAGGAAATAAAGAGGAAACAGTGAAGAACCAACATTCAAGTAAAAGTATATACTCCAATTCAAAACAGACCAAAGGGACCTTTATTCCTATGAATGAAGTCCTGCCCTCCATTCTTGTAGGGGTTCTATTGCTTTAATAAACTTTCTTTACACCAATATCTTAGATTAAACTGGTGTTTGCCCTTGTCACCAGATCCATTTATTTGCTTGAGGCAGCCCAAACCTGGAAATTCTGAAGAATTTATTTTCTTTCTGCATTCATTGATGAAAATTAGAAAGAAATAAACCTGTAAATTAGCACTGTATCATTAAGTGTGAGAACTGGAATTGTAGGCCTGCATAGCCTAGCCAGGTCTTTTATCATAGGAAATGATCTCTAGGTCCCCAGAGCACTTCTTGAGAGCCCACCACCTTTCCTCCAAATACCACCATAGTAGAATGAAAAAAAATAGACTAATGAAATTTTTATATTAGGAAATACAAAAGCAGAAGAACCAAAAATCTTGGGCAGGATTATAATAATATAGAATCAGAAACATAAGCAAGAATAAATTAAGTTAGTGACTGAAACTCCAGAAGGAGAAAGATTAGGAAGAATTGGTTTAGTGTAAAGCAATAAATCAATAGTAACATAAAAAGACTATGAAAAACAATGAGATTGATATAGGCCTCAAGAGAACAATAAAACAAAAATCTCAAGAGATGTCATTTATCAGGAAAATGGAAGTAACTTCAGGAAGCACCATTCAAAGTAAAAGATAGAAAGAGGAAAAATGGAAAATGAAACAATACGCACATGCACAAATACACACACATACATATAATAAAGGGGTAAAAATACTAGAATGGAAGTAAGCCCCTGACCACAACCAGGAATGATCTACTACTACATATCCAGAAGTAAGCCCTGAGCAGTGCTGGCTGTTCTCTATAAACAAAAAACTAAATTTTCATATGTTACTGCCCTTTTCATATACAAATGGTGACTTAGATGCAAGAAAAGTTAAGAAAATAAATCCAGTTTGTAATTATATCAAAAAAGAATACAATATTTGCAAGTAAACCTAACAAATAATGTATAATATTTGTAAACAGAAATCTATAAGAATATTATATGAGGGGCTGGAGGACAGCACAGCTAGTAGGGTGTTTTTCTTGCATGCGATCGACCCGGGGTTTGATTCCCAGCATACCATTTCCATGTTACCTAAATGGGGTAGAGTTTATGGTCACATAGAGCAGGAAGACTATTTCTCACTCCAATCAGCTATATATATTTTAGTTAGGAATACATCAAGATGAATGAATACTATTCAAATTAGACTAGAATTCAATTGAGCTCTATATATGCAATAAATATGTAAAATGGAGGAAATTCTGAGCTACCTCCACGAGTAATTCCTGATTGCAGAGCCAGGAGTCACGCCTGTGCATTGCCAGGTGTGATCCCCAAAAGAATAATAGTGTTGATGTTGAAACAAAACATAAACAGGTATGCAGACCAGTGGAATAGAGAGCCCACTATCTTTCATCAACATTTAAATCCTTTTTGTTTATGATCTTAAATAAAACTTTAGTTTTAGTTATTTTAATGTAGTCAAGTTTTCTCACTATCATTTTTTTTCAAGAGATTTTTCTTTATTGTATGGAAATAATCTTTTGTCTATAATATTTTGTCTAATATTTATTTCTGGGATCTCTATTTTACTCTCTGTGTGTGTGTGTGTGTGTGTATGCACGTGCATGTGTGTGTGTGGCGGGGAGAGATAGATTTTCTCAAGTAAGAAGCTAATACTAGGCCCATCATAAATTCAACAGAAACTGCACACAATATTGCCACCCCCCCACACACACAAATTCACATCAATAGTAAGAGGTAGGCAGCTTGCGAAAAATGAGCACTTGATTGAAGCAAGAGGCTAGCTATGCTTGGACTTTATTAGGATTGTAACTCATACATATTCAAGAAGCTCTTTACATTTCCGTGTTGCCTAAATGGGGTAGAGTTTATTGTTACATAGAACAGGAAGACTATTTCTCACCCCAATCAGCTATATATATTTTGGTTATGATTCCATCAAGATGAATGCATACTATTCAAATTAGACTAGAATTCAATTCAGCTCTATATGTGCAATAAATACATAAAATGGAGGAAATCTTATACAATAATTGTTTCAGTTTCTACCCTAGGTGCTCTGTGTCAGTCAGGCTTTGTTTCAGTTTCTCCCCAAAGGTCAGTATGTCAGAATTGAGTGAGTATTCTCGGACATGTTTTGGAAATGTCTCAGCTCTATTCCTGAGGCATGAGCCACGGTAGTCTTTGGACTTTTTATACTCATTTTTTATTTCTATTTTTATTTTGTTCGTATTTCCTTTTTACTCTGTCTTCCCTCATGCCATTTCCTTCTTTGCCCTGCCTTTTTCCTTTTGTACCCTAGATATCTCCTTCCTCTTTCCTAAAATTATTCATCAACACTAGAATGATCTTAGAATGTGCCTATCACAATCATAGGTACTATAATGAATATTCTAGAATTGTTTAACAAATAACAGTGATTTAATTCCAAATTGCTTTCTGTGCTAGAATTTTTCTATTGAATTTATCATCACAATACCTGGAATGCCAAAAATCCCTATGATTATTTGTGAGACACTTTTACAAAGTGACCTATGCTTTAGCAGAAATATTTGAACACAGGAATACACAAGAATATTATAATGTCAGTTATTTTTATTTTTCCTTTTGTTCATTTAACTGAGTATCTATCCTGTGTACCAGTACCTATTAATCAAAATTTGCTGTAATAGAAATTATGGAAGTGTCTTTATTCACAGAACATAAGAGTAGTCGGGGAGAACCACATTTATTAAATGTTTAATAGGATTTAAACTTTTCTGGATGAAATCATTAAGGTTTTTACTTTTGCATTCTATTCCTTTCTTTTCATCCTCCTCTTCCCTCTGCTCCATATTCTCTTTTTCCTCCTCTTTCTTTCTCTTCTTTTCCTTTCTTTTTTTCTATCTCTGATCAGATACATCAAAGCACTTAAATTTCTTATTAATATCTAAAGTACATAAATGTCTTAATGTTTTATAGTATTGTTTTAATAATACTATATAAAACACCATTAGAACATCTAAACTTGGTTACTTTCTTTTAATGCATATCTTTAATATCCACAGGATTTACAAGATACCGTATTTTGTTCATATTACACTGATACACCCATAACAGAATGTGCTGTAGTTGTAAAATGTTTTCCCATATATTATGAATCTCAGTCCATGGAGCAATAGCACAGCGGGTAGGGCGTTCGCCTTACAAGCGGCCAACATGGCCGACCCGAGTTCGATTCCTCCACCCCTCTCGGAGAGCCCGGCAAGCTACCGAGAGTATTTGATATGCCAGACACAGTAACAACAAAGTCTCCAATGGAGACGTTACTGGGCCCGCTCGAGCAAAAATATATCTGCATCAAATATCTTTTGGGACTCATATAACTCATCAAAATTCATAGTAATTATAGCAAGGGACTCCAAACATATGGTAAAATTCATTGTCAAGAAAGTAATGACATCTTTCCTGAAACTGATAAGACCTGTTTAACCAGATCAAAGAGAAAAACTCTTTCCAATTCCTTAAAAAAAAAAAAAAGAAAGAAAATGCTTCAGGCATAAGTGAGGGAAAAATCAAAAAATCCTTCAAATGCATAAAAATGCAAATCACTGGTAGATAAAGAGTAGGTATCCTATATAGTTTCTTAATTTTAGCTTATAGTTTTGTAAATCTCAGAGCCTATTACTTCTTAACATTATTGCTTATGTTGCTATTTCTCTTGGCCAATTTCCTACCAGTACTCTCAGTGGAATAGATCAAACTAGCCTGCTAGAACTTTATTTTAGTGATGTATTTGACAGAGAACTTGTATCTGACAATGGAAAGTAAACGCTAAGGGATTGTGCAACCTATTTCTGAACTCATCACAATGTATCTTATGGACTGAAAGAATGGCTGAGGAGTTTGTTCAGTTTGCTCATAATTTTAATGCAAAGTACTTTTACTTTGTTTTAAGTTTAATAAGTTGGGATTTCATTTACACCAAATAATGAGAGCCTGTTCAAGACTGCAAATTGTGTTGTGGGTGTTGTCATGCGCTGCTGCACTTGCTAGATAATTTATTCAAAGGCCTGGAAGAGAGCCTCTTAAAAATAACTGACATTGAGGATGCCAATAAACATTGATGCCATGCATGTGCCAGCTGCGAAATCATTAGTAGGTGAAACACCCTACCGTGCAAACAGCTTCAGATTGACTCAAAGCCAGATGTATTTCTGCCAAAGGCATAAATTAATTCATGAATTGGCTCTCGTTAGAGTTCTCTATCTCAGATCTGTATTTTAAATCGTTTTATCCATCTTTTATTGCCTTATGTGGGACACAGAGTATTTGAAAAGACAAAGTGCTTTATTTGTTCATATTTTCTAAAAGACATTTGCTATAGCTGCCCTATTATTGAATGTTTATCATTACAAATCTACCTTTCCTTAGACTTTGTGAACTAGAGGATCAATGAAAGGACTACATTTTGCCTGAGAAGTTTTATCAAGATTAGATGAGTGTATTGCTTCATGCTTACAGCCTGATACCAGTTTGTTATAGCATATATACATATATGTAGAAGTATACAGTTATATATATATATATATATATACAGACATTTTTACTAGAACTAATCACAAGAGAGAAGTAACTTGTTCTCTATACATACAAATGCCAAAGTAAGAGGTATAGACACTAGAAAATAACTCATATTTCGTATACTGGATAATTTTTAGGGATTTATATGAGACCAGGAGTAATTTTTTCCCCCCTCTAGTCAGTAACCTTTCTGTCCTTAAAAATTTTCAAATATATTAGGGAGTATATTAGTATATATATTAGTAGCAGTCCTAACTTGGGAATATAGGTTTCAAATACCAAGAATTTTCTTCTAGAAAACCTAAATAGTATTTTCTAGATTATGATATTTGCCATGCTTTTACAGATAATTCCTCCTGGTTAATTATAATTCTGTATTATAGGGATAAGTAAATCAAAAAAAGGAGACAGAAATGCAAACTAGAACACCCCTACACTATAATTGAGACCATAAAATTTTCCTTGTTATAAAGCATATAAAAATCTTTAGTGGGAAAATTAGTATTGGTAAGCAATGATAAATATATGTCATATGATTGTATTTTTTTAAAAGGGCAATACCTACACAGTGCATTCTTTATATTTGATTTAATTATGATTTCTATATTTTCTCTTCTCTATTTTTAAAACAACCTATATATACTGATGATAATTTGTAAGATTTATGTTTGTGAAACTACAATATTATCAGCTAAATGCAGCCAATTTCACAGTTAATAGTATGCTAATTAGTATTTCATTAGAATAAACATCTTCCTAAAAATATTTCTTAATACTGCAAGTGAGGCTAGGAAATGTCAAGAAGCCTCAACTCTATCATGAACTCTGAATATCTCTTCTAAAATTATACATATATGGAGAGATGAAATCTGTCCTTCGTCTATAAAAATTATACGAAGAAAAGATATGTTTCTGAAAGTTGAAAAAATAATGCAGATATTGTGGCCAAGAAGATTTTAATGCATATTTTAAATTTTTATTAGTGAAACAGCATGAGGTACAGTTGTAGACTTATAAATTTTTGTGCTTAGGTTTCAGTTATGCAATGATTGGTACCCATCCCTCTACCAGTGCCCATTATGCACCACGATGGATGGATACAAGTATCCCTCCCACCCCCCATTCCTCCCATCCCACCCTGCCTCTGTGACAGGGCATTCCCTTTTGTTCTCTCTCTGTTTGGGTGCTGTAGTTTGCAAAATAGGCATTGAGTGGCAATCATGTTTAGTCTATAGTCTACTTTCAACATGCATCTCCCATCGTAGGAGGATCCTCCCAACACCCTTTATGTGATGCTCCCTTCTCTATCTGAGCTGCCTTTTACTCTAATGTGTGTGGCTGACCTTCAAGCCGCAGAGTAAACCTCCTGCTACTTATCTCGTCTATCCTTGGTTGTTAGTCTCCTATTTTGTTACTTTATGTTTCCCAGAGGAATGCAATCTTTCTATGTATGTCCCTTCTGACTCATTTCACTTAGCATGATACTTTCCATGTAGTACCATTTGTATGTAAATTTCATGACTTCATCTTTTATAACAGCTACATAGTACTCCATTGTGTAGATGTACCAAAGTTTCTTTAACTAGTCATCTGTTCTTGGGCACTCAGGTTTTTTCCAGATTCTAGCTATTGTAGAGTGCTGCAATGAACAAACAAGTACAGATGTCACTTTGACTATACCTTTTTGCCTCTCTGGGATACCAGGAGTGGTATTTTTTGCCTCTCTGGGATACCAGGAGTGGTATTGCTGGGTCAAATGGGAGCTCAATTTTAATGTTTTGAGAATTGTCCATACTGTTTTCCAAAAGGGTTGAACCATTTGGCATTCCCACCAACAATGAAGGAGGGTCCCTTTCTCACCACATCCGTACCAACACCAGTTGCTTTTGTTCTTTTGGATGTGGGCCAGTCTCTGTGCTGTGAAATGATATCTCATTGTTCTTTTGTTCCCTGATGATTAGTGATGTAGAGCATTATCTCATGTGCCTTTTAGCCATTAGGATTTCTTCTTTGATTTCTGTTCATTTTGTCGCCCCATTTTTTGATGGGGTTGGATGTTTTCTTCCTGTGGATTTCAACCAGTACTTTGTATATCCTTGATATCAACCCCTTGTCAGATGTGTATTGGGCGAATATCTGGAATCCATAAGGTATATTGAAGACAAAGTTGGCAAAACCCTCCATGACATTGAAGCTAATAGTATCTTCAAAGATGTCACGCCACTGGCCAAGCAAGTGAAAACAGAGATAGACAGCTGGTACTCTCTTAAACTAAGAAGCTTCTGCACTTCAAAAGAAACAGTGACCAAAATATAGTGTACAGAATGGGAAAGAATATCCAATTTTTAATTTTACAAAATACAAAAGCATTAAATTTTCTGGAGCGATAGCACAGCGGTAGGGCATTTGCCTTGCACACAGCCAACATGGCTGACCTGAGTTCTATTCCTCCACCCCTCTCGGAGAGCCCGGCAAACTACCGAGAGTATCTCGCCCGCTCGGCAGAGCCTGGCAAGCTACCCGTGACTTATTCAATATGCCAAACACAGTAACAACAAGTCTCATGATGGAGATGTTACTGGGCTCGCTCGAGCAAATTGATGAACAACGGGAGGACAGTGACAGTGACAGTATCTCTTGTTTTATATTTGGCATTTCAGATTTTGCTTGCCAAAATCTTACTTAATATTTTTGTCATCAGTTTAAGTATTTGTCAAACAAATAAGGACAATTTTTTCAATTGTCAAAATACAATTTAATATAAAATATGAATTGAAATTGCAGTTATATACGATCACATACAATTAATTTTGAGCATAATTTTCTTTTGGGAAAAAAATGGTAAGTCAGAAATGTTATAAAACTTGTGAAACGAGGAGGGGGATAAAGCATGTGTCAGTACCATTATAGTTAAAGACCAGTGTATATATAAAAATGTATATAAAAATATCTACTCATACTTTCAGTCTAACAGTTGTTTATTTTGGAGACATGGAGTGACAATACAAAGGGTAGGCGTCATCCTTGCACATTGCCTAAGTATCTTTTAAGACTTAGAAAACAACAACAGTACCAACAATAACAGCAGAATTTAAAAGAAAATAGTTGTTTTTATTGATCTAAAAATAATAATTTTCATTTGAAATTTTCTAAATTTAAAAGCATATTAGTTACTTTCATTGAATCTGTGATAACAAACATTATTATCATCTAATAATTTAGAAAATTATATATTTAAAGGAAAGCACAGAAAACAATAGGTTATTAAAACTGTACAAGAAGCATAGAACATCCATTCTTATTTTTTAGCAGAATCAAGGTTTGTATTTTTTAGCAGGATCAAAGTATTTCAGGCCAATGATATTTAATGTATGGATAGTTCCTAGGTAGGCTTCATGAAAGACAAAAAACTGAACTCCTATACTACCTTTCTGCCCTATCTTTGGCACACATTTTTCTCTTGACTTATTTTCTTAATATAACACCCTACATTTAATCTTTTACAAAGAGATTACGCTTTTATAATATTACATCGTTTACTCTTTTCTTTATGGTTAAAAATACATTTCTTAGCATTATAATTGCATATTTCTTTCTAAAGAGATAGAACTATTGTACATATAATAATTTGACATAACTACTGTATTACCCTCTGACTCATTGCAAACTTAATTTTTACTGTCCATATAATTAACAATTGCATCAACTATTAACTCTATTTACAAAAATGTTGAATATTTTTACAGCTCTAGAATTAGTAATCTAACATGATATATATGTATACCTATACATGATGAATATTATATAATAAAAGTGTTGCATAGTTTAAACCTCATCTTTAATGTATAACACACAATTCAGAATAAATAAGAGCAAAGAGTACTTTTTTTCAGAACTCTCTCAGAAACTGAAGCAACTATCTTCTCATTTTGAAGTTCAAAATTCAAGAGAAAAAGCAATTGTTTTCTACCACCCAATAGCTACATAAGCTAAATTTAAAAATATCATCTTTAATTTTCCTTGAGAAGACAGAATCAGTCATTTTCCTGAATTTCCATTGTCATTTTTTTTTAATGATCATTCTGCTGCTTCTACCATTGTTACACACTGATATTATTCCACGTACAGTAGCACTGTAGCACTGTCCTCCCGTTCATCAATTTGCTCGAACGGGGCCAGTAACGTCTCCATCATGAGACTTGTTGTTACTGTGTTTGGCATATTGAATATGTCACGGGTAGCTTGCCAGGCTTTACCGTGCAGGTGAGATATTCTCAGTAGTTTGCCGGGCTCTCTGAGAGGAGCGGAGGAATCGAACCCAGCTCAGCCAGGCCGGCTGTACACAAGGCAAAAGCCCTACCGATGTGCTATCGCTCCAGCCCCCACATAAAGTATACTATTTAAAAAACTTTTTTATTCTTGCATTATTCTCTATTGAAAGATAATTTCTTTTTACTAAAGGTAAAGTTTATTCTTTCCAGTCATTTGTTTTTCATCTTATGTGCTCCTCTTTTATTTGCACGAGAAATTATAATTCCATTTAGGTTCATTTCAATGTCTTGTACTACCCTCTTTCTTCATGACCTCCTTTATTTATTTATTTATTTACAAACATTTTATCTTGTTCTATGACCAAACACTCAAACTCTGGAAAAGATCTTTTTGGTTTTTGTATCCCAGCAAGCATTTTCTCTGAGTTGTACTCCATTTATCCATATGAAATATGTTCTGGCAGATTGACTATATCTGAAAAATTAATTTCCTTTGGGTCTAGGGCATATACACTTTATATTTTCTAATATACAGTATTAATGCTTCTAGTCCACCATCTATAAAAGATATTCTGCTGTCTTGTTTATCCTTTCTAAGTACTGGTCACTATCTGATATTTCTTCTGTGTATTAACTATTTCTAGATGCCGTTGTTTTTTTATACTGTTTTGTTTTCATTCCTATGTTTAGAACATGAAGTGTTTGTTCAATAAATGTATGTAAACTTACTTGATTTTCCTTTCACAAATCAAGCTGTGTAATAATTTTATAGCTGAGAAAAGATGAAGGAGTTTTTTGTCTATGGAGAAAGGACAATAAACTTGAAGAGAAATGATGTCTAGTCTTCCTCAGTAATTAATTTTCCACCTAAGTTTATGGAATTTGAGAATTTTTCCTACAAAAACAATAAACTATATGACTGTAATGGGCAATTTTTTTCATGTGGTCAAAGTACATTTTAATCTGTGAAGTACAGAGGCAATTCTTGCTAATTTTATATGCAGTTTCATGTGAAAGTGAGAATAACCATAATTTTTTTTAGAATTTATAAGATAATATTAATTTATTTTTTGACATATAATAGTACTATTTTATTTTATTTTATTTTATTTTTTATATTTATTTATTTTTTAATAGTGAGGCACCATGAGGTACAGTTGTAGACTTACACATTTTTGTGCTTGGGTTTCGATTATACAATTTTAAAACACCCATCCCTCCACCAGTGCACATTTCCCACCACCACGGATCCCAGCATCCCCTCCCCCCCAGCCCCTATCCCACCCTGCCTCTGTGGCAGGGCATTTCCCTCTCTCTCCTTTTGAGTGCCATGGTCGGCAAAAGAGGCATTGAGTGGCAATCATGCTTGGTCGACAGTCTACCCTCAGCATGCTCTCCCATCGTGGGCGGATCCTCCCAACACCCTTTATTTGGTGTTCCCTTCTCTTTCTGAGCTCCCCCATCCCCTAACATGTGTGGTTGTCCTCCGGGTCATTGAGTAAAATTCCTGGTACTAATCTCTGCCATACTTGGGTGTTAGTTTCCTATTTTGTTACTTTATGTTCCCCAGATGAATGCAATCTTTCTATGTCTATCCCTTTCTTTCTGAGTCATTTCGCTTAACATGATACTTTCCATGTAGTACCACTTGTATGTGAACTTCATGACTTCGTCTTTTCTAACAGCTACATAGTACTCCATTGTGTAAATGTGCCAGAGTTTCTTCAACCAGTCATCTGTTCTCGGGCACTCAGGTTTTTTTCAGATTCTGGCTATTGTAAAGAGTGCTGCAATAAACAGACAATTGCAGATGTCAATTCGGCTATAATTTTTTGCCTCTCTGGGATAAATTCCCAGGAGTGGTATTGCTGGGTCAAATGGGAGCTCAATTTCTAGTTTTTTGAGAATCATCCATACTGTTTTCCAGAAGGGCTGAACCAGTCGGCATTCCCACCAACAGTGAAGGAGTATCCCTTTCTCACCACATCCGCGCCAGCACCGGTTGCTTTTGTTCTTGTGGATATGGGCCAGTCTCTGTGGTGTGAGGTGATATCTCATTGTGGTTTTGATCTGCATCTCCCTGATGATTAATGATGTGGAACATTTTCTCATGTGTCTTTTAGCCATTCGGATTTCTTCTTTGTCAAAGTTTCTATTCATTTCATCTCCCCATTTTTTGATGGGGTTGAATGTTTTCTTTTTGTGGAGTTGAACCAGTATTTTGTATATCCTTGAAATTAACCCCTTATCAGATGTGTAGTTGGCGAATATCCTTTCCCATTCAGTTGACTGTCTTTGTATTTTGGTCACTGTTTCTTTTGAGGTGCAGAAGCTTCTTAGTTTAAGATAGTCCCATTTATCTATCTCTGTTTTCACTTGCTTGGCCAGCGGTGTGACATCTTTGAAGACACTATTAGCTTCTATGTCATGAAGGGTTTTGCCAACATTTTCCTCAATGTATCTTATAGATTCCGGTCTGATGTTGAGGTCTTTAATCCACTTAGATCTTACTTTTGTACATGGAGTTAGGCAGAGATCTGAGCCCATTTTTTTGCATATAGCCGTCCAGTTTTGCCAGCATAATTTGTTAAAGAGGCTTTCCCTGCTCCACTTCACTTTTCTTGCCCCCTTATTGAAGATTAGATGCTCGTATACTTGGGGGGGGGGAACGTCTGTATATTCAACCCTGTTCCATTGGTCTTAATTAGTACTGCCTTGTAGTAGAGTTTAAAGTTAGGGGGTTGATTTCTCCCATTTTCTTTTTCCCAAGAATTGCTTTAGCTATTCGTGGGGGCTTATTGTTCCATATGAATTTCAGGAGTGTTTGCTCCAATTCTTTGAAGAATGTCATGGGTATCCTAATAGGGATTGCATTGAATTTATACAGTGCTTTGGGAAGTATTGCCATTTTGACAATGTTAATTCTCCCGATCCATGAACAGGGGATATTTTTCCATTTCCTCGTATCCTCTTTTATTTCCTGAAGTAGAGTTTTGTAGTTTTCTTTGTACAGGTCCTTTACTTCCTTAGTTAAGGTGGAGAATAACCATAACTTTTATCTATATTGAACAAATAGACAAGATGGACACTTTAGAGTTTGTTATGTTGTGAAAGACATCACACTTGTACTGAGCATCACTTTGTCAGGAATAAGGCAATATAAGAGGAAATTATTAAGAGAAGTACACAATATGGCACATATTAAAAAACAGTGAAGAGCAACTGAAACAAATTGATGTGCCAAAGTGATTTAAAACTATGTTTAGCTTTCTGATTCCTGCTTGTTTCAATACCTTTAAGAGGGAGAATAATGGTCTCTTTTTCTGGGTGCCATCACTCTAATTTCACAGTGATATTGTGTGGAATAATAACTTATATTTTAATATCTAAGACATTTGAATAGAAAAACATAAAGCTAATTATTTATTCTTCTTAATTTTCTGTCTCCACAGGACACTTTTATGCTTCTCTCTGTAAGTGATTGACTTGCCTAATTGCATTGCATGTCTAAGTGGTGCTTTCTGAGCGATGACATCAATGAATTTAAAGATTTTATTTTAGTAATCTTTCAGAATTATTTTAGATGACTTCTTATATATAATTAGTCTTGCTTATGCTGAACAAAAGTCTGCCAAAATTGTGCTGGGTATTATGACAACTTATTTCTCTTACAATCTATATTTCTGTAAAGACTTTTTTTCTGACTGGCATCTCGTTTTATCATAATTTGCTTTAGAGAAGTTAATACATTCTATGCACTCATCAATCTACCCACCTACCAATGTATTTAGTCATAAATTTTGGACAACCAAATGTACTGCACAAAAGCTTGCTGTGGTGATGCCAATTATGAATAACATATGGTCTCTTCATTGGGGAGGTAACAGGTAATAAAGACATGACACAAATAATTAGAAAACAAAGTGATAATTATTAAAAATATATTGTGCATGTGGACTTAGTCCAGTATTCATAGTTTACTTAATTCTTGCAAAACTATATACAAAATGAGGTACATATGTTATTAAAGAATAACTGAACATTCAGAAGTCTAAGGCAGATTATATATAAAGAAAATAAAACATATTGGTTTATGTTTATTGAAAAGGTTATCAATATTGAGGTGAAAAAACTGAAAGTGTATTATCTTGTTTGGCATTTTTTAAAGAGTCATAAAATATGCTTCACTCTCTAAGTCCATTATAATGAGAGAGTAAAGGATTAGTCTAAAAGAGAGAAAATGACTAAAAAAATTTGATAGTCAAATCTATACGGAAAAAAATAAAACTGAATATAGATGAACTCTATTAGTAACAAAAAAGGGATAGCTTTCCAACTTAATTTACTTTGGCAAAGGCTGGAATGTATGCAATGGGAATATCATACAAACACCTTATTATAATATGTATCTCTTTGCTACAGCTTGCTTTATCAGTGAATAGATATATAATACTTCCAGGAATAATTTGTAGTTAAATGTGTTATGTTAGTTGTTACCAATAAAACCGAAGGGAGAAATGCATTTACCAAGTACCTAGAGTAAAATTTCTTTTTAAAAATAAAGGTTATATTCATGACTACCACATTGATAATTTGATATTATTAATTTTCTATTAGTCTCAAATGTGACTAAAAATTTGTTTCTATAGCAGAAAGGAAAAATAAAATATTTTGTCAATTTACTCTTGTGAAATGTATTAGATCACTTCAGAAATTAATAAGTGACTTATTCAAATTAAGAGATTAGCACTTGTGATTATGATGCTTAGAAGTACTGATAACATAGAATTATTTTATGATCGTAATGCTCTTTACAATGTAAGACAATTGATAAAAAGAACCTTAATTCATCAACAACTAGAAAATACATCCCAATAATATATTATTTTATTTTTGCAAGAAAAATAACTTTATCTTTTATAAAAATAATGGTTTTGATTTTTCTCTGCTTTAAAATAGTTTTAAAAATATTAAGTGCCCATATATAATTCACTATTCATGGGTGTTACTGATATGTTTGGTAGGGTAGAAGTAGCCTTTAAATGAATTCAAAAATTTTCTTTTGTTTTTCTCTCTTTCATCAATCCAAACTTGTTATTTTCAAGGTGCTCATACCTCTATTGATTTCAGCAAACTTTAACATTTTTGTAAAGACACTTCCTTTTGACCCAAATATTTAAATCCTTCTATTTGACTATGTGTTTACATACATTTTTCATGTTTTTATCTTCATACAGCAATTATAGTTACCTTGTTAAATAAATACTTCTCTGGCACATTTGTTCAATATTCTAATCAACACTGCCAATAAATATTTTAGCTTTTATGGTGATTTATAATCATGACAAGTTTCTGCTTAGTTTCTACTGATTAGGAAATATTTAGAAAATATTAAAAAATAATTTAATTTTATAAATTCGCCTAATTTAATTGAAGTGGATTTTTACTTTAAAAAAATTTATTGAATCACTGTGAGATAGACCCTTGCAAAGCTGTTTCTGATTGAATTTTAGACACATAGTATTCCAACACCCATCCTTCCACCAGTGTACATTTCCCAGCACCAGTGTCTCCAGGTCCCTCCCATCACCCTCTACTCTCCACCCCCTGCCTCCCTCTATGGCAGGTGTGAAGCAGATTTAAAAATATACTTATTTATGTAGTACTTTTAGGCTCAAAGAAAATTTAGAAAATGTGAGCTTGCTTGCTTATGCAAGTCAATGTTGTCTCCTGGACACCTATCACTTTCTCTCTTCTGCTTTTCCACTCATGTTCTTTCTTAAGCTCATGTTCTTTCTTAAACACTTATGCCTCCCATTGTCTCCCTTCATTGCTTTATAAATTATTTTATTTTAATTAAAACTATTTTGTTCTGCAAAAATGTATGTATGCACTATATACCTAATCCCAATATACTTCCTGTCCCTACACATGCACACACAACTCCCCTATTCTCAACATTATCTGGAGTTCTTCAAAACTGGTTTCCATGGACAGAGCTACAGCACTCATTTGTTGTCGGGCACTTAGGTATTTCCCAGATCTTAACTGTTTTAAATAGCACCATGAAGGAAATATGCGTGCATATATCTTTTTAAATTTATGTTTTTGTTTTCTTCACATGCACATTTAAGAGGGGGTCACATCAGATGGTGTCCACTTTCATTTTTTTTTTAGAACTTCCCATCAAGGTTGAAGCAATTTCTGTCCCTACCAATGGTAAATGAAAGAGTTTACTTCCATAGATATTGCCTTCAGCAACCAGGGGCCTGTGCTTCATCATTACCAAAACACCAGCAGACAGAATGGATGAGAAAAGGAAAAAAATATATGAATTATTAAGCTATAATTTCCCAGTTTCAAATGTATATTTCTACACACTGATTGATCGAAAAAGTGCTGGAGTTTGCAGATAACTTTTATCATCAGTTGGCTTCCTATTTGAATTTACCTGGAGGCATGAGATGAGAAAATTGAAACGAAATTTCCTCTTATCTTCTGACCTTGCTATCAATGCCCTCACAAAAATCCTTGTTGACATTAGACGTTTATCCCAGTATCCAGTTTCTTTCCTTTCATCAGACTCAATTTCCAAGAATTTCAGAGCAGTCATGCTACCAAGCTGCCAGCTAGGGGTGCAGTTCCAACTCACAGAGCTCTTGGATGATGCAACTCATTTATTCTCTTGCAGACCTAAGACTAAAAGCTTTTTCTTGCAGCCCTACTGGTAAATTTGTTCTTTTTTACTTTTTATTTTGGTTTTCACTCCTTCTCAATGAATTCCTATATCATTTTCTATGAATTGAAATAATCATGGTGATTTCTTTATGCTTCCCTGAGTCTTGACCTAATAATTGAAAGACTCTTAACTATAAATCTCATTAATATTTATATTCATAACCACAATGAGAGTCGACATTTTTAATTCTGTGTTACAAGTAGTAGAAAAATTATATAGTCATAAATTAGTCCTGAAATTCTTTTATAAAACCTTCCACAGTACTGAATTAATCTGAGAAAAAAAAATTCTTCTACAGCTTTAAATTTTCTTTAAAAATTACCTGACTGCTTTCTTATTGATCTGTTTTCATTGGAAGTATGAGATAAATCATTCTAGGAATGGCAAAACAGTTATATTGTATCAATTAAATTAGTACTTATCAGTTAACTGAATATAAATGTTAATATTTTATTACTTGTGACAATATGTGGAAAATAAACAAACCTATTTTATTAATTCAAATTTTTCCCTTTTCCCTCTTTTTAAGACAAGTAGATGAAATAATCACTGTAAATTTTAAGAGTTATAATTATACTAGTACTTATAATACGTTGGGCTGGAGCATTAGCACAGCAGTAGGGTGTTTGCCTTGCATGCGGCTGGCCTGGGCAAGCCAGGTTTGACTCCTCCACCTCTCTTGGAGAGTCCAGCAAGCAGTTACCGAGAGTATCTCGCCCGCATGGCAAAGCCTACCCGTGTGGCAAGCTAGCTACCTGTGACATATTCAATATGCCAAAAACAGTAACAACAAGTCTCAAAATGGAGATGTTACTGGATCCGCTCAAGCAATTCGATGAACAACGGGAAGACAGTGCTATAATATGTTGTCATTGTATTGATTATACTTATTTCAAATGTGTAGAAATGAAGACAGTATTAGACACAAACATCTACTATCACGGATTTTCTCTTTCATTATGAGAAAAGATTTTGTAGTCTTAATCATGAACTCGAGTAAATAATACTATAAAGTTTGTGTCAAAATATATAAAATAAAAGACAGATAATGGATATAATTATCAATGTAGATGTATTAAAATAACATTTTTTAAAAATTCTTGTGTCACACCCAACAATGTTCACGGAATATTTCTGGCTCTGAATTCAGGAATTAGTCCTGACAGTTTTTTTGGACCATACAGGATGCTGGGCATCTAATCTGGGTTGGCCACATGGAAGGAAAATGCCCTAACTGTTGTACTATCACTGACACCTCACCCAAAAAATAATGTATTATGTATGCACTGTTAGCACGGTCCCCCCATTGTTCGTCAATTTGTTCAAACGGGCACCAGTAGCATCTCCATTGTGAGACCCACTGTTACTATATTTGGCATATTGAATATGCTACAGGGAACTTGCCAGGGTCTCTGAGAGGGATGGAGGAATCGAACCCGGATAGGCCGTAAGCAAGGCAAACACCCTACCCGTGCTATGGCTCCAGCCCATGTATATGTATATGAACATGCATATATAAATTTGCACATAACTAAAGCTTGGGGTACAAAAAATGACATAACAAACAAAAATTATATATCAAAGTATATACAAAAATAGATGACAGGATATTAAATAGAAGAACCAGATGATCCAAGATTCTTCTCAAATAAACAACCTTATTTTAGATATTTCTGATTTCCAAAGTGTAAAAATAATTCTTATTATTTAATACACAAATAAATACATGCATAGATAAGTTGAGGTTTTGAAGTATTCATAACGCCCGCCTGTCCTTCGCCAATTACAAGACCAAGATGACTGCCCTCCGACATCCTGATGGATCTATCACATCCTGCAGAACAGCAATGGAGATTATCCATGACTTCTACTTAAATCTCTTCGATAGCCATGTCCACTTGCCGACATACCAAATTCCACAGGATGGATATGTCGTTCCCAACGTTCTCCCTTCCGAAATCCGACACGCCATTTCGTCGGTAAAGAAACAAACAGCAACCAGCCCAGACAAGGTAAGACCTGAACACCTCAAGAACCTGCCATCAGTACTCATCAATACACTGGCTTGGCTTTTCACATGCTACCTGTCTGAATGCAAGGTTGCGTCCCAATGGAAAACCAGCAGGACTGTACTACTGTTCAAGAAGGGAGACATCTATGACATTGGCAACTATCAGTCGATCTACCTATTGTCTGTCATCTACAAGTTGTTCACTCAAGTCATCCTAAATAGGATTGGCAGAACACTAGATGAAGGAAAACCATGCGAGCAAGCCAGGTTCCGCAAAGGATTCAGCACCAACGACCATATCCACATGATAACCAAGCTCATTGAGGTTTCTCGGGAGTTCAAGATGCCACTCTGTCTAATGTTCATTGATTTAAAGAAGGCCTTTGATTCTGTTGAGACAGAAGTGGTCATTGAAGCCCTAGCCAACCAGGGCATTCAAGCCCAATACATCAAGATCCTCCATAAGCTGTATTGCGGATTCACTACCAGGATCTCACCATTCTACAAAGAAGTAATCATTGATGTCAAGAGAGGGGTTCATCAGGGTGATACCATTTCACCAAAACTCTTCAGTGCCACCTTCGAGAACATCATGTGATGACTGGAATGGGATGGAATGGGAGTGAAGATAGATGGTCGGCAACTACACCACCTCCGCTTTGCTGATGACATTGTTTTAATAACACCAAACATCAGCCAAGCGGCACAAATGTTGGCCGACTTTGACCGTGAGTGTGGAAAGGTCAGACTACAGCTGAATCTTACGAAGACAATGTTTATGAGAAACAGCCTCATTCCTGACGCCCCATTCGTTCTCAATGGAACGACAATCTCCGAATGCAACAGCTATGTGTACCTAGGTCGAGAAGTCAACATGATAAATGATCTGGCACCCGAGCTGCGCAGGAGGAAGAGAGCGGCTTGGAACGCCTTCAAGAGCGTCGAAGAAATAGCTAAGTGGACAAAGAACCTCCGGCTCTGGGCACATATCTTTGATTCCACTGTTCTTCCTGCATTAACATACACCTCAGAGACCTGGGCCCTACTCAAACAGGATGAGAATGCTATTTGGGTCTCCCAAAGAGGAATTGAAAGAGCTATGCGTGGAATATCACGTTTCACTCAAATGAGAGAAAGAATCCGGAGTTCCGACATCCATCGACGATCAAGAATCAGGGACGCTGTCTCATTTGCCAAGATGTCAAAAATCTGTGGGCTGGTCACCTAAGGAGATTTAAATACAACTGCTGGACTAGAGCTGTTACCGACTGGATTCCATGGAATGTCAAAAGTCCACATGGCCGCCTATCAGGTGGTCAGACTTCTTCATCAATATCATGAACATTCGGTTTGAGGCTCTTCATGTTCCTAGAGCGAACAGACGCCATTGGGCTACACTAGCATGCGGCAGGGACAAATGGAGACATTACTGGCGCCTGCTCGAACAAATCATCGATTAACACGAAGTCAAGTGATCAAGTGATCAAGTTGTGGTTTTGAAGTATTTAGTCTAGGAACTCAGGTAGAGAAGTATCAGCTTTGCCTGTGCTAATACACAAACTTGATAATCTCCCCCACCCCCGTTGATATTAACTCAAAGTATTTTAGACTTCATCAGTGAATTGCCCCCTTTCCTGCTCCCAGAGAAGCTTACCTTGTGTGTCCTTGCTTTATCCCTAATTTAGTTAACGTTTATATTGAACCTTTCCTTTGTATTTTAACTTTCATTATCTCAGTTTCCCAAGCCAGTCTTTATTACTTATAAGCCAAAACTTTCTGGTAATTCTGAAATTTATATTTGTACTGCTTTGTATTTGAAGCGCTGTGTATTTGTACTTGTTTTTCTATTTCTCCTGTAACATTTTTATATTTTACTATAGAGCAATGTTCTTCGGTTAAATACAGAAAGACTGTTAATCCTCCTAATATTTGGGAGTTGATTGACTCTGAAATATATCTACACCTGGGCATAATTACTTATTCATAATTACTTTACTCAGGCTTCAGTTGCTGTAGTTCTGAAACACCCCAAAAGGGATGTCTTGCAATGGGACTGGGATGGACCCAGGCCGAGTGGGAAAGCTACTCCGGCAATAGAATGGGCTACTCCAATAAGCATAAATGCATGATCTTCAGCATCACCTTATCACCTCTGGATAGATCAACAAGAACAAAACTCAGCAATGAAACATTGGCTTTGAAAGAAGAAATAGAAGAGAGAGGGTTTATAGACCTATACCAGGCTTTAAATCCCAAGAAGAAAGAGTACACATTCCTCTCTAGTGCACACGGAACATTTTCCAAAATAGACCGTGTGCTAGGACACAAAACATACTTCAACAGAATCAGGAAGATAGAAATAGTATCAACAATCTTATCAGACCATGATGCACTGATAATAGAAGTGAATCATGCACAGACACGGAGAATCAAATCAAACACCTGGAAATTAAACAACTCTATGTTGAACAACGAGTGGGTCAGGAAGGAAGTCAAGGACGGAATCAAAAGATACCTTGAAACAAAAGAGAATGTAGATATGAGCTACCAGACCCTATGGGATGCAGCTAAAGCCATGTTAAGGGAAAAATTTATAAATCTGAAAGCATTTCTCAGGAAGAAAGGGCCCATATAAACAACTTGACTTCACAGCTCAACATCTTAGAAAAGGACCAACAAAAGGAGCCCAAATCAGACAGAAGGAAGGAGATCATAAAACTTAGAGCAGAAATCAACAACATGGAAACCAAAAAAAAAAAAAATCCAAAAGAGAAATGAAACCAAGAGCTAGTTCTTCAAGAAAATAAACAAGATAGATAAACCACAAGCAGCACTCACAAAGAAAGAGAGAGAGAGAACCCTAATAAATCGAATCAGAAATGAGAAGGGGGATATCACAACAGAAACAAAAGAAATTCAAAAGATCATCAGAGACTACTATGAAAGTCTGTATGCCACAAAAAAAGAAAACCTAGAAGAAATGGATAAATTACTAGAGTCCTATAATCTACCAAGCCTGAAATAAGAAGATATAGAGTACCTGAATAGACCTATTAACATCAAGAAAATTGAAACTGTAATCAAAAGTCTTCCCAAAAACAAAAGCCCAGGTCCAGATGGACTCACTAGCAAATTTTTCCAAACATTTAAAGAGGACCTATTGCCAATTCTTCTCAAACTTTTCCAGGAAGTTGAAAAAAACAGAAACTCTCCCAAACGGTTTCTATAAAGCCCATAGAAATACCAAAAGGAAACAAAGACACCACAAGAAAAGAAAACTACAGGCCAATATCCCTGATGAACACGGATGTGAAGATTCTCAACAAAATACTAGCAAATAGAATTCAACAACTCTTGAAAAGGATTATACACCATGACCAAGTGGGATACATCCTGGGGATGCAAGGATTGTTTAATATTTGAAAATCAATCAACATAATCCATAATATCAACAAAAGAAAAGATAAAAACCATATGATCATATCAATAGATGCAGAGAAAGCATTTGACAAGATCCAGCACCCATTTATGATGAAAACCCTCACCAAAATGGGTATAGAGGGGACTTTCCTCAATATAGTTAAAGCTATCTACCACAAGCCTACAGCAAGCATCATCCTCAACAGGGAAAAACTGAAAGCCTTCCCTCTAAGTTCAGGGAAGAGACAAGGATGCCCACTCTCTCCATTGCTTTTCAACGTATTACTGGAAGTACTTACAATAGCGATTAGGCAAGAGAAATATATTAAGGACATCCAGGTAGGGAAGGAAGAAATCAAGCTCTCACTATCCGCAGTTGATATGATACTATACTTAGAGAACTCTAAAACCTCTACCAAGAAACTCCTAGAAACAATGCATGATCTTGATCCAAACTGTTACGATTTAAGAGACAGACAAATTGCGGAAGGACAAGCTGAGTTGACCTGAGGACTTAGTCTGAGATTTAGGGTAAAATCCTTGCTTGCTCTCAGAGCCCAGAGAACTAAATGCTAAAAGCCTCCCTTGCTCTCAGCCCAGAGAACTACATATTGGGATCTTTGTCTCTTCCTGTGTTTATCCAAATAATTGCAAGTATTGATAACTTATACAATTAGAGGGAAAGATAAAAGCAATGTAGATGTTTCTGGGAGAAAGAGTGTCTCCTTGCTTTAATCTCCCCAAAAGAGTATTTCCTATATATTATATCTGTAAATGATCTATGCAAACTTCCAGATGTCTTACCTATGTCATTAGTCAATCACATATTTGTCTTTACCTCAAGCTCCCTCAGTTGTTCTATAAGTATGCTAGTAATAGGCCATTTTCACCATCAGGCTATGGTCCCCCTACCACTCAGCCCCATTTCCCTGTCTCTCTCTCTCTCTATTAGGGAGGCTTGGGGAGGTGGAGAGGCGGCTCTGGGCCACCAAATGCACATGCATCACAGCAGCAGCCCCTGCATTTTAGTTTGTGAACTCACACTCCCCAAATACATGCTTCCTCATACCTTCAGGTATAGCACGGGTGGCCTCTCCACCGCTGGAGCTGAGTGCTGACACAGGATCTTAACCTTGAATTATGTACTTCGTTGCCTGGGTATCACCAGGAGTGGCCCTTGGGCCCAAGTGCATCAATTCAAAGAGCTCCATGCAGAAAGAAAAGTCTATTCTTCTTTCATGAATATTAAAATTGTATTTCTACTTACTAAAAATTCATCATTAAGAAAATGAAAATCATACTCACATGGAATTTATAAACTTATAATTACAATTTTCCATGTTAATACCAAATAAGTTTTAAAATATCAAGTTGTTATTGAGTGATGCAAGAATATAGCCAGAGAAGTTTCTGATGCTCTGGGTTGATAGAGTAATGACACATAAAGTTTTGGATAAAAACATGGAAATATGTCTTCAGAGAATTTTAACATAGCTTGATACAATTGAGAATAGGGATTTGGGCATGCAATAAAAATTTCTAAATAAGTTATTCAATGTCAAAGTATACAATATACCCATTGGTCATGTAGTGAAATAACTTTATCTTTTGTATATAAAAAGAGCTCCAAATGCTCTTTGGAAAGAAAATAAATATATTCTAGCTATGATAGACAAAGTATTAAATTCTGATACAGGAACATTAATTCCTAGTTCCATATATGATCTCCAGATTATTGCCAGGCCTGATGCCTTAACACAGAGGCAGGAACAAGCCTGGAGCAGAATCACGTGTGTGTCCATGAATGAAAACCAAACAAACACAAAGGTTTAAAATAGGTTATGAAAGAGTTGCAACTAACATTGACCAGTCCTCAAAGAGTTAATGAGAACTCAGTCATGCATTGTATTGAGTCAGCAAAATGATCTACATAGATGAATATTATTTGCAAATATTTACCATGTATGTCAATGTGCTGCAAATATTTACATGTATGTCAATGTGCCTATGCAAACATTCATATATTCTCACATTTTCAGGACTTTACAATTATTGAAATGAGATGATTCTCACATTTATAAACACTAAATTTTATTTAAAGCTTAACATTGTTCAGAAAATTGAATAGTAGTTGCATTTAGTTTCTTCTGTGAAATCTGAATGATTTTTATATTGTTTTTAAGCAAAGGAAATATTTGGTTATTTCTTACATCAAGGCTATTTTGTAGTGTTATAGCTTTGAGTTGTTATTTTTTAATACTTTAAACATTTTTTCTGATTTAATTTTTATTACAGAAAAAATTAATAACAAATGTATAGTTTTAATATGTTAATAATTTTAAGGTTCTAAAATAAAACATCATATTAAAAGAAATTCTTTCATTTTCTTCCACACATTTGTTTCATAGTTTTTTATGTATGTCTTCATTTGACAAATTTTGTATTTATCAGAATGTTTTGCATATGTCAGATATATTTCTAAACCAATTTAAAATTCTCTTGTTTAGGAGTTTTTCAGAATTATTTCATATTTTATTATAATATAATTCAGGGACCACAGTACAGTGATTGGACAATTGCTTTGCACAAAGTAGTTAATAGGCAATTTCAACATTTTCTTAACTATCACAAGGTTTTGAAATCAGATGATCTACTGAGCTGGATATTGAGTATATATTTGGCATACTTCATTTGGTGTTTGTAGTGTTCAATAAAAGAAACAAAAGGCTTTTTAAGTATTTAAAGACAGATTAAAGTAATATAAGAAATTAAAAGCATATGAAAAATTTTTGGAAAGGATGGAGAAAAAAATATAAGGGGTCATGTTTAGGAATATGAACTAAAAATTATTTAGGAATAAGCCCAAGTATAGTGTTGAAGAGTCCACTGTTCAAGAATATTCCCAGAAGTCTGCAAGAGAAAAATCAATAATTTATTGTGTTCAATGTTGCTAGAAATTTCTGCCAATGCTCTCAGTTGTCAAGTACAATAAATTATCTTTCTCTTTTGATTAACAGTATCTAGCCAAGAAGAGAAGAACAACATAGATTTTAGGAGACAGTTGGAGAAATAAAAATCTGTTTGAAATAAGAACAAAAAGTGTGAAAGGTGAGTCAAATAAGAAATATAAATCCAATTTCAAACATCATAGTTACTTATTGAATATGAATATGATTTGTTTATATTCCTGCCTGAGTCAAAAATAAGCAATTACATTTAAACATATGCAAAATGTAAAAATAAATCTTTCTTTTTAGCATAAGGAAATGTGCAATGAGATAGATACACATTTTTTTAAACTCTGGAAATTATTGAAGTGTCTACACAGCCATTTGTATTTTATGAATAACATACTAAGCAGCAATAATCCACAGTAATTGAGTGCATAGCTTTAGTTGCAAGCATACCTAAGAGACACTCAAGTTTATGATTTCTTGGGATTTGACTCAATGTAACTTTGCTGAATTTGAATACTTTCTCCTCAGAGAAGTTCTTGCTTTTTCTTATTGTTTTGGAGGCTACACCCTGCAGTGATCAGGAACTGCCAAGTCTTGAACTTGGGGATCCTCTTCCTACTGCTCAGGAAAACCATGCGTGGCCAAGGATAGAACTTGGGTTAGCTGGATGCATGTCTTAGTCCCTATACAATCTGGAGAGTTGGAGAACTTACTTCATCCTAACATACTCACCATCAAGTATGCCTAGCCTGTCACTATTTTTATCCTGTTTAATTTTTTTTCCTAGTAGTGATCATTACTGGGACTTTCTAATATGTACCTTTTGCTTTGCTCATGGGCTGGAACAATAGCACAGCAGGTAGGACATTTGCCTTGCACGCAGCCAACAGTTAGATTCCTCTGCCCCTCACAGAGAACCCGGCAAGTTACCTAGAGTATCTCTATCTCGCCTGCACGGCAAAGCCTGGCAATCTAGCCGTGGCATATTTGATATGCCAAACACAGTAACAAGTCTCACAATGTTACTGGGCCCGCTCGAGCAAATCGATGAACAATGGGAGTACAGTGACAGTGACAGTGACTTTGCTCATGATCTCTCTCCCCTCACTCTCCACCCAAATGCAACTCTCATGGGAACCAGACTTTGTTTACTTCATTTCTGTATCCTTTGACTAGTTTGATGGCAGAAAAACAGGAATGATTCCTTTTTTCTATAGTGAGTTAAATGAGTGAATGTCCTAAAATGGGATTTAGAGAAATTATTACTATTTCTCTATTACTAATAAGAAAATACATAAAAAATCAATTTATACACTAAATATATCTAAAATATTTACATATTTTTTGAGTTTGAACAAAATACTTTTAAAAAGAAGTAAGGCATTGGGGGCTGGAGTGATAGCACAGTGGGTACGGTGTTTGCCTTAAACCCAGCCAACCCGGGTTCAATTTCCAGCATCCCATGTGGTCTCCTGAGCACCGCCAGAAGTAATTCCTGAGGGCATGAGCCAGGAGTAACCCCTGTGCACCGCCGGGTGTGACCCAAAAAGCAAAAAAAAAAAAAAAATAAGTAAGGCATTAAAGTGTTTTAAGCTAAAGTGACCACCTTACACAAGATGTGTTATAAAAAGAGAATGTATATTTTTTACATTGTAGAGTATACTATCCAAAATAAAACAATAAAATAGGTAAGCATGTGCATGTATGAGTTCCTATGTGTATTCTTTTCAGCATAAAGATCGAGAAAGAGAAGTTGGAATAGGGTTAATACCAGAACTCTTCAATCAATATCATTCTCTCTTAAAAGTTTTATTTGAAATACATGTTTTAGTTTATCATTCAGCATAGCTGAATGTAGGAAAACAGAAATATCATAGAAATTTTTTCAGGACACAGCTGAAGACTTGGTAAGAGGAACATTATCTTAATTATACCACTACTGGTCTGACTGATAAAGACCAGTAGTGGTTAGAGTCATATGAGCAATTGGTTATGCCATTTTCCCATGCCATCTGTGTACTAATGAAGATAGTGATGCCAAGACCTTGCTAATGGCAATCAGGGTTCCGCAAGTAATAACACTTTGGGCTAATCTTTGGGGTAGAGTTATTTCAGAATATGCAAATCAAAAAGTACTTAATTAGCATTCTCAAATTCTCCCTTCTTCCTCTCTTTGTAACCGTTCAGAATCATTGTTCCCTCTTGAAAATTCACATGCAAGGCTTACGAATTTTTTCACAAATAACTCTCAGAAGTAAATTATATTCAGAATTCTTAATCATAGAAGGATTTTATTTCATTTTTTGAGGATTGCAGAGATTGAACCAACAGGGTTGATACTCAAAAGAAACTGCTTTTAAATTGCATGCCACAGGACATAGGACTAATATGTCTGATAATGAAAGATTTTGTAATTTACAAATCATCTGTTAAATTGGCCATCTCTAAGAGGGATATAATTATTACCATTATTACCGCCACTCGCCCCATCTCTTTGCTTTGTTATTTTAAAAGTTTGTCTTATTTTGGAAATTTTGAAAGAAAGAGAAAATATCAATCTGATAATTTCTCACATTTCTTTTATTCTGAAGGTAAAGATTTTGGAGTACCTGAATCTTTGACAATAATAATAAGTTTTCTTTGCTATTTAAACTTCAGAAAATTATATTCCAAAACCTAAACATAATTTAAAAAGAATTTTAAAATTATAAATGTATATTCTACTATAAGATATTTTCAAAGATTAAATATAGAAAAGAGAAATGTATTTGGGCATTTTAAACATGCATAATGAATGTAGTTAATTATATAGGAAATTCTCAATAACCATAATTTTAGTATTTATGAAATTATTTAAAGATTGTTTTAAATTTTAAATGTTTAAATTGATTTAAAGTGTAATAAATACAATATCTTAAACATAATTATATATTTTGAATGGCAGCTAATTTTTTTCTAGTCACCAAAGAGGCATTTTGCAATAAACATTAACTGATTGGAGCAAACCAACCTATTTTAGAAGAAAAATTGTTTACAATTGAAATTGTTTATGAATTCATATAAAAAATATGGATGCTTTGAAATTTTTGTCATCAGATAAATGAGACAATAATTTAACCTACACCTTTTTAAAGATGCAGGATCATCATTTTAAAAATCCCTTTTAAACCTATAAATATTCTTTAAAACTGCGACCATATTTTCTTCATTTTTTTCTGGCGTTATTAATCATTTAATCTGTGAGAGTAAGCATCTAATGTAATTTTTTAAATTTTTACCTATATTTAGTTTTTTATTATATAATTTAAAATTTTATTTATTGAATCACCATGAGAACAGTTACAAAGCTTTCAGGTTTAATTCTCTGACATACTGTGATCAAACACCTATCCCTTCACCAGTGCATAATTTCCATCACCAAGAACCCCAATATACCCTCATCCCACCCCTCCCCATGCCTGTGAGGCAGATGATTTACACTTAACTCTCTCTCAAGTTTGATTGCATTCATTATTTCAACAAAAGATGCACCATTATTATTTGGAATTTTACCCCCAAAATCAGACCTGCTGAAAAGGCATTGTGAAATGCTTTGTTTTCTACTGCTGGTTATGAAGACCATATGATTTAGGATTTCTGATGTTTTACTAATTAAGTCTGGAGGGACTTTTGCCAAAAACTGCATAGTTCCGATGTTGGTTTGTGTTCCTCTAGGTCCATGGCCATGTTGGAGAGCCGCTTGTGGGGGGCAACTCTCAGTAGGGTGGAAAAGATGTGCCGATTCCATGCCCCATCCCATGAGGCTGCAATTGCCCTGTCACCACCAGCTCACACCTGGCTGTCCAATAAGCTCTGAGGTGGCGGCCACCATGCTGCCGGGTGGGGGAGGGGGGTGGAAGAGACAGAAACCCTTTCCATCCCTGGGGAGGGGTACATCTCTGTAGCTTAATTCATAGTCCATTCACATTTCTGCCAAAAGCTGCTGGGTTCCGAATAAGCTGTGTGCCTCTGGGGCCAGGGCCGCAACAGAGAGCCACTCGTGGGGGGCAACTCTTGGTCTCAGCAGGACGGGAAGGATGTGCCAGTTCCTATTTTTACCTATATTTTAGTAAACAATTTGAACTTAATTCCATACACTTTAATCTCAAAGGAATTTTGTAAGCAAATTCTGTCTTTACGACAAACTATCTAAATAACCTGGTTCTGATTTGTAAGCAATTTAATTGAGCGATAGCACAGCGGGTAGGGCGTTCGCCTTACACGCGGCCAACATGGCCGACCCGAGTTCGATTCCTCCGCCCCTCTTGGAGAGCCCGGCAAGCTACTGAGAGTATTCTATATGCCAGACACAGTAACAACAAAGTCTCCAATGGAGACGTTACTGGGCCCGCTCGAGCAAATCGACGATCAACGGGAGGGCCTTTTAAATTTTATTGCATTTAGATAATGATACATAATAGTTACATGCCATTTACAAATATTAGCTGTGCTCAAGTTGTTGACACCACCAGAAAAGCCTCTTCTATAATATACCTCACTTATCCTCTAGTTTTCACTTTACTTATAATAAAATAAAGACAAATACTTTAGAAACTTCTTATTTTTTAGCTTGATATTTTATTTATTTACTTATTTTTAAATTGAATCATAGTGAGATAAATTTACAAAGTTGTTAATGGTTGAGTTTCAGTCATATAATGTTTCAACACACATCTTTTCACCAGTGTATATTTCCCATAATCAATGTCCCCAGGTTCCCTTCTACCTATAACTCCCTGCCCGCCCCCGCCCACCTGCTGCCTCTATGGTAGGCATTTTCCTCTCTCTCTCTCTCTCTCTCATGCTCTCTCTCTCTTTCTTTCACACATGCTCTCACTCTCACTCTCAATCTCTCTTTCTCTCCTTTCTGCCTCTGTCTGTCTCTCTCTTTCTTTGTCCTTTGGGGCCTTATGGTTTCTAATACAAATTCTGAAAGGTGGGACTGGAGTGATAGTCCTGTGGGGAAGGCATTTGTCATGCACGTGACCAGCCGGGGTACAATCCTGAGTATTCCCATATGTTCCCCTGAGCACCACAAGGAGTGATGCCTGAGTACAGAGCCAGGAGTAAATCCTGAGTATTGCTGGGTATGACTAACAAGCAAAAAAATCTCCCCAAAAAATAAAAAAAACAAAAAGGCACAAACACTGAAAAGCTTTCAGATATATCGCTTCACCTACTTTCAACACTCAGTTCCTGTCCAAAATGGTTATTTCCAACTATTAATAGCATACTGATCCCTTCTCTTTCCTCTATGCTCTTCACTCCCCTAGAGAATCTTGTGGCAAGCTTTCAACCATCGATCAGTCCCCCTGGCCCTGCTTTTCTGCCTTGGATATTAGTTTATATATATACACATATATGTATATATAGGTATATACACACATACATACATGTAGAGAGAACATAAAGTACATACACATATATTCCTAGAAATATATATGAAAACATACATATATATCTAATAAAGTGCATTTCAAAAGCTTCTTAAATTGCTATTTAAATCGCTACTTTGCTTTTAATCTTTATTCAGTTTTGTCCTATGTACTCACAGGACAAGCTGGTTTTTTTTATTTACATGTAAAAAATTTAAACTATTAAATAGACATAAATAAATTTATATTAAATAATTAAAACATTTGGTATATAATATAGTTAACTGAACGCAGTCCTTGACATCCATAATGTTAAATGTCAATAGAAAATTAGAATAGCTTAAAGGAGTTTATTCACAAAGACCAAGAACGCACATATAGCAATGGCACTAAATTGAAGTCAAATCTCTCTAACCAAAGTCCTTTATTTCTTTTTTGCCCACATTTATTTGAATTACTTACAAAAATAAATTTAGAAAATTTGTACATTATATATGTCAGAGTGATAGCATAGCGGATAGGGCATTTGCCTTGCATGTGGCCGACCCAGGTTCGATTCCTTTGCCCCTCTGAGAGAGCCCAGCAAGATACCAAGAGTATTCCACCCGCACAGCAGAGCCTGGAAAGCTCCCCATGGTGTATTTGATATGCTAGAAACAGTAACAATAAGTCTCACAAAGGAGACGTTACTGGTGCCCACTCGAGCAAATTGATGAACGGGAGGGCAGTGCTACAGTGCTACAGTGCTACAGTGCTACAGTACAGTGTATATTGTGTTAGATGATTTGTCATGGCCCTCCTACATCAGCTCTTGACTCTTTTCCATCATCCTGTCTACTTGGAAGGAGTACTTGCAAAAACTGTATCTAGTGTCCTGCTTGAATCCAGCAGTGTGAACACTGATAAGAAACGGTAGAGTAGGAATAGCTGAGTGTTTAAATCCCAGCTCCTGTTCTGCAGTATCAGAGCTTAGCTTTTCAGTAAGTTTCTTCATCACTATATTCTGCTTATGGAATTTCCTTCCCCTGGTAATTTATTCTAAGGTTGAAATTGTGTTGAATTCCTTGTACCAAATTTCCTTTTAAAATTCCATTCTGCTTACACAATTGTACATGGCTTTCTAATTAAATTTTCCAAAGTTTCCCAGCTGAGTGTGGTATCTGATTATTGCAAAACTCCTGACTTGTAAAAGTTCCTTGAGCACTTATCCTGCTTTCAAATACACATTTAAAAATAAACAATATATGTTTGATATCCCAGTACAGCTATTTTTATTTTAATTTTGAAATAGCTTATATACTACAGCAGATAAAGAAGTCTTTGTACCTGCTCAGCCTGAGTTGAATATGCTTTACCTGATATGGTCCCCTGGGCCTTGCCACAAATACTCCTTGAGTATAAAACTAGGATTAAGCCAAGAATAAACAACAAAACAAAAAAAAAGTTTAGAGTGTATCAGAGATACATAAATGAGGCATAAATGAGATATTGCATTTTGAAAATTGAAATCAAGAAAGTGAGTGATGCAAAATGAAGTAATAGGGTGAATCTCTGCATCATTATCCCCCCAAATTAAAAAATATTGGCTTATATGAGATTGAATAAAGAATCCAATTCAAGCCTAATCAAACAAAGTACAAGAGACATCCTCCTCACACTTCTAACACATACACATACTGTGGAGCAACAGTTTCAAACATTTTTTTTTTCTTTTAGTGTGAATCTAAGAGTACCCTTTGGGAATGGGAAAGGGATCAAAGATGTAATATTGGTAGATATTGATCTAGATATAGATGCCAAGGATGTGTAAGTTTGCCTGGAAACTGGGAGGAATAGCTAAAGTTTCAATAATTGTACCATTCAACTTTTATTACATGAGAGCCCAAATAAGGTATTATAAATTATACACAAGTATGAATTAGTAGGGGCTTTACCAAATGACTTCTACTGACCTTGCTAAGAGACTTGGAAATTTATTTCTTTTAGAAACAGAAACAGTGATCCCTTCTCTATTCCAGCTGCCTTCTCCCCTTTGTTCATGAGGCAGGCTTCCAGGTATGGAGCAATCTTCTTGTCCCGTGTATCTACTATTCTCAGGTGTCAGCCTCATGTTATGTTGTTTTATACTTCACAAATGAATGCAGTCCTTTTATGTCTGTTCGTCTCTTTCTGACTCACTTCACTTAGCATGATACTCTCCATGTCTATTTATTTATAAGAAAAGTTCATGGTTTCTTCTCTCCTAACAGCAGATAATGGACTAAACATGACAACCTCTCAGTATCTGCATTGCAAACCATAATACCCAAAATTAGAGAGAGAGAGTATGGGTATTATTGTCTGCCTTAGAGGCAGGGGGAGGGTGGGAAAGGGGGGGTATACCAGGGATATTGGTGGTGGGGAATGGCACTAGTAGAGTGATGGATGTTTGATCATTGTGTTAAAGGTAAAAGGTAAAGGCCCTCCCGTTGATCGTCTATTTGCTCGAGTGGGCCCAGTAACGTCTCCATTGGAGACTTTGTTGTTACTGTGTTTGGCATATCGAATTGGAACCCAAACATGAAAGCTTGTAACTATCTCATGGTGATTCAATAAAATTAAAAATAATAAAATTTTAAAAATTAAAAAAATTAAAAATTTTGAAAAAAGAAGCAGAAACAGTCTGCCAGGACCCAGGGCCCTGGATACAGCAGGCTGTAATTCACTTCCAGGAAGACTACATGAGTAATCCACCTTCTAAGTCCTCAGAGGGAGGCAAGCACAACTGTGGTACAGTCCTACTACCAGAATCTCCAGAAGAAGTACAACCTACCCTGGCCACTGTAAGTAAGGACTACGGGATTTCTATCACCTCTAAACTCCAGAAGTGAGCCAATATCATAAAAGACACAATCCTACTCAGATACATGTGACATGTATGTGCAACTCAACACATATAGGAAAACACGTGGGTGATTCCTGGTGACAGCACAGACATTTGTACTTTGCTTCCACAAAGTACCAGGAAGAATTTTTAAAAATAAAAAAAAAGAATTTAAGCACCCCCAATAGATGACAGAAAAAGTTCAGGAATATTTTTAGCTATATAAAATTTTTCTACACTGCCTGAAGAGCATTGTAAGGCAACAAATTCTCAATGTTGACAGGCCTTATAAAATTGTTAGAACTAATCAATAAACTTAACTAATCTTAAAATAAATAAAAGAAACTATTCATGTGGAAATTAAGGTAAAACAGAATGTAGAAGTAAGACTCAGCTGCAGTGTGGAAAAAGTTGAAGATTGAAATAATAATCTCAAAGATAAGGCACACAATTTTATCATCTACAAATTAAATGCAGAAGATACTAGAAAAGGAGTAAAAGAAGGGGAAAGATAATTAAGAATATATACTAGAAGGAGACTGAGAAAAAAGTGAAGAAAATGAAAAAGTGCTGTTGATAATATGAAAAGAAGCAATCTCAGAAACACAGAAACTCCAGAAGAGGAAAGTTAAAGAAATAAAGCTGAGAACTTTCCCAATCTAAAGAGAATGATGCATGGTGTCTGGGAAACCAGAGAGCCAATCAAAAGAAGACAAATAAAATACGATGGCACTTCAGAATCAAAATGACAAGTATGAAAGATAGATGTAGATTCCTTAGAGTGCAATGGAGTAGAAAGGGCTCTTATCAAGGAAAAAAACCCTAAGATACAATCAATTTTATCAAACAAAATCTTATAATTAAGAGATAATGGAGACAGCCATCCCCCTGGTTGGACTCCACAGTTTCACAACTGAGAGCCTCAGAGATGCTAACCTGCCCCGAATTTCAGGTACAGAGGGTAGATTTTTGGGTGAAATCTCCCAGCCTTCTCAGAGATGGAATGGGCAAGACCCTCCCCACCTACCTGAATTTCCAGAAGTCCTGGCTGCCACACCCACATCCCACAGCCAACACTTCTGTCATGTAAGCTCATCTCTCAGCCTTGTTCTCATAAATAAAGAGACTCATAAATAAATCTTGAGACTGGTAGATAAATCTTGAAAGAGATCAACTAGTCACAAAAAAATGAATTAGATGCCTGGTTTTGGTTAAGACTTCAGGAGGACTGTCAGGCCAAGTTCTTACCCTTCCAAAGGTCTGGAAGCTGTACTCACACACCAATTGCCTAGCCTTTGACCAAATAAATGCTTCCTTCCTTCTGGTTCAAGCACAGGTATCACTCTGGGCAGGTTCAGCCCCATATAGTGTGCCAGGGATTAAACCCAGCTTGTCTGTGTGCAAGGCAAGCACCTATGTGTTGTATTAACTCTCTGGCCCTGGAATTCCTATCTGACATCACGGGGCTCTCTACTCTCAGCCCGAGCCCGTGTTCTTGCATTTTTATTTGTGCTCTTTTAACAAAATGTGTTTTTTAAAGAAAAGGAAATAAAGTATTCTCGCACACACACAAACACACATATTTACAAAAATTAAGATAATGGAGTGATATATCCAATGCAGTTAATGAAGAGAACCTCCAACCATAAATAGTCTACCTTGACAGGCAAACATTTGAAATTGAAGAAATGAGAAAAATATCCTGAGAAAAAAATGCTTACAACACTGAGATCATCATTTGTGTCTAAATCACCTCTGCTCAGAACACTGAATAGCTTCATAAAGAAATTTGTGAAAGATATACCTTTTCATAGTTTTGGAGGATAAAGGAAGTTTTAAAATTTACAATAAAATGTTTTTTTGAATTAAATCTAATTTCAGTGTGTCTCTTTGAAACAATTTTGTGGTTTGGAAGTTGGTCTTATATATATTGCTTATGTGGTACAGCGGTTTTCTATTATTAGTCTGGCTAAGTACCTGTGGCTTTAAGAGTCTTGGAATATAACAATTTAGATCACATGCAAGCAAACATTGTCAGTATACCAGCTAAAGAAAATAATTTTCTTCGAAAGATATATCCTACTTGTAAGGAAGAAAATAGAAAAAAGTTCAGGGATTATTTTCCCTAGAAAAACATGTGGAAATTTCTCTTGGTTATTCCTGAATATATTTCCCTGAATCTTGTTAAGAGAGACAATATCACTTCCTTATATGTACAATTTGAGTAAATTTGCAGTGTTAGCTTTCAGTAATCTAATAGAATAAGAGTGCTTAAAAACAATACTTTTCCATTCGGGACCTGGAATACCTGAACAGACCTATCACCATCAAGGAAATTGAAATGGTAATAAAAAGTCTCCCCAAGAACAAAAGTCCTGGCCCGGATGGATTCACTAGTGAATTCTTCCAAATCTTTAAAGAGGACTTACTCCCTATCCTCTTTAAGCTTTTCCACGAAATTGAAATATCAAAAACACTTCTGAACAGATTCTACAAAGCAAATTTCACACTGATACCAAAAGCAGACAGAGATACCACAAAGAAAGAGAACTACAGACCAATATCCCAGATGAACACAGATGCAAAGATCCTCAACAAACTACTAGCAAATAGAATCCAACTACTCATCAAAAAGATCATACACCATGACCAAGTAGGATTCATCCCAGGGATGCAAGGATGGTTCAACATTCGGAAATCAAACAACATAATCCATCATATCAACAAAAGAAAAGATAAAAAGCATATGATTATATAAATAGATGCAGAGAAAGCATTTGACAAGATCCAGCACCCCTTTATGATGAAAACCCTAGCCAAAATGGGTGTAGAGGGGACCTTCCTCAACATAATTAAAGCCATCTACCACAAGCCTACAGCAAGCATCATCCTCAGTGGGGAAAAACTGAGAGCCTTCCCTCTAAGATCAGGGACGAGACAAGGATGCCCACTATCTCCACTGCTGTTCAATATAGTACTGGAAGTACTTGCAATAGCGATTAGGCAAGAAAAAGATATTAAGGGCATTCAGGTAGGAAAGGAAGAAATCAAGCTCTCACTATTCGCAGATGATATGATACTCTAATTAGAGAACCCAATAACCTCCACCAAAAAACTCCTAGAAACAATAGACTCGTATAGTAAAGTTGCAGGCTATAAAATCAATACCCAAAAGTCCATGGCTTTCCTATATGCAAACAGTGAGACAGAAGAAAGCAACATGAAAAAAACAATCCCGTTCACAATTGTGCCCCAGAAAATCAAGTACTTAGGAATCAGCTTAGCTAAGGAAGTAAAGGACCTGTACAAAGAAAACTACAAAACGCTACTTCAGGAAATAAAAGAGGACATGAGGAAATGGAAAGATATCCCCTGCTCATGGGTCGGGAGGCTTAACATTGTCAAAATGGCAATACTACCAAAAGCATTGTATAAATTCAATGCAATCCCTATAAGGATACCCATGACATTCTTCAAAGAAATGGAGCAAACACTCCTGAAATTTATATGGAACAATAAGCCCCCACGAATAGCTAAAGCAATTCTTGGGAAAAAGAAAATGGGAGGAATCAACCTCCCGAACTTCAAACTGTACTACAAAGCAGTAATAATTAAAACAGCATGGTACTGGAACAAAGGCAGAACTGCAGACCAATGGAACAGGGTTGAATACACTGACATCTCCCCTCAATAATATGACCATCTAATCTTTGATAAAGGTGCAAGTAAAGTGAAGTGGAGTAAGGAAAGCTTCTTTAACAAAGGGTGCTGGCATCACTGGACGGCTGCATGCAAAAAAATGGGCTCAGAACTCTGCCTAGCACCATGTACAAAAGTAAGATCAAAATGGATTAAAGATCTCAACATCAAACCAGAAACCATAAGGTACATTGAAGACAAAGTTGGCAAAACCCTCCATGACATTGAAGCTAATGGTATCTTCAAAGATGCCACGCCACTGGTCGAGCAAGTGAAAACAGAGATAGATAAATGGGACTATCTTAAACTAAGGAGCTTCTGCACCTCCAAAGAAACAGTGACCAAAATACAAAGACAGTCTACAGAATGGGAAAGGATATTCACCGAATACACATCTGACAAGGGGTTGATATCCAGGATATACAAAATACTGGTTAAACTCCACAAGAAGAAAACATCCAACCCCATCCAAAAATGGGGCAATGAAATGAACAGAAACTTTCTCAAAGAAGAAATCCGAATGGCAAAAAAGCACATGAGAAAATGCTCTACATCATTAATCATCAGGGAGATGCAGATCAAAACCACAATGAGATACCATCTCACACCTCAGAGACTGGCCCACGTTCAAAAGAACAAAAGCAACCGATGCTGGCGTGGATGTGGCGAGAAAGGGACACTCCTTCACTGTTGGTGGGAATGTCGACTGGTTCAGCCCTTCTGGAAAACACTATGGACGATTCTCAAAAAATTAGAAATTGAGCTCCCATTTGACCCAGCAATACCACTCCTGGGAATATATCCCAGAGAGGCAAAAATGTATAGTCGAAGTGACATCTGCACTTGTTTGTTCATTGCAGCACTCTACAATAGCCAGAAACTGGAAGAAACCTGAGTGCCCAAGAACACATGACTGGTTAAAGAAACTTTGGTACATCTACACAATGGAGTACTATGTAGCTGTTAGAAAAGATGAAGTCATGAAATTTACATACAAGTGGTACAACATGGAAAGTATCATGCTAAGCGAAATAAGTCAGAAAGAGAGGGATAGACATAGAAAGATTGCATTCATCTGGGGGATATAAAGTAACAAAGTTGAGATTAATACCCAAGAATGGCTGAGATCAGCACCAGGAGGATTACTCCATAGCTTAGAGATCAGCCGGGCATTCTAGGGGAAAGGGCAGCTCATATAGATAAGGGAGCACCAAATAAAGGGTGTTTGGAGGATCCTCCCAGGAGGGGAGATGCATTTCGAAAGTAGACTATGGACTGAACATGTTTGCCACTCAATGCCTCTTTTGCAGACCACAGCACCCAAAATGAGAGAGAGAACACAGGGGATTGCCCTGCCACAGAGGCAGGGGGGACGGGTGGATGGGGGTGGGGGGGATATTATCCAGGGTGGTGGAAAATGGGCACTGGTGGAGGGATGGGTATCTGGTCATTGTATAATCAAACCCAAGCACAAAAAATTGTAAATCTACAACTGTACCTCATGGTGTTTCACTAATAAAAAAAGAAAAATTAAAAAAAAAACCTGATCATTAACAACTTTGTAATTTCACAGTGACTAAAAATAAATAAATAATATATAAATAACATTCCTAGGTAAAAAAATACTTTTCCATTCGGATTTCTTCTTTGAGAAAGTTTCTGTTCATTTCATTGCTCCGTTTTTGATGGGGTTGGATGTTTTATTTTTGTGGAGTACACCAGTACTTTGCATATCCTTGATATCAATCCCTTGTCGGATGTGTATTCAGCGAATATCTGAAAGGCACATGAGAAAATACTCCACATCATTAATCATCAGGAAGATGCAGATCAAAACCACAATGAGATATCATTTCACACCACAGAGACTGGCCCACATCCACAAGAACAAAAGCAACCAGTGCTGGCGCGGATGTGGTTAGAAAGGGACCCTCCTTCACTGCTGGTGGGAATGCCGACTGGTTCAGCCCTTTTGGAAAACAGTATGGGCGATTCTCAGAAAATTAGAAATTGAGCTCCCATTTGACCCAGAAATAGCACTCCTGGAAATATATCCCAGAGATGCAAAAAGGTATAGTCAAAGTGACATCTGCACTGATTTGTTCATTGCAGCACTCTTTACAATAGCCAGAATCTGGAAAAAACCTGAGAGCCCGAAAACAAATGACTGGCTAAAGAAACTTTGGTACATTTACACAATGGAGTACTATGGAGCAGTTAGAAAAGATAAAGACATGAAATTTACATACAAGTGGTACTACATGGAAAGTATCATGCTAAGTGAAATGAGTCGGAAAGAGAGGGACAGACATAGAAAGATTGCATTCATCTGGGGAACATAAAGTAACAAAATAGGAGACTGACACCCAAAAATGGCTGAGATTAGTACCAGGAATTTTTCTCCATGGCTTGGAGGCCAGCCACACATGCTAGTGGAAAAAGGAGCTCAAATAGAGAAGGGAACACCAAATAAAGGGTGTTGGGAGGATCCTCCCAGGATGGGAGAAACATGCTGAAAGTAGACTATAGACCAAACATGATTGCCACTCATTGTCTCTTTTGCAAACCACAACACCCAAAAAAGAGAGAGAACAAAGGGGAATGCTCTGCCACAGAGGCGAGGTGGTATGGCGTGTGGGGTGGAGTGTGGGAGGGATACTGGGTTCGTGATGGTGGGAAATGGGCACTGGTGGAGGGATGGATATTTGATTATTGTATAATTGAAACCCAAGCACAAAATTTGTAAGTCTACAACTGTACCTCATGGTGTCTCACTAATAAAAACTAAAACAAACAAACAAGCAAAAAACAATACTTGCAAAGTAGTTGAAAAATGTAAACACCACTTTGAATTGGAAAACCATTTACAAGTGTGATCACTATTCTTCAAATGCTGAAAGTGTATGTGGCATTTTTCTAATTATTTAATGAGGAAACTAAAGCAGTATTTTATTCCCTCTGTATCATTGCTTTATTTGCACAAAGCATAAAGAAGTTACAAAGTTTCGATGAAAGATTCATAAAAATAATAAAAAATAAAAGAAAAAGAAAAGAAAAAAAGAAAAAGCACAAAAGTCGATAATTACTTTGTGAGGAATAAAATTGGATTTTTAATAGTGAAAATGATGTAGTGCCTATACAAGCTGATTTTTCCATGGGTTCCCAACTAAATAATAAATAATATAATATCTAATAAAATAAAAAAGAAAGCTTCAGAAGTCCTGACTGAAAGTATCAGACACTGCATTTTTTCTTAATATTTTTATATCTTTCAAATTTTCATAATGTTGAATTTTCTTTAATAGAGCCACATCCAAATATATTGTCAAAATTTTTGCTATTTGAACATTTTATGATTCATGCATCAAAAATATTTGTGTGTGACACGTGACTCATCTGTAAGCTCCAATTTTGTGGTTATAAACCATCCATAAGATAAACTAAAATAAAAATACCAAAGAACATGAATGAAGTCATTTTTTAAACTGGGTGTAACATCAATCAATCACAATCACAACCATCCTGTTATTCGTCGATTGCCTCGAGCAGGCCCCAGTAACATCTCTTCGTCCTAGCCCTGAGATTTTTTTTTTAAAAGTGCCATATTCAAGGCTTTTTCAGAGTTAGGAGAATGAGACCCTACTTTGTTACTGGTATTTGGCATAATGGGTATGCCATGGGGAGTTTGCCAGACTCTGCCGTGTGGGCAGGTTACATTAGGTAGCCTGCCGGTTTGTCTAAAGTAGGAATGCGATGATAAGATGTTATAATAAGATGTCGCGCGGCCGCATTCGGTTCCGGGAGCTGGATTTTATAGTCTCTGAATCTTGGCCGCTGATGAGATTACACGGCGCCAGGGTGCCAGTTGGTGGGTGTGACCCCTGCCTACTGGAATTTGGAGGATCTGGGTGGAGGATGCTCGACTCCAATCCGAGTAGGCTTGGAGATCTCGGCCGCGGAACCCGCATGGCTTTGTACCTCTGCCGGTACCTTCATGTGCGCAGAGAGTGGTCTCAGCATAGTGGTGGCTGGTCCTGGAGGTCTTCGGCTGCCGGAGCCCTGGTCGGGGCGGGGAGGAAAACTCAACCTGCTCCCCTCCAAGGGGCCCCTGTGAGGACAGTCAGGCGTGGGGGCAGGAGACTCTGCGCTGTTCCACCCATTGTCATACATGATTTGTAAATTCATACGCATCTGAGGTTGCCTAATATTTCTTATCATTTTATGTATAAAGCTTTTCCATTTTCAAAAAGTCCAGAAAATGCTTTTCATTTCACCTTTGGCATCATATCCCAGAAGTCACCGAAGAGCCATTGTAGTGAGGTGCTGCCCTATTCTTCCAAAGAGTTTTTTGTTTTAGCTCTTATATTTAGGTCAGTAATCCACTCAGCTAATTTTCATACAAGAATTTAGATATGAGTCCAGCTCAGTTATTCTGCAGTTAGATATTGAGATTTCCCAACATATGCTGAAAAGACGGCCTTTTCTCCAGTGAGTGCTCTTGGCACTCAGCCCAAAATTCTGACCTTATAATGAGAGTTCATTCTTGGTCTCTATGCCTTTATCTGTCTTTATGCTGACATCAGTGTTTCCTACAGAACACTGTAGTGTAGTCTGAAATCAGAAATTCCTCCAGTGTTGTTCTGATTGAAGTTCTTTTACCATGTGAAATTCCTGTAAATTCCATACTTTTGGAGGTGGCAGAGTGCTTAGGGAGCCCAAGAGTCACCCTCAGCAACACGCAGCCTCATGATACAGAACTAGAAGCTGAAAGTCACCAGGGCTGCCCACGGGCATGCACTCCAGGCTTGCACCCATTACCTGGTCCCACCACTAAGTTTTTAAGGAGTTTTTCTATTTCTTCCCCAAAGTCACCGGGTACTGGTGAACAGTCCATCTGTAGACCACACGTTTGCTTTACTTCCCAGTCCATGGGTGTCAAGGAGTCTCTCATTTATTGGGTTCTGCATTTCTCAGCAGTGATTTGTTGTTTTCATAGTTCTTTGTCTCTCTCTTTTCTGCAAGTCACTGTTTGCTTCATCCCATTTTCAGTTTGTGCTGTTTGTACAGTCATTGACAGCTGACCTTTGTACACGGGTTTCCTACCCTGTCTGTTGCTGGCTTTGCACCTGAACTCTGGCAGGTTTACTCTGGAGTGGTTGACATCAACATATCTGGTCGTTGTGCTTCTGAACTCAGGTGACTTGGCTGCTTCCAACTTAGTAGACATTTTCCTCTCCTATTGTTCTAACTAGAACCTTCAGAATTCTGTTGACTACCAAGTTGTAATACTAAACAGACCACCAGAATGTGGCACCTGGAAATAGAATTTTCACACCCCTCAGCAATTGCTTTTGGTTTGAGGGCTAGATTGTCCATTTCTAACTCTGTAGAGGGAAAAAGTTCCTCCCCCCCGGCCCACTCTAGCCTCTTTCAGCCAGGACATCAAGAATGCCCAGGTATCTACTTCTGGGAATGAAGCTCTGTGTGAGCCTGCAAACACTAGGAGGCTGAGGGGAGCCAGAGTACTCCTCAGTAACCTTGAGCCCTTGCACACATGAAGTGAAGTCTAAGAAAAAGTTGTAGATTTTCAATTTGTGAATGTTTGGTTTTTTTTTTATTTTGTTTTTTTAAGCTTTTTGGGCCACACCCAGCAATGCTCAGGGGTTACTCCTGGGTCTGCCTCTGGAATTTCTCCTGGCAGTGCTCAGGGGACCATACGGGATGCTGGAAATTGAACCTGGGTCGGCTGAATGCAAGGCAAACACCCCACCCTCAGTGCTATCACTCCACCCCCTGTAATGGTTTTAAACAATTTTTGCTTTATTTCCTTTGTGGGCTATATACACAAAGTGGTGTTCAGGGTTTACTCTGGGCTCTGCGCTCAGAGCTCACTCCCGTAGGGGCTCAGGACTCAGGGAACCACAAGGCAAGTGCCCTACCCACTCCCTGGCCACCAGCTAAGTTATTAAAAGTGTGTCTAGGGCTAGAGTGATAGCATAGCTGGTAGGGTGTTTGCCTTGCATGCAGCCAACCTGGGTTCGATTCCCAGCATCCCATATGGTCCCCCAGCAATGCCAGGAGTAATTCCTTACTGCAGAGTCAGGAATAACCCCTGTGCATTGTCGGGTGTGAACAACCAAAAAAAAAAGTTTGTCTAACACCCACAGAGAATATCTCAGCAAAGTCTCGGAGACTCAGTCACTCAGTCGCAGGCATATTTATTTGCAAATCTGTGGTTAACCTGCCAATTATTAACCTACCGCTCCCAAGAGAAGAGACTTTGCTGTCACTGGAAACAACATTGTGACCAAAGAGTTGGTCAGAAAAGTTACTAAGGGGACCGGAGTGAAAATACAGTGGGTAGGCTATTTGCCCTGCACATGGCTGAGCTGGTTTCGATTCCCAGCATCCTATATAGTCCCCCGAGCAATGCCAGGAGTAATTTCTGAGTGAAGAACCAGGAGTAACCGCTGAGCATCACCAGGTTTGACCCAAAAGGGGAAAAAAAAAGAAGTCACTGAAAAAGACAGGAGGCACTATTAAACAATCATGAGTAAGACCTGGGGATCAAAGAGAATCTGATTTCCAGAGGATGGGTTATTTCAAATATCTTGTTTTTAATAAAAAATGCGAGGATGGGCGAAGGGAGAGGAAAGTATGGCCTATTCAGAGGAAGGAGCCGAATGGAAGCATTCCCTGGTGTGGAAGTTGCTAGTCAAAGCCAGATCTGAGCTGAGTCCACAGTGTGCAGAATGAAGACCATCTCCACAATCAGATCATTTGGGACATGAAGTGTCACCAGTGGAAGAACTATCCTTGAAAGAGAATTAGCCTGTGGATGTGACTCACAGATGATATACATCCTGGCCTGCATGTGAGCTGGGCCTGATTCCACAACACTGCAAAAACAATGAATAAAAAGGACATAGATTTTTTTTTTAAAAGGGAACCAAACACAACATCTGGAGTGAAACTGTCCAATAACTGTAGGGGTTCATGGGCCTCTCTGACCAGGTAGAGAAAACAGGTGAGCACAAGGCTGGCTGGGAGTATGAGCCTGAGGATCAGAACCAAGAATGAAGAACAAGCAATGGGACCAGAGCCTGTGAGCCGCCTTTCAGTGCAGAACACACACAAGGAGGTGGAGGTGAAGGAGAAAGGCTCAGAAGGAGTATCTGAAGAAACGGTTGTTGCAATCTCCACAGACAGCATGAAAAGCTCTCCAACAGAGGCCTTTAAACAGGAAATGCTAGGGCAAGCACTGGATGCTGCTGTGAGTATGTGTCTGTGTTCCAGTGTTTGAGGCTGGGTGCTTCTGTGGGTGTGAATATTTGTGTAAGGTCTGGTGACAGAATGCAGTGTGAAAATTTAAAAACAAATTTAAAAAATGAAGGCAGTCAAGAGGCTTGTAGGGATGTCGCTCCCCTCCCAGGTTCCTGTCTCATCAGTAAAATACCCCAAAAGAAGGCAACCAAGGGGGTCATTTGACATATCTAAGGGCAGGATCTCTTCCTGAGATGAGACTGTGACCATATTCAAGCCATGAGCTTAAGGGCCAGGAGACAGTACAGCCAGTGGTTAGGGCTCAAGCCTAACATGCTCCCAAGCTGGGTGTGATCCCCAGTACCACATGGTCCCTTGAGCATTGAAAGCTGTGGTCCTGGAGGCCCCCAGCACTTCCTGGGTGGCCCAGATAATGCATCAAAATCCTTGGGATCATGTACTGAATGGACAGCTAGACCAGGGATAGCCGGCAGGGCCTCCGTCTTCCTGAACTCGACTTGGGACACCCAATAAATCAATAAAAACACACCCGTGGGGCCGGGACCAGAAAGACCGTACAGGAATTGTTCATCTGTCATGCATGCTGCCGACCTGGGTTTGATTCCTGGTACTCCTCATGGTCTCCTAGCCCTGCCAGAAGTGATCCTGAGCACAGGCAGGAGTGAGCCCTGAGCACAGCCAAGGACAGCCCAAAATTAAACAAACAAAAAGTAATAACCTATGGGCCTAGAGAAAGTTGCAGGCAGCAGAATCTAACGGGTACACCAGCTCCTCTCTCTGTATCCCACAGAGGCCTCTGAGGAGAAGCGCAAAGAGGAGAGTCCTGGGGACGTGGTCCCCTTTGCTGAGAAAGTTCTGGCTGAACTAGTTTCCAGCCTCCAGTATCCCCAAGACTCTGAGCTACGAATAATGAACCACTCAATAAATGCGCCAGAGGACACCACTGCAGGCCCCACTGCCTCCTGCCCACAGCTGCCCACAGATTGCTAGAATAGCTGCAGCAGGTTCCCCAGTGGGGTGGCAGTGAAGCCCCTTTCATGGGGGCTGGGAGCTCACTCTTGCCTGGGCCTTGAAAGGATCATTGGATCCCCCTAGTGGTGCTTTTGGTTGGGGTCCAGTTGGTGACTGCCAAACTCCTGGGGTGCTTCTGCACTGTGGATCTCTGGTCTCATCCTGAACTCTTCCATCAGAGTGTCTGCCCAAACATGGTTAAGCACTAAGCCTTAGGTGCTGCCTGTGTGCTCAGTCCAGAACCTTCCACTGTGGAGTTGGGGCAAGTGGAAATGGGCAGTCCCCTCCCTCAGCAGGGTTCCAGCCTAACAGCTTTTCACAGCCCAGAAGACAGAGTAGGGAGACAGGAGCTGGTGGCCGGCCAGTGCCACCTCATTGGCTGAAGGGTGCTAGAAGTACAGGGACTCGGGGATGTGTCCTCCCGGGCCCCCATCCACCTTCTCATGGGGCCACCCCAATGCTACAAGGGTTCAAGGTCACCACTATCCCTAGGGTATGTGGGATCTCTGGAGTTCGTTCCTTGCCTCTGGGTAGATCTTGAGGCCCCACCAGCGTCCCCACTCAGAGGACAGTGCCCTCGGTTAAACCGAAACATGTTTCCCCCTCACACTCCAGCCTGGCCGCCAGGGCCACTCCCAGTAGGCAGAAGCCTGGATACCTGCATCACTAGGCTTGGGGAGGCAGCCCATCTTATCTCAGGGGATCCAGGGCTTTGCACATGGCTCACTCTTAGCTGCTGTCAGAACCCAGGGCGCACTCTGGCCCCTGCTAGCTGAGCCTTGTATTTTGGCTCCCTGATTCCCATCTGAGATGTGTCATAGATGAAGTGAGGGCTCGGGTTCAGTGGTGCACACTGAGTGGCTGGTCTGTGGGGCAGTGTGGGAGTTTGCCCCAATTGTGGACTCAGGCTGAGTAGTTTCTCCTGTCGACAGCACAGTGGTAGGGCATTCGCCTTACAAGCGGCCAACATGGCTGACCCGAGTTCGATTCCTCCGCCCCTCTCGGAGAGCCCGGCAAGCTAATCGAGAGTATTCGATATGCCAGACACAGTAACAACAAAGTCTCCAATGGAGACGTTACTGGGCCCGCTCGAGCAAATCGACGATCAACGGGAGGGCCTTTACCTTTTTACCTTTACCATGGGGCGAGTATTTCTGAGCCTGTTAGGGAAAAGCAAGACTAGTAGCAAACTCTTTCTAACCTGAGTACCCATATGGGGGGGGGGGGTATGGACCTTAGGGCTTAAGCAGCCACCACTCAGCGCAAAATACTCACTTCTGAAATGGGCTGAGTGTCAGGTTCTGTAGATCTGACAAGGAACCTGAGTAAGCAGGGGGCCCCATAAGTAAAGGGAAGGAGATTGGTAGACTCAGATCAGACCGCAATCCAGATTGGTTTATTGAGCATTTGGATCTGAGCAGAGAAGTAGGTGTCTTCCCTTAGCGAGGCACAGCACAGAGCTCATAGGGGGATGGGAACACCATGCCTGTAAAGACGCCATGGTCACTGGGCCTGAGCTGGCCGGGGGGCACTGAGAAGCTGAAACGCTGCAGGAGGCAGGTGAAGAAGAGGAAGAGCTCCATCCGGGCCAGGGGCTCCCCGAGGCAAGTTCGGCGGCCTGTGTGGAAAAGGGGCTCAGTGAGTGTGGGCTCCTCCCCCCAGACACACTGAGGCGGCACAACAGCTGGGCACATGCAGGCACCTGCAGAGAAGGGCATGAAGGCCTCGTGCTTCACGAAGCGGCCCTGGGCATCCAGGAAGTGCTCTGGGTGGAAGCGGAGGGGCTTTGCCCACACAGTCTCGTCCTTCAGCACCGATGACAGGTTGGTGAGCAGCGTCGTCCCCTGCGGACAGAGTCCTGGCTGGGTGGAGCAGCAGCTGGGGGACCAGGCCCTGTCACCCACCTGAGTACACCTGGACTCTCAGTACACCCAGCACCTCCTGAGCCCTGGACAGGACAGGGACTCACCTCCATGAGGCACCTCATGCCACCTGTCCTGGTGGGCAAGGCCCCCTCCAGGGCACAGGCCTGTCTTCATTCATCTTCTGTAGACCTGATGGGCAGGGCTGACCCTCTGCACAGCCCCAGCCCTCCAGGCTGCACAGGGGGCCCAGGGAAAAGACGGGCTGCATCCTGCCCTGATGGTGGTCTGTAGTGTGTAAGACCGAGGGGGTCACTAACCACCTACCTTGGGGATGAGGAAGCCCTGGATTTCAACGTCACGGGATGTCATGTGAGGAACACCAAATGGGACGACGTCCCCATACCGCTGCACTTCGTGGATCACGGCCATGGTGTAGGGCATGCTGGCCTGGTCTCCCATCTCTGGTGGCCGTGCCTGCCCTACCACCTCATCAATCTCCTGCTGGACACGGCCTGAACAGACAGGGTCCCCCCATGGATCAGAGGCTGGGGCTGTGCTTTGGCCCCTCCTGATTCTGAACTGGGGCTGAGTTCAGAGCAGGAGGAGGCTGAGTTTCCCTCTGAGCTCTCGGTCCAGGGAAGTTTACGGTCCTGGGTGTCCCCTTGGTTGTTTGGTACCACCCCCAGTCCAGTGGGGCTCACGCTGCACATCAGGATGCAGGATCATGAGCAGCAGGGCCCAGAGCAGTGTGGTTGAAGTAGTCACCATCCCAGCTGAAAACAGGTCAGCCACCACCATGTACAGGTTGGCATCATTGAAGCTGCTTTCGGGGTTCCCCTTGGCCTGGGCAGTACAGAGAAGGAGGCTGAGGGGCCGTGGGAGGACAGGATCACTCTTGTCCCCCTCCCCCTCCCAGGGCGCCTGCTCACTGGGTGACTCAGCTTCCACCACACTGAGCCGAAGACCAGCCCCTCACCTTCTCCATCTCTTCCAGGAAGGCGTCAGTCAGGTCTCGAGCTGGCTGGGTGGGGTCCCACGTCCCCTTGTGCTCTGTGATCAGCTCATCCAGCATGCGTTTGAAGGCAGTCTGAGTTGGGAAGGCCTTGGCAGGGAGCCCCGGAATTTTCAGAAGCACTGGGAAGGCATTCAGAATCTGGGGGCAGGGACAGAACGGATCTGGGTCTCCTGTTGTCAGGGGTCCATGGGTCCTGCTGCCTGAAAGCTCGCCCATGATACCCTGCTTCCTCCCTGGGTGGGGGTTGTGGGGGGGTAGGCCCATACTCCTCTGCACAAAGGATAGATCTGAAATTGCATGGCACTGGCGACCTGATGAAGGTGCAGGACCCAGCCCGCTCCTGGGGCCCACTCTCCAGGAAAGCCACCTCTGCCTCAGCGGCCTCAGTGAGTCTGTTTAGTCTCCCCGTACCTGGGCCAGGAACCCTGATTGCTCTCCCAGGGCCGTGTCTATTAGCTCCAGCATCCTGACATAGCGGGGGTCCCCATACTCAAAGCGGCGCGCGTAGATGAGGGAGGAGATCACATTGCTCACGGCTTTGTTCAGAAGGAGTCTGGGACTAAAGGGGCGTCCTGAAGGGCAGAGCTGGTCAGTGGTCACCTCCCTCTGGATCCTTGCCCCGCACCCTCATCCCTTCACTCACCAGCATAGTTGTTGAAGGCCTCGCTGAGGTAGCCGGCCTCCTCGATCACCCACTGCTCCAGTGACTTCTTGCCCAGGCCGAAGTTGCGCATGGTGGACACGGAGAAGCGCCGCTGCTCGCGCCACGCCTGCCCGTAGCGCGCTTGAATCACGCCTGGGAGCAGGATGAGCACGTGGTGGATTTGTTCTCCCAGGCTTATGCACCAGTGCCCACTCTTAGCTGACCCCCTGTAAGACAGCTCTGTCTGGCCCCTCTACGCACTCCACTGCTTCCGACCCTCCTGCAAAGCCCCATCCAACCCTACAGGTGGCTCAGCTCCTGCTCCACCCACAGTTCCCGCTGTTCCCCTGCCAGCCCCGCTCCTGCTCCTCGGGAGAACGAGGCTGGCCAGGTGTGTGTTCCTGCGTGACTACTCAGTCCTTCAAGGCCACGGGGTCCGCCCCTCCCCCTCTTGCCTTGCGAACTGGGACCCCAACCGAAGCAGGTGGTGATGGGTATAATAAGGCGGTCAGAGGTGTCCTCACTCCGTTGCACCAGTGCCTCGCGCACTGCCGCCAGCCCGTTGAGCACTATCACAGGCGTCCTGGCCATGTGCAGGGTGAACACGTCCCCGAAGCGGCTCCGCAGCTGCAGCCAAGGGACACAGGCTTTTGTTAGGTCCAGCCCTTCCAGCTGCCCACCACCCCAGTCTCTTGACCATTTGCTTGGGGGACCCCTGGGTGCCTGTAGCAAGCAGTGGAAGGGCGTTATCTGTCCTGTCAACTTGCAGGCAACAGCACGTTGAATGGGGCCTCCCAATGAGGACTCAACCATGTCCCCGAATTGTTAGTGGGCTAGTCAGTGTCCCATGTACAGATAGAGACTATGGTCACAGTGGGGAGAGTAAGGGCCAAGGACCCGCAGAGGAGATGACCTCACCTAGGTCACTGCACCTCTCTGAGCTGCACTTCCTGCTCCCCAGCAGGCTGCCAAGGACCCCCCTCCCGCCTCGCCATGAGCAAACCTTTGCCTCTCTGACCTTTCTCAAAAAGTCCAGCCTGTCCCTGGGGCCTGACCAAGGCCCTCCCACAGGAATCCTGTCCATCTGCCTTTTCTGGGCGTGGCTTTTTGTCCCATCAAACCCTTGTCCAGTCAGGAGTGTTAGGATGTGCTCTGTCCCTCCCCCTCCCCCTCCCCTCTGTCCTCACCTTCCTCCTCTCCCTTTTCCCTCCTTTCTCTTCTTCCCTCCCCTTCCCGCCTCCCTTCCTCCTCCCCTCTCCCCCATTCCCCTCCTTCCCTCCTCCCCTCCCTCTTCCCCCTTCTCCACCCTCCTTCTCTCCCTCCCTCCTGTCTTACCCGGTTTATGGAATAGGGCAAGTTCTGAAAGTCCATGTGCAGTAGGTTGCCCAGCGCAGGCAAGGGCCAGGGGCCTGGTGGGTAGCGAGGGGCCCAGCATACTCGCCGGTGCATGAGGTCCATGAGGAGCAGGAAGACGGCCACGGCCACTGCCAGGGGCCCCAGTGTGTCTCCAGTCAGCAGCCCCATGGCTGTGTTGCTTCTGCTGGCAGCTTTCCTTACACCAGGAAGTCTCTGAATTCCTACTGTGAATCTTTCTATAAAGGGAGTAATACTGCCCTTTGTCCTTTGCCCCTTGCACTCAGATATGGGTGTGACCACACAACAGAGGGAGCTGGACGGGGTTAGGGAGGGTGCTGGGCATCCACTGAGTCCTGTCCTGCCTTCTCCTGGGCTTTCCCGCTGCAGAGTGTACAGGACCCCTCCCTATCCTGGCTCAGTGCTTCTCAGGGGTGTAACATAAATAGCTTTTTTCAGCAGCAGAAATTTTAAGAAAATTATCTTAGCATGCTGTTCAATAGTCATGTCTCAGAAAAATAACCTTGAATTTAATTGTACATATACCAAAACCTACATAGATTTTGCTGTCATAAAATTGGTTCATCTCCATTGAAATTTATAGTGTTGCTGAACATTATGTGATGTTATGTTAATTACAAAAAGTGTCTAGGGATATAGCAGTAGAGATAACAAAATACTCAGGTAATTTAGAAAAAATGTTATATATAGATAATTGAATATTAAAATACTTAAAAGTTAAAAATGTATAAAAATGTAAATATTCACATATTGTACTCTTACATAGAAATAAGCAACAAACCTGATTACACTGTTATATTAAGTTCTCACTTGATTTAGTGTTCCCAAACAACATTGAGGAGTGCGCAATTCAACACGCTGTGTTACATACTATGCTCTCCAAAACTCCCTTTCATTTCATATTCATTCTATGTTCACCAAAGTATCTGGTGTGATTTATTCAGGTTGATGTATAACAGTAATCAACCAAAAAATTGAAACATAAGATATAGAGAATATTTTAAGTTTCTTAAAGAAGGTTGAAAGAAATCAAATGCAAATAAGTAAATATTTTAGAAATATTTAACTGTTTTTGGATAACATAATTTTGGGCAGATGCATACATATTTTTCACCACTAAGATGAAAGTTATATAATAAAAATATAAACTCAAAGGCACAAGCCCAGTAAGTGATTAATATATAGGATAAAAGACGTGAATAATTTGGGGATATAGAAAGATGCAAGAAAAGTTCTAAGTTAAATATTTACAAAAGGGATACAACTGTTGAAACTCACACATAGAACAATGAAATATCTTAGCAAAAACAAATCTCACATACTTTTGAAAAAGCAGGATATAAGTATATTGCTTACATAATAGATAGACTGACAAAAATGAATTCAATTTTTCAAAATTTTATTCTTTTCCTTTTGCCGTAATTTTTACTACACTAGCAAGATAGTAAAACAATTCCCTTCTCTAGCAAAAGTTTCTTACATGGCAAGTGAACAATAGAAGATAGGGGGGTAATATCAGCAATTTGATGAATGATAATATATAGTCTTGACATTCTCCTAAACTTAATATATTTTTGATTTCCAGAATATAGATAGTTAAGGTGGATATCCCTTAACACTCCCCTCATTTTTTTGCTACATTTTAATGATAAATACAGAGATTACTTAAATTAGTTAAAAGAATACTTTTTCTTTGTAAAAGAAACAAAGAAGTGGATTAAAGACCTCAATATCATACATAAATTCATAAGGTACATAGAGGAAAATGCAGGCAGAATTCTTCATGACATTGAAGCTTAAAGCATCTTTAAGGGTGAAGCAGCTCTGACCATGCCAGTGGAAGCAAACATAAACAATGGGACTATATCAAACTAAGAAGCCTTCTGCACTTCAAAAGAAACAGTGACCAAAACACAGAAGGAGCCTACAGACTGGGAAAGAATATTTGCCCATTGCCCACCTGATAAGGGATTAATATCCAGTATATACAAGTCACTAGTGCAATTGTACAAAAAAAACCCTCCAACACCATCAAACAATGGGGAGAATAAATGAACAGAAGTTTTCTCATAAAAGAAATAGAAATGGCCAAAGGGCACATGAAAAAATGCTCCACATCGCTAGTCATCAGGGAGATGCAAATCAAAACAACAATGAGCTATCATCTCACACCACAGAGACTGGCACACATTCAAAAGAACAAAAGCAACCAGTGCTGGAGTGGATGTGGGGAAAAAGGGACACTATTTCACTGTTGGTGGGAATGCCCACTAGTCCAGCCTTTCTGGAAAACAATATGGACAGTCCTTCAAAAACTAGAATTTGAACTTCCATATGACCCCGAAATACCACTTCTGGGAATATATCCTGAGGATTCAAAAAAGCACAGGAGAAATGATATCTGTACTATATGTTGCAGCACTGTTCAGAATAGACAAAATCTAGAACAGAAGACTGGTTAAAGAAACTTTGCTACATCTACACATTGGAATACTATGCAGCTGTTAGGAGATATGAATTCATGAAATTTGCTTATAAATGGACAGACCTGGAGAGTATCATGCTAAGTTAAATGAGTCAGAAAAAGAGGAACAGAGAAATACTGCACTCATTTGTGGTGTATAAAACAACATAACATGAGGCTGACACCTATGAATAGTAGATATATGGGACAGATAGATTGCTTCATAGCTGGAAGCCTACTTCATGAGCGAAGGGGAGAAGGCAGCTGGAATAGAGAAGGGATCACTAAGAAAAAGATGGCTGGAGAAATCGGTCGGTATGGGAGATGTGTGCTGAAAGTAGATAAAGGACCAAACATGATAAACTCTCAGTATCTGTATTGCAAACCATATTGCTCAAAAGTAGAGAGAGAATATGGGGAATATTGTCTGCCATGAAGGCAGGGGGAGGGTGGAAAAGAGAGGTATACTGGGAATATTTGTGGTGGGGAATGTGAACTGGTGGAGGGATAGGTGTTTGATCATTGTGTGATTGTAACCAAACATGAAAGCTTGTAACTATCTCAGAGTGATTCAGTATTTTTTTAAAAACAAAAAGAAAGAAATTTTGTGTTATATTTTAACACTGTGGAGCAAGGTATTTGAGGCAACCCTTCAAGCAAGAAAAGAGAGTGATTTGGGTCTTTATTCTGCACACTGATTTACCCATTATCTTAGGCTATCTGTATCCATCAATGATTATTGCTGATAGACTTATTTTTGCCTTTAAACTTGAGATCTGACGAGATCGGGCGCGTTCAGGGTGGTATGGCCGTATCATCAGGGAGATGCAGATCAAAACCACAATGAGATACCATCTCACACCTCAGAGACTGGCCCACATCAAAAAGAACAAAAGCAACCGATGCTGGCGTGGATGTGGCGAGAAAGGGACACTCCTTCACTGTTGGTGGGAATGTCCACTGGTTCAGCCCTTCTGGAAAACAGTATGGACGATTCTCAAAAAATTAGAAATTGAGCTCCCATTTGACCCAGCAATACCACTCCTGGGAATATATCCCAGAGAGGCAAAAATGTATAGTCGAAGTGACATCTGCACTTGTTTGTTCATTGCAGCCCTCTTTACAATAGCCAGAAACTGGAAGAAACCTGAATGCCCAAGAACAGATGACTGGTTAAAGAAACTTTGGTACATCTACACAATGGAGTACTATGTAGCTCTTAGAAAAGATGAAGTCATGAAATTTACATACAAGTGGTACAATATGGAAAGTATCATGCTAAGCGAAATGAGTCAGAAAGAGAGGGATAGACATAGAAAGATTGCATTCATCTGGGGGATATAAAGTAACAAAGTATGAGATTAATACCCAAGAATAGCTGAGATCAGCACCAGGAGGATTACTCCATAACTTAGAGGCCAGCCGGGTATCCTAGAGGAAAGGGCTATTCAGATAGAGAAGGGAGCACCAAATAAAGGATGTTTGGAGGATCCTCCCAGGAGGGGAGATGCATGTCGAAAGTAGACTATGGACTGAACATGTTTGCTACTCAATGCCTCTTTTGCAGACCAAAACACCCAAAAGGAGAGAGAGAACACAGGGGATTGCCCTGCCACAGAGACGGGGGGATGGGGGGATGGGGGTGGGAGGGATATTATCCATGGTGGTGGAAAATGGGCACTGGTGGAGGGATGGGTATCTGATCATTGTATAATTGAAACCAAAGCACAAAAAATTGTAAATCTACAACTTTAAAAAAAATAAAATAAAATAAAGGGAAAAAAAAAAACTTGAGATCTACAATGAATGATCAAGAGTTCATAATAAATGTACTAGTGGTATAAATGCTCTCCTGAGAAGGTCAGAGATTATATATCTTTGAATTTAACTAAGAAGTACCTGTTTTACCCTCATTTATTCAATGAATTATGAAATAGAGTCTAATACATGTGAGTGATTAAATAAACAAAAGATGAGTTGGTTTTTTCAATTAATAGCTAAAACTCTTGAGATTTTATGGCTACTGAATTTCATTCTTTGAGAATTAGTATCATATGGACAATCTTATTATTTATAATGACAAAATAATTTGTGTTTGTTTGTGTTAGGAAATATCTAAATTATCAGGGAAACAGGACAAAGAAGCAATTAGAAATTGGGTTCAGATAAAGAACTTTGAACAAAAAATAGAATTGTCTAGAGAGGCCTCTAATCTGAGTCTAAATTCTGAGCTATTGCTCTACCTAGGGGAGGACAGTATCTCAATTTACTCTATAATAGGTTAAGATTGGGACAAGAAATCTTTGCTGAAAAAGTGGGAGTACACAGCTTCATATTACCAGCTAATAGTGGTGCTCTCAAACATCTATCACTGTGTCAGCCTACACAATTTCCCACAACATCAAAATATATTGAAACTCTGTATCTTTTAAGAAGTATAGCTATAAGTATGAAGTGATATACAACAGTTAACAGGGATTCATGGTCTGAATTTCAATAGAAACAGACTGCTTCCCTCTCAGTGAAATTTTCCTTGGTATTTCTTTCTTCTTTCAAATTGTACTTTGAAAATGTACAGTAATTATAGACAGTGTTTTTCTCTAATCATATAGTACAAGTTAATTTATTCTAGAAAGTTGGCATATGTATAATTCCTATGCTCATCATATATGTTTTTCCATAAAATGTATTCTTGCACTATACTAGTAATTTCTTTGTTGTCTTTTTTCAGTAGAATATACACTCTATCACATAAATATACACATAAGCAGCTGGGGACTTTTATGTTTCTTTTTGTCCTTGTAGCTATAGTCACACCTCTGTAGGCAGCACATAGAACACCAATAAAAAATAATTTATCAAATAAAATGAGTATTTTTGATTGGATAGAAGAAACAAATCATGATAAAATCTTGATCTGATCAAATACAAGGGACTTAAAACATGGATTTTTTTCCTCAGGTGTAAACACAATCTTTAAAAAAAGTGTTTGTTCATATATGTTTAGCTATGCAAAATACTATACAAAATCCAGGTAAAATTAAACTAACCTTTTAGTAGTGGAAAGCAATTTGTATACTTGTAGCAATGTCCTCCCGTTCTTCATCAATTTGCTCGAGCAGGCACCAGTAATATTTCACAACAAATTGTGAGACTTGTTGCTGTTTTTGGCATATCAAATACGCCATGGGTAGCTTTCCAGGCTTTGCTGTGCAGGCGAGATACTCTCAGTAGTTTGCCGGGCTCTCCAAGAGGGACAGAGGAATCAAACTTGGATCGGCCATGCAAGGCAAACGCCCTACACGTTGTGCAATCAGGAGAAAATATGTTCTTACAAAAGAATGTTCTTGCAAAAGAATGTTCTTGCAAAAGAATGTTCTTACAAAAGAATGTTCTTACAAAAGAATGTTCTTACAAAAAGAAGACTTTTGTAAGTAAGTTCAAGTTATGTATTTCCAGTAATAACCATAGAGGACTATTTTAATGGTCCATGATAGCCTGAAAATGAGAAAAGCCAAAACAAATAGAATTATTTTCCCTTTAAAAGAAACAACTTAATTTCTACTCAAAAGCAGTCAACAAAGTTGAAAAATATTACTTTCAAGTTAGGCTTTCAAATTTATTTTATATAATATTTATGAATGCCCTATATTATAATGTATGATTTTTAATTTAAATAGTATCCTCTAATAATTCTATTATTATTATTTCCTCTATAGCTATCAATATTTTGTTAACAATTGATAAGAATAGTAACAACTAACGTAGACTGTGTTCTGTGGCCGAGTTTTATGTAAAATATGCAATAAAATGACATAGAAATTCCTGTTTGGAAAATGAAAATTGAGTAAGAAATTAAGGTGATTGCGAAGCAGGCACTGTCACTCTTAAACCAAGTTTTTAAAAGCATCACTATATTTTCAAGGATGCCAATTCTGTATGTAAACATTACCAATGATACTCAAATTTTGAATCTATAGCTGGGCTTCTGAAAACATTTTAAGATACAAAGAATTTAGAGGGTGAGTGAATAGCACAGCCAACAAAATTTTATATTTTGAGTGTTCTTTGGGCCACCATCAACATAAAAACTAGATATCAGGGAACCCTTTTGGTAGTGGGTTGTATTAAGTTTAGATACCAACTATAAGATTTAACACTATTGTAACATTCTAAACTGTAGTAAATTTTAAAAAGAAAACCAAAATGATATGTGTTACCAGTTATTTTGAAAATGTTAGTTCATCTCTCCTCTTGATTAAGTATATAGAACTTTTTTTTTCTATGTGCTTTTTGGTGATTTACATTTATTCCTTGAGGAAGACTCTGTTCATGCATTTCCCACATTTTTGATGGTGTTGGATTTTTTTTTTCTTGTGAAGTTCTACTAGTGCATTCTATATTCTTGATATTAACCCATTATTGGATGGATATTGGATAAATGATTTTTCTCAATTTGTGGGATGTCTTTGTATCTTGGTCACTATTTCTTTTGAGGTGCAAAAGATTCTTAGGTTTTTTTTTTTTTTTGCTTTTTGGGTCACACCCGGTATTGCAAAGGGGTCACTCCTGGTTCTGCACTCAGGAATTACTCCTGACGGTCCTCAGGGGACTGTATGGGATACTGAGAACAGAACCTGGGTCGGCCACGTACAAGGCAAATTCCCTACATACTATGCTATCGCTCCAGCCCAGAAGCTTCTTTGTTTAATGTAGTCTCATTTCTTTATCTTTGTTTCCACTGGCTTGGTCAGTGGCATTTCATCTTTGAATTCAATCAAAGGAAAAATAAGACATCATCTCATATCACTGAGTGGCATGCGTCAAAAGGAATAAGAACAACCAATGCTGATGCAGATGAGCAGAGAAAGATATTCTCATTCATTGTTGGTGGGAATGCTGACTTGTCTAGTCTTTTTGAAAAGCAATATGGGCACTCCTCAGAAAAACTAGTAATTAAACTTTCATACGACTCATCAATACCACTTCTGGGAATAAACCCCAGGTTCTAGGGAAGGGTAAATTGGCAAAAAATACTGTAGAAAAGCCATGTGCACTTTCATGTTCACTGCAGCAGTATTCACAACAGCCAGGATCTGGAAAGAATCCAAGTGCCTGAGAACAGATGAATGGATAAAGAAACTATGTGTACATCTACACAATATAACACTACACAGGCACTGTCACTGTCACTGTCACTGTCACTGTCCTCCGGTTGTTAATCTATTTGCTCGAGCAGGCCCAGTAACGTCTCCATCGTGAGAGTTGTTGTTACTGTGTTTGGCATATCGAATATGTCATAGGGAGCTTGCCAGACTTTGCTGTGCGGGTGAGATACTCTCATTAGCTTGCTGGGCTCTCCAAGAGGGGCGGAGCAATCAAACCAGGCTCCACCGGGCCGGCTGCATGCAAGGCAAATGCCCTACTGCTGTGCTATCGCTCCAACCCACACAGGCACTAGGAGAAATTAATCCATGAAATGTGCTTATAAATGGATGAACATGGAGAGTATCATGCTGAGTGAAATGAGTCAGAAGGAGAGGGACAGACAGAATGATTGCACTCATTTGTGGCATTATATATGTGTATATAAAGTAAAGTAAAGGCCCTCCAGTTGATCATCGATTTGCTCGAGCGGGCCCAGTAACGTCTCCATTGGAGACTTTGTTGTTACTGTGTCTGGCATATCGAATACTCTCGGTAGCTTGCCGGGCTCTCCGAGAGGGGCGGAGGAATCGAACTTGGGTCGGCCATGTTGGCTGCGTGCAAGGCAAACGCCCTACCCGCTGTGCTATCGCTTCTATAATGTTCATATATATATATATATATATATATATATACACACATATATATACATATATATATATATATATATATCGCTGGAGCGATAGCACAGCGGGTAGGGCGTTCGCCTTACAAGTGGCCAACATGGCCGACCCGAGTTCGATTCCTCCGCCCCTCTCGGAGAGCCCGGCAAGCTACCGAGAGTATTCGATATGCCAGACACAGTAACAACAAAGTCTCAATGGAGACGTTACTGGGCCCGCTCGAGCAAATCGACGATCAACGGGAGGGCCTTTACCTTATCTTATATATACACATATATATATATATATATATATACATATATATACATGAACATTTTGTGACTAATACGCAAGAAAATTAGAAAACAAGGGTAAAGAGTACTGAACCATAGTTGGAAGCTAGCAAGCTTGCCACAAGTGGAGGAGGGTAGAGCAATTTTGATAGAGAAATGATCACTATGACAAGAATAGTTGTAAATGATCATCTGGAAAGGAACTGAGGTAAAGGCACACATGAGAAAAATAGGTAAAGGCACACACATGGAAACTGTTCAGTATCTATGAAGCATCTAACCTTTCAGTATGTATTGCAAACCATAGTGACCAAAAGGGGCTGGAGCGATAGCACAGCAGGTAGGGCATTTTTGCCTTACACACGGCTGACCCTGTAGATCAGAGTTTGATTCCTCTGCCCCTCTCGGAGAGACTGGCAAGCTACTTAGAGTATCTCGCCCACGTGGCAAAGACTGGCAAGCTACCTGTGATGTGGTCGGATACTCTTGGTAGCTTGCAGAGGTCTCTGAGAGGGATGGAGGAATCAAACCGGGGTCCGCTAAATGCAAGGCAAATGCCCTACCCACTGTGCTATCACTCCAGCCCTCACACAAATGCACACATTAAAATTCAACACCCCTTTTCCCTCACCAGTGCCCCAGCCCACAGTCAAATATACAAATTAGGACAATTGTAGGGGCTTGCATGTAGACCACCCAGGTTGTTTCCTAGCAGTCCAATTCTTACCCTGAGCACTACCAAGAGTTATCACTAAGTATAGAACCAAGAGTAAGTCTTAACATTAGTCCCCAAAACAATGAATCAGTCAATTAATAAATAAATGAAGTATACTTTTCAAAGAACCTTTTTAGGGAACAAACAAAATAAATTATACTAACAATAATATGGATTTTTCCACAGGCCATCCATCACTTGAGTATTTTCTAGTTTTCAAACATTTAAAAACAACTTCAAATCCCCTGTGGATTATCACTGTTTGTCATTTCTGAAGGATCCATCTATTTGCCAGTACTTTATTTTTTTATTATTGTATTTTTAATTTTTAAGAAACAAGATAGTTTTTATTGAAAGAAATGTACTTAGAAAGATGTGAGGGGAGAGAAGTGTGAAACATCTGTTCAAGAGAAAACACACCTTCTCGAGAGTGGAAAATCCAGAGGCAAGAAATGAGAGATGCATGTTCAAGACAGAGAAAGGCAGAGAGGTGCCTGCCATAGAGAAAGGCTGGGATAGGGAGTGCTTAAAAGGGTGAGGGGGAAACTAGGGACACTGGTGCTGGGAATTAAAGTCATGAAGGAATGAGTATTGGAATGCTATATGACTGAAATGCAATCATGAACAATTTTCTAATGCTCTATTGTATGGTGATTCAATAAAAAAATAATAATAAAAGAGAAAGAACACAAACTTGAAAAGCAAGCAAGTCCAATGGCTTTAGGGAGGATCTTATGTACAATACCTCCCAAATGTCTTGGCATGTAGGTCTCCGCATACATAAAAGTTAAAGCTGGCTTGATCACAGGGAAAGCCTTGTACTGTTGATGGTCCCTTTGTTAATCTCATCACAATCTTTAGTTTTCTCTGTTCTGAGAGGTCTTTTTTGGCCATTCAAGATTCACTTATTAGAAAATAACATGTTCCTCTGCTTTCCAGACACTTGCTTCAGAAGCTTCATGTTTAAAACGTTTTCATGCAGTTTTTCCCCCTTCTTTTTTGGTACAGTTGGCATCCGTTTATATTTTTTAAAGCACACATGTTATTAAATGAAGATGTGTGCCTAAATATTGTAAAATATTTCAAAAGGATAATTGTTTCCAATATTTCTAAAATATTTCTATAACAATTTTAGTAAACATGAGTATTTACTAATTTAATATTTTTTATTATGCTATAATTTGGAACAAATAGAGGAACTGAAAGTAAGTTATAAAATTTAAATATAAATGATATTAAAAAAAGGTTTACATTATATTTACAAATTGCTGTGTAACAGTAAAACTCCTTTCTTAGAAATTTTGTGTATTTGGAAAGAGAAATAAGCACAAAATTTCCCTAGCTCTGATTATACTGCTTTTCTTTAATACACTATTTAAGAAAATAATCTGTTGTATAAGATTTAAGGTGCTGATTATAGAAAAAAATAAGAATTAAAATTAATTCACGGATTTTTTAAAACTCAATGATGACCTTAATTTTCATTATGCTTTTTGTTTATTAAAACATTTCAGATGTCTTTCTAGTTTACCTACTGTACCTCCTATATCCTCAGCTTGTTTTCCGCATATGTATTAATAACAAGTAATAAATTTTGAAAATGTATAAAGGGCATACTTTCAGCATATACTTTATATAGTATATATATTCAATCCAACATACAAAGATTTTATTCATAGTTCTGAACATTTTCAGAGCTGGCTGGAAAAATATAACATAAAATTATCTAAAAATTGACAGCAGAGGGCACCAATTCCCCACTATGGAGAGAAAACAAACTATATAATATTTCTTTGTAATTTACTATTGCTTTGTTTTGAATTTTTTGAAAATAAAAATAAAACAAATATTCTTTTTTTCCAAAAAATAATATTAATGGAAAATACTGTGGAGGAATATCTTGTTAGACTACAATGACTTCTATTAGTTTTTATTATTTATATTTACTGTGCACTATTCAAATTTATTTGGGCACAAAGAAGTGTGTATGTGTGAAAGAGACAGAGAGAGAAGAAGAAGAAAGATAGACATGGAGACAGGATGGAGGAGTACGTTTCAGAGTTGTAAATTATTGAAAAGATTATCTGAATTTTCTTAGGACATTTGAAATAGAATAAAGACTTTAATGCAAATAATGATTTGTTTTGCAAATAAAGAATTTTAATAAGTCACTCAGTCTTTTGAAATTAATACAGATTACAATAAATTTGTGAATTTATTTTAGCTTAAAAACATTATATCTTATTTCTACAATCTAAGAAAGAATGGGAGTGACTATTATTGCTTGAGAACATTAGGTCTTATTATAAGCATTATTTTCATAAGGTTTTGAAATACTTGTCACTTTTTGTAATCATAGTATGCTTTCATTGACAAGCACCGAGAGTATTGTTTTAAGAAATATTTAATGTCAAAAGTGTCTTATCTATTTAGTAAGCCTCATAGAAATACATATCCATCCAAAGAAGATTAAAAAAAGAGATAATTTATTTTTATAGCAAATAACTTGAAGGATCGCATGAATATTTGAATTGTGATCTGCAGATTTGATTAATTTTTCAACAATGAAGTATCCTCTAATACACTTTTCATACTTCACTTTGAACTTTATATAAAAATGAATTTTATTTTTAGTGATAGTCATATTAATATCTATTTGAGAGTGATGCTTTTTCAAATTTAAAATTCAGATTTTAAAACATGCCCATTAAAAAGAGATAAAGCATGGCATTGGAGAAACAGTAAACTGTGCAACTTAATTGCTTTGCATGCAACTCAGAAAACCTGAATTCAATCCTTAGTATCACGCATTGTCCTCAGAACCAGACCATAAGTGATCCTGAGCATAGAACCAGAGGTAAGCCCAGAGCACCACCAGATATGTCCCTCCGCAGCACACAACAGCAGTAGTAATAATTCATAGGGATGGAATTTTAAGTTGTTATGATAAATGACGGAAAATCATTGGATAGTTTAATGAAAACCAAAGAAATTGGATGATTTCTTTATAAAGAAATTTATAAAGAACTAAAGAAATTGGATGGCAAAGCAAGAGAGAGAGAGAGAGAGAGAGAGAGGAGAGAGAGAGAGGTGAAAGAAAACGAACTCGAAGACCAAATAAAAATTAACTACAACAGTTACAGAGGGAGTAAATAGAAAATTGGGTACAGTCCAGAGATATTGGTGGGGAATGTGGTTGCCTTGCTTAGGTCCCCTAAGTCCTAGCCGTGGTAATGGCTGGACAGAGTACAGTGTAGTCCGAAACCAATAAGTAAACAAGCAATAGCAGCAGTAGAATATGTTTGCTGTGGAAAGGCACCAGAACTGCTGTGGTGGGTGCAGTGATTGATGTGAACCAATGATACTATTTATGAATTATCATTTTAAAGAATGTTATCAACTAAAATGTCTTGCTAGGTGTTGGAGAGAGCTCAGTAGACTGAAGCATCACAAGTTTTGCAAGCAGGAGGCCTGGGTTCAATTCCTGCCACTGCAAGGTCATTTGGGCACAGCTGGGAAGGATACTTTAAGCACTACTTGGCAGAAACAACTGAGCACCTCTGGATGTGGTCCTCACACAACAACAATTGTCACTGTCATTTTCACTGTCACTGTCCTCCCGTTGTTCATCGATTTGCTCGAGCAGGCTCAGTAACATTGTGAGACTTGTTACTGTGTTTGGCATATCAAATACGTCACAGGTAGCTTTAGCTTGCCAGGATTTGCTGTGTGGGTGAGATACTCTCAGTAGCTTGCTGGGCTCTCTGAGAGGGGCAGGAGAATCGAACTCGGGTAGGCTCCAGCTATCCCTCTAGCCCGTGACAACAAAATAATTATTTTTTAAAAGTACTGATGTATAAATTATTAAATGAAGACAAATATTTCTGGAGAAGAATAAACTGAAAAAAGTCTTTAAGATATCAGTATGAGAAGCTGCAAGAGATTACACAATGGGTAGGATTTTTGTCTTGCACTCAGTCAACCCAGGTTTGATCTTCGAACCCCATGTAGTCCAGATCCCTGCCATGACTGATCCCAGAGTGCAGATTTAGGGGTAAGCCCTGAGTGGCTCACAAGCCATGTGTGGCTCACATGATAAGCCATGTGTGGTTCACAAACATATACACACACATACATACACACACACACAAACTGTATTTTTTTTTTTGTAGATATCTAAATCCACAAAAAATCTAAAAAATTAATAGTGTGAATGATTCCAGGTAAACAAATTTTAAAATTAAAATGAAAAAGACAAATCTTACAATTCAACAATTTAGCAATGGTGAGGAATGAAGTATTAATAAAAACTTAAAGGAAATACCAATAGCCATATAAAAGTATAAAGTATGTTTTATTCTTCAAGAGGGAAATTTTGTATATTAAAGTATCTAGCTTTTTAAAAAGATACTGTTGTCAGTACTTGATGCAAAACTTCAACTATTTTTAGCTTTTGTAGTTACTCAGGTGTAATTAGAAAAGTGAGAAAGAAATAAATTCTACAGAAATAATAAATAGCACTCTACACAAAAATAATATTTAAATTTAATAAATGAAACAACCTTTACAATATACATTGTTATTTTGTACAAGTAAACAGTGGAACAAAATAAGATATGTATTACATTTTAACAAAAATTGATTTTGATCCCTATAATCTTATAGAGAAACTATTTTCAGGAGATTAGAATTGAGACATGCATGTATAGAATTTTTCAGATAGCACGTTAATTAAATATTAGTAAGCAGAACAGAAGAGCAGAACTGTGATATTTGCATCAGTAATTAAAAATTTTGGATATCCTAATTGACAGGTAGTTTCTGTGACTCAATGATTTTTCATAGATTTCTGTTTTTAAGTACCTTTTATTGTAATGATTTCCATTCTGTTATTTTCAAAACTAAAACTTAAATGTATGACATTCAAATTGCTTAAATGCTGTCATAGGGTTAGCAGTGAAAGTGTTTGATTTTTGCAATAATGCTTGTAGTGAAGCAATGTTAGTTTTCTTTTCAGAAAATTTTTTCACCTGCTTTACTTCTTCTTTTTAACTTAAAATACAGTGAAACTTAGTCATAGAGATTTTGGCAGTGTTTTTCAGTGCAAAACAACTGACAATTTAAATCAGCAGTGGTCTTAACCAATCAATGTAGATGGCTATGTGATCAATACAATTATTGCCATCAGTATAGATTTTGAACAAAGCATCAGCTGTGCCACAATATATTTGGCCCCAGAAAATGCATTTTTTTCTAGGTTCTATCTTTTCAGAAAGGAGGTGTTGGCTTGAATACAAATCACAAAAAGTCATTTAATCAATAGAGCAGAAGGCTATGAATGACAAGTAAACCTGTGGGAACAGATAGAAGCCAACTGCTTTTTATTGTAATAAAAATGAAGCAAAACATTGGGAAATTTTATTAAAAATTTGTGTCTCAGAATAAAAATAGATTGTTAGTTAATTATGAAAATTTGGCACATACTAATTAAAGATCATAAGCGTATTGGAATAAATAACCATATTAAAGAAATAAGTGTAGAGTTTCTGATGCATTTATCTCTATCCCTAATTGATCTCCTCTTCCATTATTTTTTTCTGATTTTGTATAAACTCACTCAGAATTAAAACCATAGTCACATTCAGTTTATTTTTTTCTTTTGACTCTCTTATTTAATTAACTTGTTGTCATATGTTCTCCAACCGCCGTTACCTTTGTCATGATCTTTCACTAGGCTCCTTCTCACAAAGTATCTCATTTTATGCTCCCAAATTTATGAAGTTGGATCTCATGGTAGTTCATGGTCTCAGATCTCAGATGAGAAAAATTTTATTTAAATTCTCCATGAGGAGTACATAAAAAGCAAATTGCTTAAGATAAATTTGTCAGCATCACGATAGTTTTAACTACTACACAGTACCAAGAAAAAATAGTTGATTTAATTTAGTCAAATATGTATATATGTTTGGAAATTTAATTTCATTAATATGATTGAGATCTCCACAGCCTTCTAGGATTGAGGGAAGGCAGATTCCCCTGTCTGTCTGCAGGCCCATTAGACCCCATCCACAACCATCTTCCTCTTTCCCTATAAGTGACCCAGCACCACAATGGAACTCCGTCACAACTGAACGTTGTCAAGCCTTCAAATTGTTCCAGCTCCACAGTTTTTGAATCATACAGGTCACATCTGCAGCTGCACTTCACCTCCAGAATTTTTCCATATTGACAGCCCAATGGACAAACAAAAAATTTGATGAGAAAGTTACTTAGAAATTCAACAAACTCAGTGAGGGAAAACAATAACTGAAGGCTTCACTAACATCAACTAGCTCAGTAAATTTTCAGACAATATGTTTAGTGAAACCATTCTTAGATGAAGAACCTAATTATCATAAATTAACATTTATTATCTATTTTTTGGAGCCAGAGCGATAGCATAGCAGGTAGGGTCTTTACGTTGCACGCGGCCAACCTGGATTCTATCCCTCCAACCCTCTTAGAGAGCCCTGCGAGCTACTGAGAATATTCGTCCAGACGGCAAAGCCTGGCAAGCTACCCGTGTTGTATTTGATATTGCAAAACAAGTAACAAGTCTCACAATGGAGACGTTATTGTTGCCCTCTCGAGAAAATTGATGAACAATGGGAGGACAGTGCAGGGCAGTGCTATCTATTTTTCGATAGTTCCATGTGCCACTTTATTGTAACAAATAATATGAAGTGACTTTGTTTGTGTCCAATAAGAGAACAGGGTTTGAGGGAGGGTTGAAATTAGGGAAGGTCACACTGGTGGTAGAATTGGTGATGGAACATTGAATGACCGAAAAAAAATGTATTATGAACAACTCTGTAAATCAGTTTTTACATTTTTTAGAATAATCGTTTAAAAGGCCATTACTTTGAGTGAGTTAAATTATATACCCTAACTTGCTTGAGGCTGATCCTGGAAATCTTTGGCATCCATACTGCATACAATTCCTGGGCATTTCCAAAAGTGATCCCTGAGCACAAAATCAGGAGCTGTGATCATTTCAGGTTATTACTCAAACCTCAAAATAAAGTAAAATAGTAAAATAAAATAAAAGAGTAAAATAAATAATCTCTTTTCAATATGATCTTAAGTAGCCTGACATATTGCATCAGAGAGATAGTACAACATTAATTTCCTTTCTTTGCACATGGCCAATCCTGTTCAATACTTGGGATTCCCTGTGGTCCCCTAAACACCATAAGCGTATTGGAATAAAAAGGTAAAGGTAAAGGCCCTCCCGTTGATCGTCGATTTGCTCGAGTGGGCCCAGTAACGTCTCCATTGGAGACTTTGTTGTTACTGTGTCTGGCATATCGAATACTCTCGATAGCTTGCCGGGCTCTCCGAGAGGGGCGGAGGAATCGAACTTGGGTTGACCCGCTTGTAAGGCAAACGCCCTACCCGCTGTGCTATCGCTCCAGCCCATATTAAAGAAATAAGTGTAGAGTTTCTGATGCATTTATCTCTATCCCTAATTGATCTCCTCTTCCATTATTTTTTTGTGAGTGACCCCTAATAACAGAGCCAGAAGTCATTATTGACTACTTCTTAGTATGGTCCAAAAGCCGAAAAGAATGTATGCTACAGATCAAGGTAGGAAAACGGATGTGTGTAGCTCTCTAATCTGACTTTTAAAAAGTCGGTTTCTCATCATTTATGTATCAAACCAGATTTTAGAATGAAGAACATGTCTATTAAGAAAGTATTTGTGGGAATGTGGAGAGAGCCCAAAGTGATGGATCACAAGCCTGATATCAGTGAGGTCTTGCCTTGACTTCCTGCCTTAGATGTGGCTCTCCAGCGCAGCCAGGTGTGGCCCCATGTTAGCATCAGGAGGCCTAAACATTGACCAGACAGATCCATACAGTAGGATTGCATAAGTCTAGTAGAGATAAGCATGCTTTTGAGAAAACACTGATGGTTTATAAAATCAAAGAAATTTCTATGTAAAGCATAACAGCATTCTTTAAGGAAGTAGTCTGAAAGGTCTATGGAACCACAAAACCTCTGAAACATTAAAGTAATCCTGAGGGGAAAAATATGGAATTTTTTAAACAATATTTTGAGATCAAACAAGGATTTACAGATAAAATCAGAAAAGTTGGAACAGAAATATGCACACAAGTATATTGAATAGAATTAAGAACCCTGAAATTAAACCCAAACATGCTATGTTTTCCTACATAATCATCATAAATTGTATGTGGATATTTTTTCTTTGGAGAAAAGTAAGATGTGATTTTTATGTAAAGCTTTTAAAAATTGTGCCAGTACTGTTTGGAAAAAAAAAATGTGATAATTATTCCATAGCAAGAATGATGTGGTCAATATGGTGTGTGGGCACTTGCTTTATTATAAATTTGCCTGGAGCATTCAGTGGAAAGCAGAAAATTCTCTTCATCAAATGATTGTGGGAAAATGGTATAGTCTAGCAAAATAATAAAACTGTACTTATTATTTTGCGACACATTAAAAAATTAACTTGAAATGCATTACTTGCATGTAAGATCTTAAACCTAAAACACACAGAGGAAAACATAATCAAACTGTTATGAAATATATTTCAATGAGATTGAAATCTCAACTATACCCACAAATATAGCCAAAGCAAAAAAATAGATAGTTTTTCAGTCTCTGATGATTCAGAAAGAAATAGAGAGGAACAAATAGAGAATGCAAAAAGAAAAAGCCACAAACACTTTAGTATTTGTTTGTGAATCTCTCTTATGAGGCAAGTACCTTACCCACTGTAAATCTCTCCTGCCCCACGACTAGTAGTTTATTTTATTTTCACTTTTTTTTTTCATTCAGTCACCATCAGATTATGATGTTACTCATGATTGGGTTTCAGACAGGGCAGGGTAGGGTGGGGCTCCTGATTAGAATCCCTTTGTCACCTGTGGTGGTGGGAGCAAGCAGAGAAGCTCTGTCCCTGGGTCCGCCGAGCCTGGAGTCCAAGGTCTCAGAGAGTTCCGCTTACCTTGTTCTGTGGGTCTTCAGTTGTGCGTGGGTCTCGGCCGGAGCGGCCGCGCGGGTCCGGAAAGCGTCCTGGAGTGTGGCGACGGCTGGGTAGTGGAAGTAGTGTCGAGAGTGGAAGTCTGCCAGTGGGGTATTTATCTGGGTAGGGTGGGTCTCCTGTGCACAATTCGATCCCTGGGTGGTTGATGGAAGCAGACAGGGCAGGGTAGGGTGGGGCTCCTGATTAGAATCCCTTTGTCACCTGTGGTGGTGGGAGCAAGCAGAGAAGCTCTGTCCCTGGGTCCGCCGAGCCTGGAGTCCAAGGTCTCAGAGAGTTCCGCTTACCTTGTTCTGTGGGTCTTCAGTTGTGCGTGGGTCTCGGCCGGAGCTGCCGAGCGGGTCCGGAAAGCGTCCTGGAGTGTGGCGACGGCTGGGTAGTGGAAGTAGTGTCGAGAGTGGAAGTCTGCCAGTGGGGTATTTATCTGGGTAGGGTGGGTCTCCTGTGCACAATTCGATCCCTGGGTGGTTGATGGAAGCAGACAGGGCAGGGTAGGGTGAGGCTCCTGATTAGAATCCCTTTGTCACCTGTGGTGGTGGGAGCAAGCAGAGAAGCTGGTAGGACTACAGCTGAATCTTATGAAGACAATGTTTATGAGAAACAGCCTTGTTCCTGACGCCCCATTCGCTCTCAATGGAACGACCATCTCCGAATGCAACAGCTATGTGTACCTAGGTCGAGAGGTCAACATGACAAATGACCTGGCACCCGAGCTGCGCAGGAGGAAGAGAGCGGCTTGGAACGCCTTCAAGAATGTCGAAGCAATAGCTAAGAGGACGAAGAACCTCCGGCTCCGGGCACATCTCTTTGATTCCACTGTTCTTCCTGCATTAACATATGCCTCAGAGACCTGGGCCCTACGCAAACAAGATGAGAACGCCATTCAGGTCTCCCAAAGAAGAATAGAAAGAGCTATGCTTGGAATATCACGTTTCACTCAAATGAGAGAACGAATCCGGAGTTCTGACATCCGTCGACGATCAAGGATCAGGGACGCTGTCTCATTTGCCAAGGTGTCGAAAATCAGATGGGCTGGTCACGTAATGAGATTTAAAGACGACCGTTGGACTAGAGCTGTTACTGATTGGATTCCACGGGATGTCAAGAGACCGCGTGGCCGCCCACCTACCAGATGGTCAGACTTCTTTGTCAAGGTCATGAACGATCGGTTTGAGGCCCTCCATGTTCCCGGAGCGAAGAGATGCCATTGGGCTACACTAGCACGCGACAGGGAGAAATGGAGATGTTACTGGCGCCCGCTCGAGCAAATCGACGACTAACGAGAAGTTAAGATTAAGTGATTAAGTGATGATTGGGTTTCAGGCATACAGTGTTTTTACCAATGTCCACGACTGCCCTCCACCAATCTGCTGCCTCCTCACCTTGTCCTCCCACCAACTAGGAGAAGCACTTTTTTCAGTGTGGTTTATAGCACTGATGCTATAGGGTTTTATACATAAAACTTTATCACCCTTAAGCACCATCACCTCCATGTCCCAGTTGAACACTTCCCTCCACTCTATGACTAGACTTCTAAAGACAGCATCTATATATACGATATATATAGCAGTATATATATAGCACATATAGCATATATATAGCACTATATGTAGCAATATATCACACATATATAGCAACATATATATATGTATATATAAAGAGGGAGAGCACTAATGTCTCTATTCATCCCTGACGCGTGCTAGTGTAGCCCAATGGTGTCTGCTCACTCCAGGAACATGAAGAGCCTCAAACTGTTCATTAAGGATCTTGATGAAGAAGTCTGACCATCTAGTAGGTGGGCGGCCACACCGTCTTTTGACATCCCGTGGAATCCAGTCTGGCTCCGGGCACATCTCTTTTCAAATGACAATATTTAAAAGAAAAAAATATTTTATTCCAAGGTCATTGCTATATGAAAACTAAGTATGTAATTATCCTGCTTCTATAAAAATAAAGAAAATCGCTGCATAAAATGAAAAGTAGTTAGCAAATGAATGTTTACTCGGTACATGTCAGCAATTGCCCATTAACAAAGTGCTTTGCATTAAATTATAATTAAATGTAAGAAAGGAGTTCATCATGATTTGAAATACTTTTTGTTCTAAATCACCTTCTTTGTCTTTCAGCAGATCGATACTTTGTTTAATATGAGTACAGCCACATTCATATTTAGTTAACATTTTAGCAAACAACGGAATTTGCTTTTTTATATTTTTAGGAAGATGGGATGTTATATAATTTTATTAGAAATATGGGAAAACTGGGGATTATTGGATGATTGTGTGAGGTCAGGTTATTATTTTTTAATGTAGGAGTATTGGTATTTATTCAGCCATTGATTAAGCTGATTGAACTGAGCATGAACTCCACACTACATTTTCTTTTACAAAGCTGCTCATAATTGTGTTTCAGTAATACAATGATCGAGCACCCATCCCTCCACCAGTGTACATATCCCACAGCCAATATCCCCCATTCCCCCACCACCATCTCCCAACCATCCCCCACCCCTAGTCTCCCATTATGAAAGGCACTTCTGTCTCTCTCTCTCTCTCTCTCTCTCTCTCTCTCTCTCTCTCTCTCTCTCTCCCTCTCCCTCTCCCCCCCCCCCTCTCTCCCTTTCCCTTTATGTATCATGGTTTGCAATAGAGATGCTAAAAGATCATGGTGTTTATTCAGGGCATTCAGTATTTTTTATCAGAATTTTAAGGCCGGAGTAGCTTTTCAATTGCGTGGAAGCTTTGGGGTATGGATGTGACTGCCAACACTTCCAGAAGTGCAGAGATGTGGTGGGATGTACCCCATTTCAACCCAGAGAAAGCCTGAAGATTCCAGTCACAAAACCCGCACACCAAACTTTTCAGCAGATTATATCTTGGTGAGGTCCATCCTGAGAGGTGGAATCAGGCCGGGAGTATGGTAGTGATTTTGAATTATGGAACAAAGTGGCTGTTAGGGGCTGTACTTTGGTGGGCACAGGCCAACCTGTCCCCCTTCGATTTACCCCAGTCTGTTCAACCATGTGAGGGTCCATGTTTAATTGTGGCTTTTGATCTCTTTCAAGATTTATCTATGGGTCTCTGAACTAAAGCCAATAAATGAGCTTATATAGCTGAGCCGGAAGTGGTTTGTGGCCATGGTTCCCACGTATCTAAGTTTTGGCTGTTTCATTTCTTGGTAAACTTGGTCCCAAGTTTTTGGCGTCCCACCAAAAGCACAGTGGCAATTATGGGGTATCAGAAAGCCTGAAGGCATCATCAGGCTGCTGATGCACTTGCCCCGCAGGTACAGGTTGACCTGTTGAAAGCACCATACCCCATTTTTTAAAGTAACCTCAATTATTCTTAACTTCCAAGCCATTTTTGTTACCCAATCCACTTTAAAACAACTGCTTCTCTGCCTCTCTATCACTCTTACATCCCAGTGTAATTATATGTAAAGTACTGGGGTATAACTCAGGTGTTTTCCAGTTATTTTCTGAAAACAGACCATAAATCCAAATTTTAGGGAAAGACCTAAGAAAAGGGAAAGCTATATCAGATTGTTAAATGCAGGATTTTAATAAATAATAAATTGGCAAAGGTGTCTTTGTCTTGGGTGGTAGCAAGAATGAGTTTCCACCCACCCCACTTCAAGTCACAAATATTTTATGATGCCTTTTACTGCGTCAGTGACAGCAGTCAGTAAATCTCAATAAGACATTCCAACTTGTATCCATTGAACAGCTTCTGGAAATGCTCATTCACAGGCGATGATCACCAGAAACCTCTGATTGAACCTGAATCAGTATATGCGTCAAACATAGTTACATCTCTTGCTTGCCTTCTCAAAAAACATATTCATCTAGTCACTGATATTTTATGTATAAAATTAAATATTCATTTTGCCTTTTTTTCATAAGGAAGCTCAGGGGCAACATATTTTGGGCATTGGAAAATATTTGTACATTCCTTTTGCAAGTCTTCATATGTAGAGTTATGTATCTTTGTTGGAGGGAGCACAAGTGGCACTCAGTGGTGACTGTACTCTTTCTCACTGCTCATCAGATGTCTTGGATGGTGCTGGGGAGATTGTACTAGGCAGTTCAGAAATCAAACTTCCTTCATACAAAGCATGTGCTACAGTCCTTTGAACTATATTCATGTGTCCCAAAACAGCATTATTTAGCCATATTTTTCTCAAGATCTTTTGTTTTTTCCATTTTCCATAATTCTATATGCATCATATTTTAGTACATGTGAATGTCTTTCAGTGTAATCTATTATCGTATAAACTTTAATTATCTAGAAGCAAAAAGGAAGTACTTTGTTAGATGGCAAACATTAAAAATGCTTATGTAATACATGGATTGATTCCATATTGCTACTTTCTTGCTTCCATCATCATTCAGCAAATTGAGCAGCACAGTAAGGCTTAAAACTTTTTCTCATAAAAACTCTTGTGAAATAATCATTAATTATAGACTCTCAAAGACTAATTTCCTGATATTTTTAAGTCTCCTTTTTCCCTTCCTAGTAATCTTTGGAAATGACATTCTTTGTAAAGTGGCATTAAATAAATGATGTGCAAATAGTAAAGTCAGTAGAATAAAGTTCAAGTAATGTAAACAATGTCGTTGCCATAAAGAACAAATTCACATCTCTCTTGAGAAGTAGACTTTTTTCTTTATTGTCCATTTCCCCATTCTTCTTGATATTTATACTTTATTCTTTCTGGAGAAGTCTTTCTTTCTCTTTTTCTTTTCTTTTCTATTCTTTTCTTTTCATTAGTGAAACACCATGAGGTACAGTTGTAGACTTACAAACTTTCGTGCTTGGGGTTCAGTAATACAATGATCGAGTACCCATCCTTCTTCTAGTAACCATTCTCCACCACTAATGATCCCAGTAGCCCTCCCAACCCCCACCCCATGCCCCTACCCCACCTCTGAGGCAGAGCATTCCCCTTTGCTCTCTCTTTCCTTTAGGGTGTTGTAGTTTGCAATAGAGGTATTGAGTAGCCATCATGTTCCATCTATAGTCTACTTTCAACATGCATCTCACATCCCGGGTGAGTCCTCCAAACATTCTTTACTTGATGTTTCCTTGTCTATCTGAGCTGCCTTTTCGCCCAGCATGTGGTTCCGGCTTCCAAGACATGGAGCAGATCTCCATGTACTTATCTCAACTATTCTTGGGTGTTCGACTCCCATTCTGTTCCTTTATATTCCCCAGATGAGTGCAGTATTTCTATGTCTGTCCCACTCTTTCTGACTCATTTCACTTAGCATGGTACTTTCCATGTAGATCCACTTGTATGTAAATTTCATAACTTCATATTTTCTAACAGCTGCATAATATTCCATTGTATAGATGTACCAGTTTCTTTAACCAGTCATCTATTCTCGGGCACTCGGGTTTTTTCCAAAATTTGGCTATTGTGAACAGTGCATCAATGAACATAGATGTGCAGATGTCATTTGAACTGTACTGTTTTGCCTCTCCAGGATATATTACCAGGAGTGGTATTGCTGGTTCAAAAGGGAGCTCAATTTCTAATTTTTTGAGAATCATTCATACTGTTTTCCAAAAGGGCTGAACTAGTCGGCATTCCCAACAGCAATGAAGGAGGGTCCCTTTCTCGACACATCCACGCCAACACCGGTTGCTTTTGTTCTTTTGGTTGTGGAGAAGTCTGTATTTTTCTTGAACACTATCTTTTTATACTTCTCTCCTTCCCTCTATTACCCCAATAAAAGTGTTTTGCTTCACAATAATGCAGACAGTTTCCAGGCCCCCATCATAGTCCAGTGGGGAGGGCTCTTGCCTTCCACATAACTGACCTGGGTTTCATCTTACAAAGGACATACATTGTCCCGTGATCCATCCCACCTGTGGTTCCTGCACACAAACCAGGAGTAAGCCTCAAGCAAAGCTGGGTGTGGCCCCCCAAACCAAAAGGAACAAATAACTAGGACAGTAGATAAGGTAGCTTCACTCCATATGAGTCTACTGAAGATAATAGAAAAACTGGGCCAAGCATGCAGCTAAGCAGTAGGGTCCATGTCTGTCATGTATGTAACTTTGAATTCTTTTTTCAGGCATCCACCATGGCCCTCTCACATGGAGGAGGAATGATCGAAGTGCCTTAGTCTAAGGAAGTCATTTTTGTCCCTGGATATTGCTCCATCACTAAAAAATAGAGACAATAGACTGTGTTACCTTACAGAACAACTCTGAGTTCCACTAAGTGGCAAAGTGTGTGTGTTGTAATCGGGGCTACCTTCACTGCCAACTGCGGGCCTCTTAGGAAGAAAGAACTTCCCCATTTTAGCACTGTGTTTCTGCTTGAGATATTCAAGCACATACTCTACGAGTCTTCTCTATCAACCTAATACTTTCCTTATTCTTGGATTGTTCCATCCTGGTCTTCTATTTCCTGCATTCCTGGATCTTCCACCACTCATTAATGAGAAGCCAGGTGCCAGCCATCATCACAGAAAATACTCCACTTCAATGTTTCTCTAGAGGAAGATGCTATGGTCACAGTAAGTATCGTGCTGATGGCTAAATCACAGCAGACTTCAGGAACCATCCCCCAGAACTGGGCTGTAAATGGGACTATGTTAGCCTTGTCTCAGATGGATAAACATAACCGGTAGACTTGATGCATAGTTCCTGCAGAACCGAGCCATTCAGTATGAGCCTTCTCCATTCTTGTGAAGAATAGTTATTGATTATGTTTAAATAATGAAATGATTAAATAAATGAATTGAATTACTTCTTACGAAAGTGTTCATATAAAAATCACTTCTGCATACTTACTATGTAGAAGACTTGAAATGGAAAGTTAATTTTCTATTAATGATCATCTATACTGATGGGATGTGGTTATGTACTTTGTCATCTCATACTTAAATAAAATACTGGAGTCCAGTCCTGACAATTATAAAAAAAATCTTTTGATATTTGGAATATAGTGCTATAAAAATGTACAAGTGTAATGTAAGCCAACTTTACAACATGTGACCCCCTGAAATAGATAAGCGTGACTGTCTTTGGAAACTACTTGCCAGAGAAAGGCTAAATTGTAGGCAATTTAATTGCTCCAGGGATTGCAAAGGTGATCTTGTAGTTTGCCTCCAGTGACAGGTGCTATCCCTTTATTATAATTTGAACCCCTGGGTGTTAAAACATTCATGGATTTTCTATTAGGAAATCTGCATACTCCTCCACTCATGTTTATTCATAATCCTGTGATGAGTTGCAGAGAAGCTTACAGAGAACTTAAGGCTTTGGCATTATAGTCAGAAATTACACCCCTCACTCACAAAGAAAAAAGATGAGGCTCATTTGCATTTATATTTCAAATAATCATTCGATATCTTTTTGTAATTGTTGCACTTACTAATGGAAATTTTTTTTAGCTGTAAGTAGTTAGAGAATATACATATAGGCATGTATGTGAAAAATATGTATTGGACTAGATTTAAAATGCACACAAGAGGGCATCATAGCTTTGATTCAAGTTTTCTCTAGATATTTGCCTTTTAAGGAAGAATTTATTAAACTTTATTTCTTCATAATTATTAGCTGTATTTTTCTTCAATGTTTATGAAACATGGTTAAACAACATTATTCATCTAAGTATATTGTAGAAACAGGAATATTATAATTAAATGAGGAAATTAAAGTAAGCAAAACATTTTAATGGTCCTCACTAGAAATTTATCTGCCTTTATATGTTTGTCCTCTTTGTTTTCATTATCCCACCTTAGGGTATTATTATCATACCATGGGATAAAAAATTGCTGCACACATTTTTATGCTTATTCATTTTTCACAAATCTGTGTATCTATCCCTTGACTAGTTTTTCATCTTGTCTTAATCTCCTCTATAGTCTAACTTATTATTTATATACATACTCATATATACATATATATGAGTGATAACACATCGGGTAGGGTGTTTGCCTTGCATGCGGTCAACATAGCTGACCCGAGTTTGATTCCTCCGCCTTCGATTCCTCTGCCCCTCTCGGAGAGCCCAGGAAGCTACCTAGAGTATCTTGCCCACAGGGCAAAGCCTGGAAAGCTACCCATGTTGTATTTGATATGCCAAACACAGTAACAACAAGTCTCACGGTAACATATATATATATTTATATGATATATGACATTTATATTATATATATATACATATATATATAGTTTTCTAGGTGTGGCTCTGTATTCCCCAAACTCAGATGAGCATGTGCAGTGTGGGAAATCAAACTTCAAACTCGGCAGACTGCATACAAGGCAAGCGTATTAGCTGCTAATCTATCTTCTAGTTCTTATCTAGTTATATTAGTTTATGGTAAAATCTTCTTGATTAGAGTAGAGCAGCTGTAGCCAAAACCTTCCCCTAACCCACACAAACACTAAAATTCAATCAGGTATTATGCCAAGTGCATTAATGTGTTTGTTTTAAATCATAAAAATATAGCATCAGGGGAAAAGTGTTAGTTGAGCTTTTTTTGTAGAAGGCTCGGGGTTCAATTCCTGGCATTGCATGGTTCCACAATCACTGCCGAGAATCACTCCAAGCCCCAACCAATGGGTAATATGAATAAACATGACTGGGAATGGCTACAAAACAAATAAACAAGCAAGGCAATGAACAATGGATTTATTCCTAGAAAAGATCTGATAGGAATAATGCAAAAGTCATTTCTTTTCTATATATATGATGATCTTTGTAGCAAAAATAAATATGCTTAAACAAAATGCTAAAAAAGTTTTGAAACTAATCAATTCATTAGTAGTTTTATTTTAGTTTTAAAGCCTTTCTTTTTACAGTATTCTGTGATTGGAGCCGTTAAACACTGAAACTCCTATGTGATTATACCTTCAGCATGAAATAAAATATTTATGGCAGCAACAAAGAGGCATGAGAGATTGGGTAAGTAGAAGCAAGCAGTAGAAGAGTAATGCATTCTTAGGAGGATGTGCAAGTGGTCCAATAAATTATAATCTGCCTTTGTCAAGGAGAAGCTAAATCCATTGAAAAAATACATCTCAATACCTGTTCACCTAGAAAATCTTTTCCAATTCTCTTTAAATGGGATCTTTTCTTTAGAGAATGTTGTGGCTCTTTTATAATTGTATTCTTGCATTCACCATTTTTGGGGGGTGGGGGGATTAAGTGATGTGCTCCATAAGAGAGCTGATTTATGAATATATCTCCTACAGTGCTCAGGTCAGTGCTGAGACTAGAAGAGGGCCTCAATAAATAAGAATAGTGCTTAACTTAAAAAGTTTCTTTAGACACAACATAAGAATTAAAAGCACCACAGCACTGTCCTCCCATTGTTCATTGATTTGCTGGAGGGGGCACAGAAACGTCTCCATTGTGAGACTTGTTACTGTGTTTGGCATATCAAATACATCATGGGTAGCTTGCCAGGCTTTGCCTTGAAGGAGATACTCTCAATAGCTTTCCAGGCTCTCCAAGAAGGGGGAAGGAATTGAACCCAGGTTCGGCTGGGTAGGCCACCTGCGAGAAAAATGCCCTACCGGCTGGGCTATTGCTCCAGCCCAAGAATTAAAATTGAGCTTTTCTTTAAAAGTAAATATTTTAAAAAGCCAGAATCAGGACAAGTATCTTAATTTTGTGACTAATTAGCTTTGTTACCTGAATATTCCTGTTTCCCACTTTACCTGTTAAATAATGAAACTAGTTTTCTTCTTTTAGTACATGATATTTGAATATGTACCAGACATTGGGATAAAACATTCAAATACATTAACTTTTTTTCCCCTCTTCCTAACGTCCCTTATGAGATAGTGTGGCAATGATTCACATTTATTCCAAGAGGTCTAGAATCTCTTGAATCACAGCGTTAAATAATTCACTAGTCATCACACTAATAGTGCTAGTATAGGCGCTGCTTCTTAGAGCTGGGCTCTTAGTTCAAAGTTAATAGATTCCTAGCCCCACAGTCTGCCAGATGTTTGCTGGGAGTGACCCCTAAGCATGTTCATGTATACCCCCAAGCTCCCCACCAAATTTTATAGTATGTCTGAAACTCAACTATGAATAAATTTGTAAATCATGGTACCTTAAAAAATAACTTAAAATATATGTACTTTCATTTAATTAAAAAGAAAAAAAATAAAACAACTCCATAAAACTAAAAGTTTATATCTCAATTGTTATTTAAAAGTTTTCTCTCTAGGGACCAGACAGATTGTAGAGTAGGTAAGGTGATTGACTTACATTCAATCAACTGAAGTTTCATCCATTACACGCCATATGAACTCTGGAGCACTGCCAAGAGTGATCCCTGATCAAAGGGCCAGGTATGCCCTGTCAGCCAGGTTTGGTCAGAACACACACACACACACACACACACACACACACTCTTCTTTAATATCTTTTCTCCTCTGAAACTATAGTTCTACATGTAAAAAATAAAACCATCTAGCCATTGCTTATTTGGAAAATTAATTGTCATGAAATGTTTCCCCTTTTGATACAATGCTCATTAATTCTACAACTATTCTAGTATTAAAAATGGGGAGATGCTTTGCGTACTTAAACGGTGAAAGATGCATAGAACATATATTCAGCATAATCTCTATCACTAGCCTCATAAGTGCTTTATCTCAAAGATTCTTTTCTGTTACCTTCAAGAAGAGAACAAGAGTATCTCCTTGTGATTCATTTTGCAAAGTGTAAGTCATTGCCCTTCACAAAGGGGGAAAAAGATATATTAAAAAAAAGCCATGAACACTATTCAAATTCATTGCCTCTTCCAGGTGTGGGTAATTGAGTTGCCTCAAGATCAATATGAAACTGCCTCGGATACAGAAAGTCAATAACTACTTCCAAAGTCAGGCCTGTCTAGTTTAGGTGTCTATAAAAGCAAAACCTCCAGCTGCTACTTTAGAACAAATTCAAATCTGCATAACAAAACTTGGGAGTGGATTTCTTAAAAGAAGAAACTCCATGTGCTATTATTACATTGATAGGAAGAAATGTAGTAAGAATCTTGTTGAACAAATAAGCTTTCTTTGGTATTTTCTGGACTCTAGAAATTGTAAACTATGTATTTATTTTTGATAATTCCATCTAAAATATGACTATAAAAACAAGGCTGTGTCCCTTTGGTTTCAAAAATACTTTGTAGTGCCCTAGAAAGTTAGGAAAAGTGGTGCATATCTGAAATGCATATGATACTACATACTAATATTAATTACTTCAATAAAAACAGTATTATAAATTGCTTACACTAAAATTATCTCAAAATGATTGGGTGGTAATTATTTCCCAATATTTTTCTTTCTCGAGGTAAAGGTCCTCCCGTTGATCGTCGATTTGCTTGAGCGGGCCCAGTAACGTCTCCATTGGAGACTTTGTTGTTACTGTGTCTGGCATATCGAATACTCTCGGTAGCTTGCCGGGCTGTCCGAGAGGGGCGGAGGAATCGAACTCAGTTCAGCTATGTTGGCCGCTTGTAAGGCGAACGCCCTACCACTGTGCTATCAAGCGATAGCACAGCGGGTAGGGCATCTGCCTTGCATACAGCCAACATGGCCAACCCGAGTTCGAGTCCTCCGCCCCTCTCGGACAGCCCGGCAAGCTACCGAGAGTATTCGATATGCCAGACACAGTAACAACAAAGTCTCCAATGGAGATGTTACTGGGCCTGCTTGAGCAAATCGACGATCAACGGGAGGGCCTTTTACTTTTACTTATTTTTCTTTCAAAGTACTTCATTTTATGAGATTCATCATGAAAGGCCCATAAAGTTTCTTTAAAAGTAGTGAGATCCCTTCACTGTTGGTGGGAATGTCGACTGGTTCAGCCCTTCTGGAAAACAGTATGGACGATTCTCAAAAAATTAGAAATTGAGCTCCCATTTGACCCAGCAATACCACTCCTGGGAATATATCCCAGAGAGGCAAAAATGTATAGTCGAAGTGACATCTGCACTTGTTTGTTCATTGCAGCACTCTTTACAATAGCCAGAAACTGGAAGAAACCTGAATGCCCAAGAACAGATGACTGGTTAAAGAAACTTTGGTACATCTACACAATGGAGTACTATGTAGCTCTTAGAAAAGATGAAGTCATGAAATTTACATACAAGTGGTACAACATGGAAAGTATCATGCTAAGCGAAATAAGTCAGAAAGAGAGGGATAGACATAGAAAGATTGCATTCATCTGGCGGATATAAAGTAACAAAATATGAGATTAATACCCAAGAATAGCTGAGATCAGCACCAGGAGGATTACTCCATAGCTTAGTGGCCAGTCGGGCATTCTAGAGGAAAGGGCAGCTCAGACAGAGAAGGGAACACCAAATAAAGGGTGTTTGGAGGACCCTCCCAGGAGGTGAGATGCATGTCGAAAGTGGACTATGGACTGAACATGTTTGCCACTCAATGCCTCTTTTGCAGACCACAACACCCAAAAGGAGAGAGAGAACACAGGGGATTACCCTGCCACAGAGGCAAGGGGGGATGGGGGGATGGGGGTGGGGGGATATTATCCATGGTGGTGGAAAATGGGCACTGGTGGAGGGATGGGTATTTGATCATTGTATAATCAAACCCAAGCACAAAAAATTGTAAATCTACAACTGTACCTCATGGTTTTTCACTAATAAAAAAAAATAAAAAAAAATAAAAATTAAAAAAATTAGAAAAAAAAGTAGTGAGATCATTATGTTTTGTTCATGAAAATAAATGACTTCTATCTTACACTAACACTAGAAATATTGCATATTAATGCTTGCTATGAATTAAGAATTGGGATGAAAAGAGAAAAAATACTATATTCAAAATATAATTTCAAAACTCTTTTCCCTTCCAGAAAACACTGGTTATTTATTTATTTATTTATTTATTCATTTATTTGCTTTTTGGGTCACACCCGGCGATGCTCAGGGGTTACTCCTGGCTCATGCACTCAGGAATTGCTCCTGGCAGTGCTTGGAGGGCCATATGGGATGCTGGGAATCGAACCTGTGTTGGCCATGTTGGCTGCGTGTAAGGCAAATGCCCTACCCGCTGTGATATAGCTCCAGCCCGACACTGGTTATTTTAAGAAGAACATATATTGTCATGGTCTTTGGCAATGGAATTCTAATTCTGACACCTAAATTCCATGTCGAAATTAGTTGTAAAATCCATAGCACTAACTTCTAACCGAAGTCACTTCTCTTGGATATCTCTTGTTACTTGTCACTCTTATACTTATTTAACATGTGTGGGAGCAGTTATAAGAGTTTTGCTTCTTCTGTAAAGCTCAAGGCCTTCGTTCCAGGGAACAATCTGATTTTCACATAGCCCAATTGTATTACATGTGAATAAAAAACCAAGAACTTAAGACAAGCGATGTGTACATAGAATTTTTTCGATTAGAATATAATATTGTGCACTAACATTTATACTGGTCTTTCTAATGCCCATGTTTTTCTCTAATTTTGCACTTGCATTATATGATATTAGCTAAATATCATCGTGTTTTATTAAAAAGAGGTTCCAAAAGTCATAATTCATTAAGAAACCTTGTCTTTCTATTTCCTTTCATTTTGAAGAATGATTAATGGTTGAATTTCTGCCTCTTCTAGGCTCCTGTGAATTCTCCTCAGAATTACCCAGAGTCTGCATTACTTTGAGGTTTATTGATTACTTCTCTGTATTACATCATATCTCTGTGGTGTGATAGGTATATAAAGTGCAGAATGGAAGAGAAAGATGATTCCTCAATTAAAAAGACTAAAAGACCATGAGATGCTTTAGAGACACTACAATTACCCAGTTTATTTTAGCCAGTTAAAGTCAATGAACTTTGAGCAATAAAATCTATAAACAAGGATTACAAGTGAGAAACATTTTTATTTGATATACAGGCTTGTACATAAAGGCAATAGGATTAAATGACTACTTTATCAATTTTCTTCCAAATCACCTCAAATATCTATTTTTCAGTCTCCAGGTTCACAGCATTAATTTCCTACAATGTGATTCCTGCATGTGTTATATCAGATTTTACAATTTTGAGCTTACTGAGTAAGTGCCTATGAAATATGACCAGAAGTTATATTTTATAAATTTCTCTCAGCTCCACCAGTGTTTGGGAGGAATAGCAAGTTATGATGGAATGTAAATCAGTTTGGGAAATAGGCATCATAGTCAATCTTGGCTCTACCCCAAATCAGCTTATGACACTGGGATTGAAAAAATGCCTGCGACTTAGTTTCCTCATCTATGAAATTAGAAAACTAACTACCACACAGGATCGTTGTGAGGCATGAAAATGATAACATGCACTTAATGCTTGGGTCAGTGTCTGGAACAATATATGTGATGAATAACCATTTGTGAATGAATATGATTAAAATATGCAAAAATAGTTTTTAATCTCTGGTACATTACATCACTTACATTCTTTGAAAATTAAAAATACTTTCTTTGTGTGTATGATGAATTTAATATTTTAGAAAGATATCAAATACATTTTTTTTCATTTACATGTGTGAATGATTAAAAAAAATGAAAGCACCTTTCTGATAAGCTCACACAATACCCCCCCCATTCTTTTATTCCTGAAAATAAAGAAACCCCATCAATATTCTGGAAGATTTCACTGCTTTATAATGCAAAAACCAAAGAACCCAATTCTATTGTTTCTTCACTGAAGTGAAATGAAAGCAAGTAAGAATATCTATCTTTTGTTAATATACACATTTCTACCACATAAACTTAAAATTCTGACAGAAAATTTAACTAAACTGAAATTCCTCAAAAAAAAAATCTGATTCAAAGTTGTTTTGTAACCTCCTCCAAAAAAGAATCATAAAATTAAAATGTTGATACCTCACACTTTAGGAATTACAATTATTATTGTTATTTGTCAAAGGTGGGGTATGAAAGAATGTTCCCAAGAAGCATGCCATGTCTTGTAATGTTTGTGTGAGTGGGGCTATATAAATCAATGGTACAATGAGAATAAGCTGAACTGTTTCAACTCCATGGTTCTGGTGAGAGTCAAGGCCAGTTCTTCGGGGAGAATAGGTTCATACCCTAAAGTGCTGGTGGAACAACACTACAGTGCCAGAGCTGGAACTTGGGTCCTATCATCAAACAAGATGTACCTAAAAAAAACTCTAACTTTATAACTAAAACTGTAACTATAGCAGTATCAGGTGTACAACATATGACAGGTAGAACTGGACATATACAAAATAATTTATGAAATAGCACCATTAGTATATGACTGTCACTGTCACTATCCTCCCGTTGTTCATCGATTTTCTCGAGCGGGCCCAGTAACGTCTCCATTGTGAGACTTGTTGTTGCTGTGTTTGGCATATTGAATAGTCACAGGGAGCTTGCCAGGTTTTGCCGTGCGGGCGAGATACTCTCTGTAGCTTGCTGGGCTCTCTGAGAGTGGCGGAGGAATTGAACCCAGCTCGGCCGGGCTGGCTGTGTGCAAGGCAAACGCCCTACCTGCTGTAAAGAAGATAAGTATTGAAAATAAATATTGCCTGATAGTCCAGACCATAGCATTTACCTTGCACTCGCGGGCGACCCAGTTTCAATTCCTCTGCCCCTCTCAAAAAGACCGGCAAGCTACTGAGAGTATCCTACCTGCACAGTAGAGCCTGGAAAGCTTCCCGTGACATATTTGATATGCCCAAAACAGTAACAACAAGTCTCACAATGGAGACATTACTGGGCCCACTCGAGCAAATTGATGAACAATGGGAGGACCGTAACAGTGACACTCCAGACTGTCATCATTTTTATCAACCCCTAATTACACTATTAGAATTTCTTCTTCTCAGAAGCCTAACTAACATGTTTTAGATGCTTCCGTACAATCTCCTTCTCTAACTTGAGGTAATTCAATAAAAATTATGATTTACATATAAGAGCAATCCTAAGCTAACCAATCTACATTTCACTTTGGTAAAATACATTGCCAGCAGACTGTTATTTTGGCATAGCAGAAATAATAAAATGTTTTATTAATATATTTTAACAAAGCACAATTGAATATGTCTAGCAATTTTTCAGAACAAGCATTTAGAATAAACTTGTAATTCTTCTAAAATTTTGTAATTTTATTTCAATTATTAAACCAAAATTTAAATTATTAGTTTTAGTGAGTGTCTACATATTAAAGTACAAAAGTGTTTGCATATTAAAAAATACCTACTTTACTGAATATTATTCTTAATTTGAATTTTCAATTTTTCTCAAAACCAACTACCCTAGAGAATAAATTATCTTAATTAGATACAATTAAAATAGATTGCTTTATCTAGTAATTAACAAACCTGGGATTTAGCAATACTGCAATAGACATCATGTTTCTACTCTGAGACGTTGTAACATCCTTTACATTATTTATCTAAATCTCATTTAATATGATTTCCTTTGGATTTCAACCTATTCTCTTGTTCTGTCATCTCTTATATTATACATAAATGTTCAGCAGAAATCCATACAGAATCAAACTAAACCACACAGAATATGGCACTGCAGCAAATTATAACTTTTAACTGGCTATGGCATGGCATATGCACTCTGTATTTTAAATATTGTTTGCATATAAACCATATTCCAATGATGTAGATAGCAATTTAGATAAAAAAACATCAGGAATCAGTTAATACACATTTCTTTATATTTAATTCCATGTCATAGTTTATGTTATTAGTCAAACACAGGCCACATAGGATCTCTAAACTTCAGCGACTTAGGATTACAATGGCAGGGGTGACTAGAGTTTTAGCTTAGTTTCACATTAACATCCATTTATTTCATAAAATTTTCTTATAATACCCAATTTTGAGTCTTCATAGAACTTTCATTAATATAAAATATTTAATTTATGTAATTTTTGAATATTTATGAAGTGATAATATTCTTATATTAAAGGCATTTATGATTTTTTTTAAATTCAACTGTGCTTGCATGCACATACCTTGGGAAATAGGATTGTCTTCTCACTAATCTTGTCATTTCTTGTCTCTCTCATTGCCTGAACCCTTTCTATATTCTTTCAATAAAATTAATTTTCTTAAAGTATACCTGTCTTTCTGTCATACATTTCTTTAAAACTCTTCACTCACTCTGCAGTACCTACAGTTGCTACTTTCTAGGGAGTTATAAGATTGCAAATCCATATAGTTACCAGTTTGTTATGATAGCACTGTAGCACTGTCCTCCTGTTGTTCATCAATTTGCACGAGCGGGCACCAGTAATCCCTCACAATAAATTGTGAGACTTGTTGTTACTGTTTTTGGCATATTAAATAGTCACAGGTAGCTTTCCAGGCTTTGAAGTGAGAGCGAGATACTCTCCGTAGCTTGCTGGGGGGGGGGGGGGGGAATAGAACTCTGGTCAGCCAGGTTGGCTGTATGCAAGGCAAACACCCTACCCACTGTGCTATCGCTCCAGCCCAGTTGGTTATGATATTCATAATAAATAATTTTCACAAATAAGTACTGCAATTTTCCAAATGAGTGTGGTGTTGCATTCATCACATTTTATTTTTAATACTACTTATTCCAAATATTGTAAGTTTTTACTTATTTGTCAACAAACCAAACTAATAAATTCATTTTTGTGCCAGCCAGGTTTATATATGTTAATCATTTTTATTCTTAGTATGCACATACACAAACACACACACAGACACTCACACAGACATGTACCCACTATCATATAAGCTCATACACAAGACTTTAAATTTAGCCAAGGTTTAATAACTTGTACAGTGATACACATTTTATAAGTAATAAATCAGAATTTAAGCCAAAGAATTTCAGTCCGAGAGGAATACTCTAAATCAGTCATCCAGAAGTCAAATGTTTCATGGAGGTCTTTCATTCCATTGTCAAACTCTCAATAACCAGCATTGTGCTTGTGATCGAGACAACGGGAACAGAAGTGGCAGGATTAAGAATCGACCAGAATGGCAGGCCAGAAAGGAGGCCTAGGTTGTATCTGACATGGGGCATGACTATGGTGGGCTGGATTCCGACATAAGAAGTGTCAGCATTCTCTCCCCTGTTTTAGTGGCTCACATTCTTGAAGTAAAATAAGGAAATTCTCATTTCCCCACCTATGCTAAAAAGGTCTAAGAAGGGAAGGACTTCAGCTGTTCTTCAGAAGAGAGGAAGGAAGGGAAGGAGGGAGGGAGGGAAGGAGGGAAGGGAGAACTCCAAGAATGTGAGCTTTTCTTCCGAATCTTATTCAGGAGATCCCTCCCTTAATCTGGGAGCTTCCCTGTCTTCCCTTCCCTTCCTGTCTGTTTCTGTAAGTAAATTCTTTATGAAATTTGACCATTAGTCTTTCTAGCCCTTGTTTTCAATTTTGAGAACTTGAAAGCAAGAACCGAAATATCTGTGACTGCTACAGCACTTGGGCCAGTCCAGTGGTTGGCATCATGTTTGCAAGCTGTCTTTCAGCAGTAATCATTAGAAACTTGGAAAAGAGAGGGGAAGACAGAAGCTGCAAGTTAAGGAGCACGCCTGGGCCATGCAACATGGTAGTACACATTATTGTATGGTCATTGTTTTCTGAAGATGCTTCTAACTTGAAATTAGATACCAAACCATTATTTTTGCTTTGTAATACAATTGTCAAATGTTAAAATTATACATTGGATATCTAAATACCACTGTAGCACTGTTGTCCCATTGTTCATCGATTTGCTTGACTGGCACCAGTAACATCTCTATTTGTCCCTGTTGCATGCTAGTAAAGCCCAATGGTGTCTGCTCACTCCAGGAACATGAAGTGAGGCTTCTTGTTACTGTTTTTGGCATATCAAATATGCCACGGGGATATATAGATAATAATATCTAATATACTAAAGCTAGTGTGGTGGATGTCCTTCCTTCTTTCCTTCCTTCCTTCCTTCCTTCCTTCCTTCCTTCCTTCCTTCCTTCCTTCCTTCCTTCCTTCCTTCCTTCCTTCCTTTTTTTTGGTGAAGCAAAATGATTTCTATTGAGAGATGTGAGAACAGAGAGAGGACTGGGGTAGGGAAGAGGGAGAGAGAGAGAGAAAGAGAGAGAGAGATGCATGTTCAAGAGAGAATACAAATTTCTGATACAAAAAAAAGAAAAGCAGAGAATGTCATGTCATTTGTGAATTTATAAACATTTCCTCCAAATTGTCTTGACCTGGAGTTCTCTGCATCTCTGCATATATAAAAATTAATCTGGGCTCACCACAACTAAAGTCTTTTGCAGTCTTGATAGTTCTTTCATATCTTTACCAGGAGTTTTAGATACTCTAGTTTTCTGCATCTGAGTGATGTCTCAGCTTCACTATATCAAAGAGCTCAAGATTTGCATCTGAAAGGAATGTGTTTTTCATACCTTTGGGTTCTTTCAATGTACTGGAAATTTCCCCTTAGTTTTACCATTTCTTAAAAGCTGAGTTGACCTATTTATCTGCCTGCAACATTTAGTTTGGAAGATTTTTTAATAGGTGATCATTCAGGTAGGGATATGTGTGTGTGTTTGTATGTGTGTGTGTTGTGTTTGTGTATGTATGTGTGGTACATTTGTTTTGAGGCCACAGTTGCAGCTGGTCAGCCTCAAGGCTCCTAGCCTGTGCTCAGGAGTGACAATATGTTGAAACAGAGATTAGTTTGGGGGTCACACTCTCCCTATAACACCTGCACTATCATCATGGCCTGGATATTAGCCATTTGTTTGCTTTAAGAATTAATATTGTTAGGATTAATACAGCAGAAAAATTCCTCAAAAGTATTTGCTAATAAGTATGAAAATAATATATGGTCAAACACCTGCAGTCAAACTTTTATCAGGGCTGAATCCAATATTACGCATATTTTTTTCTATTTCATATTTTGTGCTTCCTAAAGCATTTTAACTATAGTGATAGAAAAAAAAGCTATCTATTAAATAAGAAAACCAACTTGATTATAATGCAAACCCACCTAAAATATGGGTGAAAATCTTGACTTTTAAGTAATTTAATTATCTTCCTTGGAGTTTGGAGGAATTTTGTATTTCAAAGCATTATCTATTCATATTAATTGGGTATATTTAAGTAAACTGTAGCACTTTTTTTTTCTTAAGCAAATGTATTTTAAAAATTATTAAAGCCTTTTCCTTTGCTCTTTCAATGTTGGTAGGATATAGAAAGTCCTTATTGAAACTTTTAATGTTAAAATAAAAGTACTTGCAATAATGGTCACTCTGATTTCTGATTAATAGCAGTTTTTCAATGGGTGTGAAAATGCCACCCACATACAATTGTCTTTTGCCTACAGCCTAATCACTCAGTTGTATTGTCTTTTTTGATTGATTTGTCATTTGGTGACAGCTGAACTATGTGTTTGAAGAGCTTTTCTATAGATTTAATCAGGAGATGGAAATCATGCCTTTGATTGACACTAATAATTTATAAGCATTTACTCTAGCTAGAACAGCTGCATCTCTTTAAGTTTCTCAAATACAAAAGACCTTTACATTATTTTTACCTTTTTATCAAGACCAATTTAGTGTGTAATCATGGAAGAAGAAATGTCTATTGGAATAATGTATGTTTTGCTATATATTTAAAAAAGTATTAAAAACCATTTTTCTTTTATGTACAAATATGGCTTAAGTGTTATGAAATGTTATGAAATATCAAGAAATTTAGACACGTTAATATTTATGCAAATCATTAAATTCTGTATATTTTTAGTATAAAATATATGAAGATAAAAAATATTTTACAAAAGTGCATACATCTTGTGAGGACCGACCACATTTGGGGGTGTTTAGGGCTTATTCCTGGTTCTGTGCTTAGAGACCTCAAAGGATAAGATGTGGTGCCAGGGATTAAAGCTGGGTTGGTCACATGCAAGTAAGTACTATATTATATCTCTGACTACACAAAACATACATTCTATTATTATTAATTTTACCTCTTCTATTGCTTTGAAGCCAAACTCTGTGGTACTCAGGACTTAATGCTGACTTGGTGCTTGCAGATCATGGCTGCAATGCTTGGGAAAAAAATGTCAGGTCAGGGAATGAAACTGGATCTTCCACAATAATTTGTTTTTCCATTTTTTCCCTCTTTTTTTATTTTCTTAAATTTATTTTTTCCGTTTAGAAAAGAGTTCACCAGGAAACCAGCTCCCCTCCCCCAGTGCCATGAGGCCACAGGGGTCTTTTTTGAGACAGTACCTATTTTCCCTCACACCCCCAAACAGGAACTCCTTGGGTCCACAATAATTTTAAAGTGAATAGTCTTAACCAAATATTAAGATTAAATCCACACATAACCAGTGCTTCCTTCTTGTGTCCATCCAATGTGTTTTTATTAATGTATTTCATTGAGCTGTGCTTTAATCTCTGATAAAAAAGAACATTTTTGTTTGTGTGGTTAGGAAAATATAAGTTTATACTTAAATTATCAAATCGCTTCAATTCAACATTTTTTTGTTTGGGGGCCACACCCTCCTTGCTCATGGGGTGACTCCTGGCTTTTCACTCAGGAATTACTCCTGGTTGTGCTTGGGGGACCATATGGGGCACCGAGTATAAAGCCCAAGTTGACCATGTGCAAGGCAAACACTCTGCCCACAGTACTATTTCTCCAGACCCTTAACAAATTTTTTTCTAATAAAAATTACCCCTGGTTTCACAAGGCAATTTTTCCACTGTGGTTTGAGTTAGCATTTAAGCTCTTAGTAGAAAATCAATAACTTTTGCAGTGTCATGCACAAATGCAGAATAATATCACACATAGAGAATACAGATGCTTAGTTATTAGTGTGATGTATATAAGAAAAACAAATTTTTAACCTAAAAACATGTAAAAATATGGTAGTTTGAGGTAGTTTATATATATATATGTATATGTATGCATACCTGTCATAGCGTTGATTATCATAAAACAATTATAAAAATAAAATTACTCATTTTCCCTAGTTCAGTCACCCTTCAAAGTCACAGTAACAATAGAATAACAAGGAGAGGGATATTTGTGCTATTTAAATATAGAATAGCTCTCTCACTGCAGGAGTCTCTTTTTTTTCTAATCATTTTTATCTCCCTTCTCTTATCTCTAATACTACAATCACAAATCTCTTCATTTCTAAAATGTCATTTTGATCATTTTAGATACAAGAAAACTTTGTGGTTTATATATTTAAGTTGCTGCAATGTTTCATTTTATTGCTAAATATAGTTTAGATGTATCAGTCAGTCAGGGTCCTCCTATTGTTCATCGATTTGCTGGAGCGGGCCCAGTAACGTCTCCTTCGTGAGACTTGTCGTTACTGTGGTTGGCATATGAAATACATCACATGTAGCTTGCCAGGCTCTGCCCTGCGGGCGAGATACTCTTGGTAGCTTGCAGAGCTCTCCTAGAGGGGCGGAGGAATCGAACTCCAATCAGCCATATTGGTTGCGTGCAAGGCAAGTGCCCTACCCACTGTGCTATATATATGTGTATATATATTTGATATATATATATATATAAGATCACATGGTTTGGTGCTAGTTAATGACTGTTGGAAAGTCATTATTTTTATCTTACCTTTCTATGGGGTACTAGAATAATTAGAGGGATTTAGTCTCTTGACAATTGCAAAATTTATTTGAAAAAAGATTTTGTTGAATCTTTATTGGTTTATAATATTATATACATTCACAGGACAGTTTCAGACTTTCATGTGAATATGTTTCATAACACTCAGTACTATGCTTCTGGTATCATCCCCGTGATTATTCGATCTTCTATCTCTGCCCTTTATCTCTGTTTCCCTTACGTATACATTTCCAATAACCACATTATTTTATAAACTAAAATTTACTTTTGTGATTTTTTTCGTCAAACACGTTCATTATTAGTTCTTCCCCTAGATTTAGGAAGTTTTGAGCTATTGTTTCCTTAATAAGCCTGCATTTATACTATCTTCTCTCTCTCTTTCAAGTCAGGGTTATCTATTAAGCTCCGTTCACTCTTCAAATTAATTCTGCTATTTTTTATTTTATTTTTTCTAAATCTGGTTTCTCTTTGTGGTATTTGAAAAAATCTAATCTCACCAATTTTAAATAATTGTTAGATTAAATGACTTCTATGTTTTTCAGGAAATATTCATTTCAGTTATTGTAGTCGTCATGTGAAATATCTTTGGAATTTTTCATAACTTTCATTTCTTAGTGAAACTACTTCTGCTTTTATATATATTTTTATAGTAAAAGCCTGCCTTCCATAGTTAATAAATATTATCTAATTTTGCTAAATTTCTCCTCGATCCCTAGTTTATTAGATATTCAAATTCCAGATCTTTATGCTTAGTCCATGCTGATTTATCATTATCTTTATGTATTTTTATCTCGTTATTATGTTTTCAATGGATTGTTTTTTCATTTTCTTTCTGATTATCTCAGTGTCAGAATTGGAGATGGCAATGAATTATGAAGTGTCAGTTTTCCATTGACAGCTGCTCTGAGCAATACCATTTTTGATTGTACATAGCCTAATTTGTTAACTACTTCGAACTTTTGAGCTTTTTATGAGAAGTGGGAAGTCAGAAATTCCCCAAGATCATAGATTCTTCCCCAGACATTAGATTCACCAAAACTAAGACAATAGTCTCAAAGGCTAATGGCCATGGCCAATAAGTAGGTTCATGGCCAAACAGATAACACAAAAGTACAGAAACTAGTTAGACTACCTCTTTAATCCTCACATTCTCTGTAGCATTTTTGTCACTTCACACGCAGCACAAAGACAAACATTTCCCAAAAAAGTTGCACAAGGTGAGTCAAACTTAATTAACTCCTAAAATAAGTTTTTCCCTGACTGTAGAATCTGTTTCTTTTCTATTTTCTCTTGTGATTAAACATCATTTATTATGTAGGACCCGTGAGGTATTCAGAAACCCTTTATCACAAATTCTGCATCCGCATCAAATTCCACATCTTAAGAACTCAGTTTCCCAAGAATTTTTTCCACTTCAGATGCTGACCATAAATTCCAAGTGAGTCCATGCTTATTACCTACTGGCAGAAGATCAGAGGTCACAAATATAGATTAATAGTGTGTTTCTAACTGACTGACTATAAATCAAGATTTCCAAGGACTCCTCTCCTCAAGTTTTATTAATTTTCTATAACAGCACACAGGACTCAGAAAACCTGTTCAATTACTAGACGACCAATTTATTGTAGAGAATTCTGAAAAAAAATATAAATCAAACACCAGATGAAATACACGTATAGGACAAGACTTACAGAAAAGGTGCAGACTTTATACTCACTCCAGGTGAGCCATTTTTCTGCAAATCTTCAAACTCACTTATCAAAAACTCAGAAGTTTCTTATACTGATATTTTATAGAGATGTTTTTACCAAGGCATGATAGATTAACTTTAGGGCCAGTTATAATTAAACTCAACTTCTACCCATTCTCAAATAACTGTAGGTGAGTGGGAGTGGGGCATTTGATTTCTGCCTGTTTTTTTACAAACTACATCCCTATTCTGAGATATTTCTCCAAAGATTGCTCTTAGAAAAATATGAACACAAACTATTCCTTTGTCACATTTAACAAATAAAAAGCTTCCTTTTTTGAGAACTGACTCAGGAACTTTGTAAAGCTCTATTTTGAATAAAAATGTAAAAATAATAAGTGTTGTTATTGGGTGATAAAATGCATGTATTTATTTTTATAATTAATTTTAAGTGAATATTAATGTTAATTATAAAATTATATCACTCAAAATTCTTATACATTTTATTTCACTTTATTAATTATAGTTCATCTGTTCAAGAATCTGAAATTGATCCTTTAAGTGACAAAGAAAATGATACTTTATTCTGGTTATAGTTGGAAAATAAAACAAAACAAACACTGTCTTCCCGTTGTTCATCGATTTGCTCGAGTGGACCTAGTAATGTCTCCATTTGGGACTTGTTACTGTATCTGGCATAGTGAATACATCATGGGTAGCTTGTCAGGCTTTGCCGTGCAGGCAAGATACTTTCGGTAGCTTGCTGTGCTCTCCAAGAAGGGCCGAGGAATTGAACCCGGCTCGGCCTGACTGACTATGCACAAGGCAAATATATGCTAGCTTATTTCTGCATGATATGTCTGTGTGACTGCTTTAAAGTTATTTTTACTTTATTTTCAAAGACTAAATTATGATATTTATTGCTCTGTATTTCCTTGACATATTTTTTATAGTTATGTTCATTTTTTCACATATATAAGCTTATGTATTTTACTAAATTATGAAGTTTTTATCCATGTTATTATTTGCATACACTTTCTTTCCCTTGTCTTTTTCTCTTTTTTGGTGCTGTGAATGTTCAAATGTTTATAAATATGCCATTATCCTATATTTCCTTGGATAGTATTTATTATTAAATTCTATTTCTTAACTTTTTTTCTGGGCTGGAAAAATTGCACAGTGGGTAGGATGTTTGCACTGCACACAGCCGACCTGGTCAACCCAAGTCGATTCTTCTGCCCCTCTCGGAGAGCCCAGCAAGCTACCGAGTGTATCTTGCCTGCATGGCAAAGCCTGGCAAGCTACCCGAGACGTATTTGATATGCCAAACACAGTAACAAGTCTCACAATGTTACTGGGCCCGCTCGAGAAAACTGATGAACAATGGAAGGACAGTGACAGTGACAGTGATATTTTTTCTAGATTATTTAAATTTAATTGATCTGTCAAAGTACTCATTGTTCCTATCCTGCATAGTTGTTTATTCTACATTTACGCTCGTAGCATATTTTATAATGTGCTACAGTTATTAGACAAAGAGGTAATTCCTATATGCAAATAATATTCCTAATATTTATTCTTATAGTTCATTAAGAGAAGACCATTCCCTCTTCAATCAGGTGAGGGAATGGGCTTCTCAGATTAGTGGTACTTCTCATATACCAAAGGATTTCAGTTGAAATAAAATTTAAATATTTTTCATGCTAATAAAGCACACACTGAGGAGGCAAATTGTGAACATCTTTTATTTTTAATCATTTAATACCTGTAGAACCAAGAGGTGAAAACTCTTTTTAGAGGTTATATTGTGAAAAAGGAGAAAGCTATTACTGCACTGCACTGTACTGTCCTCCCGTTGTTCATAGATTTGCTCGAGCGGGCACCAGTGATGTCTCACAACAAATTGTGAGACTTGTTGTTACTGTGTTTGGCATATAGAATATGTCACAAGGAGCTTGCCAGTCTTTGTTGTGTGGGCGAGGTACTCTCGGTAGCTTGGAATTGAACTCAGGTCTGCCATGTTGGCTGTGTGCAAGGCAGACACCCTACCCACTGTGCTACCGCTCCAACCCACAGCTATCACTAAAAATTGAAAATGTAGTGATTATATTGTAAAAAGTTTATTTTGTAATTAAAATAAACTAATGTTAGCTTACTAATTTTTCTCTTGGCAGATGAGAAAATTCATTAATAGGTCTCAAAATAAAGGAGATAGATGAAGATTTGAATGTGAAAATAGTCTGCAGGTGACAGGAAAATCTTGGATTAAGTGAGGGTACTCTAGTTTCTAAAAAACAAAGTGAGTGAAACATGTGGATGGCTAAGAAGAAACTAAAAATGAAGATTAGACTGTTATATTTTTAAAAAAGCCTTTAGCTATTTATTGGCCATTTTCAACTTTCACTGCATATAGATCATGAAGCGATGAATCCCGTGATTCTACACTTACTCCCTAGGAATATGCACTCTAGTTAATTAACCGGAAGTAATAACTAAAATAGAATGTTTTTCCAAAGAAGTGCTTGTGTAGTTTGCTATTAGTTACATAATCCATTTCCATTCAAGTCATCTCATCTACCTCCTATGGGAAATGTTCAGACAGTAATTCTCTCTTGTGAATCCATAAATTTAGACTGAGCACATCACGTTCTGTCTCCCAGGAAAGACCTTTTCATTCCTTCCTAGTTTCTTACCTACTATTTTGTATTGCATTTGTTTCACTTTCCCTTTCTTTTTTATGCCCTAATGTTTTTTTTTTTTGGGTAAAATAAACATGGAATGGCAATTTAATTCCTTCTGGGGTGATAGAAACATGAAATGTGAATGCAATATTTTTTAACTTCTTCATATTATTGAACTTTACAACATATTTGTGACTTGTTGCAATATAACTGTGTTTTTATTTTGTTTTATTGATAGTGAATTTGAGCTCTTGCATAAATTGTTGTCTTAACTATAAATTCTGTATTAGACAGAATGTGAGGATTCCCATCCAGGTTTCTTGACCTTGATTTCTTGTTCTGTATAATGCAAGAGACTGTGGACATGATAGAGTTTACTACTGTGACTGTGTGACTTTAAAGAAGGGATGCTATCTGAGTGAACAGTACAAATCATATCAGCCTATTCTGCGAAGATAAATTCCCCATGTTGATTGCAGGAGTAGTCAGAGTTTGAAATTGATTCCTGGTGAAAAAGGTTTTTCGTTGCCGAAATAATGGGAGGCCCTGACAATAACTGACCTGAGAGTGGTAGAATTCACAGTGGTAGCAGTCACAGGCCCATAGATGACAGGGTAACAGAGACATCAGCCTATAGCTGCAAAAACTTAGTATTTCCAGAAACCATTAGGGATTGCATTGTTCCAGCCTCTACACCTTTAGCCATTTCCAGAAAATAAGAAGAAATATCTAACATACCATTGGCAATTTTCTGTAAAGATACTACATGTTCTTCCCATAGGAGGATAGGTTTCCCTAACTATTTTAGGAAAAGAAGAGGGTGGAGCTGTCTACGACTTGTACTTTAAAAGAATATATCCTTTGAATCTATAAAACAGTTCTCCAGAGTAGACTACGAAGCTAACAAGGCCCATATTCCTATGTTCCTCTCTTCTGGGGATCATTTTATTGTGAATATTTTTTAATCTGTGGAAAATGAACAATAACATAAAAGAACTCAGGAATTATTTTGTCACATCAAAATAAATTACAATAGTACATGATACCTCTCTGTTCATTCTCCTTGTCTCTATCTCTCCATCCCTGTCTCTGTCTCTCTTTTTCTCTCTTACACACACATACACACGCACACACACACACATCACTAGTGTTGTGTAAAACCTTTCTAGGACTGGCCTAGTCAATGACCTCTTTGGGACAATGAGATCTTCAATTTTCCCAAAGTCATTAAGGGCTCCTTTATCACAGAAATTAATCTGAAAGTAGATAGAAGCTTCATCTGCAGCCAAGTTCGTATATGACTGCATCCCTGGTCAACAATTTGATGACAGTTTTATGAGAACAACTGAATCAAAGAAATCACTCCTAACTATGCCTGCTTTATTGATTCACTAAGCAGAAAAGAAAAAGAAAGTTTTTTTCTAAATACTGAATCTGCTGCAATTTAAATTCTTCTTTTAAAACTGGGTGCTCACAAGCTTTGTTTCAGGGTTTGGGGAGGCCACTTCTGGTAATAGGCAAGTGGTTCAGTGCGGGAGGGAAGTTGTGAATGGAAAACAGGGGATATTGTTGGTGAGAAACATACACTGAGGGGGCGATGGACGTTGGAGCATCATATGACTAAAACCCAATCATGAACAGTTTTGTGACTGTTTATCTAAATGTGATTTTATGAATAAATAGGAAAATAAAATTAAAATAAATGATTTATTGGACCTCACAGTGACAGAGACCACCATAATTCATTTCAGATATTCAGGGGGCTCCAGGGCTGTACCCAAGGAAAGGCAATGTGATTTGGGGGGTTGAAGCTGTGTAAGGCACGCCTCGATCATAACCCCATCCCATTTCTCTGACAATCAGTTGTACCAAGAAAGGGAAATAGTACAACCATAATAATACTATTTGAAGAAATGACTTTTATTCTCTTTATCAACTTCTTCCCATTATACTCATCAACCTGTTTGATATTACTCAAACAGGTTATAATATAATATAGCATTCATTATTTCATCAGTAACATTTTATATCTTCTGATTTTTGGTTAAATAATAGAATATAATTTATCCCAGGTTTTATGTTTAAGGTATGTCTTTTTAGTTTTATTTTCATTTAAAAATATACAGCATAAAATAAAGTGGATTAAAAGAGATTAGTATTTTTCTCTTAAGAGTTTAAAAGCTCCCACCTCTGTTTGGCAGACATTCTCAAGTTAACAAAGCTATTTAAGTTTCTATATTCTCCAATTGGTATTACCGGGCTTCCAATGTGTGAATATCCAATGGGCACTAATGGATTAGGGTCAAAACTTAGAGGTCTAGTGTGCAACCTTAATATTTATCTCCTAATACAAGCGAGATGTAGTCCTTGAGAAGGTAGATATACAGGATTTAAATATTATCTTATAATTTACCAATAATTATTAGAATATTCCTATGAAATCTATGCCAGTTTATATTGCCCACATTCTAGATGTTAGGGTAAAAGTAGATTAAAGAATGAAAGCTGACTTTGTTATCTGACTCAACTCAGAAAAAAAATAAATAATTACACTATCATAAGCAATGTTCTGACAATCATAGAATGATAGTTTGTGGTAATACATGAATGTATTGACAGTTAACTACTAAATCTATAAATTATTGTTTTGCACTCTTTGATTATATGTTCAAAAATAAACATTGTGCACAAATCTTTGGCTTCAATCTATTGATCTCACAGTAAAGAAATACTTAATATTGAGCAAAATCAATCTGTCACTGTCACTTGTCCTCCCGTTGTTCATTGATTTGCTCGAGTGGGCACCAGGAAGGTCTCTGTTGTGAGACTTGTTGTTACCGTTTTTGGCATACCGAATACATCACGGGTAGCTTGCTAGGCTTTGCTGTGTGGGCGAGATGCTTTCAGTAGCTTGCCTGACTCTCCCAGAGGGGTAGTGGATTCGAACCCGGGTCGGTCAGGTCAGCTGAGTACAAAATGCCCTACCGCTGTGCTATCGCTCCAGCCCATCTAAATACCTGTAAATAATAAATCTTTAATATCCAAATTGAGACTTTTCAAAATTTGTCCATTGAGGCAGAGCTTATATAACATTTCTGAATAAGAAAAATCTTGTTTATAGATATGCAACATTATTACTGGTGGAAGGATGTATATCTTAAGTGCCTATTCTAAGAATTCATCTTTATAAACCACTTAAGGGAAATTCTGGTCTTTTATGCCTCCAACTTTGTCTTGTTGTATTCAAACTGAGATAACCTAGCATTTAATATATGTGACATATTTAATATAGTTCAATTATTAATGTAACAGAGACAGTAGCCTAAATATATGGAAATAATAAAGGTCTATTAAACTTCACTGATGGCTACTGTGAATTTTAATTTCTGACACAGTAGAATTTAAAATATTTAATAGGACACTTGTATATTTTAGGTAAAAAGAAATACTGAGTTTATTTTTATATATTTGAAAAGTACCATTTTATTTTTGTGTTACATTCAGTGAAGTGGAAAATTAGCATTAGGTATGAAAAGAATTTTTTTAAGTCCTCATTGTGAACTAGAATGAAAAGAAAAGTAATTAATTTGTGCACTTCCAACTGTTTCTAAGAAAGACAATGAACTACAAAAAAAAAGGATTATCACTGAGGAAAGAAATCTAAACAGCAGAGGTCAAAAGTACAGATTTTATTGAGAGTGATCCTTTAGCTAGGAGACAATGGAGTGCTCTTTAAGTTATGCAAATCTGAAAGCAGATTTGACTTTCTTCTTTTTAAAGTATCTTTATAAATTTGAAATAAATGTGTTGGGAGAGCAGACTTCTAAAATAAAGAAAAGATCAATAGACAATGCTGACTTTATTCCAGTACATGGTGTGAAGTCACAGCTTGATAAGTCACAGCTATTCTTTCTTTCTTTTGTTTTGTTTTTTCCAAGTATGAGTAAAGTGTTTAAATTCCTGGTTCATTTTATATGTCAGCTTTTTTGAAACCCATTGCCCATGCAATTGTTTAAATATTATTTTGGCTATGTTTATATGAAAATGTTTTGGGATGAGAAGTATACTTAAGTTGGTAGGTATGGAGGAAAGTTGATTGTCCTATACTGTACACATAAGCGCCTCATCCAGCCAGTCGAGAACCTGAATCAAACAAGACTGACATCTACAAAGCAAGAAGCAATTCTCCAGCAGATTCTCTTCATATTTAGAGTTCCATGTTTGTACATTTTTGCAGTGCAGTGTGGGTGGAGTGATACCACAGCGGGTAGGGCGTTTTCCTTGCAAAAGGCCAACCCAGGTTTGATTCCCCATCCCTCTCAGAGAGCCTGGCAAGCTACTGAGAGTATCCTGCCAGCATGGCAAAGTCTGGCAAGCTTCCCATGATATATTCAATATGCCAAAAACAGTAACAAGAAATGTCACAATGGAGACGTTACTGGTGCTGCTCGAGCAAATTGATGAACAAGGTGAGGGCAGTGCTACAGTGCTATGTTTCTTTATATTTCACATTGAAGAGAGCTAACATCGTATTGGCCTCTCCCTCTAACTTCACTCAGAATGTTATTCTTCAGATTCACCCACGTAGCAGCATATTGCATAATGTTTCTTCTCATGGCTGACTGATATTCCATTGTATATGTGTATTACAGTTTCATCATTGCTTAAGAAACCAGATTTAGAAGTCAGGGATTTATCTAAATGTACAACAGTGTATGTTTTGCATGCTGGAGCCCCTGGTTCTATGCTCTACACTTCATGGTCCTCCAAGTGACCTTAGACTGGTAGCATTCTCTGAGCTCTGCTGAATGTGGAACAAAAAGTGAAAAAGAAAAGGATAAATGAATTCAAATTCAGATAAAATTCAGAAAGCTAAAGAGATTGATCATTTCTTGGACTTGGTAAATCCAGTGTTTTTGAAATGATACATTCCTTCCTGGTTATGGTTATAAAATGTTAAAAGAATATGTTAAGATACTGTAGTCCTATCAAGATGGTTTAATGTTAGAAATCTGCATATTCTACTTACTTAAATTTTTCCTAATAGGTAGATGATGCTTATATTTGAAACTTAAAATACAATAAGAAAACTATAGGTAGATTTTATTTGTTAATAATGAAAATTTGTATTTAGTCCTCAAAACTACAAAGTTTTTAATTATGTGAATTGTCCATATTTTGAAATAACATATTTCTTTACTCTCTGAGAACAAAGCAACCCACAAAAGCACACTTGCCATTGTTTTTGAAAATATACATCATTTTGATGATTGATCCTGATGAAGAAAATTCTTTTGTACTTTCGTGTTAGCTTTCTTTTGCCCTTGTGACAAATTTATACAAATACAACATCTTTAGTGCTGTTCAATTTTATCTGAGTGTTCTTTAGGTTAGCAGTGTTAAATGGACCCCACTGGATTGAATTACTAACTGGTTAAATGAACACATATCAAAATTTTAAAGTTGATTATCTCTTTTTATGTCTATGATAGCAAATTGTAATACATTTCTTATTTATAATATATACTTTCTAATTTAAAATAAATTCTTTAATAATTATACAGAAATAAAAATATAAAAGTTAATCTTTGGAAAAGGAACAAATGAGCTTAATACAAAATTAAATAAATTAAATAATCTATGATTAATATTATCATACAATTAAACTAAATGTTAAGTTATTTTTAGTGGAAATTACATGAACTTCTAAGCTAAAGAAAATAACAAATATATGCAGAAATTTGTTAACATACTATGTGATGAACTATGGTCTCTTGTAGCTGATTTATGGAAGATAGTATTATTGTGAGGCATTTGACAAAAAGTCTTATAAATAAAAATACATGTATTTGTTTTTTTCTCTAAAAACAATCCTATGGGGAGGATTATAACTTATCATTTAATGATTTCATTCTTCATTATCTCTTACAATGTGGTCAAAATCATGTTGCTTTTTGTTCTCTTTGTTTGGAAATACTCTTTTCTCCTTGACCTTTCAATAGCATCAGACTTTGTTAGCCACAATGGACATATTAAGAGCTTGATGTATAGATTATTTGCAACTAGCTTGTGAGAGCTATGCTGTTAACAGTTAGTAAATCGTTCATCAAATTACTTAGACTATAGAAAAATTGAGAAGAGGTGTCTGGAAATTTAGATTACTTTGTTTTCTATTATTTTCTTCCCCAAATAAAACTGGCCCAAGACGAGATTCAATAGTTGCAAACATAAGCATTTCATTACAGCATTTAGATAATTTTTAGATTTAGTGGAAGATTGCAGACTTCCATTATTTACTATAAATTAATCTTCTTAGACTTGAATAAGTTAAAAACAATTTCAAAAGTTTTATGCTTAAGTACTATAAAAACTAAAAATAAACATTGAAGTCTATCCATTGTTTATATACTAGGAAGCCACTTATTTATATATAGTGTGTTTATATAAAAGTGTATATATATACATTATACATGTATATATGTATATATATGTACAGATACATATATAGTATCCTTAAATTAGCATACAGCGTTCTGGTTTTTGTTGCATAATTTCATTAGATATATTTCAGTAAGCATCTAGATACTGGGTCCAAGGAGAGAGCTCAAAGGGTGGGGGAAATACCTTGATGGTGATGTCCTGAATCTAATCACCAGTAACACATGGTCCCCCTTGCAGTGCCATCTGTAACCCTGGTAACCCCCATAAATAACAACAGGTTTTCTCATGGCTGTCTGCATTATTGGATAAGCAATAGTTTATCATGGGACTTGAACAATAAACCATAAAGTTCAGTTAGACAAGTATGTATTAGTAGGAATAATAGTGCAGTTCCTGAGCACTGCTTGGGAGTTCAAAAGTGAAAACAAATAAATAAAAAAGCAGGAAAAGGGAAAAACTGAAATTGACAAAACACATAACTTATGCTGTCAAAATGCAAATCATATTTCTTTTAAAATATATTTAATCCTTTTAGCGTTAGTAAAATGTAATTTCACACCAAAATTTATCCATTAAAATTATGGTTTATTAAGTTAGTGAAAACTCTCATAGTGTTGTAATTCTTACCACAATTTTATGGCATTTTGCATCATTTTGAAAAGCAATTTTATGACAAGTATTTGTCTATGTATCTCAGGTACACTCTTCCAAGTCATAAGCAATGAAAAATCTCTGTATGACAAATCATACATTTTGTAATGTAAAAGAGAATATTGGTTACTATTTTCTGCTTTTCTACTCTAAAATTTAAGTTTTAATTAAGTTTAGCATATTTTAAGTTTTTATTTTTGTATGCTCTTTGTCACACAATAAACACTTTTCAGAAATTATTCAGATTTATGCTAATTTAATGCTATGAATATAAAATTATTACTATTATGAAGCTCTTATTCCCTTTGTGGGCTAATCAGTGACTCACAAATGGTTAAGAGTTACAGGATGTGGGGCAGAGCCATAGTATGGTTAGTACAGGTAGGGTAGTTACCTTGCACACAGCTGACTCAGGTTTGATCCCCAGCATCCCACATGCCAGGAGTAATTGCTGAGTGTCAGGCCAGGAGAAACCCCTGAACATCACCAAGTATGACCTAAAAAGCCAAAAAAAGTTTTTAAAAAGGAGGCTTAAGATATGCAACTTTATCTTAAATGTGTGAGAAACTGCATTAGTATATAAGTATAAAACAACTTGATAGAAAATTTTGTTCTTTTAGTTCATGCTTCTTTTTACTCTTTTGCCAAACCCAGTGATGCTCGGGGGTTATTCTTATTTCTGTGCTCAGCTACTACAAGGGACTAATATGTGATGAGACACATTAAACATGGGCTGTGTCAGCTGCATGAAAAGCTAGTACTACTGGGTGTGCTACATCTTCAACATGTTTCTCCATAATTAGCTTACAGTGTGTACAATTTAACTGACAAGTTGTTTTTCTTCCCCTACTTTTAAGAGTTTCTTTTCTCTTGATTTTTGTTTTACTCTTATGTAGGTCTATATAACATTTTCCTATAACTTTGAATATTGAAATTTTTACTTACACTAAAAACATTGCTTCTTCAAATTCATGAAAGAGTTTAGTCATTGTTTGTTCTAATTATTTTTCACTATGCAGAGGAAATTACATGCCTAGTGGTTCCCAATACTTTGAAGCTCTGTCCATTTTTCCTTACTCTATTTTTTTCTTTTTGTTCTTCAGATTATATACAAACAAACAAAAACACTGTCCTCCCGTTGTTCATCGATTTGCTCGAGCGGGCCCAGTAACGTCTCCATTGTGAGACTTGCTGTTACTGTGTTTGGCATATTGAATACGTCACGGGGAAGTTTGCCAGGATTTGCCGCGCGGGTGAGATACTCTTGGTAGCTTGCCGGGCTCTCCAAAAGGGGTGGAAGAATAGAATTCAGCTAAGCTGGGCTGGCTGTGCGCAAGGCAAACACCCTACCGCTGTGCTATCATTCACACTATATATTTAGAACTAATTTATCTTCAGTTTCTGATTCCTGTTCTGATGATTTAGAAATACTATTAAGTCCCAACAAATCATTTTAATCAACAAAAGTTCTTTAGGTATCATGAATTACAGAAGTATTAATATTCATCTTTCAAACTTATAATATTTCACTATATTGACCACCAGAGTTTCAATGCCTCTATAGATATTTTTAAAATTTAATTATTACAACTCTCAACTCAAGATGTATTGTATCATCCTTTATAAATGTTATCTTTTCATTAGTATTGTTAAAAATAGAAGTACCATGTGATCCAGTGACTCTATTCTTTTGCACCTATCACAAAACACAATAGAATATCTTAATTAAAAATATACATGCACACATATATTCACTGAAATAATATCTACAAGGGAAAATACCTGGAACCAACATAAACACAAAGATAGAAGATTGTGTAAAACAAAACATGGTATGCATATACACTATGGAACACTACTCAGGTGTAAGAAAATATGAAATTTTTCCTTTGGCTACAACTTGATGGAAAGAAAGGAAATTAGTTTAAGTGATTTAAGTCACAGGGAGAAGGACAATAGCTGGATTACATCTCTTACCTCCTTTATGTGCAGAAACAAAGAAATGTACAAACACAAAGAAACAAAATTAAAATGTTTAATGAAAACGGAATTCTGACAATAAAAGTGGGATTTGAAAATATTTGTGATGTTAAAAAGTATGATAAGAGAAAGAGAAGAAAAAAATGGGTTTAACCAAAAAGTAGTGACAAAAGGGGAAGTTGGGATACATTTTGGTTGGTGCTGGTACAATAACTTTGTACACCAAAAGTGTAATATTAACTCTACTGCGATAAAATTTGATTTATAATAGTTAATAATTCTTATAATTTTTCATTTCATTTCATCATCCTGTTATTCGTCGATTGCCTCGAGCAGGCCCCAGTAACGTCTCTTTCATCCTAGCCCTGAGATTATATTCAAGGCTATTTAGGAGAGTGAGACCCATCTTTGTTACTGGTATTTGGCATATTTGGTGCGCCACGGGGAGTTTGCCAGACTCTGCCCTGTGGGCAGGCTACATTCGATAGCCTGCAAGTTTGTCCAAAGTAGAAATAAGACAATAAGATGTCATAAAAAAAAGTTCTGTTAAGATGTCGCACGGCCGCGAATGTGGCCGCGCGGTTCTGGGATCTGGATTTTATAGTCTCTGAGTCTTGGCCGCTGATGGGATTACACGGCGCCAGGGGGCCAGGTGGTGGGTGGGACCCCTGCCTACTGGAATTTGGAGGATCTGGGTGGAAGATGCTCGACTCCAATTCGAGTAGGCTTGGAGTTCTCGGCCCCGGAACCCGCGTGGCTTTGTCCCTCTGCCAGTACCTTCATGGGTGCGGAGAGTGGTCTCAGCATGGTGGTGGCTGGTCCTGGAGGTCTTCGGCTGCCGTAGCCCTGGTCGGGGCGGGGAGGAAAGCTCAACCCGCTCCCCTCCAAGGGACTCCGGGAAGGAACACCCAGGCGCGGGGGCAGAAACTGCATTGTTCTCATCCGGGATCTGGATTTTATAGTCTCTGAGTCTTGGCCGCTGATGGGATTACACGGCGCCAGGGGGCCAGGTGGTGGGTGTGACCCCCGCCTACTGGAATTTGGAGGATCTGGGTGGAAGATGCTCGACTCCAATTCGAGTAGGCTTGGAGGTCTCGGCCCCGGAACCCGCGTGGCTTTGTCCCTCTGCCAGTACCTTCATGGGTACCTGGAAGGGGGACTCTGAAGGCGGATTTTGTGGCAGGACTCAAGCAGCCTCCTATCAGGAATTCTTATAATAGTTTATAATAATTAACATATTTTCCTAAATTAAACATTTTATGCTCTCAAAGAAAGTTTTTATTTCTTACTTATTTTCCTATGTATGATATGCACTTCTTTTTCTTTGAATTTCAGTAAGTTTTCAGAAAATAAAATTTTGATGATTATTATCTTGCTACTTTTTTATGCAATCATATTCTAAGCTATTACAGGGATAATTTGAGTACAAAATTCTTGTCTTTGATGATGTAAATATTCCATCCTGCAAGTGAATTTTGATTGACAAAGTAATCTTCAGTTATTTTTGTCTAGAATGGGGCAACCAGTAGACTATAAATGGAAAAGTATATGTAAAATGAGAAACACGGGCAGTGTTTTAATTTAGAAATTAATCTTAGGTTAGAATCTGGGGAAGAGGAACCATTTGCTCTTCAGAAGAATTTCTTCAAAATATTCTTTATCTTTTCCTTCTTCTAAAGACAATTTCCAGATAATTTAAATTTCAATGTAATTTTCAACAGTTAAAGCTATTGTTCTAGGAAGAGACTCAGAGGATACAAGCAAAAATCAAAAAGATCTGGGATATCAATGTACAAGTAAATCTATGCATAATTCAAAGCTTTTTGCACTTTGTCTTGGAATTCGAACACCAAAATAGTCAAGTTATTATAGTCCCTACTAAGCAAATGCACAGATAAGTTTATTTATGTATCTTATATATAAATCTATACATAGGTTTATATTCTACTGATCGAATAATTTAAATCAATTATAAAAGCAGAGTAAAATATTACATGTACCTTCTACACATATAAAAGTACAGGCAATTAATTACAGTGAATGTCTAGAGAGGTGTCAGGACTTCAAGAAGCAACTTACAAATCAATAGCAATTAAATATATTGGTGTATTGATGAAAATTCAGTAGCACAATTTCATATATATCTGAAAATAGTGAGATTATTTCAATGGCATTGTTATTTTATTATACTATTATAAATATATCAATGATATTAGAACATCAGTAAGGTAACTTTAAATATTATAACATTAAATAAAGAAAAAAGTTAATATTTTTTAATAATATACAAAAGACACATCCTGAAAAATAAATGACATGAAGTTGATACTCAGTAAGCCAAGTGAAAATTCTTTAAGGCATATGATAAAACAGGACAAAAACGGCAAGAAAGGTGTAAATTTGCATGTTTTAATAGGCAGTTTATTCTTTCTTCTAATACTGGAAATCTGACTCACCCATAGTCTTGATGGCATATGAAGTAATTTGTATCTTTACAGATTTAAATACCATATATAATTGTAGTTTACATAATAATAATTGAAGTGAAATTGTTCATGCTTACCAAATAAGAAAAATAGGCCAGGTGCTGTAGTGATAGCACAGTGGGTAGGCATTGCACGTGGCTGACCCAGGTTCGATTCCCAGCATCCCATATGGTCCCCCAAACACTGCCGGGAGTAATTTCTGAGTACAGAGCCAGGATTAACCCCTGCCATCTCCTGGTGTGACCCAAAAAACAAAAAAAAAATGGACCAGAGAGATAAAACAGTGGGCATTCTGTGAACTTTGAGTATAGCTTTGCTAGGTTCACCCGGACATCACATACAGTTTCTGGAGTCCTTTCTACACTTAAGAATTACACCTTATCTGTCGTGGTGGGAACATATCTGGTGGAAGAGATATAATCTTCGTCAACTGCATTCAAGGCAAGCACCCTACCGACTCTACTTTCTCTCCAGGCCTCTAGTATAGTTATCATAATGTGTTTATACATATTATTTTGTCTGGATAAAATAAAACATGCGTTACTTTGATCACAGAATAACAGGACTATATCATATACATGCTATGTAAGTTAGATGGTGTTACAAAATTTCAAATAAAAGCTTCTAAGTTTAATCAGTTTGTGTCTCTAATTTTCTGTGAAAAAATTAAATCTACAATTTCTGGTTTCTATTACATCTATTAATAGATTATATATTTTTGTATTGAGGCATAAAAGAGTCTATTTCTACCAGAATTCCCTAAACTCTTTCCATCAAAAGTTAACTTATTCACCTCTGTAAGGAACACAGTTCTTTGCTGTGTACTAGCTGATAGAGCATAACAGAGATTCACGCCTATTCTCTGAGACATGCTTACTTAATCAAGCTGTCAGATTTGTTATTTCTTCGAGATACCTTTTATGGGAAAGTCCATGTGTGTGTCCTGGAATGGTTAGCCAATAAGGACTTACTCCTTATTTTAAAATCAGTAGAGAGGGCTCCAATTTCCCTTATGTATTGAATAATTACATATTTTCCCTTTTGCTTTGCGTAATAACATTTACTCACAAATCGCTGACTATAACTAGATAATATCATTATAGCATTTTATACATATAAATTTACACTGTAGCACCGTAGCACTGTCCTCCCCATTGTTCATCAACTTGAACGAGTGGGCATCAGTAACATCTCACAACAAATTGTGAGTCTTCTTGTTACTGTTTTTGGCATATGGGATACACCACAGGGAGCTTGCCAGGCTCTGCCATGCAGGCAAAATACTCTCGGTAGCTTGCTGACTCTGAGAGAGGGACAGAGGAATTGAACCCGCATCAGCTGCATGCAAGGCAAACACCCTACATGCTAATCTATCACTCCAGCCAATAAATTAGCATCACAATAAAATTAAAATCATCATAAAATATGTGTCATGATTTGCAGATTATTTTAGTATTCCAAAGTCATAGTCAGATTCAGTAAAAAAAGAAATTGCTTCCTTAGTGTCTGCTTTTATTAAAATATTTCAAGTCCCAAGTTAAAAAGCAAATAATTTGACAAAAGTTATTCATGAGCCATGTGTTTTATATTTATTATCTATTTTTTCATATAAACCTTAATTGAATAAAGCACCTATTATTGCTTCAGTAGGGAATAAACTTGTTCAAGGTCACATATCTAATGTGTTGTTGCAAACTTGAATATAGACATGCTAAATTTCAACCTTTCCTTTTTGCACAAAGATGGCTTGTATTATTTAAGAAAATATACGTAGTTTCCATGTTCCTGAAATACTCACATTTAATTTAATTACAAAGAAATTGAATTGCTTAAAAAAATTAGAAGGTAGTTTTAGAAGGTAGTAGATACAATTTTTTATAGCAGAGAAAAAATTAGACTGATCCTCTTTTGGGAAATAATTTTAACTATACAACAAAGGAAAAAGTTATCAAAATATGTTCAATGAATAATTTAGCAAATAATTGTTATCTTTAGTAAAAACCTATAAAATACCTTACTTGAATATTGTCAATCTCTGCCAGATTTTTCCTATGTAATCATTCAATATGAAGAACAGCATATGACTTGTGGCAAACAATAAAAAATTATAAAAGATGTATTCATCTTCTCTTAAACCTTAATCTATTTGAAAACTATCTTTAATATAATTGTTTCATTAAATCACAAAAATGGAAATTGCGTTAACAGCAGGATGTTATCTTTTTATTGAGGGCAAACAGCAGGGTTGCTACTAATGAGAACATCATCAACTTATCAGCAAAAGGTCAGCCTGAAGAGCTCTTTATCCAACTTCTCCATGAGAAGGTTTTCCCCTTTTGATGGTATATCACCCTGACAAGCTAGTCCTGCACTTGGCTATATTGTTATGAATTATCTCTATTATGATAAGAAATATGTAATTGCAAGATACACATTAAAATTGGCAGATATTATTCAGGGTGAATCTTTTGCCCTAAAACAACAAAAGAATTATTTTGATTGCTCTTTTTGCTGCTGTTTAACATTTTGATTTTATTTAAGTGAATCCTATCTTAAAGAACTTGAAAGAAATTAAGGTGTACAAAGCGATGGGTAAGAGCATAAATTTGGTTACAAAGAATCTATTCTACAAATTGATCTTTTAAATAATTATTCTGTTAATCACTTGTGCTACAACTAAAAAGATAAAATGAGATTGACAGTAGCATTTATCGTGAGCTACTCTTTGGCCATGCAGCAATCTAAGATTTTTATAAACATCTTCTTTTATATTCACTGCAAGCTTGGAACAATTACAATGATTAACTTTTGTTTGCTTTTCTGTAATTTTTTTAGAGTATCTTGAAGCACATAAGAGTTCACTTAATATATGATTAGAATTGCAGTGCTGATGATATTAGCCTCAAACACTTGAAATATTAACTATGGAAAGTCCTTGATTATACCACTTGAAGGTCTGTGCTATCAGCAAAAAAAGCAAAGTTATTTAAATTATTAGAATAATGAAACCTGATCAAATGTCAATATTAGACAAAGACAGCTGCCCTTGCTCCCAAGCCTAAAAGTAAGGCAGGTCAAACTTAGTTTAACATTACCCTCAAAGTATAACCATTTACACTGTTTGGTCTTTAGATGAGATGAAGTGTACCCCAGGAGATGAATTTTTGAAGGAATTCTATTCTTTCTTTGGCCCCTACTAATATGCAGACCACCCTTAATTAACTGTTTTTTTTAATTCCCCTATTGTGGCTGCAGTGAAGATAGTTGTTTTGAGAACATGAGTTGCCATTGTCCAACCTGCTGGCATGTCCTTCTTGACCGGTTACCACAATTTCCATTTGATTGCTCTTAAAGGAGAAAACACACTTGATCTATTGTAGCAAATAGAGAGTACAGTTATACTATCAAAATAGACATTTGCCAAAATACATACCATAAATAGAATTAGAATAATTCTGAAAAATGTATACACGATAGTCCTAAGAGAGTGAGACTTACACAGTGTCATGGGAAACATGTGAAGAAAATTGTATCTTTACCACAAAATTTAGATAGTTGATAGTAAAGCAAATTGTATATGTCAACTTGACTGGATGACTCGGTGACAAGATATTTTGTCAATTATTAGTTAGGAATTGTTTTGAAGATGTTTGACATGTAACTGATGGAGAGAAGCAGATTGCTGTCTATGTGGATATAATTTGGCTTCTTCCAGTAAACTGAAAACATGATATGAAACAAAAGACCAATTGTTTTTCTAGTGAGAGAAATAACCTGCCTGATTACTTGATGATCACACCAGTCCTTTATGACATCAAAATTAACTGGAAATATTGGTCATTGCCTTTCTTAGGTCTTAGGTGCATTGTTCATAACGCTGTCCTTTATACTAAATAATCAACATTTGTGGGTGTAAATTTGCTGACAAAACCTTATTGGATTTGTCAGGTACCATAACTGCATATTTTAGTCCTATCTTTGCCCATTTCTTATGGATACCATCATATAGTTGGTGAAATGCAATTGTACATTTTCAAGTATTCCATTAAACTTTTCTTTTTGATATATATAGAGAGATGAAGAGAGAGTCATTACAATTATGGATGCCTTTTACAAAATTTCTTTTGTCTTTTCTTTTAATACTTAACTATATTTTCCTTATTTTTAGATAATTAAAATGACAGCTTTCAGATATAAAAATATTAGACTATGGCTTATAACTGGGTCTGGCATAAACGTATGTATGCTATTTTATTTAACAGTTTTATTTATCATTTTAAATTTTATTTTGCTTTGGGGACCACACCTTGTGGTGCTCAGGGCTTAATTCTGGTTTTGTGCACAGGACTCACTCCTGGCAGTGTTCAGGGGACCATATGTGGTTTTGGAGATCCAACAGGCTCCTTAACCCCTTTACTATTACTTCAGCTATTCTCCATTTTATAGCAACTAAATGATTTAAAAATAGATATAGAATCATTTCTTAATAAGGTTATAAACCAGGAGAAAAAAGATGGATGTGCTGACCAACCACTTAACAATTGTCACAATGGAGACGTTACTCGGCCTGCTCCAGCAAATCGATGAACAACGGGAGGACAGTGACAGTGACAGTGACCTCAAGTGTCAGGAAGCACAGATATTTCTTATTAGAGACATAAGAGTTGTTACTTGAAAATGTGATATTTGCAAAGTTACTTGGTAAATGATACCATAATTTATCATTTAAAATATATATATATATGTATATGTATAGTAAATAATATATGAGCTGGAGCAATAGCACAGAGGTAGGGCGTTTGCCTTGCACGCACCAAAATGGTCGACCCGAGTTTGATTCCTCCGCCCCTCTCAGAGAGCCCGGCAAGCTACCGAGAGTATCTCGCCCGCACGGCAAAGCCTGGCAAGCTACCGGTGACGTACTAAGTATGCCAAAACACAGTAACAAGTCTCAAATGGAGACCTTACTGGGCCCGCTCAAGCAAATAGATGAACAACGGGAGGACCATGACCGTGGCTTCCAAATAATATATGTATAGACATACACACATATGAGTGTGTGTGTATTTTAGGCATTGAGATATTCTTAGAGAATTATGCCAATGGTTCAATGTGAGGTCTGAAGGGTGGCACTGTGGTCAAAACCTGTTGTGGCTGAAGTTTTTCAAAGGCTGCATAGCAAAGTTGGGGAACCATGTGGTGCTAGGAATATGAGGTATGTGTCATAGCTGTTCTATTCTGACCAAGCCCCTTATTTCTTATGTATTCATTAATTCAACCACCCCTAAAATAGAAATTATTACTATCCTTTTAAAAATCACTTGATCACTTGATCACTTAACTTCCCGGTAATCATTGATTTGCTTGAGTGGGAGCCAGTAAATTATCCATTCGTCCCTGTTGCGTGCTAGTGTAGTCCAATGGCATCTGTTTGCTCTAGGAACACAAAGAGCCTCAAACCGATCGTTCAGGGTCTTGACAAAGAAATCTGATCATCTTGTCGGTGGGCGGCCACAGGGTCTTTTAACATCCTGTGGAATTCAGTCGGTAACGTCTCCAGTCCAGCGGTCATCTCCAAATCTCATTACATGCCCAGCCCATATAATTTTTGACAACTTGGCAAACAAGACAGCATCCCTGATTCTTGACCCTTGATGGAGCTCAGAACTCCGGATTCTTTCTCTCATTTGAGTGAAACATGATACTTCAAGCATAGCTCTTTCGATTCCTCTTTGGAAGATCCCAATAGCATTTTCATCCTGTTTCTGTAGGGCCCAGGTCCTGAGGCGTATGTTAATGCAAGGAAGAACAGTGGAATTGAAGAGATGTGCCCCGAGGAGGAAGTTCTTCATCCTCTAATTCTTCAATATTCCTGAAGGCCTTCCAAGCCAATCTCTTCCTCCTGCGCAACTCAGTTGCCAACTCATTTGTCATGTTGATTTCTCTACCTAGATACACATAACTGTTTCATTCGGAGATGGTCATTCCATTGAAAGCGAATGGAACGTCAGGAACGAGACTGTTTCTCATAAACATTGTCTTTGTGAGATTCAGCTGTAGTCCGACCTTTCAATCCTCACGGTAGAAGTCGGCCAGCATTTGTGCCACTTGGCTAATGTTTGGTGTTATTAGAACGATGTCATCAAGAAAGTAGAAATGGTGTAGTTGCTGACTGTCTATCTTCACTCCCATTCCTTCCCATTCCAGTAATTGCATGACTTTCTCGAGAAGGCACTGAAGAGTTTCAGTGAAATGGTATCACCCTGAGGAACCTCTCTCTTGACATCGATGATCATTTCTTTGTAGAACGGTGAAATCCTGGTAGTGAATCTGTAATACAACTCACGGAAGATCTTGACGTATAGAGTATACATACCCTGATTGGCTAGGGCTTCAATGATTGCTTCCTTCTCAACAGAATCAAAGGCCTTCTTTAAATCAATGAACATTAGACAGAACAGCATCTTGAACTCCCAAGAAACCTTAATGAGCTTGGTTATCGTGTGGATATGGTCGATCGTGCAGATTACTTTGTGGAATCCAGCTTTCTCGCATGGTTGTCCTTCATCTAGTGTTCTGCCAATCCTATTCAGGATGATTCAAGTGAACAGCTTGTAGATGACAGACAGTAGGCAGATTGGGCGATAGTTGCCAATATCGTAGATGGCTTCTTTCTTGTACAGTAGTACAGTCCTGCTAGATTTTCATTGGGACAGAAACATGCATACAGACAGGAAGCGCATGAAGAGCCGAGCCAGTGTACTGATGAGTACTGATGCCAGGTTCTTCAGGCGCTCAGGTCTGACCTTGTCTGGGCCAGGTGCTATTTGTTTCTTTACCAACAAAATGGCATGTCGGATTTTGGAAGGGAGAACATTGGGAACGACATATCCATCTTTCAGAATTTGATATGTGGGCAAGTGGACATGGCTATTAAAGAGATCTGAGTAGAAGTCATGAATAATTTCGATTGCCCTTCTGAAAGATTTGATAGATCCATTAGGACATTGGAGGGTAGTCATCTTGGTCTTGTAGTTGGCAAAGGACAGGCAGGCATTACAAATGCTTTTCCCGGCTTCTGCCATATCTACCAGCATTGCTGCTCTTCTATATTTGAGGTCTTCCTTTATCACTTCTCTGCACTGCTTTGCGAGCTTGGACATTCATTTGGGTCTGCCTGAGGCATGTGCCAAACCACGTTGGTGAGTTAGCTCAAGAGTTTTTGAAGGTAGGCTTTTTTTTTTTTTGTGGCTATCTCGCTCTTGGTGTTACTCGCACAATCACGGAGGTGCTGAACCAATCAATCGTATATCCTCGTCAATGATGTCAATGACGGCATCTTCCCAAGTTGCCGCAATAGTGCCAAGAGCTCTCAGTTTGTGGTCAGTCTGGGAGTTCTCTTCTTAAACTTTGCAGCCCTTTCTCCCTGCTCTGTGAAGTAGAAGGAGACAGTAGTCCGATCCCGTTTGTAATATTGGTACAACAGCGACATTGGTCAGGCAAAACTGTTGATTGAATATGATGTGGTCACTTTCATTGTGGAACAGTCCACCAGGAGACTCCCATGTCCAACATTTAGATTCGGCATTCTGGAACTGTGAGTTACCATGGATGGTCTTGGTCGACATGATGAACTCAGACAGTCTCTCACCCTGTTCGTTCCATTCTAGGCCATGGGTCCCGATGTGGAGTTCTTCGGCTGATCTTTTCGGTCCTATCTTGGCATGAAAATCACCAACAATGATCTTGTAGCAGGTGTGGTCTTTTTTACAGAACTTCTGCAGCTCCATATAGAACTTCCCAATTTCTCCTTCATCATAATTGGATGTTGGTGCGTAGACAACGGAGATAGAAACTTTCGGCAGTGAGCCACATCTATTCAAGTGTAATCATCTGATTTGGGTTGCTAGGCATTCAAATGAATCAATGCTCATGGACAAGTTTGCGTTGACAAGGACACCAACATCTCCAACGCCTCCAACGCCTCTTTATGTTTCATGTTCTGAGGAACAGTTCTTTTCCAGTGTCAAAAACACCGTGATGTGATAGATGTCTTCTTGTCTTGGTCAGACCAATGATATCATACTTGATCTTTCGCGCTTGTACCATCATGTTCTTGATGGATGCATCTGATGCCAGCATACGTGCATTGAAAATACAGACGATCATTTTTGTCTTTCTTCGTTTTGGCAGCCTAGTTCGGCCTTGAGATTTTATCAGCCTCTCCTTCCTCATCCTTCTCAAGGCTGCCATAATGGTGACTCCTTCAGGGTCAGGGGAATGAGACCCATTGTAATTACTGGTTTTGGCATATCAAATACACAAAAATTATGTATGCAAAATTGATGAAAAATAAATAGGGATAGGGACAGAAAAAAATGAGCTCATGATATTGGATTCAGTATGGTCAAAAACTAGACAGACAAAATATGATTGAGTGGAGCTTATTTAATGACAGCACTGAATGTGTCCTATTTATCATTTGTACTCTGTACCTGTGGATATATGGTTTATTATAAGAGAATCAAAATTATTCATGAGGGTCACAATTTAATAACCTAGATACTTCCCAAAGATTCAATGTCCTAGAACCTTCTCATTAGATGTTAAGATTTCAGCATAGGGACTTCATAGGGACAAAACACTCAGAACTTAATGGTCATTATAACTCTAACCTAGGTATCAAGATTTGTATATTTGAGAGAAAGAAACCTAAGCTGTATTATACTCTGTAACTAAATTATGTTATCATTATAAAATATGATTATATTACTAGCAATATTTTTAGAAAAAGTTGTTGAAACCTAATTATTTCATATTTCTTGAGGCTATGTTCACATTATTTTTGCCTAGCAAATAGAATAATCCTCTTTCTGATTATAATATTCAGAATTTTATGAATTAAATTTGGACATAAATGTGTGAAGAGGTTCTTGTATCCATTTTAAATCTGGGGACAAGATTCCCCACATTTGACAATTTTCTGAACACTAGCATGAATTCCAAAATTCAAAACAATTGTCATACTTTCTGCCTATATTAAGCATGAAATTTCACAGCTTAATGGTTCACGATTACCTTCTAATAACAGTCCAGGTTGAAATTGATAATTCTTAATATTTTTTCTACATATAAGAAGAATCTACAACTAATGTTTAGTTTAAATTGATTCTCTAGAATGACATACAGAACTCAGAGGGATATTTTAGTTAATGTTACTGAATTATTGTTTCAAAAAAGCATATAATTCATATGGAAGTGATTAATTTGAGAGTGTAGTTGGGAAAGAGCCCAGAATATCTAACCCCTCTCCAGACTTGAAATTTTTGCTAGATCTAATGATCCCTAGGTCAACAGTTCTATAAACATTTTTGTTGTTGTTGTTGTTGTTCCTTATATAGGTTCTATTATATAGCCATGATTCATTAAATCATTGGTAATTGTTATCTCATAAAACCATTAGCGATTTGTCCTTCGCTGGCATCAGATTCATCGGATTAAAACTTGTAAACATTTCGTGTTCAAGGGATAGTACAGCAGGTACTAAGTTTGCCTTGCATGTGTCCTAGCATCCTATGTGGTCCCCGAACTACTGCCAGGTGCAATTCCTGAGTAAAGAGCCAAGTAACCCATGAGCTTTGCTGGGTGTGACCCCCAAACAAAGAAAAATAAAGTTGCAAACCTTTAGCTGTGTGGTTCTACTGAAAACCAACCCATCTTTGGGAGCTTAGCAAAACTCACTTTGTTTATCTCCCCAAAGACACTCCAACATTCTCCATACTTAGAAATTTCAGGGGTATGGTGAGCTGTAAGTTGGAGACTCTGTACAAGCCCAATTACAAAAAGTGTTTCTTTTGCTGCTGTCAATGAATAAATGTTTGTTTTATTACAAACCACACCAAGACAATGAATTTTCCCTAAAAACTGTGCAGAAATAAGGCATGTCAGTTCTATGTAGATTTCTGAGGCTTTCTATGTCTGTAGATTTCTCTTTGTGATTTTTGGCATCACCTTGAAGGCATGCATACGTTATTCAGCTGTTCTGAGAGGGGAATGTGAGATGCATAATAAAGAGTTGATTTTAGCTCTCTTTCTAGTCTAGGTTATCTGTGCAGAATAACCTCATTTTTTCCATGACGCTTATTTTCCTATTAAGCGAAAGTTGTTTCTGTAGTAGCACATGTGTATCTGGTAGCTGTAGCCCAGTTGATTATGAATTGAAACATGCATAACTGTGACATTTTTGGACCTAGCTGAACAATAAGAAACTTCTATTTATACGATAAGTAATCAAATAATGCCAAGCAGTTTACTATTTTATTCTTTCCCCACACAATGAAATGTGATCACTTTTTATTTGTTCTGAAGTTGCTGCTCAAAAAATAAAAAGAATGAACAATATTTGAAAAAGCAATATTAGCAGAGAAATTAGGTAGTACAATACTCTTCAGATCACACGTTACTCAGATGTGCTTTGTAGAGGAGTGTTTTGATCTTTGGCTAGGATTTTAGGCTATTTTTCAAAGAAACTTAGCTCTTGCAGTATTTTTGTAAACATCATTATCTTTTATATTTCTTAGAAGACCTTTCTTCTTTCATGATGTGTAAAAGAAAAGCAAACATTTTAGCTTCCTACCTAAGGCAAAAATTGCTATCTGCAAAGTGTCATCTTATCTTGGGACTGTTTATGTTCTTGCCAAAATTAAAGTTGTGTTATAATGAGAATAGCTCCATAGATGATTCTTTAAAATCCTAGTAATTATTACTAAAATAAAATTAATATATTAATAGTCATTATTTTTAATTGTTTAAAGCGAAATTGTCACTTTGATTTAGATTAGTTCTCAATACATTGCTAAAATAAACACGATGTAAGTAATGCATTTATTTGAATTGAACATGGCAATATTCTGTCTGCTAATTTTTGAGTAGAAGTTCTGAATATAGTTTTATGGATAATAGCCAGAAGTTCAGCGAAAATAAATTTTGAGAAATTAATAAACAATTTAATTATGCATCTATATTAATTCCACATAGAGTCATATATAAGAATATGACAATAAATATATATCCATATCTATTTATTTTTTACTACCTGCCAGACATTTGGTTTGATTGACTAAAACAAATTCTTTTCTAAAACCTTAATTTTTACATATTTTTTTCAATTACTTCTTTGGCCACTTTCTTGCTTACTTATGAATCCATACCTTGTTCTGAAGCTATACCTTGCTATGAACTACTTTTACTGTGTTCCATATGTTCTTGTAAGTCAGGGCTTCATTCTCCTTTGCAGACCTATTTATGTTTATCTTCTGACTTCCTCTTTGACTCACTGGTTACTAGCAATGCGTTGTTTAACTTACAAATGTTTTGAGTTTTTTACCCATGCCCAATAATAATTATTATTTTAATTTTGGCACAGCATGGTTTGAGAGGATAATTGATAAAATTTCTACATCATTGATTTTAAAGAGCTATTTTTATGACAGGCATCAGACTATATTGAACAATGTCCATGTATACTGGATATATATATATGTATATGTATATATATATATCCAATATTTAAATATTTTGGAGAATTGAAGGCCCTACATATACATATATATATATATTCTAGGCCCATATTTTCTATTTATTCTTTTAAAAATAGTGTTTGACACAAGATTTGGCTTAGTTTATCCAAGTGGAGGTTATAGAGTGTGTTAAAGTTTTAAACTACTCTTTTGTTACTACCAACATCTTTCTTCAGGTCTTCTGGGAATTGTTTTAGATATTTTGAAGGCCTCTTATTAGTTCTTTAAATATTCAGAAGTGTGAGTTCTTCATGATAAAGTTATCATTTAGTCTTTAAGAAATGATCATACATTCAAACTATACAATTTAAAATGCAATTTCTATGCTCTCTTAGACAATTATGACTAACACAATGTTTATCACTCATGAACAGCAGAAAATAATACAGTATAGGCAGCGAAAACAACAACAACAACAACAACAACAATGGGAACTTAAAGCAAGCAGGTGAAATACATGATAAAACGGAGCTGAAATCAATAAAATAGTATCTAAAAAATCAAATTATCAATAAACAAAGAGCTGGTGATTTTCTGAAAGTAAAGTTTACAATCATCATATCTTATAAATTAAAGAGAAGATCCAATAAACAGAATCAGGAAAGAAAGGGGAGATGTCACAAAAGACACTACAAACCATCTGGGATTACTATGAAAATATTTATGCCCTGAAATTTGAGAACCTAGAAGAAACAAATAATATTTTTGAACTTCTATAACCTTCAACGGCTGAGCCAAGGGAAAACAGAGTACGTGAATAAATCATAGTATTATCTCACCCACATGGCAAAGCCTGGAAAGGTACCTGTGACATATTTAATATGCCCAAAACAGTAATAAGCCTTGCAATTTTTTGGGAGATGTTACTGGTGCCCACTCAAGCAAATTGACGAACAATGAGAGGACAGTGCTACATTGCTACCTTAATAAAAAAAATCGAAATGGAAATCAAAATGTCATTGAAAGCAAAAGCCATGTCCTTATTGCTTCACCAATTTTTCTTGAAATCTTTAAAGAAGACCTACTTCTATCCTTTCAAGGCTATTCAAAAAAGTTCAACAGAAATATCCCAAGTAGTTTCCATTAGACAATTATTGTCATGATAAAAAATGCATTTCCTAAAATAGAAAAAATACTGTTGACTAATCTGTATGAATATCAAATTGATATTTATCATCAGTTGATCACTTGGTTGCTTGACATCCTGTTATTTATCGATTTGCTCGAGTGGGCACCAGTAACATTTCTATTTGTCCTTGTCACTTGCTAGTGTAGCCCAATGGAGTCTGGTCATTCTAGGAACACAAAGAGCCTAAAACTGATCGTTAAGGGTCTTGACAAAGAAGTCTCACCATCTTGTAGGTGGGTGACCACGCGATCTTTTGACATCCTGTGGAATCCAGTCAGTAATGGCTCTAGTACAGCTGTCGTCTATGTGCTCAGCCCATCTGATTTTCGATGCCTTGGCAAATGAGTCAGTTTCCCAGATTCTTGATCGTAGATGGAGGTCGGAACTCTGGATATTTTCTCTCTCTTGAGTAAAGCGTGATACTCCAAGCAAAGCTTTTTCGATTCCTCTTTGGGAGACCCGAATAGCGTTTTCATCCGGTTTTCGTAGGGCCCAGGTCTCTAAGGCATATGTTTAATGCAGGAAGAACAAGGGTATCGAAGAGATGTGTACAGAACCGGAGGTTCTTCGTTCTCTTATCTATTTCTGTGACACTATTGCAGGCATTCCAAGCTTCTTTCTTCCTCCTGCACAACTCAGGAGCCAGGTTATTCTTTATGTTGACTTCTCTACCTAGGTACACATAATTGTTGCATTTGGAGATGTTTGTTCCATTGAGAGCTAATGGAACATCAGGAATGAGACTATTTCTCATAAACATTGTTTTCGTGAGATTCAGCTGTCGTCCGACCTTTCCAAACTCACGGTCGAAGTTGGCCAGCATTTGTGCCACTTAGCTAATGTTTGGTGTTATAAGAACAATGTCATCAGTGAAGTGGACATGGTGTGGTCGCTGACCATCTATCTTCACTCCCATTCCTTCCCATTCTAGTTGTCACAAGACATTCTCGAGGGTGGCACTGAACAGTTTCTGTGAAATGATATCACCCTGCCTAATCCCTCTCTTGACATCAACAATCACCTCCCTATAGAATGATGAGATCCTGGTAGTGAATCCGCAATACAGCTCACGGAACTTACTGATGTCTTGAGTCTGAATGCACTGATTGGTTAGGGCTTCAATGACGGCTTCCATTTCAACAGAATCAAAGGCCTTCTTTAAATCAATGAACATTAGATAGAGCAGCATCTTGAACTCCTGAGAAACCTCAATGAGCTTGGTTATCGTGTGGATATGGTCGATCGTGCTGAATCCTTTGCAGAACCTGGCTTGCTTGCATGGTTGTCCTTTATCTAGTGTTCTGCCAATCCTGTTTAAGATGACTCCAGTGAACAGCTTGTAGACGACAGACAATAGGCAGATCAGGCAATAGTTGCCAATATCGTGGATATTTCCCTTCTTCTATAGTAGTACAGTCCTGCTGGTTTTCCACTGGGATAGAAACTTGCATTCAGACAGGTAGTGTGTGAAGAGCCGAGCCAGTGTATTGATAAATACTGATGACAGGTTCTTCAGGTGTTCCAGTCTGACATTGTCTGAGTCAGGCATTGTTTGCTTCTTTACTGACAAAACGGCATATGGATTTTGGAGAGGAGAACGTTGGGAACTATATATCCATCCTGCAGAATTTGGTATGTGGTCAGGTGGACATGGCTATTGAAGAGATCCGAGTAGAAGTCATAGATAATCTTCTTCATCGCACTTCTGGAAGATGTGATAGATCCATCAGTATGTCAGAGGGCAGTCATCTTGGTCTTGTAGTTGGCGAAGAATAGGTGGATATTGCCAATGCTTTTCCCAGCTTCTGCTGCATCTGCCAGCACTGCTGCTATTCTCTATTTGAGGTCTTCCTTAATCGCTTTCCTGTACTGCTGTGCAAGGTTGGACTTTCCCTTGTGGTTGCCTGAGGCTTGTGCCAAGCCACATTGGTGAATGAGCTCAATAGTTTTCAAAGAAAGGCGTTTTTTTGTGGCTATCTCTCTCTGAGCGTTCTTCACACAATCATGGAGGTGCTGAACCAGTCGATCTTATTCCTCATCAATGTTGTCAATGATGGCATCTTCCCAGCTGCCATGATAGTGTCAATGAGCTCCCAGTTGGTGTTTGTTTTGGGAGTTCTCTTCTTAAACTTTGCAGCCCTTTCTCCCTGCTCCATGAAGTAGCATTTTGCATGAAAGAGATGGTGGTCCAATCCCATTTGGAATTTTGGGACAACAGCGACATTGGTCAAGTAAAAACTTCAATTGAATATTATGTGGTCAGTTCATTATGGAACAGTCCATAGGGAGACTCCCATGTCCAGCATTTAGATTTGACCTTCTGGAGTGGCGAGTTACCATGGATGGTCTTGGTCGACGTGATGAACTCAGATAGTTTCTCACCCTGTATGTTCCATTTTAGGCCATGGGTACATAAAGAGTAAAGTCCTTTACAAAAGTAATGTATAACCTAATATTATCTTAAATTATATTCTATCATATTTATATTATAATATGTTTATAAATTATATTTATAATATATTTATAATGATATAATTTTGAATATTCATCAGTGTGATAAATATATTTATCATATTAATGAATGTTCAATATTATATTGAATATTCATCCTGATCAATATGGATGAAATGATACTTAACAAAATATAAGCAAACTGAATCCAAAAATACAATTAAAGGATCAAACACCATGGCAAAGAAGCATTTATTCCAAGGATGCAGGGTAGGCTTCATACATGGGAGTCAATCAACATAATAAAACAAATGAATAGAATGAAAATAAAATTCATATGATCATATCAATATGGGCTGGAGTGATAGCACAGTGGGTAGGGTGTTTGCCTTGCACGCAGCCAGCCTGGCTGAGCCGGGTTCGATTCCTTCACCTCTCTCAGAGAGACCGGCAAGAGTATCTCGCCCGCACGGCAAAGCCTGGCAAGCTACCCGTGACGTACTCAATATGCCAAACACATTAACAATAAAGTCTCACAATGGAGATGTTACTGGGCCCACTCGAGAAAACCGATGAACAACGGGAGGACAGTGACAGTGGACAGTGACAGAGACATATCAATATATACAGAGAATAAAATGACAAGATCAAAAATGCATTCATGATAATTCTGAATAGGTCTCTCCTTCTGGGGAACTTCAATTAACCAGTTCCATTCATGTAGCAACAAATAACATGCTTTCATTTTGTTTAAATAGCACATTTACTTGGACAAAAAGATAACACTTATTCAATAGAGTATGTTGTGATCATTGCATGTTATATTTCAGGTACATAAAGAGTAGAGTCATTTACAGAAGTGATGTATAAGCTGGGCTGGAGCGATAGCACAGCAGGTAGGGCGTTTGCCTTGCACGCAGCGACCATGGCCGACCGGAGTTTGATTCTTCCACCCCTGTCGGAGAGCCCGGCAAGCTACCAAGAGTATCTCGCCCATACAGCAGAGCCTGGCAAGCTACCCATGATGTATTCAATATGCCAAACACTTTTACAACAAAGTCTCCAATGGAGACGTTACTCGGCCTGCTCGAGCAAATCGACGAACAACGGGAGGACCGTGACCGTGAGCGGGATGTATAAGCTAATATGTGATGGTTTTTCTATAATAATACATATGTGCAAAAAGCTGGTAGATGAGAATTAGTAGACATTCTGAAATTTGCATGAACATTTTAGCATGTTTAGAGAAAAAAATCAAATAAGCTATAAATATCAGAAATCATGTCCAAACACAATAGTACTCAAGGAAGTGAAAACTAAGCAACAATTAGATATGATTTCATATATTGGCTTGACAAACATTTCAGTATAACATCTATATAAATGAAAACCCTCTTAAAAGTCTTGAGAAATTTTAGTAAACTGAAGGTAACTCAAGAAATATTTAGTATCAATAAAGATTCTGTGCCCTGACATGAAGTAGTGCTTTTTGTTTGTATGGGATTTGTGTGTGTGTTTGTTGGGGGAGCGGGTGGAGGCCCTCTCAAGCAGTGTTCAGGGAATCTGAATAAGTTCATACAATACTTAGTCAGCTAGGACATATGGTTCTTTTTTATTTTTTTATTGAGTAACCGTGAGATACAGTAACAAAGCTTTCATGTTTGAGTTTCAGTCATACAATGATCAAACACCCATTCCTCCACCAGTGCATATTTTCCAACACCAATGTCCCAAGTATCCATCCCCCAGTCCCAACCCTCCCACTGGCTCTATGGCAGACAATTTCCTCCATACTTTCTAGCACTACTTTGGGGCATAAGACATATGGCTCAATGCTAGGGCCTATAAAGCTTTGCTGCCCAGAGCAACCAGTTCTGGGAAACATTATGGTCCTCCTGGTGAGAACTGGGAGGCACACACAGATGTGATCTTGACTCCTGAGCCATTTCCCCAATGAGCAGTTTTTCATTTAATTATGTTGGATATGAATGTGCGCAGATTTGCACTAAAGGTGGCAGTGAGAACACTTTCAATGATATTGCTGAAAAAGCTATAGTTCATTATAGAGTAAACTATAAAATGTTAAGCATTAAAATTGCATAAAAGCTATGCTTATAACATGAAATAAATACATAATAAGAAAAACAGAAAATTAGAAAAGTGATGGGTTCATAATCATGATCCGAGAGTGAAGCCCCGAGCAGGATATTCCTAGATTCTGAGAGTGGTGTTAAAATAGAATGTTTGTTTCTTCATGACTTGCACCCTGCTATCCTCTGAGAGCAATTGCTGGTGGTGCTCAGAAGTAGTCCCCAGTGGTGCTCAGGAAAGCATGTTGTACCATGAATGGAACAGAGTACCACACATGCACAAGGCAACTGCACTACTACTCAGTCTATCCTGGTGCCAAAATGCATCTGTTTAATCAATATTATATAATGTGTCATTTAATCATAAATACAAAGGGCTGGAGCAATAGCACAGCGGTAGGGCGTTTGCCTTGCAGACAGCCAACATGGCCGACCCGAGTTCAATTACTCCGCCCCTCTTGGAGAGCCCGGCAAGCTACCGAGAGTATCTCGCCCGCACGGTAGAGCCTGGCAAGCTCCCCGTGATGTATTCGATATGCCAGACACAGTAACAACAAAGTCTCCAATGGAGACGTTACTGGGCCCGCTCGAGCAAATCGATGATCAATGGGAGGGCCTTTACTTTACTTACTTTACAAACTTATAAATCAGATTGATATAGATTTAGAGAGTAAAGTATTCCAAAAATAAGATATACATAATGTACGTATATATACACAAGTATATACACATAATATGCTTTACCATTTCTGTTGGAAAAACACTTTATATTAATTTTTCATACTAGAGACAAGAGAGGCAGTTGGTTTAATGATGATGCATTTTTTCTAGTCACACACATATGTACACACACATATATATACATAATATTATAAATTCTTATTTTGAAAATGGTACATATATGAGGAAAATTATTAAATGTATTATTTGTTAATGTCCCTAAAATGATGCAAATATAAAAAATACTGGTATCAAATAATAAAATTTTGTGAAAAAGCATGACGTCATTTAACTGAGATGGGCTTTATGGGTTAAGGAAGCAGAAACCCAGATCTGGTACTTGCAGTTTGTATGTTTTGATGACTCTGCACTGAGAGCTCATGAGAATACAATCTATTTGCATTGATGAATCAAGGCAAAAAATTATACATATACCTTTTTACTTGTCAGATTCTCAGGCTTCTATACAGAACAGAAACCTCCAGTAACTGTTTCCTCATTTCCATAAAATCACACATATCCGCAAGATTATTTCTTTGTTATTTTGTATCAGCTGTGGGTAATTATAAATGCTGTTCCTAAAATGGCATGCCCAACATTATTCTCATAAATATGCATTATTTTCCTGTACATTTCTAAATATATATAGAATTCTATGCAACTCTACTTATCATAAATCAAGATCCCCAGTTTCCTTCTTGAAACTTTATCTGTATCTTTTACTGGCCAGGCTAGCTTCCCTTTTTATAAGTTGCTTTCTTGTCAATGAAGCTTTTCTTTTCTATTAAAATACCCTTTGATTTTTATTCAGATAATAAATGCACATCATGATAATAAATTATTATTGATAAGGTCAATGATAGATATTTTCTTATTACTTGTGATATAATACTATAAATTATATTTTGAATAATTTTCTGAGATTATATATAAAACTGCTTTTTGAGCAGGGAGATTAATACACTGAGTACAGCACTTTTCTGCACATGGTCAATGACAGTTTCTTCCCTAGTAGCATGTACTATTCCCCCCACAAAATGCCAGGGGTGATAGCTGAATACAGGTATAAGCCCTGAACATAGCAGAGTATGGCCAGTAAAATAAAATAGGGCAAAATAGCACCTACATGATATACATGTAAATGAATGAGCCAAACATGTGAAAGTAAGAAATTCTTGCAGGTATCTCAAGGTTTTGCTACAAGGCTGGGGATGAGTAGGAAGTAGAGCCAATAAAAATGGAAGACATTGCAAGTGGATCTACTGTAAGTGAGAAGAATGTGGAAACTGGGTGCCAAAGGGTGATTACTAAAACTAGATCCTTGCAGGTGTGGTACTACCTCTTTCTGCTTACAGTTACTCATCTGGAAAAAATACTTTAAGTTAATATATTTCATTTCATTTGACCCTGATTTTCCATGAGGTGTCTCTGACTGGTAAGGAAATATCTTTTTTTCTGAAAACTATACTATGTGTCAATATAAGTGAGAAATGCAAGGAAGGGACAAAATTTGGACCATTGTCCATAGCTTTCCTCATGAATAAGACAGACACAGCATGAAATGATAGAGGATATTTTCTTGGTGGAAAGTTGTTTTTTGTGTTATGGGGAAAATAACATTTTAAGGAATAAAAATGATATTTCCAATATGGGTTTAATTTGTTAATAGGTTTGAATCTTGGGAGAAAGGAGATGTTTATTAGCACAGATAAGATCTCGAGTAACCATGTCAAAAGTAATGCAAAATCTATAGGAGTCCCTCTTTACATACTATTGGAAACTTATTTTCCCTTCTGTTGTCCTGGCCATCTTCGTGAGAAAAGGATGAGTTGTGTTTCTTCTAGTGCCCTCCAGGCTGAGTGCCTATTTCCTACCTCAGATGTCTTCTCTAACATGTAGATAATCCCTTCTGAACTCCCAAATGCTCAATGTGCTTTTTAAGACACATCACTTTCTGCTGTTCTATCTGTCATTATGTTGTTTGCCTCAACATCTATTTTAGAAAAGAAAAATGGCATCTATCATAAAGGAATTTCTCTTTAGAGAACACTTGAATTTGTACTGGAAATTCAGTCTGTTTTAACTTAGTCACTTAAAATCACTTAAATCACTTAACTTCCCGTTAGTCGTCTATTTGCTCAAGCGGGCACCAGTAACGTCTCCATTTGTCCCTGTCGCGTGCTAGTGTAGCCCAATGGCATCTGTTCTCTTCGGGAACATGAAGAGCCTCAAACCGATCGTTCATGATCTTGACGAAGAAGTCTGACCATCTGGTAGGTGGGCGGCCACGCGGTCTTTTGACATCCCATGGAATCCAGTTGGTAACAGCTCTAGTCCAGCGGTCGTCTTTAAATCTCATTACGTGACCAGCCCATCTGATTTTCAACACCTTGGCAAATGAGACAGTGTCCCTGATTCTTGATCGTTGATGGATGTCAGAACTCCGGATTCTTTCTCTCATTTGAGTGAAACGTGATATTCCAAGCATAGCTCTTTCTATTCTTCTTTGGGAGACCTGAATAGTGTTCTCATCTTGTTTGAGAAGGGCCCAGGTCTCTGAGGCATATGTTAATGCAGGAAGAACAGTGGAATCAAAGAGATGTGCCCGGAGCCGGAGGTTCTTCTTCCTCTTAGCTATTTCTTTGACGTTCTTAAAGGCGTTCCAAGCCACTCTCTTCCTCCTGCGCAGCTCGGGTGCCAGGTCATTTGTCATGTTGACCTCTCGATACACATAGCTGTTGCATTCGGAGATGGTCATTCCGTTGAGAGCAAATGGGGCGTCAGGAACGAGGCTGTTTCTCATAAACATTGTCTTCGTAAGATTCAGCTGTAGTCCCACCTTTCCACACTCACGGTCATGTCGGCCAGCATTTGTGCTGCTTGGCAGATGTTTGGTGTTATTAAAACAATGTCATCAGCAAAGCGGAGGTGGTGTAGTTGCCGACCATCTATCTTCACTCCCATTCCTTCCCATTCCAGTCATCGCATGATGTTCTCGAGGGTGGCACTGAAGAGTTTCGGTGAAATGGTATCACCCTGCCGAACCCCTCTCTTGACATCAACGATCACTTCTTTGTAGAATGGTGAGATCCTGGTAGTGAATCCTCAATACAGCTCACGGAGGATCCTGATGTATTGGGCTTGAATGCCCTGATTCGCTAGGGCTTCAATGACTGCTTCCGTCTCTACAGAATCAAAGGCCTTCTTTAAATCAAAGAACGTTAAACAGAGCGGCAACTTGAACTCCCGAGAAACCTCAATGAGCTTGGTTATCATGTGGATATGGTCGATGGTGCTGAATCCTTTGCGGAACCCGGCTTGCTCACAAGGTTGTCCTTCATCTAGTGTTCTGCCAATCCTATTTAGGATGACTCAAGTGAACAACTTGTAGATGACAGATAATAGGCAGATCGAGCGATAGTTGCCAATGTCATGGATGTCTCCCTTCTTGAACAGTAGTACAGTCCTGCTGGTTTTCCATTGGGACGAAACCTTGCATTTAGACAGGTAGCGAGTGAAGAGCTGAGCCAGTGTATTGATGAGTACTGACGGCAGGTTCTTCAGGTGTTCAGGTCTGACCTTGTCTGGGCCGGGTGCTGTTTGTTTCTTTACCTACGAAATGGCGTGTCGGATTTCGGAAGGGAGAACATTGGGAACGACATATCCATCCTGTGGAATTTGGTATGTCGGCAAGTGGACATGGCTATTGAAGAGATTTGAGTAGAAGTCATGGATAATCGAGAAGTTCTACATGGAGCTAGAGAAGTTCTATAAAGAAGACCACACCTTCTACAAGATCATTGTGGGTGATTTTAATGCCAAGATAGGACTGAGAAGATCAGCTGAAGAACTTCACATCGGGACCCATGGCCTAGAATGGAACGAACAGGTTGAGAGACTGTCTGAGTTCATCATGTCGACCAAGACCATTCATGGTAACTCACAGTTCCAGAAGGTAGAATATAAACGATGGACATGGGAGTCTCTGGGTGGACGATTCCACAAAGAAATAGACCACATCATATTCAATTGATGGTTTTGCCTGACCGATATCGCTGTTGTCCCAAAATTTCGAACGGGATTGGACCACTGTTTCCTTCGTGCAAAATTCTATTTCACAGAGTGGGGAGAAAGGGCTGCAAAGTTCAAAAAGAGAACTCCCAGAATGACCACCAACTGGGAACTCTTCGATACTATTGTGGCAACATGGGAAGATGCCATTGTTGACAACATTGACGAGGAATACGATTGACTGGTTCAGCACCTCCATGAATGTGCGAGGAATGCCAAGAAAGAGATAGCCACAAAAAATCGCCTATCTTCAAAAACTCTTGAGCTAATTCGCCAGCGTGGTTTGGCGCATGCCTCAGGCAACCGCAAGCTAATGTCCGAGCTTGCAAAGCAGTGCAGAGATGCGATCAAGGAAGACCTCAAAAAGAGAAGAGCAGAAGTACTGGTAGATGCGGCAGAAGCCGGGAAAAGTATTCGTAACGCCCGCCTGTCCTTTGCCAACTACAAGACCAAGATGACTGCCCTCCGACATCCTGATGGATCCATCACATCCTCCAGAACGACAATGGAGAAGATTATCCATGACTTCTTCTTTAACTTAGTAAAAAAAAAAATAGTACAGTGAGTAGAATGCTTGCCTTGAACACAATCACATTCTGGATTCAATACCCAACTCCAAGATATAAATTGAGATATATCTTGAATATTTGAGCACAGAAATTATATATAATCCATTTCATCAAAAATAATTAAAAAGCTAAAGATCCAGTTTTGAACTCAATTTCCTAGGGGAGGGAATGGTGGAAAAATTATTTCTACTTATACCTGAATCATCCACTCTTTTCAATGATATTCTGCTAGACCATAAGGAATTAGGGTCGGAAGAGTGTGTGTGTGTGTGTGTGTGTGTGTGTGTGTGTGTGTGTGTGTGTAGGGGTGGGGGTGGAGGCAACAATGATTAGTTCTTTTGTTAGGAAAAAGAAAAAGTATTGAGAAAGGACTTTTACTCAACCTAGAATTTTCTCTCCAGGGCAAATGGGACTTGAATATGTAGCATGACCAAATAGGACTAATCAATATGTATTTCTTGGGACTGAACAGATAGGGGAGGGGGGTGAGGATCCTTCCTTACACACAGTTGAGTGCATAGAACCAAATATTATCCCTTGAATATTGTCAGGAATGATCTTTGAGCACATAGTAAGGAATAAGCACTGAGTACCTGAACACAATTTTTAAAAAAATTACTTATTTTCTAGATGGGAGAGAATAATGATTATTTAGAACATGAAGCTACTTAGGAGTCATCTAAGAAAGTTTTTCTCAGTCTTTTCCTGATTGTTTCCCCTTCTCATCTTGTTCTATTTCTGTGTTTTCTTTTTCTTCTGGCTCACTCTCTAACTTAGGCTGTATCTTCTGGTGATTTTGACCTTCTATTTTTATGGAATATTCTGGGGACTCCCTAGAGGATTTTTTTTCTTAACACCACACCATGTCCCTCAGTAAGAGTGAAATTGGGTAACACTTTTTTGGGGGGGTTGCAAAACTCAACCACATTATAATAGTGATATGTTGAAAATAACTGAGAAAAGATAAGAAGCCTTGTAGAAGTAATATATTAATAATAAGGAAAATAAAATGACAGGCAGAAAAATCAAAAGCTTCACTTTATCTCTCTCTCTATGTGTGTATATATTTGAACAAACACATTTTAGTCACCTAATGACGCTTCTACATTTCAAGAAAATATTCACAGAATATTTTTTAATCGATGAGAATACTAAATTAAAAAATCTGAAAATGGTCCATGATACCTTATAACTTAAAGAAGTCAATTATTTATAAGTGAAAATCCAAAATATCATATGTCTAATATAACTCATAAAATCTCTGAAAAATTTAAATACCAGGCCTATATTTGTGAATTTGTAAAGGGAATGAATTATGGTTCAATAATATATGCCTAATTTTTAAAGCAAAACCTCTTATTTATGGTAAACCAGAAGAAAAGCAGTATTTAAATATACAGATTTAAATATGAAGAGTTTATAATCCTCCATAAAACACTTTATTAAAGAAAGTACATAAGCTCAAACAAATCATCTTCCAAGAAGTGTTAATTGCACTTAGAGAAATGTGTCAGTTAAGTCTTCTCTTCCTAAAAATATTTCTTTTTTTCTCTCTTGCCATGCGAAGTGCTTCATGTGACACCACAGAAGTGATGGTTACTTGCCTTGCATGTACCCAACCCAGTTTTAATCCCCAGTGCCACATTTGATACCCAAAAGCTCACGGGGAGCAACTACTGAGCTCAGAGGTAGGAATCATCCCTGAGCACTGACAAGTGTGACCAAAAAACTATATTTACGTATCTATGTATGGATGTATGTATTTATCTATGTATATATAATAGATATAAATTTGAACATTTTAATATTAATAATTATTTTAAATAATTAAGCTACTTAATGACTATGAATGTTTAAAATATTATCTATCCCACATTGCTATGATACCAATTATTACTAGCTACTCAAAATATTAAAATTTGTCATTTTAAATTCATATTTCTTTACTTATTCTTTCCATATACTAATAAAACCCAGTTCCCGGGAGAGAACAGTGCAGAATCTACTGCCCCTGTGCCTGGCTGTCCTCTCTGGGGCCCCTTTGAGGGGGCGGATTGAGTTTGCCTCCCCGCCCCGAGCAGAGCTCCGGCAGCTGAAGACCTCCAGAATCAGCCACAACCATGCTGAGACCACTCTCCACATGCATGAAGGTACTGGCAGAGGAACATAGGCATGCGAGTCCCAGGGCTGAGATCTCCAAGCCTGCTCGGATCAGGGCTGAGCATCCTACATCCAGATCCTCCATGTTCCAGTAGGCAGGGGTCACCCACCAACTGCTCCCTGGTGCTTTGTAATCCCATCAATGGCCAAGACCCAGAGACTATAAAACCTAGTTCCTGGAAGCAAGTGGCCACATTTGCGGCAGCACAACATCTTATTATGTCATTCTTACTTTGGACAACCTGGCAGGCTACCAAATGTAACCTGCCCACATGGCAGTCTGGCAAATTCCCCGTGGCGTACTCAATATGCCAAATACAAGTAACAATGATGTGTCTCATTCTCCTAACCCTGAAAGAGCCTTGAATATGGCACTTTTTAAAATATCAGAGCTAGGATGAAGGAGACGTTACTGCTCAAGGTGCCTGCTCGAGGCAATCGACGAACAACAGGATGATCGTGATCGTGATCATGATTCTTTCCAGTATAGTTAAGATTACAGATGTACATTCTCTTCCACGAGTGAAACAACAAAGCTCCATGAATGATTGTGAGAATTTCCCACATTTTATACTGTATAATTTCAACAAAAAGAAGAAAAATATATTTATTGTGATTTTTCTATATCTTGGAGTCTCACGTCTGCAGAAAACAAAGATGTAGGCAAATTTTTCATTTCATTTCATCATACTGTTATTCGTCGATTGCCTCGAGCAGGCCCCAGTAACATCTCTTTCATCCTAGCCCTGAGATTATATTCAAGGCTCTTTAGGAGAATGAGACCCATCATTGTTACTGGTATTTGGCATATTTGGTACGCCACGGGGAGTTTGCCAGACTCTGCCCTGTGGGCAGGCTACATTCGATAGCCTACAAGTTTGTCCAAAGTAGGAATGAGACAATAAGATGTCATAAAAAAAAGTTCTGATAAGATGTCAGAACCGCATTCGCGGTCGCGCGGTTCCGGGGTCTGGATTTTATAGTCTCTGAGACTTGACCGCTGATGGGATTACACGGCGCCAGGGGGCCAGGAGGTGGGTGTGACCCCCGCCTACTGGAATTTGGAGGATCTGGGTAGAAGATGCTCGACTCCGATCCGAGTAGGCTTGGAGGTCTCAGCCCCAGAACCTGCGTGGCTTTGTCCCTCTGCCAGTACCTTCATGGGTGCGGAGAGTGGTCTCAGCATGGTGGTGGCAGGTCCTGGAGGTCTTCGGCTGCTGGAGCCCTGGTCGGGGTGGGGAGGAAAGCTCAACCCGCTCCCCTCCAAGAGGACCCGGGAAGGAACACCCAGGCGCGGGGGCAGAAGACTGCACTGTTGTCGTCCGGGATCTGGATTTTATAGTCTCTGAGTCTTGGCCGCTGATGGGATTACACGGCACCAGGGGGCCAGGTGGTGTGTGTGACCCCCGCCTACTGGAATTTGGAGGATCTGGGTGGAAGATGCTCGACTCCTATCCGAGTAGGCTTGGAGGTCTCAGCCCCGGAACCCACGTGGCTTTGTCCCTCTGCCAGTACCTTCATGTGTGCGGAGAGTGGTCTCAGCATGGTGGTGGCTGGTCCTGCCCTGGTCGGGGCGGGGAGGAAAGCGCACACCCACCACCTGTAGGCAAATAATAACATCTAATATTTTACTTTTATTTGTACCCAATGTGATTTGTCCACCATAATAGGCTTAGATAGTGCACAAAAATATCACAAGTGTCTGGGTCTGTTCCTATGCCCTTGTCTTCTCATCATGTCTTCCTTTTTTTCTGTATCCGTGGCCTCCCACATGATGGTGTTTCTGATTTTGAGTTGGGTTTTCTCTTGATTTTGGAAAGGCATCACTCACATCCAAGATAAACTGATCCTGGTGTATAGAGGTGTATATCTGTGTGTTTGTATGATGTGAGAGAGAAAAAGCGACAGAGAGGTGAAGACAGAAAGATACACAGAGTAAAGACAGAGAATCAAAAAATTAAATCACTTTGTCAATGTTGCCTTTCAGTTTTCAATAAAGGACTTATATTCGTGGTCATCCTATTCATTCCAAGTACTTTCAAAGGGCTGGAGTCATAACCCAGCGGGTAGGGCATTTGCATTGCACGCAGCCAACCTGGGTTCGATTCCTCTATTCCTCTCGGAGAGCCCAGCAAGCTACCAAGAGTATCCTGCCCTCACGGCTGAGCCGGCAAGCTTCCTGTGGCATATTTGATATGACAAAAACAGTAACAACAGGTCTTACAATGGAGACATTACTGGTGCCCGCTCGAGCTAATCCATGAACAACGGAAGAACAGTACTACAGTACTACTTTCAAAGGAAGTATTTCTATCGAATTCCTTCAAGATTTGGAAATTTGCAAGTGAATCATTAATTTCTAGTGATGATTTGGAAATGTTCCTATTGCACTGAGTGACCCTGTTTCTAGGAAGACAGATGATTTAATCTTGATAATACGGCAACATACATATAATATAAATCAAATAATAAAGATTATTTAGGTTGATATACATTTAATAAGAAAGCAAATCTTGTCTATGAAATCATAACATATATATAAATATATAATGAAGTTGCTGATAAAGAATAAGTGCATGCTTATCATATCTATGGTAAGATATTCAGAATGCTTATTAACAAATTTGCAGAAGTATTGCTATCCAGTATTATTTTTATTGCCTATCTTAGTTAAAGTATTAAGTTTTCAGACCATAATGAGAGGGTAATGGGTGGACACTTGCCTTCCATGTGTCCATCTGGGTTTGTTCGTCCACACCACATGTGGTCCCATATTGTCCCTAGAGCACTGCTAAGAGTTATTCCTGATCTCATAAATAGGAGTAAGTCCTGAGCACACCTGGGATTGGTCCAGTGAGCAATAAAATAGAACAAATTGATAAAGTACATGAGAAGTTTCATCTTTTATTTGCTATCTAGAGATTTTGCATCTTATTTCAAATGTTTAAACACCCGTCCTTTGTAAAATTCCCATTGACTTTCTCATTCGTTAACCTAACTGATTTTTTTCTAATTATGTATCAGAAGCTTCTCTTGTCGGTAAAATATAGTTGTAAATAAATCCATGATCTTGCTGACTTAGTATTAAATGGGTAATATCAGGAAACTATTAACTCAAAAGTCCTGCTGTGAGAATCTCATACTGGAATCTCAGGTTTCATTTTGGTCCCAAATAATTCCCTAAAAATATAAAAATAATAAGCACTGTGTTGGCAGTAGCATTGGAGCCCAACCAGGATTAGACCCTCTCTAAAACCAGGCAAACAAAAATCCTAGGAAAGAGCCCACAAAAGAGATCAAGGTACCAATTTTGTAGTAATAAATGCTGGGAAAATGAATAAAGTTGCTAAGTGGCATGGAAAATTGTGGGAGTGGAGATAGGGACACTTTTGAGGGGAGACCTGAATAAAATGATGAATGAATAAAATCCAGCCAGATGTGCATACGGTAAGTTGGTAGCATGATTGAAATTTAAAGGAAATGAATGGAAAACAGTGAATGAGGCCCAGTTAATGAAATGTGAAAATAGACATGAGATCCTAGAATGATGCTGAGGTAATTTTCACTCTACACCTGCCAGGTTAGTCCTGAAGAATCAGGCCTTGGTAGTGGGTTTTACCAAAAGAGTGACTTGATTTAATATATGATTTCATTCCAAAATAATCACTACTAAGTTCAAAATAGCCATGCTGTAGCATCAGGTTGAAAAGATTGATGTTTGAGAAGTGTTCAGTTTTTTAAAAAAACATGCTAATCTATGATTGTACAAATTGAGCAACATCTGCTTCATATCATATCAAATCTGTTGAATGGAAATCTAAAAAATATTAATCCATCAAAGCCTAACCAGTTTAATTAATGTGAGAAGAAATTTGTTATATGTATTTTGTATATATATTTTAAGACATAACACAAATTATATTTGCCAATATATTTAAGATTGCTTTATAGTTATCAGGGATTTTTCAATATTAATTGGAAATAATAATTTTACTTATCTTTAAATATTGCCATAAAAATATACTCCCTAACTCTAAAAAAAATAGTTTTCTGTATTTTTACTCATTTTATTTGAACTAGAGAAACTTTGTTGTGATAACTTTTATATATATGTTTATACTGTTGGGCTGAAGTGATAGCCCAGTGGGTAGGGCGCTTGCCTTGCACGTGGCCGACCCGGCAGACCCGGGTTCGATTCCTCTGTCCCTCTTGGAGAGCCCGGCAAACTACCTAGAGTATCTCACCTGCATGGCAAAGCCTGGCAAGCTTCCCGTGATGTATTTGATATGCCAAACACAGTAACAACAAGCCTCACAGTGGAGATGTTACTGGGCCTGCTAGAACTGATGGATGAACAATGGGAGGACAGTGCTACAGTTTATTCTATTATTTTTTAACTCATTAAAGTATTTCTATACTAAATCTGTTATATTGTGATGTTACCAAAGTAAAAATGAACAATTGCACAGCTTATGCTCAAGGTTATTAACACTGCTTTCCTGACACAAAGTATTGAATGGATAGAGTCTCCCTTTAATGAATTGAATATAGTATTAAAGATATTACAAAATTATTCCAGCCATATCAATGCATTAAATAATGTAAGAGATGACTTCTTTAGCTATCTGATTGTGAACTTAGTGATTTTCCTTGAGAAAGGTATTTCATCAGACAGAATGTATGTATCATACATAATATCAAAATATGAATATATTAGGAAGTCATCTTTCAAATTGACATATCAAATAATATTATTAAAGAAATATTTGTTCTATTAGCATAACTCCAGGCTGTTTTCGATAGATGTCCTTTATTATAGGTAACTGAACTCAAATGTAGAAGACAAATAATCATTTCAATGGATTTCTACTGAATAAAAAAGGATATTACTTGTCAATGGAAAGATGTCATAGAAAATTCTCAGCATTGATGGTATTACTAAGAATAATAGAAGTAAATTTCTTGGAATATAATTTGCATTTACCTGAGTCACTTGTAAAACTAGCTATGATCAATATTTATAAAAAATATATATCGGATACATTTCCTATTCAAACTTTTAGACTCTTTAAAGTTAATTACAAAACAAATAAATAAAATTAATTACAGTAGCGTTATTAATGTGGGCTCAATTTATTGTTGTTTTTTTCTTTTTTTCAGTGCTATGGATCACATCCGATTCAGGCATGCAAAGCACGGAGCAAGTGCGCTACTACCAAACTGCATCTCACATCATTCTTTTCTGTTTTAAGGGAAACCTGAAACCTTTAAAGTATGAACTGGTATATAATCAACAGTGTTTTGTGTCTGTATATATTTTTTGTTTTTTGTGTTTGGTGCTATTCCTGAACAAAATAAATATACTATTTTATAAAAGAAAATAAGTACAAGTAACAGGGATACTGCAGCCTTAAACATACATGAATATTTACTCTCATAAGCTAATGTTAATTCTATAAATTAAAAATATATAAACAATATTATTAATAAACTTTTATTGATAGAATCTTATTTAAGTTTTCACTAAGCATACCTATGCCTGAAATAAACAGTCTCTCTCAATGTCTGAATATTTCTAAATGCTACTGTAACTTTTATTGTCCCCAAATGGAAACTGAACACAAAAAGAGATAAGCTGTAGATCAGAGTTATTGAGGAGCAACGATTTTATAACATGATCTTATTTTTGTGCTTGTAAGCAATAGCATTACTCATTATGAAACAACAAAACAAGACATATTTTATCTGCTTGTAGTTAATTGCCTTTTTAATAAAGCATCTTGTATTTACCAGAGAATCTACAGACCAGGCTAATGCCTTGCCTGATACGAGCCTTTGGCTACTTCACTATTTTTTATTAAGTCACCTCTGAGCCGGCAAGCTACTGAGTATCCACCCACACGCCAGAGCCTGGAAAGGTACCCATGGTGCATTCGATATGTCAAAAACAGTAACAACAAGTCTCACAATGGAGATATTTACTGAGCCCGCTCGAGTAAACAGATGAACAACGGGAGGACAGTGCTACAGTGCTACAGTGAGGTAATTGACTTCCATTACAACAAGCCCTTTAGTTTCACAAAATTGATATCTTAAATTTTATATATTTTTTATTAATGTAGTGATAATTTATATAGCTTTAAATACTTAATTTTAGTTGTGCAAAGCTATCATTACCACACTATATTCCTCATGCACACAAACACATACATACATACACACACTCACACACACACATACATACATTTGTAAATTACTAGTGTAAGGTGGCATTCCATAGTTATTATGTTTTGATTTGCGTTGCTGAAAATCACGTTAGTGATATTTCTATACTTTAGTATAATAGCAGTCTTCTAATAAATTGAGGGTGTGGAATAAGCACATTTGTCTGTGGGAAGGGTTTATTTCTGCCTCTAAGCTCCATAGTAGCTCCTGGAAAACTTGGGGAACCATAGAAGGTGACTGAGATTGAACCTGTGTCTGCCAAGAGTTAGGCAATTACCCTAATCATTGTATTATCTCTTGCTCCTGATAGTGTTATTCTTATAGTTATGTCCAGCTAGCAAAAAAGAGCTTACTTAATATAAAACTTACAATTTCTGAAGAAAAGTCTACCATCTAGCTTCAAAATACATTGCTGATCTATAATATTTGGGAGAGATTTTTTGTTTGGTTGTTTTTTGGGCCATGATAGACCATGTTCATGGCTTATTCCTTGTTCTAATCAGTCCTTGTTCTAATCAGCTCTTGGGATCATATGGGGACTGATGGCCATGTATGTGTCCCCTTTGAGGAAGTGCCTGATAGAAAGTTTTTTTTTATTTCATTTGATTTTATTTGAATACAGGATTTTCTGAGAACCAAATCAAATGCCAATAACTTTTAGAGAGAGCATCAAAAATGCTTTCTGTTAGACTGAGTTAAAATTTTAGCTACTTCAAAATTCCATGACATTAGAAAGTCTGCATTTCCTAACTGGGATTCAATTTCCACAGTTGTAAAAGGGAATCTTCAAAAACAACTTCAAAGAGAGATTGTGAGAATCAATGGGTTATTTTATATTCCACCTTATATATATTTTCATTGTTTATCTATTTTGACCTAAGAGTGCTCAGGACTTAGTCCTGGCTCTGTACTCAGTGATCACTCTAAGTGGTGCATGGGGGTACAGTATGTGGTGCTGAGTATTGAACTAAAGTTTGTTTTCTACAAGGCCAACACTTTTCCTGCTGTACTAGCTCTTCAATCCAGATTATTTAAAGTTTAAATAGCGTATGATCTAAAGTAAAAACTAATAAATGCAAATATACAATGTGATCCTTTTTTTGTTAAAAGTTCACATTTATTTTATCATGTTCTCTTCATGTTGACTTTATGAGTTATATACTCTATTGAACCAATTTGCTTCTTTATTTCCCCTCTAAACTTTCTTTCATGCTACCCCTTTTTCTTCTTATCATTCTTTCCCTCAGTATGGAAAAAGCAAGGCACTATGTTAACCCTGAATAACAAATATGAGTATGGCATAATAACAGCTTTAGAATTCATTGAAACTTAGGTTAAAAGAAAGATACCACGTTTGAGAACATTGAATACAGTACATATGACTAGTCATTGAGAAAAGAGGTGGGAATATTCAAAGGTCCTAATTGTCAGCATTAGATGCTGTGTTTCTCAAGTATAGGCCATTCAGGCAATTCATTTAGTTAGTTTTGTTTTCGTCTTGCTTCATCAATTCCCCTCTAATTGAAATACTTAGATTGCCTTTCTGAGCTCATGAACAGTTTATACTACATTAGCATGTTTCTTAATTCTTAACATGTTTAAGAATCTTTTAAAAAGAAGTTGCGATTAGGATGCTACACTATCTTCTAGAATTTGTAATAAAGTATGAGATGAATTCCATTTGCTTAAGAAGATAACATTCTGCTTTTAAGATTCATCTTTCTGAATATATTTTATTCAGTTGAACTGAAGGACAGAATGGAATAAAACAGATAATGAGCTAGCAGCACATAAGACTAACCTTTCTGAATAAGAGGGGAATATGTACTTTGCTCCCTTAGGTTATGTTTCAACAGAAAAGACAAGTATCTGTCTTACCAGAAAAAGAAAAACTTAGGAAGTCTCTAAACATCAAAATGTATCAGTATTATGGCAAAATAAAAATGCATGCTTACTATTGCTATTTCAGAGAACCACAATTAAGAATAAAAGCAAATAGAAAAACTGTATACCTCAGTGTATTAATAAATTTAGGAATTATAGTAAAGAAAATAAATTGATTATATATAAAACTCTTTAAGTAATGTTTAATTCAATCAGAAATAAGCCCAACAATTAATATTACATTTAAAAATTACTGTTTGGAATTTATAAAAATATGAATTCCTTACACAATAACACACTAAAAATTGATCTGTTTAAATTTCAACTACATGCATACACCATTTTTATAATAAACTGCATAAAACATGTAACAGAATGATGTTATTTATATGAACATTGCTTGATTAGAAAGTCTAAAATATTATATCTTAAGACTGACAGATTTTACAAAAACACACAATTCTATGATGTTTAGAATAACATTTTTAAATATCCTAATAAATTAGATTAGTTTTAGTAGAAAGAAGTTCTGACACTATTAATTGTACTAATGCTAAAGAGCATAACAAAATATACAAACATGTGAGATAAGTAGCTTTTATTGTGTCTGTGTCTTATAATCATAAATTCTTTGAAAATTCCTGCGCTGAAGGTCAAATAACCATTCAAAATATTAAAGGCCAGATCTGGCCTCTCAGTTGTCATTTTGCCGCCTCTTGATAACACTCTCTGTTCATGTTTCTTTTAGTCTCCATGAATTTGAATAAGTTATAAATTTATAAGTAGAGGAACTAGTCACAGAGAACAATAGTGTCTCCTGAACTTAAATTAGAAAATAGCTGAGTTGATTGTGTTACTCGCTGGCAACAATTAATACCGTGTTCTATGAAACTGCTTTTCATTTGAGAATGTCAAGAATGGAAGGAAAATTGAAACAGATATGAAATCTTAAGTAACTCAATTTTATGTAAATTTATGTATGAAACAAAAAGCAGCATTGCAATGAAATCTTCTGGGCTTTAATTTGATGCAAGGTCTGATACATATTTTGACCATTTTTCCTTCATTCAAAAAGGGAAATACTCCAGATAGAAAAAAAAAAACGCCATTGACTGCCTAATGTACATCAATCAAACTTGCTAACTTATGATGTTTCTCAAGGGTATTGGATCTTTGGTAGTCATCAAAAATATAAATGGACAAACGTGGTGTGGTATTCTGTGCAACAGAGCAGAGAGCCATGGCATTCTATGTGCCATATCCCTTCACTTCAAACAACTAATTAATGTTGTGCTGTATATCCTGTTTCTCAGGGGTCAGAGGTATTGTTAAGAGATTCCTCAATGTTGCCTTTTTAAATTAAAAGAGGTGACAGATAGATTCATCTAGAGTGTTAAATATAAAGGGAGGATAAAATCCTTGTCTGTCTCAAAAGCTCATGCTAAAGGATAATGAACAAAGGAATAAAAATACACCAAGGTTTTTTTTTCTTTTTAGTGAGCTTCATTTTTTGAGCTTTTAACCCTTTAAGAAATAAGTTCAAAGTAGTTCATTATGTGAAATTGATTTTATGCATATTTTCTGAGAAGTAACTTTTTGTGGAGATTTGCTTATAGAATGATTTGTAGTATAATTAACAAGATATTTTAGAAAGAGATTCTATACCTGAGGAGTAATTCATTTGCAAAATTTTATTTTTCTTCTGCAAAGAAAAATACAGGGAGAATCTAGTTGTGATTCAATACTGACAGGGTTTATGTCATAAATATACTTACATTTTAAAATAAGATACTACACTTGATCTTAGCCAAAAGGCCGAGAAGCGTTTGCCTTACAAGCGGCCAACATGGCCGACCCGAGTTCGATTCCTCCGCCCCTCTCGGAGAGCCCGGCAAGCTACCGAGAGTATTCGATATGCCAGACACAGTAACAACAAAGTCTCCAATGGAGACGTTACTGGGCCCGCTCGAGCAAATCGACGATCAACGGGAGGGCCTTATTATTATTATTATTTTATTTAAAATAAGAAATAAAATAAATTTAGGTCATATTATATAGGAAAAGTTGATACTGATTTTAATTCTAAATATTGATAAAAACAGCAAAAAACAACTTTCAATTGAGAATGTGTAAAACATTTGCTTTTCTTGGATAGGCACTACTGAAAATTGTAATTTCTTTTCTTATATACTCAAACATTCAGTGCTAAATTACCAGGAAGAAAATTAGAGATAATATAAATTAATAATAATTTATTATGTCTTTCTGTTGTCAGGCATTTCTGTAAATACTAAAGTTACAGGCATATATCATGAAGTTAATATACAATATTCTTATAGAAATCACACATATAATCACAAACATATAAATCACACATAATCACATATATAATCACAATATAATTTGACAAATCATAGTGTTATGTATATATATAGTGTTAAGTATATTATGAATTAAATATAAATTGTTAGTTTACAGTAAAACAGAGAATGATCCGATTTACAAAAATTATGCTGATGATTCTGACAAGAATATTGAGAATAATTAATTGTCTGAGATTTTCTGCTGTACATTTTCATTCTGTTTTTGTTGCTAAAAGTGAATTGGGGCCATCTTTACAGCACACAGCCACAGAGAAGAAAGGCCACGTGGGGCCCTCCACAGCTACCGAGAATGCTCCCGGTCCCGAAGAGAGCCGAGATCACCGGGAAGTCCCAGATGGGGTAGGTGCTGCATCCCGCTCCTCCAGAGGGAACCCGGGTGACCATGAGCCTCTACAAGCATAGCTCACTTATGCAGGCACCAGGACTCTCACTGCAAACAGCATGGCCGCTTATGCGGACGCACAACATCTTCTTATATATAAAGTGGTCAATGGAAAGTAAATTCTTCAATGTTTTTCCCTGAAAATCAGGCTTAACTCTTTGTAAATCACAACACCGAATAGGAAAGAGAGAACAAAAGTGAATGCCCTGCCACAGAGGCAGGGTGGGATGGGGGGATGGGGGGTGGGAGGGTTACTGGGATCCGTGGTGGTGGGAAATGGTTACTGGTGGAGGATGGGTATTCAAAATAAATAAATAAATTTAATTTAAAAAATTTAAAAAAAATAAAAGTGAATTGGGAAATATATGTTCCCCCTGTTATTTAAAAATATTTTGTAAATTTTGTGTTTTTAGGCCACACTGGTATACTCCAGAGGTTATTTCTAGCTCTGTGTTTAAGGGTGACTCCTAAATGATGCTCATGGAACATGGTGATAACGTAAATTGAACCTGGCCCTACTTGTCTTCATCCCATTGAGCTCTCTTTCCAGCCCAGCCTCTAATATCTAAATGTTTTTTAATCGTCTATATTAGAAATAATCTCAGATTGGATAATTCTAGGACTTGAGAAAGACTTTTTCTATGTTTCTATTAGTCCCCTAGGTAATAGGTGAATTATATTAGTTTCTTACTCATTAATGCTGTTTTTACAAAAGGCTTGCATTTTTCAACAATTCACAGCTCTATTTAATAAGTCTTTGACTGGAATGATAGCACAGCGAGTAAGGCGTTTGCCTTGCATACAGCCAATCTGGGTTCGATTCTTCTGTCCCTCTAGGAGAGCCTGGCAAGCTACTGAGAGTATACTACCCACACGGTAGAGCCTGGCAAGCTCCCCATGGCACATTCAATATGGAAAAAGCAATAACAACAAGTCTCACAATGGAGACGTTACTGGTGCCTGCTGGAGTAAACTGATGAACAACGGGAGGACAGTGCTACAGTGCAGTGTGTTTTAATTTACATTTAAAATTTGTATGATTTATTTTTGGGCCATACCCAGTAGTGCTCAGGAGTTATTTCTGCCCCTGCACTCAAGGATCATTCCCTGTGGTGGCCAAAAGCACTATATGGTCTGCTCAGGATCTAACCACAGTAGCAGCATGGCAGGCAAGCACCCTACGTACTGTACTATTTGTCCTGACCCACATTTTTAACTTTTTAATAGGGTATGTCAATTTATAGGACTATATATATATTAGTGCCAGTTCACTTATCTTCTATATTGGTATTCTCATATATGCTCATACTCACCACCAATATAGCAATATTTTTCTATATCAAACCATTGTCACTTCCCTTTCCTGATCTTTTTTCTCCACATTGCACTTCGATAATCTTTGCTCTATGGTCTGAGTCCAAATTCATATTCATTTATTTTTCTTTGTTCCCTTGCTTTGCTTCTGTATAGCTCATATACGAGAGGTAATTTAGTATTGTCTTTCAACTGATTTAATTTAATTACCATTACCCCTTAAGTTCCAGGGCTGGAGCGACAGCACAGCGGGTAGGGCGTCTGCCTTGCACGCAGCCAACATGGCCGACCCGAGTTCGATTCCTCCGCCCCTCTCAGAGAGCCCGGCAAGCTACCGAGAGTATTGGATATGCCAAACACAGTAACAACAAAGTCTCCAATGGAGACATTACTGGGCCCGCTCGAGCAAATCGATGATCAACGGGAGGGCCTTAAGTTCTATTTGTCTCAATAGACACAATTTCATATATTCTTTTATCTTATTTTAATTTCACCGTGTACATAAAACACATTTTGTATCCATGCCTCTGTCACTGGAAACTTATGCTATTTATGTATCTTTGTTATTGTATATGTGACCCAGCAATGAATGCATGCATGTTTATTTTTTGAATTAAAATTTGTGGAAGTCATTATTTTTATTAATATTTTTGCAATTGTTGTATATGTGTCTAAGTAGTAGCTTTTTGTAGAATATGGTAAATTTAATTTTAATTCTTTGAGAGATCTCAATACTCTTTCCCATAGGTGATAACATTTTTTCATTCCCAACAGTAGTGTATGTGAATTCTTTGTTTTCTGTATTTGTACCATCACATTTTACATTTATGGACTTTGTGATATTTATCATAATCACTAGTGTAATGCAAGTACATCTTTTTATTTTTTCTGATAAGTGATAATGAATATTTTTAACATACACAAGTCAGTTGTTATATTAGACCATACCAACAAAAGATTAACAGTCATATGATCATGCAAGTACGAAGAAAGAGTTCAACTATTTATAATAAAATCTCTAACAAAATGAGGTTAGGAAGAAAATATCTCAACATAGTAAATGTTATTTAAGATAAACTCATTATTAGAGTTATAGTCAGTGGTGGCAAATTTTCTCTTTAAAATCAGGTCCAAAACAAGGATTTTCATTCTCTTTATTATTATTAGTCTTGAAAGCCCTAGCTACAGAAACAGTAAGACAAATAATCAAACTTGAAAATAAAATAATCATTGTTCACAAATAACATCTTAAAATATACATAGAAAATGCCAGACTCATTAAAATACACTAGCAATAATAATAATAATAATTAATAATACAGTCATGTGACAGGCTATGCATATATATATGTATATATGTGTGTGTATTTATAGACCATACAAAATAAAAACTATGCAGTATACAAAATACACAAAATACACTTTTACAGCATACATACTTAACTGACCTGTGTACTTAGTATTAACAGTAGAAATATGGAAGTGGAATGTAGAAACAAATTATGATAACATCTTTTACACTCTATTTTTCTGTTAAAGTTGACTTTCACTATGCTAATTATTATATATATCACTGTCCTCTTGTTGTTCATAGTTTTGCTCAATTGGGCACCAGTAACGTCGCCTTGTGAGACTTGTTACTGTGTTTGGCATATCGAATGTGTCATGGGTAGCCAGCCAGGCTTTGCCATGCAGGCAAGATATTCTTGGTAGCTTGCCGAGCTCTCCGAGACGGGCAGAGGAATCGAACCTGGGCAGACTGGGTTGGGCCGCTGCAAGGCAAATGCCCTACCCACTGTGCTATCACTCCAGCCCATTTATAATTATATACTAGTTAATACATAATATATTAATATTTTCATTAATTTTACTTAATCTAAGGGACTTACTTTACTTTTAAGATTTTGTTTTGTTTGGGTCAATACCCACTGTCCTAAGGACTTCCTCCTGGATTTTGGTCATGGATAACTCCTGGTGATGCTCAAGAGAATATGTGTGTTTCAGGGAATTGAACCAGAACTAGCTTCATGCCAGACAATGGCTGAAACCCTGGTTGTTTCTTCCTAGACTAAATTCCTAACAATTGTATTGGGGATACCCCAGTAGTCCTTAGAGACCTGGGAGCAACTTTAAGTTAAACTTAGCCTAGTGGTTCTGGTTGTTCAGGCTGGTCACACAGTGAGTCTCACACCTACAAGTCCTGGGACCGTTGGGCCACACCTATCAGGGCTGAGGTAAATAGGCGTTAAGGCTGTACCTAGTGGTTCTTGGTTCTTAGGATCTATCTAAATCTCAGAACCTGCTAAGTACATTCCACCTACCGAACTATCCTCTGACGTGATAAGGATACATATCAGATTTAGTCAAATGTGAATCATTTCATTTTCCTATTTTGTTTATGGTATCCCAAATTTCTCTCTGGATTCATCTTTGTTTTGGAATAGTATAGTTTAGTCACTCAGTGGTGGATGGGCTTGGGGCCTTCCAGGAGGTAATCAGGAGACCCAAAATCCCCTCTGGTTATCCTCAGCAAAATGGGTCAGTGGGTATTTCAAAGCAAAGGGACTGAGGTTGTCTTCTTGCATACTGTGGGACTAGAATCAATGGGGCCACTTTTCTGGTCCTTGGTCCTTGAGTACCACACCCAGAGGTACTCAGATTCCTCCACATATCTAGTGATGCTTGGGTGGTGTTGTCTATGTGGAACTGGGGATCAAACAGCTATTCCAGTTATTTTTAAAAATTATTTTTATTTTTTTATATTTGGCATTTTAAATGCAGTTTTATGTCATGATTATCATCTAAATTCTTCTTTCCTTTGATAAAAATTAATTTAGAATGGTTGTACTAGGAAAAAATTTTCTTAGTTTTATACATTATTCTTTTATTTGATTTCCTTCCTTCCTTCCTTCCTTCCTTCTTCCCTCCCTCCCTCCCTCCCTCCCTCCCTTCCTTCCTCCCTCCCTCCCTCTCTCCCTCCCTCCCTCTCTTCCTCCCTCCCTCTCTTCCTCCCTCCCTCCCTCCCTTCCTTCCTTCCTCCCTTCCTCCCTTCCTCCCTCCCTCCCTCCCTTTTTTCCTTCCTTCCTTCCTTCCTTCCTTCCTTCCTTCCTTCCTTCCTTCCTTCCTTCCTTCCTTCCTTCCTTCCTCCCACCCTCCCTCCCTTCCTTCCTTCCTTCCTTCCTTCCTTCCTTCCTTCCTTCCTCTCTTTCTCTTTCTTTCTTGGAGTCACAGGCAATTTTGCTCAGGGCTTTCTTCTGGCTCTGTCATCAGGGATCAGCTCTGTGGTGACCACTTGGTCACTCATCTGCAAGGCATGTGACTTACCAGACCTACTATGTGTTTTTTTGGGGGGGTTGGGGGCGAGAGGTGGGAGGGGAACACCATGTGGCAAGGATTTACAACTGAAATGCCCAGGGTATCAGATGCAATGCAGGGCTTCCAACCTTGAAAGGCTGAATTCAAGGTAAGTGCCTTCCCTGCAATACTCTGTCTCCAGACCTATTTGAAATAATTTCTGAAGGTCAGTCTCGATGAATATTTTCTGAGTAAAAGTAGTCTTGTTCAGATGTAGTAAAGTACTGCTTGATATCAATTAGATCTTCTTGCCTTCTATTCAAAATAAACAGTTGTTCACATAGCAGTTCTTCTGATTGAAGATTTTTATTTAAAAGTTTACTTAAATATTGTTTTATCATTACTTTTTTAAATTTTAATAACATGTTTCTGAATATGTATCTCAGAAGTATTTTGTGGTGAACTTTTAGTTTTTAAGGGTGAATAGTTGGGCCACACCCAGTAGTACTAAGGATTGACTCTTGGTATTTGGGGATCACTCCTGACAATATTGGGGTAGGGCATATAGTGCCAGAGAACTGAGATTGAATCAGGGTTGTGGACACAGTTAAGGTGAACAACTTAGTCCTTGCAATTTCAGTTTGTCTGCTTGTAGTTTTATGTCATTTAACTTTGAAAGATTATGTGAATTGATTTATTTGCCATGTTTGAGAGTTTTTTTAACATATATAATCTACATACAATTAAAAGTTTTTGCACAATAGAAAGACAATTTTAATCACAATTAGAAAAATTTTGCACAACAGGAAGACACATTTAATCCTTTGAAGAATTAACTGTTTTACTGAAAAATGTGTCTTGATTAATGACAAAATACAGTTAAGACAAATTATTATTATATACTATAGTATGTAATAAATAAATATAAATATAATAAATAAATATAAATATAAATATAAACATATAAATATAAAAAATATAAATATAAATATAAAAATAAATAAATATAAATATAAATAAATAATAAATATAAATAAATAAATAAATATAAATAAATAGCCTTGAATATAATCTCAGGGCTAGGATGAAAGAGACGTTACTGGGGCCTGCTCGAGGCAATCGACGAATAACAGGATGATGAAATGAAATGAAATAGTATGTACAAACTTAGAGGTCTTTTTTTCGAATAAATGCTAATTATATTTAAGCATGCTTTTATATAAGCTATATTGAAGATAATACAAAATAAAAAATACACTAAAGCTATTGTAACTTTTAAAATTGAATTTACATTTGGAAATATTTTATAGATCCAACCGCGTGATAGGCTATACATCATATACACATATATACATGTCTAGGCCAGACACTGTAAGGGAAATGGAAATATGTGAATAAGAATATTTATTCAGAAAATGCTACAAAATTTTGTTTTATTACTTTTGTAAAGTCCAGTATATTTCTAATATATATTTGTTCACATTTTCAGTAATATAAAATATAAATAAAATTCATATAATTTTAAAACACTTTCATAATTTTTAAAAATCGCATTTCTATATATCATAACATCATCTTAATGCAAATTAATACTTCACAGTTTTAGGTTGAGAAAATGCACTTATGATATTGTGTTGAGTGCTATAGACTTCTTGTCTCAGACTGTGCCTTCTTCACAATGTTGTTAATGCTAAAAGAGAAAATGAAGAATTATAAACTTTTCATTAAATTCAAGGAATATGTACCTGTACCCTGTACATTTAATATTTCATCTCATGAAACCCTGTTCAGACAGAGATAAAGTGAGTCACATTAAATTTGCTATGAGCACGACCCTCTCAATCTCTGACAGTCCTCATTTAAACAACAAAGACAAATGAAGGAGCAGAAATTGTAACATAACATCGATCGTTCTATCACTGTCAACTGCAAACAAAATCATTTACTTCAAATAGGTTTTTCAAAAATAGCATTTATTATACTTTTTATCTTACCTATTAACAACCAGTGGCAATAATGTTTTGATATTAGAACTATATATCAGGTAGAGAATTGCATTTTATTTTAATTAGATTGTATCTTACAGACTAAAATTTAATTATCTTATGAACAGTATAGGGAACCTGTTTTTATTTGAAAGGTTACTTATAATTCTTATTCTAATTCAATAATTTTAAAAAGACCTTTCTGTTTTATTGGTGATACAGCATTTATAAAAACGCTGTAAAACTCTAGAGGAAACATCTATATAAAATAGTCTTGTGAGAGATATTAATTATTTCAGCTTTTATTTGATATCATTACAATACATTACATTAAAAATAACCCATCCATTAAAATATCATACTGTAGATTTTAAATAAATAATGAAAGAAAGGTAGATGCATGAATTTCATTAAAAATCAAGCAAGGATTTTTCTTTCTTGTATTAAGAGCACATCAGGAATTCTGTAGTTAAAAGTTTTTATTTTTAACAATTTAATTAAATTTATTTAATGTATATAGAGATTAAAATTATGGGAATCACTCCATATATATTTAAGTAAATATATTTGTATACCAAAATTTACTTGATATGAGATAGAAACAAAGGCATTCTTAATTCAGTTTTACATAACTATGGATATTATCATTCATTGCAAATATTTTTTTATGTGTGACCTTCCTCTTTTCAATTTTTTCTGTCCCTCTGCTCTTATATTTGCATTTGAAGAAATATTTTAAAATATTTATCCAAATATGTTGCATATTTTATTATGGAAAATATTTGTCATGAAATACATTGTTTTAATAATTTTATTCTACAAAAATAATGTTGAACAGCAAATATCCAGAACTGATAAAGTTGAAATTTCATAGTCATTGTGTTGTAATTTAATATTATCTGTGATACATAATCAAATATATTTAATTATCTAGCATACTAAGTATATGTGTTATAACATTAGCCTGGGAAAAGTTCATGATTCAAGTGGCAGAGCATGCCTTGCATGTGGAAGGCCTACAGATTGATTCTCAGCATTACATTACACTGCATGCTAGTTGTGAACAACTCACAGCTAAGTGTGATGAACTTTACAAGTACAAAAAATAAAGAAATACCCTGATGTTTCAAGTAATGTTACTCTCACAATAGCAGTGTATGAGTCTTTCAAATATCCAAAATCCTCACTAATATTTATTATCGATATTTTAGTGAATTATTTAGGTCATAGATGTTTGTTCAATCTTTGATAACTTGTTAGTGCATTGTGCAGAGTTTTAAGAGTCATTTATATATTCTTATTATATACCTATTCTAGAATCCTTATTTCTATGATGCAATTTTTTGAGGGGGGAGATTGAGAGAACTAGGACCAAACCCAGCAATGTCCCCGGGTCATTTCCAACTCTGTGTTTAAGGGACATTCTTAGCAGTGCTCTACAAACAGGTCATGCAGTATTGGAATCAAAACCATGACTTTCCTTGGGCAAAGCATGACTTAGCCCACTGAGATATCTCTCTGACCTTGCACTTTATTTTCGATTGGGGCAGTATTTCATGTATTAATAAATTTGACTAATTAATATTTACATTTTAGGTTTCTGATCCTTGAACGTGGGATCCATTTGTATCCAGTTTTATCCATTTACTCAGTATTTTTAAAGATCAATGTATATGGTATATACTTTACTAAGTTAAGGACATATATTTTATTTTTAACATTGCCTCTAAGTTTCATTATTTAAATTAATTTTGTTTTTTTCAGTGAATTGAAATACACTTGAATTTCTTATATTGTTGTAGGCTCTTGTCATCATGTTAATTCATCTATTTCTAATCAAATTTTTGAAAATTCATAGCATTTTTGACAGTTTTTTTTAAAATAAAACTTTTTTTTCTCTATTTTTTTTATGGAGGCTGTGCACATAAGATAGTTCTCAGGATTTACAACTGGTTCTGTACTCAGGAATTATACCTCCTGACAGGACTTTGGGGATACTGTGCTATAATGGGAATTAACCTTGTGGTAGCATTCACTGTAAGCACCGAAACTACTGACTCTCTCTTCAGCCCTATATAAAGTATTCATATTTCTTTTTTGATGTGTGTGTGTCTGCATATATGAGTGCGTGTGAATGTGTATGTGTGTTTGGTGGAACAGAGTTATCTTTCACATTCAATTCCCTTCTTTTCATTTCCTTCATTAATATGTCCTTTTATAATTATTTTATAATTTCACACATTAGTGAATCCATTCAAACTTCATCTACACATAGTAAGAAGATATATCTTGGTTATTTTCCTTTCAGTTTTCCAGTTTTGTAGGGGTATAATTAAAATTTTTTTAAAAAATCGCTATCAAGCAGTAACATTAAAGATCATAATAAAGTCTAGGTTGATATCTTGCAGTATTTGCTGGTTATTTCTGGAGTTCTAAGGACAAAAATTAGGGTTTGTACTCCACCTGTTTAAGCAGTATCTCTGCTGCAGATTTCAAAGTCTTTACACCAAAGATATACTTCAAAACTAATGATTTCTATAAAAAATATTTATTCATTGCTGATTTCATAGTTTGGGTTTTGTCTTTCAAAGTCATTTTACATCAATATATGCACTACATTTTAAAAATATGTTATTTTCTTAAATAGAAGACAGTAATATTTTATATTTTTCTGATATCCAATCACAGAAAATAAGTATCAATGTGGTGGTAGGAAATGCACATTGGTGGAGGGATGGCGTTTAATCATTTTGTGACTGAAATTCAATCATGAAAGCTTTGTAACTGTATCTCATGGTAGTTCAATAATAAATAAATAAATAAATAAGTATTAATGTTCAATATTATGCTTACTTTCAAGCAGTGTATTTTTCAGTTTCATATTTTCTTTCTTTTGTGACTTGTCTTCAATCTTTTTCCTAGCACTTTCTTCTATTGCTTTGTATTTGTTTATATTACTCTTTGCTTCTTATATGCATTTGTTAGTAAATATAGAAAACATTAATAAATTGTCATATGCAATATTAAAATATCTAACTTATTATTCTGGCATGAAAAATCTTGGAATTTAATATTTTCCAATTTAATTTAACATATGTACCGTACAATTTTTATTTATTAAAATATTTTAAAATAAATTATTTAACCAGCTTATGTGTATCTACTTTATACTGGTAGCACTGTAGCACTGTAGCACTGTCCTCCCGTTGTTCATCGATTTGCTCGAGTGGGCCCAGTAACGTCTCCATTGTGAGACTTGTTATTAGTGTGTTTGGCATATCGAATATGTCACAGGTAGCTTGCCAAGCTTTGCCTTACGGGCGAGATACTCTCAGTAGCTTGCCGTGCTCTCGAGAGGAGCGGAGGAATCAAACCTGGGCCAACTGGGTTGGCGGCGTGCAAGGCAAATGCCTTACCCACTGTGCTATCGCTCCAGTACATTACAAAAATAGTGAGTTTTGAACTACTAGACTACTGAATTTATTTAATGGTCCCTTATTTTCTCAATAATGCTTGTTTTTTAAGTCATATTTAATTCTTCTGAAATGGATCTATTTGCTTTCATTATCCCTAATTTTAATAGCATTATCCTGTCATCTCAGTTCTTTTTTTTGCTGATATTATGAAACTTGATAAATCAGTTACATAAACAAATGCTTTGTTAATCCTATTACTAAACTTTAATAAAAATGAAAATAAAGGTTCTAATATATTTTGCTTTTTTTTACTAAATCTTTGCAATATTTAAATGAAACAATATCAGTATTCATTTTACTTCACACAAACTATAAATTCTAATTGCAAGTACAAGCTTGATATATTATATGCATTAGAATGAATACTTATACACTAACATATATTAAACATACAGATATCTAAAGAAAGTCTGTAGAGAAAAGTACTCATACACAGCTTTCTAACTCTTCCATGGTCATGAAAGAACTTGCAGTAAGACCTGGAATATTTCTTTATGTGAATATAGTAAATAAATCATAAACATATTTCATTCTGGCCATACAGCCTTACTCAGGAATATCTTCTGTTCTGAGTTTGATGTCAACTTCTTTGTTTTTCTTAAAATAAAGAAACATGGCATGGCCTTTCTGATATATATGTTGCTAGAGGAGAGGGGAATGGGTCCTTTGCTTGTCTGTCCAAGAAAGCTACAGAAAACCAACTACCTACTGCTGGGCATAGTGGTGGAGAGGGGTGAACAAGATTGATCAAGGAGGACTGACAGTATTGAAGCTGCTGTCACTCTACCTTTATCTATATCAATAAAACTTCATTCACTAAGTGCTTTCTGAGATAGGACTCTTGTACCTGAAGATGTTGCAGTGGTTTAATTAAAATTAAAAATGTTGCAGTGGTTTCAAGAATCACTCTTCCTGGAAGGCATTGCTACACATAGACTCTATATTAGATATCATTCATAATTTTTTAGATGAAAAAGTAACTGCTTTATAAGATGTATTAAGGACCTGGAAAACAGTTAAGTGAGCATTGTGACTTGAATAATTTTGAACTTTATTTAGTCATTTTATTATTTTTTTAATTGAATCACCATCAGATACACAATTATGAAGTTGTTCCTGATAGGATTTCAGTCCCACAATGTTCCAGCACTCTACTCTTCACTTCTCTACATTCCTCACCACCAGTTGGTAGAACTTGAGTTTTAATCTGAAACTGTATGACCTCTGACAGCTCCAAATACAGTCTAATGGCCCCTTAGCACAATAGGAGTGACTCTGGTGGTCCCTGGCATCACAGAGCTCCATGAAGCTCTGAATCCTTAGACACTAACCAAATTGGTAGAGTATTTCTGGAAACAGCTCTAAGGGTCCCCTGACCACTACTTGGGATGCCTCCCTGCAAAAATGATTATCATTAACTGTGAAATACCACAAAACTATAAAAGGATGAGTTTGATTTTTTAAGAAATGTTTAGTTTGAGTTCATAATTCTTTGGAACCTAACATTAAACTTATAATCACCAGATTCACTGTTTGATTACCATTAATCTTATTCAGCAACATAAAATGTTCAATCACCAGATTTACTTTTAAATTTCATTAATGTTCTTAACATATTCCACTAAATTGGATTTACATAAAGATAATACAGCTACTGTATATATATATTTTTATTTAATTTTATTAATTATTAAATTATATCACTGTCACTGTCCTCCCGTTGTTCATCGATTTTGCATGAGCAGGCCTAGTAACACTGTGAGACTTGGTACTGTGTTTGGCATATCAAATACATCATGGGTAGCTTTCCAGGCTTTGCCGTGCAGGCGAGATACTCTTGGTAGCTTGCTGGGCTCTTCAAGAGGGGCAGAGGAAATCGAACTCAGGTCGGCTATGTTGGCTGTGTGCAAGACCCTACCCACTGTACTATCGCTTCAGCCCATTAAATTATATAATTTAATATAATTATAATATGTACTTTTTGTTTAAAATTCTAGTTTACATATATTAGTAGTGGAGACATCAAGGTTAATAGATGTACATTTGATTGAGAAATACTAGAGAGTAGTAATCAATATTCATGTTTTCTGAATGTTATGCATTGGAAATATGATTCCATGGATCCCACTTGAAATAAAATCATTTAAATTCAATCAGACAGATTTTGAAGACACCTGTCTTTTTTAACTTTGCAAAAATAAAGTTCCACTACCCATCAAATAGATCTCCTCATACATATGAAATTAGCAATTCCCAAACTAAGAAGAGTGATTTATATATATAAGGAAGTTTAAAAAGAATAAAATATGAACAAGAAATAAAATGAAAATCAGAATTGTGTGCACATTTACAAAGAGCTAAAGGTCAAAAGGAGAGAGATTATAAAATGTATTTAAACCATCAGAGTAAGATGATCAGATATATACATAAATTGAATTTAACAATGAAATAATGACATATATTATACATAATAAGTATAGAATTTTTTATTACTCATATATTTTCAAATGTTTATTAATTGGGATGTTAAGTATGCCATTATTTCCACTGTATTACTATGTTTATTTAGAAAAAGAATGTATAGATATTGTTTAATTAAAATAAGAATACTTGACTATAAAAATAATTGAAATAGCACAGCATTAATACCTTAACATATAAGAATCTATAACATAAGTAAGAATTTGTTATATCTTATTTTCATACTTCAATTTAAAATGTTATCAGCATATAATCTAGATTTTAGTTCAAATAACTAATGAGTTTATGTGCCATGGAGGATCATACTTTTTGTCCAAGTACTTTATCTATAATTTATCAATCTGAAAATAGAGAATGACACTTTTAAATGTAAATTCTTCCAATATCTGAAAAAAGAGAATGTGTAGCAATTAATATTAAATTTAAATTGTACATCGATATATATATATGTATATATATATATATATAGAGAGAGAGAGAGAGAGATAGCAGGCTATGGGTGGGAGGAAGGGGAAGGAAACAAGGACACTAGTGGTGGAAATATACACCGCTGACATTATTTGTCTGAAACCAAATCATGAACAACTGTGTAACTGTGTATCCCACTGTTGTTCAATAAAAAAATAAATTATATAGATTGTACATCTACTCTGTGCCAGTGTTACTTTGCACAAATTTGATTCATGAAATGCTGACATTAATATTAAAAATTCTAAGTCATTATAGTCTGAGATTAAGAAAATATTCACTGTTGGAATAAATTACATTCTGTCACTACCTGTTAAATCTTTCTCAAGTTAAAATTTTCCGTGTATGTTTATCAAATATCAATGTTGATGTAATAGTAATATGGTGAAATTATCTATTAGAAATAATTAGAAATTAGTAATAATCATGATGGCAATACAAATTAAGTAGACTGATTCAGCCTATTAATTATGTATCACAGGTATAGTAGAACAAATTAGAATTTCTTATTAACAGTAGGTTGTTAATTGCAAAAAAGTGTCTGGGGGCATTAAGTAAACATTCATTAAATTAATGATACTATCAATTTATCTGTAAATAAGATATCATTCAGCATATTTAAAATATAAAAGCATGGAATAATTTGTTTTAATCCGGGTTTAATACATCAACTGCATTTACAATGACTGGGGATTTATATTGAAAAAATATATTCCTTTTGTAGAGAGCTCTGAGACTAGATTTTAATCATAGATTTCTTGAACTTGAAAATATTTTATTACTTAAACTTCTTTGACCAGTTTGGTAACTATCTTTTAGACATTTTTTTAGTAAAGTAAAGTAAAGTAAAGGCCCTCCCGTTGATCATCGATTTGCTTGAGTGGGGCCAGTAACGTCTCCATTGGAGACTTTGTTGTTACTGTGTCTGGCATATCTAATACGTCACGGGGAGCTTGACAGGCTCTGCCGTGCGGGCAGTGAGATACTCTCGGTAGCTTGCCGGGCACTCCGGGAGGGGCAGAGGAATCGAACTCGGGTCGGCTATGTTGGCTGCGTGCAAGGCAAGCACCCTACCGCTGTGCTTTGAATCACCATGAGATACAGTTACAAACTTTCATGTTTGAGTTTCAATCACACAATGATCAAACACCCATCTCTCCACCAGTGCACATTCTCCACACCAATGTCCCCAGACTACTCCACCTTTCCAACTCTCCCCATGTCTCCATGCAGAAAATTTCCCCCGTACTCTCTCTTTATTTTGGGCCATTATGGTTTGCAATTCAGTTACCGAGAGGTTATCACATTTGGTCCTTTATCTACTTTCAGCACACATCTCCCATGCCGAACAATTTAGAAAAACTATAGCCCCAATATTTTTTGAGATATGTTGATTTTAAGTGTGCATGTGTGGGGGAGGAGGGCTAAACACCGTGGCTATTTTTTTAATGGCTGATGGTTTTAACAAATAAATATTTACTCTATATCCCTGTTTATTTGTCACATAAACTTATAGTTAGCTCTAGTTGTAGATGAGGCAGACATTCGTGGTTGGATAATTTTGATAACTTGAAAACGTTAAATATCTGAGATAAGAGTACCACTCTTATTTGGCTGAAGATAACTACTAAAATTTTAGAATAGAAAATTTAGCTGCTGTTTTCTCATCATGTTTTCTTTTTGTTACTTTCTAACTCATCCATACTGACAAAAGATCTATATATTTTTCCATATTATAATTAGCTCTGATAAATAACTGATATAAACCTTTTATAATTACTTCAAGAAGAGGATTTCTATTTTGTTTTGGAATAAAACCTAATAGAATTCATAGTTTCAATAGTGTTGAGTTTTATGCTATTTAAATTTTTACTAAAATATTAGATAGAGGCATATTTAAATACTTCAATAGTATATAACTCATTACATATAACTTGTAGTTTTATGACTTAAAGAAAATAATTTTTCAAAAGTATCTAGAAGCATTAAGTAAAAACAGTTATATCATATTGACTCAAAATAAAACGTATGAAGAAATCATGCTGTATCATGAAAGAATATATCCTCGATATTGTGCTGTGTATAGTGTAAAGCTATTCTAATTTAATTCACCAAGCAATGTACTGATGTCATACTTTATTTTACTTGAATGGCATATTTTCAAATACAAAACTTTTTAAGTACATATCAATTATGTCAATTTTCCCTTTTAATTTATTATAGTATGACTTTTTTTGAATTGAACTAAATAAAGTACCACTCTTTTTAAATAACTATTGCCTCTTACCTAATGATCCAATAAATTAATGCTTGTTTGATGTGTAAGTATACTGCTTTTCCAAACTCAATGGGAAGTTGCCAATGCTTTTATGGAGAGGCAATATTTTCTCTTGTTCTGAATTTCTCGAAGGATCAGCAGCTAATATAGTATTTTCTGTAACAATTAAATTAAAGTGATGGAGATTTGTTTTTTCTGTATGTTCAATTTTTTTGATTAAGTAATGCCTTAAAGGACCATTTTAATATGGTAAGTGCACTACCGGCCTGAGTCAGACTTCACTTGTTAAATGATAAGTTGTTTCCATTACATTATCTTACAAAATGATGGTTATGTAAGCCTATGCAGGATAAAAAATATGCATGTGTATAGGTCAATGATGAAAGACAAATGCTAAATGAATATTGCATAGGTATCAAGGAACAATAACATTGAAATTATAAAAAGTTTGATATTCCACAAAAACAGCAGTATTTATTAAGCTAAGTGTTAAGTAAAAGATAACAAATATTTCAGAAGCAAAAGTTTGAATAATGTGACATTCGCTTCCATTTACTTTTTATTTGAACTTGAAGATTCCTGCTAAACGCAAGCATGGGTAATGGTCACTTCATTTTTGTGTAGGAGGTTAGTTTTAAAAACTTAAGCTCTGCTTCAAGTTTAAACAAAGCCTTACAGAGAGAGCATTTGTATCTTTTTAAAGAAAATTCCAGAATAGGCAAACTTTTAGGCATTGTGACATTTAAAGTACCTTCTCTTATGGACATTATGAAGTTATTGGCATTATACTTATATTCACCTATGAAAAACTATAAATTGGAACTCTATTATACATATGTAAAATCTCAATCTATTGCAAATTTAAAACTATATCGTTGAGGCCAGAGCAATAGTCCAGCGAGGAGGGTGTTTCCTTTGCATGCAGCAGACCTGGATTCAATTCCCAGCATCACATAGAATCCTTGGAGCACCACCAGGACTATCTCCTGAGTGCAGAGCCAGGAGGAACCTCTGAGCATTCCGCATGTGACCCCCCAAAAAAATATGGGTGACTATATTATATAATAATCATGATATCTGATTGATACTAACATGCCTTTAACTTCTCCATCTGTAAGTATTTTCTAAATTATACTACAAAATCTAATTTTAGTGAGAAGATAAACAAAAAAGCAGATACACCTGTAAAATTTTATTTGGAAGAATGAAAGTCAGAGATATATAGAAAAATATACCTAAAAGTCATACAAGTTTCTTCTGAGATTTACAATTGTTTCACTGTAAATATGTATGATAATACTTCACTGAAATATACAAATAATAAATAGAGTTTTGCAAATAAACAACTCCCACAACTGATTCGGAATTTAGAGACACTCCAGGTGGAAAATTCCCTGGGGACATCTTGTATTTAGTGAACACACAATAAAGATTATTCTTTGGTGAATTTGAATTAATCCTGGAGGTATCATGTCTGAACTCACACCTACATGGCTTAAAAATGATCCTTACAGGGCCAGGAGACATAGCTCAGTGGGTAGGATATTTACTTAGCATAATGGTCAACTGAGGTTCAATCTTTGACACCCCATATGGTTGCCTGAGTATTGATAGGAGTGAATCCTTCGTGCAGAGTCAAAAGTAAGCCCTGAGCACTGGTGGGTGTGGCCTTAAAATTAAAAAAAAATAATGAATTAGTACATAAAAATTGAAATGAAACAAAGATTTAAATAAATGACAAATATCTCAATTTTTAAAAAGTAACTTGGAAAAAAAACAAGTTTGAGAAAAAATACTTTTATTTTCTTTAAATAAAAGTAAAGTAAAGTAAAGGCCCTCCCGTTGATCATCGATTTGCTCGAGCGGACCCAGTAATGTCTCCATTGGAGACTTTGTTGTTACTGTTGTTATCGAATACTCTCGGTAGCTTGCCGGGCTTTCCGAGAGGGGCGGAGGAATCGAACTAGGGTCAGCCATGTTGGCTGCGTGCAAGGCAGACGCCCTACCCGCTGTGCTATTGCTCCAGCAGCTATCGCTCCAGCAGCACATCTATTCTTTAAATAGATATAATAATATCTAGCACTCAATCATGTAAAGTATGAATTTTTTTAGCAACTTGAAAATGTCACTAAATACTTAACTTTGCTCTTAACTTTGCCTTCACTTATAATGTGGAAAATTGCCAGAGAAGGTCACCCTAAAAATTATAAAATGATAAAAATCCAATCTATAAAATTATGCTTGGACTCGGGAGATATTGAAGTCGAATGGTAATAGATGAACTAAATTTCCAATGTAAGGAGTCATTCTGAGGTCACTAGAATCAAAAACTTTTAATTTTGTTAAATCATAGAATAAGAAAATGACAGTAACAATAAAATAATGAATAAAAAAGAAAATACAGAGACAAAGAGAGAGTACAGCGGGTAGGCTGCCTGCCTTTCTTGAGCACTGTCAACACAAGTTTGACCCCTGGTACCCCCTAAGAATTCCCAGAGTACTGTGCATGACTGATCCCTGAGCACAGAATCAAGAATAAGCCCTAAGCATCTCCAGGTGTATCCCACAAACCAAAAATATAAGTGATGGGAAATATAATTCAGTGTGTTTTTAAAGGGCAAGTATTGAAAAACTTGAGTTTTGAACTAGTGGCCTGACTAGGAACAGAATAGGAACTCAACTTGCCATTTTGTTCATGGATGTCCATAAGAATATGAGGCTGAGCCTGCTGAAATTGTAGCAAGTTATTTACACTGTACCCAGTGGTATTCCAGGCCGCACACAAGTAGATAGTGATTAGCCACAAATGAGAATAAGAAGGAAATCTTCCTATATCACAAACATTTAAGGGCTAAATCTGTCTATTTCTGGTATAAACTCTCCACACGTGACTCTGTTTTGGATTGAATCAGTGCAATTCTTGAAGAGTGACTTGGTTTGTAAAGATTTGCTCTGTAGGAGTTTCTGAAAACTGACTATGTAGCAGAAACACTGAGGAAAAACTGTTACTTTAGGTCTCATTTCAAAAAGTATGTTTTGAATTGCTTCAATGGTGTTATCAATAAACTGAACAAAGAAAATAAATTATATTAGGAATAGGTCAGTAGATATCATTGAAAATGAACCACAGTGAGAAAATAAGAGGCAAAACTATCAAACAATCAGATCAAAGAAATATAAAATAGGATAAGAAAATTCAGGGCAAAAATACAATGTCTTGTATATGCAATATTTACTTTAGGTGAATAGATAATTGGTAACATTTAAAAATAATGCAAATAAAATATTTGGATGGAAGAAATGCAGAGAATACAAATTAGGTATAGATAAAAAAAAATACAAAAACTCACTATTGAAAGACTATTGAAACCCTAATGAGAACATTTTCAGTCTAGAAAAAGTAATCGTTACCTATAAAGATAAAAATTGCTAAATAGGCTTCAGTTATTAGCCAAGATATTGAAACAGACAGAGTTTTTCCCTTCCACTTGAAATAACTGCAAGGATTATAGCTGTATAAAAGAAAGGTATTCAGAACAATAGACCTTAGCCACCAAAATATGCTAGTTCTCAGAAGATATGAAATAAATAAGCTTTAGCTCCACAAATCCTTAAGATAATCATCTATAAAGATTCTTCAATATAAACAATGTCAAATATCTTTTTATAATGAATAGTTCTATGTTTGAAACATAATGTGTAAAACTGCTGAAACAACACATTTTTTCAAGGATTTTATACTGCTTAACAAATTTCCCTTCAGAACAGATTATACTAATCTGTATATACACTACTAGAATTTTAATATATTAATTTTACTTTCTTGTAGTATGGGGAATTGAATACAGCTCTCATACATGGAAAGCATGCACGTTATAACAACATATTGTATTGATAGTTCAGTTTAGATTGTCAAAATTAACTTGTTTCTTTGCATCTTACACCTGCAATGGAGAAAAAAATTCTGATTTTGATATCTAAACCTACAGAGGTCCCTAGAAAATGTAGGATTTCTCATTCAACAAGGTTTTCTAACTCTTTACACATGTATGACAAGTATTAAAATTATGCCACAAAGTTTCTGGATGCAAATATCTCAGAGCTCAGAAAGAAGATATTCATGTTTATTATTATCTAATGAATTGAAAGTTTCAAAAGAGATAGTAGGACATCTAAATGCTTTGGAGAAAATAATCAAGAAAACAATTAATAAAGGAAGTTTATGAAAATGTTGTGAAAATTGTGTTTGCCTTTGAATAACCATAAGACTTCAGGAACACAATGAATATGCAGAAAATATAAGAATATGCAGAAAATATAAGAAAAAGTTTATTTGAGAATAATGGTAGAAATAACAGTATACATTTATGGAGGGCATGTGAAACTAATTGAAAGGGTATGGAAAAATGTAAGTTATGTAATGTTAGATATTTGAAAATCAAACAACAACTGAAGCTTTTTGAAATAACTAAATTATTTGTTGGATTTTGGAGATGCTGTTTATTCCTTTGTTGTAATAAGAGAGAATATACTTCACCTTGATATTTTATAAGCATTTGATTATTCTTAATACTATAGAAAAGACATTTATTATAAATGGGAAGAAGGAAAACACAAGGAAAGATGGATTGTGAAAAATAGCAAAATTGAATTGTGCTTTTCTCTAATTTTAAATGAACATATTTAGGGACTGGAACAATAGTACAGAAGATACCTCACCTTTCTAGCATGGGACCAAACTGAGTTTAATTCATGGCTCCTCGTACAGTCTTCTGAGGTCACATGGACTGATCACTGAGCACAGAACCAGGAGTAAGTTCTGAGAATCTCTGAGTGAAGCCCCTAAACAAACAATCAAAATAACAATTTTAAATTACCCTAAGACATATACAGTAGTGCAAACTAATGTTACCTCCATAAAAACTATTTAAATGTAATGTCATGACACCTTTAACTAAGTTATAACTAACAAATAACACCATTAGATTAACAAAGAGTGGTCTGGCATATATGCAAATATTTATAGTTCTTCCTTTAAAAGTAAGGTTTTTTTTTATATTGTAATTTGTATTCTTAACAATTGGTCTCAACTGCTTATAACTCCTCAGAATGACAAATAACATTTATAGCGTACAATTCTTCAACTGAAAAAAAGCTATCTTAATCATATTTTTAACAAGACAATAAAGTCAGTGATTGCTATAATTATCTTCATTCTAAGTTTAAAATGTAACTACAGTATACTGCAAAAAATGTTAAGAAGAAAAATACAGAGATTATTTAATACCTATACCATCAGAAGTAAAGATAAAGTAATGAAATTGGATCTTCAATTCTCATAAATAATAATTCAGAGAATATGGGACTAAAGAGCATAAAAATGTTGACTTGAAGTCAAAAGTGGAGTGAAAGAATAAAATATGTCTTATATATGAGTATAACCAATTTTATTATATTTATTTAGCATTTTACAAACTTTATTTAGTCTAATTGACACACATTAGATACTATAATATTTTCAATAAATTTAAACATCCGCTGTTTCCATAAAAGAACAGTGCAACTTATAATTGAAATTAAAAATTATTCAGTGACACTTTTTTTAGCTAGGTCCCAGGAATCTCCACCCCTAAACTGTGCCATATTAACGGACCCACACCACAGTTCCTGCAGCGCACTACCAGATAAACTTATCTGCCGGTTTACTTAGAAAATCATTCACTACTCACGGTTATACTTCCTCTTGTTTGGGGAAGACAGCAAGAGAGGAAGAGAACTATTCCAAGCCTAATCTTCCAGCATCTTTCAGGGATCTGACAACAAAACCTCACAGCAAGAATACTAGAAAACCAGTGTGAAAAACACATAGAAACCCATAGAAGTCTATGAAATGAGATTCTAAGAATCCAAAGAGAATGGAGAGGTATAGTAGAAAATGTCAGAGAAATTAACACCTCATAAGCACACTCTATCCTGCAAAATTATCATTCTATTTTGAAGGCCCCAATCAGAGCCTCATAGGCAGGGAACAGCTTAGAGGATCTTTGACCAGTTTTTCAAGAAGCATATAAAGCTTTAAAAAATATGAATGGCAAACTTTTCAACATATGGCATTAAATACGGCACTCTCTAACAGTACATATGGTTGCCTTCATTAGATTATAAAAGGTGTATTTACTACAAGCTTGCTATGGGATATTATACACTTTCAATAATAAGCTCAAGTCATTTAAAAATTAGCAAGTGAGATTTGTATTAAAACTATATTTTCCTCTAAATACATCTTTCAAAAAAACTATCCCAATTCAAATTCTATTATGAAAAAGTTATCAGTATGAAACATTTTAGAATATATATTTAATTAAATTTTACATAAAGAAAAATCACTGTATCACTGTCATCCCATTGTTGGTCAATTTACTCGAGCAGGCACTAGTATCATCTCTATTCCTCTCAGCCCTGAGTTTTTTTTTAAATTTTATTGAATCACCATAAGATAGTTACAAGATTTCATGTTTGAATTACTATCACACAATGATCAAACACCCATCCCTCCACCAGTGCACATTTCCCACCACCAATATCCCCAGTATACACACCCCTTCCCACCCTCTCCTTGCCTCCATGGCAGACAATGTTCCACGTAATATCTCTCTACTTTTGGGCATTATGCTTTGCAATATAGACCCCAAGAGGTTATCATGTTTGGTCCTTTATATACTTTCTTCACGCATCTCCCATCCCGAGCAATTCATCCAGCCACCTTTTTCTTAGTGATCACTTCTCTATTTCAGCTGCCTTCTCCCCTTTGCTCATGAGGCAAGCTTCCAGCCATGGAGCAATCTATCTGTCCTGTGTATCTACTACCTTAGAGGTCAGCCTCATGTTATGTTGTTTTATACTACAAAAGTGAGTGCAGTCCTTCTATGCCTGTCCCTCTCTTTCTGACTTTTTTCACTTAGCATGATACTCTCCATGTCTATCAATTTATAAGCAAAGTTCATGACTTCATCTCTCCTGAAAGCTGCATAGTATTCCATTGTGTAGATGTACCAAAGTTTCTTTAACCAGTCATCTGTTCTAGGGCACTTGGGTTGTTTACAGATTTTGGCTATTGTGAACAGTGCTTCAATGAACATATAGGTACAGATGTCGTTTCTACTGTGCTTTTTTGCATCCTCGGGATATATTCCCAGAGTGGTATTGCGAGGTCATCACTGTCACTGTCCTCCAATTCTTCATCAATTTGCTCTAGCAGGCTCAGTAAAAGTAAAAGGAAAGGCCCTCCCGTTGATCATCGATTTGCTCAAGCGGGCCCAGTAACGTCTCCATTGGAGACTGTTGTTACTGTGTCTGGCATATCGAATACGTCACAGGGAGCTTGCCAGGCTCTGCCGTATGGGCGAGATACTCTCGGTAGCTTGCCGGGCTCTCCGAGAGGGGCGGAGGAATCGAACTCGGGTCGGCCATGTTGGCTGTGTGCAAGGCAAACACCCTACCGCTGTGCTATCGCACCAGCAGGCTCAGTAACGTCTCCATTTTAAGACTTCTTGTTAAGGTGTTTGGCATATTGAATACGTCATGGGTAGCTTGCCAGGCTTTGCCATGCGGGTGAGATACTCTCGGTACCTTGTCGGACTCTCTGAGAGGGGCAGAGGAATCGATCTCGGGTCGGCCATGTTGACTGCATGCAAGGCAAACACCCTACCCGCTGTGCTCTTGTTCCAGCCCACCCATCCCCTGAATGAATGATATTCTGTTTACAGATTTGCTTATCTACACTCGAACAAGATCACAAGGGGGGATTCAGGATTTTTTAAAATAAGACTTTGACACATATGAAGCTCAATTTCTAGTTTTTTAAGGACTGTCCATATTGTTTTCTAGTAAGGTTGGACTAGTGGGCATCTCCACCAACAGTGAAAGAGTGTCCCTTTTCCCCCACATCCACGCCAGCACTGGTTGTTTTTATTCTTTTGAAAGTGTGCCAGTCTCTGTGGTGTGAGATGATATCTCATTGTTGTTTTGATTTGCATCTCCCTGATGGCTAGCGATGTTGAGCATTTATTTTATGTGCCTTTGGTCATTTGTATTTCTTTTTTGAGGAAACTTCTGTTCATTTCTTCTCTCCATTTTTTGATGGGATTGATTCTTGTACAATTTTACTAGTGTCTTGTATATCCAGGATGTTAATCTCTTAACAGATGAGTATTGGGTTAATATTCTTTTCCGTTCTGTGGGCTCTTTCTGTATTTTGGTCACTATTTCTTTTGAACTGCAGAAGCTTCTTAGTTTGATGTACTCCCGTTTGTTTACATTTGCTTCCACATGCATGGTCAGTGCTGTTTTATCCTTAAAAATGTTTTAGCTTCAATATCGTGGAGGGTTCTGCCTACATTTTCCTCTATGTACCTTATGGATTCATGTCTGATATTGAAGTCTGTCCTCCACTTTGATCTGACTTTTTTGCCTAGCATTAGAAAGAGGTCATAGTTCATTTTTTTGCAGGTAGCTATCCAATTTTCCCAGCACCACTTGTTGAAGAGGCTTTTCTTGTTCCACATCAACTTTCTTGCTCCCTTGTAAAAGATTAAGTGGCCATATATTTGGGGGTCTGTGACAGAATATTCAACTCTGTTGTATCATGATGTCTTAATTACTACTGCTTTGTAGTACAGTTGTGGTTGGAGAGGATGATGCTACCCATCTTCTTTTTTCCAAGGATTTCTTTATCGATCTGTGGGGGTTTATTGTTTCATATGAATTTCAGGAGTGTTTTGTGTATTTCTTTGAAAAATGTCATGGGTATCCTGATAGGGACCACATTGAATTTGTATAGTGCTTTGGGCAGTATTGCCATTTTGATAATGTTAATCCTCCCTATCCATGATCAGGGAATATGTCTCCATTTCCTAGTGTCCTCTTTTATTTCTTGAAGTAGTGTTTTGCAATTTTCCTTGTATAGGTCCTTCACCTCTTAAGTTAAGCTGATTTCTAAGTACTTGATTTTCTGAGGTATTATTTTGAAAGGGATTTTTTTAAAGTATGTTTCTTCTCTTTCATTATTTGTATGTGAGAAAGCCCTGGACTTTTATATATTTATTTATTTTATAATTTATTTCTTTATTGAATCACTGTGGGAAAAGTTACAGAGCTTCCGGGTTTAGGTCTCAGTCATGTAAATATCAAACACATTTCCCTTTACCAATACTTATTTTTAACCGCAAACCCCAATAGAACCCCACCTCCCACCCCTACCAATTCTTGTGAGACAGATGAGTTCTAGTTAATACTCTATCTACTTTGACTAGATACATTGTTTCGATAGAAGATGCACAATTATCGCTTAGAGTTTACGATCCCCCCCACCCCAATCAGACATGCTGAAACAGCGTTGTGAAATGATTTGCTTTCTACAACTTGGTTTAAGAATAAAATGATGTCTGGGTTTTGGATTTCTGTTATTTTACTTATTAACCCTGGAAGAATTTCTATTAAAAGTTAGATAGTTAAGAGATTGGTTTCTGTGCTCTGGAGTTGTGGCCGTGCCGGAGAGCCGCTCGTGGGGGGCAGCTGGTGACCTCGGTTGGGCGTGAAGGATGGCCCATTACGCCCCCCTTCCCATGAGGTCCCTGCCACTCCCATCCCCAAGCCCTGGACTTTTAGATGTTGGTTTTGTAGCCTACCACTTTACTAAACTGACCTATTGTTTTTAGCAGCTTTTCTGTAGAGTCTTTAGGGTTTTTTTAAGTATAGTATCATATCGTTTGCAAATAGTGATAGTTTGACCTATTCCTTTCCTATCTGTATTCCCTTGATACCTTTCTCTTGCCTAACTGCAGTGGCCATGAAATCCAGTACTATATTGAATAGGAGTGGCGAAAATGGGCAAACTTGTCTTGTGCCTGATCTTAGAGGGAAGGCTTTTAGATTTTCCCCTTTGAGAATGATACTTGCTGTGGGCTTGTGATATATGGCTTTGCCTATATTGAAGAAAGTTCCTTCAATGCCTATTTTGTTGAGAGTTTTCACCATAAACAGGTGCTGGATCATGTCAAATGCGTTCTTTGTGTCTATTGATATGATCAATATGGTTTTTATCTTTTCTTTTGTTGATATGATGGATTATGTTGATTGATATCCAAATGTTAAACAATCCTTGAATCCCTGGGATGAATCCTACTTGGTCATGGTGTATGATCTTTTTGATGAGATGTTGGATTCTATTTGCTAATAGTTTATTGAGGATCTCCGTGTCTGTGTCATGAGGGATATCGGCCTGTAATTCTTTTTCTTTGTGGTAACTCTGTTTTTGGTATCAGGGTGATATTTTCTTCACAGAAAATGTTTGGAAGTGTTTTTGATACTTCAATTTCTTGGAAAATCTTAAAGCAGATTGGGAGTAAATCCTCTTTAAAGCTTTGAAAGAATTCACTAGTGAAGCAATCTGGGCCAGGACTTTTGTGCTTGGGGAGACTTTCAGTTTCCTTGATGGTGATAGGTCTATTCAGGTATTCCAGGTCTTCTTAGTTCAGCCTTGGGAGCCTATAGGAATCTAGGAATTAATACAGTTTTTTGAGGTTTTCTTGTTCCGTGGCATGGAGCTTCTCAAAGTGCTCCCTGAGGATCCTTTGAATTTCTGTAGTTTCTGTTGTAATGACCCCCTTTTCATTTCTGATTCGGTTTATTAGGGTTTTCTCTCTCCCTTTATTTGTGAGTTTTGCTAGAGGCTTACTGATATTGTTTAATTTCTCGGAAAACCAGCTCTTGGTTTCATTGATCTTTCAGATTGTTTTTTGGGTTTCCATTTCGTTAATCTCTGCACTGAGTTTTATTATTTCCTTTCTCCTGTTCAGATTGAGCTCCTTTTGTTGGTCATTCTCCCAGCTCTTAAGCTCTGAGGTTAGGTTACTTATGTGTGCTAGCTTCTCCTTCCCGAGGAATGCTTGTAGAGCTATAAACTTTCCTCTTAACACAGCTTTTGCTGTGTCCCATAAGTTTTGGTAACTTGTGTCTTCATTTTTGTTTATTTCCAGGAATCTTTTGATTTCATCTTTGATGTCTTTTCTAAGCCATTCATTGTCCAAAAGTGAACTGTTTAATTTCCAGGTGTTTGATTTGGTTTTCTGTTTGTATGTGTGATTCACTTCTAATTTCAGAGCATTGTGCTCTGAGAAGATTGTTGATACAATATCTTCTTAATTTTATGGAGGTATGTTTTGTGGTTCAGCAAGTGGTGTATCTTGGAGAATGTCCCATGCACACTTGAGAAAAATGTGTATTCAGCTTTTTGAAGATGAAGCGTCTATATATATATATATATATATATATATATATATATATATATATATCTACTAAGTCCCTTTCTTCCATTTTTTTTTCCTTCAGATGAAGTATGTCCTTGCTAAGCTTGAGTCTGGTTGGTCTATCAAGAGGTGATAAAGTGGTGTTGAAGTCTCCCGCTAGTATTGTGTTGCTATTGGTTTCTTTCTCGAAATTTATGAGTAGTTGTTTAAAGTACTTTGTTGGTCCCTCATTAGGTGCATATACATTTAGTTTTGTAAGTTCTTCCTGTGTACAGATCCCTTGATCAATAAGAAATGACCTTCACAGTCTCTTGTGAACTTCTTCAGTCTGAAATCAATGTAGTCTGATACTAAGATGGCTACCCCAGCTTTTATATGAGAGCTGTTTGCCGGTAGAAGTGTTTTCCAACCTTTGAGTTTGAGCCTGTGTCTGCTCTGACTATTGGGATGTGTTTCTTGCAGGCAGCACAATGTTGGCTTCAATTTTCTAATTCATCCTGCCATTCTGTATCTTTTATTTGGTGAGTTTATCCCATTGATGTTGAGAGAGATTATTATTATGGGATTTTTGTCCCACTTTTCTGTTAAAATTTGATGTATTTGAGGAGCCTGTCTTGTCTTAAAGGAGCCCATACAGTTGTTCTTATAACCATGGTTTTGAGTCTATGAAGTTCCTAAGCTGTCGTATGTCTGTGAAACTTGTGTTGTTCCTTCTGCTATGAATGAGAGCCTCACTGGGTAAAGTATTTTTGGTGAGGCACTTATTTCATTGAGTTTTTCCATGAGGCTTTCATCAGACAAATCGGCTATGAATCTTAGGGATGCTCCGTTTTAGGAAATTTCTTTCTTTGATCTTGCTGCTTTCAGAATTTTGTCTCTATCTAAGTTTTTGGTCATTTTGATCAGGAAGTGTCTTGGGGTATTTTTATTTGGATTTCTTCTAGCTCATACTCTTCGAACCTCCTAAATGTCGTCGCATGTTTTCTTCAGCTCTGGAAATGTCAGAGCAATGATATCTTTGACAGTTTCTTCTTCATCAGGGTTTTCTTCCTGTCCCGCTGGGACTCCAATAATTCGTATGTTTCTCCCCTTGACTTCATCACATTCTTCTCTTGCCATCTGTTCCTGGATTGTGAGTCTCTTTTCCATTTTCTGCTCTTTTCTAGAGAGTCTCTGGACTTCATCTTTGAGCGCACTGATTCTGCCCTCAGCAGTTGTTACTCTGATGCTGAGGCCTTCCACTGAGTTTTTCAATTCGCCTACCCGTTTTTTCAGGTCCAACATTTCTGTTTGTACTTTTGTTTCCATTTTCCTCATTTCTACCTTCAAATCCTTTTGTCCTTTATTGGCATTGCATTCCATTGTTTCTTTTAGCTCCCTAAGCATCTTCAGTATCTCTCTTCTAATTTCCTTATCAGAGAGGTTGTCTAGCACTTCTTTACTGTTGGGGTTTTCTGGGATACCCTCTTCAATAAATAAGCTTGGTGAGCTTCTGCGTTGCTTTACCATTGTGACTTGGGTGGTTTAGAGCTTCACACTCACTGTTACTATTCTGCTTATTATGCAGAATTAATTGAGGTGGGTTTAATGAATTATTGGTAATGTGTTTCTGGTGGTTAAGCTAACTTAGTGAAAGTTCCATCTAAGAGGGTAACTTATGTTTCCTATGGAATATATAGGGGAAGAATAACTTGCAGCCACATTAGTGGCCGCAGCTCCAGGAAGGGGCCCTGTCCCCGGGCGGGTACCTGTGTGGATGAGCAGAGGATGCCGTGAATAGCTTTGGTTGCATGCGATGTGCCTCTGTTCCCATCCCCTGCAGACCAAAGATGAAAACCTGTCTTTCTCTGGGGGTCCAGTGAGATGTGCAGCTCTGGGAAAGGGCCCTGTTGCCAGGCGGGTACCTGAGTGAGTGAGCAAAGGGTGCCTGGAATGCTCAGCCCTAAAATTTTAGCAGCCTCTTCTTACTCATCTTTTCCCGATGATTAGAGGCTCTTTCAGGTTTGGGGAATGAGACCTGTTATCATTATTGGTTTTGGCATATTGAGTATGCTTCCAGAGCTTCCAGGCTCTGCCCGTGAGGGTGGGATACTCTCTGTAGCTTGCCTGGCTCTTCAAGAGGCATACATTTCTCTCTATGACTCATTGCATACTGTCAGAACCCCATCAAACATGGCTTGACAATTATGGAAAATGTGTAGAAAGTGTTCTATAATGTGTTGCATGGCCGCTTCGTGGCTGCACAGTCTGGAAAGCAGCCTGGAGCGTGGCAGTGGTTGGGTAGTGGAGGTCGGCTGCTGGGGCTGGGTCTTTTGGGGCCAGAAGGGCTCTCACCTCCCTACTCAGGGACGCCCCAAGTGAAAACAACCTGGCGTGGAATCTAGTGGCATGATTATGGGGGCCTCATTTTATAGTCCCGTCCTGGAGGAGCAGCCGAGAGTTTCTTTACTTTTACAAAGAAAAATAGAACACTTAAATATGTTAGCTTAGTTTTAATGGAAATGTTTTTCAGCAAGCAAAATTCTTTTCTAAGTTTCTAAATATTTTTGCAATACTTTGAAAATATAAATAGTATAAAAAAGTTTCCTTTTTATATTGATACTAATTTCAAAAACTCTAGGGAATTTCTTTGATTTACCTGTGTTTATTGTCAATGAATCCGTCACAATGTCATGAAAGTGGAAATCGCCGTTACAAGTAATGAAATAAAACTTCCAAATGACTTAGCCTTGAAACTGAAGACTGTTATCCAAATAATACTTTCGAAGTAATGATAGTACAAAGCTCAGAAATTATACCCATTATTAGTTTTCATTTCATATGCACAGCAATGTTTTAACCTTTCCATTTATTATATTTTAAAATATAACATTGAAAAATGCAAAAGATATGTGTAATATGCATGAATGTTATAAAATAATTCAACAATATAAATAAATTATTAGTCAGTAATGTGTCAGTAATATGTCTAAACTATATTATTATTATATTTTTAAATAACTAGGACTTGATAAAAGTGTTATTAAAAACTATGCATAGATATTGCAAATTAAAGAAAACTACAGTATACAAACTAGTTTTAATGTGAATAAATGAAAAATTACTTCAGAAAAATCAAAAACCCAGTGATTGGACAGAAGATTATAATGCAATCAATGTTAACATCTTTGGCTATAATTCTAATTTTTTCTTTTAATATTTTTAAAATAAATACTAATACTATAAGTAATATAATTAATTTTTATTTAGTATAAGAGGGGCTATTCTATGCAATATTAAGATATTGAAAAGAGTCAGAGAGATGACACAGTAGGTAGGGTGTTTACACATCACCAACCTGGGTTTCACCTCTGGAATCCCATATGATCCTCAAGGCACCACTAGGAATGATTCCTGAGTGCAGAGCCAGGATTAGCCCCTGAGCATTGCCAGATGTGGTCCCAAAACCCAAAAAAATGAAAAAAGAAAAAAGTAATGAAAATGTCTTAATGTTAACAGAAGTCTATGCATAACAATAATAGAATTATTAAAAGAATGTAGAACTTTGAATATGATTTTTTTCCTTTTTTGGGTGGGTCACACCCAGTGATGCTCAGGGGTTACTCCTGGATTTATACTCAGCAATCACTTCTGGCATTGCTCAGGGGCCCATATGGGATGCTGGGAATCGAACCCCAGTGCAAAACAAATGCCCACCCTGCTGTGCTATCGTTCCAGACCCAGATATGAATTATTTTTAATGTCTCTATGTATTCATGTATATCCGCACATCTAATTTTTAGTGAATTTACTTCTGAGGAAACATAGTTCACATTCAGAGCCTCACACATGCAAGGCTGAACTCTTGCTGAACTGAGATATAGGTTAAAATTTTATTCATTTTTATTGGTATTGTTTTTTCATTTTTATTTATTCATTTCTTTGGTATTGACTCACATCAGGTGGTGTTCATTGCTTACGTCTAGTTCTGCACTCAGGGTTCACTTCTGGTGGCATTAAGACTCATGTTTTAATGAGCATGTTTGTGTTTATGCATTTATTTAAATTGTGTATATAAAATTGGTATTCCATGTATATTATATATGTGGCTCTTTAAACAGTTGGACTTCCACACTAAATCTGTCACAACATGTTTATACTTGTAAAATCTGTGTGAGCTGCCAAAAATCACTGGAGTAAGTAAGACAGCAGGAAATAAAGGTTGACATATTTCAAAACCATCTACCACTTTTAAAACAGCCTTTAATATTGCAATGACTTATTGTGCTTTCCTGACTCATTCACTTTTTCCAAGTATGCAATTAATGCTTCTTGTCTTCTTAAATGCTTAACTTCCTCTTTCCTTTCTTATTCATCCAATAGATATACTCATCTATTTTTCCATAAGTCACAACAAAATCTTTGACATTCTTGCTGTTTCCAGTTCAAATATGAAAGCATTATAATCCATGTTCCATTGTTCTGATCTGGTTATAAAGATCTTCTACTCCCAATTTCTAAATCTAAAGCCATCATGTTGTCTTTTATATTAGTCAATGCAGACCTCTTTGAAAACTGAATTTATGACTTAACTTTTTATTGTATTTGATTATTTAATGATGACCTATAAAATAAGTTCTACATTTGATTTTAAGATGTATTAAATTACTCACTATTAAAATAAAATTTAAAATTTTACCTGATCAATTTCTTTCAGCTACTTTCACAGATTCTTTACTTGCCCTGTGATAGAAGCATCTTATAAAATGTTTCCTTACATAGTGATACCATTTTAGTGAGTTTTTAACATTCCATAATTTCAGACTGTCTTTAGATTATCCCATTATATCAGTATAGCAGAGGGCACTTCTTAGTTCCATGAACCCGATTACTATTCAAATAAGATGCTTTTTTGTTTACCATCATCTTATGATTTCTTATCAACATGCTTGAATATGCCCTATTTTTTTTGAAACTTTCTATGGCTTCCTTGATACTCTACTTCTCTAGACCCCATTGCCTCTGTTGCTAAGGGAAGTTATTACATGCTGGGATTACTCAAGACACAAGACTCAAAATTTAAATAAAAAGATGATTTAAGATTCACACTTCAATGTGACATTGCACTCTGTTATTTCCTTTGAGTTGTTATTAATCTCTCTTCATAATTCAATTTATATCTATATATTGAATAACTAGATAATTAATCTCCAATTACCACAAGTCTAACAATAACATTAAAATCTGTATTTATTTATTTTATCATTTTTTTAACCTTTCACAATTTATTTCTTTTTTCTTCTTTTTGGGTAACACCCAGCGATGCTCAGGAGTTAATCCTGGCTCTGCATTCAGGAATTTTTCCTGACAGTACTCGGGAGACCACCTGGGATGACGAGAATCAAACCCAGGTTGGCCGCACAAAGCAAATCGCCCTACCCATTGTACTATGACTCTGGCCCCCACAATTTAGTTCTTAAAAATAGGGATTAATTCCTTGTTTTCTTTTGTTTTACTCAGTATTAAGGATCCAATGTAGAACGTACTAGACAGTTAATAATAATACATTAATTAAATATGCTAGTAAATAAATTTACCAATATTTAAATTACTTTCTATTAAAATTAAGATAAAAATTAAATGTCTATAGTATATAAATGCATTCCATTTGATAACAGTAAAACATTTTTTGTTTCCTCGATTTAATTTTCTCCCATAATTTATTTTTGAAATAGAGATATATACATTCTATGAAATTACTAGTAATTTTGCTAATAATTCTACCATCCAATTGCATACCATATTAGTGTTTTATAGAGATATGCAAGTGATTTGAGTTCTGTGGCAAAAATAGTGAGAAAAATTTTATAATTTCTATACCACCTTCCTCCTTTGATCCACTCTTGTTAATAATTGTCTTAGCTATTATTTTTGGCGGAAGTCTAGAGAGTCGGTGCATTTAGACCACTCCAGCAATATTCACACTATTACTATCCTTCAAATTTTGTCATCTAACTATTCCATAATTTACTGAAGAAATAGGAAGGGTGACCTAAAATACTCTGCTTTATGTTATTGTTTATGACTTCTCAACACTCTTCATTCAATAACCCTATGGAAGGTATGATAGCACTGTAGCACCGTCCTCCGGCTGTTTATCAATTTTCCAGAGTGGGTTCCAGTAACGTATCCACTGTGAAACTTGTTACTGTTTTTGGTATATAGAAAAAGTCATGGGTAGCTTGCAAGTCTCTGCCATGTGGGCAGAATACTCTTGGTAGCTTGCCGGGCTCTCTGAGAGGGGCGAAGGAATCGAACCCAGGTGAGCTGCATGCAAGGCAAATTCCCTACACGCTATGCTAATGCTCCGGGCAGTGGAAGGTATGATAGGACTAAGCATCACTATTTACATTAAATGTATTTCAAATATTAAAATGTAAACACTTTATTAAAATGGATTAGGGCAATTTCTAAACCTCATGTTCAGCAAAAAAAAAGTAACTGTCCAATAACAGAGTAATATTTTCTATTTATAAATCCTATGGTGCTCTATCACTTTGATCTTGTCCCCGTCTTCTACTTAAATATATCACTCTAGCATTTCTCTCATATCCTTAGTTTCCTTCTTTTAATGCATATTGTTCAAAAAATTATCACATATATATTTAGAGAAATTCTCTTGACTTTAAAAATATATTTAGACAATATTTTGTTTTCTTTATATCAAGCTATTAAGAAGCTATAAATGTGCTTTCAGTTCAACTCTTACTATTAATATATATACCTTTTCTTTCTATGAACTGATACAGCTCTAGAGAATTTCAATAAAAGTATGTAATTTTTTTAGCTAATAATCTGCTTTCAGTTATCATTATACCTGTATTATCAATTGTATTTAAATGTAAATCAAGTCCTTTACATTTCTTTTATAATGTAATATTTTTCTTTTCTTCCTTTTAAATGTTCCTGTATAGCTAAGTTATTTATCATTTTGCATTTTCCAGTCTCTACAGTGTGTCTAGACACCATTTTCTGTTGTCATTACTTTACCATCTATACATTACACTGTGTGTTAATCTAATTCAATCACTTGATTATAAATAATTTGGAATGCATCACTGACTTATTTTCTTTTGATGCTTCGTGTAAAGACTTGACCATAAAATGATTTGGGTAGTATTTATAGTAGTTTCATTTCCAATTTTCCTATTTAGTGCTAATATTACTTCTAATCAAGTCAAATTATTATTTTTAGAAATCAAGTTGAATCATTTTTCTTCTTTAAACAAACTCATGGGCTGGAGCAATAGCACAGTGGTAGGGCGTTTGCCTTGCATGCAGCCAATATGGGCCAACATGAGTTCGATTCCTCTGCCCCTCTCGGAGAGCCTGGCAAGCTACGAGAGTATCTTGCCCACAGGGCAGAGCCTGACAAACTACCCGTGATATATTCGATATGCCATACACAGTAACAACAAAGTCTCCAATGGAGACGTTACTGGGCCCGCTCGAGGAAACAAACTCATGATTTGTGTCTCATCCAGAGTAAATATCAGGCATATTAGAGGTTTTAGGTGTTTGACCCAAGCTGCTCCCATATTTGTACATGCTCTCTCAAATCTAGAAATGCACCCCTATATATAGTGCCATTACTAGTACGTGTTATAAAAATCCCTTTCATGTTCTCAGTGCTCATACTTCCCACTAAAAGTCCATAAGGTCATTCCCCCAACTTATATACTTGTTCTCCTAATTGAAAAGTATCATTTTTGGTTTGTTTTAAAAGATTAATGGAGCTGATTCCCTTGCCTTCATCTTGAGAGTGGGATAGTATTCTGTGTGCTAGAAATAACTTTAAACTCCTTTTATGTGTTTTTTGCCTTTTTGTGTTTTTTCTTTGAGAGAGTTTCTGTTCATCTCTGTTCCTCATTTTTTATGGAGTTGCTTGTTTTTTCATAAGTTCTATCAGTGCTTTATATACCTTGGATATTAATCCTGAATCTAATGAATTGTGGGTAAATACTTTCCACCAGCATGTGGGATGTATTCATAATAGTTTGGTCATTGTTTCCTTTGAGGTGCAGAAGCTTCTTAATTTAATGTAGTCCTTTTTTTTTTTATCATTGCTTTGACTTTGTTGACCAAAAGTGCTGAGTCTTTAGAGATATCATTAACTTCAATGAGAGTTACTCCTATGTTTTCTTTTATATATCTCAGAGATTTAGACCTGATATCATAGTCTACTTAATTTTGATTCGACTTTTGTGAATGGAATTTGAAAGAGATCTGATGTTTTTTGGTTTTTGATTTGATGTTTGCAAGTAGATGACCTGTTTATCCAGCACTACTTGTTGAAGAGGCTTTCCTTGCTCCATTTCAAATGCTTGCCTCACTCACTTGTTGAAGATAATCTACACATTTATTTCAGAGTCTCTCTCTGGATTTTTAATACCATTCCATTGATCTGATGGTCTGTGTTTATCCCAGTACCATGATGTTTTAACTACTACTGCTTTGTATTAGATTGGAGTTGAGGGAAGCAATGCCTCCCATCTTGTACAGTGGATTGTTTGACTATTTGGTGGAGTTCATTGCTCCATAAGCATTTTAGGAGTGTCTGATCTATTTATTTAAAGTATGTGAAGGATATCCTTATGGGGACTGGATTGAATCTACATAATATTTAGTGAGTATTGACATATTAATAATGTTAATCCTCTCCTCCCAATCCACGAGCAGAAGGTGTGTTTCCATTTCATTTCCTCTTTTATGTCTTTTAGTGTGCGTTGTAGTTTTCTTTGTATACTTTTTTCACCTCTTTTGTTAAACTGATACCTAGTCATTTGATTTTGTCAGGCACCAGATGAATGATATAGGGATAGCTCTCTCTCTCTCTCACTCTCTCTCTCTCTCATTTGCTCCCTCTTCATTATTTGTATATAGCAAAGTAATGGACTTTTGTATGTTTATTCTGTAGCTGTTGGTTTACTATCAAGTCTATTGTTTTTCTCTCTCTCATATGCAACATTTAAAGAAAAATCACGATCACGATCACGACCACCCTGTTGTTCGTCGATTGCCTCGAGCAGGTGCCAGTAACGTCTTCTTCGTCCTAGCCCTGAAATTTTTTTTTTTAAAGTGCCATATTCAAGGCTTTTTCAGGGTTAGGAGAATGAGACCCATCATTGTTACTGGTTTTTGGCATATTGGGTATACCACGGGGAGTTTGCCAGACTCTGCCGTGTGGGCAGGTTACATTTGGTAGCCTGCCAGTTTGTCCAAAGTAGGAATGAGATGATACGATGTCGCGCGGCCGCGAATGCGGCTGCACACTTCCGGGAGCTGAGTGTGATAATCTCTGGATCCTGGCCGTTGTTGGAGTTACACGGCAGTTGGTGGGTGTAATTGTCTAGTTACTGGCAGGTCCAATCCCAAACCGTGCAGGCTTGGACATCTCAGCCCCCGGTCCCACACACCTGGGTTCCTCTGCCAGTTCTTTTATGCATGAGGCTCATCCAAGTGTATGGAGAGTGGTCCCAGCATAGCCTTGGCTGGGCCCCGGAGGTCTTCAGCTGTTGGGCCCTGGTGGAGATAGTCAGGCACAGGGTAGGAGACTCTGCCTGGAGAAAAATAATTGAGGAATAACAAAAGCTCCAAGGCAACAAAAACAAGAAACAAAATAACGAGTTTATAGTGAGAAACTGGCTACTGGGAGGGGTGTGGGAAGGATAGGTCAAGGAAGGGTACAATACATCACTGGATATTGGTGGAGGGAAGTGGTCACTCTGAAGGAGATGGAAAACTGAAAGTTTACATGGAGAGTCTGAATAGAGGTTAGTTGGTGGAAGGGAGGAAAACAGAACATTGGTGGAGGGAAGTGTTCACTGATGAATAATTGATATTAGAACATTGTATGATTGAAAGCAAATCGTAAATAAATTTGTAAAATTCATGGTTATTTAATTAAAAATATTAACCACCTCTAATATTATGATATTGAAATTTCCAGTATATATACAATCCTGTTGCTTACTCTCTCCATGGATGTTTAAACTAAATTATTTGCCAAAATTAAAAAAAATCATTTTGGATGGCATCCTTTATTTTATATGAAAATTAAAGATGTAAAAATAACTTATAAAAATTCATTAACAAGCTATATCACCAAACCAAATTTGAATTATAATACATGAATTCTCAAGGGTTTAACGATCATTGCATAAATTCGTATTTTCTTCTCTACTGCAAAAATGTTGAAATTATAATAGATACTTTGAGTATTAGTCAATAGGTACTGCAGGCATAATTAATTTTTGTAAATTTTCAAGTTTATCAACTTATTACCTATGATTTAAAATAATTATTTTCAAATTGTAAATAATTTTCATTACTTGAACAATACATAAATATAATATGTAAACAATACATAACCACGTGTGATCACTGTTCCTGTAGTCAGTGTTTAAATAGGTAAAATTATGAATCTGAACATGGAGTTGATGGATCCTTGATAACATGAATCAATGCCCTTGAAAAAAATAACATCCTAGGTGTATTGGTTTAAGAACCATGAGATTTTATCATGTTAGCATACACGTCTCATTAAATACTAAATAATTCAATACAGTGAGTAATTCAAAGTATGTCAGATACCCAAGCTGTTTTTCCACTTATTTTATGCTCATTGATTTTGATGCTACTCAAGTAAAGCTGATTCCGAGAATGAAAAAATGCTGCTTATTGTCCATTTTTATTATTGTAGTTTTCTCATACAGCACATATGCAACAAATTTTTAAAAAATGAAGAAACTTACATATTATTCAACCATTGTTAATTTGCATTGTTTTAAAATATAACTCAAAATTCCAAGGCATTATTAGAGATCATTTTATTGTAAGAGAAAATTAAAATCCCTATTTTTTTAGGCAGTATTCTAATTGTTATGAATTACATCCACATGATTTATAATTTAAGTATTATAACTTTTTTCAAATTTTTGAAATAACTATACATATATATGTACTTTTTATTTTCTGTTATTATTTTTATAGAATTAATTTTCCTCTATTCTGTTTCTTTCCTAAACATATCTAATTGTCCTTGTCAGGTCCTTATTATCTCACCTATAAAAATAAAATAAATATTTGGGGTTTCAGTTTTAAAATAGCGGGTAGGACATTGCTTACACGTGGCTAACTGAGGTTTGATCCCCAATATCCAACATGGTCTCCTGAGGCCACCAGGAGTGATCCTTGAGTTTAGAGTCAGGAGTAAGTCTTGAATACCAGTAGGTATAGATGCCCGCCCCCCCCCCAAAAAAAAGAAAAGAAATACCATATAGTTTTTTGTGGTTTACCTTTACTTAAATTCCCTACCCCTTTCATATTTTTCTTATTAGTAGTACTAAATATCATCATTCACAACCACTGAATACTTTTAATAAACTTAGAGAAGTCAATATTTGTAATTATTTGATAATATCTACATGAATAACCACTTAATTTGATGATTATAACAGTAATTTGTTAAAAACGCAATCAGATAATGGCAAACTAAATATTTAATATTTTAAAAAACAAATAAAAACTGGTCTATGGTATATGTCTTCTCTTCTATTTTTCTTAACTTTTTTTCTCAAATTCATTCAATAAATCATAGTTGGGAAGAAAAACATAAAGTTCCAGAGAAAGATAACAAACAATAATTAGTCTTTTAGAATGTAGCATTCCCAAAATATTGTTTATTTCCATAAAGCAAAAAAAGGGGGGGGTCTGGAGTGATAGTACCGGGTAGGGAATTTGCCTTGCAATCCGCTGACCCGGGTTCGATTCTCAGCATCCCATATGTTCCCCTGAGCACAGTCAGGAGTAATTCCTGAGTGCATGAGGCAGGAGCAACCCCTGTGCATCACCAGGTATGACGCAAAAAGCAAATAATAATAATAATAATAAAGTATAGAAAATTTTGTCAGTAAATGCATTAAGTAGTAAAGTGATAGAATCTGAAGTGAAAATGAATAACCTTTGCTGATTCTATCAGGTGGGAAATCAATACTGTTAACCAAAAACCATTTCTTTATTTAATAAAATAATTGTTATGTGAAGTAAATAACTCCTTTTAAAGATTTTAATAATTTAGGTTTATTTTTTTAAGTATCACACTACCATTTTAATGGAATATAAAAATCAATTTAATTTCTTTTATTAGAACTCTTACTATTATTAAGATTGCTAGTAAAAGGGAAGTTCCACTGACTTTATTTTATGGAGTGATAGTATAAAGGTAGGGCATAAATCTCTTTACTGTATTTATGTATTTGTATAAAAGTATGTAAAAGATGACATCTTTCCTTATAGTTTGCATTTCAGTTAACATGCATAAGATACAGAGATTTCTCAATCATAACAAAATTGTTACTAAAAAATGTGCTTTAATGAGAATGACAGTGTCCATTCATATTTTCAAGTATCAGTATACTTAAAAAACATGTATCATATTTTAATATTGATAGTCTTACTTATTGTCAAACGATATACAACATAGACATCATTACACATTTTCATATTCCATTTTAGTCATTTAGCAAGCAGAGTAATTTTATCTTAACATAAAACAATATTAAGTGAACTATCAAAACCAAGAAGGAAATAATATACAAAAGACTCAATCCAAGACAAGTCACATATTATAATGAGAAACAAATTAAATACTTATATGCTTGACAAATAATTATTTAAGGAATCATTAAGCAAATTTACTTTAAACTACTAAAAATATAAACCATGGATTAAAGCTAGTTTTTAATCTAGAAAAGTATTCCAAGAAGAGAGAGTGAACAAGGTGGATTGCCCTGCCACAGAGGCAGGGTGGGATGGGGGGGGCTGGGGGGTGGTAGGGATGCTGGAACCCGTGGTGGTGGAGGATGGGCGCTGGTGGAGGGATGGGTACTTGATCATTGTATAACTGAAACCCAAGCACAAAAATTTGTAAGTCTATAACTGTACCTAATGATGTTTCACTAATAAAAAAAAATGAAAAACAAAACAAAACAAAAAGATAAAAGTGAAGGTTTCATACTATATTTAACCTCATAAACATTACAGATTACATGCCAAAATTTTGTTTGAAAAAGTGGGTGACAATTATATAAAGCATATTTTAATAACACTCATAAAAAATTAGTTTCTATAAGAAACTAACTTATTCTGGAGATATTTTACATGAATAATGTTATATAATTTTCACATATTATTTCTTACATCAATTTGATATAGATATCAATGTTTCAGTTATTATAGCATAACATTATATACAAATTCATACAGCTAATTTTAAATAGTGTCACATTAAATTTATGGAAATTTATCAGGCTAGGGTTTTTATTTGTCATTGAGATGTTGTCCCTCATAGATTGTGTTGTAATTTTCTCAACTAACACTAAAGCTATGCCTCAGAGTCATTCAATTAACAGTGCATGAGTGAATTCTCTCCTGGTTCCTGTTCAAACTATATAGCAGGTAATACATAATTCACAAAAGAATTGCAGTATGTCTTTCTAAATAAGTATTGGAATTTATAAAACATCTTAAAACAAAGTTATGATGCATACTATGAATTCAAATTGGTGTTAAATAGTATATTTTATTTCACACATAAATCATCTTGCATATAGGTTTATATGCAGAGACAACAGGGCATTTTTCATATTGCTAAAATATATTGTAATATAAAGACAATGCATTTCATCTTGTTCAACTTTTTTTTAGGATGCAAAAAAATCATTCTACATGTGTCCCTCTGGCTTCATTAGAAGTCAGACAAAGCATCTAGTTTCTAATGAAACTGGAGAAAGCGTCAGAGAGACTATATCTTAACAAAGAGTAAGACAAATGTTTACTAATGTCATGAATACTTCAAATGTATTAGACTGTACCAGAAAAGTTAAATTACTCAGCTCTTGTTTTAGACATCATCTTTAAGCAGCTTAGCTATTACAGAGAGCACTGAGAAAATAAGAAAATCTGGAGATTATCAATAAGGGATAAAGTATGAATAAATGTTTCCAAAAGCAATCTCCATTCTGCTTCAGATCCCACTGTATGAAATTAAACTTTTGCCAAAGACATACTTTGGAGTGCAGACAGACTTTTGCTCATACATTTTCAATTATGCAGTTTTTAATGAATTAATATTTTACCGTCCCAAATCACTTGATTTTAACCCAAGAAATGTAACAAGAGATACCATTGCCAGAAATTCCTTGGATCCACTTTTGATTTTAGAACGTTGAACATTCATAAAACTTTCATTATTGCCAATTCTTTTATGACCCACAGATTAAGAATCTGGGAACTAGTGGGCAATCAATCCCTAACAAATGCAAGTTCCAGAATCAAACATGTTTACCACATTTAATGTTAAATTAAAGGAGAGCTAACTGGTGGAGGCAAGCAAATTGGTGTACATATAAGAGGCTATCTGATTGGTCTGGTGAATGTGCGTGAGACCAATCAGAGGAATGGGTTTTCATACCCTTGTTAATATCAAGCACAACCAATTAGACAATAAGGGTGAGGATACGTGAAATGTATAAGCAAAGGTCGTGTATTGAGTGTTGTTAACTGTAGCCCTGGACGAGAAGAATGCTGTTGCTGGTCAGACGCTAAGGATGAAGAGTTGCTGGAAAGAAGCTATTGTTTCTGGAAGATACTGAAGGTGTTGCTGTTCATGAGCGGTTCCTGAAAGGGAATTCTTAGCCGCCCCTGTCCTAAATAGAGGTTGCTGTTGATCTCTATGAGTTGTACATAGAATTATAAGGCTGAAGACAACAGGTGGTTGGTATGTTATTCTTATTCGGCATCCCAAGAACCCAGAACACAACCTCAAAAACCCAGAAACTAGACACTGATACTAATAGTCATTTAATTTACCTCGTGTAATATTATGATATAATAAGAAATGTATATTTGTTCTTTGTTGCCTCTGATTCCTCAAGAATAACTCCTTTAATTCTTGAAATTCCTTGAGTTATGAGAGTAGTATTTTGTTTTAATTTTTAAAGAGGTCTTTCAATTATAACTGAGTTAATGATAATGAAGTGACTTTCAATGGTTCCCTAGATAACTTCAAGGAGGGAGTTGGTTGCCAGGGGAACTAAATATTGATTATAGAGTATACGAACTTTCATCGCTAATCTGTGACATTTAGGGAAGAGAGAAGCTAGAAACTGAATTAATGATCATTCAAAGCTTAACAACCTCCATTGGTACCCTTGACTGTGGGGTTGAGCTGCTTTTCAGAGACAGCACATTCCAGAGGGACAGAGTCTCATTTACAAGGTTCTTCTAAAACACTTCCTACTAACCTCTTCATCTGGTTGTTCAAATGCATTCTTTTTAGCATCCCTTAAAATATGCCAATATTAACTATTCTAGCAATTTATTAAACGCTTGAGAAATCTCAGACATTAGATTCTCTTCTAAAGTGAATATAGTATTGAGATTTATTAGTCCATTTATGGGCATTTGTGCTACCTCTGAGACATTAGTGTAGAAATCATGTTAAAGTTTACACCATCCAATTGATGTTTCTAGATAACTGAACAATTTCTAAGTAGAAATAATCTGTGCTTTTGTTGTCAGAAATATTGTAAGCATACACAGATCATAGTGTCCCCAAATTCTTATCTTTGTATCACCATTATATGATTGTCATGAATAAGTATTGCTCTGCATTAGGACTAGCTGAGACTTTTCATTCACATAGCCATAGTAGATAGGATGTCATGCTAAGAATTATTATACGAATGCTCAGCACTCTGGTGTGAGTTAACCATATATTTTGTCCTTGAAACAAGTATAAGAGATATATTTTATGCATAAAAATCTTTAATAAATAACTCATGCAAGCCTCAGCAATTTGAAAATAGGAATAAACAAAGCAATGATCTAGCATTGCAAAAAAATAATGAAAGGTTTTAGTTATAAATCCCAGTGTTTATGTAAAGAAATAAGTCCGTAGAGTTATGGTAGTGGGAAATAGTGTTAGGATAAATTTAAATATCATCTAAAAATCAAAACAAAATAAGAAAATAAAAATTCCATTTTAGTTAGATTGGCAGTTTACATTTCAGAAGAATTATATGGTACTTATATGGTTACAGTCACTTTTTAAACAGTTACAACTAATAACCCATTTAATATTCATAGCAATCTGATGAGTCACATGTTTTTATTAGCTATATTATTCCTGGAAAAATGATATAGACACATACAACATAAAGACAGAAACAATTCAAGTTATAATTCTGCTAGTCTTCTCAGCAAAATTAAAACGTCCAAGTCATAAATTGCAAGGGCAACATTTCAAGCTGAGTTACAGTGGAGATAATAGGAGGTTCTACAGGTTAGAGTTAAGGTTCATATGTCTGAGTCCTGAACAGTTAAGTTGTAACTAAAGGACACTCATTTTATGAGGGATTTAGATATGCAGAGAAGATGGATTAGTAATGCAAAACAAGGACATATTTTCTGAAGTGCAATCATGCTCTTATGGAATTTTAAAAGTATGTTATGGCACTTGCCTGGAGAGATAGCACAACATGCTTAATTCAATTCCAGCACCCAATGTGATTACCTTTGACCCCTTGAGCAATCCCTGAGTATCATTGGATGAGTTCTGGAAAACAAAAATCAAAACAAAAATTAAAAAGTATGTAGGTTATAGGTCCAGGAATGTGTTGGGGTCATAGCAGCCATCCTGAGACTTTGACCAAACCCCATGCCCCTGATAGCAAGAGACAGTCCTGTTTACCGGGACCCAGAGGCTTGCCCCAGCATTCCACCACACATAGGCATTCTGGTTGAGGAGACAGTGGGATGAGGGGCCTGACAGCTAACATTTGCCTGAGCTGATTAACCCGGCCCTGAGATTGGGGAATAAAAATCATTAACTAGCATCTGTACTGAGCTCGACGAGACAAATGTGATACAAGTGTGGAAAGCCTCCCGATTATGTGCATAAAAAACCCTGTGTAAGAGTCAATAAATGAAGAACTGCTTGACCACCACACTCTTCCCCTCTGCTCTGTTCTTTCTTCACGATGGCAGCGGGCGGCGGGATTCCCTCCATTAGCAGAGGGCCAGGGCAGAGACTTCTTCCCTTCCCACTCCCTCTCCCATAGTGAGTAAGTCTGGTGACTTCAGGGGATCATACTCCAGTGTGTCAGGGTCGACTGGCCAGGACCCCGACAGGAATTTGGCTCAGAGGTAGAGCCCTCCCGCTGATCATCGATTTGCTCAAGCGGGCCCAGTAACGTCTCCATTGGAGACTTTGTTGTTACTGTGTCTGGCATATCGAATAAGTCACGGGGAGCTTGCCAGGCTCTGCCTTGTGGGCGAGGTACTCTCGGTAGCTTGCCGGGCTCTCTGAGAGGGGCGGAGGAATTGAACTCGGGTCAGCCATGTTGGCTCCGTGCAAGGCAAATGCCCTACCACTGTGCTATCGCTCCAGCATGTAGCTTCATATGTCTGGGGCCTTGAGTGCAATCTCTGACACTTATGAGGTGTGACCACAGGTACCACAGTGTTGCGTGTCCAATATCAGTATGAGTAATATCGTTATTACAAGAAAGATTGAAAATATGAATTTCATTCTGATAACCTGCTATAGAAAAGTGAAAGAAGAGGCAGCAGTAACTCTTGTCACCTACTAATCTATTCTCTAAGAAATAGTATATAATGAAAACAATATAACTTGATCAGAAAACAATGAAACCTACTATAGTAAGTAGTAGGAAGCTACAATCAAAGCAGTGTGTGGCAAAATGATATTACCTAAACAGGTCATAGGAGTGAAGCTTAGTGAATTTTCCAGTTTTTTTTGGGGGTGGGTGGGTGGGGGAGCAGTTTTGGGTTGGCATTACAAAGGCACGGTCACGGTCCTCCCGTTGTTCATCGATTTGCTCGAGTGGACCCAGTAAAACATCTGCATTGTGAGACTTATTGTAACTGTGTTTGGCACATTGAATACTTCACGAAGAGCTTGCCAGTCTTTGCTTGTGGGCGAGATAATCTTGGTAGCTTGCCAGGCTCTCCGAGAGGGGTGGAGGAATCGAACTCGGGTAGGCCATGTTGGCTGCGTGCAAGGCAAACGCCCTACCCACTGTGCTATCGCTCCAGCCCAGCATTACAAAGTAATGTTAGGAATTTTTTCTTAGACATTTGGCTGTTTATATGAAGTAAATAGAGTTTCCAAGTTTTATACTAATGCCATAATTCTCTGAATATAGAAAACAGATACCAAACAATGTCTTTATTTGGAACCTGCAAAGAATTTGGGATAGTATTACTAAAAGATTAAACCACAAGAAAATCTTTATAGAATTTTAATGAACATTTTTGTACCTAGAAGTACAAAGATAAGTTTTATTCTTGAACAAGATTAACAGTCAGCGAATATTGTACAAAAAATATCAAAATAGGATGATTATTATAGAGAATGTGTATAACTTAAAAGTACATAGAGAGATATACATAATAGCTCCAAGAATATAAGTGAAAATATCAGTAAAGTGCAGGAGAAACCAAATAGAGTTGTAGATTGAATCTACACGTTGTTAATCAGTGAATGCTATCAATTTTCACACAGATCTGGATCCAGATAAATTTCTTGTGCATGCATAGCATAAATTTTAAATTATCTTGGGATAATCATGAGAATAATTGTTAAGCAACACTGTTAGGTAAAAACATTCTAAAAGATACCTTAAATAATGGGATAAACTTTTAATAATATTTCTGAATCATCTATAAGTAACAGAAATATACCTCTTTACATTTAATCATCTAAAGATCAGCATATAAATAAGCTGTCATAGCTTCTGTAACAAAATTAGCATTTTTCATATCTGATAAACTCTGAAATTCAAATCTCTCCCTCTATCTTCTCTCTCTCTCTTTCTCTCCCTTCACCCCTCCCTCATCTCTCTCCCCCACCCTCTCTCTCTCTCTCTCTCTTTGTTTTTTTTGTTTGGTTGATTGGAATTTGAGAAGTATGGAGAAAAGTAATCTCATATAGCTCACTCCTATTCCTCTAGCATTTGAGTTAGTCAGTTTCCACAGGGAAGTCTTATTTTTGGAACATACTAAGAGGTACTCAGGGGTTAGTCCTGCTCTGTGCTTAGGGATAACTCCTAGTGGTTCAGGAGACCATATATTTTGGCAAGGACCAAACCAAGGCTCACCGTGTACAAGGCAAAAGCCTGCCTTTGTGTAATATTTCTCTGGCACTTGGGAGAAGGTACTTGATACCTTACTGCATCATAATATACTTTGTAATATAAAACTTGATATTTGTCTTTGTGTGGGAACATCTCTGGTATATAAGAATACCATTAACAATTTAGAACAAAGACCTTGTATTTTATTCCATGTGGCTTCTTTCTAATACAGAATTTTGCTAAGTACATAAGATGTGACAGATAAGTATTTTTCCATAAATGTAAACAAAACTTCTGTGTGATTTTTATCCAATTCTTAAAAATACTAGAAGCACTATTATTATAGAATAATGATAAATACTATAGCATGTGCACCCACTGGATTGGTAAATGAAAATTCATTTTCACGAGTAAATACTGTCAATTTTATTTCCCCCTCTCTATTTATTTTTTAATGGAGGGCATTCAACCCAGGGTCTTATACTTAAAAATGTGCCTCAACACTATAATTTTGTCACTTAAACCAAATTGTGTACATTTTTATTTTTGGTTTTAAATTTTGGGTCACCCTTGATTTGTTCAGGGATTACTCCTGATTCTGTACCTTGAAATAACTCCTGGTAATGCCAAAGGACCAATGTGGTGTCAGGGTCTAATATGGGTTGATTATGTGCAAAGCTATTTTATTACCTGCTGTAATTTATTTTATTATCTGCTTTAATTTCTCTCAAATCCCTCAAATATTTTAAAGAAAGAATAAATATATGCTTCTTTCTTTAAATACTTAATACAAAGTAAAATGTAGCTGAATTTTACCTACTTTTCTCTTAGCCTAAAATTTATTTACTTCTTTATTGATCAGAGTAGAAAAAAATCTGTCAATTAATTTTAGTACTTAAAAGTCAGATATATTTCTAGCAGGCATATTGATAATTTTTGGTTCATCAAATTGACTCTTTTCTGGAAATAAAAGACTAAAGTTTTTTTTGTTATTGTTTGATTTACTTGATAATTTGCCATTTTATAGAAAGAACACAGAAGTTGCTCAATAAAAAAAAATTTCATTTCCCCTATACATCAAATCTAGAATTTATTTCATAAGCTTTGCAGAAGCTCTTGCTTTTAGAAAAATGTCTGTTCTTTTTCTTGTATATAAGCCAGCTGGAATGAAATGGCAGGTTCAATATCGCACAATAAAACAAAGATGAAATAAAATGTGGGTTGCCTTAATCCCAGCTCACTGTTCCCATCATGACCAAATTTCTTTGTGGAATAATAACAGGAAACTGCATTCTAAGTTGTAAGCCAACAATAACCACAGTCATAATAGGGTGCACAGCTCCAAAGAAAAAATGCCTTGCACATCAGCAAAAAGACAAAATAGATCCCTGAAATACTGCTTTCCTTGGGATTCAGAATTTATATTCAAAACATTGAGATTGCTTTGAGACACCACAATAACACTTCTACAGTACAGTTTCAAAGGTCTAATAAATTAGATTCTTCCTTGGCTCAGTCAAAAATACTGTGTTCAGCAGTTTCAACAATGGAAGCTTCATCTAATTAAATGAAATGCTATAGAGGCTCATGCCAGCAATACTACCTCAAGCAGATAGACTCAGGTTTGCAATATTGCTAATTTGGCATGTAGCCACCAGGATGATCTTAGACATTGAGCAACTGTTTGATGGCAAGTACATAAACTCAAGAAAGGGACAATTTTATTTTTAGGGTACAGCAGCCCCAGCATGAAAATGTATATTTCACGACTATCTAGAATTTTTTTCTGTGAAATACCCACTTATCATTAAATCAGGCATTTTGTGAAATCAGGCATTTAATTCTAAAAATGAATGTAAGCTCATTACTATTTTAATCTGAGAGCTAAATTTTTCAGAAAACTAAACCATCTGTACTGAAAATGGTCACTATTGCTTGAAGATGCAGTGCTTTATTTTTTAACACCGATATCACATAATGCTTGCAAGATTTAGCCCTTTTCATAGATTTGCTATTTTTTTGTCAGTATATTTGTTTTGATTGTTTAAAAAATTAAAACCAACTTAAAACCAACCATGTTTTTCAGTTCATCATTACTGCAAGCTGGTTTCTAATAAAAAATAAAATAGTACTGCTTTTCAAAAATCTGAATGAACATTACTTTCTTACCATTTTAAAGCACACATTTATTTCTTCGATTTATGATTATATTTTACTTACTAAATTAATAATAGATTTCTTTACTTATTGCTTTAATTTATAATTTATTTAAGAGCATTACTATAGACATTCACTTTAATCAATATCACAGCATAAGTTTAATGAATATAAACAAAAGTAAACCAAAAACAGAATGCATAATAATATTATAAAAGAATACCATAATATAAAAGAATACCATACTTTTATATAGCTTAAGGTATAATTTCTTTTCAAAGGTATGGTATCTTGCTCTTAAGAGATAGTGAATAAAAATAATAAGTGGCTAATATTTCAAATAAAGGAAAACGAAGTCAAACCAAGACCTTATTGTAGAAAATTAATGTTATGGTATTATCTGGTGGCTTATGAAAGACAAGTAAGAATGTAAATATTGTGTTGTAGTTGTGAGGTATCATATGATCTCTGAAGTATAGGAAGTGAAAGATGTGTTAACTATAGAATAATTTGGGGACAGCGAGACAATACATTAGTTAAGGCACCTATCTTGCACATGGAGAAACTGGACTTCATTTTTTGCACCCTATATGGTTCCACGCGACTTCTTCTTGTCTAGTTCTCGCTCTCTCAGAGAACCGGCAGGCTACCAAGAGTATCCTGCCCGCACAGCAGAGTCTGGCAGGCTTCCCATGGTCTATTCGATATGCCAAAACCCAATAGCAATGATGGGTCTCATTCCCTTGATCCTGAAAGAGCCTCCAATGTGGTACTTACTAAAATGTAAGGGCTAGGACGAATGGAGATGTTATTGGTGCCTGCTTGATGGAAATTGATGAACAACGGAATGACAGTGATAACAGTGCTACCGTGATATGGTTCCAAATGATGTAGTAACAGTGATTCCCTTACGCTCAGTGTAAACTCCGAGTATAGCCAGTGAGGCTCCAAAACCATGTTAAATTAAACAAACAAACAAAAGGACATAAAGGTACTGAATTTTTAATTAACAATTAAATATATATTATTATATTTCATTTTGGGCATACCTGGCAGTGTTCAGTGATAACAGACTCTGTACTCAGGGATCACTCATGGGAAGGACAGAAGGATTATATGATGCTTGAGATTGAACTTGAGTCAGTTGCACTCAAGATAAATGCTCAACTCACTGAAAATGCCCCATTGCTCTGGTCTCTACTTAGTGTACAAAAATGTTAGACAAAAAGCTTTAATTCTAAGGATCATTCCATTTGAATCATAAGATTCAAAGGACTCTATAATAATAGTTTTCTGTTGATATGTATTAATTGTCATAAAGATTCACATATGAGTTTATGTTAAATGGTGTCCTGGAAAATTTTAAACCACATTATAGTCTGGTTAAAAAAGAAAAAAAAAAGAGCTCACACTGTCCTCCCATTGTTCATCGAGTTTTGCTCGAGCAGGCCCAATAATGTCTCCATTTTGAGACTTCTTGTTACTGTGTTTGGCATATTGAATTCATCACAGATAGATTGACAGGCTTTGCCGTGAGGGAAAGATACTCTTTGTAGCTTGCCAGGCTCTCCGAGAGGGGCGAAGGAATCGAACCCGGCTCCACCGGACTGGCTGCGCACAAGGCAAATGCCCTACCACTGTGCTATAGCTCCAGACTCTGTTAGCTTTAAAAAATAAAAAAATAAAAGCCCCTGCAGTTAAAAAAATAAAAAAAGGATATTGACCTAAAAAAGCCAAATCAATTCTCTAAAGAGTCAAGAGTAGAGAGAGCATAATAATTTTAAAATACTCAAAAGATGCATTTTAACAAGTGTGAAAAGTTTGTTTAATTAAGCTTGCCTCAATAAGCTCAGGATTATACAATATTACTCTAATGTTATGATCTATGAAGCTCAAAATACAACAGAACCATATTCAATTTTATATTTATTAACCAATCATTTTGTTCAAAAATAGTCTGAAATCAGTGCTAAAACTATTGTATATTCCGAAAGTATGTGAGGAAAAATAAAAAAATAAACAGAATATCAGTAAACGTTATTTAACAATAATGAACGTACTGATATTCTTCCACTAATAACAATTTACTATATCACTACTCCATTTTATTAAAAAAAGGATATAATAACAAATGTGTTTATACTAAATGGAACTAAATTATTATTTTTAATTTAATTTTTATATATATAAGTAACAACTTTAAATAGTTTTCGGATATGCATCTTAAATAAAATGAAAATTTCTAATACAGTTATAGGCTATTAATGATTATAATAACTGGTAAAATGTTGTCAAACATTTTCTAGATATCCCATTGCAATTTATACGTTGAAAATGGCTCTAAGGCCAGAATTATCACTTGGTACACATGATACTTGGGATAATACATATTATTAGACTTATTATCAATTATAATTTTCTGAATGTAAAAGATTTTTAGTTGAACACGATTATTTCTTAGTGTATTTTGAAGACACTGAATAAAGGTGGAAGTACAAAACCTTTTCTCTGCCCAAATTTTATATTATTAAAGTACCATGAGTTACAAAGTTATCCACAGTTGGGTTTTGACATACAAGCTTCCATCTAATCCTACCACCAATATCATCTTCCCACCACCAATATTCCCAATATTGTTTTAGCTGTGCTATTGCAGCAACAACACTTGTTTATGACAGAGCAAAATTGTGTTTCTACAAGTCTCCTAAGGCTCTGCCATGTGGGAAACAAGGGAATCATCTAAGGTCACTAAGTATAGGTCGCTAAGTATATGACATAAATTATCAGGGGGATGGATTCAAGGGGCCACCACCATTCAACAGAAGGTTTGAAGCTATTTGAAATACACTGTAAACCAAACATGATGGCCTCTCAGTGTCTGCATTGCAAACCATAATGTTCAAAAGTAGAGAGCGAGTATGGGGAATATTGTCTGCCATGGAGGCAGGGGAGGTATACCGGGGATATTGATGGTAGGGAATGTGCAATGGTGGAGGCATGGGAGTTTGATCATTGTGTAATTGTAACCCAAACATGAAAACTTGTAACTATCTCACCGTGATACAATATTTTTTTTTCAAAAAAAGAAACACACTGTAAAATTCTTCTCACACTGTCAAATCATATTAAGTACCAGTCACATGTAACAGCTGCAAAATAACTAATAGATTCATTATTTTGCTTTTGTTCCTTTTCAGGATGCATCTTATATTTGTTACTTCTTCTTTTGATTGCCTTGAATAAATAATCAATCCATCAGTCTTCATTCTGGGTTCAATTTTTAGTAAAAAATATATATACTAAAGTGTTTATGTTCAACTTTTTAACGTTTTTCCTCTCAAATATTTGCATTTCTATAGAAGAAATAAAAATACTATCGCAGGGAAAAAGAACACTCAGTTCCTCTGTTATATTATAAGATTACTGATACTTTACCTCGGTAGTTTACTAACAGTTATTTTCTAGGTCAGGTGTTGAGATTTCTTGGGTGTGACCCTCTCTTGACAGCTTATTAGAAAAATCATCAAAGAAATCTTGTGACTGTATGAGAAAAGCTTTCTCTTTCATTACCAAATTTAAACCCTCTCAGTTTCAGTCCTATTTATATATATTAGAGATTAGTGGCTAGAATCAATAAAGCCCTCAATCAAGTTCTGAAATAACACCATATCATCAGACAGATGTAATGGAGTTGAGAAGGGTCAGGAAAGGGTACCCTGAATGATGAAAGGGACGAAGCAGCTTTCATATGATTTTAAACTAAATCATCTGATCCTAATGTGACTTAGATTTAACTTTTTCTAGAGTCAAAAGTTTATGTAAAGTCACAGAGTTTTGAAGACAATATATTCTTCAACTTCTGCCATATTAAAAATAAAATGCACTTATCTATTACTAAAGGATACATATAGAAAACACATTTAAAATGTCAGTCTTCGATAGAGAAAAGTACTAAAGACCTTTTTTTTTTTAAATCATCTTACTAATGATACAGGGTCAAAATACTTTTTATTCATAAAATAGTCTGCTTATATTTTATGTATTCCTTTCTGTCTCTAGAACCAGGATTATAATTAAATTTTACCTGGAGAAAATAATCAAAATAATGAAATATTCATCTTTTGCTTTTTGGGCTGGAGCGATAGCACAGTGGTAAGGCGTTTGCCTTGCATGCAGCTAACATGGCCGACCCGAGTTCAATTCCTCCGCCCCTCTCGGAGAGTCCAGCAACCTACCGAGAGTATCTCTCCCGCACGGCAGAGCCTGGCAAGCTCCCAGTGACGTATCCGATATGCCAAACACAGTAACAACAAAGTCTCCAATAGAGACATTACTGGGCCCGCTCGAGCAAATCGATGATCAACGGGAGGGCCTTTACCTTTACCTTTACCATCTTTTGCTTTTTAAATATAACTCACACACAAATATATATATATATATATATACATATATATATAACACTTTACAGCATAGTAAGCTATAAAGAGGGATTAAAGTGCATAGTTTTAATCATCATATTTCCCCCCTATTGTATCTTAAATATTTAGTAAATCAAAGTATTAGTTGCTGAGGTCAGCTGCAACTTCTTAAAACACTTCTTAAAATAAGTCAGATACTGTGTGTCATTTTCTGTCAACTACACTGAAATTTTTAATGCCATTTGAGGGAAAGCAAGAGACAGACATTTTTAATGAGACAATCTAACAGCAATTACTAATCATCTCCTAAACAATAAGTGCAAATTTCACACAATATTTTTTAATTGAGATGAGTTGTAACTTTTTAAATAAACTTAATCCTTCTTCACAGTCTATACAAAACAAATACATTCACATATTTTTCCTTAGGACACAATGTTAATATTGTCTTGTATGTTCTCTAAATATTCTAGGCATGTTTAGCAGCCTTCTTTGCTTTGTTTGCATGTGGATCTGGTAATAAATTAAGGAAAATGTTTATCCAATGACAAGTTTTGAATATAACGGTGCAAATGTGTTCTTTCTTTAAAATAGTTTGCTGATTACTTAGTAGATAAATAAAAGGATCTATTTTTTAAATAGATTTTGTTTGCCACCAATTGTTATTGATGTATTCATTATGCATGATGTTGACATTTGGTATTAGGATAATTAGTTTCCTTTGCAAAGAAACTAATTATCTAGTTTCTTTTAAATAAAAGTACTCTGCTTACTGTAATGCAGGTTTATTTCTCACAAGCATAAAGATTGATGGGAGTTGGGAGGCCTTTTTTCCATCTGGTAGTGACACCATCTGGAACACGTGGCCCCCAAGGACACCATGGCAACAGAAAAGAAAGATGGAAGAAACACTAGCTCTTAAGTGCCCCAGCCAAGAAGTGGCACATGCAATTTATGCTCATTGTCTTCTCTAATCATAAGTCCCCCAGATTTTAACAAGGCAAGCTGGGAAAGCAGAGGATAGTTGGTGAGCACAAATTGTCACTTCAACATGTTTTCAATATTAAATAGACCTTATATACATTCTTAATGTATCAACGTTAATCAGCATCATTTGATCCCAGGGTTAGCAGCACAGAACATAAATACAATGATAAATGATCATCACACACCAACTACACATATAACCCCCACAGATCAAGTAATAGGACATTATTAGTACTGAGAATTCCCTTGGTGCTTGTTATCAATCAGTGGCTCCTGCACCTACCTTACGGCATAAATATCTTGATATCAAATGATGTATTTTTACCTGTACTTATTTTGACAGCTATTGTATACAGAATAAAAATTTTGTGTGCTTTTCTAAGTGTTTTGTTGTTGTTATTGTTGTCATTGTTGTTCAACATGATGCATCTGAGATTTATTCCAATTGTAGATCAGTTGCTTGGCACACAGTTACAAAACTCCTAGGATTTATTGAGAATGAACTTAAAAAGACATTGAAAAATACTTGCAGTTTCAAGAACTCTCATTTCCAGCAGCAAATCCAAGGAATACAATATTCTGTATGCTCTATCCAGAGGTTGAGCAGAGAGGGGCTGTCAGTGTTTGTCAGCAGGTGTTATGTGAAGAACTGTAACAGAAGATTAGAATAGTGCCCTCACATCACCTAGGTTAGCCTAAAGGGGTTAAAGGGATGAGGATTACTGAGTTTCTATGAATAGCAAGAAATTCAGACATTGCTTAAATGAAGGAACATGATCTCTATAGTGAGCCATTAAAAAGATAGTCTCAAATGTCAGGGATCTTGAAATCAGCTTCATTTGTTCTCAGGAATGAAAAGTCTAGGATAGTCCAGAAAAAGCAAGTGTCTACTAAATTACTAAAAGAAGATGGAATTAAATAATTTAGTCCATGCCAATATATCTTTCATCATGTTGTATATGGATGGGTTCATTTACTAAATTATGTAGTAATTTATTATATGAATATTTCACTCTCAGCTCTAGTATTAATAGATACTTAGGTTGTTATCAGATTCGGACTATTAAAACTAAAGTTGTTTTGAACATTTTCAGTACATGTCTCAATACAAATGGGTTCATTTATTTTGGGTTCAAAATTATTAGATGGGGCTGGAGAGATAGTACAATGGATAGGTTGCTTGCTAATATATATTGAAGGAGTTTCCAGGTCTGAAGAGATGCATATGTATACTCTTATAAATTATGCATGATATTTGTATATGAAATAATGGGTTTGGAATGATGATACAATGCACAGGGTGTTTCCCTTGTATAAAACTGAGCTTAGTTCGAACCCCAGGATACATATGGTCCCCTGACCCACCAGGATCTATCCTTGAGTGCAAAACCAGGAGTCGTCCCTGAGCACAACAGATGTGCCCCCAAACCAAAATAAATACATTTGGAAATGAGTTAAAAAAGGATATTTACAATATTTTGACATACACTAACTTATATTACTGAGTGATTCCATTCACCTATCAAAGATAATTAAGTTTTCCCCCATATCTTCCGTGAAGAGAGAGACTCCCAATTTGTGCTCAGGAACCCTGCAAGATAGCTCAGGCAATGTGAGGCCCATTAAGTACTGCAGTAGAATTATTTTATTAACATTACTGCCAAGATAATATATTATATTGGTTTATATAACATAGAAAGGAAAATATTAAATATTTGAAGAGTATCTAGTAATGATATATTTTTCATTATATTTAGTTTAGATAACATGAAAAATAGTATTGATACTTATCATTGTGATGCACAAAGGTATTGAGCCCTATAACCCTCAAACTGTTGAGGTACCTCAATTACTTTATAAAATGTGATAGAATGAGTGTAAAATATCCAATATTATTAGAGTCATGCCCCAAAACTACTTGTAGTGAAGAGTTGTACATTTATAGACCTTATGGGATAGTGAGGAAAAGTAATGTCTGAATTCTTAATTGATAGCATTAAGTGAAGTGTTACCTTAGTTGCCTATGACAACACAATGATCACAATATGGAATATATTTGCTGTAGGAGTAGTAGGAGAATGGGTCATTATATTTTTGGTAACATTTGTGCCATTTATGAGTACTTTCTGGAGAAGTTTTCATTAGTTCTCATTTAATACTACAATGGAATGAGGAAGATTGTATCTATTATGATTTGGTCTTTCAAAAAATTCTCTCTTGGGCTTTCATTTTTGTATTCCTCAGTAAGATATTTTTTTCTAGAATCTAGCAGTAAATTAAAAACTGGTTTTTCAATCAAAAAGTTATTGATCCAGGGAGACAGCATAACCATGATATGTGTGAATCCTCGAGTTCTAGCACTTGAACATATGATTATATACATATATATATATGTATATGTATATATACATATACATATATGGTCTGAGAGATAGAAGGGTGAGTAGGTTGCTTGTCTTACATATGAATAACCCAGGTTCAATCCTAAACATCCACCAGTCCAAGGAGTTCTCCATCGGGAGAATCCCTTGGAATACAGAGAGAAGTAAGCCCTGAGCACAGCTAGATGTGGCCCTCAAATAAACAAATAGTAAATAGTCGTAATAGAAAGCATAGCACACATTCAAAAGTACACATATTTATAGTGGATTCTCATTTGTGAGGTGATTGCAGAGGCTACAAGAGACATTCTATCACAAACATGCCTGAAAATTACTAAGTTTATTATTTTCCATAGCACATGTAGTAGAATATCTGCCTCTGAAGCTAATATAGGAATTTTTTCTTTATAAATACATCTTTTCCATCTGACAGACTTATAGGTTATTCCAAATGTGATAAATACTGCTATCAAATTCCAAAAAGACCTCTTTTTCATGGTGTGAAGTATGAAATTCATCAACTTGTCTTGTTTTAAAAATAATATGGCAACATACTACAAACCACTGGAGTCTGGCAACTTAATGAATGTGTCAAGCTGCTGTAGTTTCCTGGAGATTATCTCTAATTTTATGTCAGATTTATATTTCAGTATGGCATTTCAAGTGTTTCTTATTTCCTCTTTCATAGAAACTTGTATTATCTCATCAATGAAATGAATTTGCATCATTTGTGAGATGTCATGAGAATATGATCAGGCAGTACTATCAAAGGGACCAGACTGAACATATCTTGGGGTAAATATGTCACTGTTCTCCCATTATTCATTGATTTGCTAGAGTGGGCCCATTAACGTCTCCATTGTAATACTTGTTACTGTGTTTGGCATATCAAATACGTCACAGGTAGCTTGCCAGGCTTTGCCCTGTGGGCGTGCCATGCCATGCCATGCGGTAGCTTGTGGTAGCTTGCTGGGCTCTCTGAGAGAGGGAGGAATCAAACCTGGGCGGCCAGGTCAGTGGCATACAAGGCAAACGTCCTACCCACTGTGCTATCGCTCCATCCCGGGGTAAATATATATAAAGGGACATTATTTTCATTACTATATAAGTGTCAGTTAAATAACAGAAAAGAAAGAATAGCTGTATTATAGGCTCCAAATTGTGCTTAAATTTACTTTTATAAATACAAATTATCAAATTGATTGCCAGTGAACTTCCTCCCTCCCTCCCTGATATTTTCACAAACAAAATTATGATGCAAGGAGCTTTTAGTAATGCTAAACTCTCTTACAGTGTTTCAGAATTTCATGGAAGCATTAGCCCCTACAATTTCCTTATAAATTCAGAATTGGTTTTATTATCTTGATTATAAGGAGTATTCCATTTGATTTCTCTTTGTCTTTTCATGTCATCTTTGGTATCAGGGAATTGATACAAGTATCATGCCAGTAAGGAACAGTTTCTATTTCATTGAATACTGAATATTTCACTGAATGGAAAATAACATAAGGTAAATCTACAATCCTAAGGATAAAGAAGAAGACAGATTTAGAGCTACACTTCAATATTTGAGTTCAAGGGGTTGGAGAGGTGGCACAATGTCCTTTATGTTGGCAACCCCACTGTTTGATCTCTGACTCCATATATGGTCCTTGAGCACAGCCAGGAGTAATACCCAAGTACAAAAGCAGATAAAATTAATTTTAAAATTAAAAAAGGTGCTAAGTGAAAAGAATGAATATTATGTAATAAATATGGGCTCAAAACATTAAGGGACTTAATACTCTTTAACATATGCAAAGTTAAGAACAATAAAACTTATAAAGCAATTGTTAATAGAACTAAAAAGAAAAACATTAAGATTGAAATCCTAGTAAACACACTAATGCTCTTTCTCACCATTGAGTAGATTAACGAGACGGAAAATACAAAAGGAAATGATAGCATCACTGGACGGCTACATGCAAAAAAATGGGCTCAGAACTCTGCCTAACACCATGTACAAAAGTAGATCAAAATGGATTAAAGACCTCTACATCAGACCAGAAACCATAAGGTACATTGAAGATAAAGTTGGCAAAACCCTCCATGACATTGAAGCTAATGGTATCTTCAAAGATGCCACGCCACTGGCCGAGCAAGTGAAAACAGAGATAGATAAATGGGACTATCTTAAACTAAGAAGCTTCTGCACCTCCAAAGAAACAGTGACCAAAATACAAAGACAGTCTACAGAATGGGAAAGAATATTCACCGAATACACATCTGACAAGGGGTTGATATCCAGGATATACAAAATACTGGTTAAACTCCACAAGAAGAAAACATCCAACCCCATCCAAAAATGGGGCAATGAAATGAACAGAAACTTTCTCAAAGAAGAAATCCGAAAAGCAAAAAAGCACATGAGAAAATGCTCTACATCATTAATCATCAGGGAGATGCAGATCAAAACCACAATGAGATACCATCTCACACCTCAGAGACTGGCCCACATTCAAAAGAACAAAAGCAACCGATGCTGGCGTGGATGTGGTGAGAAAGGGACACTCCTTCACTGTTGGTGGGAATGTCCACTGGTTCAGCCCTTCTGGAAAACAGTATGGACGATTCTCAAAAAATTAGAAATTGAGCTCCCATTTGATCCAGCAATACCACTCCTGGGAATATATCCCAGAGAGGCAAAAATGTATAGTCGAAGTGACATCTGCACTTGTTTGTTCATTGCAGCACTCTTTACAATAGCCAGAAAGTGGAAGAAACCTGAATGCCCAAGAACAGATGACTGGTTAAAGAAACTTTGGTACATCTACACAATGGAGTACTATGTAGCTGTTAGAAAAGATGAAGTCATGAAATTTACATACAAGTGGTACAATATGGAAAGTATCATGCTAAGCAAAATGAGTCAGAAAGAGAGGGATAGACATAGAAAGATTGCATTCATCTGGGGTATATAAAGTAACAAAGTATGAGATTAATACCCAAGAATAGCTGAGAGCAGCACCAGGAGGATTACTCCATAACTTAGAAGCCAGCCGGGTATCCTAGAGGAAAGGGCAGTTCAGATAGAGAAGGGAGCACCAAATAAAGGATGTTTGGAGGATCCTCCCAGGAGAGGAGATGCATGTTGAAAGTAGACTATGGACTGAACATGTTTGCCACTCAATGCCTCTTTTGCAGACCACAACACCCAAAAGGAGAGAGAGAACACAGGGGATTGCCCTGCCACAGAGACAGGGGGGATGGGGGGATGGGGGTGGGAGGGATATTATCCATGGTGGTGGAAAATGGGCACTGGTGGAGGGATGGGTATCTGATCATTGTATAATTGAAACCAAAGCACAAAAAATTGTAAATCTACAACTGTAAAAAAAAATAAAATAAAATAAAATAAAGGGAAAAAAAAAGGAAAAAAAAAAACTTGCCAGAGTTGCAGAGATGTATAAGGTTTTCTATCCTACAAAAAGCAAAAAGGCTGAAAATCTACTTTTTTCTACCATACATAAAACATTTTAGAGATTAAATCTCATATTAAGATCCAAATTTATTACCAATAAGATCAATAAAATTAAAATCACATTATGATCTGAAGATGGTCAAAACTGTATAAGTTAACTATAAACAAAGCAGGAAGAACTAAACATCTGGTGGAAAGACAATGGAATACTGAGCAGTATCGGGGTTATTGTGGAAACCAAAAAATAGGAAAAAAGTATCCTGGAAACAAGAATGAAGTTATGAGAAAATAGAACATATGGCAAAGCAAAACCAACAGTAATGGAGAATATCATAGAAATATAAACATTAGCAAAAAATGAGTTCAACTATACAATATAATCTTATATCTCAGCAAAGAAGAAAAATCAGAAAAAATGAACGCAGTCAGTGGAAAGAATGAAATAATAAATTTTTAATATAAATAAATAAAATGGTAAATAAATAGACAATTAAAAAGAACAATGAAACACAAAGTTAATTTTGCGCAGATAAGCATGATTGGCAAACTCTTACTAAAACTAAATAAAAAATTAAGATAAAACCCCAGTAAATATAGGCAGTAAAGAAAGGACAGATGTTAAAATAGATTCCATAGCAATATAAAGGATTATATGTAACTTCTCTAATCAAATTTGTAACATTAAATTTAGAAACTAGAAAAAAATAACCAAGAATTCTCTAACTCTCTAAGGCTTGATTAAAAGGAAATGCAAAATCTAAACAAAGCAGTTATAAACAAGGGAATCGGAACAGTGATCAAAAGTCTCCACCCATGCAGTAGATCAGGTCCTACTTTTGTAAAAATTGCAAACCACTTTAATCAAGTGAAATTACAATGAGATAAAATATGAGAGGTATTGCAGTCTCTGATTTTACAATCTCATTATATTATAAAGATAAAGCATTGAAAAGTGTATTGTTGGGGAAAAAGTAGGCAATTAGATCAATGGAATTAAACTGTGTGCCCAATAGAGGAACAAAGAACATAATATAGCAAAAATAAAATTATATTTAACTAACGGTATTGGTAAAATTGTATACTTCATATGCAAAATAATGGAAGTAGACCAATCTCACACCAAGCATAAAAGTTAACTAAAAATTTATTACTAAGCTGTTTAACATAAAACACATCAAAGAAAATATAAGCAAAACATTCTGTGATATTGGTTACAGAGGTGTCTTCAGTGATTTCAACTCCATTGGCAAGAAAAACAGAAAAACAAATGGGACACATAAAACTAAAAGTCTTCCATGCTGTGAATTAAAATGTTGCCGAAATTTAAAAAGTCATAGTGAAAGGGGAAAATATTCTCATGCTATATTACTACTTTATATAAAAAGTGCAATTAGAACATGCAAAATTCAACAAGAGCAAAAAAAAAAAAGAAATAATCAGGGGTTGGAGCAATAGCACAGCGGGTAAGGGATTTGCCTTGCATGCAACAAACCCAGGTTCAATTCCCAGCATCCCATATGGTCCCCCGAGCACCGCCAGGAGTAATTCCTGAGTGCAGAGCCAAGAGTAACCCCTGAGCATCACCGGGTGTGACCCAAAAAGAAAAAAAAATAGAAAGAAATATATAAAGTAGTAAAAAAGGCTGAACAGACTTTAAAAAAAAAAGACAGCAGATGATGAACATGTAAATTAAATAATAAATGAGAAAAATACTCATCATCACTGCTTAATATTAGGGAAATGCAAAACAAGCTACCAATGAAATATTAGCTCAGTAGTGAAAATATACTATGTCAAAAAAACAGGAATAGCTGATTTTGGTGGAAGCATAGAAAAATGATCCTCTTTCACTGATCATGGCCTATTCATTGGAACTTCCTCTTTAGAAAACAATATGGACATTTCTCAAAAAAATTAAAAATATAAGTTACTATTTGATTCAGCAGTTACATGTTCAGTTATTATCTGAAGAAAAACAAAATTAGGAATGTGATACACACATCACATTCATGATATATGTCTATATATCACATTTATAGTTATATAGCACTGTGGCACTGTTCTCCTATTGTTCATTGATTTGCTCGAGTGAGCACCAGTAATGTCTCTATTATGAGACTTGTTGTTACTGTTTTTGGTGTATTGAATATGCCAATGGTAGCTTGCCAGGCTGGGTTGGCTGCATGCAAGGCAAATGCCCTACCTGCTGTGCTATCACTCCTTCATAGTTATATAGTATTATATATTCTATATATTATGTATTATATACTTATACATATATTAAAATATGTAGGCATGCTGATGTTCATTGCAATCATATATCCAAGTGAAGAGAGTTAAGTAAAGAAGTTTTGGAATATACATTCAACAGACTACTACTTAGTTGTAAGAAAATATAAAAAACGTGCCTTTTTCCTCATGATGGAACTGGAGGATATCAATCTAACAAAATAATTCAGGAGAAAAATAGTACCAACTAACTTTCCTAACATTTGTGGTATAAAATGGACAAACTTGCAGGCTATCGAATGTGGTATAAACTGGACAAACTTGCAGGCTATCGAATGTAGCCTGCCCACAGGGCAGAGTCTGGCAAACTCCCCGTGGCGTACCAAATATGACAAATACCAGTAACAATGATGGGTCTCATTCTCCTAAAGAGCCTTGAATATAATCTCAGGGCTAGGATGAAAGAGACGTTACTGGGGCCTGCTCGAGGCAATCGACGAATAACAGGATGATGAATGAATGAATGAATGTGGTATAAAGAAACAAAAGAAGGTAATGGATAATTCCTAATGAATGAAGTTCTTTTCTTCTCAAAGAAATGATATTTCCAAGTGTATAGAAAGGGTAGACATAAGAGATCAAATGTATTCTGTGAGAAATATGGACACCTTTCTTATGGCTGAGGCAATAACAGTTTAATCCTAAGGCTTAAAGATTTACACCCTTGTAAACAACTGTTACTTCAATCAAAAATAAAATTTAAAAGTTAAGAACTAAGAATCAAAATATTATTAGAGTATGTCCACCTTAATTTGCATAAATCTTCCATCAGAATTTGGATGAATTCTTAAAGATCTATAAAATTATCTGTGAAAACCAATTCTTTATACTAATTTATTTTGGATAATTGTAATTAGTTGTTTACTCTAAAATGGGCTGGAGCCATAGCACAGAGGATAGGCCATTTGCCTTGCATGAAGCCGACCCGGGTTTGATTCCTCTGTCCCTCTCAGAGAGCCCGGCAAGCTACCAAGAGTATCCCACCTGCACAGCAGAGCCTGGCAAATTCCCAGTGGCGTATGCAATTTGCAGAACACAGTAACACAAATCTCACAATGGAAATGTTACTGGTGCCCTCTTGAGCAAATCGATGAACAATGGGAGGACAGTACTACAGTGCTACTCTAAAAAAGTCATTTTTAATTTCTCTGTTTGGTAACATTCCATCTTGAGTGAAATTGATATTAGCCCCATCTTCATTCATTTCGGGGATCACCAGGCACTTAGCACACAAACCACATTTTTTGTAAGATATTTGTTTCACTGGTCACACAATCTGCACTAATGTGGATGCATACCTGGTAATAAGAGAAAGGTATGCTGGCATTTTTAAGTGTCAGAATGTTCTTACTCCATAAAATGGCACTTCAGTTTTTAATTTTATCTTAACACTACCATTTGTTGTAACTGTTAATAATGCTATGGTCAAAATGCAGAAGTTGATTTAAAAAAAATTGCTAGCTCGTTAGCTGATTCAGTGGAGGGATAGCCGCAAATGCCGGAATCTTCCATTTTCAATGACGTCATTCAGTGTTCACATTTGTTTGCTCTCTTTTGTGATTTTGTGTTGATGCCACATCTGTCAGTGCTCAGAGACTGCTCCTGGCTCTGTGCTCTAGAGTCTCTCCTGGCAGTTGATCAAAGGATCCTGCAGTGCTGGAGATTGACCCTGGCTTCCTGAATGCAAAGCACGCACACACTGCAGCCCGTTTTACTGCGAGCTTTTATGTGCTGTTTCAGCGAGCATAGTGACTATTCTGCCCCTTCCAAACATTATTTATTTTGCTTTCCTTATTATTGTGACAACAGTTACTCTTTTTTCCCCAATTATATTTTATCTATTTACTCTTACTACCTACTTTAGGAAGTAATATATAAGATCATGATAATGGAAAGTTGTATTTTTGATTCTGTTGGCATGAAATTAAGGTAAAAAATCTTATAAACAGAATTTACAATAAGATAAAATGAAGTCAAAATGCTCTTGGTCACTTCATCAGCAAAGCATAATTCAAAGGTAGCAGTACATGGTGCTTTTAGTCTATATAGATTCAAGCAATCTCTGCACTCAACTACGGAATATTTTCTCAACTTACATACAAATTTTGTTGTAAACTCATACTGATATTTCTCTAGTGCCATGTCTCTGTATGTAGAAAATTTATAACCTAGAAACACTATTTCGAGTTCAATAATGATGCCACAAAAGTATGTAATGAAATTTGATATAAAACAAAGTATTTTAAGATTGTTTAACCTCATATTAATCCATATTGTTTTTATAATATTATCTCCTTATGAATGTGCAATATTTATGAAAATATAATATAAAATTGTATTTGAAAATGCAAGTATTTTCTATAAAATGTAAACCTATATATTTGCCCTAACAAAATGATTATTATGAATCATAAATATTCTTAATTCCATTAGCTATTGATAGAGGCATACTGAGAAAAATTTATAAAATCTATTGCTTTGTAGACTTCATTTAGATATAAATACATTCTATGTTAAAGATATTTGAATAGAATAGTTGTTAACATTTTTAATCACTTTTTTTTCTAAAATGATATGCAGTTCTGTTACAAAATTGATTGACTTTTAAGAAAATATTTTAGGCACAGCAGTTAACAACACTGTTAAGAGTAGATTTCATTTATAAAACATTCCACCAGCAAATCCGACACCAGAATGTCCAATACCCTCCACCATGTCCAAGTACTTCTCCAATTCTGTCATACCAGCCTCCTTCCACTAGGAGTAGTAACATTTCAACTGAAGATCAGGTCTTTGTTTTCTTGTTGATGTTTGTTTGTTTGTTTGTGCCTATACCAATTATGCTCAGGGATTACTCTTTGCTCTGTGTTCAGGGATTACTCCTGGCTGGCTCAGGGGAACCATATAGGGTTTGGGGATGGAACCCAGGTTGGTGGTGTGCAAAGGAAAGCCCCGTACAACTGTACTAACCATCTTCTCCTGTCATTTCCTCAGTAAACTTGTTATACTTACCTATTCCTCCTGAAATCCTTCCTGTCAGGCAAAGGCAAGGAACCCAAAAGGCCTGGGTAGGGTTAGGATCAACTTTTGTTTCTGCAAAGGGCAGCTCCTCACTCCAGTATGAGTCCATGCTTTTCAAATTCTGCAAACAGTGAATTGCCACAATAGCTTGAAAGCTTGGGGTGGGGATGGAGGCTTTGTGTATCGGTACTGTGCAAGGGTGTATGGCAGACTTCCATCAATTCTGAATCTCCCGGGCTCTTTCCTTCCCGACAGAGGTGAGTAGGGAGAGAATCAGTGGAAGGCTTTCTGGAGGCAGCAGCCTCTCTCCTCCCCACTTCAACCTAAGCCCTATCTGGGAACCTCCAGCAGCAATGCATGCATTGCATAAACCAGGGTTTATCTTTTTTTTTAAGGACGGAGAAGTATTCAGAGTGTTTGTAAGTGTATACGAGTGTGCATACAACTTTCTAAAGCCTATTCATAAGAGTATCTGTAAGCAGTTAATTTTTGTTAGGGCTCTAATATTAAAATGCTGCTATGATAAGGTGGATTCATGTAACTTTTTTAGATCATTTTTGTTTTGATTTATTTAGGGTCCGAATGTGCCATTGCTCAGAGCATATTTCTGACTCTGCACTCAGGGCTCACTCCTGATAGGCAACTGTATGGGTTGCCGGAAATACAACACAGGTGGGCCATGCGCAAGGCAAATGCCCTACCTGATGTACCATTGTTCCTAGCAAATGTTTTATATTCTTTAGATATAAGTAGAATTAATGATTTATATGGTATTTATTTTAGGAGGCAACTTCATACTGTTTTCCATAGGAACATATTTGGGTAACAAAATTTTTAAAATGCTGAAATAAAGTATGTATTTTTCCAATATTCAAAATAATAAAAATTATTCTCCTATTCATTCTAGACAAAGAGTTTATTCGTTTATTACTTAAGCGCAGGGGTCACACCCACCAACTGGCCCCCTGGCACCGTGTAATCCCATCAATGGCCAAGACTCAGAGACTATAAAACCCAGCTCCCAGAAGCCCGCGGCTGCATTCATGGATGCGTGACATCTTATTATCTCATTCCTACTTTGGACAAACTGGCAGGCTACCGAATGTGACCTGCCCACACGGCAGAGTCTGGCAAACTCCCCGTGGCGTACCCAATATGCCAAATACCAGTAACAATGATGGGTCTCATTCTCCTAACTCTGAAAGAGCCTTGAATATGGCACTTTTTAAAAAATCTCAGGGCTAGGACGAAGGAGACGTTACTGGGGCCTGCTCGAGGCAATCGACGAATAACAGGATGGACGTGATCGTGATTACTTAAGCACCAATTTACAATACTTTTTTAAAAAAAATTTTATTAGTGAAACACCAGAGGTACAGTTGTGGACTTACAAGTTTTTGTGCTTGGGTTTCAGTTGTACAATGATTGAGTAGCCACTCCCTAACCAATGCCCATTCTCCACCACCAATGATCCCAGTATCCCTCCCACCCCTCATCCCCCCCTCCCATCTCGCCTCTGTCGCAGGACATTCCCTTTTGTTCTCTCTCTCCTTTTGGGTGCTGAGGTTTGTAAAAGAGTCATTGAGTGGCAATCTTGTTCGGTCTATATTCTACTTTCAGCATGCAACTCCCATCCTGGGAGGATCCTCCCAACATCCTTTATTTGGTGGTCCTTTCTCTATCTGAGCTGCTTTTTCCCCTAGCATGTGTTTCTGGCCTTCAAGCCATGGAGTGAACCTCCTGGTACTTATCTCGGCTATGTTTGAATATTAGTCTCTTATTTTCTTACTTTATATTCCCCAGATGAATGCAATCTTTCTACATCTAATCCCTCTCTTTCTGACTCATTTTGCTTAGCATGATACTTTCCATGTAGTACCACTAGTATGTAAATTTATGACTTCATCTCTTCTAACAGCTGCATAGTACTCCATTGTGTAGATGTACCAAAGTTTCTTAACTAGTCATCTGTTCTCGGGCACTTGGTTTTTTTCCAGATTTTGTCTATTGTGAACAGTGCAGCAATGAACATAGAAGTGCAGATGTCATTTCGACAATACATTTTTGCTTCTCTGGGATATATTCCCAGGAGTGGTATCGCTGCTTCATATGGGAGTTCAATTTCTAATTTTTTGAGAATGGTCCATACTATTTTCCAAAAGGACTGAACCAGTAGACAATAAACAAAAGTTTATTCCTTAAGATTCATACTTTCTCTAAACCTTCAACAATGATTTAATAGCTTGGTTTAAAATATAAAAAAATATGAAATTAAAGATGCACAGTAACTGGAAATCTCTTAAAATGTTGGATAATTTGCAATCTGGCAGAGGCCACTATGAAAATTTATGTGCTCATTTTTTTTAGTTGGGTGGGGCCTTCATTGAGTTTAAGCTTTCTTCTCTTTATTGAGGTTATATTGATTTATAATACCATGCATACATATATGATATATTTATGGGTACAATTTGACATGATAATATAAACCTTTAATCACTGTTTTTAAAGCTAAGTTTTCTTAAAAGTCTTTTGTGTAACTTTGATCTCCTCTTTGAAGTCAGAATGCGGATGAAAGATGTGTGTGAGAAAAAAAGTTGTCATTGTGTGCTGGATATATAACTGAGCAGGCTAGAACAACATACTTTGCATGCAGGGGTTCCCATTTCAATCCGTGGGAGAGCATGTATCCAAACAGAAAAATAAAAATAATCTCCAGAGAGAGGAATGTAGTCATTGGCTACCATACTATATATTCAAGTTTAATCTTGGTTATGTCACATTACTATTTACTGCAACATTGAAATTTTTAAGTAAAATTTCAAGAAGAGAAGATAAATTAGAATGCTGGGAAATTAAGCACCAATTTATTACTATTAGAATGTCCTTCCTTCTGATCACTAACCAATTATCTACTGTGAGTTGTATAAGTCGGCAGAAAGGAAAGTGCTATGTCTGCTACAATTTTTAGTAGTAGGAACACCAATGTACTAGAGCTTATAGTTAAATTTGCATTTTTCATTTTTCTCTTATATTTATTGATGTTATTCTGTGGGCTTCTTTCATAGTGAAACTATATTTAGCATAATTTATTATCCTATAATATTATTAGTATATCTCTTAATGAAGTTAGCTATTATCCATTTCTCAATTTTTTTTCTGTTTTAAATCATTTGAGGTCATGGAATGGAAGGGAATAAACACCATTTTAAGTAAACTAAAATAAAACTACTTTGATACTCTTATTGTAATGAGAATAAAATATGCAAGTCGATAAATATGGATGAGGCAAAAATTAAGTAGTATTGCACAATTTTAAGAAATGTTCTATAATATTTTATAACTTGACTTATGAGAAATGTATTATAAAGACAATTCATTGGGCTTATAAATTTACTAGTATGCATATCATATAAATATGCATATTTACATGCATATGTGTATATATGTATAAAGCATTTTTGAATATTTTGTTTTTAAGTGCTCATTTATTTTTATATATTTTAGTTATTGATATTAGTTTTTAGTTTTTAATATGTGAGCAATAGCAGAGCAGGTAGGGCATTTGCCTTGCATGTGGCTGACCTGGGTTCAATTCCTCCATCCCTCTTGGAGAGTCTGGCAAGTTACCAAGAGTATCCCATCAGCATGGCAGAGCCTGGTAAGCTCCCTGTGGCATATTCAATATGCCAAAAACAGTAACAACAAGTCTCACAATGGAGATGTTACTGGTGCCCACTCGAGCAAAACAATGAACAATGGGAGGACAGTGCTACTGTGCTATATAATATACAATGGAAAATAAAAAGAATCGAACCACAGACTGTCTCAGAAATACAATAGAAATAAATGAAGATCCTTAAGTGATATTTGCAAAGCCAAGGCATATTTTAACGTTTTTGTCCTTTCTTAATTTATATTTATTAAATACTTCTGAGTGTAAAGTACTATATTAATCATGTAAGAGTTAGTATTACAAATCATGAACCCAAACCTTAAAGATTTCTGCTGAAGGGGCAGAGTTAGATATGGTACCACCATAATAAAATGTGATAGGCAAAACGCAACAAAAAAATCATAGTAGGGGGTTATTTATTAGATTATAGACAAGGTTAGAGCAATTTACATAAAGCCAGTATTGATATTGTATATGAGAGATCACCAAAGGTCTGATTTCTTCTGGAGATAAATCAAAGGCTTTGATTAGATTTAGAATGAAGAAAATACCAGAAATGAAAGTCCTTTTCCTTGATAATACTCTAGCAAGTACTCTTATCTTTACAAATTACCTAAACTGAGTCAGCACTGAAAAACCCTTACACAATTTCACCTTCCAAGCAACAGAGTGAGCGTCATAGTTGGGGATGCTCAGACCTTTCTTTGTGTATACAATCATTTTCGCTTACTTTGAGGGTAAAATCGATGAACTGTTTTCCTAAATCTATACAGTAGCTTAGACTAATGTGGTTATATGATATATAGATGATATAATAAAATATTTAGGTTATGATAGTTCTAAATTATAAGTTAAATACAACAGAATAGAATTAATGTGGTTCTTTATTCACTTTTATTTTCTTTTAACTTTTTATTAATTAATATTTTTTAGTTTTTATCATCTTTCTGGAAAAAACTCATATTATACTTCAAACATGTGTTATTCTACAACAAAATTTTATGCTTGTTGTATTATGTTGTGTGCTGTTTCTGATGAAAGACAGGAGTCTCTACCTCAAGTGGAGGTTGGAGTTGAATTCGCCTTTTCCTCCAAAAAGCATAACCTTGCAGAGGAACCTGAGAACCTTAAAACTCTAGGTGTTAGAGGCATATCTTATTGTCCTGCAGATTAAATGGGTTTCAGGTGCAGTTGGGGGTCTGATTAGTGAGCTGATCGACCTTGGTATACACACAATGGCTATAAACTTTGTCACCCCTGGTGGCAAGAACTTTAGAACTCTCAGGTTCTCATCCTTATGCTGTCAAGATTGAATGTGGTGGTGGGGGGGGGGGGGAGATTGAATGCGGAGGGCCTGAGAGAAGAAGGTGGACACAACAGAAACTTTATTTGAACAAAAAGCAAGGGGATGCCAGAAAAACTGGGAGATGATACATTAAAAAGTAGAAAGTAAAGGAAAATTGGAAAAATTTCTGATTCCGTATTGTCTTCTCTAGAAGATGGTGAACACTCTTGGCTTTAAGATATGCAAGATGGAAAGATAAAAGGGCTAGAGAAGAAACAGGATGTCTGAAAGAGTTATACACAGTCTCTATATCATGGATAAATATCCTGGCCCATTCTAAATAATTTCTCTCTAATACCACCCTGCCTCTTTTCCTCCTGTCCCTGTTTAGCCATTTTGCTGATCTGTGACATATGTCCTCCAACATACACCAACAACATAGGTTGTTGAAAATACATTTAAATAGAGAATGGCTTGAAAGTAAAAAGAAATAAAACAGAAAAGATATGGAGTACTCAATCATTTAATTGAGCAAAAGGGAGATTGTCTACTACTGAGAATTAAGATGGCTACTTGGGTTTCATGAAGATGTAACTTGTGGACTAAACATTGCAAATATACTATATTGAAGTCCTAAAATGCATGAAGTAGCTTTCGGGAATGAAATCGTTACCAGCACGGTTACGTACTGATCAGATTGTGAATATGGACCCATCATGAGGGCATTAGTGACTTTTGAAGAGATTAAGCACAGAGAAATGTCAAGGAAACGATTCAGAGGAAAGCCTGCCATTGACCCACAAGTCAAGAAGAATCTTCACCAGAACACTCTGTGGAACCTGATTCCACACTTTTGCCTTCCATAATTGTAAGAAAGTAAGTATCTGCTCTTTAAGACATTTTTTAAATTAAAATATCTGAACATAATTAACTCATAAACTCAATTAGGAATAAGTTTATACTTATGCAACAGTCATATATATGTACATATATAATAAAATATAATAATACGCATAAAATTATATTTATGTATCTCACCATCTAAATTTTTCCTCAAACTGTCTATTATTTTTATGTACATTAAGATCTACGGGCTAGAGAGATAGTGAAGAGGGAGCTTGTCTTGCACATGACTGACTAGGGTTCAATCCATGATACCTCCATATAATCTCCTGAGCACTTTTGGAGTGATATCTGAACAAAGAGTAAGGACCAAGCCCTGAGCATAATTGGGTGGGCCCCAAAATTTAAAAAATAGAAAAGAAACAATATAACACATCATCTTAGTGTAGAATATATCATTTTGCGTTTAGAAAACAGTTGTTTTATAGACAGCATGTTTATATCCCTAGAATGAATCTTGCTACTGAAATAAGCAATCAACAAGTCCTTGACAATCATCATCTCATTTATCCTCCTACACCCCATTTGCCACCATCATTCTACTCTTTGCAGCTATGCATGTGATTATTCTACATTTGATACATAAAAGAGTATCTTACAGTAGTTGTCTTCTGGCTTATTTACTTCCTGGCAAATCTCTTCTAGGAACTTACCTGGTATTTCAAATGACAGAATTTCCTGTTTGAATTTCCTGTATTGTATGAATTTCCTGTATTGTATACAGAATTGCCTGTATTGTATGAATTTGCCCAATCTTCTTTAATAACTTTAGTAATGTTTTGTGAATGTTTAGTTTGCTTTATGTGCTGTCTGTTGAATTTATTTCTCCAGTTAGTTCCTAAATTCATGTATGTCTGCAAGATACAGATTTGAACAGTTTTGGACATATCAAAAGATAGAACTACTAGATTGTATAGTCCATCTATTTTGAAATTTTTGAGGGATTGCAGTACTTCATTTTTCATAACAGTTGCAATCAAATTACATCCCCATAAATGTATCAGTTTTCCTCTCTTTCACAGTACTGCCTACATGTGTTTTATTATTTTATATATAAAAATCTGTATCATATAATATATGCAGCTATACAGAGAGCATTTAATTTTAAACTTAAAATACCAAGTATGTTTTTATTTGTTTATTTTCCTTTTTCTGATTCACCATGAGGCACAGTAGCAAAGCTTTCATGTTTGACCTTTGATCATACAATCATCAAACACCTATCCCTTCACCAGTGCACATTTTCCACCACCAAAATCCCCAGTATCCCCCTCCTCCCATTCCACAATACTCTCTTTTTCTACTTTGGTTACCTTTGATATTTTGAGACAAGTCACACCACCACTTATAGCTGCTTAAAAGGCAACAGTAGACAATGTGTTTTGTATTGCTTGCTATGCGTACAGTATATCATAATACAATATAACAAAACACAATATAATATTGTATCCATAACAAGCTCTAGGAATTTTAAAATTTTAATAATTAAGGTCTGGAGAGATTGCTGCAGCAAGCTGCTCAGTCTGAGATTTGTGTGTGTGTCTCTGGATCATGACCATGTGACAGCTTAAGTAGACGGAGCCCATATGTATCATCTCAGAGTTCCATAAGGAATGACTCCTCCCCTGTCCCATGAGGCTTGGCATTTGTCGCCACCACCACCCCATACCTGGAGCTTTTCACTGAGTTCTAGAAGATGGCGACCACCGGGATTCCTAGGGGGCAGGCAGAGGGAACAGCACCTTACTCGACTGGGATGGCCAGGTGAAAGTGGGCTATTGCAAAATCCAGAGCCATTTCTGCAGCAAGTTGCTCAGGTCCAAGCTTCGTTTGTGTGTCACCAAGTATATTTTAATAATTCGCAGCCGGCCCAGCCGAGCCACATTCGATTCCTCCACCCCTCTAGAAGAGCCTGGCAAGCTACCGAGAGTATCTCGCCCACACGGCAAAGCCTGGCAAGCTCCCAGTGATGTATTCAATATGCCAAACACAGTAACAACAAGTCTCAAAATGGAGACGTTACTGGGCCCGCTCAAGCAAATCGATGAACAATGGGAGGACAGCTTATTCTCAAACTAGATTGCAGTTATTCTTTTGTTATGTCTGTGACTCATGGAAATTATTTAAATGCAATGCTTCTTGGGCAGGTAAGATATTTGCCTTGCACATGAATGGCCCACATTTCATCCCTAGGACTTCATAAGGGCCTTAAGGCCCTGCCAAGAGTGATCCCTGAGCACAGATTCAGTGTGCCTCCAACTTCCCTTCCACACACACACACACACACACACACACACACACACACACACACACGAGGGGTGATTTTTTAAACCATTAGCAATGAAAGCATCCGTTTTGTTTTCAGGATCAGGTATTAAACCCAGTTCTCATGCATACAAGTTAAAAAAGCAATGAAGATTCTTGCTGACATTGCCGGACCAATAAAATTGATATTTTCTTCAACAGAAGAATTATTCTAATATCTATGAAAATGGTAACCCATTGGTGATAATCATAAGTTCACAAGATTGGGTAGTTTCTCAGTGTAAGTTTAATTTGATTTTCATTTTCCCCCTATTAATTTTATATGCAGCCTCTCTCCTGCCTTTTTCCTCCTCTACTTCTCATTGTGTTCAGGATCAATTTTGTATCATAGAACAAAATAACTTTTAGAATAAAACCATAGGTTTACTGCTATTTTTCAGCAGGCCCTCCCGTTGATCGTCGATTTGCTCGAGCGGGCCCAGTAACGTCTCCATTGGAGACTTTGTTGTTACTGTGTCTGGCATATCGAATACTCTCGGTAGCTTGCCGGGTCTACGGCCATACCACCCTGAACGCGCCCGATCTCGTCTGATCTCGGAAGCTAAGCAGGGTCGGGCCTGGTTAGTACTTGGATTTTTCAGCAATTTGAGCAATTTTTAGAAATTACTGAGAATAATAAAATAGTTCATAAGAAAAATTATAAGTGACTGACATGCATAAATATTAATATTACAGATTAATACAATCTTAAGTGCATGTCAAAACTTCCCTCTATAAATACTGACATTGTTTCTGAATAAGAGAGCAAGTATATTTTTTATGGCTTTAGTTGATTCTAATTACATTTATTGTTTAATGAGCAAACAGCAAATAAAAATAACTTTGAGCTGATGAAATAATTAATACAAAAAAATAAATAATTAATACCTGTCAGAAATTCTGTTTTTTCCATTCTCCTCTATGATGGAGAGAAATGGGGAATTCAAATCTGATATTTAATTAAGCAAAATAAACAAAAAAAATATAACCACTTCATCTGGTATATGGAGAGTTGAGGTGTCCTGAGGGACAAATAAATGAGTTGTTAATTGTGTAATCATTGCCTTAGGTTATGATCACTTGATAAAAGGAATAAAAGATGGGAGAGTGCAGTGAAGACATGCCATAAGTATAATTAACAATATAAATGTCTTCAGTTAAAGCAATTAGTAGCTTACCACCCTTCTGCCTTAACATTTGAAAAATAGCAGTATAATTCTAAAATTATTGAGGCCAAATTTTATCTCAAATATGATTATAGAAAAGTAGATATAATATGCAATATCTAACATCATTTAGCATTTTTACCTCTTGCAAAAAAGATTGCTCTCAATAGTAGAGAACAGGTAAATTTTAAAATTTTGTAGCAAAAATATATAGATTTTATGTTAATATTTCTCATTTTATTAAGTTAATAACTAAACTAAATATCAGAACAAAGCAGAATTTTTTCATGCATTACTCATCTATGTCTTATCCCATGTACTAAGTTACTTGCTTGTTTTCATTGAAAATATATCCTTACTGGATCTGAGAAATAATACTGTAACTAGGCTTACCTTCTACCAGTCCTTCAAGTTTGATCTCTGGAATCCCAGATGGGCCCCTGAACACCAACAGTAATTATTCCTCAATGCAGAGCCACAAGTAACCTCTGAGTACTGCCAGGTATGGTCCACCCCAATTAATGTGTCCTTGAAACAGCAGCTAGTCTCAAAAGACAGCACAGCGCTGGAGATCTCTCTGGGCTCCATACTGAGCCAATTTCACTGGGGCACCCCAGATGAAGCAGGTATGCTCTCTCCGCCTACTCCAGATGGAATCCCGGACACCAGGTTTCCACAAGCAAGGCCGAGGTATGCAGATTTCAGGTCTAAGTCTCCAGGTTACCTGGAGGCAGAGGAGCCAGTCATTCCATTCTCAGTTCCCTGTCTACTCAGGAGACTGGCAGTCACACCCACAATCTGCCTCCAGGCATCATCTTAATGCACCAACAGCCCTCGTCCAGAGAAACCCAACTGAATATCGAAATGGATTAGTGCCCTACAGAGATGTCTCTGGAACCCAAACATTTATAATCTAGAATCCCAGAAGCTTTCATGTTATTCAAACCGAACAACGGAAAATAATTTATCTGGCGTATACCCTTGGCAGGCAGGCTTGAATGGTGCTGGGAAAATTCAAGCAAAATATAATGTCCAAAAGTAGAGAGAAAGTATTGGAGGAATTGTCTTCCATAGAGGTAGAGTGAGGACTGGGATGGGGGGTTGGGAGGATACTGGGCACGTTGGTGGTAGAAAATATGAATTGATGGAGGGATGGGTGTTCAATATTTGTATGGCTGAATCTCAAACATGAAAGCTTTGTAACTGTTTCCCATAGTGATTCAATAAAAAAAGAAAAAAATTAATGCATCCTTATTTATTTGTCTCCAATCCTATAGCTTTCCTTATTCTTATAATACCTCTTTAACAGCAATCTTTTCCCAGTTTTTCATTTTTACTTTGCTTATAACACCTAATTAATATTAGTAAAACACAATTTAGGCAATGTTCATTAGGAACATAAAATACAATTATGCTATACTATTTCTCAATAAAGAGAGTCATTCACCATAATGTACATTTTTTGTGGCTTATCCAGTTAATTTTTACTAAAGAAATCACTATCTTGCTCTCACTTAACTATCTGATGAAAATATTCTCATTCTAAATAAAAATTGAATGAAATAAAATACTCTCCTTTTTAATAATAGATATTTTGATGGTTTACTATCAGGCTTTATGTTCATAAGAAACTGGAGCAGCATAACCAAATAAAGAAGAACTCCAAACCAAACCTGCTGGGCCCACGTAGTGGATTGGTTAAGAATTTTCTAGGAGTCTAAAAAAATTTTAAGTGAAGGCAAATTGAGTTGGTTAGAGCAGAGTACACAGGTCAGATTGATGCTTCCAAAGCCTGAAAAGAGAAAGACTTTAGTTTAGCAGAGTCTTGGTTACTCTTTGATTATGAGTCTCTGGGCTGCCTAGATAGGAAGTTCTTTCTGTCAGCATATTTAATTAATTCTGAAATATGGGTGAGCAGGAGACAGATAGCCAATTCTGAGAGAGGAAGAAGTTGTATATAAAATTTTCTGAGCCAATCATGAGAAGGGGGTTAGATGCATATAAAATAACTTGAGCCTGTCTTAGGTAGACAGAGTCTGGGACAATTCTAAGTGTTCAGGGGTAGAATTAAGGGAGTGTGGGGCCTCTCCTGGTCACAGCTAATTATATTAGCAAGGATACTACAGCTGAGAGAATTATGTTTTAAAGGACTCTGGGACCTTTATCCTGTCAGGCATTTTAGAAATGGGAATTCAACTAGGCACCATTTTTAGGGAGCTTGTGTTAAATTATTTCATGAATTGCTTTCTCAAACATTTTATTTCTTATTTACTTTAAATTTATTAGTAGAAAATATTTTATTTCATTTTCTACCTCCAATCAAAACTCACCATTTATTTGGTAATCAAAAATACTATCAGACAATTTTTATAATTATTTTTAGAAATAAGTATGTATATATATATATAGATACTATATTAAAATCTACCTTCTAATAGAGTTTTTGCCAATGGAATATAATCTACTAGGTAATAGTTATTGCATAATGCAATGCATATAAGATAACATGTGTATATGAAATAATATATCAGAATTTGTCAAATTTTTAGGACTTTTTAGCTTCCACCTATTTTAAAAATATGTGATAAAACTAAGGAGTAAGAGTGACTCATCAGACAGGTCAAATTGGTGAAAAGGATTTTAGGAAAAAATAAATAAATTAAGGTCTTAGAGATAATACAGAGAGAAAAGAAGTCTCTTACACATAAGAAAACCTGCTTCAATCTCTGTCACATGTACACTACCGTTAGCACTCATTGCACTAATAACTGAGCACAAAGTCAGGGATAAGGCCTGAGTATTGATGGGTATGTGTGGCCCTAAACAACCCCATACTCACAAAATTTAATATGAGTAATATATTGAAATTAAAAAAAATTGTTTCAAAATTTCTGTTTTTCAAAAGGTGATAATACTACAAATTAACATGAAAATTAAATATGTGGAGTCAGATTATGTTTAAAATGTTACTTAGTATATCTAAGATCATTTTAAAAAGTGTTATTAATTCATATACTTTGGCATTTGCCTAGTTACTGGGAATTCACATTGCTTGAAATAAACACCTTTCCAGAGGAAAATGGTAAAATCAGAAATACCAAACATCAGAGCTTCTCACTTCTCTATCTTTAATGTCAACTGGGCATAAAAACTTTGTTATCAAGTACGTAGAAGTATATCTTCACATATTACTTTTGTCTTTGCATATTCTAAACTAAAAAAAAATTGTTGGAATTTTCGCATCTCATAATGAAATGCTGACAACTTATTTCTGCATCAATCCTTCTCTTTCTGTTGCTTGACATTTTCATGGTGGACATATATAACTAGTCAACAAGAAAAGAAAAGAAAAGAAAAGATAGACATATTTGTCTTCAGTCAAACATTCAAATATATAGTTTTGTTATTATAGCACTGAAAAAAATCAAATAGATGCAATCTGTTTTCCTTCCTAGAACTCTGACATCCTATAAAAAGTCTTGTTAAATCATTCTTTTCAGTCACTCTTTTTTTTTCCCCTTTATTTTATTTTATTTTTTTTAAAGTTGTAGATTTACAATTTTTTGTGCTTTGGTTTCAATTATACAATGATCAGATACCCATCCCTCCACCAGTGCCCATTTTCCACCACCATGGTTAATATCCCTCCCACCCCCATCCCCCCATCCCCCCTGTCTCTGTGGCAGGGCAATCCCCTGTGTTCTCTCTCTCCAGTCACTCTTTTTTTTATTATTATTATTAGTGAAACACCATGAGGTACAGTTGTAGATTTACAATTTTTTGTGCTTGGGTTTCGATTATACAATGATCAAATACCCATCCCTACACCAGTGCCCATTTTCCACCACCATGAATAATATCCCTCCCACCCCCATCCCTCCCATCCCACCCTGCCTTTGTGGCAGGGCGATCCCTTGTGTTCTCTCTCTCCTTTTGGGTGATGTGGTCTGCAAAAGAGGCTTTGAGTGGCAAACATGTTCAGTCCATAGTCTACTTTCAACATGCATCTCCCATCCTGGGAGGATCCTCCAAACATCCTTTATTTGGTGCTCCCTTCTCTATATGAGCTGCCCTTTCTCCTAGAATGCCTGGCTGGCCTCTAAGCTATGGAGTAATCCTCCTGGTGCTGATCTCTGCTATTCTTGGGTATTAATCTCATATTTTGTTACTTTATATCCCCCAGATGAATGCAATCTTTCTATATCTATCCCTCTCTTTCTGACTCATTTTGTTTAGCACGATACTTTCCATGTTGTACCACTTGTATATAAATTTCATGACTTCATCTTTTCTAACAGCTACATAGTACTCCATTGTGTAGATGTACCAAAGTTTCTTTAACCAGTCATCTGTTCTTGGGCATTCAGGTTTCTTCCAGTTTCTGGCTATTGTAAAGAGTGCTGCAATGAACAAACAAGTGCAGATGTCACTTTGACTATATATTTTTGCCTCTCTGGGATATATTCCCAGGAGTGGTATTGCTGGGTCAAGTGGGAGCTTAATTTCTAATATTTTGAGCATCATCCATACTGTTTTCCAGAAGGGCTGAACCAGTGGACATTCCCACCAACAGTGAAGGAGTGTCCCTTTCTCACCACATCCACGCCAGCATCGGTTGCTTTTGTTCTTTTGAATGTGGGCCAGTCTCTGAGGTGTGAGATGGTATCTCATTGTGGTTTTGATCTGCATCTCCCTGATGATTAATGATGTAGAGCATTTTCTCATGTGCTTTTTTGCCATTTGGATTTCTTCTTTGAGAAAGTTTCTGTTCATTTCATTGCCCCATTTTTGGATGGGGTTGGATGTTTTCTTCTTGTGGAGTTCAACCAGTATTTTGTATATCCTGGATATCAACCCCTTGTCAGATGTGTATTCGGCGAATATCCTTTCCCATTCTGTAGACTGTCTTTGTATTTTGGTCACTGTTTCTTTTGAGGTGGGTGCAGAAATTTCTTAGTTTAAGATAATCCCATTTATCTATCTCTGTTTTCACTTGCTCGGCCAGTGGCGTGGCATCTTTGAAGATACCATTAGCTTCAATGTCATGGAGGGTTTTGCCAACTTTGTCTTCAATGTACCTTATGGTTTCTGGTCTGATGTTGAGGTCTTTAATCCATTTTGATCTTACTTTTGTACATGGTGTTAGGCAGAGTTCTGAGCCCACTTTTTTGCATGTAGCCGTCCAGTTCTGCCAGCACACTTTGTTAAAGAGGCTTTCCTTACTCCACTTCACATTACTTGCAACTTTATCAAAGATTAGTATCACTTAATTCTACTCTTCTAGCCATTTACTTTTTTTGATTATGTTCTTGTTTTATCTCTGTGGTATGCCCAAAATTCTCATTTTTATCCCAGAGCAAGTACATTTCTCTATACCTTACTTCTGTAGAACAAATACACAGATGGCAAAGCATATGCTCTAAAGTAGACTGTGCTTAATGTATTGTCTTCATTAGGTATAAATGTTCCTACACTTTTTCTCTTTTAGTTTTCTAATGGGGGACTTTTGTTTGTGCAATAGTTATCATAGAGAAAATAATAGACAATGTAGCTGGTATTAAGTGTAACTCTATTCTGAAGCTAGTTTGATTATATGTTGCTAATAAATGTTTATAATAGGACTACAGAATTATAAAAGCCTAGATTTGAGTCTTCAAAGCACCCATTAGGCATTTTCCATGAGGAGATAGTAAAATTTCAGAGAAATCTAGCTAGTTAGCTAGCTTTTTTTATTTGCGCAATGACTTATTTGAAGAACATAAAAGAAAGGAATTTGATTTGAAGTCCAAAGAAATGTAGAGAAAACAGAAGAGAGTACTTGGGGTGAAGTCAATAAAGAACTATAAAACTATGGAATGTATGGATTTTTAGTTTGAAAAATCTTTGTTTATGTAGACAAATATGGGGGCATTTGGTTAGAGGAAGTTACATCTATATACTTCTCTATTTTTATAAAGTTGTTCATAATAACAGATTACATTTGATATTTCAACAACATCCCACCGACATTACACCTTTCCACTTCACTGGATCATTTGACATCCCATTACTCATTGATCTGCTTGAGTGGGTGCCAGAAATGTCTCCATTCATCCCTGTCACATGCTAATGTAGCCCTATGGCGTCTGCTTGTTCTAGGAACACAAACAGCCTCAAACCGATCATTCAGGGTCTTGACAAAGAAGTGTGACCATCTCATATGTGGGCGGTCACAAAATCTTTTGACGTCCCATGGATTCCAGTCGGTAAAGGCTCTAGTCCAGTGGTTATCTCCAAATCTCATTACGTGTCCAGCCCATCTGATTTTCGACGACTTGGCAAATGAGACAGGGTCCCTGATTCTTGACTGTCAACAGAGGTCAGAACTCTGGATTCTTTCTCTCATTTGAGTGAAGCATGATACTCCAACTATAGCTCTTTTGATTCCTCTTTGGGAGACCCGAATAGCATTCTCATCCTGTTTTAGTAGGGCCCAGGTCTCTGAGGCATATGTTAATGCAGGAAGAACAGTGGAATCAAAGAGATGTGCAAGGAGTCAAAGAGATGTGCCTAGAGCTGGAGGTTCTTCATCCTCTTAGCTATATCTTCGACGTTCCTGAAGGCGTTCCAAGCCACTCTCTTCCTCCTGTGCAACTCAGGTGCCAGATCATTCATCATGTTGACTTCTTGACCTAGGTATTCATAACCCTTGCATTCAGAGATATTTGTCCCATTGAGAGTGAATGGAACATCAGGAAGGAGACCGTTTCTCATAAACATTGTCTTTGTGGGATTCAGCTGTAGTCTGACCTTTCCACACTCATGGTAGAAGTTTGCCAGCATTTGTGCCGCTTGGCTGATGTTTGGTGTTATAAGAACGATGTCATCAGCGAAGAGGAGGTAGTGTAGTTGCCGACCGTCAATCTTCACTCCCATTCCTTCCCATTCCAGTCGTTGCATGACTTTCTTGAGGGTGGCACTGAAGAATTTCGGTGAAATGTTATGACCCTGCCGAACCGATTTAGCACAATCGACCATATCCTCATGATAACCAAGCTCATTGAGGTTTCTCAGGAGTTCAAGATGCTGCTCTGTCTAACGTTCATTGATTTAAAGAATGCCTTTGATTCTGTTGAGACTGAAATGGTCATCAAGTCCATAGCCAAACAGGGCGTTCAAAGTCAGTACATTAGGATCCTCCATGAGCTACGTTGCGGATTCACTACCAGGTTCTCACCATTTTACAGGGAGGTGATCACTGATGTCAAGAGAGAGGTTTCCACCACCATTATTTTGAAATTTCCTGGCACCGCTCAAACCTGCTAAAAAGGCAGATGCTAGATAATTTATTTTGTATTACTTGTTATGAATAGCATAAGATGCTGTGTGGCCTTGAGAATGGCCACATGCTCCTATAATTCTAAAAGTAAGTTTTTATTTCTTTTTATTCCTGTAATTCTAAAATATACTTCTTATTTGTTTTCTGTGAAGGAAATAGAATCTTTTGAAAAATTTCGCTATGAGGAGTTGAGAATATTATTGAAATTAAATGAATCAAAAGAATTTTGTGTCTGTCTGTCTGTGTGTAGTCATAAGGACACAGGATATAATAATAATTAGCATACAATAAAAATTTCCATATTGATAATATGGAACTTGAATTGCAAAAGTGGTCTTTAGTCTCCTTAGTGAAATAAGAGGATTGTCATATAGAGTAGACTTCTAGATTGCATCAAATGAACTGAGGTTTTTTTTTTTTTCTGGGGGTTGGGGAAAGATAACATTTGGCTATGCTCAGGGTTTTACTTTCTGAAATCACTCCTGACAGAACTCAAGGGCCATATGAGGTGCTGAGGATGGAACCCATTTTAGCCCTGTGCAAAGTAAGTGCCTTACTTGCTGTATATTGCTCAGGTCCTTGAACTGTGAATCTGTAGTTCAGACTCTGCAGGCCTGGTTCTCCTCCACAAGGCTTCTTACTATTGTTACCAAGTTAGGACAAACCCTGGGTTATTAAATATTCTATTTTTTGCTCAGCATATTTACCCTAATGTGGTAAGTTGTGTATTTGTCAATGATCTTTGGGGTGATATTTATTTAGTGTAAAGTTAAAGATTAATTATAAACATGAATTGCTAATTATCTTGAAATCAGAATAAATTAAAAACGTTTACAGAAATAGCAGCATGATATTTTTCAGGGCATTAGTGAAGCAATTAAATTTGACTTCAAAATTTCAATGCTTTTTACTTTTCATGTAAAAAAGTAAAATAGGTACATAGTAGATTCCCTTTGCAATACATTTCAGGAAGCCATAAAAATCTAAGAATTGTTAGGGAAGTATTCTTCTCTGTACAGAGCAAATGACCAAAGAGATTGAAAGCTTGAAGCAGGAGTTATCAACAGACATTAAGAGACAATCTGCCAAAGAAAGCCTTCAGAAAGACTGAATAAAGATCTCCAGAATTTTTTTTTTCTTGACAATATCCATGCAGTGTTTGTTTAAACTGCGCTGAGAACCTCAAACAGTTTGGAAATGCTAAATATTCTGCCTTGCAAAGCATCCTTTGATTCCAAACTAACCATCCTCATTCTATTCGGTGAGTTATTCATTTTAAAGTTCTTTATTTTAAAGTTAAACTCTATTTTGGTGCTGACCACATCTCAAGTTTTAACATGTCAATCATTTTATAGAATTCTATCCCTTTCTCTTCTCTCAGATTCTCTAAATAAAAGCTTTCTAGTTCACTGTCTATCATCTTCTAAAATTCCTCTCCGATAAAATAGCCTGGGATCTGGATAAAGTTTGGAACTAACTTTTCCTGGACAAAGGGCACAACTATCCCTTAGCATGAAAATAAAGCTCCCTCCAAATACAAGGGAGAGCCCAATAGCAATGCTGTTCCGAACAAGATGCAATTTTATGGCTCTCTTGAAGAGGCAGGTGGGGCTTTAACTTGCAGGTTCAAAAGGACATCATGCAAATTTTATCACTTCTGATCATGCTTGGCAGGAGAAGGAGAAAGATACTTAATTCAGTTGTAAAGTGCTCATGAATCAGGAAGGAAAGGGAAAGCATTCTCTACTGTCCTGACTATTCCTACTGCTGTGTCGCTTCTCTTTTATTCTTCAACAAGGGAAGAACAGATACCAACATGTAGGAGTCAGAGACTTGGTAAAGCCTGTAAGGTACTTCTGTGAAGTAAAACCAAACAAGCAAAGGCTGGAGGGATAGTACAGCTGGTAGTTCTCTTGCCCTGCAAGGAACTGATCACGGTTTGAGACACATGGTCTCAGCCTACCCAGGAGTGATCTCTGAGCCATGGTAAGCCCTGAGCACCACCAGGTGTGAACCCAAAATAAAGCAATGGCCCACCCAAAAGGCAAACAAACTAAACTATCCATATGTATTATCAATTTTGATAAAATTTACTTATGGGCTCAAGTTAATAAATCATAAGATTTCTTATAAATGTAAACTATAAAAAAGCAATAACAGGATTCAACTTTTCAAAATTAACATTTCCAAAATTTTTCACACCACCAATTGCACTTATTCATGGGACACCTTAATATTAAAAGCAAAGAAATGACCCTGAAGTAATTTTTGTTTTTTATTTTATTATAAACTGATTTAAATTATAGAAAAAACATTGGTTGTACTATTCCTTAATACTGTGTATAAAACAAACTCTAAAATATTTATTAAAATTTTGATTCCAAAGCTCACTTATTTCCACTCAAATAGTTTATACTTTATTAATTTTGGTAAAAAAATAGGAACATTAGATAAACAGTTTCTATATACCTCAGGAAAAATCATTGTTTCCCTCTCATTTATTTCTGTCACAATATCATGCATGTTTGTGAAAACTGCAACAAATTCCTTAGTATTCCTGAGCCTTCTGTGCCCTTTCAATCTTCTTTCTCTACTTAAAGTGCCCTCTCACTTTCCCTGGTAAAAAGTTTGTTGTGAACATAAATGATCAAAGATAAAGGTCACTCTGTGAAACATGTGTTTTATTTTTAGCTTTTCTGTTGTTCTTGCCCATAAAAAAAGAGTATCCTCTTTGCTTTAACAAAAAACGTTTTTTTGATGATAATGTTTTGATAACTATTTGCCTGAAACTATGAACTATTCCACAGAATGTTCAATATTATTCATCTAGAATGGGAAACAGGACTTGTTACATTTTTGGAAGCTTAATGAGCAAACAATGACTAAATGATGACTTTCAGCTCCTGCTGAGACTAAGTTGTTTTTCTTTACACATAGGATTAAAAAAAAATCACGAACTTCAATTGAAGAAAATTAAACAAGCATAACAAACATGTATGAAGAAGGGAGAAAATCCTGTAAATTTTCAAATTCTATACATTTGTATAATCACTTAACAAGTCTTTTTTGCCATAAGTATTTTGTTGGACTGTAGGTGGCCAGTTGAGAACAAAGCAAAATCCTGGCTTGAAGAAGTTTTAATCTAGTGGGGAAGGCATACCAGAGAGAAATGAGCAGTAATTATAAAATGTGAAGCACAATAAAAGAATCCAGCAGTGAACTGAAATAAAGAATCACGGAGTGGGACCTATTTAAATCCAGTCCTCAGAGGAGTTCTCTCTGATGAGGTTGCTTTTAGCTGAGGCCCTCATGGTTCTGCACCAATTACTTTACACTTTGAGACACTTTACATTTACTTTGCACATAGTATATAAAAGTTCTGCATCAATTGTTACATGTTTGCCACTATGCTTAATAGAAATTGTTTCCTTACTAATTTTTGTTTATTTTTGTCCCAGGATGATTTCTTTTCACTAGTAAAAGATAATGTATTTTTACTTCTTTTGAATCTCTTAGTATCTAAGAAATAGAATTTAGTAAAATAAAGCAAACCATACGACTAAGATAATGAAAATATCTTAAGGAAAACAAGATTAAGATTATGATCAAGGTAGGAAAATAGTTGCAGATATTTAATTCTCCTCAGTGTTTGATGTATGTGTGTGCTGGGGAGAGATAGGACAGAATCAACTTTGGTCTTAATAAATCCAAAAAAGCATAGTAAATTAGTAAAAGGAAGCTAAGCATAACAATTTCTAATTGCCCATAAGGCAGGATACATTGTGCTCTGATTCATAAAAAAATGTCCCCCTGTGCTCTTAATTTGGAAGTAACACAAACAGTTCCCAGCAGAATTCACTGTTCATTCAATTGTGCAAAGCTACTACATTTCATTCTCCCTTGCCTCAGAAAGGTAGCCATAAAGAAAGTACCTCTTGAGTTAGAAAGAGAGTGAAGCTGGTAAGGTATTTGCCTTGCCTGTGGCCAACACAGATTTCATTCCTAGCACTGCATACGGTTCCCTGAGGACCAGCAGAAGTGGCTCCTAGAGATAGAGCCAAATATTAAATGATTTGTTGATAAGTATTATGTGATTTTCTAGAGATAATATTTATAGATTATTTGGAAAGGAAAAATTCAAGTATTTCGAACAATAATGGAGTGGGAGAAATAGAGGGGTACAAGATAACACCCATTTTTCTTGCTTGTTTTCTCCCTACTCTCTTTATGCTTTCACTGAAGCTGAACCCATATTTCTATTCACTTTATAAAGATGTTGACACAAATATAAGTAAACTATGCTTTGAAACGTCTTAAAGAAATACATAGCCCAAGAAGAGTTATTATGTCAAATGGATCTCTAATCAAATATGCACAAAAGATATCACAGCGTGTCATATTTCTTAATCAATATAATGTATTTTTCTCATAGCCCTAGAATGTCAAACAGTGAACATAAAGAAACAATGTTTGATTATACCATGTAATTCTCTTTTATCTATCATTCACATACTTCTATTAAGATCATATTTCATTGAAGCTTCAACAAACATTTACAGGGTACCTGCTGTATAGCATTTATATAAACACTTTTGGAGAAATAAACTTTCAATCACATGCTTCTCTATTCTCAAGGTAGTTTCATGTATCTTGAACATCTTTAATCCTTGTAGAATGCTTTCAATATATACATTTAATCTTGAACTAGATCTTAACACATGTAATATTTTCTTTTATAATTACAAAAAACATACCATTATAAATATTATTAAAGTGATAAGGTGAGGAGTAGTTTCCATGTCCAGAGGAACTTTACATTTTTATAAATTGTCATTGTTGAAGAATCAGTGTATTTCCTCCGAATTCATAAACTGAAGTCCTAATTGCAAATCTCTTGGAAAGTCTTTTTAAAAGGCCATACAATTAAAAAATGCGATCAGATAATGAATTTTTCATCCAGTATTCTTATAATAAGAAGAAATTTAGGGATAGAGAAAATATTGAGAAGATGCAGCAAAACATGCCTATCTGTTAGCTAAGGAAAGAGACTGCAGAAGAAATTAATTCCTCCAGGATATTATTCCTTGATTTCTAGATTCTAGACCTTTGAGTCTAGACTCAAACTTGATTTCTAGACTCAAGAATTTATGATCTCAGCTAACTTATGATGGAAATCATACCAAGCTATTATAGAGACCCACACATGATGTTTCCACGCCATAAATCTTATGAGCAATGAATAAACTTATTTGGAAAAAATACTGGTAGATATAATCTAATGATGGCATCAAATATGAGCTCCCTCGAGACTTTAGGCAGTTTGACACTGCTGATACTTAAATGTAGAATTTTGCTTTTCACAAAAGTAAGAACATAAATTTCTTTTTTAAAGCCATTTAATATGCATTGGATTGTTAAGGCAGTCTGAAGAGTTATAAAATAAGTATTTTCTGATCAGAGTTTTTAGGCCCCTGTGGTAGATACTGGATCATATGAAAGCTCAGTTTATATTTTTGAAGTGTCATATGAAAGCTCAGTTCATATTTTTGAAGTGTCCATATTGTTTTCAAAAAGGCTAGACCAATCAAAATTCCAAGCAACAATAGATGAGGATTCCTTGTTCTTCAGAACCTTGTCAGTACTGTGTGGCTTTGTTCTTTTTGGTGTGTCTCTCTTAGTCATGTAAAGTGACATCTCATTGTTTATTTAATTTGCATTTTCATGATGACAAATTAGTCGGAAGACTTTTTGTTTGTTTGCTTACATGATTGATTATGTCCATGTGTTATTGCTCATCTGTGTGTTTTCTTTGAAAAAAAAATATTCATTGTTCATTTGTGATGGGTTGTTCTTTGTACAGTTGTTGGGTTTTACAAGTGGTTTATATATCTTGGATATTAACAGTTTGTCATTTGATTTGTGAGAAAATATCTAATGTTGGTCTGATGAGTGTTTTTTTTTTCAATCTGCTTTTTATTACCTTAATGGTAAAGAAACTTCTTAATTTAATATAGTACATTTTCTTTTATCTTAGTTTCGCTATTCTTGATCAGTGATATTGAGTCATTAAAAATGTCTCAAATTTATTGTTATGAAGAACTCAGACTATGTTTTTTTAGTATAATTTATGAACTTAGGACTGATGTTGAAGTATTTAATCAATTTTGAATTGACTTTGTGCACAGTGTGAGATACAGACCTGAATTAATATTTTGTCACATATGATTGATACTCAACTCCAGCACCATTCGCACTACAGTTTGTTGAAGTGTCTTTACTCGCCCCACTTAATTTTCTTAGTTTTTTTTTTTTGTCAAAGATTAACAGTTAGGATAGAGAAGGGACAAAAATTACAACGATTGTTGGAAATGATCACTCTGGGCAAGAACTGAATGCTGAAAGGAGGGAAAGTGATGTATCACGATCATGGTCACGATCATCCTGTTGTTCGTTGATTGCCTCAATCAGGCACCAGTAATGTCTCCTTTGCCCTAGCCCTGAGATTTTAAAAAATGCCATATTCAAGGCTCTTTCAAGATTAGGAGAATGAGACCCATCATTGTTTCTGGTATTTGACATATTGAGGGTAGACCACAGGGAGTTTGCCAGAGTCAGGTTACATTCGGTAGCTTGCCAAGTTGTCCAAAGTAAGAATGAGATAATAAGATGTTGCACGGCAGCAAATGCTGGGTTTTATAGTCTCTGGGTCTTGGCCGTTGATGGGATTACAAGAGGCGGGGGAGCCGTTGGTGGGTGTTACCACTGCCTACTGGAAGATGGAGGATCTGGGTGGGGATGCTCAGCCCCGATCCAAGCAGGCTTGGAGATCTCAGCCCTGGAACCCGCATGCCTTTGTTCCTGTGCCGGTACCTTCATGTGTGTGGAGAGTGGTCTCAGCATGGTTGTTGCTGGTTCTGGAGGTCTTTGGCTGCCAGAGCTCTGCTTTGGACGGGGAAGGAAACTCAACCTGCCCCCCCCTCCTCCAAGGGGCCCCGGTGAGGACAGCCAGGTGCAGGGGCAAAGTGATGTATATGATAATATTTTGGTAATAGTATTTGTGAACCAGAGTGCCTAAAAGAGAAAGAGAGAGAGAGAGAGAGAGAGAGACAGAGACAGAGACAGAGACAGAGACAGAGATACAAAGAGATAGAGAAAGACAGAGGAAGAGAGGCAGAGAGATGATGTAGAGAGAGAGGAAGAGTGCTTTTTATAGAGACAGGATGAAGGGAAAAATGAGGAGAGACACTGAGAATATTGGTGATGGGATATATATAAACTGGTTAAGGGATGGATGTTGAAAAATTTAATAACTGACACCCAATCATGAACAATTTTGTTTCTCACATGATTCAATAAAATGTAAAAAGAAATTCAGCAGTATGACTTTACAAAGATGGAGAAGATATAAAGATGGTTGAGAAAATGAAAAATACTTGTGCAATGTTGGGGAGATCTGAAATAGAGCTTATGCACATGACAATTCCCCCATGACCAGCGAATTTTCAGCTGAAGTATTGAGAGTGCTTAGATTAAGAAACCTTCATATAGAGGGAAGTGGTCTATTTTTCCCACCTAAATATAATCTTTGTGAGATCATGATCCAAGTTATTGAACTGTGTTTCATAATTTGTATTGTGTGAATTGGACTGGAGCGATAGGACAGAAGAAAGGGCATTTGCTTTGCATGAACCCAACCCGGGTTCGATTCCTCTGCCCCTCGCGGAGAGACCGGCAAGCTACCAAGAGTATCTTGCTCACACAGCAAAGCCTGGCTAGCTACCCATGGCGTATTCAATATGCCAAACACAGTAACAGCAAGTCTCACAATGAAGACGTAACTGGGCCTGCTTGAACAAATCTATGAACAACAGGATGACAGTGTTACAGTGCTACAGTGCCTTTACAAAAAAAATGGCATAGGTATTTGCATAAGATTGCATTTAATCTGTTTATGCAAGTCCTTTCTTCAAATATTTCTGATTATTTCTACCACTCTGCCTTTTCAAATCTAATGCTATTTTACTCTATGATGATTATTCTATTTAATTATAAAGAATATTTCCTTGAGGAAAAGGAATATTTGTGGTGAGATTGGTCTTGGAACAAAGTATGCCTGAAATTACTCCATTATTAACTACCTTGTAAATCAAGATGTCTTAATAAAAATTTTTAAAAAATAATATTTCAAATTTATCCTAAATTTACAAAGCAAACTAAGACACGATAAAGAAATAGACTGACAAAGATGTAAGGATGCATTCAAATAAATTTATTTGCTAAATATGTTGACACTTCACACAAATAGGACATAATTTTATGAGAGAGTAGTTATGCTGATAATCCAGTATTTTAATTGTATCTGGAGGATCAGATATTCAAGCAGAATAATATTTGACCTCATTTGTGTAGTTTGATACAGAATAACACCTTACAGAAAAGTAAAATAAAAGCATCAAAGTAAAAGGTTGGCAAGCAGATGCCAGGGTTCAGGTCAGAAATGTTGGTGAAAGTTTAGTAAAATTACATTTTGTGAATAAGAGAGATAGTCCTGCTTTTACAAATGCTTCCTATTGGATCTGACTCAGGAAAGATTATGTTCATCAAAATCTTGTCCTAGGGACAAAGAGATAAAACAGAATTAAGCTTCTTGTTTTGCATGAGACTGAGCTGAATTAAGATATCCGGTCCCCTGAATAGGGTCCCCTGAATACTACCAGAAGTTATCTCTGACCACACAGTCAGGAGTAAGCCCTGAATATCACCAGGTGTGGCTCAAATTCCCTTTCCACATAAAATCTCATATTATTGACAGCAGTATAAAAATGAAACAAAAACAAGAACAAGTAAGTCATAAAATTTCACATAATATTAGAAGTTATCCACTCGGTAATATTCTGAGTAGTTGATAGAATTAATGTTGAAATAAATGGGAAAATATTTATCATTGATTGTTTCGGATTGAGCTGCCTATGAGAAATGAGATATATTACCTTTTTAACTACCTGATGAACAGTTTTATATCAAAACCTGATGAATGTTATCTCCAAAAATTAATAATACTGAGATAGGAAGCAGTTCCTATGAACATTTCTTAATTAGAAATTAAAATGAAAAGAGAATAGAGGTGAAACCAATCTACTGTACTCATAAAGTCAAGTAGACATACCACTGAGAAGTATTGAAGATTTGTCTGCTACTATCAAATTTAGGCATAAAGCTTGTTCAAGAATACTTGATTGATCTAGACTTCAAAAAAACTGAGATTTTTAACATACTGTGATTCTGATTTCTTTATAATTTAGTAGAACAACATAGCATTCATTCATTATCAGTGGAGTCATTTTGAACACACAAGATAGAACATGGCCTGGAAAGAGCAACTTGAGGGAAATAAACACACATAATATTGACGTGGTATAAAACCAAATTCCACTATAATCCTTCACTTTTGCAGTGTAGGAAATAGAATTTAGAGAGATGAAATGGCAGAGGCATGACCTGGACAGACTGATCTGATTCAATGTTTACTGAGTTAGAAACAGTTTGCTCAAAAAGAGGTAGCTTCCACAGAAATGTTCAATTGATTAAAACATATTTCTTTTTGTCTAGAGTTAAGTTTTAAAAAATACCCGGAGAGCCCGGCAAGTTACTAAGAGTATCTTTCCTGCACGGTAAAGCCTGGCAAGCTACCCATGACATACTCGACATGCCAAACACAGTAACAAGTCTCACAATATATTGTAAGACATTACTGGTGCCCACTTGAGCAAATCGATGAACAAAGGGAGGACAGTGCTCCAGTGCTAGAGTGCTACTACTTATAAAAATTTTAGAAACTTTTCAGAAACTGACATTAATTTAAAATAAAAATATAAGATGGAAATGTTTTGTTGCCCTACCAACAAAAAATTGTGACAACTAAAAATGATTTATACTGAAGAGCACTCATTTTGCTTTCTCATGTTGCTGTAGTTTTATATTTAATATATAAACCACAAAATTATCAACTTAAATTTAATTAAAGCAAATGTCATTTAAAATATTCATCAAACTAAATATTAATATATAAAACTGAAGTTCAAAAGCTAATATTTTATTATTTAAAAAAAATTTTTTTAGTAATTCACCATGAGGTACAGCAACAAAAATCTCATGCTTGAAATTTCATCATATGATAATCAAACACCCATCCCTTCACCAGTGCATGCTTTCCACCACCAAAATCCCCAGATTACCCCCCCACCTTTCCACATCACATCCCCTGCCTATATGGCAGACAATTTGGAAGATAGTCTTTCTCTATTTTAGTTACCTTCGATATTCAAGACCAGTACTACCACCTCTCAAACCTGCCGAAAATGCAATCTTAGATAATGTGTTTTGTATTGCTTGTTATGGACATAATATAATGTCACATTCAAGGAATTCTAAGATTTTAATAAATAAGGTCTAAATAAATCACTGCAGCAAGTTGATGAAGAGATCATCAGAGACTACTTTGAAAGTCTGTATGCCACGAAACAAGAGAACCTAGAAGAAATGGATAAATTCCTGGATTCCTATCATCTCCCAAAGCTGAATCAAGAAGATATAGAGTACCTGAATAGACCTATTCACAGCAAGGAAATTGAAACTAATCAAAAGTCTTCCCAAAAACAAAAGCCCAGGTCCAGATGGATTTACTAGCGAATTTTTCCAAACATTTAAAGAGGACCTATTGCCAGTTCTTCTCAAGCTTTTCCAGGAAATTGAAAAAACGGAAACACTCCCAAACAGTTTCTATGAAGCCCATATCTCTCTAATACCAAAAGGAAACAAAGACACCACAAGAAAAGAAAACTACAGGCCGATATCCCTGATGAACACGGATGCTAAGATTCTCAACAAAATACTAGCCAATAGAATTCAACAACTCATCAAAAAGATCATACATCATGACCAAGTAGGATTCATCCCAGGGATGCAAGGATGGATCAACATTCGGAAATCAATCAACATAATCCATCATATCAACAAAAGAAAAGATAAAAATCATATGATCATATCAATAGATGCAGAGGAAGCATTTGACAAGATCCAGCACCCATTTATGATGAAAACCCTGGCCAAAATTGGGATAGAGGGGACTTTCTTCAATATATTTAAAGCCATCTACCACAAACCTACAGCAAACATCATCCTCAATGGGGAAAAAATGAGAGCCTTCCCCGTAAGGTCAGGGATGAGACAAGGATGCCCACTCTCTCCACTGCTGTTCAATATAATACTGGAAGTACTTGCAATAGCGATGAGGCAAGAAAAAGATATTAAGGGCATCCAGATAGGGAAAGAAGAAATTAAGCTCTCACTATTCGCAGATGACATGATACTATACTTAGAGAACCCTAAAACCTCTACCAAGAAACTCCTAGAAACAATAGGCTTGTATAGTAAAGTGGCAGGCTATAAAATCAATACCCAAAAATCCATGGCTTTCCTATATGCAAATAGTGAAAGAGAAGAAAGTGACATGAAGAAAACAATTCCATTCACAATTGTGCCCCAGACAATCAAGTACCTAGGAATCGCCTTAACTAAGGAAGTAAAGGATCTGTACAAAGAAAACTACAAAACGCTACTTCGGGAAATAAGAGAGGACACGAGGAAATGGAAAAATATCCCCTGTTCATGGATGGGGAGAATCAACATTGTCAAAATGGCAATACTTCCTGAGGCACTGTACAAATTCAATGCAATCCCTATAAGGATACCCACAACATTCTTCAAAGAAATGGAGCAAACACTCCTGAAATTTATATGGAACAATAAGCCCCCACAAATAGCTAAAGCAATTCTTGGGAAAAAGAAAATGGGAGGAATCAACCTACCTAACTTCAAGCTCTACTACAAAGCAGTAATAATCAAAACAGCATGGTACTGGAACAAAGGCAGAGTTGCAGACCAATGGAACAGAGTTGAATATACTGACATCTCCTCCCAAACATATAACATCTAATCTTCGACAAGGGGGCAAGAAAAGTGAAATGGAGCAGGGAAAGCCTCTTTAATAAATTGTGCTGGCAAAACTGGACAGCTACATGCAAAAAAGTGGGCTCAGATCTCTGCCTAACGCCATGCACAAAAGGAAGATCGAAATGGATTTATGACCTCAACATCAGACCGGAATCCATAATGTTTATTGAAGACAAAGTTGGCAAAACTCTCCACGATATTGAAGTTAGTGGTATCTTCAAAGATGTCACGCCACTGTCCAAGCAAGTGAAAACAGAGATAGACAAATGGGACTATCTTAAACTAAGAAGCTTCTGCACCTCCAAAGAAACAGTGACCAAAATACAAAGACAGCCTACCGAATGGGAAAGGATATTCACCAAATACACATCCGACAAGGGGTTGATATCAAGGATATACAAGGTACTGGTTAAACTACACAACAAGAAATCACCCAACCCCATCAAAAAATGGGGCAAGGAAATGAACAGAACCTTTCGCAAAGAAGAAATCCGAATGGCAAAAAGGCACATGAGAAAATGCTCTACATCACTAATCATCAGAGAGATGCAGATCAAAACAACAATGAGATATCATTTCACACCACAGAGACTGGCCCACATCCACAAGAACAAAAGTAACAGGTGCTGGCGCGGATGTGGCGAGAAAGGGACCCTCCTTCACTGCTGGTGGGAATGCAGGCTGGTCCAACCCTTTTGGAAAACAGTATGGACGATTCTCAAAAAATTAGAATTTGATCTCCGATTTGACCCAGCTATAGCACTCCTGGGAATATATCCCAGAGAGGCAAAAACGTATAGTCGAAGTGACATCTGCAATTGTTTGTTCATTGCAGCACTCTTTACAATAGCCAGAATCTGGAAAAAACCTGAGTGCCCGAGAACAGATGACTGGTTAAAGAAACTTTGGTACATTTACACAATGGAGTACTATGTAGCTGTTAGAAAAGATGAAGTTATGAAATTTACATACAAGTGGTACTACATGGAAAGTATCATGTTAAGCAAAATGAGTCAGAAAGAGCGGGTTAGACACAGAAAGATTGCATTCATCTGGGGAACATAAAGCAACAAAACGGGAGACTAACACCCAGGAATGGCTCAGATTAGTACCAGGAATTTTGCTCCATGACTTGAAAGCCACCCACATGTGCTAGGTGAAAAGGAAGCTCAGATAGAGAAGAGAGCACCAAATAAAGGGTGTTGTGAAGACCCTCCCAGGGTGGGAGAGACATGCTAAAAGTAGTCTATAGACCAAACATGATTGCCACTCAATGCCTCTCTGGCAAAACACAGTACCCAAAAGAAGAGAGAGAGAACAGGGGGGAATGCCCTGCCACAGCGGCAGGGTGGGACGGGGGGGGGGGGGAGGGATGCTAGGACCTGTGGTGGGGGAGGATTGCACTGGTGGAGGGATGGGTACTTGATCATTGTATAACTGAAACCCAAGCACAAAAATTTATAAGTCTATAAGTGTACTTCATGGTGTTTCACTAATAAAAAAAGATTAAATAAAAAAAATAAAATAAAATCAAAAAAGAAAGAAAAAAAAGAAAATGAAATGTTATAGAAATGACTACTCACTAAATGACTAAGCAAAATCCACTTGACATCCTGTGATAGAATTAATTTATACTGGATGTTAGTATTTGTTACAACGGATTATACTGTTTTCTCTGATGATTCAAAAAAAATGAAGTGGAAATGCTTTATAGTTTCTGTTTATGAACCTGGGCATAAATCTCAGTAAAAGGTCAAAAGGAAAATAAAAGGAGTCTCAAGGGAAAAGTGAAGTCTATTTCTTCAATTGAGAGCAAATTAGCAAGCAAAAAATATTTGAATAAAGGCTACAAACTTGCACATCTATGTTTCTTTTCTTTATACTCAGTGTTACCTATCAGGGTTTCTTTCTTTTTGAAGATTTTATTGCTGCTGGGGTTTTGTTTGTTTTGTTTTGTTTTTACCAAGTATTTGGGACTCATCTAAGAGACTTTTTGATTGATAAATATATTAGAGAACAGGAGAGTACCACACAGTACAAGGGCTTTAAGAGATTCAATGAGCAGGTGTTAAATCTATTGCAATGAATATTTTTGTATATCAACCTCTAATCTCTTGACTTCAGAATTTTTTAACAGATGTTTGGGACAGATTTTTTCCACTTTTTTGTTTTCATAGGGTTGTCTCTCACCTATTTAATTGCTTCTTTACCAAATAAAAGAACACAAAAGAACCTCAAAATGCATATTTTAATTTCCCCTCTGTGAAAAGGTTTCTGTTTGATTTTCTACACCTTCGTTCACATCTCTTTGAAGGGTAAAGAGTTAGTAATAGATTCAAAAATGAACATCTTTATTGTGTTAAAAAATTCTCTGTGTCACCTCTCCTCTCCAAGTTTGGCATGTTCTTTATTTTCGAAAAGCTCTGTGAATATCAAAAATAAACTGATAAGTTTCTTTTTCTGTTCTAATGACAATGTTGATTCCTCTTAATTCAAATACTGTAAGAGACTGTACAAGATTAATGTGCATAGAAGTATATATGGAAGTTCTGACATTAAAAAATTGATAGGAACAGAGACATATAAGATGTGCAGAAAAAGGAAACAATATGGCATATGTGTGTGGATTCTAGATTTGTTATCATATTGAAATCATATTTAATTAGTTAATGTCTAAAACACTTGTAGAGTAGATTTGCTTGACCAACTTATTTTTGTTTATTTAACAAATACTAGAATTAATAATACTTTTATATTTATGTAATGAATCATTTACTATCATAAATGCTTTAGGGTAAGCATAACAATACCAAGTTTGAAGCAAGCAAGGATTGAGGAGAGAACTCAATTGTTTTACTATTCAATCAATCAATTTTACTACTGCAATAAAAACAGAAAAGTTAGATGGACTTTTTATAAATGATTATTGGCTATTTTAGTAATTTTATGTTCTGCTTGATAAAGTGAAGGAATACCCAGTGTTCTGCTAATACATTATTTCAGAACGTCTCTGAAAGTGTTTCAGTAATACTACCTTTCCTTCCTGGATTCTTGGAATCAAGTACTTCGTAATGGAAACTGAAAGTAGAAGTGAATTCCTGATATTAAGCAGTAATAGTGATCTCAGTTTCCTGGATAAGCTTAAAATCGCTCATTGATACCAAAAATCAAAAAGAACATGCCTTTTAACACCACTTTTATCATTTGGCTTTGATAGTATTCATTCTTCCAAATTTATTCTTGAATACTTTCTTTCATCCTTTCTGTAAAATAATCAGTATTATGAAAGTATTGTTTTCTGATTAGTTTTGCTTTAGTGGTCTGTAGCAAGTCTTTAATATTAACAATTTAATAATCAACTCTGATTATCTTAATCTTTAGCTGTGACTTCATTATTTCCCGTAATTTACCTAAGGATTGGGAAAATTAATTGCATATAGATATATGAAAGTAAAGTAGATTGAGCTGTCTAGATGAGGAAAAAGGTAAATAGAAAGGAAGAATCATACTGAACAAAGGCATACATAACAAAAACAACTTACACAAGTTATAATACCTTACTAATTTTTTTCACGGATTATTTCCTTTGTATATTTGAATATTTATTCCATCCTCACTGAGGGGTATTGATATCCATCACCTTGGATAATAACAGCAAATCCCCTTTGTCCTTCCTGATACCCCCAGTTCCTCACTTTCCTACCCCTACTTGGGCCAACTACAGTTATTCAACTAAAGTTATTCAACATCAGCCACCAAAAAAAGACTTTAATTTAAAACTTTAAATCTCAGGAATTGGGTACACTGCCTGCATGACCTGCCTGCTAACCTCAACCCAGATTTGAAGGGTCAGAAGAAGTTTTGGAGTATCTGTTGGACATGTAAGCACTCATGAAAAAACAAATTTAGGCTGGAGCGATAGCACAGCGGGTAGGGCGTTCGCCTTACACGCAGCCAACATGGCCGACCCGAGTTCGATTCCTCCGCCCCTCTCGGAGAGCCCGGCAAGCTACCGAGAGTGTTTGATATGCCAGACACAGTAACAACAAAGTCTCCAATGGAGACGTTACTGGGCCCGCTCGAGCAAATCGACGATCAACGGGAGGGCCTTTACCTTTACCTTTACCTTTATTGGGCAGAAAGCTACACATTTTCATACTTGCTCTTTAATGCTATTTCTATAAACTGTATGCAATAGTGTGTTCTCATTTAACTGAGAGAGTAAACATGAGGGCTTTTGCAGGCGACTCCTACAAACCAGAGTGTCTCTGAGCCAGATTTCTGGGGAAGAAACGAATTATAGTGTCAGGACCTGAAACTCGTGAGGCATGTGATTTACTGCAGAACCCCACCCCTAGCACTCCAAAACTGATCTATAACAAAGAATGATAATAAAGCAAGACTGATGTTACTTTTCACCTCAGGTAGACAATTTTGTTTTGTTTTTCTAATCTCTCCATGAAATTCAAGTACTAGTCCTGCCCCCCAAGTTCTTAGTTTTCTCATTCTTCTTTGAGTTTTATGTGGATTAATGTTTGAGGTTTAGCTTCCAAGTTACCTAAGAATTGATGTGTTCAGTAGTTTAGAATAGAGGACTTAGAATTAGAATTAGAATAATAATGCATCTATTATAAGATTTTTCTCTTTACTGTGTAGTGCTATTAGATTATTACAAGAGGCTTTTGAATATGGCACTCTGTTTAGGTGACTGAGATATATATGACTTCATCAGGTTAGGGAAATATGGCTGTTGCATCCACTAGTTTCAACATGAAGAGTGAGTTCAGTAATAATCTCTGTATAGTTTTGGGTTTGGGGAATTAGAGATGATTCAGACAGGGTAACTCCCTGATATAGGGTCTATGGTTCATGAAAAAGAAGCTATGCAGGGTACTGATACAAGACATTCTGAGAGGGAATAAAATAGAATTTCTTTTTTTTTTTGAAGTAAAACATTTTAATTGGAGGTTTTTGAAGGTGTGGAGGGGAGGAGATGGTGGGGGGTGGGGGAGAAAGACAGAGAGAGAGACTATTGTGCTCAAGAGAGAATGTGGGCTTCTCCAAGGGTGGAGAGAGCCCCTACACACATCCCAGCATTAGATACAAGAACATGAAAGTACACATTTAAAGAGGGGAAATGTGGGCAACATATGTGCTCAGGCACCACATGTGCTTGGCCTCACGTGCACAAGTAGCACATGGGCTCAGGCAGCACAAGTGCTAAAATAGAATTTCTTATAAGCATGATTTGAGGCAATAAAGAAAGTCAAAGAAATTAGCCAAAATACTAATACAGTGGGGGAAAAAATAACTTTTCTTGTTATGTAATTGTTGTAAACATTAGAGTACATAATAATTTAGAAAAATAATTCTCATAATTTAGGCGTGAAATCTCATAATTTAAATAGATGGATGACAGATTTCTTTGTTTATTGCTACTTAGATATAGGTTTATAACTTATTTTTCTTTTCATAGGACAAAGTTTCATTATACAACGTTGTTGCATCGAATGTTGCTTTGTTTTCCAATTGATCAATTCTAATTTAGAAAGGAATTAATAAAACTGTACAATGAGAAGTACCTGAGATGATTAGTAAAATGTCCTAATTTAAAACGCAATAATTTTGGTTATAAAATAGGGACTAAATTTCAGTTTAATTAAGTAGGCAATTTACATAGGCAAATAATGGTTTTGGATGTTGGATTTTTAGTCAAGTCCTAAAGATTAATGAAAATGTTGACCTTAGTCTGTATTCATGAATCAAAGTGGCATTGGTTTTTAAAATAGCCAAATGCATTCATAGAACAAATTAAAATTTTATGTGAGCAACAGCATTTAAAGAAAGGAGAAACAGATTACCTCTTTTTCTTGTAATATTTCTTTGAGACAAGAATTATTAACCAGAAACTACTAAATATTGGTAAAATAGGCTATAATTAGTCATTTTAATGACAGAAAATCCTGTTGAAAGAGAAGGGGTGAAGAGAGAGGGACGGGAAGAAAAGAAGTACCTGCCATAGAGGCAGACTGTGGGGGCAGGGAAATTAAGGTCATCAGTGGTGGAAGTGTATGGCTGAAACCTGATCATGAACAGCTTTATAACTATGTATCTCATAGTGACTCAATTAAAAAATAAAAATTAAAAAATATAAAAAATAAATAAATTTCAGTATATAAAAAAGGCAAAGAAAGGGAAGGAACAGGTAATAAAATATGCATATATTATTTTGTGGCATATAAATTTGTCCCTCCAAGAAAAAATAGATGCATCATCTAAAATTATTATCTAGGATAATAATAGATAGTACCATGGGTAGAGCACTTGCCTTTCATACAACCAACTTGAGTTTGATCCTGGTACCTCCTTTGGTCCCCAGTCCCTGTCAAAAGTCATCCCTGAGCACAGAGTCAGGGGGAAACCTTGAACATTCCTGGGTATGGCCAGACTAACAAAAGCAAAAAATATTATTACATGTAAAGTAGAATTAAAGTCTTAAGTTGTTTCATGTATGTATTTTTCTTTTGTATAGAATGGGTATCAATAAGTTTGAAATAATTTTGTGTGTCAGTATTAGATAAGCTTAAGAATGGGTTAATGGAGGTTAGAATGCAAAACTGAGATCTAATTTCATGTAGTTAAATGAAGATTTTCTTTATCTAAAGTCTTTTTAACCTAGAATAATGAGCACAGCAGTTGGGATGGGTTATGAATGAAAATGTAATCATCTGGCAGCTGAGTTCAGGATATAATTATGTTACTTGTATAAACATGTTATGATGGCTCAATGTAAACTAGACTCTGGCAAGATAGGGATTTTATCCAAAAGGGAATCCAAGATTAAAATGTCATTAGAGTTGCAAAATCCATTGTAGGGGAAGTGATACTTCCAAACTTTTTAATTGCAAAGGAATACTTTTTTTCTTGAATGTTGCTTGAATTTATAAATTATTTTAAAGTCTTTGTGAAATTATTGACATGCAAAATGTCTAAACTTTGGATACTACTATAGGCTCACACCATTAATAATAAAGCTGAAACTTTCTAATCTGCTCCTTCTCCTAGAGGGACTTGTTTCAAGGTCAAAATAGAGAGGTGGGTATCTTTACTTAAACATCGTAATCACTTTAAAAAAAAAATTTGGGTTTTTAGCCATATCTGGTGATGCTTAGGAGTCACTTCCAGCTCTGCACTCAGCACTCACTACTGGTGGTGCTCAGGTGACCATATGGGACGCTGGAAATCAAACCCTTGTCTGCTGTGTGCAAGGCACCTTACCCACTGTACTATCTCCCCAGCCTTGACATCTTAAGAATATTTCATAGGAAGCATTTTCTAGTAAATACTAAAGCTGGAAATTATTATAAATTAAATTTAGCCATAATGCCACCATTTCATAAATATCAAACACACCTTTGGACAACCTGGCAGGCTACCGAATGTAACCTGCCCTCACGGCAGAGTCTGGCAAAATCCCCGTGGTGTACCCAATATGCCAAATACCATTAACATTGATGGGTCTCATTCTCTGAACCCTGAAAGAGCCTTGAATATGGCATTTTAAAATCTCAGGGCTAGGGTAAAGGAGATGTTACTGGTTCCTGCTCGAGGCAATCCACGAACAATAGGATGATCGTGATCGTGATTGTGAAACACACCATTAAGCAATTCAATGAAATAATAGAAGGGAAAAAAAAACTTGTTTCCATGTGGCTTATATTAATATTTTTAGTATGGTTAAGGTAGTAGATGAGTGCCAAATTAATTGCATTAATATGCAAAACAACTACACCCCACTAATTCCAATGTGCCCATCCCCCTCCAACACTCTCCCTAAGTGTCTGACCCTTCTTATTACCTCTCCCATTCAGCCCACTGTTAGATCATTGTGGTTTTATACTCCAATGCCAATGGCTTGTCATTGTTTAGAACTATTCTCTTAATTTGACTTCATAGTCTCTCTCTGAAATTTGGATTTTTTATTGTTGTTATTGTTGTTCTAGTTCATGCTTGCTTTTAATTGCAATCACTCCTCTCGTTTGCTGGACAACCTACTCTGCCATGCAAGACTCTATGAATGGGCTATTTTGTCTTATTTTGTAAAGAGACTTTAGTCTTTTGATACATTCATTTTAATTTGACTCATTAACACTTACTCCTACTGAGTACTTGAATGAAAGGCAGTCTAACAATAATTTTAAATCTAATAATAACTACAGTTTTCCTTTACTTAAATATTTCTCTGCCAAGATCAGTTTCTTTGTACTATCAGAATGTATAGCTCACCAGCCTTTGAAAGTTAAAGGGCACCCCCTGTGTACTGGCAATCGAATAGAGTAAGCCCCATCTTAATGATATAATTTTAAATTATGATCTTTAATTATCTTTTTAAAGATCCAGATTCTAAAAAAGTAATTTTCTGAGATACTAGAATATTAGGGTAGTGTTTATAATTCCAACACATAGTAATGTTAAAGTAAAAAATGAAAAAAATTATAATAATGTAATGAGAAGAGAAATAGTGTAAGCTGTTGGTGGGATTATTAACTGACTTAGCCTATATGAAACAGTTTGAAGATTAATCAAATGTTTAAATATTTTGGGCTGAGAGACAGTATAACATGCACTTGCTGGCACTTGATTTCTCCTGATTAAATCCAAGGCACTGTACATGCATGAAAAATTGACTATAGAAATTACATGGTTGTTGGATCAATGCTGCAATATTATATGTCTAAAACTCAGCTGTGAGTACCTTTGTAAATGATGATGCACGAATAAAGTTTAAAAAAAAATAATTCCGTATGGAGCGATAGCACAGTGGTAGGGCATTTGCCTTGCACTCAGCCAACATGGCCGACCCGAGTTCGATTTCTCCTCCCCTCTCGGAGAGCCCGAGCCCGGCAAGCTACCGAGAGTATCTTGCCCGCACGACAGAGCTTGGCAAGCTACCCGTGGAGTATTCAATATGCCTAACACAGTAACAACAAAGTCTCCAATGGAGACGTTACTGGGCCCGCTCGAGCAAATCAATGAACAACGGGAGGACAGTGATAAAGTGATATAGTTTTATAATGTCTGGGTATATATTTCTGCAAAAGAAAAACAATTTGAACATAATGGTTCACTGCAATATTTATACATTATTTCTAATAAAAACAAATTGTACATAACTTAAAACCTATTAACAGATGATTGGATACAGAAATTGTAACATATGTGAACAACTGAATATTGCTGATCTATACTGAAAAAAAATAAAATGATGAAATTCTGCCATTTGCAAAAATAGGATGGGCTGAGAGTTGAGTATACTGGTCAGTGAAATAGGAAAGATAAATTAAGACAGATGTTTTATTTTTATGCACAGGTAAAACTTAGAAAATGCTACCATGAAAAGCTAGTTTAATTAAAAAAAACAGTTTCAATACATAGATATATTTACAGCAAATATATGTTTGAAAATAATTTCACAAAAAATTGTGAAGTCAGAGAGTAGCAAGGATATGCACTTACTACATCTTTTCTGCTATAGGCACATGCACTGACCACACATGACCACTCAGAGCTCAAAACATAGCCCTCAGATACTCCTGTAAAACGATAATATCTGCACAGAGAGGGATATTTCTCAGAAGCACCAAAGACTTGATCATGAGCCTCTCAGCTACACACTCTGATTTTGTAGGTTCTTGTGACATTGATGTGTTTTTTTTTATTATTATAACCAAAATTTATTTTTTTATTGAATCACCATGAGATACACAGTTGCAAAACAAAAAATATGGAATGCTTCACGAATTTTCATGTCATCCTTGCGCATGGGGCCATGCTAATCTTCTCTGTAGAAACTGATGCATTTTGCTAGAACTCATGATTTCCAAATTATCTCCTGAGACCATGATAATAACTTCACTAAATTATTCAATTGAATAATGGAAAATGTGTGTCTACGTGAAAGTTCTGACATTTAGTTTCAAAGAAATCATATTGCTTTCCTTAGATAAATACATTGGAAATTGAAAAAAAATGTTGCCTTGACTGTAGGATGTTTGCAATAGCATGATGATTATTTTTAAATCTTATTACTTTGGCCACCTTTAGTGGAAATCAACATTGCCTCTTCAGCAGTTAAAGTTAGTGTGAGGTCTAAAGGATGAACACTTTAATTTTGTCTTAGTTTGATGATTACATATGCTTTTCATACAGATATTTTACTCCTTCTATCAGTTCCTTCATTTGGATTATTTGGACTCCATTTTTGTAATAGATTCGTTGCATGATGACTTAGACTGTATAGAACATCTTGATTAATTTTTTTATTTGTCTTCTTTTGTTAGGGGGCCTCACCCAGCAGTGCTCAGAGCTTACTCCTGTATCTGCACCAAAGGATCACTCTTGGCAGAGCATAGGGGAACAGATGGGGTGTTTCTCATTGAACCTAGATCAGCTGCATGCAAGCTTAGTGCCCTTCCTACTGCACTATCTTTCCAACCCCTATAGAATGTTTTGTAAAATGTGACATCGTATTACCCATCGAAACAAAAAATAGAATGAGTACTTTAATTATAAAATGTCTGGCAAATGTGAATCTTGACATTCAAAAATGAATGACAAGTTTTCTCAACTGTAAAAGGAGCATTTTAGTATTGATTTTATTTCTATGATGTTCCTTCTTCTGTTTAGTGTCATTAACCTAGAATAATAGCAATAGTAACAATATCAATGAAAGACAGAGCTTGGACTCAGTTTCAAAATTTAAAAAATAAAATAATAATGTATAATCTGCTCAAAAATAGGATCACCAGGAGTGATCCTTGAGATCAAAACCAGGAATAAGCCTTGACTGAGTACAGCTCAGTGTGGCACAAAACCAAACCAAACTGGAAAATAATCCAAGGGCAATGTCTTGGGATATTCTCTTGTGCCTTTCATTCTGCACAAGGAATGGAGGCCAAATAAAATAATTATGTGATAGGGGGCTGGAGCAATAACACAGTGGGTAGAGCATTTGTCTTGCACGTGGCTAACCCAGGTTCGATTCCCAACATCCCATATGGTCCCTCTGAGCACTACCGGGAATACTTCCTGAGTGCAGTGCCTTCCTAGTTTTTATTTTTTCTTATCCTAACGATCAGACGAGATCGGGCGCGTTCAGGGGGCTGGAGCGATAGCACAGAGGGTAGGGCGTTCGCCTTACAAGCGGCCAACATGGCCGACCCAAGTTCGATTCCTCTGCCCCTCTCGGAGAGCCCGGCAAGCTACCGAGAGTATTCAATATGCCAGACACAGTAACAACAAAGTCTCCAATGGAGACGTTACTGGGCCCGCTCGAGCAAATCGACGATCAACGGGAGGGCCTTTACTTACTTTTGTTAACCAAATTATCAAAATATATTTTAATGTATGTACAACATACATGTACAACATACATGTACAACATACATATGTACAACATAAAGGGCTGGAGCGATAGCACAGAGGGTAGGGCGTTCGCCTTACAAGCGGCCAACAAGGCCGACCCAAGTTCGATTCCTCTGCCCCTCTCGGAGAGCCCGGCAAGCTACCGAGAGTATTCGATATGCCAGACACAGTAACAACAAAGTCTCCAATGGAGATGCTACTGGGCCCGCTCGAGCAAATCGACGATCAACGGGAGGGCCTTTACCTTACCTTTACCTTTATCCTAACATCCTATATCTCAACCAACTTGGTATATCCTGTCCTGTCCTCCCGTTGTTCATCGATTTTCTCAATGCTATGCATTGCTGGGCATGACCCAAAAATAAAAAATATATATATGTGATAGAGATCTTTGAGGAAACTTTTTTTACTTTAATAAAAGTTTTGAATAATAAGAAAATTTCTTTAATTTAATGTAGAGAGTTGGCTGCATACAATTTTAATAAAGTTTTAAGAAATAGCAACAAATAAAATTTATCTAGTGTTTTAAACTAGATTATGTCTGAATAAGACACAATCTATAAACATTATGATATGAATTTAAAATTTACTGAATATAATGACATTTTATTTTTCTATATCAAATTAGATTTTATTGTCATCTATTAGATTTCATTTAATTTAATTAAATATATTCTTATTTAAAGGCACATTTTTCTATACATACAATAAACATAATATGTCACAAATCATACCAGAATTATGAAAGAACCAAAATCATCTATGAGTTTCAATATAAATCTAGCTTGTAATTCTGTTATATTTATAATAATATTTTATTATCATTATACAGGGATTTAACTTGGCTTGAAAACCAGGGTCAGTTTTTAACACTTAAGTTTCCATTTGTTAACTGCAAAAATGTTCATGGTCAATCAGGAAAATAGAGCCTTCATAATTTGAATCAAATTACAATAGAACTAAATAAAATGTAAGTGCTTATCCTTGGTAAACATATTAATTCAGATATAGCATATAGTTAGACTGCTGAATTACTAAAAGAAGATAAGAAGAGTTTTTCTTAGGTGAATAACTATAATATATCTATCTCAAGACACATTACAATTTCATCAACATTCTAAATGTTCTTTCTATTATCATTGTGCCTTCCTAGTTTTTATTTTTTTCTTATCCTAACATCCTATATCTCAACTAACTTGGTATATCCTGTCCTGTCCTCCCGTTGTTCATCGATTTTCTTGAGCGGGCCCAGTAACTTCTCCATTGGAGATTTTGCTGTTACTGTGTTTGGCATATCGAATACATCACGGGTAGCTTGCCAGGCTCTGCTGTGCAGGCGAGATACTCTCGGTAGCTTGCCGGGCTCTCTGAGAGGGGCAAAGGAATCGAACCCGGGTCAGCCATGTTGGCTGCGTGCAAGGCAAATGCCCTACCGCTTTGCTATCGCTCCAGCCCAACTTGGTATATATTATTTAATATAGGTAAAGATGACAGATTAAAGTCAACAGTTTTTCTAGTCAATTATAATTCATACAGAATTACTTGATTCAATAACCCTTAAGGATGTCATTGTCATTAAAACAAATTAAATATATTTATATATTGCCATATTCAATGAAAATAACTAAGTGGTTGCTTCCATTCAAAGTACTGCAAGTTGTGCATTTACAAACAGAATGACTACTATTAAAATTTGGCAGACACTTGTTTTTCCTCAATAATGAAACCAGTCCAGTGAATCCTGAAAGTTTACATTCAAATATACATTTAATACTTGGGACTCCGTGCCAGGCTGTGGGATGGGTGAGAGACCTCCCCACCCCAAGGGACCCAGCCCTGGCAGGTGACCTCCACTGCCCAACCATCGCCATGCTCTAGGCCCCTTTCTGGATTGCACGGCCACTTTTAAGTAACTTCCTATCCATTTTCTACAATTACTACATCATCCATGCCAAGAGTGTCACCATTATGCCCATGGGCATCCAGCTGGTGTGCTGCATCCGTGGAGAAAGGCCATAAAGTTTATGATGCTAAAATCTTAGGGCTGGGACAAATGGAGTCACTACTGGCACCCGCTCAAACAAATTAATCATTAACGGGATGACAGTGCTACAGTGCTACAATAATATAGATACACATGATATGTTATAGTTTATATAATATTGTTCTCAATGTCAGTTAATATTTAAGTCAAATCTAATTTAAAGAAAAATTAAAATTAAATATGTGTCTCAGTAAAGATTTAAGGCACTTGTTTTAGATGCAGCTGATTACAATTTGATTTCTGTAACACCCCCGAGCACTTTGCAGAGTGATTCCTGAGTACAAAGCTGGGAGAAGGCATAGAACCATCCATTGTTCTGACCTCCCTGCCCCCCACAAATGTGTATCTCAATTGAATCCAATATTTTTACTCTTTAGTGTACTAAAATGTTGGGGAAAATATATGCATTTGTTTTTCTTGACCAAGAGAATATATTATATGGATATATTATAACAACAAGTTTGAAATATGTTTTTTTGTCAAATAAATTGAACTTAATATCACTTGACTAACAGATGGATGATCCCAGGAGAAATGGATAATCTTCGATAATCATTTCAAATTTTAAGTAATGCAAATAGGAGTCTTTTTCAGCACAGAAGTGTGACATAATGTATTGCTTTTTGTGAATCTGTCAAGAGAAAATAGTCAACGATTTATTTGGAAAGAGCATGATTATGGGAAAAATACTAAAACCTTAACACTTGCATTTCTTCTTTCATGGTCCAATACCTTAATTCATGCATGTTTACTTCCATGGATTTCTGTCAGTATAGTTTACCGGCTTATTTGAATGACACCAGACTACAAGAAGAAGGCCTATATTTCTGTTACACAGCATATTTTCTTGTGAATGATCCCACAAAACACAAATTGTTATGCAAGCTATTTAGTTCAAAAGTCATTCAGTCAAAAGAGATGTGCATCGTGAGTGATATGTCATGTTTCTCTCAATGTGCTCATTCTCTACACACAAACATAAAATGCTCAAATCTTGCTACCTTTCTCTCAATAATTAGCCAAATTAATATTATGTAGATATATTGTTTTGTTAAACAAACCATTGGTCAACAAAGATAAAGGTGCACCAAGAAACAGTAATAGACAGCTGTAAAATCTGATCTGATTCATATGCAAATGGAGACATAGACACTGTTAATGTCTCAACAACTATTATAGTGGAGTCACAAAAAACTTGCTTAAGACAAACTAACAGAACTAAATGAGGAAAGTAGTTGCAAGAAAATGATAAATATATTGCTAAAGAAGTAAACACAGAAAGAAAGCCTTCATATTAAAAAGTCCTTTTTAAGTCATCACACATCATTGAAACATAATAAACAAGTGTTGAAGATGATCCAAATTTTGAATAAATATGAATTATTAGAAAGTATACTAATTTATTTCACTACATTTCTCAAGCATATTAAATATTGGAGGTAAATTACTTTAAAACTGCTTTCTAAGGTTTTGTGAAGAATAAAACACTACAATATTACTAATGCTTTAGGCAACAGTTCATTCAATATCAGTATTACTATTATTATTTTATATATGTGAAATAAAAGTGTCTTGATATACTAATTGCACTTTCATTTCATGAATAAATGGTCAACCTTCTGACCAACATGATTATTTTCATACTCCTTAAATATATCAAAGTAGAATTTTCTATACTTAATAAACTGAAACCTGATTTTTACTTATTATAATGAGCATTATTTTATTAACTATATGGAAGCTATTCATATACTTATAAAGTTATAGAGAATTATTTTAAAACAATAAAATTAAAATGACAATACAGTTTTGCTTTGGATAGTAATAATGATAAAAGCTCCCCGTAGCATATTCTATATGCTAAAAACAGAAACAACAAGTCTCACAATGGAGATGTTACTGGTGCCCACTCGAGCGAATCAGTGAACAACTGGATGACAGTGCTACAATGCTACTAATGATAAAACTGCTAAACTAGGGAGGAGAATGACAGTACAGTAGCTGCTGGCTGCTTGCTGTGCATCTTGTCAACCTGTTCAACCCCTTACTCAATATGATCTCCTGAAACCAGCAGGAGTGATCGCTGGGCTCAGAAACATGAGTAATTCCTAAGGATCCCTAAGTGTATTGCCTAGTTAAAAAAAAAAGTTAAAATAATGCAACCTATTGTCATTGATACTAAATGAACAAGTGAGGAGCCTTGGATAGCAGTAACAGTATTTCATAATTTTATAGCTGAATGTATATCTACATAAAATGTATTGTATCTTAGATATACATAAAAGTAATATTTAATACAACACAGTGATCATATAGCATGATTTCAAGCAAAAAAAGATATAAAATGTGCTTAAATTTATATAACTTTTCTGTGAGATGACTTTTATTGAATTATTAATGCATAATAACAAAGAAAATTTTATAACTCATTTTGGCTTTAAAGAAACAATCTCAAAAATAAGCACTGCACTGTAGCTCTGTCCTTCCGTTGTTCATTGATTTGCTCCAGTGGGCATCAGTAACGTCTCATTGTGAGACTTGTTACTGTTTTTGGTATATTGAATACACCATAGGGAGCTTGCCAGGCTATGCCCTGCAAGTGGGATACTCTCGGTAGCTTGCCAGGCTCTCCGAGAGGGATGGAGGAATCTAACCCCGGTGGGCCACATGCAAGGCAAATGCCTTACCAACTGTGCTATTGCTCCAGCCCTCTCAAAAATAAAAGTTTAGATAATGTAAGAAAAAAAGAAATTAAACATTCATACAAAATCTGTGGAAACTGAACTGGTTTAAAAAATCTTCACATTAACAGTAAATAAAGTGATTTAAAATCTGAATTAATGGGTAAAATAAATGAAGTGTAATAAAACTGGGTACATTGTATTAAATGAGACACTCTCAACAGAAATCTTAAAATATATTATTTAACAAAAATCTTCTAAGTATTTTATTCATTATATATGTGTGGGTACATTTTAAAGAATAAGGAAAAGAAGAAAGAAGACTATGATGCATAATTCAAAAATGAAGGACATAAAATTGCAAACTGACAACTTTGAATCACAGTTCCTATGTTGAACATTAACCATTGCCATGCATATTTAGTGATAACTACATAAACAATTGTCCTTGACTTGCCACATAAACATGACCTGGTTATTGGGTGAAATCTCCATTCTCTACTTTCTGACCCATAAATCAATGATAGAGGGGGAGGAGTAATAGTACAGAAGGCAGGGGCACTTGCAGTGCATGTGTCAATCCCTGGAACCACATATGGTCCCTGTAGTCCTCCTGAAGTGATTCCCTAGCCCAGAGCCAGTACTCACCTCTGAACACCACTGGGTATAGCCCCCAAAGCAAAAATAAATAAATAAGTAAATAAATTACATGAGAATCACACTAATCTCAGATAGAAGGTTGAAAATGTGCCAAAAAAGAATACCATGCATACAATAACTGAAATATAAGATCCAAAAACATTTATCACTGCTCACAAAGTAGAATGAAAGGAACTGACTAGAGAATCATGACATCAAAGTCCTAGAGAGAATATGACTTCTGGCAGTTGGAAACGTGAACAGATGTTGCTCTTAAAGCAATTAATGCTTAATCCATTCGAGCTGCTCTAACAATCTACCATTGACTGGTTGGTTTATAAACAGCAAAATTCCCATTTCCAAAGATGGTTGTTTAGAGTAATTTTCTAGTGAGATCTTACACTGTAGTACATGAACTGTTACCTTCTTGCTACATTTTCACAATAGAACATGGACTTTCTCTGCCTGCCCTCTTAAGTGAATAGGTAACATCATTTATTTTTTGAGTGTAGCTAGAATGTTAATTATTTGATATTTGAACTTTTAATTTTTTGAAAATTTGTACTAGAGAACTTGATTTGCAATGGTAATTTATACAACTCATCTGATGTCTTAAAAAACTGAATAAAAGGATTAATTTATAATGAGAAACAGGCAAATGGGTATATTTTAGTCCTGAGTACAAAACTTCTATTTACTTCAAATATTTTCCACTTTAGCTTTATAAACAGGGAAGAAAAATTGCCCTCACAGATAGTATTTGTCACACTTCGCCTATTTGATAACTGAATATTTCTAAATTAAAACAACCAAGCTGAATATAAATGGTATATCTTTTTCTTTCTTTTCTATTTACTTTTATTTCTATACTCTCCGTTTTGATTGGGGGCATTTCCCTGGTTTACTTCTTGGACTATGCTCAGGGATAACTCTCTGTAAAGCTTGGGGACCATATGTGGTACTGGGGATCAAACCACAGCCAGCCAGATTCAAGACAAAGTGCCATCATCCCTGTATTATCTCTCAAGTCCCCCAATATTTATAATTTGTATTTCTATATAAAGAGATTAAATAGTGTGAGGGGGGAAGGGGAGATGAACCAAGTCAGGGGTGGTGTATACCATACATGCATAAGTCCCCCATTTAACTCTCAGCACTTTTGGCTACACCCCTTATGTCTCCCTGTATACACTCCCTTATGAGCCCACGAGGTGTAGCCCTGTATAATCCCCAGCAGCGCTGGCAACCCAGACTACTGTTGCAGAGACCCCGACAAAAACTAAGTCAAGAGATGTAACTGTCTTCTCTGACATCCTTTTGCCCAGATTATTTTGAATGATACCTGATTGGTAAATGCACTGTCTGTAGCACTGACTTCCCGCTGTTCGTAGGATATAAATTGAATAAACTTTCTTAATTCCTTTATCTTACTATGTGTTACTACTAGGAGTAAAACTTCGCTTATTTCAGAACACACATTTTCCTTTATTTATAACATACCTGAGTGAGTGTGATGGGGGGGGTGTAGTGGGTTTTGTATACTTTAAAAGCTATGTGGCACTCTTGAATATTTGTTTTCCCCTTTTTTTACACATAGGTTAGTTAGACTGTCAAATAGTTTTCATTGGTAAATTGACAATTTGGCCTCTACCCATTTAAATTCAGTTAGTATAATTTCTAAATTTCATCACAGCTTAGATAATTTACAATGATTCTATTAGGTAAAAATGTAAAGAGATAAACATTTCTTGGAAAAGACACCTTGGGCTGCTAAGTCAATGGTATTGGTTGGGCAAATGAGGATGAATCTTCCATTTGCTGAGCTGGAAATGTGACAGACATGGAATTAATTTTTTTAAATAAACCTATTTTATGTATTCTTAACACTGTTGCTAAACATACATATAGAATATTAGAAATATATCTGTCCATACATATTATTTAAAATATAACACAGAGGTAGGGCATTTGCCTTGCAAGTGGCCAACATAGGTGACCTGAGTCCGATTCCTCCACCCCCAGCAAGCTACCAAGAGTATGTTGCCCACACAGCAAAGCCTGGCAAGCTACCCGTGACGTATTCAATATGCCAGACAGTAGCAATTGTCACAATGGAAATTTTACTGGACCCGCTCGAGCAAATCGATGAACAATGGGAGGACAGTGACAGTGACAGTAGATAATATAAATATAATCTTGTATATATGGGTACATATAGTTCTAATATTGGAAGAGCAATCTGAAATAAAAACTATCAAATCTCCAACATTACGCATTTTGTGGTGAAACTTAATTGTAAAACATAATGATTAAAAATAAATACGAACTTTAGCACCAGTCTGTGTTTACAATATTTATAGATAGATTAGATAGATAGATAGATAGATAGATAGATAGATAGATAGATAGATAGATATTTGAAGCTGTAGACCTCTGGGACCCAGCCACAGCCATGCTGAAGACCACTCTCCACATGCTCAGATGAGCTTGGAGAATATAAATTGAATATGCTTTCTTAATTCCTTTATCTTACTATGTGTTACTACTAGGAGCAAAACTTCATGAAGGAACCGACAGAGGAACCCAGGTGTGCGGGACCCGGGGCTGAGATCTCCAAGCGTGCTTGGTTCGAGACTGGGCCTCCTCCACCCAGATCCCTCATCTTCCAGTACAGTTACACCCACTAACTGCCGTATAACCCCATCAATGGCCAAGATCCAGAGACTATGAAACCAAGATTCCGGAAACACGCGGATGTGTTTGCGGCTGCACAACCTTTTATTGTCTAGTTCTCACTCTCAGAGAACCGGGCAGGCTACCAAGCACATACTGTCTGCATATATGCCTGACTGGGAACACCTGTAAAGGTGATTAGAGGCCGCCCCAAAAGCCTCCATCTATTTTGGAGAACCCGGCAAGCTACCAAGAGTATCCCTCCCACATGGCAGAGCCTGGCAAGCTACCCGCGGTGTACTCAATATGCCAAGAATGTAACAATGATGTTCCTCATTCCCCTGACCCTGAAAAAGCCCCCAATATGCCATCAGCCCACACTAGCATGTGACAGGGACGAATGGAGACATTACTGGAGCCTGCTCGTGCAAATCAATGAACAATAGGATGATAGTGATAGTGATAATTGTACAGTATGTTCATAATAAAACTAAAGGTTTTATAACTACATCAAAGTCTCAGTTTTTTATGTATTTATCTGAAAATAAATATTAGACTACATAGAAACAGGAAATTAAGTTATTAGATAATGGTTATTACAAAAAGTGTGGAGATTTAAATATATTTTATATATTTTATGCATTTTATATTATTACCATACATATAGATATGTTACCAGATTAATAATTTTAAGGTTGATGAAGGTAGAACAGATATTTGTGTGGTCTATATAGAGGTCTCACTAGTTATCAAAACTTTCTATGTAAATTATAATAAGTACCTCAAGCAAAAGAGTAAGAAATTACATTACTAACTTTTTTTCTATATTTTAAAAGTGATGAAATTATTTATAGAAAAATAGAAGATTATATTGGCCTTTAGGTAAAGTAGGGACTTAATAAAAATGTTTATGTTTCATTAGCACAGCAGGTAAGGCGTTTGCCTTGCACGTAGCCAACATGGTCGACCCGAGTTCGATTCCTCCTCCCCTCTCGGAGAGCCTGGCAAGCTACTGAGAGTATCTCGCCCACACAACAGAGCCTGGCAAGCTCCCCGTGATGTATTCGATATGCCAAACACAGTAACAACAAAGTCTCACGATGGAGACTTTACTGGGCCTGCTCGAGAAAATCGATGAACAATGGGAGGACAGTGATGTTTAATTATGAATGTAGAGGGGCTGGAGAGATAGCACAGGGGGTAGGGCATTTCCCTTGCATGCGGCCAACCCGGGTTTGATTCCCAGCAGGGAGTATGATAAAATAAATTGAATTGTGCGCATCTTTAGAATTAGTAGAGAAATGATTTTTTGAGATTATTGTTTAGATAGGGATCTATATTCTCATAGAATGACTAAAATCTATCAGAAGCTTTTACCTGGTCCCCTGAGCACTGCCAGGAGTAACTCCCCTGTCCATCGCTGGGTATGACCCAAAAAGCAAAAATAATAATAATAAATATCACGATCACGATCACGACGATCACAACCACCCTGTTGTTCGTCGATTGCCTCGAGCAGGTGCCAGTAACGTCTTCTTCGTCCTAGCCCTGAGATTTTTTTTTTTAAAGTGCCATATTCAAGGCTTTTTCAGGGTTAGGAGAATGAGACCCATCACTGTTACTGGTATTTGGCATATTGGGTATACCACGGGGAGTTTGCCAGACTCTGCCGTGTGGGCAGGTTACATTTGGTAGCCTGCCAGTTTGTCCAAAGTAGGAATGAGATGATAAGATGTCGCGTGGCCGCAAATGCGGCCGCACGCTTCCAGGAGCTGAGTGTGATAATCTCTGGATCCTGGCTGTTGTTGGAGTTACACATAAATATATAAATATATAAATACATAATATATATATACATAAATATATAAATAAAAATGTAGATACGAATGTGGTAGATTTATGTATACTTGTATATAGATAGGATTATAGATATAAACTGTATTTCTATATTTGATTAAGTTTGTTTTATCACTGTATCACTGTCATCCCAATGTTTATAATTTCCTCTAGCAGGCACCATTAATGTCTCCATTCGTCCTAGCCCTGAGATTTTAGCAAGTGCCACATTAGAGGTTCTTTCAGGGTCAGGTGAATGATACCCATCATTGTTATTGGGTTTTGGCATATCAAATACGCCACGAGGATCTTGCCAGACTCTGCTGTGTGGTCAGGATGCTCTCAGTAGCCTGCTGGGTTCTCAGAGAGGGAGAACTGACAGAATAAGCGGCTGCATGCTTCCGGGAGCTTCATTTTATAATTTTTAAGTGTTTATATATGATTAAAGTAAATATATGTGCATAATATACTAGATATGGTATTGGCATTTGTATAATTCAGGTCAGGTTAATTGGTGAACTAGTTACCTCAGAATCTTAACATAAAAAATATTTATGTACTTGCGCTAGGCTTATACCACTGTACATTGTTTTACACAATATTATTCACCATTTTTTGTTTGTTTGGGGGTCACACAAGGCTGAGCTTAGGGCTTACTGATAGCTCTGCAGTCAGGAATCACAACTGGTGTGCTCAGTTCTGGGAATTGGAGCTGGGTAAGTGGTAGATAAGTGTCTTACTACTGTACGATGTCTCTGCCCCTAATGAGTGCATTTGTGTGTTACCTAATGGTATTACAGTTATCTAGTCTCTTGTAGATATGCACTGGCACTCTATCTAGGCAGATATATAAGAAAAGTGTGAATTGATAAGTTTTTAAGTGAAATTATATTGGTTGAGTTAGAAATTTTCCAGACTTTTATTTCCCTTCATATAAGAGGAGTCTTAGAGTTTTTATTTAAGATTAAAAGCAGGAATTCTGTGGGGGTAAAAAACGAATCAGAATGGTTTGTCATTTAGAATAAGGCATGGGGTTACCATGAGGTATTCAGGGAATGGCTTCCAGATCTGTGTTGAGGAGTTATTCCCAGCAGTACTTGGAGGACCATATACAATACCTAGGATTGAATGCCAGCCTCCAGCATGCAAATCAAAGCATGCTGGAGCATATTTGCTCAGCCTACTGAGCTACTTAGCCAATCCATAAATTATAATACTTTAAAAGTATATACAATATTTTAATCTATATTGCTATCCACATTGACCAATAGAACCATTAGTCCTAATATTACCAAAGTTATAATCAAGAGCAATATCTTTAGATACAGGATATGTGATGAGCAAACTCATGATAAACGGGCAGGAAGCATGATAAAATAAATTGGATTGTGTGCATCTTTAGAATTAGTAGATAAATGATAATTTGAGATTATAGTTTAGATAGGGGTCTATATTCTCATAGAATGACTAAAATCTATCAGAAGCTTTTGCATAGAGAATAATGGCCACTTATAGATGTTATAAAAATGATTTTTAGTTTGGAGAAAAAAAGAATATTCTAGAGAAATGAATAGTGATAAGGAATCTATCCCAGAAATTTAAGCCAGGGATCCAAGTGCTTGATTGCACTGCTGCTATGAATACGGAGAGAAATCTAATAAGGGAGATATTTCAGATAGAATGAAAAGGATATGACATTGTTTTGAATAGAGTGAAAAAGAGTTACAAACCAGAATGTAAACTTTGAAAATAAAGATGTCTTCCCTTAAATGCAGTCAGTCACCCATTAAATATGCCGGGACATAGCTGGAGTCACTTCCCAAATGTCAAATAAATCAAAATAACAACACAAAGGACAAGGTAGGAAAGCATCTAAATAAAAGGAGAGTGATAGAATTGCTAGTAGTTAATATTAATTCCTTGATATTGATGTAGTTGGTAAAATTATTTTTAAATGCATTCAACCATGAATTTATGTAATGAAATGATGTTGCGTATAATATCATGTATCAATTCTTGAAAACCTGGTTATGGTTTAAATATGTCCCTTATAATCTGTACCAATTTAAAATTTTGCTGGAGGACTGACATAAACTATAGAATCATGGAGAATCAAATGGATGCTATTTAAAGAAGAGTGTGTGCATTGCATGCACACATCTTAACTAGGAGAGAAGAATTGTTTGAACTTATCACACTTTTTTTTAATATTGGTTCAGGTTTCATGATAAAATTATATTTTCCATGTTTACAATACTGTCTTTGAAAATACATTTTACAGTGATTTACTATAAAACAAATGGAATTCAATATAAAAAAGTGTCATATCAGAGGTCATGTAATTAAAATCACTTTGTTAAATGCATCTGCATTATAAATCAACCTACCAATATTTCTATGCAGATCAGTGATTCTTTGTCATGTTTCAATATATACTTCTACACTAAAAATCAAATATTTTCTTCATGATTCATAGTACTTATTTTTGCTTACTTCTTAATTGACATTAATATTACATATTTTCAAAAAACTAATACCTTCTCAAGGAAGATAGGCACAGTTGTTCTAGCAGGCATATAGAGAAACTTTATGAAAATAGACATCTCACACTCATTTAAATTTCATAACAAACTTTATCAGGAAGCATTGAATTAAGCATGTAAATATTTTTATATGTGTATTTTGAACATTTTAGAAAATCATTTATTTATTTATTTATTGTTTTGAGGCCACATCAGACTGTGTTCAGGGTTTACTTTTGGATCTGTTTTCAGGGATAACTACTGGAAAAGCTTTGAAACCACATGTGGTGCCAGGGATAGGAGCCTGGTGAGGTCCTTTTAAATTAAAAAAGGCATGCAATGGTTTTCGAGACAGAGAATGGTCTTAAATATATTTTATGATCAGTATAATAAGATTTAACTCGAGGATGATTAAAATGAGTTATTCACCTAATTTGCTCAATTAACAATGAAGTGATGATAGTCCATTAAATATAATGGTTATTAAGAACAAGTTCAAATGATGGCTTCTTAAATATACAAAACTATTTTTCTCACTTAATAATTTGTGACAATAGTATGTGAATCTTGAAGTTATTAATGGGTTCATAGTTTTTATGGTAATATTCCTAATAATGAGTTTTTCATCTAAATATTTTGGCAGTGATTAAAAACTTAAACGTGGTGATATCTAAGATAATAAAATTGGAAACAGAAAATGTAGAAAGTCCTAAAAATGTACTAAAAGACAAAAATCATTTGTAAATTTAATACAAGGCTTTTTTCCTGCTAATTCTATTGAATGCCTATTCCTTGGTGTATCTAGTATAATATCACTTGATCATTTGACTTCCCGTTACTCATCGATTTGCTCGAGCAGACACCAGTAACATCCCCATTCGTCTCTGTTGCATGCTAGTGTAGCCCATGGCATCTGTTCATTCTAGGAACACATAGTAGTTGTTCTCCACTACCTCCACTACTCAGCCGCCGCCATGCTCCAGGACACTTTCTGGACTCTCGGGCCGAGACTGATGCATGAGTGAAGCCCCACAGAACAAGATAAACGGAACTCTGAGACCTTGGACTCCAGGCTTAATGGACCTGGGGACAGAGATCTTCTACCTGCTCCCAACCAACCACAGGTGATTAAGGGATTAAAACCAAGAGCCCCCACCCTACCCTGCCCTTTCTACTTCCACCAACTGCCAGAGACCCAGGGATTAGATTACGTTAGTATAATATACTTCTGAAAAAATTCTCACAGATTCAGTTCATGTAGTAAAACTCACTGCCATCTTCTAATCAATAAGAAAACAGGTATGAAAATCAAAGTGAAGGATAAGTCTTACAAAAATTCCCTCATTTTAAAGTAAACTAAAATATGGCCAAGAAATTAATAATGATATTTAAAAGACATAGAGTGTGCATTTAATTGCATTCCCCTGAAACTTTACACCAAATAGTGAAGAAAATCCAAAATTAAATGTTTATATTGCTATGTAATTTATTAATCCATTAAAAATAATCCAGAACTTATAGGCTCTGTATTTTTTTCAGATAGATGAAGAAAGATTTAAAAAATTCCATTATTAAAGTATTTATTTTATTTGTGAATTTTTAACCCAGGAGAATTTAATCAGCCAGAATATCTTAATATCTAATATTTTTACTAATAATATTTTGCAATGGAAGTATTTACATATAGTTATATCAATTAAAACTCACCACAAGAACAGAAGCAATACTAAGAAAGTACTGTGAGAGAGATAATGAAAGTTAAAGAGAGAGAAAAGAGAGGAATATGCTCAGTAGACAGTTGTTTTTTTTTAAGCTGTTTACTCAGTCTTTTGAAAGCTTAGTAAATCTAAGATTCAGAGTGGAATTTCATACAAGATTTCCATGTAAAAACATGGCATTTGACTTTCTTCTAAATAAATGTCACTGTGGTTCTTTGTTATTTAATTGTGTGTGTTTGTGTGTGTGTGTGTGTGTGTGTTACATGGGCTGGAGCAATAGCACAGTGGTAGGGCATTTGCTTGCACACAACCAGCCCTGTTGAACCGGGTTCGATTCCTTCCCCCCTCGTTGAGAGCCCGGCAAGCTACTGAGAGTATCTCTCCCACACAGCAAAGCCTGGCAAGCTACCCATGATGGATTCAATATGCCAAACACAGTAACAAAAAGTCTCACGATGGAAATGTTACTGGGCCCACTAGAGCAAATCAATGTACAACAGGAGGACAGTGACAGTGACAGTGACAGTGTGTTACACCCTTCTCTGCTCAGGGAACTGGCCGAGTGGTGCTGGTAGACCATATGCAGTGCTGAGGAACAAACTCAGGTTATCCAGGTCATGTGCAAGGCAATTGCCTCACCAGTTGTATTGTCTCTCTAGTCTGACGTTTTTTGCTCATATTTGTAAAAAATAAGGTCTTAAATGTACAAACTTGTCTCACTAGTTTAAGACTAGTTTAGAGCAGACTCTGCATTATTTTAAGCCATTGGTTTATAAATGTGAATCATAGTTAAATAATACTTTTCATCATGGTTTAAACCAGAACAATTTTTTTTCCATCTCACCTTTTATTTGTTTTTTGCCTGAGAAATCTATATGTGATCCAGATATACAGGTATATAAAATAAGTGTAGAAAGGAACATTTACAAATAGCAAATATGCAATAATTATTTTGAAGAAATTTTATTTATTTAAATGTTGTTTACTTCAGAGTCTCCTGCCCCCATGCCTGGCTGTCCTCACCGGGGCCACTAGGTTAGGGGGACGGGTTGAGTTTCCCTCCCTGCCCCGAGCAGAGCCCCGGCAGCCGAAGACCTCCAATACCAGCCACAGCCATGCTGAGACCACTCTCCACACATCCGGACAAACCTCATGCATGAAGGAACCGGCAGAGGAACCCAGGCATGCGTGTCCCAGGGCTGAGATCTCCAAGCCTGCTTGGATCGGGGCTGAGCATACTCCACACAGATCCCCCATCTTCCAGTAGGTAGACGTTACACCCACCAGCTACCACTGGCGCCAGGTGGTCCCATCAACTACCAAGACCCAGAGACTATAAAACCCAGCTCCTGGACATCTTATTATCTCATTTTTACTTTGGAGAACAGGGCAGGCTACCGAAAGTATTCTGCTCGCACAGCAGAGTCTGGCAAACTTCCCGTGTTGTACTCAATATGCCAAATAGCAGTAACAATGATAGGTCTCATTCTCCTAACCCTGAAAGAGCATTGAATATGGCTCTTTTAAAATCTCAGGGCTAGGAAGAAGGAGACGTTACTGGTGCCTGCTCGAGGCAATCGATGAACAACAGGATGATCGTGATCACGATTGTTGTTTGCTTTGGGGCGACATCTCGTTGTGCTCAGGGACTATTGCTATTTCTATGCTCAGGGATCATACCTGACAGGCTTAAAGAGATCATACTGTGGCTGTGGATCAAACCCAAATTCCTTATCCACTTGGCTTATCTCTCTGGGCCTATAAAACATTTTTTTTAAAGTAAAATCCCCTATATGGGTCATTGTCCATAGTTTAAATAGCTAGGATCAAGACTAAGATTTGATTTTAAAAAATGGGTAATAGGCTCCTGCTATGTTAATTAAAAATAAATAGCCATGGAGGTGGAGACAACTGATAGTTTAGCAGGTAGGGCACTTGCCTTGCATGCGGCTGCTCCAGTTTCAATTCTCAGCATCCCATATGGTCCCTGGAGCACCACCAGAGTAATTTCTCAGTGCAGAGCCAGGAGTAAGCACTTATCATTGCCAGGTGTAACCCAAAAGGTCAACAATATTAGTAACAATTTGGTGTTAAAGAGAAAATGCAAAATGCATGTCACATAAATTTAGATAGTCTGTTCTAGGGCTGGAGCGATAGCACAGCAGTAGGGCGTTTGCCTTGCACGCAGCCAACATGTCCGACCCGAGTTTGATTTCTCCGCCCCTCTCAGAGAGCCCAGCAAGCTACCGAGAGTATCTTGCCCACACGGCAGAGGCTGGCAAGTTACCCGTGATGTATTCGATATGCCAAACACAGTAACAACAAAAAGTCTCCAATGGAGACATTACTGGGCCTGCTCGAGCAAATCGATGAATGGGAGGACAGTGATAGTGACAGTGACAGTACAAGGACCAGAATTAATCACAGTGAGGGGACTAGACTGAATCAGCGTGGCATCAGGGGTAGCTTTTGGACCCAGGGGAGAGAGTCTCCCCTAATATGTACTCCTGAAATGGAACCTCAAAGAACTTCATTCCTGCATAGTTTTGCTCCACTTCACTTGTGGCAGTGAATTTCTTCACCACCCCACATCTCATCTTAAACATACAAATACATCCTAACTTAGGCTCCTAACCACACAGATGCACTCAGAAACAACTCCAAACTGCAAAGGTCTTAATGGTAAAGCAATGCAGAAACTCACCAGGCTAAGTGAGTGAAGAAGCTAGTCCAATTTACCCAACCAATAATAATGAGCTACATAACCTCTCTCATAAGGAATTTAGAATGGAACATACAAAAGGAGATCAAAGAAACAAGGGAATGCACTGCCAATAAAATATAGGAGGATATGAGAGCATAAAGGAGAAAAATATAAAACACAAAATAAAAATACAAATGAAAATACAAACAGAAATGACAGATCTGAAAAATCTGTTCACTGAAAAGAACAACCCATTAGTAGGCCTCAGCAGTAGAGTAATAGCTGCTAAGAGCAGAATTAGTGAGTTTCAAGATGAGGTACAGAGAATCTCCAGACAAAAGCATAAGATGGAAAAAACCATCAAACTAAGCCAAGATATGGCAAGAGAAGGAACAACTTAAGAATCCCTGGAATACCAGAGGGCAGGAAGAAACCAGTCAAAAAAAAACTGTCTAAGTTATTATTGCTGAGAAGTTCCAGGAGCAGAAGAGTACACACACAAAATTCTAGGAGGCCTTTAAGGTACCAGCTAAAAGAAATCCAAATAAAAATACCTCAATATACATCCTAATCAGAATGAAGAAATCATAGCTAGAGATATATTCCTGAAAGAAGCAAGATCAAAGAAGAAAATTGATTATGAAGGAGCATCTTTTAGATTCACAGTGGATGAAAACCCCTGGGCCCAAAGACAGTGGTGAGATATAGTGAAGAAACTCAATGAAATGAACATCTCACCAAGAATGCTTTATGCAGCCAGACCTTCATTCAAATTTGAGAAAAACAATACAAAACTTCACAGATGAACAACTCAGAAAATTCCTAGACTCAAGCCATTGTTAAATAAACAGACTACTATTAGATAAGACAAACCTCACAGTTACATCAAACTCCTACATAAAGATGACACAAATCTCCATCACAATAATCATTCTCAATGCCAATGGACTAAATACACCAATCAAGAGGCACAGAATGGCAAGATAGATTAGAAAATTGAACCCAACACCTCTTCTGCCTTCTAGAAACACATTTGTAACAATCAAAGCAACACTTTATGAAAGTCAAAGGTTGGAGAACAATTATCCAATCAAACAACCACATCAAAAAAGCTGGAGTATCATACTGGTATCATATATTTACATATATTTCAAACTGAAGACATTCATAAGAACAATAAGGTCATTTCTTAGGGGTCAAGGTATCTGTAAATCAAGAAGAGCTCACAACCCTAAATGCGTATGCACCTAACAGGGACCAGCAAAAATACATAAAAAAACTGTCAATAGACTTAAGAAAGACATTGATAGCAACACAACATTAGTTGGAGATTTCAACACTGTTTTGTCACCTCTTGATAGGCAGATCAACCAAACTTAAGCTCAGCAAGGAAATATTTTATTTGAGGGAAAAAAAGAAGATAGGGGATCAGTATATGTGTTTGTGTGTGTGTGTTTGTGTGTGTAGGTCCATAAAATTAAGAGAATAGAAATTGTATCAATACCTTTTCAGACCATGATACACTGAAAATAGAAGTGAATCATAAAATTGGAGAATCCAGTCAAACACCTGGAAATTAAACAACTCACTACTACAGAACAAGTGAGTTAGAGAGAAAATCAATGAGGAAATCAAAAGATTCAGGGAGGTAAATGAGAATGAGGACAAGAGCTACCAGAGTTTGTGGAACATAGTAAAACCTGTGTTGAGAGGTAAGTTTATAGCTCTGTAAGCATTCATCTGGAAGAAAGAAAGTACCCATATAAATAACTTAACCTTATTGCTTAAGAACTTGGAAAATAAACAACACTAGGAGCCCAAACAAGGAAGGGGAAAGAAAATAATAAAACTTAGAGCAGATATCAATGAGCTGGGATACCCCCCCAAAAATCCAAAAGATCAACAAAACCAAGAGCTGATTTTTGAGAAAATAAAGAATATCAATAAACCACTAGCAAGATTCACAAAGAAACAGAGGTGTGAAACCTAGAAAACAAAATCAGAAATGCAAAGGGGGACATAACAAGAAAAAATACAGAAATCCATACAATCATAAAAGATTACTTTGAAAAATCTTTATGCCATGAAACAAGAGAACCTTTAAGAAATGGATAAATTTCTGTATTCCTATAACCTCCCAAGACTGAACTAAGAAGATCTGACACCACACAAAAAAAAGAATTTACAGACTGATAAACCTGATGAATGTAGATGCAAAGATCTTCAATAAAATACTAGCAAATAGAATCAAACAACTCATCAAAAAGATCATACACCATAACCAAGTAATATTTATCCTTAGTATGCAAAGATGGTCTAATAATCACAAGTCAATCAAGATAATACACCATCTCAATAAAAGAAAAGATGAATACTATATGATGATATCAACAGATACAGACAAAGCTTTTGACAAGGTATAGTATCAATTCATGATAAAAATTCTTAAAAAAATAGGAATTTGAAATATATTTCTCAATATAATCAAAGCTGTCTATTGTAAAACTATAGCAAGCATTGTTCTCAATGGGAAAAAACTAAAGACTTCCTCCCCTCATAGTCGGCACAAGACAAGGTTGCACTCTCCTCCCACTCCTATTCAATATAATACTGGAAGCATTTGCCATAGCAGTTATGCAAGAAAAAGATATTATGGGCATCCAGATAGAAAAGTAAGAAATTAAGCTTTTAATATTTGCAGATAACATGATACTATAATTAGGAAATCCTAAAGAATCTACAAAAAGCTCCTGGAAACAATAGATTTGTTCATTAAAGTAACAGGTCAGAAAATCAATTCCTAAAAGTATAGAATAAATTGTATCAACAATCTTTTCAGACCATGATGAACTGAAAATTAAAGTGAATCACACACAAAATTCAAGGCTTTCCTATACAAAATAATGGAAGAGAAGAAAGAGATGTTAAAAAACAATCCCACTCACAATTATTCCTGAGAAAATCAAGTACCCCTGAACCAGTGAACTATAGAGATGAAGAACCTATATAAAGAAAACGACAGAACACTACTTCAACAAATAAAAGGAAATGGAAAAGCATCCACTCTCTCATTGATTGGGAGGATTAACATTTTCAAAATGTCAATAATCCCCAAGCACTGTACAAATATAATGCTCTCTGTATAAGGACAACCATGACATTTTTCAAAGAGATAAGTTAAACACTCTTGATATTCATATGCAACAATAAACCCCAAGCATAGATAAAGCAGTATTTGGGAAAAAGAAGAGAGGCAGCATCATCTTTCCCAACTCCAAAATCTACTACATAGCAGTCATAATCATAACATCATAGTATTGGAATAAAGACAGACCCACATACCAATGGAACAGAGTCAAATATACTGACACAGATCCTCAAACATATGATCACCTAACTTGATAAAGTAGCAAGAAATATGAAGTGAAGCAAGGATAGCCTTTTTAATATTGTTGTTGGAAAACTGGACAGGTAGATGCAGAAAAATCAGATAAGACTTCTTTCTCACACTAGGCACAAGTGTCAGAACAAAATAGATTAAAGAGTTCAACATCAGTCAAATCCAAAAATATATAGAGGAAATGTAGACAGAACTCTCAGTGACATAGAAGCTTAAAGAATCTTCAAGAATGAATCACCACTGACCAAGCAAATGGGAGCAAAGATAAACAAATGGGCCTACATTAAACTAAGAAGTTTCTGTACCTCAAAAGAAATTGTGACCAAGATACAAAGATGACCCAAAGATTGATAAATGGTTAATAGCTAAGATATATAAGGCAGAGGTAGAATTTTACAAGAAAAAAATTCAGCCCCATTAAATATATAGGGAGAAGGAATAAAGGAATAAACAGAAACTTCCTCAAAGAAGAATTACAAAAGACACATGAAAAAATGCTCTACATCACTACTCATTGAGAACATGCAAATAAAAACAACACTGCAGTATCATCTCACATCACAGAGACTGGCATAGATCAAAAAGAACAAAAATAAACAATGCTGGCATGTATGCAGAGAGAGAGGGACACTTCTTCAGTGTTGGTTGGAAATGCTGATTGATTTGGCCAGTTTGGAAAACAAAATTGACATTCTTAAAAAGCTAGAAATTTAGTTTACACATGACCCAGCAATGCTGTTTCTGGGAATATGCCTCAGGGGCCCCACCGCACACAGCAGATGTGCTATCTGAACTTCTATTTTTATTGCAGCACTATTCACAATAGTCAGAATGTAGAAACGATTCAAGTGTTCAGCAACAGATCACTGGTTAAAAAAACCATTGTACATTTACACAATGGAACATTATGCAGCTGTTACAAAAATAAGTTATAAAGTATCTTATAAATGGACGGACATAGAAAGTATCATATTTATTGAAATGAGTCTCAGAGAGAGAAATAGACATAAAATAGTTGAAAATATTTATGGGATATAAAGAAACATGATAAGAGCCTAATTCCCAAGGACAGTAGAAACAAGGGCCAGAGGGATTGGTTCGTAGTTTGAAGCATGTCTCAAAAGCTGTGGGATAAGGAACTTGAAATAAAGAAAGGATCATTATAGAAAACTAGTTGAAAATGATCACTCTGGATTAGAACTGTGTGCTAAAAATAGGTAAAGGAACAAATATGATTATCTGTCAGGTTCTGTATTGCAAAACCTTAATGCACAAAAGGATAGAGAGGGGTAGAGGTGCCTGCGATAGATTGGGGGAGGGTGGCAGGAGGATAATTGTGGTCACTGGTGTTGGAAAATGTGCATTGAAGGGATGGGTGTTGGAACATTGTATGACTGAGACCTGACCATGAACAGCTTTGTAACTCTACATCTAATGGTGATTCAATTTAAAAAAATCACAAAAGTAATCAAACTATTATAGCTTTTTAATAGGGATTTTTATTATTGTACCTATAGAAACAATACAGATTCTATTTTCCTTTTGTCCTACCTGATAGTTATAATGATGTTTAAAATCTCACTTAGATTTTTATAAAAAAGTGAAAGTGGCATTATTGGATATTACTGCAACCTAGAGGCAGAGTTCTTTTTTGAATTATTTTAGGAATTTCAGAAGGTACACAGGCTTATGAGTAGTTGTATTGCCTTTGGAATTTTACTTGGCTAAGAATGAGGAGATTTGTGAATAAATCAACAATCATCTCTCGGTAAATTGCCCCAGTGTTGGACCTGCTGAGTGACCTAGCTGAATCAATTCTTAATCTAGAGATTGTTCTTGGTTTTTCAGAATTATTCTTGGTTTTTCAAAAAACAGATGGCAATCTTTAAACAAATTCATCAAATTATAAATTTTAAAATATATTTATAATTTCAGCCTCTGCTTGTTAATTGATGTTGTGTACTTATTTAAAATTTCTATTTGTATGGTGATAAAATAGAATTAAGAGTATCGCTAAGATGTAATATGGTAAACTCAGGAAGATTGAGATCAAACTTGGCTTAGTGTCAAACTTCAAACCTTCATAAAAAATATTGGATTCAAAACAACCATGAACACAATAATCAATAATGGCAAAGTTAAAACCAATATAATTTAATTGTGCTGTAAAGAGTAACTTTCATCAATTTTCTTTTTGAAAGGTTAAAGAATGTGCCTGCCTTTTCATGTCTATAAATTCATACAATATTTGCTACTAATGCATTGCAGACAGACAATCTTTAATTAAAACAAAGATTTTGTATCTACATTTTCTAGTGAAACATGATAATTTTATATAATACATATGTAATGTTTTACCCATTTTTTGCTCCCTTAAAAACACCCCCAACTCTCCTACCGATAAAAGACCTCATAACGCTCTAAAGTTTAAAACACTGTATCTATTTTTAAACTTTATTTAAACATCATGACTTACAAAGTCATTCATAATATAGTTGTTTCAGGTATTGTTTGTCCCAACACCAATCCCACCACCGGTGTGACCTTCCCTCTACCAATGTCCTCAATTTCCTACCTGCTCTTCAAGCCAGTCCAAGAAGAAGGCACAAAATAATTAATTTTATACTACTTTATTACTGGGCTGGAGTGATAGCACAGCAGGTAGGGAGTTTGCCTTGCACACAGCTGACCCGGTTCGATTCCTCTGCCCCTCTCAGAGAGCCAAGCAAGCTACTGAGAGTATCTCGCCCACACAGCAAAGCCTGACCCGTGATATATTTGATATGCCAAAAACAGTAACAAGAAATCACACAATCTGTTGTGAAATGTTACTGGTGAACACCTGGAGGACAGTGCTACAGTGCAGTGTTACTTATTACTACATAAAGTAAAACATAAAATGACTCTTGCATTAATCATTTCTTTTATGGTGGAAGTTATTTTAAAAATATATGTGCATAGAAGTGAAATGAATAACACAGTCATCATTATGATATATAATATATAATATATATATACACATATATATAGTAGCACTGTAGCACTGTCCTCCCATTGTTCATTGATTTGCTTGAGCGGGCACCAGTAACGTCTCACAACAAATTGTGAGACTTCTTGTTATTGTTTTTGGCATATCGAATACATCACGGGTAACTTGCAGGCTTTGCTATGTGGGCAAAATACTTCACATAGCTTGCCAGGCTCTCCAAGAGGTGCAGAGGAATAAAACCCAGGTCGGCTGCGTACAAGGCAAATGCCTTACCTGCTGTGCCATCACTCCAGTCTCTCCAGTCTCTCTCTCTCTCTCTCTCTCTCTCTCTCTCTCTATATATATATATATATATATATATATTACTGGTGCAAAATTGAAAAATTGAATGTTTTAGTTGAATAAAATAGGTGAGTGAAATTTGCTATTGTTTAATGATATAACAATGGTATAATCTATATATAATAAATAGTATAATCTATACATATAGATGCTGAGAATCGAACCCGGATTGGCCGCGTGCAAGGCAAATGCACAACCCGCTGTGCTATCAGTTCAGGGCTACAGGGATAGCACAGCGGTAGGGCATTTGCCTTGCACGCAGCCAACATGGCCGACCCAAGTTCGATTCCTCCGCCCCTCTCGGAGAGCCCGGCAAGCTACCGAGAGTATCTCGCCCACACGGCAGAGCCTGGCAAGCTCCCCGTGACGTATTCAATATGCCAAACACAGTAACAACAAAGTCTCCAATGGAGACGTTACTGGGCCCACTCGAGCAAATCGATGAACAATGGGAGGACAGTGATCACAGTGATCACATACATATAGAGAGAGATTTAATGAGAGGACACACAAGAAAAAAGTATTTAGTTTTATTGACAAGCAATGTCTAAAAAGTCACAAGTTCATTTCTTAATTCACATTAAGAAATGAACCCGGTTTCCTCTTCTATTGTTTTCTGTTAACATAAATATGTAAGATATCCATCCTTCAGATACATGTAATGACTGAGCATTTAAATATGATTATTAAAACAGGATTATATTTAATTTTAAATAGTGTCACTGAAATTTTAAACAAATATGCTATAAAAAGGGTAAAAGACTTTTAGGTAACTCTGAAATATCTTGAAGTTGGACAAACAATTTTTCATCTATGTTTTATGAAACCAAATTCCTTATTTATCTATGAAATGTCTGATCTTAATTGATATAGGCTCTCAGTACAAAATACACAGTAGAATTCAAAGAACAAGAACAAAAATAATGTAAAATGTTATAACAGCAAATTTTCATTGAATTTTGATTTATAATCTAAAAATGGCAAAATTTTCACTGTTTCCTTTTTCCATTTGAAATATAGATATGAGAAATTGCATTTTTATTTGGATGTGAGATATTATAAAAGGGTTAATGCTGGTGAAGTGCTGAAATCCTGTCATAGTTAACTAATTAATATTCATGAATCTCAGCAGAATTCATCTTTCAGGCAGAAGATATAGTTTCTTTTATAATGTGAAGGTTACCAGTGAAAAGCCTGTTAAAAAGTATCAACTAATTCTCATCTGATCTGATACCTGGATAATATTTTTAGAAGTATATTTAGATAAAAGCAAGAAGTTTGATTAAAAATGTACCCATAACTAATGTATCAAATGTTTTAAAATTTATTTAAGACAGGGTACATTTCTTGGTTTATTTTACTTTAGTCTAACAACAGCTCAATTGTAGGTGCCATTAGTAACCTAAATACAAAAGGAAAGCAATTAACCTGATAAACAGACACATTCTACCTGTCTTCAAAAATCTTCTCCGTATTTTTATTTCTCAAGGCATATGGACGTCACCAATGTAAAAAAAAGAAAAAAAAACTTGTGTTTCTAGTTTATTTTCTAGGTATGCAGTCTGATTTAAAGATATATGTATTTTATTAAAATTTACTGATTTCATTAAATTATACCATAAACAAATTTGGCAGTTTGGGGAATAATTAGGTGAATTCTCCAGTTTTAATATGATAATGATAAAAATTATAACCTTGGGACCTGAGAGAAAAGAGATTAAGACATTAGTCTTCTACATTGCTGACCTAGTTCAATCCCAGGAACATCATATGCCTCATGTGCTCTCCCAAGATCCCGAAGTAAATTAAGCTCTGAGCCCTTCTGGAATTGGCCCCAAATCCAATATCTATAAAACCTTGCAAAATGCAGAGTTTGAAATCAATAAAATGTGTGAACCCCACTTTATTTATTGCTCTCCAAACTGCTTTTCTTTTTCTAGGTATTCAACTTGATTGCATCCTTCAGTTGAGGTGCTTACACATCACTGATTATGCTGTGACAAGAAATTGTTTGAGAACTAAGAGTCTTAAGGTATGGATGGAAAACTGGTAGCACTGTAGCACTGTTGTCCATTGTTCATCGATTTGCTCGAGCGGGCAGCAGTAATGTCTCCATTGTGAGACTTGTTGTTACCATTTTGGGCATATCTGATATGCCAAGAAGAGTTTGCCAGACTCTGCCGTGAGGGCTAGATACTCTTGGTAACTTGACGGGCTCTCCGAGAGGAACAGATGACTTGAACCCTTGTGCAAGTCAAACGCCCTACCCACTGTGTTATCGCTCCAGTCCAGAAGGGCTTATTTTTTGGATAGTGTTCCAAGTGGTCCCTTGAGATTTCATACCTGTGCAAACTTGAGATTATTAATAGCTAAAAATTATTTAAAAACTTAGAGGAAGAGGAGATGGAGGTAAATTCTACCAAAATTTAGCATAAGGAGAGAATGACATATTTTAACCAAATCATATCTTTCTGTCTGCTAAAAACATTGACAATTTTATAAAAGGTGTCTATTAAACAGAAGTTGTTTGTGGTTCCGGAAATACAAACCAGAAGAGTTGCCAAGTACAATAAGCTCAAGTGCCAAAGAATACTTAGACAAACAATAAAGTACAATGTGCCCTATAGTTCAAACCTCAACTATGAATCAATAATTAGTTTCAAGGACTGAAGAGATAATATTACAGATTGGATACTTGCTTTCCATGTTGCCTACCCATGTTCAATTCCCACACCATATATGGTCTCTTAAGTCTACCAGGAGTAATCCACAATTTTTATTTGGTAAAGGCCCTCCCGTTGATCGTCGATTTGCTCGAGCGGGCCCAGTAACGTCTCCATTGGAGACTTTGTTGTTACTGTGTCTGGCATATCGAATACTCTCGGTAGCTTGCCGGGCTCTCCGAGAGGGGCGGAGGAATCGAACTCGGGTCGGCCATGTTGGCCGTGTGTAAGGCGAACGCCCTACCCGCTGTGCTACACAGTAACAACAATTTTTATTTAACTGCTTTTTATTGACATCTGACTCTTAAGATTTATTACAAACAGTAAAATTGAAATTTATAATGTCTTATGTTTTACAATTACTTCTGATAACTAAAAACTAAAAATCGACATTTCTGGGAAATTCCAAATGTCTGATGATTTTTACTGATTATTCTAGTTACCATATTTGTTGTAATTTGTAAATCAAGATTTACATGCAATCTGCTTTCGGGATCCATTGGTATTCATATTCATTTTGGGATTGTTCTTGAAGAATTCATTATTATTTCCCTACTCTTCTGTGGTTTAATAAAGAATAGGTTTTTCCCTTCTTCCCTTCTTCCCTTCTTCCCTTCTTCCCTTCCCTTCCCTTTCCTTCCCTTCTCCTTCCCTTCCCTTCTCTCCTCTCCTTTTTCTTTCTTTCTTTCTTTCTTTCTTTCTTTCTTTCTTTCTTTCTTTCTTTCTTTCTTCTTTCTTTCTTTCTTTCTTTCTTTCTTTCTTTCTTTCTTTCTTTCTTTCATCTTTCTTTCTTTCTTTCTTTCTTTCTTTCTTTCTTTCTTTCTTTCCTCTCTTTCTTTGTTTTGTTCTTTATTCCCTTCTTTCTCTCTTTTTCTTTCTCTCTCTTTTTTCTTTTTTTCCTCACTTTTTCTTTCTCTAGTTCATTTTCACTCCTTCCTTCCTCCCTCCCTCCCTCCCTCCCTCCCTCCCTCCCTCCCTCCTTTCTTTCTTTCTTTCTTTCTTTCTTTCTTTCTTTCTTTCTTTCTTTCTTTCTTTCTCACCAGAACTAACCAGAGCTAGATGCTTAAGAGTAAACATAGTCAAAAAAAAGAGAGAGAGAGAGAGATCACACAGTCATGAAGATAAGCATGTATAATATTTCTCCTATACTAATTTCAATTTTGCCATAATAGTGCAAATGGTAATATAAAACCCAAATTGGAGGTGGTGTTATAATAATAATTTTTATAATAGCAATGTTATTTTAATACTGTAGATAGTATTAGACATTAAATATTTATTTGAAAAATATTACAAGGTAACCTTTGGAAATTTAGAATGAATTTTATGGAAATACAAGACACTATATGCTAAAAATTCTGAGGTTTAGAAAATCCCTGCTAACAGGAAGGTTAAAAAAAATGGTAAGTTTTTTAGATTGCAATATACTCCACTTAAGCTGATTGTCCCCTCTGTTGATTTTACCCACTTACTCAACCTGAATCAACCTTTTCTCTGGGTATCTTTATTATATCATGCATGTCTGTAGAAGATATAAATTAAGATTATATGTAAAATTACAACTTTATAAAACAGTTAAATGAAATTACAAAATATTAAACTTTTAGACCAGTGATATTACTATATCAAACAAAAATCTTCTTGGATATCTTAATGAAAATCTGCATTATACTTGATACTATAATATAATTAATATGATTAAAGTCACAAAGGTGCACATATATTAAACATTTTATTATTATAAGTTGCAAAAGATGCTTATGCTATTAATTCTTTATGATTTCTCTCATACATGGAATTCCCCTTTATTAAGATAAACTTCCTGTCTTTTAAAATATCATCTCTACCTTTCCCTTGTAAAATTCTTTTGTAGCAATAGTAATAGAATAATCTGCCAATCAATGCACTAATATTGAAAAGGTCAAATTTTTTCCATGAAAACGTTCAGTCATTGTGTTCTTTGTTCTCAGATTCTTCTGAGCAAAAATTAATTCAATTAAATCAAGTCTATAGCTCAGGATTGTCATAGATCACAACCTTTCAAAGTGTCTTTGTATTCTTCCTCAAACTTACCTTAGTTATCATATTTTAATGGCATCACATAGAGGAATATTAATAAGTAGTCTTGGTGTTAAAAAAAAGCTATGCACCTGCCAAATTAATAATAGTAAGAGTGAATAGTGGTATTTCAAGACACACAAACTTTAGTACAGAGAATTACATACAAAGATTAAGACTGATGCAGATAAACATTTAAATGACACATAAACCTAAAGCATCTGTCATATTGTCATAATTACTCTGATATTCACTTGAAAATACTATTAAGTGCAAAACACTTAAATTTTATAGAATTAAAGGTGAAGGAGAAATGCTATATATGTTATACACATTCAAAATGAATAAATTTTCATGTGAATCATTAGGCATTGGTATGTAATTCTTTTAGTTTATTAATAAAAGATTAACATTACCAAGATTCTCCATGTGTCATTAAAATTATTGCTACATTAATCTAAAAAAACATCATGTCAAGAACAGGATTGAAATATTGTAACTAGGTCCTTCTCTCTCAGAAGACAGCATAACAAAAAACACGCCATAACCATGCCACCGGACCCTGCACCAGGCTGTTTCATTTGAATTGCCTCAGAGGGGATCCGGTGAGAGCCCTCCCTGCCCAAGGGACTCAGCCCCAGCAGCCTTAAACCTTAAACCTCCAGAACTCAATTGTTGCCATGCTCACGACTGCTCTCCACATGCTCCTGCTACGTGAAAACTCATACCTCACTCCATCCATACTCCAAGAATACCGCACCACATTTGATGGGGATTAAAGTAGGAGGCAACCAATCTTAGAGGGAAATATTTTTTATAATACATATATGTAGATATATAGGTGTACATATATATGTATATATATATTATGTCTCATATAAACACAAAAGCCTCAACCTTTAATAACATGTTAGTAATCTCTTATAGAAGGGCTTAATTAATGGCCCTTTGGTGAAATACAACAATTTTCACACTCTTTTCTCTGAGGAAATATTTTTGAAGTATTTTCATTAGTTTTTCATAACAAGCAAAGAAAAATAAATCATTTCAGTTGTGGTTTAGGACAGGGGTTGGGGTTCAGGATAGAAACATCTGAAATATGGTGGTGGGAAGATGTAATGGTAGTGGAATTGGTGTTTGAATATTAAATGTAATTATATAGGTAAAGGTAAAGGTAAAGGCCCTCCCGTTGATCGTCGATTTGCTCGAGCTGGCCCAGTAACGTCTCCATTGGAGACTTTGTTGTTACTGTGTCTGGCATTCGAATACTCTCGGTAGCTTGCCGGGCTCTCCGAGAGGGGCGGAGGAATCGAACTCGGGTCGGCCATGTTGGCCGCGTGTAAGACGAACACCCTACCCGCTGTGCTATCGCTCCAGCCCAAATGTAATTATATATAAAAATATATGTAAATATATTCATAATATATATATAAATGTAATTATATATTATGAACTATTTTACAAAATAAAAAAATTAAAAATATATTTTGACTACATTGTGTTTTCTCTTTTATCACCTCCTGCCCCCCCCCCCCTTCCTCTGCAAACACAGTAAAATAATCTTACTTTCAGGGTGGAATATCGTTGTTTTTGTTTGTTTCTTTTTTGTTTCAGTCATACTCCAAAATTTCCTGGGCTTACTCCTGGATCTGCATTCAGGAACCATTTCTGGCAGGGCTTAGGGAAACAACTGAGACACTAATGATCAAACTGTATAGCTATCTGCAAGCTAATTGTATTATCAAGTAAACTCTTTTAATTCCTTTGATGATTTTTATTGAGTGATATCTAACATATGTAATTATTATTGCTTATTTCCCAATATGTACCCACATTTAATTTCTAATACAAAATATCAGAGTATTCTAGATTTTTTGTGTTGAATTCTATCTCTCAAAAATATGTTGACTTTTAAGTCTGAACTCTTTTGTATTATAATGTACTCTTATTTAAAATCATATTATTCAAGATGTAAGTATTTAAGATGGATTTCTAGATGTCTTTTTATAAAAGAAGAATACATTTTACAAAAAAGTCTAAATAAACTTCATTTAAAATAAAGTCTATATAAAAAACCCTGGAATGTCAAGGCAGTCACTGGAATGCTGTAAACCAGGGAACACCAGGTAGAAAGCCAAAAGCTAAGAAGAAATAATGCTACATGTTTCAGAGAGAAAGTGCATGACACATTAACACATTGAATTAAAAAATTTAAGAATATAAGGTTCTCTTACCAACTCCCCTAGCCCCTGCCCACCCATCCCCCACCTTCCTCTGCAAATGCAGTAAAATAATTCAATTTTCAACATGGAATATCATTGACAACCTTCTGTGCTAGGATTTTTTTATACTCCAGATATGAATGCTATAATAAGTATCTATTCTTCTCTCTCTGACTCACTTTACTCATTATGATAGGACCCCCCCCCCCCCAGATCCATCCATACAGCAGTTAACTAAAAGATTTCATCTTTTCTTATATCAATTCTACACACACACACACACACACACACACACACACACACACTAAATTTCTTTACTCACTCATCTTTTGTTGGGCACCAGGAACAACCCAAATTCTTGTTTTGGATGAGTGTAGTCTTCAAAGTGTTGCTCAGGGGGCCCAAGGTCCATTCCAGGTAATCTTGAGCAATCTGGCTAGTGGTTAAATGTAGAGTCTGAGCAAGAGGTGCTGCTTGAGCTCGTCACTATTGGGGACTACCAGAATAACATCACAGTGCTCTGGGGCCTATTGATATCTAACTGATGATATGTAGGGGAACATAGGGTGCCAGTGTTTCAACTAGTCATGCTTAACACCAGGCATGCACCTTAATCCCTGGATTATGTTTCTGACTTTAGAATATCCAAATTATTGGAATGTTATAAAATTTTATGACAGGTTTGAAAGTATATAGGAACAACAGAGGTCACCTAAACCAGGGAGAGATCATGAAAGAGGACTGACCTGGAGGAAATAGATAATTAAGTAGTAATAAAAATATATTCGATTTTAATGGGCTGGAGCAATAGTACAATGGTAGGGCGATTGCCTTGCACATGCAGACCCAGCCGGCCCTGGTTCAATTCCTCCGCCCCTCTCAGAGAGCCTAGCAAGCTACCGTGTGTATCTCTCCCACATGGCAAAGCCTGGCAAACTACCCGTGATGTATTCAATATGCCAAACACAGTAACAACAAGTCTCAAAATGGAGACATTACTGGGCCTGCTCGAGCAAATCGATGAACAACAGGAGGACAATGACAGTGACAGTGATGATTTAATAAGATAATTAATTTGAGTGCAAAAGTAAGTAAGAATGGTTGAATATTCATGTAGGAAGGTTAAGGATGGCTTTTTGGAACAGAAAGAGCATAAAAGTTAACAGATTCAAATATTTTTGGGTTCTTGTATGAAGGTTAGAAAACTTAGCAGTTTTCACATTCCCAAAGTGAGAGTTTAGTGAGAATTAGTGTCAGATTTCTCACCACATCAACAGACGGTAGTAGGGTAAAAATCATGATGTGATTTAGATGACAAATATGCCAGGAAACTTAAAGTTAAATGCATGGGAGAAAATGTGTACCTTTAATCCAAATGACTGCCAACCACTACATGCTAGCGGTTCCACTGAGAGAAAAGTAGATTACTTTGTCTATGACAAATGAGACAGCAACCTAAATGATCCTTCGAAAAACTATGAATGGAAGACTCTTGGGCCTCATAGCAGTGATCCATCTATAGAAAGATGAAGTCTTGAGTTTTTTTTCTGGAGACCATGGATTAAAACATAATTTAAGGCATCATGGAATTGGATTAAGAAAAACTAGATTAAAGTCCACTGTTTTTTTTCCCATTGAGACTTTTAGTTTGAACTCTGTAAAGGGAAATTGAACTTCCTGCTTGCAAAGGTGATTGATCTGAAGTACAGCAATTATATAATAATGCCCAATACACTAGATAAATGTGATACACTAGATAGATGCTTAACAGAATTAATACATCTTAAATTCAGCAGAAAGCTTGAACTGTTTTTTTCATATAACTGTCTAATATATCAGAGAACAACACATTATTACTATGTGACATAAGATATCATGTGGCCAGTTTATCAGCTGACAGTTATCTTTCTTTTGTGAGTTATCCTAAGTTGATCTCATTTTAGGTCATTTTACCAGGAGAACTTCAAGCATTGTTTTGCAAAATAAGAGAACAAAAGGTGATTTTTTTTCCTTACATACTCTTATTATTGAAAGTGTCCTTTCTCCTTAATGCCAGATAAAACATTTCTCCAATACTTTTCTGTTTAATGGGGGAAAAGAAAGTTAATTCTCATATTTTTCCAAATATAATTATCTAAAATAGCTAAATTTAATTTGACATTGCTAGAACAGCTGAAAATTTTGTTTGAAATGTCTGACTTTTTTCAAGCTTAATATTAAATTTGTATTCTATTCCACTATCATAAAAGCCTTTAGTACAAAATTAGTGATGTCACTGTCACTGTCACTGTCCCACTGTTGTTCATCAATTTGCTTGAGCAGGCGCAGTAACATTGTGAGACTTGTTACTGTATTTGGCATATAGAATACATCACAGGTAGCTTATTTGGCATATAGAATACATCACAGGTAGCTTGCCAGGCTTTGCTGTGCAGGCAAGATACTCTCAGCAGCTTGCCAGACACTCTGAGAGGGGGAGAGGAATTGAACTCGGGTCAACCATGTTGGCTGCGTGCAAGGCAAACACCCTACCCACTGTGCTATCGCTCCAGCCCACAAAATCAGTGATGATACTATTTAATCTTTCTATAGCAAGTCCAATAATTGCATTTAAACAATACAATTGTTGGGTCTCCTTTAGCACATGATAAACATAATATTAAATTTAATAGTACAAAAAATTTTGAACTTAAATTCTATCCTTTGAATCATAGGATAAAAAACCAATAATTTTACAAGTATACACATAATCAATTTAAAATATTAATCTTTAAATGATAAGGTTTTCTCAGAAAAACAGAACATTACTAATCTTACTTTATGTATCCTAATGTATTTTAAATGCCACTTATATAAATTAGAAAAATAATGTAGTTTAATTTGGAATCTTATTCATCTTTGTTACAAAAGAATGGTTGAACTAGAGATGCTATTACATGCAATTATTAAGGATAACAGAAAAAAAGGTGCACGGATTGTTGAGCTCACTACTTTCCAACACAGGAGGCAAGGCTAGCTCAACCATTATGTTCATGTTCCCCAGAACAAAATCAGACACATTCATGTAAAATACTTCAAACACAAAGCCCTGCAATTATAAATACAGTCATTGTGCTAAATAACCTGTTTCAACTTGTCATTACATAAACTGCCTTTCTGAAACTTTCCATTGTACATGTTAGGCAAAATGCATTGTAGGGGCAGTATGTCTCTTAGCCAAATCAATAAATAATGTAGATACGAACTAGAGATACTTCAACAGTAATCTGATAGAGTTGAATTAAAATATTTTTAAGAAATTAAAGTTAGTAAACAAATCAAAATGATGAAAGTAAAAGAAGAAGAATGGGTGTTTTTCTTAGTGTGTTTGGGTGTTATTTTATTGGGGGACACATTTGGCTGTGCTAAGGGCTTGCTCATTGATTTTCTTCTTAGTATATCTGGAATCACTTTAGGAGAATCTGGGGGACGATAGAAAGTGCTGGTGATTAAACATGGGTACCACAGACTAGGCAAATGCTATTTTCACCATACTACATCTCTAGTTCAAGAGATTTATTTGAACAGTTTCATAATATTTGACTGATTACAGTTCAATTAATTTAGAGCTTCACATACATTATTTAAGTATTACTAAACTTAATTGTTCAATTTTAGTATTTCAAGATTTTAATCATTCAAGAAATGTCCTCAATATTAACATATAATCACAATCACGATCATCCTGTTGTTCGTCGATTTCCTTGAGCAGGCACCAGTAATGTCTCCTTCTTCCTAACCCTGAGATTTTAAAAGAGGCATTTCAATACTCTTTCAGGGTTAGGAGAATGAGACACATCATTGCTACTGGTATTTGGCATATTGAGTATGACACGGGAAGTTTGCCAGACTCTGTCGTGAGGGCAGGATACTTTTGGTAGCCTGCCAAGTTCTCCAAACGAAAAATAAGATAATAAGATGTTGCTTCCGGGAGCTGGGTTTTATAGTCTCTGCGTTTTGGCCGCTGATGGGACCAACCTGGCGCTGGCGGCAGCTGGTGGGTGTGATGCCTACCTACTGAAAGATGGTGTGTCGGGTTGGAGAAGGCCCAGTTCCAATCCGAGTAGGCTTGGAGACCTCAGGCCCGGGACCCGCATGCCTGGGTTCCTCTGCCAGTCCTTTCAATCATGAGGGCCATCAGGACGTGTGGAGAGTGGTCCCAGCATGGCCATGGCTGGCTCCGGAGGTCCTCAGCTGCTGGGGCTTATTAGTAATATAAATATAATAAATATAATATAAATATAAATATATTATAATGTAAATATAAAATTAACGTATAAAAGTAACACTGAAATAGTGCTATAGGACAAGAAGATTATGTGACATATTCTATAGCATCATGGTTTCCATTATAGTTGGTACTGATTGACAAAACATGTAATTTCTTATTAATTTCACTGTGATAATTATGAAATATAAACAATACAAATTAGAAATCTAAATTCTTAAGCTAATATTGGTTTTTAGGATATGTAAATTTGAGTATCATCTTTAATTGCTTTAACTATCAATGGATTAATCTTCAAAAGGTTGTCACTTGTCACTTGCAATCCCATTGCTCATCCATTTGCTTGAGCAGATGCCAGTAATGTCTCCTTTTGTCCCTGTCATGTGCGAGTGTAGCCCAATGGCATCTGCTCACTCCAGGAACATGATGAGCATCAAATCGTTTATTCAGGGTCTTGATGAAGAAGTCCGACCATCTCGTAGGTGGGCAACCAGGCATTTTTTTGACGTCCTGTGGAATCCAGTTGGTAATGGCTCTAGTCCAGGGGTCATCTGCAAATTGCATTACGTGTCCGGCCCATCTAATTTTTGACTCCTTGGCAAATGAGGCAGCGCCCCTGATCCTCAATCATGGACGGAGTTTGCTACTCCAGATTCCTTCTCTCACTTGAGTGAAGCGTGATTATTTAAATCTTCTTGTTGTTCATATATTTTTATATAATTCATCCTTGAAACTCAAGTTCATAAAAGGAACTCTGACATTAACTTCTAAATAATGCATCTAAAAGATCAAAGTTTAATCACTCTAACTTTTACCTTTATTCATAAAAATCATCATAGTTTTGGAAAGCACAATATTAGTGTGTTCAAATAAATGTTATTATATGGTTATAAACTTTGGCAAATATTAACTATTCATAAAACTAATAAATACCATAATCTTTATCAAGATTATTTAATATTTTCACTTCAGTTGTATCTGCATCTTTTTGTTTGACCTTCCACTATAGTAAAGAATGAGTTTATAAAATCCCCCTTTATCTAGAAAATATATATAGGTACATAGCAAAAATAGTTCTGATAAAATTCATTTATTGTTCTTCTCAAAAATGATTTGTCTGTAGAAAAATGACAATGTTTTTCTTCCAGTCTCTAAACTTGGAAGGAAAATTAAGTCAAATACTCACAAGTGCCAAGTTCAAAGCAAATTTACCATGGAAACTATATCTCAAAAGCCTGTGGTTGCAGATTTTTTTGCCAATTAGCAACTCCAAAGGGTGCTATTAGTTCCTTCAAAAACATAAGGAACAAGGATTTCATCTGTGATTCCTATTTCTCTTTAAAACATGTCATGATAAAAGATGGACTACAAAAGGGCATACTCTTGTATTCTAAGTTACTCCACAATTGTGTCAGAAAAAAAAAACAATGCCAATTATAAAGTTATATTTTTAATAAATATGACAATTGTGCTAGATTGTTGATTACCTAAAATTCTTTTATATAATATCCTATACCAAAAGTGAAATGTTAAACTACATTAATTATACATACTATGATACTTTTAATGTGTATCATCTGGATTATGAACTAGATAATAGGTCATAGCTATATAAATATTTCTATGATGAGCATGGCATCTGGGATGTCTAAGAATTGTTCTTCATAGGTAGACATCAATGATGTATTCCCATTGTACACATATGTTTTCTTTGACATATGATATTCTTTCTCAATAATGGTGCTCTGCTTCTTAAAGGAAAGTCATCTAAGATTATAAATGCTGCCTTATCATGATGCATTTGTAGAAATTATATTATGAAATATATTGAAAATTAAAGAAAAATTGAAATACTCTTTAAAATTAGAAGCAAATATTTAAAACAGTTGTTTATCTTTAGCAAATTATGATGATCCATTTAACACAGAAAAAATTATGACATAGTAACATTAATTGTCTTTAAATACTCTTTACGTGTTGTAAAGTATCCAATAATAGTTAAGGAAGCATTGAGAATGTTACTGCTATTGGGCTGATAACTTAGTGTGATGCGATTAAAAATAAAAACTCAAATAGTTCTTAAATATTACTTCGAACTGCATTTAATCAAAAACAATTGAAAAGAAAAAAAAACAACTAATTTTTCTTACAATTTTATTTAAAATTTAGACCTCTATTCACTAATCAAATTTGTTATTTTAACTGTTTTGTAAATCAGAATAGATATCTTGCTCTCAATACTAATTATGAACAAGCTCTGCTACTCTTAAATGTCAAGCCTGCAAACTGTCACAAATAAAATACTGGAAAATGCCTGTTAGTTTTCAAATTCTGGCTTAATTAAGAAAAAATCAACATTTTAATAAGATCCAAGAGAAGAGAAAACATTTAGGAGTGACAATTTTTGTCGAGCATATTTATCTTAGCATACATACATAAATATATATTTTATGTATATGTGTATAAATACATAGTTGATTGGCAAGAAATGATGTTCAAAGGCATAAAATTCTATAAAAATAAAATTTTTAAGAAACTATTGAAATGCATATAATGGTAAAAATTTATTACTCTGTAATGAAACTTGAATCTATAAAATGTGCAATGCATATTTTATATTAAAAACTTGATTTGATACTAAAATTATCTTGATTCTTCAACATTTTTCTTTATTTCTCAGATAGGATGCAGTTAGAAATACCTTGATCTGAAAATAAAAAACAATAGAAAATATAATAAAATCTGCTTCTAATTGATCTATATCTACTACCTTCAACAAGAAAGACATTTTTCTTATAATTAACAAAAGAACTTTAGTGGTCTTCATCAGCTTTACACATGCTATATATATTCAGTTCTTGAATCAACAGATTGAGTTCTAGTGAAGAAAATTTATATTTAATAAATACATTTAACTATTTTGACTTATGGAATTTGTTCCTGTCACAATAATGCTTTTGTAAACAGTTCCTATTAAGAATGTGAATCGGGAAGATCACAGTGATCATCAGGCTTTATTTATTTTTGGGGGGGCCACACCCGGCTATGCACAGGGGCTACTTCTGGCTCTGCACTCAGGAATCACTCTTGGTGGTGCTAAGGGGACCACATGGGATGCTGGGAATCAAACCCTGGTCAGCTTTGTGCAAGGCAAATGCCCTACCTGCTGTGCTATTGCTCCAGTCCCTGATTTTTTGTATTTTTTTTTTCTTTTTGGGTTACACCCGGCGATGCACAGGTGTTACTCCTGGCTTTGCACTCAGGAATTACTCCTGGCAGTGCTCAGGGGAACATATGAGATGTTCGGAATTGAACCCACATATGAGATGTTCGGAATTGAACCCAGGTCAGCCGCATGCAAGGCAAACGACCTACCCACTGTGCTATCATTCCAGCTGGTCATCAGGCTTTAGAAGATATCAATTTTTTTGACATTTAAAAATGATGGGTATATCAGATGGAGAGAATACATTTTTCAATATTCTGAATTTGCCTTGAGGGCGACTGACCTAGATTTGATCCCCAGCACCTTGTTTGGTTCCCTGAACCTCACCAAATGTTATCTTTTTTTTTTTAATCTTTATTAGCTTGTTATGTAAGTAAAGTAAAGTAAAGGCCCTCCCGTTGATCATCGATTTGCTCGAGCGGGCCCAGTAACGGGCCATTGGAGACTTTGTTGTTACTGTGTTTGGCATATCGAATACGGCACGGGGAGCTTGCCAGGCTCTGCCGTGCGGGCGAGATACTCTCGGTAGCTTGCCGGGCTCTCCGAGAGGGGCAGAGGAATCGAACTCGGGTTGGTCATGTTGGCTGCATGCAAGGCAAACGCCCTACCGCTGTGCTATAGCTTGTTATGTATACTTTTAAAAAATTTTTTTATTAGTGAAACACCATGAGGTACAGTTGTAGACTTATAAATTTTTGTGCTTGGGTTTCAGTTATACAATTACCAAGTACCCATCCCTCCACCAGTGCCCATCCTCCAACACCACGGGTTCCAGCATCCCCCCCACCCCCCATCCCCCCCGTCCCAACCTGCCTCTGTGGCAGGGCATTCCCCCTTGTTCTCTCTCTCTTCTTTTGGGTACTGTGTTTTGCAACAGAGGCAACCAAATGTTATCTTTGAGCAGACAACCAAGAGTAGGCCTGAGTACTGTTGGTTGGGTGTAGCCATAAACTCAAGCCTACTAAATGAACTAAAATGGAAATAAAGGGAAAGTAAATATAATTTAAAACAGATTACTTAATTTTCAGAAGAAAACATGAGTTTTTAAGTTTGTTAATTTTTATGCATCATTTGACTTGAGCTTTGAAGTACAACTCCACAAAAATGCATCATTTGAGTTTATTCATCATTCACAACCATATAACAAATGCAGTGTGTGTTTGTGATTGTTTTATTTAGCCTTGCAAGATCTCTTCTACTCCACTTGAAAACATTTAAGATTATTGAATCTTGTGGACATAGTAATAAAATGTCTAAACAAACAAATAAACAAACAAAAAACAGATTATGGATGAAACTAAAGTAAAATACCACTGAAAATCGACAACAATTTTAAGTTTACCTAGTCTTTAGTATTTGAATTGTTTAACTTGTTAGCAGCAAATTTTCCTCCTGTTATTAATGACAATGTGACAATGATGATCAAACTGTTTCTGGCCATAATCCCTTATTTATTCACTCCACAAAATAACCTATACCCAAAGTTTATAAGACATAGATGCCAGATGCCAGTATTAATCGTTATCTACACTTACATATTTTCTGCACTTTTTTACTGAGTAAGTCCATGTTTATATCTTTTATTTATGTTCATAACTCTCAATGAGGAAAAAGCAATCATTTCTATCAAGTTTTAGATGAACAAACATCTGATAACTACATATCAAAATATTTTTAAGGAAATGCTTATTTGCAGAATAAGATACTAGATTCAATTTTTTGTGAAGTAAATAGCTGTGTTTTTGAATATTATGCTTTCTGTGAATATTAGAAATGATACCAGCACAATGCATGTATTATTTTTATGACAGTCTGCAAGATAGGTGTTAATATCACCCTTTACTACAGATAGCAGTCAATAGACCCATCATAACTTTTCTAGTAGCTCAGGCAATCTTGAACTTGATACATGGTTAGCTTTGTAATAGGAATAGCCAGCACTTAGCATAGCTCATCATATTTAAATATCAATTATATTGATGATATTTGGGAGAGAAAACAAATAATAGCTATTTAAACTTCAGCTTGCTGCTGTGTTCAGGCCTTAGAGATATTGTCCACAGATTGCAGAGCTCTCCAAGTTTCTTTTTCACTTTTAACTTATTAAAATATCTTGCAAAATCTGATGATAAGTAACTGTACTCTCATAACAGAATTAAAATAAAAAAAAGAACAGTAAACAACAATGTTCATACTTTTTAAAGTAAAGTTATTATCTAATGCCTTGACTCTTTCTCAATATTCAGATTCAATATTTTAAACTACCTTTTAGAACATTATCTGGTAGAAAAAGTAAATATTCTTATAAATAACTTTCCAGTTGTTATAGTGTGTTTGTACATACAGGTCGTTATAATAATGGATTGCAACAGAACTCATGACCAATACATAATAGAAATTTATTTTTCAGATTTCTGGTGGCTAAAAAGTTCAAGAGCAAGGGATTGGCTATTCAGTATCAGAAACACTTTCTGATTTATAGATTTTTTTTTTACTTCTCTGTCACTGTGCTCTCACATTGTCAAAGTACATAGATCCTCCTAGAGTCTCTTATATTATGGCACTAAGATGCTTCAGAAGGAAAGCATCTTTCCTTCCAAACAAACACATTGTAAAGGCCCCACACGTAATCACAGGGAAAACTGCAATCACATCACATAACATTTGCAATCACAACTGTGTTTAAACATATGAATTGAGTGAAGTACACAGACATTCAGTTTACATCTTTCTCCTTTCCCAAAATATTCATGTCCCAATCATGACAATGATTTGAGTGAAATAGACTCATTCCACACAAACATTCCTAAACTAACTGCTTCAACATCAATTTTGAAATCTAAGATTAAATATCATGCAAATGTCATTTAAGTTAGACATTAGTGAGAGTCACCATTCTATTTCTTCATCCTGAGGCAATCCTTCTGCAGATAGAATGCTGAAATCAAACTTGCTAGATACTCTCAAAGTGGTAAAAAAAAAAGTATAAAATAGATATTCTTTTTTTTTTTTTTTTATTTATTGAATCACTGTGGGAAAGGTTACAAAGCTTTCAGGTTTATGTCTCAGTCATGCAAATATCAAACACATTTCCCTTTACCAATACTTATTTTTTACCATGAAGAACCCCAATAAAACCCCACCCCCCACCCCTCCCCGTCCCTATGAAGCAGATGAATTCTAGTTAACACTCTATCTGCTTTGATTAGATTCATTGTTTCAATAAAAGATTCACCACTATTATTTAGAGTTTACCCCCCCCCCCCAAATCAGACATGCTGAAAAAGCATTGTGAAGTGATTTGCTTTCTACGGCTGGGTTCAAGAATTAAATGTTGGTTTTGGATTTCTGCTCTTTTACCTATTGACCCTGGAAGTATTTCTACTGAAAGTCAGATAGTTAAGAAATTGGTTTCTGTGTTCTGGAGTCCTGGCCGTGCTGGAGAGCCGCTCGCGGGGGGCAACCGGTGGCCTCGGTAGGGCGTGAAGGGCGGACCGAAACGCCCCCCTTCCCATGAGGTTTTAGTCGCCCCCACACTCCCGGCTCATACCTGCTGTCCCCAAGGCTCCCATGTGGCCGCCATCTTTCTTTCCAGAGAGGAGAGGGCGAATGGGGCAACACCCTTTCCCCTCCGGCAGACTTGATGGCCTGGATCAATGCAGCGTCCTTTCACTTTTCTGCTCCAAGCTGCTGGGTTCTGCATTAAGTCCTTGTGCTTCTGGGGCCGTGGCCGTGCTGGAGAGCCGCTCGTGGGGGGCAACTGGTGACCTCGGTAGGGCGTGAAGGACGGACCAGAACGCCCCCCTTCCCATGAGGTTTTAGTCGCCCCCACACCCCCGGCTCATATCTGCTGTCCACAAGGCTCCCATGTGGCCGCCATCTTTCTTTCCAGAGGGAGGAGGGCGGAAGGGAGCAACACCCTTTCCCCTCTGGGCAGAAATGATTGCCTGGATTAACGCATAGTCCTTTCACTTTTCTGCTCCAAGCTGCTGGGTTCTGCATTAGGTCATTGTGCTTCTGGGGCTGTGGCCGTGCTGGAGATCCGCTCGTGGGGGCAACTGGTGGCCTCGGTAGGGCGTGAAGGGCGGACCGAAACGCCCCCCTTCCCATGAGGTTTTAGTCGCCCCCACACTCCCGGCTCATACCTGCTGTCCACAAGGCTCCCATGTGGCCGCCATCTTTCTTTCCAGAGAGGAGGGGGCGAATGGGGCAACACCCTTTCCCCTCCGGCAGACTTGATGGCCTGGATCAATGCAGCGTCCGTTCACTTTTCTGCTCCAAGCTGCTGGGTTCTGCATTAAGCCCTTGTGCTTCTGGGGCTGTGGCCGTGCTGGAGAGCCGCTCGTGGGGGGCAACTGGTGACCTCGGTAGGGCGTGAAGGACGGACCGGAACGCCCCCCTTCCCATGAGGTTTTAGTCGCCCCCACACTCCCGGCTCATACCTGCTGTCCACAAGGCTCCCATGTGGCCGCCATCTTTCTTTCCAGAGAGGAGAGGGCGAATGGGGCAACACCCTTTCCCCTCCGGCAGACTTGATGGCCTGGATCAATGCATAGTCCTTTCACTTTTCTGCTCCAAGCTGCTGGGTTCTGCATTAAGTCCTTGTGCTTCTGGGGCCGTGGCCGTGCTGGAGAGCCGCTTGTGAGGGGTGACTGGTGACCTCGGTAGGGCGTGAAGGACGGACTGGAACGCCCCCCTTCCCATGAGGTTTTAGTCGCCCCCACACCCCCGGCTCATACCTGCTGTCCACAAGGCTCCCATGCGGCCGCCATCCTTCTTTCCAGAGAAGAGAGGGCGAATGGGGCAACACCCTTTCCCCTCCGGCAGACTTGATGGCCTGGATTAACGCATAGTCCTTTCACTTTTCTGCTCCAAGCTGCCAGGTTCTGCATTAAGTCCTTGTGCTTCTGGGACTGTGGCCGTACTGGGGAGCCGCTCGTGGGGGGCAACTGGTGACCTCGGTAGGGCGTGAAGGACGGACCAGAACGCCCCCCTTCCCATGAGGTTTTAGTCGCCCCCACACTCCCGGCTCATACCTGCTGTCCACAAGGCCCCCATGTGGCCGCCATCTTTCTTTCCAGAGGGAGGAGGGCGGAAGGGAGCAACACCCTTTCCCCTCTGGGCAGAAATGATGGCCTGGATTAACGCATAGTCCTTTCACTTTTCTGCTCCAAGCTGCTGGGTTCTGCATTAAGCCCTTGTGCTTCTGGGGCTGTGGCCGTGCTGGAGAGCCGCTTGTGGGGGGCAACTGGTGACCTCGGTAGGGCGTGAAGGACGGACCGGAGCGCCCCCCTTCCCATGAGGTTTTAGTCACCCCCACACCCCCGGCTCATACCTGCTGTCCACAAGGCTCCCATGCGGCCGCCATCCTTCTTTCCAGAGAAGAGAGGGCGAATGGGGCAACACCCTTTCCCCTCTGGGCAGAGATGATGGCCTGGGTTAACTCATCGTCCGTTCACTTTTCTGCTCTAAGCTGCTGGGTTCTGCATTAAGTCCTTGTGTTTCTGGGTTTGTGGCCGTGCTCCAAACTTAACTCTGATTTTCAGGGAGAAAGATTGGGTGGTTTACTTCTCATTGATCACTTTGTATATAGAGAGATGTCGCGCGGCCGCGTAAGCGGCCGCGCGGTTTTGAGAAAAAGTCCTCATTCCCGCATACTCGAGCTGTGTTTGTAGAGGCTTCTGGTCACCAGGGTTCCATCTGGGGGAGGCGGGATGCGGCGCCTACTCCATCTGGAACTTGCCGGTGCTCTGGGCTCTTTTTGGAACCTGTTTTTTCTTTTTTCTTTTCCTCCGGGATCCCGCACCCTCCATGTGTTCCTTCTCTTATCAAAATAGATATTCTTATCCAAGAAAAAAAAAAGAAAAGAAAGGTAGAAGAAAAAAAGTGATAGTGTTCGAAGTAATGGGGACTTAAAAAGGAGGAATTCTATTAGCCATTGAGTGTTGAGAATATTCCTCTTTGGCCTAAAACTCTTCCATCAAGGCAAATTGGTATTCACTTATGCTTAAGACTCAACAAACTGGCTCCACAGTGTTTTCTTTCTGTAGATTTTATCTGCATGATATATAGATTTTATTCTGTGGCCCCAGAGTTTCCTAGGCTAGTTTGCAAACCTGTGCTTCTCCCACAAAGTCCTTTTCTTTGAATTTTAGGTATGATCACTCATATCCTCTTTATAGGAGTGATAGTCCTAAGGATCTCCAAATCAATTTCTGGGTAATGATTCCTATGCCTAGATTCTGCTAAGAGAACTGATTTATATTAATATCTTTCTTCACATTTTAAGCTTTTACTGTTTTTTTTGGAAATATGCTTAAGCCATATTTTTCTTATCTTTAAATCATGATTTTTTTTACCTAAAAGTTTCATTTAAGTATTCTCTTTTTATATTTTATAAAAAAAGACAATTTCTTCAATATTTTGCTTAGAAATCTCATCAGCTATATATCCAGTTTCATAGTTTTAATGTTCAACTTTCCATAAATCACTTGAGAAAAAATATAAATCAGCCAAACTCTTTACCATATTGATTACCTTTCCTCCAATTTTCAGTAACGTGTACTTCATTTCCATCAAAAATCCTGTTAAAATGGTCTTTACCGTGGATATTTATATCAGCAGTCCCTCTAAGAAGTATTATCAAAGATTACTGAGATTCTTTTATGGAGAACATCCCTTTTTCTTTCTGGGTTTTAGTCAGAATCACAATTAGGTCTGTTCATAACAAAGTGGAATTTTTGTAGCAAGAATTTCAAAATCTTTACCTACATCTAAAGCTGTTCATACACCTTTGGGTAATAGTTTCAGCAGCAACATTTCTAGGTACAAATTTCAGTCTTCTCACATTTAGATTTCTAGAATATCATAATGGGATTAGCATATTTGTAACATAAATGTATAGTTTATAGGTCTAGTGGAAAAAAATTGATAGCATGGGCTGGAACAATAGTACAACATCTACGAAGTTTGCTTTGTACAAGGTTGATCTGAGTGTGATCCTCAGCACCCCATATGGTCTCCAGAGTTAGCCAGATGGAATCTTGGAAATCTGTTTGAGTAAACTCTGTATAAAATAACTTCACAGAGTGTAAGATAACTGGCTTGTCCTTTCTTTTTTGCTACAGGGAGCTTACATTTACTGTGTTGCACCCATCACAGTGCTCTCAAGGCATTCCCATTCCTCTGTGTTTATCTGTAACCTTTTCCCTTGTGCTCACCTTTATCTCCTAATCAGACTATTAACTTGTAAATATTGCTTTTCTCTTCTCCTTATGTCCATTTCATAGTTAATTCAGAGCAAAGTTCTTTTTGCATAGACACAGGAAGACAGTTAATGCCATGCTTTTGTACGTGGGAGTTAATTGACTCTGAAGAATATTCACTCAGGGGCATCTGTTTTCCTTAGTTCCTAGCACCCCAAAAACAGGGTCCCAATGAGGGACTAGAAAGATCCTGGGCAAATTGTGAGCTATTCTGGTATCAAAGTGGGCCAGCCCAGGCCAAAGTGCATATATATATATATATATATATATATATATATATATATATATATTACATATTATGGTTAAGTTAAGAGCATGGTTATGGAAAAATTCTGTCATGATTCAAAAAGTAACAACTAGATTAGGACCCTGCTAGGGTTAGGAAATATTAATCTGGCCTGAGCACTGTAGTCTGGGATCTATAGCGATATGTCCCCAAGAGAACCACCCTACAATCTTTTTTTTTTAAATTTTTTATTAGTTAAACACCATGAGGTACAGTTATAGACTTAAAAATTTTTGTGCTTGGGTTTCAGTTATACAATGCTCAAGTACCCATCCCTCCACCAGTGCCCAGCCTCCCACCCCCCATTCCCCCTGTCCCACCCTGCCTCTGTAGCAGGGAATTCCCCCTTGTTCTCTCTACCACCCTACAATCTTAATGTATCTCTTACTGTGTCCATACAAAATAACTAATATTAAGAAGTGGAACTAAGAAGAATGTTTAATTGTTTCTTGGAAAAAGGAAGGAAGAAAAACCCCTACGTGGCATTTCGCCCTTGAACTCATCTCCTGGCTATAGGCATTGAAGAGCTTTGATATGTTGATCGTGCTACCTGACCTAGGTGTTGTTGCTACCCCCAATGCTGGGAGGTAGGGAGAGTCTAGAGAGAAACCTGGATGATGAGTCAGAGTGTGGAGAGATGAACAAGGGGGACAGGAGGCTACAGGAATGGGGAGCTTCATAAGACTGGACAGGCACATGGGGAGCACGGAATAAACGGCAACTGATCTCCAACCAGACTGGTCCTCGTTTTCTCCTTCGTCTTTCTTTGGCATCAGTCATCCTGGGTTGGGCAGCAGCCCAAGACCACTGAACACAGGCAGTGAGAGAGAAACTACAGGCTTCCTAGTCATTTAGTGATTACACAGTAGAGGAATAAGTGAATTTCCTTACTTTATGGTACCTTTGCCATTCTGGGAAATGACTTGAATATCTCTGCTTGGGATGCGAACTTTGCACTTTTTACCACTCTGGAAATCTGTGTTCTTTTAGGCACCTCTCTGTCTGTGTCTCGGTGTCTCTGTGTGTCTCTGTCTCGCTCTCTGTCTCTCTCTCTGTCTCTCTCTCTGTTTCTCTCTGTCTATCTGTCTGTCGGTCTGTCTGTCTCTCTCCAATATACACTTGCTTTGCTTCATTATTATGTTTTTCTGAAACTCCTTTCTATGAGGACTGTGCTGTTCATGGAATACCTTGGAATAATTTTGCATGACTTTCCTTTTCTGCAAAGAGCAATGCCTGGTTCTAGCCTGGATTCCATAGCTCCCTGAGAAATCAGGTGTATGGGATCAATCTCTATGCTGGACAGAACAAGTGGAACCCAAGTCTGGCAGCACGTGTGAGGTTTCTTCGTCCAGGCTGGCTTTTATAGGGGTCTCCCAAGTTGTTTCATGTGGAGCTTTCTGCCTGGGGAGAGGTCCATTATTAAGGTATTTGCCAAAGGGTAGAACTGGGAGCATTGGTAGTTTTAACATTCCTTTCCTTGCCTTTATTCCTACTGAAACTTCTCTTTAAGGAGGGTCCTGCTTTCTTCCGGTATGTACTGGTGCCAGATAAAGGACTTACTGACCTCAGTTCCTGTGTTTACAAGGTGGGTTTTTGAAGCCATAGGCTATTGGTTTTATTGCTTCCCAAGAATTCATTACCATAAGCAGCCCTTCTCTATCTGTCTGATTGATTTCTACATCATAGTCTCTGATCAGTACTAGACTTCCTCAAGCACTTTACTGAGTGGCCAAAATAACTTGGGAGCGAAGTTTCAACCTCCATTATCCAAATTGCCACCTCTCTCCTCAGCACTTTACATAAGCCACCAGAGCCCTATCTATTGCTTCCCTTGAGGGAGCATCAATAACAATCTCTGTTTAACTGAATCTCATCAGAATCTACTGTCATTCCTGAAATCATCAGTGACTTCTGAAAATGCACCTTTCTTCTGTACATTACCTTTAAAAAAATGGATGGTAGTACTAGCCTCAAATTGCAAATTGTATTCAATTTAGATATTGAGCTTTGAAACATCCAATGCTACAGCTATGTTTCATGATGAGATTTTTTAAAATTTGAGAAGAATCAACAGATAAATATGATTATCAACTCATGAGTCTAAAGATAATGTTTCTCTATTTCAAAGACAACTTGGTTTTTACTGAAATACCAGTTCAGAAATGGTTAGAAAGTGATTCCCTGGGCAAAGAAATTTTGACCTTCTATAAAAGACAGAAAATCTATAGGCAAAGAGAAGCCCCATATCCCTTTATCTCCAACAGGAATGCAGAAACAAATAAGTTGGAAACTGAAAGCACACAAACTCTCTTATTGTCTGCAAAACCCTTTGATTCAATTTCCATGAAACAAAAATACTATCAACCAACAACAAAACTAACACCTCAGATCCCCCTATGTTCAGGCTAGCAACTGTCCACTAATCTGTGACTCTTAAAGACCACCCTTATAGTTATGACTTAACCATAGAATAATGGGAAAGGGATAAAAGCCCAACTCGGTAGAGGGGTTGAGTTCTAGAAAAAGGCCCACCTAAAACCAATATTGACTGAAATACTCTCCTTTATTTGAGAAAGGGGAATAAATGTAAACTACTTTTACCTCCAAGTTAGTCCTTCTGCTTTTAATGAACAGATTCAGTGGTCAGAGATATCTGGAATTCTTACAATTCCTTGTGTGATATGCCCCACAAGTCTATTCCTTCCCCAATAGTTTTGCCAAATACAAACTGTTATTCAGAATATTATGTGTCAAACCAGCATATTTTCCTGACAACATGGCCTATGACTAAACTCCTTTTTCACAGCTAAGCTAAGGGAGATTTTATTTTCAATTAGAGTAATCATTAGTTCCTAACAGTCTACTTAGAATACTGGTGCACTGCCTTCATTCCAGGTATCAGATTCATTTGGGCAGTGTATATAAGGTCTCTCTGGATGCACTTACCCTCCTATCCATATTTTAACAAATCAGCCTAGTCTTTTTGTTTTATCTGCTAAATAAACATGGGCATTGTGTCAACTTCCCTTATAAGTATTAGTAATTCCATAACCATCACTCCTTTCTTTTTCCTTCTATTCTAACTTGGATTTCTTTCAAAACCACAAGCTTGTACAATTTTGTTTAGAGAAAGTTATGATCATGAAATTTGTTAGAGACAATATTCAATGGGAAGAATCACAAGTCACTATGTAAATGTCACATAATCTTGCCTTTTAGAATGGCAATTCTGCAAAGGATTCTACAAGTTTTTCAGATAGTTTTCAGTGACAGTGCTCTTCAAATATTTGGAACAATTAGCAAGATAACAATGTAGACTTTATTGTTAATTCTCAAACTTTCCTTATTCCTCCTGCTCCAATTCTCTTTCTTCTTCAAGTACTTTCCTAAAGCAATGGCTTGCATGCTAGTTGGAGTTTTAGAGGAACCTCTGTAAGGACAGTTTCTACTGATAATGATTCCAGAAAATCAACTCTCTGAGGTAGATACTGGAATTATACTGTTCACCAGTGACAAAAGATTCTAGTGTTCTGAAGTCAAAGCAGAAAGCGAGTTAGATGCTGTGGTCTAGGATGAGAAAATGTTATTGAAATACACTAAAATTTCTATCTGTTGTTAGATTTTCTCCCACTTGTAAATAATATAAGACTCTTTATTACTAGGGTCCATGCCAAAAATATCAACTAAGGTGGATATCTTGCAAAATGATATGATGGCCTCTCCATTTTCCTCAGATTTTATTAATACCTATATTTTATTAGCTATAACCTCAAGAAGTAAAGTAACTCTTTAAAGTAAATAACTTTTACTTTTTTACTTTCTATAATGGGCTGGAACTATAGCACAGCGCACAGGGCATTTGCCTTGCATGCAGCCAACATGGCCAACCTGACTTCGATTCCTCCACCCATCTCAGAGAGCCAGGCAAGTTATTGAGAGTACCTTGCCCGCACAGCAAAGCCTAGCAAGCTCCCTGTGATGTATTCGATATGCCAAACACAGTAACAAGTCTCACAGTGTTACTGGGCCCGCTTAAGCAAATCGATGAACAATGGGAGGACAGTAACAGTGACTTTCTATAAGACTTTTAGAATGTGTACAAGTAGGGACAGGGAAAATAGATGAGAATAGATATTAAATTGTCTTGTGGGAAAAATCTAACAAGGATGTTATTAGTCAGAAAATACCATTTCAATACTTTGTATTAAAATATTTATCAATTACGGTTAACAATTAACCTAAGGACAGTGTTCCTAGGATGATGGAAGCTTCTAGAATTCAGAAAACTTGGAGCTGGAAATGATTACAGGTTGGGGAAAGTTTTGTGTGCTATTCAGATTTTATCTCAAATATGTTCTGAATCTTCTAATTTTTTTAGCTCAGTTATTTAATATGAAATCAGGGGAGTGAATGCAAACTAGGCAAAGAAGAATATAAATGTATCAATCAATATTCACATCATATCACTTGTGAACAATAAAGGAAGGAATCTCTTTAGTTGATATGAGAGTATATATTATCAATGAATAGAAGAAAATATCAACAATATACTTCTCAGATACATAGTAACGATTTTTTTCAGAAGGTCAAAAGTGGTGTTAAATGTCAGTGGCAGTAACAGTGACCAAGTTTATAACAGATATTTTGTTAGCTATTCATAATTTCTAACTTTATTTATATCTTTGGGGTCATCATCCAAAAACACTAATAAAAACATAAACAAAATATAACTTTATATTAAGTTTTTAAAATTAAAAACTATATTTAGAGTAAAATCTATATTTTATCTTTTCAAATATTTAACACAGATTTATAATATTATTCTTCTCTAAATATTCAGCATTAAGTTGTGTTAGTAAAAGAAGTGATATTGACTCCTTTGTTCCATATTTAAAATAAATTTTTAGTATTTCAGGATTATTTAGGAACTTTAGAACATTAAGGATTGAAAGCGATAAAAAGAAAACCTCTGCAATGCAAATTGCATTGTTCTTTATTTAATCACAGGGCTCTATCTAACTGAAGAGGAGATTGAAAAATTTAGTTGAATCACGCATCATGATAAAATGAAATTGATTTGGTAATCACACTGAATACTCTCTACTATAGCCCATTAAATTGCAGCATTTTCAAAGATCTACTTAGCTACTCAGACAATCACTCAGGGGGAAAATCTTCAAAGTACTCTCTGGAAGAATACAGTATACAATCTTCCTCTGAACAACTGATTGGATAAGACTACACACATCAGTATGACTTGAATCAGAGTGATCCTCTAGTAACTTCTCTGTATAATCTGCTGTAATTTTCTTAGGTGATATTTTGGATATATATATATATGCATATATATTATGTGTGTGATTCAGAATTCATCTCAAATATGTTCTGAATCTTCCAAATACAAATATATTCTAATTTTAGCTCAGTTTTGTATATATATAATATATTATATATTATATTGCATAGTATATATAATATATAGTATATGTATATATACTATATACTAAATTCTATAGCATACCATATATTAAATACTAGAGTATATATATATTATATACTATATATATAGTATTTGTTTACAGTGAACAAACACACTATGAAGTATATGTCGAACTACTATTTCTTAAACTTTCTGGTAAGAACTTTCTAAGTTGGGCTGAAACAGGAACTCAAAGGATTAAGAGCATACTTTTCAGGTGGAATTTCCCATATTGCATGGTTTCCTGAGTTCTCCTGAGTAGCACTAGGAAGTGGCCTTTAACCACAGAGCTAGTAACATCCCTGAAGCACTTCCAGACATGACTCCAAAGGCTATCCCCCAAAATAGCACATTCCAAATAATTTTCATCTCTACCTCTGGACTTCAGCTGAGTCCTTTAAAATCCCTACATTTGGAATTGGCAAATTTGCCTTACAGTACAGTTGACCTAGGTTTGATCACCACATATCCCTAGGAATGGTCCCTCCAATATCCCGCCAGAATTGAACCCTGATAGCAGAGCTAGGAGCAAGCCTCTAGAATCACTGGCTATGACCTAAGAATAATAATAATAAATAAAATACCTCCTTAAATATCAGTTGGACTTCTCCATTTACTCACCCAACCTCTCCCACTTTATATATTTACAAAATCATCTAAGTTCCCTGAACTAGTGACTAATCAAGGTCAACATTAACATGTCCTACTCATTTGAAATTATTTTTCATTTCCTCACAAACAGTTCTTTCATAAGCTAAGTCAGTCTGTTCTGTTGTTTACATGTTGTGTTTATATACTTAAAAATTACTTCAAACTTTTGTGAATCTACTTTACACTATCCTCCCATTGTTCATCAATTTGCTCGAGTGGGCCCAGTAATGTCTCCATTTTTTTGAGACTTGTTACTGTGGTTGGCGTATTGAATATGTCATAGGATGCTTGCCAGGCTTTGCCATGTGGGCGAGATACTCTCGGTAGCTTGCCGGGCTCTCCAAGAGAGGCAGAGAAATCGAACCCAGCTCGGCCAGGCTGTCTGCTTCCAAGGTAAACACCCTACTGCTGTGCTAACACTCCAGCCCCTACTTTACAAATTTTTTATAATATTATATACAATTAAAATGTCAAATTTATTATCAATCTATCACCTACATAAAGAGAAGAAAAATGATCAGATTAGAATTTAAAATATGTTAAATAAGCATTCCAAATAAATTTTAATAATTTTTAATAATTCCAAATAACCTTTCATTATAGTTTCTTCTTTTTCCTTAAATTCTGGTTTTGGTAATTTACTATCAATATTTGCTGTTCCCCTTAATTATCTCTTATGTGAAGCAGAAGTAACATGCATCTATAAATGGAGTTTAGCAATAAAGTTCTCCAAATAAGAGGAGTTCTAAATTTTAATATTACCACTATGTAATCTGAATAGCTGCTGAAACCTTAACAACATTCTTATAAGAAGAAATTAATAAAAAAAACCTTTAGACTTGCAAATAATTTGAATATGAAATTGTTTTTCAGAGAACAGAATATCTTATAAAAGACAAAATCATATATTATTTTTAACTTGGAAGAGTCTATTCTGAGTATCAAGACATTTAAATTCATAGGTTAATCACTTACTAAAAAAGATATTATAGCCTTTTATTTAATCAGGTACATAATCACAATAGCATTATGTATATCAATGTACATAATCACAATAACATATGTTTTATATACTTAAAATTTATAGCCATTAATTTTTGAACATATATTTACTGAAATACATAATAATATATAATAATACATAAAGATTGCTGCTTAGAACCATGGGGAAGTTGTCTCACTCCATTCTTACTACAAACTGATGAAGTATTTACTATGTTTCTTTTACACTAAGGGAATTGAGTACTGTTGAGATTGTGTAATATATACAAGATTCCATTTCCTTTAAATACAAAATTTGTTCTAAAGTCACATTTCTCTAACCTCAAACTATTAACTCTTCTGAAATCATCCCATATAATCAATTAGAAAATTAATTCTACTAGCTCCTGTTATATGTGAGGTACTGGGCATTGAAAATACAACAGTGGGAAACAAAAAGAGAATCAATGGCACAGTGATTGTTTATTTTCTGTATTTTTATAACTTATGCCATGTAGAAACACATGTGATTCAAGAGAACAAAGGGGTAAGTGATTTATTCCACTAAAGGGATCAGGAAGTTCTCCTCTGAGAGATAAGAGCTTATTTGGATTTAATATCATGGATTTCATGGGTGAGAGAAAGGATTTAAAGAAAATTGGCAGTCTAGGCAGTAAAGAGATGTGGGCATGGGCCAGGAACTGATAGTACCTGATTTGTTTGGATAACGAACAGCAATTCCATGAGTTCTCAGTGTACAATTAGAAAGTGTGTGATGGGAATACAGCTAGAAAAGGAGACCAGTCTCAAGCTGAGTAAAAAATTTTAACTATGATAGGCAATTCACTCTTGCATGTAGGCAAGTGTGAAAAAGAAATTGCTTTAAAAAAATAAAATAGAGTATTGCAATTTCAAATGTCATGCAATTGTCAATCTAAGAGACAAATGTGTGCGACATCATGGGATCAGTAGGCAGGGAGAATATAATATGCTAGATTAAAATCAAATTGTCCTTGAAAATCTTAGCTCCCTGAACTGGTTCATAAATACAGATGAATCCAGGGATTTTTCTTCCCTAATTACATTTTATTTGCATTTAACTAAGAATTGAGATATTTTGCAAAGAATATCTGAAGCTAGAGATAACATTTTAAAACAAATCAACTACCGATATACACAACAGGAAACACAAGAAAAAGTTAAAAGTACCAGCTGAGACAAAACTCTTAAGTTTCTGGCAAAAGAAGCTAGGTGGTTAAATGGCCAAGCTGTTCTTACATTGAAAAAAACATGAAAATTTAATCTCCATATAAAATATACATAAATAATTACAACACAAGTAATCCATGTTTGTGCAAACATTTTGTTTCAAACTTTGCATTATTAAATTTAATATAATTAAATATAATTTGAGCCAGTTTTTTGGTATATTGAATATGTCACTGATAGCTTACCAGGCTCTGCTGTGAGGGTGGGATATTCTTGGTAGCTTACTAGGCTCTCTGAGAGGGATAGAGGCTTTTAGGGTGGCTTCTAATCGCCTTGCAGATGTCCTCATGGTTGAGACCATATTTGAACCCCATCAAATATGGTGTGATCATCATAGAAGATGGGTATTAAGTGTCTTATGATACCTCATGCAGTCTGGAAAGTGGCCTGGAGAATGGCGACAGCTGGGTAACGGAGGTAGTGGATGTAGTGGAGATCTGCTTATGAGGTATTTATCTGCTACCAGTAGTGTGGGGCTTCTGGGTGTGATCCCTGGATTGCAGGATATTGGTGGAAGCAGGCAGGGCATGGCAGGGTGGGTCTTCTGGATTTGATCTCTGAGTCACTGGATAATTGATGGGAGCAGGCAAAGGATCTGTTCCCGGGTATTGCTGAGCTTGGAGTCCAACGTCACAAAGTTCCGCTTACCTGGTTCTGTGGGCTTCACTTGTGCATGAGTCTTGGCGGGAGTATCCTTAAAGTGGCCTGGAGAGTGGCAGCGACTGGGAAGTGGAGGTAGTGGATATGCCAGAAACAGTAAATACAATGGGACTCGTTCCCCTGACCCTGAAAGAGCCACTAATATGGAAGCATTAAGAAGTATAAGGAAGGAGAGGCCAATAAAATTTCAAGGCCGAACTAGGTTTCAAAATGAAGAAGAACTAAAATGACTGTCTGTACTTTCAATAGATGTATGTTGGCATCAGATGCATCCATCGGGGATATGATGGTGCAAGCTCAAAAGATCAAGTACAACATCATTGGTCTGACTGAGACAAGAAGACAACAACCACATCATATCATTTTTGACACTGGAGAAGAACTTTTCCTCAGAACATGCAATAGAAGAGGCGTCGATGGTGTCAGTTTCCTTGTCAACATGATCTTGGCCACAAGCATTGATTCATTAGAATGTCTAACAACCCGAATCGGACAATTACACTTGAATAGATGTGGCTCACTGCCAGCAGTTTCTATCTTCGTTGTCTACGCACCAACATCCAATTTTGATGAAGAAGAAATTGAGAAGTTCTACATGGAGCTGGAGAAGTTCTATATAAAGAAGACTACACCTTCTACAAGATCATTGTTGGTGATTTAAATGCCAAGATAGGACAAAGAAGATCAGCGGAAGAACTCCACATCAGGACCCATAGCCTAGAATAGAACAAACAGGGTGAGAGACTGTCTGAGTTCATCATGTCAACCAAGACCATCCATGGTAACTCGCAGTCCCAGAAGACTGAATCTAAACGTTGGGCATGGAAGTCTCCAGGTGGACAATTCCACAATGAAATTGACCACATCATATTCAATTGACGGTTTTGCCTGACCAATGTCGCTATTGTCCCAAAATTCCAAACGGGATCAGAAAACCGTCTCCTTCTTGCAAAATTCTACTTCATGGAGCAGGGAGAAAGGGCTGCAAAGTTTAAGAAGAGAACTCCCAGAACAACCACCAACTGGGAGCTCTTTGGCACTATTGCAGTAACATGAGAAGATGCCGTCATTGACATCATTGACGAAGAATATGATCAACTGGTTCAGCACCTCCAAGATTGTGTGAGGAATGCCGAGAGAAAGATAGCCACAAAAAAAGATGTCTGTCTTTGAAAACTCTCGAGCTGGTGATGCTAGCACCAACATGGCTTGGTGCTAGCATCAGGCAAGCACATGCGAACATCCAAGCCTGCAAAGCAGTGCAGAGAAGCAATAAAGGACGATCTCAAAGAGAGAAGAGAAGCAGTGCTGGCAGATGTGGCAGAAATGGGGAAAAGCATTTGCAATGCCCACCTGTCCTTGGCCAACTACAAGAACAAGAGGACTGCCCTTCGATGTTCTGATGAATCTCACATATTTCAGAAGGACAATGGAGAAGATTCTCCATGAGTTCTACTCAAATCTCTTCGATGACCAAGTCCACCTGCCCACATATCAAATTTCACAGGATAGATATGTCATTTCAAATGTTCTCCCTTCCAAAATCTGACACGCCATTTTGTGAGTAAAGACTTCTACTCAGATCTCTTTAATAGCCACTTCCATTTGCCCACATACCAAATTCCGCATGATGGATATGTTGTTCCCGATGTTCTCCCTTCTGAAATTCAACACGCCATCTCGTTGGTAAAGAAACAAAGAGTACCTGATCCAAACAAGGTCAGACCCTAACACATGAAGAACCTCCCATCAGGACTCTTTAATATACTGACTCTACTCTTCACAAGCTACTTGTCTGAATGCAAGGTTTGTCCCAGTGGAAAACAAGCAGGACTATACTAATGTACAAGAAGGGAGATATCTATGACATTGGCAACTATCACCCAATCTGCCTGTTGTCTGTCATCTAAAGGCTGTTCACTCAAGTCAAGTTGAATAGGATTGGCAGAACACTAGATGGAGGACAACTATGCAGCAAGCCAGGTTCCGAAAAGGATTCAGCACGATCAACCATAACCACATGGTAACCAAGCTCATTGAGGTTCCTCAGGAGTTCAAGATGCCGCTCTATCTAACGTTTATTGATTAAAAGAAGACCTTTGATTCTTTTGAGACTGAAGCGGTCATCAAAGCCCTAGTCAAACAGGGCGTTCAAACTCAATACATCAGGATCCTCCATGAGTTGTATTACAGATCCACTACCGGTATCTCACAATTCTACAAGGAAGTGATCATCGATGTCAAGAGAGGGGTTCAGCAAGGTGATACCATTTCACCAAAACTCTTCAGTGTCACCCTCGAGAACGTCATACAATGACAGTAATGGGAAGGAATGGGAGTGAAGGTAGACAGTCGGCAACTACACCACCTCCACTTCACTTATGACATCGTAATAATACCAAATAACACCAAACATCAGCTAAGTGGCACAAATGCTGGCCGACTTCAACTGTGCGTGTGGAAAGGTCAGACTAAAACAGAATCTCACCAAGACAACGCATATAAAAAAAAGGACTCTTTACTAACGTTCCATTCACTCTCAATGGAACAAACATCTCCAAATGCAACAGTTATGTGTACCTAGGTCGAGAACTCAACATGACGAATGACCTGGCACCTGAGTTTCACAGGAGGAAGAGAGAGGCTTGGAATGGCTTCAAGGGCATCAAAAAAATAGCTAAGAGGATGAAGAACCTCCGGCTCTGGGCACATCTCTTCGATTCCACTGTTCTTCCTGCATTAACATATGCCTCAGAGACCTAGGTCCTATAAGAACAGGATGAAAAGGCTATTTATATCTCCCAAAGAGGAATGGGAAGAGCTGTGCTTGGAGTATCACACTTCATTCACCTGAGAGAAAGAATCCAGAGTTCCGATCTCTGTTGACAATCAAGAATTAGGGATGCTGTCGCATTTGCCAAGGCGTCAAAACTCAGATGGATTGGACATGTAATGCAACTTGGAGATGACCACTCAACTAGAGCCATTTCCGACTGGATTCCAGGGGATGTCAAAAGATCGAGTGGCTACCAACCTATGAGATGGTTGGACTTCTTTGTCAAGACCCTGAACGATCGGTTTGAGGGTCTTCATGTTCCTGGAGCAAGCAGACACCATTGGACTACACTAGCATGTGACAGGGACGAATGAAGATATTACTGGCGCCCACTCGAGCAAATCAATAAGTAACAGGATGTCAAGTGTTCGAGTCATCAAGTGATTTGAGCCAGTCTATATAATTGATAATCAAATTTAATAATCTGTATTGTTCAAGATAGAATATAACATTAAAATGGATCGTATTCAATGTATAGACTGGCACATTCTCTAAATGATGTTTTCTCACTTTTAGTATTTACTTCAGTTAATTAGTTAATTACTTTTAATTATTTCCATTAATAACAATAGTAATGAATATGCAGAAAGTGAATATATCTCTCTTCTAGTTAATTGTGCATGTTGCATCATATACAAATAGCAAATATGTTGCTGTCTCTCATTTACTGTATTTACTTGTGTTTTCTTTTTTGTTGATAGCACAGCGGGTAGGGCGTTCGCCTTACAAGCGGCCAACATGGCCGACCCGAGTTCGATTCCTCCGCCCCTCTTGGAGAGCCCGGCAAGCTACAGAGAGTATTCGATATGCCAAACACAGTAACAACAAAGTCTCCAATGGAGACGTTACTGGGCCCGCTCGAGCAAATCGATGATCAACGGGAGGGCCTTTACCTTTACCTTGTTTTTTGTCCATTCCTGGCTGTGCTCAGGGTTTACTCCTGGTCTGTGCTCTAGTATTGCTCCATCTGTGCCAAGTTGAGCTTACCATCTTTGCTATATCTCTGTCCCTTTAATTAAATATAAAAAATTATATATTTGTAAACATCATTAGCATTTGAGACTTAATCACAAGTTTGATACAGAGAATATGTTGTTAAACAAACACTGTTGTGTTTTGCATGTTAAAAACTGTTTTAGATTTTTTCAACTTTATCTTTTGTCAAAAGTAGCCAAATCATCTTATTTATGTGTAAATACTCTTTGGGAAAACAGTTTCCGTCCATTGGAAGAAATGGAAAGATACTTCATAGTTTCAAAAATAGATTACAGTATAATGGCACATTGATATTGAAAATTGATTTTAGCTGGGATGATAGCACAAATGATAGAAACACATGTCTAGCATGGATAAGGCTTTGAGTCTGATCCTTAGCACTTATTATTATTATTATTATTATTATTACTTATGCCTACAAGTCATCTACAGATAGATCCTTTGGAGCCCTAACCACTAATTGTTTGTTTGTTTCTTAATTATTATTTTTAGAATCAAATTCCTTTCATAACATATATTCACTGTCATGATATTTGTTGTTTGAAGCATTAGTTTATGGGTTAGATATAGCTTATTTCAGCAACCTGAGATGCTTGTGTTAGTCTATACACTTATTCTATGTTCCATTCTCCCATCAATTTATGTATGTAACTGTTAAATTGCATGGACATTTATTGTGTCAAATAGCCTATTGTGTCACATAAACTACATAGAATTTAGCCTCTTCCCCCAGTTATTTAATGAAGGAATATGAAATTGATTACTATTTTATGCAAGAAAATAGTATTTTATTAATTGAATACCATTTTATGTAAGAGAATAGTATTTTATGTAAGAAAATTTTTGTAAGAAAAATTAAATTTCTCATCAAAATTTTCACCATCCGATTATGATTATACTTTTATTCTTAGATATTTGAATTTTTAAAGACACATTGTTTTAATATAAATTCTGACAAGTTCAAATAATGTGTGTTTGTTGAATTAAAGGGAAAACTATGAATACTTTGAAGAACAGGTAAGGGTAAAGGGTAAAGTCTATTTTTCCAATACTAAAATTGTAATCAGTTATTTCTAAGATCAAATTGGATTTTGTCTTTTTATGGTATCATGACTTATTTTTCTTTCTAGCAAATATTTTGGTTCTTACACATAATAATGCCATGAATGAAGTTAACAAGTTTTAATAAAAGTGATTGATGCTTTTTAAATGCTCTTTCTTTCAAAATATTTCTTCCAGAAACAGGTTTTTCAAAAAATAAAGTCTTAACTTTTCTTTTTTTTGATTTTTGGGTCACACCCGGTGATGCACAGGTGTTACTCCTAGCTCTGCACTCAGGAATCACTCCTGGCTGTGCTCACGGGACCATATGGGATGCTAGGAATCGAACCCAGGTTGGCCGCGTGCAAAGCAAAAGCCCTACCGTCTCAAGCCCTCCAAAATAAATTCTTAACTTTTAAAAACTTGAAAAGAACTTTATAATATTCTTATTGCATTCTACATGTTTTATAATAGGATGTTGAACTATAGATAATTTTATTGATTTTCACAGAATTATAAGTAGAACCTTTGATTCGGAGAATTCTCTTCAAATATTATGTGTGAATATGGGAAGTGTATAAAATTTATGTAAAATTGAAACAAAGCAAGTAAGCTATAATTCAAAGATGTCAAATTTAAAAACATTTCTTTGCCATTTCTATTAAGAATATGTATGATTTTTAAATTGTTATACAACAACATATCGCCATTATTAGGATGTATGATTGTCCACTACTGTCAGTTACTGAACCATAATTTTTAATGCCCTTTACTCTGTTATATGTTGCCATGTTAGAGAGGGAAATTTAGACTAGAGAGAGTATATTTAAATATTTCATATCCGTTATTATAACTTGCATCAATTTGGTACATGTAGCCTAAGGCAATGCCATATGAACTATAATTTTATGTATTTCATTACACTAAAAGTTTTTTGGTTTGAGACAGGCCTGCTCACTTATGTTAACAAAATATATGCAAAGCTATTGAATGTCAATCCATTATTATATTGCATTATATAGGTCTTCGGCTGGAGTGATAGCACAGGCTGGAGCGATAGCACAGCGGTAGGGCATTCGCCTTACAAGCGGTCAACATGGCCGACCCGAGTTCGATTCCTCCGCCCCTCTCGGAGAGCCCAGCAAGCTACCGAGAGTATTCAATATGCCAAACACAGTAACAACAAAGTCTCCAATGGAGACATTAATGGGCCCGCTCGAGCAAATCGACGATCAACGGGAGCGCCTTTACCTTTACCTTACATAGGTCTTCATCTTACTTAAGTTGGAAAGATTACATTTCTGGTGTTGCATGAGAAAATAGACAATAGAGAGAAAATAATGTAGGTCATGTTGGGGGTTCTTCTAGGATAGATATATATTTTTAAATAGCTAAAAAAGTTGGTACCCTCAATTATACAGTGGCACAGAAATAAATTCAGCCAACTCCATATTAAACATGGAAATAAATCTTTTTTGTTGGAATTGCAAATGATAATGAAAATCAAGTGACACCATCATTTGTATCCACAAAAAAAGAAAACTAAAGAAACTGTAGGTATCCTTGGAATTTGCGAAACTCGTGGTAATTTGCAACATAGCAATAAAAATAAAACACAACCTAAAAGTATGTTTTATGAAGAATTTGCCAATAAAATATTACATTGTGAGAAAAACATGATAGGTAGAATTCTTTTATTATGTAATCATTGGTTATATAATTACTGCTCTTTAGAAACTGACAAATGAGTAATTTCTCAGAGACAATAATGATGTTGTTTAAACAAAACAAAGTAGTATATTACACTGACTTTCCCACTGCAATTTATAATTGAAATAGATGATTAGTGATCATACATTTCAGGAAAGGGAAAATGCATGCTTATCCAGAACATATGTACATAACTTAGCTACACTTGGTCTTGAATTTCACTAATTCTCTAGAGAGAAATAGAAATCAGTCAGTACAAAAACCACATAGCACCATCTGTTCTGGTTACAAGTATGTTGCTTTGATGAAAATTACTTCATTCTTACCTGGAAGACTGAAATTAGTTGTTGAAGTTCTCTAAGTTAATATGATTATTTTTTAATTTGCTATTATTTGAAGTGATCAGAGAAAAAAATTTCAATTAAAATCAGTGTTGTAAGATATATGAAGATTTTAATGGGGAAAAAAATGGTGCAACCTAATAAGCAAGTTAGAAAGCAAAAGCAACTAACCTAAGTCCTTTTAAAAAGCCATTTGATGGGAAAGCCTAAGATAAAAACAAAAGGAACTTTACTTAGTATTGTAGTGTGATCTCTCTGTCTCTCTGTCTCTGTCTCTCTCTGTCTCTCTCTGTCTCTCTCTCTCTCTCTCTGAAATAAAATAAATTTTATTTAGGAAACAGAAGGAAGGACAGAGAGTAATATATAGACATACATGTTCAGGAGAGAACAGTCTTCCTCAGAGTGGAAAAAATAATGTGCAAAGCCAAAAGAGGGATATAAAATAATGTGCAAAGCCAAAAGAGTAATAAAAATTACCCAGAATGAGGACATACGCCACAAAGAACGTCCACATCTGAGGCATATGTGAGCTAAGGGCAAGGCCAATGCATATTTCTCAAAGAGGCTTGAGTTGGCATTGGCATTCTAAAGGTGTTTTAGAATGATTCTGATAATGTACTGATAAGAAAATGAGTGGTGGAAAATAAGAGCTAGATACTTCAGCGAGACCATTCATTCAGAATGAACTAGGGTGTCCAGAATGAATTGTGTGGTATTAAATTGGAGTGACTTTTCTCAATCTGAATTTATACTTAGCTGCTCATACATAGACACACAGATAGGTCCTGAGTAGTCAAGAAAACACAATGTATTTTCTTTTAAAAGGGAGCTGAAGACTTAGATCAATTTGCTACCAATAATGCCTAAACAAACAAAAAATTAAGATATTATTAGGTTTCCTACTTTATAAATATCAATGGCCTGCCATGCCATACTTATTCGAATGGCAAAATCCAGAACAATAGCAACGTAAATGATAAAAAGGGAGTGATGCAATAGGATATTATTACATGGTTGGTGGTGACAGTAAAAAAAAAAGATATACTTTTGAAATCCTGTTTAGTAGCTTCTTATAATATGGCTATCACTATACATTCATAGCAATGGCTTTTATTTACATTTACTCAAGAAATTGAAAACTGACCACAGAAACAAGTTAACATGGATATTTATATGAGCTTTATTCATAAATTGTAAAACTAAACAGAAACTGAAGTGGCTTTGGGTAAGGAAATGGATATATTAACTGAGGAACATCAAGACAGTGACACATGGGGCTAGAGCGATAGTACAGCAGGTAGGGCATTTGCCTTGCATGCAATCGACTTGGGTTCGATTCCCAGCATCCCATATGATCCTCTGAGCACTGCCAGGAGAGATTCCTGAGTACAAAGACAGACGTAACCCCTGTGCATCACTGGGTGTAACCCAAAAAGTAAAAAAAGTAATAAAAAATGAACTTATAAAGCACAAAGTCAAAAGAGAAAAATATCAAGGATTCTCCTATTTTAAAATTATTGAAGAGGAAAAACAGGGAGATGGGGGGTATGGTGCCACCAGCAGGTCATTCTGTACCTGTGAGCCGAGTGCATCAGCAGCCTGATGGCACCTTCAGAGTTCCAGATACCCCAAAACTGCTGCTATGCCTTTGGCCAGACCCCAAAAACTTGGGGCAAAGTTTACCAAGAAAGTAAACGGCCAAAAGTTAGGTATGTGGGAGACACACCCACAAATCTCTGGCTCAGCTATATAACTGGAGGCATGGCCTCTCTGGTTTCTGATCAAACTGCCTAACGGCCATGATCCCAGAGACTCAAAAACAAATCTCAAAACTCAAAGGCTTTGGGCAGAATTCGTCCGGTCCCTGCAGTAGGTTACAGGCACTGAGCCAACCCAGGTTGGAATAGCTTTCATGCCTTGGCCTATTCCCCCTGGCAGCCTGGTGGCCGTCATCCTCCAAAGGCCACTAGACAGTCAGATTTGGGCCTGCAGTGGCGAGACGTGGGGTCTCACGAGATGGGGATGGAGCTGGCCATTTCCTCCCAATCCCAATGAGAGACCCTCAACTGCCACCCACAGACGGCCTCTGTGGCTACTGATCAAGCTGCTTAACGGCCATGATTCCAGAGATTCAGAAACAAATCTCGAAACTGAATGGCTTTTTGGCAGAAATGTGTCCAGACCCCGCAGTAGGTTACTGTCGCTGGTCCATCCCAGGAAGGAAAGGGTGCTGTCTCTCCACCTTCTCCCCCTTGGCGGCTTGGTGGCTGCAATCCTCCAGAGGCCATTTGATCAGTCAGGTTTGGGCCCTCAGTGACAAGACACGGGGGGCCTCATAGATGGGGGTGGAGGTGGCCCTTTCCTCCCTGTCCCAACAAGACCCCGAGTTGCTGCCCATGATCAAGGGCCTCTATGACTCCTGATCAAGCTGCTTAATGGCCATGATCCCAGAGACTCAGGAACAAATCTCGGTAGGCAGCAGGTTTTGGCAGAAATCCCTTCAGATTTAAGTGTTAAAATTTTGGAATTTCAAAATCGTGCAGCCACTACTGCAGCCACGCGACATCATATGTTATTCTTAATCAGCAGTAGAAAAAAAATTGTTTACTGTTGCCTTTTCAGCAGATCTGAGTGTTGGGGTAAAAATAATAATGGTGAGTCTGGTGTCAAAATATTGAATGTGATCAAAGTAGAGAAGGAGTAATGTGAAAATCATCCGCCCCACAGGTAGGGGGAGGGTGTGGGATGGGGGTATACTGTTTGTTTTTTTTTTTTTGTGGTGGAGAATGGGCACTGGTGAAGGTACGGGTGTTTTATTGTATGGCCAAGACTTAGACCCAAAAGCTTAGTAACTTCTCTCATGGTGATTCAATAAATAAAATTATAAAAAATGAAATAAAAAGGTAAGGTGGAGTTCATGCCCAATTCAATAAGCTAATCAGTGGCTGAATAAATAGCCATACTCCTACATAAAAAAAAGTTTATTTACAATAATTACCTAAAAGGAAGCAATAGAGAGAATAAAAATGGTTGTTGTATTTGCTGAAATTTGTGAGGGGGTTAAATAATTTAATACACTAGAAAGTTTTGTATAGTGATAATTCTCTGCGTGATACAGTAATGATTGATAAGTCATTTTGTATTCACCCGAAGCCTCAAAATATGTATCATCAGTGAATTATAGTGGAAACTATGCATTTGGGATTATTGTGATGTCGAATTTGGGATTATTATGATTTTTTTGTTACAAATATCTAATATGTTTATTATGTGCATCACATGCAATATATCACATGTAATATATGATGTATAATTATTATTATATGTGGAATTGTGATTATTGTGATGGATGCTTGCATTTGGAATTATTCTAAAGTATGTTTACTAATTGTAACAAAAGTGCCACACAGAAAATAATGATAATGAAGGATACTTTGTCTAAGTTACTGTTGGAGATATATGAGCCGTCCATCTATTTTCTCTTCAATATTCATATTGAAGTTAAAATTTATTTTTAAAAAGTGAGATCTTTGGATGGAGCAATAGTGTAGTAGGGAGGGCACTTGGCTTGCATATGGCCAACCAAGTTCCAATACTTGGCACCTCACAGGTGCATGAAGCCCTCCAGAAGTACCATGAGTGATTCCTGAGCTCAGAGCTAGCAGTTACCCAAAGCACCACTAGCACTACCCTAGAGAGAGAGAGAGAGAGAGAGAGAGAGAGAGATTTTATTTAATTAAACTTCAGAAAAATAAAATGACAGAGTAAAACAATTTCATAAAAATATTTAAAATACATTTTAGACCAAACAGTCGGATTATGACTTACCATTTGTATTCAGTGAAATAAGCATTTCTCTTCTCAAAGTTAAATGCTTTTAGATCACAACACTCAACTTGAAAAGCAGATTTTCAAATTGACACTTAGGATTCAGCTCAGTAACAACCGAGAGGTACAAAGTGAAATAGAAAATGAGTAAGAGTGAAGGCTAGCATCTATTGATCTCAGAGAGATATGATATTGGCTGCGTTAGCTTTGAAATTCCTCTCAAAATTGATTTCATTACTCTTGTTGTGGTAAAATAGAGGTGAATTTTTTTTAACCACCAAGGATTCCTATTCTTATATATGTGCATATGATATTAAATTTTTATTAAAGAGAAGCCACAGAAAATAACTTGATATTTAAAAGAGACTAAAGCTTAATATATGTAAGCAATATTAAAAAATCTTAAGAACATAGAAAAATTATATTCTGTTAGAAAATAATTTTTATTAATATAAAAATTTACTAGGACATTTATCAAAATATTATGTATCATTATTTATAAATATTACATATAAAATATGTAAATTTGCATAAGGGTCCAGGTCTCTGAGGCGTATGTTAATGCAGAAAGAACAGTGGAATCGAAGAGATGTGCCCGGAGCTAGAGGTTCTTTGTCCTCTTAGTTATTACTTTTTTTTTATTAGTTAAACACCATGAGGTATAGTTATAGACTTACAAATTTTTGTGCTTGGCTTTCAGTTATACAATGACCAAATATCCATCCCTCCACCAGTGCCCATCCTCCACCACGGGTCCCAACAACCCTCCTACCTCCCATCCCCCTATCCCACCCTGCCTCTGTGGCAGGGCATTCCCCCCTTGTTCTCTCTCTCTCTCTCTCTCTCTCTCTCTCTTTGGGTCCTGTGTTTTGCAAGAGAGGCATTGAGTGGCAATCATGTTTGGTTTATAGTCTACTTTCAGCATGCTTCTCCCACCCTGGGAGGATCCTCCCAATACCCTTAATATGGTCCTCTCTTCTCTATCTGAGCTTACTTTTCCCCTAGCACATGTGGCTGTCCTCCAAGTCATGGAGCAAAATTCCTGGTACTAATCTCAGCCACTCCTGGGTGTTGGTTTCCCATTTTGTTGCATTATGTTCCTCAGATGAATGCAATCTTTCTGTGTCTATCCTGCTCTTTCTGACTCATTTCTCTTAACATGATACTTTCCATGTAGTACCACTTGTATGTAAATTTCATGACTTCATCTTTTCTAACAGCTACATAGTACTCCATTGTGTAAATGTACAAAAGTTTCTTTAACCAGTCATCTGTTCTCGGACACTCAGGTTTTTTCCAGATTCTGGCTATTGTAAAGAGTGCTGCAATGAACAAACAAGTGCAGATGTCACTTCGACTATACTTTTTTGCCTCTCTTAGATATATTTCCAGGAGTGGTATTGATGGGTCAAATGGGAGATCAAATTATAATTTTTTGAGAATCGTCCATACTGTTTTCCAAAAGGGTTGGACCAGTCGGCATTCCCACCAGCAGTGAAGGAGGGTCCCTTTCTCACCACATCTGCACCAGCACCGGTTGTTTTTGTTCTTTTGGATGTGGGCCAGTCCGTGTGGTGTGAAATGATATCTCATTATTGTTTTTATCTGCATCTCTCTGATGATTAGTGAGGTAGAGCATTTCCTCATGTGTCTTTTTGCCACTCAAACTTCTTCTTTGCGAAAGTTTCTGTTCATTTCCTTGCCCCATTTTTTGATGGGATTGGATGATTTCTTCTTGTGGAGTTCAACCAGTACCTTGTATATCCTTGATATCAACCACTTATCGGATGTGTATTTGGCGAATATCCTTTCCCATTCTGTAGACTGTCTTTGTATTTTGGTAACCATTTCTTTTGAGGTGCAGAAGCTTCTTAAATTAAGATAGTCCCATTTGTCTATCTCTGTTTTCACTCTCTTGGCCAGTGGCGTGACATCTTTGAAGATACCATTAGCTTCAATGTCATGGAGGGTTTTGCCAACTTTGTCTTCAATAAACTTTATGGATTCGGGTCTGATGTTGAGGTCATAAATACATTTTGATCTTACTTTTGTACATGGCGTTAGGCAGAGATCTGAGCCCACATTTTTGCACGTAGCCATCCAGTTTTGCCAGCACAATTTATTAAAGAGGATTTCCCTGCTCCATTTCACTTTTCTTGCCCCCTTATCGAAGATTAGATGATTATATGCTTGGGAGGAGATGTCATTTTATTCAACTCTGTTCCATTGGTCTGCAGCTCTGCCTTTGTTCGAGTACCATGCTGTTTTAATTATTACTGCTTTGTAGTAGAGCTTGAAGTTAAGCAGGTTGATTCCTCCCATTTTCTTTTTCCCAAGAATTACTTTAGCTCTCCGAGAGGGGCGGAGGAATCGAACTCGGATCGGCCATGTTGGCTGCATGCAAGGCAAACGCCCTACCGCTGTGCTATCGCTCCAGCTACAGAGAGTATCTCGCCTGCATGGCAGAGCCTGGCAAGCTCCCTGTGACGTATTCAATATGCCAAACACAGTAACAACAAAGTCTCCAATGGAGACGTTACTGAGCCCGCTCGAGCAAATCGATGACCAATGGGAGGGCCTTTACTTTACTTTTTACTTTAGCTGTTCGTGGGGGCTTATTGTTCCATATAAATTTCAGGGGTGTTTGCTCCATTTCTTTGAAGAATGTCATGGGTATCCTTATAGGGATTGCATGGAATTTGTACAGTGCTTTGGGAAGTATTTCCATTTTGACAATGTTGATTCTCCCCATACATGAGCAGGGGATATTTTTCCATTTCCTTGTGTCCTCTTTTATTTCCTGAAGTAGTGTTTTGTAGTTTTCTTTGTACAGGTCCTTTACTTCCTTAGTTAAGCTGATTCCCATGTACTTCATTTTCTGGGGCACAATTGTGAATGGGATTGTTTTCTTCATGTCACTTTCTTCTCTTTCACTATTTGAGTATGGGAAAGCCATGGATTTTTTCGGTATTTTTTATAGCCTGCCACTTTACTATACAAGCCTATTGTCTCTAGGAGTTTCTTGGTAGAGGTTTTCAGGTTCTCTAAGTATAGTATCATATCATCTGCGAATAGTGAGAGTTTGATTTCTTTCTTCCCTACCTGGATGCCCTTAATATCTTTTTTCTTGTCTAATCGCTATTGCAAGTACTTCCAGTACAATATTGAATAGTAGTGGAGAGAGTGGGCATCCTTGTCTAGTCCCTGATTTTAGGGGGAAGGCTCTCAGTTTTTCCCCATTGAGGATGATGTTTGCTGTAGGTTTGTGGTAGATGGCTTTAACTATATTGAAGAAAGCCCCCTCTATCCCGATTTTGGGCAAGGGTTTTCATCATAAATGGGTGCTGGATCTGTCAAATGATTTCTCTGCATCTATTGATATGATCATATGATTTTTATCTTTTCTTTCATTGATATGATGGATTATGTTGATTGATTTCTGAATGTTGAACCATCCTTCCATCCCTGGGATTAATCCCACTTGGTCATGATGTATGATCTTTTTGATGAGTTGTTGAATTCTATTTGCTAATATTTTGTTCAGAATCTTCGCATCCGTGTTCATCAGAGATATCGGCCTGTAGTTTTCTTTTCTTGTGGTGTCTTTGTTTCCTTTTGGCATTAGAGAGATATGGGAATCATAGAAACTGTTTGGGAGAGTTTCTGTTTTTTTCAATTTCCTGAAAAAGCTCTAGGATAAGTGGAAATAGGTCCTCTTTAAATGTTTGGAAAAATTCGCTAGTAAATCCATCTGGATCTGGGCTTTTGTTTTGGGGAAGACTTTTGATTACAGTTTCAATTTCCTTGATATAAGTAGGTCTATTCAGGTACTCTATATCTTCTTGATTCAGCTTTGGCAGATGATAGGAGTCCAGGAATTTATCCATTTCTTCTAGGTTCTCTTGTTTCGTGGCATACAGACTTTCAAAGCAGTCTCTGATGATCTTTTTGGATTTCGTTGGTTTCTGTTGTGATATCCCCATTCTTATTTCTGATTCGATTTTTTAGGGTTCTCTCTCGCTGTTTCTTTGTGAGTATTGCTAGTGGTTTATCTATCTTATTTATTTTCTCGAAGAACCAGCTCTTTGTTTTATTGATCTTTCGGATTGTTTCTTTGTTTTCCATGTCGTTGATTTCTGCTCTAAGTTTTATGATCTCTTTCCTTCTGACCAATTTGGGCTCTTTCTGTTGTTCCTTTTCTAAGATCTTGAGCTGTGAAGTCAAGTTTTTTATGTGCATCCTTTCTTCTGTCCTGAGATATGCTTGCAGAGCTATAAATTTTCCCCTTAAAATGGCTTTCGCTGCATCCCATAAGTTCTGGTAGCTGGTGTCTCCATTCTCATTTGTTTTCAAGTATCTTTTGATTTTGTCCTAGACTTCCTTCCTGATCCACTCGTTGTTAAGCATAGAGTTGTTTAATTTCCAAGTATTTGATTTGGCTCTCCGTGTCTATGTGTGATTCATTTCTATTCTCAGTGCATCATGTTCTGAAAAGTTTGTTGATACTATTTCTATCTTCCTGATTCTATTTAGGTATGTTTTATGGCCTAGGACATGGTCTATTTTGGAAAATGTTCTGTGCGCACTGGAGAAGAATGTGTATTCTTTTTGGGGGTGGGGGGTGTAAAGCCCTGTATAGGTCTATAAGCCCTTTCTCTTCTATTTCTTCTTTCAAAGGCAATGTTTCCTTGTTGAGTTTTGTTCTTGTTGATCTATCCAGGGGTGATAAGGCAATGTTGAAATACCCAGTTACTATTGTGTTGCTAGCAATGTCCTCTTTAAAATATGTTAGCAATTGTTTTAAATATTTAGCTGTTCCCTCATTAGGTGCATATACATTTAAGAGTGTGATTTCTTCCGGTTGTACGTATCCCTTGATGAAGAGAAAATAGCCTTCGCTGTCCCTTCTAATCTTTTTCAACACGAAATTAATTCTGTTGGATACTAGTATGGCCACCCCAGCTTTTTTGAGGGAGCTGTTTGCTTGCAGAATTGTTTTCCAACCTTTGACTTTAATTCTGTGTTTGCTCTGATTATTGAGATGAGTTACTTGTAGGCAGCAGAATGTTGGGTTCTGTCTCTGAATCCATTTTGCCACTCTGTGTCTCTTAAATGGTGAATTTAGACCGTCGACATTGAGAGAGATTATTGTTATTGGGTTTTGTGTCATCTTTCTGTGAGGGTTGTTGTGGTTATAGGGTTTGTCTTGTCTTACAGTATCCCCTTTAGCCCTTGTTGTAGGTTTGGTTTTGAGTCTATGAAGTTTCTGAGCTACTGTTTGTCTAGAAAATAGTGTACTGTTCCTTCCATTTTGAGTGAGAGTTTAGCCGGATAGAGTATTCTTGGTGAAACATTCATTTCAGTGAATTTTTTCACTATATCTCGTCACTGACTTAGGGCTTGGAGGGTTTTCTCTGATAGATCTGCTATGAATCTAAGGGGTGCTCCTTTTTATGTGATTTTCTTCTTTTCCCTTGCTGTTTGCAGTATTGTATCTCTATTGTCAGTGTCAATCATTCTAAGTATGATATGTCTTGGAGTGTTTTTGTTAGGGTCTCTTTTAGTTGGCACCCTTCAGGCTCCTTGAACCTGAATGGCTGCATTGTGGAGCTCTGGAATTTTGGGGGCAATGATTTGCTTCACCGTGTTTTTTTCATTGGGATTATTTCCCTGAGCTTCTGGTAGTCCAATGATTCTAATGTTGTTCCTCTGGGAATCATCTGCTAGGACTCTGATTCTCTGTAGAGCTATTTTGAGGTCCCTTGCCACTGTTTTTTGTTGCCTGTTGGCTTGGTGCAGCTGATCTTCCAGCTCACTGATTCTCTCTTCAGCTATGGTCATTCTGGGTTTGGGACGAGATCAGCGCAGCATGAGGAGTGAAGAGGGGAGGGCAGATGCTCAGAACTGCTTTTCTCCAGGCATCTGGGGGGACGCCTGGGGTCTTTAAGGCAGAGATGCAAGTCCCAGGTTCAAGAACCAGCAGATGAACTGACCTGGGTTTGGGACGAGATCAGCTCAGCGTGAGGAGTGAGTTTAGCTATTTCTTTGAAATTCTTAAGGCTTTTCAAGCCACTCTCTTTCTCATGCAGAACGCAGTTGCCAGGTCATTCATCATGTTGACTTCTCAACATAGGTACACATAACTGTTGCATTCGGAAATGTTTGTCCCATTGAGCGTGAATGGAATGTCAGGAATGAGACTATTTCTCATAAATATTGTCTTTGTTAGATTCAGCTGTAGACCGCAGGACTAGAGCCATTACAGACTGGATTCCACGGGACATCAAAAAATCATGTGGCCGCCCAACTATGAGATAGTCAGACTTCTTTGTCAAGACCCTGAATGATCAATTTGAGGCTCTTCATGTTCCTAGAATCAGCAGATGCCATTGGGCTACATTAGCACATGACAGGGATGAATGGAGATATTGCTGGTGCCCACTTGAGCAAATCGATGAATAATGGGATGTCAAGTGATCAAATTTGCATATTTTATGTGTCATGAGACATAAAATAAGTAAAATGCAATGTTAACATAGCTAAAAAATTCAAGATTCACATCAAATATCTTTTTTTCCATAACATGCTAATTCTTTTTTGCAAAAAAAAATGTTTCCTTGTTATTCTTTAAATGTTGGCTAGGATTTTAATACTTACAATTCAACAAGTAAACTCGCATACATAGTACTATGGCTAAAATGCTGATATTCAAATACTTTAATAGTATTTAGCTGTAAATTTAACTTTGATCATTTTAAGTTCTATTCAGTGGGTCCTGAATATGCTTTTGTTGCAATTCAGTAAGCCCTAAGCAATTAGCAATAAATTGTCTACTCTTTGTGTTAGTTCTCACCCCAATTTTAAACATATGATTCTTATTACTCAATCCCCCGTAGAATCTGGCAGTTGATTAAAATATTTCTTGAGAGACCACAGAGTAATTCCATAAGAAACTGACATCCCAAACATCTAGACATGAGTACTGATAATGGATAAAATAATATACAATCAGCATAAAATAGAATCATAAAGCTGATTAAATATATCTGCTTTATTTTATACGCTCAATCTTCATCACAGTTTCTATGTCAAATTACCTTAGATTGAAAATTATCCAATACACAGCACATTTCCTTTGTTTTCAGTGATTATTAAGTAGTCCCCTTCTCAATTTTAGTTTATGCATATAGTAATTTACTGCCGAGGGAGTGGATCCTTTAATTCAGAAAAATTTGGAGGGCAACATTTCAAAGGTATAAACTAGAATATTATGTTTGATGCTTTCAAAGTTGCTTCTCTAGACAACATTTTTTTTTATTTTCAATGTTATTCCTTTAAAAGCAAACACTTCTAAGTGGCATCAGGTGTTCCCAAAATATGACCCTGTTGTCGGGGAGGGGGGGGGGGGGAAGAGACAGCAATGCATGTTAAAGTTCTATTAGAATAATTCATGAATATATTTTAACTTGCTTAAAGTAACTTGCTTTCTGGAACAGAAAGATAGATATGGATTTTTTCTTTTAAGTTGGGGGAGAAATATATAGGATGTGGGGTGATGGGGGCGGGGGGATCATGCAATGACAGGCATCAAAGTCTTGGCATTGGGCATACAGTGTATATGCTCCATCATATGACCTACATTCCAGTAATCTGAATTCTTTTTTTTTATTTTTTATAATTTTATTTTTTGAATCATGTGAGAGCAGTTACAAAACTTTCAGGCCTAAGTCTCGGTCATACAATGAAACACCCCAACCCTCAACCATGCCTATTCTCCACCACAAAAATACCCAGTATACCCCCACCTCACACCCTCACCCTACCTGTGGGGCAGATGATTTACACATTACTCTTTCTCTACTTTGATCACATTCAATATTTTGACACCAGACCACCATTATTATTTGGGATTTTACCCCAACACTCAGATCTGCTGAAAAGGTAACAGTAGACAATTTTTTTCTACTGCTGATTAAGAATAACATATGATGTCGCGTGGCTGCAGTAGTGGTTACACGATTTTGAAATTCCAAAAATTTAACATTAATTAAATTAATGGAGGGATTTCTGCCAAAACCTGCTGCATACCGAGATTTGTTCCTGAGTCTCTGGGATCATGGTCATTAAGCAGCTTGATCAGGAGCCACAGAAGCCATTCATGGGCGGCGACTAGGGGTCTTGTTGGGACAGGGAGGAAAGGGCCAGCTCCACCCCCATCTATGAGGCCCTGTGTGTCTTGTCACCGAGGGCCCAAACCTGACTGGTCAATAGACTCTGGAGGATTGCAGTCACCAAGCCGCCAAGGGGGAGAAGGTGGATAGACAGCACCTTTTTCTTCCTGAGATGGCTCAGCGACAGTAGCCTACTGCAGGGTCCGAACTCATTTCTGCCAAAAGCTGCTCGGTTCTGAGATTTGTTTCTGAATCTCTGGGATCATGGACATTAAGCAGCTTTATCAGGAGCCACAGAGGCCGTCCATGGGCGGCGACTCAGGGTCTTATTGGGATGGGGAGGAAATGACCAGCTCCACCCCCATCCCGTGAGACCCCACATGTCTCCTCACTGTGGGCCCAAACATGTCTGTACAGTGACCTCTCGAGGATGACAGCCACCAGGCTGCCAGAGGGAAGAGGCCAAGGCATGAAACCTATTCCCAACTGGGTTGGCCCAGCGCCAGTAACCTATTGCCGGGACCAAATGCTTTTCTGGCAAAAGCCATTGGGTTTTGAGATTTGTTTCTGAGGCTCTGGGATCATGGCCATTAGGCAGTTTGATCAGAAACCAGAGAGGCCATGACTCCAGTTATATAACTGAGCCAGAGGTGGTTTGTGGGTATATCTCCCACATACCTAACTTTTGGCCGTTTACTTTCTTGGTAAACTTTGCCCCAAGTTTTTGGGGCCTGGCCGAAAGCACAGCAACAATTTTGGGGTATCTGGAATTCTAAAGATGCCATCAGGCTGCTGATGCACTCGGCTCACAGGTACAGAATTAGCTGCTGGCAGTACCATACCCCCAATCTGGATTTTTAACAACAATGTCGAGCTGCCATCATCAAACATTCATGTGATATGACAAAGTGATTTTTCTCAATTTTCAAACTTGGAAAATTACAATTTTTAAATTTTGTGTAAAATGGTATAATATTATAAAGTATTGAAATCTATTGGGTTTATGGTAAAAATGTTGACTGAGCAGAAACACCAATATTTTTCTCTTAATCACTTAATCACTTAACTTCCCGTTAGTCGTCGATTTGCTCGAGCGGGCGCCAGTAACGTCTCCATTTGTCCCTGTCGCGTGCTAGTGTAGCCCAATGGCATCTCTTCGCTCCGGGAACATGGAGGGCCTCAAACCGATCGTTCATGACCTTGACAAAGAAGTCTGACCATCTGGTAGGTGGGCGGCCACGCGGTCTCTTGACATCCCGTGGAATCCAATCAGTAACAGCTCTAGTCCAACGGTCGTCTTTAAATCTCATTACGTGACCAGCCCATCTGATTTTCGATACCTTGGCATATGAGACAGCGTCCCTGATCCTTGATCGTCGACGGATGTCAGAACTCCGGATTCGTTCTCTCATTTGAGTGAAACGTGATATTCCAAGCATAGCTCTTTCTATTCTTCTTTGGGAGACCTGAATGGCGTTCTCATCTTGTTTGCGTAGGGCCCAGGTCTCTGAGGCATATGTTAATGCAGGAAGAACAGTGGAATCAAAGAGATGTGCCCGGAGCCAGAGGTTCTTCGTCCTCTTAGCTATTTCTTCGACGTTCTTGAAGGCGTTCCAAGCCGCTCTCTTCCTCCTGCGCAGCTCGGGTGCCAGGTCATTTGTCATGTTGACCTCTCAACCTAGGTACACATAGCTGTTGCATTCGGAGATGGTCGTTCCATTGAGAGCGAATGGGGCGTCAGGAACAAGGCTGTTTCTCATAAACATTGTCTTCGTAAGATTCAGCTGTAGTCCTACCTTTCCACACTCACGGTCAAAGTCGGCCAGCATTTGTGCCGCTTGGCTGATGTTTGGTGTTATTAAAACAATGTCATCAGCAAAGCGGAGGTGGTGTAGTTGCCGACCATCTATCTTCACTCCCATTCCTTCCCATTCCAGTCGTCGCATGATGTTCTCGAGGGTGGCACTGAAGAGTTTTGGTGAAATGGTATCACCCTGCCGCACCCCTCTCTTGACATCAACGATCACTTCTTTGTAGAATGGTGATATCCTGGTAGTGAATCCGCAATACAGCTCACGGAGGATCCTGATGTATTGGGCTTGAATGCCCTGATTGGCTAGGGCTTCAATGACCGCTTCCGTCTCAACAGAATCAAAGGCCTTCTTTAGATCAATGAACGTTAAGCAGAGCGGCATCTTGAACTCCCGAGAAACCTCAATGAGTTTGGTTATCGTGTGGATATGGTCGATGGTGCTGAATCCTTTGCGGAACCCTGCTTGCTCACATGGTTGTCCTTCATCTAGTGTTCTGCCAATCCTATTCAGGATGACTCGAGTGAACAACTTGTAGATGACAGACAATAGGCAGATTGGGCGATAGTTGCCAATGTCATGGATGTCTCCCTTCTTGAACAGTAGTACGGTCCTGCTGGTTTTCCATTGAGATGGAACCTTGCATTCAGACAGGTAGCGAGTGAAGAGCCGAGCCAGTGTATTGATGAGTACTGACGGCAGGTTCTTCAGGTGTTCAGGTCTGACCTTGTCTGGGCCGGGTGCTGTTTGCTTCTTTACTGACGAAATGGCGTGTCGGATTTCGGAAGGGAGAACGTTGGGAACGACATACCCATCCTGTGGAATTTGGTATGTCGGCAAGTGGACATGGCTATCGAAGAGATTTGAGTAGAAGTCATGGATAATCTTCTCCATTGCCGTTCTGGAGGATGTGATGTTCAATGCACGACAATATTTTTCTCAGACTATAACAATACTTTAGATATTTTTTATACATATGGACCTTAAAATATTTACTTTGTCATGTAATTTCTTTTAGAATGTACAGAACAGTTTTTTGCATTTGAAAACATTAAAAAAAGTTTAAGGAAAAATGAATTTATTTAAAAACTACTGAATAGCATACTTAGTCCAGGGAAAAGATGAAACATCGGTCTTAAATTACAATAACTTGCTCTTTCAAAGACTTCAATCCAAATATTTTAACAATATTTCTTTTTACAGCAACCATTCATTGGGTTTAATAATCCACTACGATCAATAAGATTAAGTTTATAAGTTATATGAATGGGAACCAAATTCACCCACAATGAGTCAGTTTTCTTTTCCTGTTTGTTATTATACTCAAGGATTCATTCAATCTACCTTGCTTGAATTTCAGAATGACAGATAATGTCAATTATTGAACCATATCATAATAAAGCCAAGAAATAGAAGGTTAAAAGAAGAAAGATTGCTTCATAAGATTTTTTTCAATTCAACAATATAATGTAAAGTACAATACAGATGATTCAGTTTTTAATTTAAAAAAATGGATTAGAGAAAAGAGAAACATCATGGAAAAACTTTTTAGATATCCTTGTATAAATCCAGGAAGGGAACTTTCTAAGTTCTTGCAATAGGAAACTTTGAGAGATCTTGGTAGCATTTTAGTTTGATATTATTATTTTATCTAATTTTATAGAGTCCTCCAAGCCATGATGAGAAATCATAAAATCCCTTAGTGGTGATTTTTGGTCAACTGGGCAGGCATAAAGGTAGTATTCAGTTTAGACCCTGCAATGCAGATTACCTAGGTCTCACCAGCAGTGTAGGTGTTTCCAAAGACCATGTGGTACAGGAAATCTACCAAATGCCTTAATATTTGCATAATCTCTTTAGCCCCTTGATAGTATTTTAATGCAATTCTAGAGTAAACTTTCACTAAAATATCATTAACGTGCTTTCACCCTTTTACATATGTAGTGACTTTTGCTTTGGTTAACCAGCTCATCTATCTCCTATTTCTTTCAATCTAGCCATCATTACAATTTTTTAAAAAATATATATATTATTGAATCACCGTGCGATACAGTTACAAGCTTTCATGTTTGAGTTTCAATCATACAATGATCAAACATCCATCCCTCTACCAGTGCACATTCTCCACCACCAATGTCCCCAGTATACGCCCCTTTTTAACCCTCCCGCTGCCTCCATGGCAGAGAGTTTCCCTTATACTCTCTCTCTACTTTTGAGCATTATAGTTTTCAATTCTTGGTTGTTTTATTTGCATTTTTACAAAAAGGGGTGAACTTTAACAAGGACTTCTACTTCATTTTGTCCAACTATTTTATTTCATGAACTAAATTTTAATAGTCATAATAATGGACTTGGGCTGGAGTGATAGCATAGCGGATAACACGTTTGCCTTGCATACTGCTGAACCAGGTTCAATTCCTCCATCCTTCTCAGAGCTCTAGCAAGCTACTGAGAGTATCCCGCCCGCACAACAGAGCCTGGCAAGCTCCCCATGGCATATCCGATATGCCAAAAACAATAACACAAAGTCTCACAATGGAGACGTTACTGGTGCCTGCTCAAGCAAATTGGTGAGCAACGAGAGGACAGTGTTGCAGTGCTATGGTTTGCAAAACAGATACTGAGAGCTTACCATGTTTGGTCCTTTATCTACTTTCAGCACACATCTCCCATCTTGAACTATTCCTCCCACCATCATTGACTTAGTGATCTTTACTACAGCTGCCTTCTACCCCAGCTCATGAGACAGGCTTCCAACTATGAGGCAATATCCCTGGTCTTTGTGTCTACTGAGCTTGGGTGTCCATCTCATATTATGTTTTATATTCCACAAATGAGTGCAGTCCTTCTATGTCTGTCCCTCTCTTTCAGACTCATTTCACTTAGCATGATACTCTCCATGTCCATCCACTTATAAGAAAATTTTATGATTTCATCTCTCCTAACCGCTGCATTGTATTCCATTGTATAGATGTACCAAAGATTATTTAACCACTTGTTTATTCTTGGGCACTCAGGATGTTTCCAGATTCTGGCTCTTGTGAACAGTGCTGCAATGAACATTTAGGTGCAAATGTCATTTCTACTATGCTTTTTTTTACCCTCAGGATATATTTCCAGAAGTGGTATTGTGGGGTCACATGGAAGTTCAATTTCTAGGTTTTGAAGGAAGGTCCATATTGTTTTCTAGAAAGGCTGGACCAGTCATCATTCCCACCGACAGTGAAAGAGTGTCCCTTTTTCCCCACATTCACGCTAGCACTGGTTGCTTTTGTTTTTTTTTTTTTGAATGTGTGCCAGTCTCTGTGGCATGAGATGATATCTCATTGTTGTTTTGATTTCCATCTCCCTGATGATTAGTGATGTGGAGCATTTTTTCATGTGCCTTTTGGACATTTGTATTTCTTTTTTGAGGAATCTTCTGTTCATTTCTTCTCCCAATTTTTTGATGGGGTTGAAGGTTTTCTTCTACAACTCTACTGGTGTTATGTATATTCTGGTTATTAATCCCTTATCGGATGGATATTGAGTTAATGTTCTTTCCCAATCTGTGAGCTCTATGTATATTTTAGGTCACTGTTTCTTTTGAAGTACAGAAGTTATTTAGCTTGATGTTTATATTTATGTTTATTTCCACTTGTTTGGTGAGTGGTGTTTCATCCTTATAGATACTTTTAGCTTCACTGGAATTGAGGATTCTGCGTACATTTTTCTCCATGTACTTTATAGATTCATATGTGATATTGAGGTCTTTAATCCACATTAATCTGACTTTTGTGCTTGATTTTATACAGAGGCTGGAGTGATAGCACAGCAGTAGGGCGTTTGCCTTCCATGTGGCCGACCCGACTGACACAGGTTCAATTCCTCCACACCTCTCAGAGAGCCCAGGAAGCTACCGAGAGTACTAGCCTGCACAGCAAAGACTGGCAAGCTACCCGTGAAGAATTCGATATGCAAGCACAGTAACAACAAATTTCACAATGGAGACGTTACTGGGCCTGCTCGAGCAAATCAATGAACAATGGGAGGACAGTGCTACAGTGCTTTAGACAGAGGTCAGAGTTATTTTTTTGCTGGTAGCTGTCCAGTTTTCCCAGCATCAGTTGTTGAAGAGGCTTTTGTTGTTCAACTTCACATTTCTTGCTCCTGTGTCAAATATTAAGTGGTCATATGTTTGAGAGTCTGTGACAGAATATTCAACTCTGTTCCAATGGTCTGTGGGTATGTTCCAAACCCAATACCATGCAGTTTTAAATACCACTGCTTTGTAGTACAGTTTGAAATCAGAGAAGGTGATGCCTCCCATCTTCTTTTTCTCAAAGATTGCTTTAGCTATTCCTGAGGGTTTATTGTTCCATTTGAATTTCAGGAGTGTTTTGTCTATATCTTTGAAAAATGTCATGGCTATGCTGAAGGGACTGAATTAAATCTGTATAGTGCTTTGGTTAAGCTGATTCCAAGGTACTTGATTTTCTAAAGTACTATTGTGAACAGGATTTTTTTTAATGTCTCTTCTTTATTGTTATTTTTACATAAAAAAGACTTTGACTTTTGGGTGTTGATTTTGTAGCCTGCCACTTTATTATACACAGCTATTGTCTCTAGGAGCTTTTCTATAATCTTTAGGGTTTTCTATGTATAGTGTCATATTGTCTACAGATAGTGATAGCTTGACCTCTTCCTTTCCTATCTGTATGCCCTTTATATCTTTCTTTTTCTTACCTAACTTCTATGGCCAGTAATTACAGTACTTTATTGAATAGGATTGGTGAGAGCGGGCAACATTCTCTTGTGCTTGATCTTAGAGAGGAAGCTTTTAGTTTTTTCTCATTGAGACTGATGCTTTCCGTGGGCTTGTGGTAGATGGCTTTGACAATATTGAGAAAAGTTCCTTCAATGCGCATTTTTCTGAGAGGTTTTATCACAAATGGGTGTTGGATCTTGTCAAATGCTTTCTCTGTCTATTGATACAATCATATGGTTTTTATTATATCTTTTATTGATATAATGAATTATGTTGATTGACTTGCAAATGTTAAACCATCACTGCATCCCCAGGATTAATCCCACTTAATCATGGTGTATAATCTTTTTCCATGAGTTGTTGGATTCTGTTTGCTAGGATTTTGTTGAGAATCTTTGTGTCTGTGTTCATCATGGATATCGGCCTCTAAATCTCTTTTTTTGTGGTATCTCTGTCTGCTTTTGGTATCAGGGTGATATTTGCTTCATAGAAACTGTTTGCGAGTGTTTCTGATACATCAGTTTTATGAAAAGATTAAAGAGAATTGGGAGTAAGTCCTCTTTAAAGATATGGAACTATTCACTAGTGAATCCATCTGGGTCAGGTCTTTTGTGTTTGGGGAGACTTTTTTTATTACCATTTCAATTTCCTTGATGGGGAAAGTTCTGGTATTCCAGGTCTTCTTGGTTCAGCCTCAGAAGGCTATAGGAATACAGGAATTTATCAATTTACTCAAGATTTTCTTGTCTTGTGTCATAAAGCTTCTCCAAGTAATCTCTGAGGATCCTTTAAATTTTCTGTAGTTTCTGTTGTGATGTCCCCATTTTCATTTCTGATTGGTTTATTAGGATATTCTTTCTCTATTGTTTTGTGAGTTTTACTAGAGGTTTATCGATCTTGTTTATTTTCTCAGAGAAACAGATCTTGGTTTCATTGATCTTTCGAATTGATTTTTGAGTTTCCATCTCATTAATTTCTGCTCTGAGTTTTATTATTTCCTTCCTTCTGTCCAGGTATGGCTCCTTTTGTTGGTCATTCTCCAAGCTTTTAAGGTTACCTCTTCTCTCTCCCTTCTTGAGGAATGCTTGTTAGAGCTATAAACTTCCCTCTTAACACAGCTTTTGCCTTGTTCCATTAGTTTTTGTGACTCATGCCTTCATTTTCATTCGTTTCTAGGAATCATTTTATTTTCTCTTTTATTTCCTTTCTAAGTCACTTGTTGTTCAGTAGTGAGCTGTTTAATTTCCAGGTGTTTGATTTGATTTTCTGTTTGTGTGTATGATTTACTTCTGTTTTCAGTGCATCATGGCTAAAGAAGATCGTTGATACAATCTTTATCTTCTTAATTTTATGGAGGTATGTTTTGTGGTTCAGTGTGTGGTCTATTTAAGAGAATATTCCATGTACACTTGGCAAGAATGTGTATTCAGCTTTTTGAGGATAAAGTGTCCTGTATATATTTACTATATAAAATATATATATTTACTATATAAAGCCCCTTTCTTCCATTTCTTCCCTCAGATAAAGTATTTCCTTGCTAAGCTTGAGTCTGGTTGATACATCAAGAGATGGTAAAGCAGTGTTGAAATCTCCCAACAGTATTGTGTTGCTATTGATGTCTTTTTAAAGTCTATGATTAGTTGGTACCTCATTATTTGTATATACATTTAGGAGTGTAAGTTCTTCCTGCTGTACAGATCCATTGATGAATAAGAAATGAAGTTCACTCTCTTGTGACCTTATTCAGTCTGGAATCAATGTCGTCTGATACCAGAATGGCCACCCTAGCATTTTTTATGGGAGTTCTTTGCCTGAGAAATGCTTTTTAGCCTTTGGCTTTGAGTCTGTGTTTGCTCTTAGTGTTCAGATGTGTTTCTTTCAGGCAGCAGAATGTTGGGTTCAGTTTTCTGCTCCATCCCACCATGTCTTTTAATTCGTGCTTTTGGCCCATTCATGTTGAAAGAGATTATTGTTATGGGGTTTTGTCCCATATTTCTTCCGAAGTTTGGTGTATTTGAGGGGCTTGTCTTGTCTTAAAGTAGCCAGTTTAGTTGTTCTTGTAACCATAGTTTTGAGTCTATGAATTTTCTGAGCTGTTGTTTTTCTGTGAAATTGTGTGTAGTTCCTTATGGTATGAATAAGACTATACCATGGTAAAGTATTTTTGGTGAGGCACTTTTTTCGTTAAGTTTTTTCACTATAAAAATTTTTTTTCACTTTTTTCCAATCACTGTTTTGGGGCCCTAAGGGTTTCATCAGATAAGTCAGCTGTGAATCTTAAGAATGCTCCTTTATAGACAATTTCTTTCTTTGATCTTGACGCTTTCAGAATTTTGTCTCTGTCTAAAGTCTTTTTTATTTTGATCAGGATGTGTCTTGAGGTATTTTTATTTGGATTTCTTCGAGCTGTTATTTTTTGGGCCTCCTGCATCATTCTAAATTTTAAAGTGTCTGTTTACCCAGTAACATCAGGTTGAAGAGAATTCATGCTTTTGGTTTTTTTTCTTTTGTTTCCAAAACATAGAAGCAATGATGTATAACAGATTCTACATTTTTCATTTCGTATAAGGAAGCTAGGCTTTTTCCTTTAACTTCATTTTTTTTCTAAATGTTTATCCTCTATTCAGTGAGAACAAAAAATTCCAATTATGTACCTCAATTACCCATGAAAATGTTTGTCCTTTTTACAAAAGGAATTCAGTGGAAAGAAACAAAAAGAAAACTTAATTTGGTGAAGTGGTCATCAACTCACATAAAAGAGTAACCAAATACATCATTGCTAGAGTGAAAAAGTTAAAAAGATAAACATACCTATACTTATGAACCCATATAATGTATATCCCCATAGATGCATTCATGGTCTTTGACAAACATTAGTTTTTAACAGAGAAGTTTCTTTCAAATAATAATTATGTGCTGTCAGGGACTGAATAATACAAATAATTGACTTCTACCTGTACTATCTCTCTGACCCCCAAAACTATTAATGCTTACTGCTACTATTCACATGACTTGAGTGATGTGAATAATCAATCTCAATAACAAGGTTATATGTAATATGACAGAGCCCAATGCATCCACACTGGGTCAGCTTTCTTTCCTTGTACAGCATGGAAAGACACACATCAAAAATATGATGAATAGAAAGTGGAAGAATATAATAAAGGGTCTAGATATTAAAATGTATACCAGAGTGAAAACTTTACCTTATTTCCTAAAGAATAATTTTAATTGATGTAAAATATGTATGAATTTGTATTTCTTTGCACATGTTAGATATCTTCTTATACTTTAACACTTCATCATTTCTGATTTAAAATCCTGTACTTAGAATAATTCTTCTTCAAATGGTGTGATATATAGCCAGAAATATCAAAAGTTTAAGGCAAACTTATGCTAATTAAAGCAAAAAACAATATAATCATCAAAGATGAAATGATCAACTAGAAAATTCCGATGTTGAATGATGCGCTCATATTTTAAAATCTCCCACAAATGCTACTATACTTTTTTTTTCAGAATGACTTAACACTTTTATCTCAAAGATCATGATGTCAGACCCTGTAATTCTCAAAGAGTAGCACTGTAGCATTGTCCTCCTGTTGTCCATCAATTTGCTCGAGTGGGCACCAGTAATGTCTGCATTGTGAGACTTATTGTTACTGTTATTGGCATATCAAATACACCACGGGTAGCTTCCCAAGCTTTGCCATGCAGGTGGGATACTTTCGTAGCTTGCCAGGCTCTCCAGGTGGGGCGGAGAAATCAAACCCGGGTCTGCCGTGTGCAAGGCAAATGCCCTACGTGCTGTGCTATTGCTCCATCCCCCCAAAGAGTAAAGAGCAATTTATTTTTTTAAATAAAGTAGAAAGTTTATTGGACAGTAAAAGAAAAAGTAACTCCCCATGTGCGAAGGAACTTGGTATGGGAATATGTTTGGTGAGTAATTCCTTAAAAAATAATTCTCTCTCTCTCCTTTCCTTTTTATATTTTGTTTTGTTTTCTTTTATTATGGGGCTATATCAGCTTTGCTCAGGGATTACTCCTGGCTCTGAACTCAGGGCCCACATGGGATGTTGCTTGTAAGGCAAGTACCTACAAGTTGTACTATCACTCAAAACCCAGATTCTTTTGTTAAAACATCTGCTCCGCTCAAGGGAATAAAGAAGCAATAAAGGAAAACCTTACAGAGAGAAGAGCAGCAGTGTTGACCAAAGTGGCAGAACCCAGGAAAAGTATTTGCAACCTCGCCTGTCCTTCACCAACTACAAGACCAAAAGGACTGCCCTCCTACGTCTTGATGGATCTATCACATCTTTTAGAAGTGTAATGGAGAATGCCTTTCTGAAATGGGCAATGGAGAAGATTATCCACTACTTTTACTCTGATCTCTTCAATAGCCATGCCCACCTGCTCGCGTACCAAATTCCGCAAGATGGATATGTCATTTTGTTGGCAAAGAAGTGTACAGCATTTTGTTGGCAAAGAAGTGTACAGCACCCATTCCAGATGAGGTCAGACCCAAACACTTGAACAATCTGCCACCAGTGCTCATTAATACACTGGCTGCCACCAGTGCTCATTAATACACTGGCTCAACTCTTCACATGCTACCTATATGAATGCAAGGTTCCTTCCCAATGGAAAACCAGCAGGTTTTCTGGTTTGTTGTACAAGAAGGCAGACATCCACGACATGAGCAACTATCACCCAATCTGCCTGTTGTTTGTCGTCTAAAAGCTGTTCACTCAAGTCATCCTGAATAGAATATGCAGAACACTAGGTAAAGGACAACCATGCAAGCAAGTCAGGTTCCAAAAAGGATTCAGCACAATTGACCATATCCACATGATGACCAAGCTTATTGAGGCTTCACGAGAGTTCAAGATGCCTCTCTGTCTAACATTCATCAATTTGAAGAAGGCCTCTGATTGTGTTAAGACTGAAGTGGTCATCGAAGACCTAGCCAAACAGGGTGTTCAAACTCAATACATCAGGATCCTCCTTGAGCTCTATTATGGATTCACCACCAGGATCTCACCATTCTACAAGGAAGTGATCATCCACGTCAAGAGAGGGGTTTGGCAGGGTGATACCTTTTCACCAAAATTCTTCAGTGCCATCCTCAAGAAAAACATGCAATGACTGGAATGGGAAGAAATGAAAGTGAAGATAGACGGTTGGCAACTACACTATCTTTGCTTCACTGTTGACATCGTTCTAATAACACCAAACATTAGCCAAGCGGCACAAACACTGGCCAACTTCGACTGTGAGTGTGGAAAGTTTGGACTGCAGCTGATTCTCACCAACACAATGTTCATGAAAAATGAACTAGCCCCCGATGTTACATTCGCTCTCAATGGAACGAACATCTCTGAATGCAGCAGCTATGTGTACCTGGGTCGAGAACTCAACATGAGGAATAACTTGACACCAGAACTGCACAGGAGAAAGAGAGCAGTGTGGAGCGCCTTCTAGAGTGTTGAAGAAATTATAAAGTGAATGAAAAACCTCCGGCTCTGGGCACATGTTTTTGACATCACAGTTCTCCCTGCACTAACATACACTTCAGAGACCTGGGCCCTTAAAAAAAAAAAAAAAGGACAAGAAGCCTATTCAGGTATCCCAAAGAGGAATCGAAAGAACTATGCTTGGAATATCACATTTCACTTAAGTTAGAAAAGAATCCAGAGTTCTGACCTCCATCAATGATCAAGAATCAGGGGCACTGTCTCGTTTGCCAAGGCATCGAAAATCAGATGGACTGAACACGTAATGCGATTTAGAGATGACCACTGGATTAGAGCTGTTACTGACTGGATTCCATAGGACATAAAAAGGACATGTGACTGCCCACCTATGATATGGTCAGATTTCTTCATCAAAACCCTGAATAAACAGTTCGAGGTTCTTTGTATTCCAGGAGCAAGCTGATGCCATTGGGCTACACTAGGGACAAATGGAGACGTTACTGGCACCAGCTCAAGCAAATCAATAAATAACAGGATGAAAAGCGATACAAGTGATACAAATGATCTGCTCTGCTCCTTGCCAAGCAGCTACTGATTTTCACTCATGCCTTAGGGTGAATAGCATTTTACCCTCTTCATACTTTTTGTAGTGATAATACTGAGAAACTCCTCAGATATTTTGCCTGTTCAAACTAATTAATGCTTTAATCACCAGGTTTGAATCTAGGTGGGAATTTTGGGACTCTTTGCAACTCTTTTATGTGTCTTTAAATTGTTGTTTGGATAAAATTACTACAACTTTTAAGAGGTTAGAGTTTCACCTGCCTAAGACAGCATCCAAGGTTTCTGCAAAGTCGGAATTTTGAGATCAAATCAAGTGATGGTTTAAAGTCACTGTCTCAGTAGTTCTGAGGTAAGTTGCTTACTTTGGAAGTTCAGTTCTACAAGGTGTTGGGAAAATTGTGAATCCGATGTTAAACTTATCCTATCTGTCAATGTGAGAAAGATCTTAATTAAATCATTCTATATTCCAAAGCAAACACCTAAGACTAAACCATTAAATCTTTTAACATATTTTTGGATCTTTATCTGTAAATCAATATATTTTATTTTTGTTCTCAGTGATGCATTGTATTTATTAATATGAACTTATATCTGAAAATTAATTTTTAATTGGTAGTTACAGATTATTCTTTTCAGTTATTTCTTTTATACAAGCTTTTGAGAAATTCCTTGATAAATTTTCCAATAAAATAATAAAAGAATATAAAATATATTGAAATATATGTTCAATATATAGATATTGAAAGAGTATAAGAAGTAAACTTGGTAGTACATACTTGTCATAAAATGTACTCTATCCATGTTTTACCCATATGATGTCCTTTAAAATTAAATTTTGCAGTTTCTTGCTAGGTAGTTGAATTACTAGGAGGCAATTTTCAGATTTTAGATGCTCCAGAAAAGAGGAGAAATTCAAGTATGAGGAGATTCAAGTATGGAACAAAGATACATACATCAACCAGGTGACGTATAGCAGTCACTGCGGGTATCCAGAAGGCCAAGAACGATGAGCAAAATTTATAGAGAAGGTACATTGTTCATCTGTCCATTGGCTCAGCTACAGAAAACTTGACCAGAAAGATGAGTCTCTTACTGATGTAAATCACCAGCAGTATAAATACCTTACATCCAAACCTCTGCTTGCAGATCGTCTGGGCAAACAGGAAAATGTTAGACTGAGAAAGAAACTGTACTCTGAAACATGTTATAGAGGCAGGATGATTCCCAGTCTCAGAGGATCCCTGAAGTCCTAGATTTATCCGTCCTAGAGGCAGCCTGGGCTCTGAGCAATGTTACCTCAGGGAACTCAGAGGAGACTTGACTTGTGGTGAAAGGAGGCAAGTGTGGAGTTCCTGTCCCTGACTGTGTGAACAGGAAGTGGGAGCGCTTGGAAATATAGCAGGAGACAGTCCAGAGTTCAGAGACATAGTCATAACCAGCAAGACCTCCCTATCTGCTCTCCCTGGATTCATTGACCTCACCAGTCATGTTTCAGTGGTACATCACATAGACTTTTTCAAACCAATGTTGGAATAAGGACCCGAGCCCTTACAGAGCAACAGCAGCAAAGCAAATGCTGCCTACCCTTTCTCAACTGCTGCAGCTCTGAGAGAATGAGGGTCTCTCTGACTCCCACGGGACCCCGTATTACGTCACTAATGTCTTCAATGAATGCACTGGCCAAGTAGTTGACAGGAGAAACCTGACCACAATTGTGGAGTTCACAACTACCTCAGAAGTCATTGTCTTGAGCCACTCTCTTTGCACTGAGGAGAATATAACATCAAACATGCTGGAAGTGTTGGCCCAACACCTGATACACCCCAAATCCTCCATCCAGAAGGAAGCAGCTTGGGCCTTTAGCACTCTAGCCACATTAAGAAGCTAATCTCCCATAGCATAGTGCCTCTTAATGGAACTCCCAAAGAAGATAATTTAGAGACAAGAGCCCAGAAAGACCCTATTTGCAAGATGTGTAATTTTATATCTGGCACCATGGACCAGGTAATCTATCTTCCCCATCATAGCTTCTTGCAACCCTGATGAATCTGCTCATCACCAGGACACCAAAACTGTAATCTTCCTTAATATCATCTAAATCTTCCAGGCCACTGACTGTTTCTTTTCGTTGTTATTTGTTTGTTTCTACAGAAGTAGAGTCTGTGTTTTCTCATCAAAGCACTCAGTGGGATAGAATTTTGGTCTTGCAACTCCATAAGAACCTGCAAATTGCACTTTCTGCCTCCAGGTTTATGGAGAAACACTGTGTGAGGAAAAAGAAAATGAAATATTATATTCAGTCCTGGATATAGAATATGAATTCTTAAAGTACTTTACCAACAAGCACCAAAGCTCCCAAATTTCTATATCAGCCCAAACTTTAAAGCGTGATGTCTTTATGAATAAAATTCCTGTGTGTTAAGTTTAATAAAATGTTTAAAACTCTTAAAAATGTCACTCTATTTAAAGAAAAATAAATTTGCTTTGTTATCTACTTTCAACCCAATTTCTATTTCTATATTTTTAACTGTTTATAATATTTCCATGAATGACATGAAAATATTTATTGGACCTTTCTCACAACATTCAAAACAATGTTATAACGAATATATACTGTAACAACATCTAATTCCATGGAACTCTCCTCAGCATAATCTGGTCTCATATTGTACTTATTGTTTTTATTGTCAACAGACATAATAAACTGAATGTATAATCTCCATATGTTCTTATAACACTTTTAAAGAAATATCCATTAGGTTAATAAACATTTACACATGAATTTCTCTTTACATTATAAGCCATAAAATATCCTTTTCCCATCCTAATAAATTTTCATCTAACTTTTTCTAAGATAATGAGAGCATTACAGCTGACTCTTCTCCATTTCTGTTTTGACTTACAGGATGTAGACATTAAATAGTATGCTCTCAACTGCAATTACATTGAGACTTTACTCGTGCTTTAGTCTAGAAGATTATCAACCAATTATAACAATTGAGGTATTATGCTAACTAGATCACATAAATCAACAAAAATGCCAATTTTTGAAATGCAATACAATACACAAAATATTAGAAAAGGGAATATTATGTTCCAGAACATTTTTATGTATTTGATTATATTTCAAAATCTCATTTATAATAGCACTGTAGCACTGTCCTCCCATTGTGTTCATTGATTTGCTCGAGCGGACCCAGTGATGTCTCCATTGTGAGACTTGTGGTTACTGTGTTTGGCATATCAAATACACCATGGGTAGCTTGCCAGGCTTTGCTGTGTGGGAGAGATACTCTCTCGGTAGCTTGCCGGGCTCTCCCAGAATGGTGGGGGAATCGAACCTGACTTGGCTGGGCCGGCCGTGTGCAAAGCAAATGCCCTACTGCTGTGCTATCGCTCAGCATGACTTGCATTTATAATGGAGACTATAAAAATTATTATAATAAGATTTATTAGTTGGTAGACTTTGCATTTGATTAATGTTACTTCCAGAAATATAGGACAGACAATTGTACTGAGTGTCGTGAAGCAACCCCTGAATACCTCATTGAAAGAGCCCAGTATCCGTGACACTGCTCTTTTCAGCAGAAAAAAAGGATCTCTGGTTAAGGCAGAGACTATAGTGAAGCATGCTCTGGGGAAGGCATAGCTGGCACAGAGCATCCCTGATCTTCAGTGGTATCCACTACCCACTCTCCTTCTCACCTACCTCCCAGAGAATTAAACCTGCCAAAAAAGTCTAGGATAGAATCAGTAGGCTGCCAAGTTTCAGATATGCATGGCCAACAGCTTCAAAGTAGCCTCCTGTCCCCACACACAGCCTGTTTATAGCATAGGCCCTCAGCTGGGTTCATAGCACTGTGTTCAATGAAAAAAGGTATTTCTTCTCTGGGGCCTCATTCAGCCACTGGGGCAGCGCCAAGACCACTACAGTTTTAAGCTTCAGGAAAATATGAGGGTTCCTTCCCAAGGCTTTCCTGTTCCTTCCTGCTTTAATTTTGTTAAAACACTGATTCTAAAGTTCTAAAATGGCTGGCATTTGCTATTAACATCACTGGGGATTCCACAGGAACCTTCACTTTCTATTCATGTACACTGTTCTTTCCTAAATGATGAGATGTCAAACAGACCTCTGGCCACCAAGTTACAATCTTCAACCCTCACACATGTGCAGACTCAAGAGGAATTTTATTTAATTACTGTTAAGTTTTTCAATTCAACATTTTTGAATGAAGGGACATGTAAAGTTAGGAATTTAAAATGAATCAAAACAAAACAGGAAGACATAATTAAGATTTTCTCTTCTGGCTTGAGATAAAGCACGGCAGGTAAGGTATTTGCCTTGCACATGACTGGCCTGGATTTAATTCTTTGCACCCCATATGGACTTTTGAGTTCACCAGCAGTGACTCCGTGCACTGAACTAGGAGTTAGCACTGAGACTGCCAGGTGTGGACCACAGACCCAAAACAAACTTATTTTTCTTTATGTACATTCAAGTAAGTTCACATAGATTTTCTTGGTAAATTGGACCCACATAGTTTTACTCTTTGTTTTCATTTTGAGTCCTAGTTAAAAGTAGCATTTTTTAGTTTCCTCTCAGAAAGTGTACTCTTTCAACTTTAATTAATAAATAACTTTTCGTTTTAGGTAGGAGAATCTAATGCAGTGCTGGGGGATTCAAGGACCACTCCTGGTGATTTTCTGCCAACTAAGCCTTTGACTGATTCAATATGATGGTATGAAATTGCAATGTGGGAACACCAGGCTCATACATGTTATATTTAAAGTCTCCATGGTTACACCAGGTGGGCCTGGGGATTAAAATGGTTAAAGTAACTTGCTTGGGCTTTAACTCCTATTAAGGCACCATCTTTAACTGAATTTTCAAATTTTAATTAGGTTTGTTTTATTTAAAATGAAACACATGGTATAATATAAAAAATGCATTTTAAAAGTCTTTCTTTAGCATAGATTTTCATATTATTAGTGTAATCTTTAAATGTAAAGTTTGAAAGGATTCTTTTATAGAATTTCTCTCTACCTCCAAAATCTCTCAGTTTTGAAAAAAAATAAAATGAAAACCTCTATTCACCATTTATTTGAACTGTGATTCTTTTTAGTAATACTGGACTCACTCAAGTGATTCAACTAGAGAATTTGGCAGACTTAACATCAGGCTTTATTTCATCATGATAAGTTTTACAAAGAGTTTCTCTTTTCTTTGGCTAAGAACTGACATTTTATGTATAATTAAAAGTTAATGTGCTTTAGTTTGGAATGAGAACAACTGAACATATTGTGTGAAAACAGATCTATGCCATAAAATGTTTTGAATAAAAAAATTGATGGTGTCATAAAGTAATGTATAAAGTAATATTTCCTAAAGTAATGTTTTTATTCTGATTTTTTTCTGCTTCTTGCTCCTCTTTCTTTAGAAATATGAATATTGGAATTAAATAAATTAGATTTTTTAATTTATCTTTTTCTTTCAAAAATCGTAATTGGAAGCTATTTACTTAAAATTTCTTACGATTATCAAACTTATTGCTAGAATTGTGGAATTATAATATGATTCGATATTATGTATTCTAATGTGCAAAAATGTGATCTATTGAAGAATGCTGTTCTTAAAAAGAAGTAAATACATGTTTGAATACTTTAACCATTAATTGAGGTTCAGACAGGAATAGAAGAAAGAAAATGTATAGGCAGAATCAACGTTTGAATACTAAGTTCCATTTATCAATTTATAACAGTTGTTAAATTCTTAGTATATGTGAGACTCTACCAGTATTTAGAAATATAACAGACATATTTCATACTTTTACAGAGCATATAATCTAATAGAAGAGACAGTACAATATATATTGGAAGCATCTGGTCACTCCTTAGCTTTTTTTAAGCAGTCAAGAAAGAGCTACTTTCCGTTTTAATGAGTAAGTACTTCAAAATGCCTCCAAAGGAATGTCTCAGGAACCAAGTACAGCATAAAATTGCTATAAAAGCTAGGCATTTGTGGCATGTATACAAATAAATTTAATCTTTCTTGTTTTTTAGAGAACTCATATCCATAAACTCTAAGCTTAATTCTAGTATCTTGTAAATATTTTTGATGAAATTGTCTTTCTATGTAAAAATGGCATATAAATTAGTTTACTAAAATATCACAAGTGTCATGTAAATTTATAGAGATCACTTAAAGTATATATAGAGTAATCTAATTCTGCTTGAGGTGATAATGAATGTTCTTGAGGAAGAGTGATATTTGATTCAGATCTTTTCAAATGAATAATTTATTTAGTGATAAGGAGAAATTAGCCAAAAAGGAAAGTTCTAACTAAAATGGAATAATCTGATTGAATATACTGATAGAAACTCATGCTGAACAAGGGAGAAAAAGTTGAAGAGATAGCACTGGCAAGAGACAGATGACAGGTGTTTATGTATATATGTATGTGCGGGCATGTATAGATGCATATATAGATCAAATCAATACATGTCTTCATTACTTGCAAATAGAAAAGGAAGCTGTTAAATATGTTGAAGCTCTCATATATAGATGATCACATCTGCAGAGTGAGTACATCTTTTGCTGAATGTTTGAGACATGGATTGTGAGGGATTTGAACAGATTGGAGAAATCAGAAGGTAAATCAAAGCTGTGAATGACAGTCACTACTCTAAAGAGAGTCACTACTTAGAAGTGAAAATTAGTAGAATCTACTAGTGGTAAATTAACTCAGATAGGAGAAAGAGGGAAATAATTGTCAAGGATTTGAACAGACCTATCACCATCAAGGAAATTGAAATGGTAATAAAAAGTCTCCCCAAGCACAAAAGTCCTGGTCCGGATGGATTCACTAGTGAATTCTTCCAAATCTTTAAAGAGGACTTACTCCCAATAATCTTTAAGCTTTTCCACGAAATTGAAATATCAAAAACACTTCCAAACAGTTTCTACGAAGCAAATATCACACTGACACCAAAAGCAGACAGAGATACCACAAAGAAAGAGAATTACAGGCCGATATCCCTGATGAACACAGATGCAAAGATCCTCAACAAACTACTAGCAAATAGAATCCAACTACTCATCAAAAAGATCATACACCATGACCAAGTAGGATTCATCCCAGGGATGCAAGGATGGTTCAACATTCGGAAATCAATCAACATAATCCATCATATCAACAAAAGAAAAGATAAAAAGCATATGATTATATCAATAGATGCAGAGAAAGCATTTGACAAGATCCAGCACCCCTTTATGATGAAAACCCTAGCCAAAATGGGTATAGAGGGGACCTTCCTCAACATAATTAAAGCCATCTACCACAAGCCTACAGCAAGCATCATCCTCAATGGGGAAAAACTGAGAGCCTTCCCTCTAAGATCAGGGACGAGACAAGGATACCCACTCTCTCCACTGCTGTTCAATATAGTACTGGAAGTACTTGCAATAGTGATTAGGCAAGAAAAAGATATTAAGGGCATACAAGTAGGAAAGGAAGAAATCAAGCTCTCACTATTCGCAGATGATATGATACTATACTTAGAGAAACCAATAACCTCCACCAAAAAACTCCTAGAAACAATAGACTTGTATAGTAAAGTTGCAGGCTATAAAATCAATACCCAAAAGTCCATGGCATTCCTATATGCAAACAGTGAGAGGGAAGAACGCAACATGAAAAAAACAATCCCATTCACAATTGTGCCCCAGAAAATCAAGTACTTAGGAATCAGCTTAACTAAGGAGGTAAAGGACCTGTACAAAGAAAACTACAAAACGCTACTTTAGGAAATGAGGAAATGGAAAGATATCCCCTGCTCATGGGTCGGGAGACATAACATTGTCAAAATGGCAATACTACCGAAAGCATTGTATAAATTCAATGCAATCCCTATAAGGATACCCACGACATTCTTCAAAGAAATGGAGCAAACACTCCTGAAATTTATATGGAACAATAAGCCCCCACGAATAGCTAAAGCAATTCTTGGGAAAAAGAAAATGGGAGGAATCAACCTCCAGAACTACAAACTGTACTACAAAGCAGTAATAATTAAAACAGCATGGTACTGGAACAAAGGCAGAACTGCAGACCAATGGAACAGGGTTGAATACACTGACATCACCCCTCAATCATATGATCATCTAATCTTTGATAAAGGTGCAAGTAATGTGAAGTGAAGTAAGGAAAGCCTCTTTAACAAATTGTGCTGGCATCACTGGACGGCTACATGCAAAAAACTGGGCTCAGAACTCTGCCTAACACCGTGTACAAAAGTAAGATCAAAATGGATTAAAGACCTCAACATCAGACCAGAAACCATAAGGTACATTGAAGACAAAGTTGGCAAAATCCTCCATGACATTGAAGCTAATGGTATCTTCAAAGATGCCACGCCACTGTCTGAGCAAGTGAAAACAGAGATAGATAAATGGGACTATCTTAAACTTAGAAGCTTCTGCACCTCCAAAGAAACAGTGACCAAAGTACAATGACAGTCTACAGAATGGGAAAGGATATTCGCTGAATACACATCTGACAAGGGGTTGATATCCAGGATATACAAAATACTGGTTAAACTCCACAAGAAGAAAACATCCAACCCCATCCAAAAATGGGGCAATGAAATGAACAGAAACTTTCTCAAAGAAGAAATCCGAATGGCAAAAACGCACATGAGAAAATGCTCTACATCATTAATCATCAGGGAGATGCAGATCAAAACCACAATGGGATACCATCTCACACCTCAGAGACTGGCCCACATTCAAAAGAACAAAAGCAACCAATGCTGGCGTGGATGTGGCGAGAAAGGGACACTCCTTCACTGTTGGTGGGAATGTCCACTGGTTCAGCCCTTCTGGAAAACAGTATGGACGATTCTCAAAAAATTAGAAATTGAGCTCCCATTTGACCCAGCAATACCACTCCTGGGAATTTATCCCAGAGAGGCAAAAATGTATAGTCGAAGCGACATCTGCACTTGTATGTTCATTGCAGCACTCTTTACAATAGCCAGAAACTGGAAGAAACCTGAATGCCCAAGAACAGATGACTGGTTAAAGAAACTTTGGTACATTTACACAATGGAGTACTATGTAGCTCTTAGAAAAGATGAAGTCATGAAATTTACATACAAGTGGTACAACATGGAAAGTATCATGCTAAGCGAAATGAGTCAGAAAGAGAGGGATAGACATAGAAAGATTGCATTCATCTGGGGGATATAAAGTAACAAAATATGAGATTAATACCCAAGAATAGCTGAGATCAGCACCAGGAGGATTACTCCATAGCTTAGTGGCCAGTCGGGCATTCTAGAGGAAAGGGCAGCTCAGACAGAGAAGGGAACACCAAATAAAGGGTGTTTGGAAGACCCTCCCAGGAAGGAAGATGCATGTCGAAAGTGGACTATGGACTGAACATGTTTGCCACTCAATGCCTCTTTTGCAGACCACAACAACCAAAAGGAGAGAGAGAACACAGGGGATTGCCCTGCCACAGAGGCAGGGAGGGGATGGGGGGATGGGGGTGGGGGAGATATTATCCATGGTGGTGGAAAATGGGCACTGGTGGAGGGATGGGTATCTGATCATTGTATAATCAAAACCCAAGCACAAAAAATTGTAAATCTACAACTGTACCTCATGGTGTTTCACTAATAAATATAAAAAGGGAAAAAAATTAAAAAAAATAGAGAGTTTGTGTATTAGAGGTTGCTAACATGTTGTTACCAGGATTAAAAAAAATAATAATTGTCAAGGATTTTATTCACAAATCAAATGAAGAACAAAACTTTCATAAGATATTCTGGGAGAAGGGTCATCTTGGTGTACATTTTGTGATACGTAAGACACATTCCCACTTTGACAAATATATGTATTTAACTAATTCTCCAAATTGAAATTTGACTTGGTTTTCTGACCTTGTATCAATTGTTTTTATTAAGAAATGATATATTGGCTGGAGTGATAGCACAGCAAGTATGATATTTGCCTTGCACGTGGTGGACTGAGGTTTGATTCCTCTGCTCCTCTCAGAGAGCCCTGCAAGCTACTGAGAGTATACAGCCCACATGGCAAAGCCTGGAAAGCTCCCCCTGGCGTATTTGATATGCCAAAAACAGTAACAAGTCTCACATGAATATGTTACTGGTGCCTGCTCGAGCAAACTGATGAACAATGGGGATGACAATGCTATACTGCTACAGGAAATGATAGAATGTCCTTAATTTCATTGTCATAAAATCACACAGTATTATTTAAATTAGAACCAAAGGACTAAAGAATACAATTCCTTTGGACACCCATGTTATGCATTTTATGATCCTTTGCAAGTAAGCATAATTTTCTCAATTTTGAGATAGATTTTCAACATGAACAGAGTCAACCAAAGACAAGAAACCACCAGTAAAAGTGTTTTACTATATTTCTAATGAAATTATAAATTGGAATTTTAAAATATCCTCTAGACTGATAGTTGTAGGCATGTGCCATATTATTATTCTATGCTTTATTCAGTTTAATATCCCCAGTGTCCAAAAACCTGCTGGCTCCGTAAGTGCAGCACACTAACTTCTCTTCATGTGAATGTTAAACAACCTTCCTAAAATCATGAGGGGCATCTGAAGGAGAAATAAAGGAAAAATGGAAAATAGGTTTTCAGACTCCTTTCTCTGAGTGTGAAATTATTTTTACTTCTCTCACCTATGACCTTTACATAAACTTTCCTATATCCTTCCCATATAGTCAAAAACTTCTGATATAATAATGCACTATGACCTCTGGAAATTCAAAATACTTACTCTTTTGGAATAAGGTGGGTCCATTATTTCAAATAATTTATTTATTTTCAAGTATTTATCTTTCCTTATTTGACTGATATTTTATATAAACCTCTATGAATCTGAAAATACACCATTTTTACATTTACTCAGTCTTAAAAGTTTTGCATTTATCTCTTCCCACTTTCAAGGTAGTTTAACTCCTGTTGTTCAGATGACCATGTAATCTGACATAGCCGATCTTATCCTGCCTGGTTCTAGCCAATATATTTAATTACTCCCTTCCACAGAGTTAATAATATATTATCATCTATAACATGTAAAATTCAGAGTTTTATAATTACAGTGCCAATTAGATTATGAACTACCTAAATCCGAGAATGAAGATAAAATGACTTAGATTTAAAGCATTAGAGATAGGGAACTAGATTTGAAGAATTAGACTATGTAACATGATTTATCAAACTAGAAAGCATACGATATGTGGAGTTTCTTACTTTTACAATAAACTTTCTTCTTTTCAAGAGTATCCTCTATGAACATGTTTGCCAATTTTATGAACTGCTTACTTATTTGTGAACTGCTTTTGTTTGAACCTATTAATACTTACTGAATCTTAATTGGGCTGGAGTGATAGCACAGCAGGTAGGGCATTTGCCTTGCATGCAGCCAACATGGCCGACCTGAGTTCTATTCCTCGGTCTGCCCCTCTCAGAGAGCCTTGCAAGCTACAGAGGGTATCTCGCCCACACGGCAAAGCCTGGCAAGCTACCCGTGGTGTATTCGATATGCCAAACACAGTAACAAGTCTCACAACGAAGACATTGCTGGACCCGCTCAAGCAAATCGATGAACAACGGGAGGATAGTGTTTATTTGTTTTTATGTCTCATCCAGAAATTACCTGTGTTTCTAGAGAAAAGAATAATTGATGCAAAAAGCTATATCACTGGGTTTCTAGAAGAACAATCTGTGTCTTTTAATGGAATGATTTCACTTATAAATACATATGTTATTTTCATATTTGAGGCTTAAAGTGGAAGTGAATCTTGGTTTGGGGCTGGAAAAGGTCAATGTCAGTCTTGTTTAACAATATTCCTTAGACTTTTTAGAGCAGTTTTCAGAAAAACACAAAATAGTTGGCTGGGAAGAAAAAAATGCAATGTTAATAGCTGTTATGTTATAATATTTCATTTATGAATGTTTCCTGCGGGGAATAATGAATCCATAAATAAGAAATCAGAGTGTAATCGCAGTTCCATACTACTGCTAACAATCATTCATAAATCTAGTCAGTTGCTGGAAAATAAAAATTGCCTTAAGTCTTTTAAACTGTTGTCCTGAGTATGCTAAATATTTTAAACTTTACATCAAAATATGTGTGACATATTTATGCTTCTTTTAAACAGTAAAAGTGCTTTCAGCTAAAGATTTTAATGCACTAATCTTAAAAATAAAAGTCCTCACACTCTGAAACAGATTTCAAGTGTCTAAATGCAAGTGTCACTCAAAGCTTTAATTAATGTACTGAAAATTAACCCATCATGAGTTTTATTTTATTGAATAATATTTACCATTCATTCTACACAGCATTTCTAAACTCTAGCCCCTCTAAAATTTGGTATCATTGTACTCAGTTGTGTTTCTAGTTGCTTTCAAGTACTTACAAACACCTTGAAATGACACCATGTTTAGCTCTACCTCATGCCTTTACACACTTTCCCACTCTGTTTTCAATATTTGTTAGCACTCCAAGCTTATCGTCTTTATAGAGAACAGAGCTCTATATCGATAATCACTAAAACGGATTAAACTGTAACAAGTTAACTCTAAGCAGTGTTGATGAACAAACAGATGACAGTTTTCATGGCTGTTCAAGTTTATGTTGACTGCAACACTTCTTTAATACAAAAGGTCATAATGACTCAGGGGTCAGAAAGATAGTATAGGGATTAAGGTTTTTGCCTTGCATACAACCAATGGCAATTGATCCTAGGCACAAATAATGGTCCCCTGAGCACCTCTAGTAGTCATCCATGAGCACAGAGCCAGGAGTAAGTCCTGAGTAGAGCAAAGTAAGACAAAATCATAATGACTACCTATGTCTAATGACAAGATGGTTATCTTATAAGTTTTTCTTGTCACTATGTTCTTCTTTTTTAATTTTTATTTTATGGTAATGTTGCTTTGTACTAATATTTTAAACCTTAAATAATCATCTATAATGATTAAAAATAGATTTTATTTGCTTTTTTTTTTGGGGGGGGCGTACCAAGTTTGTGCTTAGGGATTTCTCCTGGTTCTATGTTTAAGTCTCAATTGAAGTGATGCTCTGGGATTATCATGTTTGTTGTTGGGGATTGAAACCAGGGTCAATAGAGTGCAAGGCAAGTACCTTACCTGCTGGACTACCTCTCCGTCCCCTCACAGAGTCATTTTGATAACTGATATTAATTAGCATTAAGATAATAGATATGAATTTAATATATGTATACAGTCTAGTACATTGTTCATCTCAATGTCAAGATCAGTTTTAAATTTTGAAATAAATTGAGACATTCAATAGATGTTCCTGAAGCTCACAGAAAGTTTCATTGAAAATAAACAAAGAATACAACTTAGAGAATTAGCTACTTACGCAAAGTCATTTCATTAATTTACTTTAGAATGTCCAGAAATATAGTTATATTTTTCTTGTATGTCACTGCCACTATCCTCCTGTTCTTCTTTGATTTGCTGGAGCGGGCCCAGTAACATCTCCATTGTGAGACTTCTTGCTACTGTGTTTGGCATATTGAATACTCTCGGAAGCTTGCCAGGCTCTCTAAGAGGGGCAGAGGAATCAAACCTGGCTCGACCTGGCTGGCTGTGTGCAAGGCAAAGGCCCTACCATTGGGCTGGAGCGATAGCACAGCAGTAGGGCGTTTGCCTTGCACATAGCGAACATGGCCGACCTGAGTTCGATTCCTCCGCCCCTCTCAGAGAGCCCGGCAAGCTACCAAGAGTATCTCACCCGCATGGCAGAGCCTGGCAAGCTACCCATGACGTATTCAATATGCCAAACACAGTAACAAGAAGTCTCACGATGGAGACATTACTGGGCCCGCTCGAGCAAATCGATGAACAACGGGATGACTGTGACTGTGACTGTGATAGTTATGTTTTATTAATAAAGGTACACTAGGATGAAAATTTTTCATTTAATGTAAAAATCAAGACAATAAATTGTGTGTTCAAAAAAGTGTGGGTGTGTGGCACAGATGTGTGCGTTCAGTGGTCAGGAGCCACTTCCCTCCCCTGGACAGCTGATGGTGTGATAGCTGAACAAAGGAAAAATCAGGGTCCAGGCTGGTTGGTAATGAGTTGCCATTTTTTTTTCCAATCTAGTCTCCATTTGCCTCCTTCCAGTCTCACCCACTGCTCGTATTCCGTCTCCCTGTGCCCACTCTCACAGACTTAGTTATAGAGCCGATCATGAAGGGTTGGGGGTAGCAATTATACATAGCTGTGGTTGTACAACCAACAGATGTCCTTAAGGATCTGACCTTCTAAGTCACAGGGTCGACTTGGAGACATAGTTAACAGATAGGGGAAGCAAAGCGTAGAGAAGTTAAAGACAAACCCAGAGAAATGGGAGTGCCCCAAGCACTGTGACTGGTGTAACACAAGAAGCCTGAGCTCCCTGTGCAAGGGAGATAAGAGGGAGGAGAAAGAATGAACCAATGTAAAACCTAAAATGTTTATAACAATAACCCAACACTGATTCTTTTAATTAAGCTAATATATTAATTTAACAATTATTTTTAATTGTAAGGAAGATTTTTCTTTCATAGAAGTACAGTTTTAGAAGGGTTTTGTCCCAGTTTTGTGCTTTACTGTTTTGAAGTGGTAATAATCTGTGAATATGCATACATTTCTTCATTTCCCAAAACTAGACTTCTCCAGCTTGTGTCATTGATGGTATAATTAGGAATCGTGATGAAAATTTTTTTCTCCTTCCTTATGTTTAATTGAATTTACTACAGACTAATGATGATTTTATCCTTGTCTTGACCTTTATAAATGTAGAAAACATGGTCACATAATTCTCATAATCAAGCTTAGTATACTTGAAAACTATTCAATTATCCCCTTAACATTTGCTAATCTAAATATATCTGTGACTATTCTGCATTTTTCTATAGGATGACTTTTAAAAACTTATTTTAAATTGCCTTAGTGACTGCTTACTTATATTGAAGTGGGATAAAAACAAGACTAAGAAAAATCCAGCTTATATTAGAATTTTATAATATTTTAGAAAACTTATTTAAATAAACTTTACTACAGTTTTCCATAATATATTTTATAAAAATATTTGATGTGACATAAACAAAAGATTTCTTCTATGCTGAAGAAGATATTTGTACATGTCCCAACATAATTGAATTTTGTATGATCTCCTGCTTTCAAGATATTTGTACTTGAATATCGTAACTTGGCAGAAGTAAAGTCCAATAAATGTTTAAGTAAGGCAAACAAATGAAAGGGATTTGGGATTGGGTCTGAAGAAAGGGAGAATAGAAACCATGACAAGAATGCGGATTTTCTTCCAAATTATTAACCTTGGTAAAGGATTAAAAGAATTCAGATGGAAGAGTTTACAATCTATCACTCACTATCTAACTTTGCTTTATTTTTGTTTGGGCAGTTTTAAAAGTACAATATTGAAAGGGAAAGACAGCTTTCCCTATGACAAGTACATTTGTAATTCATAAAACTACATTAGTTTAGCATGGTCTACTAAACTCTTAAGTTTTCAAAATAATTCACTCTTGATGTGGTGTTGGATAACACTGGGTTGTCTTTGTTTCTCTCGCAGGGAGCTTAAGGTCTATTGAGCCACTTCCACAACAGTGCAAATGAGGAACAATTAATAATCCCATTTTGCTTTTTTCTTTCTTTATGTCATTTTTACGGTTTATTTAGTAATGTCCTTTTTGTATAGACACAGAAAGATAACTGATGCTATGTTATGTAACATGGGAGTTAGTTGACTCCAAAATAATAATTACTTCTAGGCATCCACATTTACTTGGATTAACCCTCAATTACTCTTGGTTCCTAGTACTCCAAGAGCAGGGTTCCAGTGAGAGACTGATGGACCCAGGGCAAGCTTTAAGCTACTCTGGCATCAAAATGGACCAGACAAGTAGCATAATACTTAATTATAAGTTAAGAGCACCATCATGGAGAAACTCTGTCATTACCCAAAAGAGGTAACTGAATAAGAACACTGCTGGGATTAGGCAGACTAAGCTGGCCTGAGGATTGCGGTCTGGAATATATCGTGAGATGTTCTCAGGAAGAAGCAAACTTTATGCTTGATATATCTCTTACTGTGCTCTTACAAAATAACATTGCTAGAAATATTAAAGTAAATTTGTAACTAATATTTAAGTGGATTACTAGCTGAGGAAAGAAGAAAGCAACACACCCTATTTGGAATCTCATCCTTGAGCAGATCTCCTAGTAATCTGGAGTAATCTCCTTAGATGAGATTTTGTCCTTGAGTTAATCTCCTGGAGGAGTGACCTTACCTCTCATTGCTGATTGTTAATGTTCAACCCCACCTTTGTATCTTCAGCCTACATGATTTCTATGTAAACTATGCTGTAAGGGTTTTGGAGTGGTTGCCAGAGTCAGAAATTCACAAGGGTCACAGGGTTAGAAGATGTCAGAAGGAAAAGAGACCAGAGACTGAAGAGGAAAACAAAGGGAGTAGACTAGAGAGCAGGAGACAAGGAGAGTGAGACAGAGCACAACGGCACAGACAGAAGACAGAGGACTTAAGAAAAGAGCACAACGCTGAGGTTAGAAGTAGAAGGTGGAAATTAGAAAAAGGACAGACTACTGAGACTGGAGAGGGAAGACTGAGACTGGAAGCAGAGACCAGAGGAACGATTACAGAAACGAGAGTCAGAGACTAGAGAGATAGAAAAGAGCACAACAGCTCACATAAAAGTAGAGCACAAAGCATGAAGACAGAAAGAGATCACAGCAGTGAAGAGAAGACAAGAAGACGAGAAAATCTGAGAATTGGAAGACTTTGAGGTCTGTGAGGAGACTAGAATGTTGGAATTCTGGTGACTGAGACTACTACTGTAACAATGACTACAACAGCACCATAAAGAGAGAGATTGGATGATGCTGGGGAGTCTATTGGGGAGTCCATCCATTGCCCATTCTTCCCCCATTGTCCCAGTTCCTGGGGAGGCAACTCCCGGTCCACCGGATGCTGTCACTGCATCCTGCCTTCACAACAACGCTCTGTTCTTCTTATGTATTATTTCTTGTATTTTGTGTTGAGTTGAGGTGTGAAAACTCAGTATGGTGTTCAAAGAATGTGTGTGGGCACTTGTTACATATGTTCGGTGGCCATGAGCCGCTTCCCCAACCTGGACTGCCAGTGGATGCATGAAGGAAGGAAAGGGCTGCCAAGCTGGTTGGTAATCAGTTGCCATTTTTTACAATCTTGGTCCTGCCATTTATTCCATTCTCCCCCACGTGTGTATACACTGCCCGACCCATTCCAGTAATCCCCTTCCCCTCATACCGATCTCCTACTGTTCCTTATGCTAGTCTCCCTCTGCCCAGTCTCTCTCATTCTTGTTTCCCAGGAAGCCAGTCTCAACGCCTTAGTTAAGTCTCCAACCCCCAAGGTAGCAACTATAATGTGTTCGGCAACTACAACACCGAACACACCGAACAGAAGGTAGCAACTACACACAGGTCATACTGCACAATCAACATATATAAAGCCCTTCCTCCCAGGGAAGCTCTTCTAAGACAAAGATCTCCTTCAGTTTTGAGATCCGCTCAGGGGCAGAATTTCATCTAAGGGCATTATTTCTCCTTTCTTTAGTCCATAACCATTTAAACATTTATCTTAAATTTACTTATTTACAATGTTTCTAGCAATTTTGTTTGGACATAGTGAGACACAGTAAGCTTATAGGATGACTCTCCTGGGGATATCTCTCTATAGATCACAGATTACAATCCTCAGGCCAGGTAAGTCTCCCTAACCCCAGAAGGGTCCTTGTCTATGGTTTATAACAAAATTTGTCCATGACTGTGCTCTTAACATAAGTTTTATGGTGCTTGACCTGTCCCATTTCAATGCCAGGGTAGATCTAACTTGCGCTGGGTTCATCCTAGTCCATTCATTGTTACCCTGCTTTTGGAGTGCTAGGAACTAAGGGCAAATGAGGCTTAAATTGAGTAAATATGACAGATGTAGAGCAGTAAATATTATGTGGAGTCAATTAACTTCCAAGTTACAAAAGCATAGCAACAATTGTCTTCCTGTGTCTATACTAAAAGGATATTGCTCTAAAGTAAACTATAGTGGGGAGGGGAGAGCAATATTGCACTTAAAAAGACAAAATCCAGAGTGCTTAGAAAGATTTGACTCTACAAGTCACAGAGTCTGATCTGAGGATACAGAACAGAACAGAGGAGTGGTTAAAGATAAAGAGGAATGAGAGTGCCTTGGGAGCACTGTGATGGGTGTAACTCAATAAACCTAAGATCTTTGTGGTGGGGCAGAAAGGATATAGGAGAAAGGATGTACCAATGTCATCCTATACTTGCAATAGCAAATGCATTTCTGTATGCATATATCATGTATATATATATATATGCTGTACTAAATATATTTTATATAGTGTGCTATCTAGTATAGCATTATATTAATGATATATGCATATAGAAATGCATTTATTGTTCATGAATAGTATTTGATTACATGAATTAACCACTCAGTGAATATTATTTACTTCTTGAGAGATGTTTAAACCGTCTTCAGCATTTTTCAATTTTACTGTCACTGTCACTGTCCTCCCATTGTTCATCGATTTGCTTGAGTGGGCCCAGTAACATTATGAGACTTGTTACTGTGTTTGGCATATTGAATAAGTCACGGGTAGCTTGCCAGGCTTTGCTTGCAGGCGAGATACTCTTGGTAGCTTGCCGGGCTCTCCAATGGGGTGGAGGAATTGAACTCGGGTTGGCCATATTGGCCACTTGCAAGGCAAACACCCTACCCGCTGTGCTATCTCTCCAGTCCCAATTTTACATAGGCCTATAATAGACATCTGTTTATAGATTTTCTTTCTATGTTTGAAAGTTTTTAATTATTTTATAAGCACACATAAAAATGAGAGAGATAATTTTCCAGATATTCTCATTTTATGTTTCATCAAATACATAGATGAGTTCAAGTTGTTTGATAATGAAATTAGTGTTTAATGTATATATTGCTACATTTTTTGTTTTCATTGCTTTTTGCAATAAGTGGCAAAGACTTTATTTTTTATATTTATTATACATTTTTATATGGGCTGGAGCAATAGCACAGCAGGTAGGGTGTTTGCCTTACATGTAGCCAACATGGCCAACTTGAGTAATTCCTCCGGCCCTCTCTGAGAGCCCTGCAAGCTACCAAGAGTATCTCACCTGCATGGCAAAGCCTGGCAAGCTACCCTTGACATGTTCAATATGCCAAACACAGTAACAAGTCTCACAATGTTACTGGGCCCACTGGAGCAAATTGATGAACAAAGGGAGGACAGTGATATTTTTATTTTCAATGTTGTTAATGTTAACTTGCAAACTATGTTTCAATTCCACATCCTCTGCCAGAGGGCTGACCTACTTCTATCAATAATTCAGTGAGTTTCTGCTCTATTCACACCCTGTCTCTATCCTAACTTCCAGTCCTACCCTCTCCAAGTCCCACCTCTGCGCTAGCTAAGGGGTTCTGTAGAACATTTCTCAGTTTCTGTTGCTTTTGGCCATCTGTGATTGCCTTTCTATGTTTCTTTATACACAACACTTGAGAGAGATCATTTTATATCTGTCTTTCTACTTCCAACTTCACTCAGCATTATACTCTCCAGATAGATCTAATATAGCAGCAGATAGCTTGAGTTCATCTTTTCTTATAGTCAAGTGATATTCCATGTATATGTGCCTAGGTTCTTATGAAATGATCTGCTATAAAATCTTGAGTTGTTTCCAGATTTTGGCAATTATAAACAGTGCTGCAATACACATGGAAGTTTCATCCAAGGGGACCAGTGCCTCTGTGAATTTTCAGCTTCTTGGCCTGCAAATCTCCTGGGAGATTTTTGTTTAAAATAGGAAATTTAATTTTAAATTTTAAAACCCACAGATAAATGTGTGATTGCAGTGATGAAACAATGCTGAAATTATTAATGAATGTACTTAATAAACACCAGAAGTATGAAATCAGAAATTAATCCTCTATTAGTATTCTATGTTGTTATAATAAATGGTCATAGACTTAGTAACTTTTAAAAATGGATACTTAAATGTTAAGCAAAATGACTCAGAAAGAAACGGATAGACATAGAAAGATTGCATTCATCTGGGGAACATAAAGTAACAAAATAGGAGACGAACACCGAGATTAATACCAGGAATTTTACTCCATGACTTGGAGGCCAACCTCACATGCTAGGGGAAAAGGGAGCTCAGATAGAGAAGGGAACACCAAATAAAAGGTGTTGGGAGGATCCTCCCAGGATGGGAGAAGCATGCTGAAAGTAGACTATGACTAAACATGATTGTCACCCATTGCCTCTTTTGCAAACCACAACACCCAATAAGAGAGAGAGAACAAAAGGGAATGCCCTGCCACAGAGTCAGGGTGGGATGGGGGGGATGGGGGGTGGGATGGATACTGGGATCCGTAGTGGTGGGAAATGGACACTGGTGGAGGGATGGGTATTTGATCATTGTATAATTGAAACCCAAACACAAAAATGTGTAAGTCTGCAACTGTACCTCATGCTATCTCACTATTAAAATTAAAAAAAAAAGAAGAGAAGAAAAAATGTAGGAATAGCTACAGGGATCTTTTAAGTTGAATATAGGTATTGACTAAAGACATATGGATGTAAAAAAAATGAATACGTATTCCCTTGTAGGCCTTGATGTCAGAGGACTGAAATTAATCTCACTAAATCAAAATTAATGTCTTTGTAGAAGTTCTCTCACAAAAGCTTTCAGAACAATTCAGTGTGTTTTTATTTTTTGAATATTTATGAATTATTCTCTTTCTTTATTTCAAGGTCCCTTAGAGCATATTTTTCCTGTCTGTCCCATTTTTTCTCTTTCTGCAGTCAAGCATCTTCCTACCTCCGTTACTTCCATCTTGAAAGAACACCTGTGATTACATTTAGAGTCAGTCTCAATAATCCAAGATAATGACTCTATTCTAAGATGCTGAGTTTAACTATTTCTGTGAAGTTCTCTTTGTCACATAAGTTAACATTTGCAGTCTCCAGAAAATATAACCTACATATCTTTGGTGGCTATTATCAAGCCTATTAAATATTCAAAGGATAGTAATTTGTCTTTTCTCTAGGTTTCTGCACTCTTGCTGAAACGTCAGGAAAATTGCAAGATTATATATTTTATTAATTAATAGTCTCAGTAAGATACATGTCTTTATCATTTGTTTTTCTCTGTAGATGATCAGCAACTTAAAATTCAGAATTATGGTTTCTGCTTACTTGCTATTTAATGAGTTAAATTTTGCTGAAACCCCACAATTTAAACTAGTTAGTGGATTAACAAATTGTTAACAATGAAGAATTGAATAACTAATAGTCAACATTTCATTCAACACTAAGAATTTTATGATAATATAATATAACATGCTGAGTTGAATCAGTATTTATTTTCATGTCAGGCTTAACTTTACCTTTAATACTGTCTCTCTGTCTTTGTCTCTGTCTCTGTCTCTGTCTGTCTGTCTGTCTGTCTCTCTCTCTCTCTCTCTCTCTCTGTCTTTCTCTCTGTCTTTTTCTCTTTGCTCTCCTCTGTTGCTATGTCTTGTTATTTTCTAGCTGTTAACTTTAAGTTGTAAGATCAATATAAGACACATTCTAGCTGTAATGGTATGTTTGCTGTTCAAAAGGGATTTAATTATTTTTTCTGACTTCCCACAATGAAAGCATTGGAATAAGATTTTTGTCAAGTATACTAGTTTCAATATAATAAAAGGTAAGAAAAAAAAGCAAATGCTTAATTTATATCTTTTATGTTAGCCACTTTCCTTTGAGTTATTCAGATAAGATATTTTAAAATTTCAAGCTTATCTAAACACTATGTAATCTATTAATTTTCATCATATTCTAGTAATCCTTGATATTGAACATAGATGTATTGTTCAAATAATTGCTTATTTTATGTATTTTATTGCATGATAATTTACAATACTGTTAATATTAAGATTTTAGACATAGCATATTACATTTCTATGTTTCTTCTTCAGCTTCAAGTTCAGGGTTTATATTTAATAGCATGTGCATCAATATATATGTTTGTGTCAGTCTTCACACTTAAATAAAAGAAGTGAATTATGCTTAAATAATAGTCAATTTTTCTCTCTCTTTCTTTCTTTCTTTCTTTCTTTCTTTCTTTCTTTCTTTCTTTCTTTCTTCTCTTATGCTCTCCCTCCTCTGTTCCTATCTTGCTATTTTTTATGTTTTTATATTTTTGAATATTTTTCTAATTTTTGTTTTTAAAATTAATTTTAATTAGCACTCTTATCTTTGTTATTACAATGTCAGACATCAGACATACTTTAAAGCCAGAATATTTCACTGGGCACATACTTTGAGTGAAATAAAGTTATAGTGTCTGAATGTGAAGAAATATCCCATGATAGTTCCATAACAGACAGGCTCATACCTCATGAATTTTTAATTTTATATTCTGGAAATTTGAAAATACAAGAATCAAACAATAAGCTAGATGAAAGAGTGAAAATTATGATATATATACACATTTATCAACTTTTCTCAATTAACATCAGTGGATGTGATAGAGGCATTATATTGAGTAGTAATTTCTTAAACATCTGAACACATGGTTTTGTTCTAAATGCCTTGATCATATAATCTAAAATGTACAATTGTAAAATGTCATGTTCCCTTATCTTCAATAAACAGGAATCTATGATTAAATTTTAACTCACTATGATAAATTCACATACTTGAAAGTGTTATTTGAATAATTTCTTTCCAGATGTTATACTAAGTTTGAGAAATTGTCCCATTAAAATTTTATAGAACTGACTTCTTGAGTAATGAAGACAACCATCTCAGCAGATGGAACAGCAAATAAAATTTGACTTTCTCAAAAATTGCTTTATACATGATATCTGACAGTTTTATTGCTCTTTTTTCAACATTTGGAGTTGAAAAATGGATTTCTATGCTTATGCCGGAACTCTATTGGGATAACTGATAATCTCTAACACACAGGGAAAATAAAAACTAGGCTAAAAATTGTTTGTAAATGAAAAAAACACTATTGGTCATTAGTTTTAATTAGCATAATAATTTGTACTTACCTATGCAGGACAACAATGAAGTAGGAAACATTTTAATCAATTTATTAAATATTATACCACTTAGTTTTAGAATCAATTAATTTCACATGAAATAACTACTCTCATTATTATGTTTATATAAGCATCAATTGACAATTGATTGCTATTGATAGGCTGAGATTATAACAGAACAGTGCTTTTAGTCAACTTATTGCAATTTTACATTTTTGGTTTGAAGAAGAGAATCTAAGAAACTCATAATATTGAGTGGTAGTCACTTAGCAAAAGTCAGGCAAATCAAGGCCGGGATAGAGGTTTAGAGAGTTATTATTCTCTAAATAAGTCTGATTTGCTTTTTCTTTTCCTCTTAGTCTTTTTTTAAAAAATTACACATTCTGCAACATGGTAACAATTGTCTTAACACTAATGGTTTATAGCACAAAGTCATTGCACGTTACCAACACTAAGTACAAAAAAGTATCTTTAATTCCAATAGAATTTAATTGATGACCAATAGATTTATTATTATGTGTTTATTTAAAAGAGACACAGAGCTTGTACGGTGGCTGTAAGATATTTAATGAGGGTATTAAAGTCCATAGATTGTAGTTGTATTTTTTTTTGTTTCTATATCTCTAATACATCTCATAAAAAGAATAGAAAAAAGGAGAGAGACATACTGGAAGATTTGGAATTTAGATGTTAGGATCAGTCTCGGTCCTTATAGAGAAATCAAGTATGAGGTTCTGAGACTCAGTTCTGAAAGCAGACAAAATAAGAACCTTGGGATTTGCTGAAAAATTATTCAGATACTGGACCTTGATTATCACAGTCAGGACAGAATTTGTGTTTAATGCTGATCCAACAATTTCCAGTCCAAGGGAGTGCAGGGTTGGGGGTGTGCAGGGGGGAGCTGGAGGTGGATACTTTATTTCCAGAGTTCAAATACAAACTCCAACAACTTGATCGGAAGCAAAATTTAATTTCTGTCTGGAATTTTAACATTTACTTCAATAGAATAAGTTGCCAACAAGAATACAGTCCAAATAAACCACTAAGTAGAGAATCACAATGTGGTACGTTAAAGCAAAGTTTGGATTCCAAGAGTTATATGTGTGTCAGAGCAGAGAAATAAATGGGGCACTTTGAGAAAGTTACTGTTTGTGTATGAATATCTGCTATTTTTATTTATAAAAATTGGTCAAGAACAGATATAGTCCATAACTCCTTCATAACAAATACCTATATTCATCTTAACAAAAAATAAAATGGTAATATGAATGATGGATGAGGTCAAAATTATCCAGTAAACTACTTGTAGAAAGAAAATATCTGCATTTTTTATGATCAAAGAAATGGAAATTCCAGAGATGTTACAACAAATATGTCTTCCTAATTTTCTCTGTATAAATACTGAAATTTTAATAAAATACCAAATATATAGCTGTAAAGGCAATAGGAAAACACTAGTGTATCAAGTTATAGTTTGTTATAATTTTTATCCTTCATTAACAATTTACAGTAGCCATTATATCATGCTGATCTGACCAGTTCTATGAAAATCCATTTTTAAAATCCAAAGGATAACAAAATAAAACTATATAAAACAGAAGTTAGAGAAATTGTACTTTCTTTTATCACAAAGTCTTTCATAAATCCTCCTTCTACCTCTCCAAGATACAATAGGTTTCAAAAGAAAATTGCTTTCACACATGACAAAATCATGGAAGCTTGCTGGAGTGATTTCTTAACCTATTTCAAAATAATGTAATAAAACCAGGATTCCTCACTACTTGTGTAGGAAATTTTTCTAGCAGCCCATTTTTTTTAAGAACAACAGCTTCTTATAAGTAATGAAGAGCTATGCTGTTCAACTTCTCTCTTTATTTTAAAATATTCAGTGATACTTCATAAGAATACATAAATCACCTTTTCATTCTCACTTTGTCAAAAGACATACATGCAATATTTTGAGTGTGTGGTTAGGAGGGGCAATTACATCATGTTTGGAGAGAAAGAAGAAAGAAAGTTCAAGAAAAAGATATAAAAAAGTAAAATGTATCAAGCCAGGGAGTAGGGCCTAAAAATAAAAGAACTAGGGGAAGACAAAAAGAAAAGTATAATTATATAAAGTAAAGGTAAGGTAAGGTAAAGGCCCTCCCGTTGATCGTCGATTTGCTCGAGCGGGCCAGTAACGTCTCCATTGGAGACTTTGTTGTTACTGTGTCTGGCATATCGAATACTCTCGGTAGCTTGCCGGGCTCTCTGAGAGGGGCGGAGGAATCGAACTCGGGTCGGCCATGTTGGCCGCTTGTAAGGCAAACGCCTACCCGTTGTGCTATCGCTCCAGCCCATAATTATATAAATTATTTTAATTATATAAATTATATATAATATAATAAATATTTATATTATATTATATTAATATTATATAATATTATATAATATTATATTATATATATTATATAAATTACATAATTATATAAATTATATATAAATTATATAAATATATAAATAATTATATAAAAAGTACACAATCAATTAAAATTTAGTTTGAAAACTAGAAAGAAATTAAATACATTTGATTATAAAGCAGTTTGGGCTGGAGCGATAGCACAGCGGGTAGGGCGTTCGCCTTACAAGCGGCCAAGATGGCCAACCCGAGTTCGATTCCTCCGCCCCTCTTGGAGAGCCCGGCAAGCTACCGAGAGTATTCGATATGCCAGACACAGTAACAACAAAGTCTCCAATGGAGACGTTACTGGGCCCGCTCGAGCAAATCGACGATCAACGGGAGGGCCTTTACCTTTACCTTTTTATAAAGCAGTTTGACTAAAATTAGAATTGTGAATGATTAAAATTATGAAAATAAATTATAAAAATAAAATTATGAAAGTAAGGTAAAGGTAAAGGTAAAGGCCCCCCCGTTGATCGTCGATTTGCTCGAGCGGGCCCAGTAACGTCTCCATTGGAGACTTTGTTGTTACTGTGTCTGGCATATCCAATACTCTCGGTAGCTTGCCAGGCTCTCCGAGAGGGGCGGAGGAATCGAACTCGGGTCGGCCATGTTGGCCGCTTGTAAGGCGAACGCCCTACCCGCTGTGCTATCGCTCCAGCCCACTATTAACATATAAATTCTTTTGAAATGCATTTTCAAAATACTGAATTTAGAGATATAGAACAATTCTTATAAATCCAACTTTTTCAGATTAGTTTACACATGAGATTAGTAGAGATTAGTAATTTCCTTAAACAAAGATATAATTACATACCAATCTGACATTAATAATTTGTAAAAGGTCAGATAAAATAACATATCTTAGGGCTGGAGCAATAGCACAGTGGGTAGGGCATTTGCCTTACATGCAGCGAACATGGCCGACTCGAGTTCGATTCCTCCGACCCTCTCAGAGAGCCCGGCAAGCTACCGAGAGTATCTCGCCCGGACGGAAGAGCCTGGCAAGCTACCCGTGATGTATTCGATATGTCAAACTCAGGAACAACAAAGTCTCACAATGGAGACATTACTGGGCCTGCTCGAAAAAATCGATGAACAACAGGAGGACAGTGACAGTAACAGTTTATTTGATCATTTTTTATCACTAACTAAAATGACATCACAATCATTTGAGAAAAAAGAGAAAGCAAAGCTATCCAGCTTTCAGCATTTGATATGTGTTAGCTACTCTTTATAAGTAACTTAAATTATTGTTGTATAACAAAATAAAGATAAATTCTTTTACTCAAAAACAAAAGAGGCATAATATATAGAGAGCTGAAAACTCAATAGGCTTCATTTTTGGATTTTTTTTGTTGTTGTTCTATGTTATTAAGTGTTATTAAGTAGCTGGAGCAATAGCACAGCGGCAGGCCTTTGCCTTGCACGTCCAACATGGTCGACTCAAGTTCGATTCCTCTGCCCCTCTCGGAGAACCCGGCAAGCTACCGAGAGTATCTCGCTCACACGGCAGAGCCTGGCAAGCTCCCCGTGACGTATTCGATATGCCAAACACAGTAACAACAAAGTCTCACAATGGAGACATTACTGGGCACGCTCGAGAAAATCTATGAACAATGGGAGGATAGTGATAGATGTTATTAAGTATAAGAAAAACATTCTTTAGTATTAACATCTTTTATTTTTTAGCAGTCAGTATCTTACACAATCAACCATCAATTCTTTAGTTTCTTGGGCTCCTAGGCTACATATGAGAAAGACTGGCCAAGGAGAGCACTCTCTCTCTCTCTCTCTCTCTCTCTCTCTCTCTCTCTCTCTCTCTCTCTCTCTCTCTCTTTCTGTGTGTGTGTCCTTTTCTCTCTACCATCTCCTCCCTCTCCCCCTCCCACTCTCAACGTTCCCTGAAATAATCAGATTTTAAAATGTTTGGCTGTCCAAATACTGGTAATAGGTGATCAAGCATACTAAACTCTACTTCCTTCTTTCCTTTTGACTTTGATGTTCAAATTCAATATGAATTTTATTGTTCATAGGAAAATATGCCAGATGTCTATGGTGATAAGGCTGCAGGAAAAATAAACATCAATACCCAAGTTCACCAAACCTTTACTTCTCTCCTAATATGTATTTATAATTATATTTATATTCTAAATTTTTATTGTTACCTTTTCTCCATTTATCTTAGTTATCCCTACTGAAGAGTTTTTCAGGGTACTATCCTCTGATAAAAGATGTCAAAAAGTTCCAGTATCTGTGTTATGTTCTCTGCATTTAAAGCAAACGTCAAAAATGAAAATCTTGATTCTATCTCCACCCTACCTTTGATTCATTTTATTAGAAAATTGCATCACCATGAGCCAAACCCATTTATCTCTTTTCTCCAATCCTTAGAAAATGCTCACTTGCTTTATTAAAATAGTATTATTAAACTATCTCTAAATCTTTTCATCTATACAATAAGCATTATAGTTCAAATACAATCAATATAAAAATATTAAAGTTTAAGTATAATTATTTAAATACTATTTTAAAAATTTTCCACATTCTTTATATCTTTGAAATTAGTATTATGTTCACAGTGCTAAGTTTGATTAAAAATAAAAATATTGGAAATTTTAGATGTAATATGACCTGATCTGATTTGTCACTTTAAGGTCACTATTAAAAAGATTTGTCATTTTAAAGATCACTATTAGTTCAGGAATGAAAAGAAGACTATTGGGAAGGCTCTTGCGATTAGATTAGGTTATGACCAGCTTGATTTTTATGATATGAGGAAGGGGAATAGTTTTTCCTATAACTAATTGGAATAAAAAGAAAGTCTTAAAGTAGAATTTTTTTTCAGATTCCATACAACACGTATTAATAGAGTGTTTGGCTATGAGTTATGAAACGCCTAATAGACGTCCAGGAGAAAAATTTAATTACATATCTGGATTTTCACAATCAGGAAAGCAGATGGGCTATAGATAAGGATTAGGTACCTTATAGTATGAATAAATAATTTAATTAGTTGCTTTAGCTTATGTTCTTCTTGCCGAGAAAAGGGAAGTCCTTGAGCCAGAGTACAGTGGGGAGGGCAGGGTGTCTGTCTTCGTGCAGCCAACCTGATTTGATTTCCTGCACCCAAAATGGTTCTCTGAGCTCACCAGGAATGATCCTAGTGCATACAGCCAGGAGTGTGTCGTGAGTACCACTGTACAATGAACACAGAAGTCCCTGAATAGATTACTTCTTAGTATGAGGCTATGCTCCAATGGTAAGGGTACAATCCTATTATTAGGCAGGAAGACAGAAGGGGAAAGATTGATAATGTAGATGGATAACTTAGGTAGTCCCAACTATATTCTGTATAGTTTTATACAAATCAACTAGTAGAACTCTCATTTATCTAGCATATCAAGTAACAGAAAGACCTGATGAGTGAGCAATAGTAATACATCCACATTCAGATCAATTCAGATCATAGGATATAGTTAATGGCTGTGTTAAAGTTGCTGAGATATTGGTGGGGGGGGGAGTAGAGGGGTTCTATGGCTGAGCCCATTATGCTGCCACTGCTTATTCTATTAAAGAGTCAACCTGAAGAGATGTATTTGTATACACTTTCAAAAGCAGTAACACTGAATGCATCTGTTGGTCGACTATGCTGTTTTATCTTTCTATGTACATAATCTGAAATTAGTCAGATCTGCTGCAACTATAAAAAGTCCTACCACGAAATCTACCAAATGCTGTTCCTTGGAATTGTCTAGTAGAATGAATATTCCTTATAGCAATTCTCATTTAATTGTGTCTCAGCTACATTTTCTCTCATTTTTCTAATATTTTGTACTAAAAGTAAAAGAACCAAAGTCCTCACACATTTTCAACCCAGAGTATACACTATATTACTATGCTATATCTAGCCTATTTTTTTATATTTAAAACTTATTGTTTACCTTAGTGATTTTTCTCTCATAATTCCTTTCACCTAACCTAGCTAGATGTCTGATTCTTTTCCCCCATCATTTATCTAATGTTGCAATTCATGGCTGCTGACTTATTTCAATAGAATATTTAGTTTTAGAAACTCTTTGTAAAATATCCTTTAAGGGCTATTCCCTTAAATTATTGTTGCCTTCTTCTTCTTCACAGCATACAAATCCTTAAGACAGTCAATATGATAGGATTAAAATGAGATGTGGCTAGATAGCTAGTATGGTGGATAGGATGCTTATTTTGCATGTAGCCGGCTTAGTTTCAATCCAGGTCACTCCATATGAACCAGAGCACTGCAAGGAACAATGAATTCAGTCAAGAGGAAGCCCTAAGAGTGACACACACACATACATACACAAAAGCATTTCCACCCACCCCAAAACAAAACAAAGCAAAAGTAAAAGGAGTAGCCAAAGAAAAGGCCCGTTCTGATTTCCTGTTTTTTATCCCCACCTCACTATATAGAGACAGAAAATTAGAACATAGCATGAGAAATTTAGTAAGCATTGGTTCTTTTGGTATTCCTATAAACTATTGGGTCATTAACTATACCTTGTAAAACTTTATGAATTTTCTTCAAGCCTGTATTGTCCCTTAGACATGTGTCTTACTCTGTCACTTTGCTGCTAGCTTGCTCTCTCTCTCTCTCTCTCTCTCTCTCTCTCTCTCTCTCTCTCTCTCTCTCATGCCCGTATTCTCCCTGGAAAAAATACCTTGCTGGCTTGACTCTTTATAACTTTTCCCGCAGCTTTTCCGATACTAGAGAAGCCCATGTTCTCTCTTGAACACATATTTCCTCTCTTTCTCTCCCCACCTTTGCTTCTAAGTAAAGTTTGTTCAATAAAAGCTATATTGAGGGGCCAGAAGGCATTTGCCTTGTACACAGCCAACCTGAGGTCGATCCCTGTATACCTTAAGTACAACCGGAGTACTCCCAGAAGTACGACTAGTAGTAGTTCTCTGAATGCAGAATCAGGAGTAACTCCAAAATAAATAAATAAATAAATAAATAACTTGGTACACACACACATACACACACACACACAAATGTTGGGGACTGTGGGATTGCACGCAGTGTAATCCCGGGTGTCCCATATGAGTCACTGAACTGTAATGGGTCACAGTAAGTAATTCCTGAGTGAAGAGTTAGGAATGACCTCTGAGCATTACTGAGTAAGGACCTGAAGCAAAAACAAGCAAATAATAAATCATGCAATTTTATCTTTTCCTTTTTTCAACATAATTCACTGTCACTGTCCTCCCGTTGTTCATCAATTTGCTCAAGCAGGCCCAGTAACATCTCCATTTTGAGACTTGTTGCTATTGTGTTTGGCATATTGAATACATCACGGGGTGCTTTCCAGGCTTTGCAGTGCGGGCGAGACAGTCTCGGTAGTTTGCTGGGCTCTCCGAGAGGGGTGGAGGAATCGAACCCAGCTCGGTCGGGCTGGCTGCATGCAAGACAAACGCCCTACCGCTGTGCTATCACTCCAGCCCTCAACATAATTGAGTAATCAATTTTAAATAGGAATTTAATTTGTGAAATAACTGTCTATAAATTCAATTTACATAGAAGAAATATGAAACTTAAAGTTAACAAGTAATGATTTACAAAGTTTGTCATTTACTGATCTCCTATTTTAAAATATCATGATCAAGGTGATCAAATTATCATGTTTTTCTGGATTGAAAATGCAATCCAGAATTGTAGCACAGTCCTGTAAATTGTAAAACAACTTGCCTGGGTTCTGCACAGGATCTCACAAAACCAATAAAATATGAACAGATAAAGAACAAAGAAGCAAAATAAATGCTATAAATCAGACACATGCGTCATTAACTTTGGGACTCAAGATTAAGAACTTGTGCTTTACTCCCAGGAACATAGAAAATCTGCAATAAAATTTACTTTCATCTATATAAGGATAGACCTGTGTCAGTTGAACACAGAATCAACAGCAAGACCTAAAGAGAGAGTAATAAAGTATTTAGAAGACACTCACCCCAAGCAATAAGGAACCATGAGCTGATAAGCTCCAGTTGCAGAGAAATGTGCAAGATAGTCATAGGAAAATAGTTTCAAATAGGAGGGAGGATCTTATTGATTTTTAAAACAATTGGGAGGATAGAAGGGAGCCCACCCAAACGGTGTTTTGGTGGTCAAAGACCCGCTTCCAGCAATACTAGATCAGCCTGTCTATCAGTTCATAGCAAGATCGTGAGGGTGTGGTGCTCCTTGGGCACCGCAACAGTGCTCATAGGCTTCCAAGCCTACATGAGACCACAAATTGTGTCAGCAGTAAAGTTTTGATTATATTCCCAGCCCAGGAAGATGTTTAAAACTCGAGCAAAACATAAGGTGTTCTTGAGAGATGATACAGGAATTAAGGTGCTTAGCTTGCACAGTGCCAACCCAAGTTTACTCCCCAGAACCACAGCACTGCCAAGAGTGACACATAAGAAGATCCAGGAGTAAGCCGTGAAGACTTCCAGGTATGGCCGCAAAACAAATAAAACAAAAAATATTCAAAATGCAAAGAAAATAATAAGTCCAAGACACATGGGAGCCATATAAAACAACTCCTAATGTCCAATAATGGAACAAATATGGAGTAATTATTTGAGCAACAAAAATGCACTTGTATGTATAGCATTTTGAATTAAATTATAAAATAAGTATTCATGTCATATCTAATTTTAATAAATTACTGCTTGTATACATGGAGTTTAGTAGATTAATCTCTTATGCAGAAGATTTTTAAATAATTGATATAGGTACGTCACACTCAAGAAAAGATAGTATGACTCCTTAGTTCTTGTATTTTTCGTCACCACTTAATTTATTTTTTGATATATCCATTATGTTTGGGACAATGTCTGTCAGTGCTCAGGAATTTCTCCTGGCTCTGTGCTCAGGGATCACTCCTGGCAGTGCCGGGGAAGGAACCGGGGTCAGCCACATGCTCAGTAAGCACCTTACATATTGTAATATGTCTCAAATCTTCTTCCTCATCCTTTAATCCCCTAACTCTTAAAAGTGGACTGCACAGAGTGACTTCTTTCTGTTTACTTCATAAAGTGGGTTTCTATAATGTTTGTGGAAAGAATCATGGAACAACCAGGACCAATAGATCAGTAGTACGCTATATTGATAATACGTGTCCTTTATATGTTGATTTTCTCTTTCTGTAATTTTCTCTGCCCCAATCTGTAACACTGGTCTATTTTGAAAATAATGTAAATATTGAACTGAGGGACAGAACATCAGTGCTCTGTATGTCTGCTAATATCATCAGAAATAAATATTTGAGAAATTGGTATAATAGACACAAGCCTAAGGAATTGTGATTACTAAATGTAATGTAGTATCTTGAAGAATATCCTCAAGCAGAAATAAGGCATAAGTTACATTCTTATGTCTTAGTAAATAAAAATATTTTATGCATTTATAGTAAAAATATATTAATACACATGTGTATGGTTTTAATATACTTGCTTGTATTCACTTATATACATTTTCTGTCCCTGTCGGAGAGCTGGCAAGCTACCCAGAGTATTCAGCCCACAAGGCAGCACCTGGCAAGCTTCCCCAAAAATATTTGATATGCAAAAACCAGTAGTAATAACGGGTCTCATTCCCTTAACCCTGAATGAGTCTCCGACACGGTACTGTTGGGAGGAACGAGTTAGGAGAGACTGCTAAAATCTCAGGGCTGGGACGGATGGAGACATTACTGGTGCCCACTCGAGCAAATTGATGAACAATGGGATGACAGTGATACAGTGACAGTGAATATATTAATTCACTAATATAAGAATTTTACTCTAGCAATAAGTTTTCAATAAATGTAGAAATTGAGTGTGTGAGGTTCAACTTTTTAAAGGAACAGTTCTTGGAAGCCTTGGGTCCCCCTGACTGATTCTCTGTCAGCCCAGCTAGTTGCTAAAGAAAAAAACTGAGGCTTACATGCTGCTTGGCCTTTATGCTAGGCATTAGATGGACCACCCTGACAATCCCAGGGGTGCTATGTGGTCCTAGTGATTGTTCTGCTTTTTTTTTTAATTAGTGAATCACTGTGAGATACAGTTACAGGCTTACGAACTTTCGTGCTTGCATTTCAGTCATATAATGATCGAGTACCCAACTCTCCACCAGTGCCCATTTCCCACCACCAATAGTCCCAGCATCCTTCCCACCACCCTCACCCCATCCCCCTCCACTTTACCACACTTCTGTGGCAGGGCATTTCTTCTTGCTCTCTCTTTTGGAGTGTTATGGTTCTCAATATGGTACTAAGTAACCTTCATGTTTGGTCTATAGTCTACTTTAAGCCTGCATCTCCCATCCCGAGCGGGTCCTCCTGGCACCCTTTACTTGGTGTTCCCTTCTCTGTCTGAGCTGCCTCTTCCACCAACATGTGAGGCGGCTACTAAGCTGTGGAGTGATCCTTCTGGTACTTATTTCTAAAATTCTTATCTATTCTACTATTCTACTGTTCTGGTACTTATTCTCTAGTACTAGGTCTCCCACTCTGTACCTTTATATTCCACAAATGAGTGCAAGCTTTCTATGTCTGTCTCACTCTTTCTGACTCATTTCTCTTATCATGATATTTTACATGTAGAACCACTTGTATGCAAAGTTCATGATTTCATATTTTCTAACAACTGTGTACTATTCCATTGTGTAGATGTACCAAAGTTTCTTTAACCAGTCATTTGTTCTTGGCACTCAGGTTTTTTTCCAGATTTTGGCTATTGTGAACAGTGCTGCAATGAACACATAAGAGCAGATTGTTCTGTTTTTGAAGCATGTGCCTTAACCACTGCAAAATATCTTGGTCCCTCATAATTTGCCTTGTGTTTCAAGATCCTTTGTAAAATGATTTTATTTTGAAAATTAGAAGCCGATAATGAAAGCAATTTTAGCAGCATGATGCTAGCTTTCAGCTCTGTAATATTTTATTTTTCTGTGCTGCTACCACAGGCTGGAGTGATAACACAGCAGGTAGGGTGTTTGCCTTGCATGCGGCCAACCCGGTTTTGATTCCTCCGTCCCTCTTGGAGAGCCCGGCAAGCTACTGAGAGTATCCCGCCAGTACAGTAGAGTTTGGAAAGCTTCCCCTGGCGTATTCAATATGCAAAAACCAGTAATAACAAGTCTCACAATGGAGAGGTTATTGGTGCCCACTCAAGGAAATTGATGAACAATAGGAGGGCTAGAGCGATAGCACAGCAGTAGGGCATTTGCCTTGCACGCAGCCAACATGGCCGACCCGAGTTCGATTCCTCCGCCCCTCTCGGAGAGCCTGGCAAGCTACCGAGAGTATCTCGCCCGCACGGCAGAGCCTGGCAAGCTCCCCGTGACGTATTCAATATGCCAAACACAGTAACAACAAAGTCTCCAATGGAGACGTTACTGGGCCCGCTCGAGCAAATCGATGATCAACGGGAGGGCCTTTACTTTACCTTTTAGGAGGACAGTGCTACAGTGCTATGCTGCTACCATTATTTTAGCGTCTTTGTTCAGGATTTCTCTTTCCCCTCTGTTGTCATTCATTACAAGTTTTGAATAGATGCTTTCGTATTATTAATTTTTTTTAACTTTTGGGCATATTGAGCAATGCTCTGGGCTTATTTCTGGTTCTGCATTGAGGAATTAATTCTAGTGGTTCTCAAAATACCATTCAAAATGCCAGGTATTCTATCCAGGTTGGCCTTGTGCAAGGCAGGCATCCTATTGCTCCAGCCTCTATATTAATAATTACAAAAGTTTTGTTATTAATCAGATAGAGAGATTTCTGTGCTGAGTTTAAATACATTTTAGGCAAACATTTATTTATTTATTTATGCATTCATTCATTTTATGGTTTTGGTTTCTGAACAATACCTGGTAAAACTCAGAGGTTATTTGTGGCTCTTCACTTGGAAATTACTCCTTGTGGGCATCAGGTACTATATGGAGTTCCAGGAATTTAACCTGAGTCAGCAGCAGTCACTTGCTTGCATGCTGCTGACTCAGGTTAACTGCAGTACCTGCAGTAGTATCTCTCTGACCTCTAACCAAATATATAAAATATATAGAGAGTAGAACATATTGTAATAACTTATCACTGTTCCTGGAGAAATACAAAACTTCAAAATTATTATTGACTAGCATGTAGTATGTTGCTATATTTTATCTCAGCAAACTTGAGAAACACCCAAAGTCATTAACGAGGATGAATTTACAGTCAATTTCATTTTTTTATCCTTTTGAAATTTCATTTATATAGTTTTTTTATTGAATTAATATGAGATACAGCTACAAACTTTCATGATTAAGTTTCAGTCATCCAATGATCGAACACCCATCGAACACCAGTGTACATTTTCCACCACCAATATTCCCAGTATCCCTCCTACTACACCCATCCCATCCCAAACCCTGCCTCTGTATCAGGCACCTTCCTTCTTACTCTCTACTTTGGGGCATTATAGTTTGCAATAGAGATTCTGAGAGACCATGATGTTTGGTCCTTAGTCTACTTTCTGCACACATCTCCCATCCCAAGTAATCCCTCCAGCCATCATTTACTTAGTGGTCTCCAACCCAATTGCCTATTCCCTTAGCACATGAGGCCAGCTTCCAATCTTTGAAGCAATGCTCTTGACCCTTATGTCTTACTGTCCTTTGGTGTTCGCCTCATATAATATTGTTTTATATTCCACAAATGAGTGCAGTTATTCTATGCATAAACCTCTCTTTCTGACTAACTCACTTAGCATGCTACTCTCCTTGTCCATCACTTATATGCAAATATCACGTGAAGTCAATTTCTTAATAAAATTATGTATTTACCATTTTATATAGTAACGCTAAAAAAATAAATACTCCATTTTTTTTGTAAATTTCCTGGGTACCAATACCAAAATCTAGACTTCATACACAAAGTATTTGCTGTACCTTGTTATATCCATAGCCCCTAAGTACTTGATTATTTTGTTTATTCTCTTTATTTAATTTGTTTTTAGACACACCCAGTGGTGCTCAGGGCTTTTTCTTAACTTTGTGCTTAGAGATCCCTCCATATAGTGTTCTGGGGGCCTTATATTGTACTGGGAATTGAACACAGTCAGCCTTTTGTAAGCTATCACCTCACCCCTGTACTGTCTCTCCAGTATTATTACTTTAGTAGAAAATATCTTGATTTAATATGGTAACATTAGTTAATTTTTATTAGTAGCAAACTCTACTGGTCAGTTTTATATGTATTTGATTAATTGCATATTAAATTATACTTAAAATGCAGTTTGAAGTGCATGATTTGCCATGGAAAATAATTAGAAAAATCTTTTCTGATAGAATGGTTTATAATAAAGTCTAACAGAGCCTAAAATATGAACACCAACATCAATCTGTTAAGTCAACTTTAGACTGATTTTATCAACATTGTTTTAGAGATAATTATTCTGGGCCTATTAAATACCTAACAATGTGCAAAAGCTTCAAAAGAAATAAAAATCAGAGAGATAATATCTTTATTTCCACGGTACTGCTAGGTAAATGGCTAAGGGTCAAAGCAAAAGAAAAAGGAGAGATGAGCTTTTTAAAGAGACTGTAAAAGCTGACAAAAATGACTTTAAAGTGACCAGGAAAAGTATTCTAAAGTAAGAGACTTCTCAAGGAGAAAAGAGCAGAAACTTCATAAACCAAGTGACAAAAGTGACAGAATAGATAAAAAAGACAACAGATAGAAAGAAGCTTTAATGCTAATGATTTATTCCTAGATATAGTGAATAAAGAAAATATTATGTGGTTCCGAGTTCCTAATTTCCTTCATGCTCTTTTTTTAAAAAAATTTGGTAACATTGACTTACAAATTTTTATAGTCAATGTTAGCTTATTTACATAATATTGGTAATACATTTTCATGGTATTAACACAGCACAGCATAATTATAGTAAATAGCAAGATTTTCTGTATTCAAAAAAGCTAAAAGTTTTAACTTGGCAACATTTCTGCAAGTATTTTCATTAAAGTTCTTTTAAAATTAAGATGATCATTTACAATAGCTTTAATATTAATTATTTAGACATACAATGTTACTGAAACACAACTACAACAAATATTCTTAATCGGTATTGTTTAATACTATTTCCCCCTTCACACTACTGCACACACTCTTTTCTAATTTTAAAATAAACAACTTATTGAGATCATCACATTGTGAAATCGCTAAAATATAATCACTTTATTAAGAATATTCAAGTATCAGGAAATATTGACATATGGAAAATGACTTTAGCATATCGCTGAAATGATTATGTGGCCCTAATTAATAGTGATATATTATAGTTGGGAGGTATTTTAATGATCACATTACTTGGAAGTTATTGCTCCTCATATAAATTGTCCTTATAATCATGTATTTCTCAAAAATCTAAAAGACAAGTGTCCCAGGAGACTGATTAAAATCTGCATACATTTGAGTTTTAATTGTTGAAGATTTTTCTTTCTAAAATACCAACTAGGTTTTCACAAAGAGAAATTAGGTTAAAATTATGCAATTGTCATGCATATATGAAATTTCCCTTTTTAGAGGCAGAATGTGAACACACCAAAAAAAGTAATACATTTTCAGCATTTTTAAGTTATATGAAATTATAGTCAATTAAATAAAAAAACTTTAAAATATCTACAGATGCAAGTGATCTATCTACTAAAATTAGAGTATTACAACATTAGTTCAACTGTACATAATCAGAAATCAAATTATATGTACATAGTTTTGCTTCAGAAAAGGACTTATAATTATCAATTTTATTATTCCTAAATATACTCTAAAAATAATTTGTACTTGTGATGTCATAGTTTACAATCAGATTGAAGTTGTTTGTTTGTTATTGGGGGGTGTTATTCCCAGAAATGCTCAGGACCTATTCTTGACTTAGTGTCCAAAGGACACTCCTTGCAGTGCTCATATAGGGCCATATATGTGGAGCGTGGGATTGAACCCAGGATGGCTGCATGCAAGAGTCGCACTTACCCCTTGTGCTAACTCTCTGAAGCCTGAAGTAGGTATTTTAAAGTTGCAGAGTGCTAAGCCGGTCTCCCCTTGTGATTCAAGATCTTCTAAATTTACGTCCAGGACCAGGCCATGGTGAACAGATTTGAAACAGAGATGATCGAAAGATTAAGAAAGACTGAACTACAAAGGAAAAGAAATATTGGGTCACAACAAACATTGGGTTGTCTTTTCTGCCTTACCACAGGGAGTTTAAGTTTATTGAGTCACTCCAATCACAGTGCTCACATTCCTGTGTTTATTTGTTACAACCTTTTTTTGTGCTCTGTTGACTTGTAAATAATGTTTTTCTATTTTTCTTAAGTTTTTTGCATAGTTTATTCAGAGCAATGCCCTTTTTGTATTGGCACAGGAAAACAGAAAATGCTATGCTTTTGTGATGTGGGAGTCAATTGACTTTAAATGATATTTTCCTTCTGGGCATCTGTTCTTTAGACCTAAGACTCAAGTTGCTCTTACTTCCTAGCACCCCAAAAGGCAGGGATCTGACGAGGGACTGGATGGACCCAGGACAAGTGGTGAGCTATGTGCTACCCTGGCATCAAGATGGGCCTGGCCAAAGTGCCTAATGCTTAACTATAAGTTAAGAACTTGGTTATGGACAAATGATGTCATGATCCAAAAAAGCAACAACTAGACTAGGACCCTGCTAGGATTAGGAATGATTCATCTGGTCTGAGCACTGCAGTCTGAATCTCTCTTAAGATGTTCCCAAGGAGAGCTGCCCTACAAGACTCAATTTATCCCTTACTGTGTCCACACAAAAAAATAACTAGTATTAAGATGTTAATTAAGATGTTAGGAGAAAAGGAATATCCCCAGGTGGTGTTTCCACCCCTGAGCCTGAGGGACAGTCAGGAAGGGCTTTCTTAATGTTAATTTTGCTACCTGACTGGGTTCAGTGTTGGCCCAGAGTGCTGAAGAGAGACAAGAGAGACCAGAGTGCAAGAGGGGAGACGAGAAAGAACAGAGAGCAAGATGGAACACGAAGAGACTAGCCAGGGGGACAGAGGGAGAAGAATGTAGAATACTGGAGCTGGCACGTGGAGCCCATGCTTTGAGATGGAGCACAAATAGATGAGCAGGAGAGACAGAAGGAGACAGGCATGAGGGGGAGCATGAAACTTGAATGGGGGCTCAGAGAGACTGGAACAGGCATGTGTGGAGAATGGAATAAACGGCAACTAATCAACCAACCAGCTTGGCTCTTATTTCCTCCTCCTTCTGGCCCATGGCCTGGGCCACTTAGGCTGGGCAAGCAGCCAGGGCCCCAGAACCTTGCTGGTGATGGAAAGAGCCTCAAAGGTCTTCCTCCCTCGGCCCTTCTGGTTGTTTAAACAAGTTCAAAGTGGTAACAGCCTCATCAATGAGAGTCCTAACTGTCTTTTGCATACAGTGTTTATGACTTAGAATCAGTAATCATCAGAAAGAGAACATAATCTATGCAGATTTTACTGTTACACATCTGATGGCCTTAGTATATCGGGACAAGTATCTTTTTAATGGGTTTTCTCCAGGGGAAATTACCCGAGCAGAAAAAGCAGAGAGAGAACAGTTGTAGGAACATCCACACCCTGCAATCTGACAGCAGCCCCACTTCCTGGCTTTAGAGGTCCCATAAGACACACATCCTGCCCTTCTCCTCTGTCTGTCTTACCCATTATTTCCCAACAGGTAAAAACTTTTTGGGTTTTTTGACCCATAGATAATTTGTTGTTTCCCTCTCAAATGGTGTCAATATCTAAACCCGTTGGCTCAGTTTCAATAACCTGATACATTAGGGACTGAGTATCTCAAAAGGGAAAAGAGAGGTAGAGAAAGAGAGAGAGAGACAGAGAGAGAGAGAGAGACAGAGACAGAGACACAGAGATACAGAGACAGATACAGAGACAGAGAGATGGAGAGACAGAGAGACAGAGACAGAGACAGAGACAGAAACAGAGATGGAGAAGATAATTACTTGCCATAGATACAGGCAAGAGTTGGGGGGAGGGGGCGGTTTCAGAGGGAAACAAGACATTGGTGGTGGAAAATGTATACTGGTGGAGGAATGAGTGTTGGAAGATTGTACAACTGAATTTCTATCATGAACAGCTTTGTAACTGTGTGTCTCACACAGTGATTCAATTTTCAATATGGAAAGTATCATGCTAAGCGAAATGAGTCAGAAAGAGAGGGATAGACATAGAAAGATTGCATTCATCTGGGGGATATAAAGTAACAAAGTATGAGATTAATACCCAAGAATAGCTGAGATCAGCACCAGGAGGATTACTCCATAACTTAGAGGCCAGCCAGGTATCCTAGAGGAAAGGGCAGTTCAGATAGAGAAGGGAGCACCAAATAAAGGATGTTTGGAGGATCCTCCCAGGAGAGGAGATGCATGTCGAAAGTAGACTATGGACTGAACATGTTTGCCACTCAATGCCTCTTTTGCAGACCACAACACCCAAAAGGAGAGAGAGAACACAGGGGATTGCCCTGCCACAGAGACAGGGGGGATGGGGGGATGGGGGTGGGAGGGATATTATCCATGGTGGTGGAAAATGGGCACTGGTGGAGGGATGGGTATCTGATCATTGTATAATTGAAACCAAAGCACAAAAAATTGTAAATCTACAACTTTAAAAAAAAATAAAATACAATAAAGGGAAAAAAAATAAAAAAAAATTAAAAAAAAAAAGGAAAGAAATGTTTGACAGTATTCTTGGTATAGCATTCAGATGGTATTACTGTGTTATTACCAATAGTAATGGGTTTTGTTGTTAAAAACAATACAGGATTTAAGGTTTGCCATTGATTTTTCTCACTATAGTTTCTCCCTTTTCACCATAACCCCTCCCTGCTTTTCAACTTTGTTTTGCTCTCTGTGCCTTGGAAATGACCTTGCCAAGTTGCTGGCTAAGGACTGGGGATGTCTCTCCCCTACGTGGCAGATTATCTGCTTAAATTATCTGAAATAATTATGAGTGAGACATTATTATTTCTCCCTTATTTGCTAATGTATATATTTATTCAATCATATAAAATATTATGGATTTATGATTTCATATTTTGTGTTATAATACCATTTACAAAGTTGCCTTTGTTTTTTACTTCTATGTTTTTGATGAAGGGATAATCTGATGAAAATGAATAGCCATGTCACTGAATAGTCAGAGGTGTAACTAGTAGGTAGAAAAATAATTAAGCAAAACGTTTCTAATAGAGTACTAGAACAGAATGTTTTGGAAGTCTAGTGTCATTAGTTTACTATGAGCAAATGAAAGAATGGAGGGCTTTATAAAGGTAGTTGAGAAGAGACAGATTCTGGTAGACCTTTTAAATTATTAGATAGAGTTCATTTTATTTAAAAGTGATTCTATGATGAAATACAGTTTTTTGTTTGTTTTTTATTGAATAGCCGTGAAAAAGTTACAAGCCTTCATGTTTGAGTTACAATCATACAATGATAAAACACCCATCCCTCCACCAGTGCACATTCCCCACCACCAATCTCCCAATTATACCCCCTTTCCCCACCCTCCCCTGCCTCCATGGCAGACAATATTCCCCATACTCTCTCTCTCTCTACTTTGGGGCATTATGGTTTGCAATACAGACACTGAGTGTTCATCATGTTTGGTCTACTATGTACTTTCGGCACACATCTCCCATCCCGACTGATTGCTCCAGCCATTATTTTCTTAGTGATCCCTTCTCTATTCCACCTGCCTTCTCCTCTCTCCTCACGAGGCAGGCTTTCAACTATGGGGCAATCCTCTTGGCCCTTGTATCTACTGTCCTTGGGAGTCAGCCTCACGCTGTGTTACTCTGTCACTGTCACTGTCACTTTCCTCCAGTTGTTCATTGATTTACTCAAGCGGGCTCAGTAACATTGTGAGACTTGTTACTGTGCTTGGCTTATCGAATAAGTCACAGGTAGTTTGCCAGGCTTTGCTATGCGGGTGAGATACTCTCGGTACTTTGCCGGGCTCTCAGAGAGGAGGGGAGGAATCGAACTCGGGTCTGCTACGTTGGCTGTGTGCAAGGAAAACTCTGCAAATGAGTTCAGTCCTTCTATGTCTGCCCCTCTCTTTCTAAATCATTCACTTAGCATGATAATCTCCATATCTATCCACTTATAAGCAAATTTCATGAGTTCATCTCTCTTAACAGCTGCATAGTATTCCATTGTGTAGATGTACCAAAGTTTCTTTAACCAGTCATCTGTTCTAGAGCAATGAAATACAGTTTGTACTGCAGTAGTACTCTCATAAAACAAGTATATATTATATATAATATAAAAAGGCAAAATTAAAACTATTTGAAGTCATTGCTGTATATACATATGCAGTCTAGTTTCAGAAGGCTAGTAAGATTTTATAAAAATAAGTGTTCTGGAGCAAATTTCCCTTTTACTTCCTCCAGCCTGAGAGCAGGCAACTTTTAGCACAAAGAGTTGCTAAAACAATGAAGAAATTCAAATACGCCTGGTTTTTGAGAATTAGAAGAGATTTTTTTTAAAAAAAACTAGATAAATAAAATTTAAGACAGTACTTCTGTAATTGTGAACTAGGAGCAAGTGTGTGGGAAACATTGTAATAAATTTTGTTCAGAAGTTATGCCAAAGTATAAGAAGCCCCTAAATGACATAGGCACATTTCAAAGTCAGCATCTCAAAGAGAAAAACCTTAGCTGAGAAGAAAGTTAAGTTTCTTCTTAAGAGCTTTTTCAGTACTAATCCAGCAAAGTTAAAACCTGAAATATGAACAAGCAGAAAGGAAACAGTGTAAAATTATATGTTTATACAAATCTGTACTAATATATCATATTCTTATGTGAAATAATTTATTTTAAACATATTCTATGACTGGTGATTTCAGACCATTCACATTTGTACTGATTCTTTCATTTTTACTGCAATGTTCATTCTTTTATATTTTCTGACTGTATTTATAATTTTCTGAATGTGTGTGTTTTCTGAATTTTCTTTTTCTTATTTTTCCCATGAATTTCTGTCTGTCTTTTCCTGGTGAATGATATTCCTTGGTGTACTCTGAATTTTCTTATTATTTGATCATTTTAACTTATTTATTATAACATGTATAACTCAATATATTTATTGAAAAGACATGTAAAATGCCTGGTTGAGAATTTTAAATATATTTTATCAGTGTTAAGTAAACCAGAATAAGAACAAGCTAGATAGAGTAATTGTTCCTAGTTAACTAAATTCTTGTAAAGATTTTTCATATTTCCTCTTCCTTTCTGTCTCCATGTCCTTTGGATATTTGTTTTGGGCTTGGGGGTAGTACCCTACAGTTGACTGTTCTCCAAGGTGTTTTGAGAATCATGTGGTACCAGAATGGAATCCAGGTCTCATGTATGCAAAACATACATTGTATTTACTAAACACATACATCTGCCTCTAAAATTCAGAAATTTTCATATTTTTATCATCAATAGCCTAGTATATAAAATAGATGTGTGGTTTGTTTTTCACCCTATAAAGTTCAAAGCCTGGCCTAAAAATATATTCAGAATTTAGGGAAACATATATGTTGTATTTTCAGCAGATGATAAGGTGATGCTTCAGACATTGCCTTGAAGGGAAAGAAGAAATCCTTTGGAAGGTTTTCCTGGTACCAAGTAACAAAATAAATCAGGTTTGTGTATTTCCTAAACTAAATTATATGCATATCATAGAATAAATCTAAGATGTCAGCTACAGTAATGAGTATACCCAAACAACATCAATATTTCATTCACTAATAGTAATGTATAGCACTTGACAGTTTGTACTGCATTTGCTGAAGCATTCAGGCAAGAAAACCGGACATGCGGCCTTATTTTGAAGCCCAGAGTACACTGATTATACTCCAAGATTATGTGTCATCTTTCTTTGAGCCTATATATCTACATGAAAAAAAAATGAAATCAAGACTTTGATCCAGTATTATTTAAATTAAGAGAGATGCATAATAGATAAAATAAGATATAATATAGAGCATAATATGCATTTCTTCAGAAATAAAATCTACTCTTTCTTTATACAGTAAATGCTGTTTCTTTTTAGTTTCTTTAGTATGCAGGTAATGTTTTTAAAAATGACACTTTGAATAATACATATATTTTTAATCAATATACCTTAATAGAATCTAAGGCAATTGTAAACAAAACACACTTATTTAGAAGTATGTTACATAATAAATTAAGCTATTTTTATTTACATTTTTAATATTTAATATAAGGATTCTGTAGTACTGAGGTTATTTTTTCTCATAATTACAAACAAAAGAGATAAAGAGGAGAGAAGAAGATAAAGAGAAGGTAAAGAAGCAATCAAATAAGGAAGCAAGCTAGGAAGCAAACAAGCAAGAAGGAAGGAAGGAAGGAAGGAAGGAAGGAAAAGGAAGAAAGAAGTGAAAGGAGGAAAGAGCAAATGGGAGAGAGCTATCTTCCCAGTTCTGATCATCATATTTCTCACATTATGAAGGCGAACAGAAACTTGGAGTCAGTTTTCTGCATACCTGAAACTTTGCCATCTAGGTTGCTGCTTACACAATGTAAGCCCTAGATAGGCCTTCTATTTATGAAATATATGTTGCCTCTAAAGATTTTTAAAGTAAATAATGTGTGTACTAATTCAAAAGCCTATTGGGATTAAGCATAAAAATGAACTAAATTTATATAAGTATATGACTAGTTTACAGACGAAGAAAATTATATCAAGGTAAATGGAGAAAATGAATCTACACATATATTCAATAACTAGGAAGTCAACCAACATTCACAACAAAATACCTTAGAACCATGGTTACCATCGTGCAGATTTTGTTAAGAACAGTTTTCAAATTTGAGGGTCTACATCAAGTGGTTAATTCATAAGTTTAAGTGATCAGTGATAGAAAAACATGGACAGGGATCTCTTTATGAGAGATATACAGATATGGATAGGGATACTTAGAACTGAAGAGTAATGAATCAAAAATAGGTCAGTGTTGAACATATTGGAAGATAATACTTATTTCATGGGTTTTTAAAGAAAATCTTCTCAGAAAAGTGTGCATTAGATCAAGATAAAACAAATCCTCAAACTCAGAAATTTTGATATTCTAGCATAATAAATTTTTCTTGTGTGTTTAGCAAAGTTTTCATTATAAAGGTTAATGATTATCCTCCTGGTTATACAGTATGGATTAGACTATGGAAAAATATAAATGTGGGAAACAAGGAAATTATCAAACTAATTTACAATAGCATACAGAAAATCTCACATTCAACAATTAGATGTGAAAGACTGTAGAACATTGTTTTTGGAAATATAAATTTTCTGGAATAAGAACTTTATTTTGACCATATTAAATATGATTTACTACTAATATTTTCCCATTGTTGTATAACATGAAGAGCACAGTGGGTAGGGTACTTGCCTTGCATATGGCTGACCTGGATTCAACTCCTCTACCCCTCTCTGAGAGCCCAGCAAGCTACCGAGAGTATCTCGCCCGCACCGCAGAGCCTGGCAAGCTCTCCGTGGCATACTGGATTTGCCCAGAACAGTAACAAGTCTCACAATTTGTTGTGAGACGTTACTTGTGCCCACTCGAGCAAATTGATGAACAATGGCAGGGCAGTCGACAGTGGACAGTGGATTGAATCAACGTGAGAACAGTTACTAAGTTTTCCAGTTTAAGTCTCGGTCATACAATGATCAAACACTCATTCCTTCAACAGTGCACATTTTCCACTAGCAAGACCCCAGCATACCCCTCATCTTACCCTCCCCCTGCCTGTGTGACAGAAGATTTCCACTTTACTCTCTCCACTTTGATCACCTTCAATATTTTGACAAAAAACCTACTGTTATTAATAATTTGGAATTTTCCCCAATAATCAGACCTGCTGAAAAGGCATCATTAGATAATTTGTTTTCTATTGCTGATTATGAAGAGCGCATGATGTCACATAGCCAGGATAGTGGCTATGAGTTTTAGATTTCTGATATTTTAGTAATAATTTTGGAGGAATTTCTGCCAAAAGCCACACTGAGTTCTGAGATTGGTTTTTTTCCCTCTGGGATCATGGTCATTCATAAGCCGAAAGAGCCATTTGTGGCAACTCGGGGTGGAAACTGGGGACCTCGTCAGGGCAGGGAGAAGGGCCAGTTCCAACCCCCATGCCATAAGGCCTAATTTCAAGACCTGGGTAGAGAATTGTAGAAAGAAATGCCAATTCCTCAAATGCATCCTTTTAAATGGAAAGTGAAATGGACATTTTGAGGGAAAAATAAATAGTTGAGTAAAGTAGATATATTAACATTCAGTGTCATATAATATGTATGTATATATCACTGTCACTGTCCTCCCATTGTTCATCAATTTGCTCGAGCAGGCCCAGTAACATTGTGAGACTTGTTACTGTGTTTGGCATATCAGATACATTACGGGTAGCTTGCCAGGCTTTGCCGTGGGGGTGAGATACTCTCTGTAGCTTGCCGGGCTCTCCGAGAGGGGCGGAGGAGTTGAACCCGGGTTGGCCATGTTAGCCGTGTGCAAGCCAAAAGCCCTACCCGCTGTGCTATCGTTCCATATGTAATTGAATGATTTTTTTTACAATTCAAAACAGTAGAGAGTAGAGGGAAAAGTAGTTTCTATTAGTAGTTTGCTAGTTTAGGTTCAATTTCAGCAAGTACCCACTACTCAGTTAAAATAAGTAGATAGAAAAATTTTTTAAAATATACTGAAAAAAACTATTTGATAAATTTATACACATAGTTCCAGTAAAAGTACTTAGGAAGACAAAAAAGACTGAGTCAGACTGAAATATTCAACTTAATATTAAAAATAAAGCCATGACTATACAAATGGCACAGTATAAGCCTATAAAGTATGGGACCGTGAATTCAAACCCCAGTAATGTAGAACATTATTGTAGCTACAGGAACCCTGTAGTATTATATGTAGCTTCTGTGAAAATGTTATAAGTGGTGCCAGAGAGATATTATAATGGGAAGGGCACTGGCTTTACACTCCACCAATTCAGTTTCAATTCCTGGCAGCACTTCTGTGTCACTGAGTATCACCAGGAGTTTTCCCTGAGTACAAACCCAGGAGCTAACACTGAGTACTTCTGGGTGTGGTCAAAACAAATGTTCAAAAACAGTTAAAATATGAAAAAAAAAACAGGCTCCGACCTCTAACACCATGTACAAAAGTCACATGAAAGACTTCAATGTCAGAACATAATTCATAAGGTACAATGAAGAAAAGGTAGGCAAATACCCTCCCTCTCCCCCCCCCCACACACTATCAAAGCTAAAGGTATCTTCAAAGGTGAAACACCACTGATCAAGCAAATGGAAGTCAAGATAAGCAAATGGGACTACCTAAAATTAAGAAGCTTCTGCACCTCAAAAGACAAAGTGACCAAAATAAAAGACAGCCTATGAAATGGGAAATGTTATTCACCCAACACCCTTCTGATATGGGGTTAACATCAAAGATATACAAGGTATATGTACACTATTGGGACTGGAGCTATAGCACAGTATGTAGAGCGTTTGCCTTGCATGTGGCCAACCAGGTTCGATTCCTCCACCCCTTTCGAAGAGCCCTGCAAACTACCAAGAGTATCTCGCTCGCACAGCAAAGCCTGGCAAGATACCTGTGACATATTCAATACGCCCAAAACAGTAACAACAGGTCTCACAATTTGTTGTGAGATGTTATTGGTGCCCGCTCAAGCGGGTCAATGAATAACAGGAGGACAGTGCTACAGTGCTATGTACACTATTATACACTATTCCACAGTGATTAAATAAATCAATAAATAAATAGTTAAAATATGATCTATGACAGAGGTTATGGATCCTGAGCACTTATGTGATAGTGGGGTGTAGTAACTTAGAGTATCAACACTATAAACTTTAACACTATTGTAACTACATCACTCAAAGTAACATAAAGTTTTAACACTGATTTAAAAGTCCCCAAGTGAAAAAAAAATAAATGAAATCTTAATCATGACTGAGGAGGTAGTTAGGTGAACAGAGTTAGACAAGCATAGTGGGCAGATATAATTCGATTATTTGTGGAAATCTAATGAGGAAGTTTTGGAAATGATTCAAACAAATCGGTACACTTAGTTTCATATTATGACTGAGATGACACTAGAAAACTCTCTCCCAAACTGTTTTACATTGTGAAGAAAAGAAAAACGTTATGGGAATAAAATGAAATTTCAAGATATCTTGTTTAGCTTGTGATAAAGGCAATTAGGTAGATATTATTATCGAAACTTGAGATCAGGAAATTAAATCACAGTATTTAAATGCTTTCTTCAATTAAAAAAAGTCACTAGGGTTGTTATGTTCTGAATATACAATAACAATTTGTAATGTAATATGCTTCCCTCAAAAAGAATTAGAAATCTGATGCAGTGTATTTGGCATTGAACAGGTATCATAAAAATTAAGAAAACAGTGGCTAAACCCTATAATTTTCCAGACAAAAAAAAATTATTATCCAGTGTGTTACAATGGTGTGGAAGTGAGTCATTTTTACATATTGAATTGATATAACAAATTGATTATCAGGGGCCAACAGGGCTAAGGCATCTGGAATTTGTACCGATCATGGAGAAAAGAGTGTCACAGTGAAAAACAGCTCTGGGAATATGAGGAGGATTCTTTGAGTCTGTAACAGAGAACTATTGTGATAGGCAAAACCTGAAGAGAATGGGCATGATTTGACAGAACAAACATATGTAAAAAGCTACCAAGGAATCCGAAGGTTAGAAGAATTTATGTAATGAGAAGAATAAGGCTAATTTCTTCTTGAACTTACTGTGTTTCAGGGAAAAACCGATAGAGGGGCTGTGTCGTAATAACAGTCTAAATTCCATAGTTGGAAATCAGTCTCATAACCTGGTGGAGAAGGCAGCTGGAACAGAGAAGGGGTTACTAAGACAATGATGCTTGGAGGAATCATTCAGGATGGAAGATGTGTGCTGAGACTAGATAAAGATCCAAATGTGATAACCTCTCAGCATTTGTATTGCAAACCCTAATGCCCAATAGTACAGAGAGAGGATGGGAGAAATTGTCCGCAGTGGGAGGGTAGGAAAGGGGGGTATACTGAGGGATATTGGTGGTGGAGAATATGCACTAGTGGAGGGATGGGTGCTTGATCATTGTATAATTTAAACTCAAACATGAAAGTTTGTAATTGTATCTCACAGTGATACAATTAAAAAAAACAGGCTATACCAAGAATAAAAAAATAGGTAATAAAGCTGATGCAATCAATTTGGTTTATATTAATATTTTAGATACCTGATAATACCTATGGTATTAAAATTTAATTGGTTGTCATATGGGAGTCATCAAATACTAAGTACTGAATATCAGGATAATTTCAATAAATTAATATTATAATAAGGGAGATATTTAATGTGAATCATTTAAACATAAATATCAAAATTCATTCATGAAAACTGTCTGAACAGCTGACTAGCTCTGAAAAATTAAAACAAAAACTCATGCTCTTTTCACTAGAAAACTCAGGATCAAATGTATTCATAACTTGAGATCTATACTTTTAATGAGATTCAAGTATGTGATATGAAAGTATTTCCTTCCTCTGATTTATTTATTTTATAACTGGAATATTTCTTATTTTTGTGTATTGTTTTGGGGATACCTGCTATGATCGTCAGAGGACACTCCTAGCTCTGCACTCAGGAATTTCTCTGGCGGTCCTCAGCAGACCATAAGAGATGCCAGAGATTGAACCCATGAAAGCCCTGTGCAGGGCAAGCTCTCTACACACTGTACTATCACTCTTGTCTCTGAAGACTGCATCTTTTGATTCTTGTGCTTTCATCTGTACCTTTCCTAATCACTGTCACTGCATCACTGTCTTCCTGTTGTTCATCAATTTACTCTAGCGGGTGCTAATAATGTCTCTATTCCTCCCAGTCCTGGGTTTTTAACAGCCTCTTCTTACTCGTCTTTTCCCAACAATTGGAGGCTCTTTCAGGGTCAGGGGAATGAAACCTGTTGTCGTTACTGTTTTTGGCATATTGAATATGCCACGTGGACATTGCCAGCTCTGCCTGTGCAAGCGGGAAACACTTGGTAACTTGCTGAGCTCTCCAAGAGGCATATATTTATATATGTCTCTAATAATCTATTCTTAGTCTGCATAGTTTTTAGGTTTTACTTATAGCTTAGATCATTTGATATGTTATTTAACCATTAGTCTCACTTATCTAACACAAATAACAATATTTTGTATTTTGTATGGTGAATAATGTTCTATGGTTCCATGGTATGTCACTACAGTCAGGTATAGCCTATTGACAGAGGCACATTTTAAGATATGTGTGATTAGGTGATTTCATAATTGTGTGAATATCAGAGATCTTAATTACAAAATATTCTTGATACAGTCTACTTCAAAGTTAGGCATTATGGTATGACTTTTGGGAGCCATAAGAAACTGTGATGTTGCCCCAAAAATCATTATGTAATGCACGACTAAATATAAATAAAACAAGTTCTTTGTCCTTTCATACAAGAAATGCTTAAAGGCATTTACTTTCTTATGAGAGTAAAACCCAATATAATTTTAGATAAAGCAGCTCTCCCTGAAACTCCAGTGATGGTTTAAATGTATTAGCCAGAAGATAAAAGAACCATTTTCTTTTTAACATTGCAAGTGGATGTCACATAATCCACAGTAGCATGTGTCAGAGTGACAACTATGAGACAAAAAACTAGATGACAGAATAAATGTAGCCAGAGTTTCAAAAGGTGGAAAGTGCCATAGGGGAAACTGAATTGATTTAAGCCTCAAATTATGGGATGACTGTTTGGCATGAACATTTAATATCATGCATACAAATTGAGAGACAGTGTGGCCTCATTTATTTGGGTTGTAATAGATGACGTAAGTAAATTGTAATAGAAAATGTTTCTCTATAATTCTTTAAAACTTCCCTTTTTGTTATCAAAGTCTATTCTTGATTTTTATGTATAGGTATTAGGTAAGCACTCAATTTCAGAAATAGTCTGTAACCTGATGTGAAACTCAATGTGAATAAAACACACAGACAGAGAGATATAGATAGATATAGACCTATATACACATAAAGTCATGCATGTAAGAAAATAGCCTATGTGTAAAGATCTGTGAAATATTTAATTATTTAACTGTTATCAATTTAAGTTTTATCAATGGCAACCACTGAATATATGTATATATATGTACATATAGCACAGCGGGTAGGGCGTCTGCCTTGCACGCAGCCAACATGGCCGACCCGAGTTCGATTCCTCTGCCCCTCTCGGAGAGCCCGGCAAGCTACCGAGAGTATTCAATATGCCAGACACAGTAACAACAAAGTCTCCAATGGAGACGTTACTGGGCCCGCTCGAGCAAATCGATGATCAACGGGAGGGCCTTTACTTTACTATAATATGTATGTATATATGCAAAACAATGGGCTGGGGAGAGATATCAGTGCTCTGGAGTGCACACTCCACCTGTAAAGTCCTGGATTCAGTTCCCATCACCACATGTTTCCCTGAACACATCTGACATCAAGACCCTAAATCCAGAGCAAAAACTATCAGCTGAGTACCAACTAGTGTGTTTCAAAAAGTGCAGTGCATAAAACTGAAAATATTTATAAAAATATTAGGAAGGAGATATGTTTATATAACACATGTATATAGATGTTTATATAAGAAATGTATATAGAGAGATCATTTATATTAAGGGGGAAATAAATAAACAGGAACATAATTAGTATGCATACTTTTGCTTTTTGGGGCCACAACCAGTGGTACTCAGACCTTACTCCTGTCTCTGCACTCAAGATTCACTCCTGGCAGTGCTTGGGAGACCATATGGTATTGCACTTTGTTGGCCTAGAACAAGGCAAAAACCCTATCTGTTATTTATTGCTTCAACAATAGCATACATATTTTTCTAAAAATTATATGATTTTGAATTTGGCTTCTACTAATTTAACTTTTTCACATTTAAATTTCTATGGATAGCATGTCTACTTCTAAAAGTTTAGTTGCAGATCGTAAGAGATAATTCAGGAGGCAGGGTGATTGCCTTGCATGGAGCCAACCCCAAAGTAAATCTGATCCCAATGTAAATATGGTCTCCTGAGCTGCACTTGGAGTGATCCCTGAGCACAGAGTCAAAAGTACATTCTGAGCATCACTGGTTGAAGTCCCCAAACAAAACAAAAGAAAAAAAACATGCAAAACCTAAACTTTGGCCAGGAAGATAATATAGAGTTTAGAGTACCCTGCATTAATTCTTGCTCTATTTAATCCCCAGAGCACCATGGGAAGTAGCCTTGGAAGCTTCCCTATGTGCACATGTGAGTAACAGCAGTGCGTCTTAGGCAAGGATAAACAGAGCAGGGCGAGGTTTCAAGTGCCACAGAACACCCCTGCCATCTCTGGCTTGCAAGGTCAAAAGGACAATCTTTGGTTGCTACATAAATATATGAAAGCAAACATACATAAATATATAAAAGCAAATAATCATAGTTAATGTGATTTGTGCAATATGTGCAATCAACTTAAAGATTTCATTTTATAGCACTGTATAGCACTGTCTTCCTGTTGTTCATCTATTTGCTCAAGCCGGCACCAACCAGTAACGTCTCCACTGTGATAATTGTTACTGTTTTTGGCATATCGAATACCTCATGGTTAGCTTGCCAGGCTTCGCTGTGTGGGTGCGATACTCTTGGTAGTTTGCTGGGCTCTCTGAGAGGAGTGAAGGAATCAAACCAGGGTCGCCTGGGTTGGCTGCGTGCAAGGCAAGCGCCCTATCCGCTGTGCTATCTCTCCAGTAATTAATTTTTATACTACCATACCTCTAGTATCTGCTAGAAAAAACTTATTTGTCTTTTCCAAATGGTTCAGGCGTTATTCCCGACTCTGTTCAGGTACCATTCCTGGCAGTATTTGAGGAAATGGATGCCGAACCAGGGATCAAACACAGATCAGCTGCATGCAGACAAGAGCCAGGGTCTACTGCACTATCTCCTTACTGAGGAGAAATATTATTAACATAATCATCTTTTCTTTTACTAGCTTATAATGGTAACAAGATTATAGAATAGATTAAATTAAGACAGAAACATGATCATGCAAATATTAGCCAATGAATTTTTATGTAATTTAGTGAATAATCAAATGTTTAAATTCAATAAATTCCTCTTAAAATAGGTGAAATATATGTCATATATATTTAGAATATAAATTTAATAAATGCATAAATGACAACTCGGGAAAGAACAGAAGTAAAATCAATGGAAACTTTAACAATTATGTGTAGATCAAATTTCTAGAATAAAATTCTTTGTATTTCATCTTTAATGCTATGTATGTCTTTGTTAACGGTAAGAAATATATAAAAACACACTTTCCATGGCTCTAGATCCAAGTGCCCATAACTACTTTAACCTTCTAAATAGGAGAAAATTGCGTTTGTAGACATTTTAGTTTCCAAGACAACACGGTATGTTCTTATGCGACTCTATGAAAACCAACAAACTTGTAATCCTTGTTCAGGCCTGTGTCAGCCAAACTCTGTTGGGTTCTCAATATAAATGCTAATGGAAGGAAGTGGGCCACCGTTTTCTCTATGTTACAAAATCATACTTCTAAGCCTCAAATTACTTTGGCATCCCATTGGTGAAAATTCTTTATACATATAATATTGCCTCATAATTTTTACTATTCAAAAAGCATGAATTTATGGTTAGTTCCAAAATCATTTCTAAATGTTTATCAAAAAGGCACTGTTTTCACTATCCTTGTTTTATGAAGGCTTTACTGTACAAGGCATGGTTTCTGAAATGTTCTTTAAAAAATACACCAAGATATTTTATGGATTGTATGTATTCTGATATGCTGAACTTGGGTATTCTTAAATTAAATTTCTGTTCATCATATATACAGTGATTCTCTAGTAAAGATCAGTCTACATTAAGTGAATATCAACAAATTCTGAAAAAAATGGGCAAAGTAAATGGCTTGTCATCTCTATATCATTTTCTAATTGTACTTAAGATCTTTGCAAAGGTAGCACTGCGCTGTCTGTAGCACTGCCCTCCCTCCCGTTGTTAATCGATTTGCTAGAGGGGGAGCCAGTAACATTTCCATTGTGAGACTTGTTGCTGCTTTTTGGGCATAACAAATATGTCACAGGTAGCTTGCTAGGCTCTGCCCTGAGGGCGAGATACTCTCAGTAGCTTGCCCGGCTCTGGGAGAGGGACAAAGGGATCAAACCTGGGTTGGCCAAGTGCAAGGCGTACGACCTACCTACCCTGTGCTATCTCTCCAGCTATAAATATTTTTATATATCTAAAACTGTAAATAATAATAATAATAATAATATGTAAGGTTACATATTAATTTGTGACAATTCTCTACAAATAATGAGAATAGTGAGGAGCTTTAAAGCAGTTATTACAGAAAAATTAAGAAAAATTAAGATCATAGTATTTTTATTGGATAATATGCATAAAATTTCTATTGTTGAAAATATAGAAAAGCATTTATTACTGAGCTTTTTCAGTTTTTTGAAAAGGCCAGCTTCATTTCTTCATATTTTTCCTTAATCGCTATTCAACAAACTAAAGAGTGCTGTGACTTGCAATCTTGTAGGAACACAATATAATAACATTCTGGAAATCATGCATAATCTGCCCAATATGTAATAAATGAATAAATTGTGTGCTCTATCCCAAATTAACTATGAGGTATACAAATGACAAACGTGTATTTTGCTTGGAGAGAGTATTAAGAGCTGGTTGGTAGAAGGTACGTGATAAGATTTCATTGTAATTGATTATTTTTCAGATTCATGAAGGGAAACATTTATGGTGGAGTTCTTGCACTCTGAAAAGGTGAAGTACTAAGCACATACACTCTTAATTCCAGATATGAAGACAAAAGGGAAATATAGGGAAATTATTTGGTTTGGAGTCTCACTTAACTATGGTCAGGGATCAGTCCTGGGGGGTATTTGTGGGACAATTTGTGGTGCCAGGAATCCAATCTGGGCTGGTCTCATGCAAATTAAGAAACTTAGTCAGTATACTATTTCTCATCCTTGTTATATCTTTTAATTTTATAAAGTTTTGGTCTGAATGAAAGAACATAAAAAATAAATGTTTGCACAGGTTGTTCACATTCTAAGATGTAGTTGTATTTTAATTAAGAATAATCATCACAAAACTATATATAATTTATATGTTTTGTGTTATATTTTAATTATGCAAACTGACATATTATAAATATGATTTTATTAAATATATGTATAATTGTGTATATATATACATACACATGAATACATATATAACCTCTATTTTGATGTATCTGTCCCTAAAAGAAAGAATGTTGTACTGGAGTTTGGGAATTTATAATAATGAGTTTTTATCACTTATTTCTTTTATTTTGATTATTTTTTTAAATTAACTTTTGGATGCATTTAAGATTACAGTCTTGGCTATAAATCAGTCAAAGAGTATTTATTGACTGATCCCTCTATGTTCAGGTTTAATTTTCATCTCCACATTCAGTCATACCTATAATTTATTATCACAAATAGTATTCTATGTCTGTATGAGGAAATGGTGTCATATTTCTTATATATATATTTATTTTTAATCCCTCAAGGGGAGCCACTAACATTATGGCATGCATGCAGATATATTAGCATGTGATTTTAGAGCCTCTTCAGTGTTTCAATTTTTTTCTTATTGAAAAGTTTAATCACACAGCTTTATGTAGGACTCTTTTTCAATTTAACATGAAATCTCACATCTGCTATAACTACATTTTTTTAAGAGCTGGAGATATAGTACAGTGGGTGGAACACTTGTCTTTAATTATTTCAGCTTGTTAATTGATACCAGGCACTCATAGTAGACCCCATATAGTCCCTAAGCACAGAGCTTGAGCATCACAGACTGTAGCCAAAAATAAATAAATAAATAAATAAATAAAGAGATATGGAGAGAGAGAAACCCAAACTATCAAAAAAAAACAAACCTTACAAAGCTAGCAAAATCTCTTTAATTGTTTTTAGAAGGCTTAAAAAATGAATAAAAAGTATAATAAAGCTGATTAGTTATTTCTAAAGGTAGGGAGTTTAGTGGGCTTTTAATGTAAAGGCACACAAAATAACACTTTATTTTTTATTGTATTTATTTGTGGGGAGGGTGTTGGATCAAATTCAGCAGTGTCTAGGAACTACTTCTTGCTCTGAGCTCAGGGGTCTCTCCTGATTTTACTTGGGAAATCATGTGTGGTTCTGTGGATCAAAGCAGTGACAGTCACATGTCAGAGCGATGCCTTAACTTCCTAGACTGTTACTCAGGTCTGCCAAGACATTAAGAATAGGACATCTAAGGAATCTTGCCTCAAGTGCAGGAGGAGAAGGCAATCGGAATTGAGAAGGGACCATTATGGCAAAGATAGTGGGAAATGATCACTCTGGATAGGAATTGTGTGGTGTTACCAGTATCCCATGGTCCCCTGAGTACTGCCAGGGGTAATTCCTGAGCATAGAGCCAGGAGTGACCCCTGTGCATCACAGGGTGTGACCCAAAAAGCAAAATATAATAAAAAGAGTGATCAAAGGGTCAAAGAATCCTGACAAATGTTTTAATTCTGGTAAGATAAGGAAACAGATGTTGACCTTAAAGTTCTGCCTCAAACAAATTTATGAATTTAAAATGTGATTCCAAAATAGCAAAGCATTCATTTTTTTAAGATAAGTAAAACAAAGTACTCATTTTAACCAATATGCAGTAAAAGCATAGCACTATTGAGAAGGAGATCCAATTTTCTCAGATAATTATCTCAGTTATGGGAAGAGAGTCAATAGTGAAAAAGATTTTCACAGATGTGAGTTCATGTCAATATTCTTCACATTGATTGTCAGCTATTTTTAATTAACTTCATTTATATATTCTAGTCAACTTGGTAAGAAGGTTTACTCTAATTTTTAAGAAAATAATTTATCATATGTATATAATGTATGCATTAACACATAGCACCTCTCCAAGATATTTGATGAATATAATTAATTGTTTCAGTCTTGACTCCAGATATAAATTATAAGAAGTTCCTTTACAACATGTTCCATATACATATATGATTATGAATTCAAGATTATAGAGTTTAAAATTCTGCAGCCTTGTAAATACTTATAGAAGAATGATGTGGATTGTTTTTGGAGGAAATCCCAAGGCAGCTGTCTTTAGTCATAAATTGGTATTGGAATGCTGAACCTGATTCCTCTTTTATTAGCATTAAGTTCACTTAAAAAATTAAAAGTTGCTTAACAAATATTACGGTGATGTACTTGAGTCTTGTAACTTTGGGGGTAGACTCACAACAATCATTTGCCTGCGTCCTGTAAACCCTTCAGGGTTATTTCTCAGAAGAACCAATATTTCTTATTAAGTAAAAATGTGTCTAGTCCTGGATTTTGCACTTCTGGTAAAGTGCAATGAAGGTGAAATAATAAAGCTATTTTTGAAAAGAGAAGAATGCTCCACATATATAATATATGTATGTATATCATATATACTTGCATATGTGTATATATACTATATATGTGTGTATAAGATTTGTGCAATTTTAAGAGCTTTACTCAATTTTGGATAATATTAGAAATTAACATTATCTGGTTCAAGACTTGTCCTATATTGTCATTTATAATTCAAGGTTTCAAAAAAATCACAATTATTGATAATCATGGCTATCTTTTATGATCAGTGACTCTGATAACATATTAAACATAAAATAGTGGTGCATGGTTTTAGGTAGATGACTACTAAGAAATCTTATATTTGCACTCATGATTTATCTTCATGAAGCAAAGACAAATGTCGGGCTTGGGCATTTTATTATAACCATACACATGTGTGATCTTATCTAAGGAAGCAATAAAAATTATGAAAAGTATACAGAACAAATAATTTCATGCTCCACTGGTATAGAAGGTCAGTATCTACTTTGGTGAGTTTAGCAGTATTTTGCATTTAGATTCAATTGTCATGTGCAAATGTTTGCTTTTATCTCTATATTATTTTTGTTGACCTTTCATGCGAGTGCAACACAGTACACATTTAGTACAAGTGAAGAACTATCATAATTTAGATACTTTTTAAAAATATGTTTCCTAAGAAAATCCCTATAAATGCTGTAAGGTTATAAATTAAATTTTAACAATTCTGTTTAATCCTTTCTCAATTTTCTATAGATGCCTATATGTGTTTTAACAAAAAAAATAAGACTAATTTTCTTATCTTCTTTTTTAACATTTGTTTTCTCAAACTATAGGCACTCTATATTTTATGTGTGGTTTAAGAGATGCCTATTTGTTTTTATTTGTGCATATACTAATTGGCCTTCATGATATTTTTATATTATAATAATTTTAACTACTCTATTATAGTTCATATATTGTATAATTTGTTCTACGATAGCATTTCAGTGGAAGTTCTAAATTATCTTCCTTCAAGAATACATCAAGATACATTAATTTATTGCTAATAGCTTACCCTCCGTGGGATCTCATGCATCGTGCTACACCTCTAAGAATTTAATTGTCTAGTTAGTGTTTAAACAATTATGGTTTCTAATTCTATAAGGCATATGTCTATACATCTATTGTATATTTACATTTTAAAGTATATTTGACATATAACATCCATATACACAGAGATAAATACAGTGTATATAAACTTTCTGTTTACAAACCACCCAGCATAAGAAATAGAACATTAACAGCAGCCTTGCGATATCTTGCTCATGTCTTTTCCTAAACATTCATTTGTCTTAACAAAGGAAAAATTTCCTTAATTTGTCTATATTTGTGTGCCTAATTACATTATCTGTCTTCACATGAGTGTTAAATTAAACTCTAAACAGTGTTTTTCTACTTACTTCCCACTCAATAATTTGCTCCTAAAATTCAGTTATACTATACTGACTTAAGCAGCTTCATTTCAGTCACTTTACCACTATTTATTATTTATTGCATGAATATTCTGTTGATTATGTCTCTATACTTGGTTGACAGACATTTGAATTGTTTTGTAGTATAAATGTTTCTGTGGCTAGACTGAGATATATATTCATGTGTATTATCACAAAATACATATTAAGAACTTTAAATGGTATGTAGTGATTTTACTGGATAACTTTAACTAACTTTCAAACTGATTGCATTATGAAAGGTCACAAAAATGGCAGAAGTCTCCATTTTTTCAACACTTTTCATGCCAAACATTTTCATTTTTAATTATTAAGTTATATTTTAGCTTCTGAATTCAAATTTTATTTTTCTCTTAATAGTAAATTTAAACAAACTTAACTTGGTTTTCAATTAATTTGAGCAAAGCATTATATTAGTTAACAATAGTATAAGTATATTTAATTTACCTCTATTTCTGTAAGGAAGTTTTCACAGAATGATTTGGCCTATATTACATTATTTATTTTTCTTTTATATTATAATATTAATTGCATGTTTATTTCTTTAAAAGAAAAATATGAATAAAATATTTCATTAAATTAAACTTATTGTTTAGTAAGTGCATTTTATAATGATGAGAGAAATAAAATTTACATCAATGGAATAAATGATGTATAAGATGTGTAGGAGGATGGAGTATCAGCGAATATGTCAGTAACTATGGGAACTCTGAAATCACTCAGATTTTGTAAATGAATATTTAAATAAAACTTTTGGGAGACCTAGAAGCTGGAGTGATAGTGCAGAGGGTAGAGTGTTTGCCTTGCACACAGTCGACCCAGGTTCAATCCCCAGCATCCGATAAGTCCTCTGAGTACCACCAGGAGTAATCACTGAGTGCAGAACCAGGAGTAATATCTGAGCATCTCCAGGTGCGACTCTCTCAAAATAGAAAAAAATAAAACCGTTGGAAATTTAAATATGTCCACTAGTACTTCATCATATTTTCTAAGACAATAAAATCATAAATTTAAGTATAATATATGGGGTTCAGATTAGGAAAGACAAGTACAAAGTAGTGTTAAGGAACAATAGAGTCAAATATCCAATTCACCAATTCAACAACACTGAAATGAAGAGATCCAAACTATGTTAAGAGGGGAAGTTTGAGAGGATAAAGGGGATGGGGAAGAATCTGGTAGGGAACTTGGGAACATTGGTGTAGGGAAGTTGACACTGGAGGGGGGATCAGTGCTGCAATACTGTATGTCTAAAACTCAAATACAAATAAATTTTTTTAATCATAGTGCTTTAATTTAATAAAAGTGAAAACAAAAGAAGTACATTTCAGTATGTGGGATATTAAATGTTATAAAAGGAATGGCCCAGCAACAAAAGTAATTATTGATAGGGTTTCTTATTTGTTTACTTGCCACTTTTTCACTTAAAATTATCTCAAAATTTAATGTGTTGAGAGAAAACATAAAACTGAACACCTCACACTGAGTCAAAAATTCAGAAGGTGATGAACAAGGTGGTCTGGCTCAAGGACTATCATGAATAGGAGGTAAATGTCAGTTGTTACTGCTGTCATGTCAAAATTGACTGCTCCTACAGGACTGGCTTCTAACTTAGCTACTTTACTAGAAGTCCAGTGCTGGTGTTTGATAGGAGCATTCTTTTTTTTCTGGATAAAACCTATCATCGGATTATTACTCAAGCCATCCACACACAGGCCACTCACTTAATCCCAATGATTTGGAAGAAACAATTCCAGAATCAGTAACAGTTCAAAAACCTCACAGCTTAATTTAGGTCATATTATATTGTTCACAACAAATAACCTTGAAACAGTGTTGAAAAAATCTTCATAAACGTCTGCCTAACAGAGTAGGACTGGGATTCATTGGAAGAAGTCTTACAGACTGGCTATTGTCTTACTTTCAAAGTTATATATGTTATTTGCTTCAACTATTCTTCCCACAATGCTATATTAACAAAAATCTGCTTATTAATAATTTATATGATTTAGGGGAGGGAGACAATGGCTGGCTACCAGGACTGTTGCCTTGCTGGTGGCCAACCTGGGATAATCCTTTGCACCCCATCTAATACCTGGATCTCTGCCAGGTGTAATCCCTAACCACAGAGCCAGGAGTAAGACTTAAACACCCCTGGGTGAGCCAGGCCATAAATAAAAAAAAAGAATCTATACGACTTTGTCTTTAAATATGGCTAAGCTGAGAATAGTCTCCAAACAATACTAGCTGAGACCTGTAAGCCCAAAAGGGATTACATTATTTAAAAATTACTGTAGTCATTTGGAAACTTCAGAAATTTTTAAATAATGTAAGTAGTCATTCGGAAACGTCAATAATATGAAAGCAACATACTATTTAGCTTGCAAATTCACTGTGTCCCATATTAAAGCTCACATTATTAAAATTAAACAAAGGGATTTGAAACATGGAGATACTAAATTACTTAAGAGGGACATTACAGAAGTTTGGTTAATGCACAGGTATTAGCTTAAGCAAAATTTCACAACTACACCTAAATGCACTTATATAGACTGATATTTATATATTATTAAAAAATTGATTTCTATAAAATATATTATTTATTATTCAATTATTCTATGAAATAATTTATGTGTATCATATAAAGCAAAAATCAAGAAAAAAGGAAAATGTCCGATTAAAATAAGGCCTTAGAGTCTGAACACAATATTATGTTGCCTACAAATGGACAGTGGGTAGGAAGATCTTATAGACAACTGTGGAGAGATATTAACATTTAGGAGATATGCACTGTCTAGCACTGTAATCCCGTTGTTTATCCATTTGCTCAAGTGGGAACCAGTAATGTCTCCATTGTGAGACTTGTTGTTATTGTTTTTGGCATATCAAAAACACCATGGGGAGCTTGTCAGGCTCTGCTGTGCGGGCGGGATATTCTTGGTAGCTCTCCGAGAGAGACAGAGGAATCAAACCCAGTTCGGCCGTGTGCAAGGCAAATGCCCTACCCGCTGTGCCATTGCTCTAGTCCAGGAGATATGCATGCTTGGTAATATTGTTTTATTAAATTATTATATTTTGTAACAATGTATCATGAAAACATGAATATTTACACTCATAACTCAATATTCAAAAATTAATAAAATATCATCATAATAATTAGGATAGTAATATGGCTTTTTATAGAATAGCATTCTTTTTCAATAGAATAATGCTTAATGATCAAAATACAAGAATTATTATGCTATTGCCTCTCAAATATTGTCCTCAAGATTCATGTTGCCATAAATTACATAATGGCTTATAAATGGATAATCTATTATGTTCAACTGTGTTTTTATATTATCATTATTACACGTGTAGGGTTCCTGAAGCATGAACATAAATAAGTTATAGTGAGAGACTAATTTCTATTCTGATTAAATGTATTCATTTTACTTTCACATAATTCAGAATGAGGCATATTTTTATATTCTGCTTGGTTTCACAATCACATCTATAGAAATGTAAAATTATTTTTCTATAGTAAACAGAAGAGTTGTGAATTTTCTTGATGAATTTTAGCACTGAGGATGTGTTATGGCAATTCACATCCACTTTATTCTCAATTATTCAGGGTAATAGAAAAAAGTATGGAATTATATTTCTCACATCAGAGCTACCTGACAGAATATACAATTAGGCTTGATTCATAGCATTTATTAAAATTTCCATTTAATTGCTAATTAGTCTGTATAGATTTGTAAATGTAGGAACTGACACTTGTATAATTCTTTTACCTAATGCTCAGTACACCAGAGAGCATTGAAATTTCTGTAGAGTAAAATCACAGTGATTTCTCATTATGCCCAGTTGGTACTCATGAAAATAATTATGTATTCATTAAGGCATTTATTTTCTTTTTGTCAATCTTGTACTTCCCCTCCTCTCACCTTCAACATACCGTGAAAAATATCATAGAATATTATATCTAGGAACATAATTTAAGTCAATTCCTCTGTTTTCTCTAGTAGAAAAAAATCTGATGAAACAATTACATGTTCTGCACTTTCACACAGCTAGGTCATAAGAAAAATTCTAACTGAAATGAATCCTAATCACATTTTTAGATTGCTGTTGCTAATGAGTTAAACCTTATTTATTTTATCTCTGATGTGAGGTAATTGAACAGGGATAGTAAAACCAATTCAGCACATTTGAAGGTAGTTCAGAGAGACTTTATGATTATTATTTTTCTAATTTTAATTTAGTTACCCTGATATACAGTACTGATAATGATAGAGTTTGTGCATATGATGTTCACCCCATGCACCAGAGTGTTCACTTTCATCTACTGCTGTCTTGGAGTCTTCCTGCAAATCCCTTTAGTCCCTTTTGTCCCTGCCATCTCCCTGCTATAGTAAGCTCAGTTCTCAGATTCTGTTCCCTCCGACCATTTGTTATTCCCTTACTATGCATCTATATATCTCAGATATGAAGAGATTCTTTTTTCATTCATTCCTCTACTTCTGGATGACTCATTCAGCATGATTACTTACTGTTTCATCCATGTAGTAGAAATTCTCAATGTTTTATTTTTTCTTTATGGCCGACTAGGGTTCCATTAAGTATAGTGCTTTGAATCAGTACCTTTAACCAGGCAAAGTTCCATTAATCAGCCATCTGTCCTTGGATACCTAAATTATTTCCAGATATTAGTGTGAATTATGCATAATAATCATAATAGAAAACAATATTTGAGGGGAAAAACAGGATTGTGGCCTTTGGGACAGATGTCAAGAGGTGGAATTGCTGTATCATAAGGAACTTCAATACTTTGTATTTTGAGGAATGCCCATTTAGAAAATCTAACTTTAAAAATTACATTAAACATTTTGTGTTTTTTTTAAAATTTACATCAAAGTTATCTTTATGTCATGTCTTCATATCCCTTTCAGCTAAATGTAAAGAGATTGGGGGGGGGGGGTTAATTTTTTTAATAGCCACAAGTCATAAAAATCTAGAAGTATGTTGCATATCAGTAACATTTAAACAAATTTGTAAGAAATCCTGAAGATAGGATTCTAAATAATCAACGACTTCTAAGAGTTCATTGATTTTCACAGGTAACATGTTTTTGAATAGCATTAGTCTCCTTGTAAACCCATCTTAATAAGCCATCTGTCCTAAAACTATCCTTCAAATTAAAACTAATAGTACCATAGAAGAATTATTCACATCATTGGTGCTCATTCACTTCCAAAACTAGGGATAAATAGTATTTCCAATAAGAATATAAAAATTAAAATCAAGTTTGGGGACAGAGAGACAGATCAAGTGGCAGAAAACATGACTAGCCCACAAAAGAAACTTCATGGAATCTTTGGCACCCTAAAACAACCAGGTGTGATCCTTATTTTAATTTTTTAAAATTTTAAATGAAATAAAAACCTCAAAAAAATTTATATGTAAGCTCCTACTTTATCAGTTTAAATGACAGCTTGATGAATCTTGTTGTTTGTTTTGGGACCACACCCAGTGCTACTCAGGCCATACTCCTGACTCTATACACAGGGATGAGTTCTAGCAGCAACCAGGGGATCATATGAAGTTCCAGAGATTGAACCCAGGTGGGCTGCATGCAAGGCAAAGACCCCCCAAAACTGTTCTATTGCTACAGGCCCAACTGGATGAAAATTTAACAGATATAGATTGAAAATTGTGACTACTGCTTAATTTTTATGAAGAACAGACTAAAAAACAAATTAGGTAAAATTTAGGTGCCAGAGTGACAGTTCAGAGAGTGTGATGCTTGCCTTGCACATTACTGAAACAGGTCAGATCTCCGGCACCACATAGGGTACCTCGGGTCTTCCAGGAGTAATCTCTGAATACTGAAGGGCCCAGGAGCAAGCAATGAGCACAGCAGAATGTAGCTCAAAATTCCAAAAAGCAGGAACAAGTAACCAAGGAAACAAACAACATCCCCACAATTTTGAAGTGTCTGTCTCAGTGCACTTGTATCTTGCAAACATTGCATTAGAGATGCCTAGAATGTGCCTCTAGAATAAATTTTAGGAAGTGATTTAAGGTTTGAACTTGAGCTTAGAGAGGGGTTTCTGAGACCATTAGGACCAAAGTCCAGAAGTTAAGTTCAGGATAAGAAAAGCAGTAAAGAACTGATTGAGAAGCCATAGTATTTGTTTCATGATGCTGATATATAAAACATGTATGTACATATTGTAATATGGGATTTATATATTCACACTTAATCACTTAACTTCCTGTTAGTCGTCGATTTGCTCGAGCGGGCGCCAGTAACGTCTCCAATTGTCCCTGTCGCGTGCTAGTGTAGCCCAATGGCATCTTTTCGCTCCGGGAACATGAAGGGCCTCAAACCAATCGTTCATGATCTTGACGAAGAAGTCTGACCATCTGGAAGGTGGGCGGCCACACGGTCTTTTGAAATCCCATGGAATCCAGTCGGTAACAGCTCTAGTCCAGCAGTCGTCTTTGTCTTTAAATCTCATTACGTGAGCAGTCCATCTGATTTTCGACACCTCGGCAAATGAGACAGCGTCCCTGATTCTTGATCGTCGATGGATGTCAGAACTCCGGATTCTTTCTCTCATTTGAGTGAAACGTGATATTCCAAGCATAGCTCTTTCTATTCTTCTTTGGGAGACCTGAATAGCGTTCTCATCTTGTTTGCGTAGGGCCCAGATCTCTGAGGCATATGTTAATGCAGGAAGAACAGTGGAATCAAAGAGATGTGCCCGGAGCCGGAGGTTCTTCGTGCTCTTAGCTATTTCTTCGACGTTCTTGAAGGCGTTCCAAGCCGCTCTCTTTCTCCTGCGCAGCTTGGGTGCCAGGTCATTTGTCATGTTGACCTCTCAACCTAGGTACGCATAGCTGTTGCATTCGGAGATGGTCGTTCCATTGAGAGCGAATGGGGTGTCAGGAACAAGGCTGTTTCTCATAAACATTGTCTTCGTAAGATTCAGCTGTAGTCCTACCTTTCCACACTCACGGTCAAAGTCGGCCAGCATTTGTGCTGCTTGGCTGATGTTTGGTGTTATTAAAACAATGTCATCAGCAAAGCGGAGGTGGTGTAGTTGACGACCATCTATCTTCACTCCCATTCCTTCCCATTCCAGTCGTCGCATGATGTTCTCCAGGGTGGCATTGAAGAGTTTCAGTGAAATGGTATCACCCTGCCGCACCCCTCTCTTCGATCACTTCTTTGTAGAATGGTGAGATCCTGGTAGTGAATCCGGAATACAGCTCACGGAGGATCCTGATGTATCGGGCTTGAATGCCCTGATTGGCTAGGGCTTCAATGACCGCTTCTGTCTCAACAGAATCAAAGGCCTTCTTTAAATCAATGAACGTTAAACAGAGCAGCATCTTGAACTCCCGAGAAAACTCAATGAGCTTGGTTATTGTGTGGATATGGTCGATGGTGCTGAATCTTTTGCGGAACCCTGCTTGCTCGCATGGTTGTCCTTCATCTAGTGTTCTGCCAATCCTATTTAGGATGCCTCGAGTGAACAACTTGTAGATGACAGACAATAGGCAGATGGAGCGATAGTTGCCAATGTCATGGATATCTCCCTTCTTGAACAGTAGTACGGTCCTGCTGGTTTTCCATTGGGACAGAACCTTGCACTCAGACAGGTAGCGAGTGAAGAGCCGAGCCAGTGTATTGATGAGTACTGACGGCAGGTTCTTCAGGTGTTCAGGTCTGACCTTGTCTGGGCCGGGTGCTGTTTGTTTCTTTACCTACGAAATGGCGTGTCGGATTTCGGAAGGGAGAACGTTGGGAATGACATATTCATCCTGTGGAATTTGGTATGTCGGCAAGTGGACATGGCTATCGAAGAGATTTGAGTAGAAGTCACGGATAATCTTCTCCATTGCCGTTCTGGAGGATGTGATGGATCCATCAGGACGTCGGAGGGCAGTCATCTTGGTCTTATAGTTGGCGAAGGACAGGCGGGCGTTACGAATACTTTTCCTGGCTTCTGCCGCATCTACCAGTACTTCTGCTCTTCTCTCTTCGAGGTCTTCCTTGATCGCATCTCTGCACTGCTGTGTGAGCTCGGACGTTAGCTTGCGGTTGCCTGAGTCATGCGCCAAACCACGCTGGTGAATTAGCTCAAGAGTTTTCGAAGATAGGCGATTTTTTGTGGCTATCTCTCTCTTGGCGTTCCTCGCACATTCATGGAGGTGCTGAACCAGTCGATCGTATTCCTCGTCAATGTTGTCAACAATGGCATCTTCCCATGTTGCCGCAATAGTACCAAAGAGTTCCCAGTTGGTGGTCATTCTGGGAGTTCTCTTTTTGAACTTTGCAGCCCTTTTTCCCCGCTCTGTGAAGTAGAATTTTGCACGAAGGATTCGGTGGTCCGATCCCGTTCGAAATTTTGGGACAACAGCGACATCAGTCAGGCAAAACCGTCGATTGAATATGATGTGGTCTATTTCGTTGTGGAATCGTCCACCCAGAGACTCCCATGTCCATCGTTTAGATTCTGCCTTCTGGAATTGTGAGTTACCATGAATGGTCTTGGTCGACATGATGAATTCAGACAGTCTCTCACCCTGTTCGTTCCATTCTAGGCCATGGGTCCCGATGTGAAGTTCTTCAGCTGATCTTCTTGGTCCTATCTTGGCATTAAAATCACCCACAATGATCTTGTAGAAGGTGTGGTCTTCTTTATAGAACTTCTCTAGCTCCATGTAGAACTTCTCGATTTCTCTTTCATCATAATGAGATGTTGGTGCGTAGACAACGAAGATAGAAACTGCAGGCAGTTAGTCACATCTATTCAAATGTAAACATCCGATTCGGGTTGTTAGGCATTCGAATGAATCAATGCTCTTGGCCAAGTTTGTGTTGACAAGGACACCGATGCCTCCAACACCTCTTTTATCGCATGTTCCGAGGAACAATTCTTCTCCAGTGTTGAAAACGGCATGGTGAGATTCGTACCTTCTTGTCTCGGTCAGACCAATGATGTCATACTTGATCATTCGCGCTTGTACCATCAGGTCCTCGATGGATGCATCTGATGCTAGCGTACGTGCATTGAAAGTACAGACGATCATTTTTGTCTTCCTTCGTTGTGGCAGCCTAAGTCGGCCTTGAGATTTTGTCGGCCTCTCCTTTCTCATCCTTCTCAGTGCTGCCATGTCGGTGAAGCCTTCAGGGTCAGGTGAATGAGACCAGTTGTAGTTACTGGTTTTGGCATATAGAATACACAGCGGATAGCTTGCCAGGCTCTTCCATGCGGGTGGAATACTCTCGGTAGCTTGCCAGTCTTTCCGAGAGGGATAGAGGCTTTTGGGGCGACCTCTAATCACCCTTGTAGGTGTTACCATATTTGAACCCTATCAAATATGGTACGACAATTCCGGAAGATGGGTATTTAGTGTCTTATGATGTGTTGCGCGGCCGCTTGGGGCCGCGCGGGTCTGGAAAGCGTCCTGGAGTGTGGCGACGGCTGGGTAGTGGAAGTAGTGTATAATAATATAATAACATATATTAATATTATATAAATATATATTTATTAATGGTCTGGAGTGATAGCACAGTGGTAGGGCATTTGTCTTGCGCACATCGGCCAAGCCAGGTTCGATTCCTCTGCCCCTCTCGGAGAGCCCGGCAAGCTACCCAGAGCATCTCACCCGCACAGCAAAGCCTGGCATGCTACCCATGATGTATTCAATATGCCAAACAATAACAACAAGCCTCATGATGGGCCTGCTCGAGCAAATCAATGAACAATGGGAGGACAGTGCTACAGTGCTATATTTATTAATATTATATGATATTAATATTTATAACACAAAACAAAATGGTCAAAAAAGATGCATTTCAAAGCAAATACTAAAATTAACTTCCTTTTGGGTACCTAATTCTACTTTCTCTTGAAAATATGTTCAAGTTGTCTATCTAACTATCTATCTGTCTTTCTAGCTATAAATTTGGGACCACATCCATTGTATAAACTATTCCTGGCTCTGTGCTCAGTACTGACAACTTTTGGTGCTTATGGAATCATACAGAGTGCTTGGCATTGAATTGCAGTTGGAAGCATGCGAGGCAAGTGCCTTTACTCTCTGTTATATTTATTCAGCTTGCCAAAAAATATTATGTTCAGGTGTACAAACAAAGATAGATAGAAATTTCAAAAAATAATAGCATATACTCTTTGTATTCAACAATCTCTATCATTATCACTATCACCCCGTTGTTCATAGATTCACTTGAGCAGGCCCAGTAACGTCTCCAGTCATCGCTGTCACATGTTAGTGTAGCCCAATGACATATTGGGGCTCTTTCAGGATCAGGGGAATGAGGACTATTCATTGTTACTCTTTTTGACATATCGAGTACGCCATGGTTAGCTTATCAGGCTCTGCCGTGCGAGTGGGATGCTCTCGTGAGCTTGCTGGACTCTCCGAGAGGGATAGAAGCTTTTGGGGCAGCCTCTAACCACCTTTACAGGTGTTCCTAGTCAGGAAACTCAATCCGCCCTCCTCCAAGGGGCCCCAGTGAGAACAGGCGCAGGGGCAGGAGACTCTTAAAAATCATGACAATAATAACATCTTAGGAGAATAAGAATTAACAGTTGGTTTAAAGAAAATTTTGGTAAATAATTTTAAAAATGAATTTATAATGACAGGGAAGACAGGATTATTACCTTAAAAGACCCAAGTGTAAAATAGAAGTCAATCCAATTTATTTTGGATACCAGAGTTGAAAACTTGTCTATGCAAATGAGAGTTGGCATTATGTTATAAAAGTGATTTTAATTTATTTATTCACATAGGATAATATGGAGCAATCAATCACAAGTTGACTTTAAATGGTTTACTTACTGATAATTGCATTTGCCATTCTTCTAAGTTTTCCTAGAACAGGTAATGTGAATTAAATTTGTTGTGTTCCTGCTAAGGGCAGACTGCAAGGAGTGTGTGGGGAAAGTCAGGGGCATTGGTGGAGGAAAGGTCACACAGGTGTTGAGACTGATATTGGACATTCGATGCCTCAAGCAAGTGTATTATGAATACATGTGGAAATCATACAGTTTTCATAGACATACCTTTAAAACTAAAAATTAAAAACTAAAAATTAATTTTTAAAAAAGTGTTGTATATGCCAGAGAGATAACACAGTGATTATGATACTTGCCTTGCACGCAGCTGACACAGGTAAGATCTCAGATACCATATATGATTCCCTGAGGGCCACCAAGAGTGACTCTGGGGCACAGAGCCACAGTAAGCCCTGAGAACTACTGGGTATGGTCTGCAAACCAATAATTAAATTGATAGATAAATGATATTTATTAGTTATTCTTACTTGTTGCTTCCATTTTTCAATGTTCATAAATATATTGTTGCGAGTATAATTCTAGGACAGTCTATGAACTAATTTTAATGGCAGTATTTATGTTCTATTAAACTTTAAAACAACTAAAATATTTTAAAGTAGATATAATTTTGAAAATTTATGTGTTTATCAGATGATTTATAAAGATTATTTCTTTGTACAAATAATATAAAGACATTCTAACAACTGCCATCAGTATATTTCATATTTATAAGGTTTATTCAAGTCTTCTTCAAAACAGTACATTGAAAACACATATAAGTGGGGCCAGAGAGATTATCCAGCAGGTAGAGCACTTGCCTTGTCTGCAGCCAATCTGTGTTCGACCGCAGGCACTACAAATGGTCCACAAAGCTATCCTGCCAGGAGTGATGCCAGAATGCAGACAGGAGTAAGCCCTGAGCACAATTGGTATGACTTCAAAGCAAAAGCAGAAAGGTAAATATTAATTTACACTGATATTTAATACATGTTCTAGAAGTAAAGCAATGCCCAAAGGAAGGAAAAATATACATAAGCGCCTCTTTTTTGTGTGTGCTTTGTTTCGAGGGCAACATCTGATGGTGCTCGTGATATACTCTTGGCACTTTATAGATACCATATGGGGTGCTTGAAATCCAACCCAGGTAGGACAAATAAGACAAGTGCTTTACCTGTTGTACTATTATTCTAGCCCCCATAAGCTCTCTTTGATGTCCCGCTATTTTGTGTTGTTTCTTCAAATTGCACCCTGAGAGAATTTTTTTATTTCAGTTGATCAAATATAATTAAGTGAGCTGCCAACCAAATTGTATGAAAATAGACTCAAGATGTGTTTTTCTTAAAGGCAGGGGTTAAAGGAGACTTACCAAATGAATTTCTAAAGAGGCTATATTCACCACAGCTCAGTAAACATGACAACTGCTGTCTGTAAGCAGAGATTCATTTTGGTTTTGCTCTGACTTTCTTTGCCAGTGGGGAATGCTCAGCCACAATGCTCTGCTGTAATTCAGTCATTCTTATCATAAAATATCACTCTGTTGACGTGTCTTAATTATTCTAGCTATCTTTTTCCGTTAGATTAATGGTTGCCAATTATGATTCCTCTCTCCTGCACTGCTATTGTGTACACATTTTCTAATGCTCTTCATTACATCAGTATGTATAATTATGGTTGCAAGTTATCCATCTTTTTTTCCAAGAACAGTGAACAATGGAATACCTGGTATAGGTCTGTATTTGTGTCTGTGCATCTATGTGCAGCTGTGTGTATGTGTGTGTGTGCGTGTGTGAAAAGGAGAGAGACAGAGAGAGACAGAGATGGGGAAAATCACATCTTGGATAACTATAAACTATATGTTTTAATATGTCCGATAGGCATACTTATAGGACATAATTTATATATTTTATATAAAATAGAATAAACAAATCAGTACATATTAATCAATTAAATACTACTAACACATAAGTCTGACCATGGAACAAGAACATCAGCATAAAACTCAAGAGTTTCTCCAAGAAATAGGTAACTAAATTCTTAATTTTAGTGAGACATTTGAAGAACTGATGTTTTGTATCTCAATCTACTCTCAGGACTGATGTATGTTCTCCATAGACTGAAAGAAAGAATTCTCTGCAAGATGTCTCTCTCTCTCACACACACATAGACACACAGACACACACACACACACACATAAATCCATCTTACAATATATAGCTTAATATGTGCTGTACTCATAGATACAGTAAATATTTAGAAGTCACCTACCATTTTGTGAAATGTTCATATTATTGGCTATAATTAAAATTAGTCATAAATTGAGACAGCAAAGTTTGGTACATTAAGAACAAAGTCTAAATTTTCATGTTGGAGTATTTCATGTTATCTGGATAATTTCCAATTTAAATTTATTGTTCTTGTAGTTAGGAGATGTTATGATCAGTTTATGTAAAATGTTTATTCTCTATCTTTTGACAGTTAATCTGACTTGGAAAAGAAAGCGATCTAATTCGGTTTTCTAAATAAAAATCAAAACACCAAGTCATGGAGGTATGAAAGAAATCTTCAAGTGTATTTCAACCTCTTCTCAGAGTTGAACAGATAACTACATGAATAGGATGTATTAATGGAAGAAAATGTAAGATGTTTTTCAATAATACATTTCCTTTACACCCTATGTATCAGGGAGAAATCTTAGAAAAAATGAGTAACTAAGAATTTGGTCTTAGATCTTTAAATACGTTAGCTAGTGCACAGGACTTTGGAGAACTGGGAGGTCAATTAGTAAGGTTAGTAAAGGCAAAGTAAAAGAGGGTATGCAGATTAAGTTCTGCCTTCTTCATTAATCGAGTCTTTCCTAAGGACTCCCTAAAGGGAGATGCTTAAATGTAAAGATCTTTTTCAGAAGTGACCTCTGCCCTGCCTTTAGGGTTCTTCTTATGAAATAACCTTCTTCCAAAGACCTACGTTGGCCTAGCAGATTTATGTTTCCTTACAAATGAAAATTATCCCTTGAATGAAGGGTTATGAAGGTTTACTTGATAGCTATTGAGAATAAGTCAGTTGCTTATTTTCTTCACTCTTTTTCAGAGGTATCTAGGAAGCAAAACGCCAATGTGAAAATTGAAAAATGTTCACCACAAATTATAATTCATAATAAAATAGCAGTGGTTATTAGATATGTTCAGGTTTTTTGATTGATGGTGTAATTAAAAATAGTACAGGACATTGTGAATCTAAATTCTACTAAGGTAAAGAGAATTCATTATTAATTTAAGAAAATAATTTTGTATTATCTGCTTTTCTTTTGTATTGGTAAAAATTATATGCTAATACTTTTTTCAGGGTTTCCTGTGTTATAAACTTGTAGTTAATATGGAGGACATTTGTGTGACACTATTTAAATATTATTAATCAAAGATATATAATTTCTCCAAATTATTTCATCATTGTATACTAAATGCTAATAATTTATAAGATAAAATTTATTAAAAGGTTGATCTTAACCTATATACTGAATACAATCTAGATTTTCAGCTCTTCATTGAAGATGAATAATAAGTTCTTTTTACATTGTAGACTACTTCATAAATGAAATTTGGGTCATGTTGCTAAAGGCAACACAAGTCATTCTTAAAATGGGTCTTTTCCTCATTTAAGTTAATGGGAAAGATTATGGCTTTTTACTTTCCAGGTGTGATTTGATGCCTTTAGACATCTCTCTTTCACATCCCAATTAAATTAAATTAAATTGTTCCTATGGATGCAATTAGCTCACTTGGTTTATAGCAAAAAAACTCATTATTATATATACAGGGTAAGAATGCAGGTTCTTTTCTCTTCTGCCTGATTTCTTTCCATTTTCCAAATGATAATCTTAGTGAGCACGAATAGGCATTTGTTTCCCTAGGAAAAGTTTGTTATGCAAGGCTATCAAGTACCTTGCAGAGCATGAAGCAGAGTATAAAGAATTAAATAGTTAAAACATGAAACTCTGTTCTTGTTCTTCTACACAAACATAAGTAAAGGTGAAATACATACAATACAAAGTAAGTTATAAAATAGAGGGCTTAAATAAAACCAATCTCTTACTCATAAGAAACCATAATAAGCTTACTCTTTTATTGAGCATGAAATGCAAATCAGTAAGAGACAGCCCTAGGAACGGTTAACACTTATCTGTAATCTTAGAATAAGATTGCTAACATTCAAACTATTTTGTTAAACAAACAAAAAAATCTAATTTTATCAAGAATCTGTTTATTAACTTTTATTCTCAATGTCTCCTTACCCCAGCTCCAGTGAAGTTAACCTGTGTATCACTTTATCATACATAGTAATTAAGGAATTAGAGAAGGGACTTGAACGCAGAACCTGTTGTATCAGTTTTGGAGGTGGTGAAAGAATTAAAATAATAATAATAATAATAATAATTTTCCTGCACTGTAGCATTGTCCTTCCATTGTTCATCGATTTGCTCGAGCAGGACCAGTAACATCTCCATTGTGAGACTTGTTACTGTTTTTGGCATATAGAATATGTCACAGGTAGCTTGCGAGGCTTTGTCATGTGGGCGAGATACTCCCGATTGCTTGCCGGGCTCTCCGAGAAGAGTGGAGGAGTCTATCGCAGGTCGGCCAGGTTGGCCACATGCAAAGCAAATGCCCTACTGCTGTGCTATCACTCCAGCCTAATAATAATAATAACTAAAATAATAGTGTAATTAATATATATATATATATATTTGCTTTTTGGGTCACACCCAGCGATACTTAGGGGTTACTCATGGCTTTGCACTCAGGAATCACTCCTGGCGGTGGTCAGGGGACCATATGGGATGTTAGGAGTCGAACCAGGGTTGGCCGCATAAAAGGCAAACTCCCAACCTGCTGTGCTATTGCTCCAGTCCTAAAAGTATAATTTACAAGGAGCAAGAAAGTGCAAGCAGAGCAAAATTGGTTTCTTGAAAGTGTACACTGATCAGACTGACTCAGCAAAATCTTCCAAAGAAAAAGACCTATCTAGAATTCTTTAGGTATATACATTTTCTCTGGGCTTCTTCAAGAGGAAAATTCCTGCTTTTTTTTTTAGATCAGTTAATCCTTGGAGGAGGTGAGCAGAATATATGCACCCAATTTTGGAGGAAAGTAAATTATATATAAGGAATTCCAAGTCAATTACATAAAAAGGATAAATGCATATAATAATTTGAATCAAGTCTGAAATTATTGAAATCTATTTTATAAAATAATAAAATGCACATAAAATAATTTAGCCTATCCCATTAATGTGGCCAATTCTAGAAATCTAGATGCCAAAGGCATAGAATATATATCTCGCTGGGCTAAAGTGATAAGGCAAACGTCTAGAGTGTCTTGGGAAGAGCTGATCTTCTTAGCAAGGAAGTTGTAGGCCTGTCATACCTTTGAAATGGGATTTTTTACAGGGCCTTTGCTAGATTATTTCAGTAAGTCCATGATTGATGTCTCATGAACAGAGAAGCTTTAATGCAGCATCGTTACACAATGATAAAACTTTGTTAAAAGAAAAATTATTTTTAAAGTCACTTATAATGAATTTAGAAGAATCTTACAATCTATTCAACTTGCATGTTGTTCCTGACTGTAGGTGTATATGACTGTATAATTATATATATATATATATATATATATATATATTTGTTCATATACATACATGAGAAAAATTGAAGAAAATAATGAAACAGGTTTTGAATCTGAGATATATGAGTAATATGACATTGGTGGGGATACAGCTTTCCAAGAATTGCTTGAGAATCCCAGTCTCCCTCCCCCCACCCACTTTAGTATCCCTATGACAGCTGGGATGATGGCTCAATGAGAGAATCAGGTGCAGTGCTGCTTGGGCCCTGAGGAGTTGGGGATTACTTTGAGCACTCGTATGTTGGGGTGAGGAGCCTCCAGGGCTAGTCTCAGTGATGCTCAAGGGACCATGTTATTCAGAGATCTAAATCAGGCCTACATATGCAAGCCATCTCCATTAAGTTATCTCCCCAATTCTAAGTAACATAATAAAATTTGGATATTTTTCTTCCTCTTTTTCAGTTCACTCTGGTATCCAGAGCTTGCTATATATTTGCATGTATCATGTGCATTCTAATGCCAGTATTTTTTTATGAATTTTGTTTTCATGTCAATTATTCAAACACCTTACATATACATCATACATATGTGTATATATATATAGCATATCATTAAATGCTACTACTATTCTAAAACATATTGATTGCAAATCAGGATAACTGACTTCAAATTCCTATGATTGAAACACTATTGGTGAGGAAAAATATAATAATTGGTGATAAATGAAAGTAGAATAGATCAAAAAAAAATCAATTTCAGAAACCAAAATAAAGGTGAAAACGAGATGACACAGAGGGCCTAGGAATTTGCCTGGCATTCGTTTACTCCAGTTACATCCCAACAGCCCATATGGTTCTTGAGCATAAGGAGAATTGATCCTTTAACACAGAACCATGTGTAAGCCCTTAGCATATTCTGTTCAGCCCAATACCACCACCATCACCACCACCACCCCATCCCAGTCCACATGTATTTTTGCTGACCACAAAGAAACCAAACAAAAAAAAAAGGGGAATGAAAAAGTAAAGCAACTGTTCACTGCATCCCTTGAGTTAGTAGACTTAGGGAACTGGAGCTGACAAAAACCTGCTACAAATCAGGTCCTCAGGTAGAGGTCTCTCGAATTTCTGAAAAAAGTAAAATAAATAAATAAATAAATAAATAAATGTTAAAAACCCACAAAATCTGGGGGCCAAAGCTATAGCACTGCGGGTAGGGTGTTTGCCTTGCATGCAATGGACCTGGGTTCTATTTCCCCACGCCCCCGGCATCCCATATGGTCCCCCAAGCACTACCAGGAGTAATTCCTAAGTGAAGAGCCAGGAATAACCCCTGAGCATCGCTGGGTGTGACCAAAAAAAAAAGCAAAAATTAAAAAAAAACACAAAAAACAATCACTTATCACCACTTTTGTCATTATTAGTTTGTGCAGATTTAGTTACTATAGTACAGCAGGGGGGCTGGAGCGATAGCACAGTGGGTAGGGCGTTTGCCTTGCACGCAGCCAACATGGCCGACCTGAGTTCGATTCCTCCACCCCTCTCAGAGAGCCCAGCAAGCTACCGAGTGTATCTTGCTCGCACAGCAAAGCCCAGCAAGCTACCCGTGATGCATTCAATATGCCAAACACAGTAATAACAGTCTCACGATGGAGACGTTACTGGGCCCGCTCAAGAAAATTGATGAACAACGGGAGGACAGTGACAGTGACAGCACAGTGGATAGGGCGTTTGCTTGCACGCAGCTGACCCTGGTTTGATTCCTCCACCCCTCTCGGAGAGCCTGGCAAGCTACCAAGAGTAACTCGCACACACGGCAAAGCCTGACAAGCTACCCATGACGTATTTGATATGCCCAAAACAGTAACAACAAGGTCTCACAATTTGTTGTGAGACGTTATTGGTGCCCACTTGAGCAAATCGATGAACAACGGGAGGACAGTGCTGCAGTGCTACAGTGCTTGAAGTTCAAAATTCAAGAGACAAAATTCAAGAGTTGATATAGCAAAAACAAATTTATTTAGTGGCTTGAAATCTGAGAAGATGGTACACCAATGCACAAATACTTTGCCCCTCTCCCTAACTCCCCGCCCCCCCAAACCACCACTCCCTAGGCCTGGGAAGAAAATAACATATATCTTGTCTGGTTGGCCAGAGGAAAACAGTTTTATCAGAAAAGAGATCACTGTACCAAGTTTTATTGATAAAGACCGAAACCATGTTCACAAAATATTCAAAACTGAGCTAATCATCTGAGGCACATTTCAGTTGTGACTTTTTAAAGATTTCTGGGTTGTGGCTTCCATTCTCTTATAGTAATACTTATCCAATATAAGCAGCATGTTATCAACTACCCCAAATACCTGGGCTACAAATGTCTCTGTATCTTTGATCAGGCTAGAGTGAGTTTCAATAAAGCATGGGGTCATTTGGGGCAAGAGTATTCAGTGGCCAATAACCTTTTCCCTTGCTGACCCGCAACAATAGACAGTTGAAAGACTGGGGGTGTGGGTAACAAAGGAACATAGACCCACACTGGTTGGTTAACAGTTTATTTCTCTCTCCTCCACAATATAGTTCGATCTCTCCCTTACAGCACAATCATGATTGCAGTTTGATTGTAGTTTGATTGTAGTTTGGTTGTAGACTCAGTGATCCTCGTTCTGTTATCCTAGTCTACTGTCATAGTCCTGCCCCTTCCAGCATAGAAATCATGAAGGGTGGGGGTACACATAGGTGGGGTTAAACATTGTCATAACAACAAACAGGTAAAACCACACTTTGCAGGTGAAGTTCTAGGAGACTAACTCAAGGACAAGATTTCATCTGAGGGTTCAGCACTGAAGATTACTAGGAGATCCACTCAAGGGAGGGATTCCATCTAGAGTGTTTTGCTTTCTCCTTTCCTCAACTAGTAATCCATTTAACCAATCATAGTGAACTTACTTATTATAATATTTCTAGGCATTTTGTATGAACACAGTAAGAGATATATTAAGCTTAAAGGTTGGCTTGTCTTGGGGACATCTCTCTCTATATCCCAGATTATATAGAACCTCCTGTCTCTGCTCAAGGCTATCCTCAGAAGGGGGAGGGTTGAGTTTCTCTCCCTGCGCCAATCAGAACCCTAGCAACCGAATCTGCCAGAACTGAGCCACAGCCATGCTCAAGGCTACTCTCCGCATGCTCCAATGTGCCTCATACATGAAGGAATTGTAGAGGAACCCAGATATGCGGGACCCATGGCTGAGATCTCCAAGCCTGCTCATATCGGGACTGGGCCTCCTCCATCCAAATCCCCCTTCTTCCAGTAGTTTGGCAGTCATACCCACAAACTGCCCCTGGCACCATGTAATCTCATCAACGACCAAGATCCAGAGACTATAAAACTAAGCTTCTGGAAGAAAGCAACACAGAACCTCCCCCACACAGCAGAGCCTGGCAAGCTACCCATGGTGTATTCGATATGCCTAAAACAATAACAATAATGGGTCTCCCCTGACTATGAAAGAGCCTTTAATATGGCAATAATGGGAAGGACGAGTAAGGAGAGGTTGCTAAAATCCCAGGTCTCAGACTAATGGAGACATTACTGGCACCCGCTCAAGCAAATCAATGAACAACAGGATGACAGTGATACAGTGATACCCCAAATAAAAATTTTCTGATTGCTGATATTTAACTCTGTTTTATTACCATGGATCAACTTCAACTACAGTATTTATGTAGTTTATAAACAAAAGCCTCCAGGTACTGAGTACTGGGAATGAGTAGAAGACACAAACTACAAGACTAGTATCTACTATCTTATTTTCTAGAGTCAATGATAATTCCCATTCCATTTTATTAGAAGAATTACTTTTTAGCTATTAAGTTTGTTAGGAGGAAATTATTCATTTCCTTAAGATTCATTTTATCCTAAAGGTAAAGGTAAAGGTAAAGGCACTCCCGTTGATCGTTGATTTGCTCGAGCGGGCCCAGTAACGTCTCCATTGGAGACTTTGTTGTTACTGTGTTTGGCATATCAAATACTCTTGGTAGCTTGCCGGGCTCTCCGAGAGGGGCGGAGGAATTGAACTCGGGTCGGCCATTTTATCCTAAATGTTGATAAATTTGAAACTATCTCCTGATCACAATAACTTCCTAAAATTTACTCTAGAGGCACATTCTAGGCACCTCTAATGCAATGTTTGCAAGATACAAGTGCACTGAGACAGACACTTCAAAATTGTCGGGACGTTGTTTGTTTGCTTGCTTGGTTGTTGGTGCTTTTTGGAATTTTGAGCTACATTCTGCTGTGCACATTGCTTGCTTTTGGCTCCTGCAGTATTCAGAGATCACTCCTGGAAGACCCGAGGTACCCTATGTGGTGCCGGAGATCTGACCTGTTTCAGTAATGTGCAAGGCAAGCATCACACTCTCTGAACTGTCACTCTGGCACCTAAATTTTACCTAATTTTTATTTAGTCTGTTCTTCATAAAAATTAAGCAGTAGTCACAATTTTCAATCTAGATTTGTTAAATTTTCATCCAGTTGGGCCTGTAGCAATAGAACAGTTTGGGGGGTCTTTGCCTTGCATGCAACCCACCTGGGGTCAATCTCTGGAACTTCATATGATCCCCTGGTTGCTGCCAGAACTCATCCCTGTGTATAGAGTCAGGAGTATGGCCTGAGTAGCACTGGGTGTGGTCCCAAAACAAACAACAAGATTCATCAAGCTTTCATTTAAACTGATAAAGTAGTAGCTTACATATAAATTTTGTTTTGATATTTTTATTTATTTCATTTAAAATTAAAAAAAAATAAAGTAAGGATTACACCTGGTTGTGGTAGGGTGCCAGAGATTCCATGAAGGTTCTTATGCAGGCTAGTCATGTTCTCTGCCACTTCAACTGTCTCTCTGCCCACAAACTTGACTTTAATTTTTAAATTCTTATTGGAAAATACTATTTTATCAATAGTTTTAGAAGTGAATGAGCACCAATGATGTGAATAATTCTTCTATAGTACTATTAGGTTTAATTTGAAGGATAGTTTTAGGACAAATGGCTTATAAAGATGGATTTACAAGGAGACTAATGCTATTCAAAAATATGTTACCTGTGAAGAACAATGAACTCTTAGAAGTCGTTGATTATTTAGAATCCTATCTTCAGGATTTCCCATGGATTTGATTAAATGTTATTGATATGACCAGAGTTCGATTTCTCCACCCCTCTCAGAGAGCCTGGCAAGCTACTGAGAGTATTTCGCCCGCACAGCAAAGCCTGGCAAGCTACCCATGACATATTCAGTATGCCAAAAACAGTAACAAGAAGTCTCACAATTTGTAGTGAGATGTTACTGGTGCCCGCTGGATCAAGTTGATGAACAATGGGAGGGCAATGATATGCAACATACTTCTAGATTTTTATTACATGTGGCTATTAAAAAAAATTAAAGAAACAAGATTAAACCACTTTTGAGGTTATAATTTTTTTTATGTAGGAGTATTTTTATTTATTCAGCCACTGATTAACTGATTGAATTGTGCATGAACTCCACTTTTTTTTCATTTTTTATAATTTTATTTATTGCTGTGAGAGCAGTTACAAAGCTTTTGGGTCTAAGTCTCGGTAATACAATGAAACACACGTACCTTCACCAGTGCACCCTTCTCCACCCTCAACAACCCCAGTATACTCCCATCCCACACCCTCCCCTTACCTGTGGGGCAGATGATTTCCACATTACTCTCTCTCTACTTCGATCACATTCAATATTTTGACACCAGACACACCATTGTTATTTGAAATTTACAAAAGATTTTTTTCTTATATCTATTTTGTTCTCAGATCTAGTTTTTATTTCTTATTTTTTTTATCTTTTTTTAATTCCTGATATTTTTATCTAAAATTAACTTCAGCCACACCAAAGTATCTCTAACCAAATGACCAAGAGACCTCGAAACATTTTCCAAGTAACTTTTTCACAGATGTGTTTTACTTATACACATCTCTCTGTCAACCTGAAACCTCAGTTAAGTGCTGACTCTTACAGGGATTAAAGGTTAATTATTCACAAGATACTGAGAGAGGAAAAGATGAATTTTAGCCTACATTTTATAGAATCTTTTCTAGCTATTAAGAGAAAAATTGCTATAGGCGAAGAAAATTTGTCTGTAAGTCAAAGGACTTAAAAGATTCATTGACACTCACCCATTGTTTTTCATTTCCTGTATATTCTGATTTAAAAACCAAGATCCAGATGAATGCTTGAGTCATTCTTTACACATTTATCTCTTCATTACCTCCCACTTTCACAAACTTAATCATATCTACTTTCTCAGAAATACTCAAAATTATCCCTTCTAGAACTAGCACTGGGCTAGAGCAATAGCACAGCAGGTAGAGCATTTGCCTTGCATGCGGCCAACCCTGGTTCGATTCCTCCATCCCTCTCGGAGAGTTTGGCAAGCTACTGAGAGTATCTTGCCCACACGGCAGAGCCTGGCAAGCTCCCTATGAAGTATTTGATGTACCAAAAACAGTAACAAGTCTCACAATGGAGGCGTTACTAGTGCCTGCTTGAGTAAATCAATGAACAATGGGAGGACAATGGTACAGTGCAGAACTAGCATTAAGATATTCACCTTAAAGGAAAATGCTGCAATAATCTCTTAAGGATCTATCTGTCATTAGCTTTCTTATTTAGGCAACTTTCAAAGCAGTACCACACACATGCTATTAAAACTTGGTAATTTTTTATTGGCTAGGAATAATCAAGCTCTTAGTATGTGCTTACAAAATAAAAAAGGAGATAATTACAGTGTCACTTATTTTCTTGTCCAGGATGTGTATATTCATTCTTTCACCATTTGCAACTTCACTGACAACAAATCCTTCAGCCAATTCAGCAAAATTGCTTTTGTCCAAAGTAGTCACTTTGATTTTCCTAGTTTGAAAGGAAGACGAGAATTTTGTGAACGACACCACATTTCATTACATGGATGAATACAGTGATTGGATACAAAGTGAATGGATGGTTGAAGCTTTTAAGTGATTGTTCCATGATATATGATGCTTACAAAACTTAGTTTCTTTCAGAGTTTTTTCAATGATTTCATAAAATTTTACTAGAAAGGCAAAATAAATAGTTAATGGTGTAAGAGAAAATTAAAGATAGATGACAAAAAATACATAAGTAATCACATCTTAATCCCCTATAATGTGAATAAATTTGGTTCTAGATTTCTCAGTAATCAAGGAAAGTAGAAAAATACAAAATTACTCTTATTGATGAATCTAAATTTTCAATCTACATATTTAAGTGCACAAACATCATTTATAAATATTGATAATTTAGATATCTTTCCTGGTGATCAAAATCTTATCCTTGTTATATGTAGACAACAGTCTTACTATTTCTATAAAAGACTAAATTTCTATCAACTATTTCTAGCCATACCTTTGTTTTTGTTTTGTTTGGGACCATACCTGACTGTGATCAGGTCTTACTCATTACTCTGCTCAGGGATCATTTTGGTGGTCTCAAGGGACCAAATTTGTATCGGGTTGAACCCTGATTAACTGCATGCCATTAATGCATGTTCCTGACTGATATTATGATCTCTCTGGCACCCATAGCCAAACTTTTAAGCAGAAATAAATTGTCTCATGTTGGGGCTGGAGCAATATACACGGCTGACTGGGGTTCGATTGCCAGCATTCCACACGATCCCCTGAGCACCTCTAGGAGTAATTACTGATCGCAAAGCCAGGAGTAACCTCTGTGTATTGCTGGGTGTGACCCAAAAAACAAACAAACAAAATGTTCTCATGTTTAAAAACATTTCAATATAAACTATCATGGAAGTTCCGAATAACAGTTTGGTATTGTTCTGGTTTCAGATAGCCTACATTGGTCTAAGAATAAAACTATATTTCGTGAGAAAGATCTGATTTTGATGAGATGGCTCATAAATTATTCTAGCTTTTTCAGGTTGAATTGTGTCCACATCAGAAATATGTCCTAAGTCCAGGTACATGTGAATGAGACTTTATTTGGAAATAAAGTTATTTCAGAAACACAGAAATATTATAAAGTGACAACAGTAATAAAGACTGGAGCTATACATCGGCAATAGCAGAAGCACGAAGAATCATCCACAGAATCAGAAGCTAAGGGAAAGGCTGGAAATAGAAAAATATTAGAGTGTTTATAGAAAGTGTTATTCTGACAAAAACTTCATTTCTAATATCTAGCCTGAAGAACACTGAGAGAAGAAGAAATTTATCTTGTTTTTATCTACTCACTGTGTAGTACTTTATTAACAATGTTCTATGAAACTAATATTCTAGCTAAGGAGCAATAGCACAGCAGGTAGGGTGTTCGCCTTGCATGTGGCCAAGGTGGCCAACGTGGCTGACCTGAGTTTGATTCCTCCGCCCCTCTCAGAGAGCCCAGCAAGCTACAGAGAGTATGTCTCCCACACGGTAAAGCCTGGCAAGCTACCTGTGATGTATTCGATATGCCAAACATAGTAACAACAAGTCTCACAATGGAGACTTTACTGGGCGCGCTCGAGCAAATTGATGAACAACAGGAGGACAATGCTACAGTGCTTACTGAATGCCAAACCTTATTGTAAAGTGTTACACATACACATGTGTATTTAGCTCAATGGTCATTCCAAAAAAATAAACTATAGAATATTTCTATTGTTTTAATATAGTACACATAATCCAAAACAAAGAATGAAGTGATGATGTTAAGGCACAGAAATAATAAAAAGTGACATTTAAAAATAATTTTCAGGATTGTCTCTTAAAGAAGTGCCATTACACTTTAACTTTGCAATTCAGATATCACTATTTTAAAAATACACAATTGGGGCTGGAGCAATAGCACAATGGGTAGGGCATTTGCCTTGCACATGGCTGACCTGGGTTCATTCCCAGCATCCCATATGGTCCCCCGAGCACCGCCAAGAGTAATTCCTGAGTACAGAGCCAGGATTAACCCCTGTGCATCACCAGGTCTAACCCTCCCAAAAAATAGTAATAAAAAATAATAAAAGTACACAATTTCCAAGTAAAATAAATGATTGAAAATTATATTTCTGCTTAAAAACTATACCCACAGTGTCCAGATCTCTTAAAATTCAATGAAAATAAGCACATTTTAAAATTGAAATTTAAGCAGTAATTCACAACCCTCTATTGTAAGAAAACATGTAACAATTATTAGGAAGTCAAAAATTTAAAATACAATAAAACACAGACAACAAAATTCCAGCTGAATAACTCCAGAAAAAAAACTGAAAGTAGATAAACAGACTCGTTCAAAGGAGACACATTGGTGACCACCAACATGAATATGAAAAAATATTCATCATAACTAATATTTAGGGAAACACAAATCAAAATTATAATGGACAATGAGTTATCACTTCACACTAAAGAGAATAAGGTATTTAAAATTACCTGTAAACAACTAGTGCTGTTTGTTTTCAACTAGGGGACATAGTAGTAAAGGAACCTTCATTCACCTTCGATGGGACTGCAAAACTAGTCAGTATTTATGGAAGACAATCTGGAGACTTTTCAAAATACTAATAAGAGAACTTCCATTTAGTAAACGATTCCAATTCTTTCCACTGAAAGATTTTTGGACAACTATATTAATGCAGTGATGGCCAAGTTGCAATTTTAATAAACCAGGCGAGTATCAGGCTAAGTGAAGTGAGACATAAATAGAAAAAAAAAGCAGCATAGCATATCACTTATGTTTGGAGTATAAATAAAGGTAAAGGTAAAGGCCCTCCCGTTGATCGTCGATTTGCTCGAGCAGGCCCAGTAACGTCTCCATTGGAGACTTTTTTGTTACTGTGTCTGGCATATCGAATACTCTCGGTAGCTTGCCGGGCTCTCCGAGAGGGGTGGAGGAATCGAACTCGGGTCGGCCATGTTGGCCGCTTGTAAGGCGAACGCCCTACCCGGAGTATAAATAAATAAATAAAATAGATAATTATAACAAATACTAAGATTCTATTTGAGTCTACCATGTGAGCAAGAGTTATGTGTCTGTATCTAGATTTTGTGTCTGCATTATAAAAGTGTGAAGAGTATTCATTACCACCTGGGTCTAGAAATAGACATAGTTGACAAAAAACATATCACCAAATTAAACTATAACTATTAAAATATTTTAACATAAAAATAAAAGCATAGCTGGCAGAAAGTGCTACACAAAAATAAAATAATACATAAATTAATGCAATAAGAAACAATATAGAAAATAAGTTACTTTATTAAAAACCGAAGACACAGAAAGTAATTCTCGACATTAATAGAATAAGAAACAGAATTTTAAGTAAATTATTTAGAATATCAAAAGATTACCATAAAATAAGAAGTCAGAATATGTATCTAATGGGGCTGGAGCGATAGCACAGCGGTAGGGCGTTAGCCTTGCACGCAGCCAGCATGGCCGATTCAAGTTCGATTCCTCCGCCCCTCTCGGAGAGCCCGGCAAGCTACCAAGAGTATCTCGTCCGCACGGCAGAGCCTGGCAAGCTCCCCGTGACCTATTCGATATGCCAGACACAGTATGTATCTAATATTCAAAGAAAATTAAAGGAAGGTGTGCATAAGTGTAGGATGACATTGGCTTGTCCTTTCTGCCTTGCCACAGCGAGCTTAGTGTTATTGGGTTACTTCCATTACAGTGCTCCCATTCCTCTGTGTCTATTTGTAAGTTCTTTCTTTGTGCTCTGTAGACTTATAAACATTGCTTTTCTCTTCATCTTAAGTCTTTTGCATAGTTAATTGAGAGCAATGTCCTTTTTGTATGGACACAAGAAGAAAGTTAATGGTATGCTTTCATAACTTGGGAGTTAATTGACTCTGAATGATATTTACCTCCTGGGCATCTGTTCTCTCAACTAAAGCCTCAGTTGCTCTTTCTTCCTAGCTCCCCCAAAGCAGGGTCCTGATGAGGGACTGGATGGACCCAGGGTAAGCAGTGAACTATGTGCTACCCTGGCATCGAAATGGGCCTGGCCAAAGTGCCGTAATGCTTAACTATAAGTTAAGAGCTTGGTCATGGACAAATTCTGTCATGATCCAAAAAGCAATAACTAGATTAGGCCCCTGCTAGGGTTAGGAATGATTAATCAGGCCTGAGCACTATAGTCTGAGACCGTGGCAAGATGTTCCCCGGAAAGCCGCCCTATAAGCCTCAATGTATCCCTTACTGTGTCCATAGAAAAAAATAACTAATATAAGAGTAGAATTAAGATGTTAATTAAGTTATTGGACTAAGGAGAAGAGGAATGGCTGCTAAGTGGTGTTTCCTCTCTTGAGCCTGATGGGCAGTCAGGAAGCACTTTCTTATGTTGATTTTGCTACCAGACTGGGTGTAGCATTGCCCAGATTGCTGGAGGTGGAGAGAAGAAAGAATTGGAGGGGGAGGACAGAGAGGGCAGGACAGCAAGATGGAACTCTGAGAGATGAACAGGAGAGACAGGAGGAGATGGGAATGAGGAGCAGCGTGAGACTAGAATAGGGGGACTCAGAGGGACTGGAACAGGCATGTGGGGAGAATGGAATAACAGCCACTGATCGATCAACCAGCTTGGCCCTTGTTTCTCCTCAGTCTGTCCCATGACACGGGCTGTCTGGGCTGGGGGAGTGGCCCCAGACCACTGAACCTGGCGGTGAGGGGGAGAGCTGCCGGGACTTCCCTAGCCGCGCAGAGATTAAACACATAAGTATTTGCATTCTCATTTTTTCATAGATATGTATCTAAAGAAGACTGGTTATAAATTAAAAATTAAGAAAATATGCAACCATTAACAAAAATTAAAACTAGATGAGACCTAAAATAGATAAGATTATAAATTCATATTGCTGTTTTCTCTGAAAGTCATTATACTTTTTAATTAATTGGCATATATGTAATACTTTGATAAAATCTACAATTAAAAATATGTTGAGAATAGTGCATCCAGTCACAACGGAATCTTTCTTTAATGACAACGAAGGAGGGCCAGAAACTTCTAAGCATGAGTCATTTTTCTCCCTTCACAAATCGAGCACAAACTTGACAGAAAAAAAAAGGACTCCAGCTCAAATTGTCTGCATTTCTCAAATCACTTGTGTACAATACTTGTCCAATGCATAGTAAGAAAACATGAAAAATTGTTAAGGTTATAATTTGCACCCCAAAACACAGTTAGGCACTCTCTTTTTCTTTGTTTAACTCATTCCCTTTTAAGCATGTCTGAATAAAAATCATGATCTGATTCCAAGCTCCCACAAAGCCTCTTTTCCCTAATTCTTTAATTGAGCACACTGGTGTGCTCAATGCACTTTGTTTCAGCAGTGAACAGCATAAGTGGTTCATGTCTATCTTGTTAATGCTAATTAACAGAGAGGTGTGCAGTAAAATCACGAAGCATACCATCAGAGATGGAGGACAAAAGAATTTGGCATACCTGCAGTTAGGATAATTCTGAGCCTGAAGCTTTTTTTTTGGATTCTCATCTCTTTAATTCATTGCTTTTCTAAGACTTGTAGGGATTTTTGCAAGTGATTTTTTAGAAGAACACCAGTATCACAAACTGTATGTGCTAATTTCTGTATAAAGTCAGAGAATGGAAAGAGGGAAGTTTCAAATTTTCATTTAATGAAATATTTTAAATGAACTTGCTTCCATTTTTCATTTTACTCCACGGCAGCAGGTATCATGGCGAAATTTATTCTATTGACCAATGTTTGTTTGGAGCGATAGCACAGTGGTAGGGTGTTTGCCTTGTGTGCAGCCGGCCCAGCGGAGCCGGGTTCGATTCCTGCTCCCCTCTCAGAGAGCCTGGAAAGCTACCGAGAGTATCTCCCCTACACAGCAAAGCTACCCGTGACGTATTCAATACACCAAACACAGTAACAAGTTTCATGCTGGAGACGTTACTGGGCCCTCTCGAGCAAATGGATGAACAACGGGAGGACAGTGCTAGAGTGCTACTGAAGAAGTAAGTACCTCAAACTACTATACTATCTTTCTAGTCCTTAATACATATTTGTAATGTAATGGTCTGATAAATGTCAGAAAAACTATTTCAATAATTTGATTATATACCAAATAATTTGATTATATACCAGATTTTCCCGCATAAAGGTACTTTTGTAACCTGCACAGTCGATGCGTTGGTTTCTTTAATATAAGTGAAATAATTCAACACAGTTAGACAAGCACTGATTGACTCTTGTTCAGAGCTGCTCTTACCAACTAGCAAAGTAATTGTCACTGAGGTCAGTTATGCATAAGTGTTCTCATTTGTACAAAATCAAACAAAAAAATCTCATATGAATTTATATGTTTGTTGAAATAATCCTTTTATAATACATGTATAGATTGAAAGTACATGAGCAAAAACTAAAGAACAATCTAAGTATAAAATGGGTAGAATTATTTTTTATATAACTTTGTGACCAATCATGATTTTACAATATGAAATAAATCTAATTCTATGTATCTCATGGACCTCTGGAAACATATCTGATGCCAATAAAAGTTGCTGAATAAGTATTAGTCCAATAATGGTCAAATTTATGCATGAAAAAATACATAAAATTCTAGTATAAATACCTTCAAGTCTAATATCATTATTTACTGAAACAATGATGGGACCCTTATTTACGTATCTGAGGTTTCTATTTCACATCATTGCTTTCTCAGAAAGCAAAAGACCTCTATCACCCAGTCTCTGTTTTGGAAAATACTGGTAAAGAGGTTATTTGATCCATGTACTAACATGGACAGCTAAAACTAATCGCGGTGGTTATAGGCCAATCACATGCTGTGGTTTCTTTTATTTACGTCTCCTGATTGGGGTTGAAGAGGAAGAATTAGTTTTTCAAGGGCAATGATAGAGTTCAGATAGGGATTTTAGGGACGTTATGGTAAGCAAGGAATTAAACCTTCTGTTGCATAAATGGCTATGTTTGTACATTAATTATGCTGAGAAATTAATGGAATTTTCATAGCTTTTGGTCATCAAACATAAAGAGAAAGCCATAATGCTATTGATTTTTTAAGGAATTTTGCTTTTGATCCCAATGTTGAAAGTTCAGGGTAGTGGAGGTGGGACCATATCTTCAAACACTTCTTTCCTTCTCACTCCAACTATTCCAAGGTTAAAGTTCCATGTATTTGAAATGTCTTCCTGATTGCAACTTGTTGCTCTAACATGGAGAGAAAGAAATATCTCTTTTTTCAATTGACCTGGGTGTTCTCTTTTTGGTCCTTGCCTTAAAACCTTTGTTTATTAAGGTTTCAGGTAAATTTCTGTGTTTATTATTCCAATTTTGATAGTAGATTTTTTTCTTGAAACAGGTAGATATTCAGACAACCCTCTCAAAGAATGTAATTCATCTCTAGAACTACGTTAAATTTTAAGTTTAGTGATCTCAGTGGATTTGAAGAAGGATCCTCTATTTTGACCTTGAGGCCTCATCACAATATTTAGGTAAGATGACAAAAATAAAAAATGTGATTTGCAAGCATCTCTTCCAGTTTATTCTGGTCTATCCTCCTGTACACACTGTTGAAAATCATATTCCAATCTATTTCTTTTCAAATAAATCTACAGGGCTACTATCACATATTCCTATTAAAACTTACTATTTTATATGTATATATAAATTTGTTATATATCAGGTGTCTTTTCCACATGATTAGACACTTCTGAGAACAGGAGTTTGTTTTTTTTTTTTTTTAACGATTACATCAGATTTGTTGTTTCCAAGGTCTGATGTAATCACTAAATAAACTCCTCAAAATCTAGTATCTGTTTTCATCACTGTAACACCAGTGATTACTGCTGTCACTTTTTACAATGAATGTCACGCTCATATTGTAAATGTTCTCTAATCCGTTGACATAAATTAGTCTCTTTTTCTTTAACAAAATTAGATTATATCCCTTTAGCAAGCATCTGAAATAAATATTTTTTGTTAGTTTAGATGAAATAATTCTCTGAGCTAGAATATTTATAAAATCCATATATACTTAGACAACTGAACAGTCTTCACATACCCACTGGGAAAAGTACAGTCAATTATGTAAAATAAAATTCCCTCTATCAAAAACATTTGTATGTTATTAACTTCCAATTTTATGCACAACACTTAAAAACCTTTGATTATACTTTAGTAAAATTTAAAATATATCTGCTGTACAATATTTCAAGTTTAGCTCTACCTTTTAAACAGCTAGAATACTTGTTTAGACTTCTAAAAACTTCCAAACACTCCTGTTTCTTTGCTTCCCTACTACCATGTATCTGCAATTTCTCTCTTAGAGATTTTCTAAATGTTATTTATTTTAAAAGTGTTATTTTTTTCATTGAAGTAGTTTTTCATTATAGTACCATATAAGTTTCAGGTGTATAAAATCATAATTATAATTATGAATAATAAATTAAATTTACCTCTGAAAGAATAATTGCATTCATTCCTAATGTTCTTTCTTCAGCAATCTACAATTTTCTTGAGCAGTATAGGCCAAAGAATCTCTGGTGACATTATTTTAAGGGCCACTCATTTGACATTTAATCAATTACTCTTTTATGAAATTTTTTTAGAAAACTGTTCAAATAAATTTTTCCTAAGCACATAATTTCCTCTACAAACATATTTAAAGCTCTTGACAACAGTATAATATATCTGTGTCCCAAAATGAATGCCTATTTACAGTGTAGGCACTTAGCAAATGATTATTGACCTGCAAGGTAATGCATTCATCTCCACCTTCAACAATGAAAAGTTATTCTTTCTTGTTGACTCTTGTCATGATAACTCTTCTAAAGTTTTATTCAAAAGACTTTTACTTATACACATAAAATTTAATTGTGCATATCATCTTCACATTTTTAAAATGAACACTTTTTATATTGAGTAAAAATAATCTATTTATGATTAAGGTATCAGAATTCATATTTGAGTGCTTGCATTTATGATTTTTTTATTCTTATACTGATATATTCTTAATGTTAATCTTTATATTCCTCAGATGGGAATGATGTACCCTCCCTACCACAGCTCCCCTCACTATAACTAAGCATACTAATTTAAAAAAGAATTGATCATTTTGAAATATACGATGGACTGTCACTAGTGTGATAAAGCACTGGAATAGAGAGAAAAATCTATATATGGTGTACTATGTTTAATTTGAAATAAGAATAAATATTTGGTATAATTTTTTGTAAATAAAGACTTTTCCTCTATAAAATTAATCAAACAAACAAAATATATTAATTTTTTATTAAATTACAATGCTTTGGCTGCATTAAAAGTTTTGGAAAATATTACATCAAAGAATTGTGTGATTGCTCATATTGGGGCAATTTTTTATTGGGACACAAAAAATCCAATTTCCAGGTTCATTACCCAAAACAACACAGAAATTTGAAACAAGAAAATATCTTATTGCTGGAACTATAGATCAAACTATAACTCATACACCACATTCCCTTATGGATTCTAGGATAAAAAAAAAAGACAAAGGAAAAAAGGCAATTTTTCTGCCTACTTGATCGATGTTCCATTTGACCTCCGTAATGACCTCCTGCCATAACCTTTTAAATACCATCTGCTCTTTTTGTGAAGAGTGTGATGGGAAGGAGTCACTTCTAGACAGCAATTGATTATAAGAGCATTAATCAAGGGCATGGATTATCTGTGGCATGACACTGTGTGTTGTAGTTAAGCAGTCTGGCCTTCAATATGATTGGAAAGGGTAATCCTTATGTGGAGGCTTGAAATGGGCTTAGCAGCACATGTTTAAGGAGAGCAGATCAAATAATGCATGAACATTCACTGAAATATGTGATAAATTTCAGCAATTTGGGGGCTAATTTGTTTACCCAGTTCAATGGGATAGAGTGATTAAAATACACTCTCATAAAGTGCTATTAATAGCTCAGATGTGCAAAAAAAATAGAATGCAGTTTCTGCTGAGCACTCAAGAGGACAACGGATATTTGAAATTTGAATAGCACACACATATGAGAGTTTCATTCCTCTCCCAGTAATTTATACTCTACAAAAAATAGTGGCTTATAAGAAATAAAATTCTACAAATATATGAGTGTATATAGAAGAAACTCATATTTAAATTTATCATTTTACGTTACTATATTTACGTCATAAGTATTACAAAAAAAGAATTTTAAATCATATACATTTGTATAGGAAGCATACATTTAGCATAACCTCCTATTTTAGTGATTTATATTATACAAAATATCTTTATTAAAATAGCTATAAAATGATTACAAAGAAATGTGGGGTGTGTGTGTGTGTGTGTGTGTGTGTGTGTGTGTGTGTGTGTGTGCATTTGCATCTTTGTATGAGTGAACCAGTAATGTAGTTAGGAAAATAGGAGAAATGTAGAATAGGAATGACGGACTCAGTGTGAAAGACATAAAATGACACAGATGCAGAGACAGAAATGCAGAGATAAAGAGCTGCTGGAATCAAAATACATTAAGCTTTCCTTCCTTCCTTTGATGCCTACCCAGAACAGACTATGCTGCTTTTATGCACATGTATTCTAGAAAAAAAAATCATATTATCAAGGGGAAGAAATTTATCTCAGCATAAGAAATAGAAAGAATTTATAAAACAGTACTTATAAACAGCACTTAAGGGCAGGAGAGAGGATAAGGTACTTGCCTTGCATCCTACTGACCCATGTTTAAACCCTGGATCTCTTGATCCTCCAAGCACTGGTGGAAACAAGTCTGAGCAAGAGTCTGGTATAGCCATAAGCACTGCTGGGTATGGCCTAACCACCCCTTTAAAAAAAGAAAAGGACTGAACATTTAAACTCAACAAAATTAGAGCTGCAGCATTAACTAAAGAAAACTAAAGAATATGCTAAAATATTATAAACCTATTCTTATTTGTCTAGCTTAATAAATGCATACTGATTATTAATCTTGTAATATTTTAAACCCCAAATCAAAGACATTGATTCTTTAAAAATTTATCACCACGTAGTAATGCTTTGCTCAGCAAAGCTAACAGTCACCAAGTTATTTTCTACTTGGAAAACATTCCAAACATCCTCAATTCTTGCTATAAATAAGGCTTTTCTCTGGGATAATTATTCTTTTTTTTAATCAAAAATTGCAACATACATAGAGGTAAATTCAAAGAGTACTAAAAGGGTAATAAATTGTATGATTTATTGATTCAGTTTAAAAAGAAGAAAAACAAAATCTAGCTAACATAAGCAGAATGGAAATTTATGGAAAGGGCCTAGGAAGCTCTCTTCATTGTTATGAAGTCTGGTGAGTTATATTAGAAGAAAAGCAAGGATAAGAGAAGGCAGAGGAAGAAATCAAAAGGTCACAAAGTGAACAATAAGCACAGACATTGCTAGTGGGGCCAGTGTTCTTGATACCTATGGATGTTGCTTACACATTGAACACTATCTCATCTTAATTGGCATGCTGAATGTCCACACATGCACTGCACAAGTCAATATTTATGAAAGGGAGTAAGCATCTGTCCCATGAACTTGAGTCCTTTCATCTACTTTACTCCTTAGTTTTCTCATTCTTGTCTATATTTTTTTTCTTTTTTATATTTTTTAAAAATTTTTATTAGTGAAACATGATGATGTACAGTTGTAGACTTACAATATTTTGTGCTTGGGTTTCTTATACAATGATTGAGTACCCATCCCTCCACCAGTGCCCATTCTCCACCTCCAATGCTCCCAGTATCCCTCCCACCTCCCCATCCCACCCATCCCACCCACCCCTGTGGCAGGGCATCCCCCTTTCATTTCTCTCTCCTTCTGGGTGCTGTGGTTTGCAAAAGAGGCATTGAGTGGCAATCATGTTTGGTCTATAGTCTACTTTCAGCATGCATCTCTCATCCTGGGAGAATCCTCCCAACACCCTTAATTTGGTGCTCCCTTCTCTATCTGAGCTGCCTTTTCCCCTAGCATGTGTGGCTGGCCTCCAAGCCAAGGAGTGAACCTCCTGGTACTTATCTTGGCTATTCTTGGGTGTTAGTCTCCTATTTTGTTACTATATTCCCCAGATGAATGCAATCTTTCTATGTCTGGCCCTCTCTTTCTGACTCACTTCGCTTAGCACGATACTTTCCATGTAGAACCACTTGTATGTAAATTTCATGACTTCACACAGTAACAACAAAGTCTCCAATGGAGACGTTACTGGGCCCGCTCGAGCAAATCGACGATCAACGGGAGGGCCTTTACCTTTACCTTTACCATCTTTTCTAACAGCTGCATAATACTCCATTGTGAAGATGTACCAAGTTTCCTTAACCAGTCATCTATCTGTTCTCAGGCACTCGGGTTTTTTCCAGATTTTGGCTATTGTGAATAACGCAGCAATGAACATAGAAGTTCAGATGTCATTTTGACTGTTCTTTTTTGCCTCTCCTGGATACATTCCCAGGAGTGGTATTGCTGGATCGAATGGGAGCTCTATTTCTTATTTTTTGAGAATCATCCATACTGTTTTCTAAAAGGGCTGAACCAGTCGGCATTCCCACCAGCAGTGAAGGAGAGTTCTTTCTCGCCACATCCATTCCAATACCGGTTTCTTTTGTTCTTTTGGATGTGGGCCGCCTCTGTGGTATGAGATGATATCTCCTTGTTGTTTTGATCTGCATCTCCCTGATGATTAGTGATTTAGAGCATTTTCTCATGTGCCTTTTAGCCATTCGGATTTCTTCTCTGTGAAAGTTTCAGTTCATTTCATCACCCCATTTTCTGATGGTGTTAGGTGGTTTCTTCTTGTAGGTTCAACCAGTGATTTGTATATCCTTGATATCAACCCCTTATCAGATGGGTATTGGGTAAATATCTTTTCCCATTCTGTAGATTGTCTTTGTATTCTGGTCACTGTATCTTTTGAGGTACAGAAGCTTCTTAATTTAGTATAGTCCCATTGTTTATCTTTGTTTCCACTTGGTTGGTCAGTGGAGTGTTGTCTAAGACAGTTCATTAGTATTCCAACAATAACTAAGAAAAGACTAACCGTATCTTTTCTTAGTTATTGTTGGAATACTATTGAACTGTCTTGAATATTGATATCATTTTTTAAATTCTGTTAAAACCAAATTTTCTGGGAAAGTTTTAGACTGTATTTTAAACTATGTAAACTACTAATAAATATCTTTTTAAAAGTTTAAGTGTAATTTTTGTAATTTGCTCTATACTTGGTCTTTATTTTCTCTTTAAGTGTTAGGTTCTGTTCTACCCCATTCGCTAATACATCTAATGTCATTGTCTATGTAAGGTTGATATTTATCACCAGTAAATTGTTTATAGATTACTGGATAATGAGAAGACCATTCTTGTTTGTTTGTTTTTATGTTATTTTGGTGCACTTGATGGTTCTCAGGGGTTACTCCTTGCTTTGTGTTCAGGGATCACTCCTGACTGTCTCTGGGGGACGAAATATGATGCTGAAGATCTAAACCCAGATTGGCCATGTGCAATGCAAGCACCCTATCCACTATACTATTTCTCCAACCCCAAGGAAGTAATTTTAGTAGATACAACTAAAATATCAATGCATGCATATCTTTAACATAAATATATTCATTCAATACAGACTGTATAATCCTCAATACTGGGAATTATAATTGCAAAACTTATAGGAAATTTAAAATCAGCATAAAGCTGCTTTGATTTAGAATTTAGAAGCTGTTTGACAAGTCATTTCATTAGATGATAAACATTCATACTTCTCTGTGGTGCTCACTACTATTTTTAAGTGCCCAGGAATTAAAATTTTATATTAAATATGTTAAGAAAATAAATTTTCATTGCTCTGCTTGAAAGTATACACTGCATTCATGTTAATATCCCTTTGTTTAAATGTTCTACATCTGAGCATCATCTTTGGCCTCTAAAATCTTAATATTCTCATGAATTGTTTAGATAATACTTGGTTTATTCCACATGAAAAATGCTTGTAATATTTATTTACACTTGTTTTCTTCACTATTATTTTAATGTGGTCTCATAAAGCAAAACAGATAAATATCATCAGCATTGCTTTCAATATTACAAATATTTCTTATACAGTGAAACATGACAATTGGGCATATAAATAAAATATATTAGGATAGTAAAACACATGCTATACTTCACTGAACATAGATATTAACCATATTACATATAACAAATATTTTATATCTAATATTTAACTAAATGTTTCATAAGGTTTAAGAGAGAGTTACTATTTCATACACACATCTTTCTACTTCTTTTTAGTAAAGAAAATGAAGCAAATGAATACAAATAGATTGTTAATAAGAGCTAACTTGAGAATTTAAGGCACAATCTGATTTCAGAGTTTTTGCATTTTGCAGAATGCTTTGTACTAAAATATTGTATTAATGTCTTAGATTAAATTGTTATATTTAATTATTGATAAATGAAACTACATATTTCATAACATAACCAAAAAAGAAAAAAGAAAACTTTTCCAAATACCTGCAATAAACATTAAAAAAAAGTTTTGGTTGTCCTCCATTGTTTTCATTGGCTTTTTCCCTTGTCTTTTAGTATTTGCTTTTGTGGGTGTGTTTGTAATTACTGAAGGTAATTATTTTACCTAAAGCTTCTTAAGCAGAGAGAATCAGTCAGGAATACTTATTGACTTCCCCTGGATCTAAAGCACTATACCAGAAACTGAGATTAATGGAAAAAGAAAAGTGGCGTACAGATAAGTAAACAAATAATTACAAAGAAGGGTGATGGGCATAACAAACAGAGAGCAATAGAAAGAAAGGCCTAAAGATGTTTTGTTCACTGGAAAGCATGGGGCAGTCAGCACTGACTTGCAGAAACTAAAATAAGGGGGTAAAGTTACTCCAGCAGAAATTTGCAAAGGCATAGAGTTACAAAGAAGTGTTCTAGAAAGTGTCAACATCAAGAAGGGGTGCTGGGGGAATAAACACACTGCAGTTATCCAGACCGTGTAATGTTAACACTAAATGGTTTATTGTTGGTTGTTACTGTGAAACTTGAGTGTGTTTTCTAGAGTTTGTGTAAAAATGACATGCAGTAGTCTCAAAGTTCATGAGTTTCTTTATGGAAGAGTTTAAGCAAGGCTTAGACTGTTCTAAGCATACCCCCTACAATCCATATTCATTTCCTGCGTACAAAATAGCTGGTCTTGTTTCAGAGTCGCACATTTCCTGTGTACTTTATGCTGCTTTGAGTGCCTGTGTCTTTTGTGTCCACCCAGTCTGAGGTCCACTGCTGGTGGTCTTTGCTTCTCAAGGTCAGGAGAACAGCTACTGCTCCTTGTTCCTTTGACTCCCCACTACCTCCCTTTTATATACTTTGTATCTCTTCATTTAGTCATGTCCATTCTCTATCTAGAATGTTGGTTGAGACTTAAAATGACCAATTTATTTAGTGAAGTTACTTGGCACCTCTCCCCTCCTTTGTAATATCATGGCGTGGAAAGTCATTCATGAATATTGAGTGAATATTATTGAATTAATTAACTCTCTGAAAAAGTGATACACTGTGTACTTTCCAAGAAAAGACATAGTGGAAAAATACAACAATAAAGAATAGGCAAAAATGTCTGTAGTTATTTATAAGGTTGAGGGAGGGTGAATAACAAGAAAAAGGAGGGTTTTTTTTTTTTTTTGCTTTTTGGGTCATACCCAGCGACGCACAGGGGTTACTCCTGGCTCTGTACTCAGGAGTTACTCCTGGCAGTGCTCAGGGGACCATATGGGATGCTGGAAATCAAATCTGGGTCGGTCGCGTGCAAGGCAAACTCCTTACCCGCTGTGCTATCACTTCAGCCCCAAAAGAGGGTATATAAAGCCAAGAAAATACTCTACATGGTATAGTAATGATAAATTCATAAAAATGACAAGTGTACCTAAACCTATAGAACATGAAATGTCAAGGGTGAATCATCATATAAACTGCAAAATTAGGGTGATTATCATGTTTCAATGTAGGTTTCTCAATGAATCTCTCAGGAGCATAGAGGATTTTGGTAATTGGAAATGCTATGCATGGATGATGGCTGGAAGCATACGGGAAATTTCCATACTGCTTATATTTTACTATGAAGACTAAGTCATCCTAAAAAATAAGACTTAAAAGTACACAAAAGCCAGTTTGAAGTATATTTCAATTAGAATATTTCCATTTGACTTACACATAGATTAGGTGCTAAAATAGTGTGAACTGGAGGACTTAACATTCAATGATGCCCATGACTTTTGTAAATTTTAAGACAACCTTCCTATGTCTTTCTTTTTGTTTATTTTGATTATTTTTCATCTTTTTTTATGCCCCATAGTCAGTGATATTCAAAGATTAAGCCTGGGTCTGCACTCAGGAATAACTCTTGATGGTGCTCAGGGACCATATGGAATGCCAGGGATGGAATCCAGGTTGGAAGCGTGCAAGACAAAGGCCCTACACTCTGTCCTATTGCTCCCCCCAGACTTTCTACTTCTAATGTTTTATCCCCAACATAAAGTCAGATGCAAGTCGTATAAACATTACCATAATATGTATTCTCCCTCTATATCTATTACATTGTTTTCATTTTTGGCTTTATAACTTGGCCTTTCTTTCCCCTTCTCAAATCACTATACTGCATTTGAATATTTTTCAAAGAGAAAACAGAATACCAATCATTACTGCTATTTTTTATCCATAAAATATTTATTATTCTAAAATTGAACTGTCATACTGTATAAATATAAATCATTTCTTTATCTTCTAGTAGGCCTCAATATTTGTCTTCTTTTTGTGAATATGTGGCAATGATGGATATATCATGCACTTAGTAATTATCATGTTAGCACACACATATTTATTTATTCACATTTATTGTTAATTTTCTTAGGTTCTTTCTGTTATTTGTAAGGAAACACATTTATCCTTTTAAGAGTCACCTGTCATTTAAACTATTTCTTGAAATACTTTAACAACCTACAACTTTCTTAACTACTGAGATAATTATTCTAATGCTTGACTTAGGGAGCCTTTAGGATGAGTCATCAACTGTCACCTCTTCTGCTGCAACAAAGCACCACTCTTTTTGTTTGTTTTGGCACCACACTTGGTGCTCCTGAGGGATTAATCCTGGCCCTGTGTTCAAAGAACACTCCCATTAGTACTCTAGGACAGTATGTGACATTGGGGATCAAACCAGAGAAAGATGTATAAAAGGCAAGCACCTAACCCCACTGTACTCTCTCTGTCTCTCTCTGACCCAGAGTATAACATTTTTAATATTTGTATTTTAGGCACATGATTTATATATTGTCGATGCAGGGTTCCGTGTGCGAAACACTTCAGGAACACACCCTTCACAGTGTTTCTGCTTCCCTCCCTTGCAAAAACACTGTTTTCAGTGAACCCCCTGTTAGTTCACAACTTCATTTGTCCTTTCTCCCCCAACCCCTTGCTGTGGTAATTTCCCTACTAAAGTCCAGTTTTCAGTTTCTGTTGCCTTGCTATTTGTTATTTCCTAATATACTACATGTGAGGGTGATTGGGCCAGCAACCTGCCGAGAGTATCCCGCCCGCACCGGAAGAATCTGGCAAGTTACCCGTGTCGTATTCGATATGACAAAAGCAGTAACTATAACGGTTCTCATTCCCCCGATCCTGAAAGAGCCTCCAATGGTTGGGAAAGACAAGTAAGAGAGGCTGCTAAAATATCAGGGCTGGGACGAATAGAGACGTTACTGGTGCCTGCTTGAGTAAATTGATGAACAATGGGATGACAGTGATACCGTGATACAGTGAGGGTGATTATTCTATGCCTGTTTCTATAATTCTAACTAAATTTACTCAGCATGATATTCTCTAGATCCAGCCACATAAAAGAAAATTGCATGATATCATATTTCCACTGTGTGTATATGTAGTATGATTTTTTATATCCATTGATCTGTTTTTAGACACGGGTTATTTCCATATTTTTGTCTAATATATGAATGCAAATGTCTTCTAAATAGAGTTATTGAGCCCCTGGTGTAGATTTACAGAATTGGAGTTGCTCCCTCATGTGAAAGCTCAATTCCTGGTTTTTATATTGTTTTCCAAAAAGTTTAGTCCAGGGGACATTTCCACAAGCAGTGAATAAGGGCTCCTTTTTCCTCACATCCACACCAGTACTCATTGTTTTTATTCTTTGTAATGTGTGCTAGTCTCACTGGTAGTAGATTCTCTCATTTTAATTCTCATTTCCCTGATTATAAGTGATGGAGAGCCTTTATTTTCACATATGTTGGGCTACCTGTATGCTTACTTTGAGGAACTTTTTTTGTTTTATCGTCGATGTCACCCATTTTGATGGACTTGCTAGATTTTCCTGTGAAGTTCTAGCAGTGCTCTATATATAATTATAGATATTAACCCAGCAATCTGTTTCCCACCAGTTTCTCAAACTCTACATCAAGAATAATACAGGATAGACACTCAAAAGAAAGTGGTGATCACCAACTAGATTATTTAATTTCAGATGGAATAGAACAACTTTAGTCACAAATGTATCAGTCGTACTCCGGTATATCTCTAGAGTAGAGTAGGATACACTTTACAGTATCAGTCTAGTTCTAATAACATTTTGAACTGGATAATTTTTTCTTGGGAACTCAATGTACATTTATAAATACAAAAACTTCGCATTTATAGGCTCTACTCTCTAGCTGACAATGGTACTGTTAATGAGGAAAAAATATAGAGCCCAGGTGTGTGCATCAGCCAAGCATATTTTAGAGGTACAAGGTCCTAGATTTAATTGAAAGCAGAGAGAAATAGAGATATTCTTAGAGTCTCTTAAAGGGGAAAAATTCACATTTAAAAACTACAAAGACTTTATTCAACAATATCACATTACAGAGCAAGACTGCTCTCACTGTGCAATGACACTGAACTCCTAAATGAGCAAAGTGACCTGGGAATTTATAGCTCTGGTACATAGACAGTTGCAAATAGAACCTAATTAATTACAAATCATAGAATAAATTTTGTTCTAGGCATGTAACAGATATAAATAAAAAGGATGTCAGAGATGGCAATGAGGCATTTGGTTAGGCTTTAAGGAGTTGAGCATAGATTTCTCTATATATTTCTTTATTAATGTTATTCTTTAAAATTTGTTGCAAAATTGAAGGAACTGGAAGATACCATGTTAAATGCATTAAGCCAGAAAAAGGACAAACACAGGATGATACCACTTATATGTGTTATTTAGAGTAACAAGATGAGAAAATGCAACGGTTTAAAGGTGGAATGCCTAAATCACTCTTGGCCCTAGAGTATAGGAAGGAGAATGAAAGAAAAGGAAAGACGGGGAGAACAGATCGATAAGAGGCCACAGAGTCTGGGGTCAAGGGAATTCAGGTACATCGGTAGTATCAAGGAATGATAGAGCTAAATATTCAAACCACATCAACAACACTGAATTGTGATATCCAAACTTTAAGAACAAAATTTTAAAGCTGTCTCTGAAGATGGTAGGCTTGAACTGGGGGCTGGGCTTGGAACAAGAACATGGGAACACTGTTGAGTGGAATTTGAAACTGCTGATGGGATCCATGACATTGAATGTCACACTGTATGTCAAATTTGTATAAAACGTTGTATATAACATTTTCAAAAACCCAAGTATAACTAACTTTGTAATTCATAGTGCTCTAATAAAATAATATTTTGAAATCAAGCAGAAAAAAATGGCTTAACAGTAAGCCAAAGACAAAATATAAGGTTAGTGGTCCAGTTGAAGAGGGCTCAGGTAAGTCTGGTTCAAGTTTGGTCCAAATCGGAATATTTGTCATTGTGCCATGTGCCAAGCAGTGACAGTAAAGGTATTTTCAGATATGTTCAAAGGTCCACTATTAAATGTTGTTTCATAGTATTATTTAGGAGAATTGTGAGTCCTGTAATTTCACTTCCTCAGAGCATGAATATTATTTCTTTACATTGCTTCTTAAGACATTTTATTCACTCATGAATATAAACCCTCACAGTTATGATGTGAGAAATTGCAGGATGCAGTTACTACCTCTTTGAAAACCTCCCACTACTATTTCATAAGTTTTAAAGGTAATTAATTGTTTTGTGTGTGTTTTAGATGAAATTGTTAATTAGAAACAATGTATTGGATACTATTTTTTCTTGTTTAGATTGGAATTATTTCTTCTCTCTTCCAATAATTGCCATTAATATTTAAAATAGTTTAAATAAAACAAGTTGAAACGAATTATAAATTATGTTGATTCCTGATTCTCTTTCCAAACAAGCATTATATTTATTTCTCTTATATTTCTCTGGTGAACATAGTGAAGGGTTCTTAGTTGAAAACAATTTAATGTGATTATTGAAATTTTCATATTAAAATTGAATACCCAGGTGATTATCTTTAATAATCTACATACATGGGATTTTATTCTAATAAGTATACAGCTTTCCAATTTTGGGGAATAATAACATGCATCAATTAAATAGGATAGGCACCACTTGCTATCCCTTTTTCAACTTCTTTTCTAGAAAAGATATTTTAATATCATATAAAATGTATTTCTATGAACAGGCACTATAATTATATACTGAATATATCAGAAAGCATATATGTGAAATAAACATATTTATAAAAAGGATAATTAGAATCTTAATTTAAAAGCAGTCATATTGAACAGAAGTCTGGAAACATTCATCTATTAATAGTGCATATTCAATAAGAAACTTTGTAGCTTTCTGTAAACTAAGCAGTTGCTTTAGATTTTACTTTATAAACTAAAGCAACATTTATTTGTTTTATGTGATGTATTGCAGTCTGGGATTCTATCAGACAGTAACTTACACTGCACATAATTTTAACCCACTTAAGTATCATATATTTGAATGACAAAGGTCGGATCACTATTGATGGTAATTAAAAGATTTATAGAAAGTGTAAAGGAAGAAAAGATAAAAGATTTGACTTAAAGAATTATTATTGTTTTATAAAAGCCTACTCAAAAACAGGTCCTTCATAACTCTGCTGATACATGACATGTACAATTCTTTAAAATGGTGTTCTGGAAAATAAAATCAAGGGGATTTTAAAATTTTTATGTATAAAACTTAATAACTTTACAATGAATAATTTTTTTATTAAATTGAAAACATTATTCTCATTTTTCTTTTTAATGATCTTATAGGCAATTTTGTCATATTAATTTGATTTTTCATTCAGATTTTTCTACCCCAATTTTCTATTAAGATGTAATAACCAGGTTCTGTGAAGAGTATGACATTGGGTTACTTAGAAATTACACTCTATACTTTTGCCTAGAGTGGCTGAATCATAAAAAGATTACTAGAAATGTCATGTCTAGAGATGTGTTCGATGATATTTAGTTATATTTCCGGGCAATAAAATGAAAAAACAAGCACTCAAGTACTGTTATTGAGAACAATGCTATGAATAATACATTTTTTTCTAGCACAACTTCATAGAATCCTCTTAAGATGGAACTACTAAATTTCAGAATACTATGCACCTAATTCAATTAATTAATAGATAAATTAAATTAAAGATATATTCTTCCTTTCATATCAGTGGTTTTCCATTTTTTTAAAGTATAGCTGATTCTGATGATTGATAATGACCAGAATGTATTCCAAGAAGGCAAAGAAAGATATTTTTCCTAGAGTCATTGTGTTTTCCTCCAAACTATTAATCACTAACTATAGTTAGTGATTTCTTATATATTTCTAGAACTTTTTGATGCATCAAAAAAAAAGAAATAAATACTTCTCCAAAATTTTACACTTATATAATATTATTTAAAAATTTTACATATTTGGTCGCGCGTCCAGCTCCGGGACCGGCCCGCCCAGCAGTCCATCGCCACCCCCCCGCCAGCCAGGTGGGTTGGAGGAGCCCAGCCGAGGCCCGCCCCTGACCGCAGCCGCACCACCCGCCCACCGATCCCCACCGGAGGACAGCGCAGAACCCGCCGCGCATCCAGCTCCGGGACCGGCCCTCCCAGCAGTCCATCGCCTCCCCCCCCACCCAGGATCCAGAGAGGGAGTGGCCTGGGACTGGCTAGGGGCGTGGCCTCTAAGAAGGGAGCGTGGCCTCCCAAAGTGGGCGTGGCCTTCTTCCTGGTGGGCGCCCGCTTACGCAGCCGCAGGTATATCACTCACTCCAAGCAATTTGGACCTTCATCCTTTCATCCTTTTCATCAACTTGTCACCTAATACCAACCAAAAATTTCTCACCTCTTCTACTACAATAGAACAACATCCCACTTGCCTACTCCATTTCCAACAAAAGTTCTGTTTGAAAATAACTGTACAAGCTCAGTAGTAAATAGCACCTCCTCCAAAAGTTTCACTCAATGTCAGTTATAAAACAAAGAGTAACACCTGATTGAGAAGAAGGTCAGACTCAGAAAGGTAGAAGAGGCCCATCTAGCAGCAACAAAGCTGAACGGCTCCTGGCAGTCTCTCCTCACTCAACCAGAATAGTAAGAGTGACCATGAAGGACCAAACCACACTGGTCACAATGGTAAAGCAACGCATAAGCCCACCAAACTTTCTTATTCACGAGGCTAGCCCAGAAGACACCAACAGTACTATAGCGTTAGACAACCTCTCTGACAAGGAATTCAGAATGGAGCTACTTAGGATGCTTAGGGAACTAAAAGAAACAATGGAAAGCAATGCCAATAAAAGACAAGAGGATTTGAAGGCAGAAATGAGGAAAATGCAATCGGAAATATCGGACCCGAAAAACCTGGTAGCCGAATTGAAAACCTCAGTGGAAGGCCTCAGCAGCAGAGTAAGAGCGGCTGAGAACAGAATCAGTGAGCTCGAAGATCAAGTTCAGAGACTTGCCAGAAAAGAGCAGAAAATGGAAAGGAGACTCACAGTTCGAGAACAGATGGCAAGAGAAGATCGTGACGAAGCCAAGAGGGGTAACATAAGAATTATTGGAGTCCCAGAGGGACAGGAAGAAAACCTTGATGAAGAAGAAACTGTCAAAGACATCATTGCTACAATGTTCCCAGAGCTAAAGAAAACTTGTGACCACATCCAGGAGGCCCGAAGGGTATCAGCTAGAAGAAATCCGAATAAAAATACCACAAGACACATCCTGATCAAAATGACCAAAACTTTAGACAGAGACAAAATTCCGAAAGCAGCAAGATCGAAGAAAGAAATCTCTTACAAAGGAGCATCCTTAAAATTCACAGCTGATTTTTCTGATGAAACCCTCAGGGCCCGAAAACAGTGGTGGGACATAGTGAAAAAACTCAATGAAATAAATGCCTCTCCAAAAATACTTTACCCAGCAAGACTCTCATTCATAAAACAAAGAACAACACACAGTTTCACAGACAAACAACAGCTCAGGAACTTCATAGACTCAAAACCATGGTTAAAAGAACAACTAAATGGGCTACTTTAAGGCAATACAGGCCCCTCAAATACACCAAATTTCAACAGAACAATGGGACAAAATCCCATAACAATAATCTCTCTCAATGTCAATGGGCTAAACGCACCAATTAAAAGACATAGAGTGGCAGGATGGATTCGAATATTGAACCCAACATTCTGGTGCCTGCAAGAAACACATATCAATAGTCAAAGCAAACACAGACGCAGAGTCAAAGGTTGGAAAACAATTCTACAGGCAAACAGCTCCCAGAAAAAAGCTGGGGTAGCCATCCTAATATCAGACCACATCGATTTCAAAGTGAAGAAGGTAATAAGAGACAGTGAAGGCCATTTACTATTGATCAAAGGATCTGTACAACAGGAAGAACTTACAATAATAAATGTATATACACCTAATGATAGACCAGTAAAGTACTTAAAACAACTACTCATAGATTTGGAAAAAGACATCAATAGCAACACAATACTAGTGGGAGACTTCAACACAGCTTTGTCACCTCTTGATAGATCAACCAGACTCAAGCTTAGCAAGGACATACTTCATATGAGGGAAACAATGGAAGAAAGGGACTTAGTAGATATATACAGGACACTTCATCCACAAAAAGCTGAATACACATTGTTCTCAAGCGTACATGGAACATTCTCCAAGATAGACCACATGCTGAGCCACAAAACATGCCTCCATAAAATTAAGAAGATAGAGGTTATATCAACAATCTTCTCAGACCATAATGCGCTGAAATTAGAAGTAAATCACAAACAAAAACAGAAAACTAAATCAAACACCTGGAAATTAAACAGTGCACTATTAAACAACGAGTGGCTTAGACAGGAAATTAAAGAGGAAATCAAAAGATTCCTAGAAACGAATGAAAATGAGGACACGAGTTACCAAAACTTATGGGACACAGCAAAAGCTGTGTTAAGAAGAAAGTCTATAGCTCTACAAGCATTCCTCAGAAAGGAGGAGCGAGGCCACATAAATAAACTAACCTCACAGCTTAAGAGCTTGGAGAAGGACCAAAAAAAGGAGCACAACCCGAACAGGAGAAATGAAATAATAAAACTCAGAGCAGAGATTAACGATATGGAAACCCAAAAAACAATCTGAAAGATCAATGAAACCAAAAGCTGGTTCTTTGAGAAAATTAACAAGCCTCTAGCAAAACTCACAAAGAAAGGGAGAGAGAAAACCCTAATAAACTGAAGCAGAAATGAAAAGGGGGTCATTATAACAGAAACTACAGAAATTCAAAGGATCCTCAGGGAATACTTTGAGAAGCTTTATGCCATGGAACATCAAAACCTCGAGGAAATGGATAAATTCCTAGACTCCTACAGATTCCCAAGGCTGAATCAAGAAGACCTGGAACACCTGAACAGACCTATCACCATCAAGGAAATTGAAATGGTAATAAAAAGTCTCCCCAAGCACAAATGTGTTGGTCCGGGTGGATTCACTAGTGAATTCTTCCAAATCTTTAATGAGGACTTACTCCCAATCCTCTTTAAGCTTTTCCACGAAATTGAAATATCAAAAACACTTCCAAACAGTTTGTATGAAGCAAATATCACACTGATACCAAAAGCAGACAGAGATACCACAAAGAAAGAGAATTACAGACCGATATCCCTGATGAACACAGATGCAAAGATCCTCAACAAAATACTAGCAAATAGAATCCAACTACTCATCAAAAAGATCATACACCATGACCAAGTAGGATTCATCCCAGGGATGCAAGGATGGTTTAACATTCGGAAATCAATCAACATAATCCATCATATCAACAAATGAAAAGATAAAAAGCATATGATTATATCAATAGATACAGAGAAAGCATTTGACAAGATCCAGCAACCCTTTATGATGGAAACCCTAGCCAAAATGGGTATAGAGGGGACCTTCCTCAACATAATTAAAGCCATCTACCACAAGCCTACAGCAAGCATCATCCTCAATGGGGAAAAGCTGAGAGTTTTCCTTCTAAGATCAGGGATGAGACAAGGATGCCCACTCTCTCCACTGCTGTTCAATATTGTACTGGAAGTACTTGCAATAGCGATTAGGCAAGAAAAAGATATTAAGGGCATTCAGGTAGGAAAGGAAGAAATCAAGCTCTCAGTATTCACAGATGATACGATACTATACGTAGAGAACCCAATAACCTCCACCAAAATACTCCTAGAAACAATAGACTCATATTGTAAAGTTGCAGGCTATAAAATCAATACCCAAAAGTCCATGGCTATCCTATACACAAACAGTGAGAGAGAAGAAAGTAACATGAAAGAAACAATCCCCCAGAAAATCAAGTACTTAGGAAACAGCTTAACTAAGGAAGTAAAGGACCTGTACAAAGAAAACTACAAAACGCTACTTCAGGAAATAAAAGAGGACATGAGGAAATGGAAAGATATCCCCTGCTCATGGGTCGGGAGACTTAACATTGTCAAAATGGCAATACTACCGAAAGCATTGTATAAATTCAATGCAATCCCTATAAGGATACCCATAACATTCTTCAAAGAAATGGAGCAAACACTCCTGAAATTTATATGGAACAATAAGCCCCCACGAATAGCTAAAGCAATTCTTGGAAAAAAGAAAATGGGAGGAATTAACCTCCCGAACTTCAAACTCTACTACAAAGCAGTAATAATTAAAACAGCATGGTACTGGAACAAAGGCAGAAATGCAGACCAATGGAACAGGGTTGAATACACTGACATCGCCCCTCAATCATATGATCATCTAATCTTTGATAAAAGTGCAAGAAATACGAAGTGGAGTAAGGAAAGCCTCTTTAACAAATTGTGCTGGCATCACTGGACGGCTACATGCAAAAAAAATGGGCTCAGAACTCTGCCTAACACCATGTACAAAGGTAAGATCAAAATGGATTAAAGACCTGAACATCAGACCAGAAACCATAAGGTACATTGAAGACAAAGCTGGCAAAACCCTCCATGACATTGAGGCTAATGGTATTTTCAAAGATGCCACGCCACTGGCCAAGCAAGTGAAAACAGAGATAGATAAATGGGACTATCTTAAACTAAGAAGCTTCTGCACCTCCAAAGAAACAGTGACCAAAATACAAAGACAGTCTACAGAATGGGAAAGGATAGTCGCCGAATACACATCTGACAAGGGTTGATATCAAGGATATACAAAATACTGGTTGAGCTCCACAAGAAGAAAACATCCAACCCCATCCAAAAATGGGGCAATGAAATGAACAGAAACTTTCTCAAAGAAGAAATCCGAATGGCAAAAAAGCACATGAGAAAATGCTCTACATCATTAATCATCAGGGAGATGCAGATCAAAACCACAATGAGATACCATCTCACACCTCAGAGACTGGCCCAAATTGAAAAGAACAAAAGCAACCGTTGCTGGTGCAGATGTGGCGAGAAAGGGACACTCCTTCACTGTTGGTGGGAATGCCGACTGCTTCAGCCCTTTTGGAAAACAGTATGGACGTTCCTCAAAAAATTAGAAATTGAGCTCCCATTTGACCCAGCGATACCACTCCTGGGAATATATCCCAGAGAGGCAAAAATGTGTAGCCGAAGTGACATCTGCACTTGTTTGTTCATTGCAGCACTCTTTACAATAGCCAGAAACTGGAAGAAACCTGAATGCCCAAGAACAGATGACTGGTTAAAGAAACTTTGGTACATCTACACAATGGTACATCTACACTATGTAGCTCTTAGAAAAGATGAGGTCATGAAATTTACATACAAGTGGTACAATATGGAAAGTATCATGCTAAGCGAAATGAGTCAGAAAGAGAGGGATAGACATAGAAAGATTGCATTCATCTGGGGGATATAAAATAACAAAATATGAGATTAATACCCAAGAATAGCTGAGATCAACACCAGAAGGATTACTCCATAGCTTAGAGGCCAGCCAGGTATTCTAGGGGAAAGGACAGTTCAGATAGAGAAGGGAGCACCAAATGGAGGGTGTTTGTAGGATCCGATACAGGTTGAAAGTAGACTGGACTGAACATGTTTGCCACTCAATGCCCCTTTTGCTGATCACAACACCCAAAAGGAGAGAGAGAACAAAAGGGAATGCCCTGCCATAGTGGCAGGGGGGGTTGGGGGGGATGGGGGGGAGGGATATTATCCTGGTGGTGGAAAATGGGCACTGGTGGAGTAATGGGTATTTGATCATGGTATGACCAAAATCCAAGCACAAAAGTTTGTAAATATACAACTGTACCTCATGGTGTTTCACTAATAAAAAATAAATTTAAAAAAAATTTTACATTTTTAATTTAGCAATTTTAAGTTATATCTTTGTCAGTACATAAAGATCTCTATTTTCTTATGTCACCATGTGAACATCAAATATTTATTTGGTTGTTACTAATTTTAATACATTACAATGGACTAAATAAACTTGAAAATGTGTTATTTAATACACGAGCAAATACATAATAAAGATTATGAAGTGTGATCACTGTATCAAAGTATTTGTGTTTTTAATGTAATCAAATTTAGTCATCAGCTTCATTAATTTGTATTGGCAATATTCAGTCTCTACTGATTAAAAATTTAACTGTTAATGTGTTTTCCCAATGTCAAATAAGAAGAATGTACTGTCATATTTTTATAAAGTCCTTCTCTTTAGTTTTCTTAGTTTGGTTATATATTCCTAGGTATTTTCTGGAGGCATTTCTGTTCATTGTTTTTCTCTTTTTGGTATTAGTCCACACTATTCTAGCACTTAATATTGTGTGAAATAAATCTGAGCCCCATTTGAATTAATTTTCTATCCAAAAGAAATGCTATTTCTTTTATCAGCAAAGCATTGTTCCCTTTTATTATGTTAATTTCAATTATAATTATATCGATGTATTGCTATTAATATATTTTAAATTGTATTGGTCTGTTGTTCTGGTTTATCTCTTTAGACTCCCATTAGACATATTTTTGCCTGTCTTCTAAATCTATTATTCACTCTTTTAACCCCCATTATGTTAGCCTTATTCTTATTATCTTGCTGTTTCTTTATCTTATTCAACATTCATGTCATCGAGTTCATTTTTTCTTTTAATTTTAATTTTGAGCTTATTTTGAATTCCTCTTTTATGTGGAATTTATATACTGATTAGGAACACCTGTAAAGGTGATTAGAGACTTTCCCAAAAGCTCCCATCCTTCTCGGAGAGCCCAGCAAGCTACCGAGACTATCCCGCCTGCACGGCAGAGCGTGACAAGCTACCCGATACGTCAAAAACAGTAACAGTGAATGGTCCTCATTCCTCTGATCCTGAAGGAGCCTCCAATATGTCATCGGGCTACACTAGCACATGACATGGACGAATGAAGACCTTACTGGGCCCACTTGAGCTAATCTTTTATGTGATTTTGTGAAAGTTTTTTTCTTTCTCAATTTTAACTACATTCCTATTTTTTCTCTTCATCTCTCTGTTTCTTTCTCTCCCTGTCATTTTTTAGCAACATATAAGAATTATGATCGGGTTTTTAAATGCTTCCTCCATACACAGACCTTTTATATCCTTATTCATGACTCTCCCCCTTTACTACTGTGGCCTTCCTTTATCAAAGTGAATTGTTTACTAAATTTATTTCCTTCTTACTAAAGGGAAAATTTTTGTTCTCTTTGTGGAAGTAGTTTTTTAGCCTTTTTTGTGTCCATTAGGGTTTTTTTAGTTTTTTTTTTCTGATTTTATGTTTATTGCGTAGTAATAAGTCATTTGCTTTACTAAAGTGTACCTATTAAATATAATATTTATACGTGATTGGGAAAGACAAGTAAGGAGAGGCTGCCAAAATCTCAGGGCTGGGATGAATAGAGATATTACTGGTGCACACTCAAATAAATCCATGAACAAGGAGATGACAGTGATACAGTGAAATATACCTGATGTAGCTATTTCTCTTCAGTTCTCTGTATATAGGATATGGAACTGATAATTTTCTAGTTGGAAAAGTTTGTATACATTAAAGATTATTTCAATCTCAACTGAGACAAAATACATTTTGTAGAGTAAATGGTATATATCTTCAGTCTGAGTTAAACTACTTGCAGGTGAACTTCCAACTTAGCCTAGTTTTGTTGTTGTTGTTGTTGTTGTTTTGGTTTTTGGTTTTGCTTTTTGGGTCACACCCGGCGATGCTCAGAGGTTACTCCTTGCTCTGCACTCGGGAATTACTCCTAGTGGTGCTTGGAGGACCATATGGAATGCTAGGAATCGAATCTGGGTTGGCTGCATGCAAGGCAAATACCTTACCTACTGTACTACTGCTCCAGACCTTAACTTAGCCTAGTTTTTATATTTTTGTATTGACATCATAATTTCTGAATTTACTTCTACTAGTCTTGATTATGATTAATTATGGATAATCTCTTTATTCTTGTTTTATTTATTTATTTATTTATTTATTTATTTATATGGTTTGAGTCCTTCACCTGGGAGTGCTCAGGGCCTACTTCTGGCAGTGTGTTTAGAGATAATTCCTGGCAATTCTCATAGGATCATACGTGGTGTCTGGAAACAAGAATTGAACCCAAGTTGGCTATATGCAAGGCAAGGACCTCACTCTCTGTACAATCTCTCTGGATCTTACTTTTGTATGTAACTTCTGTCAAATTTCATCTATTTTTGGCATGTATTCACAAAATTCAAGTCTATGGATTAGATCAACCTCCAAGTGTTATATAAAACTGGAGTTGCAAGATTTTCTCTTCAAGGAAGGAGAATCTAAAGGTGGTTTTACAGTACAAGGGATAAGAGGAGGACATGGTACAGAGCCTTGGTCCTCTCACAGATCAGGCATGTGTTGTACAACTAGAGCCACATCACAGACCCTGCAAGTTTGTGTGTGTGTGTGTGTGTTGTACATTTTCATTACTGTGATCATTATTATTATTATTTTTAAAGAATTTTCAGAAGAATAATACTAACTTACATAGTCATATTACTGATTGATATTCTTCTATAAAGACAATTTTAAAATAAAATTAGATCTGCCCACATTTTAGTTACTGTATCTAGATGTCACCAAATTTACTTGGTCACTGTCCTCCTTTTAAGAGAAAAGAATTACTCATTACCCTTCTGGAAATCAATCTGTGTCCATTTCCACTGCACCTGAGTTCAAATATTATTGCCTCCCTGGACCATTTCAGTGCCCCTTTAGGGATGGTATCATCTGCTTCAGGAAACACTTATCTCAATAAACTAATAATTTAACTTTTCAGGATAACCGCTTACACATAGGCATTCAAGAGCCAACTAGCTATTTGTCTTTGAATTATACAGCAGTATTTCATGAATATTTTTAGATATTTTTTGTTGTGTATATCCTCTCCTTCCTTTTCTATGATGGCCTTTTAATTAAAATTTAATTTCTACTCCACTTGTCACACTGTTATTCATCTACTTCTTTTATGTATAGAGTAAAATTCCTTCAAAGAATTACCTATACCTCATAACTTCATATCGAAAGAGAGAGGAAAGAAAGATAAATTACAAGGAATTGACTTATATCATTGTGGGGGTGCTAATAAAAAATTTATAGGATGGGCAGTCAGATCCACAGCTTTGGAGCTGGGAGAGAGTGCTGTTGTACACTGCAGGTGAATTCTAATGCCTCATCTCTCACATATACTATTCTTGCAGCCTCTTTTCTAGTTTCTTAAGTAATACTCTTATACCTAGTTATTTTATGTACCATGCAAACTGTTATAAACATTCCTATAATACTAATTTTATGTTAAAACAATATCCATGTACTAACAATTTAAAATTGTCTAAGTTTTCAAAACCCTGACTATTCTTTTAGTACCACCTAGAGAGTTTCTCGAAAATGGCTTTTTTTTTTTACTCAGCCTGCACTGTGGTTTAATCTTCAACTAGAGAAGATACTTTGAGACTCCAAACTTTCAGGATCAGAGATTTCTTAATGCAATCATCACAGCCAGATATGCTGAATTGGGTTTACATGGATTGTTCAACAGTTCAAATTAGGTAATTTGGAAAGTTGAGTAGCTCTTTCAGGCTATTAGAAACCATTTAGAAAATCACCACTATTTGCAATAATGGAAAAATGTAAATGAAATAAGTCCATTAGGTCCACAGAAGTCCATTTCTGATGTGACAGGAAAGAGGAAAATAGGGGTGGACACATACATAAGAGGCATTCAGACCCTCTGAAAAATAAAGGGCAAAATTCTAATGAATCAAATTTGATAGAGAGTGACTGCTTATGTTGAATCAATGCATTTTTAAAATGAAAAAAGTTAGTTACAATATTCTACAAGCACCTACATAAACAAGCACCCTAGTGCAGAGACAAAGAGAAAGCACTCAATCAAATTACATATAGTTTTTAACTAATTATAGAATCGACACATTAAATATAATTTTAGATGTTTTTATACACAGTATAAGAAAATAAAAAAAAACTAAGAATATTGTCTTTTTTTCATATTGGAATAAATTTTTAGAAAGTACATAAAAGACTTCATCAAAAGCTAGAATTTTGCATTAATGTATCATTTAGAACTTTAAAAAATGTCTTAGAATGTTTGAAAGTCAAATATATTTTCAAATATTATATGCTATTACGTTGCCTCTTTCCAAAGTCCAGGTTTTGACTAGCATTGCTTCTCGGCCTTTTGGCTAAGATCAAGTGTAGCATTATTAAGATACTTTTGAAAAAAATGTTTTTTTCTTATTTCAATATGGTGATAGTTAGACCCTCTTCACAGCAGAGTTTTATATATCAACTTATATTTTGCACATTCTCCCTTTATGCAAAATGCTCTTTGTCCAATTATTTTATGTATTATTTTTCCATATTTCTTAGACATTACTGTGAATATAACTTCTCCTAAGAAAGTCTTTCTCAGGGCAGGGTAACAGTAGTTGGGTGTTAGACTCCAGAAAATCATGGCCCCTCTTTTTATCAATGGGTGCAGACCTTGAGGTCTTGTAGAATTCAGGGTCTAACACTGGAGGCTCTTAGCCCTGCTTGAATAACTTGGATACCCCCTACTACAGATTCTGTGCAACAAATCATCCTCTAGACCTTGCAGCAAACCAACAGCTGCATGGCCAATAATTGCCGTGGAGGTCCGTGGACCTTCTGAGCACTATGTGTGAGCTTCCTATGTACAAAAATAGACACCATGTTTTTAGGGCCAAATCTGGAGTTTTCATCTGTAATAATCTTTAGTTTTAACTTTTGATGCTTATTATATTTTAGAATCATGATGCATAGCATGTTCTCACTAATTATCTTAATGAATTGAAAATAAAAGAAATAAAAGAGGTCTAAATACTATCTAATAATGAACCATAAGTAAATTATTTGATTTGACATTATCTTTTCAGTATTTATTATGATGTTACTAACAAATTTTTAATAGAATCTGCAGCATCTTATAAATGCATGCTTTCATTTTTTCATACCTTTTTTATTTCTAAGGATCATCAAATTATAAGATACTATTTTCATTTTTATAATTAATGAATAACTTAGTACATGAGTTTCATTATTGTTTTTGATACTAGAAAGTTTGCAAAATTAATCTCTAATACTGACTTATTTCATAACTAATCACTGTTTGTAATATTTTAGCTTCTCACTTATTACAAACATTTTAAAATTACAAAAATATGGGGGAATATAACACCAACAAAGGACATACATGATTTTCAAATTTGCCTCAACTTTATCTAAAATTTCTCGTTGCACTTGAATATGCCTCTTCATAGTGTCCTCTATCTTTCACATCCTGTGATTCTCACGCCTGTTACAGATTCTGTGCTCAGAGCTGCTCCTGAGACAATGTGGTGCTGAGGCTCTTACTGGAGTCAGCCACTTGATAAGAAAATTCCTTGACTCCTATACTATCCACCTATAATTTGCTTTTCTCACTTTTTATTTAGTGACTTTAAAAATTATTCAAACAGTTACATATTATTTAAAAATTTAATTCCATTAGTAAATTAGGGCTGCAGCAATATTACAATAGTAGGGCTTTTGCCTTGCATGTGGCCAACCCGACCAACCCAGGTTCAATTCCTCCACCCCCTCGGACAGCCGGGCTCGCTACCGAGAGTATCTCACCCATGCGGCAAAGCCTGGCAAGCTCCCCATGAGGTGTTTGATATGCCAAATACAGTGACAAACCTCATATTGGAGATGTTACTGGTCCCACTCGAGCAAATCAATGAACAACAGGAGGACAGTGCTACAGTAAATATTAAAAGTTTTATATAGGAAGTGATGGTTACCTATTGCTATGATATTTAAGCTTACCATTGGAAAAACCTCATATAATGCAAAATTAATTTTAGTTATTGGTTTTTATTTTATATTGAAGGATCACACTCAGCGGTGCTCAAGGACCACGTTAATGGTGTGCAGAGGAGCAGATTATTTTTGGGTATTGAACCCCTGAAGGTAGGCAATGTGCAAGGCAAATACCCTACCCGGTATATTCTCTCTTCAGCCTGTTTTTTTATTATTGACCCTGAAGATACTTAATTTTAGCTCTTGTTCTGAGGACAACAAAAAGTACACAAAAAAGAAAAAAATAATTTATAATTTTTCATAATTTTGCATTAATGCTTTCAAATGATTTCGCAGTACTTAGATATTATAGTATATAGTGTCTCTAAGTATTATGAAACTTTATTGTTGTCATTCAAAAATAGTGGTGCCTGATCTAATTGAGACATCCTTTATTCCCCTTTCTGTCCTAAGCAGTATTATATTTAGTGTTAATTGTCCTCCCTTCTATTTTTGAGGTTAAAAGACAGAATCATAGATATTTTATATTCAACATTGCTAACAGTAAAAATAGATGCAATAAACTCTGATGATAAACAAAAGTTAATTATCTCTGCCAGAATAAGAATATATTACCAATCTCTTTCAACATTTATAAAAAGATATATTGAAAGAAGATATCTGTAATATTACAAATACTATTTGGTTACAACAAAACTTTGGAAGTGCTTCCAATACCTCATTTATCTACCATACAATTGTATATCATCGAAGAATGACTATCTCTGTACTTTCTGCAGATCTCTTATTTTCATCTCATCTTTCTTTGCTTTTATCATTCTGATTTTATTCTTCTTTTCTAAATTTCTCCCTCTCAAAGATTTCTCCTGGGCCTCTAGAAATTTAGATTTTGTAAAAAAATAAATCTTTCAACATCTTGAACTATTTTTCTGATTTCACTCTTGCCATTATGCCCCTGGTTGACTTTGGCTATCTTCTGAAGACTCCCAAAGAGTAATTCAATGCATTTCTAAATTATATTCAGTTCACAGAACAACACTGAAAGGGACAGAAAAAACAACAGTATTTCTCTTATTCATTCAATGCTGAATTCTCATTTTTCACTCAATCCAGAGTCTTTAATATAGACCCCCCCATTGATATTTCTCACCCATTGATCATTCTGCATTTTGCTCATTATTTTTTTCTCTATATGGTTTCTTTAATTTTTCTGGAAAATTCTACTTCTGGTTGTTTATTTATGTGTTTGAGTATTTAACTACAGCTGAGACGCTATTGCTGGAAAAAATTCTAACAAATTTTGTCTTTTCAAAGATATGGCTGTTATACGTCTATTTTTTCTTTCCTGTCACTTTTGTTACTACACTGTATTAAGATATGCTCATTAAAATGTGAACAGATTTCTAGCCAAAGAGATAGTACAGGGTTTAAGGGATTTGCCTTGAACACAGCCAACTGTGGTGTGAATCCTGGCACAAGATATAATCCTCAAGCATTGCCATCTTTGTGATCACAGAACCAGAACTAGGACTATGCCCTAAACACCACAAGGCCCTCAATAATAACAAAACCAAATAAGAATATGTACAGTTTTGAGGTATCTAATCTTTAATTTTTTTCTTTGTCTCTTTTCCTCTAATTACTATCTCACTCTTCTATGTTAATAGCACCTAATATTTTGTCAAATATTCTTTTTCATATCTCTGTATCTACTATTATTATCTCAAAATTTGTTTCAAAAATTGTACTCTTTCTATCATGGTGTAGGATACATACTTTTTTCAATTTACATCTGTTTTATCTTCTTGGGTTGGAGCGATAGCATAGCGAGGAGGGCATTTGCCTAGCACGTGGCCGACCTGGCCCACCTGGAGGAATCATAAGGTTCGATTCCTCCGCCCCTCTTGGTGAGCACGGCAAGCTACCAAACTTCTTCCATACAGCAAAGCCTGGCAAGGTCCCCGTGACTTATTCGATATGCCAAACACTGTAACAAGTATCACAATGGAGACATTACTGGGCCCGCTCGAGGAAATCAATGAACAATGGGAGGACAATAACAGTGACAGTGACAGTTTGTCTTCTTAATACTTTTGGTGATGTCTCCAATATAAAACAGAAATTTTTATTGTATGTTTTTGAAAAATACTGTGCAGAGGTAGGGCGTTCGCCTTATAAGCGGCCAAACATGGCCGACCCGAGTTTGATTCCTCCGCCCCTCTCGGAGAGCCTGGCAAGCTCCCCGAGACGTATTCGATATGCCAGACACAGTAACAACAAAGTCTCCAATGGAGACATTACTGGGCCCGCTCGAGCAAATCGACGATCAACGGGAGGGCCTTTACCTTTACCTTTACCTTATACTGGATTTGTATAGTGTGTTAGTTAGTATTGCCATTTTGATAATAGTAATAGTTTTATTAGTCTAGGAGCAGAGCAGGAGTTGTGTTCCCACCTCCTTGGGTCTTCTGTCATTTCTTTCAGCAATGATTTGTAGTTTTCTTAGTATAATTCTTTTAATACTTTTGTTAATCTGATTCCATACTCGTCATTTTGTGCAACGTTTATGAATGGGATTATTGCCAGAGTTGCCCTCTCTTCTATTTCATTGTTTGCATATAGAAATGTCATGGATTTCTGTACAATGATTTTGTAGTCTGCCGCTTCTTTACAGTATAACTATATTGCTTCTAGTAGTGTTTTGGTAATATTTATAATTTTTCTAATTATTGTATCATGTTGTGTGCCAATATTGATAGTGTGACTTCTTACTTTCCTATCTGGGTGCCTTTAATTGTTTTCTTTTTTTTTTTGCATAATTGCCATGGCAAAGACTTTCAATGTTATATTGCTTAATCGTGGTGGGGGTAGGCAACCTTATCTGGTGCCTGATCTCAGGTGAGCAGCTTTTAGTTTTTACCATGTTTGCTGTGCATTTGTGTGTTGAAGAATGTTTCTTCCACCCCATTTCATTAAGAGGTTTTTCTTTTATTAAGAAAAGGTAATGGAAATAACAAATGAACAAAAGCTAAGGAAACTGGTAACTGGTCTTTAGTTGAAAGCTTATCACAATGAGGAGGTGAGGGTATGGGGGATAATGCATAATGAAAGAGTGGTGGAGGGTAGTGAACATTCCAGTGGAGGCTATGGTGCTGGAAAATTCTATGTATTAAATGCTACCACTAACAGTATTAAAAAGTATGGTGCCTAAAATATAATTAAAAGCAACAACAAAACTAAAACATAGCTATTTTTGTTCAAAGTTCTATAGAATCATTTTTCTTACTTAACTAGTTTCCCTCTATCTCCATTTTTGTTTCTTGTTTCTATCTTGCCCGCACGGCAAGACCTGGCAAGCTACCCGTGACGTATTCGATATGCCAAACACAGTAACAACAAGTCTCACAATGGAGACGTTATTGGGCCCGCTCAGTAAATCCATGAACAACGGGAGGACAGTGGTAGGACAGTGACAGTGATTTTCATCAGATTTCTAAATATCACAGTGTTTCAGTATAATGTCCTCATTCTATATTAGCAATCACATAATTTTAAATTGATCATATAATTTTAATTGTATTTACACCTGAATGAATCCTTTTTCCATGAAAATATTCTCTAGTACTTCTTTAGTCATTAAATATATGCCATGTATTCGTTACCAACTAGTGTCCAAGTTCTGTATCCACTCCTTCTTCTCTCTTTGATATACACATACATACATTCCTATCTATATTTTTTAAATATATCTTAATCACTAATCCTCCCACATCTTTTCATCCTTTCTATTAATTGATTTAAGTTATATCTTCCTTTAAAAATTGCAACTATAAATTGACTTCTTACAATCTACTTTCCTCATATACAGCCACATTGCAATCTCTTTAATGTTGTCAGGATAGCTTTCTAATGTTCAATTATAGTCTTGTGACTGCTTCATTAAAATCTTCCAACAGCTTTCTATTGTATTTGAAATAAATTTTAGAAGTCCTTATAGACAGACACTAATGGCATAGCTTCAGTTATATGTCCCTTTGTCATCCAGCAGTGAACTTATCACACTCGTCTTTTATCTCAGTTTTTTTTTGTGAGTGTGTGTTATTTTTGGCAAGTGGCATGTCTTTGCCCAGATATTTTTATGACCATTGCCAGTACATTATGTAAGACTGAACTCTAGTCAAATTCTCAACAGCATTGCTAATGAGTATTAAAAGTATTAACTTCCTTGATTACCTAGCCAGTTACCTACATACTTCACACAACCTCAGTACTTATTAAAATATAAAATTCATAGCATATTTCCTATCTGAATTTTCTTCACTTTGCTAATGCATTTATCCTATGTCTTTCTTTTACAGAATATACTCTATATTGTGCAGAGACAGTTTTGTGTTCAGTTATTTTGTCCAAATATCCAAACTAAAGTTTGGCATGTGGAAATAACCAGTAAATGTTTAAATAATGATTTATGATTCTTTTTGGTGATGGGGGTGTTGTCAGGGTAACAAGACAAGTACTCTACCATTGAAGCACATTCCTGTCTCTGAATGGATCCTTGTAATGTATTCTTGTATTATCTGTGGTTTGATGACAGATAATCACTTGAGCTGTCTGATATTGTTATCATAATTATCATCACCTTCATCACTACCATTATTATTTGAACTTAATTTCTGTAAAAAACCACGTATTAATTTGCAAAGTATTGTGTAGACCCAACATGACATAATAATATGATCCTTGCTATATGATTTAAATTTTTATGGAGGGTATAGGTAAATTTTTATGGAGGGTATAGTCTCTGCCCCCGCGCCTGGGTGTTCCTTCCCGGAGTCCCTTGGAGGGGAGCGGGTTGAGCTTTCCTCCCCGCCCCGACCAGGGCTACGACAGCCGAAGACCTCCAGGACCAGCCACCACCGTGCTGAGACCACTCTCCGCACACATGAAGGTACTGGCAGAGGGACAAAGCCACGCGGGTTCCGGGGCCGAGACCTCCAAGCCTACTCGAATTGGAGTCGAGCATCTTCCACCCAGATCCTCCAAATTCCAGTAGGCGGGGGTCACACCCACCACCTGGCCCCCTGGCGCCGTGTAATCCCATCAGCGGCCAAGACTCAGAGACTATGAAATCCAGATCCCGGACGAGAATTGTGCAGTCTCTGCCCCCGCGCCTGGGTGTTCCTTCCCGGAGTCCCTTGGAGGGGAGCGGGTTGAGCTTTCCTCCCCACCCCGACCAGGGCTACGGCAGCCGAAGACCTCCAGGACCAGCCACCACCATGCTGAGACCACTCTCCGCACACATGAAGGTACTGGCAGAGGGACAAAGCCACGCGGGTTCCGGGGCCGAGACCTCCAAGCCTACTCGAATTGGAGTCGAGCATCTTCCACCCAGATCCTCCAAATTCCAGTAGGCGGGGGTCACACCCAACACCTGGCCCCCTGGCACCGTGTAATCCCATCAGCGGCCAAGACTCAGAGACTATAAAATCCAGATCCCGGAACCGCGCGACCGCATTCGCGGCCGCGTGACATCTTATTATCTCATTCCTACTTTGGACAAACTTGCAGGCTATCGAATGTAGCCTGCCCACAGGGTAGAGTCTGGCAAACGCCCCGTGGCCTACCAAATATGCCAAATACCAGTAACAATGATGGGTCTCATTCTCCTAAAGAGCCCTGAATATAATCTCAGGGCTAGGATGAAAGAGACGTTACTGGGGCCTGCTCGAGGCAATCGACGATTAACAGGATGATGAAATGAAATGAAAATAGGTAAATAAATAGGACATAATAGTATAGAGCAAGATAATTATTTTAAAAACTTATTCATATGCAAGATGTTCATTTGACAGGTTGTAAATGCTTCATGAATTGTTCTATATATCAAAAATACAATTGTCAACAAAATAGACAGCTATAAATTCTAATAATGATGAGCTAATTATAATTATAAATCTACAAAACAGATGAGGATCTCCTCAATCCTAGTATGCAATGTATTATCTAATGCTAGTATTTTTTTGTAGTTATAAATGTGTATGATAAAGAATAGCACTTCATAAAATGATTGATTTACCACTTTATGAATATTTTAGTCTAACCATCAGGTAAGCCTTCAAAAAAATAAGCAATGTTGCAAATATGCTTTGATTGAAAAATGTGAGAATGTTGGCCAATTTTTAAGAACAAGACACATGACAATTTTCAGTTCAAGGAAAGTTTAGACAACATGAGCACTGTGGGTATATCTCAGTTAAGACAGCTAGAATAGGACAATATGCGGAGAAAATGCATGAGGACATGAGGAATGAGGAAAACAGAGAAAAGGGGTAATATTTCTAGGGGTTTAAGTGTCTTGCTCATATTTTACCACCTGCATACATTTTTCCTCCGCCCCTCTCGGAAAGCCCGGCAAGCTACCGAGAGTATCTCGCCTGCATTGCAAAGTCTGAAAAGCTACCCATGACATGTTCGACATGCCAAACACAGTAACAAGTCTCACAGTGTTACTGGGCCCGCTCGAGCAAATCGATGAACAATGGGAGGACAGTGACAGTGATTTCTGATTTAAAAAGGACAATGGAAGAAACAGATAAAGGAGATGGATTAATAAAAATGAAAGTGTTAAGGAAGATGATCTGTATAATCTCTAAGAACAATTTCAAAATTGAGAGATTTACTTTGTATTTTTTTGTTTGAAATAATTAAAGATAATAGCATAGATATTTACAACTTTAAGTTTAAATTTCAGTTGGAGTATATAAATAAAGTCTATCTATCAAGTCTCAGAATATGTGTTTACACAGAGATAATTCTTTAAATGAGGAACTGAAGCCCATTATAGGTAATTAGTGAAACATATGAGTATATTAGTATCTCAGTCTTCTAATTCTCTTGGCTTTATTATTCCTAGAATCAACTCCATATCACCACTACAAGTATAATGCATTCTATGAATTATAATATTGCAAGGTAAGTATTTAGCAACAATATCAACCAGGGAACAATATTGACAATTACTCATGTTGCTTGTTTACAGGAGGGACTTAGAGGATTCTTAAACTAAAGCTCTTTAAATTTCAACCAATTTCTGATTGGAAAATGCCTTGTTATAAAAGTAACAAAATTATAAACAGCTTTAAGATAGAGTTAAAAGGAAAATACAATGTAGTATCTTTAGCTTATCAAATAACTGAACAGTTGTTGTTATGCCCTTTGCCCCCTCCCATTTATACACTTTTTTATAACTCGGAACCCCAACCCAAGCAACTAATGGCAATTGGGCTTCAAAACTATTATTCATTTTTGTGATATTTCACTTTTATCAATAGAAAATTGAAAAAAGTGATAAACAAAAAAGCATTTTCATAAAATCAGATAAATTCTAAAAGAAGAGCATTACAACCACAATGTGAGTTATCAGAATGGAATATTAAGGGTTATTTTTTAAATCAGAAATTTAGATATTTTTAAGCAGAGAAGGGATATGAAAGCTTTTGAAATTCTAAAGGCTGGGGGTCAGGAGATAAATGCTGGCTTTGCATTTGATCAAATCCAGGTCAATCCCTATCACCACATACAGTTCCCCCAAAACAACCAGGAATCAACCCAGAGCTTCACCTGGTATGACTGCAAAAATCAAAAACCTCTCAAAAATATGTTTAATCTTGAAAATTTTCCCACAAAAAAGATCAAATTATTCATCAATGTGTGACTAGTCACTATTTTCACTTCTAAGTTGTCTCGTATGATTACAAAGTTTCTTCATGGAAAAAGCAACTGATATACAAAATGTGCAAATTATTTTCCCAGATATTAAACAGATAAAAATATCCATCCCAATTACTTTTATTTGGGCTTATTCTTATTTAGTGCATAATTAAATACTTGTCTAATTTAGCAGAAACCTACATCAAATATTCCTTAAATATACATTCCAAGAATTTTTTTTTCTTTTTCACTGTTTCTAGTAAATTCTTAACAGTCTTATGCATTTTGGTTTTATAATTTTCATAAAATACAGTATGCCATTAAGCATGGGGTATCCAATTCCTCAAATTTAAGAACTATGATAATGACATCAAAAGATAAGCATTAAGTCCGGAATCAGCATTAATTTTATCACATTACTAAGGGTCAAAATTGTAACAAAAAAGTGAGGACAGAAAGCTTTCTCATCCATTTAACATATGCATATCTTCAAAAGTGAAAAACAGCCAAATTGAGCATCTATATCAACATATGTGCATGTAATATCACAAACAATTCATAAGACAGAAATTTAAAGCAATGATATATGAGATTTAGCTTTTTCAAATATTAAAGAAAAGCTTCCACGTCTATACTAATGTTTTACAAAGGTTGCAAAACAAAAGAAATCTGAACAATGGCACTCTTTGCCTTCATGATTAGCATCATTCTCCACTGGGAATCGAAAATATAATGCAGTCACACTTCAGAGCCCAGATGCTTTGTTAATACTAGACATCCCAGACCACCTGTTTTCACATACTCATATGCACTTTAGTCTGTCATTCACGGATGCCCCATGCACATATTTGGCAGTTTGCTAGCCACTGCTTTGGCAGTTTTCCAAGGACAAGTAAGTACATTGCACTTTATAATTTTTCTATGCAATGCTTTCTAAATTCCGTTAAGTTATTCACCATCTCTATAAGCACTAAAGACTCATTATAACCATGACAAATTGAGGAGACCACAATAATTCTACCTAAAACCAATTAATCCAAGGACTTTATGTGGGATTACATATGATTCAATAAATACCTCTTATCAACTCCATATTCACAAAACATAAAGAAATTAGATGACTTACTATCATAGTGTTTCTTAATCCTGGGAATTGTGCATACAGAAAAGTAATGCAAATGAATTTTGTGTAGGCCTCTAATTCTATTTTTTGCTAGAATCCCATAATACCAAATAATATTTAATATAATACATTAAAAGTAGTGAATTAATTACACATTTAAATATATAAATTTTTGTTTTAGAGGACTCTAATTAAATATGTTCAAGGATCCTTAATACAATTTTCATTTATTTTTTAAATTTTATTAATGTTTACTTTATATATTTATCTATATATTTATATGTTGGAGCAAGTATTTTTATAGAGAAAAAACATTAAGCCCACATGAATTAGAAAAATCCACTTAAAATTGGGTGTCTATTGTGACTAATATATTTTTCAACAAAGTCTTGAAATTTATGCTATAATGGCATCTTAATTAAGAATTAATAAAACGTAACAAATAAAACAAGAAACATTGCAGTTTAAGTAATTAGATAAAAGAAGCAGAGTTAAAAGCTATAAATCCTAAAATCATTTACAAAAACCACAAAGCACTCAATTCTGCATCTCCCCAAGTGGTTTAGGGAACAGGCTATTAAGTGAATGTTTCACATGCTGATCATTTTAAAATTACAATATGCAAAGCATTAGCTCAGCATCCAGGACATACAAAGACCAATAAAGAGAACATTATTGTGCCCAAAAGTTAATTGCTCAGATTCTAATTGTGAATTGTATGTATACTTCTCACTCTACTCACACACTACATTTGTGATGATCAGAGTAAGTAAACTGTTTTTGAAAAATTTTATTCTGGAGGGCCAAAGATACAGTACAGTAAGTAAGAAACTTACCTTGCATGTAGTAAACTGAGATTTAATCCCAGGTTCTCCATAAGGTCCACAGAGCCCTGTCAGGAGTGATTCCTTACTTTAGTTAGGGGTAAACCCTTAGTGCAATGTGTGCCCTCAAAATAAATAGAATCAAAACCAAAAAATAATCAAGCAAATAAACAAACAAACAAACAAAATGTATCTTAAGTCCAAAGGAGGGTATACACAACAAATATTAGTTGCTGTTAATATTTTCATTTGGAAAGACATTAAGCTATCTCTTCAGCTCCTTACTGGACCTCTTTAATGTGCAAAGTATATTCCTCCTTTGCCCATCTATCAGTAAAACCAATGAAGTGTTTTCTATATACATCTAAGTTGCAATGCTTGAATTATACCTAGTCATTTTATTGTTTCCCATATCATAAGACCTTATGGGTTATCATGATATGGGAAGAATTTGAGTGAGAAAGGAGGATGTAGGGGGGAAAACTTTAAAGCTACTCATCTGTTTGGCTGAATTTGGGCTCTAAGAGGTAAGTGAGAAATGTCTGGCAGAAATAAAAGAGAGGGACTTTTAAGAATAACAACATTCAATTTATTTTTCATCAGTGTCTATGTTTTATCAGGACTACATTTCTATATCTCCAAAACACTAGGGTAAAGACTTGAAACCCAATGGGTGTGTATCCTAGTTATTTTCAAAATTTCAGAAAAATTATGAAATAATATTGAACAAGCAAGTAATTGATATAGGAATAAGGAAGGCACAGGAAATAATGGGGAAGAAAACTGCTCTAGAGAAAATGTAAGATAGTTCCTGTAACAAACATGACAATTTACGTTTGGATAAAAATTGCTAAGTGCTATGTCTATATGAACTTGCATGTGGAGTTTTAGTTAGCCAAGCACAAAGAAGAAGGAATCAGCTATGGCATTTTGAGTTCTCAAAGTATATAGAATGAGGATTTAAACTTTTTTTTTTGGGGGGGGGTGGGTCACACCCAGCGATGCACAGGGGTTAGTCCTGGATCTGCACTCAGGAATTACTCTTGGCAGTGTTCAAGGGACCATATGGGATGCTGGGAATCGAACCTGGGTCATCCACATGTAAGGCAAATGCCCGCCCCACTGTGCTATGATTCCAGCCCCTTGAATTGTTTTAATTGAAAGAAAGAGTGATGTCTAGAATATTTACTGTTCATTCTATAATAAGGACTATATCAGAGGTACATAGTGTGCTGAGAAAGCACGAATAACACATTTTTACTCTAGTAGTTTACAATTTATGCTACCTCCTCCATTTAAAACCAGGTGATCCCCCCCCCCAAAAAAAAAGAGTGACCTCCTCTGGGCCATGTTTGTATCTATAAAAAAAAATGATTACCCATAGCACAGCGATAGGGCGTTTGCCTTACAAGCGGCCAACATGGCCGACCCGAGTTCGATTCCTCCCCCCTCTTGGAGAGCCCGGCAAGCTACCGAGAGTATTCGATATGCCAGACACAGTAACAACAAAGTCTCCAATGGAGACGTTACTGGGCCCGCTCGAGCAAATCGACGATCAACGGGAGGGCCTTTACCTTTACCTACCTTATATCAACTTTATTGGATAGGTGGATACGATAAAACTGTTCATAGCACTAGACATATTATAAGCATAGGGAAAATCTTAATTCCCTTTCCTAATCATCCTAATCCCCAATAAAGACACTGAAATCAGAGTTACTAACACAAATCAAGAACTTCTGTGAAAAGTTCTTTTGTGAAAAAGTTTGGCTTTGGGTTTGTAAAAGTGGTTTTTAATGTTGAGTTATTGGAGGGACATAATATAATTAGAAGGGAATTGAATGCTATGATAATGTTCTTAGAATCAAGAAGTATTATAGACAAGAGGGTAGGAAAGAACTGTAGTGTAAATAGAATTAAACGAAGATATTTTTCTTGTGTGGTAGATACAGTTTTAACCCCATGATCTTTGTCTGCTGATGTTTTACCTGTGAAATGTAACCTGATAAGTCAAGGAGGAAAATGACAGAAAAGTTTCTCAGAGAAATACAATGTTAGAATGTCTTGACCTATCCTTATTGTCTTTGAAGACAAATGATAAGTTCCAGGAGACCAAGAATTTGTTCAGCTTTGTAAACTCGGGAAACATTCTTCAGCTCACAGTCAGTAAGAAAACAGGAGTCTCAGTCTAGGATCATACGGAATTGAATTTTGCACTGGAGACAACATAAATAAATATGGTTTTACATCTTAACCTTAAGCTGTTCAGATAGGATTTATAAGATACAGAATGTTAGCAGACTTTTATTAAGTAAAAATGATAATAAATGGTAAAAAGGTAAGCAGAATGTTAAAGAGTTAAGAACACAGAATTAGATTCTATAGAGATGATGAATCCAATTTGTTTAATACAGATTATGCTAGTGGAATTGTGATCATAATATGTAAATATATGGTCTGGTTTATGTTTCTATACAAATACTTTATAACTTTCTGGTAATATTTTAATGAATCATATGCAGGGGGTACACAAATTCTAGTGATAGTTTTTGGGTAATTTGATTTGGATCACATGATATTCACTAAGCTACATAAGACAAAAGATGACAAACACATGCCAGCTATGATATAACATAGAAGAAATACAGGTCTACAAGTTGATATTGAACAGAAATCCTGAATGTTATAGGGCATTAATTAAGAAAAGATTCCTGTAATATGACACTTGCATTTACTTTTTTTTCCTAGTACAAAGTAGCTTTACAGCATGCTACCGAAGAAGAAAGTATGTGCATTTGCATTAACGATCCCCACCCACATAATGTCCAATTTGTTGGTCAAGTCATATTTCAAATTTCAAATCTATGATTCGCTCTTGATTGATCTTATTTGTTCTTATATTGATCAATGTACTTTGAATTTAATCCCATTATATAGCACAATAAGCAAATGTGTAATTTTCTTGGGGTTTTATTGTTGTCATTCATTTTGGAACACAAGAAACAGTGATAAGGGCTTATTTTTGTTATTCGCTCAGGGATCACTCACAGCAATGCTTGGATAATCATATGGGTGCAGGGGATTGAACCAAGGTTGACTACTGTATTATCTCTGGCCCTTTCAACTTTGACTATTTCTCTATCTTTGGCCTCATCTTTCAATAAATCCAGTATCAATGATCTAAAATTCTCCAATAAATTTCCTCTCAACTTCATGGATTTGTATAAATGTGTTTATGTTCCCTCAGACACAAGTAGCCTTTATTTCTCTTAATAGACACAAATCATTTTTTACCTAAACACATATAGCAGTTATAGAACTTCAGAAAGACACTATTATGTCCCTAACCCCTACCTGTCTTAAGGCTTGTAGATAAAAATAAGCTGCCTAGGGGCTGGAGTCATAGTACAGCAGGTAGGACATTTGCCTTGCATCTGGCCAACCCGGGTTTGATCCTCTGGGTTTCGATTTCCAGCACTTAATATGGTCCCCTGAGTACATGTTGAAGTAATTCCTGAGCACAGAGCCAGGAGTAATCCCTCAGCATTGCCAGGTGTGGCCTGACGGCTAAAATAAATGAATGCGTTTAAAAATCTGAAAGAAAATAAAATAAAACACAGGTCCTTCTTCTTAATTTCTCCTTCATCATAATTGGATGTTGGTGCCTACACAACGAAGAGAGAAACTGCCGGCAGTGAGCCACATCTATTCAAGTGTAATTGTCTGATTCGGGTTGTTAGGCATTCGAATGAATCGATGCTCATGGCCAAGTTCGTGTTGGCAAGGACACCGACAGCATTGATGCCTCTTCTGTCTCATGTTCCAATGAAGAGTTCTTCTCCAGTGTCGAAAAAAGTGTGACGTGATTGATCCCTTCTCATCTTGGTCAGTCCAATGGTGTCGTACTTGATCTTTTGCACTTGTACATCAGTTCCTCAATGGATGCATCTGATGCCAGCATACATGCATTGAAAATTCAGACAGTCATTTTTGTCTTTCTTCGTTTGGGCAGCCTAGTTCAGCCTTGAGATTTTTATCAGCCTCTCCTTCCTCATCCTTCTTAATGCTGCCATACTGGTGATTCTTTCCGGGTCAGGGGAATGAGACCCATTGTATTTACTGGTTTTGGCATATTGAATACGCCACAGATAGCTTTCTAGGCTCTGCTGGTGGTAGTGATACTCTCAGTAGCTTGCCAGGCTCTGAGAGAGACAGAGGCTTTCAGGGTGGCCTCTAATTGCCCTTGCAGGTGTTCCCGTGGTTCAAACCATATTTGAACCCTATCAAATATGGTGCAGCAATCCTGGAAGATGGGTATTAAGTGTCTTATGATGTGTCCAGAAAGCATCCTAGAGTGTGGCGGCAGCTGGGTATTGGAGGTAGTGGAGTTAGTGGAGGTCTTCCAGTGAGGTACTTATCTGGTACCAGTAGGGTGGGTGTTCTGTGTTTAATCCCTTGGTGGATTGCGGTTGGTGGAAGCAGACAGGGCAGGGTAGGGTGAGGCTTCTCATCTTAATCACTTGGTCACCTGTGGTTGGTTGGAGCAGGCAGAGTATGTCTGTTCCGGTACATTGAACGTGGAGTCCAAGGTCCAGGGCTCTGACAGCCGAAGACCTCCAAAACCAGCCACAACCATGCTGAGACAACTCTCCGCACAGCTAAAGGTACCGGCAGAGGAACAAAGGCATGCGGATCCCAGGGCTGAGATCTCCAAGCCCGCTCGAATCGGGGCTGAGCATCCTCCACTCAGATCCTCCAAATTCCAGTAGGCAGGGGTCACAACCACCAATTGGCCCCCTGGCACCATGTAATCCCATCAACGGCCAAAACTCAGAGAGTATAAAATCCAGCTCCCGGAAGCGACATCTTATTATCTCATTCCTACTTTGGACAAACTGACAGACTACTGAATGTAACCTGCCCACACGGCAGAGTCTGGCAAACTCCCCATGGCATACCCAATATGCCAAATAGCAGTAACAATGACGGTTCTCATTCTCCTAACCCTGAAAGAGCCTTGAATATAGCACCTTTTAAAAAATCTCAGGGCTAGGACGAAGGAGACGTTACTGGAGCCTGCTTAAGGCAATGGATGAAATAACACTCATGCGTGAGTCTCGGCCCAAGCATCTGGAAAGTGTCCTGGAGCATGGCGGTGACTCCACTACCTCCACTCTCCAGCCACTGCCACAGGTCCTACTACAAATAAAATATTCTCCCAATACTAGTCCACTCTAAATCCCTACTTATTTTAAGTTAATTGTAAAGTGTTTACAGAAACAAATGCAAAGCTTCCAACTGAGATTCAGTGTACATAAAGATAAAATTGGATCCATTTTCTGGTGTAACTCTTCTAATAGTTCCAGCTGTTTTTTTCTTAAATTGTTCCAAATTAATATTTCATTATAATTGCATGCATAGTTTTGTTTCAACTCATTTTCAGAGACATTACTCTTGATCATGCTGGGAAGACAGGTACCTTCAGTACCTTCACACAGTCATCAACTAAAATATTGGATAAATTATAATATAAAGTATTTGGGGGTGAATTGGGTAAAACTAGTGAAAATATTCTTGCTTTGTTTTTAATTGGGGTAAGTTGATATAGAACTCATGAAAGGAAAGTTCTGTACTTAGCCTAGATTTCTGTGAGGAAGAATATTGGTGATACATGTTCTAATGGGATTTTGTAAGCTGGAAATTTGGAAATCAGATTTGAGAAGATAAAGAAAATGGAACACAAAACAGATTCATAAAGAGAAAGAGCCCAAATATTCAATGGCATTATCCAATTTCTTTTTTCTGGATAGAATTGCTGAAGCTATGTAATGGAAAAATTTCAGGGATCTCGACAAAAAGTGACAAACTATACTTCCAAGACAGTTTTAAAAGTTCAGATATAATGGGCTATATTTTATACAGTGATTAAATATTTCAAACAAGAGAGGTAATTCAGCAGCTGTCACAAAACTATCTCATTCATATAAACTTTCAAAGATTTATGACTACTTCAGACCGATTATAACGCTGTACTGGGAAAAAAACAAGACAAAGATGTGATGCCAAGTACTGTCAGAAAGCCAAAAACTAATGCTAATTTTTGTAAGAAAGAAAATGATGTTATTGTCTTCCAAAGTGATTTGAACAATACTCAAATCTAACACTGCCTCCCTTCCTTTTTCATGGATCATTTATAGACAGGAGATAGAACTGAAGAAGGAACTCAAAACTTCTATCTCATGAGTTTAGAAATAAAGGGTGTTTATTTCCATGCTTTTCTGTGAATTTTCTCCTAAACAGCTTGTAACACTCATAGATGTTTGAGGGGAAAAGGGAATCAGTAACTAAGCATGGTGGCTGGGGTTAAAATGCATTTACTGAAATTGCAAAATTATATAAGAAAACTTTTTTTTTTAATGAAAATATCTAATGTATATTTTGTCTGGGCTGGAGCGATAGCACAGTGGTAGGGCGTTTGCCTTGCTCACAGTCAACATGGCCGACCCGAGTTTGATTTCTCTGCCCCTCTCGGAGAGCCCGGCAAGCTACCAAGACTATCTCGCCAGCAGGACAGAGCCTGGCAAGCTACCCGTGATGTATTCGATATGCCAAACACAATAACAAAAAGTCTCCAATGGAGACGTTACTGAGCCCAATTGAGCACATCGATGAACAACAGGAGGACAGTAACTCCCCTATATTTTGTCTAACCAATCTTATCAGTATCAGGTAACCCAATTCCTTTTGGGCCAAGATGTCATTGACATCCAACCAGGTTAATTCTTCCCTAGAAAACTTTACAGTATGGTTTTAAAGGTAGAAAAAAATATATAGATTGTCAACATTATGGTACCTGTCCCTGTCCCTGTCCTCCTGTTGTTCATCAATTTGCTCCAGCAGGCCCAGTAATGTCTCCATTGTGAGAGTTCTTGTTACTGTTTTTGGCATATTGAATACGTCACGGGTAGCTTGCCAGGCTTTGTCATGCGGGCGAGACACTCTCGGTAGTTGCTGGGTTCTCTGAGAGGGGTGGAGGAATTGAATTCTCCAGTAAAATCACTTGCCATGCCAGGAAGCAAAAAGAAAAAATAAAGATTCAAAACACATTAAAAAAATCAGTCAAACCCCAAAAAGTGGTGATATCAATGAAGAAATTAGAAGTCAACTTATGTTTAAATTAGTATCAATAGACTCAAAGTGACATATAATTTCCATATCCACACAATAACCAAGCTCACTGAGGTTTCTCAGGAGTTCAAGATGCCGCTCTGTTTAACGTTCATTGATTTAAAGAAGGCCTTTCATTCTGTTGAGACGGAAGCGGTCATTGAAGCCCTAGCCAATCAGGGCATTCAAGCCCAATACATCAGGATCCTCCGTGAGCTGTATTGCGGATTCACTACCAGGATCTCACCATTCTACAAAGAAGTGATTGTTGATGTCAAGAGAGGGGTGCAGCAGGGTGATACCATTTCACCGAAACTCTTCAGTGCCACCCTCGAGAACATCATGCGATGACTGGAATGGGAAGGAATGGGAGTGAAGATAGATGGTCGGCAACTACACCACCTCCGCTTTGCTGATGACATTGTTTTAATAACACCAAACATCAGCCAAGCGGCACAAATGCTAGCCGACTTTGACCGTGAGTGTGGAAAGGTAGGACTACAGCTGAATCTTACGAAGACAATGTTTATGAGAAACAGCCTTGTTCCTGACGCCCCATTCGCTCTCAATGGAACGACCATCTCCGAATGCAACAGCTATGTGTACCTAGGTCGAGAGGTCAAGATGACAAATGACCTGGCACCCGAGCTGCACAGGAGGAAGAGAGCGGCTTGGAACGCCTTCAAGAACATCGAAAAAATAGCTAAGAGGACGAAGAACCTCCGGCTCCGGGCACATCTCTTTGATTCCACTGTTCTTCCTGCATTAACATATGCCTCAGAGACCTGGGCCCTACGCAAACAAGATGAGAACGCTATTCAGGTCTCCCAAAGAAGAATAGAAAGAGCTATGCTTGGAATATCACGTTTCACTCAAGTGAGAGAAAGAATCCGGAGTTCTGACATCTGTTGATGATCAAGGATCAGGGACGCTGTCTCATTTGCCAAGGTGTCGAAAATCAGATGGGCTGGTCACCTAATGAGATTTAAAGACGGCCGTTGGACTAGAGCTGTTACCGACTGGATTCCACGGGATGTCAAAAGACCGCATGGCCGCCCACCTACCAGATGGTCAGACTTCTTCATCAAGATCATGAACGATCGGTTTGAGGCCCTTCATGTTCCTGGAGCGAACAGATCCCATTGGGCTACACTAGCACGCGACAGGGACAAATGGAGATGTTACTGGCGCCCACTCGAGCAAATCGACGACTAACGGGAAGTTAAGTGATTAAGTGATTAAGACTCAAAGTGTGTGAATTAGACTTGCAAACCTTGAAAATTGCTTTTGGATTTTAAAATATAAGTCCAACAATAATTAGGTATAGTAGCGCTGTAGCACTGCCTTCCCATTATTCATCACTTTGCTTGAGCATGCAATAGTAACATCTCCATTGTGAGATTTGTTGCTATGGATTTTGGCACCATGGGGAGCTTGCCAGGCTCTTCGAGAGAGACGAAGGATTCAAAACTGGGCCAGCCGCAACAAACGCCTTACCCACTGTGCTATATAGTAAGGTCCTAACAATGAGTCAAATAGAACTGATTTCTTTACACAAAAAGCAAGATACCGGAAGCACATACAGCAATGAAGGAAAGATCCTGTGACCACATGTCACAAGGCAGCCATATGCAAGCTAGTCAGGAGGCTCCAACAGAACCTGCCCTACTGGTACTTCTTTTGTTGGATGTCCAACTTCAAAAACGGCAATATATATATATATATATATATATATATATATATATATATATATTTTACTGCGTAAGCCACTTTATTTTGTGGTATTTAATTATGATATTCCTAGATGTCTAATACAAACACACTGGAGTTGTTTAAGGATGTTTGAGAATTTTTCCAGATTGCTGCATGTTGTTAATTTTTAATTTAATTCTATGCAATCAAAGAATATACATCTTGTGAATGCAGTTTTACTAAATTTTGAACAAAGGAGCTCAAAATCTTGGCAAAAGATTTCGATAGATGTTTTGAGAAAAGTTCCAAATTACAATAAAACTTTTATAAGCACTCTGTTGTTGGGGTCTCAGCAGCTAGCCTGAGACTTTGACCAAATCCCCTGCCCCTGGAAGCAAGAGCCGGGCCTGTTTACAAAGGCCCAGGGGCTCACTTCAGCACTCCCCACACGGAGGCACTCTGAGAGACGTGACTGTGACTATCCATACTGATAACTTGGCCCTAAGAACAGGATATGTAAATCATTAGCTGATATCTGTAAGGAGCCTGAGGAGGTGAACATGCTGTACATGAGAATTCCACCCTGAATGTGTGTATAAGAACCCCTGGGTAGTGGGTAGGAGTCAATAAACAGAGAACTGTTTGAACATTAGACACCGCCCTCACCAGTTTGCTGGGGTCAACTGGCCAGGACTCCAACATTCTGTAGAATATCTGTTTATATACTGCTACTAGGAACATATAACATTTCTTAATTAGGTCAGGTAGATAATCCTATTACTCAAAAATTTCTTCGTGAGTTTCTATCATTTTCTGACTTAAATTTAGGAGTAACGTCAAAAGTAGCCAAGATATCACGGAGGAAAAAATTAAGAGGAAGAAAATGAGCAATAGGAGAAAGTAAATAAGATAACAGTTGAAAGGATATCAGAATGGGCTTGCTGTGTCATAAATCAAGAGGTAGAAAGTTCCAATAATGAAGATAGTGAGATATTGCTGTGGGAATATAAACACTTACTCTGTGAAATTAAATAAAGAACCAAGAAAATCCACCATAAATATATGAAACTTAAAAGGCAGAAATCAATTTAAAACTATCTGAGAGAAGAATGCACTGTTAAATAAATGGTACTGGCCCATTACTTATCTGTACAGGAAAATTTATCGTAGATCTATGCAATAAAGCATACCCTGAATCCAATTGGTTAAAGGTTGAAATGGAGACAATTTCCAAAGGCAATATTTTGATCTCTTAAATGAATACATTAACAATACAAGGTAAGAAAAGACAAAAATCTCACTTTATATTAGGTTAAATATACTAAATATATAGAGTAGCAACTTCAGCAAAATTAAGTTAGAAAAATTTGTTGATTTAAAAGACATGTTAAAGGGGGTGCAGTGCTGCCAGAAGGTCAACTTGTACCTGGGGGGTGAGAGCATCAGCTGTCTGATGGTTTTGATACTCCAAAATTGCCACTGTGCCCCAGACCAGACCCCAACAACTTGGGACCTAGTTTCCCAAGGAATCGCACTATAGCATTATAGCACTGTCCTCCTGCTGTTCATCTATTTTCTCGAGTGTGCTCCAGTAATGTCTCCATTGCGAGACTTGTTACAGTACTTCACTTAATCACTTAATCACTTAACTTCCCGTTAGTCGTCGATTTGCTCGAGCGGGCGCCAGCAACGTCTCCATTTGTCCCTGTTGAGTGCTAGTGTAGCCCAGTGGCATCTGTTCGCTCTGGGAACATGAAGAGCCTCAAACTGATCGTTCATGATCTTGATGAAGAAGTCTGACCATCTGGTAGGTGGGCGGCCACGCGGTCTTTTGACATCCTGTGGGATCCAGTCAGTAACAGCTCTAGTCCAGCGGTCATCTTTAAATCTCATTACGTGACCAGCCCATCTGATTTTTGACACCTTGGCAAACGAGACAGTGTCCCTGATTCTTGATCGTAGACGGATGTCGGAACTCCAGATTCTTTCTCTCATTTGAGTGAAACGTGATATTCCAAGCATAGCTCTTTAATTCCTCTTTGGGAGATCGGAATAGCATTCTCATCCTGTTTACGTAGGGCCCAGGTCTCTGAGGCATATGTTAATGCAGGAAGAACAGTGTATTGTGTATTTGATATGCCAAAACCAGTAATTACAGTATTTGGCATATCAAATACTTCATGGGTAGCTTGCCACACTCTGCTGTGTGGGCGGGATACTCTCAGTAGCTTGCCACGCTCTCTGAGAGGAACAGAGGGATCGAACCTGTGTCGGATGCATGCAAAGCAAATGTCCTACCCACTGTGCCATTGCTCCAGCCCCACAAGGAATTAAATAGCCTAAAGTTAGGTTTGAGGGAAACACTCCCACAAGCCACCTCCAGCTCAGCTATACAAGCTTATTTATTGGCCTTGCTACAGAGACTCTTAAATGAATCTTGAAAGAAATCAGAAGTCACAGTTAATCCCAACCTCTGGAGGCAGGATAAATAAGATCTGGGCAGGTGAGTCTGGTGCAGAGCCCCTGGTAGCCACTTGCTCCCACAATCCAAAATAGCTGTCTTGGCCCCAGCCTGATTCCACCATCTGGGACAGACCTCCCTGAGATATAATCTGCTGAAAACTTGGGGATGCGGGTTTTGTGACTGAAATCTCCAGGCTTTCTCTGGGCTGGGATGGGTTATCTTTCCCCACCTCCTTGTACTTCTGAAAGCCACATCCATACCCTAAAGCTACCACCCAGTTAAAACTGCTACTCCAGCCTTACTTCCTGAACCAAGTACTGAATGCCCTGAACAAACACAATGGCCTCTTAATACCTGTATTGCAAATCATAAAGCAGAAAAGGATATATATATATATATATATATATATATATATATATATAGAGAGAGAGAGAGAGAGAGAGAGAGAATAATAAATAGATAAAGACAAAGAGGGAGATAGAGATGAGGGGGAAGGGAGATAAAAAGATAAAGAGGGAGTGGGGGAGAGAGAGAGAGAGAGAGAGAGAGAGAGAGAGAGAGAGAAGAAAATTTCCTCCCATAGAGGCAGGCTGGAGAGGGGCTGGGAGAGTGCTTGGGAATTGTGGGGGAAATGGAGGATACTGGTGGTGGGAAATGTACACCAGAGGAGGGATGAGTGTTAGATCATTGTATGACTGAAACCCAATCATGAATAGTTTTGTAATCATCTGTCTCATGGATATTCAATAAAAATTTTAAAGAAAAAAGACATGCAAAAGAAAATGAAAATGAATGCAGTACAGGAATCAGGAGGACATTTCACACAAACACACACATACACACACACACACACACAACACTACATACATTGATAAGGAAAGCCATTCAGTTTCCCACCAAATTAAATAAACTTAAAAAAGAAACCCTTTAATGTGTAGGAAAATAAATTTTACAAAATATAAATTAAGAGGGTGCCACCCTCGAGAACATCATGCGACGACTAGAATGGGAAAACATGGGAGTGAAGATAGATGGTCGGCAACTACACCACCTCCGCTTTGCTGATGACATCGTTCTAATAACACCAAACATCAGCCAAGCGGCACAAATGCTGGCGGACTTTGACCGTGAGTGTGGAAAGGTAGGACTACAGCTGAATCTTACGAAGACAATGTTTATGAGAAACAGCCTTGTTCCTGACGCTCCATTCGCTCTCAACGGAACCACCATCTCCGAATGCAACAGTTATATATACCTAGGTCGAGAAATCAACATGATGAATGACCTGGCACCTGAGTTGGCAGGAGGAAGAGAGCGGCTTGGAATGCCTTCAAGAGCATTGAAAAAATAACTAAAAGGACAAAGAACCTCCAGCTACGAGCACATCTCTTTGATTCCACTATTCTTCCTGCATTAACATATGCCTCAGAGACCTGGACCCTACGAAAACAGGATGAGAACGCTATTCGGGTCTCTCAAAGAGGAATCGAAAGAACTATGCTTGGAATATCACAATTCACTCAAATAAGAGATAGAATCCGGAGTTCTGATCTTCATCAACGCTCAAGAATCAGGGACGCTGTCTCATTTGCCAAGACATCAAAAATCAGATGGGCTGGACACGTAATGAGGTTTACAGACAACCGCTAGACTAGAGCCATTACTGATTGGATTCCACGAGACATCAAAAGATCACGTGGACGCCCACCTATAAGATGGTCAGACTTCTTCGTCAAGACCCTAAATGATCGTTTTGAGGCTCTACATATTCCTAAAACGAACAGATACCATTGGGCTACGCTAGCACGCAACCGGGATGAATGGAGACATTACTGGCACCCGCTCGAATAAATCGATGAATAACGGGGATTAAGTGATTAAGTGATAAATTAAGAATGAATAAGAATTCTAAGAAAAAGTGAATAAGCTTACTACCAGAAAAAAATGGAAATCAAAATAAAAATAAGGTATCAAGGATGTGAGCAGGGTAGGTATTTTCTCTACATGCAGCAGATACAAGTTCAATCTCTGGTATCTCATATGGTCCCCCGAGCTGGCCAGGAGTGATCTCTGAGAGCAAAACTAGGACTTAGCCTTGATGGCTGCTGGATATAGCCCAAAAATAAAAATGAAAAAAGAAGACATAGAAAAGGATGATAATAAGGTATTGATTTAAAATTTAAAATTCAGTGTCCAGTGTTTAGAAGATGTAAAAGGTAAAGGTAAATCGATGATCCCGTTGATCATCGATTTGCTCGAGCGGGCCCAGTAATGTCTCCATTGGAGACTTTGTTGTTACTGTGTTTGGCATATCGAATACGTCACGGGGAGCTTGCCAGGCTCTGCCGTGCGGGCGAGATACTCTCAGTAGCTTGCCGGGCTCTCCAAGAGGGGCGGAGGAATCGAACTCGGATCGGCCATGTTGGCTGCGTGCAAGGCAAATCTCTACCTGCTGTGCTATTGCAAAGTGTGATTGTAATTATATATTAATTTTTTAATTGCATATGTATAACTATAATGTTATATAAATATTGCTATAGTGTATATTCTATTATTCCAGAAAGATGAATGTTAAAAACATATCACAAGTTAAACAGAGAGATAGTACAGGGATAAGGCACTTGACTTATACCATCAGACCCCAAGTCAATACTGGCACTACGTAGGATCTTCTGAGTTCTGACAGGAGTGAAGACTGAGCAGAGTTAGGAGTAAGCCCTGAGCAATTCTGATGTGGCCCCCTAAAAAATAAGCATTTATGTTACTCATAAAAATTAAAATATTTTATAGAAACAATTCATTGTTTGAACTTAGATAAAAAATTGCCATTTTAAAAATTAAAATAGATAAAATCATAAGTCCAAATAAAGGGTGATGTTTATTGAGTTTTATGTAGCAAATCAATGAGTGAAAAAGTACATATATTCAAAGGTAAGGCATTATTGTTAATGACAAATTTGATAAGTTTAAAATTTGAGTATCCAGAAGTAATTTTGCAGTATTAGTGATATCATATGATAGTCACCTATTCTTAGAGTATAGATGTGATCAATGCAGTTTCAGTTGCTAAATATGCTACTCTTAGCAAGCTGATCTGACTTTGCATTTCTTTTCTTCCCATAAGTTCTTCAACATTAATGCCAGTAATATCTTAATGTATGCTAATTATCTAGCCATTAAAATAAGCTCTCAAGAATTTAGGAATTTATCTGTTTGGAAGGGTCTGGGATCATATATGGTTGTGCCCAGAGGCTGCTGCCAGCTCTGTGCTCAGGAGAATATATGTGCTGGGGATTGAACCATGGTTCAATCATTGAACCACAAGAAAACAAACACCCTAATGCTATACTATCTCACCCGTTCAAAGTTAGTTTTAACTATTGTTAATCAGGCTTGCATTACTGCATTTTCATTGCATCTCAAGCTTTCTCCATTTTAATAAAAAGTACAGTTTGATTTGGACATTATTTGTCTTGAAAGATTTGTTTCTTGTCTTCCAAGAATAGTCATAAACAGGCTTTTGCCTATTTATTTTTTTCAATAGGATCCACACCTGGTGATTCCTGATAGGCCAATTTATGCTGATTTCAAGGATCATTTTCCAGGCCTCACCCATAATAGGTAGGTCAATGCCCTACCACTGGAGCTATCTCAAGGTCCCAAAGAATTCTATTATGATAAGGTCTTTTCAAGTATGTTTGCATAAGCAAACAATTCAGAGAGATAAAAATTGTAATCCTGTCAATATCTAGAAAGTCTGACTGCTACTTGAGCAAAGAATGCTTTATTTGGTAAGATGTTGAACAATATTTCTTGTGGATTCCTTGAAAAAGATTAAGATTTCTAAACCTAATATCTTTTCCCGCAATGTACCTCACTATGATAGAGCATCCTCCTTGGGGCTTGATAAAATAGAATGAGTGATGCCAACCACCCTACTATTACTGTTATGAATATCAATCTGCCCTTTGTACCAAGTAATTCAATTGTGGGAAGAAACTGGAGGGAAAATCTATTGAGGATTTTATTGCTATAATAAAAAAGAAGAGAATGAAAAACACAGGATGGAATTAGGTAAATAGAAGGAAAGATCCGACCACAAGAAAGCTCTGTAGAAAGTGACAAAATGGAAAGAATGTGTTATTTGTGGACAGTATTTTTACTGGACTTCTCATGGAGATGGTTATATAAAAATAGAAATAAAAATTCACTTGACTCTGACAAATTGATGCTCCACATTCTGATGTTTAATGAACTAAGAATCATGAATAGGAAATCAATCTTTCAACATATAATTTATATGGGAAAACCCAGTGAAGACTAAGACTAGTCAATATTCCCTTAAAATCCAGATTTTTAACTCTATCCTAGGAAGTAATCCAAGAATGAGTCATACAGATGGGCCAGAGCAATAGTACAGTGGACAGGGCGTTTGACTTGCACACAGCTGACGCGAGTTCAATCCCCAGCATCCCATATGGTCTCCCCAGCACTGCCAAGAGTAATTCCTGAGTGCTGAGCCAGGAGTAACCCCTGAGCAATGCTGGGTATGACCCAAAAGGCAAAAAGAAAGAAAGAAAGAAAGAAAGAAAGAAAGAAAGAAAGAAAGAAAGAAAGAAAGAAAGAAAGAAAGAAAGAAAGAAAATAGCTTATTTACACAGAACTTCACCATCATCAGTGAGTATACGCAAGAGAGATAGCATTGATTGCAAACAAATATTTAGGTTATATGGATATAGAAATGGGATTAATTAATAAGAGATTTAAAATACTGGAATTTTTCTAGATAACACAGATGATGGGCAGTGATTTATCAGAATCTGTGATTTATCAGATTCTAACCAAGTTGGGCATTTCTGTGGCTTGCCATGATGGCAATAGTCTGAGAAGGTTTTATCTTTAAAGTAGTCTTATAATGAGTATATAATAAAATTTAAAGTTCTCTTCTGAACATTTGGACATTTGATCTCCATAGATTTACCATTTTTTTCAGAGAGCTTCTCCTTAATCAATTTTTATTTTAGTTTATTTAGGTAACATATTTACATGGTTACAATACTGTCAAGGGTCAATGAACATATGATTTTGATGCACAAATGTACTGCCCCTTAAACACTATCAAAATTCACAAATTCTTACTGTAACTGTACTTTTTATTGTTGCTTTTATTTTCAAAAGTGTGGGCCACATCTGGCATTACTCAGGACTTGCTTCTGACTCAGCACTCAGGGAGCAGTCTTGCTAGTGCACAGGGGATAATTTGGGGTGCTGGAATCCAACCAATTCAGCTGCTAGCAAGGGAACTGTCATGCCCACTGTGCCTTCTGCACCCAAGTCCCTGTTGTTAGTAATTAGGTTTTTAGCATCTACAAATGATTGATTTTACTACTGTTTGAAGACTATGCTCCCAAAGTTTAAGTACAGAAAGCAGAGGTTCCTGTCAGTGCAGTGAAAGACAGGTGGTTCTGCTGACATGATAAATGACAGAATATTGAAGTTAATAATCTTTGATGAGAATGCAGGCATTTTGTCAAACAAATCACAGAATGTTCTCATCATTAAAAAGTGTTACATTGTGGCTGGAGCAATAGCACAGCAGGTAGGGTGTTTGCCTTGCACACGGCCAACCCGTGTTCGATTCCCAGCATCCCATATGGTCCCCTGAGCACCGCCAGGGGTGATTCCTGAGTGCAGAGCCAGGAGTAACCTCTGTGCATCACTGGGTGTGACCCTAAAAGCAAAAAAAAAGTGTTATGTCTGCCCAAGAGAACATTTCCCATCAAACAAAATATTCTGATTCCCTTTATATTTAGGTCAGTTGTATGCTGTTTACATTGGGCATTGTCCTATTCCATAACCATTGTTGGAAAGGTCATTCAAATTACCTCTCTTAAAAGTAGAATAGTAAATTAATATCAAGTTTAATTGTCATCCTTCAAAAACAACTATATATTAATTATAAATTCTAACTAATTTTCTTAAAGTTCTTTTTATTTCCACTCAGACTCAAAATTAAGTTTGGATCTCAACTCAGTAATTTATGTATTTCATGTTGGAAATATGCTATTTAAACTTGATTATAGGTATTTTTCTAAGATATTCCTATGATATTTGTTAAATAATATCACCTAAAATTTTTACTCAATATATCAAAACATATATACATAAGAATTCTATTCTTTTTTTTCTGTAACAAAGTATGAGTACCTCTATAGAGAGATGTTTCAGAGACTCCTGATTTAAGTTTTTAAAGTGGATGCAAAAAAATAACAAAGGGGGATTCCAGGACTCCCAAGGACTGACAATAAATATCAAGAATTCCAGGGGGGAAATTTAGCTTTACTAATGGTCACACATGACTTCTAAAATTTTGCCAGGAGTCATCAACTTCATATATTGGATTTCAAATACATGATGAGTCTGTTTTATCTCAGCAACAGAACCAAAACTCTAAAAAAGCACAGACTAGATCAGGGAGAAAACATCTTTTACTAAGGGTCAGGAGAATGTAGAAAGTGCAAGCAAATTAAATAAGAGAAAGGGTAGGAAAATTTATTGAGTATGTTAGTTATTATGAAAGGTATTTTTCTTGCATTCCAAAAATTATCTCCTATGGCAATATGGAGCTACCTGTATTTTCAAGCTCCTGTCAGAATAGAGAAAAATTAACTCAGGAACAGAAAGTGTATTAATTTTTATAGTCATGAATCAGTTCAATATACCTGTGTTTTATCTGCATGGAAACAGTCAAGGTGAGGATTTGGAGTGTAAATAAAACTGTTTCTCTGCCAAAATAAATAAATAACACTTATTTCTAGTGAAACTGAAACAAAAACAGATATTTGGGAAACTCATGCTAAGAAAGAACCACTCAATATTATCCAGCTTTATTTTAGTTTGCTTGATTTGTTGTTTGTCATGACGGGTGGTTCTCACTGCTTTTCTATATGATTGTTTCTTTATTTCCCATTCCAATATTCAGCTTACTCTGCTCTGTTCACAAGATAAGAGATTTCCCATCTTACTATGGTTCAGATCATATGCTTTCAGGAGTTTGCTCTCTTTCCAGGAGAGAGAATTTAATAAGCACCACTTGGATCAACTAATTTATCACTCCAGTCAACTGTAGCAGGAAAACTGGGTTTCTGAGTATAACTACTGCTGCCATGGACCATTTAGGAAGCAGTTCAGGGAAAACCTTGAAGAGTTCAAACTCCAAAAGGATTTTTCTTGCAATGTTTGTTGCTTTGTTGGTTTTTAAAAGAAAGCGAAAGAGGAAGGTAAAGACAGGACAAAAAAGAACATTGGAAAATATTTGCCCCTAAAGATAGCAAGATAATAGAAAATGCATGTTTTAGTCTCTCAACATTTCTTTAGTAGCAGTCTCTCTGCTAAAAATTTACCTATTAACAAAAAAATTAAAAATGAGAGCATGTATATTTGCTCTAACACTTTAATTCAATAGGATTTGCATTGCCACAAAATTTTCAGAGTTGCCAGATCATTTTATATCCACAAAGTAATGCATAGTATGGGAATTCCAAAATTTAGTATAAATCTGCTTCTCTTAGCAAAAAAAAAAACTTGATTGCAAAAAACAGAGGGTGTTAAGAAACTTAAAATAAAGAGGAAAAAGGGGTGGGGGAAGAAGAGAAAATCTCATGAATTCCTTATTGTAATTAAATTAGAACAATAAATACAGTTAAAGAGACACCACCATGTTTCTTTTTCTTTACTTGGAACAATAAATTTACATGGTTGTAAATATTTAGACTGTATTCTTAGCATTCAAAATCATGACTATACAATATTTTATTGCTAAAGCCAGATTCTGACTCAGAGTATTTTGCAACATTATTTTTATGGATATCTCCGATTTCCAATTTGGAGAGATTTCCAGCTGTCAAAGCTGAAAAACCCCACAGTTCGGGTTATTTCTTTATTTTTGGTCAGAAATATCTTTAGCAGCTGATCCCAGTTGGGTTCCAGAGTTGTGAATTGGTATTGTCATTGCTTTTCTAACCATTTCACACTCCTCCATGAGGAAGAGGCAATTTAGATGAAAGGTCAGAGTTTAGAGAGAGAAATTAACTGAGTGCAAGTGTATATTTTAAATAAGGGAAATTAGATACTAGATTTCCATACTCAAATTAGCAAATGATCACTTTTGTAATAGTTGCAAAAATTTTTCACTTATTGGCATACAATTGTGTTTTCTTCATTTCATGTTAAAGTTAAGCACTTAAAACATAATTTTATCTAAAATAGTAAATCAAATAGTTTACTGTATAAGTAAATTAAGATGAATTTTATTTTTAACAAACAATAAAATATTTAGAAAATGAAACCTATACACATTATAAGAAATCATTTATGCAAATACAATATGTAATTTTTATATAATCAAGATATTTCAGTTAATGTTAAATATTGATTTATCTAAGTATATAATTTTACATGTCAAAACTTTTTTTTTCAAAGCTACTTTTAATTCCATCTTTCATAATTTAAGTCTCAGATTGCCAATAAAATTTAGATCTGTAATTTAAAAGCATTTAACAATAGACAAATTCAAGAAAATACCTCAAGTCAACAAACATACTTAAGCAACAAAATTGTATGCTTGTTTGCATCACCATATGTGAATGCTTTATGTGTTTTTTTCCCTCAGAAGCATTTTTTGGTACTGAAGCTTTTGAAATGAGAACAACTCTCTGTATTTCTTCATCCTGCTGTTACTTATTAGATTCCCCAGATGGATTTGGAGCATTCATGTTTTTTATGACTAAATAGTCTTGAAGTACAAATTGGTGTACTATGTTATTAGGTTTTTTCAAGTGTGTAACAGGACCTCCAAAGATTATTCACTTAATCATTTTAATTTTTATGATTGCCTCTATTACATTTTAAGACTTTCTAAGAATAATTTACATTGTATCATTCACTGAGAGCATGTTTTTCCCAGATCAACAAAGCACATGATCAGCATGCAAAAAAAATAAAATACTGTTCCAAAAACATAAAATTCATAGTACATTTTATGTTTGGTAAATAATATAGAAAAATGATTTTTTATTCTTCCTCTAAAGTACACAGCAGGATTACCTGTTTGAGAATCTTTCCTTGCTAAGAATTGTGGGAGTTTGGTTCATGCACACTGTTTTCCATGAATGCCAGCAGTAACTTGACAGACAAAATGCAAAAATTATTATAAATCCAAAACAATTCTCACATTTTAAGTGGACTGAATTTTAAGCTATGAATTTGCAATTAACCCAATCCTATTTTTATATATTGCTGTGCTTCACACTTGTCAAAATACATTTTCCCAGTAGGAATCACCTTACAATAACACAATTTTCACCTGCTTAATTATTACCTTAAACTGATTTTATCAGTTGGCCTTAATATGGCCTCAATTATCTGTGTTTCTCCTTCATCATAAGACTAATTTAGGATCTGATAGAACACAAGAGAGAGATGTCTTTTAACACATTTAAAAAAATTTCTCTTATTTATGGAACTGTGCTTTACATATTTATCCATTTATTTTACAAATATTAATAAATTACCCTATTATTAGTATTTTCAAGCACTTCATATAAAATAAATATTCGTTTTTAAAGCCTTAAGGTCACAGTAGGCAGCTTAGTACTTTAAATATGTTGTTATTCTTATCAGGTGAAAATATGGAAAAAATATAATGCACCACAAATATAACCTGGTTATAATATCAATCAATGTGTGTCCCTGGGAACCAATTCACATTTTTACATATAGAAGCATTTTTATTTCTTCTCCAGGAGTATACACGAAATTTTAAAATGCCTGTTCTAATTTAAAGTATAGGATTTCAGAGAGGAAAATTTATTTTCTAGTGTGAATATGGCAAATATGAATTAAGCACATGAAATGTTTTATTAACAATCAATATATATGTCAATGGCAAGGTTTATTTATATAGCAAATTGGGAATCTCAAGATAAGGGTAATACATGAAGTACTTCTGCAGGAAAATTTATTTTAAAATTTCTGTTTCAAGTTATGAGCAACTATAACTTAGAGAACTAGTCACAACAATGTTATGGGGTTTAAATTTCAACTGATATCAATGGTGGTCAACCAAATATAAGCCTCTTCAACACTGAAATATTAACATTAAATTCTATAATATAGAAAATATATTTTATATTAAAATTTTTATTGTTTTTCTTAGTCATTCTTCTCAAAACATTTGACATTCATTTTGTCAGCTTTACAATAAATGCTACTATATGCTACTGGGAAATAATTGATAAAAATTTATTTTCAATGGTTTCCTTCTTGTTTCATTTTTATAATACTTTTGGGTATAAGGTCTTTTGATTGGGTATGGAAAAACTAGAAGAACCAAATTAAAAGTTAGAAGAATCAAGTGCTTGTAAGTACACTAAATGTAAAATGAGTATTTGTTCCCTTTACAATGCCTAGTAATATATATTTCTAGAAAAGGGGGCACGTGACAAGATTTATAACTATAACACAAATAATTGTTATGAAAATATTTTTCTGAAAATAAGAGCAATTATTATGAGGTTTTGTATGTATCCTCAATAATTATTTATGACATAAAATAGTATTAAAATAAAGCTTTAGGGTTTATACTCAATTCTTCAAGAAAAATTCCTAACAGGAATTTAAATGCAAGTCAGTTTGAAAAGTGCTCCTGGAGAGACTAGACAAAAAGTCGAGAAGCGGAAGAGCTAAGGAAAAGGAAAAAAAGAAAAAGAAAAAAAAAAAAAGAAAGTCCAAGATTTATTATTCTGATGCCAGAATCTCTAAGGTGCTCAGAAAAGTAAATTATTCCTTTTCTGAATAAAGAATCCTAACATCACATGTCAATTAGTCATTGGCTACTTGCCATCCAGGGGTTGGATTGGAGAGCACAGAAGACTAATTCTTCATGTGGGCCAGGTGGTTCCAGGGACCATGAAACACTCTGACGATCAGAACTCCATAGAAAATTATGAATAACAAAATAAACATCGAGTGTAACATGGTGAGCTCACAAAGAGGGGGGGAAGAAATCTAAGGTGTGGTTGAACACATACTCCTTCAGTTCAGCACTGCTCAGATCCTCTTGCTCTTCCATTGTTTGTTGTTGTTGTTGTTGTTTTTTGGTTGGAGCATGGGCTTCCCAAATTGACTTCGGAGGCCTTTGTCCCCTCCAGATTGTAATTTGATTTGATACTGTGGTGCAAAAGTAGGGTCTGAGGATTCAGTGGCACTCAGGCCCTGTGGTGTGTTTCCAGAGGCCTCAAGGGAAACATTCCTTGATACTCAGGAGCCTCCTGGACTACACGGAGTGAGGTTCCCCAGACAATGTGCTGCTGGGGATCAGACTCATGTCAGGTGGAGACCTTTGAAGTTCCTCATTCCTGTACTATCTTCCTGGTCTCCCACACTATTTTTTTTTTTCAAATTTGCAACAGATTCTACAAATTGCTTGCAATTTCGGGGGAAGTCCAAGGATTGTTTGATTGAGATTTTTTTTGCTCACTGTAGTTGTTCACAATTTATGGTTAACCCTGTCACTCTAGAAAGTTTATCCTCTGCTATTGCACCTAATGTTCTAAGTCTGATTGATTAAATGAATCAGAATTCTACCTTAAGGAATCTGAGTAGTTTCGTGTAGTATGTAGGGACAGATAGTCACAGTTGTACATTCACACTTAAAACTGGCCATGACTATTTGAGCTAACACCAATGAAATGTAGGGTTGCGTCTTAAGTGTCTTCCTTAGTCCATCATGATCTACCGATCTTAATCTACTAATTTTCTCTCTTCTTGATAATTGTTTCAACTATCTGGGTAATTTCTATTCTTATCTTATGAAATACATACTCTTAATACCTTAGTACCTTAAGTCTTTGTGCAAGATGTGTTAATATCGACTGATGAGACTAGACTAGGAAGATCATTCCTCAGTTGGTATGGAGAGAAAAAGAAACAAATTTCAGCCTTCTGAAAGTTCCTTCCCAATTGTAAGGAATTCAGTTAAAGTTATATTGTATCCATCATATCATGTAATCTCCTAGCTATAAATATTAAAATATCCTTTATTGGTTATTTGATTTGTCACTGAATTGCAACAATGTGTCAAATGTCTTTTTTACAAGGAAATAACAGTAATACAGACATCACTTTATAGGGGAAGAAAACTATTGAAAGAATTGTCTAAAACTGCTGCCTCCTGTTCTCTTTCTTTCTTCAATACGTTATAATTAGGCATAGCCATAAAGTTCTAGCAGTGTAGGGATTTTTTTATTCAAGATTGGTAGAAAACTGAATAGTATTTAATTCAGTAGTTGTTCTTCTTTTTTTTTTTTTGGCTTTTTGGGTTACATCCGGCAATGCACAGGGGTTACTCCTGGCTTTGCACTCAGGAATTACTCCTGGCAGTGCTCAGGGACCATATGGGATGCTGGGAATCAAACCTGGGTCGGCTGCATGGAAGGCAAATGCTCTACCCACTGTACTATTGCTCCAGCCCCTCAGTGGTTATTCTTATTCTCAATTTATTTCAAGTTCTTCAAGACTTAATAGAGTTGCCTATTCTCTCCTTCATTAAAGCATTTATTTTGCTTGCAAGAAAACATTAACTAATGTTTTGTATTACTGCATAAATTATCATTTTTATTCACTTTACTGTGGTATAATTGATATTTGATACTTTGTTAGTCTAGGATATACAATGTTATAATTTGAAACATCTATATAGTGATGAAATATTGTCACTCTAAGTTTACTGAATACATTCATCTCATCATATAAATACATTTATTATTTCATTGGGAGAAGTTTAATGTGCTCTTTCTTAGACATATTAAGTATATTATACAGAACTATTACCAATAAACAACATGATGAAATTAAATTTGGGTGGGAACTCCTAAGCACTACTCGGGAGATCCCAGGGAGCTCTTGGTGAGTCTTGGTGACTGTTAGTGATTCTAGTGAGTGTTGGTGAGTCTTGGTGAGTCTGAGTCAAACATTCAATGCCAGAGACCAATATTGGCTGTTTCTTAGACCCTGAATGCTCAGGGGTCTCAAGAATTGCACATGATCATTTTTTTTAGAAGGAAAGTATCATAGAGCTGTTTATTAATGTCTTATGTGTTGCTTTTCTGGATTTTATAATGCTTTATAATGCTTACATAATTTTCCAGATAATTTATACCTGTTCTGCTGTAAATTCTTTTCTCCCCAAAATATTTATGTTCATATCTTATTTTTCATTCATAATATTGCCCCCTTTTTTAAATTTTTATTAGTGAGACACCATGAGGTACAGTTGTAAACTTACAAATTTTTGTGCTGGGGTTTCAATTATACAATGATCAAATACCCATCCCTCCACCAGTGCCCATTTCCCACCACCACGGATCCCAGTATATATCCCACCCCCCATACCTCCCATCCCAACCTGCCTCTGTGGCAGGGCATTCCCTTCTGTTCTCTCTCCTCTTGTGTGTTGTGGTTTGCAAAAGAGGCGCTGGATGGCGATCATGTTTGGTCTATAGTCTACTTTCAGCATGCTTCTCCCATTCTGGGAGGATCCTTCCAACACCTTTTATTTGGTGCTCCCTTCTCTATCTGAGCTCCCTTTTCCCCTAGGATGTGTGACTGACCTCCAAGACGTGGAATAAAATTCCTGGTACTGATCTCGGACATTCTTGGGTGTTACTCTCCTATTTTGTTAGTTTATGTTCCCCAGATGAATGCAATCTTTCTATGTCTATCCCTTTCTTTCTGAGTCATTTCGCTTAACATGATACTTTCCATGTAGTACCACTTGTATGTAAATTTCATGACTGTCTTTTCTAACAGCTGCATAGTACTCCATTGTGTAAATGTACCAAAGTTTCTTTAACCAGTCATCTGTTCTCGGTCACTCAGGTTTTTTCCAGATTCTGGCTTTTGTAAAGAGTAGTGCAATGAACACACAAGAAGAACTATATAGGGGCTTTGTATTGGCCAGACACTATTAGATCATCGCAATTTATTTACTGTAACATTTCTTATAAAGGAAGATTTTCTACCCTATGACATATATTTCCTATTTCAATTATTCTTAGTCACTAATAATTATCAATTACTTGATTTTTATATGACTTCTACATTTTTAGATCCTATATATAAATGACCATGGAATATATATCTTTGGTTTATTTTAACTAGCATAATGTACTTTAGTTTAATTCTTATAGTTTTAAATGATAGGGTCAACGTTTTTATTCACGTATAATTGTGTTGATGTATAATAGTATTTAAATTGTGTATATGTACACCCTTTTTATCAACTCATTCATCAATGGATGTTTAAGTTGTTCTGAGGCTTAGCTATTGCAGTAATACTGAAATCAATATGGAAGACTGAAATCAATGTGGAGGTATTAATATCTAGGAGACATTCAAACCTAATTCTTGTCCTGATGCTATTTTTCCTCAGATTTTTGTGTTTCTAAAATTTAATTTTTATGAATTTTTATCAACCATTCCCATATGAATATAATCTACTCTGCTTCCTCTACTCTCATTTAACTCTTTTCTGTTTGACTCCTAGTAACTTCCAATTTTTTGCTGAAACTAACTTAACATTTGTCTTCCCCATCTAAATCTATTTGTTTCATGAAAATAAAATAGGCACTCACAATGCCTATCATACTCTAATATCCTACAGCCCATCAATGAAAATATACACTAGAGTTTTAGATATGCAGAGTTCTACTATGTCTTACCACTTCTCACACCCAAACTCATACCAATCAAGTCACTCAAATTTCTCTCTATAGTAACTGAAGAAACAAATAGGCAGTGCTTCACTATAGTGTTTTTTCATATCTTGCTTTTAATGTAATGCTTTTGATGTAAATCACTTTTTTTTTCTTTAAGTGAATAGAATATCTCCTCACTCTCCATCTTGGCTGCTGACTGTTATTTCAGATTGATAAAATAGGCTTCTCTTAGTAGACATTTGGGTTGTTTCCAATTCTTTGCTATTACAAACAACTCTATAATGATTGACCTTGAATATTTGTCTTCTGCATGTTTGCCAAGAATATCTGAAGAATGGATTCCCAGAAATGGAATAGCTGGTCATGGGTTATAAAATTTGTTATGTCAATGGATGTTGCCTATTTTTTTTCCTGAAGGGATGAGTCAACTAAGAGTGCCAACAGAAATTCATGAAGACACTTCTTTGTTCCAAGCCTCACTAGCAGAGAATATAAGACCAAATTTCGACTTATTTTCTGAAGTAGTAGGTATAGTGTAATACCACGGGCCAGAGAGATAGCATAGTGAGTAGGATGTTTGCCTTGCATGTGGCCAATCTGCGTTCGATTCCTCTATCCCTCTTGGAGAGCCTGGCAAATTACCAAGTGTATTTTGCCTGCATGGCAAAGCCTGGCAAGCTACCCGTGACATATTCGATATGACAAAAACAGTAAAAAGTCTCACAATGGAGACATTACTCGTCGCTGCTCGAGAAAATCAAAGAACAACCGGAGGACTGTGCTACAGTGCTACTGTGTAATACCACAATGAATTGTTAATTTCAGTCTTCTTTTATGAATGACAGTGAAGAATAGAAATAACATTAATTTATAAAATTAAAAAATACAAAAGCTAAAGAGATAGTACAGTGGGTAGGGTTGCCTTGCACACAAAACTTGTCTTGCCTTGCAATTGTCCCATGCAGGTTTGATCTCTGACACCTCACATTGTCCCCTGAGGACCACCCTGAGGAATATCTGAGAGCAGAGGCAACAGTAAACCTTGAGCATCATTGGATGTTGCCCAAAAAGATAAAGAAAGTAAACCAATAAGAACAACAAAATACATTATGTTTTTCAATCAGGAACATTTACTATTATTTTTTAACAGAGATTAGAAATATAGCTACAAAATTTAAGTCAGGGCCAGAGCCATAGTACAGTGGGTAGCATGCTTGCCTTGCAGACAGCTGACCTGGGTTTGGTTCCCAGTACCACATAGGCTCCCCAAACCCTCACCATGAGGGAAATGATCCCTGAGTGCAAAAAAAAGAGTAAGTCATGAGTGTGACTTCAAAACAAAAAAGAATTAAAAATAAAAAAAGAAAGAAATTAAGGTCAATGTTTCACCAAATCATAATAAAGAGGAAAAGATATAACAAAGGAGAGAATGGAGCTAAAAAGTTGAACAGAGAGGATTAAATATCCTGTAATAGGCTGTTCACTTATCAAAATTGCCGGTATTTAATTTAAGTGCATCTTTTGTGATTTTTCAACTTGTAAAACTAGAGGTAAAGGTAAAGGTAAAGGCCCTCCCGTTGATCGTCGATTTGCTCGAGCGGGCCCAGTAATGTCTCCATTGGAGACTTTGTTGTTACTGTGTTTGGCATATGTTGGAGATAATTTTTTTTTTAAATGAGGAAAAGCATTCCAAAGGCACTAACCACGTTTAAGACATTAGCCTTTGGGTGTTGTTGTCAGGTCCTGTGACTAAATTTTTGAAAAGGACTCATCACAATTAACAATTAAATATATTTCCACTATCTGGGTGAATATGTAGCTGTAAGCAGCCAATGAAACTTAAAAACTTTGCTCTCTCTAGTCCTCTGAAATAACCCTCGACTTTAATTGTCATTCAACTTTGACTACAGTAGATAAGTAAGTGAATATCATTTTAACATTGGCTTTCGAAATGTATTTGCCTGTGTTAGATAATTAGTCAAGCTGAAAGTGTTCTGTAAAACAATTAAGAATTCATATCCCCGGAGAAGAGAGAAGCTCAGAAATACGGTCAAAATCGTAACAGTTAGCTGCTACAGTCCTGTACAATAACAAACAGAACAGATGGGAAAACATCAGTCAGCTGGACTACATGAGCACAAACTGGCAGCTTCCACTTGTCTGGGAGCAGAGGTTGAATCTGCTATCAACCTTCAGACTCAGCTGCTTTCAGGTTTGTTTGCAAGGGAATCTTGAAGTTGGACTGCAAATGTTAGAGAACTCAGTATTTTGAAGCTTGTCTTGGTGAATTTAATAACCATGCTTTTTGTTGGTTTGCTTGCTTTTCAAATAGCTATTGTGGCACAGAACAAGGGTGTTTGGTTCTAAAGTCAATCCTGAAATATTTGCTGTTGTCATTTTTTAATCTTGCAATATATACATCTAAACAATCTCAATAGTTGAAATCTTGTTTGTTTGTTTTTCTTTGATTTGGGGGCCACACCTGGCCATTTCTGGCTCCATAGTCAGGGATCATTCCCAAAACCATATAGGGAGCTGTGGATTGAACCCAGGTTAGTGATGCATAAGGTAAGAAAGAGGTCTTCCCCCTGTGCTTTCTCCTCACCCACCCCTCGCACACCAGCCATTAGTTGAGAGTTTTTAAGAAATTTATAATAAAGATAGGATTGTTTCTCTGCTATACCAACAGATAATAGAAAAAAAAAAAAAAACTCTGCTCTTGCAGTGTGTATCTCTAACCCCTATGCACACACTCTGTGCTATTAAAAAAATGACAAAGAAATTTCCATCAGAAGTGACTCCAGTGAGCATATGCCATCTGATGCCGCATGCTTACTGGCAGCTGTTTAGTTTTGAGTTGTGGGAGCTTTGCAGGACACACGGGGCTGAGTCGAATCTGTCATGACTTGTTTCATGGTTTTTGAAAGAGGAACTAGGAGGGCACATTCTCCAATCTGGTTAATTAGGAGCTGTAATGCCAGAAGAAATCCTCTTCTCTCCTGTTTCAGCAAACACTGCCAGCTCTGTGGTGAGGATAGGGAAAACAGATCCAGATTCGTTAGAGACTAAAAGGTGAAACTTCAGAGGCAATTCAGGGTCAGAGGGGGCAAAAGCAGTTGTGATAAAGAGTTTCAGGAGGCGGAATAAAGACCAGTCTCAGAAGGTCACAGCAGAAAATTTGAAGTGGCTCTCGAGGAAAATAGGGCTGCCATTCACAGCTTTGCCAGGAAAATGGTGGGCAGTTAGGGGGCTTGAATGTCAATTGACACTCAATAAGGCTCAGGGCCAAAGCTTATTTTCTTTACCAGTAAGGTTATTATTTCTCTTTGGTTTAGCAGGGCTGTGCCCTTGGGAAAGAATAACTAGACCAGAAAGAAATAGTCTTCAAAATTTGATTAAGCTCAGACTTGATCATACAAATTGATTTGCATTTCTTTGAAGAATTTGGCACTCACTCAGGGCTTTTTATGTAAGGTCAGTTTTATTTTTAACCTAGAAAACTATATGCTTCTATATTCAGTAAAGTTGTTCTAGACACAAATAATCTCTAAAGATTCTAGAGGAAGATGAGGCAATCTTTTATTTCTTTCTAGTCCTGAACTCACATCTGGTACTTGGCTTCCCTGCTTACTTAAATTTGAATTTGTATGTCTCACAAAGACCTCTGCTGGATTAAACATTGTCCATAAATACAAATATCAGACAATTAAAGAAACTTATTGATTAGACTGGCAACAGTGACCTGGAGTGATGCCAATTGTGAACATTGAAATTACACACAATATACAATCCCTTCTTTGGCCCAATGCAGGATTATCTTTGTTACACACAGAAAACACTCAATTACTTGCCCTCATAACTTAACATTAGGCAAGTCTTTTTTCCACCCAAATGTCAGCAAAAAATAGTGGAGAAAATAATGTTCATTTAAAAAAAACTTTTTAAAATACTTCTTAGAAATTCTGACGAAAAACACATGACATTTCAGTAGAAACCTGTTGTCTTCCATAGTTAAAGGTGAAATTTAAAAAAGAATTTGCCAAAGTGGGAAATCCATATATAATATACAACCATATATAATAGACAACTCAGATATACTATACAACTATTTAGAGTATCAGGCTTTATTTCATTCTATCTGAATTTTTTATCACGTACTAAATAGATCTCAACATAGATACCAATACCACACTGTGTGCACAAGTCACCAAGTCAGTTTTTCTCCATCCATTCTTGTTCTACTGTTACACTCAGAACATATATCTCATCTGCATAAATTAAAATAGACATGGGGCCAGAGCAATAGTACAGGGAGGCGGGGCATTTAACTTTCACACAGCCGATCTGGATGCAATTCCTGCCATCCCATATTATCTCTTAAACACTACTAGCAGAAGTTCCCAAGCACAGAGTCAAGAGTAACCCCTGAGCACTGTTGGGGTGTGTTCTCAAAACTAATTACATAAATAAATAAAACTAAATGGTATGGTTAAAATTTCACTCTATGCATGCCATGTTCCTAACATATGAACAAAAATGTTAGTCAAGGACCTGAGAGACAGTAAACCAGGTAGGGTGCTTCCCTTGAATGTGATCAAATGGGTGCAGTCCTTGGACCTTCATATGATCCTCTAAAACCCTAAGAATGATTCCTGAGTGCTGACCCAGGAGTAAGCCCTGAAAACTGCCAGTGGTGGCTCCAAAATAAAACAAATAAAATGAATCAATAAAACATATAATCATATATATATATATATAAAATCACGGTCACAGTCCTCCTGTTGTTCATCAATTTGCTCGAGGGGGCCCAGTAACGTCTCCATCATGAGACTTGTTGTTACTGTGCTTGGCTTATCGAATATGTCATGGGTAGCTTGCCGGGCTCTGCCGTGCAGGTGAGATACTCTCGGTAGCTTGCCGGGCTCTCCGAGAGGGGGGGAGGAATCAAACTCAGGTCGGCCATGTTGGCTGCTTGTGAGGCAAATGCCCTACCACTGTGCTATCTCTCCAGTTTATTTATCTATACAGTAAATAAGCTTTGTTAAAAAAAATAGTTGGGTATATCAATAAATTGACAGAGATCTTGGGACCTGAGAGATATCTCAATGGGTTGGAGTTCAAGTCTTGCTTGCATGAGGGTACAATTTAGATTCCTAGTGCTACATTGCCTCCACCCCCAGAGCACCCCTGAGTGTAGGTATAGAGGTTCTGATCATAATAGAGTCCCCTGGGGGTCACTGGATATATCAGACCCAGGCATTAAATTACATAGTCCATCCTAATTGTCTTTAAGAATGGGCCCTTAGGTTTTCAAGTCAGAGGCTCATGATGGCACTCATACATAATACGCAGTAAGTAAGCTTTATAGTATGTGTTGAGATGACACAGAAAGAAATCAAAGTTCAGTCAAGGTTTAATGGAATACTTTTGGTTGGGAGTAGCTGGTAGAGTTTCAGGATTCACTACAGTAATCCTATTTGAGAGGTAAGAATTGAGGACAGACTTAAAGTAAATGAGTAAACCAGACTTTTTCAACTTAAAAAAATATATTTTAGATGTCAGAGAGATATTATAGTGGGTAAGGCATTTAATTTTATAAGGTCCACAAGGATTTAATATTCAGCACAACACATGGATTCCTGAGCCTGAGCACAGAGTCAGGAGTAACCTCTGCACACTGCCAGGGATGACTGAACTACCCTTTTAAATATATTTTATACTTAGATCAACATATATATGCCATAAATATGTTTATATTCTTATAAATATATTGAAACATAAAATTAAGTAACATAAAATAATCATCTTAAAGTCGTATTTCAGAGAAAATGCTACAAGTATATGTGTATGGAATTAGGCATGTTTTGTTTAGCTATCCAAATAAAATATTTGTTAGAAATAAAATTAAAATGGAAAGAGAAAATGAAAAGAGCTCTATTATCTGTTACTTCTTCTGTTCCACCCTAAAAAATTGTAATGTGATGGAAAATGTAATCAAATTATTCCCTTTAATTTCATGGTTCCCTAATTACTCTGAGCAGAAACCAAGCAACAGTTTACAGAGCATGAATATATTTAAATTAGTTCCTATTTATGAAGTGACAACATGCCTGTGCCTTCTATTATTAATTGGAATATTTACATTTCTAATTATAATTTGTTGGGAAATAAATTTGGTATATTGCTTTACTAATTTATTACAGTATTAAGCAATATGCATATGCATCTATATAAATCACATTCTATTGTGTAAAATACATTGATTTTCCAGATGACTTGTTGAAATGGAGCATGCACTATTTTCATTGATAATCAAATTTACTATTTATTATAAGCCTCATTTACTTATCAATGGAAAATTAGAATACCTTTATTTCTTAATTTAGGACATAAATTTTTTAGAGCTATATAAATGTTTCCTTATATAATTCTAAAATGTATTATAGTCTCCCTTAGGAAAATTCATAGTAACTTAGTATTTTAACTCTTTTGACTTATTGAAATGTTTTGCTTTATTAAGTGGGTTAAGTAAAAAAATATGTTGAAGAGTTTATATCACTAGATATGTCACCTCAACTAATGCCTAAATATGTTAAAGAATATTGTTTAATAAATAGAAGTATGACAACAAATGCTGATTATTTGTAGAGTAAAATATGATGAAAAGCATCTCTAGGAGGTGGGAACATACAAATTATTGATATTTGTGATAATTTTTCACATCTTAGATTTTATTTACAGTCCTAATGTCAATTTTTTTCCTCAGCTGTAAATATGCCTGAACCTTGTAAGTAAACAGTCACATTTATAATTTTTCATGAAAATGAAAAACACATTTTATCTCTATTGTTTGTATAAACATTTACACATTTTGATTTACCTCAAATGAGATTCTGTAGTTTAGCTTTTAATGAAAGTATCATTGCTTCTATCACTGATACTTACATGACAAACTGTTACTGCAATAGGTCTTTTCTAGGTAGTTTCTGCTTTTATGTTACCAATAAGAACCATAGATTAGCTAAACTGACTGCTCTCAAAATTTAAACAGCACAGGACACAAAGCTGCAAGAAGCAGAGCTATCTTTGGGTTATAACCTGTCACCATGGTTTTACATGTAATTCATGTGAATAAATTAAAAATAGAAAACTATTTAAACATGCAGCAAGGATTTTCAATGTCATGACCCAATGACCATATCTTAACTTCCTTCCCTAATACCTCAAACAATAATCTTGATCCAAAGCAACTTTCTGGAAAATTCTCTGTGATATTGTTGACTTAAGTCCTTTAAGCCACTACTTGCTCCTCTGCTCTTCATCTTTACATTTCCCAATGTTGCCTCATTCACCTCATTTTCCAAATTAAAACTTCCAGAGAATCCTTCAGCTGAGTCAGAAAAATCCTCTTTGGAGCATACCTTCCTCTTTACTGATCTTTTTCTTAGAAATTGACTCAGTCTCAGACTGATATTCTCAGTCTATCCCAGACCGTGAGATTTGGTTACTTTCCCTCTGCAAAGTCCACTTTAGCATTCAGTGACCCCACTGTTGAGTTGATTTTAAACAAGTATATTTCGAAGAAGGTCATTTCCAAGAATTACTCTCCAAAGAACACTGAATTGCACATATTCCCTGGCTCTAGGTACTTTTACGAACTATTGATATTACAGTAGAAATGTCAATGATGAGAAATGTCCCATTTTAAGGTTATTTACTCACTCATTGAGTTTATTCGGCAATTTTTAGCTTGTGCTCACAGAGTGGCATGGATTTTCTAGGCAGCACAATGGGGAAAGTGAATTCTAACAGAAGAGATACCCTATGCCTTTGGAAGAAGGCTGAGGAACTCTGAATAGTTCAAAGTTAGTAAATGATGTACATATGACAGAGAGTGTGTGAGATTTCTGAGGAAGAATCTATAAAGAGTGACAGAACAAGATTGTTTTACCTCTCTCTTGACTTCATTCCCTTTGTGTAAAATGAGATGTTTAGAGGAGTTTTTTTTGAAGGCATCTTCAGTCTCTGTGTGTCTGATTCAGTCATTTTAAGTCATCTGTGAATGGTGGTCCTTTTCACTGTGCAGACCTAGCTTCCAAATCATCCCAAACAGAACAGAAAATCAAGAGCTATTTTCAGTTAATCTTCTGGGACTCGCCTTAAGAGCAGTCAGTAGCATCTTCTGAAGCTCCTCTCACTTTTGCAGGCAGCAACATGCTAATAATGGTTTGACAAGTAACTATGTTCTTGTGTATTCCTCAATCAATGTATCCTCAAAGCCTCAAAGACTGACTGACCATATAGCATCTATAGGCCAAGGAAATCATACCTCATGATACTCATAATATATAATTGTGTATCTTGTTTCTTTTTATATTATTTATATAATATGTTACTAGCATTTTGAAATGGTTATTCATTTATCTTAAAGTCATATAGAAAAAATGAAAGCCCAGGTACTCCTCTAAGCATACTTGTGAAGCGGGAAGAGGAAAGGAACAGCTGTGGGTGTCATCCATGAAGCAGAAGTTTCAAGCAAATAATTTAGCTAGTGTTCTTATGATTATATAATCATGTAAATCCTTCACAATTTCTAACTCAACATGTTTTCGCTTTATAACAACCCTATTTTTCCTATATTTTTGGATAACTTACAGCATCCCAAATATTTACATATTTTGATTCATTTTTAGTTGGTGAAGAACACTGTATATTAAATTGCATAGTGGGCCAGAACAATCACAGAATGGATAGGGCATTTGACTTGCACACGGTTGATGATGATGTGGATTCTATCCTATGTAACCCATGAGGTCCTCTGAGCCCACCAGGAGTGATGCCTGGATGCAGAACCAGAAGTAAAATCTGAGTACTACTAAAAGTGGCCCCAACAACAACAAAAAAACAAATTAATAAATACATCATTTAATATATTTTAAATAATGAACATAATATATAACTTAATATAGAAGAGCTACTTATGTCTCAAGGCTACAAATAAATATTAAATTGATAAAATACTAAACATATTAAAATTCATACTATGGATTTTTTCTGCCACCATAACACCACAATCTGAAACCTTTGCATGTATTTGAATTTGTTTATATATATAGATTTACGTATAACTTCATAGAGATAGATAGAGAGATATAAATATAGATAGATATAGATACAAACTTTACCAGTAAAGTTCTTCTTTCATTGTATTAATTCATGTTTTGCTTTTTCACTTTTATAAGAAAAAAGTTGACAATATGAAACACTGGAGACATTTCTGGTGACACAGTTCCCAGGTTGAAGACTTACTATGTGAGATTTATTGATGAAGGACAAAGGAAAGATTTCTGTTGTTCAGTGGGGAGAGTGAATCTATGTTCACAAAAAGGATGGAAATGAAGAGAATAGGAGTGTGTTGTCATCTTTCATAAAGCAGTTCAAAGCTCTGTAAGCATATTCTCAGGATATAGCAATAAGAACTAATAAAATAAAGAGGAAAAGGGACTTTTATTGTATTTATGAATTGTTTATGAGGTGAAGTGATTCTAACATGGCTACCTGAATCCCTCCTATTTTGCTTGTATTTTGTAAACAAAAAATGACATTTTTTCTAAGTTGAAAATACTGTATCCAAATGTAACGATGGGGTTCATTCATTATGAGTAACTGAACCTCGGATGCAGATACAATGTTTAATTTCTTATAGTTTTTAAGAAACACCTTATACTTTCAATGCTTTTAACCTTGAGATTTGTGAATAGCATCTTCAAGATGTGCCCATAATTTGCTAGTCCTAGCCTGTTTAAAGTTTCCCCATGTGTTTTCCATGCAGCCCCCTGAAAATCTCAGCCGCGAAGAAAAGCATGTGCTGTCCCGCAGCAATGACTTTGAAATTTAATCAATCACTCTCAGTACATTTTAAGCAGAAACTGCTCTTTCCTTTTTTTTTGTTTGAATATTGCTATGGCTAACTTGCCAATGTTCTTTCAATATTAGTTTGTGTTCTTTACATTTTATAGTGCAGAAAAATCTCTTGCTGTTATTTGTTAGTAAGTCAATCTTTCTTCCAGACATCAAGAGATGCCCTTTCGTGACCCAAAGATTTATCAAGTCAGCAATCTATTCCCTGGGGCCTGCATCTTCAGCCTCTTCCTCTGCCAGTCACGTCTGTTGAAGGACTTTGCCAAACCCCAAGAGAAAATGGACTAATCTACTTGTTTCAAAGAACAAGAATGACATCTTTACCAGCTGTACTATGACTATAGAGGGAAGAAGCTAATAAAGGATGAAATGCTTTATCCAATTGTGAGAACCCAATGCAATGTTTTTATAATAAAGGACACAGCAAGCAGCAGAAAGTAAGCAGCTATTCTGAAAAGATACGGCTCCATTACCGGGAACAAAGAGGAGAAAGTTATTACGATGAAGTCAAGAAGACAAACGTTTAAAAAAAGCATATTGTCGTGTGTAAGTTCAGGGTTTTATTTCAAAAGATGAAATGGTGTGTCTATGATATTCTATACTAATTGCCCCACATTTGGTTTCTGGCTTCTTGTTTTGATATTCTAAAGGTCCAAGTGCACACGCAATGAAGTCCAATTATTTGTGAGTTGTGAGGTAGCCCTGTAGATGACGGCCGGTGAAAACATTACAGAGGTGGTATGTCAGAGACTCTTTGAAAAAGTAAGCAGTGTAAAGACTAGGCAATTATCATCAGTGCTAGTTTTCAGATGGGGAACGACAGCTACAGCCACAGCAATAGCATTCCAAATGAGTTTTCAGGTAAAGAAGAGTAAAAGTAATCTTGGAGGCTAACCAAATTTGCAAAGAATGCCTCTTGATTACCTAGTAAGGTAGCCTGAGCATTATGCTCGTGTATATATGTCTAAAGAACTTAAGTGTTTTCTTAATATATTACATTCTTCAGGTGAGCAAAATAAATAGGATTTCTGAGCTATCTTCATGTCTATCACTGAACCATTTTTATTGCTTTTTTTCCTTGCTTTTGAGTGATTTTGCTAAGTTGTAATGTCTTTCAAAGCCCGGGATTTTTATGTTATGTTATTGGTGGAGAGTTTAAAGAACAAATGTACTATTTATAACTGTTTCTTTTCCAATTTTTCTGTTATTTTATGAAGCTATGTGGAATTGTTTATTCAGTTACGATGGGCACTATTTTTTAAATACACCCAGTAACATGATTTCCGCTGTAAAGAGAAATCATTGCATCTGATAAGGTAACAATATTTGCAAATATAACAAGTATGTGTTTGCAATCGTTAATGTGCAGAATCTATAAAAATGAGTGCATAGATACAGTAATAGATTGAGAGCAGCCAGAATCATGGTTGGGATTGAGTAAAATTGACAGTAGTCAAAATGCCCAAGCATCCAGTTATAAAATAAATGTCTTGAAGATATATGCACTTCATCGTATGTGATTGTGACGAATAACCCTGTATTATATATTAGAAAGTCTCTAATTTCTCATCAGAGAAAAAAAATAATTGTGTGATGATGGATGTTGACTACATTTCATGATGATTATTTCACAATAAATGTATATATTAAATCATTTTTGTACAACTGAATGAAATATTATATGCTGATTGTATCACAACAAAAATGGTACAAAATGGCATAATATTATTTTAAAATAATATTTTCATGTTAATATAAATATCTACAAGTCAGATGCAAACATGTAGAGTTTAGTATAGTCATACAGGTATTGTCACAGCACAGTTTATTATAAAACACTGATACCATTCCCTTTTAACAGTAGTACTAAATCAAATAATAAAACTTTTCTGAATGCAGCGTAATTAAAATCCTATGTAGGTTATAAATCCTATTTATTTTCTGCTGTTGATGCCAGTTTTTATACATATTTCAGTTGAACCATCTGACTGAAACATCTGTTACCTGTTTTGTTCAGGATTTGGAATGTTTCCTTTTCACTATGACTGATCCCCACTATGTGTTTTATGATGTACAAGTGGTATAATAGCACTGAGCAGATGTTCCTTAGCATTGGGCTACATGTGTTTTCATTGACTAAGGCTGCAAATCTCCCTTTAATTCAATAAGTAAATGAGGATATTTCAGCTACATAGTTTTATCACCTTCAAGCCATGTATAGATTTCTTTGAGTTACAAATGAATAAAGGAAGGATATAGTTGAAATGTTTGTTTTAAGAGAGAGAACTTAAAACACTTTTAAATAGTCTCTCATAGATGTTGAACTTGAAGAATATCAGGAAGATAAACATAAGCTGAAAAGGTAATGTCAACATGGTCCAGCTTAATTCACTTGTGTGTGTAGGGGGGGAGGATGTGTGTGTGTGTGTGTGTGTGTGTGTGTCTGTGTATGTAAGAAAAATCATTTAAATTGAGAAAAGAAATGACAGCAGCTCCAATGTCCTTAGTAAGAAGCTTCAGATACTAGGTGATAAAAAGTTTTGTCATGCCCAATTTTGTTTCCTATAACATACAGAGGAAATCCAGATGCAATGAGTAATGTCTAATTTTGTAATGTTATATTGAAAAATAACCAGGTTACCCAATAATGAGAGAGGTGTCAAATGACCACATCACATTCAATTCATATGAACTACCTCAGTTACAGAAAGATCAAGGTTACATTGGAGGCACAGAATATATCCCTCCAAACTCAGGTAAAATTTTAAATCCATGATTAAAAGCCTTATAAAATTTTTATTTTTTGCCTATTAAACTTTAAGTTTTTGCTACATATAGCATTAATTAAAATAGTACTGTTTGACAGTGCCAAAAAAGAATAAGAGAGAGAGAGAGAGAGAGAGAGAGAAGAAAAGTTCTGCCATTGATGTTGATTGTTGAATGGGGCAAAGTTTGGGACGGGGGAGGAAAAATAAGAACATTAGGACATTGGTGGTGGGAAATGTGCACTGATGAAGGAATGGGCGTTGAAACACTGTATGACTGAATCTCAATCATAAACAACTTTGTGGCTGAATACCTCACAGTAATTCAATTAAATATTAATTTTTTGGAAAAGGCATGCTTATTTATCTTCAGTAAAAATAAATAAGATGTGTATTCAAGTATGGGGTTCATACTTGAATGTGCCGCTCAGGGATCACACATGGTAGTTCATAGGGTCCATTTGTGGTGCTGAGGATCAAACTGGTGTCAAGCCTCTTACCAGATAAGTACTATACTCCCTGACCTGGAAACTTAATATTTATGTGATGGTGGGTTGTAAAATTTAAAATCCATTATAAAGATAAAAATCACAGAAGTCACCTCCAGATAAATATTTTTTAATACTTTAAGTAAATTTTAATTGTTTCCTTTGTCATTTCCAATTCCCAGGTAATCTTTTCAAAGCAATTCTAAAACACACCTACAGAAATAGCCATGATATATAGAAGATATACAGGATTTAGTGGAAATTAAAATGAATTCTGTCCCTTTTTCACCATTGTCAGTATCTCAAAAAGCATTGACATAAAAATTACCCAGAGACTCCCTTTTCATACTTATTTGTTCCCCAGACTGTCAAAAAATGCTCAGGAATCCTAATCCACACATTTTGATTAGGTTCTAAACCAGATGACTTCGGGCAGAAAGATATTTCAACCCAATTGGAGGCCCTTAGGGAGAACATGACTGCTCAGCCTGATTTATTCCATGCGCATTGCCACAGGAGCATAATATCTCAATGAATAAATGCATCTATTTAATGATCCTTACACTGGTTTAGTAGTCATGAAAGGTGCTATATTTACAAGAATAGAATTTTCAGTTCTTTTTATTTATTTCAGAATTGAATATAAATTAAGTGCAAGAAACATAAAACTTTTAAGGCTCTGGGATTCTTAGCCAAAGAGATCTCTATCTCAGTAGAAATTCAGGTCTCTGGGAATCTGGAATTAAAGGCAAATATCATCTCCAAATGATATTAGAAGTAGATAATATTCATTATGGGAATTTAATGGGGCTTTAATTTTGGTTTTGCATGCTATGGTAGTCACCATTTAGAGACCATTTTAGTGAGACAAAGAAGTTTGATGTCAGAAACAACTAGAAAAGTTCTGATTTATTTGTAGGTTAAAATTTTATTTTTTAATAAAAATTTTCCTCTGATCTATGACTTGTGGTGAATACTGAACTAATGATTTCAAATAACATTGCAGGATAATCATTGTTGATCGCAGTTATAATATGGAGTAAACTGTTTATATCTTTCCCTTTTTATGTTGAAAATATGCTTTATTTGAAGTAATTTATTTTTAAAAAACAGTCTATCACACACATCCATTTTCTAGATCAAGGTTTTTAAATTTGGAGCCATAGCACAGCGGGTAGGGTGTTCTCCTTACACGCGGCCAACATGGCTGACCCGAGTTCGATTCCTCCGCCCCTCTCGGAGAGCCCGGCAAGCTACCGAGAGTAGTCGATATGCCAGACACAGTAACAACAAAGTCTCCAATGGAGACGTTACTGGGCCCGCTCGAGCAAATCGACGATCAGCGGGAGGGCCCTTACCTTTACCTTTTATTAATAAATATTTTTAAAATTAAAGTCCAAGATTTTTTTTTCCATTAAAGCAACAAGATTAGCAAAGCCATTCATAGTTGGATTTTAAAATATAATGGCCCAGTACCAATCCCACCAACAGTTTCAATTTCCCAGCTTCCCTCTCAACCATTAGGCTACCACCGTGACAGGTACATTTTAAGTCTGTTGTTGAAGTTTGGATCTCATGATTTCACTGTTATAACTCTGTTGTATGGATATATAGCTATATTACTCCATTACACCACCATATGATTTTTTTCATCTATGAAATGTGCTATAAGAGCAATTTTAAGCTTGAAGGCTGTACATTTCCTCTAATACAGGTCTCTGCCTTTGGAGCTAGAACAAACATAGGAATTAACTTAGAGGTTGGTTGTATTTAACTGAGGTTGCAATTTAATTATGGTCTAGGTGTTTCTGGAATCTTTCAAGTTTGAGTCAGGAACAAATCCTCTATCTAGGAATCTAGCTTGGAAGATTCATTTGCAAAGGCTAACTATTGTGATTTATTAATGAAGAAAGACAAATAAAATAAAGTTGAGAGACTTTAGAAGGTGATGAAGTGGGTGTTTATTACTACAGTATATACAGACATGACATGGAACAATGCATGCAGATAAAATATAAAACAGTGTATGCAGACATGATATGGAAGAGAGACTGAACTCCTCAGAAAGATGATTACTCTCCCTACTTTGGTGAGTAAAGGACACACTCACTCTGCCCAGGGACTACTCCAAATAGGTTGTTTAGCCTGTTGCTCAGTTAGTACTAGATATGTGGTACTTGGTGATATTTCTCTATATCAATATGGAGAAACTGGGCCTCAATTGTGAAAAGTCTAATTCCAGCTTTTGGGGGCTATCTCCTCAACCACATACTCTACCTAATTTTAAAGATCAGGGGCCTAAGCACTGAGTTGAAGGCTGTGGAAATAGTAGTAAGAACCTACGTTTGCAGTCAAATGTACTTTTTTTCTAAAGTCATGCATTCCTTTTGTGTATTGATTTCTCTCAAATTCCTCACAGAGTTAAAAATGAACTTTAAAGCTGAGAATCAGGTGACAGCCCCAGGTCTGGGCAGGCTCTACTGTGTAACAAACACAGTTTCTCTATGTTTTATATCAGAACCACCTAATGAAGATGTGACACATAAAAGTGGCTTTTGTTGGTTTCTTTGGGGATACCCAGTACTGATCAGTGTTGGCTCCAGAATCACAGCTGGTGGGTTCAAGAGATCATATTTGGTACTGGGGATCAAACCGAGGTTGGTTGTGTGCAAGGCAAATGCCCAATCTGCTGTACTATCACTCCGGACCCAGTAATCACTTTTTAATGCCATCAGTTTACAAGGTAAATCCATTTTTACATTGCTCATTATCTAAACCCCTCAATTGTTCTTGACAGAGCTGACTTGCATCCTAATAGTCAATATTCAAAATAGCTTATGGGGTTTTTGTCGCTGACTAATAATTTTCACACTTGATCATTTGACTTCCCGTTAATCGTCGATTTGCTCGAGCGGGCGCCAGTAACGTCTCCATTTGTCCCTGCCACGTGGTAGTGTAGCCCAATGGCGTCTGTTCGCTCTAGGAACATGAAGAGCCTCAAACTGATCGTTCATGAGCTTGATGAAGAAGTCTGACCATCTGGTAGGTGGGCGGCCACGCAGTCTTTTGACATCTCGTGGAATCCAGTCGGTAACAGCTCTAGTCCAGCGGTCATCTTTAAATCTCATTATGTGACCAGCCCATCTGATTTTTGACACCTTGGCGAACAAGAAAGTGTCCCTGATTCTTGATCGTCGATGGATGTTGGAACTCCGGATTCTTTCTCTCATTTCTCTCATTTGAGTGAAACATGATATTTCAAGCATAGCTCTTTCAATTCCTCTTCGGAAGACCGGAATAATTTTAACTAGGTAAATAAATATTTGAAACTTTGAATTGCAAAAATACAATTCAAATATCAAGACTGGTTACCAAAACAGTGTCACTGTACTTAGACTAGACCTGATTTGGATTCATAACAGAGCATAATCTGACCTGACATAACGTAATATGTGACGATGCTATGAAATATAAATACAATGCAAAATAATTTTATGTAGCATATAATATATATGCATTATTTATATATCATTTTATTTATATTAACTAATAATTCTGGGTTTATGTATTGTGGTTATGTAATATGCATAAACATAAGCTAATTTTACCAATTATTAGAAATTGTAGTAAATAAGAGTCATGCAGGTGCATAATGAGAAGTATTATTTGAGACTAAAGTCTAAAGAATCAAGAAAACTGAAAGAATAAAAAATAAAACTGGCATAGAAAGCATATGTGAGTTTATCTGCAGAGGGAAAATGATTTTAAAGTAATATATTTAAGTAAAAATTACAGTTCCAAAATGAGATTTTCCTTTTATTTGAAAAAAAATCTCCAGATAGTTAAGTTGATATATTTCATGACATTAAATTTACATAAATATCTTTGAAGATGCATATACTTTCTTTATCCAAATAATTGAAAGTGCCAAAAGAATCATGTACCAAAATAAGCAAATCTCAATGGGTTTACTTATGCAAACTGACATTACAATACTGCCAAGAAGACTAAATTCTAATGTTCTGAGAATTCATGAAATGCAGCTGGTTTCAAGCTCCTGAGAACTCCTTCTGTAATTTCAAATTAGATTCTGCTATTTTATTTGCTTCAGTGGATGAAACAAAAAATTAAGTTGTATGTAATCTATAACCATTTCCTTCTTAAGAAAAATAAAAGTTTTGCTAACATTCTTATTTCATATCAAAATTTTTGTATTTTCCATTTATTCATTTAAAATTAATGTGATTGAATCCTCTTAAAATGTCACAAAATTTATTTTCATTTAGACTTCAAGAATCTAATTCTAATCCTTAGGCAAATAAGCATCAAATTATATATTCTTATAGAAGCAATAAATCTAAACTTAAGTTCTCAGATTTTCTTCAATTTACATTATTTCTTGGCTAAAATATTTTGTCTCTTTTATTCTCTTTAGACACTCAGAGTATCAATAAAGATGTTGTACATGCATGGCCCACTTCTGAAACAGAATGCAGCTGGCATTTCAGTCAGAAAGACAATTTTCCTTGGGGGCTGTTTCATTGCTTTAACACTAATCTGTGACAAAAAGGTCTTGTCAGATTCTTATTGCATTTAAGAAGCTTTTGGTGAGATTTGTATTGATCTAGAATAAAGCAACTGACAACATTGCAATAAATTTTTACTACTTAGTACTAATCAATATGTTTTTCCCCTCAAACTTCCTATAGAAAATTGCCTTCATATTTTTCAGACATGACCAAGATGTTATTGTTAATAATCTTTTATTTTTAAAAAGTTACACACGCCTAATGAACAAAGGAAAGTTGTGAGGTCCATCATTGTGATACCTGTATTTCTCTTGGAAAATTTTATATAATACAAAGAATATAAAACATAAAGAGGACCACACACAAAAATAAGTGTATTATCTTAGGAATAAATATGTAGCCAAAAAACTACATGTACTAATTTTCCAACAATCACCATGTGTGTCTGTATATTCTCTGCATGTTATATTAAGATCATAGGAATTTGCAATATATGGTGCAGTTTCATCCTGAGGCATGTGATAAAGGGTTAAATTCTATGAGTAAATAAGGCCCTCCCGTTGATCGTCGATTTGCTCGAGCGGGCCCAGTAACGTCTCCATTGGAGACTTTGTTGTTACTGTGTCTGGCATATCGAATACTCTCGGTAGCTTGCCAGGCTCTCCGAGAGGGGCGGAGGAATCAAACTCGGGTCAGCCATGTTGGCCGCTTGTAAGGCGAACGCCCTACTCGCTGTGCTGTCGCTCCAATATACTATCATAAATATACATGAATTTTGACCCTCCCTTCTCTTCCATTCTTTAAATACTTGTGTTTATATTTATTTATTTTTTTGCTTTTTGGGTCACACCTGGTGATGCACAGGGGTTACTCCTGGCTCTGCACTCAGGAATTACTCCTGGCTATGGGCAGGGGACCATATGGGATGCTGGGAATCGAACCTGGGTTAGCTGTGTGCAAGGCAAACGCCCTACCCACTGTGCTATTGCTCCAGCACCAAAATGCTTGTGTTTTTAAACAAATATCATGGATTTTAATTATTTCTTATTTAAAATTTCCATGAGTGCATTATGCATTCTTTGTCTTATGTCATCTCCTTTAGCTATTTTCATTGAAATAGTATTGCATAATGAATTACATGATTCAAATTTGCATTATTAAAAATCAGCACACCTATTAGCTACCTGTAGTACATTATTGTAACTCTCATTGTATCCTTCACACACACACACACACACACACACACACATACACACACACACACAACTGTTGTTCTGTATTCCCAGAATTTTTCCCTCTTCTTTTATGGTGACCACTATTATGTCATTATAAACATTTATATTATTTCATTCATTCATTAGCTTTAATTTTCTTTCACATTTGACTAAAACCCTGTGGCATTATCCTTTTACCTAATTCACTAAGCATAATTACCATATAGACACATTCAGATTGGTACAGATATAATTTTATGGTTCCATAGTATTCCAAATGATACATACACACACACACACACACACACACACACACACACACGCACACACGCATATTGCTTTTTGGTTTGTCAGTAGATAGATAGATGTATCTGGTGTTTGGCTGTGAAAAACAATGCTACTATAAATGGAAGTATACAGTTATATTTTTAAAGCAGTGTTTTTTTCAGGTAAATACACAGCAGGGGTATTCCTGTATCACATGTAATTTGTATTTTTTACATTTTGAGTACTTATCAAACTCTTTTCTATAATGGACACACTAATTTAAGGTCCCATTAACTATGACTAATTGATCTTTGCTTTCTATATTTACTCGAACACTCATTTCTGAATGTCTCAAATTCATTATTCTATCATTTGCAGACCAGAGTATAATCTCTATACTATAAATTAAAAGCAGAAGGAATTAAAATATCTTTCTTCATATATGATCTGAGAAAATTTCCAGATATAGAGCACATCGGACGTAATGTATAATTTTACGTTTGCATGCAGTATTTATTCTTTTTAATTTTGGGAACACATTCTGCAATGCTCAGTGCTTACTTGTGGCTTATATTCAGGGATCATTCCTGGCAGGTCTCAGAGAATCCTTTGGGGCTGCCAGCAACATGAAGATCAAGGGCTCTAACCACTGTACTATATTTCTCTGATCCTGCAGTACATTTTTAAAGTAAATGTATGTTACCATATATCCATATCTTTTTGCAAGTAATTTCTAAATAAGAACTGTCTTGCTTCATAAAAATCATATACATACAACAATTGTTTTTATGAAATAATTGTAACAATTGAAATATCAATAAAAATTAAAATTTATTTGTGATAATAATAAAATAGTTGAGACTTAAGAGCAATAAAAGTGTTTTCATTCTGGTTATGTCCTAAAAGGATATTTTTATTAATCATGTCTCTCATACACCTAAGTCATTAAACTAAACACAACCACATTAAAAAAAATATTGTGGGTTGCATATGCCTTTCATCTATAAATTGTGTCAGGATGTTTCTGGGAAAGATACTCAATTTATGAAACTCCCTGTTTTGAGTATGATTTTGTTTCAGAGATACTTAAATGACGGTTTATTCTGCTATCCTAGGAATAATGACCTTGGTTTCAAACTGACACCATATGTATGAGGAACTATAGCATTAAGTTAAACTGCACTTACTTGAACTGAACATGTCACAGATCAATGAACAACATAACTATAACCTCATGGCTACAACACACAAACTCTGATGTCTGCATCTTTCCACAATTTGGTTATGCAAATTCAAGTAATACAGAATATGATTGGCACAGATCATTATATTTCAGTCAAAAAAGCTACTAGCCTTTGGACCCATCATCTTTTGTACATAATCAAGCATTTTTCTAACACCCCTGAGAATAAGACTTATTCCCGTCCTTGGATGGAGCTGATTTTCATCAATGCCAGTTATAAGTTATTGAAGATTCTGACTATAATTAGATAATGTGATTGGTATAGTCATAGTTCTCAGATTGATTCAATTTTATTTGTATCTGGATATATGTCTTCTTAGCAATTGCTGGAATTAATGTTTCAAGAAAGACTCAAGCAAGGATTAAAACATCTGACCTATTTGAGGCTACTGGAAACCCACAAAATTAGTTTATAATCATATTCCTTCTTTTGAAATTTAATTTAAATATTATGTTAGTTAAAAATAAAGAACAGTTTGGTCCTCTAAGATGCTACAGTGCTATGATAATTATGCTTTAAAAATAAACAAAGCTTTATATTTTAGTGTTAAATGCATAATCAACTAGTGTTCTTTAATAACTTAGTGTTTAATAGCAATTTATAAATTAATATTTAGATGGATTAGGTTCAGCTAATTATGCAAGATGGGAAGCTTTATAACTAATGATATCTGATAATATTATGACTAACACTAAAACACAGTACAAAGTTTTATATCAAATTAAAAATCATAGTTAACTGAAAAAAGTATGAAAATTAAATTGGAAACATAAAAAATAACATCAGCTTGTGAATCTACAGAATTAAAGAAAGGCTGATGTTGGAATTTGCCCTGGGTTAATTGCAGTCTTGCTGGCTTATGGCCTAGATTTAATGGGCCACATGTCAGGAACAGGAGGCAATTCCTGATGCCCTTGAAGAGTGAGAAACAGGATTTGAGAATCCTGAAGAATGCCAGAACCCTGAGCGGGTGAAATATACAGTTTGAATTAGAGGTCATAAAGAATTCAATTAATGAGAATGTAAAGAAACTTCAGACTTGACCTAAACTCTAGAGGAGTATAAAAAGAAAGTTAAAAACAAATGTTTTCTGGAAACTCTTGACCCCAAGCATGAAATCATTTTTATTTGAGCTTAGAGTGCACAATGATTTTGTTATTTGAAAATATACAAATAGATATCACACATGATTCTTATCAACTGATTTTATCTGTCCTCCACAAATAAACAACAACAAAAAACCCTCATGGGATGACTTTAAAAATTCAAACTGCTAAAAAGTAACATGCAATATCAAGGAAAACTATTATAATACTTAAAAGGCTAAACACATGAGGGAAAATGCCACACTAAGTTGAAGCAGAAGAAAAACAGATTGCAGAATTAGAACTAAAATGCAGTCATTTATTATATTCAGAATCTAAAATAGTTAATATACTTAAAATAATTAAGAACAAAATATTAGGAACCAAAGAAAAGCATGCTATATAAAACATAAAGTATGTTTTGAGTAAGAAAGTTTAAATAGTGAATGAAGTGAAAATACAAAATATATTCAACAGAACGGAATGGTTCTTTCTAAGTAATGGGGAACACAATTTTTTTTTTCCATTTATCTTGCTGAGAACAAATACAACAGATAAACAGGAGCATGCAATGTATAACTGCTTTGGAAGTCTGCTAAAACAACATTTGAGAGACCAAGATATTCTAGGGACAGAGACTTGCATCCATAAAGCCCTTAGGGTTTCTACAATAAAACACCACAGACTGGGCAGTTTATAAACCACAGAAACAGTCCCGATCATTTGGGAGGCAGGAAGTCTATGCCCTCATGTCAAGTTCTGGTTGATACCATTTTTCTGGCCTGCAAATTACTAAGTTCTCCCAGTGTCTATACATGGAGGAAGTGACAAAGGAGCTTTCCGGAGTCTCATTTTGGAGGAGAATAATCTCTTTCACTTCCCAAAAGGTATGACCTTCTAATATCACTATCTTGGGGATTAAAACTTCAACAAATAAATTGTGAGATAACACAACGATTAAAAACAAAGTAGAATATACAGTACAATGTGTTTTTCTCCCCTCCAGATCAGTTGCGTCTCCACTAACAAAGGTTCACTTTCAACAGTTATAGGAGCAGCGTAGTAAATCTTTGGAAAACATGTAAATTATAGTTCTATTTCCAGAAAGGAAAATAGACTCAAAAGGCATTTAGCTTTACTACTGGTTGTTCAGCTGCATTAGGACAGAAAAAAACAAATAATTCAATAGTAAAATCAAAGGGTTCCCACACAATTATCCAATGTTGATACCTGATAAAGCTGCGATAGGTAATCAAGAGTCAATAAACTAGTAAAGAATCTAAGGATGAGTAATCCATCCATAATTGTATAGTAAGTAAGCTTTCCTTCACGCTCTATCCCAGATTTTATATTAGGCTAGTAACTGTCAATTTGTTTTCTGAGTAAAGTCCCCTACACCCTCATCATCATAAACTTTACCATATTTTAAAACTCTTCTTACCATCTTTTAAGGATTGTTTATAAATCATATCCAAATTGGGTAAAAGCTATGTATGGATAAACCTCTGTAGGGCAAAAATGAAAACAACTGTAAATAAATACAGATATCTAAATTCAGATCTTTGATCATAAGTATGTTTTAATAAACTGCAAAAAGGGGCCCAAGAGATATTACAGATGGTAGGGAGGTCACCTTGCATGTGGCCAAACTGGGTTCAGTCCCTGGCACTGAATACAGTCCTCTGAGAACTACCAGGAGTAATCCCTGAGCATAGATTCATAAATGAACCCTGAGCATTGCCATGTGTGGACAAAAAAAATGATAAAACAAAAACAAAACAAAAAATTTAAAGTCAACTCAAGAGAAAATAGGCACAAGGCAAAAATAAACATTCTATTATTCCAATGAGTTTAGTAGCCAGGGAATGTAAAATAAACTATTATAATGCACCATTTTATATCAACCAGACAGAGAAAAATTTAAATGTCTAAAAATCCTGCATTGCCAAAATCATGGAACAGTTGTTAGGAATAAACTGTTGCTATGAATGTCAGTTGGTGAACTACTTTGAAAATAAAACATCAAGCAGAAGTTAGTTTAGTTCTAAACACATATTCCAAGGCATAACAATTTTGTTCTTGGTTATATATTCACTAGAAAAGTAAAATTAATTCTACACTGTCTAGAATAACGTAGACTAGTGAAAGAGTCTTAAGTGTGACAAGGCACTTCCCACAGAACATGATTTTGTCTCTGCCAACCTGCCAGTTGGAAAATTAAAGATAGGACATGAGGATGGACCATTGCTTTGGAGTAAAAGAAATTCTTTGTCACTCTGCTGGCAAAGAAAGTCAAATTCCCGATTCTTGGTTACAACAGTCTTCCTATTTCAGCATACAACTTTTGAACAGCTGAGTTTTCTTGGTATTATTACCAAATAAAGTCAAATAGGCATATAACAGAAACTCAATTCCACTGCATGTTCCATAGAAATATTTGCACATGTGCAGCTAAAACTTGTTTAATAAAAGCAATCACTTAAAAATCACAATAGTTACCAAGAATGATATGAGACATTGCACTGAAATGAAAACAAAGGTTACATGGTAAATGCATATGGATGAAAATGACAAAATAATTGCAAAAAAGGATAAAGAGCAATAACAACAATAACAATGACAAAAAGCCATATAGAAACACACGCACATGAATTCTACTTAATGTGTCTGTTTAAATTGTCCAAATGTTGGCAAAATTGAGACACGCATTTTTTCTTCATTTTTTAAAAATAGTAAACAAAATTCATTAAAACACTGCAGCTAACTTTCAGAATTTTCTCAGGGTTACTAGAAAGGCTAAAAATGTTGATAGGTACACATTTTGTGTATTCAAACTAAAATAGCAATTATTTCTATTTAACTCATAATTGGTATGTATTTCCTAGTGTTTTAAGTGCACCACATTAAATGTATGATCTGTTTCTAGGAATTCTTAAACTATGTTAATATTAACTTAGGTAAATTATATGATGGAGAGGCTGAAGCATGTGTGTCTCATGCAGGAGGCTCAGGTTGATCCCTCGCACTTACTGTTATGTCCATATCCTGTGATGGACACTCCCTGATGTCCATCAAATTGACCTTTGAGCACCATCAGATGTGCCCCCAAATTAGAAATAAACAGTTGAAAACTACAAATACTGTAAAAATATGAACAATAATTGATTCTGAACATCTTTGAAGTAAAACATTTATGTGATTCACTCAGAAAAAAGTAGCTGCAACTGAATATGTTGCTAAAATACCATGCAATAATACTCTGACTGAATAGTGAGCTCTGTTAAGGAGCGATTTCTGTAGATCAGAGAGATAGTACAGTGGGTAGGGGTCTTGCTCATATGGTCTCAGTAAAGATTCAGGAATGATTCCTGATCACAGACCTAAGAGTAAGCCCTGGTGGATGCAACAAAAAAGGAAACCAAAATAAAGAAGAAGGTACCTGTCCTTCGTTTTAAACTTTACAGAGGTTGGGGCCCAGAAGAGAGCAAAAGGGTTATATCCACAGCACCACATTCTCCCACTCCAGCATTGCCAGTTGTGACTATGGTGATACCCTGAACACTGCCAAGAGGCCTAAATGGTCACCAGTATTTAGAGTTCCAGTAGCATCACATAGTAGACCTTCGAAATTGAACCAAGCCAGATAAGCCAAGTATAGCTCAGAGTGAGGACCCTGAATACTGCTTGTGAAGTCAACCCTCCCAACATCTACCAAAAAAAAAAATCTAACTAAGTCTTTACAACAATATTCTTAGCCATTTTTACTCATTATTGATTAATGGTCAATTCAATAGTAACTAAAATCCTGTTAATAGATGCTAATACTTTAAACTATTGATCACACCTAAAAGCACATTTAGATTTATGGTAGTGGTAAATATAGAATAATTTACAATATCACAGAATGGGAAAATACTAAAACAAGAGGAGTTTTTGAAGAAATTGGCCATATTTTTTTCACTCCTACAGAAATGTTTGTGTTCTATTTCCTCCAAATAATATAATATATGATTTAGAACTAACATTAAGCCTGATTCATAGATTTTTATGTAAGTGATAAATGAATGCAAATAAAATATTTTATATAAAGGCCAATGTGTAAACAAAAGGTCAGAGAGGTTTTGAAGTCACTGAAGCAGTAATATGAAAGAAATATAGATTAAGGAGAGTTACGGGGAGAGAAAAGGAAAACAGACTGTAAATCTGCTTTGAGATCAACTTTTATAATCTTTCCAGAGCCAAAATGAAATATTTCAATGGTCAATATTTATTGTTCAAATTTTCAAACTTAAAGATGATATTTCAAAGTTATTTGATAAGAACATAAGTCATAAGATCAATAAAATTTAAACTCTCAGTTTTTAAAATATAAAATAAAAATAAAACTCTCAATTCTTAAAAAGTTATAACCAAAAGAGAAGAGAGATTTTAAGATAGGTATGGTTACCTGAAATGAGTCTCCTTACCCACCATTACTTTTAGATTTCCTAGAGTTTTTTTTTTTCTTTTTGGGTCACACCCGGCAATGCACAGTAGTTACTCCTGGCTCTGAGCTCAGGAATTACCCCGGCGGTGCTCAGGGGGCCATATGGGATGCTGGGAACCGAACCCGGGTTGGCCGTGTGCAAGGCAAACGCCCTACCCGCTGTGCTATTGCTCCAGCCCCCTAGAGTCACTTTTTAATATTTAGTTTTATAGACTATAAACAGTAACATTAACATTAGCAGTTACTTTAACAGCTAGTGCTAGCCTTAAACACTCAAGATTAGAGAATATTTGATGTATTAAGCAGTGAGAAACCAAGTTATGTCTAAAAGTAAAACACACTTACAGAGTATCAGCACACGATTTTTTTTAACACAATAGTGTATTTCTAAATGGAAACAGCTATCAGAATGCAATTCTAGTACATTATCAGTAGGACAACTGAAATTTTATAATAGAAGAAGTTAATATAAAGGAAAGGGAAGGATATGGTTTGATACTTTTTTTTTTAATAGGGAATCATCCTCCTGTCTTTAGAGCACCTTGTGATCACCCTCGTCTGGACTGGAATGCTAAGTTTGTGTCAAAATGATAGATGTTTTTTGTAATGTTTCTTACCGTATATTATATATATGATTCTTCCTTACCTATTATAAATTCTGATTTTGTTTAAGCAACTGCTGTTCATAATCGCCCTTGATTTAGAACTTACTAGTTGGCCATAAATATGAATATAAAACTGGGAGTATTATCTAGATCATCATACAAAAATTAATGTGCCTGCCAACCTTTATTCTTTTTTCTGAGTCAATAGATTTATGAATTTTGTAAAATATTAAAATGAGTAAAGTACTTAAACATTCTTTTACTTGAGTGAAGAGATAAGGATATTGTACTACATATTTGTTACTAAATCTATGACCCTCTTATAATTTAGCTGATATTTAAGAGACAGATTTTCAAATGGCATTCTGAAATATTAAAAACAAAATATGGCAGTGTCAGCATGAGAGTAGACAGAGTTAGATATTCGAGAAAAAGCATTTTCCTTTTTTTTCCAATTAAATGAATTGATTTGATTGTGTATTACAAACATTTTCTTTAAAATGTTTAAAGGTGGGGCCTGGAGCAATATCACAATGGGTAGGGCGTTCGCCTTGCATGCGGCCAACCTAGGTTCAATTCCTCTGTCCCTCTTGGAGAGACCGGCAAGCTACCAAGAGTATCCTGCCCACATGGCAGAGCCTGGTAAGTTCCCTGTGGCATATTCAATATGCCAAAAACAGTAAGAAGAAGTCTCACAATAGAGATGTTATTGGTGCCCACTTGAGCAAATCAGTGAACAACGGGAGGACAGTGCTATAGTGCAGTTTTTATATATCAGTAATTTGGTATTTGAGATTGAACTGATAAGAACAGCAATTACCTGTAATACAAAACTAACTCCTCCCCCCCAAAAAATGTTCTAATTAGTAATTCACAAAGCAATAAGTTCTAAGGAATACCCATGAAAACATGTAATGATGGATATTTTTTCTAATATATCCTAAAGTATTTTTAAATGAGTCTTAAAAAAAAAATAAAATTAGTCTAAGCAAAGCTGTAATGAAAATATAAACAGGGAATTTTATTTTTTCTTCAGTCACTTTGATTTAAGCCTTCTAGTTTCTCTGCTTTAGTCTTAACTCCACTCTGTAAAAAAAGGCAATAAAGAAGTGGTAATATTACTGATGATAATATGATTTTAACTTATACATTTGGAATAAAAGCAGTCATTTCATGAAAAAAACAAAAATTCTACTATTACTATCAATTATACATAATATTGGATAGGCTATTAAATATAATATAATATTGAGGTGTTATTTTATCAAACTTTCCACTTATAACTTTAAAAACATAAAAAGAAAGTGTATTAGTAGAGTTTTCTCTTTATCAGTGCAGATTCTCTTGATAACCCCATAATTATTTCAAGATTTCATTAAAACGTTCACTCATGACCATATATTATGTTTTATGATAATTTTATGCCATTTTGAAAGCAAATTAAATTAATGATTTTAATAACACCTTTAACCTTCCCAGAGTTACTTTTGCATGATAAACAATATAATAACTATATTTAACTGCATCCTTTAATTGGCCATCATACTAATTCTTTTGTAGAATAATAAATTGGGCAAACCATTCTATTATTTTTCCTGTGTACACTGCAATTACATTTTCATTATGCTTGAAAAGGAATATTAATGTGAACTTAAATTAGCAGTGTTACAGTAAATTAATTGTAAAATACCTAATCACAAATGTCTGGTTCTGGCATTACATTCTTAGCTCAGCTATGTGCTCTCACATGAGCATACTGCATGAAACTTATAAAGTATGCAAATTTTCTAGTTGAATATTTGATAATAAAATCATGACATGTATGTAGCACTGTAGCACTGTCCTCCCATTGTTCATCAATTTGCTCAAGTGGGTACCAGTAACGTCTCACAACAAATTGTGAAACTTGTTACTGTTTTTGGCATATTGAATACATAACGGTTAGCTTGCCAGGCTTTGCCCTGCAGGTGGGATACTCTAGGTAACTTGCCAGGTTCTCCAAGAGGGGGCAGAGGAATCAAACCCAGGTCAGCTGCGTGCAAGTCAAACAACCTACCAGCAGTGCTATTGTTCCAGCCCATGTATAAAAACAGGCACAATCTTTTTACAATCATTCAGAGAATCTGGCTCATACGAGTGTTACCACTTTTACTTGCAAAACTGAAAGGTCATCACTCTATATTTTGCAAAATTTAGACGCTATTAAATTAATTAATTGAAAGTATAGTGAGATTGTGTTGAGCAATAAAAATCAAGTAATAAATTATCATCAAAACAACTATGACATACTACCTCACACCACAGAGACTGGCACACATCAAAAAGAACAAAAGCAATTGGTGTTGGCATTGATGTGGGGAGAAAGGGACCCTCCTACACTGCTGGTGGGAATGCCAACTGGTTCAGTCCTTTTGGAAAACAGTATGGATGCTTCTCAAAAAATTAGAAACTGAGCTCCTATTTGACTCAGCGATACCATTTCTGGAAATATATCCTGGAGAGGCAAAAAAGTATAGTCGAAATGACATCTGTACTCATGTCCATTGCAACACTGTTTACAATAGCCAGAATCTGGAAAAAACCTGAGTGCCTAAGAACAGACGACTGTTTAAAGAAACCTTGGTACATCTACACAATGGAATACTATGCAACTGTTAGAAAAGATGAAGTCATGACCTTTGTATATAAGTGGATCAACATGGAAATTATCATGCTAAGTGAAATGAGTCAAAAAGAGAGAGAGACAGACATAGAAAAATTGCGCCCATATGTGGAATATAAAGTAACAAAATGGGAGACTAGCACCCAAGAATAGTAGAGATAAGTACCAGAGGATTTGCTCCAAGGCTTGGAAGCTGCCCTCACATGCTGGAGTAAAAGGCAGTTCTGATAGAGAAGAGAATACCAAGTAAAGCATGGTTGGTGGGCCAGCTTGGGATAGGAGATGCTTGCTGAAAGTAGACTATACATCAAATACGATGGCCACTCAATAACGCTATTGCAAACCACAACACCCAAAAGGGGAGAGAGAACAAAAGGGAATGCCCTGCCACAGAGGCAGGGTGGGGTGAAGGGGCATGGGGGTGGATGGGAGGGATACTGGACACATTGGTGGTGGAGGATGGGTACTGCTGGAGGGATGGGTACTTGAGCATTGTATGACTAAAACACAAGCACAGAAGTTTGTAAGTCTGTAACTGTACCTCACAGTGAGTCACTAATAACACATTAAAAAAATCAATTATCCAAATAAAATAGAAAAAAAAGGAAAATATCCCTGTGAACTTATATGCCTATGAACATAAAATGAACTCATGCAGAAAAGTACAATACATAGGTAGACATAGAACAATAGAATACTTATTATGAAATTTTACTGAGATAACTTTTTATTGTATTCAGATTGTGTATAAGTGAAAAACAAAGCGGCATTGAGGAAACATATGCTCATTCCTTAGAAAAATATGAATTTATCACTCATTTTTAAATGAAACAAATTCATGAGGTATAGATAATACTTAATGTGACATGAGTATAGTTATACATTGAATCACAAAATATGTCATTACCAGATATCATCTGAAAAAGCATAGGTATGATGAAATAAAAAAAGAGATGGTCTATTGGTGTGAGATCAACGTAAGTTTTAAAAGATGTTTACCAGTGTTATCTGAATAATTCCTATGGAGAGAAGAATAATTGATCAGTCCTAGTGGTATAAGGCATGCAAGATCATATGTGCTGTCAGGAACAAAATCAGGGTTAGCCACTTGCTAGGCAAGTGATTTAACCTCTGTTTTATCTTTCCAACCTGTGGTCTGGTTTTATGTCAAGCAGAAATTGAGTGATATAGCATCTTACATATACTAGATTAATTTTTCAGGAAATACATAGATACTCATAAAAGAGAAGAATGTGCATACCCAAATGAGTAACATACAATGAATATACTTTATATATATATAAACAACAGGAAAATGTCATTAGAAACATATTTTTTAGATTGATATGAAAAGTAGACAGTGGTCCTTCTTGATCACTTGACCAAAAAGAACCACTAGTCTACTGCACATTCTTACCAACTAGTACTTTGAGCATAACACTGGCCTGAGCCCTGGACCTTTTCTATCACAGAAACATGATCTTATAGTTTTGCCTCTGCCCAGTCAAAAGCAAAGAAATGAAACAGGGGGTAGGTCCTCCCAGGGAGAGTCATCACCCAGCAAACTCCAAGCCACAGAATAATCTGTTTTATTTAAAAAAAAATCAGAGTGAGTAGATATTTCCAGGAATAAAAAGAAGGGGTGAATCTGCAAAAAGCATAGACATATAGAAGGAATATTCTATCTCATGAATAACAACACACACTGTTTATTTTTGAGATTTGTACTGTGTGTCTTACAGTAATGGCATAATATGAAAAGTATAGAATTTGACATGTAGATTAAAAGGAATAGTTCAATTCACTGCAAATGTACACCAGCCAGTTCAACAACAGAATATTATTTATCCTGTGGTATTTTTATTGTTTATTGTTGCTTTCCCTCTCTCACAAATGTTGATGAGCTGTGGATTTTATTATGTTTTTTCTGGTTTTAATGTTATGCAAATGTATATAGTCCAAAATATATAGTATACATATGCTAATAGATTCAAATGATGTTTATATATGCCTATATGTGTTTTTAAAGAAATCTAAGTCCAGAAGATAATGGGAATTAAATTAGAAATGAATAAAAAGAAGATATAGTTTCAAAATGGTAGTGGGAGAGATGAACTATTTCACCATAAACTAGCAAAACAAACGATTTTAATAAAATAATTTCTAGGAACACTTTCCAAATAGCATTAGTTGATTATTTCCTAGAATATGGGTCCCAGAAAGAGAACACAAAGCTTACCGGCTGGTCTAAATGCTTGCTCCATGCTTCAGTTTTGTATTTTTTTAGCAAGATTTGTTAATAGACTTTTTTATTGTGGATATAAATAATCTTTACTATTAAAATACTTTGACCTTCCTCTCAAGATAAGGCTTTTCTGGAGTCAATTATGTTCAAGGAGGTCACTTAACTCTCTTTACATGGAAATCAAATGTCTCAAATGCTAGACTATGGCTACTTTATAGATGTGCTTCCCTTGTTATTTTCTGGGAGGTCAGTGTTTTGCCTGGTCTTATAAAGTCTCCAGCTAAAATCCAGGTAGTGTTCAAAAGCAGTGAAAGAACTTGGAGAGACCTCAGTGAAAACAAATGCAAACTAAATGAATTCTACACTTGCTAAAGGTTCTGATTTGCTTATCAGAGACTTGCCACCATCTCAATTTGCATATGATAAGAACAGAATGCTACTGAGGAACAGAGCCCCATTCATTAATAGATAGCAGATAAGGTAGGCAACAGATTTCAGAGAGCCAAAAGAAATTTGAGGAACAAAATAGAGAAGGAGACTGACCAGAGAATGTTTCTTAATGTGCTTAATATTTTCTTTGACTTAACTTCAGGGAGGGTAGCATAATATTTCTTCTGCACATCTACATTATAAACTGAGATTTCTGTGTGATTCAAGATGAGTATCGGGAAATAAAAATAAATAGATAAATAAATAAATAAAAACCTTTAAATATCTGTGTATTGAAATATCGCAAAAAAATGAAGTTAAAAAGATGGTCAGGTAATTTGAAACTTACACACCACTGAACTAAGGAAAGCTTTGTAGATGGGACTACGACTTCAGTGTTAATACTATCTATAGTGTAAAAGGAATCTCTGATAAGTGTTTCTCTCATGGTATAATTTCTTATTTATAAATAAATTTTCTTTACCAAAAGTTATTTTTTATTGTTTTAATAATTTCTGTCATATCTCAAATGTCTCAAAATAATCAATTGAAAGTATGTATTGTGACAAAAGAGGCATATTTTGATGTGGCATATATGGTTAACCAACAAAAAACTATGAAAGGAGAGTTAAATAACATCCATAATATTAAGTACATTCATTGGAAATCCAGAAAAGACATGTCTTGAAATCAAGGTGAAACACTTCTCAAGATAGATGTTTCTTTCTATCTCTGTTAAGAAAGTTTAGTATTAAGTTGCAAAGGAGTCAAACTGAATTATTACTAAATTAACTATCGGTCAGAACAGAAAGCATATCTAATAAAGAATAATGATTATCATGTTACTGAAATGATCACAACTATTTTACTATAATAATAAAAGCCTAGACATTCAAATATAGAACATCTACAATATTCATATCCAGTATAAAAGTAGATTTACTCTTATGAGCATCAATTAAAATGCAAATTAAACTGCAATCAGTTATAACATTCATTAAGGTGATTATGATTAAAATGATTGATCATAATAAGTGTTGACTAGAATTTGGAACAATGAAACATTTCCTACATTATGGTAAATATGCAAATAAGTAGGTTCATCAAAGTAATCATACATTTACCAAACAATTGAATAAAACCTCTCCTGAATATCTGACCAGATTAATGTTAGGTGTTCACATAACAACTTGTGCAATAATTGTATGAATTCTATTTCCAATATGGAAATATATAAAGAGAAAAATAGGTGAATTATAAAAAAAAATAAGTTAGACTTAATACAGTTGGATACAAAAATGCTTGTACTCCATAAAAATAAATTGAAGAGTTAATGCTAAGCAAGAACAATCAGATATAAATTGGTCTCTAACTAATTTTATGAATATTATACTCCAGAAGAAATAACTACAACACTTTGGAAAATAAGCATTTGCCTAAAGGCATTCCTAAAGCATTGGGAAGTAGAAGAAGAATTACTATAAAAAGGAAATATTCAGGAAATTAACTTATTGTATGCTTTAATTTAGGTGGTCATTATATATATATTTAAATAAACATTTAATTGTATATTCTAAACAGAATAATTTATCTATGCAATTTATACATTAACAGTTAATTTCTAAAAGATATACAACCTATAAGCATAAAACTTGTATGTGGGGATGTCTGGAGAATTAATCTTATATTATTTAAATATAATTTCAAAGAAACTTAAAATAAATTTCTGGTTTATGCTTGTTACACCTATGACCCAGGTTGATAAAGGAAACCATGTAACTCATTTTTACAAAACTAAAATATGGGAGCTAGTCATTCTCTTAAAAACAAAAATATCTCTGGGGCTGGAGAATATAGCACAGCAGGTAGGACGGTTCCCTTGCACGTGGCCGACCCCGGTTCAATTCCCAGCATCCCATATGGTCCTTCGAGCACCACCAGGAGTAATTCCTGAGTGTAGAGCCAGGAGTAACCCCTGTGCTGTGCTTTGCCGGGTGTGATCCAAAAAGCAAAAAATTTAAAAAAAAAAACCTCTCAAGCTGGTTTGATATTAGATTTATGTTATTTTAAAAATTTATATGTGCATTCATTCATATACTTCATTATATTCTTTCTGGTAAAATATCAAGATATATCCAAACAAGATATTTTATTAAAAGACATTTTCAAATTGTTGCTATTTGTTATAAATTTCCTCTGACATTCTTTGCATACTGGAGATTAATAACACACAGGTCAAGTGCAGTTTATTTATAATAGCATTGCTTTTGTTCTGTGTGGAGTTAGTGAAATCATTATAATTTTCTTCTCTGACAACTTAAAATATTTACCCAAGCAATCCTCAAATTGAGCCATTTTCATGATACTTAAAGTATATATTACAAAGAGTAGTATAACTTCAAGTAGAGATAGGTTACTTTGGCATATTTATTTCTGTTCATTAGAAAACTCTGCTAGAAGGTTTTTTTGTTGTTGTTTTATGCCCCAGATTGTGGAGTTTGTTCTGTGTCAGAGCTGGCGCTCTTAAACCTGGCCAGATGTTATATGAATGCCTGTCCCTAGTCACTGGAAGATATTATGACCATATGGATAGACGAGCTAAACTCCTTCACTATTGAGAAAACAAGTAGTTCAACAAGGCCTATAGCCAGTAATGACTTGTTTGTAGAGGGCATCACCAGAATATTCATGAATAGCAGGTGGCCAGGGACACATGTATCTAGGATGGAAAGGGAAAGAATGCGTGTTTTGTATGAACAATGCATGAATCAGTATACCTACGAAGACTGTCCTAGATCTACTTATTAAAATCATACACATTTTTTCAAGTTATGAATAGAGATGCTGGTAATAGGTATTTTCTAATTTATGAGAATTAGAGAATAATCTGTACAAGTTTTATGGACCTTAACAAACTGGGGGGAGGGGATTGGTATCCAGTATCCATTTTCATTGCTGAAGGGATCAAAGTCAAGATCAGATCCAGAGGAACTGGAAAGATGGTACATTTCAAAGGATTGATAGTGCAGTTTAGTCATATGTCTGAGAGAATCAGAAACACAGTAACAAAACATATGAATTATATTGATGCTAACAAATGGAGAATAGACTTCCCTTTTGTATAAAACATACAGTTTAATCAAGAATGTGTGTATATCTATATATATATATAGAGAGAGAGAGAGAGAGAGAGGTGTGTGTGTGTGTGTGTGTGTGTGTGTGTGTGTGTGTGTGTGTGTGTGTATACAAGTATGTAAGAAGTTACATTGGTTTAACAATGTCAAAAGAACCCTCTGAGTCCAAATGTTGAGTCAAGGGAAGCAATTTTATAAGCCATTTCGATAGCTGTCACTATGTAACAAATGGAAGAGAGGCAAAGTTTTTCTTTACCTTATGATCTGGTGCATTCAATGGAAAAAAAACAAATGTATGTGGAAGGGCAAGAGACAGTATGTCTCAGATCTGTTCCGCACCATCAGCTGGTTATCAACAGGGTTAACCAGATTGTGACATGTCTGCTGCCTGAGCTGGGTCTGCAAATGATCCATAGTTTGTATCAAGAGAAACAATATACTCAAATGGACAATTATGTGAAAAGATTGGTCAGTTGTAGTGATAATTTGAATAAGGATATTACCATTAACCAAGATTGTGAATATATGCGCAGTCTAATAAAATAAAATTATTTTTTGGTAGAAGTGACTTGTCTCAAACAGAGTGAATCATTATACAGAACAATAATTAAAATGGCACAGGAAAACTACATAAAATAGACAAATATAAACATTAACTTGGAGATTACACCATCAAACCTTGTGAGGAATAGAAATAGTCACATTATTTTCCTATTTAATTAACAGTACTTCGGTGGTATAAAAATCTCTTTACTTAATGTCATTGTAATTCATGCAAATTTATATTTTGAATGTTTATAACTTGTTATGTGTCTATGAACTACAGTTAATATTTATATATAGATTTTACGACCAACGTTATGTGCTCTTAAATCATGATAGTAATAATATTATTAGAAAATATTTAGAGAAATTTTTACATGCATCACTTAATAGTATTTCCTTAATTTACAATATTAAGAACCATAATATAAAATTCTAAATATCAAATATAAATTTTTAAAAGAATTAAAGAGCAAGAAACATTACAATGATAAATTTAAAGTACATAGTTTAGCAACTAGACTGGCCAAAAAATTATTTCTCATGAGAAAGATTTCTTGGGAAAATATGTTTGAGGTAAGAACCTAATGAAATGGCAAAGTGAGGCCTGTAATATCTCCAGGTAAAAGCATTGTATGGAGAATTCAGTGGCCTCATGTGTAACACGTTGGCATGTTTTGCAGAATAGCAACTGTCTACAAATGAACTTAACAAAATGGGTGAGCTACAACTGGGAAGAAACTAAAACCAGGGGAAGTTAGAGACTAAACAGTAAATTTGCATATAGTCACAGTTAGTGCTGTCTGTTGAACAGCACCACCCACCATTCACCCCCGCCCCACACATACACACACAAAAACACACACAAACACATAAGTATATCGAAGCCATTACCTCTAGTACCACAGAACGTGACCTTATTTGGGATTAGTGTCACTGCAACGCACTATCATTGGTTATGAAGAAATGATACCAGTGTCCTGTGGACCCCCAATACATTAACTGTGTCCTTAGTAGAAGACATGCTGTGGAAACACATATTAAAGAGGCAGAGTTGGGAGTTACCTTTCTTTGGGCTAAGGAACATCTAAGATTGTCAACAAACAATTCAAAACCTGAAAGAGATAAGAAAGGATTCAACTAGAGGTTTCGGAATTCCATGGTCCCATAACATCTTGATTTCGAAGTTTTTAGTACTGTAAATGAATATATGACTATGCCATTTATGGTACTCTGTTATAGAGTAGCTAAGGAATTCATACACTATCATGTCTTTCTTTTATCGATAAATGTGTGTATTTTAGAAATGTTTAAGGTGCGCCGCATATTTGGTCACAGTATATTTTCTATAAATTCCCTATCCTACACACTTTTAGCTTCTCATGCAGTCAATATTCTTTACCTTAGTGAACTACTTTTGTTGGAATAATGAATTTATTTTGATGCATTATTATCATAGTTCATAGATTAGGGTTACTATGTTGCACAATCGCTTTAGCAAAGGTAAAGTAATATGTGAATCTTACGAAGTGAATATGTGAATATGTGAATCTTACAGCTGAATCTTAGGAAGACAATGTTTACGAGAAACAGCCTCGTTCCTGACGCCCCATTCACTCTCAATGGAACAGCCATCTCCGAATGCAACAACTATGTGTACCTAGGTCGAGAGGTCAACATGACAAATGACCTGGCACCCGAGCTGCGCAGGAGGAAGAGAGCGGCTTGGAACGCCTTCAAGAACGTCGAAGAAATAGCTAAGAGGACGAAGAACCTCCGGCTCCAGGCACATCTCTTTGATTCCACTGTTCTTCCTGCATTCACATATGCCTTAGAGACTGGGCCCTACGCAAACAAGATGAGAACGCTATTCAGGTCTCCCAAAGAAGAATAGAAAGAGCTATGCTTGGAATATCACGTTCCACTCAAATGAGAGAAAGAATCCAGAGTTCTGACATCCGTCGACGATCAAGAATCAGGGACGCTGTCTCATTTGCCAAGGTGTCGAAAGTCAGATGGGCTGGTCACGTAATGAGATTTAAAGACGACCGCTGGACTAGAGCTGTTACTGACTGGATTCCACGGGATGTCAAAAGACCGCGTGGCTGCCCACCTACCAGATGGTCAGACTTCTTCGTCAAGATCATGAACGATTGGTTTGAGGCTCTTCATGTTCCCGGAGTGAACAGATGCCATTGGGCTACACTAACATGCGACAGGGACAAATGGAGACGTTACGGGCGCCCGCTCAAGCAAATCGACGACTAATGGGAAGTTAAGTGATTAAGTGATTAAGTGAAAGTAATATGTACCTATCAGGAACTTAGATGGCTTCTGAACTTTACTATTTGCCAATTCTGCCCTGTAGGAGATGGAGTGGCAGTACAGTGGGCAGGATCTTGCACACAGCTGCACCTGAGTTCAATCCCTGGTATCCCATATGGTTCCCTGAGCACTGCCAGGACTAGTTCATGAGTGCAGAGCTAGGAGTAACCCTTGAGCATTGCTGAGTATGACCTTCCCCTCCCCCCAAAAAAATTCTGCACTCTTCTCTAATTCATAGGATAGCTGTTTTTTGTTTTGTTTTGTTTTCTTTTTTAACTATCTTCACAATGTTCATTTTTCAAAAAATTTTCAAAACTTTTAGGTAGTTAGACTCATGAAAATCACATCTGAAAGGACTAAATTGCCTTGTCCCCATTCATATCTTATTCTTTACCAATTAGACCTTCATTAAATTAGAATACAAAGATGTGTACTTTGCAAAATAATAGGACCATTGACATTTCAAATAATTCTACTTCTATTCTGAAATTATTGGAGTCACACAGAACCTTTTAAGTGGATTTCATTTTTGAAAAAGAAAGAATCCGGTTTTGTTTGTTTTGCTGTTGGTTTAAACCTATGAAATTATTTTTTCCTGTCCTGTAAAAATTTAGGTGGAACTACTGAATTAGTTCTGCGAATTGTTCATATTAGAGCAGTTGCCTGATGAATTTAACTCTCTTCCATTTTAGTATAGTATGCCTTGAGGACAGACACTATGAACTGCATGTAACCACCACAGAAAGTACTGCCCACTACATTTTACAGGTTTACTTGCTATTTTTGGTTGATGTTCCTCTGTGCTGATTTTTTCCTGGCATAATTTTCCCTCTAAATTAAAAAAAAGTTTAATTAAATCATGGAGAAGTGTATAAAGGGAAATTTATTAAAATTAAATGAAATTATAAGGGTGAGGGGCTAATCTAATGAATAATCTTCTTAGAAAGATACATCAGAATTGTGCAAGTATAAGACATAGGACTCTTATGGAGGGCCATGAACATGTTGGTGACAGTGTCTGCGGTAACTTGGTATATGAATACCATAAAATTCATGTGATTATAATCATATTACTTAAATTATGAGCAGACAGAAAGAGAAGGTAACCCAATTAAGTCCGGGAGAGAGAGGTCTTAGAAGAAAATAGGTCTATCAATATTTTGATATTTGGACTTCACTTCAGACCTCGAATTTATTTAATAGATATAAGCCAGTAGTGAAGTGCTTGCCTTATATATATGAGGACTCAGGTTTAAATCTAGGAGCACAAAAAAAATGAAAAAAATTAGGTAAAACTATAAAATAGGAAAAATATTTCCAATAACCTGTCCATTCAAATGTGTCATGGCTCTCCCAGTAGGCTTTTCAAATTTACTCTTACTTAACAATATTCATTTTAGATTCCTCTGAGTCTTTTCATGGCATTGTAGCCCACTTGTTTTTTAACATTAAATAATATTTAATTATGTGTATATATTAAATATCCACTCACCTCTTGAAGAACATCTAGTACTTCTACATTTTGGAAATTATTAAAAAAGATGATACTGTCTCATATGCATACTTTTTGTGTGAGCAAAACTTACACAAAATTCTTTGAATAAATACTAACAATTCTATGATAAAATTACTAGATGAATTATAGAGTAAGAATCTGATTGTTTCTCAAATACTGCTACAATATAATATATGTATAATATATATATGTATATATATATACATATATATATATTCATTGATTTGCTCTAGTCGGCACCAGCAATGTCTCCATTCTGAGACTTGTTACTGTTTTTGGCATATCGAATATGCCACGGGGAGCTTGCCAGGCTCTGCCATCCAGGCAAGATACTCTCGGTAGTTTGCTGGACTCTCCGAGAGGGATGGAGGAATTGAACCCGGGTTGCAATGCAAATACCCTACCCACTCTGCTATATAAAAACATATACTATTGTATGATAAAATCAACAATAAATGAGAATTTCTGTTTCCCAAAAATCTCTCTTGGATTCACTGTTCTCAGGATCTTAGATTTGGCCAAATAAAGTAGAAAAGAATTACTTTATTTTTTTTCTTTTTTTATTCACAGTTTTCCCTCAAAGTGCACATCACTAATAATATAACATGTTAAATTGCTTTTCAAATATTCTTTGCTTGTACATATTATTTGGTGATGTATCATCCTTGTGCTTTCTAATATACAATGGCAATGTAGCTGAGAGGTTTTAGAAATATACTAAATTATTATTTCAATCAACATAAGCCAATGAAACTCAGTGGTATAGTGCTCACCTGATATATGTGAGGAGTAAGGTTTAAAACTTATCACCAAAAAAAAATTAAGCATGTAGATGGGTGCTGGAGAGATAGCACAGTGGGTAGGGCATTTGCCATGCACACGGCCAACCCAGGTTAGATTCCCAGCATACAATATGGTCCCCTGAGGACAGCCAGGAGTAATTCCTGAATGCAGAGCCAGGGTTAACCCCTGTGCATTATCGGATGTGACCCAACATGCAAGAAAATTTAAAAAAAATTAAAAATTAAGCATATGTATGGTTCAAATATGGTTTGAGCCATGGGAACAACTGCAAGGCGAGTAGAGGCAGTCCTAAAAGTATCTATCCCTCTCATAGAGCCTGGCAAGTTCCCGAGAGTATCTCGCTACTCAAGGCAGAACCTGGCAAGCTATTCGTGGCGTATTCGATATGCCAAATCAGTAAATACAATGGGCCTCATTCCCTGACTCTGAAAGAACCACCAATACAGCAGCATTAAGAAGTATAAGGAAACAACATGAGTACAGTCGACCCAGGTTCAAGTCCCAGCATCCCATATGGTCCCCTGAAGTGATTTCTGAGTACAGAGCCAGGAGTGGCCCCTGTGCGTTGCCAGGTGTGACCCCAAAAGCAAAATAATTAAATAATTAAAGAAGTATAAGGAAGTAGAGGCTGATAAAATCTCAAGGCCGAACTAGGCTGCCAAAACAAGGAAGGACAAAAATGACTCTCTGTACTTTCAATGCATGAATACTGGCATCAGATGCATCCATCGAGGACCTGATGGTGCAAGCATGAAAGATCAAGTACGACATCATTGTCTGACCGAAATGAGAAGGCATCAATCACATCACACTGTTTTCGACACTGAAGAACTGCTCCTTGGAACATGTGACAAAAGAGGCATTGGTGGTGTTGGGGTCCTTCTCAACACAAACTTGGCCATGAGCATTGATTCATTTGAATGCCTAACAACCCGAATCAGACGATTACACTTGAATAGATGTGGCTCACTGCCGGCAGTTTCTATCTTCGTTGTCTACGCACCAACAACCAATTATGATGAAGAAGAAATCAAGAAGTTCTACATGAAGCTGGAGAAGTTCTATAAAGATGACCACACCTCTAAAAGATCATGTGATTTTAATGCCAAGATAGTACGGAGAAGATCAGCCGAAGAACTCCACATTGGGACCCTTGGCCTAGAATGGAATGAACAGGGTGAGAGACTATCTGAGTTCATCATGTCGATGAAGACCATGCATGGTAACTCACAGCTCCAGAAGGCCAGATCTAAACATTGGATATGGGAGTCTCCTGGTGGACAGTTCCACAACAAAATTGACCATATCATATTCAATAGATGATTTTTCCTGATTTATGTTGCTGTTGTCCCAAAATTCTAAACAAGATTGGACCACTGTCTCCTTCGTGCAAAATTCTACTTCACAAAGTGGGGAGAAAGGGTTGCAAAGTTTAAGAAGAGGACTACTAGAATGACCACCAATTGGGAGCTCTTTGGCACTATTGCAGCAACTTGGGAAGATGCTGTCTTTGAGAACATTGATGAAGGATGTGATTGACTGGTTCAGCAACTCCATGATTGTGCAAGGAATGCCAAGAAAGAGATAGCCACAATAAAACCCCTGTCTTTGAAAACTCTCCAGCTCATTTGCCAAGATGGCTTGGCGCAAACCTCAGGCAACCACAAGCGAACATTCGAGCCCACAAACCAGTGCAGAGAAGTGATCAAGGAAAACCTCAAAGAGAGAAGAGCCGCAGTGCTGGCAGATGCGGCAGAAGCTGGGAAAAACATTCATAATGCCCATCTATCCTTTGTTAACTACAAGGCCAAGATGACTGCCATCAGACATCCTGATGGATCTATCACATCTTCCAAAAGGGCAATGGAGAAGATTATCTATGACTTTTACTCAAATCTCTTCAATAGCCACATCCCCCTGCCCACATACCAAATTCCACAGGATGGATATGTCGTTCCCAACGTTTTCCCTTCTGAAATCCAAAACGCCATTTCATCAGTAAAGAAGTGAATAGCACCTGGCCCAGACTAAGGTCAGACCTGAACACCTGAAGAACCTGCCATAAGTACACTGGCTCGGCTCTTTACATGCTACCTGTCTGAATACAAGTTTCTGTCCCATTGGAAAACCAGCAGGACTGTACTGCTGTACAAGAAGTAAGACATCCACAACATTTGCAACTATTGCCCAATCTGCCTGTTATCTGTCATCTACAAACTGTTCACTCGAGTCATCTTGAATAGGATTAGCAGAACACTAGATGAAGAACAACATATGAGGAAACTGGGTTCCAGAAAGGATTCAGCATCATCTACTATATCCACAGGATAACCAAACTCATTGAGGTTTCTCAGGAGTTCAAGATGCTACTCTATCTAATGTTCATTGACTTAAAGAAGGCCTTTGATTCTGTGTAGACTGAAGCGGTCATCATAGCCTTAGCCAAAGGGCGTTCAAACTCAATACATCAAGATTCTTCTTCACTACAGAATTTCACCATTCTACAAGGAAGTGATCATCCATGTCAAGAGAGGGGTCTGGGGGGGTTGGTGCAATAGCACAGCGGGTAGGGCGTTTGCCTTGCATGGAGCTGACCCGGGTTTGATTCCCATCATCCCATATGGTGCCCTGAGCACCACCAGGAGTAATTCCTGAGTGCAAAGCCAGGAGAAACCCCTGTGCATTGCCGGATGTGACCCAAGAAGAAAAAAAAAAAGAGAGAGAGGGGTGGGGGGTTTGGCAGGGTGCTACCATTTCACTGAATCTTTTCAGTGTCATCCTTGAGAACGTCATGAGATGACTGGAATGGGAAGGAATGGTAGTGAAGATAGACAGTAGGCAACTACACCACCTCTGCTTCTTTGATGATATTGTTCTAATAACTCCGAACATTAGCCAAGTGGCACAAATGCTGGATGACTTCGACCATGAGTATGGAAAGGTCAGACTACAGCTGAATCTCACGTAGACAATGTCTATGAGAAATAGTCTTGTTCCTGATGGTTCACTCGTTCTCAATGGAACAAACATCTCCAAATGCAGCAATTATATCTACCTAGGTCAAGAAGTCAATATGATGAGTGACCTGGCACCTGAGTTGCACAGGAGGAAGAGAGTGGCTTAGAACACAAGAGCATCGAAGAAATAGCTAAGAGGACAAAGAACCTCCGTCTCTGGGCACATTTCTTCTATTCCACTGTATTTTTGCATTAACATATGCCTCAGAGACCTAGGCACTATGAAAACAGGATGAGAATGCTATTTGGTCTCCCAATGAGGAATCGGAAAACCTATGCTCGAAATTTCACACTTTACTGAAGTGAGAGAAAGAATCCGGAGTTCCGACCTCCATCAACAATCAAGAATCAGGGACATTGTTTCTTTTGCCAAGGCATCGAAAATCAGATGGGCTGGACACATACTGTGATTTGGAGATGACTGCTGGACTAGAGCCATTACGGAATGGATTCCATGGGATGTCAAAAGATTGAGTGGCCACCCACCTACAAGATAGTCAGACTTCTTCATCAAGACCCTGAAAGATTGGTTTGAAGCTCTTCATGATCCTGGAGCGAGTAGATGCCATTGGGCTACACTAAGGCATGACAGGGACAAATGGAGATGTTACTGTCGATCACTCAAGCAAATCTATGGGTAAGGGGATGTAAAGTGATCAAACATGTGTAGGGTAAAGGAAGCATAAATACTAGTTGGCCAACTTGGGAACTATTGCACAATATGTGCTCTTAAGATATGTTTTTAGGAAGAAAGAAAATTGAGCAGTTTGTAAATTAATTTCTTCAGGTAAAAGCTGACCATTTCTTTATTAACCACAATTTCAACGGAGACACTTTGACTTACAATACTATTAAAGATAGTTTCCCACATACAATGTTCTAAAGGTAGACCACTTCAACCATTTCAACAAAAACACAGACCAAAATATTCTATAGCATGAGATAAATCACTTGTTAGTATTTGATTAGTAAATACTGAAATATTTCATGCTTAATATTATGTTTATAAAACAGTATTACAATTGAAATAGTGTAGTATATTGTAATATATTATAATATATTACAATAATTGAAATAGAGTAGTATATTGTAATATATTACAAAAACTTAATATATTAAAATATACTACACTCTTTCAATTATAAGAAGAAAAACCTTTAAAATGAAAAATCATACATAAACCTTATAAACGGCCAAGAGGTAGCACAGTGGGTAAGGTGCTTGCCTTGCATGTAACTGATGTCAGGGACCCTTAATGATGCTGGTGGGGTCCCTGAGTGACTTACACGAAATAAGGCATAGAAGGGCCGCTTCCTTGAGAATAGAATCTGCTATTTTCTCCTTGTCCACCTCTACCCACTGCCAACTGGTAAAGTTTGGAGTATTGATGGTCTTCTTGAAATTCCTTCTCCGGCCTTTATTCCTGCTGGAGCTTTATTCCAAAGGGGGGTGGAGGGTGGGAGGGGGAGGTGTCCAGCCTTCTCTGGGTCTATGTTGATGCTAGGAAAAGGTCTTATTAGGTCTTATTCATATGTTCACAAGGTTGTAGTTTTCAGCCTTGGGGTTATTGGCTTCATTACTTCCCAGAAATTCATTGCCATAGGGTACCTTTCTGCCCTTTCCTGCCACCACACATGGCTTCCCAATGCCCTCCAGAAATAATCCCTAAGTACAGAGTTAGGAGTAAGTCTTTGACACAAAAATTAATCGGTCAATAAATCAAACTTAATTTTATAACAACAGAAATAAAATGTCAGGGAAAAAAATCACAAACATCAAAAAAAATGAACATCTGTTACTGGGGGTGGAGAGCTATTCCATTTGCCTTACATATGACTGACCAGGAGTTGATCCCTGGTCTCCCAGAAGGTCCCCAAACTCTCCAGAAGTAATTCTTGAGCATGGAGCCACTAATAACCCCTAAACATTGCCAAGTATAGGCAAAAAACCTGAAACAAAACAAAATTAAACAAAATAAAAACCAAATATGTGAAGCTTGTATAATACATAAAAATATTTATTTTTTCTACTACATATCTATGGCATTTTGTGGTTTAAAAAAGCATAATGAAATAACATCACTGTCACTGTCTTTCCGTTGTTCATCAATTTGCTCAAGGGGGCCCAGTAACGTCTCCATCATGAGACTTTGTTGTTACTGTGTTTGGCATATAGAATACATCATGGGTAGCTTGCCAGGCTTTGAAGTGCAGGCAAGATACTCTCGGTAGCTTGCCAGGCTCTCCAAGAGGGGTAGAGAAATCGAACTCTGGTCAGCCATGTTGGCCGCTTGCAAGGCAAACGCCCTACCCGCTGTGCTATCGCTCCAGCCCATGAAATAAGATCTGCATTTTTATTTTAATTATACATATAAAAACATTATAACCATTTTTACTAGTACTGATGTAGGCAGATAGACAAGGAAAGCTCCATGGCATGGAATTCCTGGGAAATAATAAAACTAAAAGCCCAAGGAGCTGCAAGGAGCCCACCCTGTGAGCTCTGATACCTGATAAGATTTTACCTTGTGCCAGTAGACCCAGAAAAGGCCTGACCCCTCTCCGAGAGAAGCTTCAGCAGGAACAGTGACCAAGGAAAGAAAATATATTTATTTATTTTTTTCTTTAAATTTTCATTAGTGAAACACCATGATGTACAGTTGTAGACTTACAAATTTTTGTGCTTGGGTTTCAGTTGTACAATGATCGAATACCCATCCCTCCACCAGTGTCCATTCTCCACCACCACCAGTCCCAGTAACCCTCCCACCCCCCATCCCCCCATCCCACCCTACCTCTGTGGCAGGGCATTCCCTTTTGTTATCTCTCTTCTTTTGAGTGCTGTGGTTTGCAAAAGGGACATTAAGTGGCAATCTTGTTCGGTCTATAGTCTACTCTCATCACGCATATCCCATCCTGAGAGGAACCTCCCAACACCCTTTATTTGGTGCTCCCTTCTCTATCTGAGCTGCCTTTTCCCCTAGCGTGTGCGGCTGTCCTCAAAGCCATGGAGTAATCCTCCTGGTACCTATCTCGGCTATTCTTGGGTGTTAGTCTCCTATTTTCTTACTTTATGTTCCCCAGATGAACACAATATTTCTATGTCTGTCCCTTTCTTTTTGACTCATTTCACTTAGCATGATACTTTCCATGAAGTACCACTGGTATGTAAATTTCATGACTTTTTCTTTTCTAATAGCTGCATAGTACTCCATTGTGTAGATGTACCAAAGTTTCTTTAACCAGTCATCTGTTCTCGGGCACTCAGGTTTTCTCCAGATTCTAGCTATTGTAAAGAGTGCTGCAATGAACAAACAAGTGCAGATGCCACTTCTACTATATTTTATTGCCTCTCTGGGATATATTCCCAGGAGTGATATTGCTGGGTAAAATGGGAGCTCAATTTCTAATTTTTTGAGGATCGTCCATACTGACAAGGAAAGGAATTTTAAAGAAGATCATCAACCACTTCCAACTCTACCCCTTTGGCAACCGCACTAGCAATTAGTACTACCCTTCCAAGCAGGTCCCGGGTGGCAGAGGTAGATCAGGAGAAAGTGACTACCTCTCTCTTCTTTGCCTCATATAACTCACCCATGGGGCTCCACTGACTTCAGTACAAACACACAGGATCACTTTAAACAAAAAGAGACAATACACTGAAAACTATCTTAACTAGTTGAGATTTTTTTAGTTACATGAATATCAAAGTAGCAGATATTTTTTAACAATGAAAGATATAAAAAATAAACAGTTTATACAACACTTATGCTCAGTGACATATGAGAGGAGAAAAAATTTTGGGTATTTGCAACAGCCGGAACTTAGAAACAATACAAATGTTCAATAGCAGATGAATAGGTAAAAAAGCTGTAGCTTATAAACACAATAGAGAGCTATGTAGACACAAGAAAAAAATATCATATAGTTTGCTGCAACATATATGTAACTGGAGGGTATCATATTAAGCGAAATAAATAAGAAAGAGAAGAACAAATACAGGATGTCATACTCATCTGTAGTGTAGAGAGAAATAAGACATATGAATCAAAGGTATAAAATGAACTGAGAATGTCACATAATAAAGTAGTGGGAATGAGAAACAAAATTAACTGGAAGTTACTTACAGACATTGATTGATTGAATGTCAAAAATGTTTGTGTGGGAGACATAAAGTTACTGTGTATAACAGATTAGCTTATTAACATTAACACAATTGCAAGCATAAGATCCAAATTAAAATAATTAAATATTGAAATGATTTTTCCAAGGAGACTGGACATGGCATAAACAATGGCTTGAGACATTGGTAGAGGGACACTGTGAGACAAGTGTGGTGTTGAAACATTTTATGCCGAAAAGTGTATAACTGTTTTTAGATTTTAGGGTTTAAATAGGTACATTTTTGATGGCTCCAGAGGCATAAGAACTTAATGCAGAGCCCTGCAGCTTGTGGCAGAAAAGTGAATTCCATGGTACCATGCCTCCCCGGGAGGGAAGGGGTGTCACTCCCTTCCGCCTTTCCCCCCTGGGCAGCAAGATGGCGGCCACCTCGGAGCTTATAGGAAAGCCAGGTATGAGCTGGCGGTGATGGAGCAACTACAACGTCATGGGAAGGGGGGCATTCCGGGCTCATCCTTCACACCCTACCGAGGTCACAAGTTGCCCCCACAAGCGGCTCTGTGGCATGTCCATGGCTCCAGAGCCACAGAAACCAATCTCGTAATTATCTGGCTCTTGGCAGAAATCCCTCCAGACTTAATAAGCAAAATATCAGAAATCCAAAATCGCACAGCTGCTATTGCAATCACTTGACATCATATGGTTCTCATAACCAACTGTAGAGAACAAATTATTTCACAATGCCTTTTCAGCAGTTCTGATTGTTGGGTATAAACTCTAAACAAAAATGGTGCATCTTTTGTCAAAATAATGAATATAATCAAAGTAGATAGAGAATTAAGTAGAATTCATCTGACTCTCAGGCATAGGGAGGGGTGGGAGAAGGGGTATATTGGGGTTCTCGGTGGTGAAAAATAATAAGTACTGGTGAAGGGAAAGGTGTTTGATCATTGCATGACCAAAACTTAAATCCAAAAGCTTTGTAACTTTTCCCACAGTGATTCAATAAATCAATTATAAATAAATAAATAAATAAATAAATACATTTTTTTAACTGATGTGATATCACTTGGTATTTGTCTTTCTCTTTTTGCTTATTTAACCTATTATGACATCCTCCAAATTCCATGTTCGTTGCTGCAAAAAGCAAGACTTCATCATTTCTTATAATAGTCCACTGTTTTTAATTCTTACATTTAAATCTGTGATACATTCTCAGATTAATTGCTTATATGAAGAAACAATTTCAAATTTATCACTTCACTTATGAAATCTAATTTTATAATAAAACTTGAAAATATAAGTTCAATTTTTGGCATCTTTAAAGTGCTAAATATTGACATGGGTAACATAAAACAGGTGTTATACAAGCAGTGGCACTGCTTTTCAGAAAGCACCAATTAAATTTGCATTACTATCATTTCAAATATAATAAACCAGAAAGGAAAATGGTGAAATTTTAAATAAGACAATCAAATTTCTAAAATATCTTTGAAAGTGGTTGATTATTAATATGAAATTTGTTTTTACACAGTTTTATGATGATGGTCACATGCAATAGTATGCTGATGTCACATAATCAGGCTGTAAATAACATGAAATTAATTCAACGAAAGCAGTAATTATATTTTAGTATACTTAGGGAAGACACAATATTTTAACTATTTATTCACTAATTTGTTTATTTGAATATATTATAACATATATATCTCCAAAAATATGCAGGTACTATTAAGTATCTAAAAGTACAACACTGCACATAATGAAAAAAATATTTTGTGAGAAATAGACATCAAAATAAATAAAGGAGGGTACATTTTATGTGAAAGAAAGAGGGACAACAAAAGCAAATACACTAAGATAGTGCATTCTGGCTTTTGTGGAAACATAAACAAAAGGTAGGGGTGCCTGATTAAAGTGAAATGAAAAAGAGAAGTCATTAGGAAGTAATATCTAAGATTTTGAAAACAACTGGAGAGATAATACAGGTAATAAAGCATATGCCTTATATGTGACAATTCTGGTTGATAATGAATATCTGGAAAAATCTACTATGGTCTCAGAATTTTGAGGAAGCATACCACATTGTATTACTTATCTTTGAAACGGTTATACTCAGAATAGGTTAAAAATAAGTTTCTTAATGTTTAGGTAAAAACTGAAAATAAAATTGTTAAAGGAGTAATAACATTATGAAGAATTGAATTGTAGATGGAATTATCATTATTCAAAGAATTACTATTATTTCAATTATAGTTCAAGAATAAGATGAAGATATTTATGAAACAAATGAAAAACTCCCAAACTAAATGATAGAAAATGCATTATTTTAATGCAAAAACAGTTTATTATATTATTTAATAAATTATTATTTGAAATAATAGAAATAAGTATAACCTAGCTATAACTGTACTTACAGAATCAAAATACTTGTGATACGACCCTATCAAAAGTTCTCCACAACTATTTGTAATCAGAAATACTTATTAAGAACCACTGCATAAATTTTATACCAACGTTAACTAGAGTTATCCAGAAACTTCTGCATTATATAATCTTCAAACTGTAGCACTGTAGCACTGTCCTCCCTTTGTTCATTGATTTGTTTGAGCCGGCCCAGTAACGTCTCCATTTTGAGACTTGTTGTTACTGTGTTTGGCATATTGAATACATCACGGGTAGCTTGCCAGGCTTTGCCCTGCGGGCAAGATACTCTCGGTAGCTTGCCAGGCTCTCCGAGAGGAGTGGAGGAATCAAACCCAGCTCGGCCGGGTTGACTGCATGCAAGGCAAATGCTCTACCACTGTGCTACCTCTCAAGCCCAATCTTCATAAAGAGAATACATTTTAAAAGAACCTGTAAATTTTCAAGACATATTTTAACAAATTTTTTTGCTAAAGTCATGTTATGATATCCATGCCCCCTTAATTCATAGGCCTAATTGTCACAATGATGATGGAAAGGGAATTATTTTGGTATGATTTGCACTACATGAATTTATGTTGGTGCCTAGTGATCAACACTGTAATTGTGATGTGCTCACGAACCATCTGCTACATAATCTGTTTGAGAATTTTGCCAAAGACACATGTCAAGCTTATTGGTTAACTGTTATGAAGTGTTAAAATCCCCTAATTTCCCATTTTGGAAAATTGCAATAATATTTGTCTTCATTCTTTTGGCACTCTATCTTTCTGGTTTCTCTCAGCGACTATTTTGAAAGTGCCTGGATAAGAGATTTGTGTACTTCTAACTTGTAGATATAAACTTACAAACATTTGTTTATTTTTATTTTTTGCCTTTCTCTACCATAAAATTTGCATGACATTAGTTTTTTAAAGCTGTGTTTTATTGTTTAGTGGAGATTACAATTCTTTATAGAGATGACAAAAAAACAAGGAAAAAAAATAACAGTATGTCCTTTTCCATCTTCTGATACCTTTCAATTTATTTCTACATTCAAGATGGTTTAATATTGTTTTAAAATAGCTTATTCCATTTTTTAACTTTTCTCACCTTATTAGTTTCAGTCATTTGAATCCATATCCTGTTTAGAATGCCAAACTGGTTTTACTCTTTCCTTTTTTATTATTTAAATTATCATTTCATATTTTTTAAATTCTAAAAACAGTCTTATAGGTATCGTTGATCTCACAAAATTATGTTTCAGGAGTTTGGATATTTTGAAATGCTTTTTTCCTTCTTTCAGAGAGCAAAGGGTATAGAATATGAAGAAATAAAACTATTTTATTGGTAGTTTATTTATTTCCCCCTAAATGTGCTACGATTATAGCAGACAGGGGGTCTCAGGTTCTTGTCCTTAGGCAGTCAACTTGGAAAGCAAGGAACTGGAGATCCAATGGCCAAATTAAGAAAATATTCTATTTAAAGGAAACTAAAAGGAAGGGGAAAAAAGGCAGGAGGCTTTGAGTTTATGGGAGGGGTCACCTAAAGGACTCCAGAAAGGCAATTTTTAAACAAAGGATGGGTTGTGGGTAAGCATTTATGTGTCGAGTTTAAATGAAATGGGCTTGAAAATGAGTTAAGATATTGATGTGATTATGTTCTGGAGTGTGGTTATGTTAATTACCTGGCATGTCCTATGTTATCCAGGATATTCGGCACTACCTAAGCCTACGCTTGGGACATTCTGTACCAATGATAACTTTTCTTAGGGCCATATTGCTAATTCTGCACTGTCCGTTTCCCTTTCCCCCTGTCACCACCATGAGGGAAGTTCTCTGATATTTTCCTCCGATTTAATTACCTCCATTTATTCTGTTTCTTTTCTCCTCAGATAAAGTTTAAATATAACTTGGTATTTTGATACTAATCAATATTTTAATAAATTGTGTATCAAAAAAGAATATTTTTTTTCTATTATAATTTTACGGGGAAGAGAGTAACATGGGTAGTCAGATGGGGAAGGGACTTCAAAAGTCATAAAACCCAAATGTTATCTGTCCCTGTGGTTGCTCCACCATGAGAGGTCAGCTCCTTCTCCAAAAGGCAAGCCCCAACCATTTTGCAAGAATAAGTACTCAAATAGCACTGAAGACCATTAATCATTTTTCCTCAATAGTGATCCTAACACCAGGTCTTATCCTACTCATTCTTATATACAGAACTCCAAGCCATTCAACTCTCCTCTCTTAGAATAAGCTTATTTTCTCCTCAGACTGTTTTCTTTTATTTGTCTTTTCCCTGCTCTTGTTAGTATTTCCTAAATAAAACCATTTTATTATCAGCTTTTGCTCTTGATAGTCTGTCAATAAAACAGAAAATGAACAATAATCCTGAGTTAAGTTCTAGATATTATGTTCATGCTCTCTAAGATCTCATGCGGATACTTTGAGTCCCAACTGTCCCAAACACTTCATTGTCAAGGACAGGTAAATAGAGACCTGCTAGGAGAGCAGCAACACTCTCTGTTGTGGTCACTTCCTCCTGTCCTCGGGTTCTTCATCTAGGCATAAGCAACAGAAATATCCTGTGAAAAAGAGTCAATGCTAACTCTTAAGTATGTTGTTCAATAATTTATTTTAAAATTTTGTCTCATTTCTTGGCCAATTATTTAAAAATTACAGAAACTTATAATAAATCAGTTAAAATTATTATCAGTAAGAGAAAAAGCAAGTAAAGAAGTTTAGTATCCTGGGTAGCTTGTGAAATATTATACATCTCATGATTCCTAGATGCCTCAAGCATTGTTGCAGATAACTTAGGTGAAATGAGGAGTGAGGTAGGAAGTAGATTAAGAGGGGAAGGATGTTTCCACATTGCTGCTTGACCTATCTCAGACATCTGGGGAAATGCTTCATGGGGTAGAATTGGTCACAAAGCCATGATTAACTGTCCCAGCAGTACTCTTATCTCCCTAGGACTAGTGGGCAGCTGTGAGTTTACAATTGATCTTCACTGTGAAGAAACTTGTCCTTAGCACCCAAGTTCTTGTGGTCTGTGGACCAAGCTCAATGAGAAATTATCGTGTAAAGGGATTACCATGTGCAGGGAAAGAAAAATCAGTCCTTGTCTTAACCCAAATTTCCAGATTCCATGGTTTTTTTTTTTATTTTCACCACACATTTTTATTGAATCACCATGAGATAGACCATTACAAAATTTTTCATGATTGCATTTTAGTCATACAATGTTCCAATGCCCATCCTTCCACCAGTATAATTTCCCAACACCAATGTCCCGTTTCCCTCCCACCCCTACAAGCCACTCCTGCTCCCATCCTGCCTCTATGATAGGCACCTATCTTCTCTCTCTCTCTTTCTCCTTCTCTCTCTCATTTTAGGCATTATGGTTTGCAACAAAGATGTTGGAAAGTTATCATCTATATTCCTTTACCTGTATTCAGCTCTCAATTCTTGTTCAGAGTGAACATTTCCAACTAGTATTGTCATAATGGACCCTCCTCTATCTTAACTACCCTCCATTTCCCACACGACTGATCCACCACTGACCAGTCCTCCTGATCCATTTTCCCTGGTCTTGGGTATTAATTTCATAATGTTATATATCGATAGCACAGAGGATGCAGCCAACACAGGTTCAATTCCTACGCGCCCCTCTCCAAGAGTCTGGCAAGCTACGGAGAGTATCTTGCCCATATGGCAAAGCCTGGCAAGCTACCCATGATGTATTTGATAAGCCAAAAACAGTAACAAGTCTCACAATTTGTTGTGAGGTGCTACTGGTGCCCACTCAAGCAAAATCAATGAACAAGAGGACAGAATAGGACAGGACTATTTAATATTCAAGGTTTATCATCTACCCCACCAAAAAAGAATTTCACATAGGAGATGACAGTATAGCAGAATATCCTTAATTAGGCAATATGAGAGAAAAGGTGGGAGGAATAAGTATACAATTGATAAGTTAAAATTTGGGTGAAACCCCAAGATGGCTCAAATATCTTTGCAAGCTGACATGGTGCTATGGGCCCAGATGAAGATGGAAGACTGTACCTGCATACCTGCAGTTAGTTCCACAGGGGTTTCTCAAACTGTCTACCTTGAAGCTATAGAACATAAAATCTGTTCTTAGGTTGTTGTTAAGAGAGAGAGTTTAAAACTATTGATGATTTTTTTTTTTAATTTCAGCACAGCTATTTTGGCAGTAGTCTCTCCTTCAAGGATCAGGCTTGTGCTCTGGGTCTGTAATATCTCACCATTTCTTTTTTTTAATATTATTTCTACATTTTATGTATCTACTTTGTATATTTTAAGTGACCCCATTCAAACCTCTCTTTCTGTGTGTGTATGTCTCTCTCTCTCTCTCTCTCTCTCTCTCTCTCTCTCTCTCTCTGTTAACTTGGGGCCACTCCTGGCCTTCCAAGGTCAGACTCCAAGCCTCTGGCATATAGACCATGTACTGAGCACTTTGAATAGTCTTTCCAGCCCCAAAAAGGCTTGTCTCTTTGATGGTCCAAATATTTTTGCATCTCAGTGGGTCTACTGCCTTTGGGCCTTGGGTTTATTTCTGCATCTCAAAGGCTTAAGGCACTTTGGGCTGATTTGAGAGAGACAAAGTGACTTTTTTCAATTCACATTACTAGGGTCTAACATTTTTGATGGCCTGCTGCACTAAAACACTAAATAATTATTGAGTTTGTAAATTAGACTTCTCAGAAAAATTCTTATTTTTCCAGAGGAAGTTTCACATATGTAGAAATAATATTTTCTAAAATCAATATTGGTGTAGGCAGGTAGATAGGAAAGGTTCCTCCATGGAAAGGGAATTCCTAGAAGTAATAAAACCAATAAGCTTCTGAGTCTTTTGCCCTCACGGCAAAGCCTGGCAAGCTACCCGTGATGTATTCGATATGCCAAACAGTAACAACAAGTCTCACAATGGAAACATTACTGGGCCCACTTGAGCAAATCCATGAACAATGGGAGGACAGTGCTACAATGCTAATAAAACAAATAGCATCAAGATGGCAAAAGGCCCATCTTGCAGACATAGGAGGCTGATAAGACTTCACCTGGCACCAGCAGGCCAAGAGAACTGAACCCCCCGCAGAAAGAAATTCAGCAGGGCCAGAAAAGGAATTTCAAAGAGGACCATCAACCACTCCCAACTACCCCCTGGAAAATCACCTGAAAAACAGACTCTTACCTAGCTAGAAATTCGACATGGGGCAGGTTGGAGAAATCTTATAAAAATCACCTTCAACCAAGGAAGCAAGTTATGCTGCCAGAGCCCATGTGCAGTTTCTACTCACATGGTCAAGCACATATGGTGCCTCAAGCACTTGTGTCACCTGCATCTCCCCTCTTGAGATGGTACTGGGGCTCTATCCATCTCTGGAAAAGCCATGTTCTCCCTTTAGCACGTTATTCTCTCTCCCTTTGCTCTTTCTCCTTCGCCTTCCTAAAAGTCTCCAAATAAAATATATTTTTACTTCACTGCTGATTTATTCCTGAAATTCTTTCTTTGAGATAAGACAAAAACCTGGAAGGCCTGGGTAAAGCCTAGGTCTAGGTTCCCTTTCCTGAAGAGACCAATTCCTTATGCTAGATATGGAGAGTATCATGCTAAGTAAAATGAGTCAGAAAGAGAGGGACAGACATAGAAGGACTGCACTCATTTGTGAAGTATAAAATAACAATATGAGACTGACACCCAAGGACAGTAGACACAAGGGCCAGGAAGATTGCTCCATATTTGGAAGCCTGTCTCATGAGCTGGGGGAGAAGGAAGCTGGAATAAAGAAGGAATCACTAAGAAAATAATGTTTGGAAGGATCGGTCAGGATGGGAGATGTGCATTGAAAGTAGGTTAAAGACCAAAAGACCTCTGGTATCTGTGTTGCAAACCATAATGTCCAAAGGTAGAGAGAGAGTATGGGGGACATTGTCTGCCATGGAGGCAGGAGGAGGGTGGGAAATGTGTAGTTTGGTGGTGGGGAATATGCACTGATGGAGGCATGGGTGGTTGAACATTGTATGACTCTAACTCAAACATGAAAGCTTGTAACTGCATCTCATAGTGATTCACTGTAGCACTATAGTACTGTCTTCCTGTTGTTCCTGGATTTGCTCCAGCAGGCCCAGTAACATCTCCATTGTGAGACTGTGTTTGTTGTTACTGTTTTTGGCATATCAAATATATCACATGTAACTTGCCAGGCTTTGCCAAGAAGGTGAGATACCCTCAGCAGCTTGCAGGGCTCTCCGAGAGGGGTGGAGGAATCCAACTTGGGTGCGCTGTGTAAGCTGCGTGCAAGGCAAATGCCCTACCCACTGTGCTATCAATCCAGCCCCACGGTGACTCAATAAAATAATATTTAAAAAAAAAGAGAGAAACCATGCTCCAGCCTCAGTCATCAGCTCTCTGAGAAATCAGGTGGCAGGGATCAACTTCTGTGCTGAGACAACCAATCAGACATCAGGCGTGACTTGATGGTCACATGGTAGGGTTGCTGGGGCTCTAGGTCTACCTGCCACAAAGGAACTCATCGTCAACTTTATCAATCCCAGTCTTCCCAGCAGGTCCAGGTTTGCAGAAGCAGATCAGGAGAAAAATCTTTCTCTTGTCTGCCTCACATAAATCACTCAAAGGGGACCATCGATTTCTATATGGGACTATTTCTAGTTTCGTTTGCAGTGCTTAGAACCAAACCAAATTCTTCTGCACTGTACCCTACCATCAAACAACATATCCAGTTCTGAAACAATTTTTATTAAATTGATTTATAAAAATTAATTAGCTATCATTATATTGAGTACATAGAAAAATGAAAGTTTACAAAAGCATTTGTTTAAATAAAAAATAACTTCTTGGGGGCTGGAGAGATAGCACAACGGGTAGGACATTTGTCTTGCACACGGCCAACCCGGATTCGATTCGATTCCCAGCATCCCATATGGTCCCCTGAGAACCACCAAGAGTAACTCCTGAGTGCAGAGCCAGGAGTAACCCCTGTGCATCACCAGGTGAGACCCAAAAAAGCAATATATATATATATATATATATATATATATATATGTATATATATGTATATATATATATAAAACTTCTTCACTTTTTCCATCTTACTAAAGGCAACTTAAGATTTAGCAAACAGAATTGAATTAAACTTTTAATAGTAGACAATGCACTGTATAGGGATATTGAGTTATGACAATGCACATATGAAAGAAAAGTTTATAGTGAAATATTTATTTGTTTCTTTCTTTTAGTTTGGCATCTATTCCAGGTATTGTTAATATCTCATCATGTTCCTGTGTGGCAGTGTTTGGAGATCACCAAGACTATAACCAGCGGTGCTCAGGGTTATCATAATAGATCAAAATTCAAACCCAAGGTCTTGCAAAAGCAAATCATGTACTATATTGCTTGAGTTGAATCCCTGGTCTTCAAGAAAAGTAAAATTAAAAAGCAAATGTGAGCACATGCACTATAGAGTTAATATTGAGCTTTCTAACATTTCTTGCAAATGATTTTATACACTTTGATATTCATTGCTAGATAAACTTCTTATTTTATCTTCTTATAAGTGACAGTTCTATGCTTACTTTTATTTCCTGATTTGAGATTCATACTCTAAACTCCAGCTCCATGCATGCCACTACTGAGAGACCTCTGGTGGGGTGTTTCTCTGATAAACTGAACATTGGTTCTGTGCTTTCAACTATTTCTCTTCTTGTTTTATTCCATTGAACTACTTTTCACTTTCCTTATTATTTTCGAAAATCAATCCTGCAGATTTTTTAACCTATGCTCTAAATATGTCTAAAACGTACCCAATTATCCATGCTTAATATTGTTTGGTGGTGATTCATCACTAGAGGGTTCCCAGGTGACATTTTTGATATTGAATGTATGTCATCATGAGCTTAAAACCTTCTAGTAGGTATCCATAGCAACTGAAATTTGCATGTTTTATGACTTTTTATAGTATCTTACTTGTATAAGCTTAATTTTCTACTAGCCTCCTCTTGCTTGGTAGATTGTGTACTAGTTCTTTTCAAAATGCCATTTCCCCAACCTTATTCCAGCATGCAGACTTCTCACATGCCTCACTCATCATAGCAGTTGTATCTATCATATGTTTGGGTAATAAAAGCTGGGTACCTTATGGATGGGAAGAGGACAGGATTTGCAAATGAGAACAAATTTTATTAAAAATGTGTTATAAAATTATTCTAATGTTATAATTTCTACTTATTCATTTCAACTATCTGTGGAGTATCTTTGTGCCTCTCTGTACAATTACTAGAAATAAATAAGTTGCATTTTAATTATGAAACACTACCCTATGTAAAATCATTTGTAATACTCATGAGTTATAATGAATTTTAGATTATTTGAAATGTGGTTCTACTTACTTTACTCTAAATTATTTTTAGAGTTAGGATTGCTTTGCTTTCAATTAAAAGCATGATTGTGAGCAACAATAATAGCATGTCCTATTAGTTTAAGAGACACATTTACTTATTATATTTTTATGATAGTTATGCATTTGATGGGCATTTGTAACTACTATGTATTATGTAGAATAGAAACCATTTAGTAAATTAGTCTTTTGCTTCATTTTAAATGTATATTCCTATAATAACAAATAAGTGGAGAAAATGATGATTAAATGCTAATGTGAGACATCCGAAATTATCATCATCTTAGCCATCAAATGTGAATAGGTAAATTTAACACATTTTGGTCATAAATGTTATGTTATAATCATCATTAATGTATTCTGAATATAATCTACAGTAGACTTTTCATGGTTGCCTATTCTAAAGAATTTCTCCATCATACTTAAATGTAATTCATAGAATGATTATACATGAAAAAATTTAGAAAATTGTAGCATGTCTGGAGTTTTAAAGCAGCATGTTGAAAACCAGTATATTTGCTTTATAGCCTAATAGTCAGTGTTTCCTATATATATGATGATACTTCTGATAAGTGTAAATATAGTAAGATAACTATTTTTTCTTATATTTATAGTGCACATAGAGAAGCCTATTTATTGCAAGTAGATAATTTTTTCAGATATTCAGCAGAAACAAATAAATCTATAATAACAAACATATTTATGAATATATTTCACTGGAACCATTAACTAGCAAACATATTTAAATATTTATACAAATATCTATATAGACAACTACATAAGCACATGTCCAACAGCATAGGTGTATGTAATATAGATACATATATATATATACATACATATGTAAAATATGTAGCACTGTAGCACTGTCCTCCCATTGTTCATCGATTTGCTCAAGCAGGCCCAGTATTGTCTCCATTGTGAGACTTATTACTGTGTTTAGCATACCAAATACACCAACAACAACAACAACAAAAAGGAGTGAGTGAGACAGTACAGCTGGTAGGGCTATTGTCTTGCAAGCAGCAGACCAGAGTTCAATTCCAAGCACCCCATATGATTCTGTAAAGCACTGTCAGGGTAAGTTCAGAGACAAGAGTAAGCTCTGAACACATCCAGGTGTGATCCAAAAACTAAAAGTAGGGAAGAAAAAAATTTGAATAAGATGTAACAAATATATCTGTAGAATTTTTTTAAAAGGATAACAACTAGTGGTTATAGAATCATGCTAGAAGATGCTTGTGAACACCCAGGCAGTATTTGCTAAAAGACTTAGGGCCTTTATCTTACTAGGCATGTATTCTGCCTGTTGAGCTATATTACCTATCTCTATTTTTCCAGTTTTTATATAAAATGTTTAATGTTTTAAAGGTAAATACATTTATTTGATAATGATAGCTCTGGACAGTTTTAAACTATGACATGCAGTGATATCAATGTATAAAATATATGAATGATACAAATTTTTACTGTCATTCCATTACATCATTAAACATTAACACTAATAGTTTTTATGCAGGAAATTCTTATTAAAAATGCCTGATCCATTTTAAGTACAGACAAAACGAATGCTTAAAACAACTTACAGATAGCTCTTTAATTTAAAGTATTTTTTAAAACTATTAGTGACTTTTTTCATTAGTTCTTAGATGTATATCAACTTAGACAGTAAGAATTGTCATGTCACGTTGGCTTATTTCTGTTGAATATTTTTATTTTGAACAAACTTAAAACTTAACTCTTTGTAAAACATATCTGGTAAAATTGTTAAATATTTTGATCACTAATATCTATTTTAATTGGGGGAGGGGCACAACTAGCTGTGCTGTATGTACACTCCTGATTCTGTGCTCAGGGATCAGTCCTGGTAGTGCTTGGCAGAGCATATGTAGTACTGGGGATAAAACCTTCTTTGACTGCATATAAGACATGGACAATACTGGTTGTACTGTCTCTCTTTCTCACCCATGATCAATAATATTTCATATTGTTGAGTTATTAAATATCTAACCAGAAACAGAATTAGCATAGAAATCAAGCTCAGAGAAACAATTTTATATAGGTCTTGTCTTTGAAACTCATGATATTAAAGTTGAAAAACATATCTATATATTTCCCCTACTTACGTTTGCTACTGTAGCTGCTGTTGTGAAAACAGGAAATAATAATTTTCTTAGTTGTGATGTCGGTTGGGGATTGCACATTTTGATTATGGTGCTAGTAAGTGTGCTAACCAGGAATCACATAAGTTGTTTGTTTTCTCACAATTTCTGGTTACAGTGTTCATTTGGGAGCCCTGAGACACTCCTACACATGTGCACTGGACACAGTACCGATGTCTAGCCTTTCCTTGTAGTGTTTGCCAGGATTTACATCTCACATGTGTGACCATAGAAAACTTTTCTTGAAGCAGAGATCACAAAATAGTTGGATATTTTGTGGGTGTCTGGCAACTCTGGGACTATACTGGCTGATATGGGTAGAGAGACTCAAACTCATATGAGTATGTCTATAAGGCTTCTTTTTCTTTCTTTTTTTAAATTTTATTGAATCACCATGAAATAGTTACAAATTTTCATGTGGGTTACAATCACACAATGATCAAACACCCATCCCTCCACCAGTGCACATTCCCCAACACCAATCTCCACAGTATACCCCCCTTTCCCACCCTCTCCCTGCATCCACAGCAGACAATATTCCCCATACTCTCTCTCCACTTTTGGGCATTATTATTTGCAATGCAGATACTGAAAGTTTATCTTGTTTGGTCCATTATCTACTTTCAGCACACATCTCCATCCCAACCAGTTCCTCCAGCCACCATTTTCTTAGTGATCCATCCTCTACTCCAGCTGCCTTTTTCCCTTTGCTCATGAGGCAGGCTTCCAGTTATGGAACAATCTTCCTGTTCCGTGTATCTACTGTCCTTAGGAATCAGGTTCATGTTATGTTACTTTATATTCCACAAATGAGTGCAGTCCTTCTATGTCTGGCCCTCTCTTTCTTTCTGACTCATTTCACTTAGAATGATACTCTCCAGGTCTATCCATTTATAAGTAAATTTCATGACTTCATCTCTCCTAACAGCTGCATAGTACTCCATTGTGTAGATGTACCAAATATTCTTTAATCAGTCATTAGTCATCTGTTCTAGGACACATGGGCTGTTTCCAGACTTTGGCTGTTGTAAACTTTGCTGCAATGAATATATAGATACAGATGTCATTTCTATTGTGCTTTTTTGCATCCTCGGGATATATTCCAAGAAGTGGTATTGTGGGATCATATGGAAGCTCAATTTGTAGTTTTTGAAGGACTGTCCATATTGTTTTCCATAAAATCTGGACTAGTGGGAATTCCCATCAACAGTGAAGGTGTGTCCCTTTTTCCCCACATCTACGCCAGCACTGGTTGCTTTTGTTCTTTTGAATGTGTGCCAGTATCTGTGGTGTGAGATGATAGCTCATTGTTTTGATTTGCATCTCCCTGATAACTAGTGATGTGGATCATTTTTTTCATGGACCTTTTGGCCATTTGCATTTCTTTTTTGAGGAAACTTTTGTTAATTTCATTTTCCAATTTTTTGATTGGGTTGGAGGTTTTTTTCTGTGTACAATTCTATAGTGTCTTGTATATCCTTATCAGATAGGTATTGGATAAATATTATTTCCCATTCTGTGGGCTTTGTCTGTATTTTGGTCACTGTTTCTTTTTTTTTTTTTTAATTTTTATTAGTGAAACACCATGAGGTATAGTTGTGAACTTACAATTTTCTATGCTTGGGTTTCAGTTATACAATGATCGAGTACCCATCCCTCCACCAGTGCTCAATCTCCACCACCAATAATATCACTATCCCTCCCACCCTCATACCCCCCATTACATCCCGCCTCTGTCACAGGGCATTCCCTTTGGTTCTCTCTCTCCTTTTTGGTGCTGAGGCTTGCAAAAGAGGTATTGAGTGGCAATCATGTTCGGTCTATAGTCTACTTTCAGCATGCAACACCCATCCTGGGAGAATCCTCCCAACACCATTTAATTGGTGTTCCCTTCGCTATCTGAGCTGCCTTTTCCCCTTGCATGCGCATCTGACCTTCAAGCCATGGAGTGAACCTCCTGGTACCTATCTTGGCTATTCTTGGGTGTTAGTCTCCTATTTTGTTACTTTATGTTCCCCAGGTGAATACAATATTTCTATTTCTGTCCCTTTCTTTCTGACTCATTTCACTTAGCATGATACTTTCCATGCAGCACTACTTGTATGTAAATTTCATGACTTCATCTTTTCAAACAGCTGCATAGTACTTTATTGTGTAGATGTATCAAAGTTTCTTTAACCAGACATCTGTTTTAGAGCTCTGGGTTTTTTTTCCCAGATTTTGGCTATTGTGAACAGAGTGCAGCAATGAACATAGAAGTGCAGATGTCATTTGGACTATACTTTTTTTGCATCTCTGGGATATATTGCCAGGAGTGGTATTGCTGGGTCAAATGGGAGCTCAATATTTTTCTAATTTTTGGAGAATCGTCCATACCGTTTTTCAAAAGGGCTGAACCAGTCAGCATTCCCACCAGCAGTGAAGAAGAGTCCCTTTCTCGCCACATCCGCACCAACACTGGTTGCTTTTGTTCTTTTGGATGTGCACCAATCTCTGTGGTATCAAATGATATCTCATTATTGTTTTGATCTCATCTCCCTGATGATTAGTGATGTGGAGCATTTTCTCATATGCCTTTTTTGGCATTCGGATTGCTTCTTTGAGAAAGTTTTTGTTCATTGTGTCACCCTTTTTTTCGATGGGATTGAATATTTTCTTCTTGTGGAATTCAACCAGTACTTTGTATATCCTGGATATCTACCCCCTGTCGGATGGGTACTAGGCGAATAACCTTTCCCATTATGTAAACTGTCTTTGTATTTTGGTCACTGTTTCTTTTGAAGTGAAGAAACTTCTCAGTTTAAGATAGTCCCATTTGTCTATCTCTGTTTTCACTTCCTTGATCAGTGGAGTGTCATCTTTAAAGATAATTTTAGCTTCAATGTCATAGAGGGTTTTGCCAACCTTGTCTTCAGTGGACCTATGATTCCGGTCTGATGTTGAGGTCTTTAATCCATTTTGATCTTAGTTTTGTACATGGTGTTAGGCAGAGATCTGAGCCCATTTTTTTGCATGTAGCTGTCCAGTTTTGACAGCACAATTTATTAAAGAGGCTTTCCTTACTCCACTTCACATTCCTTCTCCCTTATCAAAGATTAGATGGACATAAGTTTGGGGGGAGATGTCTGTATATTCAACCCAGTTCCATTGTCTGCGGTTCTGCCATTGTTCCAGGTACCACGCTGCTTTAATTATTACTACTTTGTATAGAGTTTGAACTTACGGAGTTTGATTCCTCCCATTTTCTTTTTCCCAAGAATTGTTTCAGCTATTCGTGGGTGCTTGTAGTTTCATATGAATTTCAGGAGTGTTTGCTCCATTTCTTTGAAGAATGTCATGGGTATCTTTATAGGGATCACATTGAATTTTTACAATGCTTTCGGGAGTATTGCCATTTTGACAATGCTAATTCTCCCAATTCATTAGCAGGGGATATCTTCCCACTTCCTCTTGGCCTCTTTTATTTCCTAAAGTAACATTTTGTAGTTCTCTTTGTACAGGTCTTTTACTTCCTTAGTTAAGTTGATTTTGAGAAACTTGATTTTCTGGGGCACAATTGTGAATGAGTTGTTGTTATGTCACTTTCTTCTCTCTCACTATTTGTGTATAGGAAAGCCATGTACTTTGGGGTATTGATTTCATAGCCTGCAACTTTACTATACAAGTCTATTGTTTCTAGGAGTTCCTTGGTTGAGGTTTTAGGGTTCTTTAAATATAGCATCATATCATCTGCTAATAGTGAGAGCTTGATTTCTTCCTTTCCTACCTGAATGCCCTTAATATCTTTTTCTTGCCTGACCGCTATTGCAAGTACTTACAGTACTATATTGAACAGCAGTGGAGAGAGTGGACATCCTTGTCTCATCCCTGATCTTAGAGGGAAGGATCTCCATTTTTCCCCATTGAGGATGATGTGTGCCATAGGCTTTTAGTAGATGGCTTTAACTATATTGAGGAAAGTCCTCTCCATACCTATTTTGGTGAGGGTTTTCATCAAAAACAGGTTCTGGATCTTGTGAAATGCTCTCTCTGCATCTATTGACATGATCATGTGGTTTTTATCTTTTCTTTTGTTGATATGATGGATTATGTTGATTGATTTCTGAATGTTAAGCCATCCTTGCATCCCCGGGATGAATCCCACTTGGTCATGGTGTATGAACTTTTTCGATGAGTTGTTGAATTCTATTTGCTAGTATTTTGTTGAGAATCTTTGCATCCGTGTTCATCAGGCATATAAGCCTGTAGTTTTTTTTTTTTTTTTCTTGTGGTGTCTGCGTTTCTTTTTGGTATTAGAGAGATATGGGCTTCATAGAAACTGTTTGGGAGAGTTTCTGTTTCTTCAATTTCCTGGAAAAGCTTGAGAAGAACTGGAAAATGGTCTTCTATAAATGTTTGGAAAAAATCGCTAGTGAATTCATCTGGACCTGGGCTTTTGTTTTGGGGAAGACTTTTGATTACAGTTTCAATTTCCTTGATATTAATGGGACTATTCAGTTACTCTAGATTTTCTTGATTCAGCCTTGGAGATTATAGGAATCCAGGAATTTATCCGTTTTTTCTAGGTTCTCTTGTTTCATGGCATACAGACTTTCAAAGTAGTCTCTGATTATCTTTTGAATTTCTTTGGTTTCTGTTGTGAAATCTCCATTCTTATTTCTGATTCAGTTTATTAGGGTTCTCTCTCTCTCTTTGAGAGTCTTGCTGGTGGTTTATCTATCTTGTTTATTTTATCGAAGAACCTGCTCTTGGTTTCATTCATCTTTAAGATTGTTATTTGGGTTTCCATGTTGTTGATTTCTGCTCTAAATGTTACAATATCTTTCCTTCTGCCTGTTTTGGGCTTGTTTTGGTGGTCCTTTTTTCAGATCTTGAGCTGTGAAGTCAAATTTTTTTTATGTGGGCCCTTTTTTCCTTCCTGAGATATGCTTGCAGAGCTATAAATTTTCCCCTTAACATGGCTTTAGCTATGTTCCACAGGTTCTGGTAGTTCATGTCTTCATTCCCATTATTTTCCAGGTATCTTTTGATTTCGTCCTTGACTTTCTTCCTGACCCACTCATTGTTCAACATTGAGTGATTTAATTTCCAGGTGTTTGATTTGATTCTCCGTGTCTGTGTGATTCACTTCTATTCTCAGTGCATCATGGTCTGAAAAGATTATTGATACTATTTCTATCTTCCTGATTCTATTGAGGTATGTTTTGTGGCCTAGCACATGATCTATTTTGGAAATTTTTCCATGTGCACTCGTGAAGAATGTGCATTCTTTCTTTTGGAGGTGTAAAGCCCTGTGTAGATCTATAAGCCCTCTCTCTTCTATTTCTTCCTTAAAAGCAAATGTTTCCTTGCTGAGTTTTGTTCTCGTTGATCTGTTCAGAGGTGATAAGGTGATGTTGAAGTCTCCAGTTGTGTTGTTAGAAATGTCCTCCTTAAAATCTATTAGCAGTTGTTTTAAATATTTATCTATTCCCTCATTAGATGCTTATACATTTAAGAGTGTGATTTCTTCCTGTTGTACGCATCCCTTGATAAATAGAAAATGTGCTTCACTGTCCCTTCTAATCTTTTTCAACCTGAAATTTATGTTGTCAGATACTTGTTTGGCCACCAAGCTTTTTTGAGGGAGCTGTTTACTTGCAGGATTGTTTTCCATCCTTTAACTTTGAGTCTGTGTTTGCTCTGACTGTTGAGATGAGTTTCTTGTAGGTAAAGTAAAAAGTAAAGTAAAGGCCCTCCCGTTGATCGTCGATTTGCTCGAGCGGGCCCAGTAACGTCTCCAGTGGAGACTTTGTTGTTACTGTGTCTGGCATATCCAATACTCTCGGTAGCTTGCCGGGCTCTCCGAGAGGGGCGGAGGAATCGAACTCGGGTCGGCCATGTTGGCCGCTTGTAAGGCGAACGCCCTACCCGCTGTGCTATCACTCCAGCCCGACCCGAGTTCGATTCCTCCGCCCCTCTCGGAGAGCCCGGCAAGCTACCGAGAGTATTCGATATGCCAGACACAGTAACAACAAAGTCTCCAATGGAGACGTTACTGGGCCCGCTCGAGCAAATCTTGTAGGTAGCAGAATGTTAAGTTCTGTCTCTGAATCCATTTTTCCACTGTGTGTCTCTTAATTGGTGAATTTAGACCATTGACATTGAGAGAGATTATTGTTATGGGGTTTCGTGTCATCTTTCTGTAAGGGTCTGTTGTGCTTGTAGCCTTTCTTTTAGGTTTGGTTTTGAGTCTATGAAGTTTCTGAGCTGCTGTTTATTCACAAAATAGTGTACCGTTCCTTTGAGTTTGAGTGAGAGTTTAGCTGGATAGAATATTCTTGGTGAAGCACTCATTTCTGTGAGTTATTTTTTTACTATATCCCACCATTGCTTTCAGGCTTGGAGGATTTCCTCTGATAGGTCTGCTGCCAATCTAAGTGGTGCTCCTTTGTATGTGATTTCCTTCTTTGACCTTGCTGCTTGCAGCATTGTGTCTCTATCAGCAGCATCTATCATTCTAACTATGATATGTCTTGGATTGTTTTTGTTAGAGTCTCTTTTAGCTGGCACCCTTTGAGTTCCTTGAATCTGGATTGCTGTATGGTCCAGCTCTGGGAACTTTTCAGCAATAATTTGTTTAACTGTGGCTTTTCATTGAGATTGTTTCCCCGACTGTCTGGTACTCCTATGATTCTAATGTTGTTCCTCTTGGAATCATCTCTTAGGACTCTGATTCATTCTAGAGCTATTTTGAGGTCCTTTGCCATTGTTTGTTGTTGCCTATAGGCTTGGTGCAGCTGATCTTCCAGCTCACTGATTATGTCCTCAGCTGTGGCCATTCTACTGTTGAGAGCACAGACTGAGTTTTTCATTTCATCTACCAAATCTTTTATTCGTGACATTTCTGTGTGTAGCTTTCCAATTTCTGCTCTCATTTCTTCCTGGATTTACTCGATTGTTTCTCTCATGTCCTCCTTTAATTTACTGGATATCTGTCTCATTGTTTCATTGAGTTCATTGAACATCTTCATTACTTCATATCTGAATTCTTTCTCAGAGAGGTCCCTTAGGTGAGTAGCACCTACTGAGGCTGCTGGACTCTTTTCATCGTCCTCCCCTCCTGGTGGGGATTTGCATTGTTTCTTCATGTTGGTGTGGACATATGGAGACTGAGATGTTACATGAGATTGCCGGGTATGAGTAAACTTCCTGTGGCCACGTGACCTTTGGCTGACCTAAAATTCGGCCACGCCCACTTCTGAAGAGGCCACACCCCCTATGGCTACCTGGTGTCTGTGGGGGTACAACCTAGGGGAGGAAGAAGACTGGGCACAGTGTTGAGGACAAACAGGAAGAGGCTGAGGGATGGTGAGCATGCCAGTGTCTTAAAGGATGGATACCTGGAGCGTGTACGTGGGGAAAGTCAAGTCCCGGGTTTGAATGACTGACCTGGGGGAGGAAGAAAACTGGACACAGCATTGGGGATGAACAGAAATAGGCTCAGGTTTGGTGAGTGTCCCAGGTTCCTAGAGGATGCCTGGAGAGCGTACACAGGGAGAGTCAAATCCCAGGCTCGAATGACTGACCTGGGGGAGGACGAAGAGTGGGCACATCATTGGGGACAAATGGGAAGAGGCCCAGGTATGGTGAGTAGCCCAGGTTCCTAGAGAACTCCTGGGGCACATATAAGGTGAAATTAAGTACCTTGTTTGAATGATTGAACTGAATGACAAAGAAGCGGTCACTCTTACTTTTGAAGTGCAGAAGCTTCTTACTTTGATGTAGTCCTATTTGTTTATGTTTGCTTCCACTTGCAAGGTCAGTGCTGTTTCATCCTTAAAGATGTTTTTAGCTTCAATGTTGTGAAGAGTTCTGCCTACGGTTTCCTCTATATACCTTATGGATTCATGTCTGATATTGAGGTCTTTAATCAACTTAGATCTGACTTTTGTGCCTGGCACTACAAGGCAGTCAGAGTTCATTTTTTTTTCAGGTAGCTATCCAGTTTTCCCAGCACCACTTGTTGAAGAGGCTTTCCTTGTTCCACTTCACATTTCTTGCTCCTTTGTCAAATATTGACTGGTCATATATTTGGGGGTTTGTGACAGAATATTCTACTCTGTTATTCAGGTCTGTTTCTAGCCCAGTACCATGCTCTTTTAATCACTACTGCTTTGTAGTACAGTTTGAAGTTGGTGAGAGTGATGCCACCATCTTCTTTTTCCAAAAGATTGTCTTAGCTCTTCGTGGGGGGTTAGTGTTCCATATAAATTTCAGGAGTGTTTTGTCTATTTCTTTGAAAAATGTCATGGGTATCCTGATAAGGACCTCATTCAACATGTATAGTGCTTTGGGCAGTATTGCCATTTTGATGATGTTAATTTTCCCTATCTGTAGGATAATACTGTTTGGCAAGATGTTCCCAGGAGAGCTGCCCTTCAAGCCTCAATGTTATCTCTTACTGTGTCTATACAAAAATAACTAGTATTGAGATGTTGATAGACTTATTGGACTGAGGAAAGGAGAAAAACACCTTAAGAGGTATTTTGCACTTGAGCAGTCAGGAAGTGCTTTGGAGTATCTTTTAGGTGGTATTTCGGGAAGGGATTTCTTATGTTGATTTTGCTACCAGACTGGGTGCAGTGTGGGCCCAGAGTGCTGGGGATTTGGAGAGAGGCAAGAGAGCTGGTGAGAGGGAAAGAGCAGGGCAGCATGATGGAGTGCAGAGAGGCTAGCAAGGGTGACTGAGAGAGGAGAATACAGAAGAATACAGAAGCAGGCAGAGAGAGAGAGAGAAAGAGAGAGAGAGAGAGAAAGAGAGAGAGAGAGCCCAGGCTGCAAGATGGAGCATGGAGAGTTGAGCGGGAAAGACAGGAGGAGAAGGGAATGAGGGGTGTGTGAGACTAGAATGGGAGGCAGAGAGAGACTGGGGAAGGTGCATGGGGAGAACGGAATAAACATCTGATCAACCAACTGGCTTGGCCCTCATTTCGTCCACCATCTGCCCCATGGCCTGGGCTGCCCCAGCTGTAGGAGTGACCCGGGCCCACCCCAAAAGTGGGTAGCTAGGGGAAGAGCCGTCACCCCCCCCCCCCCGCTCCCCTTCCAGCTGCCCCTGGAGAGATTATACAGCTGGTGTCCCTGGAGCAAGCCTGAACCACCAACTAAAGTAGCAACTAAAGGTAAGAATAGCGGTCGGTGCACCCCCACTCTAGAAAGTGCATGGAAGAACATGATTTTTTAGTGTGCTGGGAATTAGAATCCTAGCAGCAATCCCCCACTAACATAGGGCAGATTCTGGGCCTTCCCAAGTTCTTTCATAGTTTCTCAAGCCAGACTGAACAGGCCAAACCATTTATGGATTTGATTCAGTATCTCTTCCACATAACAGGTGACGCAGAACAACTGCATTTCCAGAGACCAACTCTGGTCCTGCTTTAAAGTAGTTTATGAGGTAAAGCCATGATTCCTGAATGAAGGAACTCTAGAAACCAAGATTTGGAAAAGAGTTAGGAAAAATGTCTATAAGGCATCTAAGGAAGGGACTAAGATCTCCATGGAATTCTGGGTTACATGGAGATTGTTAATTCTATTCTGTTTTGGTAAAGCACAGTTGAGGAGGAGGAGAATATTAGGGATAATATGGCCTCAACTCTCAAAAAGGTTTTCATAGTAAAAATATTTCTCAGGCTGATGATAATAGCTCCACTTCCAGTGCATCAGATGAAAGTGATGCAGATTATGAGTCTGCTACTTACTACTTCCTCAGATTCTGAGTCCAAGAGTGACTCAGCCGAGGGGCTTTCAGACTGCTTGGGACATACGCCCAATTGCCAGTCCAGGCTGAGAAGAAGCAGTCTCCATATTATTGCAGGTTAAGAATGCATTCTCTCAGTCATTTCAAAAATGCCTGTGCTTCATATGGGCCTACATCTCCATACTGTAGGGGGAATCTTACAGACTGGAGTAAAAAGGCTTACTGGATACCTCAAGATATTCACGTGGTTGCTAAGACGTGTTTAAGCCGTTTTCAGTACATGCAATGGAGGATGTGGTTCAGTGATGAGGCCAAGGCAAAGCTTCAGGGCCTAGGCTATGCTGGACGAAAATTTTCAAGAATTAAATTGACTTATGAGATGTTAATAGGTGAAGGGAAATGGCGTGACCCAAAAAGGCAAGTCACCTTGCCTCGTGCTGTTTTTGCTCATGTCTGTGATGCAGCCCTGAGTGCATGGGAGAAGATTGATGCAGATGCAGAATTTTAAGGAAAGTTTTACCAAGATTGTCCAGAGGGCCTCAGAACCTTAAGCAAACTTTTTAGGAAGGTTGATGGAAGCTATTGAAATGCAGGTTAAGGGTAAGGAAACTCAGGAGTTGACCAAACAATTGGCCTTTGAAAATGCTAATGAGGATTGCCTGGCTATTCTGTGCCTTATCAAAGAGAAGGAAGTTATAATAGGGTATTTGAAAACAGGCAGAAATGTTGGTTCTGTTAAACATAAGGTGCATATGAAGGCTATTGAGGCCTATACAGTACAGAGACAAGCTCAGAAAATATGTTTTAATAGTGGAAAACCAGGCCACTTTCATAAGGACCTCCCAAATGTGCTACTGTGAGAGCACCTCCTGGGCCTTGTCCCAGGTGTAAGAAGGGAAACCACGGGGCCAGAGATTGCTGAGCCAGACTTGCACCTCCTGGGCCCTGTCTCTGGTGTAAGAGGGGAAATCATTGGACCAGAGATTGTCGCTTCAATTTTGATGCAGCTGTTGACCCCAATTCGGGAAACCTGCAAGGGCACGAGCCCCAGGTCCCACAATATCAGGGGATGTTCGCAGCTGCAGCCCCCTCCCCAGTGTGGAGTTTCAGAGCTCCAGTCAATATAATCCCTGCAGCCAATAACGGCAGGAAGAGCAGCCCTGGATATTCCCTGCCCTGATACAGTTACTATAACCCCTACCCAGTTTTACTACAAATTAAATTCTGGTATAAAGGGACCAATCCCACAAGGCACTGTAGGTGCTACTTTTGGGGAGAAGCAGTTTGACTTTTAAGAGAATGCTGCAACTTTAAGCACACCACCTCTCCACATTCAGTGGACATATGACATGTTCAATAAAAGACAAAAAAGGAGGTATTTTCTCAATTGAATGTAGCAGGTGTTAGGGCGCGGATTGTGATCTCCCTTTAACGACAAAGAAACTCCAGAGACTGCAAACAGCAAGCAAGGTTTATTGTTAAGACTGGCTAGCCAGGGTCAAGCCGCCTACACAGACACGCAGGTCAGTTAGGTGAGGCAAGACCCCGAACTTCTTCAAAGGGGATCTTATATAGGCCTTCACTGGCCGTTACAGCAAAGCCCGCGCATTTCATAGCCAATAGATTTGTAACAACATATGCTTTCTTAACCAATCCATGTAGAAGTACATCACTCCTTAGCCTATAGATTCAAAGATCAGCATTTACGTACATAGGCATTGTGACTAGTGGGCATCAGGTAACTTGGACATTTGGTTATCACCTTGCTTCCTCTGATTCTCAGCCCTGCATTCCGGAGGTGGATAAGGGAAGAGTCCTTTAGGGAGGTAACAGATAAGGAGGGCAGGAAAGGGAGAGTTACTAATTTATAGAGTTTTAACTCTGGAATCTCCCTCAGGGTCCCTAGGGACCTAACACAGGGAAACTCCTCATTCAAAGAAAAGGCCATGCTTTTGTTTCAACAGATGATAACCCCACTGAGAAAATTTGGATCCCATTACGTCTCATTAGAAGTCAAATTTATCCAGCTGATTCAGATTTCAGACCACCTGAGACTCACCACCCTTCAAATTCCAGCTCCACGCCATTGCCAAGCTGATTTCTGCTGGAAGTCACAAGGGAAAGAAGAGGAGCCAGCATCAGAGGACCTGAAGCAAAGGCCTCTTGCTCCTTTAACATTTTATGAAGTCACATTAAGGACATTCCCTACACCCCTCTTTTACAGGTTGTGGATTGGAAATGCCAGGCCTCCATATTTTGAATTAGCAATTCTTTACTTTTACCCTTTTCTTGGAATTCACAGATGCCTCAGCTCCTGCAGAAGGGATGACTTTGAACAGGAACACCTTTCCATTTCTCTCAAGGATATCCATTGGTATTGGAGCTTCCCTCTGTCCTTTTCTCTACTCACAGGCATGGAGACCAAAGCCTGATAGTTAAAGCCTCTGATAACTTAAAAATAAATTGTATTTTCTCAAACATAAGCTAGGTTGAACGTCTATTACTGCCAATGAACCTGAGCAAAGAATGGCTGCATTTCCCTACTGAAGTACTCCTGCCAGAAGTTGTGATGTTCCTGTTCCAGTGCTCCCTGACTGATCCAGTTCTTCCTGAAATTTATCAAACTCCTAATATTTGCTGCCCTGGGACTCATTGCTGCACCTACTACTAATGCTGTTACAGGAACAACTCTTCAGTTTTGATCCAGACACTTTATTTCTTCAGAATGGGACTAAATCACTGTCATCATTGGTGACTCTTATCACTCCTGGACAGTGTAGGACAATTGGATGCTTTACTATAAGCACTGCTCTAGGTCCAGGATTGGACTGAAATTTTAGTACAACTAATGAGACTGTATTGTGTTTGGAACTGTTCCTCTGTTTAACATTTTGTGTTTTTTTGTGGACTGGAGCGATAGCACAGTGGTAGGGCGTTTGCCTTGTGTGCAGGCAGCCCAGCTGTGCTGGGTTCGATTCCTCCGCCCCTTTCGGAGAGCCCGGCAAGCTACCGAGAGTATGTTGCCTGCACTGCAAAGCCTGGCAAGCTACCCATGATGTATTCGATATGCCAAACACAGTAACAACAAGTCTCAAAATGGAGACGTTACTGGGCCCGCTCCAGCAAATCGATGAACAATGAGAGGACAGTGACAGTGGCAGTGTTTGTAAAAAAAGGGGGGAGGAGATGTAGGATAACACTGTTTTGTCCTTCTTGTATAGCCTCAGGTAGTTTAGATTTATTAGATTGCTCCCATCACAGTACTCCCATTCCTCTGTGTTTATTTGTAAATTCTTTCTTTGTGCTCTGTTGACTTGTAAATATTGTTTTTCTCTTCTCCCTAAGTCTTTGCATAGTTTATTCAGAGCAATGTCCTTTTTGTATGGACACAAGAAGACAGTATATACTATGCCTTTGTAACATGACTCTCAGTGTTATTTTCCTCCTGGGCATCTGTTCTCTCACCTAAGCCTCAGATTCCCTTACTTCCTAGCTCCCCCCCAAAGCAGGGTCCCAACAAGGGACTAGATGGAACCAGGGCAAGCAGTAAGCTATGTGTTACCCTGGCTTTGAGATGGGCCTGACCAAAGTGCCATAATGCTTAACTATAAGTTAAGAGGTTGGTCATGGACAAATGCTGTCCTGATCCAAAAAGCAATAACTAGATTTGGACCCTGCTAAATTAGGAATGATTAATCTGGCCTGAGTGCTGTAGTCTGTGTCTGTGGCAAGATGATCCCAGGAGAGCTTCCCTACCTACAAGCCTCAATGTTGTTGGGATAGAGCCGTCTGGGGCCCCTCTCCCCCCCCCCCCCCCCCCCGAAGAGATGATACACCTATCCATGTGCAGGGGATGTGTCTCCATTTCCTAGTGTCCTCTTTTATTTGTTGAAGTAGTGTTTTGTAATTTTCCTTGTATAGGTCCTTCACCTCTTTGGTTAAGATGATTCTGAGGTACTTGATTTTCTGAGATACAGTTGTGAACGGGATTTTTTTTAATGTTTCTTTCTTCTCTTTCATTATTTGTATATAGAAAAACCATGGACTTTTTGGTGTTGATTTTGTAGACTGCCACTTTACTAAACCAACTTACTGTTTCTAGGAGCTTTTCTGTAGAGTCTTTAGAGTTTTCTAAGTATAGTATCATATCATCTGCAAATAGTGATAGCTTGACCTTTTCCTTTCCTATCTGTATACCCTTGATACCTTTCTCTTGCCTAACTGCAACGTCCAGGATATCCAGTACTATATTGAATAGGAGTGGTGAAAGTGGGCAACCTTGTCTTGTGCCCGATCTTTGAGGGACGGCTTTTCCCTGTTGAGAATGATACTGCCGTGAGTTTGTGGTAGATAGCTTTGACTATATTGAGGAAAGTTACTTCGATGCCTATTTTGTTGAGAGTTTTCATCATAAAGGGTGCTGGATCTTGACAAATGCTCTCTCTGTGTCTATTGATATGATCATATGGTTTTTATATTTTCGTTTGTTGATATGATAGATTATGTTAATCGATTTCTGAATGTTAAACCATCCTTGCATCCCTGTTATGAATCCTACCTGGTCATGGCGTATGATCTTTTGGATGAGTTGTTGGATTCAGTTTTCTTATAATTTTTTGAGGATCTTTGGATCTGTGCTCATTAGGGATATTGGTCTGTAATTCTCTTTCTTTGTGGTATCTCTGTCTGCTTTTGGTGTCAGAGTGATATTTACTTTATAGAAACTGTTTGGAAGTGCTTCTTAATTTCAATTTCCTGGAAAAGCTTAAAGAGGATTGGAAGTAAGTCCTCTTTAAAGATTTGGAATAATTCACTAGTGAATTCATCTGGGCCAAGAGTTTTGTGTTTGGGGAGACCTATTCCAGGTCTTCTTGGTTCAGCTTTGGGAGTCTATAGGAATCCAGTAATTTATCTATTTTCTCAAGATTTTTTTTTTTGTTGTTTCATGGTATAAAAAGCTTCTCAAGAAAATCTCTGAGGATCCTTTTAATTTCTGTAGTTTCTGCTCTGATGTACCCCTTTCCATTCTGATTTGGTTTATTATGGTTGCCCCTCTCCCTTTCTTTGTGAGTCTTCAGGCAGGAATTTTTAACCACTGAACCATCTTCTGGGCTCTTGGAATAAATTTTTCTCAACTGAGCTAGAGAGAAGAACAAAGGTCAGATTTTTGACTTGTACAGTCAAGCCAGGCTCAATCCCCATCACCAAAAGGAGTGATACTTGAGCACAGTGATACTGAAGCTCTACCACTACCAGATGTGGTGATAAGATTAAAAATAAGAAAAAATATCCTACTAATTAAAATCTTTTGAGATTACATATATTAAAGAGTCAGTAATTGAAATAGGCTTAAAAATTAGTATGACAAAAATAAATAATTGGTCGAAAGTGTTTTAATAAGAAGCAATGAAAATAAATGAGTTTTATAGGAACAAAGACCACTGCTATTGCTATATATTTTGCTTTTTTTCAGAGAAAAGTAATTTATTTGCAGAGAGGGATACCCGACGTGTGCAGGGCTTACTCTTTTCAAGCTCGAGGGGTCATTTGAGGTGCTGGAAATCAAATTATGTTTGGACTCATACAAGGCAAATGCCTAGCTACTGTACTATCTGTCTAGACCCCAAATTTCTTACATTAAATTACTTTTAAAATACCATCTTCATTATGTATTTTGTTGTCTTAAAACAACTTCTTCATATAAGATGGTGAAACAAAAGTTTTGGTTATTTAAGAATCAAAATTAATACAAAAATTGCACTCAGTGACACTACAATTTTTCTACTATATTTAATGCCACATCTTGAAATGCTGAGGGATTATGTCTGACTCTCCCTCAGGGATTACTCCTACCAGGGTTCTGAGGACCATATGTGTGGTCAAAGTGTGAAAAGCTAGCAACTTTCCTGCTGTACTAGCTTTCTTACTCCTGATAATAGTTTAGAATAGGGTTTAATTCAACATGAAATGTTTCTAATAACTCTCAACCACCAATTAAGTAAGGTGTTTGTTATGTGTATGAATATCATAATGATTCTGATTAATTGAAATTGATTCTTGAAAAAATTACAATGATGTTGCCTATGATATAAAGCAACACTTTTTTAAGTAGGTGTAAATAACAAGATCTAAGAGATGCAAGGATAGATAAAAAATCTAGGTGTATGTAGAAGCAAGCCTACAGTAAAGCTGAGTGGTGACATTGAGAATGGAAGCACCTTTGAATACAGTAAAAATAAAAGAGTGGAAATCAAGTGAGGGAGAAGAAAATGAGAAGCAATTGGTGACCAAGAACCAAGGCTCCTGTATACCAATAAGAGGTAGAGTCATGGACCCCAAAACAGATTCAACACAACTGAAAACACAAGATCTAAGCGACAACCACTGAAACTTTGTAATGTGCATGACAGGCATAAGTGGAGGGTAGGTAGGGAGGGGATCTGGGAACACTGGTGTAGGGAAGTTGACACTGGGGGAGGGATTGGTGTTGAATCACTGTGTACCTAAAATGCAACTATCCGTAACTTTATAAATTATGTCTCTTTGAAAAGAATTATAAAAATAAACAAATAAGTAAAAATTTAAAAAATAAAGAAATAAGGAATACACATTCTTTTAATATAATAATGGGATAGCTGGAGGAAAAAAAGAGATAAATTCTTTTTAAAATATATAAGAATAAGAGGGGCCGGAGCGATAGCATAAAGGGTAGGGTGTTTGTCTTGCACGCAGTCGACCTGGGTTGGATCCCTGGTATCCCATATGATCACCCAAGCACTGCCAGGAGTAATTCCTGAGTGCAAAGCCAGGAGTAACCCCTGAGCATTGCTGTGTGTGACCCAAAAAGCAAAAAAAAAAAAAATTAAAAATATATAAAAGCTAAATCAAGGCAGAGAAGACACTTTGGCCTCCTTGTTTTCAAATGCCTATACAGGTTTTGGAAGCTTTCTCCAGAGGCTTTGTCTAAAGGGATAGAACTATCCCAGACTATCTCATATTACAAGACCTAACTCTGAACACCAGGGGCTTTCTTGGCAGTTTTCTGAAATTCATCGTCTGCGTCACTTTTTCTGCCCATTAAGGTGTATCCTATATGTGTGTAATGTGAATTTCCTCCAGAAATACAAATTATAACTTAATGACTGGATTGACTGGAAAGTAAATCCTATCCATCTAAGTATGAAATAGCACTTGAGATTCAACTCATAGTTTCAGTAGTATATAAATAACACATGGAGCCTCAGGGATATATAAAATTTTTAAATATAATATTTGAAAAAATGTATGCTTCAGAACGCCCTCCCCATCTCCCTAGGTTCTGGTCATGCTTGCTGAAAGATCAATTAAAATAGTATTGAACATGCTAATGGGAGACAATAAATAATACTATACTTATGGTGGTCCTACTTAGAATATGAGAATTCCGTTGTCAGGAAAAGAGGGTTTATATCACAAACTGTATTAAGGAAGAAGGAGCTTCACGTAACAAGGAGAGAATGACTCATATTTATATATTTACACAAATGTAGAGATAGAGTCCTCTCAGGTAGACAGGTAATTTCTATGAAATCATACTAATGCTGATCTTTCCCAGTCTTTATTTTCTGGGTTATGAAAGAGGTTAAAGAAGCCGGGAGCACTTCTCTGATTAAAAGAAGGGAGTGTATAACTTTATAATTTCCAGGACCTTATCTGAGTTTACGTGGAAAACAAATTTATATCAAACAGGCAAGTCCTAAATATACCTGTCCAAAATATCTTGGAAACTCCTGCTGTTAGATGCTTCAAAGTCAATTCAAATCATAACATTCCTTGTGTGACTATTAAGAATTTTTATTGAAACTTAAAACATTTATTTATGCCATATATGTAAGTATATGTACATATATACTATACACTATATATATATATATATATATGTTTTTTTTGAGGAACACACTTAATGTTACTCAAGTTCACTCCTGTTTCTGTGTTCAGAGATAATTCTTAGTAGGGAAATGAGGACCTATTGTCATGCCAAGTTTCAAACATAGGTCTGCTTCACACAGTACAATCACCTCATCTAATCTATTATTCTCCAGTCTGGAGAAATTAATTTCAAAAGTTATATTTATGCAAAAAATTAAACATTTTTGAGGAGTTTCTTAAAATCATAGACAACACCATGAAACAATAATAAGCTATATGAAGATTCTCTTAAAATTTGGTGTTTGAGTTGCTGAATATTCTCACAAAGACAATGAAAGCAATACAGAAAACAAGACATAAGGGAACAAAAGAAAACACAAAATCAAATCAAAATAGCACTCAGACTCTGCAGAATTAAGGTTACTAGAAGTGAGATGGAATACATCCAGGGCAGTGTGATAGAAAAATATGGGTACTTAGGTAATGCATGTATTGACAGATATTTAGAAGAGGTGTGACATTTTATCTCTAAGACATATACCGTTTTGAAAACCAATGTACCTAAATAAAAACAAGGTAAAACATTTTTTAAAATGACATCTGGCTTCAGAAAAAGACAATGATTAAAATATCACTAATGGTTGTAATTTAATGCCAAGTCTCAATGGAATAATAATTCAGAGTAGAAAGATTACTGACAAAACCAAGTGTAAAATATTGTAGGTATGACATAGAACTCATCCACTTAGCACTAATAACCTCCTAAATTGCAGTAGGAATCAAGAGGTTCCTGAACATTAAGTAGTTGGAAGCATGTTGCTTTATATGTCACTGGTGTTTCAGAGAAAAAAGGGGAACATGCCCACTATTGCTGTTCTGTAACAAAGCCATTATTTCCCTTAATTCTCGAATAAACAATGATTCTTTTCTAATACAGCACTGGATATTATAGATAATTAAACAAAGAACATGATACATATATTGATAATAAACTGATAATGAAATACCCAAATTTAAAACTGATTCAGTACTCAACCATTTTTCCTATTGTGAATTTCAAATATAGCTGAGTTAAAAATTAATAAAAATAGGTATCTCTAGCTTCTTTTCTAATACTAACTTTTGGCATAGATATAAATTGATTCCTGGCTAATATATCCATTATTTTATAAGTTATTTAAGCCTATTTTCAACTTTATGTAAGTAATCATTATCCTCATCATTAAAATAAAGTTATTCTTCCATTAAAACCATATATAAAATTATATACCAATTATAAAAAGGCATTAATTACAGAAAATTTTTTCATGTATAAATGTTATTACCTTATCAAGAAAAAGTTATTTTGTGTCACTGCTGTAGAGTTAGAAAATTAACTGCAATTATGTAATAAAAACATTGTGCAACATTGCACCCCATTTCTCCTAGACAAAATTGAGATGGATACTTAACATCAAAGAAAGCACAGCACATTAACCTGAATGGTGTGTTTTGCAGTGTGTTTTTGCTAACCATTCTGCAGTCACATTCTTTTGACTTTTAGTAAAATAAGACAGAGCAATATTAATATCTTTGCATTGATAAGGACTCCAGACTCCTACGTCAATCATACCTGTCTGTGGATATGGAACAATGAGAGCTATTCTGATCTATTTCCTCAATATTGTAAAAAAATCATGTCCCAGTGACATGACTTTCATATTTTTTATACTCGTGATGTGAATTTATGTATGTGACTGCATGTAACTCAACTGCTCATATCCACTTTCCCATCTCATGTATATCTATAAGGCATTAATCTAAAAATTCCTAAATAGGTGTAGATTAATATACCAACCTAACCCAATTTGGCATGAAAATAGAATAGGGTTTTCTTAAACTTGTTAAGGAAACAAGTTTCCCCATGCTTAAACTTGTTCTATAACTTGTGCTGGTTACACTAGTTTCCAAAATTGCCTTTTCCTAATCAAGTCCTTTTCTATGTATCTCTTCTGTGATTTGTAGACAATACAACACTACTAAAAATGTAGTGAGGGAAAGCAACTAATATTTTTAGTATGGTTAGCTTGTATTCAAATGAGTTCTGATTTCTTAATGCTCTTGGTTTATAAAGCACAAACATCCAGATTTCACTTGAGAAAATATAGGAGAGAATAAAACTTAAATTAGTAACCACCATAACTCATATTTGTGTTTTACTAAATCCATGTGTCCTCAATTTTTGACTCCCTTCCCCTTTTTCCTTAGGAAATTTCCTTTATTGATCTATGTGCCACGAAACATATGGATTTTCACGAATATTCAACCAATCACCAGCTCATTAAGAAATTTAGACTATATATTGTCAGTACAGACGTTAAGTGAAAATATAAATATCTCAAAACTATATAAATATTTCCTTTATTTGTATACAAACCAAAAAATACGTTAAAGAACTGAATGACACCAGGAAAAAACAAACAATGCTGATTACAGAGATCTCAAAAGAGTGAATTTCAAAATCATAAATCCAGAGAAAATAAAATATCCCTTGTATTTTCACAAAAATGAGAAGATGCATTTTTTTTCATTTGGATCTCCCGAATCTTAGTTTGTTTAAAGTTGTCCTTAGTATAGCACATGATTTTCAAGCAACAAAAGAATTTTTCCTGTCTCTGTTTCTCTCTCTCTCTCTCTCTCTCTCTCTCTCTCTCTCTCTCTCTCTCTCACACACACACACACACACACACACACAAACACATAATGTAGAACATTTATTACATTTTCCTAACTATCTTAGTATAGTTAATTAGCCTTAAATCATAGTTAAATAATTGTAGGAGCTTCAAAGTTAAAACATTTGAAAAAATCAAAAAGAAAGGCTCTTGTTTGTTGACTTTTAGTTAGAAAATTTGGTGGTAGTGTTAAGCTTGTTAATTACATTTCAGCCAGATTATCTGTTAGTAGTATTGACCCTATTATCTCATTAGATGAAATGGAGGATATTACCCTAAATATTTGTCTTTATTAGCATACGTAAAAATGATCAAACAATTAGAGCTTTGAGTTTTTAAATAATTAGGCCAGAAATATGGCTCTAAATGAGTGAGTGTGTTTCTGTCAGGCTGGATTTTTCAAAATAATTTCTTCAGAAACTTGAAGGAACAAGTTTAGACACTTCAAAAATTAACAAAAATATAGCAGATAAAACTAAGACATTGCAACCTCAGTTTGAACAGTTGTTTGCTTTCCAAATATATTTTTCTATAAAACAGGATATCCTTCAAAACAAAATGCATCATTTTCTCTCTGTATATGTCTCTGTGACTATATTTCTTTCTGTTTTCTGGTTACCATAAATGGGAGAGGAACCAAATATTTAAAAAAATAATTAGGAACTTAGGAATACATATAATTGATGAATAACCATGCTATTTTTTCAACGAAGATGATAAATACTTATATCTAGTATAGCTTTAGGAGTTGTCTTTCTGGTATTTTTCATCACATCTCCTTCCCAATAGATCATACTTTAAGAGTATAAACAAAATTTCTTTGCATGCTTCACTGATTTAGAGAAATGAAACCCACAGCTATTCCTTTGAGAGATTTAAAAGTTGATGCTTTTTTCTGAAAGTAGACTATAGACCAAACATGATTGTCACCCATTGCCTCTTTTGCAAACCACAACACCCAATAATAGAGAGAGAGAACAAAAGGGAATGCCCTGCCACAGAGGCAGGGTGGAATGGGGGGGATGGGGAGTGGGAGGGATACTGGGATCCGTGGTGGTGGGAAATGGGCACTGGTGGAGGGATGGGTACTTAATCATTGTATAATTGAAACACAAGCACAAAAATTTGTAAGTCTACAACTGTACCTCATGATGTCTCACTAATAAAAATATAATAATTAAAAAGAAAAGTTGATGCTTTGTGGCTGGAGCGATAGCACAGCAGGTAGACCATTTGCCTTGCACGCCACCAACCTGGGTTCAATTCCCAGCATCCCATATGGTCCCGCAGACACTGATGCGAATAATTTCTGAGTGTAGCCAGGAGTAATCCCTGTGCATCACTGGGTTTGATCCAAAAAGCAAAAAGTAAATAAATAAATAAAAGTTAATGCTTCATAGTAATTTTTTGAAAATCCTACTTCTAAAATAAATATGTAATGTCTCTCTATAGTTCACATTGTATGCAACCATATTGTAATTGGCCGCTGATGGGATTACACGGCACCAGGGGGCCAGTTGGTGGGTGTGACCCCCACCTACTGGAATTTGGAGGATCTAGGTGGAGGATGCTCGACTCCAATCCGAGTAGGCTTGGAGATCTCGGCCCTGGAACCCACGTGGCTTTGTCCCTCTGCTGGTACCTTCAGGTGTGCGGAGAGTGGTCTCAGCATGGTGGTGGCTGGTCCTGGAGGTCTTCAGCTGCCGGGGCCCTGGCCAGGGCGGGGAGGAAAGCTCAGCCCGCTCCCCTCCAAGGGCCCCGGCTAGGAATAGCCAGGCACGGGGACAGGAGACTGCGCTCTTCTCCTCCGGGAGAAGATCATCATAACAGGATGATCTGTGATCTGTGATCTATGATCTGTGATATTGCAATTACTCTAAAGACAAAATAGCCCTACTACACAAACTTCATAAAACATGTAACTTTACAAACCCTGACATATGGATTTCTTGAAATATCATCCTGATGGATTTGTTTTTGATTTACCCCATTTTTTAAAATAACCATTTATCAGCTCTTAGTCCATCGATGTCTTTCTAGTTCATCTTGTTTCTTTACCTCTCAACAAAGCTGTGAGCTCAAGTCTCCCAGATAGATTTAATGCCCTAATACAAGTTTTCCTTGAAACATAATGTTAAAACTTGCTCTTGGCAATTTTTGTTTCCTCTTTCATTCTCCACCACTCCACCCCAGCACCTTGTCTATGAGGTTTTGTAAAATTTATTTTGTTTCATATTACTTATAACTTATTCTCAATTCTCCTGCTTCATTCTTTACCCTGCAGCCTGCTGACTATCCCAATCCTTATTATTTCTCTGCAGTCTATCCTCTATGAATTGAAAGTAATAGAGTACAACTTTGAAACCAAAGTCTAAAGTGATTAAGGGGCAAAAATGCCAAGTAAACATTTCCAGATACAACTATTATTTAAAGAAAACAATAATTCTATAATCGTAGACATACATAAGCAAAAATATTTATACATATAGTTATATTCACATATATGCAAATATATGATTCTTTATCTATATACACCTTTGTAAACACACATGCATAGCTGTTTAAGAAGAGCCTACAAGAATTTTCATATTTAGTAAGTGACAAAAAGCATCAAAAGAACAACATGATAGTTCAGCTGTAGCTATGAAAAACTAGTTTATTTTCCTAGAATAGTCAAAATGTTAGTTGTCAAGATAGTAGTCAAGCAGAGCCTCTGCAGCTGAAGACCTCTGGATCCCAGCCACAGCCATGCTGAGACTACTCTCCACACGCTCAGAGGAGCCTCATGCATGAAGAAACTGGAAGAGGAACCCAGGTGTGCGGGACCCAGGGCTGAGATCTACAAGCCTCCTCGGAAAGGGACTGGGCCTCCTTCACCCAGATCCACCATTTTTCAGTAGCTAGACAATTGTGACCACCAACTGCTATATAATCCCACCAATGGCCAAGATTCAGAGACTATAAAACCAAACTCCCAGAAGCCAACTGAATGTGGCCACACCACCTTTTATTGTCTAGATTTCACTCTCAGAGAACCCTGCAGGTTACCGAAGGTATCCTTCCCACATATACGCCTGACTGGGAACACCTGTAAAAGTGATTAGAAGTTGCAGCAAAAGCCTCCATTCTTGTTGGAGAGCCTGGTAAGCTACTGAGAGTATCCTGCCCCCATGGAAGAGTCTGGGAAGCTACCCGTGGCATACTCCATATGCCGAGAACAGTAACAATGATGGTCCTCACTCCCCTGACCCTGAAAGAGCCCTCAATATGCCATCGGGCTACACTAGCATGTGTCAGGGATTAATGGAGATTTGAATGATGCCTACACGAGCAAATCGATGAACAATGGGAGGACAGTGACAGTGATACAGTCAAGATATTGACTTAGATATCGATTCCAAAAGTATGCTAAAAGAGAAAAGCTATCCATATTGACTATAGAGAACATTGTACTACTATTTTCATTTGCATGATAGCTAAATGTAATATTGAATAAAAATGACCATTAATATTGCAAAGATAATGATTTAGAAGATAAATGTGTATTATTAATAGTAATTATGAAACAGATTTAACTTTCTTTATACAATTGAACTGGATAAAATTCTATTTCAGGACAAAATTTTGCTTCGATTTGGCAGAAATGTTATGTGAATTATCATTGATTTTTTTGAAGTAAAGAAATTTTATTGAAAGAGAAGAAAGAAAATAATAACTCATTCAAGAGATAGTATGACTCCTCCTGGGAAAGGAAAGAGTGAGAGAAGGAGCCTCAAGGAATTAAAGAAAGAAGTTGTGTACCAAAGCTGGGATAAGGATGGCTCCAGAGTACAATATGCCTTCAAAATTGGTCATTTACAGTTTTTCATTTTTTTGTGCTGGGATCAAACCCAGGGCCTCATCTATGAAAGGAAAGTGTTATAGTCCCAGTGAAATTGTCATAATTATTCTCCTCTTTATTAAAATCTGAGCTTTGACACAACCACACTTATTTATTTAGTAACCACCTGTACTATTAATGCAATTATAATATAGATTTTAAAATTATAAGGTCATAATATATTTTGTCTAGCAACAAAAGACATTAAAACACTGATTCATGTTACTTGGGAATACTTTAGGAATCCTGTAAATATTTTGAAAATAGCAAAAGCTGGAATAACCATAAAATTCTTCCAGGTTCTAAAATTTTTAATTAGAAACTATGCAAAAATGACTGTCATAGATTCGATAATTTTGCTTATACATTATAGGATAACACTGTTCTGTCCTTCCTGCATAGCCTTAGGTAGTTTAGGTTTATTGGGTTGCTCTCATCACAGTGTTCCCATTTCTCTGAGTTTATTTGTAACTTCTTCCTTTGTGCTCTGTTGACTTGTGAATATTGTTTTTCTCTTCTCCCTAAGTCCTTTGCATAGTTTATTCAGAGCAATGTCCTTTTTGTATGGAAACAGGAAGACATGCTTTTGCAATGTGACTCTCAGTGTTATTTTTCTCCTGGACATCTGTTCTCTCACCTAAGCCTCAGCTGCCCTTTCTTCTTACCGCCCCCAAAAGCAGGTTCCCGACAAGGGACTGGATGGAACCAGGGCAAGCAGTAAGCTATGTGCTATCCTGGCATCAAGATGGGCCTGGTCAAAGTGCCATAATGCTTAACTATAAGTTAAGAGCTTGGTCATGGACAAATGCTGTCATGATCCAAAAAGTAATAACTAGATTTGGACCCTGCTAGGGCTAGGGATGATTATTCTGGCCTGAGTGCTGTAGTCTGAGTATGTAGCAAGATGTTCTCAGGAGAGCTGCCCTACAAGCCTCAATGTGATCTCTTACTGTGTACATACAAAAATAGTGTTGGTATGTTGATAGTTACTGGATTGAGGAAAGGAGAAAAACACCTTAGGAGGTATTTTGCCCTTTGGTAGTCAGGAAGGGCTTTAGAATACTTTTAAGTGGGCCCTCAGCAAGGGCCTTCTTATGTTGATTTGGCTACCTGACTGGGTGCAGTGTCAGCCCAGACTGCAGGGAAGTTGGAGGCAAGAAAACAGGAGAGAAGGTAGAGAGAGCAGGGCAGCAAGACGCACCACAGAGGGGCTAGCAAGGGGAAACACGTGCTTGAGAGAACCTTGGCCCTCCATAACATAAATTTCTTCTATGGGATAAATCTCCTTGTAATAAACTGCTACTAAGACCAACCAGCCTGGCCCTTGTATCTTTCTTTGTCTGCTCTTGGCCAACAACCGTCTGGATTCAGGCCACACATGGCAGCTCTAGGGCACCGAACGCAGGTGGTGAGCTAGAGCTGTCCAGAGAGCCTGGAAACACAGCGTGCATAGATTTTTACAATACATAATCAAAATAAAATCAAAACAGTACAATTTAAACATCTTATTGATTCATTGGGCTGGAGCGATAGCACAGTGGTAGGGCGTTTGCCTTGCACGCAGCCAATATGGGCGACCCAAGTTTGATTCTTCCGCCCCGCTCGGAGAGCCCAGCAAGCTACAGAGACTATCTCGCCCACACAGCAGAACCTGGCACGCTACCCGTGACATATTCAATATGCCAAACACAGTAACAACAAGTCTCACGATGGAGATGTTACTGGGCCCCCTCGAGCAATTGATGAACAACGGGAGGACGGTGACCGTGATTGATTCATTAATATTAAGTAGTAGTCAACTGCAGTCAACCCGGGTTCGATCCTTTCATCCCTCTCAGAGAGGCCGGCAAGCTACCGAGAGTATCCCACCCACATGGTAGTGCCTGGCAAACTCCCCATGGTGTATTCAATATGTCAAAAATAGTAACAACAGGTCTCACAATGGAGATGTTACTGGTGCCTGCTCCCACAAATTGATGAAAAAACGGGAGGACAGTGCAGTGCTACAATAGTCAACTGATTATGTCAACATTATTATGATGCTAAATTTTAGTTAAAACTAATACAATGAGAGCTCTATAGAAATAGAAAGTACTGTCATAACTTTTATATGTTCCAGTCTTAATTCAAATATATACTGATGGAGAAGTTATTTAACTTATTTAAACTTATTGAGAATAAAGAGTAACCTATCAATTTTGCCAACCAAACTCACCCAACCAAACTCACTCATATTAACTGAACACTACATTTGGGAAATTAATCAAATTGAAAATGCGATGCCAGGAAATCAGATAGATCTCACCAGTTTGAAAAATAATAGGCAGTAAATTAAAGAATAAGATAAATACTACATATCTCTTAAAATTGCCATAATTTTATAGATAATTTTACTTATAAATATAGATGATAATTAAAGTAATACATCAAAAATTGATTAATTTTTTATTGAAACAGCAAACTATTTAAACTATTCAAGTGGACATGCTTTTTTTCCCTTTGGATAAATTGCCGTTTTAAAAAATTCTTATAAACCTAAAAGTATCGAGATCTTTGAAAAGTAACCATGTTTTGATATTTATAATCTTGAGAAAGTACTTTCATGTTTATTCTTATAATTTTACTAAATTTAATAATTACAAAAACTTCAGAGATATTTAATGTATTTATCTTAGTTGTAATTTTTTACAATGGTTAAACTGTGTAGTAATTATTTTGTAAATATATATGCTTCTAATCCTCTAAATTACTGCCTTTTCGAAAATTTTTGAATTTTCTAATCCTCTAAATTACTGCCTTTTCGAAAATTTCGAAAATTTTAAAAAGCCAATAATTAAACAAACAAATTTTTAAAAGCCAATAATTAAACAACCATTAATTCTTAAAATTTTATTTGAATTAGTTTGAACATTCTGGAGAATATTTCCTTGATGAATTGACAAATATATCTTTTAAATGTGTTAATTATTTGTAAAAATTTGTAAAAATGACTAATATTTTTGGAAAAGGAAATTCAGTTTTCACTAACTGTTATAAAACATATAACTTTGTTAGATTAAACTATTTTGAAAAATATTATGGTGAAATGAATAATCATCATAGATTCTGAAAATTGTGTGAGACTTGATAATATAAATTGATAAGGTGATTGCATCCTTTATGGCCATTATACCATTTTGTTTTATATATATTTATAACATAGTTTAAATATGTTTGCTGAGGGAATTTTAATAGTTTTTTTAATTTCTGACGACTTCTTTTGCTATTTTATTTACATTCATCAGGAATTGATTCCAAAGAGCACATTGGACTTTATTGAGGTGCTAACTCATTTCACTATATAAATACCAGTTTCTTTGGGGAAAAGAACTTTTTATAATTTTAACTGAATCATCAGTGATTTTTTACATAGTTTTTAATTTTCAAGAATTTGTGCTTAAGTGATATGTGTTTATTTTATTATTAAATATCCCTCCAATTAAATTCTTATCTAAAGGCAGTCTCACTGGTGGATACCATGTGGATGGTTTAGCATTTTATATGTTTTTTAAGGATCCATCACTTAGTAAGTTTGATAAAACATCTAAGAACTCAGGAGGAAGCCTCTGATTTTACATATAACAAATATTTTTCTCAGTTTTGAAATAAGTTATGACAAAAGGTGATCCATCTGAAGCATATAGTACTAGTTGTGCATATTTTGCTGTAGACAAAAGGAAACAGGCAAATTATGGATACTTAATTTTTATTATTAATTTAAATATGTAGTTTCATATTTCTGTGTAAACAATAATTTTGTATTCTGCATATTATGTGATTAAAATTAGTGTATACATTTCCATAACTGTGAAGCAGAAAATGAAATTTTATAATATTTTTCTTTGATAAACTATGATATAATAATTATTTGTATATTTATACATTTTATTAGTATGTTTTATATATGTAGAGAGAGAGGCCCTCCCGTTGATCATCGATTTGCTCGAGCGGGCCCAGTAACATCTCCATTGGAGACTTTGTTGTTACTGTGTCTGGTATATCGAATACTCTCGGTAGCTTGCCGGGCTCTCCAAGAGGGGCGGAGGAATCGAACTCGGGTCGGCCATGTTGGCTGCGTGCAAGGCAGACGCCCTACCCGCTGTGCTATCGCTCCAGTTTTATATATATTTGAGTAAAAATGCATATCAATGTAATAGAATGTAGAGAACATATCATGCATAAACTATATGTTTACAGAGAAGTGACTGGACTTACATAGCACATCTTCTATAATTTGCAACATGAGAAAAAATGGAATATTTTTGCTTTGTTTTCATAAATTGAGAAGCAGTTCATATTTATTAATCCAAAACTTAGGTCTTAGGCAAGACCACAAGAGTTGCTTCTGCTGTAAAGCAGAAATTGTGCCTTTATTTGAGACAAATGTTTTTCTGAATTTCTAAAAATGTTCTAGGTTGAAAGAAACATAACCTGTTATTTCTCAACAACATCTTTCCTATATTAAGGGTTTAGATAATGTAAAAGAGAAGCATTTGATTACTTTGATTCTAAAGTGACAGCAATTGTTTTTCTATCAGAAATGTATTACATGAGCATTCTTTTTAAGTATTTTCAAGTTTCATTTGAGGCACTGCTATTTGAAATACTGTTAATGACACTGCTCCATGCATACAATACTCCCAAGATCACACACTTCACGGGTGTCTATTTTCATCCACCATTGTCTCCTGCCAACCCTACCTTCCTTACCCTTACCCTCCCTCCCCGCCCCTCCATATGATCAGCTTCAAATATCACTTCTCATGTTCTGTCACTTTTAGCCATTCATTATTCCCTTAATGATCTTTATAAACTATGTTTTGAGAGAGATCACTCTGAAATGTATTTACGACCCTAAATACTCTTTAGGGAAAGTTAAAGTTTTTAGATAAAACTCAGATGGCTTTACAAAATGTTAAAATAGATTCACTTACATTGCAGCTAATTCATATCTATTCAGTAAAATATTCCACTTACTATGTGTCATCTCTGAACCATAACTATGCATGTAAATTTCTGCTTAACAGACAGATATTGAGGACATGAATGACTCCATTTTTTCAATTTTTACATGCAGTGCCAGCTCACTTTTTGGTTCTAATCAGTGCACAATTATGTGGTCAAAAAATGTTTTTTTAATGTGGAAACGTTGCAGAAAATGAGAGCAAAGAACCTTTTAAACCAGGTGACTACAGCAGGTTCAGAGCTTCAATATGTGGAATTTTTAAGCAGAAAGGAAATAACCAGTGAAGAAAGGGCAACGAGAGAATAAGGTTTGCCCAAAATATTCAGCTCACATTTTATCCTTCCCTGAAGCACTAGAGTTATCAAATCCACTGTGTTTTATTAGCGAGTTGCAGTTTTACAAGGATGGTCCAGAAGGCATTGGTAGAGCTCATTTATTTGGAACTATTCTGTATTTATCACCAATATGTACAGAGAACAGGAATGAAAAATAGAACATACCACTGATTAATGTTCAGTAATTAAAAGCCCAAATAAAAAATATATAATGAGGCAGTTGAAGAGTTGAGAAGAATCATTTTGATAGAAAATATTTACAGGATGGTGGTTTAACAGCATGACACAGCAAAATAAAAATATAATTTATAAGAAGCAAATAGGTGACTCAAGGAAGGTTTGAATACAGTAATTACCTGAGCAATTCTTGTTCATTGATTTAACCAATGTTTTTGTAAGTTTTCAGGATTACTTATAGTTTGATTGCCATAGAAAGACACAATTCCATCTTTGTCTTTACTATTCTAGAGACTTGAAAATATTAAAATGATATATTTTGTGTCAGATGTATTTTTATACAAAAGGTATTACTTTTCAGTACATAGATATGTGTGGCTTAATAATCCTCTGTGTAAGTTAGTATATAATATGAAGAATTACAATATGATTCCAATACAAATTATAATACGATTAAATCATGGCAAATTTTATCACCCCACACAGCCTGCTGTCCTCTTTGTAGTCTGATAAAGTTAACCACAACCCAGAAAAATCATTTCTTATCATTGCAGTTAAAATGGTCTCACTTGGTGCAGAAGTGATAGTACAGCAGGAAGGGCATTTGCCTTACACAGGAAGGACCCGGATTGATGACAGTCACCCTTTATGGTTTCCCCGAGCCAAACCAGGAGCCTTGAGCACAGAACCAGGAGTAAGCCCTGAGCACTGCCAGGTGTGGATACATAAACAACAACAATAAAAATTTAAATTAAATTCTTACTTAAAAATTTGTTGTTAAGGTGGCTGGAGGGATAGCAAAGTGGGTAGGGCATTTGCCTTGCACGTGGCCAACCTGGGTTTGATGCCCAGCATCCCATATGTTCCGCTGAGCACCTCCAGGAGTGATTCCTCAGTGTAGAGCCAGGAATAACCCCTTAGATCGCCGGGTGTGACCCAAAAAGCAAAAAAAAAAAAAAAATTGCTGTTAAAATAATGTATAGATAATTATTATCCCCTAATTATCATTCTCAGAATTTATGATATTGTTTTTTCAAATTTATCTAAGTTACTTATACATTTTAAATAATTAACTGTTCTATGTACCAAATATATTTTTATCTTAACTAGTAGTGAGAAAAATAAATATCTCCAACTTATTTTGTTAACATAATGTGATTCTGAATATTAATTGTAAGTGCTTTTAAATTCAAAGGGATAAAAATAGCATTTATTTTAGTCTATAAATTGATATTATATGAACAATACATTTTTATTTTTTTATTTTATAAAGTCTTTAACAATATTTTATTACATTTAATATTCAACACTAATCCCAACAACATTACACCTTCTCAGCACCATATTTTGGATGTTTCCATCTTGAACCCCAACCTTGCGCCAAAGCAGAACTGAAATAATTTATTTTGTATTGTTTGTTATAAATAAACCACTGAAAATGTTTCAAAAAAGATTTCCTAGAGGAAAGAGTGTGAAGATTGTTATATTTCACCCAGAGGAAATTAAGCCCTTCTATAAGAGATCACTAAAATGTTGTTAAAGGTTTAACCTTGTGTGCTTATATATATATATATATATATACATATATATACACATATATGAATATATAATATATGTATATTTACATATATAGGTAAAAAAAATTTCCCTCTAAGATTTGTTGCCTCTTACTTTAAACCCCATGAAATGTGGTGTGGTACTCTTGGAGTATGGGTGGTATGAGATATGGGTTGTCGCATTCGCGGTCACACGGTCTGGATATATGTCCACTTCTGGGTGAGGCTTGATTTGAGCATGTGGAGAGTGGCCATGAGCATGACAGTGGTTGAGTTCTGATGGTTTCCGGCTGCTTGGGCTGGGTACCTTGGGGCAGGGAGGAGCCTCACCCGCCCCGCTCTGAAGTGCCCCAAATGGAGCACCCTGGCATGGGGGTACAGCGTCATGATTCTGGTGTGTGTTATGTTATGTTCCCTTCCTGGAGATAAGGACATGCAACTCTTATGAATAATATTTAGATTTAATATTTATCTACATCAGAACAAATATGAATGCTCTATGGTTAAATGTGTGTCTCTATACTATTTTACTTGTCCAAATCTAGCATCTGTTAAACTGGGCCGTTTCCTGAAATTCATGTTATTGTAAAAGTATATTTCTACTAAAACTAATAATCAACATTTTAGCTAACCCCTACATTTTTAAACCTGTTGCTTTTATTATCTTGTTTAATTACTGAAATTTTATGTAATTAAAAACTATAGTAATCTAATTTATACAAGTGAAAAATCTGCAGCACAGATTAAGTACCATGCTATAAATTTTGACTCTATCATCTATATAAGCTTACTAAAAAAAGAAAAACAGCATAAAATAATCATAAAATGAAACCTTAGTGCAAAATCAAGTTGACACATATATTCCATTTTATAATTTTTAATTATATTAGCTGAAAATTTATAATATGCTTTTAAGTAGAATATAATATGCTTAATTTGAAATAGGTAACAGGATTTTAATTGATCAATCCTTCTTACTAATGAAAATATTTGTTAGGTTAATATTTGTGTTATACATATTTAATAAGTGACTTTCACTTTTTAGTCATTAAAGGCATATTTTAAAATTTTGGTAAAGAGAACAAACCTCTACAATTAAAAGTATGCAGGTTAGTGATTTAATTAATTAGTAAAGTATGTAAAAAGTTTGCTTCTGTGTTTAGAAAAGACATTTTGGTAATGCCTAATATGTTAAGAAAAGCGTTTTTTAAATAAAGCTTAAGGAAGAACATAATAGGACAAATTCACTTTAACGAAGACCATAACAAAATGCGTAATCTTAAAAATTTAATCTAATATATTTTTTTGTTTTTGTTTAGTGAGCTATTTTTGAGTTTAGTTTAGAATGTATAAGGGAATTATGATATATATGCCGTTAGCATACAATAATCTTGTATTGTCATTATATTTCTATCTCATATATGTTTGACTTTATCTATTAAAATATGATTTGGGGGCAGGAGTGATAGTACAATTGACTGGGTGTTTTTCTTGTTCACTGCCAACCCAGGTTGAATCCCTAGCACTTTATATGGCCCTATGAGTCAGCCAAGAGAGATCCCTGAGTGTAGATTCAGGTGTAAGCCCTGAGCTCTGGCTGTGGTCCAAAAACAAACCAAATAACTAGTGGTTGACAATTTTATCATATTATTAATAGAATAATATAAATAATTTTAATAATTACTAAAATGGGCTGGAGTGATAGCACAGCAGTAGGGCATTTGATTTGTGTGCAGTCAGCCCAGCTGAGCCAGATTTGATTCTTAAACCCCTCTCGGAGAACCCAGCAAGCTACTGAGAATATCTCGCCTGCACGGCAAAGCCTGGCAAGCTACCAGTGATGTATTCAATATGCTAAACACAGTAATAAGTCTCAAAATGGAGACGTTACTGGGCCTGCTCAAGCAAATCGATGAACAACGGGAGAACAGTGCTACAGTGCTACTAAAATAAACCCTGTTCAGCAGAAAACTTTATAAAATAGTAATATAGTTAAATAACAGTGAGAAGAGATTTGTAAATATTTAAAACTGAAAGTCATCTACTATATAGAGTAGAAAGACACATAACAAATAAAATTAACATCTCAATTTTGCTTTTTTTTTATTAAGCAGTTGTCAATAAAAGAAACTCAAGTGACCATTAAGATAATGAACAAACACTCAACATTATTAGGAATCAGAGAACTTCAAATAAAGGTCATACTGAAAGTGAAGTATACTTTTATTTTATTTTATTATTTATTTATTTATTTTTTATATTTTTTTATTAGTGAAACACCATGAGGTACAGTTATTCTATTCTCCCTATGCACCTGCCCCAGTCTTTCTGAGTCTCCCATTCTAGTCTTACACTCCCCTCATTCCCATCTCCTCCTGCCTCTCCCGCTCATCTCTCTATCCATCTTGCAGCCTGGGCTCTTTCTCTCCATGTTTCTGCTCCTATATATTTTTTCTAAATTCTTCTCTCTCTGTTTCCCTTGCTCGTCTGTCCGCACTCTATCTTGTTGCCCTGCTCTCTCCTACTCTCTCCCCAGTTCTCTTGACTCTCCAACTCCCCAGCGCTCTTGGCCCACTGCCCCCAGTATGGTAGCAAAATCAACCTAAGAAAGGCCTTGCTGAGGGACCACCAGGTTCAAAGGAACATCACCTAAGAGGTATTCCAAAGTCCTTCCTGACTGCCCAAGGTCAAAATACCTCTTAAAATGTTTTTGTCCTTTCCTCAGTCCAATAACTATTAACATCTTAATACTCATTATTTTTGTTTGGACACAGTAAGAGATCACATTGAGGCTTGTAGGGCAGCTCTCCTGGGAATATCTTGCCACAGACTCAGACTACAGAGCTCAGGCTAGATTAATCATTCCTAACCCTACAGGGTCCGAATCTAGTTATTACTTTTTGGATCATGACAGCATTTGTCCATGACCAAGTTCTTAACTTAAACATCATGGCACTTTGGCCAGGCCCATCTCGATGCCAGGGTAGCACATAGCTTACCTCTTGCTCTGGTTCCTTCCAGTCTCTCCTCGGGACCCTGCTGTTGGGGGTGCTAGGAAGTAAGGGAAGCTGAGGCTTAGGTGAGAGAACAGATGCTCAGGAGGAAAATATCACTTAAAGTCACATTACAACATTACAAAAGCATGGCATATACTGTCTTCCTGTGTCCATACAAAAAGGACATTGCTCTGAATAAACTATGCGAAGGACTTAAGGAGAAGAAAGACAATATTTACAAGTCAACAGAGCACAAAGAAAAAAGTTACAAATAAACACAGAGTGGGGCTGGAGCAATAGCACAGCGGGTAGGGCGTTTGCCTTGCACGTGGCCAACCCGGGTTCAATTCCCAGCATCCCATATGGTCCCCTGAGTACTGCCAGGGGTAATTCCTGAGTGCAGAGCCAGGAGTAACCTCTGTGCATTGCAAGGTGTGACCCAAAAAGAAAAGAAAATAAATAAACATAGAGTAATGGGAGCACTGCGATGGGAACAAACACTAAACCTAAACTACCTGAGGCTATGCAGGAAGGAGAAAAAAGTGTTATCCTACACTCAGAGGACCACATGGGATTCTGGGAATGGAACCCAGGTCAGCCGTGTACAAGGCAAACTCCCTAACATTGTGCTATCACTCCAGTCCCAGGAACCGACTCTTTAATGGTCCCACAAAATAAACATAGTACTGGATAGAAGTCTTTAAATAACACTACAAGAACAATTGCAGTAGAGAGTTATTGAAATTAGTTTTAGTAGAAGGAAATTTTATTATGGAAGCAATAATAATGCTTATTATTTGAAACATTCCAGAGTCAACAACATAAAAAATATGGTAAATGTAAAGAGGCAAGGGTAATCTATCCAATATATAAGAAAATGACATTGTCTCCAAAACGAATTTGTATAGATAATTTCATATATGGGTAAAATATATAAAATATGGGTATATAGAATACATATATAATAGATATATAGAAAACAGAATTTTTGAGGTTCATATAAATATTTTTTTAACTATGAAGAAATTGAAAGCAATGAATACAAAAATATCTTTAAACAAGGGGAAGGGATATACTGGTGATTCTAGGTTATTTCTTTAGCTATATAGTTACTTGTACAGCAGTACAGTCCTGCTGGTTTTTCATTGGGACGGAAACGTGCATTCAGACAGGTCGCGTGTGAAGAGCCGAGCCAGTGCATTGATGAGTACTTACGGCAGGTTCTTCAGGTGTTCGGGTCTGACCTTGTCTGGGATGGGTGTTGTTTGCTTCTTTACCGATGAAGTGGCGTGTCGGATTTCGGAAGGAAGAATGTTGGGAATGACATATTCACCCTGTGGAAATTGGTATGTGGGCAGGTGGACATGGCTATAGAAGAGATCCATGTAGAAGTCACGGATAATCTTCTCCATTGCCTTTCTGGAAGATGTGATAGATCCATCAGGATGTAGGAGGGCAGTCATCTTGGTCTTGTAGTTGGGTGAAGGACAGGCGGGCATTGCCAATGCTTTTCTCAGTTTCTGCCACATCAGCCAGCACTGCTGCTCTTCTCTCTTTGAGGTCTTCCTTTATTGCATCTCTGCACTGCTTTGCGAGCTCAAACATTCGCTTGTGGTTGCCTGAGGCTTGCTCCAAGCCACATTGACGAATGAGCTTGAGAGTTTTTGAAGACAGGCGTCTTTTTGTGGCTATATCTCTTTCTCGGGATTCTTCACACAATCATGGAGGTGCTGAACCAATCTTTTGTATTCCTCGTCAATATTGTCAACGATGGCATCTTCCCATGTTGCTGCAACAGTGCCAAGGAGCTCCCAGTTGGTGGTCGTTCTGGGAGTTCTCTTCTTAAACTGTGCAGCCCTTTCTCCCTGTTCTGTGGAGTAGAATTTTGCATGAAGGAGATGGTGGTCTGATCCCGTTTGGAATTTTGGGACAACAGCGACATTGGTAAGGCAAGATCATTGATTGAATATGATGTGGTCAATTTCATTGTGGAACTGTCCATTGGGAGACTCCCATGTCCACCGTACAAGACGGGAAACATCCATGACATTGGCAACTATCACCTGATCTGCCTGTTGTCTATTGTCTACAAGCTATTCACTAGATTCATCATGAATAGGATTGGCAGAACACTAGATGAAGGACAAACATGTGAACAAGCCGGTTTCCAAAAAGGATTGAGCATAATCGACCATATCCACATGATAACCAAGCTCATTGAGGTTTCTCAGGAATTCAAGATGCAGCTCTGTCTAACGTTCATCGATTTAAAGAAGGGCTTTCATTCTGTTGAGACTGAAGTGGTCATTGAAGCCCTATCCAAACAGGGCATTCAAACTTAATACATCAGGATCCTCTGTGAGCTGCATTGTGGATTCACTACCAGTATCTCACCATTCTACAGGGAGGTGATCATTGGCATCTAGAGGGGTGCAGCAGGGCAATACCATTTGAGCAAAACTCGTCAGTGCCACCTTCGAGAATATCATGCAACGACTGGAATGGAAAGAAATGGGAGGAGTGAAGATAGAAGGTCAGCAATGAAACCAATTCCGCTTCGCTGATAACATCGTTCTAATAACACCAAACATTAGCCAGGCAGCACAAATGTTGGCTGACTTTGACCGGAAGTGTGAAAAGGTCAGACTAAGCTAAATCTCACGAAGACAATATTTATGAGAAACGGTCTTGTTCCTGATGTTCCATTCGCTCTTAATGGGACAAGCATCCCAAATGCAACAGTTATGTGTACCTAGTTTGAGAAGTCAACATGAAGAATGACCTGGCACCTGAGTTGCGCAGGAGGAAGAGAGCAGCTTGGAACGCCTTCAAAAGTGTCAAAGAAATAGCTAAGAGGACAAAGAATCTCTGGCTCTGGGTACACCTCTTCGATTCCACTGTTCTTCCTGGATTAACATACGCCTCAGAGACCTGAGCCCTACAAAAAGAGGATGAGGACACTATTCGGGTCTCCCAAAGAGGAATCAAAAGAGCTATGCTTGGAGTATCACGCTTCACTCAAATGAGAGAAAGAATCTGGAGTTAAGACCTCCATCGACTGTCAAGAATCAGGGACGCTGTCTCTTTTGACAAGTCATTGAAAATCAGATGAGCCGGACATGTAATGTGATTTGGAGACGACTGCTAGAATAGAGCCATTACCGACTGGACTCCATGGGATGTCAAAAGATCGCATAGCCACCCACCTATGAGATGGTCAGACTTCTTCATCAAGACCCTGAAGGATGGGTTTGAGACTCTTAGTGTTCTTAGAATGAGCAGATGCCATTGGGCTACACTAGAATGCGACAGGCATGAATTGAGATGTTACTGGACCTGCTCGAGCAAATTGATGAGTAACAGGATGTCAAGTGATCAAGTGGTATAGTTTCTTGTTTATTTGCTCTATAAGTATGTATTAAAATATACAATATTCTTTATGTACATTTTATGCACATGTATTTAACCACAGAATTATAAAAACACATATATCATAAAAATGTAATGAGTATTGTACATAAAAGTAAATAAAATTGTAGTAATACTATAAGACAAAACCAATAATGAGAGGAAATTTTCTCTATGAAAATGAAATAGTGCACCAATTTGGGGAGAATACTACTTAATCAATGGTATGAAGATAATTAAACATACAACTATATTTAGGACAATTTTGTGAAGCAATTAAATGACTTTAAGTTGTTCCAAAATGATATTTGACACATACAAAATACATTCATACAAAAATAACTAACTTTTAAGTCATAAATTTAAGATTAGTCTTCTAAAATAAAATTTAAAATATCAAAGACATTTTATGAGTATTCTTAATTGGTTACTTAGATACAAGAAGAGAGAAGATATATATATATATATATACATATATGTACATTTATATAACAAAAAATTTAAAACCTTTAAAAGATATGCTAAAATATAGTGATCTGGCAAATTACACTGCATGAAAATCATGTAATTTTATATATGTAGAATTCTTGAACTTAAAATAGAAATAAGTACAATCATGAAAAAAATTGCAGTAGTAATAAAAGATATTAATATAAGGCTCTTACACAAAAATAGATGATTCGTAGTGAAGTGAGCAACTGAAAAATAAATGAAAATAAGCTGAAAGGTATTAGAAATCATACTCAAAAATTCAGTGACTTCAACTTTAGCTTTTAAGAAATAGGGGACAGAGAGATAATACAATGATAAGGTATTTGCTTTACACGCAGTCAACCCAGGTTGATCCTCGGGCCCATACATTTGTCTGAGTACCGCAGGAGTAGTCCTTGTGTGGAGAGCCAGGAGAAAGTGCTGAACACCCCTGGGTGTGTGCCCCCTCCCACCCATGCACCCAAATGATAAATATGCAAAATACTATAGTACTGTAGCACTGTCCTCCAAGTGTTTATCAATTTGCTCGAGTGAGCACCAGTAACGTCTCCATCGTGAGACTTGCTGTTACTGTTTTTGGCATATCGAATACGTCACGGGTAGCTTGCCAGGCTCTGCCATGTGGGCAGTATACTCTCGGTAGCTTGCCGTACTCTTTCAGAGGGATGGAGGAATCAAACCCATGTCAGTCACGTGCAAGCCAAACACCCCACCTGCTGTGCTATCACTCCAGTCCAAAATACTATAGTGAAGTAAAGTTGTTTTATTTAAGCCATACGAGAGAGGAAAGAGAGAGATGAGGTGGAGAACACATTCAAGAATGAATAGACTGAAAGAGAGCAAAAGAGAGTGAGTAAAGGAGAATAAAAGTGAGAGAGAGTGAGAGAGAGAAATAAAAAAAATGCAATTCAAGTTAGAAAAAGATGTCATCCAGGAATAGAATGCAACTCATAAAGATATAAATTCAGAATATTGGGATTGTGGATGATTTCCAAGATGGAGTCCACCCTGCTTGCTTCTAAAAGCTCCTTTTATATTCTTCTACACTGCCAATCTTGATTTTATTGACAGTGTTTTTTGTTATTGTGTTATTTTGTTTTGTTATGTTTTGCTTTGTTTTGTTTTGTTTTGGCGGGGGGCGGGGCTGGGTGGTGTCTACATGCTGCACAGTGCTCAGTGTGTATTCGTATATCTGTGCTAAGGTTTCTCTAAGTACACTTCAGACTGTACTGGGAGAACAGATGTGATGCAGTGGATAAAACTTGTGTCCACTGCCTGCAAGATAAGCCTATTAATCCCTGTATTATCTCTCCTGCCCCTGATAGGGTGTTCTTAGGGAAGAACTGCTGAATGTCCTTGATCAGTCTTTGATGGGTTTAAGCCAATGCCCTTGATATGCAGCTAGAACTGCTGGTTGCAAAACCCTTTCCAGATGTTATTTGGATTTTGACTTTTTGACATATGAAATTCGTTGATAAAAAGCCTCTCATACCTGCCTGTCTACTTCAGTAGAATTCCAAATTCAAGATCTCAGCAGTTAGTTTCTTCTGAGAATTCAATAGTTTTCCAAAATACATATATTTCACACTATCTTACATTGTATTAGTGCAATATTACTTTGAGAAAATAGAAATATATAAAAACAAAATCAAGGTCAAAAAATTTGAAAAGAACTCTATAAACTGATAATAAAATTTAAATCTCATATTTCAAACATATCATTTTCAAGATAAAAAAAACAACATGTTTATTTACTCTTTGTTCAAGAGGGAAAATTCTTCAAGAGGAAAGTAAATGTGTTTATGATCCAGGACTAAAGTGTTCTCACATGTCTAAAAATATTAATGAGGGGCTGGAGTGATAGCACAGTAGGTAGGATATTTGCCTTGCATGGGACCCAACCGAGTTCGATTCCCAGCATCCCAAATGGTTCCCCAAGCACCGCCAGGGGTAATTCCTGAGTGCATGAGCCAGGAGTAACCCCTGTGTGTCATCGCTGGGTATGACCCCAAAAAGCAAAAAATAAATAAATAAAAATATTAGTGAGTGGATTTTTCTATTTATTGGATCATTTTAAATGATTAAAATTCTATATTTAAAATTATAAAATAGCATATTAGATTAATATATTTCTAAACTGAAGCACTACTTTTATTTAGTTCAGAATGGAATATATATTTGACTTGATTTCTTAATATTACATGATATTTAATTCTAAGAATCTTGTTTCTAGCACTTGTATAAAATACAAAGGATACACTAATTTATCTATTCTTTTTTGTTTGGGGGCCACACCCGGCAGTGCTTAAAGTTTATCCCTGACTTTACACTTAGGTTTCACTGTGGCATTTAGGGTAACAAATAGGGTTCCTTAATTAAACCAGATGGCCACAAGGAGCCAAGTTTAGCGCCCTACCCATTTCACTATTGCTCTAGCCCTAATGTGCTAATTACATTAACTCCACTTGCTTCCAGTAATAGAGAATTAGAGAAGCATTATAATATAGCTCCAATGGCATAATGCAGTTTTCTTCTTTTTTTCTTTATAGTTTCACTTATTTAGAGAAGTGTTAGTAGAGAGAAAAAAAGTTATATGTTAAAGAGAAAATAAGTGCTAAAGAATGGTCTTCTCTGAGGGAAAATCACTCATAATGTAGTTCTAAGTGAAGGCTACCCCTTTTTTGCATTGTCTTACAGACAACAGTAATATTTAAATATTTAAATATTAGGAAGTAATATTTAAATATTAGGAAAGACAGACAAGAGTGATATTTAAATATTAGGAAAGAAATTGGTAATCATCCTATAGTTTCCTAATCATTATATCTCCCTAAATACACAAACACATACTCATATGTAGACACAAACATGTTATGTCATTAATACATACACTGATAGGCTGTCACATATGGTGTGTTAGTTAATTAATTTGAAAGACTTCCACAAATATTATACATTCATATTTGCAAATTTTGAAATGCAGCTTATAAGACAGAGTAAAAAATAACAAATCTTTCAGAAAAGTCTAGAAAAGCAGAAATCTGGATTTGTGAACAAAAGTAAAACCTAAGCAAAACACTATCTACAATGGCTATTAAACTTTTATTTGACACACTCCTATCGAAAAGTATAGAAAGTAGAATTTATGTTGTCGAGAAAGTCAATAGTTAAATTGTCAAAAGGTGGCCAGGAACTAGTTTAGGTATTTGCCCTAAGTGCAGCTGAACCCCACCTGGATCCCTGGCACCACAAGTGCCCCTCTGAGCAACACCAGCAGCACAATGAATGACCACAAAGTCAGGAGTTGCCTCTGAGCAACACTGGGATTTCCTTCCCCCACAAAATACAATAGCTCAAAAAATGTAAAATAAGATAGAGTATGTACCTTGAGGTAAATCTCTGAGAGAGATAATTTGATAATAATTTACCTTTTACTTTCAACTGTCGACTCCTTGTTCAAGCAATACTTCAAATATGAGCAATAGCACAGCACATAGGGTGTTTTGTCTTGCATGCAGCCGACCTGGATTCTATTCCTCCGTCCCTCTCGGAGAGCCCGGCAAACTACTGAGAGTATCCCACCCACAAGGCAGAGCCTGGCAGGCTCCGCGTGCCATATTCTATATGCCGAATACAGTAACAACAAGTCTCATAATGGAGACCTTACTGGTGCCTGCTCAAGCAAATCGATGAACAACAGGAGGACAGTGCTACAGTGCTACAGTGCATTGCTACTAAATAACAACTAATGGATGGATTATAAAGTATGTATATACATATATAAATTTCTATCTAATTGTATCAAAATCTTCATCAACTTTTTTGTCCTAATGTGTAGAAAGCATCTATAAATTGTGTAGTGCAAGGACACATATAAAATAATTTTTACTTTGTGAAGCTCACTCAATACTAAAGTATTTAATATTGCAAAGAAAAATTATTGAATTCCAGGCTCATAAATGCAATGACAATAAAAGCCCATCCTTGCCTAGCTCAGGCAGAATGATTTTAAGAAGATACTAGGCTTTCCCAGGTTGTGGAGGATATGTTCCAGAGTACACAGTCCAAATCCTGCTCAGATCTCTACACAGCACTTCACTGGCTGTTCTTCTTGTCACTTGATCAAATAATGGATTCCAGACAGCCTCTGCTCTCTCACACTGTTCTCTCCTAAATCAAATCTTTGCGTATAACTGAGTGTCTGAATGACATGTCTGTGTCTGATGCGAAAACCGGCAGGAAAAAAAATACTAACGTAATTGAGGAAAGAAAGTTCCTTTGTTCCTTGGATATTCTATCCAAGAGGTGTGCAGAGACTTCAGCTCATATTAAATGTCTAGTGTACTAATCTCCCATTCGCACCAATCACCATTGATTGTGGCTCTGAATTCTTCCCCAACTCATGACTTCACAGGGCCCAATCAGCATCTGGAAGAGATCCCCAACATTGATTCTATGAAACTGAACATCAGAGGTAGCCAGATTATTTTAAAAGAGGACCAGACGGTAAATAACGTATGCTTAGCTGGCCATATGGTTTCTTTTACAGCTACTCAGTTCTACTGTTGGTGGATGAAAGCAGCTATAGACAACATATAAACAAATTGAGTTGACTATATTCCAATAAAATTATTAAAAACAGGTGGCACACCAGGTTTGGCTGACAGGCTATAGATTGCACAGCCTCTTCTCTAATTCGTGAAAACCAGAAGTCATGGAAGAAGAAGAAAACAAATCTGGAAATGAGTTATTAAACACGAAAGTGAAAATTATACTCCCAACTTCAAGGCCTTGGTTGTGGTTCCTTGTTTATATTATATTTCTTGCTATTGCTACATCTAAATTATTAAAGAGTATACTCTGATAATGAATGCAAAATAACCATGCATTTGTCTCCAGTTCAATGAATCTAAGACAGCAACCCAACCATTCAAGCTAGCATGCAGAATCTCTGTCAGTACAAAATCATTCTACTTGGTTCTAGTCTTTTCTGAAGAGTTGATTAAATGGACATGTAAAATATTTCATTAGGCTCAGTAAATTGCTGTAATCCTTTTGAAATATGTGGCCAAACACACTTTTTATAAAAAAATGATGTTGATGAGTACATTCAGGAATTCTAAAAATAATACCAAATCAGCACAAGGCAGTCAAATGAAAGCTAGGATATAATTGTGATTACTTACTGGTCTTCAGTTGTAGATGGACTATTACACTATTATAATGTTTTAGCCCAGCATTCTGGCACCAAGTAGTGGTATTTTCTATTTGGTGACACATAGGGATTTGTTCTAGTACTTTTTGACAGATTGGGCACTCATCTCAAATTACAGACAATTTGCTTTATCAAAAAAAGATTATATTATTGATATATGTGCAGTTCTAGTTTCTGGTCACGGTCACCGTCCTCCCGTTGTTCATCCATTTGCTCGAGCGGGCCCAGTAACGTCTTTATTGTGACAATTGTTACTGTGTTTGGCATATAGAAGATGTCACGGGTAGTTTGCCAGGCTCTGCTGTGAGGGCCAGATACTCTCGGTGCTTGCCGGACTCTGAGAGGGGCGGAGGAATCGAACTTGGGTCGGCCATATTGGCTGCGTGCAAGGCAAACGCCCTACCGCTGTGCTATCGCTCCAGCTCCTAGTTTCTGGTAACATAATACATTTTTGTGTATTTTTATATCAATTCCAGTGACTAGAAGTAAAGGGATAAATTAATATAATTATTAAAATGTATGGTTATTATTTTTCTCAAATTTATTCTAGAGTAAGTAGTCTCAGTTTGAATGCCCTGTTTGGCTAGGGCTTTGATGATCGCTTCAGTTTCAACAGAATCAAATGCCTTCTTTAAATCAATGAATGTTAGACAGAGCAGTTCAGAATCTTGAACTCCCAAGAAACCTCAATGAGCTTGGTTATCTTGTGGATATGGTTGATAATGCAGAATCCTTTTAGGAACCCTGCTTGCTCACATGGTTGTCCTTCATCTAGTGTTCTGCCAATCCTATTCAGGATGACTTGAGGGAAAGGCAGATTGGGCGATAGTTGCCAATGTTGTGGATGTCTCCCTTCTTGTACAGTAGTACAGTCCTGTTAGTTTTCCATTGGGACAGAACCTTGCATTCAGACAGGTAGCTTGCGAAGAGCAAAGTCAGTGTATTGATGAATACTGATGGCAGAATCTTCACGTGTTCGAGTCTGACCTTGTCTGGGCTAGGTGCTGTTCACTTCTTTACCGACGAAATGGCGTGTCAGATTTCAGAAGGGAGATGTTGGGAGTGACATATCCATCCTTTGGAATTCGGTATGTGGGCAGGTGGACGTGTACCTAGGTCAAGAAGTCAACGTGATGAATGACCTGGTGCCTGAATGTTGTGCAGGAGGAAGAGAGCAGCTTGGAACGCCTTCAAGAGCATCAAAGAAATAGCTAAGAGGACAAAGAACCTCCGGCTGCAGGCACATCTCTTTGATTCCACTGTTCTTCCTGCATTAACTTATGCCTCAGAGACCTAGGCCCTATGAAAAGAGGATGAGGACACTATTCTGGTCTCTCAAAGAGGAATTGAAAGAGCTATGCTTGGAGTATTACGCTTCACTCAAATGAGAGAAAGAATCTGGAGTTCCGACCTCTCTCGACGGTCAAGAAACAGGGAAGCTGGCTCAACTGCCAAGTCGTCGAAAATCAGATGGGCTGGACATGTAATGAGATTTGGAGACGACTGCTGGACTAGAGCCATTACCGACTAGATTCCATGGGATGTCAAAAGATTGTGTGGCCGCCCACCTACGAGATGGTCAGACTTCTTCGTCAAGACCCTGAACGATCGGTTTGAGGCTCTTCTTGTTCCTAGAATGAGCAGATGCAATTGGGCTACACTAGCATGCGACAGGTGAATGGAGATGTTACTGGCACCCACTCAAGCAAATTGATGAGAAATAAAATGTCAAGTGATCAAGTGATCAAGTGATATAGTCTCAGATTTTTTGAGGGAAAAGGAGGAAACTTTATCCCATAATCTTCAGAGTTTTATAATCATCTATTAAAAAAATCTAAACATTATTTGTTTGCTTTTGTTTTAGTGTCAGACCTGAAGATGCTGGGGTCTTATTTCTGATGTTGGGCTCATTTGAGATCAATCTAGCTGGTGCTTGGGGACACACACTGGGCACCAGAGATTGAACAAAGGTAGAATATCTGCAAGACAAATGCCCTGCCCCACTGTAAACATAGAAGAAGCAAATTTTGGAACACTTATATTAACATTATTGGACGATAAGTTAACATATGAGCTATGCTAATTGCAGACCGACATCTTTTAAGAAGTTTTATTGGATCACTATGTGATACAGTTACACACTTGCGTGATTACATTTTAGCCACACAATGCTTGAGCACCCATTCTTCCACCAGTGCACATTTTCTATTATCATTGTTTCCAGTGTCCTACCCCACCCCACTCCTTGCCTCTTTGTGGCAGGTACCTTTCTTCTTTCTCTCTAATTTTGTGCAGCCCAACATTTATGTTGTTATAAACACTTGTGCTTCTGTTTGCATGTTTGAACAAGATATATTTGACATCTAACTTTCATTGCTTAAAAAGTGTAAAATCAAGATTCTATATAATCGTGAATGATATAGTTAAAACTACTCAGATTTTTAAATATAGCACTTCCAGAATTTCTGAAATGTCAGCTTTTATTTTTGATTTTTGAGCCACACCTGGCTTTGTACAGGGTTTATTCACAGGGCTGTGATCAGGGATCACTTCTTGCTGGTCTCAGAACACATGTGGTGCCTAGGATCAGACCACATGTAATGATGGGAATGCAAGGCAAGAGTCTTGCTTGCTATATTATATCTCTGGCCCCTGACATTTTAATTTTAATCTTGTATAAAATGTTTCTTTTTGTTCTTATACTATCAGAGTCCATACATATATTCGGAATGTTGGTTTATTCAAAAGCTAATCATTTGGTCTTTCACAGTACTTGAAAGTTTTTGTTTCATAGGGAGAAATGTAGGATTCGAAATCTACCTAGTTATGTTTTGGAACCATGACTTAATTAGATGTGTATAATGAAGTCAATTTCTCATTGGCAGGATTGTTTCACTATTTCTGTTAGGTGGATAAAGGTAGGGGAACCGAGAGAAGCAAAAGACTTCTTATGATGAAAATTAATGTGAACAGGGCTTTAATTGTTTATGATGCTTCCTAGATCAATCTTATGAATTCTAACTCTCCATTTTGTTCCTCCAGGTCCCATATTCTTCATAGCATGTACATACTGTCATATCAGAGATAAAGTGAGGATAAGGATATGGATCAAACTAATTCTTATTTTCATAATTATTTATGGTTTAGGGCTGGGTGCATTTACTTTAGTTTTATAACTAGAAAAATGATAAATACTTGTTTTATCACAACAATAGAAGTATCATATCTCTTAATTTTATTTTTGTTAAAATTTTGACTGACTAAATTAAGACTGACGTATTTTGTAAGTTCTCCAATTACTAAGTGAGCAGATTAATCAGTTCTTATATTTGTCTTGAACTTAATGATATTTTTGGCATGAGTCAATTAGATCTCCCAAGGCCTCAGTTTCAATTTAAAATTTATTATGCATCATCAAAGGAAATTATCTATTAATCATTTTACAAATGTATGGATGGGTTGCTGGAGTATCATCCTAATACTAGAGGGATACATAATGCCATTAAATTAATTTAGTCTAGTTAACCTATCCTTGCTTTTCATTTTCTTAGAGTGTGAAAGCAGAAACTTTTTGAAAAACAAATGTCAGTTTCTCCAATGTGCAAACATTAAAACATATTCTTGCAAGTTTAATCATTAATTTTAGTTATTGAATGGTATTTACTATTTCCCACTCAGATTATACAAGTAGAATTTTAAGACTAAAAGTCAAACATCAATGGGAAAATGGTTTGTAGCAAGTTGAACTATTGATTTTGAGTGCCAGGAATTAGAAATACTTTGGTTCCAACCTCAAAAATACAAATGAAACCTCTACTTACAATCAGTTAAAAAAGAAAACCTAACCCTTATTTTTTTTAAGGTTTTCCTATGTCAAGCGAAGGTTCTGTACAGGTACATATGATTGGCAGACACTAGTTTATGGTAATGGTAATGGTAATGTAATTATTGATCCCCACACTGAAGAGATATTTTAATAATATGAGCAATTATACAGATGTAAGAATTCTGGGTAAAATTGGAGATACTAACAAACATTTATCACCTACTGGATCTAAAGACCAGTTTCATAGTTCACGCTATTCAGCTGGTCTTATTAATACATCTTAACATGTGCAATTTCCCTCCATAACCAACAACCCCAGACTTTATAAATATTTTCTTTGTCTTATTTTTAAATGCATTGAAGTGTGGGCTTATTTATTATTATTCTACTTGATATGTTTAATTTTCTTAATTTGAAATTTTCAGAACATTTTCTTAATTTAATAAGTTTATAATATCCTGTGTGTGAAATTGCTTATTCATTATAAGGGCACAGTATATACATGACAAATACTCATGATAAATACTCATCTGTTTTCTCTTTCCATTCTGATAACAAAAAAATGGTTTTATAACTAAAATCGTTTTCTTGTATATAGTTTATCAATCTTTTTTTCTCTATATACCACATAAAAATGAGATCCTATAGTATTTGGCTCCAGTCATGTTATTTCACTAGTACTATAACCGCTAGATTCATCCATGTTGCTATCTCAATATTTTATCTTTTTATAGCTAAATACTATTTAACTATGTGTTTATATCATCTTTCCTCATTCAATTGTCAGAAAATGGGTACCTATTAAAGGTACCTATTAAATGCAGTTTTGCCTATGGTAAAAAATACAATAACAACTGTGGAACTACATATTTGCTTTCAAATCAATGTTTTTATACCACACAATAAGATTATAGGATTATATAGAATTTTTGGTTTATGATATTTTTTAATGTTCTCTGTCCTGCTACTCATGATGTCTGCAAGAATCAACATTTCAACTAACAATGTGCAAAAGGGTCTCTATTACTATCACTTTGCAACACTTTTTTCAATTATAACCATCATCACAAGTGTGAGGCTATTTCTCATTATATCTTAAATATGTGTCTTTTGACATCTTATGACATCTTATCAGGACATCTTTTTATGACATCTTATTATCTCATTTCTACTTTGGACAAACTTGCAGGCTATCGAATGTAGCCTCCCCACAGGGCAGAGTCTGGCAAACTCCCCGTGGCGTACCAAATATGCCAAATACCAGTAACAATGATGGGTCTCATTCTCCTAAAGGGCCTTGAATATAATCTCAGGGCTAGGATGAAAGAGACGTTACTGGGGCCTGCTCGAGGCAATCGACGAATAACAGGATGATGAATGAAATGAATGAATGAATGTGTCTTTTGAAAAATGGGTGATATACATTTATTTGATGACTCTTGAACTTTGCATATTTTCTTTACAGATGTGATTATTAAGCTGCTCTTCACATTTTTAACTGATCTTTTTTTGTTTTTTTATTGTTGAATTTTAGAATTCTCTATACTTTTAATATTGACTCCTTCACTAATATTATTGTACAAAAAATTTTTTTCGGAGTAAGTTATCTTCTTTATTTTGTTGCAAGCTTCTTCACTGTTCGGATTTTTAGCTTGTTGTTGTCCCATTTGTCTATTTTTTACTGCTTTCATTACTACTGAAATCAAATCCCTAAACTCATCTTTTAAGACTAGCATTAATGAGTATATTGTTTTCTTCTATTTTATAGCTTCAGAAGCTACATTCAAGTCTGATTCACTTTGGATTATTAATTCTTATATGATGTTAGATTGAGGTCTAGCTCTATGTGTAACTGTCCTGTTTTAAAACATGTGAAGCAAGTTTTAGCTACTACTCCTGACTCAGTTCTCAAAGATCACTCCTGGTATTGATTGAGAGACCAGAAAATACTAGGGATTGAATCTGGGTCTTCTCATGCAAAGCTGATGCTTCAGTCCTTTGATCTATCGCTGCTACCCCCATTTTTAATATGACACAATTTTAAACTTGGTTTTCTAGTATTTTACTGAGGACTTTGTGTCTCAGTTCATTAGATTTTACTTCCTTGAAAATTTGATAGAAATTTCCCCATTTTTATTTTTCCTAAAAGTTGTTGTCTCTGTCTAATATTTGAATGATATACTTGCAGGATGTAATATTCTTTACTAGCAGTTTTATCTTTCTTCCTTTTTTTGAATATTTGCCTTTTTTTTTTTTTTGCTTTTTGGAGTCACACCTGGTGATGCACAAGGGTTACTTCTGGCTCTGCACTCAGGAGTTACTCATGGCAGTGTTCAGGGGACCATATGGGATGCTGGGAATCGAACCTGGGTCAGTCGCGTGCAAGGCAAACACCCTACCTGCTGTGCTATTTCTCCAGCCCCTACATAAACTCTTAAATGTAAACTTGTGTTACTTGCTTTCCCCAATCCCCCTGAATTTCTTCTTTATTCTTTCTTTGTCTTGAAATTTTGACACTTTTGATGTCTCCTTATGTAGTTATTATTATTTTTTAATATAAGTACTCTTATGGTCTATAAACTTCATGAATTCATGCTCTCAGTTCTTTCCCTAGGTTTGTGAAGGTTTCTTTCGGTTACTTCTTTAAATATTTTTTTTGATCCATCGATACTCTCTTTACCCTTAAATGCATTGTTTTTCTTTTGTTATTTTCCTACTAAACTCAAAGAGTACAATAGAGATTTTATTTTTTTTAATTTTTTAAAATTTTATTTGTCATCTCTCCACTTCAAATTATTGTATATTACTATCTTTAAGTTTAGTATTTTGGCTTATTATTTAATCTGTTAATTCCATCACTATTGATTCTTAGTCATCTTATGTAGTTTAATTTTTTTATATCACATCATTAATCTTATTTTGAGTTCAATTGGTTTTCTGAGTTTGGTTGATATTTCAGATTAGCTTTATTAGCTTTTCTTCTCACTTTGACTTGTCTTTCTGAGATTTTCTTCAACTGCTTTAAGTTTTGCTGCTATAGCTTTTTAAAAGTCTCTAAATGCTAGTGAGGCAAACAATTTCATGTTTTTTGAAAATGGAGTTTTGAGAGTTATTTTTTATGTGTGGTGTCATATTGATCTGCTGGCTCAGATTCCCTGTGTTAGATAATGTACTACAATTCTTCCTCTGTATTTTCCTGAGTTTCCTGTTTGTTCTACAATATGTATCAGTGGCTCCGAGTTTTGAAGTGTGTTTATTCCTCCAGGAGGTGGCAACATGGCTTGATTTTATTTATTTATTTATTTATTTATTTAGGTAAGGTGATATGTGACCCTGAGGGCTTGCACAGATATTAAGGTGAGATTACACTTTTATGTCCACTGGGGGTGGAAGGATTCAAACGTATATTGAGAATTGCTATGTACAAAGAGGCCTGGTTTAAGTTTATGGCACAGTAAATTTGTGTGAGTCCTTTCTTAGTTGCACATCAGAAACTTGACATCCTATTCACTGAGTGAATTTTACAAGGCAAACTCCTTTGCTGAGAGGACATAGGCATAAGTCAGAGCTTTTCTTACTCTTCTTACTTGTCAGGGTCTAGCTTCTGTTGAGTAGTCATGTTACACAAGAGCTTCACCTGTGGCAAGTGTGTGTACTTTCATATTGTTAATACTACTCCCTCCTGTTCAGTAAGCTTAAATATCCTCTTAACTTCAATATCCTCTTTATTTATAATCTGTGTAGGTTTTTGAGGTACAAAGAGAACGTCAGTCTTCGTCTGGTCTGCTCCAACTTCTGATAATTATTATTATTTAAAGAAACATTTCTAATATTATGTTTGAAAAATATCTGAAGTCTTCATACTTTTTTTCTATTTCCATTTTTCTTATAACTGCATTTCTTTACTACTTGTTTAAGTATTCATTAAGTTTGGCTTTGAACTTCTTGGTGCCTATATTCATAATAATTAAAGGTTAATGTAAAATTGATTCTCTCTTGATGTGGAGAATATAGACTTGTGCCAGTTGCATGAAATGAAGCTTAAATACAAACTGTATTAAAATAAAAATGTATTCAGTGTTTTGGAATCATACACTCATTCAGATTAAAGCCACAAGTCCTTCAACAATTAAATTTTTCTTTTTTACTTTTTTTCTGTGTTTATTTTTCTTTATTCATCCAATGTAGGTTAAATAGAACATTTTATTTGCTCTATACTATTTTTGTTTTTAGGGATTTTATTTGTGCATCTGTGCCCCAAGCATTTGGGGAACAATAGCTTTACTCACATTATATTATACATTGCTAGTTTACTCTAGATTTTATTGCTTTAAACTTAAATCTTGTTCATCCACTAAAACTGAGGATAGAAAATTAGAATTATGTTTGCTATGAACATTTTTTTCCCTAGGAGTGCTTGCTATGAACTTCAATTTTCAATAATATGGAGACTAAAATATATTTTTGTTTTTTGAGACACAACAGTGTTTAGAGTTTACTCCCAGCTCTGTGCTCAGTAATCAGTTCTGGTAGTATTCAATGCTCATTGGATTATATGGGATATCAGGATCATCTGTATGCAAGCGATGATCCTATACCCTATCCACTGTACTATTGCCTCTGTCCCAAAAATGTTTTGCTTAAACTATTAAAGAGCTGTTGTTATTTACAAATGTCATAAATTTGGGCTTCAGGAAATATAAAGAAAGAAATCTTAACCTTTTAAGGCTTGAGGGATACATAATCTCCAACTTTCATGAATTCATTATCGGTCCTGACACATTAGTGTTCATACTCCTTTATTTTCTTTTAACATCCTTCCTAATATTGTAGTACAAAATCTCTGTGGATGTAGACAGTCATATCCATAATGATCTTTATGTACTTATGGTTTTGCAGTGAAAATCTTGATAGTAGTCTATTTACCCTAAAAAGTTTACAACAAAGTACAAAATAGAATCTATTTTTAAAAAGTTATGTTCAATATTTCTCTAGAATACATAATTCATTTGAGAAGGTTTAAACTGACAAAATTCAAGTCTATCTCATCACAGTTCATTGACTAATTTCTCTTTCACCAAAATAAGAAAAATACCTGATAATTAAATTCAATGATAAAGAAAGCAAATAGTGTTGAAAATGGTGAAGATTATTATAATAGTCTTAGGATAGAAAGTTATGTCATTTTAAAAATAAATATAGAAATAATTCTGGTGTATTAAATACCTTGAGGGCAAGGCTCAAACAGGGGTTAGATATTTATTAATTTCTTGATAATTTAATTTAAAATATAAATCATCAGTTGTATAAGAGACAGAAAGCTTAATTGTACTTATATTAGTTATAAATATGTATAATAAAATGGTTCAGTGTATTTAGAACTATATTACTCCAGAGGAAATCTTAATTAATATCCATTTCAGTGATTATTAAAACTGAAAATTCCCAATGGCTTAACATACTAAAATTTCTCATTAAAAGAGGCTATGAAGTTGTATTCTCATACTTCAGTTTCTTTGTGGTAATAAATAGTTTTAAGGCCATTAAGAATTGCTTTTGTTTTTTAATAAAACATTGTTTATAAAATATATAACTTTTCAGATACAGTAATATATTTCTATGGTCATTTTCTCATTTTATGTTTCAGGCATTGACCAGAACTGTCAATTACTGAGTATAATGATTAAGCACTTAGCAACTAGGTACTGGGGAGATTGCTCAAAGGCCTGGAACTGTGTTTCAATCCCCTACACTGCAGGGTCCTAGAGCACTATCAGGACCAAGTGCCGAGGCAGTAATGGCTCGTGAATATTGGCAGGGCTGGGTCCCCAAAATAAAAAAAAAAATTCTCACACATGGCAGTCATTTAGTTAGCAGTTCTGGGCTTGTTTTCTGTTTTACAAAATTGTAACTATTCAGGCTGCATCCATTTTTATATTCTGCTGTAGATTAATCCTGTCTTTGAAAGATATTCAGGTTTTATTCATTTGCATTCTTGTTCATAGCTATGATTGGAAAGGCATTTCAAATTCAAAATGCTAGCAAAAGAACCTCACTGTGGATAAAGATCCATGTCAACGGATAATAAATAATATCGCTTATAATTCTTGAAGTTAAGCCCAAGGTCAAAGTCCTAGTAGTCCAGATTCCTAGTGAAAACTCTAACTTCTGGAGTACCGTCTTTCTTGGGTCATTCTCACAGGGCAGAGAGAAGACAAAGAGTTCTGTAGTTCTGTTGCGTGTGCTACTGGCACCACTTCTAACACAATGGGTGTCATTTTGATGAACAAATAAGCTTCCAAATATTTTCCTTCAGATACAACCTACTGAAATTAAGGTTTCAATGGATGATTTTTGTGAGAACACAAATAAATCATCCAGTCCAGATGTGTTGAAATCACTGATTTTTTTCATCATTTATTATTTTACAGGTGTGTATGAAGAAATGCTGTTCAAGGAGAAAGCAGGGAAAGTCTACATAGAAATCCTTTGGAGAATAAATCATTTAATTGATTCATATATAAAACATACAATACTGTAGCACTGTAGCACTCTCCTCCCGTTGTTCATCAATTTGTGAGACACTAGTGCCCGCTCAAGCAAAACATACAATACACATACTATTATATGTTATATAAAATATGTATGTATAATATATATGAAAATGTTTTCTGCCTCTGGACATTTTCAGGTGGATTTTTATTCTGGAGTTGGGAAATTTTTCTTGAGATCATAAGCAAAGCTAGATTGAGGGACAGACATGGGTAACAGAAGGTAATAATTAGAAACATCTATAGTTCTCAAAATACTGGACAACAAATAAAAGCCTGTCACATCTGGATTTCTATTTCACATAGTAGAATTGTTTCACATTGTTTCTACTATAAGCATATAAATCAATTTAAATAGCTTACTTCTAAATGTACAACAAAATACAATGATTTATAAGAGCATCAGTAGAGAATAATATAGCATGCCATTTTTGATAATATCTTTACTCTAAGTCAAGTTCTAATTGATAAAAGAAAACAAAAAGAAATAATTAAGAAATGTCCAATAAGATTTGACAGGGACAGTTGTCAATTATTATCATTAGATATTGAAATATTATATAATTGAATTGTTAATTAAATTTAGAGTGATAGCACAGCGGGTAGGGCATTTGCCTTGCACATGGCCGACCTGGGTTTGATTCCTCCTCCACTCTTGGAGAGCCTGGAAAGCTACTGAGAGTATTCCGCCCACATAGCAATACCTGGAGGGCAACCTTTGATGTATTCAATAGCAAGTCTCACAATGGAGATGTTACTGGTGCCCGCTCGAGCAAATGGATGAACAACGGGAGGACAGTGCTATAGTGCTACATGATTATTTAATTAATTCATTAATCAACTAAATTTGAGGGATTAAGCTTGAAGCTTCCATAGACAAAACATAGTACCCCAGCCCTTTGGACACTCCCTGGTTCAGCATATTGTATTTTGATTGTTTTTAAAAATAAGAAGAAAGAGCAGAGAGATACTATGGAGTTTAAGATGCTTGCCTTTCATAGAACTGACTCCATTCATTGCCCAGGACCACATTTCTTTCACCAAGCACTTCTAGGAATGATTTGTGAGCAGAGCCAGGAGTAAGCCCTGAGTATCACTGGGTGTGACCCTAAACCTCCCCCCCCTCCACCACTAAACAAAAATATCCAAACTGTACTATAACAACAAAACTATACTTAAACAGTGTTCTTTCCATATGCCTTCAACTTTGAACATTGAAATAGTAAATAGATTCATGTCCTGTCATCATGATAAGATTGTACGTTTGGAGGCATCTCATAAAAAGTTCTTTTAATTTAGGAAAGCAGAAGATCATAGGGTAACAGAGATATTTCCTCTGAATTCACAAAGGAAATGTCACTGGAGAAATGATATAGCCTCTTTTGTTTATGGGGTGTGGTGTGTGGATAGGCCACATTTATCAGTGCTCAGTACCAGGGCTGTGGGAGGAGCAAGGTAAGATCAAACTAGATTATCCTCAGGCAATGCAGTTCCTAATCCCTGCACTATCTTTCTGATCCTGACATATCCTCTTTCACATTCTAATTTATATTTCATCAAAATCCCTGATAGTCTTAAAGAAATGTGCCATCGAAATTACAGTCCTTTTATCTTCTCCAAGAGGTAAGAAGTTGAAAGAAAACTTCTACATAACTTGTGTTCTCAGTTGCAGCAATCATCACATATGCAAGAAGCTCTAGGCTTCTTGGGCTCAGGATAATGGGGTGGGTGGTATGACATAGGACACTGTCTCATATATACAAAGTGTTGCACAATATGCCTAAGATAATTCTCCAAGCCCTGCTGACATTTCCCCCTCCCTTTGGTAAGGTTCATGCTTTCATTTTCTGAACTAACTTATACATTCACCCAAATTTTCACATATGTGGTCTGAATGGAAAGAAACTCTTCTACTTCAAATATATTTGGAAATAAGATTTATTCTCCAGAATAAACTTTAGGGAGGAAATTTAAAATGTCATTAAGGAATAAAGGTAAAAATATTCCACAGAAAACTTTACAAAAATAAGCAATACACATACATTAACAAGTAACAAAGTTATCTGAAAAACAAGAACATTTTTCTCTTGAGAAGTAATGTGTGGCAACAGTTTTCTTTATGAAGATAAATGCAAAAATGCGATGATTTTAATGGTCCTTTCACAGAAACCTAAACAAAAAATAAATCATGGTTTAATGAGTATCTAGACACGGATGTAGAACATGCATGTTTATGTCTCATTATGAGATGATTAATTATAAAATGTGAAAGTAAATATATATTCACAGAAAGTAATGTCAAAACAGTAGGCTTGAAATAAAAACATCAAATGAAGGAATGAAACATTATGAAATATTATTTACATATTTTATTTTTGAATATATTTTAATATAGCATTTTTTACAGTGAATAAAATAATTTATTCACCTAAAATATGTATCTATAGAAATTAAACTTTCACAATGCTAAGTGACCTAGTGGTAGTTAGGCAGAGTTTAGATTTTGGTAATACTATCTTCATATCAGACCAGGGTACCAAGTTATCTAACTATTTCTAATTACAACTGTGTGACTACAGATCATTATTTTACCTTCCTTTCTTCAGTTTATTTGTCAGTAAAATATTTCTTTACTTGATTACTTGACATTTTGTTACTCATCAATTTGCTCGAGTGGGGACTAGTGACATCTCCATTTGTCCCTGTCACTTGTTAGTGTATCCCAATGGCATCTGCTCGTTCTAGGAACATGAAGAGCCTCAAACCGATCATTCAGGGTCTTGACAAAGAAGTCTGACCATCTCGTAGGTGGGTGGCCACATGATCTTTTGACATTCCATGGAATCTAGTCAGTAAAGGCTCTAGTCCAAGGGTCATCTCCAAATCTCATTATGTGTCCAACCCATCTGATTTTCGATGCCTTGGCAAAAGGGACAGCATTGCTGATTCTTGACCATTGATGGAGGTCAGAAATCCGTATTCTTCTCTCATGTGAGTAAAGTGGGTTACTCAAAGCATAGCTCTTTCGATTCCTATTTGGGAGACCCGACTAGAGCTCTCATCCTGTTTTCGTAGGGCCCAGGACTCTGAAGCATATGTTAATGCAGGAAGAACAGTGGAATCGAAGAGATGTGCCTGGAGCTGGAGTTTCTTTGTCCTCTTAGCCATTTCTTTGACGCTCTTGTAGGTGTTTCAAGCTGCTCTCTTCCTCATGCGCAACTCAGGTACCAGGTCATTAGTCATGTTGATTTCTCGACCTAGGTACACATAACTGATGCTTTCAGAGATGTTTGTTCTATTGAGAGTGAATGGAACGTCAAGAACGAGAGGGTTTCTCATAAATATTGTCTTTGTGATATTCAGCAGTAGTCCGAACTTTCCACACTCACTGTCGAAGTAGGCCAGCATTTGTGCTGCTTGGCTAATGTTTGGTGTTATTACGATGATGTCATCAGCAAAGCAAAGGTGATTTAGTTGCCAACCATCTATCTTCACTCCCATTCCTTCCCATTCCAGTCATTGTATGACATTCTCGAGGGTGGAACTGAAGAATTTTAGTGAAATGGTATTGCCCTACCAAACCCCTCTCTTGACATCAATGATCACTTGCCTGTAGAATGATGAGATCCTGGTAGTGAATCCGTAATGCAGATCAAGGAGGATCCTGATGTATTGCATTTGAACACCCTGTTTGGCTAGGGCTTTGATGATCGCTTCCATCTCCACAGAATGTAAGACCTTCTTTAAGTCAATGAACGTTAGAGCAGCATCTTGAACTGCCGAGAAACCTCAAAGGTCTTGGTTATCATGTGGATATGGTCAATTGTGCTGAATCCTTTCCAGAATCCGGCTTGCTCACATGGTTGTCCTTCATCTAGTGTTCTGTCAATCCTATTCAGGATGACTCGAGTGAACAGGTTATAGATGATAGACAACAGGCAGATCGGGCGATAGTTGCCAATGTTATGGATATCTCCCTTCTTGTACAGTAGTAGAGTTCTGCTGTACTGTATATTTAAAGTACATATTTAAGAATAGTATCTATGGTGCTTTTTTAAATTTTAATATGTGTCAACATGAAATGTGTTTAGAACTTCCTGTAGTAACTACATATCACTTGTTAATGTTTATGTATCATTAGGTATTTGGGCTGGAGCGATAGCATAGTGGGTAAGGCATTTGTCTTGCACGTGCCCAACCAGGATTCAATTCATTTGACCCTCTCAGAGAAACCAGCAAGCTACCAAGAGTATCGCACCCACATGGCAAAGCCTGGCAAGCTCCCTGTGACATATTTGATATGCCAAAAACAGTAGCAACAAGTCTCATAATTTGTTCTGAGATGTTACTGGTGCCTGCTGGAGCAAATCGATGAACAATGGGAGGACAGTGCTACAGTGCTATTAGGTATTTATTATTTCTGATTGACAAGGTTATTTATTTATTTGGCTCTAGGATCACTCCCAGCAGTGCACAGTGTTTACCACTGGCTCTGAGCTCAGGAATCAGTCCTGTTAGGCCTGTGGGAGTATATGAGACAATAGGAAGAAGCTGTGTTTGCAATGTGCAAGGTAAGCACCCTACCTTCTGTACTTTCTTCACCTCCCCAGTAATTAGTTATTTATTTTGCATAAGATAAAAAAAATTTCTCTAATTGAAAAATTGATACATTGAGAGCATTCTCCACTCCAGGTTCACTAAATGTAATTGTATTAGGTCCCATTTGAAGATCAATTTAATGATAAATAAATTTGCAATTTAATGTAAATCACACCAGTTGAGTACCCACTCTTATTTTTTTATTTTTTAATATTTTTTTTGCCTTTTGGGTCATACCTGGCGATACACAGGGGTTACTCCTGGCTCTGCACTCAGGAATTACTCCTGGTGGTGCTCAGGGGACCATATGGGATGCTAGGAATCGAACCCAGGTTGTCTGCATGCAAGGCAAATGCCCTATCCTCTGTGCTATGGCTCCAGGCCCAAACTATCCACTCTTATTTTAAAACTACAATAGCTGTCAAAGATTTTTGTTATGATAACCTCTACTCCAGCTTACTGATTAAAATATTCATGAAATGGATATTCAAAAAATTGTTTTTAAGGAACTCGCTAGTACTGTGAACTGACTATGTCCAAACAACATGAATTGAAATATCCTAATAGAGTATTATTGTTGCTTTTTCCTACCTGATATTATTCCAAAAGCCTACAACCTATGCAATGTATTGTATTCATTAAGAATATAACAAATTGTATACCAAAGGTGTAGACTATATTTTGAAATACTGAAATTCAAACATAAAGAATAATGTCTCATTTCAAAACAGACTGAATATGTTGTGAATGGCAATTGACTTTCTGTTTTTATATAAAACTGAATCATTAATAATACTGCATGCTAATTCTTGGCAGCCTTATCTGGGCCACTTTTGACTCTCAATATTAAATAAACCAAGATCACTAATGTGAGATAGATCAAGCAATAGAGGAGTAGTTGAGAATGGTGGCAATTGAAGATATAAAATCCCTTTATTTTTTTAAAGGATTTCACAGATAGTCCTGCTGGCAATGAAGCAACAAAAGGAATATTTGAAATTTCTATCACTAAATGTTGTTATATCATTAGATCAAACACTCCTGAAATTCTTATGGAACAATAACCCCCCCACGAATATTTAAAACAATCCTTGGAAAAAAGAAGACAGAAGCTCAATTTCTAGTGTTTTGAGGAATGTTCATATTGTTTTCCAAAATGGCTGCATCAGTCAGCATTCCCACCGGCAATGAATGAGGGTCCATTTCTCCCACATCTGTACCAGCATGAGTTGTTTTTGTTCCTTTGGATGCGTGCCAATCTCTGAATTGTAAGATGATATCTTATTGTTGTTTGATTTGCATCTGCTTGATGACTAGTGATGTAGAACATTTTTTAGGTGCCTTTTGGCCATTCAAACTTCTTCTTTGAGGAAGTTTCTGCTCATTTCTTCTCAACATTTTTTGATTGAGTTGGCTGTTTTTATCTTGTAAAGTTCAACTAGTGCCTTGTGTATCTCTGATATTAACCCCTTATCAGATGGGTACTGGGTGAATAGCTTTTCCAGTTCCATGGGTTGTCTTAGTATCAGCAATTAAAGCCAAGGTTTCTTATATAAATAAATATCCATTCTACTGCTCAGCTATATACCCTTGGCTCCAACCAATCACCAACAATTTCCTCCATAGACATAAAAAAATTAATTTGAATAGGTAAATCATATATCAAGGATAAGTGTGTAAATCCAAAGGAAATCCATCTAAGTCTTTCTAAGACCTGAAAATAGCTCATGCCATGTGTTCACAGATCCTTGATAATACATAAACTCTTGGGAACCACATAGCACCTGGAAGAGATGTATTTGTAGTCCTGGAGGCCTCTAACACCATTGGGCCTGTGAAGCATCATTCACCTGTCCAAGCATTAAACTGTCTGGTTTAATAGGCCTAGTATTGTGAAATACAAATAATGCCTAGGCCTAAAATGTAAAATACAAGTAATTTCCAAGGTCTCTGAGCATTGCTTGAGAGGCCCCTAAACAAATCGAAAAATAACAAAATTTAAATCTTCTAAAACCAAATATTACATAGTTAATATTAGCCTATATTTCCCTTTATTAAGATAGGGAAATTTGTTAAATTTCTGATAGAGAATTAACTAGTATGGGTGATTTAGAGAATAAAATAAATAACATAACACAACCCATTTTCAAACCTTTCATTTACTGAATAAATGTACAGTAAAACCTATAGCAAAAATTAACTTGATATCAAAGGAAATAACTGCTAATCTTTTTGAAGCAATTACAGAGATACTGTGATAGGCATGTATTTTTTCTCAATTTGTTCCACTTTATCTTAACTCTCAATTTTTATCTTCAGAAATAGAGTAAAACTTTTTATTATCACATGGATATTTCATGTAACTACATAATTATATGCATTTATATACTAATTGTGCATCATAATTAGAACAGGTAATTACTACTATATTAGCATTCTTAATTACATAGTTCAACACATAATGCATGCAAATCTACTCTGCACAGAATAATATATGTTGTAAAATAAGCAGTTGCTATAAAATTTATATCAAGTCAAACTGAACATCAATAGAGTAAAAAAAATCAGATTTTAGTTAATCTGAATTGGGATCAACCTCTGAAAAGAGTAAAATGGTTTTTAATAAAAAAATTATATTAATTGAATGTTATATAGAATATAATGTACAGAACGTAAAATACATAAATTTTATGTTGTTCTCAGTAGTTTTATATTTAATTTTTTGATACTAAATAAAAGTTTTTATATATTTGCTTTGTAAGCTCTTATTAAACTTAGCCAAATATTTAAATGTAGATTAGGTGTGTGTGTGTGTGTGTGTGTGTTTGTGTGTATGTGTGTGTGTGTGTTTTGGTTTTTAGGGCACACTTGCCTATTTTCAAGGCTTGCTCCTGATTCTTTCTTCAGGGATCGTTTCTGGGGCTCCTTGGGAGACTATATGTGGTGCCAAGTATGGAACCAAGTCTGGTTGCTTGTGCTTTACATACTGTCCTATCTCATTTGTGTTCATTTGTTTGGCCTCTAAAGCAGTGTTCAAGGGGATTGGAGGCACACTACTCACAGTACCTGATCAACCACGGGAGACTCAATGCTATGGCCCTTCGATTGATTGCTTGGACCCCTTGTTAGTATGCGTGTCCAGAGCTCTGCCCCCATGTAGTTCTAGGGTGCCTGCAGTGCTATACTCAGCAGTGCTCAGGGGACCCTAACCATGTTCTACACATTCTTCTGATCTCGGTGTTATCTTCCAAGTAACACAGATTAATCTATTCAATAAATTATGAAAATAAACTGGATTAAGAGCATTTGGAAAAATATTAAAATAAAACTGTCATTGTCACTGTCCTCCTGTTGTTCTTCGATTTGCTCCAGTGGACCCAGTAATGTCTCCATGGTGAGACTTATTGTTACTGTGTTTGGCATATTGAATACGTCACAGGTAGCTTGCCAGGCTTTGCCATTTAATGATTTAAATTTATATGTTATATATGTACATTTAGGGGAATGAGATCCATTTATTACTGGATTTGGCATATCAATTCATCAATGCTCAAGAATCAGGGATGCTGTCTCATTTGCCAAGACATCAAAAATCAGATGGGCTGGACACGTAATGAGGTTTACAGACAACTGCTGGACTAGAGCCATTACTGATTGGATTCCACGGGGCATCAAAAGATCACGTGGACTCCCACCTACAAGATGGTCAGACTTCTTCGTCAAGACCCTGAATGATTGGTTTGAGGCTCTGCATGTTCCTAGAATGAACAGATACCATTGGGCTACGCTAGCACGCAATGGGGATGAATGGAGACGTTACTGGCACCCACTCGAGTAAATCGATGAATAACAGGGATTAAGTGATTAAGTGAGTGAAGTGATACGTACATATCTTAATTATCAATATATCTATTAAATCTAAATTCGAGCCACATTTTTCTACTTTGTGTTTTTGATAATGCTGTAAAATTTGCTCTTTTTGAATTTTTACTTGGTTTGCGTTTCTTTTCTTTTTTTTTTGTAGGCCACACTCAACAATACTCAGGAATTTCTCCTGGTTCTATGCTCAGGGATCATTTGAGGTGGTGCTTTGGAGGGACATATCTGGTTTCAGGCATATAATTGGGGTCAAAAGCATTCAGGGCAAGAATCTTAACCCTAATACTATCTCTAGGGCCCCAGAAAAATGTTTTCCTAAGTAAGAACAACAGAACCTTGTCAAAAACAAAATCTGTAAAATGTATTGCAAATCTATTATTTTCTTAAATTGACTTTTTATTTCTAATAGTCCTAAAATCTATTAAGTATTTATCAAACACCTACATTGTAAGTCACAAATTATTCTCCTCTTGATGAATACATTTTAATATATTTTTCTCAAACATAGAATTCTGTAACATTGTTTTGATTCCTGATACTTCAAAGCATTATTCCTTTGAATTTTCTGAGTGTTTCCTTCTATAGGGTCTTTTCTCTATGTTCAAGAAAGTAGATATACTGGACCAGAGTGATAGTGCAACAGGGAGGCCCTTTGCCTTGTATGCATCTGACCGAGGTTTGATCCCTGTACCCCATGTGGACCTCGGGAATGACAGGATTTTCTCCGCAGCACAGAGCCCTGTGCACCACTAGCTGTGCATCCCCCCAAATTGTACATGTACTTTGAAGTGCATTTGTATGTAAATCAAAGATTAATTTCCATGATATTAGAGGTGAATATTTATAGTTATGCATTAGTATCAAATTATTAATTTAAATAATTAAATTTAATAATACTTTAAATAATATTATTTAATATTAATATTAATGTTGATAGCACTGTAGCACTGTCCTCCCTTGTTCATCAATTTGCTCGAGCAAGCTCAGTAACATCTCCATTGTGAGACTTCTTGTTACTGTGTTTGGCATATCGAATATATCACGAGTAGCTCGCCAGGCTTTGCTGGGCAGGCAAGGTACTCTCAATAGCTTGCGGGGATCTCCGAGAGGGGTGGAGGAATAGAACCTGGGTCGGCCAGGCCGGCCACGGGCAAGGCAAATATCCTACCTCTGTGCAATCGCTCCAGCTCAATGTTGATAATAATTTAAATAATATTATTAATAATAATTATTAATATTATTAGAAGTAAATAGCTGCTATATATTGCATTTTATTCATTAAATATTATGAAAATTATATGGTTACAGATTTACCTGCCTCCATTTTACAGATAACAAATGTTAAAAGTGATTTTTTTTTGCCAGCAGATTAATGACCAATGTATTGTCAACATAATAGAAATAATTACAAATATTATATAATAGAAATAATTACAAAATAAAATAATTACAAAAATAAATATATATAAAAAGAATTACAAAATATGAGTTCTTACTTAAAATTAGAACTACCACAGATCCTGGTATTCCACTCCTAAGCGATTCCTCCTAATCACTACTTTAGTAATTTTATGCACGAAAATACATCAAAAACGAGCTTTCTCTTTTTTTCTTATAAGTGTAAGAAATTTTCAAGTATAGGTTGTACTTCACCTTGGTGCAAATAGTATTAGACTTGATAGAACATTTGGATATTGGTATAGAAATCACTCTCATTGTCACTGTCCTCACGTTGTTTATCGATTTGCTCAAGCAGGTCCAGTAACAGCTCCATTGTGAGACTTGTTGTTACTGTGTTTGGCATATTGAATATGTCACAGGTAGCTTGCCAGGCTTTGTCATGCAGGTGAGATACTCTTGGTAGCTTGCTGGGCTCTCAGAGAGTGGTGGAGGAATCGAACTCGGGTTGGCTGGGTCGGTCATGTGCAAGGCAAACACCCTAACATTGTGTTATTGCTCCAGCCCACCTGCAATTTTTACTCAAAACTTTGATATAAATATTTATTAATTGGATATTTAGACAGTACAATGATGTCAGACATGGAAACATTTTAATTATTTTGCCTTGATATTTTTCTATTTATTTATTTGCTTTAGACACACCAAGACCAAGATATGCTTAGGGTTTATCCTCGCTCTGTGCTCAGGGATCATTCCAAAGCAATACTACAGAGCCCTTATGTGGTGGCTGGAATTAAACCTGGATCAGCAGTGTACAATTCAAGCCACCTAACCACTATCTCTCGAGCCTCTACTATTTTTTTCATGCATTGCAATATGTTTGACATAGAAGTGCTCACTAAGCAATAGCATTTCATAAAAGAGATAAATATTAATTGTAGGAAATATTAATATAAATAAAATGTAAATAGCAATGAAACATTTTTAGACATCAAATATTTATAAATTGATTCACAATTTATTTCATTTTTGTAAAATCATCTGTTTTTAATGTGTGCACCATAGTCATATCTGTAATGTTTTGTCAAAGCACTAGCTATATTTATAGCTGAATTTTGAATCCCAAAATAATTTTTAGTTTGCTTTTTTATGGTTTCATAATGGAAAAAAATTAGATTAGCAGGTTATTTTTAAAGTAAAAATATCTATCATGGTTTAAATTTTGGAAAATTTGTAGTATATCGTGCCAACAAATTTACTAGGAACAGAAGCCTAGGGATCTTTAATATTCATTTGGCTTCTTTGGGAAATATGGGTGGAAAGTGCTGGTGAGGACTAAATAATTAAGTAGAAAACATAATGTATGTCATATGGTGCCATGCACCTCTAGAAACCATGATCTTGTGATAAAAGTTAAAGTTCTGTCAAGATTTCTGGTTAATAATTTTATGGACCAATAATAAACCGTTCAGTTTTTTTAAAAAATAACTTGTCTGATGTACTTCCCATTTAGGATTTCTAACCTTTATCCGTTCCTGAAAAAAATTGCTGGTATTTAAATACTGTCTATGGTTTTCCCAATTATGTATATGTATTTTCCTATTTACTTTTTTTTTTTTGCATGAGGGCATTTCCCATTCTATTTATCATTCTAAGAGGATCTGAACATTTCCATCCTCTCAGCAGGATCCCTTATTTTTTTCCAGGAGACCATCTGCCTAATAGGCTTTGCTCTTTGAGATTACCATTGTAGATTCTTCTGCATATCCCCAGAGACCATGATCCATGTTTTCTCATCATTAATGAAAATCCTTCTCGTTTGAAGCAGATTTTAGCAACAAGTTTTTGTGCATGCCCTTATGAAATTTATACACAGAACAGTCTGCTCATTTTCTATTCCTCTGGCATTAACATATATTGAGCACACAAGATTTTCCTCCCTCACCCAATTCACACTTGTAGCACTCTATAGGATTAAGAGGAGATTAGTGTGTATTAGCATAACCACCGAGAAAATAAGGCATTGTGGTATAAGTGGATTTTAATCAAATAATAAGTTGTTAATCTCATGATTGTGTTAGCAATTTTTAAACAAATGTGTCTTCAAGAAAATGATGTTATAATAACATAGAATAACTGGATTAAAATAATGGTCCTGATTTTAAACAGGGCAGGGAATTGTATTTTGCTACTTTGGTCAGACTTAATGATAATTTGCATTGCCGTCTTATTAGGATATATATGAATTCCTCTTTGAACTGAAAGTGGATATTTTGCATCCTTTAACAATTCCTTATTATGGTAGAGATAACCAATTTCTTCAAGAAAGAGCAAATCAGGCTTACTGCCCAGTTCTCTTAATCTGAAATTCTAATACAGGTGGGTTTATTTTTTTGGTAATTTTTTAGCCTTTTGCAGTATGACACATCTTTATTTGAAACTGTAGTAGAAAATGATTGAAAAGGAAAAATACTAAATATATAACAATTTAAGCATCCATTCTGATTAAAAGCAATATTAAAATTACTGCATACTTTTTATTAGAAAGATGATATTATGAAATTGGGATTTTATTTCTGACCTGGCAGTGATAATAAACTTTTTTCCCAAGAATTCTAATTTGCTCTTAAGTAAAATAAGGACATTAACAGGATAATTTTGAAAGCTCTAAAGGGTACTTTTAAAAATAATCTCTGGTCTGGAAAGAAAGATGGCGGCCGCATGGGAGCCTTGTGGATAGCAGGTATGAGCCAGAGGTTGGGGGCGACAAAAACCTCATGGGAAGGGGGGCGTTCCGGCCTGTCCTTCATTCCCTACCGAGGTCACCAGTTGCCCCCCACGAGCGGCTCTCCTGCACGGCCACGGCCCCAGAAGCACAAGGACTTTAATGCAGAAAACCAGCAGCTTGGAACAGAAAAGCGAACAGACTATACATTAAACCGCGCCATCATGCCTGCCCGGAGGGGAAAGGGTGTTGCCCCATTCGCCCTCTCCTCTCTGGAAAGAAAGATGGCGCTGCACGGGAGACTTGTGGACAGCAGGTATGAGCCGGGGATCAGGGGCGACAAAAACCTCATGGGAAGGGGGGTGTTCCGGCCCGTCCTTCACGCCCTACCGAGGTCACCAGTTGCCCCCCACGAGTGGCTCTCCGGCACGGCCACGACTCCAGAGCACAGAAACCAATCTCTTAATTATCTGACTCTCAGTAGAAATACTTCCAGGGTTAATAAGTAAAACAGCAGAAATCCAAAACATTTAATTCTTGAACCCAGCTGTAAAAAGCAAATCATTTCACAACACTTTTTCAGCATGTCTGATTTGGGGGGGGGGGAGGGGGTAAAATCTAAATAATAATGGTGCATCTTTTATCAAAACAATGAATCTAGTCAAAGTAGATAGAGTGTTAACTAGAACTCATTTGCCTCACAGGAATTGGGAGGGGTGGGAGGTGGGGTTCTATTGGGGTATGTGGTAAAAAATAAGTATTGGTGAAGGGAAATGTGTTTGATATTTACATGACTGAGACCTAAACCTGAAAGCTCTGTAACTTTTCCCACAGTGATTCAATAAATAAATAAATTATTTTTAAAAAAGGCATAGGAAATGTCTTTAAAAAAATAATCTCTGTATGTCAAATAAAGTTATTTAGCAATATATATTATAAGATATTTAAACAGGAATGTGTAGATTTATAAATGCATCATTTCATAAAATTAACTTCTGAAAATATTGCAGCTCTATCTGATCACTTGGATATCTATTTTCATTGGTCAGTTTTATCAAAATTATGTATTAAAATATAAATATTCTAATTTGAAGAAATAGAACACAGAAACATAGCTTCACACATTATTTTTGAGTAATATTATAGGCAGTGATTTTTATGTGCATATTTTTATTTTGGTGACCCAAACTTGTCATTATTAAAGGAGTGAAAATTCCTTAAAAGGGATCAAAGAAAATTTTCAAATCAGTTAGTCTCTCTGCTTAAGTCCTTAGGGGAACAGATTCCAGTGCTGAATTAGTGGAACAACAATGAAAAAATGTACTGAGGGCCGTGTCTGTGAATATTAAAGAGAATAGGAACAGGGATAGAGAGAGTAAAACTTTAGACCCCACAGCGAATTGGATATTTTGAAGAGTATGGTGAGGGCGTGGGGTTCTAGGAGGTATCTGCTCTGGTGAGGCTCTGAAAAAGTGTTGGTGTTGCCACAGCATTATGATTCCACCTCAGCTCTACTCCAGTTATTGATTTACTGGATGCAACCGGCAGAAAATATATTCTTTCAGGAGTACTTCAGGAAAATGAGAAGATGTAGCATGTGGAAGCTATCACTTAATTCCTCTCATAGAAATTTGTATTTTGACAGGAGATGGAGAGACACATCTCTAAGGCTGTCACAATGAATGCAATTTACGTATCTACAATTTTTGTCTTAATAGTTGTACTCAATACATATAAAATATTTGACTCTTGGGATTCAAATAGAACGTTAGAATAGAAAAAAAGCAAATTTCTTCCTTTTATTAAGTAGATAATTATTTTAGAAATAATTTTCTCCTGGACAGTTTCCTGTAAAGTAAATATTAATTCTTAGTAAAACCAACTGTTTTTGACCAACTGTTAACCAACTGTTTCCTTTATAATGTAAGAAAATAAGTTGGGGTTACAATAGTTTATTAAACATAAGTAGACCAATCTATTATACACTCTATGTATATTATCCTTCTCAGTGCCCTGTGATATTTTAGTTCAAAAATTGAAAAGATAAAATCTTTTGGTAAAAGCACAATGAGTGAATAGTACATTCAGAAGATAATATACATCGTTGACGTTTCTTTATAAATTTTACATCTGATTGGATGTCCTGAATTTACTAAACTTTGTCTTTCATTAGTATATAATGGCATCAAATTGGTCATTTCAATACAAATTGGAAATTTTGACGTGCAAGTCTATAATCAAGTGCCAATTTTGGATCTTATCTTATTATAGTTTATCATGCATAAATATGCATGAGAAATCAAACTTGAAGAAATATATTTCAAATTTATTTTATAATAATGTCTGTTAGGCTAATTATTAGTGCTTTTTAGCTAGAGAATGAAAGCATATACCTATGTGTGTGAAATTCTACATAAAGATATAAAGCAGCAAACTGTAACATTGAGAGTTAATGAGATGACATCAATACACAAGATAAGATGATTGACACAAGAGAGCAGAGAGACCAGAAGGGGTATAAAAATAATAAAACAGAAATAAAAAAAATTAAAAGTATATCTTTAGGAGAAATATATTACCACAATATAAAATGTTCGCTTGTTCCAAAAAAATTTGAACTCCAACGTTTTTTATCCTTTTTCTCTCCAAAAAACGAACAAAAAATAATGTAAAATGTCTTATACCCCAGTGTCAGTGTATTATGTATTGCATCAACATGAAATACTGTTTAAGTATAAAGAGTCAAGTTTGCACATCTATTTAATAAGTACTTCAATAACCAATTAGTACTACACTACAAACAACTCAGGTAGATTTTTACAAATACACTGAAAATGCAAACACTGAGAGTTCTAGGCATGTGACTCTCTGTGCATGAGAAGACAAATGCACATCTATAGCCCATGGTGAGTACATTGTTGCTTGCTTGCCTTTTAAGCGGCATTACAAACCGGTTCCTTCATGTGTGAGGCTCCTCCAAGTATTTGGAGAGTGGCCTTGTGCATAACTGTGGCTGCGTTCTATAAGGTTTTCGGCTGCCAGGATTCTGCTTGGGGTGTGGAGGGAAACTCAACCTGCCGCCTTCCTTGGGGCCCTAGTGAAGACAGTCTGGCACTGTCTTCACTGGTAGAGGAACTGGTAGAAGAATCCAGGTATGCGGGACCTGCAGCTGAGACCTCCAAACCTTCTCAGATCGGGACTGGTCCTCCTCTACCCAGATTCCCCATTTTCCAGCAGCTTGGCAGTCACACCCACAAACTGCCCCTGTTGCTGTGTAATCCTATCAATGCCCAAGATCCAGAGACTATAAAACCAAGCTCCTAGAAGAGAGCAGAGGAATATTTCCTGGAGCGCAGCCATATTTGAAGCCACAAGACCTCTTATGGTCTAGCCCACTGATGTAGTGAGCTACTATCTCTCAGAGAGCCTGGCAAGCAACCAGGGGTCTCCCACTCATGCGGCAGAGCCTGGCAAGCTTCCCATGGCATATTCCATATGCAAAAACAGTAACAATAACAGGCCTCTTCCTCTGACCCTGAAAGAGCCTTCAACAAGGTAGTATTGGGAAAGATGAGTAAGGAGAGGCTGCTAAAATCTCAGGGCTGGGACATATGGAGACATTACTGGCACCCGCTAGAGTAAATCGATGAACAATGGGACAACAGTGATACAGTTATACAGAATATATTAAAATTTTATTTAAACTGTAGCACTGTGTAGCACTGTCCTCCCATTGTTCATCGATTTGCCCAAGCGGGCACAGTAATGTCTCCATTGCGAGACTTGTTACTGTGTTTGGCATATTGAATGTGTCACAAGTAGCTTGCCAGGCTTTGCTATGCAGGCGAGATACTCTCGGTAGCTTGCAGGGCTCTCCGAGAGGGGTGGAGAAATCGAATCTGGGTTGGCCAGGTCTGCTGCGTGCAAGGCAAATGCACTACCTGCTGGGCTATTGCTCCAGCCCCTATTTATACAATTAGTCAAAAAAGTTTAATCTCTAAGCCAAAAATAATGTTTGATATCAATCAACTCTACCGAGAAATATATATTTAAGAGAATTTAAGACATGTCCCTGGGTTGCTGGTGGTTGGTGGACCCAGGGATTACAGACAGAAGACCCACCCTACCGTTACCAGATAAACACCTCCACTACCACCAGTGCCTCCCCAGCCTTCGCCACTCTTCAGGACGCTTTCCAGACTGTGTGACAGATCATAAGACACTTAATACCCATCTTCTAGAATTGCCGCACCATATTTGATAGGGTTCAAATATGGTTTGAACGATGAGAACACTGCAAGGGTGATTAGAGGCCGCCCTAAAAGCCTTTATAACTCTCAGAGAGCATGGCAAGGTACCGAGAGTATCCCGCCTGCATGGTAGAGCCTGACAAGCTATCCATGGAGTATTCCATATGACAATAACAGTAAATATAAAGGGTCCCATTCCGCTGACCCTGAAAGAGCCATAAATGCGGCAGCGTTAAAGAAGGATGAGGAAGGAGAGGCTGATAAAATCTCAAGGCTGCAAGAAGGCATCAATCAAATCACGCCGTTTTTGACACTGGAGAAAAACTGTTCCTCGGAACATGCGATAAAAAGGTGTCGGTGGTGTTTGTGTCCTTGTCAACATGAACTTCGCCATGTGCCTTGATTCCTTCGAATGGCTAATAATCCGAATCAGACAAATACACTTGAATAGATATGACCCACTGCCAGCAGTTTCTATCTTTGTTGTCTATGCACCAACATCCAGTTATGATAAAGGAGAAATTGAGAAGTTCTACATGGAGATCGAAGATCACACCTGCTACAAGATCATTTTTGGTGATTTTAATGCCAAGATCGGACCAATAAGATCAGCCAAAGAACTTCTCATCTGTACCCACGGCCTAGAATGGAATGAACAGGGTGAGAGACTATCTGAGTTCATCATGTTGACCAAGACTATCCATGATAACTCACAGTTCAAGAAGGCTGAATCTAAACATTGGTTTTGGGAGTCTCCCAGTGGACGATTCCACAACAAAATTGACCACATCATATTCAATCAACGGTTTTGTCTGACCGATGTTGCTGTTGTCCCCAAATTCCAAACGAGATCGTGCCACCATCTCCTTCATGCAAAATTCTACTACACAGAGCTCAGAGAAAGGGCTGCAACGTTTAAGAAGAGAACTCCCAGAACAACCACCAACTGGGAGCTCTTTGGCACTATTGCAGCAACATGGGAAGATGCCGTCGTTGACAACATTGTCGAGGAATATGATCAACTGGTTCAGCACCTCTATGATTGTACAAGAAATGCCAAGAGAGAGATATACACACACACACAAAAAGCCTGTCTTCGAAAACTCTTGAGCTTATTCACCAACATAGCTTGGCACAAGCCTCAGGCAACAGCAAGCAGTTGTCCGAGCTTGCAAAGTAGTACATAGATGCGATAAAGGAAGACCTCAAAGAGAGAAGAGCAGCAGTGCTGGCCATTGTGACAGAAGCTGGGAAAAACATTCACAATGCCCACATGTCCTTAGTCAACTACAAGACCAAGATGACTGTCCTCCGATGTCCTGATGGATCTATCACATCTTCCAGAAGGGCAATGGAGAAGATTATCCATGACTTCTACTCAGATCTCTTCAATAGCCACATCCACCTGCCAACATACAAATTCTGCAGGATAAATATGTTATCCCCAATGTTCTCCTTTCCGAAATTCGGCACTCCAATTCGTCAGTAAAGAAGTGAACAGCAGCCGCCCAGACAAGGTCGGATGCGAATACCTGAAGAATCTGCCATTGGTACTCATCAATACACTGTCTCGACTCTTTACATGCTACCTGTCTGAATGCAAGTTTCCATCCCAATGGAAAACCAGCAGGACTACTGTACAAGAATGGAGACATCTATGACATTGGCAACTATAACCCAATCTGCCTATTGTCTGTCATCTACAGGCTGTTCACTCGAGTCATCCTGAATAGAATTGGCAGAACACTAGATAGAGGACAACTATGTGAACAAGCTGGGTTCCACAAAGGATTCAGCACAATTGACCATATCTACATGATAACCAAGCTCATTGAGATTTCTCAGGAGTTCAAGATGCTGCTCTGTCAACCTCCCTAACTTCAAACTCTACTACAAAGCAGTAATAATTAAAACAGCATGGTACTGCAACAAAGGCAGAGCTGCAGACCAATGGAAAGGGTTGAATACACTGACATCTCCCCTCAATCATATGATCATCTAATCTTTGATAAAGGTGCAAGAAATGTGAAGTGGAGTAAGGAAAGCCTCTTTAACAAATTGTGCTGGCAAACCTGGATGGCTACATGGAAAAAAAATGGGCTCAGAACTCTGCCTAACACCATGTAAAAAAGTAAGATCAAAATGGATTAAAGAACTCAATATCAGACTGGAAACCAAAAGGTACATTGAAGACAAAGTTGGCAAAACCCTCCATGACATTGAAGCTAATGGTATCTTCAAAGATGTCACGCCACTGTCACAAGCAAGGGAAAACAGAGATAGATAAATGGGACTATCTTAAACTAAGAAGCTTCTGCACCTCAAAAGAAACAGTGACCAAAATACAAAGATAGTCTACAGAATGGGAAAGGATATTCGCCCAATAACCATCATACAAGGGGTTGATATCAAGGATACGTAAAGTACTGGTTGAACTCCACAAGAAGAAAACATCCAACCTCATCAAAAAATGGGGCAAGAAATGGACAGAAACGTTCTCAAAGAAGAAATCCGAATGGCAAAAAAGCACATGAGAAAATGCTCTACATCATTAATCATCAGGGAGATGCAGATCAAAACCACAATGAGATACCATCTCACACCTCAGAGACTGGCCCACATCCAAAAGAAGAAAAGCAACTGATGCTCGCATGGATGTGGCGAGAAAGCGAGACTCCTTCACTGTTGGTGGGAATGCTGACTGGTTCAGCTCTTTTGGAAAACAGTATGAACAATTCTCAAAAAATTACAAATTGAGTTCCCATTTGACCCAGCAATACCACTCCTGGGAATATATCCCAGAGAGGCAAAAATGTATAGTCAAAGTGACATCTGCACTTGTTTGTTTATTGCAGCACTCTTTACAATAGCCAGAATCTGGAAAAAACCTGAGTGCCCAAGAACAGATGACCGGTTAAAGAAACTTTAATACATCTACACAATGGAGTACTATGTAGCTGTTAGAAAAGATGAAGTAATAAAATTTACATACAAGTGGTACTACATGGAAAGTATCATGCTAAGAGAAATGAGTCAGAAAGAAAGGGATAGACATAGAAAGATTGCATTCATCTGAGGAACATAAAGTAATAAAATAGGAGACTAACACCCAAGAATGGCTGTGATTAGTACCAGGAATTTTACTCCATGGTTCAGAGGCCAGTCACACATGCTAGGGGAAAAGGGAGCTCAGAAAGAGAAGGGAGCACCAAATAAAAGGTGTTGGTAGGATCTTCCAAGGATGGGAGAAGTATGCTGAAAGTAAACTATGGACCAAACATGATTGTTACCCATTGCCTCTTTTGCAAACCACAATATCCAGTAGGAGAGAGAGAACAAAAGGGAATGCCCTGCCACAGAGGCAGGATGAGAGGGGAGAATGGGGGGTGGGAGGGATACTGGAATCCGTGGTGGTGGGAAATGGGCACTGGTGGAGGGATGGGTATTTGATCATTGTATAATTGAAAACCAAGCACAAAAATTTGTAAGTCTACAACTGTACCTCATGGTGTTTCACTAATAAAAAAAAATTTAAAAAATGCTGCTCTGTCTCACATTCATTGATTTAAAGAAGGCCTTTGTTTCTGTTGAGATTGAAGCGTCATTGAACCCCTAGCCAATCAGGGCATTCAAACTCAATACATCAATATCCTCCGTGAGCTGTATTATGGATTCACTACCAGGATCTCACCATTCTACAAAGAAGTGATCATCCATGTCAAGAGAGGGGTTCGGCAGCGTCATACCATTTCACCAAAACTCTTCATTGCCACCCTAGAGAATGTCATTTGACTGGAATGAGAAGGAATAGGAGTGAAGATAGACGGTTGGCAACTACACCAGCTACCCTTTGCTGATGACATCGTTCTAATAATACAAAACATTAGCCAAGAGGCACAAATGCTGGCTGACTATGACTATGAGTGTGGAAAGGTTGAACTTCAGCTGAACTCACAAAGACTATGTTTATGAGAAACAGTCTCCTTCCTGACTTTCCATTTGCTCTCAATGGAACGAACATCTCTGAGTGCAGCACTTATGTGTACCTAGGTCGAGAAGTCAACATGACGAATGACCTATCACTTGAGTTGCGCAGGATGAAGAGAGTGGCTTGTAACATCTTCAAGAGCATTGAAGAAATCCTCAGGCTCCGGGCAAAGCTCTTCGATTCCACTGTTCTTCCTGCATTAACATACACCTCAGAAACCTGAGCCTTACAGAAAGAGGATGAGAACGCTATTTGGATCTCGCAAAGAGGAATCAAAAGATCTATGCTTGGAGTATCAAGCTTCACTAAAATGAGTGAAAGAATCTGGTGTTCTGACTTCCATCAATGGTCAAGAATCAGGGACACTGTCTTGTTTGCCAAGGCATTGAAAATTGAATGGGCTGGACACACAATGTGATTTGGAGATGACTGCTGGACTACAGCCATTACCAACTGGATTCCATGGAATGTCAAAAGATCGTCCACCTACAAGATGGTCAAACTTCTTTTTACATTTATTATTATTTTTTTATTATTAGTGAAACACCATGAGGTACAGTTGTAGACTTACAAATTTTTGTGCTTGGATTTCGGTCATACCATGATCAAATACCCATCCCTCCACCAGTGCCCATTTTCCACCACCAGGATAATATCCCTCCCCCCCATCCCCCCCATCCCCCCATCCCCCTCTGCCACTGTGGCAGGGCATTCCCTTTTGTTCTCTCTCTCCTTTTGGGTGTTGTGATCAGCAAAAGAGGCATTGAGTGGCAAACATGTTCAGTCAGGTCTACTTTCAACCTGCATCTCCCCTCCTGGGAGGATCCTCCAAACACCCTCCATTTGGTGATCCCTTCTCCATCTGAACTGTCCTTTCCCCTGAATACCCAGCTGGCCTCTAAGCTATGGAGTAATCCTCCTGGTGTTGATCTCAGCTATTCTTGGGTATTAATCTCATATTTTGTTATTTTATATCCCCCAGATGAATGCAATCTTTCTATGTCTATCCCTCTCTTTCTGACTCATTTCGCTTAGCATGATACTTTCCATATTGTACCACTTGTATGTAAAGTTCATGACTTCATCTCTTCTAAGAGCTACATAGTACTCCATTGTGTAGATGCACCAAAGTTTCTTTAACCAGTCATCTGTTCTTGGGCACTCAGGTCTCTTCCAGTTTCTGGCTACTGTAAAGAGTGCTGCAATGAACAAACAAGTGCAGATGTCACTTCGACTATACATTTTTGCCTCTCTGGGATATATTCCCAGGAGTGGTATCGCTAGGTCAAATGGGAGCTCAATTTCTAATTTTTTGAAGAACGTCCATACTGTTTTCCAAAAGGGCTGAACCAGTCGGCATTCCCACCAACAGTGAAGGAGTGTCCCTTTCTCACCACATCCACGCCAGCAACGGTTGCTTTTGTTCTTTTCAATGTGGGCCAGTCTCTAAGGTGTGAGATGGTATCTCATTGTGGTTTTGATCTGCATCTCCCTGATGATTAATGATGTAGAGCATTTTCTCATGTGCTTTTTTGCCATTCAGATTTCTTCTTTGAGAAAGTTTCTGTTCATTTCATTGCCCCATTTTTTCCCCTTTGTTTTATTTTATTATTTTTACAGTTGTAAATTTATAATTTTTTGTGCTTTGGTTTCAATTATACAATGATCAGATACCCATCCCTCCACCAGTGCCCATTTTCCACCACCATGGATAATATCCCTCCCACCCCCATCCCTCCATCCCCCCTGTCTCTGTGGCAGTGCAATCCCCTGTGTTCTCTCTCTCCTTTTGGGTGTTGTGGTCTGCAAAAGAGGCATTGAGTGGCAAACATGTTCAGTCCATAGTCTACTTTCGACATGCATCTCCCCTCCTGGGAGGATCCTCCAAACATCCTTTATTTGGTGCTCCCTTCTCTATCTGAACTGCCCTTTCCTCTAGGATACCCAGCTGGCCTCTAAGTTATGGAGTAATCCTCCTGGTGCTGATATCAGCTATTCTTGGGTATTAATCTCATACTTTGTTACTTTATATCCCCCAGATGAATGCAATCTTTCTATGTCTATCCCTCTCTTTCTGACTCATTTGGCTTAGCATGATACTTTCCATGTAGTACCACTTGTATGTAAATTTCATGACTTCATCTTTTCTAAGAGCTACATAGTACTCCATTGTGTAGATGTATCAAAGTTTCTTTAACCAGTCATCTGTTCTTGGGCATTCAGGTTTCTTCCAGTTTCTGGCTATTGTAAAGAGTGCTGCAATGAACAAACAAGTGCAGATGTCACTTTGACTATACATTTTTGCCTCTCTGGGATATATTCCCAGGAGTGGTATCGCTGGGTCAAATGGGAGCTCAATTTCTAATTTTTTGAGAATCGTCCATACTGTTTTCCAGAAGGGCTGAACCAGTGGATATTCCCACCAACAGTGAAGGAGTGTCCCTTTCTCGCCACATCCACGCCAGCAACGGTTGCTTTTGTTCTTTTCAATTTGGGCCAGTCTCTGAGGTGTGAGATGGTATCTCATTGTGGTTTTGATCTGCATCTCCCTGATGATTAATGATGTAGAGCATTTTCTCATGTGCTTTTTTGCCATTCGGATATCTTCTTTGAGAAAGTTTCTGTTCATTTCATTGCCCCATTTTTTGATGGGGTTGGATGTTTTCTTCTTTTGGAGTTCAACCAATATTTTGTATATGCTTGATATCAACCCTTGTCAGATGTGTAGTCGGCGACTATCCTTTCCCATTCTGTAGACTGTCTTTGTATTTTGGTCACTGTTTCTTTGGAGGTGCAGAAGCTTCTTAGTTTAAGATAGTCCCATTTATCTATCTCTGTTTTCACTTGCTTGGCAAGTGGCGTGGCATCTTTGAAAATACCATTAGCCTCAATGTCATGGAGGGTTTTGCCAACTTTGTCTTCAATGTACCTTATGGTTTCTGGTCTGATTTTCAAGTCTTTAATCCATTTTGATCTTACCTTTGTACATGGTGTTAGGCAGAGTTCTGAGCCCATTTTTTTGCATGTAGCCGTCCAGTGATGCCAGCACAATTTGTTAAAGAGGCCTTCCTTACTCCACTCCACATTTCTTGCACCTTTATCAAAGATTAGATGATCATATGATTGAGGGGAGATGTCAGTGTATTCAACTCTGTTCCATTGGTCTGCAGTTCTGCCTTTGTTCCAGTACCATGCTGTTTTGATTATTACCACTTTGTAGTAAAGTTTGAAGTTCGGGAGGTTGATTCCTCCCATTTTCTTTTTCCCAAGAATTGCTTTAGCTATTCGTGGGGGCTTATTGTTCCATATAAATTTCAGGAGTGTTTGCTCCATTTCTTTGAAGAATGTCATGGGTATTCTTACAGGAATTGCATTGAATTTATATAGTGCTTTCGGTAGTATTGCCATTTTGACAATGTTAAGTCTCCCGACCCATGAGCAGGGGATGTATTTCCATTTCCTCATGTCCTCTTTTATTTTCTGAAGTACCGTTTTGTAGTTTTCTTTGTACAAGTCCTTTACTTCCTTAGTTAAGCTGATTCCAAACTTCTTCGTCAAGATCCTGAATGATCAGTTTGAGACTCTTCGTTTTCCTAGAACAGGCAGACTCCATTAAGCTACACTAGCACGCTTCAGGCATGAATGGAGACGTTACTGGTGCCCACTCGAGCAAATCGATGTGTAACGGGATGTCAAGTGATCAAGTGTTCAATCAAAAATTGGATCCATAAAATAAAAATATTTAAGTAAATGACACATGCATCTTTTTGTATTTAATTCAAAAGCAGTTAATCAACTGATGTTAACAGCTCTGGCAGGAGTTGATCTGCTAAAATCCAGTAGATAATTGTAGAGGGATATTGACAATTCAGAGATGGTGCTGTGTAGTCACATTGCACTACGATGAGAATTAATTGTTTATAAGCTTCTAAGCCAATATTGACTCAATACTTGAGGAAATGAAAAATCTAAATAGAAGCAAATATTCAATTGATATGCTTTTCTAAATTTTTATTTAAAATAATGTAGAAATTATTAAAATACATGTGCTAATAAAAGTTTTAATATATTTCATTATAGTTTCTTTAGGACTCTATTGTCTTAGTTACCCAAGTAGATTCTTTTCCAATCTTCCCATTGGATTATATAAATCACAATATAAAAAATGATGTGTTTTAGATATTCATTTTCTTAACAGAATAACACAAAAACAACAGTGCTTCATTTTTGTTTTTATTTTTGAATCACATATTGCTCAGGGATTACATCTGGATGATTTAGGGTGGGAGAGTACAGAACAGCATGATATTGTCGGAATTGAAATTTAAGACATTTCTACTCTATATGTGCTCAAATCACACTATCTTGTCAATTATGGAAAGCCATGCAAACTGTCCGGATCTAATTCATCTGTAATTTTAAGAAAAGCAGTGCCCTTACAGCATACAGTTTCTGTGGTAATTAAGTTCTAGAATATGGAAAAAATATTTGTAGAATATTTCTTGTTATTAGAATATAGTAAGAAAGGAAGTTTATTATTGAGTACGTGTTCAGCACTCAGTGATAAATATAATAGAATATTACTTAATGTGGAAAATCATACTTCGAAGAACTGGTTCTTTTAACTCAATTACTTAAAAACAATTCAAATCTATGAGAAGCTCTAGGATAGATTTTTGTGCAATATTCTCTTGTAACAATCTATAATGAAATTCTTTCCTATAATCTTAGAGAAATAATAACTCTCTTTAAAATAAAATATTTTTCTTCAAGATATAACAAACTTTAAATTTACGAAAACTGTTATGTAATATAAAGACAATTATATAAATAAATAACTATTAAAATAGTGGGGTTTAAATTATTTAATGTCCTTGTCAATATTTTATCCTCAGCATTAAATTTATAAATTTAATTTATAAAAGATCACTTTGTATTGTTATCACTGCAAAACATTTTTAGTCTGTCACCACCATTATTTTTATGTAAAGCTTTAAAAATGGGCATTTGTAAAGCAATCATTATTTCCCAAGGTCACCTTGAAAAGGTACAGAGTGAACAAAAATGAGAGCATAAAAATTTTTAATATAAATAACTTATTCAAGAACTTCCTTCAATTCTTCTTAGTGTTTATTTTCAGTGCCGACAAACAAATACCATTTATTTGTCATATAAAACTGCATTCACCTAAAAACAATATTCAGAGATCTATTGCCTTTCAATCTTTCTACAAAATTGGGTTTACATTTTTGAGAGAGAAAAGAAAGTTTGCTGTTCACTGAACAAGGGTTCATCTGAAGTTATTTGTATGATAATTTAATACAATGAGATTTACTATGAGCTTTTTTATATAACTAGCAACAAATATCTTTTAGAAAAAATTAAAGGTATAAAGAATATATGATTTAAAAAATTTTGCCTCCTTCAACCCCTTCCAAATATAACAACTTTAAGTAAGATAACACTGTAACAAAGTTTATATACCACAAACAAAAATTGTTTGTATATTATATATATGCATATATATATCTCAAATTTTATGTGATTATGCTCATAGTTTTATCTAGAAGTCTTGGATTTAGAAGTATAATTTCAATTTCCTCACCAATATTGAAAGTATTCACATCTTTTAACTAAGCATGAAAATATGTGCAGTTCACATTTACCAGTATTTTAATGCATTTGATTGAAAGATAAAAGTTTTTTTGAAAGTGCAAAATATAATTTTTTTCTTTTTTGTTTTCTTTTTGGGTCACACCTGGCGATGCTCAGGAGTTACTTCTGGTTCATGCACTCAGGAATTACTCCTGTTGCTCGGGGGAACATATGGGATGCTGGGAATTGAACCTAGGTTGGCTGCATGCAAGGCAAATGCCCTACCCACTGTGCTATTGCTCCAGCCCCCAAAAACAAAATCTCGAAGCATAATTTTTTTGTTTATTTTTTATTATAGAACTTTTTGTGTATCTATCCAGAAGTCCATTCTTTCTATGAAGGTGAGCTGGATGATATTTATTTTGTATAGGCGAAGTTTGTATTCTCTAAAGGTTGAATTACAAAAACAAACAACAAAAATCCACCCAGTTTGTCTGCCAACACAGCATCACTATCTGATAATCCATCGAACTAAACTATCAGGGACAACTTTCTTCATGTGGAATTTTCTGCATTTTGGAATGGCAATCAAACACTGTATTGAGTAATGTAGTTATAAGTGGATTAATTTCTGCATTGCATTTAAATTCTGTTCTGCTAAAGGAGCTCACTAATAAAAACTGTGGGTATCCTAATAGCTATGAGGTTATTTTCCACTGACAAAATAGTACAGTAAACATGGGAAGAGGGCACGTGAGATCAAAACTATCTAACGAATTCTGAAGTGTTAACTTGCAGACTTGCTTGTACTCACTGTTTCCGGATACATTTCCTACTATATTGTATTAGCTGTAATACTATGTTAGCTGTAATAGAGTACAGTAGGAAATAACACAACCTTTGATATCTGATCACTCTCATTTACCTTCAAAAATAATATTGCTGATATAGCAATGATTCTACTCTTCTTCGTATATCCTCTCCATAACTTCTCTCTAACTCATGAATTTCTTACTTCTTCAGAGTCTCCTGCCCCTGCGCCTGATTGTCTTCACTGGGGCTCCTTGGAGGGGGGACCGGTTGAATTTCCCTCTCTGTCCCGAGCAGAGCCCCAACAGCTGAAGACCTCTGGAACTAGCCACAGCCCTGCATAAGACTACTCTCCACACACTCAGACTAGCCTCACAAATGAAGGAACCAGCAGAGGAACTCAGGTGTGTGGGACCCGGGGCTGAGATCTCCAAGCCTGTTCAGATCAGGACTGTGCCTCCTCCACCAAGATTCCCCGTCATCCAGTAGCTAGGCAGTCACACCCTAACTGCCCTCCCCCCACCCCCTGGCACTGTGTAATCACATGAACGGTCAAGATCCAGAGACTATAAAACAAAACTCCGAAACTAGAGCTCTATAGTCTAGTTCTCCCTCTCAGAGAACCCAGCAATCTACCAAGAGTATCCTGCCCACATGGCACAGCCTGGCAAGCTCCCCATGGGGTATTCAATATGCCAAAAACAGTAACAATAATTCCTCCAACCTCATTGGAGGAATTATTGTTCATTCCTCCAACCCTGAAAGAGCCTCCAATGTGGCACTGTTGGGAAGGACGAGTAAAGAGACGCTGCTAAAATCTCAGGGCTAGGATGAATGGAGACGTTACTGGCGCCTTCTAGAGCAAATCAATGAACAACAGGATGACAGTGATACAGTGACACAGTGACACTGTACAAACTGAATTATTGCCATTACTGGACACAGTAGAATGTCCAGGGATAATGAAATAATTTCTATGTTAAAGACTTTGCCAATAACAGATGATAAGTCTATATTACTCATAAATAACTCTATTTTGACTTTTAATTGGAATCAATTTATGATAAAAGCCAATGTAGGGCTTTAAAAGAGATGCTGAAATTGAAACCTAATTAAGGAGAAAAATTATTAATCTATACAGCGGGTAGGGCGTTCGCCTTACAAGCGGCCAACATGGCCGACCCGAGTTCGATTCCTTCGCCCCTCTCGGAGAGCCCGGCAAGCTACCGAGAGTATTCGATATGCCAGACACAGTAACAACAAAGTCTCCAATGGAGACGTTACTCGGCCCGCTCGAGCAAATCGACGATCAACGGGAGGGCCTTTACCTTTACCTTTACCTTTAGTTTTTATTTGGAAATATATAATCTATAGACTTCCTGGTTAGTCTGTGTCATCTATTTCAAAATCAGCTATTGGGCTATAAATAGTAAGACATTTACTAAAGGCAGTGGGTAAGGTACTTGCTTTGCATGCAACTGACACCAGTTATATCCTGAACACAGAGCTCAGAGAACAGCCATATGTCAACCACCCCCATCCCCAAATCAGGTGTATATTATTAATGGCAACAGTTTTTATATTGACAAATAATAAGATAATTTTAAAGTAAGTAAGCTATCTATCACTATCACAGTCCTCCCATTGTACATCGATTTGCTCGAGCGGGCCCAGTAACATCTCCATCATGAGACTTGTTGTTACTCTGTTTGGCATATCAAATATGTCACGGGTAGCTTGCGGGTGAGATACTCTCGGTAGCTTGCCAGGCTCTCTGAGAAGGGCAGAGGAATCGAACTCGAGTCGGCCATGTTGACTGCGTGCATGGCAAACGCCCTCCCGCTGTGCTATCACTCCAGCCCAAGTATCCTATAAACAAAATAATATACATAAGATTGCAATATTATAAAACTTCATATTTGTGTACTTTGTGGAATTTCCTAGAAAAAATCTACATTTATTCTTAGTTTATTTCAATGTTTGGAAAATTGATAATAAATATTGCATTAAGAAAGAAAAAAATGCTCAAAACTTCCAAATCCTAAAATATATCACCTTGCATGGAAAAGAAATTAAAAAGTGGGGCTGGAGCAATAGCACAGCGAATAGGGTGTTTGCCTTGCACGTGGCCAATCTGGGTTCAATTCCCAGCATCCCATATGGTCCCCAAGCATCGCCAGGAATAATTCCTGAGAGAGAGCCAGGAGTAACCCCTGTGCATCACCATGTTTCAAGAAAGAAAAAGAAATTGAAAAGTAAGTCAACATTTCATTGTATATAGAAAAATATACCTAGCTTTTAATATTATTTCAATATTGTTATATGTGATATGTAAAAGGAGTTTCATCAAAAGAAATCCACTAATAGTTTGAAGATGTGTTGGTTGATATATACATAAAACATTTTGAAACACAAGAGAAATTGAGATGGCATTTCTGTTTGTTTGTGTTTGTCCAACCAGGCAGTGCTCAGCACTTATTCCTAACTGTGAGATGCAGGATCAGTCCTCATGAGAATCAAGTGACCTTATGGAGTCCAAGAGATTTGAACCCAGGTCAACCACATGCATTGAAAACATCCTACATATTACCACTTCAGCCGCAAGTTGGAATTGTATTTTATCCGGAGGATAAAAAAGTCATGAAATCCTAATTTGAATGATAATGTGTCTCATTTTTGTATTGAACATTTTATAACAAAATTATCTCTAGTTGTTGCTCTTTTTAATAAAGATACAAAAACATAATATCTAGAAACCATTTCAATCCCACTCTAAATAAAACAATAAAGAGTAACCCACTGCAAAATCAGAGTTATAATGTAGACTCTTTTTAATTTTTAGTACATTAAATGAAGGACTTGTTACAAGAAACTAATTTAAAGCCATAGTAATCTAATGAAATCACAGTGAACTTTGTGGAATTAGCAGTTCCAAACAAACTTGAAGTTGTGTGAACACTATTTCTCATATGAAGATGTCATAAAAGATAAATGATGTTATTTATCCTATTAGTAATAGTCATAGTCCACACTGTAAGTTGAACCACTAATGACTCATCACAAACGATGTTGCTACAATAGAAAAAGTACAACTTACTATGGAAAAAAATAGCTGTGGATTAATAAAGTACAACTCAACATAGAAAATTAGCAGCAGATCTCTAAAGCCATTTAAAAGAAAAGATACTACTGTTTTCTTAAGACAATTTGCTTTCTAATAACAATATGGAGTCAAACAGACAAAATTCAAAATTTTATATCTGTAAATGAAAAAATCTGCATGCAAAGCTGTTTTAGAAATACAATATTGCCTGATTATTTATATATTTATGCTAATGTTTACTTCACCATAAATGTTTTAATCTTAATTGCATATTTTATAAAGTGTCTATAAGAATTTTTTTGGGAGGGCCATACCAGAAATATTTCAGGTTTAATCTTGCCCCTGTACTCAGGGTTCAGCCCTGCAAATGCTCCCGGGAGCATAAGCAGTACCAGAAATGGAAGGAAATTGCCATAACACCTCAACTATTTCTCTAGTGCAAGACTGAATATTTTTAATGATATTACTACTTTTTGAAGTTGATGCTAATCCTATGTGCATTCATATTTGATACAGGTACATTCTTGAGATTATTAGGAAGCATTTACCATAACTCTATGAATCAGTAATCTGAGAAAGTTAGAAAAAAATAGTTTAAGTTAACAATGTATTTTTATTATCAAACATTTGAGAAATCATAAAATAGCAGAGCACATGCCACACAGATATACAAATATGAATATATATGTATATGATTTACCTTCAGGATGTTATGGGACTAAGTATAAATTACATGTTTATAAATAAATATGTATATAAATAAATTTTCTTTTCTCATTCATCTCAAATTCACCATGTTATTTTTTTTAAGTAGTCATAAATGTATGATCTAATAATATTACTCTGATTTTTATTAACATCAGTAAGGATGACTATAGGAAGCCTAGCAAGCTCTGAGTCAAAGATATCTATTTTGATTCTGATAGTGAGAAGGACAGTAAAATTGTAGAGAGATTTAGCAATATAGATGGTCAGAAGGGAAAGATAAATCTGTCCTGCCTACTACTTTTTATCCCTGCCAACTGAAGACTTGGGATTGAAGGTCATCTCATAAAACTCAAGCTATTCATTGTTAAATACAGAAAAAAAAATTTATTCATCTTCTAGACCCATTCGTTTTCATATTCATTGTAAACTGTTTTTATAGGAAATAAATTTTTGTAACTTTAAAAGTCATTATTCACTATTCATTCAGAATAGTTTCTATAATAGTTTTAATATCTCTAATAGTACATGCCCATAAATGTTTAGGTCATGAATAAATGAATGAACAGGTGGCATCATTCTGAGTTTTAGATATTAATGTTTTCATTGTGGAAGCAACCCAAAAACAACCATTGAAGATGAAATGCATGCCTAAGGCCAAATACATGATCCATGTGTGAAATTAAGTTGGCATGATATATATTTTCTATTTTAATGGTTGCATAATTTAATTCATCAAAAAAAATCTCTGCTCTGCCAAAGTCAGCTCTTTCATTTAACCTTATCACATAGTTTGGAAAGAGGTTTCTTTGTTTCCTGAATGAGTTCTGCTTGATTTCTCGTGAATACAGCCAAATTTGAGAGCATGACAGAAAAGTATATGGCAGAGAGAAGAATGCAACTGTGAGCTTCTACAAAATAATTATGTATTCAGAGGACTACTACACTATTTAAAAAAACCTACACTGCCACTTTAGAAGGAAAACAGCACAGAAATCAGGATCAATACGTTTTTCAAAATACAAAATTAATCGTCAACAGGAGACATTCAAAGTGCATTTCTTTTGTAAACTATTATTGCAAGAGTTAGTTCTTTTATTCATCTGCTGCCCATTTTTTCATAAATTGCATGGATCAATAAAACCATTTATTTATAATAAAACTGTCTAATAAATTTAGAGGTCCAATGGGTTATCCAATGTACAACAGAGCCATCCATTAACAATTTTTGAGAGAACATTTAATTTTATAATTTTAAGTAAAACATCTATGTCTATTTAATATCATAACTATCTTTTTAATAATTTCCATTAAATATTGATAATAAAAATAAACTTTTGAAACAGTCCTCCGTTTTCTATTCAAAATTTAGTGTATATTTTGGATAAAAATGTATCTGTAAAATTAAGTTAGTAACTTTAAAAAACCGTATAACTTATATTACAATATATTGCCAATATTAGCAAAATATTTGTAAAATAAATTTACAAAAATGCTATTTACCCTTGAGACAACAAGATAAAATTTATCTTATAAACAGAAATTCAATTAGAAAGGAAAAACATTTTAATAGAGTGGGCATAGAATGCAATAAAAATAAAATGAAAACAATATCATGATATGTTGGCAAACAATGATTTCCAATAAAAGAAACCTGAATTATTTGCAAAGAGTTATAAATGAGAGCTGTCTACTCCTTAAAATATTACGAATGGGGCTAATAATGGTCTTATTTTTTTAAAAAAATATATAAATGTAAAGCCTTTCCCTGAAAAATAAATGCAAAGCTCAGGGAGAGAGATAGTCTGGCAAAATATCTGATGGTATGAGATCCCTTAGGAATTTCTTGCTTATAGCTGCATCATTCACATTTCTGTACTTCCTGTATGAGTTAAACTTTCTTATGTATGTATCCAAGTTTCTTATTTTTATAACACCAATTTTTGAATTTAAGAGTTTCTGAAGTTCAGTATAATTTACCTTCAATTGATTACATTGCTCTAGTCCATTTTCAAATTGATTGTATTCACAAATATCAGCTGTATGTAAGCACACTACCTCCTGTACTACATCTTAGATCCAGCTAATGATGCTTAGTGCTGGGAGTTTGCAGGGAACCTTATCTATCCTCTCAACTCCTAAATGTACAGAGCACTGGGATTTTTACTTTCACCCCCATGAAGGTATTATTTAGTCATCCAATATTTTTTAATGTTTAACCTTCTCCGTGCTACTGAAACAGCACAGCGGGGAAGGCATTTGCCTTGCATGTGGCCGACCTGGGTTCAATTCCTCCACCCCTCTCGGAGAGCCCAGCAAGCTATCGAGAGTATCTCACCTGCACGGCAAATCCTGGCAAGCTCCCCGTGACGTATTAGATATGCCTAAAACAGTAACAACAAGTCTCACAATTTGCTGTGAGATGTTACTGGTGCCCGCTCAAGCAAATCGATGAACAACTGGAGGACAGTGCTACAGTGCTACTGAAATAAGAGTCTAATTCTACTTCCCTCATTTACTAATGTTTTCTTATGAGCTATTGCACATTTGCAATATGGTATGCCAACATGATATTTCTCTTTGTAAGAGGGTTGGGGACATACCATGGAATCTACTCATGGCCCATTGTGTAGATCTCGTCCATCACTATCTTACTTTCATTTTTCACACAATAACCAAGCAAAGTTATATCTCACCGTGTTATTTTTAATTTTTTTTTCTTTTTTAAGTGCGCTGTATCACTGTAGCACTGTCCTCCCATTGTTCATCGATTTGCTTGAGTGGGCACCAGTAACATCTCCATTGTGAGTATTATTGTTACTGTTTTTGGCATATCGAATACACCAAGGGGAGCTTGCCAGTCTCTGCCGTGCGGGTGGGATACTCTTGGTAGTTTGCCGGACTCTCCGAGAGGGATGCATGCATAGAACTCGGGGTGGCTGCATGCAAAGCAAACACCCTACCTGCTGTTCTGTCGCCCCAGCATTCACTAATAATCACCTTTGTTCTGGTTTTGTTGCTTGCATTCCCCCCTCCTCTGCCCCCACCCCTGGTCATATTGACTAAAAATTGAGGCCCAGGGATTATGGAGCTTGCCTTCTGTGCTCTGACTAGAGTTCCATCCACTTTATGCCATATGATCTCGAGCAATGCTAGGACTGACCCGTGAACACAGAGCCAGGAGTAAGCACTGAGCACCACTGAGTGTGTGACGCTATTCATGGAACAAACACTCCTGTCCCACCACCCTTATGAGGCGGCTGTCATGTTAAACTGTGCCTTTTCTTGTTCTGCACGGTTCCTTACCATCCAGGGTCTTTGCCCCAGGCTGGTGTGAGTAATTGCTCTTTGCGGGAAAAGGAGAGCCTGAACCTGGATACAGGCGTTTCCTGTATTTCACCTCACTAAAAAGAAGTTTAGAAGAATGTGGTCCTATTTAAAGAAATTCACTTAGAGAAATGTGAGCAGAGAGCACGAGAAAGAGAAAAACATGTCCAAGAGAGAATATGGGTTTCTCCAGAATGGAAAAAGACTAATCAACTTCTTTAGATTTGGCTAGATTATTTCTTCTTATTCTTTTTTTCTTTTTACCTCTATTAAGTAAACATTGCACACTTCCTAGTTTTAACACCATGGCCTTTCTATAATTTTGATGAAAATAAGTATTTTGTTTTTTATTGTTTTGATATTTTTTACACTGCAAAGTTAATAAATTATCAATGATTAGCATACAGTCATTGGGCTGGAGCGATTGCACAGTGGGTAGGGCTTTTGCCTTGCACGCAGCCAACATGGCTGACCCGAGTTCGATTCCTCCGCCCCTCTCAGAGAGCCCGGCAAGCTACCGAGAGTATCTCGCCCGCACGGCAGAGCCTGGAAAGCTCCCCGTGACGTATTCGATATGCCAAACACAGTAACAACAAAGTCTCCAATGGAGACGTTACTGGACCCGCGCGAGCAAATCGATGATCAACGGGAGGACAGTGACAGTGACAGTGACAGCATCCAGTCATATAATTTTACAGTACTGAGTCCTTCATCAGTGTCCACTTCCTCCACCAATGTCCACCCTCTCCAACCACTGCCCCTTTTGTCTCCCTCCACCAGTCTGCTTCTATGATAGGCTCTAAAGTCCCATACTTTCAAGGCTTCTTTTCCCCAACTCCTTGTTTCAGCAGGTTAAGGTGATTAGATACTCAAATATCCTGTGACTCCTGTATTTCTTTAAATAAATGTTTATGATAAATGTGTCAGCATAGTGGGTAGGAAGTTTGCCTTGCACACAGCTGACCTGGATTCGATTCCTCCGCCCCTCTCAGAGAGCCCGGCAAGCTACTACTACCAAGAGTATCCCACCCGCACAGCAGAGCCTGGCAATCTACCCATGAGGTATTCAATATGCCAAAACAGTAACAAAAGTTTACAGTGGAGATGTACTGGTGGAGCAAATCTATGAGCATTGGGAGGACAGTGCTACAGTGCTACAGAGTTTATAAGAAAGAAAAGTTTTTTTTAAATCAACAGTAACATAATCATATTTTCATTCTAAATGACACTCCAGAGAGCATAAATATGAAGAGATGACAGAACTCAATCTGCAAATTCTTGTTATTATAGGGACTATTACAGAAAGGAAGGAAGGAAGGAAGGAAGGAAGGAAGGAAGGAAGGAAGGAAGGAAGGAGGGATTGTATATATATATGCAAATGGACAAAGTCATCTGATATTTGTCTCTCTGGGATATTTTGTTTAATATGACTCCTTCCAGTTCCTTCTATCTTGTAACAGAAAGCAACATTTTATTATTGCTTGTAGTAAAGTAGTGTTCTATTTTTGCATATTTTACAACTTCTTCATAAGCTCATGTGCTTTTGAACACTTCGGTTGTTTACAGATCAGAAATAGCATTGCAGTGAATACTGATGTGCATATATTTTTGTTAATTAGTAATCTATGATCTTTGAAAAACATTTGAGTAGAATTGCTTATTTATAATGATCTCTCTCTCTCTCTCTCTCTCTCTCTCTCTCTCTCTCTCTCTCTCTCTCTCTCTTCCAGAAACTATACTGTTTATATTTCCACCAACATTTGTTGTTTCGGGACTTTTGTTACAAGCCATTCTCATGGGTGAGAGGTACTAACTCAATGCTTTGATTTGCATTTCCCTGATAAGTAATGGACATTATTTCATGTGCCACTGGTGATATGTCTATATTATTTAAATAAGTGCATGCTCAGTTTTCCTTATTCTTGGTAAGATTATTTGCTTTCTTGTTGTTGAGTTTTTAAGTAGTTTACATGTCTTTTAATATTAACTGTGATGGATATATAGCATGTGAATGATTTCTCCCATATAAAACCAAACATATTGGTTTGGTGGTAGTTTCTTTCACAGAGAAAAAGTTCTTATTTTTATGTAATCTCAATTATATTTTTATTTTGTTTTCATTGCCACAAATATGCTTGTGAAATATTTTAAATGAGTAGGTAAATTGATAATGATTTCATCTGAAGGAAAAATTACACATTCTTGAAATACACACTTATGAGGTATTCCTTCACATTAGTATTTAGAAATAAAGTAATTATAGAATTAATTTTTCAGTGAAAGTAAAATAATTTTATAATATAAAACTAGTTATCTGAATTATTTTAGAAGCATAATACAACTATGAAATGACTATGAATATTCTTATCTTAATTCTGTAAATGATGTCATCAGCAAAGCGGAGGTGGTGTAGTTGCCGACCATCTATCTTCACTCCCATGCTTTCCCATTCCAGTCGTTGCATGGTGTTCTCGAGGGTGGCACTGAAGAGTTTTGGTGAAATGGTATCACCCTGCAGAACCCCTCTCTTGATATGGATGATTACTTCTTTGTAGAATGGTGAGATCTTGGTAGTGAATCCGCAATAGAGCTCACGGAGGATCCTGATGTATTGAGTTTGTACACCCTGATTGGCTAGGGCTTCCATGACCGCTTCCGTCTCAACAGAATCAAAGGCCTTCTTTAAATCAATGAATGTTAGACAGAGTGGCATCTTGAACTCCCGAGAAAACTCAATGAGCTTAGTAATTGTGTGGATATGGTCGATGGTACTGAATCCTTTTCGGAATCCGGCTTGTTCACATGGTTGTCCTTCATCTAGTGTTCTGCTAATCCTATTCAGGATGACTCGAGTGAACAACTTGTAGATGACAGACAATAGGCAGATTGGGCGATAGTTGCCAATGTCGTGGATGTCTCCCTTCTTGTATAGTAGTACAGTCCTGCTGGTTTTCCATTGGGATGGCACCTTGCATTCAGACAGGTAGCGTGTGAAGAGCCGAGCCAGTGTATTGATGAGTACTGATGGTAAGTTCTTCAGGTGTTCAGGTCTGATCTTGTCTGGGCCAGGTGCTCTTTGTTTCTTTACCAACGAGATGGCATGTTGGATTTTGGAAGGGAGAACATTGGGAATGATATATCTATCACGTGGAATGTGGTATGTGGGCAAGTGGATGTGTCTATTAAAGAGATCTGAGTAGAAGTCATGAATAATCTTCTCCATTGCCCTTCTGAAAGATGTTATAGATCCATCAGGACGTCGGAGGGCAGTCATCTTGGTCTTATAGTTGGTGAAGGACAGGCGGGCATTACGAATGCTTTTCCCAGCTTCTGCTGCTTCTACCAGTACTGCTGCTCTCCTGTTTTTGAGGTCATCCTTGATGGCTTCTCTGCACTGTTTTGCCAGTTCGGATGTTTGATTGTGGTTGCCTGAGGCACGTGCCAAGCCACGTTGGCGAATAAGTTCAAGAGTGTTTGAAGAAAGGGGGTTTTTTGTGGTTATCTCTCTCTTGGCATTCCTCGCACAATCATGGAGGTGCTGAATCATTCGATCGTATTCCTCATCAATGTTGTCAATGACGGCATCTTCCCATGTTGCTGCAACAGAGCCAAAGAGCTCCCAGTTGGTGGTCGTTCTGGGAGTCCTCTTCTTAAACCTTGCATTCTTTTCTCCTCGTTCTGTGAGGTAGAATTTTGCACGAAGAAGACGGTGGTCTGATCTGAAGAAGATGTGGACGCCCACCTACAAAATGGTCAGACTTCTTCGTCAAGACCCTGAATGATCGGTTTGAGGCTCTGCATGTTCCTAGAACGAACAGATACCATTGGGCTACGCTAGCACGCAACCGGGATGAATGGAGACGTTACTGGCACCTGCTCGAGTAAATCGATGAATTACGGGGATTAAGTGATTAAGTGATTAAGTGAATTCTGTAAACAAACATTAAAAAACACTTCAGATACAAATGTAACAGATGTCATTTTTTATCTTTTGGTCACAGATTATTTTATCTAGCTATAACTTACATTACACATAATAATTGAATAACACCTACATTGAATACCTGAACCTGGTAGACAATATCCTAGCAATATTATAATAGATTATTACTCACAATTAATTGCAATGGTAATCTCACTTTAGTAAAAGCACAACATGATGGTATTGCAATTTGTTTTTAACTTTTTTTCTGTGTTACTATAGTTTGCAATGAACAGATACATATGTATTGTAGGAATATAATATTGACATTTAATAGAATGATATACTAAATCAATAAATTATTTCATTAAGATGACATAAGTGAGAAAATAAATTTAAAAATTTTGAGTTGTAAATAAAAAATTGTCATATATAATTAAGCTGGGGATATAAATTGTTTAAAGGAAAATATCAAAAAGAGAAGATAATGGTTTGTTTTCTATGAAGATTAAATTATGGAAAGATAAGGGGGATGATGATCGCAGGAGTGATATAATGATAGCATTAAAACTAATATGCCCTTAATATATCCATATTAGTATGTAACAAGTAATCATAAAATTATAAATGTGACTAATAAACATACAAGATATATAAGCTCTTAAATGATCACAGGATTACTCATTAAATAATAATTTATAATATTTATTATAATAATTTATAATATAATAATAATCATAATAATTAACCTTTGTATTATCCTTTGGAAAGGCAGTAAACTCATTTTTATATTAGTAGTATGATTAGTAGGAGAAAAAAATTCTCATGCATATCTGAAGGAATGTAATATTTTTCTGTATCATTCTGGACAGCAAGAAATGTTATAAATTATCTAATAATTAAACTTTTGTAATCCTGGCTATGCATTACTTGATCAGTCCTGGTGATAAACAGATCAGATGCAGAGAGAGGGTTTTACTCACTTGCATTCAGTGCCAGATGCATACAAGGCAAGTGATAGTTCTTTAAAGAAAAAAAAAAAAACGTGAGAACAATTTAGTCTACTGAGTTAAGAAAAGGACAAAGTAGCCTTGGCCTGTTCCTCCTGGTGGCCTGGTTGCCACCATCCTCCAGAGGCCATTGGACAGTCAGGTTTGGGCTCAGAGTGACAAGACACATGAGGCCTCATGGGATGGGCGTGGAGCCGGCCTTTCCAGAGACTCAGAAACAAATCTCGAAACCCAGTGGCTTTTGGCAGAAATATGTCCGGACCCTGCAGAAGGTTACTGTCGCCAGGACGCCCCAGGGAGGAAAGGGTGTTGTCCCTCCGCCTGCCCCCCCCCCGCCCCCCCCCCCCCCCACTGGCAGCTTGGTGGCCACCATCCTGCACAGGCCATTTTACAGTCAGGTTTGGGTCCGCAGTCATGAGTCATGTGGGGCCTCAGGGAATGGGGATGGAGACAGCCCTTTACTCCCTGCCCCAACGAGACCCCCGAGTCAACCTCCTGGCTCCTGATCAAGCTGCTTAACGGCCAGGATCCAAAAGACTCAGGAACAAATCTTGGAGCCCAGCAGGTTTTGGCAGAAATTTCTCCAGATTTAATTGTCAAAATTTTAGAATTTCAAAATCATATGGCCACTACTGCAGCCACGCAGTATCATATGTTATTCATAACTAGCAATAGAAAACAAATTATCTACTGTTGCCATTTTGGCAATCTGAGTGTTGGGGTAAAATCCTAAATAATAATGGTGGGTCTGGTGTCGAAATATTGAATGTAATCAAAGGAGAGAGAGAGTAATGTGGAAGTCATCTGCCCCACAGTTAGGGGGAGGGTGTGGAATAAGGGTATACTGGAGTTTTTGGTATTGGAGTATGGGCACTGGTGAAGGTACGGGTGTTTCATTGTATGACCGAGACTTAAACCCAAAAGCTTTGTAACTGCTCTCATGGTGATTCAATAAATAAAATTATTTTAAAAAAAGTAAGTTCATGCCCAATTCTATCAGCCTAATAAGTGGCTGAATAAATAGCAGTACTCCTACATAAAAAAAGAAAAGGACAAAATAGAATGAAAACTGAAGAAAATAAGAAAAAAATATAATAAAATCAAGGGAAAAAGCAGAGTAAAATATAAGCAATGCAAATTCAGACCAAAATCACTGTCCTGACTGACTTAAAAACAAATTAATGTTCTACATTCTAATTTTTTTAACTCATGTCTAATAATTAGTTGAATTTTTACTAGACTCTTGTATAGTCCTTATGTAACAACAAGCATGTTAAGGCATGGTTTAATTTAAATATCCAAGAATTATATTTAGCACCTCAAAAAATTTGTAAATATATTAGAAGTACAATGTGCTATTCATTGCACAACAGAGTCTGGAAAAATCTTGTAAATGTTTTAGAAAGTTATAAGAAAAAGCAAATTCTTGAATGTTTGCTAATAGTTCAGTATTCAGTATAATACCATGTGAAAAATTTATAAGGATTACTGATCTTTGCTTTGTATTTTCAGAAGATAATCATCACGTCTATATTATAAGCACAATTTAATCATGGATAGATATGTTTTATGATTAAAATAGGTAACCATTGTAAAGTAAGAAGATTATTTTTTCGCTGGGTAATTATGCTTTTTTACTCATTACCATCCCTAAGCAGGGGAAGTCTAGGTTATATGTAGCAGTGTTAAAGGTCTTTAACAATTTCTAATAAAGTTTTAAAATTTTCTCTAAATAAAATTTACACATTCAGTTTACCATGCTTACTAGGTTACCATTTTTTTTCCCTTTTTGCATCATGCATGGCGATGCACAGGGGTTAATCCTAGCTCTGTACTCAGGAATTACTCCTGTCGGTGCTCAGGGAACCATATGGGATCTGGAAATCAAACCCGGGTCGGCTGCGTGCAAGGCAAACGCCCTACCCGCTGTGCTATCACTCCAGCCCCAGCTTACCATTTTCCTTTATTTTGTTTTTGTCTTGGGGCAATATCTAGCAAAGTTCAGGGTTACTCTGACTCTGCACTCAAGATTCATGCCTAGCAGTGCTCCAGGGACCATATGGAATGCCTTAGATTGTGTGTGTGGATTTTATGCAAAGCAAAGGTTTTAACCACTGTACTGGGTTGAGATATGTTTCAGAATTAAGGCAAGTATTAGGGTTGAGGTTAGTGTTCTAGTTTAAGTTTAGCTAAAGTTGAAGTGTAAATGACAGAATTAGAGATAATATTAAACTTTGAGAAATTGGTAGGCTAGGCGAAGACTAGTATAAAGGTAAACATTAGATTTAGGATTAGAATTCAGGTTTAGATTTGGCTATGTTCGATGTTAAAACTTTAAATTAAGATTTGGGTGAATGATAGAATGAAGGTAATTGATAGGATTGGGTTTACACTCAGATAGCAGTTATTATTAGAGTTAGGATCAGTGTAAAGGTTTCAGTTAGGGTTTAGTTCAGGTTAGAGTTCACTTAATTTAGTGCTTAGTTGTGGCTATGGCAAATTGGAAATTGAATTTAAAGAATTGGAAGAATATTAAAATAGGGAAATTTACATTGTTAGGCTTGGATTAGGTTATGCATTTGTATGTTTAATTATACAGTTGGGGGTTGCATTTAGGTTTGGCTATGTTCAAAATATAAAATGAAGGCTCATAGAGACAGTAAGGGGTTGTAAATTTGCATTACACATGGCCAACCCAATCCCTTGTACTCCATATGGGTCCCCCAAGGCCCTCCAGGAGTGTTCTCTAAGCACAAAGTCAGGAGTAAGCCCTGAGCAATGTTGAATGAAGCCTCTTCCCCTCCCAAAAAATAGTCAAAATTAGGGTGGATATTAAATTTAGGGTAATGGTAAGTTTAGGCCTAGGGATGGTATGGGTAAATATAAGGTTTGGGATATGGCTCAAATTAGCTTTAGAGTTTGGGTTTGGCTATGGTAGAAGCGGGAGAAAAAAGAATGAAAAATAGTATTGGGTGAATGTTAAATTTAGAGTAATTTGTTAGTTCTAGTACTGATTTGCTTAACCATTAGTATTAGGGCAAGGGTTTAAATAGGGTTAAGTTTAGGTTTGCTTATGGTTGAATTTGGAAATGGAATCAGAAATTGGAGCAAATATTAAATATAAGGTAATTGGTAGTTTAGGCCTAGGTTAAAGTGAGGATTACTATAAGGATTACATTTTATGTTCTTTCACAACTCCCTGCTATTTTTAATATGTTAAATGCAAATAATTAAATACATAGGATGCATATATTTAACATTGATTAGCATATAAACTATTTTGCAATTGAGTAATCTTGGCTAATTTTATCTTTTTTATTTTTATTTTTATTAGTGAGGCATCATGAGGTACAGTTGTAGACTTACAAATTTTTGTGCTTGGGTTTCAATTATACAATGATCAAATACCCATCCCTCCATCAGTGCCCATTTCCCACCACCACGGATCCCAGTATCCCTCCCACCACCATCTTGGCTAATTTTAAATCACTATATTTACAGTACCTCTCCACTTCAAATTCTGGGTATGGGTAAAAATTTGTATTGATCTCTAATTGCTTAAACTTATTTTCAAAATATTAAAGCTTGTACTGGGGATGCAAATAAATGGCTATAGTTAAAGTGAAAATATGAAAACTATATGAATATTTTAAAATAACATCACGGTCACGGTCCTCCCATTGTTCATCAATTTGCTCGAGCGGGCCCAGTAATGTCTCTATCATGAGACTTCTTGTTACTGTGTTTGGCATATTGGATACGTCATGGGTAGCTTGCCAGGCTCTTCTGTGCGAGCGAGATACTCTAGGTAGCTTGCTGGGCTCTCTGAGAGGGGCGGAGGAATCGAACTCGGGTCGGCCATGTTGGCTGCTTGTAAGGCAAACGCCCTACTGCTGTGCTAAATAACATAAGCCACTGAAATAGAAAAAATGAATTACCTTAATAAACCTTTCTCTAAGCACTTGAAAATGTTGACATTTTAACTATTTAAAAAGGGAAAAAGATCAAAAGGTAGAAATAGCCATTGTTTAAGAGATTGTGCTTGACAGCACAGAGTAAAAAAATGTCTCCTGTGTGCCCATCCATAGATGACACTCTGTGAAGCTCTCTCCTGGATCTGTGTCAAGTCAATAATAATTATTATTCTAAAACAAACTCTTTGATCAACAACCTGGCTCAGGCAGATGGTGCTTCAGCCAAAAAAGTGAGACATAGCTGCCATCTCTGTCATGTCTCTGGCTTTCAGATATATGAGGAAAAGTGTGGAAAGAGATGTTTACAAACTCCCCTATATGTCCTGATAGATGTCAAGTTTATGTATTCTTTGAGTAAAAGCATTGGTGCCAGAAAGTGAATGCAAATGTTTGAAGATACAAGTATCTTTTTCAGAGTAAAATTATGGAAGTCAGACTGCAGTCTTCAAAAATCAATACATATAGCAGAAGTTTGGATAGTGTCTTAATTAGCATCAGCAGTCTGAGTCTGTTGGAGTGCTGCATGTGATTTCAGAAAACTCTCATAGGAAAGAATGGAAGTGAGATGAGAAAAATGCATTACCAGCTTGGGACTACTGCAGAAAACTGCTTAAACCCTGATGATTTAAAACAATAGAAATTGGTTCTGTCTAAACTGGTTAACTCTCCCGGAGACCAGATATTCAAAATCAAGACTCTAACAAGACTTTGCCTGCAACAGTAAGATCCCTGAGAAACCTTGGTTTGTGTCGCTGTAACTTTAGATTATTCCTCCTTCTTTCATTATCTTCTTTTCTTTTGAATCTGCCTCTCTTCTCTCTGATAAGAACACTCTCATTGGTTAGAATCTACTCTAACCAGTATAATCTTTGTAAAGATACTTAACTATTTACAAGGATGGAGTCATTTGCTTTCCAAATTTGGTCACATTTTAAGTTTCCTGTTGGCCATGGATTTTTTGGTAGGATAAGGAGTGGTATGCTAATCTCCCCTCTAAATATTTAGAGGAATGCTATCGATTAAGTGAATTCAATTAAGCAAGATATCAGAGCAGGTAATCAGAACTCATTGCTAATGGAAATACTGAAAGCCTTCAGAGAATTTAATGCTAAAATGTTATTCCTTACTTCTAGGGAGTGAGTTGCCACTAATTTCTGTCAATGATTTCTGAGACAGCTAAAAGGATGGGAAATGGAATTTGTTGAAAATGGGTAGGAGATTGTAGGGTCTGCTGACAATCTTCAAAGAAGTGTTCAGTCCATATACCAAAGGATGATCCATGGAAGAGAGATGCTGTTTCTAGCCTCTGGAAAACTGAGTGCTACAGTGGAAATATCTGAGATGAGATAAAAATGGCCATCAATAGATTTTTGCTGCAGACAGTTAATCATTCCACCATTAATTCCATTCAACAAATCTTTAATTGTTTCAAGGAAAAAGTGCTCAGTACACTTCAGTGAATAATTTAAATACATAAGTGAAATAGAAAAAAAGTAAAACTTCCTCTATCTAATGTATATACTTTTAACCAGTAGGAAAAAATGGGTGATATGGATAATAAAATTTGTCATTGCCAAGGTTCTTGGTGTTGAACCTATGACTTTGGGGGTATTTTTAAAACAAATTAATGAGCTGCAGAAATGGCTTGGGGTCAGGGGCACATGCCTCACGCATAGGACCCCGGTTCACCCATGGGACCACAAGACCCCTAAACACAGGTGGGTGCAGCCATGGAAGTTTGCAGGTCACTGCCAAGTGTGATCCTTGGCAGCTCTGAGAATCACTGAGTAGTGCTGATGACCCCTAGCATGGCAGGGCTTAGACAACCCTAGTAAGCAATGGTGGCTCTAAATCTCTAGGGGTGAATCCTGGCACTTCTGAGCACTGCATTGAAAGAAGACACACATAAAGAAGCAAAGCTAAAATATGAATAATTTAATCATTGGATGACGTGATTTACCCCCACCATTTTCTTTTAATATATATGCACACAGGAACTGGTAGTGAATCCATTCATGAAGGATATTAAATAAAATATAATGCAGGTGCTGAGTTAGAGAAACTATGTAAAACTGCATCCACATTGATGTTTTCTTATATGAAACTCCAGAAATTTATGCAATTTTGGTATCACGAATCACGACAACGAATCACGACCATCCTGTTATTCGTTGATTGCCTCGAGCAGGCCCCAGTAATGTCTCCTTCATCCTAGCCCTGAGATTTTTAAGAAAGTGCTATCAAGGCTCTTTAGGAGAATGAGACCAATCATTGTTACTGGTATTTGGCATATTGGGTACGCCACGGGGAGTTTGCCTGACACTGCTATGTGGGCAGCTTACATTCAGTAGCCTGCCAGTTTGTCCAAAGGAGGAATGAGATAATAAGATGTCACAATAAGATGTTGCACGACTGCGAATGCGGCCGTGCGGTTCCGGGAGCTGGTTTTTATAGTCTCTGAGTCTTGGCCGTTGATGGGATTACACGGCGCCAGGGGGCCAGTTGGTGGGTGTGACCCCCGCCTACTGGAATTTGGAGGATCTGGGTGGAGGATGCTCAGCCCCGATCTGAGTAGGCTTGGAGATCTCAGCTCCGGGACCCGCTTGCCTTTGTTCTTCTGCTGGTACCTTCAGGTGTGCAGAGAGTGGTCTCAGCATGGTGGTGGCTGGTTCTGGAGGTCTTCGGCTGCCGGAACCCTCGTCGGGGCGGGGAGGAAAGCTCAACCCGCTCCCCTCCAAGGGGCCCCGGAGAGGACAGCCAGGCGCGGGGGCAGAAGACTGCACTGTTCTCTTCCGGGAGATGGTTTTTATAATCTCTGAGTCTTGGCCATTGATGGGATTACACGGTGCCAGGGGGCCAGTTGGTGGGTGTGACCCCCGCCTACTGGAATTCGGAGGATCTGGGTAGAGGATGTTCATCCCCGATCCGAGTAGGCTTGGAGATCTCAGCCCCAGGACCCACTTGCCTTTGTTCTTCTGCCGGTACATTCAGGTGTGTGTAGAGTGGTCTCAGCATGGTGATGGCTGGTCCTGGAGGTCTTCGGCTGCAATTTTGGTATAGTTATGTTTTATTCACTAGAGCAAGCCCTTATTACCCAGAAGAAGACCAAGTATAGCCAGGGAAAGAAATATATTTTTGGAACCAGGAGATAGAAGGCCCATTGTTCATGGGTAACTAAGGTAGTTGCTTATTGGCAATTGAAATTCTTCTAGAATATAGAGTATAACAAAAAGATCAGGAACCTTTTGAATTAATAATCTACATATGCATATATTTATAAATAGCTACTAAACACATATTTTACTGGTTGGTTTTCAAACCGGGAGCATGATTTATGTTCTTTTCTTTCCATAAGATGTCTCTAAATGGAAAAAATAAACCCTTTAATTTCTGACTTCACTTTGACACTTATTACCATCAGTTTTGGAGTGGCATTACCAATTTGTGTTCAATAATCCTGATGGCAGAGAGTTAAACCTTGTCAAGAAAAATAGTGAATCATCTGAAGAACTGTGATTGATTTTACAAAAGAAATATAACATGATTTAACAATCAATGTATGGTCTAATCAGTATTAGTGATTGCTTTAAGAGATATAACAGAGGTTTAAGTGAATTCAAAAAATGACCTCAAATTATGTATAAAATAATTGCAAAAATACTTTTTGTATATTGTGATGATTAATTTTATGCATAAATTTCACTAGTTCACTGAATGTCCAAACATTTAATCAAGCATTTTTCTAGGTGTGTTTGTGAGCTGTTTCTAATTTAAAAGCAGTGAATCAATAGACTGGGTAAAGAGATTGTCCTGGCTAATGTGAATGGGAGTAATCCCAGTGGCTGAGGAACTGCATAGAATAAAAAGGAGTGCAAAAGAGAATCTTCCTGTGTAACTGCTTTGAATCTAGACTTGATTATTTTTCTTTTTTTTGCCATTGAACTAATGCAGAAACATCATATTTTTCTGATTCTGGAGTCTAGCATCATTTGGCATGGAATTACCTCCAAAATTCTCCCCAGTCTCCATATAGCTAACTGCACATCTTGGGACCTCCAAAACTACATGAGTCATTTTTTTATAAATAAATCTACATCATATATATCTGCATATGTGTCTAAGCTATATTTAAGTGGGTTCTGCTAGTATTTTTCCCAGATTTGACTTATTGTAAAAAGTTGTAAAAAGTAAAACGTTGTTTGTCTACTTATCCTCTATTCCCTGATCAACCATCACTAGATACACCTGTTGTCTTCAGAACCGCACCTAGTTTTGTATAAGGATCTCTTTTTTCCTATTGCAATGTATTTTTTAGAGAACACTAGATAATAAGTAGATGAGAGAGAGTGTGTGTAAGAGAAAGAAAGAAAGAGAGAGAGAACAGATTGCCAAATCAAACAGGAACATAAAGTAGTTAAAGTGAAGGAAATCTTAATTGAGGACTAAGTTTGGAGCTCAGAAACATATATATTATTGTAAGGAAAGTGATAGAGTACTTTTCAAATTGTATTCTGGATTTTGTGGAATATAAAAACATTCATGAATTTGTTTTTGTTTGGGGCCCAATACCTGGTGGTTCTCAGGGCTTACTCCTGGATCTGCACTCAGGAATCACTACTGCCTGAGAACTAGGGACATTATGGGGTGCTGAAGGATCAAAGGCAGGTCATTTGCATGCAAGGCAGGCAGCTTACCTATTATACTGTGGCCCGTAGTTTTAGAAATTTAATTGAGAAAATTTCTTTTAAAAGACTGAGTTTGGGGCATTTCTCTTGAGAGTTAAATCATTAAATTTTAAAAGGAGAGAGATAAATTAAAAGGAGATTTATAAGCAAAAATAGAAAAAAAGATTCTGGAAAAAATTTAGTCTGCTCATATTTGTGAAATATAGAGGAGAGAGAGAGAAAGAGAGAGAGAGAGAGAGAGAGAGAGAGAAAAATGAGTAAGAAAAATCCAAAATATGAACATCTTGTAAAAAAAACACAAGAGAGTCTGGACAAACATTTGATAGGGAAACTGGGATGGCATGAAGGTCTAAATAAAAAAAAAAATTCAACCATACACCATGCAACAGAAACCAAGGATAGAAATGGAATCACACCCACAGAAACAAAGCCAAAGCGGTGGAGAGGAAAGACAGAAACCAAGACAGAATGAAAGAAACCTGCTCACATGTGTTGTTTATAGATAATAGTGAGTAATGACTTTGGGTAACTCTGAGATCATAATGATAACTAACTCCCTTAACTGACCCAGGGGGCAATTTTGCTTACATTCTCTCATTTCAAGGGCAAGGCCCCAGCAGAGAGCTCAAAGGGCTCTGCTTCACTGAACCGAAGGGTGGGACTTTCCTGGAGCCCTGTCCTCATGGGGTTGACATAGTCATTGCAGTGGGACTGCATAAAAGAATACTGATACCAATAGGTTCACTCATTAGCTTTAAGATCTAAGAGAATATTTTTGCTCAGTTTAGGATTTGCTTGTGACCTGTAACCCCTTTCTATTTTTCAATTTCTCCTTTTGGAATGGAAATGTCTCTCCTAAATCTGCCAAACCCTTACATTTTGGAAAGATGTCACTTGTCTGGTTTCACAGATTCACAGCTTGAGAAAAATCTTGTCGTGGGAGGAATCATAGCTATAGTTTCACTCGGGCTAATTTCAATAATATTTAGATAAGACTTTAGATATTAGAGCAGGTGTTGGAATATCCTAAGATTTGGGGCTAATAGGAAGGGATGAATGAATTTGCATGTGAGAAGGATATGTATTTGGAGAAGTCTTTGACAAAATGTTAAGGGCTGCATGCCTCTCTGTTAAAGTTCATATATAATTGTATTACAAATTCAATCAAATTAATTTTAAAGATCTTTGGCTCTTCTATTCAATTCATAAATTGGCAGCATCCAAACTAGCATGTAGCAGATGCTACAAGATGCATAAAATAGAAGATTTTTCAAATCATAAAAGAATCACAAAGAAGGTGAGACAAGGTCATTAGCAAAAGAAAAGAATCATTATTTCAACAAAGTCATATTCCATTAGAGGAGATTGGGGGGAAGGAGAGAGAGGTGGCTTATCAGTAAGGGCTTCCAATGGCAGAAATAATTGTAGAGTTCAAATAACTTTTTGGTATTATTATTAAAAATTTTAGTATTGTTAAAGCAAACATATTACGCAGTTTTTCACTTTCAAAATAACATGCAATTTATTCTACTTAAATAGATTGGTAAATGAGAAATTGGCTACTTTGTTCCCTCTTTCTTCTTGGCAAAACTGAGCCCAGAAAAAGTGTTGAGGTTGTGCTCTGCTGCAAGAGACCCAGAAGTCATGTTACCCACACTCAGTTGTGACTCACCATGTACATGAATCCATAGAGCCCCTGAGTATTGCCCTGTCCTAATTAAAAACAGAAAGAGAGAAGGAGGGAGCGAGGAAGGGAGGGGGGGAGGGAGGAAGGGAGGGAGGGAGGGAGGGAGGGAGGGAGGGAGGGAGGGAGGGAGGGAGGGAGGGAGAAAGGAAGGCAGGAAGGCAGGAAGGCAGGAAGGCAGGCAGGAAGGAAGGCAGGCAGGAAGGCAGGAAGGCAGGAAGGCAGGAAGGCAGGAAGGCAGGAAGGCAGGAAGGCAGGAAGGCAGGAAGGAAGGAAGGAAGGAAGGAAGGAAGGAAGGAAGGAAGGAAGGAAGGAAGGAAGGAATACCATTCTTAAACAAAATTTATGTATGAGTGTCTATGTTATTAATGATTAGGTGGGTTTGATTGGACCAGATAAAACTTTACCAATGTTTTTATACTGACAAAAAAATCAAGGTGGGTGACACTGTTCAAGGGAGTCTATACAACAGTCTATACAACCATCTCTTACCCAGTCAACACCCATCACCAAAACAAGAAGTGAGTCCCTGTTTACTTTTCTCCACCTTTTCTCAGACATACCATATTTGACATATTTTCATTTTATGTTTCTTATCTATATATGATGATCAGCTTTTTCATGAAGAAGCATAACTTCCCCTGGTAAACTATGAATACTTATAAATGCATAGTACAAGACCCTATTATATGACTCGGATTTTCTTTCTTTTGTACTTGCTTTATGTCTGCAATGACCACACTCATTTCCCTACTTATAAGTTGCTTTCTGACAATAAAGTTGTTTATTTCTACTCAGTTTTTTCTGTGATTGGAAGGTATAGAGTCCTCCACCAGAAACCAACAATGCTGGTATCGTGACATTAAATTTCTAGTATTTAGAATTGTGAAAAAAAATTCCCATGTGTAAATTCATCCAGTTTATGTTATGAAAGTACAGTTAACTAAGACAATGGTAATATGTGCAGACCAAATTTTATTTTAGAGCCTATTTTAAGTTTATGCAGGAAAACTAACATTATAGTAAGTGTTTGATACTTAAGATAATCTTCTGAAACATTAGGAAAACGAGTAGGATTGCATAAAATTTAGTATCTGGTGTGATCCTTCTGGTTGTCAGATAGTCACCTTCTGTATATCCTCTTGTGGCTAAGAGAGAGATAAATTCTCTGGTACTTGAAATGCAAATTCTACTCCTGATGGCTCTTTACTTGTGACTTACTAGCCTCTCAAGTTCCCATTCCAAATAAAGTCACATCTGGAATTTTGCCTTGTGTAAATTTAGGACTTGGACACAATTATCTGTTCATTGCAATTAGCAGATACAAGTCCAAACTTTTAATTCATCGGATATTTATTTTGGATAAAGTATTATATGTGGCCATCTCTACACTTCTTTATCAGTTAATAGGTTTTTAATACATCATATTTATATATATTATTAATCTTTTCCTGTGAAAGAGTATAGAAAACTGATGAAAACATCAGTCATTAGAATGTGCCTGAGAAAAATATGTAAATGATAATTACATTAGTGCTATTAATCTATTTTTTAAAATTTTTATTAGTGAAGCACCATGAGGTCAATTTGTAGACTTAAATTTTTGGGGGCCTGGGTTTCACTTATACAATGATTGAGTACCCATCCCTCCACCAGTGCCCATTCTCCACCACCAATGATACCAGTATCCCTCTCACCCCTCCATCTCCCCCATCCCATCCTGCCTCTGTGGCAGGACATTCCGTTTTGTTCTCTCTCTCCTCTTGGGTGCTGAGGTTTGCAAAACAGGCATTGGGTGGCAATCATGCTCGGTCTATAGTCTATTTTCAGCATTCATCTCCCATCCTGGGAGGATCCTCCCAACATCCTGTACTTGGTGCTCTCTTCTCTATCTGAACTGCCTACCATGTGCGGCTGACCTTCAAACCATGGAGTGAACCTCCTGGTACTAATCTTGACTATTCTTCAGTGTTAGTATCCTATTTTGTTACTTTATATTTCCCAGATGAATGAAATCTTTCTGTCTGTACCTCTCTTTCTGATTTATTTCACTTAGTATGATACTTTCCATGTAGTACCACTTGTATGTAAATTTCATGACTGCATCTTTTCTAACAGCTGCTAGTATTCCTTTGTGTAGATGTACCACAGTTTCTTTAACCAGTCATCTGTTCTCGGGCACTCGGGTTATTTCCAAATTTTGGCTATTGTGAACAGTGCTGGAGCGATAGCACAGCATTTTCTTTGCATGCAGCCAGCCTGGCCGAGCTGGCTATTGTTATTCCTCCTCCCCTCTCCGAGAGTCTGGCAAGCTACTGAGAGTACCTTGGCCGAGTGGCAAAGCCTGGCAAGCTTCCCGTAACATACTCAATATGCCAAACACATAACAACAAGTCTCAAAATGGAGACATTACTGGGCCCGCTCAAGCAAATTGATGAACAATGGGAGGACAGTGACAGTGACAGTGTGAACAGTGCAGCAATGAACATAGAAGTACAGATGTCATTTTGACTGTACTTTTGTGCCTCTCTGGGATATATTTCCAGGAGTGGTATTGCTGAATCAAATGGGAGCTCAATTTCTAATTTTTTGAGACTTGTTTATACTGTATTCCGAAAAAGCTGAACCAGTTGGCATTCCCACCAGCAATGAAGGAGAGTACCTTTCTCACCACATCTGCGCCAACAATGGTTGCTTTTGTTCTTTCCTATGTGTGCCAGTCTGTGGTGTGTGATGTTATCTCGTTGTTTTGATCTGCATCTCCCTGATGACTAGTGATGTAGAGCATTTCTCATGTGCCTTTTTGTCATTCAGATCTGGAACAAAGGCAGAGCTGCAGAACAATGGAACAGGATTGAATATACAGACATCTCCCCACAAACATATGATCATCTAATCTTTGATAAGGGAGCAAGAAATGTGAAGTGGAGAAAGGAAATTCTCTTTAACAAATTGCGCTGGCAAAACTGGAAGGCTATATGCAAAAAATATGGGCTCAGATCTCTCCCTAACACCATGTACCAAAGTAAGATCAAAATGGATTAAACACCTCAACATCAGACCGGAATCCATAAGGTACATTGGAAGCAAGGTTTGCAAAACCCTCCATGACATTGAAGTGTCAAAGATGACAGGCCACTGGCCAAGCAAGTGAACAGAGATAGACAAATGGGACTATCTTAAACTAAGAAACTTCTGCACCTAAAAAGAAACAGTGATCAAAATACAAAGATAGTTTACAGAATGGGAAAGGATATTCACCCAAAATCCATCCTACAAGGGGTTGATATCAAGGATATAAAAGCACTGGTTGAATTACATAAGAAGAAAACATCCAACCCCATCAAAAATGGGGTGATGAAATGAACAGAAAATTTCTCAAAGTACTATTATACTTAGTTCTTTTATTTGCCCAGAATCATTTTAAAAACCTTTTTCCTACTTTTTTCTTCTACTATCTCCACTATCCAGCCGCCACCGCACTTCAGGATGCTTTCTGGACTGCGCAGCTGTGAAGCGGCCACATGACACATTATAAGACACTTAATACCTATCTTCCAGAATTCTGCACCATATTTGATAGAGTTAAAATATGGCTAGAATCATGGGAACACCAACAAGGGAGAATAGAAGCCACTCAAAAGCCTCTATCCCTCTTGGAGAGCCTGGCAAGCTACTGAGAGTATTCAGCCCACATGGAAGAGCCTGGCAAGCTATCCGTTGTGTATTCGATATGTCAAAAACAGTAATTACAATGGGTCTCATTCCCCTGACCCTGATGGCATCACCAGTATGGCAGCATTGAGAATGATGAGGAAGGAGGGACTGATAAAATCTCAAGGCCGAACTAGGCTGCCAAAACGAAGAAAGACAAAAATGATTGTCTGTACTTTCAATGCACGTACACTAGCATCAGATGCATCCATCAAGGACCTGATGGTACAAGTGCAAAAGATCAAGTACAACATCATTGGTCTGACTAAGAGGAGAAGGCATCAATCACATCACGCTGTTTTCGACACTGGAGAAGAATTGTTCTTCTGAACATGCAATAAAAGAGGCATTGGAGGCGTCAGTGTCCTTGTCAACATGAACTTGGCCATGAGCATTGATTCATTCAAATGCCTAACAACCCGAATCAGATGATTACACTTGAATAGATGTGGCTCACCGCCAGCAGTTTCTATCTCCGTTGTCTACATACCAACATCCAATTATGATGAAGGAGAAATTGAGAAGCTCAACATGGAGCTGGAAAAGTTCTATAAAGAAGACCACACCTCCTACAAGATCATTGATGGTGATTTTAATGCCAAGATAGGATGGAGAAGACCAACCAAAGAGCTCCACATTGGGACCCGTGGCCTAGAATAGAATGAACAGGGTGAGAAACTATCTGAGTTCATCATGTCGACCAAGACCATCCATGGTAACTTACAGTTCCAGAAGGCCGAATCTAAATGTTGGACATGGGAGTCTCCCTATGGACAGTTCCACCACGAAATAGAACACATCATATTCAATCGACGGTTTTGCCTGACCGATGTTGCTGTTGTCCCTAAATTCTAATTGGGATCAGACCACCGTCTCCTTCTTGCAAAATTCTACTTCACAGAGTAGCGAGAAAGGGCTGCAAAGTTTAAGAAGAACTCCCAGAACAACCACCAACTGGGAGCCCTTTGGCACTATTGCTGCAACATAGGAAGATGTTGTTGTTGACAGTGTTGATGAGGAATACGATCGACTTGTTCAGCACCTCCATGATTGTGCGAGGAAGGCCAAGAAAGAGATAGCCACAAAAAAAATGCCTGTCTTCAAAAACTCTTGAGCTTATTGAGCCAATATGGTTTGGCCCATGTCTTAGGCAACCGCAAGTGAACGTCTGAGTTCACAAAGCAGTGCATAGATGTGATAAACGAAGACCTCAAAGAGAGAAGAGCAAAAGTGCTGGTAGATGTCGGAAAACTGGGAAAAGCATTTGTAATGCTCGCCTGTCCATCACCAACTAAAGACCAAGATGACTGCCGTCCAACGTCCTGATGAATCTGTCATATCTTCCAGAAGGGCAATGGAGAAGATTATCCATGACTTCTACTCAAATCTCTCAAATAGCTATGCCCACCTGCCCAAATACCAAATTCTGCAGGATGGATATTTGTTCCCAACGTTCTCCCTTCCAAAATCCAACACGCCATATTGTTGGTAAAGAAGCGAATAGCACCCAGCCCAGACAAGGTCAGATCTAAACACCTGAAGAACCTGCAGTCAGTACTCATCAATATGCTGGTTCAGCTCTTCACACGCTAGTTGTCTAAATGCAAAGTTCCGTCCCAGTGGAAAACCAGCACGACTGTACTACTGTACAAGAAGGGAGAAATGCACGGCATTGGCAACTATCACCTGATCTGCCTATTGTCTGTCATCTATAAGCTGTTCACTCAAATCATCCTGAATAGGATTGGCAGAATACTAGATGAAGGAGAACCATACGAACAAGCCAGGTTCTGAAAAGGATTCAGCACGATTGCCATATTCACATGATAACCAAGCTCATTGAGGTTTCTCGGGAGTTCATGATAATGGTCTGTCTAATGTTCATTGATTTAAATTAGACCTTTGATTCTGTTGAGACTGAAGATGTCATCGAAGTCCTAGTCAATCAGGGCATTCAAACTCAATACATCAGGATCCTCCTTGAGATGTATTACGAATTCACTACCAGGATCTCACAATTCTACAAAGAAGTAATCATCCATGTCAAGAGAGGGGTTCAGCAGGGTGACACCATTTCACCGAAACTCTTCATTGCCACCCTCGAAAACATCATATGATGGCTGGAATGGGAAGGAATGGGAGTGAAGATAGATGGTTGGCAACTACACCACCTCCACTTTGCTGATGACATCGTTCTAATAATGCTGCAGACTTAGACCATAAGTGTGAAAAGGTTGGACTACAACTGAATCTCATGAAGACGAGGTTTATGAGAAACAGTCTCGTTCTTGATGCTCCATTCACTCTCAACAGAACGACTATCTCCAAATGCAACATTTATGTGTACCTAGGTCGAGAAGTCAACATGACAATTGACCTGGCACCTGAGTTGTGCAGGAGGAAGAGAGCGGCTCAGAATACCTTCAAGAGCATCAAAGAAATAGCTAAGAGGAAGAAGAACCTCCGGCTCCAGGCACATCTCTTTGATTCCACTGTTCTTTCTGCATTAACATATGCCTCAGAGACCTGGGCCCTATGCAAACAGGATGAGAACACTATTCAGGTCTCTCAAAGAGGAATCAAAAGAGCTATGCTTGGAGTATCACGTTTCACTCAATTGAGAGAAAGAATCTGGAGTTCTGACCTCTGTCTACAATCAAGAATCAGGGACTCTGTCTCATTTGCCAAGGCATCGAAAATCAGATGGGCTTGACACATAATGAGATTTGGAGATGACCGCTGGACTAGAGCCACTACCGACTGGATTCCACAGGATGTCAAAAGACCGTGTAGCCGCCCACCTACCAGATGGTCATACTTCTTCATCAAGACCCTGAGTAATCGGTTTGAGGCTTTTCATGTTCCTAGAATGAACAGACGCCACACTAGCACGGACAGGGACAAATGGAGACGTTACTGGCGCCCACTTGAGCAAATCAATGATTAAGAGGAAGTCAAGTGATCTAGTGATGCTTGAAATTCTACTCATATGTACAGTTGTACATTTATTTATATTTTATTTATATACACACTGTTGTATATACATGTATGTGTGTATATAAATGCAATCATATATAAAGTTCACTAGAATTCAGCAAGTTACAATAGATTATAAGTCAGATCATTTGGAATTATTTACTTTCTTTTATTTAAGAATTTATTTGTTCATGTATAAATACATTAATCTGAGACAAAACTATGATTTCAACAGATATTATTTGAAGGTCATAATTCAAATATAGTAAAGTTCTCATCAGGAAAATTGACTAACTCTCATATCAGTGAAAGAATCCAATATGATAGCACAGCGGTTCAGACGTTTGTCTTCCATGTGGCTGACCTGGCTGACCTGGGTTCAATTCCTCCGCCCCCCTCACAGTGCCTGGCAAGCTTCAGAGACTGTCTCACTGACACTGCAAAGCCTGGCATGCTACTCATGCTGTATTCAGTATGCCAAACACAGTATCAACAGGTCTCACAATGGAGATGTTACTGGGCTTGCTCGAGCAAATTGATGAACAACAGGAGGACAGTGATACAGTGCTAAAGCACTCTTATATAACATTGAATACATATATATATATATTCAATATCTTATATACATTTAAACATATGCATTCAATTATAATGAAATAGATGTCACTGCCATTTTCTCTAAAGGAGGAAGCTCTTATTTTTACTGCACAAGGTACATTAATTGATTTTGCCAAATTCTTGATAATAATACAATTTCAGTTGCTAAAGAGTTAATCTTTAAAGCAGTGCTAAAATGTGACTTCAGAAATCCCAGAGGAATTTAATTTATATTCTTTCTTTAAGCAGCTGCCAGAGATGCTTATATGACCTCCTCTTAGACGACATCTGTTTCTTTAGAAAGGTCCTCAGAGCATTCTTTAAATATTGGAAAGTAAAATTATCTATTAAATGCACTTGTCTTTGAATTTATTTTAAGTCTGCTCAGGGCAAAAGTCAGTGTAAATAGATATGTGACATCATCCACCAATCTAGATATACTAAATTACAAAAATTATTTGAACAATAGTATTACATAATAGTTTTGCAGTTAATCAAAAGTCAAATGAAAATAAATATAGGGCCTAATCTATCTTTTCAATCCCTGAGTCTTGGTGCAAATATGATTTATCAGCATGTCTCTGGGTTTTCATTACCTATTCAGAAGTTTACGTAATTCTATAACCACCATAAACATTGGTTCTGGCAGAGCAGATCTAGTTTTTTTGTTTTGAAAATATGGCTAAAGATATATAAAGACTACTTCACACAGGCCACTGTGACTCTTTAATATTACAATTGCCTCTTACTAATTCTTCAACTATATAACTCAATGCATCAATTAATGAGAGAGATGAATATGTAGGGTGAATATATGCATCATTTGGGGAGGGCTTCCATAACAAATATTATAAACTATGTAGAGAAACAATAGCATTTTGGATTCCCTTAGTCTGAAGACTTGACATACAAGATTAAAGTGTTGACAAACTTCATTTCTTCTGAAAAAATTAGAATATTCATGGCTGTTGTGTTTTATTCTCATATGATCTTACAGCTGCACAGATACATCACTGGCATTTTTGTGTATCTAAATTTCCTCTTCTATTAAAGGCAGTAGAAAGAAGGTTTTAGAGCTCATTATAATAGTTTGCTTATAATTTACTCACCTCTTTACACAAGCTAATTTCAATTAGAGTCACACTGATGAAAACTTCAAATAGGAAGATCAGTGGAATACAGTTGAAGTCATAAGAATATACTGATATTATATAAATAAAGTTGTTCTGAGGATTAAAGGAAGAAATATGATTCTTGCACAGTATTAATATTGATCAAATTCAATTTTTCTACTCTCATCCTCCTTGCACTTAGAAGCTTTATGAAACACTCTTACAGTATAGAATTTAGTTCTTAATTGTTCCTCCCTGTTGATTTCTCAGAAATTTAAGAAGTTCAATGTCTATGTAGCTTCAAGTTGTAATGAATTCACTTTGGAAAAGATTCCTCAGAATCTGAGAGGATTAGAAGAGGAAGTCTGCTTGCTTTTACAAATTAATCGTAAGGCTTTTATTTTTGATCATCTTTTTTTGTTATGTAAGGTATTTAATATTTTATTCTGCAATTATACTTCTGAAAGATGCAAGACTTAAAACCTTGGAAAGTATAAAAAACCCTCACTAATCAAATTCCATCTTATGTTTTCTACAATTATGCTCTAGCAAATATTTTCTTTTTTTATTTTTTAAAATTATTTATATATTTTGAATACCCATCCCTCTACCAGTGACCATTTCCCACCACCACAGATCACAGTATCCCTCCCACCCCCACCCCCCCCCCAACCCACCCTGTCTCAGTGGCAGGGCATTCCCTTTTGTTCTCTCTCTCCTATTGGGTGTTGTGGTTTGTATAAGAGTTTAGCCTGATTTTCAGGGAGAGACATTGGATGATTTACTTTCCATTGATCGGTTTGTATATAGGGAGATGTCGTGCGGCCGCTTATGTGGCCAGGTGGTTTGGAGGAAAAGTCCTGGGTCCCGCATACTCGAGCTATGTTTGTAGAGGCTCCTGGTCACCGGGGTGGGTATTCGAAATAAATAAATAAATAAAATTATAAAGGAAATTAATTGGGTTTTTATTCACCCAGTTCAATAATTCTACCTCTGAGATGTTTTTTCTGTTGAAGAAACTCTCTGTTCTATCAAACCAAATTTTTATTAGTTTATATAAACTCACAAAAGCATAGCACTGTGATTTGTAATAATTCTGCAAAAGTTTAGGCTGTGTGTGAAAGAACATTAAGGAGAAGAAAGAAAAAAAGAAAGAAAGAAAGAAAGAAAGAAAGAAAGAAAGAGAGAGAGAAACAGAAAGAACAAAAGAGAGAAACAGAAAGAAAGAAAGAAAGAAAGAAAGAAAGAAAGAAAGAAAGAAAGAAAGATGGATGGAAAGAAAGAATTCAAACAAAAATGCACGAAAGCAATGCAGATTAAATGAAAGAACAGGAATGAGAAATGTTAAACCAGGAATTTTTCTAGGTTGAATATGTCCAAATCTAGGCAGATGTTTTACTCAGTATATTTAAATAGAAACTAAATTGCCAGAAAATACACTGTTTTATTAATACTAACTTAATAGAATATGAAAAGTATTCTCATTATAATTAAAGGTGTTAAAAATTGTTAGTAATTTATAAGTATTGTTTTTTATTTTTAATTTTACCTTTGGTAAAAATGTGACTGAGTAATTGGATTTTAAAAGCATTTAGTGATTTTTTTTTATGTGTAGCTGTGTACATTTTAATCTACAATATATCTGAATCAATGGTCAAGTACGGAGAAAATAATCAACTTATAATGTCTAACGACTTTACTATGCGTCCTAGTTTATTATTATAATTTTGATCATTTATTTTTTAGTGGAAGAGCTATAATTTATTGAGAATACTACAAATAGCTTCAGGGCTTCTAATAAGAGCAGTTAAATGGATTATCCATTATACATTAGCTCTGATAGGTTATCTAATAGGAATAATCAAAGAGTCCTTCGGGGTAAATTTCTTTCAGATTAAACAAAAAAAGACTTTCCTAACTCTGATTATTTCCCCTGATTATTATCATGTTCCATCTCCCCAAAATACGTAATAATTGACAGCATATGCTCTTATAGCACTTCCTGGAAGTCCCTAAAAATCAACCACCAATATAAGAGCAGCATAATTCTAGAACATGTGGTTGTTTTAAGAAATAATCTAAATCTAAATTAATAGAGTATACTGGTGGGAAATGCAGATAGTGGCAAATGAATATTTGTTTATATAATTTTATATGTAAAAGTCATCAATACTACTAGTGACAGTTTTGAAAGTTTTGAAATTAAATTATATATCTCTAGACAAATAATTAAGAGAAAAGTATATGCACATAGGATTATGCAAGTTTATATTCCTTGGACCTTTTCCAAGCAGTTCTTCATTTGTATTAATAATCTGCCTGACATTAAAATACACTTTGAGCAGCAAATTTTTACAAGCCATTGGTAATTAAACAAGAATCATTCCTGTGATATGGGACTCCAAATGTGTTTAAGATGCAAGGGGAAGCCTTTAATTAACTCCTTATAAATTTATGATGTGACAAGATATTGTCTGTTTCTGTTTCACAGGAGACCTCCCAGAGCCATGAGAGGCCCAGTTCGAGCTATTAGTTACCTTTCATGGCAGCAGAGCTACTGGAGGGTTGAATGGATCCTGCCGTATCTTGCTGCACATAAGAACAACTGCATAAAATATTAATCACTCCAGCTCCTCGTGTGAAATGTTACAAAAGAGAAAGTCAAAGAGGAAGAGGGAAAAAACATCATGGGGTGCCATACATTAGCATCAACAAACCATTCCTAATGGCTAAAGCAAAATGTGGTGGCCCAAGTCCCACATGCTAATAATTTTCAAACTTTTGTCATGGTTAAATAATGAAGTCCCTGCAGTTGGAAGCTCTAATATAAAATGAAGGGGTTCTGCCCTAATGGGGAGAGGAAAAACAGCCCTAGTGTCTATATAGCAATCGAAACAATTTATCAAAAATGAACCAAAATATTAAACTGAGTCTAGTGCGTTTCTCAAATTGGTTTTGCAGGCGAGCTTTTCTATTTTTTGAAAAATAATGTTAGTTGGTATATTTTTAAGCAATTTATTTTGTGCAATACATATTAAAAACCCCAAAATCTAGTGTTTGTTATCCTTAATTCATAGTTGAATAAACTCACCAATGATTTAAAATAAGAAATTCTGGGATTCTAGTCCATTTGCTTTGAGTAATTATTCGAAGATTTTGCTATCCTAGCTTTATCCACAAGTATAGTCACTATTATACTGTCTAATATACATTATGCCTGCATTAAAAGAATATGGCTATAAAGGGTCCGCTAGCACATCTGAAGAAATGAGCAACCTAATTATATTTAATGGCTATTATACAATTGAAATGTAAAGAATAAAAATACATAAAATTTAACAAAAGATTAAATGGCTTTAAAATGATTTTGTTAGTAATTAGTTAATACACTATAAAATTATATGGCAAATATACACATTATATAATAAATTTAGGCTATAATATATTTGTATACAAAGTATTTATAATGCAAAATGACAATAACTCTTAACAGAGGAAAAAATTTTGCCCTATCCAAACATATTGAAGAAATACCGACCCAAAATAAGCTTTCTAATTTCTGTGTGATATTGCATTACAATGAAAGACAAATGGCTTTGTAAATAAAATAACACCACTTGTATAAATGTTTTTATAGGTACATTAATGTAAACACATGTGAATTGGGGTTGGAAAGATAAGAGAAGATAGGTAAGAAAAGAGGATTGTTACTCAAGATGTTTAATGATCAGACTCATGAGAGCTGACAGCTGTTGAAGTTGCTTTGGAAATGCTTAATCAAATCAGATAGAAAAGTTGCTTCAAGTCACAAAATCATCAAACTTACCTACTGATGTTTAGGCATCTCATAAGAATACAGATGTGACAGGTTAACAATTTTTAGGTCCTTAGGAAAAATGTTTTAACCAAAAACCTTTCTTTATGTATTGGTTATATTTAAATGTTTTAAATTAGACAATGTGTTTAATTTAAAATACAAGTTATGATGAGACCAAGAATTCCACAAATAAGAGTATTTGACAACAATGCATATCTGTTGGAATAGTCTATTGTAAACCAACTTGCTAAGTATTTGGTACTCAGAACATTGTTTTAAGTTCTTTATTTTTAATTAAAATTAAAAAATGACAGCCTAACATCTATATCAAAATAGAAAAGTAAGCTGAATTCAAACTCAGTCTCTCTACATTTAGACTGGAGTTTCCATTGCCCTAGAAATATAATTTATATTTAGAAGTTGCATTTCTCGTACTACTTAATTATTTAAGTAGAGGACAGAGTGATACTAAAATTTTTCACTACTTAAAATAATGACTTATTTTTTTTTAAAGAAAAGGAATGATGTGGAAATTTTTAAAAAGTAAGTATTTGAATAGATAAAGTTAGGAAATGCAGGTCAGAAATCTCACCTGTGTTTAAAATAGAACAAATTCATTTCAAAGGAAAGTAGATTTATTTTGTACAATTTTCACTTGTAGAAGGTGATTAAGAAGAGAGGAAACAGGAGCAACAGTGGAGCAATTATTGTGCTTGCCTTGCATGCATACAACCAAGGTTCAGTCGCTGTCATCCCTTGTGGTCCTCTAACCCCACCAGGAGTAATACCTGATTGCAGAGCCAGGAGTAGCCCTTGTAAAACCTGAGCCACACAGGGTGGGCTCATCTCTGCCCTCGTCCAAAAAAAAAAGAGAAAGAGACATAGGGAAAGACTTTCTGTAATGAGGAGAGCACAGCAATAGATAAAATATGAGTTGCAATAGATAAAAAAAAATTTATTAAGGCTCTGGATGGCATTATTTAAGGCATTGTAATTGTCATTAATTAAAGAGAAAACTAAGAGTACATGATCACAATGATTTAAATATTTCACAGTCATTTTTCTAGTTATAGATCAGAACAAATTATTACATGGAAAAGGAAACCTAACTTAGATATTATGAAATTAAAACTGCTGAAAATCCACTCCCATTTTCTGCTGTTCTTCAGTGAATTGGAAATTTGGTACCATTTTTTCATATTTGTAACAAAACATGTCTTAGATCTCCTTTATGAAGGATTGGGTTTGGGGGTGGTCCACATCTCTACCTGAGCTGAGGAATCTCAGCTCTCTCTCCAGTGGAGAAGTCTGCATTCTGTCTTTATAATTTCTAAATAAAAATGTTTCACTTCAAAAATTATGCTCTGACACTGACCAAAAGTTTTAACCATATGGAGTGCTCATATTTAGTTACTCAATTTAATTAATAAAGCATAGTTTCTTGTCATACTATATAGTGAATATCCACCTAAATATATGAATGAGAGCATTTTTAGACTTTAATTTGCCAATTTCTTAAAATATTGGTAGTTTTACTCTATTTATTTGCTAACCAAGTGGATTTATTAATTCTAACCACACTAGAATTACTGTAGTTTGTCATGAATACATACAATTTGCATTGACTTGAACACAATGGAAGTGGAGTTATTGCTAATAATGCATAAAGGGTGTTTTTACTGGTTCATGTGCAGCTTTCCATCACTTAAATATTCATGGATTTTAGACAACTTCTTTTATTCTCTTACCACCAAGATTTCATAATCTTTTGGCCATCTCTCCCAAAAGAAGAAGGTAAAGATCAGATCATAGCAAATATACTCTTGCAAAGTGTTGGCTTAGAAGTGACCCATATCACAGTCGCTCACATTCTATTGATGAGAATTAGGCAAAGTGCCACATGTAAATGCTAAGGAAGATGACATGGACAAGCCTTGGAAGTGAAAGTAGATCCTGGTGAAAAATGAGGAGGATCTACCATTTTTCTATGTAGACAAATCACATTTTTTTCTAAAATGTGGCATTTTTTTTAAAGAAACAAATTATCAAAAATAACTGAGTCACATTGGTGATCATTAAAGTTTCCTTGTTCACAATGTAATTTACTCCATTATTTCAATAATAAAGCTGTTGTACATCACCTGGCTTTTGGTTCTTTCCAAATAATGTAGTTGATTTGGGTGAGTGGGTGAAGTGTGCAGTTTAAGACTACCAATACCTTCCTGTTTTACCCTACTAGGAATCCCTGGGGAACTTCTTGAAGGGGAAAAGTGTGGACAAGAAAAGTCTGCTCCTCATTAATCATCAGGGAGATGCAGATCAAAACCACAATGAGATACCATCTCACACCTCAGAGACTGGCCCAAATTCAAAAGAACAAAAGCAACCGATGCTGGCGTGGATGTGGCGAGAAAGGGACACTCCTTCACTGTTGGTGGGAATGTCCACTGGTTCAGCCCTTCTGGAAAACAGTATGGACGATTCTCAAAAAATTAGAAATTGAGCTCCCATTTGACCCAGCAATACCACTCCTGGGAATATATCCCAGAGAGGCAAAAATGTATAGTCAAAGTGACATCTGCACTTGTTTGTTCATTGCAGCCCTCTTTACAATAGCCAGAAACTGGAAGAAACCTGAATGCCCAAGAACAGATGACTGGTTAAAGAAACTTTGGTACATCTACACAATGGAGTACTATGTAGCTCTTAGAAAAGATGAAGTCATGAAATTTACATACAAGTGGTACAATATGGAAAGTATCATGCTAAGCGAAATGAGTCAGAAAGAGAGGGATAGACATAGAAAGATTGCATTCATCTGGGGGATATAAAGTAACAAAGTATGAGATTAATACCCAAGAATAGCTGAGATCAGCACCAGGAGGATTACTCCATAACTTAGAGGCCAGCCGGGTATCCTAGAGGAAAGGGCTATTCAGATAGAGAAGGGAGCACCAAATAAAGGATGTTTGGAGGATCCTCCCAGGAGGGGAGATGCATGTCGAAAGTAGACTATGGACTGAACATGTTTGCCACTCAATGCCTCTTTTGCAGACCACAACACCCAAAAGGAGAGAGAGAACACAGGGGATTGCCCTGCCACAGAGACGGGGGGATGGGGGGATGGGGGTGGGAGGGATATTATCCATGGTGGTGGAAAATGGGCACTGGTGGAGGGATGGGTATCTGATCATTGTATAATTGAAACCAAAGCACAAAAAATTGTAAATCTACAACTTTAAAAAAAATAAAATAAAATAAAGGGGGAAAAAAAAAAAAAAAAAAAAAAAAAAGAAAAGTCTGCTCCAAACACCTTCACTGGATAATAGAATTCCACTGAACCCACTCAATAGTCTTCAGGCTGCACCAGAGTCCTCTTTATCTTCAGGATACAAGTACTAAAGCACACTACTAAATTATTAGGAAGCCATAGCCTCAGACAAGTTCAAGTACTGTCTGTTTTCAGGGTAAGGAAAAAAGGTTCATTTATCTAATCAATTTCCAGCATTTATCCCCACAGAAGGGAATTTCAGGAAGAAATGGATTATATCACTGTATCACTGTCATCCAGTTGTTCATCTAGTTGCTCGAGTGGGCACCAGTAATGTCTGTATTTATGCCAGCCCTGAGATTTTAGCAGCCTTTCCTTACTCATGCTTCTAAATGGTACCACATTAGAGGCTCTTTCAGGATCGGCAGAATGAGACACATCATTGTTACTGTTTTCGGCATATCAGATACACCACGGGAGCTTTCCAGGCTCTTCGTGCAAGCAGGATACTGTAGGTAGCTTGCTGCGTACTCCCAGAAGAACTAGACTATAAGCGGTCCACCTATGCATCTGCATACTTCCAGGTGCTTTGTTTTACGGTCTCTGAATCTTGGCCATTGATGGGATTTCATGGCACTAGGGCAGTTTGTGGGTGTAACTGCCTATCTACTGGAAAATGGGTGACCTGGGTAAAGGAGGCTCAGTCCTGATCCGAGCAGCCTTGAAGATCTCAGACCCCGGACCCATGCACCTGGGTTCCTCTGCCAGTTCTTTCATGAGTGAGGCACATCTGAGCTTGTGGAGAGTGGCCTTGAGCATGACTGTGGCTGGGTACCAGAGGTCTGCAGCTGCCGAGGCTCTACTTGGGGTGAGGAGGGAAGCTCAAACCACCCCCCTCAGAGGAGCCTCAGTGAAGACAGCCTTGCCCATGGGCAGGAAATGAACAGTGAAGTTAAATATTAATATCCATGGAATATGAGGAGGTGGGGACATAGGTTATTCCAGAGGAGAGAGAATCAGGATTATAGATCTTAAATTGAGAAGTAGAGATGTAGGAAAATTTCAGAATGGTGATTACATTTGCAAAATTAGTTTTATAGTTTCTTTCCCCCACACTTCCCTCAATTGGGGTTTTCTATGCAGATAAGAGATAGTTGATAAGGTGTTGCTAATGGGAAAACTTGAATATGTCATTATCATCTTTTAGCCTTTTATTTTCACTAGAATTTCTCTTTCAGGGGGTACGGCCATTTTAGGGCTATTGTTAGAGATATGCATTTCTACAGCTCATTTGTTTTCTAGCCTTCAAGCTTTTGGAGGCTGGTGCTGGAGAAACTTCTTTAATCCACATCTTGATTTTTCCCTCTTTGAGACCCTCAATGCTGGGAAACTGTCTACCTTACTACTATCAAATTAATAGTTTATTGTAAAAAGATATAGTATTGTTGGAATTAGGTAAAAATGTTTAAAATTGTGTTAATGTTTCTGATCTCGATATGCAACCACTACATTTTGTCAACACAAAAGTGCCCAAGACATTTAGAGCAGTTTCTTAAGCAATGTATTTTTTCTTTGTATTGTACTTTACTAAGGTACCATAATTTACAAAGTTATCCACAGATTGAGTTTTAGATGTACTCTGCTCCAGCACCAATCCTATCACCAGTGTTATCTTCACTCCACCAGTGTCCCCAGGTTCCCTCCCACACCATGCCTGCCAACTTGACAGACACATTTTTTTCCATATTTTATTTTTCTTCTTAAATTTTTATTAGTGAAACACCATGAGGTACAGTTGTAGACTTACTATTTTTTGTGCTTTGGTTTCAGTTATACAGTGATCGAATACTCATCCCTCCACCAGTGCCCATTCTTCACCACCACCAGTCCCAGTATCCCTCCCACCCCCCATCCCCCGTCGCACCCTACCTCTGTGGCAGGGCATTTTTTTTTGTTCTCTCTCTCCTTTTGAGTGCTGTGGTTTGCAAAAGAGACATTGAGTGGCAATCTTGTTCGGTCTATAGTCTACTCTCATCATGCATTTCCCATCCTGAGAGGAACCTTCCAACACCCTTTATTTGGTGTTCCCTTCTCTATCTGAGCTGCCTTTTCCCCTAGCGTGTGCGGCTGTCCTCAAAGCCATGAAGTAATCCTCCTGGTACTTATCTCGGCTATTCTTGGGTGTTAGTTTCCTATTTTGTTACTTTATGTTCCCCAGATGAATGCAATCTTTCTATGGACAGACATATTTTTAAGGTTAGTTGTTGAGTTTGGATCTCTTGTTTTCACTATTGTTGGCTCTGTGGTTTAGATATTTATTTATACCAATCCTACCCACCACTGATGTGTATGAATGCCTTTGACCATTACTCGATATTACATTACCTCTGTCTCTTTGTCCCCCCTCAATATATATCATTGTCTATCTTTCTCCTTCCTATACTCCAAGGCTAAGTGTGACCCATGTCTTTTGGAACTGGGAAACAAGTTAATTGAAGTCAACCAGAAGAATAAGTACATATTGGGAACATTGGTGTAGGAAATTTACAGTGGTGGAGGGATGGGTGTTGGAACATTGTACGACCAAAACCCAATCATAAGCACCTTTGTAACTGTGTACCTCACACAGATTTCATTAAAAAAATAAAAAGCTAAGGAAGAACCTCAAGGATCATACAAAAAAAAGACAAATACCAGATGATTTCGTTTATATGTGATATATAGAAAAAAATGAATGAGGGAATGCAATTTGTTTAACTGAATCAACTTGGGATACAGTTACATAGTTGTCCATAATCGTGTTTCCATGAGACCATGTGCCAATATCTAACCATTTACCAAACTATATTTCCCACCATGAATATCCCCTAGTTTCCCTTCAGTCATCCACACAGCCTTCAGACATCTCGGTGTGTTTGTGTCTCTGTCTTTCTGTCTCTCTCTGTCTCTGTTTCTGTCTCTCTGTCTCTCTCTCCATCGCTCTCTCTCTTTCTGTCTCTCTCTCTCTCTTTCTCTTTCTCTCCTTTTAGGCATTGTGGCTTGCAATATAGGTACTACAGGTTTTCATTTATATCACTACTTCCTTTAGCATAAGTTCCCGTCCAGAGTGATCATTTCCGACTATCATTATCAGATCGGTCCCTTCTCTCTCCTAACTGCACTCTTCCTCCCACATTAGTAGCAAACTTCCAACCATGGACTAGTCCTCCTGGTTCCTGTTTCTACTGTTTTTGGGTGTTAATTTCAAGTTTGAAATCTTGAGTTTTCTCCATATCCTGCAAATCAGGGCTATCATTCTATGCCTGTCTGTAGGAAAACATTGGTTTGTCCTTTCGCCCTTGTTGCAGGGAGCTTAGGTTTATTGAGTTACACCCATTTGCAGTGTTTCCGAGGCACTCCAATTCCTCTGTGTTTATCTTTAACCTCTCTTTTGTGCTCTATTCTCCTGTCTGTTAATCACATTTATCCCCAATCAGACCTTAATAACCTGTAAGTTCAGATTCTTCTAAGGTATCTGAATTCTGTATTTGTAAGCAAAATATCACTTTTCTCCTTCCCTTATGTCCTTTTGCATAGTTTACTTCAGGGCAGTGTCCTTCTTGTAAAGACACCAGAAGACTAATGCTATACTTTTGTAACTTTGGAGTTAATTGACTCCAAATAATATTTACTCCTTAGATCTGTCATATGTACTCTACTTAAGCCTCAGCTGCCCTTAGTTCTTATCACCCCTAAAGTAGGGACTGGATGAACCCAAGTGAAGTTGTCAGCTACCTGGCATTAAAACAGTACAGACCAAGCACCATAATACTGAACTATAAATGAAGAGCACCGTCACAGACAAATTCTGTTATGATCCAAAGAGAAACAACTGGACAAGGAACCTGCTGAGACAGACTGACTATCTGGCCTGAGCAATGTAGTCTGAGATCTATAGTAACATGTCTCCAGGAGAGCCATCCTATAAGCTTAATGTATTTTGTACTTTGTCCATACAAAATAACTAATATTATTAAGAAGAAGAATTAAGATACAAGTTTAAGTGGTTGTTGGAGTGGACTGGAGCAATGGCACAGCAGGTAGGGCGCTTGCCTTGCACGCAGCTGGCCTGGGCTGACCCCTGTTCGATTCCTCCCTCCCTCTTGGAGACCCCGGCAAGCTACCGAGAGTATCCTCCCTGCATGGCAGAGCGTGGCAAGCTACCATGACATATTCGATATACCAAACACAGTAACAAATCTCACAATGGAGATGTTAATGGTGCCCACTCGAGCAAATTGATGAACAATGGGAGGACAATGCTACAGTGCTACAGCGGTTGTTGGACTAAGAAAAGGAGAAACTCAGCCTAGATGGTATTTCGCCCTTTTGCCTTAGGCAGATCATCTTGCTGGATGACAAATTGTCCTAGAAGAAGCTTCTCCTGAGGAAAGCACTTTACATTTGTTGATCGTATAACCACATCTATGTGTAATAGCTACCCCAACCACACATGATTTTGGGCTGAAAGAGAGGGCACGAGGGGGGAATACAGGAGGAGGAATAGAGGAGGAGGAATGCAGGAGTGAGTGAGACAGGAAGGAGATAGAGGGAGACGAGACTGGAATAAACTGCTACCGATCACCAATCAGTCTGGCCCTCGTTTCCCCTTTCATACACCCATTGCTATCAGCGGTCCCTGGTGAGGGAAGCAGCCACAGCCCACTGAAAACAGGAAACCCATTATTCATATTTACGGGGAAAGTGGATACCACATTTTTATAAGTTTTGATACGATTTAGTTTGTTCACATTTATAGCTTAAGTACCTCCAAAGAAACTAGATATTAGGACCTTTAAAATGAGATAAAACTAAGGCAATCAAGTTCATAGAACTTCAAAGCTCATAGAACTTTATGTGTGTTTTATTTGTTGCTGTTTTAAAAACCTTTTAATCTGCTGTTTTTTCTTTAGATCATTTCTAAAAATTTCTACCTCTATTTTAAATCTTCAATTAAGAAAATTTTGATTAAAGGGGCTCGAGAGATAATACAATGGGTAAGACCATGATGATCTCCTAAGCACCACCAAGAGTGATTCCTGAGCACAGAGCCAGGAATAAGCCCTGAGCATTGCTTGTGTGACCTAAAGAAAAAAATTATAGGATTAACATGTAAGAAAAAACTTAAGTTGTAATTATAGAATCAAAGTTTTTGATGAAGACCATTTTTGTTAACAGCAAAAGTCATTTGTTTCAGTTAAAATATGTAATGAATTAATAAAATATATATTGTAAACATGTGTGTATATATACATATAAATATTTCAAATACACTCATGTTATTTCCGATTCTCTAAAAAGTTTTTAATATTTTATTTATTATTTTAGTATTTCCTTCTCAAGAACTTCCAATTCTAAATTAGCTCACCCATAGAATACACTCATCCTATGAAAACAAGATCCCTCGAGATACATATTATTTTGCTAGAACTGATTATTCCTATTGTTTCCTAGTATCTCCCTTTCCTTTAACTTTTTGTTCAGTTTGCTATTCATCTTGACAAAAGGAAGTCTGCTAATGAAAAGTCTTGCAATTTTAATAGAAATTAATTTCACCTCTAAAAAGAAATATTTTTTTCACTACTAAATGGTGAACTGCCAATTTTTTTTCCCCCAGTGGAATAAATGAACTTCATCAGATACACAATACATTTGTTCCTGCTTCAGCAGACGGGAATTTTTCTTTGTTTTCTACTTCCCTGTATGAAATGTAGATAAGGATGGTTGTTATAAGGCTTGAGCAAAAATTCAAGCTGGTTGCCAAAAACACATGTCTGTCCAAAACACAAGGGAGTTGATAGCCTTTATCTTTAAACTGCAAAAATTTCTGATGTTTCATTACAATCTTATTTCATCCCTTTTCAAATCTAATTGCATTTTTAGGAAAAATGAACTATATAGCCATTGCTCAAAAATTACTCTTATTTCACATAGTTTTTAGCTCTAATTTGGTACATCCAAAGAAAGGTTGTAAGATTTCATTGTATTCTTTTATAAAAAAAAAAAAGAGTAAACTGTGCACTTCTGAAGAGTGAGTTAATTATTTGCCAGGACTATTTCCTAAACCCGATGATAATTTTGGAAGAAAATTTATAATTTTAATTGGGTTATAAAGTGTTTTCTTTTAGAAGGATGCTTTTACTAGATAATAGCTTTTTCTAGATAATAGCATCCTAAAAGTGTAATAGAACAGATTTTGTCACAGAATTTCCAGTAAGTTAAAATCCAAAACACAAATTTAGGAGAAGAGTAACTCCATTACTGTTCCATAAATATAGTATCATATCATATTAGGTAATTTAAACACTTTATTAATGTAGCACTGTAGCACTGTCCTCCTGTTATTCATCTATTTGCTCGAGCAGGCACCAGTAATGTCTCCATTGTGAGACTTGTTGTTACTGATTTTGGCATATTGAATATGTCACAGTAGCTTTCCAGGCTCTGCTGTGCAGGCAGGATACTCTGGTAGTTTGCTGGGCTCTCCAAGAGGGATGGAGAAATCGAACTCGGGTCGGCTCTGTGCAAAGCGAATGCCCTACCTGCTGTGCTATCGCTCTGGCATTTATTAAATTATTAATGCTATTTATTAATATTACTGATAGCATTTATTAGCAATGCTATTAATAGTATCTATTAATGCTATTAAGAAAGCATCGCTTCATTAATAAGCAATAAAACATTTATATAGGATTGATGCTTTTCACTAATTTTCCTAGGAGAATAATAAACATCTAAGATATCTGGTATAAATAGCAATAAAATAATAACAATAATATTTTATAGTTATTCTAGAAAAGGAAATATTTTTACAGTCAGTTAATACTTATATTCTGAAAATAATATTTTTGAGGGCCAAGTAGGAACAGAATTTAAATGACACGATTGTATCTTTTATTAAATTTGAAATGGTTCAACTAAATTTAACTTTTATTTCAATCAAAATTAAAAAGTTTCTTGTATGAACCAATATAATGAATTACATTCATATAGTAATTAAATAAAAATAAATGCAGAGAATGATGAGATGTTATAAGACCTAGAAAATTTTTCAAGGATGATAGGATTTGCTTATAACTCCAGATCATGTCTTAAGTTCCTTTTAAGTAAATATATAGAGACAGGGAAAGAATTAGTACTAGAGTTAGTACATTCAGATTATTTTTGTGGATGCAGCTCTTCATTTTAATTTTGCTTTCTGTCTGACACTAGTTTATGTATGGAAACACATTAGATTATTTTTAAACATATAGCACTAGAAGCATTTGCTAAAAACTGAAAAGGGTATTTCACTTCATTTATGAGTAAAGTACTACATATTCTTTTGTAGAAAGCATGTAAAATCAAGATATAATGTCAAATTGTGATGCCTGCTGGAATATATTAAGATTATAAGGAAACAAATAAAGTTGATATGCTCACATCAGAAATGACAAAACTCTCTTGTGAGAATATGATTTATTCTCCTAAAGTTCTTGAATTATTTAGGGACTATAACTAATGAAGAAAAAATTGACACTGGTTAAAATTATTTATGCGGTTGGTCTGAAATCTCTACATGCTATAAAATAAATCTGTCATTTCCTTAAAATTAAATGTAAAGAATATTAGTATATATATGCACATACAAATATGCATAACCTATATTTTCACTACTTCCATATGATAGATCTTTTGTACACAACAAGCAGATATTTGAAGAGCTATTATCTGAAATACCTATCATATCTAGAGTTCTTAGGGAATTAGACTATTTAAAATGAAACTGCATATGATACACAGAGAACAAACTTTATTACTTTACAGAAACCTTCCGTAAACTCTTTACTGTTCTAATTTCATAGTGTCCCTTCTGTTTTTAAAATGTAATATTGAAACATGTTCGTGAGAAATGGGTTATATCAATTCAGCCCTCATCCACAATTCAATATAAACTGTGTACCAATAGTTCTTAAGAACCATGTAATCCCTAGGCATCCCAAGAAACCTTCACGAATTGTTAGCAGAAAATATTTCCGAAACAGTAATGCTATGTTATGTGATTTGTCATCACGTTGATATTTTCACTGAAGGGGCTAAAAACCGGCACTTTAGCAGAAATCAAAGCAGCAGCATCAAATTAAAGTAAAAGTCATTGAATTTGTTACCAAACACATATAATTTTTTTTCAAATCTAGTGCTACTTTTAAACATTCTTTATGAAAATTACGAGCTACTGAAGCCATAACTCTTGAGTAAGCAGCTTCTTAAAAATCTGTGTGATAAGATGGAAAGAATATATAAAGCATTTTGGCTACATACTAAACAATTACCTCAATGAATCCAATCTGAGGAATTATTTTGAGCTGTGAGCTAGATTAGCTAATTTTTGTAAAATATTTTACTTGAAATACAATGAAAATTGTTAAATATGGAATTTAGACTTCTATTAAAGAATAAATAGAGTGAATCGCCCTAGCACTTTAAAGGGGACAACAACAGTACTGATTTCAAGCACTTAGGAAGTGAAAAATACTACCCCACCCTTACAGAGATAATGTCCCATTATTATTTATTTGGGGGGCACACACAGCCAGATGTACTCAGAGTTTTTTCCTGAATCTGCGCACAATGAACACTCCTGGCAGTTCTGAGGCAGCAATATGTGATTCTGGGGATTGAACCAGCAAGTGCCATACTATGACTCTGGCCCTGCTCCAGGTACTGTTCCATTGCCATTATATATATGACTGTTGATTTATCGATGATAATATCAAACAAAAATGTATTTGATGTACTATAATGAAATAAGCCAAACTCAATGATTCATTATTTCCAAATAATACAGGATGTTAAAAATTACATATACACAAACAGCTATCTATTTATCAATCCAAAATATTCATGCAGAGTACAAGCTGTATCAATTAGTTTTGTTGGAACAGACAATGAAATAACAGTTTTTAAGTTTTAGTTAGATTTTTGCTAAAATCATCATACTTCCCCTTGTTCTGTCTCATACCATATATGTGAGGGAAAATCTACTTTGTGTACATCCATCTCTCATTTCATGGTAAGGATTTTGAATCAGTGAGGATATAGCTGCTTTTTAAAATTTGTTTATTTGTTTGTTTGTTTGGCCAGACCTTGCATTATTTAGAGGATTCTCCTGGCTCTGTGACATTATACTTTGTCTTACACAGGCATCCATGTAGTACAAAAGATAAAACCTGGGCCCTCTGATGCAAAGTATGTGGTGCAACCAATTGTACTACCTATCTTTTGCATAATTCTACTTGTTATTTATTCTATTTATTTTTTACCTGGTAGATTGGGAATCCAATCAGGTCTTATGCATACGCATACATTGTACCATTCAGCTACATCCCTTAGAATCCAAATTTTAAATTCCAACCATAGTTTTAGAATCTGACACAAATATTTTATTCATTGATAAATAAATGTATTCTAACACTTTGATTTTCAAAGACCTCTCTGTTTAAAATCTTGAAAAATCAACAAAAAATCTTAATTTTGAAACTTAATAAAAGGTTTGTTTATTCTACTCCAAATCAATTTCTTTTAGGTAAAAGAATAAAGGTCAATGATTTAAAGTGCTTTCCTAGAAACAAGGAATAATTACTGGTTTCAGGGAATAATATATGTTTATCAATATATAAAAATAATCTCATATATTTAAAAGAAAAAATTTTAAATCTAGCATTAGAAGTAATATGTCTAATACCACTATCTATACTATCTAAATATACGCCAATCTCTTATGGAACATCCATTGATGCTGAAAATAATACATATAATAAATAAGATATAAATTCAATGTGAATTATCACAAAATTAGTATTATCATTTTAATAATATTTTAAAGTAGTGGAGACATTTATACTTTCAGGAGACTTTTTAAATGCATTTTTTTCTTACAAAACAAGTGATTATAATAAGCCTTTCATGAACCTGGTAGAAAATCATGTTTTGAGATCGACTTTCTATTAAAAAGAGAAAATGTCAATATTAATAATTTTACTTGCATCTTAAATGCCAACAATTGCTGTTATGTAAGTATAAAAATATAAGAAGGAAAATTCAAAAATAATAATGAGCACTATAGATTTCTATATGCAAAAAGTATGATAAACCTTTACATATCATCAAAATTTTATACATTGTTAACTGCTTTATAGCTAGTAAGAGATCAACATTATGAACAGTTATAAAATGTGTCATTGTTTTATGCCTACAGTTCATTTTTACAGAATCATCCATCACATTTCTTGTTATTCATAAAATTTTTTTTTGCCTTATGAATATTTATGTTCTCTTCAACATTTATATGTCAATTATAAGTATAAAGACTTTTGATATAGGATATATAAAATGACTCATATTAAAATCTCATATTGCTTTAATAGGTTTTTACATACAATATCAATAGAAATAAAAAATTTTGTAATACTCATTGTCACTAGCAGGTCATCCATAATTCAGAAATGCATATTTATATGTACAGTTACAGATTCTATTTTCTCAACAATATTCTATAAATAGAATTGGTTCTATATTTGAAAGTATATGAAATTTTTAGTAAATATTAATTGAATAATTATCATACATTCCTATACTCATCCATCACTTACATTGCATCTGGCATTTAATTTCTAGTGATTAACCTGTCTTCAAAGCTCGATTTACATTTAAATTAAATTAAAAAAATTCTGCTAGTACTGGGTATTGAACCCAGTGCTTTACACACACAAGGTAATTGATCTATGAGTGTTACGTCACTGGTCCCCAATACCTCTACTTTTAAGAGTCAATTAATTTGTTGTACTCTGAGTCTATCTCAAGGCAAGTTTTATCATAATAGTCACATGGAACACATGCTAAATTCAATAGCTTCCTCAACACTTTTCATGACTTACTAAATCAGATTCTCCAATTAAAGAGGCAAAAATATGCTAATGTACAATTTAGAATAGAGCAATATTTGAGTACCATTAATTTTAGGATAAAGCAGAATGCTCTTAGATGAATGGACAAATCTTTTGTACACTAACATACTTTTTATCAAATTTTTCTATACATTACTAAGCCTAGGCAAGCTAAGGCATTCCATAACCCTCAATTGTCCAACTATGTTTATATTTTGTCATATATCTCATTTGTTACTTTGAAGAAATATATAATTGTGGATATTATTGTCAAAGTGAAAGCCAGAATCTATTTTACAAGTGCACAATTTGAGGTACATACCCCATTCCACTGAAGATGCAAAATAAAGATGAAGGTATATGGTACGTACTGTCCTGGAAAGAATTTAGAGAAAATATTTTCTCGTGTTTTTGCTTTATCTTATAAATCTAATTTAAAAAATGAAAGAACTGGAACCAAAACAGATTGAACAGCAGTAAGTAAGGCTGTGCTTTGCACTCAACTCACCCAGATTAAATCCCTTACATTCAGTATAGTACTCGAAGCACTTTCAGGAGTGATTTCTTAATACTTATTCAGGAATAAGGCCTGAGAACATTGGGTTATAACCTAAACCCCCTCCTTTCTTACCAACTGAAAAAAAAAAGTCTGAGAACATTGGGTTATAACTTAAACCCCCTCCTTCCTTACCAACTGAAAAAAAAAACAACTAGAAATATAATGTATTGACTTTTAGAGAGAATTTTCTAAACTACATCAAAAATAAATATAAGTTTTACTTGAAGATTTAGTAGTTGACTGATTGAACCGAAGCTGAATTTGTTTATAAGCCTCTGCTTTAGGGGTTAGAGATGTAGGACAGGGATAATCATACTCGTCTTATATATGACTGACCCTACTTTGACTTACAGAACTGCCTTCAGTTCAAAGAGCACTACTAAGAGGGATTCCTGAAAACAGAGCTAGGAGCGAGCCAGGAAAATGATCTGTTGTAGCTGAAATGCCCCAAATAGAAAATGAATAAACATCAAATTTATTCTGATTTTATCATTTTAAATTATCTGTATTCATTAACTCTAGGAAAAGATCATCTAATTTTCAAGTATATTCCATATTTAATGCCACAGTTGTTTTTAAAGTGAAAACTTTTTATAAAAGTTTATAAATAATTGTTATTAATAATAAAATATTTAGAACATCAGGTTTATTATCCAATAGAATTATTGTATTTGTTGAGATATAATCAGCACAGATTGTATTCATTTCAGATGTGCAACATATTTAGACTGATATAAGTATACAAATTATCACTATCAAAATTTTACTTCTATTGCCACGCATCAAATATACTTGTAATGAAAGAAGCTAGCAAATTTCAGTAATGTACGGTAGTACATTATGTAATGTACGGTAGTACATTAATGCAGTACGGTAAAATTAAATTTAATGACCATGCTGCCCAGCAGACCTGAGTTTGAGTCCCAGCATCCCATATGGTCCCCTGAGCACTACCAGGAGTAATTCCTAAGTCCATGAGCCAGAAGTAATCCCTGTGCATTGCTGGATGTGACCCAAAAAACAAAAACCAACAAAATAAAAGGTTGAGTCTGTGATAGAGCTATTTTTAATATTCCATTTTGATCTATTCGTTGACATTGAGTATTTGAGTTTTCTGCAATAATTAGAATTTGAAAAAATTTATGATTTCAACTGTTAGGATTGTTTTCTACCATAACTCAGCATGTTTTCATATCCCAATGTTTTCCCCATAGTTTCTGCACTTATCTTAATACATTTAACATTTTAGTAGGTTATTGGATATATTACAATTTTTCATATTTGAAAAAAAATTCCATGAAAGCAAACAATGCTTATCACTGGAATTCTCCAAATGTGCAATTTAACAATACTATTTTGTTATTTTGACCTAAATATATCAAAATCCCTATGATATTGTTGAAAATATAATATTTCATCATTAAAAGATCATTGTTATTATATATATGTATTTAAATTTGAACCAAAATATAATGAAAAATAGAGGACATTGAAGAAGAATAAATTGGGATTGCAAAATGACTGAGGCATGGAATACACATAAACCCACATTTACAAAAATTAAACCTTAGAAAAGAAAAAAGTGCCATAAAGAAATAGAAAAACTTTTTAAAAATTATTTTTAAAAGTTATTGTTTTTTAATTGAGGTTCTATTACTTATAATACTATAATATGTGGTTTCTAGTGCACACAATTCCAATGACCCTACCCATCAATGGTCTATCAACCTCTTTTCTTTCAGAATCCCAACACCATTCCCATTCAACACTCCACTATACCAATATCATTGTGATCAGTTCTTCCATTGCATAAGATACTGTAAAATCTTTTATTATTTTTTATGTAGGAGTGCTGCTATTTATTCAGCCACTGATTAGCTGATTTAATTGTGCATGAACTCCACCTTACTTTTTTTTTTCATTTTTTATAATTTTATTTATTGAATCACCATGAGAGCAGTTACAAAGCTTTCAGGTCTAAGTCTCGGTCATACAATAAAACACCCGTACCTTCACCAGTGCCCATTCTCCACCACAAAAAATCCCAGTATACCCTCAACCCTCCCCCTCCCCTTACCTGTGAGGCAGATGATTTCCACATTACTCTCTCTCTACTTTGATTACATTCAATATTTTGACACCAGACCCACCGTTGTTATTTGAGATTTTACCCCAACATTCAGATCTGCTGAAAAGGCAACAGTAACCAATTTGCTTTCTATTGTTGGTTATGAATAACATATGATGTCGCATGGCTGCAGTAGGGCCATGTGATTTTGAAATTCCAAGATTTTAACACTTAAATCTGGAGGGATTTCTGCCAAAAAGCCACTGGGTTTCGAGATTTGGTCCTGAGTCTCTGGGATCATGGCCATTGAGCAGCTTGACCAGGAGCTAGAGAGGCCGTTCGTGGGTGATGACTTGGGGTCTTGTTGGGACTGGGAGAACAGGACCGGCTCCACCACCATCCTGTGAGGCCCAACAAGTTTCATCACTGCAGGCCCAGATCTGACTGTCCAATGACCTCTCGAGGATGACAGCCACAGAGCTGCCAAGGAGGAGCAGGCGGAAGGACAACACCCTTTCCCCCCTCGGGTATCCTGGGGACAGTAACCTACTGTGTTGTCCGGACGCATTTCTGCCAAAAGCCACTGGGTTTCGAGATTTGTTTCTGAGTCTCTGGGATCATGACCATTAAGCATCAATCAGGAAACAGAGAGGTCATGCCTCCAATTATCTAGCTGAGCCGGAGATTGTTTGTGGGTGTGTTTCCCACATACCTAACTTTTGACAGTTTACTTTCTTGGTAAACTTTGCCCCAGGTTTTTGGGGTCTGACCAAAAGCACAGCAGCAATTTTGGGGTATCTGGAAGTCTGAAGGAACCATCAGGCTGCTGATGCACTTGCCTAACAGGTACAGATTGGCCTGTTGGCGGCACCATACCCCCGCTGTAAAATCTTTTAAACTAGATTAACATTCGCTTGATATATGTGAGTATACTCCACAACATGAAGCCTATGTCTTTCATGAGCTGCACCTAAGCAGTGCTCAGGGGACCTAAAAGTTATTGTGCATGATACTTAACCAACTTGCTAATAAGCTTTATGTATGGTCTGCAATTATGGTGCTTTTTGGAGCCTGTAAGGTCTGGATCCATAGGCTACCATAGAAGTGCTTACGGGTTCTAGGGTCTGATAGAACTGGGAGCTTCCAGTTCAAGGCTATATGTCTGGTGTTCAGAGATCCATGTGGTACCAAAAATCTAACTTGGGTCTGGGTATCCATAGTTCTGACCTCTGTGCTGTCTCCCTGGTCTAGAACATACTTTTTATATTCAGAACAATAGAAAACTATAAAAAGACAAGTAACCATATAATTTTGCCAGATCTTATTTTTAAATAATGATTTCAATAAGAAAAATAATAGGTTTTATTTCAGAATAATTATGATTTACCCATTTCAGGAAGTATGGACATAATTGTGACAAGAAATGATTCCATTTGGAGCTAACAGGGTGGGTAATTATAAGGAATACAGAGAGAGAGGGGAAAAAAAGACATAATGATAGTCCCAAAAGGATTTAAAAGGAGTCAATACATTTTTAAAAATTCCATCACTAGAATCTAAATATTTGACAGAATAATTGACTTGAATAGTTCATATAAAAGCCAAAATTTATGTTATGATACATTAGGCATTAATTTTTATAAAGGTTGTGTGTGTGTCTGCGTGTGTATGTGTGTGTGTGTGTGTGTGTGTGTGTGTATGAAATAAAATTACTACATTTATTTCATTTGGATGTCTTATACATATGAGTGATACTAAAGTAATTTGAATGCCAAAATATCACAAGAAATCTGGAAAAATAAAAACAAAAGATATATATGACTATTTACTTACTGTATGTTGTCTAAAGTCATTAAAACTGAAGGTTTTTTTTCCAATTTAATTAACATTTCCTTTTTGTGTTTTTTATACATTTTTTAAATAAAATAGTTAACAATAGTTTGTTACAGATAATATTCAAACACTAACCCCCCCCCCCCCCCCCCGCCCCAGCGAGCATCTTCCCACCACAATAAGGGGGATAAGGGGGAAGTGTGAGAAGGTTGTTGTATTTCATTCTGGAGCCATTTAAGCCCATGTATAAGAAAATACAAGCAACTATGTTAAAATCAAACAAATGTGTACTACTTTAGGTACATCAGTGGGCTAGAGTATAAGAGGTCGAGGCCGTGCACTCCAGAAAATACTGCATCAGTCTCTTCCAGGAGCTATATTTTATAGTTTTTGGATCTTGGCCATTAATGATATTACATGGCACCAGGGCCAGTTTGTGGGTGTGACTGCCAAGCTACTGGAAAACTAGAAAGATGGGTGGAGGAGGCCCAGCCCCGATGTAAAGCATCATCCTACAAAGCAAAGTACTCATGGTTAATGAAAATGATATTATATAAAATATATTAATATGACAATCATAGATAATTTATAAAGCCCATAGAATAGAATATCGAAAGAGGAATTAAGAAAAACAATATAAATCCCAGTAAGATATGTATTCTGACTTCACTTTAGGAGAAAAACTATTGATGTGATCAGTTCTTTAAAATTGATATAGAAGAAATCTGGGGCAATATAATATACATAAACCAAAATTACTTGAATCATAATTAATAACCATATAATTTAAAGGTAAAAGGTAAAGGCCCTCCCGTTGATCGTCGATTTGCTCGAGCGGGCCCAGTAACGTCTCCATTGGAGACTTTGTTGTTACTGTGTCTGGCATATCGAATACTCTCGGTAGCTTGCCGGGCTCTCCGAGGGGGCGGAGGAATCGAACTCGGGTCGGCCATGTTGGCCGCGTGTAAGGCGAACGCCCTACCCGCTGTGCTATCCATAATTTAAAAATCAGAACATTAGAATAAAAAGTATCACTTCTTAAGATTCACAAAACAATTTTCTGTAAATTTAAAAATGATAACAGTAAATGTGGCTTTTAGATAAAGTGAATTATCTTATTTTATTTTTTACTTAACATTTGGAGCAGAAAATGTTAGAGCTCTAAACAATCATTATATATCTATTATCCTTTGTGCTGCATACAAAAATAAATATGCTGAAGTCATAGCCTTAGAAACTCAGGGCTTGACCTCATTTGTACACAATAAATTTAAAATAAGTAATCAAGTGAAAATAACAATATCTCTCAAGTGTTTGAACACATATAACGAATTGTGTTTTGAGTCATTGATATTTTTTATGCTTTTTCTGTGTATAAATGGCAGGCAATATTAAAATAATTCTATTTCAATGTAATAAGTCCACATTGAAAAACAACATTATATCTATTTACCTTCTTTTTTTAACAACTATCAAAGAAAAATTTAAGTGGTAGGTCCTAAGACAATATTGCATATTTTCTTTATTAAAGAATAAATTTCATAAAAAGTAAAACCTCCACCACAGAAGAGAAATTGTAATATACAAGAAAAATGTTATATAAAAATGAAAGTGGAGAATAAGGTGTGATGCACCTATCAGCCACAAAATGTTCAGAGTTGTGATCAAATTACAGAAAGCTACAAGAGCAGCCTGCTTTTTCAAAGAAAAAAAATTGGTGCTCTATTATTGAGAGATAAAACATAAATGAATATTATAGTAAATCCATTTTCTTCAAGATTGCCACAGTAACAAATATCTCCATCATACTTGTGATGTTTAATATTAGTTATTGATCACAATTTAAAATGCTTTTAGTGTGGATGGAGAGATAGTACCAGGGTTAAGGTGCTTTTCTTGAATGCAGCTAATCTGAGTTTTGTTCTCTGTTACCACATGTGTTACCACCCAAGCACAGCAAGGAGTAATCCCTGAACTATGAGCCAGGAGGAGTTCTGAGCACATCTGTAAGTGACCCCAAATCAAAAACAAAGAAGAATTAGTAAGAAGTCATTTGTTATTAAAAAATATTAATTTCTATATTAAAATACAGAGGGTCTCCTTCAATCCCCCAAGTATACATTTACTTAGCAAAAGGAAGACAATATTACATTTTAAATTTACTCTGATTTTAACAGAACAAAATAATTATGTTACATGGCTGGAGAGGTAGCTCAACAACTTGAGATGCATGCTATCATACAAGAGAACAGGGTTAGGTTTTCTGCACTACCCAGTCTTCCAACTCCCAAATACAGAGCCTGGAATAACCCCTAAGAACCATTGGGGTAGTTTCAAGATAGTAAAAATTGAGCGTGTAAAGTGTAAGCTCTTTGAATTTGGGCTCTTATTTAAGTCATCTTGAAATGTTTCTTCATACTAGCACTATTCTCTTACATGATTTCGCAATTTTTAAGTGCTCCATGGATGAACGTAGAGATACTAAGGTTAAAGATGCAATTCTAGGGACTGCAGTCATTGTACAATTGGTAGGATACTTGCTTTGCATTAGATGCCTGTCAATCCATATGATCCCCTGAGCTTGCCAGGAGCGATCGCTGAGTGCTGAGCCGGAAGTAAGCCCTGAACACCATTGAGTATGAGCCCCAAACAAAGTATAATTCTGGGGCCAGAAAGATAGCATAGTGGTTAAGGTCATTCCTTCCTAGCAGACAACTAGTTTTATCCCTAGCACCATGTGGCCTTCCAAGCATCATACAGTACAGCTTAAGCACCCCCAATCAACAATGCATGTGGCCCAGGAACGTCTGAGCATCTGAGTACCACCAAAGTGGCCTGGGCTGGGTAATCCCCAACACTCTATAGCTGGAGTAATACACCATTCTCCCATCACTACATTGAACCACAAAGAGGAAGGGTCCTGTGGGCCTCCTAAGAAGAACTTAGAAGATTCGCCACCATAAACCTTTATTTACATAGGTTAAAATCATATAGTAATCAACTAACACAAACTGACTTTTATTGATTTATTTTCTGATAATTTCATTCGCCATTCACTTAAGTTTTGTTGAAGCAAGCAACATGCAATAAATTTGTTAAACGCCTGCCAAGGAGGCAGGATGGGGGGTAGGGGGATGTAGGAGGGAATCTGGAGAACATTGGTGGAAGGGATAGGGACATGGATGATGAGATTGGTGTTGGAAATTGAAATGCCTAAACCAGCACAATTATGAACAACTTCATAAATCATGGTGTCCTAATAAAAATAATGTATCTTTTACTTTTTGAAAAGTAATGTAGCTAAATGTCTTAATTTAAAATTTTGTTATATATATATATATATATATATGGGGTTAAATAATGTCTTCAGAAATTTTCTTGGTCTAAATAAAAGAAGAAAGGGATTATATTTAAACTAGTTTCAAAACCTTGTCATAAATATCAGGAGCAAGAGGCTATTCCTAGACCTAGGTCTGGTTTCAGGGGTTTATTTAGATAAAGGAAAGAAAATTAAAATGAAAGAATAAAGAGAAATTATTTAGAAGTACACTTTCTTCCTTGGGGACATAAAATGACAACAAGTCCAGGAATCTCAAGCAGGGCTACTTAACTTTTTCCAACTTAACTTTTTCTTTTTGCCAGAGAAGTCCAACAGAATAGCACTGCCAGGGATATATTAATTGTTTGTTTCAGTGCACTGAGAAATCTTTCACTTTCACCAAGTTTATCAGGACCCTCCTACATTTATTTTTATGGGTTTGAAAACCACAGTTTAAGAGGGTAAGATAAATGATATGCCAGGTTTGAAGGATATAAAATTCACACCTGAGGGCTGAGACTATGTCTCAAGTGATGGAGCACACGCTGCCGTGCATGAGGTCTTGATTTCAATTCTGAGCTTTGTGTGACTATCTGAACACAAACAGCCACAGCCCCGGAAACTCCAGCACTGCCAGAAACAAACATCAAATTTAGCTGCTACCAGTGAAGCACCTAAACCTCAGGACCAAACATTCTGATGAAATTTCATCTGGAGTTAATGGCCCCAACGCTACTGGGTGTGGCCTCTATTTTTTAAAATATTTTTAAAAGGCAGCTGCATAAAGGGCTGGAGGATCCTTAAGAGACAGTGATTGGTGATTGCTCCTCTTTGCATACCAAAGGAGATGGTAGAAGTGATTACAGGACAGCACTCATGGATAGCAACAGAGATAGATTAAAGGCTTCCCAAATAATGAGGCCAAATGCTAGTCAGAAGCCCAGTGAATACATTATTCCTAATGAGGTCAAAGGGTGGTCAAGATGCCTAATTAGCAATGTATTATGAAAATGGTTAATTGAAAACATGCCTAGGGGTACAAAATAAATTGGCATTCAGCAAAAGGGAAGGACCAAGGAATTGAATGTATTTACTCTAAAAAAAAAAAAAAAAAAAAAAAAAAAGCCAGTTTATCTCACAGTTTTTTTTTCAGTCCTGAGCTAGTTTCTGACCTGGAGCTCACTGCAGAAAAAATGACCAGGTCTCAGAGCCAGGATGCCACAATCCATGGTCACTGTAAAGGAGATAACATATTGTTGTTTTATTATTGTTCTATTTAAAATGCAATGCCTATTAATTTCTATACTCAAGAATTCATACAGGAGAGGAAGGGAATAATCGGGGTGGAAGAAATATACCGTGCAGCATGTAGGAAGTTTTCCTTGCATATTGCCAGCCTGGGCTTGATGTTTGCTTATGGTCCCTGCACACCACAAGGAGTAATTTCTGAGTCCAGAGCCAGGAAAAAAAGCTCCCAAAAAAGCTGATTGTGGTCCCCAAACCAAATAGCAACAACAAAACTGAAAACCAAAGTGTGGATGGGATGGGGTGGGGGACAAGAGGATTCAAACATGATGATGGTCCATGAATTATCATGACGATCCGCTTTAATCACCCATCAACTGATTCTGAGATAAAAAAGAATTATGTCCAGTTGTATTTTTATTTATTTATTTATTGTTTGTTTGTTTGTTAGTTTGTATGGCTCAGCAACCACTATTAGGAAGGGCAATCATGGTGCTTGATCTACCAGCAGCAGATTTCACGTTTTAAGACCTTTTCGAAGTGAATGATATACTTTGTAGGAAAGACAGCATGTGTAGAACCTCTAATTAGGGTGTCTGGGAGAACTTCTCTGGGTATTCTTTCAGAAATTGCAAATTAATTGAATTAAAATAACTTGTCAATAATCCTTAAAAATACAAGATATTTTCAAGATATTTAATGTCATTAGGATGTCTATGTAATAATTATATGAATCATAAGAATGAACTTGCACAAATTGATCAAGATTCAACATGGACTGTAGAACACATTTTTTATACATTGACTGATCCTATTGACTTGGCTTAATTCCATACATTTCTGTATACTCTAAAATGTCCTCATTTTCTAGCTTCCAATCCTTATCTAATTTATAGCACTGAAAATGTCCATGTCTACTCCGAGATCAGGTTGCATCTACTTGAATGTTGTGTAAAATACTGACTCATGCTTTTGCTTAACAGCTTTTTTTTTTTTTTCCCCTTTATTTTATTTTATTTTTTTTTAAAGTTGTAGATTTACAATTTTTTGTGCTTTGGTTTCAATTATACAATGATCAGATACCCATCCCTCCACCAGTGCCCATTTTCCACCACCATGGATAATATCCCTCCCACCCCCATCCCCCCATCCCCCCGTCTCTGTGGCAGGGCAATCCCCTGTGTTCTCTCTCTCCTTTTGGGTGTTGTGGTCTGCAAAAGAGGCATTGAGTGGCAAACATGTTCAGTCCATAGTCTACTTTCGACATGCATCTCCCCTCCTGGGAGGATCCTCCAAACATCCTTTATTTGGTGCTCCCTTCTCTATCTGAATAGCCCTTTCCTCTAGGATACCCGGCTGGCCTCTAAGTTATGGAGTAATCCTCCTGGTGCTGATTTCAGCTATTCTTGGGTATTAATCTCATACTTTGTTACTTTATATCCCCCAGATGAATGCAATCTATGTAGCTCTTAGAAAAGATGAAGTCATGAAATTTACATACAAGTGGTACAATATGGAAAGTATCATGCTAAGCGAAATGAGTCAGAAAGAGAGGGATAGACATAGAAAGATTGCTTAACAGCTTTTGACTCAGATTTATCACTTGAATTAAATCTATCAGTGGAACATATGGACCATAAGTATGAGGAAATTTTTTTAAATAGTGAGAACTGAGACAGATAGACAAATAGAAACTTTCAGAATGAATCCACATGAACACCTAACAGAAGTTTAAAGGAAATAAAAATAAGAATTAAAGGATTGAAGGATTTATAGTGGGGGAAATTCCCCAAGATAAACAAAAGTTGAGAAAATATTTAAACATGCATATCTGGGTACAACTCAATGAGGTTTTAAAATTCTATTTTCTTTTTCTTTTTTTTTCTGGGTCACACCTGGCAATGCACAGGGGTTACTTCTGGCTCTGCACTCAGGAATTACTCCTGGTGGTGCTCAGGGGACCATATGGGATGCTGGGAATCGAACCCAGGTTGGCCACATGCAAGGCAAACACCCTACCTGCTGTGCTATCGTTCCAGCCCCTCTAAATTATTTCTTAAAAAGTTTCAAAATTCCAGCCCCCAAAATTTTCTTAAGGAACTTTCTTCACAAAATAAATCTTTAAAAACTTCAGAGATAAAAAACAAAAGGAAAAAAATAATTAATTGCCTATAAATAAAGAAAAAGGCCAAGGAACACAATGACATGTGTCAGAATTACTATTAATCCTCAATTATAAGTGTCAATCAAGAAATGAATTTAAATTATCAGTAATTATTTGTGTTTAGAATGGCAAAATAGATATTGAAGTCAGAAAAATAGATATGCAAATTTGTTAAGTTACTCTAAAAATCATTAAAAAATAGCAAAAAGCTTCAAATGAACTAAATTCAAAACAAGTACATGAGGTAAGAAACAATTTAATTTACCTGAGTGTAATGTCCAAGGTGGCAGTTGTGTAGTGGTTTGAGAAGCAATCAGTCTAATGCAGAGTAGGAATCCAAAGAGTTTGAAAAGAATGCCTTTAATAAACTCCCCGTAGCGTACCAAATATGCCAAATACCAGTAACAATGATGTGTCTCATTCTCCTAAAGAGCCTTGAATATAATCTCAGGGCTAGGATGAAAGAGACGTTACTGGGGCCTGCTCGAGGCAATCGACGAATTAATAACAAACTAGATTTTATTACCCAAAATGAATGATAAATGTGGTTTAGGCAGTGCTAATTTAGTGAATGGAAAAAAGAGTAAAGTGATCTAAAATGACACCAAAAAACCCCACCAAATATAGCCATGGTTCAAATACAAAATAAATAAATATGAATTGATCTAGATAAGTCAATGAAAATGACATTTTGTTTTGTTTTGTTTAACTCGGAGGCCACCAGCTTAGAAATGCTCAGGATTCATTCCTTACTTTGAGTTCAGGGATCACTTTTAGTGGGGCTCCTCATGGGACCATATTGGGTGATACGGATCTAACCCTGGTAAGCTACATGAAAAGGTAGCACCCGCTATACCCTCTAAAGTATTTCTTTAAAAAATACTCAAAGGTGTTTCCTTTTTTTCTTAAAAAAGTCCACAATTGCCTGATGTTTTTCTGAGTCAAATTGTGGTGGCGTCCTTTCATCCGTGTGTTTTGGATATCCTGAAGTGGAGGTGGCGGCTCAGGGTTTACTCATAGCAATGTGATCAGATCTCACTCCTGGATTGATAGGGAGAGGTGTTGATCAGCCCTGTGCAGAGCAAGAACTCCACCTGACGTAGTATTGCTCTAGCTCCAGGATGTCTTTTTTTCTGAGTACCATACTTATTTAAGATGGTGCATAACAAAATGTATAAATAAATAAATAAACCATTGAATGTTCACTGTGTCAAATTTAAAATCTACAAATTAGAAAACTATAAAAACAGTACAAAATGTTTTGATGTTGCTAAGAGCAGGATGATTTGGTTGGGTGGAGGCGGATTTCCTAATGTTTTTTGTTGGAAATGTTCTCAAAACATTGATTAATATAAAGTTTATTTTATTTATTTATTTATATTTTTGCTTTTTGGATCACACCCGGAAATGCTCAGGGGTTATTCCAGGCTCATACACTCAGGAATCACTCCTGGCGGTGCTCGGGGGACCATATGGGATGCCTGGAATCTAACCTGGGTTTGCCTCATGCAAGGCAAATGTTCTACCTACTGTGCTATCACTCCAGCCCCTATGAAGTTTATTTTTAATGAAGAATTTTATCTGAATATTAAGGACAGCTTTATACTTAATACTATTTTATCTGATAGCAAAACATTAGGAAAAAGTAAAGTAAAGTAAAGGCCCTCCCGTTGATCGATAGCACAGTGGTAGGGCGTTTGCCTTGCAAACAGCCAAAATGGCCGACCCAAGTTCGATTCCTCCGCCCCTCTCGGAGAGCCCGGCAAGCTAGCGAGAGTATCTCGCCCGCATGGCAGAGCCTGGCAAGCTCCCCGTGACGTATTCGATATGCCAGATACAGTAACAACAACATCTCCAATGGAGACGTTACTCGGCCCGCTCGAGCAAATGGATGAAGGAAAAAGTAGAAAATGTCTTTAGATTTTCCCAATACCACTGCTTATTTAGTCATTGGTGACCACTCCTATCCAGTAATAAATGGATCTCATTCCCCTAACCCTGAATATGGCAGAGTCGAGAAGGATATGGAAGGAAAGGCTGATAAAATACCAAGGCAGAAATAGGCTGCCAAAACGAAGAAAAACAAAAATGATTGTCTGTACTTTTAATGCTCGTACACTGGCATCTGCTGCATCCATTGAAGACCTTATGGTACAAGCACGAAAGATCAAGTACGACATCATTGGTCTGACCGAAACGAGAAGACATCAATCACATCATGCCGTTTTCGACACTGGAGAAGAACTGTTCCTTGGAACATGTGATAAAAGAGGCGTTGGTGGTGTCGGTATTCTTGTCAACACAAATTTAGCCACGAGCATTGATTCATTAGAATGCCTAACAACACGGATTGGATGATTACACTTGAATAGATGTGGCTCACTACCGGCAGTTTCTATCTTTGTTGTCTATGCACCAACATCCATTTATGGTGAAAGAGAAACTGAGAAGTTCTACATGGAGCTGGAGAATTTCTATAAAGAAGATCACACCTTCTACAAGATCATTGTGGGTGACTTTAATGCCAAGATAGGACCAGGAAGATCAGTCAATGAACTCCACATCGGGACCCATGGCCTAGAATGTAACGAACAGGGTGACAGACTGTCTGAGTTCATCATGTCAACCAAAACCTTCCATGGTAACTCACAGTTCCAAAAGGTTGAATCTAAACGTTGGACATGGGAGTCTCCTGATGGACGGTTCCACAATGAAATAGAACACATCATATTCAATTGACGGTTTTGCCTAACCGATGTTGCTGTTGTCCCAAAATTCCAAACGGGATCAGACCACCGTCTTCTTCATGCAAAATTCTGCCTCACAGAACGAGGAGAAAAGAATGCAAGGTTTAAGAAGAGGATTCCCCGAACGACCACCAACTGGGAGCTCTTTGGCTATGTCGCGGCAACATGGGAAGATGCCATCATTGACAACATTGATGAGGAATACGATTGAATGATTCAGCACCTCCATGATTGTGCGAGGAATGCCAAGAGAGAGATAACCACAAAAAACCGCCTTTCTTCGAACACTCTTGAACTTATTCGCCAACGTGGTTTGGCACATGCCTCAGGCAACCACAAACAAACATCCGAACTGGCAAAACAGTGCAGAGAAGCCATCAAGGATGACCTCAAAAACAGGAGAGCAGCAGTACTGGTAGATGCAGCAGAAGCTGGGAAAAGCATTCGTAATGCCCGCCTGTCCTTCACCAACTACAAAACCAAGATGACTGCCCTCCGACATCATGATGGATCTATCACATCTTCCAGAAGAGCAATGGAGAAGATTATTCATGACTTCTACTCAGATGTCTTTAATAGACACATCCACTTGCCCACATACCACATTCCACATGATGGATATGTCGATCCCAATGTTCTCCCTTCCGAAATCCAACATGCGATCTCGTCGGTAAAGAAGCAAAGAGCACCTGGCCCAGACAAGATCAGACCTGAACACCTGAAGAACTTACCATCAGTACTCATAAATACATTGGCTCGGCTCTTCACACGCCCCCTGTCTGAATGCAAGGATCCATCCCAATGGAAAACCGGCAGGACTGTACTAGTATACAAGAAAGGAGACATCCACGACATTGGCAACTATCGCCCAATCTGCCTATTGTCTGTCGTCTACAAACTGTTCACTCGAGTCATCCTGAATAGGATTAGCAGAACACTAGATGAAGGACAACCATGTGAACAAGCCGGATTCCGAAAAGGATTCAGTACCATCGACCATATCCACACGATTACTAAGCTCATTGAGGTTTCTCGGGAGTTCAAGATGCCGATCTGTCTAACGTTCATTGATTTATAGAAGGCCTTTGATTCTGTTGAGACAGAAGCTGTCATGGAAGCCCTAGCCAATCAGGGAGTACAAACTCAATACATCAGGATCCTTCGTGAGCACTATTGTGGATTCACTACCAAGATCTCACCATTCTACAAAGAAGTAATCATCCATATAAAGAGAGGGGTTCGGCAGGGTGATACCATTTCACCAAAACTCTTCAGTGCCACCCTCGAGAACATCATGCGACAACTGGAATGGGAAAGCATGGGAGTGAAGATAGATGGTCAGCAACTACACCACCTCCGCTTTGCTGATGACATCGTTCTAATTACACCAAACATCAGCCAAGCGGCACAAATGCTGAACGACTTTGACCGTGAATGTGGAAAGGTCGGACTACAGATGAATCTTACAAAGACAATGTTTATGAGAAACAGCCTTGTTCCTGATGCTGCACTCGCTCTCAACGGAACCACCATCTCCGAATGTACCTAGGTCGAGAAATCCACATGATGAATGACCTGGCACCTGAGTTGTGCAGGAGGAAGAGAGCAGCTTGGAATGCCTTCAAGAACATTGAAGAAATAACTAAAAGGACAAAGAACCTCCAGCTACGAGCACATCTCTTTGATTCCACTGTTCTTCCTGCATTAACATATGCCTCAGAGACCTGAACCCTACGAAAACAGGATGAGAACGCTATTCGGGTCTCTCATAGAGGAATTGAAAGAGCTATGCTTGGAATATCACGATTCACTCAAATGAGAGATAGAATCCGGAGTTCTGATCTTCGTCAACGCTCAAGAATCAGGGACGCTGTCTCATTTGCCAAGACATCAAAAATCAGATGGGCTGGACACGTAATGAGGTTTACAGACAACCGCTGGACTAGAGCCATTACTGATTGGATTCCATGGGACATCAAAAGATCACCTGGACGCCCACCTACAAGATGGTCAGACTTCTTTGTCAAGACCCTGAATGATCGGTTTGAGGCTCTGCATGTTCCTAGAACGAACAGATACCATTGGGCTACGCTACCACGCAACCGGGATGAATGGAGACATTACTGGCACCCACTCAAGTAAATCGATGAATAATGGGGATTAAGTGATTAAGTGATTAAGACCACTCCTAAGTTTATTATTTTTCCTCTCTTTTTTAAAAAAAATTTATTTTTTATTTGAATCTGTTAAATACCAAGTTACAAAGTTGCTCATGATTAGATTTCAGGCACATAATGTTCCAACACATCTTCCTTCTCCATTTTCCACCACCAATGTCTCCAGTTTCCCTCCACACCCCAAACTTCGCTTCTTTAGGAGGTACTTTTCTTCTCTCTGTCTCTCTCTGTCCTGTCTCTGTCTCTGTCTCTGTCTCTCTCTTTCTCTCTCTTGCATTCTCTCTTTCCTTCCTAGACGTTATAGTTCGCAGTACAGATACCGAAAGGTTATTAGGCATATTCCTTTACCTACTGTCAACACTCAGTTCCAATCTAAACTGAATATTTGCAACTATCATTGTCATAATGGTCCCATCTCTGCCCTAACTGCCCTTTGCCCCACACACACTTGTGGCAAGCTTCCCACAATTGACCAGTCCTCCTGGCCCCTGTTTTCCCTGGCCTTGGATATTAGTCTCATAGTTCTTTTTTATATCCACAATTCTGTGCTTCTCTTGGAAAAAAATAAATCTATCAGAACCCAATGTTTTGACTTATTTATTCAATTCCAGAGAACCTAATGTTCTTTACTTAAAAGCTATCTAGTCCTAATGGAAATTCTATATTTTTAGCTCTTAGAGGAAATTGGAGTTCTCAACATAATATGTAATAGAATTATCGGGTTCCTACAACAATTCTTGTGCACATCTGTCAACAATCAGTTTGTCTAATTAATTATGCATGACTACTCATCAGTACCTCTCATTCTCCGTTCTGAAATGTTAGTAACAACAATGTTGTCCTCATATTCATTATTAAGAAATGTACTTAGAACCATTGCTTCTTAAAATTTTATCACACAAGTAGAATGAAACAATATTATATGTTTTTGCAAATCTCCATATTTAGTTTTACATCTCCACATCTAGGTTTCGGCAAAGCAGTTTAGTGATTAATCCTACCTAGTATTGGTAAAAGGCAGAATACTTGACAAAATCTTGACCAAGTCTAATTATTTTATGAAATTATTAGAGCAGAAGTTGGTCAACGTTTAAATTGAGTTTAACCTGGTTAGAACATTTTATTTAGACAGCTTTTGTTTTGAAAATAGTTGAAATGATATATTTATATAGCTAGCCTAACATAGGAAACCCAGAAAATATTGAATATCTATAAAGTTGTAAATTATTCATTATAATGAATGTGTATTAATAATTGCATTTATAACTCTTGTCAGAAGGCAAACAAATGTACAGTGATCAATAAAGACACCAGAGAATAATTATGGTAGTCTCTATAGTATGTGTACTATTTTGGAAGCATCAAGAAATGATAAAGGGGAGCTTCCCCTATAAAATATTAGGAAATATTACTAGAATAAATTTTATAACATAAATTCTGACCTCCAATAAAAGAACTTCATATTTGGTTTTGTAGGTTTTTTGTGGGGGCCACATTAGGTAATACTTGGGAATTACTCTTGGCTCTGTGGTAAGGAATATATTCCTGGCAGTGCCCAGGGGATTACATGGGATACTGAGCATCGAAACTGGGCCTGTCATGTACAAGGCAAGCAGCATACTCTCATATCATTCCAGTTCCTGAAATTTATATTTGGAAATTAATTTTAAAATTGCCAGATTTTAAAAAAGAGTACCAATCCATCATTTTTTAAATAAAAATAACAAAAAATATAGTCTGAAATTTATTTGATATATAAATATGCTTTCATAGCAAATAAAAATGATAAAATACTGTGTTCTTATTGATAAAGATTTAGTAGGAGGCTCATTTATCTATTTACATTCTATATTCTTCTCTAAGAATTAATGTTTACTGTGCATAGATCTCAAGATCTCCAAGCCTGCTCAGATTGGGGCTGAGCATCCTCCACCCAGATCCTCCATCTTCCAGTAGGCAGGGTCACACCCACCAACTGGCCCCCTGGCGCCGTGTAATCCCATCAACGGCCAAGACCCAGAGACTATAAAACCCAGCTCCCGAAAGTGCGTGGCCGCACTCGTGGCCCTGCGACATCTTATTATCTCATTTCTACTTTGGACAAACTGGCAGGCTACCGAATGTAACCTGCCCACACGGCAGTCTGGCAAACTCCCTGTGGCGTACCCAATATGCCAAATAGCAGTAACAATGATGGGTCTCATTCTCCTAACCCTGAAAGAGCCTTGAATATGGCACTTTTTTCAAAACCAACATTTAATTCTTGAACCCAACTGTAGAAAGTGAATCACTTCACAATGCTTTTTCAGCATGTCTGATTTGGGGGCAGGGGGTAAATTCTAAATAATAGTGGTGCATCTTTTATTGAAACAATGAATCTAATCAAAGGAGATAGAGTGTCAACTAGAATTCATCTGCCTCACAGGCATTGGGAGGAGTGGGCGGTGGGGCTTTATTGGGGTTCTTTGTGGTAAAAAATAAGTATTGGTAAAGGGAAAGGTGTTTGATATTTGCATGACTGAGACCTAAACCTGAAAGCTTTGTAACTTTTCCCACAGTGATTCAATAAATAAATAATTTAAAAAAAAAAATCTCAGGGCTAGGACGAAGGAGATGTTACTGGAGCCTGCTTGAGCCAATAGACGAACAACAGGATGGTTGCGATTGTGATCGTGATTGTGCATAGATATTTTAACGTACATAACAATGACACACAGAATTCTTTTTTTCATTTTTTTTTTATCATTTTATTTATTGAATCACTGTGAGAGCTGTTACAGAGCTTTCAAGTTTAAGTCTCGGTCATACAAAGAAACACCAATACCTTCACCAGTGTCCAGTCTCCACCACCAAAAGCCCCAGTATACCCTCATCCCACACCCTCCCCCTACACACAGAATTCTTGACTCTGGTGAAGAGACATCAAAATTCAAAAGAAAGGCATTTGATGTAATTTCCTGCAACAAGACTTCTTAACACCAACTTTGATAATAGCCTTTTGGAGAAGATGGGGAGAACCTGACCTTAAAAATAATAAATTTTAACATGGGTCTTAGATGAGAAAATGGTTATAAAGATGCATATCTCAGAATAACATGTCCAGATTAGAATGTAAATGACTATTCTGTGATATGAATTACTAAAAGGTTGTGGTGCATTTTGGAGAAAATGAAAAAGGTAATAATTTGAGAAAAGATTTACAAACAGAAAATAAAATCTATAACAAATTAGTTGACAACAGAGGTGTGAAAGCAAATATGAGAACAGATAGAATGTAGGGGGTAGAAATGATTCCGGGTATATAGGGGAATTGCACTATAAATGATACGAATCCCCTCTGAAAATACAATATATATAGTGGTCATATAGTTGTGTCAATGTATTCAGAAGTATTTTATTGAATAGCCAATATTAGAAATAGACATCTTCGGATATTTTGTATATTTATTCACTAGAAACTGGTAAGAAGGTGGATGAAAGATGTACAAGGATTATGTCAGGTATAATTGGCTTTCTTTAAGAAAGTAATAATCACTGATTAATGAGAATCAAAAATTAAGTTGCAAAAATTAGCTTGTGTGACTTTTGTGTTGAACAGAATATGATTTGATCAAATCAGGATAATAAAAGTCTTTGGAAATATCTAAACTGCAGTCAAATCTATCCAGAAGAATTCCATGGTGAGAAAAATAAGAAAATAAGAAAAATATGATAACTTTTATCATGGCACAGGAGTTATTCACCTATACAGTCTTTGCATCAAGAGTAGTAATATCCGGGGGTATTTTCATTCACTGTGATGGATGATTAGCTTCAAAGGTATTTGCATTTCCTTTGTTCACCTAGTGTCCGAATTTCCATACGATGAATTTTCTAATCAGGTATACGTAGGTTGGGTCTCCTTTAAAAATCCAACATACTGAAATAAACTGAATCTTTCCTTTCCCATTCCTGTGTAATATAGTATAAGCACCTGCCTTTCAAACACAGACTCTGAAACAGAAGTCAGTGATCTAAAGAAGGGACATAAAAGATTGTTTTCTGTGGTAGATGACCGCATGACGGCAGTGAAATATAGCAGCCAATCTCACAGTGGTTTCAATTTCTATGTGTGATTTCTTCAACTCTGTCTCAGCAGTTTTCCATGAAACAAATACTTGGTTTTTCGAGGCAGGGTCATTGGTTGATCAGATCAGCAACAGAACTTGAACACTCTTTTAGTTATGGACTCTCTATATGCGGTTCTTAGATCTCCAGAGATCTGAAAAATTATTCAATACTTTTCCAATAAATTCCAGTTTCTATAATGACATACAGCTTGAGTTTCACTTCTGTGCCACTACGTACTATCAAAATCAATCCTGAGTCATCATTAGCATGCATATTTTATATTGTTTGTAGATAGTATTTTCATTCCTCTAAATATAAATGAATACTGCCTATCTGTTGAAACTGAAGCATATTATATTGATTTTGCTTACTTGGTGTGATTTCCTCTCCATTCAACAGTTTTTATTCTATAATACCCATAGATGGAGGAAAAAGAAAACGACTATAATTACATGATGACTTTTCATTTTCTCTCTTACTGTATTCACTCCACAGGCATCGTTTGCTACTCTAATTCTCATTGCGTCTTGGTTAGTCATCATTATTGACTCAGAAGAGTGCCGTTCTGTGTAATATATCTCTGCTGCAAAAAATCATTCTTCTTCGTTAAATCTCTTTCCTTGCAGCTGCCTGCTGAGCTTCCCTCTCCACCAAGTTGCAGACGCTGCATTTTCTCTGATTGTATTTGTGGTGCATTCATGAATGCTTCGGTAGGTGGGAAAAAAATCATTCCAAACCAATAAATCAAATCAATAAATAAGTCAATAAATCTCTTTTGATTTATAAACAACATCAATCTTTAGCAGAAGAATCACTAGTCCTTGTCCCTACCTTTTGGGCCCTGGGAAATTATTTCATCTATGACTAGAGGCTCTTTCGGTTCTGCATTCATACTCAAATTAGATAATATATTTAAACTTGCAGCATGATACTGTTGCTTCAGCCCTTCATTTAAGGCATTTAACCCAAGAAGTCTATTTCACTATATTTTTATAGGAGATATCCATAGAAAGTAGACCATGTTTTTTTTTAAGTATTTTTTAAAACTTCCACTACACTAGATGAGTATACACTATATTCGTGGGGATTTTATTCTTTTTCTTTTCTTTTTTGGGTTCATGCCCAGAAGTGCTCAAGTGTTACTCCTGGCTCTGCACTCAGGAATTTTTCCTGGCAGTGCAGGGGATAATATTGTGATGCTGGAGATTGAACCTGCTTGGCTGAGAGCCAGGCAAATGCCCCACCTGCTATACTATCGCTCCAGCCTCTAGATGTGTATGTAGTAAGTATATTATACATCACTGTCTCACTGTCATCTCGTTTATCATCTAATTACTCTAGTGGGACCAGTAACGTCTCTATTCCTCCCAGCCTGAGATTTCAGCAACCTCTTCTTACTCGTCTTTTCCCAATGATTGGAGGCTCTTTCAGGATCAGGGGAAAGAGACTTGTTGTCGCTACTGTATTTGGCATATCAAATATGTCACGGGGAGCTTGCCAGGCTCTGCCTGTGTGGGCAGGATATTCTTGGTAACTTGCGGGCTCTCTGAGAAGCATATATTTATATATTTTTCTCTATAATTCGTTGCCTACTATTTGAACCCCATCAGATATGGTGTGGTAATTGTGGAAAATGGGTAGAAAGTGTCTTACAAAGTCTCTTATAAGTGTCTGGAAAGCGGCTTGGAGTGTAATGGTGGTTGGGTAGTGGAGGTTGACTGCCAGGGCTGGGTCCCTTGGGGTGTGGAGGACGCTCACCTGCCCCACAACCTGGCATGAAGTTCGTCACTGTATTCCCACTGTATATTATATATAGAATAATTTAATTCCTGGGATATTAATGCCATATACACATGTTATAAGTATACATAGTGTGTATATATAATTAAATGATTATATGCATCAAAATTTAATTTTCTATAAACAATTAAATTTCATATTTATATATGTAAAATTTACGACTAACCTTATATCTTTTGAAATCTTATTAAAGTTCTTGTTAATTTAATCCATCAAAGTGGAATGAAAATATGAAATTCTCAATTTTGTTTATTAAATGAGAAGTTTAATGATTCAGGAAATTAATTATTCCAAGATAATTCTAGTTGCCTTGAATATGTATATGCCCGTCTTTGCTCCTTCATTCCCAATTCCATTCTCAAAGGGAAAGAAACATCATTATTCTCTAATGGATAATAGTGTTTCTTAGAAGCGAGGTTTTTTTTTTTATGCTTTGGTTTCCAGTTTGATTTCACCATGAAAATGCTCAGAATAAAGATTTGTGGGTTTGAGAAAAAAAATTCAGGATATTTCATGCTCTGTCATATCATCGATTCAGACTTTTCTTATTTCTTCCATCATCTAGCAATGTTTGAATAATTCTATGTTAGGTGAAACCTTCTATCAAGTCATACTCATTCCGCTGTCTGATTCTCAACTATCTCTGACACCAGAGTTGCTTTTTTTTTTCCTTCTTTCCCTTTCCACCTCAGATATTTATGTCTTTTTATGCTACTGATAGTCCCTGGATGTCCGCTGAAATTTCCACAACACTTTTCAACTTCTCTCAAAATTCTGTTATGTGCTTTTAATTTTGTGCCAGTGTTTACAGGGCATAATGCAGTTTAGCTATTTTAAGAACCGGAAACAAACAGAAATAATGATTGAAATATTGGTCAATGGTATAAAATTTGGTCATAGTCTCTAAGATCTAATGATCAAATTTTCAGCTTCCAATAATCTTTCACTGGCTGTGTAATTCACCTCTTTTACCATGACTATACATAATCTACTAATTACTTCTGAGAATCTTCTCAGTCTTCTGCCTTTAATTTAAAAATTCGAAGATTTCCTTTTGATCAGTGACAGGATTCTGATTTCACAGCTGTTTATGAATGGCAAGGGCACAGACAAAAAATTTGTTATCTCTAAGATGCATTGATTAACTCTGACCTCAGAGAGTATAATTTTTCTAGAAAACAGCATTTTTCACTTGCCCCGGGAAATCCAAGAGTATTGACCACAAAACTCGAAATTATTCTTATTATATAGCTTTATATTGCATGGCTTTATGACAAATAATTTGCTTTTATTTCTTATCATGCCTTAGCACAATTTATCTTCCTCAAATATTGCTATAGTCTTGACCTATGACAATGTGAATTCCTTTGCAATATGACCAACAATTGACTTCATCAACAATTAGTGTATAGAGAATGTAATATCATTGCTTGAACTCAAAAGATAGGATTCTACTACAATAGTGACCATGATGCCAAGTAAGAAATCACCTATATAAGTAGGAGGAATATAGCTCAATCAAATCACTCAGTCAAATACCAGAACCAGTTAAATCAGTTTACCACAGCATTATAAAGAAAATAAAGACTAGACATCCTAGGAAATACCCGTTCTTGTTCTATAAGATTGCATTATAATAAATATATCTAACTAAAAAGCAAACAACAGGTATGATTCTGTAGTCTTTTTTTTTCTACTTTTATTGTGATTCTGGAGTCAAACCCAGGCCTCACAGATGAAAGTCAAATATGTAAGTGAGAAATGTAAGTCAATAGCATACCACTACCAGCTTATATGAACATTCTCAGATTAAAACATATTTAAGATTCATTCTAGATAACATTCATTGATTTAAAGAAGGCCTTTGATTCTGTTGAGACAGAAGCGGTCATTGAAGCCCTAGCCAATCAGGGTATTTAAATTCAATACATCAGGATCCTCGGTGAGCTCTATTACGGATTCACCAGCAGGATCTCACCATTCTACAAAGAAGTAATCATCCATGTCAAGAGAGTTGTTCGGCAGGGAGATACCGTTTCACTGAAACTCTTCAGCGCCTCCCTTGAGAACACCATGCAATGACTGGAATGGGAAAGCCTGGGAGTGAAGATAGATGGTCGGCAACTACACCACCTTCGCTTTGCTGATGACATCGTTCTAATAACACCAAACATCAGCCAAGCGGCACAAATGCTGAACGACTTTGACCGTGAATGTGGAAAGGTCGGACTACAGATGAATCTTACAAAGACAATGTTTATGAGAAACAGCCTCGTTCCTGATGCTTCATTCGCTCTCAATGGAACGACCATCTCCGAATGCAACAGTTTCGTGTACCTAGGTCAAGAAGTCAACATGATGAATGACCTGGCACCTGAGTTGCTCAAGAGGAAGAGAGCGGCTTGGAATGCCTTCAAGAGCATCAAAAAAAATAGCTAAGTGGACGAAGAACCTCTGGCTCCGGGCACATCTCTTTGATTCCACTGTTCTTCCTACATTAATATACGCCTCAGAGACCTGGGCCCTACAAACACAGGATGAGAATGCTATTTAGGTCTCCCAAAGAGGAAGGAATCGAAAGAGCTATGCTTGCAGTATCATGTTTCACTCAAATGAGAAAAAGAATCTGGAGTTCCGACCTCGGTTGATCGGGATGCTGTCTCCTTTGCCAAGGCGTCAAAAATCACATGGGCTGGTTGCATAATGAGATTAGGAGACAACCCCTGGACTAGAGCCGTTACCAACTGGATTCCACGGGATGTCAAAAGACCATTTGGCCTCCCACCTATCAGATTGTCAGACTTCTTCATTAAAATCCTGAATGATCGGTTTGAGGCTCTTTGTGTTCCTAGAAAGAACAGACGCCATTGGGTTATACTATCACGTGAAAGGGACAAATGGAGACATTACTGGCGCCTGCTCGAGCAAATCGATGATTAATGGGAAGTCAAGTGATAAGTGATCATTTTAAATAACTTGTCAAGTGATAAGTGATCATTCTAAATAACTGTTGCAAATAACTTTAAATAATTTGTGACTTAGGCTGGAGTGATAACATAGTGGTATGGTGTTTGCCTTGCGTGGCTGGCCTGGGCAAGCCAGGTTCGATTCTTCCGCCCCTCTTGGAGAGACCAGCAAGCTACCAAGACTATTTCGACTGTACAGCAAAGCATGGTAAACTACCTGTGACATATTCGATATGCCAAACATAGTAACAAGTCTCATAACGAAGACGTTACTGGGCCCATTCAAGCAAATCCATGAGCAATGGGAGGACAAGGAATATTCTCAGATTAAAACATATGTAAGATTCATTCTAGATAAAGCTATTTCACATAACTTTGAATAATTTATAATCCTGTATGCAAAGTTAACATAAATTCTTAATAAAATAGGTAATAGTGAGTAGAAACATATTTGAAAAATAAGTGCTCTATGTGCATATTTTAGACATGTCAAATATCTGCTATATAAAAATAAGCAGATTCACACTATAATTTTGTATACTTTTTAATGTATATTTAAATTGTGTAATTTAAAATAAAGTTTTTTTAATACCCCAAAAGAATATTTATTCAACGTAGTTGCTAGCATGTTTATTTAATATTCTTATAATGTTTATACATTACATATGAGCAAATGGTATACAAATCACTGGTTCAAAAGCAAATCTAATTTAAGATATATTTTAATTTTTTATTATCAAATATTAACTATTAATAGAAATTTTGCAGGTCACTAGATAAAAGTGATTCTTGTGTTTTATATTTTGATTTTAGTATTGGAACTATTATATTATTTACTATTGGCACATGCCTCAGGCAACCACAAACGAACATCTGAACTGGCAAAACAATGCAGAGAAGCCATCAAGGATGACCTCAAAAACAGGAGAGCAGCAGTACTGGTAGATGCAGCAGAAGCTGGGAAAAGCATTTGTAATACCCGCCTGTCCTTCACCAACTACAAGACCAAGATGACTGCCCTCCGACATCATGATGGATCTATAACATCTTCCAGAAGGGCAATGGAGAAGATTATTCATGACTTCTACTCAGATGTCTTTAATAGACACATCCACTTGCCCACATACCACATTCCACATGATGGATATATCATTCCCAATGTTCTCCCTTCCGAAATCCAACATGCCATCTCGTCGGTAAAGAAACAAAGAGCTCCTGGCCCAGACAAGATCAGACCTGAACACCTGAAGAACTTACCATCAGTACTCATCAATACACTGGCTCGGCTTTTCACACGCTACCTGTCTGAATGTAAGGTTCCATCCCAATGGAAAACCAGCAGGACTGTACTAGTATACAAGAAGGGAGACATCCACGACATTGGCAACTATCGCCCAATCTGGCTATTGTCTGTCATCTACAAACTGTTCACTCGAGTCATCCTGAATAGGATTAGCAGAACACTAGATGAAGGACAGCCATGTGAACAAGCAGGATTCCGAAAAGGATTCAGTACCATTGACCATATCCACATGATTACTAAGCTCATTGAGGTTTCTCGGGAGTTCAAGATGCCGCTCTGTCTAACATTCATTGATTTAAAGAACGCCTTTGATTCTGTTGAGACGGTAGCGGTCATGGAAGCCCTAGCCAATCAGGGAGTACAAACTCAATACATCAGGATTGTTCATGAGCTCTATTGCAGATTCACTACCAAGATCTTACCATTCTACAAAGAAGTAATCATCCATATCAAGAGAGGGGTTCTGCAGGGTGATACCATTTCACCAAAACTCTTCAGTGCCACCCTCGAGAACATCATGCAACGATTGGAATGGGAAAGCATGGGAGTGAAGATAGATGGTCGGCAACTACACCACCTCCGCTTTGTTCATGACACTGTTCTAATAACACCAAACATCAGCCAAGCGGCACAAATGCTGAACGACTTTGACCGTGAATGTGGAAAGGTCGGACTACAGATGAATCTTACAAAGACAATGTTTATGAGAAACAGCCTTGTTCCTGATGCTCCACTAGCTCTCAACGGAACCACCATCTCCGAATGCAACAGTTTCGTGTACCTAGGTCGAGAAATCCACATGATGAATGACCTGGCACCTGAGTTGCGCAGGAGGAAGAGAGTGGCTTGGAATGCCTTCAAGAACGTTGAAGAAGTAACTAAAAGGACAAAGAACCTCCAGTACGAGCACATCTCTTTGATTCCACTGTTCTTCCTGCATTAACATATGCCTCAGAGACCTGGACCCTACGAAAACAGGATGAGAACGCTTTTCGGGTCTCTCAAAGAGGAATCGAAAGAGCTATGCTTGGAATATCACGATTCACTCAAATGAGAGATAGAATCCAGAGTTCTGATCTTCGTCAACGCTCAAGAGTCAGGGATGCTGTCTCATTTGCCAAGACATCAAAAATCAGATGGGCTGGACACATAATGAGGTTTACAGACAACCACTGGACTAGAGCCATTACTGGTTGGATTCCACGGGACATCAAAAGATCACGTGGACACCCACCTACAAGATGGTCAGACTTCTTCGTCAAGACCCTGAATGACCGGTTAGAGGCTCTGCATGTTCCTAGAACGAACAGATACCATTGGGCTACGCTAGCACGCAACCAGGATGAATGGAGACGTTACTGGCACCTGCTTGAGTAAATCGATGAATAACGGGGATTAAGTGATTAAGTAATTGTGATTGGAACTATTAAAATTTTGGGGAAGTTCTGATTGGGCAAACATTCATACCTTTGTCACATCTTTTTTCTAGTATTACAATAATGGTATTACCAATAGTCTTGATATTTAGTTATGGTGTACTCAGATAATTTTCAGATAATAGGCATAAATCTTTGTTTTAGGAGTAACAAATAATTTTGCTTCATGTTTAATGTTAGAAATCTCTCATTCTTTCTCACAAACACATACACAGTTTTTCCAATTTTTTGTATTGTTCTCACTCACTCCTTCCTGCTAATGTCTTAGGCTATTTTCACAACTAAAATATAGCAAATAGATCACAGTTTCATTATTTTTAAAATATGGGGAATTAACATATTCTAGACTTATTGGAAAGAAGAATTATAAAGAACTACAAGTAAGCAATATAGAGATTTATAAAAGGATGTGAAATACCAATCACTATATCATAGTATCATTTCCTTGAATGACACTTGGAGTCTGGGACTCATGCCAGGAAGCAAAAGCATTTTGGTGCTGTGGTTTCAAGATCAAAAGATCAAATGTTTTTCATAATCTATCATGGAAAAGTTTCTCTTGATTTATATATGTTTCCTCCATTCTCAAGGATTAAAATAAATGATCTAAACAAAAAATATTTAAAGAATATGATTATTTGCATTAATGAAGTGTCAGGACTTTCAACTCATTTAGAAAACTTTATATTTCAGAAGCATATAATATTTTGTCTTTACATTTTTAGTACTTGCCTATATTATACTATATGAGCAAGATATTTAATGGGTTATCATATATTCAAAATATAGTAAGTTTAATTAGTTTTTATAATTAAAGTTAACATAAAATGTCTCTGTAAATTTTTATGCTAAACAAAATTAGAAGGTTAAGATATTTAAATATTTTGTCGATATTTGATTTCTATTCCTTTCTAAATTAGGGAAAAATGATCACACAATGACCTTAAAAGTTCAAGAGTGATTTAAAAACAATTTTTATTTTTCTCCTGTTTATCCAGCAGAAACTCTTTTATTACATTTTATTACATTTTTATACATCATTAATAGAAATAATTAGAAATAATTTTTACAAAAACTAACTCAAAACATCCTGTTCTGTGGGGCTTCAGTCGTGTGGGAATCTCAGCCAGAGGGTCCGGAAAGTGTCCTGGAGCGTGGCAGCGGCTGGGTAGTGGAGGTAGTGGAGGTGGTGGAGGTCTGCTGGTGTGGTATTTATCTGGTACCAGTAAAGGTAGGGTAGGTATTCTGTGGGCAATCCAATCCCTGGGGTTCTGGTAGTTGGTAGAAGCAGACAGGGCAGGGTAGAGTGAGGCTCCTGATTTCAATCCCTTCGTCACCTGTGGTTGGTGGGAGCAAGCAGAGAATCTCTGTCTCTGGGTCCGTTGAGCCTGGAGTCCAAGGTCTCAGAGTTCCGTTTATCCTGTTCTGTACTACCGTACAAGAAGGGAGATATCGATGACATTGGTGACTATAGCCCAATCTGCCTATTGTCTGTCATCTACAAGTTGTTCACTCGAGTCATCCTGAATAGGATTAGCAGAACACTAGATGAAGGACAACCATGCAAGCAAGCTGGGTTCCTCAAATGATTCAGCACCATCGACCATATCCGCATGATAACCAAGCTCATTGAAGTTTCTCGGGAGTTCAAGATGCTGCTCTGTCTAAACTTCATTGATTTAAAGAAGGTCTTTGTGTCAAAATGGAAGCGGTCACTGAAGCCCTAGCGAATCAGGGCATTCAAACTCAATACATCAGGATCCTCCATGAGCTGTATTACGGATTCACTACTAGGATCTCACCATTCTACAAAGAAGTAACCATCGATGTCAAGAGAGGTGTTCGGCAGGGAGATACCATTTCACTGAAACTCTTCAGTGCCACCCTCGAGAACATCATGCAACGACTGGAATGGGAAGGAATGGGAGTGAAGATAGATGGCCGCAACTACACCACCTCCGCTTTGCTGATGACACTGTTTTAATAACACCAAAAATTAGCCAAGCGGCACAAATGCTGGCCGACTTCAACTGTGAGTGTGGAAAGGTCAGACTACAGATGAATCTTACGAAGACAATGTTTATGAGAAACAGCCTTGTCCCTGATGCTCCATTCGCTCTCAATGGAACGATCATCTCCAAATGCAACAGTTATGTGTACCTAGGTTGAGAATACAAGATGACAAACGACCTGGCACCCGAGCTGTGCAGGAAGAAAAGAGCAGCTTGGAAAGCCTTCAAGAGCGTTGAAGAAATAGCTAAAAGGATGAAGAACCTCCGGATCCGGGCACATCTCTTTGATTCCACTGTTATTCCTGCATTAACATACACCTCAGAGACCTGGGCCCTATGCAAACAGGATCAGAACGCTATTCGGGTCTCCCAATGAGGAATTGAAAGAGTTATGCTTGGATTATCATGTTTCACTCAAATGAGAGAAAAAATCCGGAATTCTGACCTCCAACGAGAGTTAGAAAAGACGAAGTCACGAAATTTACATACAAGTGGTACTACATGTTAAGCGAAATGACTCAGAAAGAAAGGGATAGACATAGAAAGATTGCATTCATCTGGGGAACATAAAGTAACAAAATAGGAAACTAATACCCAAGAATGGCCGAGATTAGTACCAGGAATTTTACTCCATGCCTTGGAGGCCAGCCACATGTGCTAGGGGAAAAGGGATCTCAGATAAAGAGGGGGACACCAAATAAAGGTGTTGGGAGGATCCTCCCAGGATGGGAGAAGCATGCAGAAAGTAGACTATAGACCAAACATGATTGCCACTCAATGTTTCTTTTGCAAACCACAACACCCAAAAGGAGAGAGAGAACAGAGAGGAATGCCCTGCCAGAGAGACAGGGTGGGATGGGGGAATGAGGGGTGGGAGGGATACTGGGATCCGTGGTGGTGGGAAGTGGGCACTGGTGGAGGGATGGTATTTGATCATTGTCTAATTGAAACCCAAGCACAAAAATGTGTAAGTCTGCAACTGTACCTCATGATGTCTCACTATTAAAATTTTTTTAATAAAAAAAAAATCAGGGACACTGTCTCGTTTGCCAAGGCATCAAAAATCAGATGGGCTGGTCACATAATGAGATTTAGAGATGACCGCTTGACTAGAGCTGTTGCCGACTGGATTCCACAGGATGTCAAAAGACCGCGTGGCTGACCACCTACCAGATGGTCAGACTTCTTCATAAAGACCATGAACGATCGGTTTGAGGCTCTTCGTGTTCCTAGAACGAACAGACACCATTGGGCTAAACTAGCACACTACAGGACAAATGGAGACATTACTGGCGCTGGCTTGAGCAAATCGATGATTAATGGGAAGTCAAGTGATCAAGTGAACTCAAAACATACTATATAAATAAATATTTAATATCTATGAAAAAAGCAATTATTTATATTTGGGGGGTTCCCAAGCAATTGTTGGGAGTCCTGGAATATCTTTAGTCTTCTCCGTAGAATACTGGACCATTGGATCTGGTGGTCCAATGCTAAGGCCCTGTTGTACCAGGGTCCACCAGTGCTTCAGATAGGGACATGTAGTGCTACGAGATGAACCTGGGCCTCATATATGCAAAGCATACACTATCATCCTATGCTATCTTCTAGGCCCTAATATTTCCAATTCTGTATTGTTTTTGGACTGAGGTTTTTGATTTGTTTCATTTTTCTCTAGGGACCACACTTGACAGTGCCCAGGGATTACCTGGCTCTGTGCTCAGCTGTGCTCAGGGATTATGCCTAGTTTTGATCATCAGACCATATGTGGTGTTGGGGATTAAACCTAAATTGTTCACATGCTCAGTCCCGATCCGAGTAGGCTTGGAGATCTCAGCCCTGGGTCCCAGGTGCCTTTGTTCCTCCAAATTCCAGTAGGCGGGGGTCACCCCCACCAACTTGCCCACTGACGCCGTGTAATCCCATCAACGGCCAAGACTCAGAGACTATAAAAACTAGCTCCCGGAAGAGAACAGTGCAGCCTCCTGCCCCTGCGTCTGGCTGTCCTCACCCGGGCCCCTTGGAGGGGAGCGGCTTGAGTTTTCCTCCCCGCCCTGACCAGGGCTCCAGCAGCCGAAGACCTCTAGAACCAGTCACCACCATGCTGAGACCACTCTCCGCACACATGAAGGTACCGGCAGAGGAACAAAGGCACGTGGGACCAGGGGCTGAGATCTCCAAGCCTACTTGGATCGGGGCTGAGCATCCTCCACCCAGATCCTCCAAATTCCAGTAGGCAGGGGTAATACCCACCAACTGGCCCCCTGGTGCCGTGTTATCCCATCAACGGCCAAGACTCAGAGACTATAAAACCCAGCTCTCGGAAGCGTGCAGCCGCAGTCGTAGCCCTGCGACATCTTATCATCTCATTCCTACATTGGACAAACTGGCAGGCTACTGGATGTAAGATGTCCACACGGCAGAGTCTGGCAAACTCCCCGTGGTGTACCCAATATGCCAAATACCAGTAACAATGAAGGGTCTCATTCTCCTAACTCTGAAAGAGCCTTGAATAAGGCACTTTTTAAAAAAATCTCAGGGCTAAGCGAAGGAGACGTTACCGGGGCCTGCTCGAGGCAATCTACGAATAACAGGATGGTTGTGATTGATTGATTGTTATTATTCACATGCTAGTAATATAACTTAACCCCTTTAAAATCTCTCTGGTCCTATTATAACTATTTTATGTTTGATAAAAAATAGGCTCAAATTCAATATTTACTATGTTGTTTAAAAATACTGTACAGTTCTTGTTTCTTTCTCATGACAGATCTATTTGGTGAAGAATACTGTTATATCTATTTTACAGAAAGGAAAATTAAGGCAATATTTCCAAGTTTATATACCTAATAAATAATCAATGTAAAATGAATTTTGTTAGAAATACAGAAAATTAAGAGAAATTTTTAAAATTATTTCATAAATGAATTTCTATTAGCAAAAAATAAATGTTGCTCATCCTCAAATCCTTACCCCTTACTATTTGGCTTTTAAATCTTTTGTGATTTAACTCCTATTTATTTGATTAAAGAAATAGTGACAACAAGTCTCATAATGGAAATGTTACTGGTGCCACTCGAGCAAATCGATGAACAATGGGATGACAGTGCTACAGTGCTACCTTTAGATGACTACATATAGCATTAATTCAAACAATAATAAGGAATATTTATTTAAAAATATTTATTGGGGCCAAGAGATTTTACTATGATTTATATTTATTCACTTACTCTGCATATGTTCCTTTATGTATTTCTAGATAGGTAACTTCTATTTCTCTTATTCACAATTTAAACTATAGACGAATATCAATGTCTAGAAAGTGTGTATGAGAATTCCTATGATCTTGTTTTTCAATGAAACAATCATAATTTTTGGAATTTAGTTTAAAAATATACCATTTACAATCTCTAGAACTAGACACAAAATTATATGGAAAATGAGAAATTTTTATTCAAGAAAATCTACCAAAACTTACAATAGCAAAATTGTGTCACTGGTTTTTGCAACATGTTATTCATGATAGGATTTCTGTCTGTGCAAGTGTTGTCCAAATGGCTCTGTTTACTTGACTCCAGTTCCAAATATAGAAATATGGTAGCGTATTGAAACGAAAGCTTCATTTAAATGGCATTTCCCTATATAATTAAATACTGAATGAAGAAAATTTTAACCTAAATTTCTTTACTCTGCTAGGATCTCATTCAAATTGAAAAAGGGATAAAAGCATTCATATATATATATATATATATATATATATATATAAACTGATGACAAGGGCATAATAACCAACTCAAAAAAAAATACTGAATGGCCTCCTATAAAATGTACCCTTCCAGGTCATAGCTATGTCCAGAGATTGATGAAATGCTTTGCATATGAGAAGTTAAGATTCAATCGCCTCCAGTGCAAGACTCCAAGTACCATTGGGACAGACCCCAGAACACTTTACTGGAAGTAATCCCTAAGCCTCACTAAGCAGTGATCCAAAAGCAGCAAAAAAATATTCTATTCTGGCACCAGAGAGATAGTACAGTAGGTTGAGCACTTGCTTTGCGTGCAGTTTCATCCCTGGTTCTTCATATGAGTCTATATTTTTGGTTAATACAGGTAGGAACCCAGGTTTCTTTCTCCAACCAACAAACCCATTTTATTGTAGAGATTCTATCACTTGCATAAGAGATAAAAAATATTGAGCTTCTAATCATTTTCACTTGTTAACTTGTAAGGCATAACCTTTATACTTGAAATGTAGCCCAAAGAAATAGTGATGACCTCCTTCAACTCTAAAACTTGTAGTACAGAGTATGTCCTTAGTAATACTTCAGAGAGGGGAGCATTGAAATTATTCACAAGGACACTAACTTTATTTGATACTAACAGAGAAGTTTATGTCTACCTGCTCCCTGAAAAAAAGTGAAGATCTTTAGAGTAACAATTAAAAAGCAACTTGTATCATTGGGTAGAGCTGAAGGGAGAGAGTCAAAACAAAATCTCTTAAGGTAGAGCCAAGAATTTGAGCTTCTTATCCAAATGTCATTGGAACAAACTTTAGTTTATCCTCTTGTGATTTATTAAAAATGATACCAATTAGTGAAGACTGTCAATTGAGCAAATTACTGAAAGTAACAGATATCTTAATAGATTTATCAGAAAGAAACAAAGGAAGCTTTTCTAGAACAGGGTTATCCTAGAGTAACCTTGTTGTAGGCCAAGATGGCCATATGAGGCATAACATCAGAAGTTTTATATTGGGGAAACATCCTCTATAAAATTATCCCGTCAAGTAATTAAATAAATAACAACTATAACCCTTGTAGAAGTAAAAGAATGCATTAGCAAAAGTTGTTACAAAATCTACCATTTAGATTTAATTATTAGACATAGAAACAAACAACAAACCTGACTCATAAATAGATAAACAACACAAACTTCCTGGGGTAGTTGGATATGTTGGATTTATAAAACAACAACAAAATGCAATAGCTATACAAAGAATTCTTTAAACAAAAAGGAGTTTTAAAAAGTCAAAGAATCATATTTTCCTGTACAAAGTATGAGCAATTAAACTTGGGGGAGTGTGGAATTTTGGTTACTCCCAGTTATGCATATGGCATGCTCCTTGTTCTGCATTCAGGGATCACTTCCAGCAAGGCTGAAGGAACATACTGGGTGTCAGGGATGTAAACCAGGTAAAGTATATATGCAAGAAGGAAGGGAGGGAAGAAAAGTATGAGAGGGAGAGAGGAAAAAAGGAAAGAAAGATATGGAAGAAGGAAGGAAGGAAGGAAGGAAGGAAAGAAGGAAGGAAGGAAGGAAGGAAGGAAGGAGAGAGGGAGGAGGGAGGGAGGAGGGAGGGAGGAGGAAGGGAGGAGGAAGGGAGGAGGGAGGGAGGGAGGAAAAAGGGAAGGAAGGAAGGAAGGATGGAAGGAAGGAAGGAAGGAAGGAAGGAAGGAAGGAAGGAAGGAAGGAAGGAGGGAGGGAGGGAGGGAGGGAGGGAGGGAGGGAGGGAGGGGGGGGAGGGAGGGAGGACGGGAGGAGGGTGGGAGGGAGGGAGGAAAATGAGAAGGAAAGAAGGAAGGAAGGAAGGAAGGAAGGAAGGAAGGAAGGAAGGAAGGAAGGAAGGAAGGAGGGAGGGAGGGAGGGGGGAGGGAGGGTAGGAGAGAGGAAAGAGGGAGGAAGGAAGGAAGGGTAGGAGAGAGGAAAGAGGGAGGAAGAAGGGAGTGAGAAAGGAGAAATGGCAATAAATGTAATATTTTTGCTTTCATTCTCTACCTGAAAATAATACACAAAGGGAATAAAAAACAGCTTAATAACAGTGTGAACAAAAATGTAAGCCAAAAAAAAAGCGATATCTTTTTGGTATTCCTAGTCACCATTTCATGTTGGAGGAGGTACTGGCTTGGACCACTTCAGCTCAACTATATGCTTATAAGAGTCAAAGCAAGAATGCACTTGAGAATTAGTTCATGTTTCTCTTCAAGGAATGCCGTTCAAATCTGCCAGTGAAATTAGAGAAGAAGCGTCTATGGCACCGATAACAATTATTCCTATAAGTCTTTTTTGAGGAACCAAGATGTCTAGAAATATGAATACATTCTGGGAACTTACCGATATTTTCCCAGAGGTTTTTTTTTTTTTTTTTTTTTTTTTAGATCTGGTTTTTTCTCACCTCAAACTCCACTGAGTGCTTCTGGGCACACACAACAAGGGCAACTGACTGGATTAAAACTGGAAGATTTCCCAGAGAAAATGACACATTAGTCAAGTGTTGAAGGATGCACAAGAGCCAACGGAGATAGACACTTTTCCTAGGTTCAGGAATCATCCTGAGCAAAGAATCAGAACCATGAACAAACATACAAATGGCAGAATATGAGAATGACAGATTAGTTGCTCTAATGCTGTGCAAATTTAGAATAGCATCCCCAAATAAGTGATACCTAAAACTGGATACTGACATTATAAGACTTAAAATATAAAGATCATGCAATCAGCATTAGAAATCATCAAAGTGAACATAACAGGGGAACAGTCATAATGCTATGAAAAGGACACAATGACTTCATGGCACATTAATAAATCTCCATGCTATATGCAGGAATAATTTTCCAGGTGTTTAGTAAGCAACTATTTATTCTAGTGACAGTGAATAATGAGTGCTTCTCATGGGAAAAGCTAATAAAATGTTTTTTTCATTAAGTTTGTATGTTGCATATTATTATTGCTTAAAGCCTGGTGTTCCAATAAAAAGTTAGTACTTCATATTTTAATTATTGATCTATTGATCATTAATAATATGCAGTATATTATATCCCAATCAAACTTTTAAAATGAATGATTATGAGTGATTAGTACAATACACCTGACACAGCTAATGAACAAAAACTTATTGTAAAAATAATTTTAGTCATCTATGAAAAAATTTTCACATATTTAATTTTTATGTTGCTCATTTACCAGCATAACTGACAAGCAAACATTTCTTACTTATTAATGAATGGATTTTTGCAACCTAAATTCAGATGTTCAGATACAAAAATATAATGAAATCACAATTTTGCTAGTGGAAAAAAAGAATAGTTGTTCATAAAAATATTTAATAATTTTTCCTAGAAATGTAGTACTAGCAGAAAATCAAATGCAACTCCTTCAAAAACAGCCTCTATAAGTAATGTTGCACTGGAAGATTTTGTTTTGCAACATTTAATAGATTTCTGATTGAGTCTTAGTCTCTTTTGCTTATTTCTTTGTGTAAAAGCTTTGAGAAATAGTGTTTCCAGATTGCATTTTTAAAATTTAGACAAAAATGTATTGATTGAAAACAGTGTCAAAAATGTAATACAAGCAAAACTATATTATTTCAAATAAAAACTATTATAATTTAATCTATGAATTTTCAATGTTCCTATTTATATGAAGACATTAAGAAACCACTAAATTGTTAATACCTGTCAAAGTTATAGAGGCATGTTAAATTCTAGGTTGAATCTTACTATGAAAACACAGTAATTTAGTACTGAACTATTATACTGTAGGCTATAAAATAGAATAGGTTATAAAATTGAATGTGCGTACAGAGAGCTGTACAAATAATAATTAGAAAGACAAAGTCAATTTGCCTATTCAAATTATGTAGATTTTGACTCTGACACAAAAATAAGATTTTTTTAAACAGAAGCAAAATGGGTAGATATGGAAAGTCATAATAAAGTAAATTAACATTAACACAACACAATAAATTATCATGTTTACTTATTTAATTTAAGGTACATTTTTTTAAATTTTATTAAAGAAATTAACTTTGTAAAATTTAAGGACAACTTAGTTAATAACCTGCTGATAGACCCTTTATATACATTACATACTAATATGTTGATGCATTAAATTAACTGAAAAAATTACAACCACATCATCACTGTTAACTGTGTCTTTTTTTTTTTTTTTTTTGCTTTTTGGGTCATACCTAGTGATGCACAGGGGTTACTCCTGGCTCATGCACTCATGACTTACTCCTGGCAGTGCTCAAGGTACCATATTGGATGCTGGGAATCGAACCCAGGTTGGCCATATACAAAGCAAACGCCCTACCTGCTGTTCTATTGCTCCAGTCTCATGTTAACTATACTTTTCTTAAAAAAAATTATATATATATTTTTAATGAATCACTGTGAGATACAGTTTCAAACTTTCGTGATTACATTTCAGTTATACGATGATCGAATCTCATCCCTTCACTAGTCTCCATTCTCCCCACCAATGTCCCCAGTACCCCTCTACCCACCCCCCCAACACCCTTGATCCCCCTCCTCCTCCCCCCACCTCTGCGACTGGTACTGTTTGTTTGTCTGTTATGGAACAAAACAACCTGTGCTTTACTCAGGATTCACTCCAGGAAGGATTAGAGACCTTATAAGGTTCAAAAATCAAACCCATGTTTGCTGCGTGCAAGGCAAATTCCCTACCCACTGTATGATGTCCCCAACCCCTATTCATTGTAGTTTGGATAGTATATGTGAATGATCTGAAATATCAAAGAAACAGAGAGATAATATAATTAGGTTTGCTCACCATATCCCAGGTCACATGACCTTCATGTACAGTCTCTGAATCCAGAGTATAGTCACTAGCCACTAACGGTGGCAGAATAATGGGATTCGGCAACAACTTGTTTGTATAATTCACAAATGTATTGGTTTCCTTCCTATTTCTGTTGTGACAATTTTTCATATGAGTACTATGTCTCTTGGAGCAGCCTAAGTCTTCTGACTTTTCTATATGTTGTAATTTCAAAATGGGTCAAACAACAATTAATTACCTTTGAGATTCTAGGAAAAGAATTGGTTTCCTTGCTTTGTTCTAACTTCTATAGACTTTTCCATATGTATTGGCTCTTGTCCTCATAGTGCATTCACAATTTCCTACTTTTAGTAGTAGGGAGAACGCTCAGAGGTGCTCAGGTGCTGTGACTGGCAAGGTAATTAGGTGTCACTTTTGCAGGTTCTAGGGGACCGGGTGGTGTGGATGATTGAATATAGGTCTGCATGCAAACTATGTACCCCAACCATTGAAGCTACCTCATGGCCCTTTCTTCTTAAGTCACTAACTGTTCACCTGTTTCCCCTTCTGCTATCAAAAGATTAGCACTGATAGAGCCACTATCCAGAATAGAGCAAAATATGAGGCCTACCCTTATAAAGAGAAGATTGATGTCTTTGGGGGGAGAGAGTAGAATAATGATGTACGGTATTTCTAAGTTTTGGCTTTTCTGTTAACCTAATTTGTTTATACCAAAGTCCCAAATGAGTATTATGACTTCCATTCTTAAGTGCTACCTAATATACATTATAGTTTGAAGTTTCTACCCAAAGTCTCCTTGAAATTATGATTTCAACATAGACTCCTCCCTCGATTCATTCCTTACAACCAGCAATTAACAGATAGGGTCTCTTTTACGCCTAAGTATTGTGAATCCACCTAAGATCCTCTCCTTATTCACAACACCAATAGACCTCATCAGGGTTTGACATTTTTTTCTGTCATCCTTTTCAACCACCTTTTCTCTAAGTCTTTCTTTTTCTTTGTGTTTTGGCTTTGGATCAAAACAAAGTAATGGTCAGGGATAATCCCAGATCTGTGTCCTTAGAGAGAGGGATTTCTCCAACTTTGTGCTCAGGAAACATATTGCACAAAAGTATAACTGATGACCTCACACTTTGAAGACATGTGCTCTACCACTTAGTAAAATCCCTGATATATTACTCTCTCTTTTTACTGATTAACATAGAACATTTTAGTTTCAGGTGTACAATAAAATGATTCAATATTTATATATGTGGGCAATGACCATTAGCATATTTAGTTCACTTATTAGTTGCTACACATTTATTTATTACATATTTTTCTTGTGTTAAAATTTTAAAATATAACCACTGAGAAAACTTTAAGCACACTATTTAAATTAAGTGACCATGTTGCATATTATACCCTGTGATTTTATATCCTTCAATTTTCAGTGATTCATTTTTAAACATTTTGAAGATTTTTCCTATATATAAATGTATATATAGAGAGAAAATTTATTGAAAGATTATATTTTTAATTCAAGGTGTCTTTATTAAATTATGCCAATAGAATATCTGTCTTTAGTTTATTCTGTGACCTGTAGTAATGTGACCAAGCTATTCAATAAATCTAGTATGTAACGTAAATCACAAGTATAAATATTATTAATGGTGCTTCCCAGAAAATATTTCTGAAATCAGCAATAGCAAAGTAGATAAAATACAATTTTCGAAGTCTGAGTTTTTTGTTCATTTTGTGTTTTGGTCTGAATCTACTTGTTCACAGGTTTGCCAAGACCACATTTTATAAGTACTCAAATTGTGATTTGTTCATAAAGGAATGAGACCATCTAACTTCAGTACATTTAAATCAAATTGTCGATTCAGTACATGGTTCTACTTACTGATTTCTTAATTCTTATAGGAAAATTAAAAATTAAAACTTCAGTTGTGAATCTATGTTAATTTTAACTAATAAGTATGCCTCTCTTAAAAACTGACACTTTTAATTGATACAGAATGCGATAAACATAATCAAGAAATGGTTAAGAAAACCTGAATCCATCATATGGGATGAATTTTAAAAAGTTGCATGCAGTTATCATAAATCTCTGTGAATAAATAGACATTACGAATTGCTAATTTATTCCAATGTATAACTAATTAAAACAATATTCAGTCACAATTACAGTTTGGGGAGTTTAATTTTTCAAGCATCATTTTCTACCATATTCCAGAGGCAAGAAATAGATGAACTACTATTCCTATGAACCAAAAAGCTGAATTGACAAATGCACCAAATATAAAATGGACTTATTATGTGTGTTTTTATATTTATATACTTACATATATATTTAATTAATTTATAAACCAAAGTCTTCTAAATAAGAGCAAATACTGAAAAGTGTATTGCAGAGACTCTGCCTAATCTCCAGAGTGTTGAGATAAAGTCTATATATTTGATTAGCGCTAACATTAATTCTGACTGTACTTTTCAGTTTAAAGTGGCTGAAATTTGTCCAATTCTCATCAGAACATCTTCTTTCATCCTTGTTTGGTTTTGCTCGGTCTTATTTGTAATTTCTAAAGTCTACACCAGGACACAAGAAATTGTTTATATTCTTCGACTAGTATGAATGCAATGATTATTTCTATCCTGTATGCTATTAAATGACAGGATGCACTGGACATGCAGACAAACACCATATGTAGGTCTCAGCCCAAATTCATGTGATAGAACCTCTTTTTTTTTCAGATAGAGAAAATTTTGTGTCCTTCCTGTGAGTTCCCTTGGAAACCCATACATAATTCCATCTAATTCCACATTTCAGTGACTGAAGACTGTAAATAGACTTTACTGCTGCACTCCCAATGTATCATCACATTGTTGGTGATTTGCACAGTATATGAACTGAAGCATATCTGAACAAATGTTTTTATATGATTTCTTGAATAAAGTGAAATAGCAGCTACCAATCTCAAATTGCTTTGCCTCTAGACTTGGAAGACAAAAAAATCAATAACAGCAGAGAGTGTTAATGGAAATATGCACAGGTGGAAACACACACAAAAAAATAAAAAAGTGCACCTACCTCAGCTTGAGGGACAGCAAAAATGTCCTAAAGGAAAACAAATATGAACTAAATTTTGAAGCAACGTGAGCAAGGTTTATTCAGACTGAGACAATAGAAAATAGTTGCAAAGGCATGGAAATAAAGGCCACAAAAAATGGCTAAGTACGAAAAATCCAAGTATGTCTTTTTTGTCCCATGCTAAGGAAATTTAATGTATTAACAAGCAGATCATATAGTTATTTTTAGTTAATAAATGTTATGTACAGGTCTCTGTTAATTGATTTTAATTAAATGTGTTTAGTCAGCAAGACAGAAACCAGAGTTAGAAGAAGGAAATGAGGATGGAAATACCATATTTAAAACATTTGTTAACAGAAATAATCAGTCTCTATAGAGAAATATTATCAATTTATAGAATCAAATGCTGAATTGCAATCAAGATAAAACTGAATGAATTTTAATCTACAATTATACATGTAATTATTGCAAGACAAATCCAACCCTGATATTTATGAAGCATGAGCCAAGCCTTCAAAACCATTATGTAAACATACACAGTCTAAACCTTAAAATTAAACAATCACAATGACATGGACGTCTTCACTTAGAGACATAAAATTCTAGTTGTTTATCTTTGTTTATGTTTGTTGGAAGCTGACAACTCTAGGGCATCTTAACCTATGTTTTACTCCATTGAACATGGGAAAAAGCTTAAAAGTCTATTGAAGCTTTATGGAATCACTTTGACCCAGAAAAAATACCCATTTAGCTATTCTATGGTACTCTGATATCTACTCCCTGGAAGTGCTGGGAAAATGGAATGAGGCATTCACAGAAGGCCGACTCGGGTCCATAAGGATGGAGGTACAGGATTCCAGATTTTAAGCGCACGGTGACAGAAGGTCTGTTGTCTCTGCTGAGTGACGTCCCCTAATTTTGACCCCACACAGCACTTATACTATGGGAGCACTCTTGGAAATAGTCAAAATGAAATCCTTTGTCAGAGAGAGTAAGAACTTTACTTGATTTCAGAGAGACTGTATTTTGTTTGCTGACTGTTCTATTTTCTGCCATTACATGCTGGAGGTGAGGCTCTCTATTTCTTTCAGTATGTGTTCTCTGCTAATGTTTTCTGCAAAAAACCTTAAAACAAAAATACTGCATCTCCTGAGAATCCCTGCCATTGCAGCCATCAAGAGGGTGAAAGGTACCCCACATTAAACAGATGATTGCAGCCTGTTTTTGTCCTTTTACTTTATTCCTGAAATTCTCTATCAGGTATCAAAATTGAATGAACTGAAGTTAAAAGCCCCGCTTTCTCCATGTGTTTTTCCTCTTCAACTATTTTCTGTTCAATTACATAATTTTAAAATTACATAATTTTAAAGACATTTTTGTTTGTTTTTGTTCTGGCCTATAACCTTAATTTTGTGAATGACTTTGGCTATGTTATTTAATTGTCCTCTTTGTACCTTGCTCTAATAATCTGCTTTAGTCACTGCACAATATTAATATGCCAGCATCAAATTTAGTAAGTGCTTCTAAACACTTACATTTAGCAGTGTCACAAGTTATGTACAAACACTGCAAATGACACATGATGCAAACACATTTTAAAAGAAACGAATAGCAAGCCAGGATTAAGCCCTGAGTATAGCAGTCATTGTCCAATTCCCTAGTTTTCCCACACCATCCTTAGAAAAATAGAAATTAAAATAAAATTGCCCATTCTCCTTATTATAGATAATGTTCCTCTCAGATATTTCCTGCTTACACAATGGCTGTTGAATCATACATGCTTTGGAATTAAAGTCAATGTTAGTCTTTTCTTCCTAACACAAGCATTTATAATGGATTATTATATTACTGCAAACTACATAAGGATAGTTTTTTCAGTTGCATGAATATGAATATAATTAATATCTTTTAATAAAATAAAAGTACTTTAATATGAATTTCCTTTCTGTTTAAGCTGACGCAAAACTATATTCTACTGAAACTATTTCATGATTTTTCAGCTTTCAAATGTTATAAAATCATAACTGATGTTCTGTCCTTTACATTATCTAATAAGGGAATATATGTATCATATTAGCTATTATATTAATTTCAGATAACAATGAACTGATTATAGATAATCAAAATAATACAGTTGTCATAATCTATAAAGTTACATAATCATGATACATTAATACACTGTGATGTGCTTCATTTTTTAATAAGAGTAAAACTTTATAGTTATTTATGTTTATTAAATGCAATATTTGATTCATTCTTTAAACTATTTTTAATAACACAAAGTAATTTATTAATTGAGAATAATTCCAATTTACTAATCTGGGGCAGCATAACTGGGAGGTATCCAGCATGGAGTATGTGAACTCTGTTCTCAGTACAACATGGTACCCCAGCATTTTTCAGTGCAACTTTGCAGGTCCAGAAGCATCATTGGTGTGGCCTCGGAGACTCCCTGCACTGTAGGGTAGCTCAGGTAATTCCCAACATAGCTGCTCTGGAGCAGCATCACATCCTTGGTGTCTTGCCTTGAACCACTGGCTATTTTGACTGAGAATCACAGGTGGAGCTCCTCTGCCTCCCTTGCACATCCCTTGCTCCCTTCCGAAACAAAATAGAAAGCACAAAAGTCTCTCTTCCTTTGCCTAACATTATTGCATCCTTATAGAAAGAAACAGAAGAATTTTGAGCTGAAGTTTACTTTTCCTCCATACTTAGGGAGCTGTATTTTTGGATCAGGTGTTCTAAAAGTAGCTAATATATACTTTAGAAAACTAATTGATTCTGCTAAGAAAGAATGTAGAAATCCTAGGTTTATGTTGTCAGAAGAACCCGGGTAAATGACAGCAGAGACAATGGCAGCAACAGTTTGATGGCAAGTCTCCAAAGATCTTGTTTTCTTGTTTAGATTCTCAAAAGGTTCCAAATGGCATGAATGCTTTATTAACATTTAGACCTCACGAGGTGGCTTCTTTCTGTGGATAAAAAAACAAAGGCACTCAGGGATTCCAGTTCTACTCACATCTGTAGCTTCTGCTTTTGTCTAAATTTGATATTTTTGACAATACACCCTTCAGCAAAAAGCTTCAACAGCTTGTGTAATTATTAACATGAGTGCTGCAAACCTTTTGTACTGTACTTAAGAGTTGCCAACCTTCACTGTCAGGAAAATCATGCAAAATTAAATTAGGACAATAGATGAAATAATGGATGTGAGAGAGTGAAATCTCTAAGTGCTTTGGTCATGCTGCTTATGAAGAAAGACTTTCCCTCGTTTCTCTCGGTTGTGAATGTCAGGTCTCAGCTATGAAAGTGTAGCTTATGCGCCATTTTCCTATTTATATGAGCTGCTAATGATTTCTTGAGTGGCTTCTTTAAACGGTCTCTTTAATACAGTATTTTGAAACCACTCTTGTATTAACAGATATGCTTTCAAATCAGCCAACTTTCAAATAACAAAAAGGCACAAGGAAAATAAAAGAGAGAAAGAGAAAGATAAAGGTATGCTATCAGATCTAGCCTGTTTTTAAAGAACACATCTAAAGCATTTTTGATGGTCCCTTATTAAAAACTACACAAGGTGATCCAAGCACAACTCCTGTCTTACAAAAGCTTATCACATGAGGCAATACATATTACTGATTTAGCCAGGCATATAAATAGAGATTTCCAACAATGCTTAAGGGAATATTTCATGGAGTAAAAACTATGATAATAAGAGTTGCTATGCATATACATAATATGGCTTTTTAATAATGTGTGTTTACATAAATTTTATTAATTCTAATTATTTTTCAAACAGTGTTACAAAGGTTTTTTAATCACTTCCTATTTAAAATGAGCAATCAATTAAAGGAAACTGAATTAATTTGGCTGTGGATATATTAACAAAATTTAGCAAAATTTAGAGAGAGAATCTGACAGTTCAAATTTGGCAGTAGAGATAATGCAGTGGGTATGGCAAAGCACTTGCTCTGCATGTGGCTGACCTCCTGGATTTGATTCTTTTTTATTTTTAGATTTTTGGGTCACACCTGATGACAAATAGGTGTTACTTCTGGCTCTAACACTCAGATTTACTCCTGGCGGTGCTCAGGGGACCATATGGGATGCTGGAAATCGAACCCAGGTCGGTCACAGGAAAGTAAACACCCTACCCACTGTGCTATCGCTCCAGTCCCTGGATTTTGATTCTTACACTGGTACTGTATATAGTTCCCAGTATACCTCAGGAGTGATCACTGAGCACTGCAGGGTGTGGTTCAAAAAACCACAACAAGAAAGGGGAGTTTGTGTAGTGTTTCAAATTAAAGAAGTTGAAGTTGAAGAAAGGGATCTATTTGAATATTGAAAAATAACAAATAACAGATACATTCCATCCATCAAGACCATAAACTGAGTTTAGTAAAAAAAGTACTGTGTGCTTTTGTTATCACTTTCAGAGGGCTTAGAAATACAAAGCTAGTATGCAGATATATGGTTGCTTTGGTGGGTGAAACCATGGGGGGAGACTGTGTGGATGACAAGACGGGTAAATTGCTCAGTCAAATACATGCACAAGAAAATAGTCAAGTGTTTTAGAACAAATATCCATCTTACTAGCAAATAATCAGACCTACTTCATTGCACCCAATTTAAAAATATACTAATTCTAATATAAAAAGAATACATAATTTAATGTGTAGCAATTTTCTTATGAATGGCTAAACATGACTACAGTGGAAGACCTACTAGTGATTACTACACACACAAACATACATGCACACTCACACACACATAAACACATACCACACATACTACACACAAAGCACAGAGATTGAGACAGAGAGATAGGCTGAAGACATAGTCATCAAAAAATCTAAAAATGCTTGCTGTCATAGTGGTATTGTATTGAATTCAAGTAACATGATTCTTTGACATATTGTATTCTTTGAAATAAACACTAACTCTTGGGAGTTCTACAAATAATTACAAAATTGATCTATTTTGCTATGCAAATTAAAAAATCTCTGTGATATCCCACTCCAAAATTTAAGATCCTATTCAAAATCAAAAAATATTTTAGAAATCAGAACTTGTTTGTATCAGCTGAATTTTATTTTATTTGTTTTGGGGGTCACACTTGGCAAAGCTCAGGTTACTTCAGGCTCTGTGGTCAGGAACCCCACCTGGGAGTGCTCAGGGAACCACATGGGATGCCAGGTATAGAACTTGGGTTGCTTGTGGACAAAGCGAGTATCCTACTCACTGCCCTACCACTCTGGCCTCTGATAAAGTACATTTTAGATGGGATTTTTATATCACTCATAGGCTTTGGGAGATTTTAAACTTAAGATAATTGTTCATATTAATCCTGTCCTATTGTGCCACCCGACACCTCTCCCAGCAGTCATTAACACTGTAGCACAGTCCTCCTATTATTCATCAATTTGATCAAGCAGGCACCAGTAATGTCTCACAACAAATTAGGAAACTTACTGTTACTGTTTTGGGCATATCAAGTACGTCATGGGGAGCTTGCCAGGCTATTCCAGGAGTGTGAGATACTCTCAGTAGCTTGCTGGGCTCTCCGAAGGTGGGGGGGGGGCGGGGAGAATCAAACCCAGGTCGGTCACATGCAAGGAAAATGCCCTACCTGCTGCGCTATTGCTACAGCCCAGAATTTCTTATGTGATTTAATTTCTTCCAATCAGATGAGCCCCTGCTTCTGTTCACAAGTTAAACAATTGTTAATCTAATAATTGTTTATTTATAATTTACTTCTCTTTTCTAGCTGTACCAAGTATATTTGTTTCTGTAGTCCCATTAAGAAATACATAGACTTATTTTCCTATTCTACTGCTTGGCAATTACTATAAAAAAGTAAAGGTAAAGGCCCTCGCATTGATCATCGATTTGCTCGAGCGGGCCCAGTAATGTCTCCATTGGAGACTTTGTTGTTACTGTGTCTGGCATATCGAATACATCACGGGGAGCTTGCCAGACTCTGTCGTGCGGGCGAGAGTATTCTCGGTAGCTTGCCGAACTCTCCGAGAGGGGCGGAGGAATCGAACTTGGGTCGGCCATGTTGGCTGCATGCAAGGCAAACGCCCTACCACTGTGCTATCGCTCCAGGCAATTACTATACTTTTCAATATTCCCTCCTTTCAATTACCTCTATTCTCTCATTTTGAATTTCAATTTTTTGTCACTCTGCTAGAAAAGGAAGATGCACCCTATTTTAAGTGTATTTTCCTTAAAAGAGCAAATGTGTATTTTCCTTAAGGTTATGTAATTATCACCAGTACTACAGCAATGATTTTTATTCAGAATACTGCTTGGAGGGGCCAGAAAGTTCAGTGGTAAGATACTTACTTTGCACACCCAGCCATTATGAAAAATAAAATAGCTCCTACAAATTTTCAGAAATTTACTAGAGCGTGGTACTTTTCTGTTGAAAAGCAATACTTCAGAAAATTTGCTGGGTACTTCATATGGATTTCAGTTCTATATTTTAAATCATATGAATCTACATTTGATGAATTATTGAGCATTTTTATGAGGATTCAAAGCACGTTTGCCTGAGATGCTCAAATTCAATAGAGAGACTTGATTTCTGTCTGCCGTTTATAGCATCATACCTGAGAATTCCTGTCTTTATTATTATTGTGCTGCATTTCTATGTGCTCCAAACAATGAGCATCCTTGACCTTGCTCTTTGACTCTAGTACGTGCTACTGGTCTAATGCACAGTGAAATCACCTCCAATTAAGGGAAGCAATTACTTCTCCCCACTTGCTTTCTTTACTTTTCCCCTCCTTCCTCTACTGGATGACTCTGAATCAGTGAAGTGAATACTATCTAAACTCGGAAACATGTCAACTGTAACATACTAGATCCAGTTTGCTTTTCTTGCAGCCTCTATTTGATACACCAAACCCTGGAAGAGAGGCATGGTTGAGCAATATACCCCCGGCTGTCTGTGAAGCAGCAAATTCAAACTGAAAATAGCTACAGTTATTTCCCTGAGACTGGACAGTGACTCATGTAACTGTTATTTCTGATAGCAAAGAAAAATTCTCTGCAAATTTCAGGGTCATCATAAATAAACAAGTATAATTATAACTGCACTCATGTTATCTGAAGTAAAGACATTCCTGTGTGGCCTCAATATTCACTGGAGGTCAGGCAAGTACAGGATGGGGAAAGGCATAAGATACCATTTTCTATAACCCACTGCTTTCTTCTAAAATTTGAAATAATTTATCTAAGAAGAAACATTTTATCCTTCTTTCCAAACACAATACAAAACTTTCCTGCAAAGGAATACTACATACTCCAAAGATACAGTTTTTATTTTGATTCATTACTGGCATTTTTTAGGACTAACTAAAATCTAATGCTCCTTTATTTCTCTTAGAAATATATTAATTGATATCTCTGTCCTCTGCCTGCATCATTTGATACTTATGGAAAATATGACTATTTTAATTTTTATAAAATTATTTGTATCAGTGGTAAAATCTAGAAATTAAAAATCAGGCTGACACAAGTGATGATGACAATTTGTAGTTATGTCCACTACTTCTTCAAAACACCCTTATGCTTTTCACAGTCCTAGGTATCTTTCCTTCTGAAATTTAAAATTCTTGAATAAAAATTCATATTACTTTTTTATTCTTTCTGTTCTGAGTGTTGCACAGTTATGCTAATTAACAATATACATCAGAGAATGCATCTATTGTCACCTGAATAAGATCATCTGCAATTTACATCCAGAGGTCACTTCAGTTTTCAAACTGCTGGGCCTGGGGGCTGAGTACAGTGCAATCTTCTTCTTGAGTCCAGTTCCCAGCATTGTAGATGTTCCCCAGAGTCTGCGTAGAAGTGATCAATAAATAACAAAATTTATTCTAATAATTCAGAAAATATAGAAAAAATTAACAAACTTTTATGATAGAAAGCACTCAGTGATTTAGATACATAGAAGCTTTCTAAGTAGTGAAAACCTACATATAAAATGTCTATAATTAGTATCATACTTGACAATGCAATATAAACATAACATAATATTTCATTAATTCTATCCACAATAAATGTGCACTAGAAATACTTAACTGATAAAATAATTAAATAGCAAATAAATTGCATAAGGAAAAACTAAAAGTTTCCATTTTAAAATAAAAAGGTATTAGAAAATTCCTAAGATGTAGGCCAGACTGTTAGTACAGTGGATAAGTTGCTTGCTGTGCCTGACTGTGATCCCTGGTACCTGACCTGGATTCAATTCCTTGCATGCCATATGGTCTCTCAAGACAGCTAGGAGTGATCCCTCAGAGCAGAGCCAGCAGTAAGCCCTGAGCACTGACAGGTGTGGCTCAAACACACACCCATTAAAAAAAAGAAAATCCCTATGGTTCTACCTATAGAATTCCAAGAATGAGATTTAGCAAAGTCACATAAGCAATAAACAGTTCTGTTCTGTTGTTGTAAATATTAACATAGTATATTCACCCAAGACTTAGTAAATGCACTAATTTACTGAAGATAAGTTAAATTGCATATTTAATATAAAAAATAAACATCTAAATGTCATAAAATATGGAAAATAATTTTAAGTTAGAAGGGATCAACAAATTACTTTAATTTGGCAAACATAAATCGACAATCAGCCTGTAAAACAGATGTATAAGACATATATATGAAAAACAGAAGAATCTTAAAGATGCTATACTATGAAAATAATATAGTCATTAAAGATTCTAAAGATTCTTCATGTGAAGTCAAGAGGAAGCAGAAACTGTCTTCTCTTGTCGCCATCATAGAGTTGGTGCCCCACATGATGGGACAGTGACATGAACAGGCTGTAAAAAGAAATGAGGGATTTCTATAGGTGACATACACAAATATTGATGATTACAGAAATGTTTAGAGAAATTTATAAAATGTCTAAGACTCATTGAAATTAACATTAATGTCATATTATTGAACATATATGAGCTTATTATTATTATTATAGTATTATTATTAACATATATGGAGCTTATTGACTTACTAAAAAAAGTATTTTTTATTCTAAATAGTCAGACTTTAATTGACTTATCCAGAGCCATAGCTATATCTATCATATAATTCTATTTTCCAGAAGAGTTTGTAAAAAGCTACAATTTAAGTATGTTCATTATTGTGTTTAAAATATGAAATATTTATATATGCGGTAAATGGAAATACCATACTTCAAAATATGTCAGTAGTTGTTCTTAATTACCAGAGTACTTATCAGATGAGAAGTTAAGTGCTATGGTTTTTAGGTAAAAAAGTTAGGTAAAGCTTGAACAGAACTTTAATTTAACTTTGAATATTATCCTTGTACATAAGGTTTTTATTCTACCTTTTAATTAATTAGCATTATTGATATATGTATATATATATTGCACTGCTTATTATAAGCATATATTTGCATTTAAATTGGATAGAAAATAAACTTGGTGAACTCTTGCTTAAAATTATTTATACCATAAAAATTCATAAATTTTTATATATTAAAGAATCCAATAAAAACTTTTTTTTAAATACTGGTGATCAAACCCATGTCTCCTAAAAGCAAGGTAGACACTTCACAACTGAATTGTATCATCAACCTGTTAATAAAAAACTTAGTTATCAATAAATAATTTCTGTACATGATTTGAACACAGCATTCACTACAATTCAAAAACTAAAAATGTAAACAAGCCTGCAGATACCTTTAAACAGCTTGACCAAATCAATAACTTAAAGAAGAAAAGATAAAATTCAGCAATAGCCCAAAAGCAACTTCCTTTTTTTTTCAGATGATAAACATTGCATGAGATTTAGTGTTTCTCTTGTCCTGACATCTGAATGTTATTATAGTATTAAACTTAACAACTGACTAAACAGAACACTCCCAGACTGACGGATGCTAGGTAGTAATTGTTGAAGCAAAGCTTTAGAACAACATGTTTTACAAGGTACAGTACCCAATTTCCCGAAGTGACAGTTTCCAGTATCTTAATAGCTAAAGGATAGTAAATTGTTCGCTTCATGAGCATTTTTGGCACAAACTTTTAGAAGCAATTTTCAAGGGAGTCATCTAGGATGAATGATATGGTACTTAGCGCAGCACTGGAGTACAACATTAAACAGTCCCTGCGTACAGAATATGACATGATATGACCCTAATTGCAACTTGTGTGCAAGGAGAACAAGAGATGCTCATGTTACATGACATACATTTTATTTGTGTGACAGGAGAAAAGAATGTCCAGCCCCTGAACTCTTCAGAATGATAAGAATTGTATTTACTTAAACGTTTCACTTCATAAGAACAGAACTTTTAAATCACATAGTTATCACTAATCAAACAATGCTTCTTGTCATGGGAAATAATAGGTGGAGCGTCTTGCTTCTAAGATGAGTCTCTGTCACACATGTGCTTGGCTGAAACTCAGGAGTCATTCCTTACATTTTCACTAGGAATGTATTCTCTCTTATAGCATCAGCCTTCAAGACTTTGAGTCTAAATTACAGGGTAAAATTCTTAGCTAGAATGTTGTGGAACTCAAAGTGAAAAGGTTAATTTTATGATTATTAAAATGAATATAAAAAGAGGTCATAAATAAACTTCCTCTTCTGCTGAACTTTAGTTTATCTACTACACAAAACTCACTCCCTTGCAATGTTTATTTCTACATGACATGAAATATATCGAGAAATATAGTTTTTTTAGACCATTTAGAGGGAAGCAATACTCTTGGATAAGATTTTGATTCTGGAAACATAGGCCCAAATTTATGTTTTTCTTTGTCTAAAAGAAATGAAATGGAAGGCGGGTGAAGTTTGGGTACATATGCAGCAGTACTCAGAGATTATTCATGGCTCTGTATTTAGGGATATCTTCTAGAAGTGCTTAGGAGATGTAAATGGAGTTGGCTGCAAGCCAGGCAAGAACCTTTTCTACCATTCTATCACTCTGGCCCTTTGTCTAAATTGAACTCTGAGGTTTGCCATATGTGTTTGATTTTTTAAATTGTTATTTAACATTATTGTGCCTCCATTGCCTCATTTGTAAGGCTAAAGCACTTTTAGTATATAGGCATAAGTCACTTCAAAAAGACAAAGAAAACTAAAATTTGTCAAACAAGACAAGACTCACAGGGTAGTCAACAAACTTCAATTTTTAACTAGCAATCTAGGGCTGGAGCGATAGCACAGCGGTAGGGCGTTTGCCTTACACGCAGCCAACATGGCTGACCCGAGTTTGATTCCTCCGCCCCTCTCGGAGAGCCCGGCAAGCTACCCAGAGTATCTAGCCAGCACGGCAGAGCCTGGCAAGCTCCCCGTGACGTATTCGATATGCCAAACACAGTAACAACAAAGTCTCCAATGGAGACGTTACTGGGCCCGCTCGAGCAAATCAATGATCAACGGGAGGGCCTTTACCTTTTACCTAACTAGCAATCTAGTATATGGATCTGATCTCATGTATTGCATGTGACAGAAAATTAGAATGTAAGAAATAGTGCAGAGAATGGTCCTCAATTTCATTGTCCTGCTATTTTCAATCAGTGCTGCTCTAACTACAGCATAAGTAGAAAATTTTAAACAGATGTAGTTAACAGTTGACACTAAAATTCTAAAATTATTTTGAAACAAGTAATGTTGCAATGGGAAATAGAAAGAATAAAGTGGGAATATCATAAATCAGAATGTATTTCTCATCACTTGGAACCATTTACAGTGGGAATCTAAGAAAGACACAAGAATTTGTGCATATTGCTCTCTCTCTCTCTTTTTTTGGTTTTTGGGTCATAGCTGGCGATGCACAGGGGTTACTCCTGGCTCTGCACTCAGGAGTTACTTCTGGCGGTGTTCAAGGGAACACATGGGTTGCTGGGAATCGAACACCGGTCGACCACGTGCAAGGCAAATGCCCTATCCGCTGTGCTATCTCTCCAGCCAGAGTGCATATATATCTTGAGAGAGTGCTAATAGCTTTCACTACTTTATAGAGGAAAGGAAAGGTACTAATAAATGTTTGAAGGAAACTTCCTCTGCAGTTTATATGATAACCTCTAGAAATAACAAGACATAATAAATGTGTTCATAAGCAATATCTAAATAATCTCAAGGTATGAGGATATGGGTGTCAACCCCAGAAAGTTGACCGGTGAGAAAACGAAGATTTATACTGGAAAAACAAAAGGTCTTTAAACAACAGCAAGATAAAATATCTAACAGTGTGTCTTTCATTTGTGGACCAAATTTGGAATTCCATCTAGATTCATCTAAAATAAGATTTGACTCAAGAAATTTCTCTCAGAATGTTAGAAAAACCCTGTGAGAAAAAAGACTAAAGAGACTATAGATCCAGGTAAATAAGAAAAGTTCCTTATTCCATGAGAGTTATAGAAAAACAACATAAAAATCGACTACTCTCAGAAGAGAAGCTAAGTCAGTCTTCCAAAACCCTGGAACTGTCTTGGGAGTAGTTCGTGTGTGGTCGGGGGGGGGGGGGGGGGGGGGTGGTGGAGGTCAGCGGGGCCTTAGTCCTGCTCTGCTTCAGCCCCAGCACCTCACACCCTCCAGCATATAAATGGCTCATCTTCACAGCTTTATGAATAACCTCAAGAGACATCAACCAAGGGGCTAGAGCAATAGTACAGTAGGCAGAGCATTTGCCTTGCACTAAGTTGACCGGACTTCAATCCTAAGTGTCCCTTATCGTCCCCCAAGCACAGTCAGGAGGGGAAAAAATGACATTAAGTTCAAGAGCTCAAGACCATGTATGCGGCAGTCGTGCTAACACCTCCAAATTCCCCAATACTGTCAGCTCTGTAGGAGCACCGCAAATTCGATGGGAAAGTTGCACAGAAGCCCTCTAATCTCAATAAGTGAAAACGGAAGTGAAGAAGGCTCATTAATGCGCTCCTGAGCACTGCCAGGAATATTCCCAGAGGATAGAGCTAGGACTAAACCCTGAGCATAGATGGATCAGCCCAAGCCTCCACATGCCAAACTCATGAAATACAACAGAGTTGTCTTTAATTTATTCTTTTATTTTTGTGTTTTTTGGGTCACACCTGGCTTTACACAGGGGTTACTCCTGCCTCATGCACTCAGGATTACTCCCGGTGGTGCTTAGGGGACCATATGAGATGCTGAGAACTGAACCTGGGTCAGACACATGCGAGGCAAATGACCTACCTGCTGTTCTATTGCTCCAGCCTCAGAGTTGCCTTTTAGCAGTTGAAGAAAAATATTTACTAGAATATGGCTGTTCACTAGAATTGATACTGTTTGCCTTTTGTGTTACTGAGTTTTTCTTTCCTTTCTCTCTGACCATATGATGTTGGTTTTGCTGTAAGAAATTTGAGCAGTTCTCATTTTATGTCTTTAATTACAATGGAAATTATTCTATTTTCAGCTCCAAGAATGTGTATTTATTGGCTTCAGCTGATGTCAGTTATTGAAGCACTGTTAATATTCATGACTAGATTTTAGGGAGAGATATCTATGTCACAAGTCCTACACTTGAGAGGCCCACCTTTTCCTACAAGATTATTGATTCCTTGTGATCTGGGTAACATGGAAATAGAGAATTAAATTGACCAAAGAAGGCAGGGATATTTTGAACTTCTGAATAATGTTATTTATTAATGTATTCAGTAAATTCATTTATTTAATTTCTACTGTAAAAATAAGAACCTAGTTTCCAAAATTTTTGATGTAATTCTAATACAGAATATGTATAAATACATGCAAGAATATATTTATAGCTGTTATCCCATTGTTCATTGATTTTCTTGAGCGAGCTCCAGTAACATCTCCATTCATCCCAACCCTGAGATTTTAGCAGTCTCTCCTTACTCATCTTTCCCAATGCTGCCATATTGGAGGCTCTTTTAGGGCAAGGGGAATAAGACCCGTTATTGTTACAGTTTTGGCATATCTAAAACACCACAGACAGCTTGCCAGGCTCTGCGGAATATATATGTATATATATATATTTTGTATATATATAAATTATTGAATTTTATATATCTTCTCAGATTACTCAGGTTACACTATATTTATATATTGTAAATTTATATAAAGTTATAAAAAGACAACTTTTGCTCCACTTGATACTCTGTATTTCGATTCATTTATAAGCACATTTCATGACTTCATTTTTCCTGGTGCCTGCGGAGGATTCAATTGAGTAGATGTATCATATTTTTTATCTATTCTCAGGCACTTGGGTTGTTTTCAGATTCTGGATATTGTGAATGGTGCTGCAATGAACATAAAAGTGCAGAACATAAATAGTGGTGCAATGAACATTAAAAGTGCAAAACTTTTCTGCATTGTGTTTCTGGGCCTCTAGGGTATTCCCAGGAGTGATATTACTGAGTCATATGGAAACTCAATTTCTAGTGTTTTGAGAAAGTGAGAAAGTCTCAGATTATTTTCCAAAAATGCTGGCCCCATCAGAATTTTCATCAAAAATGAACAAGAGCGCCTTTCTCCTGAATCTGTGCCAGCACTTTGTTGTTGTTGTTTTTGATGTGTGCCTGTCTCTGTTGTTTGAGATGGTATCTTTTTGTTGTTTTGATTTGCATCTCCCTTGTGATTACTGATGTAGAGTAATTTTTTTTCTGCTGATTTGGTCATTTGAACTTCTTCTTTGAATAACTTTCTGTTCAGTTTTTCTTCCCACTTTTTGATGGAGTTGGATGAGTCAGTGAAACTAGAACAAACATTGAATGATTGCATTCATTTGTGGGATGTAAAAAACATAGTAAGAGACTAATAACCAAGGACAGTAGAAACGGTCCATGATTTGAAGTCTCAGAATTGTCTACAGCAGAAGGATAGAAGGTAGTTAGGACCAAGAAGGGACTGTCACAATAATAGTTGGAAATAATCACCCTGGGCAAAAACTGAGTGGTGAAAGGAGGTAAAGTGATATTCATGATAACTTCTGAGTACTTATATTGCAAATCATATGTGAGAGAGAGATAGAGAGACAGAGACAAAGAGACACAGAGACAGAGAGAGGTGTCTACCATAGAAGCAGGCTAGGGGTGAGTGGAGGGAAATGGGACAATACTGATGGGGAATTTACACTAGTGAATTGATGGGTATTGTAATGTTGTATTACTGAAACTCAAATCATGAACAACATTGTAACTGAGTATTTCATGGTGATTCAATTCAAAGAACTTTATAGAAAGTTATATTTTCAATCTTATATTTACATCAAGTCACTCCTTATATAAATTTTATGAGCTAAATATCATAGAGAAAAATATGTAAATATATGCCTCTCAGAGAGCCCCACAAGCTACCCAGTGTATCCCGCCCACAACAAACAGAGCCTGGCAAGCTCCCAGTGGTGTATTTGGTATGCCAAATACAGTAACGACAACAGATCTCATTCCCCTGACCCTGAGAGTAAGAAGAGGCTGCTAAAATCTCAGGGCTGGGAGGAATAAAGACATTACTGGCACCCTCTCAAGTATTTTCACTATCAATGAGATGTCAGTGATACAGTAATGAGCTAAATAATAGAAAGATTATGACATTAGCCTTTCCACTAATCTTACATAACATTTTATGAGGAAAAAATGAGAATGAAAGCAATTGTGTTTATAATAAAGCTTTGCTCATATATTAAAATAATTCAAATAAATTTTAGAAGCCAAAATATGAATTATACAACTGTAATATCAATACAATTGATATATGAAAGAAAAAACTATTTAGTTCTATCTTTCCCAAAGTTTTCGAGTAATAATCAATATTTTTGATAGCTCACAGACTAAACTCAGTTTAAGTTTTCCTTTCTGTTAAAACGAATATAATGTTACTCAAGTTTAGATATTCATTTGATTTTCAGATTTTTCATTTTTCCATTAAAACATTCAAACAACTAACATTAATCTTTGAAAATAGTAATGGATTAATTTCTACCCTCTAGTCAGTGTTATTCCTGATCCCCACCTTAACAAAAATTATGCATTTTTCACTTTGCCCTGAGATTTATTTAGTTCACTTCTGCTTCCTGGAGCAATTATTTGTCTGTAGTTTATAGTCCTTGGGGGAGTAAGGTATAGCTTTTTTCATTTTTATGTCTGAATAAATAATTTATTTTAGCTTTTTTTATTGAATTCAATAGACTGTATTTCAATGAAAATATGTAAACAGCATAGTAACTCTTCACTAATTTAATGAATCATAAAAATTGCAATATCCTTAATCTTAGCTTAACACGATATAAATAACATTATTTGAGAAAGCATGTCCTTGATTATTTTCAAGGATTTTTATTTATTAGAAAACTGAAATTTATTTGGACTTTTGGATCAAAATGTCCAATATAATCTAGAAAATTTACATTATGAAATATATCTCTGGTACTACCAAAGAGGTACAAAAATGATATGCATAGAAGTTGGATTAGAGGTTGCTTGCTGATGATGAAATATTTATGAAAAGATCATTGTATAAAACAATTTAGTACCTAAATATGAGCTTAAAATCTTATTTTTCATCGTAATTTCATTATTGTTTCATCATTACTCATTAAATATTAGAAAATTTAGGAAATAATAGAAATCTGAATAAATGTTGGGAAACTGTTTTGTCTCCCTATTTTGTATAAAACATAACAATCCTAGTTGGAAAATGATTTCAGGGTAATTATTAAAAAATAAGTATCTAGGTGCCAGAATTTCAGCTGGTCAGAAATTTCAGCATTCTTCCATCAACAGGATTTTACGTCTGACCATATTTGATAATAACCAACTACATTTTTCCAACTACATTTTTCAGTTTCTGGAAATGTGCTTTTGAAACACAGATAGAGATTCTTATATTGATGGCACACATTCTAATTTTATAACTCCTAACCAAGAAAATAAAATAATCCAATCAACTCTCCCTTGCAATGCCTTCCTTGAAGATAAATAGATATCTTGTCACATAATTTGCTTAAGTACTTTCAGAAAATTCAGTGATATTTCCGAATTTGTCCATTATAACATTGAGTAAAATATTGGCAATAAGAAAAAGTAAATTGTCAGCATTAAATAAAATACAGTGCCCTTGAAATTTATCCATGTTTTATATGTGACTTTTTTCATAATGCAAAATAATATTTATTATATGTATATGTTATGTTTTTCATATGAATAATTAATATTACTGAACTGTATACTTAACATGATTGTTATAAACACTGTTTATTTACTGTTTTTAACTATAATAAAATTAAAAATAGATATAAACGTGAAAAGAAAGTTCACAATGCAAAATATGGGTATTAATGTAAGGTATTTTTATAATAAAAAACATGAACACTAAGTAAAAGGTAAAGGTAAAGGCCCTCCCGTTGATCGTCAATTTGCTCGAGCGGGCCCAGTAACGTCTCCATTGGAGATTTTGTTGTTACTGTGTCTGGCATATCAAATACTCTCGGTAGCTTGCCGGGCTCTCCGAGAGGGGCGGAGGAATCGAACTCGGGTCGGCCATGTTGGCCGCTTGTAAGGCGAACGCCCTACCGCTGTGAACACTAAGTGCATAATAAAATACTACAACTTAAATGTAACTCACAGATGAATTTTATATGCAAAGCAGGTATTCCATCCCTTTGAATCATCTCCCTGGCCCGGTATAATGTTAAAATAGAAAATAATGAAGAAGATCTATAAAGAAATGCTACTTGATTTGTAACAGTAAATAATATATAATGCAGCATTAATTTTATGGATTTCATTGGGTGTGTTTTACTATGAAATGTATATTACTAACAGTTGAAAACATTACACACTTAAGAGCTGTAACATTATAGACATTGGAAAAAGGGAAGTACTTCCGTTTTTGTTTCCTTTTGCTTTCTTCTTTGGTTGGGAAAACAGCCACCTGTGTTAACGGTTTTACCTTAAATCTGTATCGGGGATCACTCTTATAGAGCTCGTGGAAGGAGGAGGTTCATATGTGCTCCCAGAGATAGAACAGGGGTTTGCTGCATGAAGGGAGTTTTGAACCTGAAACTAAATCAATTTTATTATCAGATGGCATATAGTTTAAATTTTTACTATGTTTTAGGTACTATGGTCAGGGTTTGTAACAGTTTAGAGCATTGATTCACAGTTACTGCATAGTACCATTAAAAGAGCTAAATAAGAAAATTACCACAGTGATGAAACAATTAACACCCATCAAGATTCAATGGTAATAAATTACTGTCATTTTAAAATAAAATTGATTCTTGGGAAAATTAGAAATTATGCAGGATACCATAGAAATACTCTTACGTACATACAGTCACTTTTTTTTTAAACATTAGCAATTATATATCATTTTCTTTAGAATAGTCATCATTTTCCCCATAAATATTCCTTTGTAAGTAAAGAATATATTCTTTCCAATATTTATTTAAAATCTTTTATGGAAAATAAGAATATTTTATATAAATATGGACAAGAATTAAGATAAATTTTAGGTTATCTAATTATTACAAAAAATGAGAAATAACATGGATATGCTACACAATATTGGCTTGTTAGTGGCAAATTAATGGGGATGGTACAAATAATTAAAATTTAAATGGAGAAAATGAGTTTTTCTGCTTAAGGATTTGTTGATAATTTAAAAATATATATACAAAATATATATGGTTTTAAAATATAAAAATATTTGTAGTGCCCTAAAAAATATTTGTAGTGCCCTAAAACACAAGTGCACTACCAATTCTATAGAAATCAATAACACCTCCATATAGCAATAGGAAATGATATATGTTTTTATTTTGGTAGTTTTTTTTGGCCAAACTTGACAATGTATAGGGCTTATTTCCTATTCATTGATTGGAGGTTGCTCCTGGCAATGTTTCAGGGAGAAAGTGGTGTCAGGGATGGAACAAAGATGTGTGGAAAATGTTCACTTCAGCCTTTGAGCTATCACTTTGGCCCCTGAATACAGATTCTTAATAGCAATGATATACTTGAATACATGATAAAGAGCATAGCTTTCTTTCCAATTACTTATGATAATTAAACTATACAGCTAAATAATCATGACTTTTATATTAATTTAAATTATGCTTATGGACAGTCAATTTGACTAATTAGCATAAAGTTGTTTTCAAAATGATTTTAAAAGTTAAGGTGAACGACCAACAGGCATATGAAAACATGCTCATCACTCACAATTAGGGAAATACAAATCAAAACAATAAAATATCATCTCATGCCTGTGAGAATGGCACATATCCGAAAATCTGAAAACAGCCAGTGGTGGCAGAACTGTGGTGAGAAAGGATACCTCACTCACTATTAGTGGGAATGTCACTTAGGTGATTCTTTATGGAAGGCAATATGGAGCACTATTCAAAAAATGGAATAGAACTACTATATTGTCTAGTGATATCATTTCTTGTCATCTATTCCTGAAACACACACACACAGAGAAAAAATAATCCAAAAGGCTATACACATGTCTATGTGCTTTACTGCACTTAATATAATAGCCAAGATACAGAAAACAAATGAATTGCCCTACTACAGATGAATGGATAAAGAAATTTTGGTGATATATATATATATATATATATATATATATATATATATCACTGTGGGCTGGAGCGATAGCACAGCGGTTAGGGCGTTCGCCTTACAAGCGGCCAACATGGCCGACCCGAGTTCGATTCCTCCGCCCCTCTCGGAGAGCCCGGCAAGCTACCGAGAGTATTTGATATGCCAGACACAGTAATAACGAAGTCTCCAATGGAGACGTTACTGGGCCCGCTCGAGCAAATCGACGATCAACGGGAGGGCCTTTACCTTTACCTTTACCTTTACCTATATATATCACAGAATACCATGAAGTTGTAAGAAAGGATGAAATCATGGATTTGCAGCAATATGCATGAAACTAAAGGTTCTCATGCTGAGCAGTTCGAAGGAAAGGGATAGATAATGATTTCTCTCATATATATATAGGACTTAAAGATACACAGCAAGGTAGCAAAGAAGATAAGAATGTGAGAACTGAACCTCACAGTTGATTTGGATTGGGGAAAGTGTTGGGGTCCTTGGGAGAGAGATATGGGTCCTTGGAGAGGGATATGGATAAAGTGGTGATTTCTGTGGTGTTGGAATTATGTGCATGAGAAACATAGTTAATACCATTGCAAACAGCAGAATTTCAATAAAATTTTTTAATTAATTCAAGTGAAATAAAATGTTTAAAGTTACTACTTTTTTTCCCTTTAGAGCTTCAATATCTGCCTGTTTACTAAAATGTCTTATTAATAATCATAATTTTCTTAACTGTTTTTTTGGAGTATTGTGTCACAGTGAGCAGTTCTCAGGCTCTGCTCCTGGCTTTGTGTTCAGGGTTCACTCCTGGTGGGTTTTGGGGTGTCATTTATGATGTCAGAAATAAGACTGGGATCAGCCATGTGCAAAGCTAATGTCTTAACTCCTATATTATCTCTGATCCCAACAACCCTGCATTTTAAAATTTGCCTTTGTGTGTTTTGTGTTAATATTCTTCCCATATAAAAATATTCTTTACTGATATACTGGAATCAATTTATATAATAATTTATAACAAAATTATTATGAATTTTGTTTTATATTTTATGTAAAATTTCATGAACAGTAGAGCTGACAGAATTTCTCAAGACAGAATGCTTGTAATTGGGGTGAGCACAATACATTATTAACAAGAAACATTAGTTAAGCATCTCAGATCTTTTTGTACTCATGGCTTGAAATATTCTTTACCTCAAGTTACTTTACACTCAGCATGAAATTATTCAATCTCTTTGAAAACATCAAAGAAATAAAGAATTGCTCCCAATTTGCAACTTACAACTGTGTCCCTGATCAGTATGGAAAGGTCAGGGGGCTAATGCATTCACAAAGTACTGAAAAGGGTATACTTAAGGGGATACACTTAATCCTCAGAGCCAAATAATCACTAGGAGCAGTGATGGATAAAGTTGAATATGCAATAGTTACAGGGTCAGTACTACATTTACTCACATTCATACATGAAAATAAGAAATAACTAGGTTTTGAAGTGGTAACCAAAAGAAGGATAAAATATCTAAGCCCATACACTACCATGATCAAATTGCATTCTAACTTTATGTAATATGACTCTAATTCTAGGGCTTTAATGTTATTGGTCAGTATTGACATTACATAACACATCTAGATAAAATTTTTCAATTACCAATTTTACACACTATCATTTAATAAACATTGAGTGCATTCTGTGTATGTGTGCAGTTTGAAATACCACATTTTGTTATTAAGTTAACTTTGAAAACACTAGATATTGTTTTTTAAATCAATTTTATTATTTTCTAGTACAACATACAAGTATAGTATCACTTTTATAAGTAGGGTGATATATCCAAAAGCGGCAGTATTTAAACCATTTTAGTGCAATTAAAATAGCAAAATTGAGATACATTTGCATGGAAGTTCTGCTAAAAAGACATTATACCTTTTGAATGTAAGAAATTTTATAAAACTGAAAGTTAGTAAATAATACACATATGAAAAAATTTGATTGCAAACCAGCTCTGTGTAGTTACAAATATATTTTCCTCTGTCTCAAGACTATATCTCTTTATCAAAAAAGAAAATCCTTTTAATATTGTGTAATAAAATTATCTCTAGCTTGAATAATATAAATGGTCAGTAAATCTTCTCTTTCGAACAATGATAAATATTTAATATCACAAACATGGTCAATAATTTAAATTCAAAGAGATTTGTACATTGATCTTCCAGATAAAATGCTATTAAGCCAAATGATTTCCCACAGGTTCAGTTTTCTCTCTGACCCTATGTGTTATACATTCATGTATTATATTATATTTACAAAGATAAGGAAGGAAGCAATCTTATTCAGTAAGTAAAATAAAATAACTTAGCATTATAGATTATGATTCGTCCAACAATGATAGGAACATACTTATGCAACTTGGGGTCGAGGCCTGCCTTTGGCAAAATCATGAAATAGCCCAGGTAATCACTATCCTTCTTCCATATTTTCACATCTTTTCTGACTTACCTCATTGATTCTTGTTTTCACTCCCAGCTGGGTGAGTGTCCCTTTGCTACATTTTGGTTGCAAAGTGCCTCAAGATGGGAATGCTTTGGGGGTAATGTTTTGTGCTTCAAGCTTATCGCTCCTCCCTTATTAAATGTACACACTCACTAGACAATAATTGTTAGTGGGAAAGCATATTGATAATTAAATTATACAAACTTTATTAAATTGTTCTAAGAACACATCAGAGTGCTTATGGTTTAGTAGAACATTTTATAATACAAGAAGAGATTCCTGAGCAGTGTAGTATACCTTCATGAGTCTTTCCTTATAAAAGCAGATGGTAAGATCTATACACCAACTCTACTAATTAATGTTCCTCAAGGATAATCCTCAGAATTTTATTTGATCCCTTCCAGATCAACAATGAAACTATAAAAAACACAAAAACTCATTATCAATATGAATGAACATCATATGTTTTATTTATTGAGATAACACTTTATAAGGGAATAAAAATTTACATCTTTTAGGAATATGAAGTTACAACAATCAAAGACACCATCGAGGGCCAGTATCCCTCTACCACTGTCAATAGAATCCAGCATTTCCTCTAAAGCTTAGGTAATCTCAGTTTTGCATATAAAGACATACACACACATATATGTGTCTCGCCCAAGAGTGATAGGAACATAAATAGTACATAAGGGTAGCTGCTTGCCTTGAATGCACTTGAACTGAGTTTGCTCCCTGTCAACCATATAAGGTCCCCTGATCCCTACCAGTAGCTATTCTCAAGTGCAGAGCCAGGAGCAAGGTCTGAGCATGAACAGATCAGACCCAAATACAAAAATAAAATTAAAATAATAATTTAGTTATCAATATTAGAGAACAAACATAAGGGTCTAGGGTCTTTGTTGATAAATATATCCATACATGGGTTGATCACTTGATCATTGATCACTTGACATCCTGTTACTCATCGATTTGCTCAAAAGGGCGCCAGTAGCATCTCCATTCATCCCTGTTGTGCTAGTATAGCCCAATGGCGTCTGCTCGCTCCAGAAACATGAAGAGCATCAAACCGATCATTCAGGGTCTTGACAAAGAGGTCTGACCATCTCGTAGGTTGGTGGCCACACGATCTTTTGACGTCCCATGGAATCCCGGCAGTAACAGCTCTAGTCCACCAGTCGCCTCCAAATCACATTATGTGTCCAGCCAATCTGATTTTCGACACCTTAGCAAATGAGACAGTATCCCTGATTCTCAATCAATGATGGAGGTCAGAACTCCCAATTCTTTCTCTCACATAAGTGAAGTGTGATACTCCAAGTATAGCTCTATCGATTCCTCTTTGGGAGACCCGAATAGAGTTCTCATCCTGTTTCTGTAGGGCCCAGATCTCTGAGGCATATGCTAATGCACGAAGAACAGTGGAATCGAAGAGATGTGCCTGGAGCTGGCTGTTCTTTGTCCTCTTAGCTATTTCTTCGATGCTTTTGAAGCAGTCCAAGTCACTCTCTTTCTCCTGCAAAACTCAGGTGCCAGGTCATGCATCATGTAGAGTTCTCGACCTAGGTGCACATAACTGTTTCATTCATAAATGTTCGTTCCCTTGAGAGTGAATGGAACATCAGGAACGACACAGTTTCTCATAAACATTGTCTTTCTATGGTTCAGCTGCAGTACAACATTTCTACACTCATGGTCGAAGTCGGCCAGCATTTGTGCCACTTGGCTAATGTTTGGTGTTATTAGAACAATGTCATCAGCAAAGCACAGGTGATGTAGTTGTCGACCTTCTATTTTCACTCCCAATTTCTTCCCACTGCAGTCGCTGCATGACATTCTGTAGGGTGGCACTGAAGAGTTTCCGTGAAATGGCATCAGCCTACTGAACCCATCTCTTGACATCAATGATCACTTCTTGTAAAATGGTGAGATCCTGGTAGTGAATTCATAATACAGCTCACGGAGTATCCTGATGTACTGAGTTTGAACACCCTGATAGGCTAGGGCTTCGATGACCCTCTTCCCTCTCAACAGAATCAAAGGCCTTCTTTAAATCAATGAATGTTAGACAGAGTAGCATCTTGAACTCCTGAGAAACCTCAATGAGATTGGTTATTGTGTGGATATGGTCAATTGTGCTGAATCCTTTTCGGAACCTGGCTTGCTCGCATGGTTGTCCTTCATCTAGTGTTCTGCCAATCCTATTCATGACTCAGTGTACAGGCAGACAACAGGCAGATCGGGGAATAGTTGCCATTGTCGTGGATGCCTCCATTCTTGTACAGTAGGACAGTCCTGCTGGTTTTCCACTGGGATGGAAACTTGCATTCAGACAGGTAGCATGTGACGAGCGGAGCCAGTGTATTGATGAGTACTGATGGCAGGTTATTCAGATGTTCATATCTGACCTTGTCTGTCCTGAATGCTGTTTGCTTCTTTACCAACAAAATGGCGTGTTGGATTTCGGATGGTAGAACATTGGGGAAAAAATATCCATCCTGTGGAATTTGGTATGTGGGTAGGTGGACTTGGCTATTGAAGTGATCAGAGTACAAGTTATAGATAATCTTCTCCATGGCCATTCTGGAATATGTGATACATCCATCAGGATGTCGGGGGGCAGTCACCTTGGTCTTGTAGTTGGTGAAGGACAGGCAGGAATTGCACATGCTTTTCCCCACTTCCGCCTCATCTGCCAGCAATGCTGCTTTTCTCTCCTTGAGGTCTTCCTTGATTGCTTCACTGCACTGCTTTGCAAGCTCTGTTGCCGCATTAGTGCCAAAGAGTTCCCAGTTGGTGGTCATTCTGAGAGTTCTCTTCTTAAGCTTTGCAGCCCTTTTTCCTCCCTCCATGAAGTAGAATTTTGCGCAAAAGAGATGGTAGTTTGATCCCGTTTGGAATTTTGGGACAACAGCAACATCGGTGAGCAAAACTGTGGATTGAATATGATGTGGTCAATTTCATTGTGGAATTGTCCACTAGGAGACTCCCATGTCCAACATTTAGATTCAGCCTTCTGGAACTGAGTTGCCATGGATGGTCTTGGTTGAGATGATGAACTCAGATAGTGTCTCACCTTGTTTGTTCCATTCTAGTCTATGGGTCCTGATGTGGAGTTCTTCGGCTGATCTTCTCAGTCTTACCTTGGCATTAAAATCACTGACAATGATCTTGTAGAAGGTATAGTCTTCTTTATAGAACTTCTCCAGCTCTATGTAGAACTTCTCAATTTCTTCTTCTTCATAATTAGATATTGGTGCGTAGACAACGAAGATAGAAACATCTGTCTGTGAGTCACATCTATTCAAGTGTAATTGTCTGATTTTGGTTGTTAGCCATTTGACTGAATCAATGTTCATGGCCAAGTTCGTGTTGACAAGGACACCAACACCACCAACATGGGTTAGTATATGTAAATAACAATATTAATTCTACATTATTGTTTAATGCTAGGTATATAATAGAGAGAATAATTTTGCACTATTATAAAATGTTTTCTTTCTTACTATTAACTTTTAAGAAGATAGGGTGAGATTATTGATTACGATATATATTCCACAGAAACTGGTATCATAACTTTTTTAAGGTTTCACTTCAGATTTTAGGGTAATGGCTATTTCTCATGATAATAATTTTTTATGTTTTTACCTCTTCCCTTATTATTCTCAATAAATAAATTTTCAGACTGGAATTTTAATGAATAGTTGGAACACTTTTCACTTTTTACTTTTAATACAGTAAATCAGTAAGTACATGATTTACTATATGCATTCTATATAATGCTATGCTAAAAGTTGTAAATGATTGTATCAAGCAGCCTCTGTCTATAATCTTGGTTTCAAAAACCTAGTAACTAAGGTGTTAAACATTTCCCCTTTGCAATTGAGACTGTACACAATTCCATAGTATACGCCCTCAATCTTCACTTGTCAAGATAAGGGTAATCAATCTCAATTCCCCATAAAATGTAATTTCCATTAGAGACAAGCAATAAACACTACCAATTTCTTGGTAGCACTAGGCTTCTACAAAATAATCCCCTTTAAAAGAGACCAGAGGAAAAATACTTTATTTTACCACCGAGATACTGGTATGGAGAAGCAGAAAAAGTCAATTCATCTTCTTATCTTACTGAGATGCTATAATTAATGTTTGTTTAGTTTTTTTACGGCTAAAATAGAAGTCACTGAAACTGATTGTTACTGAGGAAAAGATCTGCACCATCCGTGTAGAGACTATTTTCCCTTAAAACTGCTTTCCACATAATCTGGCTAGCATCATGACACCCAGAAACAAGCTTGAAACTGTCAGTCAATTTCCACACTGGATATTCATTAATACCTTATTATAAAAACTGCTATGTGGAATAAAAGCTCTGACTTCCATCCTAAAGAAGGATAGTTGTTGCTAGGTCATAGAAAATAGTACAATATTATGTATATTTTTTGTTTTTGCCCAAGAATCCCCTGAGAAAATGCACCTCCCACAAAGAATTAAAAGGCTTCTAACATAGAACTGCATGATGTATGCAATATTTACTATGTGGCTTTATTGAAAAATAAATTATTATCTGTTACATTTTTAGCAACTCTGAATTAATTACTTCCATGGATGTTATAAAATAATCTTCACTAACATTTACTACTAGCATAATTCTAATTTTAGTGTCCTTTTCCTTTTTGTCTGGCTCACAAACACATTACTCTCCACAACCACCCAGGTTTCTTTCCCTCAATGTTTTCATTTCTTTTACTTCATTCTCTGCTTTTTTTCATGCTTCCTACAGTACTTAAAAAAATAATTGTGGGGGATGAAAGAGCACTGTGGTCACACCCAACTGTGCTCAGAGCTTACTCCTGACTCTGTGCTCATTCCTTCTGACATTGTTCAGTGGATCATATGTCCTGCCAGAGATTACATCAGAGTTTGCAACATGAAAGATAATCACCTTATCCTCTGTATTCTCTTTGGCCCAACAGCACTCTTAATTTTTGTTTTTGAATATTGACTGGCAATGTTCAAATAATAAGCCTCGTCAACATGCATGTTATTTCTCTACTCTCAGAGATCTGCTAAACATTCTTTTGTCTTCCAAACTTGCTCCACTGTACATTTCATATGATACCACTTACTATTATAGAGCATTTTTGCTGAAAGTCTCTCCTACTAAGTTTTCAATTCTTTAATGACTATTCTATTAATCGATTTCTCAGTGTCTGGTATAATTTCATATTTTCTAGGATGAGTATGCGTTTATTAGACAAAAACTTGCACAGTCTTTAGAAAAATTCCTAGACTCCAACAGCATGTGAATTATTATGTCAGATATTGTAACTGGGATTTGTTAAATAGATATTTTAGAAACAATGATTTGACAATAATTTTTGATTTTTTGATGTTCCCTATCTGGTCTCATGAAATGTCATTAAAAGTGAATTCCAGGCCTGCAGAGATAGTATAGGGGTAGAGGTTGCTGCCTTGTATCCGAAAGATATCCAGTTGGATCTCCTCCACTGAACATGTTCCCTGAGAACTTCAAGGGATGACTCCTGAGCAGAGTGCCTGAAACGGCCCCTGAGCACCATTTTATGAGGCCCAAAAAACTTTCATTCCGTAGAAAAAGAAAATGATCCTTAGTGTTATGAAAACAGGAATATTTGGTCAAAATATTTAATTGTATAAGTTTAATAAATTCCAAAATTTAGTTAAATAAATTCCACAGTTTAATTTGGAAATGTAATGTATTCCATATATGAGTGTGATCATCCATTAGTTGTCCTACCTGATTTACTATGCCTAAAAGGACACACTCTAGTTTCATCAATGTTGCAGAAAACTCTACGAATACTGCTTTTCTTACAGAGTTGCACAGTATTCTGTTGTGTACTTCTGCTTTGACTCCTTTTTTTTTCATCTATAGTGAGCAGTTGGGTTGTTTCCATATCCTAAGCACTAAGCTCTGAAATGAATAAAACTAATTACCAATCAGGGGAGGGATGCTGTAGAACGAAGACAATACCAAAAATAACACAAGGACAGTGGGAATGTAACATGGTGATGGGGTGCAGTAACTTTATACATCATACTACAAACTTGAACCCTATTATAACTATATTACCTAAACTGTTATAGAGTATTTTTGAGCAATTTGAGAAAAAGCCATCTGTTACCTCTCATTATTCTGGCAGAGAACTTGTTTTAATAGCATATAGGGAAGTAAATTTTACTGAAAGATAGTTCAGAAAAAAATGTTTTTATTCATTCTTGCAGTACAATAAATGTGTCTTAAAGTTAACTTATGTATTAGAGCTAAGATTTCTTCAAGGAATCATAAAAGTCAAGAGAAAACGAAGATCATTTGTTGTTCAGTGGTATTTTATAAATCATTGTCACTGACATTTTCCAAATAGTTTACTTATGAACTGCAAAATTATCTTTATAGTTTTCTATATTGTATTGTATTTGTTATCAAACTGATGCCTTAACATTATATAAATCTCATTTCTGGTTCAAGAAAATGGTGTAACAACTAAAGTAAAACATTGGCTAGGGTGATTAGCTAAGTCCATATAGCAACTATTCTCTATATTCTGTACAGATTTTTTCTTTTTCAATTTCCTGAAGTTCTCTGTACCTCTTGAATCTCCTTCCTTTCTTCTCCCATATAATACAGCACCTGGATGGAACTTTCTAATTAAATATGAATGGTATTAAGTAATTTCTCCATCATAATATTATGTCATTGAGTTAATTCAGAATGAACTCACTACACATGTAAAATAGATCACTTCTGCGTGTTGCACTTCATAATACTGCATAATCAGAATAGAATTTTACCAGTATTTATTGAGTTTCTTCAGTCTTTGACTTTCTCATCTTCATTTTTATTCCTCTTCAATATTAGCCACAATGGTAGCAGCAATCAAATATATATATGTATATTATTATGTATGATATATATATATATATATCTCAAGTTACTGAGAGATACAGTTACAAAGTTGTTCATGGTTGGAATTCTGTCATACGTTTCAAAACTCTTCTCTTCAACAGTGTACACTTTCAATCATCAATGTCCCCAGTTTCCCTCATGCTAATCATCCCAATAATATTTCCTTAATACCACGATGACACAATACTGCATTATTTCACATAAATAAACAAATGAAAATATGCTACATATGGTATGTCTGGAAAAAGGTGGAGAAAGGTAAACAGGGACACACTTCTTATTTTGGTGATGGGCGAAGACTTAGTAAGAGGTGGCTTTGGGTATTATTATCAGTATAAAATCATTTTCAAAGTTATGTCTGGTTCAATCAAACCAAACAAATCTTTAATATTATAAAAATTCATATACGAATTTTATATAACATGGCCTTGTTTCCTTCCTTCCTTCCTTCCTTCCTTCCTTCCTTCCTTCCTTCCTTCCTTCCTTCCTCTCCCTTCCTCTTTCCCTCTCCCTTCATGTTCTTTCCTTACTTTCCTTCCATCCTCTTCCACCCCTCATGTTCCTCACTTACTTTAACTTCTTCCCTCATACTCGTTGTCGTACCTATTTGTCTGTCCTTCTAACCAAGTTTAATATATGCCTAAATCATATAACAGTTTTTTCTGCTTGAATTAATTGAATACAATGAAAATAACAGTTTATATTCTAGCCCATTTTTCAATGAACAATTTTTATAAACACTTATAAATAGTTATATTTAGTATCAAAATAAAGTGTCAAAATCAGTCAATTAATAATCCTAAATCTTGTGTGACAAATAGTATAGTATTGAATTATTTGTTGAAATTGTAAATATTAATATATTTTGAATTTTGCCCTTTTAGCAACATACTGAATTTTCTACTCTATATGCAACATATAGCAGTACTGGGGAGATTTTAAAAATAATTCCTTCTGCACATTTTAGTCATCAGTAAAACATTTTTTCTCAGTGTTAGTTGATCCATAAAAACAAAATTATATATACTCAAAAATGCTGAAAATAATTTAGATGAAACATAATAAAAAAATGAAGAATAGTGAGAAATCTGACTTCTGAGGAAAATTATGATAAAATAAATAGTAATTAAAAATGAGTTTTCTATTTGCAGTATTCATAATTTGAACAGCTAAGTATCAAATATTCTTTGGTAAAGTATAAAATTGGAACAAAAGGTTTGTTCCCAAAATAAATGCAAGAGAGTTGAAGAAGAGACTAAATTCATTTAATCTGTCAGTGTTATTGGAATACATCCACTGGTCATATGAAATTCAAACAAAAATTCAACTATATAAAGAAACATATACAAGACATAGATGAACCCAAATCTAGTTAGAAAGTACAGTTCAAACTTACTCCTTTACTTATATATTTTTTCATTTATATTCTCCAATATATGGCAGAGTCTGGCAAACTTCCTGTGGCGTACCCAATATGCCAAATACCAGTAACAATGATGGGTCTCATTCTCCTAAACCTGGGACAGCCTTGAATATGGTACTTTTCAAATCTCAGGGCTAGGACGAAGGAGCTGTTACTGGTGCCTGCTCGAGGCAATTGAAGAACAACAGGATGATCGTGATCGTGATTCTCCAATATAATAATTTTCTTTTTATAGAGTAGAATGATAGCAAGAATGACTCATATGTTTCTCTTTACAGTACACATATTGAAATACTATAACTACACAGAATTGTTTTTTGAATCTATGTTTTTCAATTGTTTTTCAGTAACTACATAGAATCTGTTTTTCACAGATTACATGGTAGATAAAATTAAAAGTACATAAGATTTAAATCTATGTGTTAAGATAATAAGAAAGTTTACAACAAAAATTTTCATTATGTTTATATTACAAATTAATAGAACATAGTGGAAATTCTATCTTCTCTTAAGTTGACAAACTAGAAATTACTAAAACGTATACAAAATAATTTTTATAAAATGGCCTTATATCAAATGATTGCCAATGTCACTGACAATGATTCCTGAGTGTGGAGCCAGGAGTAACCCCTGACCATCGCTGGGTGTGACCCAAAAAAGCCAACACACACACACACACATACACACACACACACACACACACACACACACACACCAAACTCTAAGGTGGGGAGTGGGGGTTAGGAGAGTGGACAGAGATAGGGATAAGACTTCTGAAACCAGTTCAATTTCCAGCACCCTCAGGTATAATCCTTGAGTACATCCTCCAAAAACTGTTGAAAAAAATTAAATGTGTCAATATCCAACACAATAAATTTGAATATTCCACACAAGAAAATGAATAGGAAAGTTCACACAGAAGTAACCATTTTACAGAACTTGAAAGACATCAGGGACTCAAAATCAAGCTTTAGTATTTGAATATGGAAACTGTTTGGGCATGCACCATCCCCAGATGAAAAAACAACAAATAATTTAATATTCTAAATTTCTTTCTCCCCCTCTCCAAGCCTATTTTCCTAACACACACACAAATACACACTCAGATATCATCACTCAGGCGATTCTTTAAAAAAAATGATATGCAGGTCGAATATTTCACAATTTGTACTTTTTGTCCCCTTCCAAGTTAATATTCTCATCACTGAAAAAGAAAAAATACACAAAAATGAACAACAACAACAACAAAAACACACACACAGATAAACCAGTTTGAATCCCAGCCACTGCTTTTTTTTTTCTTTTTGGGTCACACCTGGTGATGCACAGTGATTACTCCTGGCTCTGCTCTCAGGAATTACCCCTGGCGATGCTCAGGGGACCATATCTGATGCTAGGAACCAAACCCAGGTCAGCCGTGTGCAAGGCAAACACCCTACCTGCTGTGCTATTGCTCCAACTCCAATCCAATCACTGCTTTTGGGTGGGGGTTTATCTCCATTGCCACCCCTGCTCCCTTTCCCATTCCACAGTATGTGCGTTTTTGTGTGGGGTGGTATTTCATCCACTTCTCCAGAGATTCCAAAAATAAAGCTTCACAAGAGAAGGTGGGAAAGTTTCTGTTCATTTCCTCGCCCCATTTTTTTATGGGGTTTGGTGATTTCTTCTTGTGAAGTTCAACCAGTACCTTGTATATCCTTGATATCAACCCCTTGTCGGATGTGTATTTGGTGAATATCCTTTCCCATTCTGTAGGCTGTCTTTGTATTTTGGTCACTGTTTCTTTTGAGGTGCAGAAGCTTCTTAATTTAAGATAGTCCCATTTGTCTATCTCTGTTTTCACTTGCTCGGCCAGTGGTGTGACATCTTTGAAGATACCATTAGCTTCAATATCATGGAGAGTTTTGCCAACTTTGTCTTCAATAAACATTATGGATTCCGGTCTGATGTTGAGGTCATAAATCCATTTCAATCTTACTTTTGTGCATGGCATTAGGAAGAGATATGAGCCCACTTTTTGCATGTCGCCGTCCGGTTTTGCCAGCACAGTTTATTAAAGAGGCTTTCCCTGCTCCATTTCACTTTTCTTGCCCCCTTATCAAAGATTAGATAATTATATGTTTGGGAGGAAATGACAATATATTCAACTCTGTTCCATTGGTCAGCAGCTCTGCATTTGTTCTAGTACCATGCTGTTTTAATTATTACTGCCTTATAGTAGAGTTTGAAGTTAGGGAGGTTCATTCCTCCCATTTTCTTTTTCCCAAGAATTGCTTTAGCTATTCGTGGGGGCTTATTGTTCCATATAAATTTCAGGAGTGTTTGCTCCATTTCTTTGAAGAATGTCATGGGTATCCTTATAGGGATTGCCTTGAATTTGTACAGTGCTTTGGGAAGTATTGCCATTTTGACAATGTTGATTCTCCCCATCCATGAACAGGGGATATTTTTCCATTTCCTCGTGTCCTCTTTCATTTCCTGAAGTATCGTTTTGTAGTTTTCTTTGTACAGGTCCTTTACTTCCTTAGTTAAGCTGATTCCCAGGTACTTGATTTTCTGGGGCACAATTGTGAATGGGATTGTTTTCTTCATGTCACTTTCTTCTCTTTCACTATTTGTGTATAGGAAAGCCATGGATTTTTGAGTATTGATTTTATAGCCTGCCACTTTACTATACAAGCCTATAGTTTCTAGGAGTTTCTTGGTAGAGGTTTTAGGGTTCTCTAAGTATAGTATCATATCATCTGCGAATAGTGAGAGCTTAATTTCTTCTTTCCCTATTTGATTGCCCTTAATATCTTTTTCTTGCCTAATCGCTATTGCAAGTACTTCCAGTAATATCACAAAGAAGAAATCCGAATGGCAAAAAGGCACATGAGAAAATGCTTTACATCACTAATCATCAGAGAGATGCAGATCAAAACAACAATGAGATATCATTTCACACCACAGAGACTGGCCCACATCCACAAGAACAAAAGCAACCGGTGCTGGCGCGGATGTGGCGAGAAAGGGACCCTCCTTCACTGCTGGTGGGAATGCCGCCTGGTACAACCCTTTTGGAAAACAGTATGGACGATTCTCAAAAAATTAGAATTTGATCTCACATTTGACCCAGCTCTTGCACTCCTGGGAATATATCCCAGAGAGGCAAAAAGGTATAGTCGAAGTGACATCTGCAATTGTTTGTTCATTGCAGCACTCTTTACAATAGCCAGAATCTGGAAAAAACCTGAGTGCCCGAGAACAGATGACTGGTTAAAGAAACTTTGGTACATTTACAATGGAATACTATGTAGCTGTTAGAAAAGATGAAGTTATGAAATTTACATACAAGTGGTACTACGTGGAAAGTATCATGTTAAGTGAAAAGAGTCAGAAAGAACTGGATAGACACGGAAAGATTGCATTCATCTGGGGAACATAAAGCAACAAAAAGGGAGACTAACACCCAGGAATGGCTGAGATTAGTACCACGAATTTTGCTCCATGACTTGAAGGCCAGCCACACGTGCTAGGTGAAAAGGAGGCTCAGATAGAGAAGAGAGCACCAAATAAAGGGTGTTGTGAGGACCCTCCCAGGGTGGGAGAAGCATGCTAAAAGTAGTCTATAGACCAAACATGATTGCCACTCAATGCCTCTCTTGCAAAACACAGTACCAAAAAGAAGAGAGAGAGAACAAGGGGGAATGCCCTGCCACAGAGGCAGGGTGGGACGGGGAGGGATGGGGGGTGGGGGGGATGGTGGGTCCCGTGGTGGTGGAGGATGGGCACTGGTGGAGGGATGGGTACTTGATCATTGTATAACTGAAACCCAAGCACAAAAATTTATAAGTCTATAACTGTACCTCATGGTGTTTCACTAATAAAAATTTTTTTAAAAAAAGGAGAAGGTGGGAAAGAGGAATAAAGGAGGAACCAGGGTATGAGAACAGAATCCTCTTGATCACCTTTACTACTTTATTTCAGAAAGGCTTCTGTCGGGTGATGATGGCATACCTATTGTTTCTATGTTTTAGTGACATTAAGTGAGTTAAAATATTCCCAAAATGTCAACAGGTTTAGAAAATTTCTGTTATCAATCATGTCTTTCTATGCTAACCCTCAGTCCTACTCACATAGGATTTTAGTTTTCATTTAGTTAAATTGTTAAGCCTTTTTGTTGTTGTTGTTCTCTCCATTGCCTTCTTTCAGCATGTTCCACATCTGGTAAAAGTAAGTAAAAGTAAAGGCCCTCCCGTTGATCATCGATTTGCTTGAGCGGGCCCAGTAACGTCTCTATTGGAGACTTTGTTGTTACTGTATCTGGCATATCAAATACATCACGGGGAGCTTGCCAGGCTCTGCCTGCACATCTGGTAAGAGGGGTAAAAATCAACTCTTTTTAGCTTACTTTGACTTGGCTATTTTCAATTCAGTTAGTTTGGGGTATACAGAAGAAACAGATTTTGTCTCTGAGCTCCATGCAAGCAATTTATTTAAGAGATCCAAGGTGATGCAGCCACAGTGAGTTACATTTAAGCTTTCTGCATCCTTTCCTTTCTGCCCCCCTTTTCCCTCGCATGCCGTCCAATCAGAAGATCAGTCCCTCAGTCTGATAAATGCATCTGAGACATAGAAGCAGAGTCACTATCTCCAATAAAACTAAAATGGTAGAGCTATGATCATGAGGCAATGAGAAACTTTCTGCTACCTCTGGCTGTATGTAGATAACAATACTCTGTCCATAGTGTGTGCACGATCCAGTGGTGGAATTCTTTGACATATATAAACATTTGATTTTATTGATCAAGTCGGAAATCGTAAGAAAAGGAAGCAGGTGCTTTGGAGTGATCTGACAGTACACAATAAAAATCCTAGTTTTTGAGTATTCTTAAGAAGCAAAGATGTTCAAAATTTGCCATTAGATAGTTCTGGTAAAATGATAAATAGGTGAAGAAATGTTATAATGGTAATAAAAGAAGATAAATACATAAGGTGTAAGAGAACATAATAAAGTGGAAAATGTGAATAAACTGGAGGCAACATATCAGATTAACCACTCAGTCAGGCTTTCTTGGCCTGAGGCAACTGCAGAGATACCACAGACTATCAAAGACAGGATTTCCTGCAGGAGTTGCTCAATACTCCACACCTAGTCAGAGAGTGTGAGCAAAAGAAAATGCAGCTACAGCATCGCTCCTGTTACTCGATGTTTAAATTCAGAACCTAGCAGATACCAAATCGCCCTACCACATATCCTTGGTGTTTGTAGGCCACGCCATTTAAGTTTGTGTAATTTCACCTTAAAACAGTCACATAATAAAACCAACCATCTAATGGTTCATTTTAGAAAATATTCCCCTTTATTGACTGATATGTAACTGTACCTGGGGTCCTTTCTGTGCATTTAGTATAAAGCAACAGAAAATAATCCCAGAAAATATAAACACTAATCGGATTACTGAATGTAAGATAGGAAACAGCATATTTCTTGCCCAACTCATACTATTTTGACATTCACATCCTCACCAGATACTTCCTCAAGAGAGCCAAAAGGAAAATCAAAGTCCTCGTTATTAAAACCTATAGTCACCAATGCTTTCAGTTCTTAAACTATAAAGGCATTTAGTGTCTTTAAAAGGCTACTATTTTAAGAATAAAAAGGAAATTACGGAAGGCATCCCAGATTCCTAGGAAGTAATGAAAGAATCAAACATCTATTCTTTGCCTTAAAGCCTGAAGCAATAGATGTTTTAAAAACAAAAGTAACTATGGAGACCAGATTGAATCTTGACAATTCCCTGAGCAGACAAAGCCGTTTTACTCAAACAAACAAAGCCTGGCTTAGTTTATTTTACAAGACTAACTTGACCTGGGTCATTGTTTGTTTGTGCCTATGGAAATCCTACTCAAAACTTAAATTGTCTATTGGAGCGATAGTAGAATGCTTGCTTTGCACATACATAATCGTGGTTCTATTCTCATACCTATATGCTTATCACCAGGAATAGACAGAGTCCCAAGTACCACTGGGTTTGGAAAAAAAAAACAACAGCAAAAAACTTTACAACTGTTAAGAAGTGGTGACCCATAACCAATATTTTCTACTTAAGTAAACACAAATACTGTAACCAATGCTTTAAAGAAAAAACAGTCGTTACCTCCTTACTACAGACATTGCAAACTACAGAAACCGTTTAATAATAATGTGCAGGCTCCCTCCCAATTCTGGTTTAAATGCTCAGATTTTCACATCACCTGTTGTTGTATGTGATGTGGGCAAGTAGACAGGGAAGGACCCTGGAGCAATAGAATTTCTGAGAAATAATGAAAACCAATATTCCTAAGGCTCTCAGAACCCACCTTGAGAGCATAGGAACAGAGGCCTGATAAGATCCTCACAAGAAGGCAGTAAGAGACCCAGAGAAGGTGGGACTCAACTCTGAGAGAAAAAAGCTCTAGCAGGAGCAAAATGCCAGGAAAGAACTTCAAAGAGGACCATCTACCATTCTTGCAAAATATAGAAACTGCTTAATAATAACATTCAGCCTCACTCCTATTTTGGTTTGAATGCTCAGATTTTCATACCACCTTGTATTGTATGCACAATAAACTGCTACAAATTACTACATCATGAGTTTTATTACTATTAGTTCTGAACTTCTGACAAATACAGTATTCTGGTACAACAGGCCTGTGTTCGGCTTAGTGTTAGTCCCCTAAACTTAACCGCATTTCTCTCATTCTTCTTCACTGCTTTCATGTATTCTCCCCGAGGAGGAGAGGAGATCAGCATATTTATTTCCAGGCATCCTTAGGATTGTGCAGTGCAGCAACCCTCAATCAAAGATCCTATCCTTTTCTGTTCATCTTTGTGTTCCAGTGACTTCTTCCATTGTCACTGAAAATTCCAGTGGCTTCTTCTTCCTGACTCTTTCTTTTCTAGGTTTGAAACTACTCCAAGGAGAGGATTCTTTTTGTTTACCCTTTCCCATGACCATCAATTTGTCAATAGGCTTTTAATTAAATTATTTCCCCAGATGATCTAAAACCTTATGAGAAGAATCTGTACATGGGATAAGAAAATAAAACTCTCAAATAAACTTTAGTAAATATATTTTCATTTTAATTTATTTACATTTTTAATGAAAATTTCCAGCACATTTTTAAATAAAGAAGCAGTTCAAAAAACAAGGTTTTAAGGAGGTGGAAAGATAGTACAATGGTGTTGGGGGAAAAGCCCCTTTTGGTCTGTTTTAAAGTGCCACAGTAATCCCTGGACTTGGGCCCAGACAGATGTTCCCAGATCACTCAGGAAGCCTGTTGCATGCATGGGACAGGGGATCTCTGGCAGACGCATGATGACAGTTTAACCATTGTAATCACACAGGAAGGTGTAGCCCTAAGTATAGAAAACAGTTTGTCCTGACCACTGTGAATACGTGACTATCTCGCATTTCTCAAGCATTTATAAAGCTATCCTGGTTGCTTAATAAAATGGGAATGGCTTGACAGGGCTCTCACCATGCTTGTGTGTTCATTTCTCGGTGGAAGTGATTGGCATAGTGATATGCTCTTTTCCCCAGACCCCTCTCTTTACAGGAAGAGTAGATTGGCCCAAGCCAGGAGAAGACTCCAACACAATGGAAGGGCATGTGCCTTGCACATAAGCCATGATTCCAGCACTCACATATATTGCCCTGAGCATACCTGGAATGATCTCTAAGGCACAGATTCCTGATACCTTAGTGAAGCCTGGGCACTGCCACTGCCAGATGGGACCCAACAATCAATATATCAATCAATAAATAAATAAAAGTGAAAAAAAAACAAGGATTTACTAAGAAGTCACATATTAATTCTGATATAATCTTGATATATGCTCAAATGCATATAACGTGTTTAATTAAGTTGCAAAAAGAGCTACTTAGAGAGGAGTTAAAAATCTTGCATGTGGTACAACATAGCTCAAATATTTGTTTCATGAGTGAAAGAATGAATCAGTAACTATTCTAAGTCAAAATACTATATTAAAACAACGAAAAACTGGTTTTAGGGCTAACCAAATGAAGAACATTTGTTGATTATTTTTACTAGAATCTGTTTCCATTCTCTCTTGTGTTATCATTTAAATTTTTGTATTTGTACTTCCAAGGATAATTATCGATAGATTTTACTTTTATTTCCATTTTTCCTATCTTATCTTTTTTATACAAAGATTGAAAGCAGTGAAGAAAGATTAACTTATCTTGAAATCAAAATTTGTTTTGACTGTTTATAATGAATATCCTCATCAACCCCCTAAATAAGGTCTGACCAAAGGCATCAAGTTGAAGCCTCAGTATTTCATACCTAGATTGCATTGTTATTAATGTCCCTTATATATGATGAAGCATCAAGATTGATTAAGGAGTGCTTTGAACAAAATAATGTTACATTAAAAAGGAAAAAGAAAGCATTACTACAAAATATATTGCCCCCAGCATTAGTAAAGCAGTATATTCTTTTGTGTTTGAGAACAAAGCTCCTCAATTAACATACTATCTTAAAATAACTTTAACTTAATTGTATTGCTGCTTTTCTAACTTTTTTAAACATACATAATGATCTTCAAAGATTCATATTCTAGTTTTCTTAGACTGTTAGCCCCTTAAGGAAGATGGCAGAAGACAATAAAACTAGCAAAGCTTCATAGAGAGCTATTAAGTTAAGGAGAGAGAGAGGGTGAGGGATACAGAGAGGGAGACAGAGAGAGAGATAAGTGAGAGAAAGAGAGAGGGAGGGAGAGAGAGATGAAGATTGCTTAGAAGTTAGAAGACATAGGAGAAAAGCTATAACATTTAAATAACTTTCTTCCTCTTGTCCACCCTTGGTTAATGGAATGGATTCTCTCAGAGAGACAGAGATAGGGAGAAAAATGAGCCTATTTTTGATACGATAAATGATTCTAAGAGGGCGTAAATCTATCTAAATCGCTTTTCTGCTCTTCACTTGGATTTCGGCCAAAACCAAAAAAGAAGTTGTAGCAGGAAACTCAGACACAGGAAATTGAAGAAGCAATGCTATAATAATCTCTTCAATTGAGGACAGTGGAGGCATAAAAATAGCGGATGGACTGTGAGCAGAAAATGAAACAGGAGATTTGAATAAGTGTCACACACCTAGAGCAGAGCACACAGGCAAGGGTGGCTTATTAACAAGCATGTTTCCCTAAGCTGTAAATAAAAACAACTTTGTGTATTGTTACAATAGTTATACTTTGACATTCAAAATTATTTCTAGATTACTTAACCAATATTTGTTAGTTTTATGAAGTATCAGAATTCTTTTAAAACTAAAAAAAGGTGCATTGTTTTAGTCCAATATTCAATTAAAGCATTTGGGATAATCATAGCAACAGTACAGGAAGGATGGTGTTTCCCTTGCATGAGGCTTGCCTGGGTTTAATCCCTGGCACCCCATATGCTCCCATCGGTACTGTCACAAGTAAGCAATTAGCACTGCCAGGTATGGGCCAAAAAAAAAAAAAGCAGTTAGCTCAAACCTGTGAGTCCAGTTTGTACACATAAATTCATGAATATTAACTTTTTTGTGGATTTATAATGCTTCGCAAAATCATATTTTAAAAATGTATTTCCTAAGGTTTTGCTGTTCAATTTAAACTGCTATCAGTAATTTTATTAAAAATGATCTGATAATTAAGTCAAAATAGTGCTATTTTATTTAAAAAATTTAACACAGTATAAAAAATCTTATATTTGAAGAACTGTAGCACTGTAGCACTGTCCTCCCGTTGTTCATTGATTTGCTTGAGCGGGCACCAGCAACGTCTCACAACAAATTGTGAGGCTTATTATTGTTTTTGGCAAAATCAAAATATATCTGTTACATATACAATAAATTAAAAAAACTAAATTGATCAATAAATGAATATGTGAGTTTCAAGGTACAATAATAGGTATAGTCACTCAGAAATACCTTACAATTTCTTTGCAAACTAACAAAGTAAAAATACTGATCTTATGTAAATATAGTACATAAAGATTTTATTTTCTGAATCATGAATAAACATTCATTTGAAAAGTTCAAATGGCTCCTAATGCATTGTGGGTTTAGGTTTGGTTGATCAGTATTTTTTAGAGGGATGCATATTCTCTTACTATTGTGCTCTGTGCACTGTTCTCTCTTTTTTTAGATGATTTCATTGTATTTCCAATATATAATCATAGTGTTTTTCTTTCACAGAGCTCCTGAGTGGCTGCAGGGCATGAGTGTGTCTTAATGCAAATATGAAGGCTCCCAAGCAGTATCTGAGACCCTAGCCAGTGAACAGTGCTTGGAGTGCAAGTTTGCCTCCTATGAGCCTCAAGGCCACAAGACTCATTTTGAATTAAAAAGATACTGTTGGCTTGCTCTCTTAGCCCATATTATCCCTCGAACACCGTTGCTTGTGCGTATATTCCTTTGCTTGCTTATTTTCACTCTGGAGAAGCCTGTGTTCTCTCTTGAACAGGTACTCCTTTCATTCTCCTCCTTTCACATGTTTTAAAGTAAGTTTAAATTAAAAGTAGTTTTTCCTCATGCAAAATAAATAAATAAAAATAAAAAGATACTGCTATTTTCCTTTGGAAAATATTTCACATTATAACTAAACAATGTAAAACTGCTTGAAGTTTTTCACTCAAATAAATATCAACTCCTTTAACACTTTAGTAGTATTGTGTATCATTGGATCTAAAATGTCATTTTTCAGGGGCTATAACAGCAGTACAGTGAATAGGGAGCTTGTCTTGCTTTCAACAAACCCAGTTTCCATCCCCAATATCCCGTATGGTCCCCTGAGTGACACTAGGAGTAATTCCTGAGTTCAGAACCAGGAGTAACTGTTGAGCATGATGGGTGTGGCCCTCAAACAAACAAGCAAATAATAATTTAGAAATTAAAAGTCATTTTCAGCAATAAGTTTAACAACCTCTCCTAGAATAGCCTTTACTGGAATATTGATCTTAAGAGGCAGTGTTCTTTATTTTAACAATAGTAAATTACTAAGATCTAAACATGATGCCTATTTTATCAATCCAATTTAACTAACTAAATAAAGACTATTAGGAATCTACAAATTATCCTGCATCAATTATTTTTGTCAAGTGAAAGCATAATAGTAAAGTAAAGTAAAGGCCCTCCCGTTGATCATCGATTTGCTCGAGCGGGCCCAGTAACGTCTCCACTGGAGACTTTGTTGTTACTGTGTTTGGCATATCGAATACATCACGGGGAGCTTGCCAGGCCCTGCGTGTGGGCAAGATACTCTCGGTAGCTTGCCGGGCTCTTCGAGAGGGGCGGAGGAATCGAACTCGGGTCGGCCATGTTGGCTGCATGCAAGGCAAACACCCTACCACTGTGCTGATATTATGCTTTCACACAGTAACAACAAATGAAAGCATAATATCAAGAAAAATTTTTACAGTCTTTTTATCCTGGTGACATTTGGGATCCATATGCAATGCCAGGGATTTATCAACCCATGGTCAGTTGTGTGCATAACAAGCCCTTTAAGGTGCTGTACTATATATCCACCTCCAATATTTCTGTCAGGTAACATCTCCTTAACTAGTATAAGGGAAAAAAAATCTAAGAACCAGCTCTTCAGGATTGAGAACCAGCACTTCACTGCTAAGAATCAGCCAGCCTTTGGAAACTGAGAACCAATACCCCAAGAATTAGAACAGTAAGAAGCAGAAGATTCCTCAATATGATCATAGAAAAGGGAGGGATGTGTGAAGCAGAAGATTCCTCAGTGAGATGCTAGGAAAAGGGGAATGTGAGAAGCAGCTAGCTCACGTCTTCTCACCCTGGTCGTAAAAGTTGTAGGAGGCATCTCTGGCCAAGAGGGATAAATGATTTAACTGAGTTAACTAGTTTACAGCAACAGATCTAGAGAAGCTCCAGCAGGAACATAAGGCCAGGAAAGGAATTTCAAAGAAGACCATCACCATTCCCAACCCCACTGGTAACCACCTTAGCAATGGACTTTTATCTAGGCAGAAGTCCACGTGGGGGCAGGTTGGAGGAACCCTATAAATTCCACCTTGAAAGGGTGCACATATGATGCCCAAGCCCATCTGCTGCTTGTGCTCATGTGGCCGAGCACATGTGTTGCCCCCATCTACCCTTTTGAGATATGTACTTTCATGCTTTTGTGCCTATTTTGTTTGCTTTGTTTATTTTGTTTGTTTTTTGCCTTTCTTTGCTTTGGACTCTTTGTAAGTTACTTTTGCCTTTGGAATTGTTTTTCTTCGAGCTCCAATATGACTGCAATATCAGGACACCAGGGCCCCAGCTAGCTGGAATAATAAAGTCTCAGTATGTGGTTTGCATTCCCACTGGACACTTTGTTTCTCTGAATATTGAGAGGTGGCCTTCCGTCCTAACAAGAACCAACACTCCAAGACTGATGGAGGACAAGGTATCATCCACTTTTTTTAGTCACATTTTATTATTTATTTATTTATTTTTTAAATTTTAAATTTAAAATTGCGGATTCACTACCAAGATCTCACCATTCTACAAAGAAGTAATCATCCATATCAAGAGAGGGGTTCGGCAGGGTGATACCATTTCACCAAAACTCTTCAGTGCCACCCTCAAGAACATCATGCGACGACTAGAATGGGAAAACATGGGAGTGAAGATAGATGGTCGGCAACTACACCACCTCCGCTTTGCTGATGACATCGTTCTAATAACACCAAACATCAGCCAAGCGGCACAAATGCTTGCGGACTTTGACCGTGAGTGTGGAAAGGTTGGACTAGAGCTGAATCTTACGAAGACAATGTTTATGAGAAACAGCCTTGTTCCTGACGCTCCATTCGCTCTCAACGGAACCACCATCTCCGAATGCAACAGTTATATATACCTAGGTCGAGAAATCAACATGATGAATGACCTGGCACCTGAGTTACGCAGGAGGAAGAGAGCGGCTTGGAATGCCTTCAAGAGCATTGAAGAAATAACTAAAAGGACAAAGAACCTCCAACTACGAGCACATCTCTTTGATTCCACTATTCTTCCTGCATTAACATATGCCTCAGAGACCTGGACCCTACGAAAACAGGATGAGAACACTATTCGGGTCTCTCAAAGAGGAATCGAAAGAACTATGCTTGGAATATCACGATTCACTCAAATGAGAGATAGAATCCGGAGTTCTGATCTTCGTCAACGCTCAAGAATCAGAGACGCTGTCTCATTTGCCAAGACATCAAAAATCAGATGGGCTGGACATGTAATGAGGTTTACAGACAACCGCTGGACTAGAGCCATTACTGATTGGATTCCACGAGACATCAAAAGATCACGTGGACGCCCACCTATAAGATGGTCAGACTTCTTCGTCAAGACCCTAAATGATCGGTTTGAGGCTCTACATGTTCCTAAAACGAACAGATACCATTGGGCTACGCTAGCACGCAACCGGGATGAATGGAGACGTTACTGGCACCCGCTCGAATAAATCGATGAATAACGGGGATTAAGTGATTAAGTGATAAGTGATTTTTAAATTTTATTGAATCAACATGAGATAGTTACAACTTTCCTGTTTGGGTTACAATCAGGCAATGATCAAACACCCATCCCTCCACCAGTGCACATTCCGCACCACCAATATGCCCGGTATACACCCCCTTTACCACCTTCCCCCTGCCTCCATGGCAGACATATTTCCCATAATCTCTCTCTACTTTTGGCCATTATGGTTTGCAATACAGACCATGAGAGGTTATCATGCTTGCTCCTTTATCCACTTTCTGCACACATCTCCTATCCCGAACTATTCCCCCAGTCATCTTTTTCTAAGTGATCCCTTCTCTATTCCAGCTGCCTTCACACCTTTGCTCATGAGGCAGGCTTCCAGCTATGTAGCAATCTATCTGTCAAGTGTATCTACTATCCTTAGGAACCAGCTTCATGTTATGTTGTTTTATACCCCAAAAATGAGTGCAGTCCTTCAATGTCTGTCCCTCTCTTTCTGACTCATTTCACTTAGCATGATACCCTCCATGTCTATTCATTTATAAGCAAAGTTCACAATTTCATCTCTCCTGACAGCTACATAGTATTCCATTGTGTAGATGTACCAACATTTCTTTAACAAGTCATCTGTTCTAGGGCACTTGGGTTGTTTCCAGATTTTGGCTATTGTGAACAGTGCTGCAATGAACATATAGGTACAGATGTCATTTCTACTGTGCTTTTTTGCATCCTCGGGATATACTCCCAGGAGTGGCATGGTGGGGTCATATGGAAGCTCAATTTGTAGTTTTTGAAGGACTGAGCATATTGTTTTCCAGAAAGGCTGGATTAGTGGGCTTTCCCACCAACAGTGAAAGAGTGTCCATTTTTCCCCATATCCATGCCAGCACTGGTTGCTTTTGTTCTTTTGAATCTGTGCCAGTCTCTATGGTGTAAGATGGTATCTCATTGTTGTTTTGATTTGCATCTCCATAATGGCTAGAGATGTGGAGCATTTTTTTCAAGTGCCCTTTGGCCCTTTGTGTTTCTTTTTTAATGAAACCTCTGTTCATTTCTTCTCCCCATTTATTGATGTTGATGGAGGTTTTTTGCTTGTATAATTCTACTAGTGTCTTGAATATTCTGAATATTAATGCCTTATCAGATGGGTATTGGGTAAATATTCTTTCCCATTTTGTGGGCTCTTTCTGCATTTTGGTCACTGTTTCTTTTGAAGTGCAGACGCTTCTTAGTTTGATGTAGTCCCATTTGTTTATGTTTGCTTTCACTTGCATGGTCAGTGCTGTTTCATCCTTAAAGATGTTTTTAGCTTCAAAGTCGTGAAGAGTTCTGCCTACATTTTCCTCTATGTACCTTATGGATTCATGTCATATATTGAGGTCTCTAATCCACTTAGATCTGACTTTTGTGCATGACATTAGACAGAGGTCAGAGTTCATTTTTTTGCAGGTAGTCATCCAGTTTTTCCAGCTCCACTTGTTGAAGAGGATTTCCATGTTTCACTTCACATATCTTGCTCCTTAGGGTTTTCTAAGTATAGTATCATATTGTCTGCAAATAGTGATAGTTTGACCTCTTCCTTTCCTATCTGTATTCACTTAATACCTTTCTCTTGCCTACCTGCAATGGCCAGGACTTGCAGTACTATATTGAATAGGAGAGGCAAAAGTGGGCATCCTTGTCTTTTGCCCAATCTTAGAGGAAAGGTTTTTAGTTTTTTTCCCTTTGTGAATTATTCTTGCCATGGGCTTGTGGTAGATGGCTTTGACATTATTGAGGAAAGTTCCTTCAATGCCTATTTTGCTCAGAGTTTTCATCAGAAACAAGTGCTGGGTCTTGTCAAATGCTTTTTCTGTGTCTAATGATATTATCATATGGTTTTATCTTTTCTTTTATTGACATGATGGATTATGTTGATAAATTTCCGAATGTTAAACGATCCTTGCATCCCTGGGATGAATCCTACTTGGTCATGGTGTATGATCTTTTTGATAAGTCATTGAATTCTATTTGCTGATAGTTTGTTGAGGATTTTTGCATCTCTGTTCATCAGGGATATTGGCCTGTAATTCTCTTTCTTTGTGGTATCTCTGACTGCTTTTGGTATAAGGGTGATATTTGCTTCATAGAAACTGTTCGGAAGTGTTTTTGATACTTCAAAATCGTGAAAAAGCATAAATAGGATTGGGAATAAGTCCTCTTTAAAGATTTGGAAGAATTCACTAGTGAATCCATCTGGGCCAGGACTTTTGTGCTTGGGGAGATTTTTTATTACTGTTTCAATTTCCTTGATGGTGATAGGTCTGTTCAGGTATTCCAGGTCTTCTTGGTTCAGCCTTGTGAGGCTATAGGGATCTAGGAATTTATCCATTTCCTTGAGGATTTTGTGTTTCGTGGCATAAAACCTCTCAAAGTACTCCCTGTGGATCCTTTGAATTTCTGTAGTTTGTGTTGTAATGACCTTCTTTTTATTTCTGATTCAGTTTATTAGGGTTTTCTCTCTCCCTTTCTTTGTGAGTATTGCTAAAGGCTTATCAATCTTGTTTATTTTCTCAAAGAACCAGCTCTTGATTTCATTGATCTTTTGGATTGTTTTTTCGGTTTGTATCCCATTAATCTCTGCTATGAGTTTTATTATCTCCTTCCTCTGTTCGTATTGGGCTCCTTTTGCTGGTCATTCTCCAAGCTCTTCAGCTGTCAGGTTAGGTTACTTATGTGGGCTTGCTCTTCCTTCCTGAGGAATGTTTGTAGAGCTATAAACTTTCCTCTTAACACAGCTTTTGCTATGTTCCATAAGTTTTGGTAACTTGTGTCCTCATTTTTGTTCGTTTCCAGGAATCTTTTGATTTCCTCTTTGATTTCCATTCTAAGCCACTAATTGTCCATGAGTGAGCTGTTTAATATCCAGATGTTTGTCTTAGTTTTCTGTTTTTGTAATTTACTTCTAATTTCAGCACATCATGGTCTGAGAAGATTGTTGATATAATCTCTATCTTCTTAATTTTGTGCAGGTATGTTTTGTGGCTCAGCATGTGGTCTATCTTGGAGAATGTTCCATGCACACTTGAGAAGAATGTGTAATCAGCTTTTTGAGGATGAAGTGTCCTGTATATAACTACTAAGTCCCTTCCTTCCATTTTTTCCCCTAAGATGAAGTATGTCCTTGCTAAGCTTGAGTCTGGTTGATCTATCAAGAGGTGATAAAGCTGTGTTGAATTCTCCCCCTAGTATTGTGTTGATATTGACATCTTTCTCCAAGTCTATAAGTAGTTGTTTTAAGTACTTTTCTGGTCCCTCTTTGGGTGCATATAAATTTAGTATTGTAATTTCTTCCTGTTGTACAGATCCCTTGATCAATAAGAAATGGCCTTCACTTTCTCTTGTGACCTTCTTCAGTCTGAAATCAATGTGGTCTGATATTAGGATGGCTACCCCAGCATTTTTGTGGGAGTTGTTTGCCTGTAGGATTGTTTTCCAGCCTTTGACTTTGAGCCTGTGTTTACTATGACTATTGAGATATGTTTCTTTCAGGCAGCAGAATTTTAGGTTCAATTTTCTAATCCATCCTGCCACTGTGTCTTTTAATTGGTGCGCTTACCCCATTAACATTGAGAGAAATTATTGTTATGGGGTTTCGTCCCATTTTTATGTCAAAATTTGGTGTGTTTGAGAGGCCTGTTTTGTCTTAAAGTAGCCCATTTAGTTGTTCTTGTAGCCATGGTTTTGAGTCTATGAAGCTCCTGAGCTGTTGTTTGCCTTTGAAACTGTGTGTTGCTCCTTTTGTTATGAATGAGAGTCTCGCTGGGTAAAGTATTTCTGGTGAGGCATTTATTTCATTGAGTATTTTCACTATATCCCACCACTGTTTTCGAGCCATGAGACTTTCATCAGGCAAATCGGCTGTGAATCTTAAGAATGCTCCTTTATAGGAAATTTCTTTCTTTGTTCTTGCTGCTTTCACAATTTTTTCTCTTTCTAAGGTTTTTGTCATTTTGATCAGGATGTGTCTTAGGGTATTTTTATTCGGATATCTTCTAACTGGTACCCTTTGGGCCTCGTGAATGTGGTTGCATGTTTTCTTCAGCTCTGGAAATGTCATAGCAATGATGTCTTTGACAGTTTCTTCTTCATCAGGGTTTTCTTCCTGTCCCTCTGGGACTCCAATAATTCTTATGTTACTCCTCTTGCCTTCATTACGATCTTCTCTTGCCATCTGTTTCCAGATTGTAAGTCCTTTTCCATTTTTTGCTCTTTTCTTGGAGAGTTTCTTGACTTCATCTTCAAGCTCACTGATCCTTCTGCTGAGTTTTTCAATTCGCCTACCAGGTTGTTCAGGTCTGACATTTCTGTTGCTAATTTTGTTTGCATTTTCCTCATTTCTACCTTTAAATCCTCTTGTCATTTATTGGCATTGCTTAGCAAGAATGGTCTCAGAAGCTTAAGACAGTTTTTAACAATAAACTCTTAAGCGTATTTGAATGTTAAGAGCATATACATTGCCTTAACAAAATGACTATTTTTAAAAGAAGCTCAAGAAAGGTTTTTTTTAAATACTTAATATTTGGTGAGAAAAACAAAGTTAAAAATATACAAAAGGAATTTCTGGGCCACAGAGAAATAAATCCTAGTTTTGTGAAAAATGTCAATATTGTCTTCAAAAAGGGTTTAATCGAGTGATGTTTTTACCAACACATTCCATACACCCATGCCAAAATCTTTGTGTTTTTATTTTGGTATGTGCCAGTCTGTCTGTTGTGAGGTGATACCCCAATTGTTGTTTTAATTTGCATTTGTATGCTGATCATTGATGAAGAACATTTTTTTTAGTTTATGTTTGCAATCTGTATACCTTCCTTGAGGAAGTTTCTGCTTATCTCTTCTCACCATTTTTGGAGGTTTTTTTTTTGTTCCCTGTTTTACAAGTCTTTATGTGTCTTGGATATTAAACCTTTGTTAGGTGAGTGATGGCAAATATTTTTTCTATATCTGTGGGATACCTTTTTTTATTATTCTGATACTTATTTCTTTAGTGACACAAATACATATTAATTTGATGTAATCCTTTTTTAAATATTATCTTTGTTTGAACAATGGATGGACTTATTGAGGCATCTTCCCCAGGAATCTAAAAACTCTCTCCAGAAAATACATTTTCATTATTATGTTCATCGCAGAACTTTTTACAATAGGCAATACCTGAAAATAACCCAATCACCAAAAAACAGTTGGTTAGATCAAGACAGGATCATGTAAATGTTCACTGTGCAGATGGAACTGAGGGTATATGTGGAGTAATGTTAGATGGAAGGAGCAGATACCTAGTGATTTCTCTCATAAATGGAATATAAATAAGCACAGAGAGAGAGTAGGAAAAGGACAAAAGAGACAGAATCTGCTTGGTTGACAGAACTGAGTTTTGTATGGTGGGGAGTTAGCAGCAGGAATTTGGGGGTGAAGGTCAATGGTGGAGAGAAACACATAGGTAGGAATTGAGGTTGGAATGTTGTGTGCATGAAACCCTATCATTGACATTACTGGAAAGAATATTGATAGATATATATAAAATACACAATTATTAAAAGATGATAGATGTATAGTCTCTAGGCAGAAGGTGGGTTAAGTCATGTTTCCATAAAAATTATACCAAGAGAGTCAGAGTGATTGTACATCTGGTAGAACATTTGCCTTGCACTTGATCTGCATTATTTCATATTGTACCCCAAGCACCACCAGGAGCAATTACTAAGTGTGGAAAAAGTACTACCCCCTGAGCATTGCAGGGTGTGACCCCAAATATATATATGTATATATACATATATATATATATATATATATTCATAAATACACTGGCTCAGCTCTTCACATGCTGTCTGAATGCAAGTTTCTGTCCCAATGGAAAACCAGCAGGACTGTACCACTGAATAAGAATAAAGACATCCACAACATTGTCAACTATTGCCCAATCTACCTCTTGTCTATTGTCTACAAGCTGTTCACTTGAGTCATCCTTAATAGGATTGGCAGAACACTAGATGAAGGACAACCATGGGAGCAAGTCGGGTACGGAAACGGATTTCGCAGGGTCAACCATATCAACACGATACTCATACTCATTGAAGTTTCTTGGGATTTCAAGATACCACTAAGTCTAATATTCATTGATTTTAAAGAATGCCTTTGATTCTCTTGAGACAAAAGAGGTCATCGAAGCCCTAGTCAAACAGGGCGTTCAAACTCAATACATCAGTATCCTCCATTAGCTGTATTACAGATTCACTACCAGGATATCACCATTCACAAGGAAGTGATCATCCATGTCAAGAGAAGTGTTCCGCAAGGTGATACCATTTCACCAAAACTCTTCAGTGCCACCCTCGAGAATATCATGTGATGACTAGAACAGGAAGAAATTGAGAGTGAAGATAGACGGTTGGCAACTACACCACCTCTGCTTCCCTGATGGCATAATTCTTTTTTTTTTTTTTTGCTTTTTGGGTCACACCCGGTGGTACACAGGGGTTACTCCTGGCTCTGCACTCAGGAATTACTCCCGGCGGAGCTCAGGGGACCATATGGGATGCTGGGAATCGAACCTGGGTTGGCCGTGTGCAAGGCAAACGCCCTACCCGCTGTGCTATCACTCCAGCCCTGACATAATTCTTCTTTTTTTTTTGAATTTTAATTTTTTTTTTTTTTTACAGTTGTAGATTTACAATTTTTTGTGCTTGGGTTTCAATTATACAATGATCAGATACCCATCCCTCCACCAGTGCCCATTTTCCACCACCATGGATAATGTCCCCCCCACCCCCATCCCCCCATCCCCCCCGCCTCTGTGGCAGGGCAATCCCCTGTGTTCTCTCTCTCCTTTTGGGTGTTGTGGTCTGCAAAAGAGGCATTGAGTGGCAAACATGTTCAGTCCATAGTCCACTTTCGACATGCATTTCCCCTCCCTCCTGGGAGGGACCTCCAAACACCCTTTATTTGGTGTTCCCTTCTCTATCTGAGCTGCCCTTTCCTCTAGAATGCCCAACTGGCCACTAAGCTACGGAGTAATCCTCCTGGTGCTGATCTCAGCTATTCTTGGGTATTAATCTCCTATTTTGTTACTTTATATCCCCCAGATGAATGCAATCTTTCTATGTCTATCCCTCTCTTTCTGACTCATTTCGCTTAGCATGATACTTTCCATGTTGTACCACTTCTATATAAATTTCATGACTTCATCTTTTCTAAGAGCTACATAGTACTCCATTGTGTAGATGTACCAAAGTTTCTTTAACCAGTCATCTGTTCTTGGGCACTCAGGTTTCTTCCAGTTTCTGGCTATTGTAAAGAGTGCTGCAATGAACAAACAAGTGCAGATGTCACTTCGACTATACATTTTTGCCTCTCTGGGATATATTCCCAGGAGTGGTATTGCTGGGTCAAATAGGAGCTCAATTTCTAATTTTTTGAGAATCGTCCATACTGTTTTCCAGAAGGGCTGAACCAGTGGATATTCCCACCAACAATGAAGGAGTGTCCCTTTCTCGCCACATCCACGCCAGCAACGGTTGCTTTTGTTCTTTTCAATGTGGGCCAGTCTCTGAGGTGTGGGATGGTATCTCATTGTGGTTTTGATCTGCATCTCCCTGATGATTAATGATGTAGAGCATTTTCTCATGTGCTTTTTTGCCATTTGGATTTCTTCTTTGAGAAAGTTTCTGTTCATTTCATTGCCCCATTTGTGGATGGGGTTGGATGTTTTCTTCTTGTGGAGTTTAACCAGTATTTAGTATATCCTGGATATCAACCCCTTGTCAGATGTGTATTCGGCGAATATCCTTTCCCATTCTGTAGACTGTCTTTGTATTTTGGTCACTGTTTCTTTGGAGGTGCAGAAGCTTCTTAGTTTAAGATAGTCCCATTTATCTATCTCTGTTTTCACTTGCTCGGCCAGTGGCGTGGCATCTTTGAAGATACCATTAGCTTCAATGTCATGGAGGGTTTTGCCAACTTTGTCTTCAATGTACCTTATGGTTTCTGGTCTGATGTTGAGGTCTTTAATCCATTTTGATCTTACTTTAGTACACGGTGTTAGGCAGAGTTCTGAGCCCATTTTTTTGCATGTAGCCGTCCAGTGATGCCAGCACAATTTGTTAAAGAGGCTTTCCTTACTCCACTTCACATTACTTGCACCTTTATCAAAGTTTAGATGATCATACGATTGAGGGGAGATGTCAGTGTATTCAACCCTGTTCCATTGGTCTGCAGTTCTGCCTTTGTTCCAGTACCATGCTGTTTTAATTATTACTGCTTTGTAGTACAGTTTGAAGTTCGGGAGGTTGATTCCTCCCATTTTCTTTTTCCCAAGAATTGCTTTAGCTATTCGTGGGGGCTTATTGTTCCATATAAATTTCAGGAGCGTTTGCTCCATTTCTTTGAAGAATGTCATGGGTATCCTCATAGGGATTGCATTGAATTTATACAATGCTTTGGGTAGTATTGCCATTTTGACAATGTTAATCCTCCCGACCCATGAGCAGGGGATATCTTTCCATTTCCTCATGTCCTCTTTTATTTCCTGAAGTAGCGTTTTGTAGTTTTCTTTGTACAGGTCCTTTACTTCCTTAGTTAAGCTGATTCCTAGGTACTTGATTTTCTGGGGCACAATTGTGAATGGGATTGTTTTTTTCATGCTGCTTTCTTCTCTCTCACTGTTTGCATATAGGAATGCCATGGACTTTTGGGTATTGATTTTATAGCCTGCAACTTTACTATACGAGTCTATTGTTTCTAGGAGTTTTTTGGTGGAGGTTATTGGGTTCTCTAAGTAGAGTATCATATCATCTGCGAATAGTGAGACCTTGATTTCTTCCTTTCCTACCTGAATGCCCTTAATATCTTTTTCTTGCCTAATCGCTATTGCAAGTACTTCCAGTACAATATTGAACAGCAGTGGAGAGATTGGGCATCCTTGTCTCATCCCTGACCTTAGGGGGAAGGCTCTCAGTTTTTCCCCATTGAGGATGATGCTTGCTGTAGGCTTGTGGTAGATGGCTTTAATTATGTTGAGGAAGGTCCCCTCTATACCCATTTTGGCTAGGGTTTTCATCATAAAGGGGTGCTGGATCTTGTCAAATGCTTTCTCTGCATCTATTGATATAATCATATGCTTTTTATCTTTTCTTTTGTTGATATGATGGATTATGTTGATTGATTTCCGAATGTTGAACCATCCTTGCATCCCTGGGATGAATCCTACTTGGTCATGGTGTATGATCTTTTTGATGAGTAGTTGGATTCTATTTGCTAGTAGTTTGTTGAGGATCTTTGCATCTGTGTTCATCAGGGATATCGGTCTGTAATTCTCTTTCTTTGTGGTATCTCTGTCTGCTTTTGGTATCAGTGTGATATTTGCTTCGTAGAAACTGTTTGGAAGTGTTTTTGATATTTCAATTTTGTGGAAAAGCTTAAAGTGGATTGGGAGTAAGTCTTCTTTAAAGATTTGGAAGAATTCACTAGTGAATCCATCCGGACCAGGACTTTTGTGCTTGGGGAGACTTTTTATTACCATTTCAATTTCCTTGATGGTGATAGGTCTGTTCAGGTATCCCAGGTCTTCTTGGTTCAGCCTTGGGAGTCTGTAGGAGTCTAGGAATTTATCCATTTCCTCGAGGTTTTGATGTTCCGTGGCATACAGTTTCTCAAAGTACTCCCTGAGGATCCTTTGAATTTCTGTAGTTTCTGTTGTAATGACCCCCTTTTCATTTCTGATTCGGTTTATTAGGGTTTTCTCTCTCCCTTTCTTTGTGAGTTTTGCTAAAGGCTTATCAATCTTGTTAATTTTCTCGAAGAACCAGCTCTTGGTTTCATTGATCTTTCGGATTGTTTTTTGGGTTTCCATCTCGTTAATCTCTGCTCTGAGTTTTATTATTTCCTTTCTCCTGTTCGGGTTGTGCTCCCTTTTTTGGTCCTTCTCCAAGCTCTTAAGCTGTGAGGTTAGGTTACTTATGTGTGCTCGCTCCTCCTTCCTGAGGAATGCTTGTAGAGCTATAAACTTTCCTCTTATCACAGCTTTTGCTGTGTCCCATAAGTTTTGGTAACTCGTGTCCTCATTTTCATTCGTTTCTAGGAATCTTTTGATTTCCTCTTTGATTTCCTGTCTAAGCCACTCGTTGTTCAGTAGAGCACTGTTTAATTTCCAGGTGTTTGATTTAGTTTTCTGTTTTTGTATGTGATTTACTTCTAATTTCAGCGCATTATGGTCTGAGAAGATTGTCGATACAATCTCTATCTTCTTAATTTTTTGGAGGCATGTTTTGGAGGCATGTTTTGTGGCTCAGCAAGTGGTCTATCTTGGAGAATGTTCCATGTATGCTTGAGAAGAATGTGTATTCAGCTTTTTGTGGATGAAGTGTCCTGTATATATCTACTAAGTCCCTTTCTTCCATTGTTTCCCTCAGATGAAGTATGTCCTTGCTAAGCTTGAGTCTGGTTGATCTATCAAGAGGTGACAAAGCAGTGTTGAAGTCTCCCACTAGTATTGTGTTGCTATTGATGTCTTTTTCCAAATCTATGAGTAGTTGTTTTAAGTACTTTGCTGGTCTCTCATCAGGTGCATATACATTTATTATTGTAAGTTCTTCCTGTTGTACAGATCCTTTGATCAATAAGAAATGACCTTCACTGTCTCTTATGACCTTCCTCACTCTGAAATCGATGTGGTCTGATATTAGGATGGCTACCCCAGCTTTTTTATGGGAGCTGTTTGCCTGTAGGATTGTTTTCCAGCCTTTGCATCTGAGTCTGTGTTTGCTTTAACTATTGAGATGTGTTTCCTGTAGGCAGCAGAATGTTGGGTTCAATTTTCTAATCCATCCTGCCACTCTATGTCTTTTTATTGGTGCGTTTAGCCCATTGACATTGAGAGAGATTATTGTTATGGGATTTTGTCCCATTGTTCTGTTGAAATTTGCTGTATTTGAGGGGCCTTTCTTGCCTTAAAGTAGCCCATTTAGTTGTTCTTGTAACCACGGTTTTGAGTCTATGAAGTTCCTGAGCTGTTGTTTGTCTGTGAAACTGTGTGTTGTTCCTTCTATTATGAATGAGTGTCTCGCTGGGTAAAGTATTTTTGGGGAGGCATTTATTTCATTGAGTTTTTTCACTATGTCCCACCACTGTTTTCGGGCCATAGGGTTTCATCAGAAAAATCAGCTGTGAATTTTAAGGATGCTCCTTTGTAAGAGATTTCTTTCTTCGATCTTGCTGCTTTCAGAATTTTGTCTCTGTCTAAGGTTTTGGTCATTTTGATCAGAATGTGTCTTGGGGTATTTTTATTCGGATTTCTTCTAGCTGGTACCCTTCGGGCCTCCTGAATGTGGTCACAAGTTTTCTTCAGCTCTGGAAACGTTGTAGCAATGATGTCTTTGACAGTTTCTTCTTCATCAAGGTTTTCTTCCTGTACCTCTGGGACTCCAATAATTCTTATGTTACCCCTCTTGGCTTCATCACGATCTTCTCTTGCCATCTGTTCTCGAATTGTGAGTCTCTTTTCAATTTTCTGCTCTTTTCTGGAGAGTCTCTGAACTTCATCTTCGAGCTCACTGATTCTGTTCTCAGCAGCTGTTACTCTGCTGCTGAGGCCTTCCACTGAGTTTTTCAATTTGCCTATGAGTTTTTTCAGGTCTGACATTTCTGATTGCATTTTCCTCATTTCTGCCTTCAAATCCTCTTGTCTTCTATTGGCATTGCTTTCCATTGTTTCTTTTAGTTCCCTAAGCATCCTAAGTAGCTCCCTCCTGAATTCCTTGTCAGAGAGGTTGTCTAACACTGCAGTACTGTTGGTGTCATCTGGGCTAGACTCTTCAATAAGAAAGTTTGATGGGCTTTTGCGTTGCTTTACCATTGTGAAAGCTGTGGTTTAGTCCTTAACATTCACTATTCTGCTTGATATGCAGTGTGAGTTAAGATAGGCTTATGAGTTATTGGCTACTGTGTTTCTAGTGACTGAGTTAAACTAGAGAAGTTTCCATCGAAGAAGGTAGCTTATGGTTCCTATGCCATATGAAGTGGGAAAATATTTCGCGGCCGCTAATGCGGCCGCGGCTCTGGAAAGAGTCCCTGGCACTGAGCGAGGAGTTGGGAACGTCGATGGAGCTAGCTGTGCATGGGCAGAGAGGGTCCCAGGCCTTTGGGGGCGGGCTGTACCTGGTTGGAATAGGAGCCGTTCGCTTGGTTGCCCAGAGCTGGGCCTCTGGGCCCGTCCCATGCAGACCAGGGGTAAAACCGGCTTTCTAGGAGGTGGAGCTAGCTGGGCATGCACACAGAAGGTCCCAGACCTTTGGGGGCGGGCTGTACCTGGTTGGAATAGGAGCCGTTCGCTTGGTTGCCCAGAGCTGGGCCTCCGGGCCCGTCCCACGCAGACCAGGGGTAAAACCGGCTTTCTAGGAGGTGGAGCTAGCTGGGCATGCGCACAGAAGGTCCCAGGCCTTTGGGGTCGGGCTGTACCTGGTTGGAATCGACATAATTCTTATAAAACCAAACATTAGCCATGTAACATAAATGCTGGCCGACTTTGACCATTAGTGTGGAAACGTTGGATTGCAGCTGAATATCACAAAGACAATGTTTATGAGAAATGGTCTCGTCCCTAGTGTTCCATTTGTTCTCATGGAACGATCATCTCCGAATGCAACAATTATGTGTACCTAGGTCGAGAAGTCAAATGATGAATCACCTGGCACCTGAGTTATGAAGGAGGAAGAGAGCAGCTTGGAACTCCTTCAAGAACGCCAAAGAAATAGCTAAGAGGAGAAGAACGTCCAGCTCCAGGCACATCTCTTTGACTTCACCATTCTTCCTGCATTAAAATACGCCTCAGAGACCTGGGTCCTACGAAAACAGGATGAGAACGTTATTTGGATCTCCCAAAGAGGAATCGAGTATGCTTAGAGTATCATGATTCACTCAAATGAAAGAAAGAATCTAGAGTTCCAACCTCCATCAACAATCAAGAATCAGGGATGCTGTCTCATTTGCCAAAGCATTGAAAATCAGATTGGCTGGACATGTAATGCAATTTAGAGACGACCGCTGGACTAGAGCCATTACTGACTGGATTCGACTGGATGTCAGAAGATTGTGTGGCCGCCCCACCTACAAGATAGTCAGACTTCTTCATCAAGACTGTGAAAGATCAGTTTGAGGCTCTTCGTGTTCCAAGAATGAGCAGATGACTTTGGGCTATGCTAGCACATGACGGGGATGAATGCAGACATTACTGGTGTCTGCTCAAGCAAATCATGAACAATGGGATGTGAAGTGATCAAATGATATATATGTGTATTTATTTATCCACATGTATTATATATATATATATATATATATATATATATATATATTGGGTTTGGAGCCCAATATACACATACTAATACATATGCATACTAATTTTGCCAGGTGTGGCTCCAAAAGCTACATATATAATGATATAATATATGTTTATATTTATATATATTAAACCAAGAGTCTAGGAAAGTGCAAAATGTCTTGGTGAAGCGTCAGATGTAGCAGAACAATGAATTTAACACAGAGCTTTAAATTAGAAAACTCAATAAGTGAGAATTTCAGACATACTTTCCTATAAGTCCAAAAGGTTGAATGGTTTCTCCCATATAATGAAAGGCCAAATGAATTCTCGATCACTTGATCACTTGATCACTTGACATCCCGTTACTCATCTATTTGCTCCAGTGGGCACCCATAACTTCTCCAATCGTCCCCCCGTTGCATGGTAATTTAGCCCAATGGTGTCTGCTAATTCTAGGAACATGAAGAGCTTCAAACCGATCATTCAGGGACCTGATGAAGAAGTCTCACCATCTCATAGATGGGCAGCCACACTATATTTTGACAACCTGCAAAATCCAGTTAGTAATGGCTCTTGTCCAGTGGTCGTCTCCAAATCTCATTATGTGTCCATCCCATCTGATTTTCGATGCCTTGGCAAATGAGACAGTGTCCCTGATTCCTGATGGTCAAAGAAGGTCAGAACTCTGGATTCTTTCTCTCATGTGAGTGAAGCAGGTTACTCCAAGCATAGCTCTTTTGATTTTTTTTTGGGAGACCCAAATAGTGTTCTCATCCTGTTTTCATAGGGCCCAGGTCTCTGAGGCATATGTTAATGCAGAAAGAACAGTGGAATCGAAGAGATGTGCCCAGAGCCAGAGGTTCTTTTTTCTTTTAGCTATTTCTTCCACGTTCTTGAAGGTGTTCCAAGCTGCTCTGTTCCTCCTGTGCAACTCAGGTGCCAGGTCATTTATCATGTTGACTTCTCGACCTAAGTACACATAACTGTTGCATTTGGAGATGTATGTCTCATTGAGAATGAAAGGAATTCAAGAATGAGACCATTTCTCATAAACATTGTCTTTGAGAGATTCAGCTGTAGTTCAACCTTTCCACACTCATGGTCGAAGTCGACCTGCATTTGTGCCACTTGGCTGATGCTTGATGTTATTAGAATGATGTGATCAGCGAAGTGGAGGTGGTGTAGATGCCGACCATCTATCTTCACTCCCATTCCTTCCCATTCCAGTCATCTCATGACATTCTTGAGGGTGGCACTGAAGAGTTCCAGTGAAATGGTATCACCCTGCTGAACCCCGCTCTTGATGTCAATGATCACCTCCTGGTAGAATGGTGAGATCCTAGTAGTGAATCCACAATACAGCTCATGGAGGGTCCTGATGTATTGACATTGAATTCCTTTTTGGCTAGCACCTTGATGACTGCTTCATTCTCAAAATAATCAAAGGCCTTCTTTAAATCAATGAATGTTAGACAGAGTGGCATCTTAAATTCCCAAAAAACCTCAATGAGCTTGCTTATCATGTGGATATGGTTGATTGTGCTAAATCCTTTTCAGAAACCAGCTTGCTTGCATGGTTGTTCTTCATCTAGTGTTCTGCCAATCCTATTCAGGATGACTCGAGTGAACAGCTTGTAGATGAGAGACAATAGGCAGATCAGGCAATAGTTGTCAATGTCGTGGATGTTTTCCTTCTTGTACAGTAGTACAGTCCTGCGGATTTTCCATTGGGACGAAACCTTGCATTCAGATAGGTAACTTGTGAACATCCGAGCCAGTGTATTGATGGGCACTGACGCCAGGTTCCTCAGGTGTTCGGGTCAGACCTTGTCTGGGCCGGGTGCTGTTCGCTTCTTTACTGATGAAATGGCATGTCAGATTTTGCAAGGGAGAACTTTAGGAACGACATATCCATCCTGTAGAATTTGGTATTTGGGCAGGTGGACATGGCTGTTGAAGATATCCGAGCAGAAGTCATGGTTAATCTCCATTGCCCTTCTGGAAGATGTGATAGATCCATCAGGATGTTGTAGGGCAGTCATCTTGTTCTTTTAGTCACTGAAGGACAGACAGGCATTGTGAATGCTTTTCCCAGCTTCTGCCATATCTGCCAGCACTGCTGCTTTTCCCTCTTTGAGGTCTTCATTGATCTCTCCTCTGCACTGCTTTGCGAGCTCTGATGTTTGCTTGTGGTTGCCTGAGGATTGCACCAAGCCACTTGGTGAATGAGCTCAAGAGTTTTCGAAGACAGGCATCTTTTTGTGGCTATCTCTCTCTCGGTGTTCTCCTCACAATCATGGAGGTGCTGAACCAGTTGATCGTATTCCTTGTCAATGTTGTCAACGATGGAATCTTCCCATGTTGCCACAATAGTGCTAAAGAGCTCCAGGTTGGTGGTCGTTCTAGGAGTTCTTTTCTTAAGTTTGCGGCCCTTTCTCCCAGCTCTGTGAAGTAGAATTTTGCACAAAGGAGACAGTGGTCCAATACCATTTGGAATTTTGGGACAACAGCAACATCAGTCAGGTAAAACCAAGGATTGGATATGATGTGGTCAATTATTTTGTGGAATTGTCCACCGGGAAACTCCCATGTCTAACGTTTAGATTCAGCCTTCTGTAATTGTGAGTTACCATGGATGGTCTTGGTCGACATGATGAACTCAGACAGTCTCTCACTCTGTTCGTTCCACTCTAGGCCATGGTTCCTGATGTGGAGTTCTTTGGCTGATCTTCTTGGTCCTATCTTGCCATTGAAATCACCTACAATGATCTTTTAGAAGGTGTGGTCTTCTTTATACAACTTCTCCAGCTCCATGTAGAACTTCTCAATTTCCCCTTCGTCATGATTGGATGTTGGTGCGTAGACAACAAAGATAGTAACTGCCGTCAGTGAGTCACATCTATTCAAGTGTAATTGTCCAATTTGGATTGTTAGGCATTCGAATGAATCAATGTTCATGGCTAAGTTCATGTTGATAAGGGTACTGACACCACCGACAACTCTTTTGTCTCATGTTCCGAGGAAGAGTTCTTCCCCAGTGTCGAAAATTCCGTGATGTGATTGATGCCTTCCAGTCTAGCTCAGTCCAATGATGTCTTACTTGATCTTTCGCTGTTGCACCACCAGGTCCTCAATGGATGCATCCAATGCCAGAGTACTTCATTGAAAGTACAGCAGTCATTTTTGTCTTTCTTCATTGTGGCAGCCTAGGTCGGCCTTGAGATTTTATCAGCCTCTTCTTCCTCATGCTTCTTAACGCTGCCATATTCGTGATTCTTTTAGGGTCAGGGGAATAAGACCTGTTGTGAATTCTAGAATCAAGAAATATATGTAGCTGCTTGAAGAAAATAAATAACAGATCAAGATATATTAAGAAAGTTAGATGTACTATTTCATTATAGGTGCTAAGAATTTTTTTCACTAAAAATCTTTAACTAAATTAAGCAGATTAAATTAAAATGCATAATTGACAAAATATTGTTTTGTTAATAGGGTCAGAGTAATGCTAACTTTCATGCTATTATTTAGTGTAAAATATTGCCAATGTTCTCTACCCATAGAACCACACCACTGTCTGCTTTAAGGGGTAAGGATCAAAACCAGGTTCCACGTACAAGGTAAATGTCCTACCTGCTGTGCTATCACTCTCTCTCTTAAAATTTTATTATTAATATAGATATGTACTACCAACATTTTCATCTTACATTTAATGTAAAATACATATTTTTGACTTGTCTCTGTCTTCTCTTTTTCATTGATTAATTTTATGGTTCAATCCTCAAAACGGCCATGAATGACAACCAAATTGATTTTTAGTTTCAAATCTGTTAAATTATTTATCTGGTGTCAAGTTCAGGTGCCAGCATTTTGAATTAGTTCTATTGTTCTGGAGATCATCACAAATAGCAGGTAATGTATTAAACCAACTTATGATGAAACTTACAAATGATTATAAGTATTCGCCAGAATTTCTTTTGGAATATAGCTTGTTTTATGTTGTTTTCTTAGACCCATCTCCTAAATACTCGAATTCCCTGAGCTTCAATTAACATATTCAGTCTATGCCCTACGGTTTTTCCTTAGTTAATTACACAGAATAAGAAAGTAATAATGACAACAAAGGAAAGTCAAGAAAATATGGAAGGAGACAAAATAATTGCTAATTTGCAATGTTGTTTGCACCCCTTTATATGAGACTATTATAATTTGATAACAGGATTCATGACATCAGCATATGTAATCACATAGTATCTGTAACAGAATAGAATGAAATGTCATATAATGTGATAATAACTCCAAGTCAACAGAACAGTGTTAAAATATATTCTGTTTTTTATCCTCTGTTGAAAATGCAGATTCCAAATTACATTCTCCTTTTATGGCTGCCAGTTTATACTCAATTCATTGCCCTAAAGTGTAATTTTTTAAAGTATTGTTAAAATCTTATTTTATTATTCAGTCTTTGTATTTAAAAGTACTTCAGAGTATGTTTAGTAAAAGTTTATGACTAATAATATTTTGAAATATATTTGCTATTTGCATCTAATTTCTATAATTACCAGTGGGATTTTGAGCACATCAGAGTGCTTAGAGTAGGAATATCAATTGTTGTTATCTTGAAAAGGTTTTTCTTCTAAGAAATAGTTTTTTTTTTTAGAAAAAAACTGTATTTGCTTCTATGTTCAGCAAACATTTATTGACCACTGTCTATTAACCAGGTTTTAAATGTAATGAATTTAAAAAGAAACACATGCAGACTTTATATTATATGAATAACGCTTCAGTCCCTGGAGAGGTGAGTTAGGAAGTTAAAGTTTAATACTTTAGGGAAATTTCAGAATAGTAAATACTTTTCTTCTCAATTAAATATCATTTCCCTATATTGTAGATTCATATTGCACCTAAGCAAAATTATGAGAACTTTTCAATTTAAAAAAATTAGTATTCGGAGAGCCCGGCTTGCTACCGAGAGTATCTCGCCCGCATGGCAAAGCCTGGCAAGCTCCCCGTGACATATTCGATATGCCAAACACAGTAACAACAAGTCTCACGATGGAGATGTTACTGGGCCCACTCAAGCAAATTGATGAATAACCGGAGGACCGTGACCTCACTTATTTGTTAAATTATGTTAATAGTGAATTGCGTGTTTTCTTTGTTAATATTAACTAATGTAATAGTTATGGCACACCAGCAATTTCCCAGTTAAAGAAAAACAGATTTATGACACAAAAGTTATTTTGGGGGCTGGAGCAATAACACAGCGGGTAGGGCATTTGCCTTGCACGTGGCTGACCTTGGTTCAATTCCCAGTATCCCATACAGTCCCCTGAGCACCGCCGGGAGTAATTCCTGAGTGCATGAGCCAGGAGTAACCCCTGTGCATTGCCACGTGTGACCCAAAAAAGCAAAAATTGTCATTTCATATTTTCTAAATGGCTTCAATTTAGGTGAAACTTTATCAAATAGATGATTTTCTGACTTCATATACTAGAGTTCATCTATATAAAACTATGATACATTCCTATCATTTAGATTAAATATAGTTTTAGAGCGTTCTAAATATCACTGATAGAATATTTAATATATTTTAAATTTTAGAATATTCTCATATCACTGAACAGATATTTGGTAATATTTCTATTGGAGCTATTTTAATTGAATTAACATTTTAAAAATTATTTTCTATATGTATATATGCATACATATATGTGTATAGCATATTTAAAGTTAGTCATAAGTCAAATAACCTTTTTTAATTGCTAATTAAAACTTGGAATGGAAAATTAAAGGCTTCATTGTGTGATGTTTTCTAATAATTACCATTAATGTGATTATATTCTTGTTTAAAGCTTTTCTAAATTAGCTCATTAGCCAGAATGTTTACTTATAAACCTTAAGGAATGAAAAGGAGAAAACAGCTTCATCACATTCTTATACTGATCACAAAGACCACGGTGAGTATATTCATTAACATCTGTGCCCAATGCCCTGTACAGAAAGGCATACGTGTCAATCCAATTACTATGCAAATCTCAAGTTTATTACTGCATTGATCCCTCAGTGGCACTGAAATCTTATCTGGCTTAAATAATCAGAGAGAAAAATTTAATTCTCTGCTATTAATGCATATTTTACATTATCTACTCCAAGTATTTGGAAAAAAAACTCAACATTCACCCAGTTTCTTTCTGCTCTATAGTACTGTTATGCCATTATAGTTAATATAAAAATCTTTTTACTATCTAGCATCATACACTGATATATATATATATATTTATATAAATGTATATATTATATGCATCTAAATATATACATATATGAAAGTATAAACATATATAAATTATAGATATAGGCATATATATCATCTATGCATCTTAGATATGTTTTATATACACATAGATATATTTCTATGCTATATATACCTTATAACTTAAAATTGCCTGTTATTTAATGTAGATTTGTTTAATTTTTCTTGACTTATACTAAATTCATCCTGGGTTGCTCCAGGAAAGTATATTTATTGATATTGTCTGACTACTTAGCACATTGTAATAAATAGTTGATGAATAAACAAATTAATCAATGGAACTGAAATAATGTCTGCAACAATTCTCATTACATCTTTTGTCATCTGCTATGGTCTGTCTATAGAAGTCCTTTGTAACTGATTTTCGGCAGTCAGTTTAGTCCACCATAACACACTGGCATAGATAGAATGACAAAGAAAGTCTCTGAAGAGCCAAAGAGATAGCTCAGTGAACTGAGGACACATGCTTTGCATGCAGGAGGGCTGGCATCAATCTCTGACACTTGCATACAGTCCCCAACACACTTCCAGGAGGAATTCTAGAACACAGAACCAGGAGTACAACTGAGTACCACAGGTACCCCACTCAAAAAAACCCACAAAAACCCAAAACCAAAAAACAAATAAGACAAAACAGAGCACCTTGTTTTTTCCATCACAGTTTGGAGAATAGATTCCCAGTATCTGGGAAACATCACTATCAGGTTCTGGGGGGCCACATTCTTGTGTCTTCACAAATAGAGTGGGAACTTTTGTGGCTCTTGAATTATAAAGACTTTTAATTCTCACCTTTATGGCTTTATTTAATCTTAATTCCTTTTTTAAAACAACAAATCTAATAGTACCTAACCTTAAATATATATATGCATATATATACATATATATATATTCAACTATAGGGTTTCAACTATCATGAATAAAATTCAGTCTGTAGCAATTTTCAATCTATGCATTAGGCTGAAATGCATCATAAAATCATTTATAGTAATTTAAAGAATTTATTTCCAAATCACATGCCAATCATGCACAAGGCCTGAGTTCAATACCCAACACCATATGATCCCTAAGCATTACCCTGTATAGACCTTATACAAAAATTTCTAAATGGTAGTTATTATTTTTAAAATAAAACAATGGAAAAAATTTAACTGAATCTTTGTTATATAAACAACTACATTTTCATATGGATTAAAAACAAACAGTAAATAATCTGCTGTGTGAATATTTTTAAAAAGCTTAAAATTCAGTTAACTGTTATTTTATAAATTACTGATTTTCTGTCTTTTCAAGTCTAAAATGTTATTTTCTTTAAAATCATAAACAGATTCGAAAATACATTACTTATGAATCAAATTTTCTATAGAATGATGTAATTTTTTCCTCTAAAGTAAAATATAATTGCATAAAGACACTGACAACATTTCAAATTAAAATTATATCTAAAAACAAAAATAATGCTCAGTTATTTATTATTATTTATTATTTAGCCAGGAATAGATAGCTAACTGATATTGTCAGTAATTGATTAAATAAGTAGAAATACCTGTAAACACCTAATCAAAGTAATATGTTTGGCAAAATCATTGTAAATTTATATATTTTTAGAAAGGCTATAGATACTAATATTAAAATGAACAAAGAGGAAATGGGTTATAAAATACTTCAGACACAACATGAATTATAGCTTTGGATTTCTTCTAATTCAGTAGTTTTCTCTTGCTATTATAAAAATTAAATTTCACTGAGCATTTATAACCATGAATGTTACAGATATAAATTCCTTCAAGCCCAGGAAGTAAAACCTGTATATTTAGTCATTGCACTTCAACCTTGCATTACCTCAGAAATGTCATTCCCTCGACACTTAATCACGTCAAAACAGTGAAATGTATGTCATGTCTTCTGTGTAGCAAAGGTTCCTACAGGAACAACATGGAACCACTGTGACATTTTTCTAATTATCGATCATTTCACGTCTATGTAGTTGAAGGGCATTTGTTAAACATGAGCGTTCAGTACAGTTTGGTATTCTAGACTGTGATACAAGAAAAATTGATATTCTGTTTCATTTTCACATTTATTTCTAATTTTCTGCATATATTGATCACTATATTATATTCAGAGACTTTAAAATCTGTGCATATAATAACTTACCCTTTAACGTGGTGAGCACAGACATTTTGTTACTGTGTTCAAATTCCACTCCCTTCTACATATACTTGGTAGATGCATACTGGATATTATTGGGAAATAAATAAATGAATATGACAAATTTTTAAATTTTTTTCTGAATAGATTGTCATATGAGATTTTAAAGATTATTCTTTTAACACTTAATTTTAGTATATCTAAATTCATTTCAATTGTTAATATGACTTCTCAGAGAGAAATGACAGTTTTCTTGTGTTTAACTGAGTTTGCAAGACTATTTGAAGTAATTTTCAGGGAACAATAAAATTATAAATTTATCTCTACTGATCTATACTATGCAGATAATAAAATAGACCTGTTTACTGAACTGTATCAGATTAGAATATTTTGCTTTCAAGTGCACAGTTACCAAATATACACTACCACATCCTTTTATTTGCATTCTTTCTTGTCAATTTTCAGGAGAAAATTATAATTTTTTTAGATGTCTTCTTGAAAGCATAGGGAAAATTTTCCTACTCAACAGATTTCTTCTAGTATCATTTTCCCTCTGCTATTTTCTGAAATTATGTCTCATGTACAACTGTAAACCATCTATTTATAACTTAATAAACTATTTATTATATCTTCCTTATAAATAAGGATTGGGTTATTTTGCTGTTGTTATTGTTGTTGGGCGACACCTGGCAATGCTCAGAGAAAACTCCTGGCTCTGCACTGAGGAATTACTATTGGCAGTGCTTGGGTAACTACATGGGAGGATAAAATTCAGACCAGCATTCACCACATGCAAGGCAAGCACCATACCATCTGTCTATATCTCTTTAGCCCTTCATCACTGTCTTAAACCTACCCCTTAAACTCTAACTACTGGGGAAAGCAACCCCTGAGCTTGGAGCAAATACCTGAATGAAAAATTGGTGCAACAAAACATTAAGTTACTGACCTGCAGAGGGCTGATCCCAGTATGTTTCCAGCACCACATTATAGTTTGCTGAGCCAAACTGGTTGCATGTTTGGAGGTAATCAAGCAACTCTGAGGGCATGGTAGTCCCCTGCACCACAAGACCTGAACAGCACTGCATTGAATGATCACCCCAGCTCACAGATAAGCTCTGGGAGGGCACTCCCTAACTCCCTAACTCCCTAACTCCCTAACTCCAGAGCACTGCTTTGAGATGTGCCTGATTAAAACAAGACAAACAAATAAACAAACAGAAACTGGATTTCTTTGGTTGAGGAAACAAAATACAACATGGGTGGCCTAAAAAACATTTCCACCAATCCAACCTGAGCGAAGCATCATAGAATCAAATAATCTTTGATCAAACATAGGAAGGAGTAGGTACTCAGGGCTTATTCCTGGCTCTGTACTCAGGGATCACTCCTGACAGGACTCTGTGAACCGTACGACATGCTTGGAATTAAATTCTGTTTAGCCACTTGCAAAGCAAGCAACATACCCTCTAGAACATACTATACCAACATACTATGCTGTAGCATACTATACTCTTCCTCCTACCCAATAGGGTTACTGAATTTAAAGTGTGTAAACAGTAAGCATGTCATCTAACATCCAACATCTCTCTTAACCTTTAAACCTAAAAATAAGAATAAATAAGCAATACAACAAAATTTACTGCAAAATTTAATTTTAGTACTAAGTATAGCATGTTTAGTAAATTGCCTAACAAAGAAAAATATAATAAATGTTCAGCATCAAAACAATAATACAATTAATAATAAGAATGATAAACATGTTTCTTTATTGATTATATATTATCATTAAAGGGAGCAAAATAAACATCATAAAGTTCATGCCTATTATATCATTAGGACTGATTCCAATTTTAATTTGTGTGTTTATTCTAAGCAGTTGTTTTAAATGTTAGTAATCATTTGTTCAGTTGACAGTGGGCACTTTATAAAAGAATTCGAAGTACAATACCCAGTGAAACTATTAATGTATGATACATAGTAAATTCTAGATAAACGAAAACAAAAAAGCAGAGAAAGGTAAAATAGAAATACTAGAGGTAGATGGCAGAAAGGACATTAAAAGAGAAAAATCACAATGATAAAAGACATGAGGATAAATATTAGCCCGGGGGAACAGACTTTGAAAGGTCATGAAGAATGTCTGTATGCATTTTCTGTGCTGTTTCATGGTTGCATGCCTTTATACATACTTAGAAAACAGAATATATATGGGATCACTGGGTAGAAAATTTTAGGTAAGCAGTTAATTATGTCTTGAAATTAAAAATATTTCAGTAAAGACTTTGCAACAGTGGTATGGGTAGCTTGTTTTCAGATACCTGAGAGATTTGAGGATTGCTTGGGAAAACATTTTTTTCTTTAATTGAGGTAACATTTGTTTAGAAGTATAAATGTTTTTACATTTTAGGGGCAAGATGTTACCCAGCTCACCATGCATTAGAAAAATCATTATAACCCTATTTTGTTAACTGCAAAAACCCTTTGCTTTAATGAGAATTAAGAGCTCTTCAACTACAAGATTATGTGTGATCTCTAACTTGTCATAATAGGAAATTAAGTATTGGCCTCTACGGATCTTTAAATACAATATAGTCTTAATGTGTGGCTTGATGCTTGCTTTCTGGGACTCACACTGTTTCTCTATCACTCATTGTGTCAATACAGTGCTATAGTGCAAAAATTTCAAAGTGCTTTCTGAATGTCAACACTATGTATTTGAACTTAATAAATATTGGACATTTAATCAAAGTCCTTTTTGAAATAGAAAATGATGTGATGTAGGACTTTAAAACTAACAATAAATTTATTTAATTAAGGATATAATATTGATATTATACACTTATATATGCTAGACCAGACTTCTCACAAAATTAAGTCCAAAAATATTGAATGCTTGCTTTCTCATTTTTTTAAAAAAAGAAACAGAGGATTGCTGATCCAAGAATTCTGTACCGTTTTCCTGTATTTGAGGAACAAAGGCTGCATTTCACGTTTGCTCTACGTGAGGCAATGAATAAAAGATCATAGATAAAAGAAAACCAGTAAATCATCATTTGCATTGTATTGATGTTTACTGAGGTATAAAATCCCCTGGAATTTAGATGTGCTATCACAGTGTTATGGAGAAGACACTCTCTTCAAATAACATGAGATTCAAGATATATAATTGTATGTAGGATTGACTAGAAATAAGTGATATGACACTTTCCTTGAAAAAAAAAAGTGCTGTTCCCTATGCCATGAGAAATGTATGATCATGTGAAAAAGTTGCTTTAATTTCAATTTAATTTCTTTATAAAACACACATATCAATACATAATGATCTTTCTAGAACATTTTCAAGTAGATAATTTTTTTTAAATGTAATATATTGATTTCTTTCTATAAGAAATCAGTGACTTCTTTTTCATTTTAATGAATTAATACCCAAATGAATAAATAATCCTCAAACTTTTTTTTCCAGATGTTTATACTGAGTCCTCACAAAACATAATATAGATATGGAATCAGAGATATAAATAGAATGGCCTCTAAGTATACAATTAATAACATCGTTACCAACTTACAGGATTATTATTTTCTAATTCTTTTCTCTCAATCCAATATAGAAATCAGCTTCAATTGATGTGTGACTTTTCTATATTTGTCTTTTCTACACTTTAATTATAGAGCTTTACACATAAAACGAGGCCCCCTATAACCATGCTACCAGACTCCGTATCAGGCTGTTTACACTTGGGGGCCCCAGAGGGGGGTGGGTGAGAGTCCTCCCTGACCCAAGGGACCCAGCCCCCAGCAGTGACCTCCACTATCCAACCACCACCACGCTCCAGGCTGCTTTGCACATGCTCAGGCCGAGCTTCAGACATGAGTGAAGTCCCATGGAACCCAAGTAATGCGGAACTTTGTGACCTTGGAGTCTGGGCTCAATGGGACCGGGAGCAGAGATTCCGCTTTTGCAGCTGTGTGACACATCATAAGACACTCCCTACCCATTTTCCATAATGACCACACCATATTTGATGGGGTTCAAACAGCAGGCAACAAATCATAAATGGAAATATATATGTGTATGCCTCTCGGAGAGCCCGGTAAACTACCGAGAGTATCCTGCCCACACGCCAAAGCCTGGCAAGCTATCCATGGCATATTTGATATGCCAAAAACAGTAACAATAATGGCATTCATTCCCCTGACCCTGAAAGAGACTCCAGCAATACAGCAGCGTTGGAAAAGACGAATAAGGAGAGGCTGCTAAAATCTCAGGGCTGGGATGAATGGAGATGTTATTGGCACCTGTTTGAGTAAATTGATGAACAGGATCACAGTGACTGTACAGTGATAATTATATAGTTTTAATTATAAAGTTTTATTGTGAAATAGCAAAAAATGTTGAAACGGCGTTTCAGAGGATTATGAGACAGAGTTATTTATACTGACTGGGCAGTAGTAAAAACACTCTACATATCAACAAGAAAATATAATAATTATTAGGAAACTCAGAAATTATAATAAATATAATTGTATGCTTATTATAGAAAGGACATTTAACAAAAATTATTATGACTATTTTTTAAAAAAAACAATTGTATTTTGACAACCATAGATGAGCATGTAGAGAAAATAGAACCTGATGCATTGCTGATGGAAACATTAAACTAGGAGATTATACAGCAAATGCTACAGTAATTCAAAACTCATTAGATCAAATAACCAAATGATCTATTTATTTCACTTATTTCACTTATGGTATTTATCTAAAAACATAAAAGCAGAAACTCTAAAATATCTGATTTATGTATATAGCAACAGTAGTCACTAAAGGCAAAAAATGGTAGTAATTCAAGTAATTATGGATATTTTTGTAGTTAAAATATAACATACATGTGCAATTGACATATATGCAATTTATCCTTAAAAAACAAAATTTTGACATATATGTTTAATTTGTCCTTAAACAAAGAGAATTTTGACACACTGGAAAATGTATAGCTAATGAAAACATAGTGACAAATTAAATGTTTTCACATAAGAACAAATAATTTTTGAGGCTAGACTGATATTCCTAAAAATGTCACATTAATAGAGATATGAAGATAATATGATATCTTCCAGGGCTGCAGGAGGGAAACTGGGCAATAAATATTCAATAGGCCCAAAGTTTTAGTTTGGGAATATGAAAAAGTTCTGTAGAAAAAGCATTATGCTAGTGAAAGACAATATAATTAATAGCAAGAACTATATACTTAAAGATGACAAAATTATAGATTTTATTGTCATTTTTTTCTAGAATTAAAAACCAACTTTAAGTCAAACTCACCATGACAGATAAAATTATCTACATATATATTATTAGCTACAAAATATTGAATATTTTTATTACTTTAGTTATTCACATTAAGTAAATAAAACTTATTTTTAGTAAATGCAGAAAGGTATTCCAGATACTTTGAAGTACTGAATATTCAAAAATTATTGCTATTCATAAAGGCCTTCTTTCTGTTTTTCTTTGTTTATTTGTTTTTGTTTTTGGACCTACACCTGACAACACACAAGGCTTAATTCAGGCTCTGTACTCAGTGATCACACATCAGGGTTCCGGGGGCCTTTATTGTGATGACTGGGATTGAACCTAGGCCAAAACCCTACCCACTGTGCTATTGCTCCAGCCCTCACAAAGATCTTCTATTAAGTAAACACTCCCATGTATTTTAGTCAAATGCCATGTCAGTTTTTTAGTAAAATTATTGTTAATGTATAACTGCACTAATTATATATTTTGTGACATATTTCCATATATTTGTATTCTTAGGGAGATATGTTAGGTTTCCTGTTGGTTGCTTTTCATTTTCTTTTATTGTCAGCTAACCACTTTTTAATATCAAGGTTTAGTTTTGTAATCTTTATAACGAAAAAATGTAGTAGAAACAGCTGAAATTTAAATAAACTGATAAATGGATGAATGAAATACTAGAGATTCTGATTGAAAGAGTTATAAAGGAACAAAGAAAAGCTGCTGGAAACCTTAAGAAAAGCTCTTATTTGTTTGCTGATTGATACAATTTCTGTTTTCTCTGACTATAGACAAATTTTCCGAAGTAGATATTAGAATTACTACCACTATGGAATTAGCAGCTTTGAGTCCACATGCCCAGTTTTTATTCATATATATGTATATGAACTGTCACTGTCACTGCCCTCCCGTTGTTCACCGATTTTCTCGAGCAGGCCCAGTAACATCTCCATTGTGACAATTGTTACTATATTTGGTGTATCGAATACATCGTGGAGAGCTTGCCAGTCTTTGCTGTGAGGGCGAGATACTCTCGGTAGCTTGTGGGGCTCTCCAAGAGGGTCAGAGGAATAGAACTCGGGTCGACCATGTTGGTCACTTGCAAGGCAAATGCCCTACCCGCTGTGTGATTGCTCTAGCCCATGTATATAAAATATATATGAAATATTTTATATATAAATATTTTTCATATGTATGAATTAATATATATGGGTGGAGCATCCTCCACCCGGATCATCCAAATTCCAGTAGGCGGGGGTCACACCTACCACCTGGCCCCCTGGCGCCTTGTAATCCCATCAACGGCCAAGACTCAGAGACTATAAAATCCAGCTCCCGGAACCGCGTGGCCGCAAATGCGAATGACATCTTATCGGGACATCTTTTTTTATGACATCTTATTATCTCATTCCTACTTTGGACAAACTTGCAGGCTATCGAATGTAGCCTGCCCACAGGGCAGAGTCTGGCAAACTCCCCGTGGCCTACCAAATATGCCAAATACCAGTAACAATGATGGGTCTCATTCTCCTAAAGAACCTTGAATATAATCTCAGGGCTAGGATGAAAGAGACATTACTGGGGCCTGCTTGAGGCAATCGACGAACAACAGGATGATGAAATGAAATGAAAATGAAATATATATGTGTATATTACATCTTAAGAAGGGGAGGTACATTATTCACTTTAATGAAAATAATTCTTCCTTAAGAAAATAAAGAGAAGTCATCCAAACTCTCTCTCTAGAATATTAACAAGTGGCTTTGGGACAGTAAGGAGACATGACTGTTTTCCAACTTATAATTCATTCTACTCTTTCATGGCTATAGGTCTTATTCCATTTTGAATTGAAAAAAACATACCTCAGGGAAGTTTAGTGTTTACAAAGTTCTCACAATATATTTACTTAGAGCTCCCATTCCATGTTTGTCCCTTGACCCAAGTGATATTAATGTGCTCAGAAAGCTCAAGCCATTCAGAGGTAAAAGAATATTTTCTTTACAGTTCCAACATAGATATTGGTTTTGTTATGTTCTCAAGCTTCAATCTTTTTCTCTCACCTTTAGATTAATTTTTTTTCTCATATCAAACAAGTGTATATACTTGTTTGATATATTTTTTGTCAGCTACTGCAAAGTTGAAATAAAAAAATATTTCCAAGAATTTATAAATGAGAAATTGCTAGTGTGCCAATTTTGAGCTTTTATAAATTTTGAATATATTGCATTCTTTTTAGTCAACACCTTTTTAAATACTCTTTTTATTAGTGAGCATTTATTTCTAAAAGGCATGTTGAATCATTAGCCATGAGTCTTCTGCCTGGGCTGTTTCAAATATGTGGCACCTTTGTCTAACTATCTCTTGAATATTTCATATATATATGAATGTAAGACATAAGAGAAATGAATTTTTTAGAATAATGAAAGCAATTTCTGAAGCCAATTATTGTATGGTCTATGTGTAATTAATATTTTCATATGACTATATTATCATTAAGGATATTGTCTATGTGACAAAGCAATAAAATATAGCAATGGCAACATCAACGTAGCCATATGATATTTAATATTTTCATATGGCTATAAAGCCATTGCTATATGGTTATCTTTAAACACATAATGTAAAAAACACTTTAAGTTACTTTGTGGGGTATAGTTCAGTGGTATATAGAATGTATTAGTGTATTTATTCAGATTTAAGCAATGCAGTGGTCAGAGGATAGTACATTGTGTAAAACACTTCACTTCCTTGTGACAGACCTGGATTTACCACTGTTTATGGCCCTTCAAGTCCCTCCAGGAGTGATCACTGACATAGGTGAATGTGACTGCCCCTCCCACAAAAAAAAAAACACAAATTAATAAATTTAGCACTGTAGAACAGTCCTCCCTTTGTTCATTAGTTTGCTGGAGCTGGCTCAGTAATGTCTCCATCGTGAGACTTGTTGTTACTGTGTTTGGCATATTGAATACGCCACAGGTAGCTTGCCAGGCTTTGCCTTGTGGGGAGATGCTTTTGGGAGCTTGCCTGGCTCTCTGAGAGGGGTGGAGGAATTGAACCCAGGTCAGCGGGATCTGCCACGTGCAAGGCAAACGTCCTACCCACTGTGCTATTGCTCCAGCCCAGGGTTGCCTCCTTAGTGCAGTAGGCAGTGCATCAGTCTCATAAATAAATTTAAACAACAAAAATTAAAATTTCTCACATAGTAAACATTTTATGTATTGTACTGTGATTTTTCCATGAGCAATGTGAGAAAAAAAAATTACCAGCAGTCAAACATGTGAATTATACAGATTTAAAGTCTGAAAATATTTCAGTGATTATTTTATCAAGCACTCCTATTTTGCAGATATGAAACTGAGTTTTCAGAGATCGTTAAGTGATGAAATTAAAAATTGATCTTGTAGTATTGCTCTGAGTATTTGTGATTGTAACAAGGAAGCATGTTCACCAGAATTATTTCAGAACGTATGCTCCATTCAAGTTTAAGATATTCATGCAGAAAACAGATACACACTTCAGAAAACTCTTTTATATCTGGCACATCATCTGTTTTTTTCTGCTTCAGTATTTCTGTGGAATTACAGCAGAATAACACGGTTTTAAGTTTTGGCTGTTCAACAATCACATTGGTATGTTTAGAGCACATTTCTCTCACTCTCTTCCTTTGAAGCAGAATATTCATGGATTTGTGATCCAGACAGTTTTCAATATTTTCACTATCAGGAAACTCTTCAGTTCATTTGTCCAATGTTTTTACATTACAGCTGGACAGCCCTGTAATCATTTGCTAAAAATTATGAGCAGTCATTTAAGTCAGACCAACATTTCTAATATTGTTTTAGTTATGCAGGAGCATGTTGTTCTTGTGTGAATGCAGAGAAGTGTTTTTGTGCCTGGCTTCTAAATACCCCCAAATCTTGATTAACATATTGGCAGGGTATGCTTACCAGTATTTACTTCAGTTGTGTTAATCTATGCTTTGTGTGCCTGCTTTAATAGCACCAATGCAAGCAGTTTATGAATCCCAGCAGTTCATCATGTATTCTATTCTTGGCTAATGACCTAATAATTTGCTCAGAATTTTTGGAGAGACATTTTCTCTTTCTTCCTTTTTTTAATTGAATCACCACGAGATATACACATTTACAAAGCTGTTCATGATTGATTCAGCCATACATTTTTCCAACACCTTTCCTCTCACCAGTGTACATTTCCCACCATCAATTTCTCTGGTTTTCCTTCCTCATCTACCCTCTCCCTTCTCGCCCACCAACACACAAGCATAGCCTGACTCTGTGGGAAGCACTTTTCTTATTTTCTTCTTTTCTACTTGTTCTCTTGCTCTTTTTCCTTTTGGGCATTATGGTTTGCAATGCAGGTGCTGAAAGGTTATTGTGCTTATCCTTTACCTACTTTCAGCATCCAGTTCTTGTCCAGAGCTATCGTTTCCAGCTATCAATGCCATCGTGGATTTCTCTGTCCTAACTGACTTCCCCCTCCACCAATTGTAGCAAGCTTCCAACTTCCAGTTATCCTAGCCCCTTTTCTACTCTCTTTGGGTATTATTGGCACACTATAATTTTTTTATATCACACAAATGAGTTGCAATCATTTGATGTCCCTGTCTCTCTGACTCATTTTGCTCAGCATGATAATCTCCATGTTGAACTTAAAACTTAGATGTGCTATTTGAAAAGTTAACTTGTGAATGACCTCAGAAGAAAAGCTGCTCTCATTATACTACAAAGCTCATTATCTTACCTGGCATCTCTCTTCCTCATGCTTTGCTTTTGAAAATAACCAGCTGTCATGTGTTGCCATCAGTGCCTGGCACCAGAGATCATCTCCTGTAAGATGTTATTTTTTTCCAGTCACCTATTTTCATCCCCTCTTGTTTTTCTTCCTTCAACTTCAATTACTTTCAATTCAAAATTATTCTAATTTCCTAGTTAAAAGCTACTTAACATATTTGTCTGCAAATCTTTTAAATGCCATTTCATCTTTTCTCTCATGAAGTGTTTTCCTGAGTCTATTTTATACCCACTAATTAATTTTATTCACTCATTTTAAATCATTTATAAGGAAAAAAGTTGAAGGACAGGCAGGCATTATGGATGTTTTTCCCGGCTTCTGCCGCATCTACCAGCACTTCTGCTCTTTGAGATCTTCCACTGCTTTCCAAGTTCGGACATATGCTTGTGGTTGCCTCAGGCATGCACCAAACCACGAATAAGCTCAAGAGTTTTCAAAGATAGGTGGATTTTTTTTTTTTTGTGGCTATCTCTCTCTTGGTGTTCCTCCCACAATCATGGAGGTGCTGAACCAGTCAACCATATTTCTCATCAATGTTGTCAACGACGGCATCTTTCCATGTTGCAACAATAGTGCCAAAGAGCTCCCAGTTGGTGGCCGTTCTGGAAGTTCTCTTCTTAAACTTTGCAGCCCTTTCTCCCCACTATGTGAAGTAGAATTTTGCACAAAGGAGACGGTGATCCGATAACGTTTGGAATTTTGGGACAACAGAGACATCAGTCAGGCAAAACCTGGATAAGATGTGGTCAATTATTTTGTGGAACCGTCCACCAGGAGACTCCCATGTCCAATGTTCAGATTCGGCCTTCTGGAACTGTGAGTTAACATGGATGGTCTTGGATGACATGATGAACTCAGACAGTCACTTACCCTGTTCGTTCCGTTCTATGCCATGGGTCCTGATGTGGAGTTCTTCGGCTGATCTCCTTGGTCGTATCTTGGCAGTAAAATCACCAACAATGATTTTTTAGAAGGTGTGGTCTTCTTTATAGATCTTCTCCAGCTCCATGTGGAACTTCTCAATTTATCCTTCATAATATTTGGATGCTAGTGTGTAGGCAGGGCTGGAGCGATAGCACAGCGGGTAGGGTGTCCGCCTTACAAGCGGCCAACATGGCCGACCCGAGTTCGATTCCTCCGCCCCTCTCGGAGAGCCCGGCAAGCTACCGAGAGTATTCGATATGCCAGACACAGTAACAACAAAGTCTCCAATGGAGACGTTACTGGGCCCGCTCGAGCAAATCGACGATCAACGGGAGGGCCTTTACTTTACTTTACTTTTAGTGTGTAGGCAAAGAAGATAGAAACTGTCAGCAGTGAGCAACATCTATTTAAGTGTAATAGTCCAATTCGGGTTGTTAGGCATTCGAATGAATCAATGCTCATGGCCAAGTTCGTGTTGACAAGGACACCAATTCCTCTGGCACCTCTTTTATCGCATGTTCCGAGGAAGAGTTCATCTCCAGTGTCGAAAATGGTGTGAAGTGATTGATGCCTTCTTGTCTTGGTCAGAATAATTATGTCATACTTGATCTTTCGCTCTTGCAACATCAGGTGCTCGATGGATGCATCTGATGCCAGCGTAGTTGCATTGATAGTATAGAGAATCATTTCTGTCTTTCTTCTTTTTGGTAGCCTACTTTGGCCTTAAGATTTTATGAAGCACTCCTTCCTCATTCACTCAATGATGCCGTATTGGTGAGTCCTTCAGGGTGAGGGTAATGAGACTCATTGTAATTACTGCCCTCCGACGTCCTGATGGATCTATCTCATCTTCCAGAAGAGCAATAGAGAATGTTATCCATGACTTCTACTCAGATCTCTTTGATAGCCACGTCCACCTGCTCACATACCAAATTCCACAGGATGAATATGTCATTACCAACGTTGTCCCTTCTGAAATCCGAAATGCCATTTCATTGGTAAAGAAATGCACAGCACCTGGCTCAGACAAAGTCAGACCTAAACACCTGAAAAACCTGCCATCAGTACTCATCAATATGGTGGCTCAGCTCTTCACACACTACCATTGTGAATGCAAGGTTCTGTACCAATGGAAAACCAACAGGACTGTACCACTATACAAGAAGGGAGACAACCACGACATTGGCAACTATCACCCGATCTGCCTATTATCTGTCATCTACAAGCTGTTCACTCGAATCATCCTGAATAAGATTGACAGAACACTAGATGAAGGACAACCATGTGAGCAAGCCGGTTTCTGAAAAGGATTCAGAACGATTGACCATATCCACACGATAACCAAGCTCATTGAGGTTTCTCTGGAGTTCAAGATGCCGCTCTGTCTAACGTTCATTGATTTAAAGAAGGCCTTTCATTCTGTTGAGATGGAAGTGGTCATTAAAGCCCTAGCCAATCAGGGCATTCAAACTAAATACATCAGGATCCTCCATGAGCTCTATTACGAATTCACTACCAGGATCTCACCATTCACAAAAAAGTGATCATCGATGTCAAGAGTGGGGTTCTGCAGGGTGATACCATTTCACGAAAAATCTTCAGTGCCACCCTCAAGAACATCATGCGATGACCAGAATGGGTAAGAATGGGAGTGAAGATAGATGGTCAGCAACCACATCACCTCTGCTTTGCTGATGACATCGTTCTAATAACACCAAACATTAGACAAGTGGCACAAATGCTGGCCGAATTTGACTAGAAGTGTGGAAAGGTCAGACTACAGCTGAATCTCACGAAGACAATTTTTATGAGAAACAGTCTCATTCCTGACATTCCATTTGCTCTCAACAGAACGACCATCTCCAATTGCAACAGTTATGTGTACCTAGGTCAAGAACTCAACATGATGAATGCCCTGGCATCTGAATTGAGCAGGAGGAAGAGAATGGCTTGGAACACCTTCAAGAGCATCGAAGAAATGGCTAAGAGGATGAAGAAGCTCCGGCTCTGGGCACAACTCTTTGATTCCACTGTTCTTCCTGCATTGACATACACCTCAGAGACCTGGGCCCTACGAAAACAGTATGAGAACGCTATTCGGGTCTCCCAAAGAGGAATTGAAAGAGCTATGCTTGGAGTATCACGTTTCACTCAAATGAGAGAAAGAATCCAGAGTTCTGACCTCCGTCAATGGTCAAACTGTCTTGTTTGCCAAGGCATCGAAAATCAGATTGGCTGGACATGAAATTAGGTTTGGAGACAACCGCTGGACTAGAGCCGTTACTGACTGGAATCCACAAGATGTCAAAGACTGCATGGCCGCTCACCTACCAGATGGTCAGACTTCTTCTTCAAGACCCCGAAGGATCGGTTGAGGCTCTTCATTTTCCTAAAAAGAACAGATGGCATTTGGCTACACTAGCATGCAACAGGGACAAATGGAGACGTTACTGGTGCCTGCTCAAGCAAATTGATGATATTTGGGAAGTTAGTGATTAAGTAACCAAGGAAAAGAGAAGACAGCTTTAAAAATTAGCAATGGGTGTGGGTGTGAGGGTCAGACACAGAGTACAGTAGGTAGAACACTTGTCATGCACACGCCAGACCCGGGCTCGGTCCTTGGAATCTCAGATGTCCCCCATGCATCAAAAGGAGTAATTTCTAGGTGCAAAGTTAGGAGCAGACCTGAGCATTGCCAGGTATGACCCAAAAACCAAAAACCAAAATAAAATAAAAAATGTCAGTAGGGGTTGAGGGATGGTTAATGATATAGCTCATACTGGCTGGATGAGGATCTGACTTCTAGTCACAGCACTATTATCAAACTGTGCCCTCAGCCATGGGTTGGAGTGATAGCACAGAGGGTAGGAAGTTTGTCTTGCATATGGCCAACCTGAGTTCGGTACCTCCGCCCCTCTCATAGAGCCCAACAAGCTACCAAGAGTATCTCACCCACACAGCAAATCCTGGCAAGCTACCCATGACATATCCAATATGTCGAACACAGTAACAACAAGTCTCACAATGTTACTGGGTCTGCTCGAGCAAATCGATGAACAATAGGAGGACAGTGCTGCAGTGCCCTCAGCCACATAGGGTGCAAACTATATCAAATTTTAGTTAAAGGTAAAGGTAAAGGTAAAGGTAAAGGTAAAGGTAAAGGCCCTCCCGTTGATCATCAATTTGCTCGAGCAGGCCCAGTAACATCTCCATTGGAGACTTTGTTGTCACTGTGTTTGGCATGCTCTCCCGTGCAGGCAAGATACTCTCGGTAGCTTGCTGGGCTCTCCGAGAGGGGCGAAGGAATCGAACTCGGGTCGACCATGTTGGCTGCATGCAAGGCAAACGCCCTACCGCTGTGCTATCACTCCAGCCCAAAATTTTAGTTAAAAAAATAAAATAAAGTTGGCAGTTATACAATAGAGACAATATCTCTCTCATCTTATCATAATATCTTTGATCATTGTTTATTTCTTCTCAGCCCATATGTGGTGCCATAGAGACATTGGCATTTGATTTTGTCTGTCCTGTGAAGAGACTGAATGCTCTTAATTTACTTACTGTGGATATTTTGCATGTTCTTTAGGTAGAGCACTAACCATGTTATTTTTCTTCTCAACTTGTATATATCAGGAGCAGCCAAGCGGAGTAACTATTGTAGCTAAAGCAGGTGGGGCACTTGGCTTGGACCACAGAAAATGTCCCCTACTTGGCTGTGCGTTATGCTAAAAGTCACCTGACTCCTATTCTCTAGCAGATGTTGCAGATAGTTGGGTGAACCATGGAACAAGGAGGGACTAAGAAAATAGTTATAGTTTGACCTCTTCCTTTCTTATCTGTATTCACTCAATACCTTTCTCTTGCCTAACTGAAATGGCCAGGACTTCCAGTACTATATTGAATAGGAGTGGCGTAAGTGGGCAACCTTGTCTTGTGCCTGATCTTAGAGGGAAGGCTTTCAATTTTTTCCCCATTGTGAATGATACCTAACGTGGACTTGTGGTAGATGGCTTTGACTATATTGAGGAAAGTTCATTCAATGCCTATTTTGCTCAGAGTTTTCATCATAAACGGGTGCTGGATCTTGTCAAACGCTTTCTCTGATTCAATTGATATGATCATATGGTTTTTATCTTTTCTGTTGTTGATATGATGGATTATGTTGATCTATTTCTGAATGTTAAATCATCCTTGCATCCCTGGAATGAATCCTACTTGGTCATGATGTATAATCTTTTTGATGAGTCATTGAATTCGATTTGCTAATAGTTTGTTGAGAATCTTTGCATTTGTGTTCATCAGGGATATTGGCCTATAATTATCTTTCTTTCTGGTATCTCTGTCTGTTTTTGGAATATGGGTGATATTTGCTTCATAGAAACTGTTCGGAAGTGTTTTTGATATTTCAAAATCGTGAAAAAGCTTTAAAAAAACTTAAAGATTGGGAGTAAGTCCTCTTTAAAGATTTGGAAGAATTCACTCGTGAATCCATCTGGGCCAGGACTTTTGTGCTTGGAAAGATTTTTATTACCGTTTCAATTTCCTTGATGGTGATAGGTCTATTCTGGTATTCCAGGTCTTCTTGGTTCAGCCTTGGGAGGTTAGAGGGATCTAGGAATTTATCCATTCCCTCGAGGATTTTGTGTTTCGTGGCATAAAGCTTCTCAAAGTACTCCCTGTGGATCCTTTGAATTTCTGTAGTTTCCGTTGTAATGACCACTTTTCATTTCTGATTCGATTTATTAGGGTTTTCTCTCTCACTTTCTTTGTTAGTCTTGCTAAAGGCTTACCAATCTTGTTTATTTTATCAAAGAACCAGCTCTTGGTTTCATTGATCTTTAGGATTGCTTCTTAGGTTTGTATCTTGTTAATTTCTGTTCTGAGTTTTATTATTTCCTTCCTCCTATTCTTATTGGGCTCCTTTTGTTGGTCATTCTCCAAGCTCTTCAGCTGTGAGGTTAGGTTACTTATGTGGGCTTGCTCCTCCTTCCTGAGGAATGCTTATAAAGCTATAAACTTTCCTCTTAACACAGCTTTTGCTGTGTCCCATAAGTTTTGGTAACTCGTGTCTTCATTTTCATTCATTTATAGGAATCTTTTGATTTCCTCTTTGACTTCCTTTATAAGCCACTTGTTGTCCATAATGAGCTGTTTAATTTCCAGGTGCTTTGTTTAGTTTTCTGTTTGTGTGTATGGTTTACTTCTACTTTCAGCGCATTGTGTTCTGAGAAGATTGTTGATACAATCTCTATCTTCTTGATTTTATGGAGGTATGTTTTGTGGCTCAGCATGTGGTCTATCTTGGAGAATGTTTCATGCACACTTGAGAAGAATGTGTATATCCCAAGGATGCAAAAAAGCACAGTAGAAACGACATCTGTATCTATATGCTCTTTGCAGCACTGTTCACTATAGCCAAAATCTGGAAACAACCCAAGTGCCCTAGAATAGGTGACTGGTTAAAGATACTTTGGTACATCTACACAATGGAATACTATGCAGTTGTCAGGAGAGATGAAGTCATGAACTTTGCTTTTAAATGTATAGACATGGAGAGTATCATGCTAACTGAAATGAGTCAGAAAGAAAGTGACAGGTATAGAAGAACCGCACACATTTGTGGAGTATAAGATGACATAAAATGAGGCTGGCACCTAAGGACAGTAGATACATGGGACAGATAGATTGCTCCATAGCTGGAAGTCTGCTTCATGAGCAAAGGGGAGAAGGCAGCTGGAATAGAGAAGGAATCACTAAGAAAAAGATGGCTGGAGGAATAATTCGGGATGGGAGATGTCTGTAGAAAGTGGAAAAAGGACAAAACATGATAACCTCTCATGGTCTGTATTGCAAACCATAATGCCCAAAAGTAGAGAGATTATGGGGAATCATGTCCACCATGAAGGCAGGGGGAGGGTGGCTAAGGGGGATATACCGGGATTATTGTTAGTGAGGAATGTGCACTGGTGGAGGGATGGATATTTGATCATTGTGTGATTGTAACCCAAACATGAAAGCTTATAACTATCTCATGGTGATTCAATATTTTTTTTTAAAAAGGAGGGAATAAATATCAAGGGATCCAGAAAGAAAAGAAGACTGCTTCTACTCTGTTAAAGCCATCTTGATCATCTGGCAAAATGCTTGGCTTTGGGTAGAACTGGTAGAATCTGATAAGAGTATCTAGATACCATCAATACTAAACATTTACCATCCCCACAGGTCACTATCAATCTCTTCCTAGGATCCGCTTCATCTATCTCCTGTGAGAACTGGTCTCTATCACCCAGATTATTGCATAATTATGAATCTAGACTGGAGTGAGGAATTGCTCTTGCAGAAAAAGTGACATCAGTCCATGTTTTCCAGGATCAATACCTTTTTCTTGAAGAAAAGAATTTCATGAAGAGGCAATCTTTAAAGTAATACTAGTTTCATTTAGAAGGCAAGGAGACTCAGTATGAGAAAATAAATTCACACCTCACATTTAGATGTGGCACCAAAATGATCATGCTGTTTGCCTTTGCACAGGTGATTTTGATGTAGGGAGGCAGAAAGACAGGGAATGACCCATGGCAATAAAATTCATCTATAACAAACGACCTGGGTTTACAATTGAATCTGTGGGAAGCAAAGTCTTGTGGATACACAAAAGAAGGCCTGATAATGCTTTCTTCAGCAGCAGACCCAGAAGAGACTAGACCTAACTTTCCCCATGGAAATACCTGAAGGAAAATTCTTTATAACCCACAACTCTCTCCTTTGTATCATTGTGTTACTGTCATCCCATTGTTCATTGATTTTCTCGAGCAGGCACCAGTATTGTCTTCACTCGTACTAGCCCTGAGATTTTAGCAGAATCTCCTTTCTCATCTTTCCCAAAGCGGCTGTATTGGAGGCTCTTTCAGGGTCAGGGAAATGAAACCATTATTGTTACTGTTTTGGACATATTAAATACATCACGGGTAGCTTGCCAGGTTGCCAGGCTCTGTGATATAGCACAGCGGTAGGGCGTTTGCCTTGCACGCAGCCAACATGGCCGACCCGATTTCGATTCCTCCGCCCCTCTTGGACAGCCTGGAAAGCTACCGGAGAGTATCTTTCCTGCACGGCAGAGCCTGGCAAGCTCCCCGTGACGTATTCGATATGCCAAACACAGTAACAACAAAGTCTCCAATGGAGACGTTACTGGGCCCGCTCGAGCAAATCGATGATCAATGGGAGAGCCTTAATTAATATATATATATATATATATATATATATATATATATATATTTCCCTCTATGATTTGTTGCCTACTGTCTGAACCCCATCAAGTATGGTGTGGTAATTATGGTTAGATATGATGTGTTGATCCTGTAATATGTTCATTCATATGTGAAGCTCAGCCCAAGCATGAGATAAGCAGCCTGGAGTGTAGCAGCATTTGGGTAGTGGAGGTCTGCTGCAGGGGGCTGGGTCCGTTGGAATGGGGAGGAATCTCACCCGACCCCCTCTGGGGCACCCCGAGTGAAAACATCTTGGCACAGAGAGTCCAGTAGCATGTTTATGAAGGCCTCATTTTATGCTCCCGGAAGCAGCCTTGAGTTCTGGAGGGTGGACACCCTCCAACTCTCTCCTATAATATGATTAACCTTCATCGTTCAGTCCAAAATAGATTCCAGAACATTCCAGACCATGGCAACCTGAGAAGATATCCATATAAAATCCAGTCCAAAAGCTCTTTCAAGGCTCTCTCTGCCCTTGGAAAACCCTGTGTTTTTTCTTAAGCACCTTACTCTCTTTCTCTCTCACTTGCCCTCCCTCCTCTTCCCCTAAAATATTTTTTGCTTCACTGTTTGTCCTCTGTTGAAATTCTTTTCTGCAAGGCAAGAAAAGACCCCGGAAACCCTGGGTAATGTCTAGGACTGACTTTCCTTTCCTGCAAAGAGCATTTTCTCAACCTAACCTGAGTCTGTGGCTCCCGGGATATCAGGTGACTAGGATCAACTCCAGGGTCAAGGAGATCAAGCTGACATCATGTGTGGCTTGACAGCCACCTGGTAGAGATGGTGGGACTACAGCCCATGCCAAGCAGGAGCTCATGGCAGACTGTATCAGTCCTTCCCAGCTGGAGCTCAGTGTGGCAGAGGCAAAACGGGAGAAAGTGACTGTCTTTCTCACCCGGCCTCACATAAGCCAACCTTGGGGGCCCATAGTGCTTTCCCCAAGCTGAGCCTTTACAGAAGTGATACCTGCAACATAGCTGTGTCAAGATTTCTATTTAATTGAAAAAGCAAAATTGAAACAAAATTTGGTTGAAGTAAAATAGTTTTACTTAGAGAAATGAATGTGATGCATTTTTGAAAGATTTAAGGAGAGAGAGAGAAGTTGGAATGAGTACAATATCAGGTTGAAATACAGGTGACTCTTCACACTAGATAATATGCCTGCTGGCCTTTGGAAAGTTATTTGATGATGCTTTTTACAAATTTACCACCAGGGGCTTTGTTCCTAGGGTATGACCAAGAGACAAGTGAGATCTTTTCCACAGTCTTATCATGATCTTTTGTTCATCTTGGAACTTCACTTTGTCTGTGATTATCCACCTTTTTGGGGGGGTTGTGCCTTAGTTTCTGAAGCTGGCTGGTGATGTTCATATTTTTCCTATCTCCAAGAATTTTAGTATTTGTGTCTCAAAGGGATGTGGCCTTTGGATTACTGCAAGGCTAGTGACTAAGCACCTTCTGAATAAAGTTCATTCTCAAGTGTCCTACTATTCTCTCTTTTTGTCAACATGTCCCTCTTTTTATAGGAAACACCCACATTAACTGGAGGGAAAACAATAGCTGACTGCTTCTGGCTGAAAGAGTGAGTAAAAGATATCGTCATTGGTGAAGCCTGGGAGCCTTCTGTAAATTCCATATGCAATGTGCACTTTGGACTGTGCATCAACCAGCATTAGTAATTCAAAGGATTTAAAATAAGAAGAGACAAGTTTTACTCTGGTGTTTAAGAGGCATAGACCAAGAATTATAATATACGTAAGAGAAAAACCCAAAGCCTTCCATAATGTTTCCCATCCCTACAGGAGTTCTTAGCAGTCTTATTTATAAATACAATTATTGTGTTCTTTTTCAAATATAGTAGCCTATGGAGTTGGAAAGGTTATACAGCAGATAAGTTGTTTTTCTTGCACTTGGTTGACCTGGGTTCCATCTTGAGCACCACAGATGGTAACCCTGATAACATCAGGGGCGCTCCCAATTTTCTTCTACTTTTTTGTTTTTTAATGTAGTAGTCTAAAAGAATGGATATATGCCTGTGTATAAAGCTTTTGTAGCATTGATCTCAGGTATAAAGACATTTTTTGTTTTTTTTTTTTAATTTTAATAGCTAAAATTCCAGTAAAGATTTTATTTCAGTGATAGGAGACATGAAGTGGCAAATTTAAAAGTTATATATCAATGCAATATCAAGCAATAATAAGGAAATTAACTTTAAGAAGAAAGTGAGGAAAGCTACTCTAAAGACTTAAAAAAGGGTTCAATATGGTATAATCACAACTCAATTAATCTATGGAATAGCATAAAACTAGTACTGGTTGTCATACAATTACTTAAATTATGACTAAGATGAGTTTGAAGAATAATAAAAAGGAGCTATTTTTTGATAGTTTGTTTTAGGATACACTTGATACTCTTGATTTCTCCTAATTTTGGGCTCAGAACTTACTCCTCGTAGAGCTCTTTCAAGAAATAAAGCTCGGTAAAATAATAATCCACATAGAAGAAAATACTAATCTCAATGTCAAACTCAAATAAAGACAAAAATCATTTCCAGGGTAGACAGAAATAGTACAGAAGGTCAGGTGCTTACCTTGCACATATCTGAATCCGGTTCAATCCTTGACACCCGAAATGGCCCCTTGAGCTTGCCAGGCAAAAGTAATCCCTGAGCACATAGGCAGAAATAAACCCTGAGTACAATCTGGTGTTACTCCAAAACATAAGCAATCATTTTCAGATTACTGTGGACTGAAACTGGAAATATAAGTGTAATGTTCTTCCAATAAAATATATATATAATCATGTCAGTCACATCTTAGAGCTGGGAAATCAATCTTAAACTGGGCATTAACTGGTGGGGAAAATAATAAATTAGACTCAATTTAAGATAAAAGCTACAATCACCAAAAATATTCCTTGAAAATCTCAAAGAGATGTGTTTGAGAAAATCTAGTCATTCTCTATAGATGTATCAGTTAGCATTTATTAATGTCCTCTATCTATAGGTATTAGTTGGACTGGTACTGAGACTAGAGTAGGAGGTAGTTTAGTTACCTCATAACAGCATTGTTGAGTTGGTTAAGCCTGGTGTTTGATCATTGTATGACTGAAACTCAGACATGAAAACTTTGTAACTGTATTTCACAGCAATTCATTAAAAAATAAATGAATTTTAAAAAGACTGTATCATTATGTTATCCTAAAATTACAATGGGATATTCTCTCCCTCTCATTTTAGCAGCCAATAAACAATCCACTTGGTTATAAAAAAGTTAAAAAGGAATTGACCTGTATAAGTCAAGTTCCTAGAAGTGGCTAGTCTTTGGGCTGAAATTCATGTCTCACAAGACAGGTAGGGACTGGAGCAACAATATAGCATGTAGGGTGTTTGGCTTGCATGCAGCAAACCTGAGTTAAGCAGCACCACATATGGCTCCCCTGAGCTTACCAAAGTGATCCCTAAGTGGATCATTAGTGGATCTGGTGAGCCCTAAGGCTCTCTCTAAGTGGAGAGCCAGGAGTAAACCCTGAGCTAGCTGGGTATAGCTCTCCCACACCTCTTACTTGCACTCCCCAACCTAAAAGATATAGGTTACCAAAAGAAGTACCAGTAGTCTAAAATTGACTCTTCACAAATTAGAGAATGATAATGTGGTAATTTTCCTTATTCATCGATTGCTAAAGGTCTCATTCAAGTAGTTCATAAAGTCTGTCTCGGAGAATAAATAATTTTTCCTTATAGAATTTTCCCTTAATTTCATGATAATTTTATCCTGTATTATAATTGATGACTAAACTTTGAATGTTAAAATTAATTCTGCATGTTGTATTCTCTTGCTATAGTTTATTATCTAGCATATAGTAGGTACTAATTAAATACATAATTAAATCATATCTTGAACAGTTAAGTAACTTACTTTGAATAATTTATATTTTGAAATGTCAATTTCAAAATTAATTGGATTTTTTTAATAGGATCTAGTGAAAGAACTAGACATTATTTATGGTTAAATTGATGATGTTAAAGTAATAAAATTTATTTGGACTAAGCGTGATACTGTTTGCAAATCATCGGATTATCATGCTTAGTCAAATTAATCTCTCAGAGAAAGATAAACTGTATGATTTCTCTCATATGCAGTATATATGGTAAACAAAATAACGCAAAATTAAACTTTTGGATTATTAAGCCAATTAGTGATTACTGGAAGAGATCGGAGAAGAGTATATAAATCTGAACAAATGTATTTTAAAAGGCGGAATTGGATTTTAGTTCTACAGTACAGCTAATGTATTGTTTCATCTTAGTTTTCAATAATGCATATCGGTATTTTATGTAATGTTATAATATATGGTTACTTCAATAAAAAACAGCGAAACAAAAAGAAACAAATCACCCTAATTGTTATGCTATGTTTTTGTTTTTTATCAATATAGCTTAGGAATTGTTACAAATTAAAAGTTAGTTTTTTGATTTTTGAAAAAATAATTTGTTGTCCAATTTTTCTACTGCATTTTATACACTATATATTTAATTCAGTTTTTCCCTTTGCATTATACATTATTTGTATATAAAATTCATCTTGATATAACTCTTGATATATTAACTATTTGGTATATTTTCAGCATCGATATGAACGAAGAACATAATCTGCTTATTTATAAAAATATTATATTGTAGTAAAGGGAACATTTTCTTCTTATATGCTGCATTTCTATAACATACTATTGATATTTTAAACTTCTACTTGACTAATCATATTTAAATTATTATCATTTCTACTAGAAAATTTTTTAAGCATTTTATGTTTACATTTTAATCCTCTATGCTTTTCTTATCTGCATATGGCTAACTACAAGTCATTTTTAAAATCATGTTTTGAACAATAGTGCCAATGCCTAAAATTCTACTGCAACAAAATGACACACCACAGATCAGGATTTAAAACTGATTCTGACTTTAATAACTCATGCTTGTCATTGGGCAGATTGCCTGAAGCAGTAAGCAGAGATAGAAAGTGGGGGTTGCTGTTCATTTGATCTGTGTCATCACTAGGAGAGGTTTTATCCGTACATTTCAATAGTTACTTCTATCTGACTTGAATTCTATCCCAGAGCTGCAAGCACTGGAGCCTTTTCTTGTTCCCTCTGAGAATACTCCTAAAGGCTTTTTCCTTCCACAATATATTAGCCACAGTTGTGGAAAACCTGCAAAGCCATAGCATTCTTAATACTGATGAGACACATCTCTTTTACAATTTTCTGCCTGATAAATTCTTAATATTTCCTATGGGTGAAAGTCATAAGAAAGTGTATGAGGGTAAAAGAGATTTCTATGTTATTTTATTTTCATATAGATGGAAAATTCTTCTTTACCAGCCGATTTATATTCAGACAACCTCAGTCCAGAATTCTCTGGGCTAATTATTTTGTTCCTGAGTGAACAATGGATATTAGAATTTTTTAGTATGCAGTGAATAAATCTTCCACAGATTCAGACTATAGACTTGACCGATGCTAATTATTTTAAATGCATGCTCGATTGCTTCCAAGAAACAAAGTGGGGGAAATAGTTATCCTTGGGGAAACACAACAGTTCTGGCTTAATATATTGATGTCCAGTTCGTTCAGAGGTACACAGGAAAAATAGACAACATTAATATATTGGAGAGGAATTTTTTTTTATCAAGGGATAGTAACTAATAGGAAGGTAAGCAAACCTTATGTGCCAGCTGGTAGGGTAAAGGAATGGTGATTATATAAGCCTCAGGGTCTTTGTTTTTTATTTCGTTAACACTGCCTGACAGAAACCACAGCTAGTGACACGATAAACCACAGAGGCATATGCTAGGGGGCAACTGTCAAAGAATATGATACCATCAGCACAAATACATCATTCCAGAAAACATAACTCTATACATCCCCTTTTATGTTGGGTCACAAGTAATACCCTTTGTCTGTGTATACAACATTACTTTTAGTTACATAATTCACAACAGTGAAGGAATAACACAATTTACCTGAAAAGGTTAATGGCTTTCTTGAACACCTTATTTAAAGCATTCATCTCTCTGGTTGAAACCATGGCTGTAAAGAGTTAGTATAAAAACTAAAGTTATAGCTCAGAAGTTCAATAAGCTTCTAAAAGCACTTAATGCCCACACAGACTAAAAGTGTTTTTATGGAGATCAATGGGTAATTCACTTCTCAGTTGCATTTTATTTTGCCTATGAAGTGGAATTTTGTCAAATTTTGGTTAAAATCTATATACTGAACTAATCTTTTAATGTAGTGAGTGCATATTGATAGAGAAGGTTATAAAAGCATTTGGACACATGCTGTCTCTTTGGACTTGAAGCCAAGTAAAACAAAACTTAACTAAGTGCTACAAATTTCAAGGAAAGGCACCTTTAAGATAGAAGGGCAGAAGGATTTCTTCTTTGAAAGAGTCCTTGTTTGGCAGTCCTGAGGCATGGTATCCAGCCGGATGTCAGCATGGATTAGGACCCAGATGTGATTGCTCAAGCACCCTGAATCAATCAGTCTCCAGGGCCTTAAGTCAAGCTAACCACACTCACAAGAGTCTAATTTATTCACAACCAAGAAAGAGCTAATCATGAAATAAAACATATAGCTATCAGAGGGCTGAAAACTTCTATTTCCCAATCAGCAAAGTCCTTCCCTATAGTCAAATTAAATTATAATTATATGATTTTATAGCCAATATGGGAATAAAGCAAGAGTAGTTAATTGGATGTTCCATTGCCTAATGTCATCAAGTTTGGGAAGCATGAAGTATTCATGTCTACACAGAGAGGAAACAACAATGGTCAGTTGTTCCTGTGTAGAAGCCATGGCTCAGATGCAAAGTTCTTAACAGTTTTTCAGATGCAGAGAGGCATAAATAATTAGGTAATGTTAAACGTAGTGTGTTAAAAATAAATATACATCTCAATGTATTTAAAATGAGTGCCTGTGGATTGTGTTGATAAATACTCCTTAGATAATACACCTGTGAACGTTCTGTGAGTTTGTAGTTCTCTCGAGACTTTGGGGGTCAAAATTTCTTGAGGCATCTATCATTACATACAGTAGCTGACTCAAATTATTAGCCTCAGTGTCCACCTTGATTTATTTTTATTTAAATTTTTATTTGGAGTGGGATTTGAATCACAACTTAATTATATTCTTCTCTACAAAAATCACTGCAGTATGGAGAGAATTGAATCCAATTGTGGTAATTAAAGCAAGAATAGTCAAATATCAGAAAATCGCACTCATATATGATGCATGGTATAGAAAGAAACAAAGCAAGGGAATAGAAAATTCCCGATGCAAACAAACTCTCAACTCTAACACCAGAACTGAGATTATAAAAGCTGGAGGCAGGCGATCGAGGAGAGAGAATATCCTATGGACAGTGTGTATGTGTGTGTGTGTGTGTGTTTTGTGTGTGTGTGTGTGTGTGTGTGCTGGGAGTAGGGAGGGATGGCGGAGGGGTGGGGGAGTTGGTGCTTGCATGGTGGATGTGGTGTGTTGTTGTTGTCACCTTGTACCTCTATAAAATATAAACATTTATCCAATTGTATCAACAGCAAATCTAATGAAAGAAAAGCTCTTGAAATACGAATACAAAGGAGGGAGACAATGCATTGAAGCTATCAACAGAATTTTTAAATATGTTTAGGGGAATTGAACACACTTCCATTTTAGGGGGCTCAGCATGTTTTAAATTTTTGTCAGTGATGCTCTGTCAGTGCAGTTTTCAGTTCTTTCTATAGAAAACTGTCCTCAAATTTGCTCTCATTTATTCTTTTAAAAATTTGCATTTCATATTGCTTTCATTGTAGAATAGAGGAAGTACTGTTTCTCAGATAAATATTTTTTTAAAAAATTAGTACACTAACTGGTCAACCATTTACTAATAGCACAGCGGGTAGGACGCTTGCCTTGCATGCGGCAAACCCATGTTCGATTCCTCCACCCCTCTCGAAGAGCCCCACAAGCTACTGAGAGTATCCCACCCACACGTCAGAGTCTGGCAAGCTCCCCATGGCATATTCGATATGCCAAAAACAGTAACAAAAAGTCTCACAATGGAGACATTACTGGTGCCCACTCAGGCAAATCAATGAAGAATGGGAGGACAGTGCTACAGAGGTACTGTACCCTCCCAGTAACACACTGGCTATTTCTCACTCATATAATAGCTCACTGTGAGTCAGTCCTATTTGACACTGTCCCACTAGTAACAAACTGAGTCCTTAATTCAGCACTTTCTTAGGATAAATATCCATGGTCCTGTTTTGTTTTTTGGTGGGCATACTGGCTATACTCAGGTTTACTTCTTGTTCTGTGCTCAGAGATCACTCCTAAACTGCAAGGGAATGAACACAATGCAGTCATATGTAAGACAAGTGCCATTCCTGTTGTACTCTCCCTCTCTCTCTCTCTCTGCCTCTCTCTGCCCCGCCACTCTCTTTCTCTCTCTAGCCCCAAGTATCCATGTACCTTCAAGTCCATTTACTCTTGGTCCATCATAAGCAATGAGATCTTATTCAGCATAGTCCAGAATGTCTTCCAGATTTGAGTGTTTTTTTAAACCTCCAGAAAACTTATATATATATATATATATACACATATATGTATATATATGTACACATACATATATGTATGTATATATATATATATAATGGAACAAATGGATGCTTCAAATTCCATTTGAATCATCCCATCACAAATAACTTGGCTTTTTATATGATTTTTTTAATGATACATCAGAATTTTAAGGAAATATCAGAGTTAAACCCTGAAGGGAATAGAAACTCTATTTGGGTTTTGATAATTTAGAAAATGTTGTATTTGATATTAATACTGCTGTATTTTAAGAATCTGCAGTCATAATTTATAGTGTGTTGAGGACTCCTGTTTCCTATCTAATTCCATAACAATAAATGTTTTCCCATATTTGTTTATGCCATCTTACTCATCAAATATTATCAACATTAACTCATGAATGGAAATTTTGATAAGTACATTATATATAGAAAAAAATTTAATTATTTTAAAATAATTAGGACTCATCTCAGTGTTACTTTGAGAGGACCAGAGACACCACGGTGGAACACAGGGCTCTCATAGAGCTAATGGGACCATCTGGTTCTAGGGTTTGAATTTTGGACCAGGTATGTGACCTACCACTCAAGTTATGTCTTTTAAGCTATTGGCCCATACAATATCTCTCATACACATATATCACTTCATCTATCTCCCATTTAAGCTCTCTCCACATACACATATATCATAATGTGACTTTATAGTGTTGAACATAATGCTTCACTAGGTAACATAAAGCATTAAACATAACGAGTCTATACAAGATTTCCCAAACATTATACACTTAAGCTTGTTTATTTTGCATAGGAATTTTTTCTACAATTTACAATGACTTTTTACTCTCTAAAAATAATTTGGCAGTTGTTTGTATGTATCTTCCATCTTCCATTCTTTACTAATTATTGCATAAAAGTACTTTGAGATAGATTTTCATCAATAGCACAAGTGAGTAAAGTTATTATGAATTGATTAAATAGCTAAATAAAGCTTAACAAATATTGTCATTTATCACTTATTTCTATAACTGTTTCCTCACAATGTTTAAACATAGCAATATGTTTTTAGTTTTGAGTGGAAAAGAAGATTTTCTTGATGTGTATCTGACTTTTGCTGGAATGGTCTCCTAATTTCAATTATACACTAATGATAACCACGATTTCATTCTGAGTCATTATCTCTGTCCCACATCATTTGTTCCATAGGCAGAAGAAACTAAAGTCAGTTGTTATTATCTCAACTGTGCAAGTCCAAGGTTTGCCTAGAGGCTCCTGACACCAAATACCTTCTCTAAAGATTAATCTCCAGCAGAATTTCAATCAGGGTGGACATTTAGCTGAATAACCTCCAGTATTAGGAGCTTGGACATTTTTAAATTTTATTTTACTATTTTTAGTTTCAGTTGTTATTGTTACTGGTTATGCAACCTTACTCACTCTTCAAGAAGGTAAAATTTCCATTAATCAGGTAGGGCTACCTTCTCTTTATTTAACCAAATTTTTATCTTTGAATGACATATTGAATTTGTCTTTGAATGACAAATTGAATGACATGTTTTTATTACAAAATCTATGTTCTTTGAAAGACATAGTGAGAACAAATGAAGATTTTACATTGCAAATCTTATTTCTCAGGAATTTTGAATCTACTTGCAGATAAAGAGAATAACTTACAATTGTCTTCACTACCTGATAAGAAATATAACTGTTTTCCTTCCCATTCTAGTGTTTGAGGAAAGTACAGTCTGAAAACTGCATAGTAATTTATAAGCACCCAGAGAAAGATGCAAATTCATCTATGCAACACTTTTCAGGGAGCCATGAAGATGTTTCTATCTGCATGATCCAGTATCCACCCCCAAGTTCTGTAAGGTAACTGGAAATCTTATAAAATGGCATGCAAGGAGAATTGCTAGTGTTTTTGAGTTAATCATATACCAGCTCATGTGCTTGCGCGTGCACACACACATAGATTCACAGGAAGGTGGATAAATTTTCTAAATTGCCTTAGGCAGTGTAAAACTTCAGAAACTCTTCCCAGAGAACTTGATAGTCTCTGAAATTGACAGACAGGAAGTTCGAGAAAAGATATTTTTCAATAACCCATCAAAAAATGGGGCGGCAAAATAAACAGAAAATCTCTGATGATGAAATGAACAGAAACTTTCCCAAAGAAGAAATCCGAATGGCTAAAAGGCACATGAGAAAATGCTCTACATCATTAATCATCAGGGAGAAGCAGATCAAAACAACAGTGAGATACCATCTCACACTACAGAGACTGGCCCACATCCAAAAGAACAAAAGCAACCGGTGCTGGTGCGGATGTGGCGAGAAAGGGACCCTCCTTCACTGCTGGTGGGAATGCCGACTGCTTCAGCCCTTTTGGAAAAAAGTATGGACAATTCTCAAAAAATTAGAAATCGAGCTCCCATTTGACCCAGCAATACCATTCCTTGGAATATATCCCAGACAGGCAAAAAAGTATAGTCGAAGTGACATCTGCACTTGTTTGTTCACTGTAGCACTCTTTACAATAGCCAGAATCTGGAAAAAAACTGAGTGCCCAAGAACAGATGACTGGTTAAAGAAACTTTAGTACATCTACACAATGGAGTACTATGTAGCAGTTAGAAAAGATGAAGTCATGAAATTTACATACAAGTGGTTCTACATGGAAAGTATCATGTTAAGCGAAAAGAGTCAGAAAGAGAGGGATAGACATAGAAAGATTGCATTCATCTGGGGAACATAAAGTAACAAAATAGGAGACTAACACCCAAGAGTGGCCAAGATTAGTACCAGGAATTTTGCTCCATGACTTGGAGGCCAGCCACATATGCTAGAGGAAAACGGAGCTCAGATAGAGAAGGGAGTACCAAATAAAGGGTGTTGTGAGGACCCGCCCAGGATGGGAGAAGCATGCTGAAAGCAGACTATAGACCAAACATGATTGCCACTCAATGCCTCTTTTGCAAACCACAACACCCAAAAGGAGAGAGAGAACAAAAGGGAATGCCCTGACACTGAGGCAGGGTGGGATAAGGGGATGGGGGGATGGGAGGGATACTGGGACCTGTGGTGGTGGAAAATGGGCACTGGTGGTGGGATGGGTGTGTGATCATTGTGCAATTGAAACCCAAGAACAAAAATTTGTACAACTGTACCTCATGGTGTTTCACTAAGAAAAATTAAAAGGAAATGTAAATGATGGAGAATGGGTGCTGGTGGAGGGATGCATACTGGATCATTATGTAACTGAAACCGAAGCACAAACATTTGTAAGTCTACAACTGTACCTCATGGTGTTTCACTAATAAATTTTTTTAAAAAAGACAAACAGATTAAGATACTTGCCGTAAAGAACTACTGCATTTTTTTGGGTGAAGCAATGAACATAAATTGTTAGTTCAATGTCAACATATCTTATCATTGAACAGTGTGATTTGATGATCATACATACCACTCTTGCTTTATGGAAAGCTTTTTAGCTAGATTCCCACAGAAATTTATAAGAAATATTTGCTCTTTTTCTGCCACAGGTTCCAAATATCTTCTGTTTCAATTAGTTGTCATAGTGTTTGTGACTTAGGATACAACATGGAAATTCCCGGGACGGCATTGTAAAGAGTTTGCAATGAATTAAGCTTGCCTGACCATTTCAGAGTTGCATTATAGGTCTGGGTTGTTTTTATTAGCTAGATGGATGTTAATTGTATGAAGGACTTGTGGAAAAAATATGTTTGAAGAAAATGTTTTATTTTTATTACATGTCTCCTGAGTGCCTTTTATAATTTAATGCAGGGCTTATGTTTTGGTGAAAGGAGAAGAATTATTCAGTATTTGGAAAACCTATTTTTCAGAAACCATTGAAAGGATTATGGGAGCTCTAGCCTACTATTTCATTTAAATGTTTTAGAACGTTGATTATTCAAACAAAGTCATACATCTATAAATCATTGGTACCTCTAAGGGATTGAATAGCCATCCAAATGCTTGAAATATCAATTGGTTTTGAAATTTACTTATATAAATATTAAGGTATTCTTTAACATTCTAAAGAGCATCGTTCTTTATGCCTTCAAAGGTTAATAATAGGATAGAAGTAGAGTTCATATTAAATTGGTTTTAAATGCTTTAAATTAATTACATAGTCATTTCAAGTTGAATAGATAATTTTTGCCATAACATATTGGTTAAATGCTCTTACAAGAAATATATAGGAACAATGAACATTTTGCTTAACATAAAGTATTTAAAGACATGGCTAACTAAAGATATATGAAAATGTATTTGGCACATTTTTTAGTGATCTCAAGTTGAAACTTGAAATGATTCTTAATTTAAAAAGCTACAAATTTAAATCCATTACAAAATCATATTTGATTTATTTTAATGTGTAAATTATATTGATTTATTTAACATTTTTTAGTAACAATATCATCTTGGTAATGTTTACTGTTATTTTTGAGCATCAATACATAGAAGTTTTCCTAGATGCAAATAACAATGATGTCAATTAGATCTTTTGTCCATTTGTTCATTAACTTATTCTGCTAAACAGGCTATACTTTACAAATGGCTGCACTAAAAATATCTGATCTCACTGGCAGGCATCACTGCATCTAGACTCTGCCTCAGGTAATAGTCAAAATTAAACTGAAGCATTATAACTAAACACATATGTGTTTCTGTTGGCACCTGAGTTTCATCTCCTTTGCATACAAAAAATAAGGAATCATACTCAAAGTATTTTTACAGTTGCTGGATAATATGACTACAGTGTGCTCAATTTTGTGGAAAATTCTCAAAATGCATTCCAAGTCTTGATTATTTTTCTTGCCCACTTAAAAACAGAAAAATTCTTATTCTCCATATTATGATCTAATTTGTTACATCACCAGTTTGGTTTTTTTTTTTTGCCATTGTGATATACACACAATGTTATCCTGGTATTTTAAAGGGCAATTCCCTAAACTCAGGGTCACTCTGGATGAGATTCAGACAACCAGGATGAACATAGATGTGTTTTTATTTATTTGCATATAGATGCTAATACATTCTGATTCTTTTGTTAAAAATATTGTCTATATCATAGAAAGATTGCATTCATCTGGGGGATATAAAGTAACAAAATATGAGATTAATACCCAAGAATAGCTGAGATCAGCACCAGGAGGATCACTCCATAGCTTAGAGGCCAGCTGGGTATTCTAGAGGAAAGGGCATTTCAGATAGAGAAGGGAGCACCAAATAAAGGGTGTTTGGAGGATCCTCCCAGGAGGGGAGATGCATGTTGAAAGTAGACTATGGACTGAACATGTTTGCCACTCAATGCCTCTTTTGCAGACCACAACACCCAAAAGGAGAGAGAGAACAAAAGGGAATGCCCTGACACTGAGGCAGGGTGGGATGGGGGGATGGGAGGGTGGGAGGGATACTGGGACCCGTGGTGGTGGAAAATGGGCACTGGTGGAGGGATGGGTATTTGATCATTGTATAATCGAAACCCAAGCACAAAAATTTGTAAATCTACAACTGTACCTCATGGTGTTTCACTAATAAAAATTGAAAAAAAATTGTCTATATTATAGAAAATTTGTATTGTATGAGTCTCTGCATTCTCTGTTTTGTTGGATTAGTCTATTTGTGTATTCTTTTACAAATACAACACAGTCTCAATTATTGCAAGATAATAGAAAATCTTGAAGTAGTGTAAATATTTAAAAAATAAATAATTGGGGGCCAGAAGGATACCAGAGCAGGCAGGGTGCTTGCCTTGAATACAGCCAACCTGGGTTTGATTCCTGGCATCCTATTAATCCCCCAAACACCACCAGAATTGATTCTTAAATGCTGAGTTTGGAGTAACTCCTTAGAAGTTCTGGATGCATCCCAAAATCAGACAAATAAAAAATGGTCACCTTATTAGCTCCTGTGAAGTGATATTTTGAAAGCAAAGAGAAAACCATGAAAATACTTTGGAAATAAAGGTAAATTCAAATGCTAATATTCTGAAGAAAAAATGAGTTGAAGTCCTCAAAGAAATGCAACATTATCTATATAAAATCAAGGGAGTGGTCTTTGGAGAAGTGAGAATGAATGGAGTAGGAGAATTAACAAACACTAAGTCAAGTCACTGTCCTGTTGTTCATCGATTTTCTTGAGCGGGCCCAATAACGTTTCCAGTGTGAAACTTTGTTATTACTGTGTCTGGCATAGTGAGTGCATCACGAGGAACTTGCTTTGCCATGCGGGCACAATACTCTCGATAGCTTGCCGGGCTCTCCAAGAGGGGCGGAGGAATCAAACTCGAGTCAGCCATATTGGCCACTTGCAAGGCAAACACCCTACCCACTGTGCTATCACTCCAGCCAAGTCAAGTATATTAGTATAAGATCTTTTAAAGATCTAGGATTGAATATTAAGGATATTATACCTTAGAGGATCCAAAGAGTCTATGATATTATCTGATTTGGGTATTTGCAGAGAAAAAATATTTTGTCTTGTGTGGCACTTGAGTAGATGACTAGACAACATTTCGATCTATTCAGTGGTCCACTAGGGAGATAAAAGGGATGCAAAATAACATTAGTGGAAATTTAAAGAATAATTGCATTCTGGATATGTTGTGAAAACATTATAAAGAATATGATTACATGTTAAGTAACCAACATGAAAGATGAAGCATTAATGACAAGATGAAAGTAATTGGCCTAAGCAATTGATGAATGTAGAAGCTATTACAGAAAATAGTAAGCACTTAGGAAATAAGAGAGTTGGGAAACAAAATAAAATCTTACCCATATTACATATCTAAGCTTATTAGAAAGCATATGAAAATGGCAATTAAACATTGTATATTCAGAATAAAATATAGATGAGCATCCCTATATCACTGTATCACTGTCATCCCATTGTTCGTCAGTTTACTCGAGCGGACACCAGTTTGTCTATTTGTCCCAGCCCTGAGATTTTAGCAGCTTCTCCTTACTCATATTTCCCAACACTGACGTATTGAAAACTCTTTTAGCTTTGTACTATCTCTCCAGCCCAACATACAAATTTTTTATTTATCAACTTTGTGAAGGAAAGAAATTTAAATTCAAACAAATAGTGTAGCAAATAGTGCTCTACCTTGGAAATATTTTCATACTTCTAAGTTTTCTTGTTGTTATAAAATAGATGCTTTCTTTTTATTATAGCTGAGTAATTCCTCTCTGTTTTCTTGCTAGCATAACCTCATATTAATTTTTTATACCTATATATCCTTTTAGGATGTAAATCATTAGATTTAGGACCAACTGCAGTCCAGTAAGCACAATATTATTATATCTATATTAAGTTATTTTTCAAATATGGTAGGATCCACAGGGGTCAGAATTATATTATTTAAGTGCATTTTTCTTTTTTCTTACATGTGATTAGCACTGTAGCATTGTAGTCCCATTGTTCATTGATTTGCTCAAGTGGGAACCAGTAACGTCTCCACTGTGAGTCTTGTTACTGTTGTGGCATATCGAATATGCCATGCGGAGCTTGCCAGGCTCTTCTGTGAGGGTGGGGTACTCTCAGTAGCTTACTGGGCTCTCCAAGAGTGACAGAGGAATCGAACCCTGGTAGGCCCTGTGCAAGGCAAATACCCTAACTGCTGTGCTATCTCTCCAGCAGGTTTTTTTCAGCATTTTCTTAAGAGACTATCTGCACTCCACAACATGTACCAGGTTCGTTTGTTGGCAATTAGTTGTCAACAGATTTTAGAATTTGTCTTTGTGTACTCATTCTAATCCTTTGGTCAGAGAGTGTAACCTTATACTGGTACCAAGCTGTTTGAATCACTAGATGTTGATAGCATAGATTCAAGTTAAAAAATGTGATTCCTCCCAATTTCCTATTTTTCAGTATGGCTTTGGCTATTCTAGACATTTTATGATTGTGTGCAAACTTTATTATTGATGACTCTGAATCCTTGAAGAATGTCACCAGAATTTAAATTAAGATCATATTATTTGTATATATGCATATATACATATATATGATCAATATTGGCAAAATTACCATCATACATAAGCTATATATAAATATTTAAGTATATAAAACTTATATTTATATATAGCTTATGTGTGATGGTAATTTTGACAATATTGATTCTTATCTACGAGTATGACATACCTTTCTATTCCCTAAAGTGTTCTTTTACTATTTTCTTAATTGATTCATAGTTTTTATGTTATAGATTTCTCACATTTTTGTTAAGTTGATTCCTAGGTATATGCTATTTTTGGAAACTATTTTGAATGATTTTTAATACAGAAGATGCTTTTATCTATTTTATTTCATTATTTGTATTTAGAAATATGACAGCCTTTATTGTACTGACTTTGTAGCCAGCATTTTGTTGTATTTATCTTTTTTTGGAGAAATTTTCAATAAACTCTTTACGGGCATCTATGCATATTGTCAAGTCATCTGCAAATAGTGATAATTGAGGTTCTTTTCCAATTTGAATCACTTTCACATATTTTTCTTGCCTAATTGCTGTTGATGGGCTGAAGCGATAGCACAGCGGTAGGACGTTTGCCTTGCACGCAGCCAACATGGCCGACCCGAGTTCGATTCCTCTGCCCCTCTCGGAGAGACCAGCAAGCTACCGAGAGTATCTCACCCGCACGGCAGAGCCTGGCAACCTCCCAGTGACATATTCGATATGCCAGACACAGTAACAACAAAGTCTCCAATGGAGACGTTACTGGGCCCGCTCGAGCAATTGCTGTTGATAGACTTTTAATTCTATATTGAATTATACTGTAGATACTTGTCATCCTTTTCTTGTGCCTGATTGCAGAGGGAATGCTTAGAATTTTTCTCAGTAGAGAATGTTACTGGCTGTATGTTTGTTATAAATGATCATTACTATCTTGAGGAAGGTTCCATCCATACCTAATTTGCCTAGTGTTTTTTTCTTTCTTAACCCATAAATGAATAATAGATTGTGTCTAATACTTTCTATACATCAAATAACATGATTATGGGACAGTTATTCATTATTCATGAATTTTATTGTGTTAATTCATTTATGTTATTTGACTCAATCTTGCATCTCTGAGATGAATTACACCCGATAGTGAAGTATGGTAATGTTGAAATGTTCTTGAATTTAGTTCATTAAGGGTTTGTTGAGAAATTTTGTATCAATATTTATAAAGAAATTGGTAAAATTCTATTTTTATAGTATTTCTATTTCCTTTGGGTATTAATGCAATGTTGGTTCATTAGAGACTATTAGGAAGGATACTCTATTTTGGAAGAGCTTGAATAGTAAAGGTAGTAGTCTTCTATGAAGGTTTGATAAAACTTGTAGAATAATATTGCTTTGTCCTTTCTCCCTTGCCACAAGGTACTCAGGTTTATTAAATTGCTCCTGAGGCACTTCCATTCCTTTGTGTTTATCTGTAAACTCTACCCTATGCTCTTCTCCCCAATTTGTAAGTTCAGATACATCTAGATACTGTTCTAGATACTTCTAGAACACTGAAATTGTATTGCGAGTTAATATTGCCTTTCTCCTCTTCTTATGTCCTTTAAATAGTTTACTTTAAAGCAATGTCCTTTTTGTATAGATAGAGGAAGACCATTGATATTATGCTTTGTAACTTAGGATTTAATTGGCTTTGAATATTATGTAATCCCGGGCATCTGCTTTCTCGATTTAAGCCTCAGTTGCCCTTGGTTCCTAACATCCTAAAAGCAGGGTCCCAATGAGGGACTGAATGGACTCAGGGAAAGCTGTGAGCTACCCTTGCATCGAAATGGGAAAGGCCAAAGTGCCACAATTCTTAACTACAAGTTAAGAGCTTGATCATAGACAAATGCTGTCATGATCCAAAAGTAACGACCAGAGTAGGACCCTGTTAGGGATAGGAAAGACTATCTGGCCTGAGCACTGTAGTCTGAGATCAAGATGGCCCTAGGAGAGCAATTCTATAAGCTTAATGTATCTCTTAGTGTTTCCATACAAAATAATTAATATTATGAATGCTTATATATTTGTTGGACAAGGAGAGGAGAAACACACCCAGGAGATTCCATTCTAGGGTGGGTTGTCCTGCTGAGAGAGTATCTGTCCTAGAAGCTGCTTTCCCTGAGGGAAAGAAATTTACCCCTATTGATTGTTACCACACATATGTGTAAATGTTACCCCAACCCCTCGTGCCACCTGACATTCTGATGATCCTTTTACTTAGTCACGGTCACGGTCCTCCCGTTGTTCATTGATTTGCTTGAGTGGGCCCAGTAATGTCTCCATCATGAGACTTGTTGTTACTGTGTTTGGCATATCGAATATGTCACGGGGAGCTTGCCAGGCTCTGTCGTGCGGGCGAGATACTCTCGGTAGCTTGCCAGGCTCTCTGAGAGGGGTAAAGGAATCGAACTCGGGTCGGCCTTGTTGGCTGCATGCAAGGCAAATGCCCTACCCCAACCCCTCATGCTGGGGGAAATAACTAGACTGTAAAAGTGGGCTAGGGGATCAGAATCCAGACTCCAGAAAGTGGGAATTGGGATCAGGATCCAGACTCCAGAAGGAGAAGGAGAAAGGGATCCAGGCTCCAAACCCAGAAGGAGAATGAAGGGAGATTGGGGAGGAGAATGAAGTAGCATGGGGGAGGTAGAAGCAGGAGGAAAATCAGAGGAGAATGGAGATGGGAATTAAATCAACAGCAACTGCAACTAACACCAACCAGCCTGGCCCTTGTTTCCTTCCTTCATATGCCCATCGCCATAGACCTCCCCTGGGTGGGGGAAACAGAGTGGGACTACCAAACGCAGGCAGCGGGAGAGATAGACCACTGCTGTCTTTTGGAGTTTACACAAAAACTCATAGTGAACCCATCTGGAGCAGGGCCTTTGTTCTTGGAGAATTTTTAAATTACATTTTCACTTTTCTTGCTTGTGATTGGCCTGTTCAGGTTGTACATTTCCTCCCCAATTAGGGGAGGTTAGATGAACCTAAGAATCTGTCCATTTCTTTTAGGTTCTACAGTTTAATTGTGCAAAGTTGTTCATAGTAACCCTTTATGGCTTATTGAATTTTTGAGGTTTCTTTTTTATCCCCTTTTATCTCTAATCCAATTTATTTTGGCATTTTCATACTTTTTCTCATGAGTCTAGTCAAAGGTTTGTCTAAATCCTTTATTCCTTTCAAGAAATAGTTCCTGGATTCATTAACTCTTTGTATTGCTTTCTTGATTTCTATTGTGATTTTATTGTTTCATTCCTTCAACTACTTTGTTGTTTCTTCTCCAGATATTAAAGAGCTGTGCTTGAGTTGTTAATTTTAGTGTTATTTTTTTTCATGATGAAGGACTGCATTGCTATGAATTTCCCTCTTCTGAAGGTTTTACTGCATCCTGTAAATTACAACTGTTCCTTTCTTCATTCTTATTAATTTCCAGGAATAATTTTTTTCCTTCTTGATTCCCTCTTTGATCCAGTTATTTATCAGTGTTTTATTTTGCTTCTAGGTACTGGGTTTTTTCTCCATTTTCTTTTTGTGGTTACTTTCAACCTTCATGCTCAAGCAGGCCCAGTAACGTCTCCATTGGAGACTTTGTTGTTACTGTGTTTGGCATATCGAATATGTCACGGGGAGCTTGCCAGGCTCTGCCATGTGGGCGAGATACTCTCGGTAGCTTGCCGAGCTCTCCGAGAGGGGCGCAGGAATCGAACTCAGGTCGACCATGTTGGCTGCGTGCAAGGCAAGCGCCCTACCTTCATAGTATGGTGATCTTAGAGGATGCTTAAGTAATTTCCTTACTTGTAAACTTATATATGTTTAAGTTATGCTCTAGAACGTGATAAATCCTAAAAAAATTGTTCATGCTTATTAGAGATGGATATGCCATTTATTAAGTATGGAAGACCTACTACAAATACACGAATTAATTCCAGTTCTTCAAATTAGTGCTTTTGTATCTTTTTGGATATTCTGTCTAGTGGGAGTGACTCATGGCAAGAGTGGAGAGTTGAAATACCCCATTACTGTTGTGTTTCTCCCAACTTGTTTCCTTAGGTCTATAAAAAGAAGCTTTATAAACTTTTATGATCCTTTATTTGGTGCATAGAATAACATACTTTAATGCTTTGTTCCCATAACCAATATGTTGTTCCCATCCCTATATATATTTGCATTCTTAGATCAAATACTATTTGATCTGACTGCCCCAAATTGTGGTGTGGTGTGTGTATGTGTGTGTGTGTGTGTTCACCATTAGCTTGTATACTTGTTTTCCAAAGTTTCACACTGGGCATGCATTGTGCTTTGAATTTTGATGTGTTTTCTATAATTATCATATATGAGTTCTGTTTCCTGATCCATTTAGCCACTGATATTGAGGGATACATTGCCATTTTTCTATGTGCAGGGTGTAGTTGTTTTTAGAATTATTTATTTTCCTCCTATAGACTGCCTGTCAGTAGTTCTTGCAAGCTTGCTTAGTTATAGATGATCAGCAGCTTTTGTTTGATATATTTTTATCTTTCTCAAATCAAAATGTCAGTTTTGCATAGTGGACTCTACATGGAAAGATTTTGTTGTTGTTGTTATTGTTGTTTAGTACTCCGGATATATAATTTCACTCTTTTCTTGCTTCTAAAGTTAAATATGGAAGATCGGCTGTGATTCTTATGCTATTTCCCTTGTACTTGAACTTTTCTTCTCTTTTGAATTTTTAAGTAGTCTGTCTCTGGTTCTTGTCATTTTTATTAAAATGAGATTTGGTGCTATTCTGTTTGAGTCTTTTCTTTTTACTACTTTTTGATTTTTTATGGCGGCATTCTTGCACTGAATTAAAATCATGTAGTTTTCCATGTATCCTTAGTGTGTGTAAAAGGTGGGATTGACAGCAGTGCAGTTCGAGGTGTCTGAATGATCCTTGCAGGATGGAATTGAATTCTCACCTGTGGGGCGTGGGGCAAAAGAAGTGGGTATCTAGTTCCTGTTAGATTACCTATACAGAGGGAATTTAATTGATAATGTTTGGGAAAAGTTCCAATGGCTGTGTGTGGGATAGTTGCAGATACAGAAAGAGATCCATTATCCATGAGTTTGAGTGATTTCTGGGGTCTTTTGACTAGTTTTTCTTGGCATAGGGCAGAATGGGGCAGTAGTTTTTTTAATATTTATCCAAATAGCTCTATTTTTGAAAACACATTTTAATAATTTTTCTTCTTAAGAATTATTTAATGCTAATAATAATAGACTATAGAATATATAAACCTCGATCTACTATATTTGTATTTCAAGTTTTGTAACTGAAATGTGTGAGAGATGCAAGATAATGTTCACATTTGGTCAGGTGTAATGTTACTTTTTTTAAAAACATTTCATTGAATCACCATGAGATAGCTACAAACTTTCATGTTTGGGTTACAATCACACAATAATCAAACACCCATCCCTTCACCAGTGCACATCCCCCACCACCAATATCCCCAGAATAGTCCCCCATTCCCACCCTCCCCCTGCCTTCATGGCAGACATTATTCCCCATAATCTCTCTCTACTTTTGGCCATTATGGTTTGCAATACAGACCCTGAGAGGTTATCATGTTTGATTCTTTATCTGCTTTCTGCACACATCTTCAATCCCAACCAATTCCTCCAGCCATCTTTTTCTTAGTGATCCCTTCTCTATTCCAGCTGCCTTCTCCCCTTTGCTCAGGAGGCAGGCTTCCAGCTATGGAGCAATCTATCTGTCCCATATATTCTACTGTCCTTAGGTGTGAGCCCCATGTTGTATTGTTTTATACTCAACAAATGAATGAAGTCCTATGTCTGTCCCTCTCTTTCTGACTCATTTCACTTAGCATGATACTCTCCATGTCCATTCATTTATAAGCAAAGTTCATGATTTCATCTCTCCTGACAGCTGCATAGTATTCCATTGTGTAGGTGTACCAAAGTTTCTTTAACCAATCATCTGTTCTGGGGCACTTGGGTTGTTTCCAGATTTTGGCTATTGTGAACAGTGCTGCAAAGAACATATAGGTACAGATGTCATTTCTTTTAAAAGAGTAACAGTGATATGCCATAAAAATAGTTCATAATGAAAATTGTTTATTAAAATTTGTATAATTTATTAAAAAATGCTGCTAGATTCAGAAATTTCAAAACATAAAATATTATTAAGAAAAAAACTAGGCAATATTTTAGAAACCCTAATATGCTTGCACAAAAAAATAATAGCACATCATAGAACTGAATATAACAAGAACAGATTGAAGAGAGAAGAGCTAAAATTAGTAATAACAAATTTTATCTGGGCAAAGATACATACTTTATGAAAAGAGTCTTTAATAGTATTATTTTTATTTAACTGTCAGTTCTCAGGACTCTAAATTAGATGATGCTTGAAGTTTATTATATTAGTTATTAGAAATAAATCATACTAAATCAAAACTGAAGGACCTTTAATTTGTAAACTGAATTATTATTTTTAACAATGAAGGATGGGAACCTGCATGCATGTATATGTCTGTGTGTGTAATAAAATTAAGAGGGAAGATTAGATGCTTAAAATGTGTGGGACTGGAAATTTTATCTTCCCTTTCAAAGATGTTTTAAATTACATTAAGTCAAGCTCAATTTTTAGATCCACTGACAAGAGATGTTCAATAAAAAAAAAAATTTAAATTATGTGCATATCATGCCTTTCCACAATTTGTGCATTCATGCTGGATTAGAATACTTCTTTTAAAATAGATAGCTATAATTGCTCATCATATATAACTCATTCACTCAACTACATTTATATAATATAGTCTAATGTTTCTGTAATTAGATACTGATTTCTACCAATTTTATCTAAAATTCTATATTCGAAAACAAATAAAATAATGATAGATAATATTAACTGGAAAATATATTTTAACAAATTGTCATGTAAATGGCAATGTAGTCTAATTGGATTTAGAGAATTACCATTTAAATGGTATGTTATAAAATAGTTTTATTTGGGTAACCAAACCATAGAAATTCAAAATTTCTTTCATAGAGTTGTATTTTGTCTATTCTCATTGTGCATCAATTATTCAAGTAAGTAAGACCAGATAATTAAATTAACGGTGACTTTGCAACTAATTTTCAGATTTTTGAGAACATATGGTGCTTTTCATTATCTAATTAATTCCAACTCTGACCCGGCAAGTTTTTTTCCCCATTGAAATTAACCTAAAGATCAATTTCACAGGAAATATCATTTTAATAAAACCTAAGAGCATAGTATGGATTACCATAAATGAATTCCAACACCACTTTGATTATGAATATTCCTGAACACCTGGAGAGTCAGATTAGAAATGGCAGGACACCAGTGAAACACTGCTTTTAGTCAGAGAATTCACCAATAGGTCCTATCAGTCGTCTATGGTATATTTTCCTTAAGGCATAACATTTCCATGGCAACACCACGACAACTGTATCCTTTTCTAATTAGAGATAATATTTGACTCCTTGTAACACATTTTTTTCTGTTGAAAGTTAATCACATGGGGATTAATTTTCATCACGTATCAACGATATCCAAGGTTGGCAAAGTTAAAGTTCTTTTGGGTCTTCTCTCATATATCCTTTCCCAAAATACTACGATTTGAGATTCCAAAATAAAATATGTGGGTTTTGCTGTTTTGTTTTGTTTTAATGCATTAAGTCTATTATCCTCTGTCCAATTAGAAAGGTAACAGGCAAAAAAGTAAAAGAAAAGAGAAGGGCAAGCTAAGTCAATTTCCCTCAAACAAATCAATGAACATGTTACTTGCTATTTTAAATTCACAAATAATTTGGTCATTTTGCTTACATATCAATGTTAAGAATTATATCTGTCAGCCAGTCCTACCTATGAAAGTAACTTGTGGCACATACATATGACTAGGAATACTGGCACTTATGCAGAAAAAATCATAACTGAAAAATCAAAATGGGAAAATTAATATTAGGTCTTTAGAAGAATCTAATACAAATCTGGTTAATTAAAGAATTCTTCACCTTAAAATCTGACTCTTGGGGTAAGAGTGATAGCACAGCGGGTAGGGAATTTACCTTGCACATGGCCAACCTGGGTTCTATTCCCAGTATCCTCTGTGGTCCCCCGAGCACCTCCAGGAGTAATTCCTGAGTGCTGAGCCAGGAGTTACCCCTATGCAATGCTGGGTGTGACCCAAAAAGCAAGAAAAAAAATCTGACTTGTGCATGACTTTTTCAAACTTTCACCTACTTAATGAACTTTCAGTTACTACTAGTAGCAAATACCATTGTTTTAAAATGTCGCACCAACAGCTTCTCTTTAACTTCTATGTCATTGATTACACCATTCCTCAGTTCTCATGTTCCAAGACTTATCATAACTGAAATCTTGATTAAAAATAAAAGTTTAAATCTCATACCTTGCTTATAGGCACTTTTTGTCTTTTAGTATTGAGTTTTTTAAGATCTCCCAAATATGTTGAAGGATTACTTTATAAATGTATTGGCCAATCTCTCCCATGCTTCCCACCTACTATTCTTACATCACCATATGGATGACTTGATCATTGACAGTTTTATAAATGCATTCAATTCTCCTCAGATATTTCCCCCAAGGGCTTTCCACATATATCACTCTGACAACATAAAACAAAGCTGCATAATACAATAATGTTATTTTCTATTTCAGTTGGTAATTCTCTAGATTGTTCTATACAGTCATTGAAATCTTTTATTTCCCATACATCTAAGAATGAAAGGAAAACCCAACTTTATGTCACCAATATCCCATCAAGTAACAAGGCATGCTTTCCTTATATTTGTGTGTAGTTGGTGTAGGATAGAGGCTAGGGGTTCTTGAAAGTGTGGGCTAAAATATAAATGAATAAATATTTAAGAACAATCTGGTGGAAAGGGTGAAGAAAGATGTTCCTATGTTTCTCAAATGTTCGTCCCAGATTTTATATTTTTCTCCTTCAGAGATATATTTTAATGATAAAATTTAAATAAAATTTGATAAATTTTAAATTACAAAAAGGAATAAGATAGTATTCTACTTTTCACATTACCAGGACAATTCTCATCGAAATTAACCCAAAGTTGGTGAAAGGTCAGGGATCAAATTGCTAGTAAAAGGAGAATACCAGAAGAATAATTTATGTCTCAAAATAATATCTACTCTTCCCATCATATTATCAAAGAAGCCATTATCTTATGATTCAGCTCTGGCTTCTTCATGCTCATATTTTATTATTTCAGAAATTCAATCACTGATCATATTTGAATGTTTATTAAAATGCAATGATATAAATACAGGAGATGATGCTTTATGTAACCCAAGCAGTGCATGAAATCTCTGTACTACTCAAGGACACAGATGCTACACAGCCCCATGCCTGAAACTACTTGACCTACACAATATGAAGCTTAGAAACCATGATATCTTAATATTTGAGAATGAAGCCTGCTCTAATATCTTGCAAGAGAACAAATAATTGATTCATCAGAAAAAAAGTCACAAGCAAGGAAATCGCCATGGAGAATAAACAAATTGACAATTAAAAATTACTGATTTCAGAAAAAGGAAATTTCTGATAGGAAAATCATCCTTCCCCCTCCTCCCAGTGCTACAGTTCTGTTAACATGGGCAGACCGCCAGCACTTACACAAACTTTTTGTTATGTTGAACTTTTTATTGCAATGATGCATGTAGGAGGGGATATGACCTGCATATGCCCCTGTAATTCTTGTCTAGAATATAACTCACTTTGACAAGGTATTTAAAGTACAGGTATAATTTATATTTTATTTGTTTTTGTAAGTGAATATTCATTTTATGTTCTTTAAATTAATTAGATGTCACATTAATTAAAATGCTTAGAGAGTTAGAAAAACATCTAAGAATAAATTGACAGATATTATAAAATCCATTGAAAATGTGGTTTTGATGACAAAGCTTATTGAAATACTTGACTTCTTTTTGTTTTTTCTTTAATTTCCAGTGTCAGGAATAAAACCCAGGGCCTCCCACATCCATGAAAATCATTCTGCCTCTGAGCCTCATCCCCTCCCTTTAATTCAGAAAATACTAAACACAAGTAGACTTTAAATAAAGAATATCTTTGGAATTCAGAGTGCTGTATTCTTTAAAACTACAAATTATTAAAAGATAATTGTTTTCAAAAAATCTAAGTTTAGACACATGCTTACTAATTCTGGTAGTAATATTTCTAATTATTAGTAATAAGTAGTTTGGGGGAATGATGCCAATTATCTAATCCATGAAACTTTTTGCAACAAATTTCATTTGAAAAAAAGATCTTTATTGTATATTCATTCTGTATGTCTTCTTTCAGAATTTTTGTGAAATAAAATTAAAGGACTATTAAATTCTGTGAACATATAGCTCTAAATCTGACAGTAATAGGAAGAACTCTGAAATAAAGTTCACTTAATATTGTGCTTTGGAGTTTAATAAAGTGAAACTTTATTGATTGGCAACAATTATGTATAATATGTTGTCAAAGATGCTTCTTTCATTTAGACTTAGGATATGATCACTTGATCACTGTTGTCCCATTGTTCATCAATTTGCTTGAACGGGCACCAGTAACATCTCCATTCCACCTTTTCACATGATAGTGTAGCCCAATAGTGTATTGGGGACTTTTTCAGGGTCAGGGGAATGAGACCTGTTATTGTTACTGTTTTTGGCATATCGAATACGCCATGGCTAGCTTGCCATGCTTGCCATGCAGGCGGGATACTATCAGTAGCTTGCCAGGTTCTCCAAGAGGAGAAATCATAGGATATGGTATCATATAACATATTATACATATAACATATTATAATATGATATATGCACTAATATATGTATAAGCATTTATGTGAATATGTGTGCAACGAATGAATTTATATTGTTTTATATCTAAAATACACAAAACATCACAATTTAATATAGAAGATGCATGAGGTTGACTGCAATATATATCTTCTTCTATGATCAAATATGTCAAATGGTATTTAACAAGTGTAAATGTATCACAAATCAAAAATCATCCTGTTATTTGTCGATTGCCTCGAGCAGGCCCCGTAACGTCTCATTCATCCTATCCCTGAGATTATATTCAAGGCTCTTTAGGAGAATGAGACCCATCATTGTTACTGGTATTTGGCATATTGGGTACGCAACGGGGAGTTTGCCAGACTCTGCCGTGTGGGCAAGCTACATTTGGTAACCTGCCAGTTTGTCCAAAGTAGGAATGAGATAATAAGATGTCATAATAAGACATCTTATTATTGCATCGCATTCGCAGCCACCCGGTTCCCGGAGCTGGTTTTTATAGTCTCTGAGTCTTGGCCGTTGATGGGATTACACGGCGCCAGGGGGCTAGTTGGTGGGTGTGACCCCCGCCTACTGGAATTTGGAGGATCTGGGTGAAGGATGCCCGGCCCCAATCTGAGTAGGCTTGGAGATCTCGGCCCCGGAACCTGCGTGGCTTTGTCCCTCTGCCAGTACCTTCATGTGTGCGGGAAGTGGTCTCAGCATGGTGGTGGCTGGTCCTGGAGGTCTTCGGCTGCAGGAGCCCTGATTGGGGCGGGGAGGAAAGCTCATCCCGCTCCCCTCCAAGGGGCCCCGGCGAGGACAGCCAGGCGCGGGGGCAGGAGACTGCACTGTTCTCTTCCGGGAGCTGATCCTCCGAATTCCAGTAGGCGGGGGTCACAACCACCAACTGGCCCCCTGGCGCCGTGTAATCCCATCAACAGCCAAGATTCAGAGACTATAAAAAATAATTGTATAGACATGTGAAAAAATAAATGAATGTTGAAAAGCAACACAGAACTGACCAATTAGTAAAACAACTGAACACACACAAACAGAAATACAGGAGATAAGACATTTCCAAATAAGAAGTTCAATAAAATAAATTGATATTAAATCTGAGATTAATACTGTGACAGTTGTAAAACAGCATATGCATAATGGCAACGTTTACAGTTATTTTCAATTGAACAGATCACATTCCCTTGTATGTTTTAAACTTTACACTAGAGAAAATACTTTATTGTCTTCTCACATCTGAAGCTCTATCAAATATTACTTTGATATTTTGGCTATAAGAGCTCTTCTAAAATACTTATGCTATATTGAGATAGAGTCCTGAGTAACATAATGACCGTTTATATGATTTAATTTTTGAAATACTAATTATTTTCTTCTCAAACTCAAATTCCATCTCACTTTGTGTTTGTCTTCATATTGTTTTGTTCTGCAGGCTATATTTGAATAATAATCTGACCTGAAATAGAAAAACAAATGATAGAGTCCCATAAAAGCAAATAAAGTCTGTCATAATCAGATTTACTTTTATTTATTTTAAATGGAGAAGGGCAGGTTATTTTAGGACAGTTACAACAAACTTTTAGTTACAAAATTTGATTGTATTAAAAGGAAACATTTATTTGCAGAAGACAGATCAAATCTTTTGACAGGCTATATAAGAGTTGTTTTCAGTTTAGTCTACCTTGCCAGAGAGTGGATTTAAAGGGCAATAGAACTTTATGATATCCATTGCCTCAAAGATAAAGATCCTGTCTCCAGAGAAAATAGAATTGTCATACATTCCCCGATGTCTAATATTCTACTTTCAATTTTGCTCTTTATTGAAGCTTGTGATTTGTTTTTTTTATTTTGAAAATCATTTTTAAATATAATTTTATTTTTCTTATTGAGAGTATCTTTCTTTTAGAATTTTGAAACAAAATTAATCCTGACCATAAACCTGGGAATAAAATTAATAGCTTTTATAGTTGTTCTTCCCTTTTTATAAATATTAATTTCATTAATTTTCAAATTAGAGACTACTGCACATACTTAAAACAATACAGCTCTGTTTTTTTAGATTGTGAATGCTTCAGCACTCAATCTGAGATGTATATAACCAATGAGAGATAATTAAAGAAGGAACAAATAATAATACCACTTCATATTTACAGTCTATATAGGATGTCCTGCATTTTTTTATGTCTACCTATGCAATGTCCTAAAATCTCTTGAATCAGTCTGTCAGAATTGTGATCAAAGCTATTGTTATAAACTTTTAAAGGGAGAATGCATTACTTTTCTTAACTTCCGCAGGTAACTTGGCTTCTTTTTGTTTGTTTTAGTTTGGGGGTCAAATCCCAACAGTACACAGAGCTTACTTCCATGTGTGCACTCAGGGATCACTCCTGGCAGGGCTCAGGGGTCCAATGGGATGTTAAGGATTGAGCCTGGAGAAGCAAGGCTAGTGTCCTCCCTGATCACTATACTATCTCTCTGCCCATTATCATCTGCCTTCATAAGGAGAGTCGTTTGAGAAGGATAGGTTTTGACCAATTCCCATGCACCTTTATTCTAATCATGTTATGCAAAATTAATTTCTTCACAGATTTGATTTTCTGAATGCCTCATTAATTGAAAATGTGTGACTGGAAAGGTAAGAGAGCACAGAATATCTCAAAACTTCCTTGTTTCAGAGCAAAACAAAAATAAATTTTAATTTGGTCAGTCAAATAAAATACCATTACACTGGTTAATTCTATGTGTCAACATATATATTGTCTATCATGCACATATGTAGTAAAAATATCAGTCTGTATGTTTCTGTAAAGATATTTTTTCCATGTAATTAACACTAGAATTAGTGGAATTTGAATAAAACAGATTAACTCCTGGAAATTAACATAATATAATCAGCTGGAGACTCTTGGAGCAAAAAATTGAGGTCCTGTAGTGTTGGATATCAACCCTAAGTGTTTTAGGCTTCACTGGTGAATTTCCCCTTTCCTCCTTCAAGAGAAGCTTACCATGCTCTTGCTGACATCTCTAATTTGGTTAACATCTATCTTCAACCTTTCCTTTGTGTTGGATCTTAACCCTAAGTGCTTTAAACTTTATCAATGAATTGCCCCTTTTCTTTCTCCCAGAGAAGCTTAATATGCTCTTGCTAGCATCCCTAATTTAATGTTTATCTTTAACCTTTTCCTTGTATTTTACCTCTCATTGTTACAGTTCCCCAAGTCAATCTTGATTACTTATAAGCCAAAACTTTCTGGTAATTCTGGACTTTGTATTTGTACTGCTTTGTATTTGAAATGCTGTATATGTATACCTGTTTTTTTAATATATATATGTATATATATATATTACTGTAGAGCAATATTCTTTGGTTAAACATAGAAAGACCATTAATGCTTTGCTCATAATATTTGGGAGTTGATTGACTCTGAAATATGTCCTTTCCTGACCATAATTACTTGGTCATAATTATTTGACTCAGTGTTCAGTTGCTGTTGTTCCTAACACCCAAATGGGAGTTTCTGCCACGGGACTGGGATGGACCCAAGTGGCATCAAAATGGGACATTCTAGAAAGCATAAATGAATGGTCTTGATGCCAGCTTTTACAATTTAAGAGACAGGACCCAATGAGGAAGGACAAGCTGAACTGGGCTGAGGACTTAGTCTAGGATTTACTGTAAAATTCTTTCTTGCTCTCAGAGGCCAGAGAACTAAGTGTTCAAAGCCTTGGTTGCTCTTAGCCCAGACAACTAATTGTTAGGATCATTGTCTCTTACTGTGTTTATCCAAACAAATTGCAAGTATTCATAACTTATACAACAAGAGGGAAAGATAAATGCAATGTAGATGTCCCTGGGAGACAGAGTGTCTTATTTTTTTTTTATGAATCATTGTGAGATACAGTTACAGACTTAACAAACTTCTGTGATTATGTTTCAATCAAGCAGTGTTCCAGTACGCATCCCTACACCAGTGCCCATTCTCCACCACCAATGTTCCCAGTGTCACTCCCACCTCTCCCTCCCCTTTCCACCCCCTGCCTCTGTGGCAGACACATTTCCTCTTACTCTCTCTTTCTCCTTTTGGGTGTTATGGTTTGAAATATAGGCACTAATCAAGTTTTGTTCATAGCCTACTTTCAGCATGCATCAGAGTATCTTCTTGAGTTGATAATTTCATCTGTCAGATGTTTATTTATGTACATGATCAACCCACCTATGTCCCTACATCAACCCCCCTTCAGATGTTCTATTAGTATGCTAGCAACTCTGCATGAAACGGGCCATTTTCACCATCAGGCTGTGGTTACCCATATCCCTGTCTATGTCACTGTTGAGGAGGACTGGGGATTTGGGGAGGCAGTTCTTGGCCACCGGAGAATGCACACACGTATCACAGCATCAGCCTCCTCGATTTACTTTGTGAACCCACACTGTAGGAAAGAATATCTCTCAAACTGCAACACTGAAACATCTTCCAGAAAATCTTCCAGAACTTCAAATCTATTCAATGCTTTATTGCTGGTTTGCCCTCATATTTTTATAATTTCAGCAATCATCTTTTTTACTTGATTACTTGAATAAATTAATAATTTTCCCTTTTCACTCTTTTAGATTTTGCTATTTTCCAGGGCATGACATCTCTGTTCAGAAGAATATGAGCTAATAATAAGGCATGTTTTATCACAAATAACTTTATTCCTTTCCTTTGGAAAAAATATGATATAAAATATGGTGCTAAATCATTCAGCTAAGAGGTAAAAAGTCATAATTATTTATTGGCAATAGAGAAAATTATGAATAGGATATATTTCACTCTGTTTCAGTCATTTGTCCAAATATAATTTTCAAGGAAGAAAACACTAAAAGAAAACTGGAGTGCAAATATCTCTTTAAAGATGAAGAATTTGTGATTGTAAGACATACTTGGACAAGGACATCAACAAGTTTCAGAGAAAATTTTACCGTCTGAGAAGTTTTTCTAGACAGAACTAGATGGGACAGCAATGCAACGATCCATGGCTTTCTTTGAGAATAAAAAACATTAGTCTATTATGAAGTTGCTTAATTTTGGTCTGGGGTTACCCAAGAAAGGCAAAACTTAGAATGTTGGACAACTGTGGTTCTTTAAGGAGATAATAACCGAAGGCTACCAGCATCTCCGTTGTGAGACTTGTTACGGTTTTTGGCATATCAAATACATCACGGGTAGCTTGCCAGGCTTTGCCATGTGGGTGAGGTACTCTTGGTAACTTGCCAGGCTCTCTGAGAGGAGCAGAGGAATTGAACCTGTCGGCTGCAAGCAAGGCAAACACCCTACCCACTGTGCTATTGCTCCAGTCCAGCATTTAGGCAAATACTTTTTTTTTTTATTAGTGAAGCACCATGAGGTACAGTTGTAGATTTACAAATCTTTGTGCTTGGATTTCGGTCATACAATGATCAAATACCCATCCCTCCACCAGTGCCCATTTCCCCCCACCCCCCCTCCCACCCTGCCTCTGTGGCAGGGCATTCCTCTTTGTTCTCTCTCTCCTTTTGGGTGTTGTGGTCTGCAAAAGAGGCATTGAGTGGCAAACATGTTCAGTCCATAGTCTACTTTCAACATGCATTTCCCCTCCTGGAAGGATCCTCCAAACACCCTTTATTTGGTGCTCCCTTCTCTATCTGAACTGCCCTTTCCCCTAGAATACCCGGCTGGCCTCTAAGCTATGGAGTAATCCTCCTGGTGTTGATATCAGCTATTCTTAGGTATTGATCTCATATTTTGTTGCTTTATATCCCCCAGATGAATGCAATCTTTCTATGTCTATCCCTCTCTTTCTGACTCATTTCGCTTAGCATGATACTTTCCATATTGTACCACTTGTATGTAAATTTCATGACTTCATCTTTTCTAAGAGCTACATAGTACTCCATTGTGTAGATGTACCAAAGTTTCTTTAACCAGTCATCTGTTCTTGGGCACTCAGGTTTCTTCCAGTTTCTGGCTATTGTAAAGAGTGCTGCAATGAACAAACAAGTGCAGATGTCACTTCGACTGCACATTTTTGCCTCTCTGGGGTATATTCCCAGGAGTGGTATCGCTGGGTCAAATGGGAGCTCAATTTCTAATTTTTTGAGAAACGTCCATACTGTTTTCCAAAAGGGCTGAACTAGTCGGCATTCCCACCAACAGTGAAGGAGTGTCCCTTTCTCGCCACATCCGCGCCAGCATCAGTTGCTTTTGTTCTTTTGAATGTGGGCCAGTCTCTGAGGTGTGAGATGGTATCTCATTGTGGTTTTGATCTAGGCAAATTCTTAAATACAATAATTCCACTAACAGGTGCTCTGTCTGCTTGGCCTTGTTGTGTTTCTTCTATGTTGATTGCTTGATTGAAAATCAATATATGATCAAAACATTTTGTGTCATACCTAACTCCCAAGTAAAGTCCTTGAAAATGGTCATAATTTCAACCAAATTTCTCTTTGTCTCTGGTATTTCAAGTTATTTTAATTATTTTTTTCTGCCATAACTCCTTATGTACATATACACATACCAACATATTTTCATTTTATCTTATATCATTTTTCAGATTGTTCTTTTGGACCAACATATATTTCTGAACTAAGACCAATGCTTTCTTCATTTTGTGTAAATCATATAAAATCCTCTATTGATCATTGTGTGGGACATGAAGGAAGGTTTCTGATATGATCACAGTGGCCGCATGAAATATCTATATTGCAGCTTATTTGAGCTTTCTTAGCAATAGATCTACCATTGTGTTCAACAACAGACATACATACCATGTCCTATTTACAATAGATCTTCATGCGGCTACATTATTTGTGAATTCAAAATAGCCCTTCTCATGATGTGTATCTGATGACCAAACTTTCTGTCCCCTGTAGAGATCAGTCAAACTCAGAAGTTCTTCTTTAAAGCTATTTCCCTGTTGTAAATAGAAAGACATTTTTTCATAATTGCAAGAATCCATGATGTATATTCAGTAGCACAGATTTTCAGTTGCACATTGCAACCTTTTGCACCACTCTACTCAGATATTATGAGATGTGTGTATTGTATGATCCAAATAAATACCACCTAGATTTCTTTCCTGAATTAGGGTCAACCTTGAACTTCATCCAGTATAAATACCAAAATAGTATTCCAAACATGAAAAACATTATATCCACAAGTGAAAGTTATCTAAAAGGCTTTTTGTCTTTCTTTTACTTGATATTTTCTCCCATATGTCCTGGATCACTGGGTTATTACTATTCTGATGTTATAGTACAAACTAAATCTTTATAGGATGTCTTCCTCCTTATTTGGATCGCCATGACTTTGAGAATGCTAGCTACCTTACACTCTTTATGAAAAAATAAAATGATTTTGAGGTAATGAATTTTATATGAAGTTATATAGAATTTCTTGATAGTTCATGGATTATATCATGGGCAGGGATGAGAAGTTTAACAAGGTATAGTTGGAAAATTAAAGTATCTGTATTTAGAAATTCATCTAATTATATTGTCTCCTTATAATAAAGGACAGATTAATTCATTCAGTGGTGTTACAATATAGCTGAGGCCATTTTAATCTGCTCTAGCTAAAACATTGCATCTGGTCCTGCAACTTTTTGGGGGGACTACTGAAAACTTGAAGCTGTAGAGTCATTCTGCAGTAAAGGAACATATGATAAAGACAACTGTACTTGCAACCTTTATATTTTAAATATTAACCTTAATATCTGTCATTCAATCATGCTCTATAATAATGCTTAACTCTTTCCCCTGGCAGCAACTATATTTAGAGACTACCTATTACATTTCTCTTTGATGAAAGTATATGGAAATTAATATAAATGTCAAGTATATATTTTTTCTAATCAGATACTCTGAAATCAGTTAAATGATTGCCTGGTAAGTCTTGGGACTGAAAGCCAGGCTTTATCCAGGATTCTACTAATTTCTACCTTCCATAAAGTCCCACAAATCAGGAGCCATGAGAATTCATTTTGGTACCCAGGTAATAATGTCTAATTGAAACTAATGTATAATGGTGAAATGTCTCCTTTTCACACTAATAAATCACTTTTATAGATCTTCTGGGTAAAACTGAGGAAGTCCTTTATAGTATATAAAGAGTATGACATTGTTCAGTCCTTCTCTTGGGGAAATGAGCCACTTCACTGAGTTTAGAGGCTGACTTGTGCATTAACTCCAGAAGCTTTGAAAAAGATCTTGATATTTTTATTAGGAAAAAATAATCTCAACTTTTTTTAATCAAATAGAAATATAAGTACTTTGAGCTTTTATCTTTTTTAAGCAATTCCCTTTTAATGCTCATCTAATTGGTCCCTAGAAATTCTGTGCTTTGCAATGGAATACTATGCAGCCACCAAGAAAAAATGAAGTCATGATATTTGCCTATAAATGGATGAACATGGAGAGTATAATGTTGAGTGGAATAAATTAGAAAGAGAGATACAGGGATGGAGTGATTACACCAATTTGTAGGATATAAACTATTTAGTATGGGAATATTGCCCTGGGAAAGAAAGTAGAAATGAGGGTCAAAAGGACTGACCCACAGTTTGTAGTTTGCTACAGGTGGCAGGGGGAGGAAAATTAAGATAGGGAACGGACCACTATGACAATGATAATTGGAAATAATCTCTTTGGACAAGTATTCAGTACTGAAAGTAGGTAAAGGGTTATACATGATAATCTTTCAGTACCTGTATTGCAAACCATAATGCCCAAAAGAAAACAGAAAGAGAGAACGAGAGAGAAATGAAAAGCACCTTTCGTAGAGGTAGATGGTGGGTGGGGTGTGGAAGGAGGGAAAGTGAGGACACTGGTGGGGGGAAATGTACACTGGTGAAGGGATGGAGATTGTAGCATTGTATGACCAATATTCAATCATGAACAATTTTTAACTGTATATCTTATTATTTAATAATCATAAAATAAACTTATGTTTTTACCTCCAAATTAAGGGTTTTAAAGGTGAAATAAAATAAAGAAAAATGCTGTGCTTTAGTGACTATCCACAAAATAGGCCACATCTGAATTCTCAGGCATGATAATTATTATGTAATGTGTTTAATTTTTCTTGCAAGTATTGTGTCTAAACCTCTACTCTTTCAAAGGATATACAATCGCAATTATCAACAAGTTACATTCTATTCAGAAAACCAATCCCTGGATTTCTTAATGATGCTGGTATTCTCACACTCACACATCTCTGATAGTTTTAGAAAACATGCTAATCTGTGTGTTTTCCAATGGAATGTTAATATCTGGTGTGTGTAAATACAAAAAAGGCAGCACCCAGGGATGCCAGATGTGTAAACACAAAAAGACTGCAGCAATCTATGGTCTGTCTCTCCTGCTACTGCATTCGGTAGTCTCGCGCCGCTTCCCCCACCCCACGGAGGTCGATGGTGATGGGCAGGCAAAGGAAGGAAATGAGGGCCAGGCTGGTTGTTCTTAGCTGAAGTTTATTCAAATCCTCTCTCCATTCATTCCTGTCTCTCCTCTACCTCTCCACATGCTACTTCATTCTCCTCCTCAATCCCCCTTCATCCTCCTTCTGGCTCTGGAATCTGGATCCCCTTCTCCTTCTCCTTCTGGAGTCTGGATCCCCCAGCCCACTCTTACAATCTAGTTAAATCCCCCCGTGTGAGGGGTTGGGGTTTACACATAGGTGTGGTCACAATCAATAGGGGTAAATTTCTTTCCCTCAGGAGGTACTTCTTCTAGGACAGATACCCTCTCAGCAGGATGACCCACCCAAGAGTGGAATCCCATGATATTTATCCTCTCCTTGTCCAATAAACATATAAGCATTCATAATATTAATCATTTTGTATGGACACAGTAAGAGATACATTAAGCTTATAGAATTACTCCCCTAGGGCCATCTTGCTCTCAGACTACAGTGCTCAGACCAGATAGCCTTTTCTCTCCCTAGCAGGGTCCTAGTCTCATCGTTGCTTTTGCATCATGACAGCATTATCTGTCCATAATCAAACTCTTAACTTATAGTTAAGAATCATAGCACATTGGTCTGGTCCATTTCAATGCCAGGGTAGCTCACAACTTGCCCTGGGTCCAATCAGTTCCTTATCGGGACCCTGATTTGGGGGTGCTAGGAACTAAGGGCAACTGAGGCTTACATCGAGAAAGCAGATGCCTGGGAGTGAATAATATTCAAAGCCAATTCAATACTAAGTTACAAAAGCATAATATTAACTGTCTTCCTGTATCTATACAAAAAGGGCATTGCTTTAAAGCAAACTATTTAAAATTATAAGGAGAAGAGAAAGGCACTATTAGTTTATGACACAAGTTCAGTGTTCCCGAAGGATCTAACCTTACAAATTAACAAATTATGATTAGGGGGAAAAGCTGATTAACTGGTAGGGAAGAGAGCATAGAGAAGTGGTTACAGATAAACAAAGGAATGGGAGGAACTCAGGAGCACTGTGTTGGGTGTAACCTGATAAACCTAAGCTCCTTGTGGCAAGGGAGAAAGGAAAAATCAATTGTTATCCTACACTGGTGGAAAATGTATTCTCTAACATTACATGTATCTTGCTTGACCATTTCATAAGATTTTAATTCCTTCCTTTATGCACAGACATTTTCACCTTGTTCACTGTAATTCTTTTATTAAGGATTCTAGGAATCCCCGACCTGATTTTCTTTTTTAATGTATCACTGTCATTCTATTATTCATCAATTTGCTCTAGCGGGCACCAGTAACATCTGCATTCATCCTAATCTTGAGATTTTAGCAGCCTCTCCTACGTCCTTCCCAGTGGTGGCACATTGGAGGCTCTTTCAGGGTCAGGGGAACGAGACACATCATTGTTACTGTTTTTGGCATATCGAATAGCCACAGGAGCTTGCAAGGCTCTGCCATGCAGGCATAATACTCTCGGTAGCTTGTCAGGTTCTCCAAGAAGGAGAACTAGAATATAAGAGGTTGTCTGCCCACATATGCGGCCACACTCTTGGCCACTCACATCCGGGAGCTTTGGTTTATAGTCTCTGGATCTTGGTTGTTGATGGGATTTCATGGCCCGGGAGCAGTTTGTGGGTGTTACTGCCCACAACTGCCCAGCTAGTGGAAAATGGGGGATCTGGGTGGAGGAGGATTTTCTTTTTACACAATTTAAAGAGCCTGTCTTTTGGAACTACACCAAGAAGTTTAACCACTGTATTCCAACAGTCCTCTAGTAAGTTTTCTCCTCCTCCTAGATGAGTTCTATTTTCTGCCTAGAGATTGCAATTTAAAATTTAGTTCATTGGGTGTTTTCAGGCCCCTCCCAGTATCTGTTAATTGCATTTCACTTCTTTGGGCTTTTATTCTATTTCCACTCTAATTCCCCTCATAGTCATTGATAGACTCGGCACCTGAATCTCATTGTCAGCCAAGAGGAGATGCAGTGAAAAATGAAGTGGAGATGGAGGCTGTAATATTTATTTTATTTATAGAAGAAAGACTTTTAGGAATGTGGAGGTAGGAAAATTCTTGATGAGAAAGGCCAGATTCCTGCTATATTGTTTTATACAAAAACAGAAGATTGAACCTTTCACAGAATCCTCCTCAAATATCCCTTTCCAGGTCAAGATTTCAGGTTAGCAAAAATAGAACTCTATCTTTTTTGTTGTTTTTCATAAAGTTTTTTTTAATATTTTATTATGGGCCCTATGGTTTATTATTCGGTTAAATGGTAAGACTTTATGCATAACATTCCAACACCTCACCCTCACCACACTTTGCACTTTCCTTCACCCAGTGTCTCTATTCTAGCCTCTTACCCTTCCCTTTTATTAAAGTTTTCAATTAAAGACCAGTTCTCAGTTTCTATTCTCTTTTCACATTTGTAATATCTGCTTTGCATTTCTTTATATCCCACTTACAAAGGAGATAATTCTGTGTCTGCTTTCTCATTTTATCAAAGATTTTTTTAAATTGAATTACTATCAATTACTAAGTTATTAACGATTTTTTGCAAGGCAAACGCCCAACCTGCTGTGCTATTGCACCCGAGTTCGATTCCTCCACCCCTCTTGGAGAGCCCGGCCAGCTACCGAGAGTATCTTGCCCGCATAGCAAAGCCTGGCAGGATACCCATGACGTATTTGATATGTCAAACACAGTAACAATTGTCACAATGGAGATGTTACTGGAACCACTCGAGCAAATCGATGAACAACAGGAGGACTGTGTCAGTGATTAACGATTGAGTTTCAGGCAGACAGTGCTCCAACCAAAATCCACACACCAGTGTCCACTTCCCAATAATGGCCCCCATTTTGTTCCCACACCCCAGTCTTCCTTTATGGTAGAAATTTGTTTCTCTATTTTTTCCTATTAGGCACAATGGATTAAATACTGTTACAGATTAGAGTATCATGCATATTCATTTATCTCTTCTCAGCACTGAGCCCTCCTCCAGAGTGATCAATTCCCTCTATCATTGTTAAGGTGGTTGGTCCCTTCGCTCACTTATCCCCCCTGCCCCCAGATTCATCCCTATCTACCATACATACTTGCATGTACACACACACACACACACACACACACACACACACACAATGGCAGTCTTCCACTAAGGAACAGCTTTCCTGCCCTGAGTTTCTACTAGCTTTCAGAGGTGTTAATTATTCCACTACTGTGGAATACTTCCTGTAAAGCCCGGCAAGCTACCGAGAGTATTCGATATGCCAAACACAGTAACAACAAAGTCTCCAATGGAGACATTACTGGGCCCGCTCGAGCAAATTACAAGTAAACTAAGTTTTATTTTTTAACATATTTAAGAAATAAGACCAGAGATAGAAATACGGTTAAGTTGTAACACAAAACCTTAAGTAATATGACATCTAAAAAATTTTACCACTGTAACGTTATAATGGACTAATTCAATTGATATAAAACAAAATACAGGTATTATAGTCTATGTATTTAAAAATAATTGATTTTAATTGCTTATGGATTTATATATGTACTTATATACAAAAGGTATGACAGGAGATATGCTGAAATTACTAGACCTGGATCTGCTAAATAGAATTTAAATATTCCAGTTAATTGAGATATTTCTCCAGTCTTTACTGAATATTAAGTTTTTAAAAATATGCAGTGAAGAGCATATTTTATTATATTTGAGACTTCTCATAGAGTTGTTATCACATAATATACATAATGAATGGTAATATGGCTAATGCTTATGGAAACTTTTTACTTTTTTCTTAGATCCAGATAGTTTATGATATCAAGTTCTCCTTAATACGTTACAATAAAATATTACAGTTCCTCTGCTGTCAAGTCCTTAAATACTTAAAATTCCTAAAAAGAAAAGACTATTACATAATTTAAAGATGCCTGAGGGAAACTCATTTATATATAATGGCTGTATTTACTAATAGTCAAATCACTTATTTTTCTGTTGGCTCTTTTCTTTGTATGAATATTTATATATTTAAAAAACTTAATAATTAATATTATACACTATATAATAGTTTTATTGTTCAGCAGACACCAGAGTTTTATTGCTAGAGCAGACACCAGAGTCTCCATTGTGTGACTTTTTGTTACTGTTTTAGACATATTGGATATGCCACAGGGAGCTTGCCAGGCTCTACTGTGCAGGTGGGATACTCTCGGTAGATTGCAAGGCTATCTGAGAGAAACGGAGGAATCGAACCTGAGTCTGCTAAGTGCAAGTCAAACACCCTACCCTCTGCACTATCGCTCCAGCCAAAAAAAATTTATTAGAAATATATATAGCACATAAAGTAAAAAGTAAAGGCCCTCCCGTTGATCATCGATTTGCTCGAGCGGGCCCAGTAACGTCTCCATTGGAGACTTTGTTGTTACTGTGTCTGGCATATTGAATACTCTCGGTCGCTTGCCGGGCTCTCTGAGAGGGGCGGAGGAATCGAACTCGGGTCGGCCATGTTGGCCGCTTGTAAGGCGAACGCCCTACCCGCTGTGCTATCGCTCCAGCCCATGGTTACTATAAACTTACATATTTAAGTTTAAGCATAGGAAATTAATTCCTAATTATAAAAAATTCCACAAAAATAAGTAAGTCAGTATTTCCAGGAAGTTCAATAACTTTTTTATTAAATTGGTCTTCATCATGCTACATATATTTAAATTATTGACTTCATTTAAAGTATTGATCACTTGATCACTTGACATTCATTACTAATCAATTTGCTTGAGTGACACCAGTAATGTCTCCATCTGTCCCTGTTGCCTGCTACTGTAGCCCAATGGCATCTGCTCGTTGTAGAACAGAAAGAGGCTCAAACTGATCTATCAGGGTCTTGATAAAGAAGTCTGACCATCTTGTAGGTGGGCGGCCACACAATTTTTTGACGTCCGGTGGAATCCAGTCAGTAATGGCTTTAGTTCAGCGGTCGGCTCCACATCGCAGTACGTGTCCAGCCCATCTGATTTTCTACACCTTGGCAGACGAGGCAGCATCCCTGATCCTTGATCATTGATGGAGGTCGGCACTCCCGATTCTTTCTCTCACTTGAGGGAAGCATGATACTCCAAGCCTAGGTCATTTGTTTCCACTTTGGGAGACCCGAAGAGCATTCTTATCCTGTTATCCTAGGGCCCAGGTCTCTGAGGCGTATGTTAATGCAGGAAGAACAGTGGAATCAAAGAGATGTGCCCGGACCTGGTGGTTCTTTGTCCTCTTAGCTATTTCTTCAACACTCTTGAAGATGTTCCAAGCCACTCTCTTCCTCCTGTCCAACTCAAGCGCCAAGTCATTCATCATGTTGACTTTATGACCTAGGTACACGTAACTGTTGCATTTGGAGATGTTCATTCCATTGAGAGCGAATGGAATGTCAGGAACAAGACTGTTTCTCATAAACATTTTCTTCGTGAAATTCAGCTTTAGTCCAACCTTTCCACACTTATGGTAGAAGTCCAGCATTTGTGCTGCTTGGCTAATGTTTGGTGTGATTAGAATGATGTCACCAAGCAAGCAGAGAAGGTGTATTTGCCGACCGTCTACCTTCACTCCCATTCCTTCCCATTCCAGTTACCACATGACGATCTTAAAGATGGTACTGAAGAATTTCAGTGAAATGGTATCACCCTGCCAAACCCCTCTCTTGACATGGATGATAACTTCCTTGTAGAATGGTGAAATCCTGGTATTGAATCTGTAATACAGCTCAAGAGTTCAAGGAGGATCCTGATATATTGAGTTTGAACACCCTGTTTGACTAGGGCTTTGATGACTGCTTCAGTCTGAACAGAATAAAAGGCCTTCTTTAAATCAATGAATGCTAGACAGAGTGGCATCTTGAACTTCTGAGAAACCTCAGTGAGCTTGGTTACCATGTGGATACGGTTAATTTTGCTGAATCCTTTTCTGAACCCAGCTTTCTCGCATGATTATCCTTTGTCTAGTGTTCTGCCATTCCTATTCAGGATGACTTGAGTGAACAGCTTGTAGACAACAGATAACAGGCAGATCGGGCGACAGTTGTGAATGTTGTGGATGTCTCCCTTCTTGTACAGTAGAAGAGTCCTGCTGCTTTTCCACTGGGACAGAACTCTGAATTCAGAAGGTAGCACGTGAAGAGCCCAGCCAGTATATTGATGAGTACTGATGGCAGGCTCTTCAGGTTTCTAGGTCTGACCTTGTCTGGGCTGGGTGCTGTTCGCTTCTTTACTGAAGAAATGGTGTGTCAGATTTCTGAAGGGAGAATGTTGGGAACGACATATCCACCTTAAGGAATTCCTTGAGGAATTTGCCCAATTGTGGGCAGGTGGACATGGCTCTTGAAGAGATCCGAGTAGAAGTTATGGATAATCTTCTCCATTGCCCTTCTGGAAGACGTGATAGATCCATCAGGACATAAGAGGGATAGTCATCTTGGTCTTGTAGTTGGCGAAGGACACTTGGGCATTGTAAGTGCTTTTCCAGGCTTCTGCCACATCTGCCAACACTTTTGCTCTTCTCTTTTTGCGGTCTTCCTTTATCGCTTCTCTGCACTGCTTTGCGAGCTTGGACGTTCACTTGTGGTTGCCTGTGGCTTGCACCAAGCCACTTGGCGAATAAGCTCAGGAGTTTTCAAAGACAGTCTTTTTGTGGCTCTCTCTCTGTGTGTGTGTGTGTGTGTGTGTGTGTTTCTCACACAATCATGGAGGTTCTGAACCAGTCCATCGCATTCCTTGTGAATGTCATCAATGATGGCATCCTCCCAAGTTGCAGCTATAGTGCCAAAAAAATCACTCGCATAAAAATCACTGATAATGATTTTGTAGAAGGTGTGGTATTCTTTCTAGAACTTCTACAGCTCCATGTAGAACTTCTCAATTTCTCCTGCATCACAATTGGATTTTGGTGTGTAGATAACAAAGATAGAAACTGCTAGCAGTGAACCACATCTATTCAAGTGTAACTGTCCTATTTGGTTTGTTAGGCATTCTATGGAATCAATGCCAATGGCCAAGTTTATGTTGACAAGGACACCAACAGCACCAATGCCTCTTTTTTCCATGTTCCAAGGAATAGTTCTTCTCCAGTGTTGAAAACATCGTGATGTGATCGATGCCTTCTCATCTTGGTCAGACCAATGATGTTGTACTTGATCTTTTGCGCTTGTACCATCAGGTCCTCGATGGATGCATCCGATGCCAGTGTACATGCATTAAAAGTACAGATAGTCAATTTTGTCCTTCTTGGTTCTGGCAGCCTAGTTCGGCCTTGAGATTTTATCAGCCTCTCCTTCCTCATCCTTCTTACTGCTGCCGTATTGGTGGCTCTTTCAGGGTCGGGGGAATGAGACCCATTGTATTTACTGGTTTTGACATATCGAATATGCTATGGATAGCTTGCCAGGCTCGGCCTTGTGGGCAGGATATTCTTGGTAGCCTGCCAGGAAATCTGAGAGGGAGAAAAGTTTTTAGTGCAACCTCTAATCACCTTTGCAGGTGTTCCAAAATAAAAATAACATTTAAAGTGTTATTTTTAATTTAATTTTTTATAGTTTAGGAAATCACAATAGTGTTAAAATTTACAATAGTAACATACAAATTGGACTGGAGTGATAGCACAGTGGGTAGGGCATTTGCCTTGCATGCTGCTGACCCAGGTTCAATACTTCCGCCCCTCTGAAATACTGAGAGTATCTTGCCCACACTGCAAAGCCTGGCAAGCTAACTATTATGTATTTGAGATGCCAAAAACAGTAACAAGAAGTCTAACAATTCGTTGTAAGATGTCAGTGGTGCCTGCTTGAGCAAATCCATGAACAATGGGAGGACAGCGCTATAGTGCTACAATATACAAATTCACTACACACTCTATAGCACCACCAAAGTGCCCAAACCCCTACACCACTGTCCTTATGTACTTTTCTCTGATATTCTTTTCTCTTTTTCCCTTCCACCTCACCTCCTAAACCTTTTGAGAATTGGTCTGCTTCCAATAGCAAGGGTTTGTCATTTATCAGTACTGTTTCTGTTCTTATTTGACTGTCTATATTCGATAGATGAAAGAGACATTTCTATATTTGTCCTTCTGCTTCTGATTGATTCCACTTAATATGATAGCTTCCAGTTTTATCCAACTTGCAGAAAACTTGAAATATTATTTGTCATGGAGGAAAATTTATTGAAAAATTATCTTATTCTAAAAATTCTTGAGAAAATATAATTTTTATAACAGTCTTTGCATTTCACCTGTATCATTGTCCAATTAAAACATTTGAGGTGAAAATTTTGTTTCAAATAGTTTCTTCGCTATGCCTTTAATTTTATGCTTAAAATATAGTTGATCTAAATTTTTATTATATAATTCATCAAGATACACAATTTTGACCACAATGATGGCCTTGTATGTGCAGTTATGTTGACCTAGCTTACACAGTTCATTTTGTATATGTGAAAATGATCGATTTATTTTTGTACTATATTCTCTGAACCTAATTTTGAAAAAAGAGGAGCTATCTCAAATTGAAATAACATTGCAAGATTCCCTTTAAATATTTCCGTATGTGACATATTAACATCACACATTTGAGAAAAAAAATTAATTTAAATTTTCCATGCCATTCATCTGGGGAACATAAAGTAACAAAATAGGAGACTAACACCCAAGAATGGCTGAGATTAGTGCCAGGAATTTTACTCCATGGCTTGGAGGCCAACCACACATACTAGGGGAAAAGAGAGCTCAGATAGAGAAGGGAACACCAAATAAAGGTGTTGGGAGGATCCTCCCAGGATGGGGAAAGCATGCAGAAAGTAGACTATAGCCTAACCATGATTGTCACACCCGTTGCCTCTTTTGCAAGCCACAACACTGAATAAGAGAGAGAGAGAGAGAACAAAAGGGAGTGTCCTGCCACAGAGGCAAGGTAGGATGGGGGGTAAGGGTTAGGAGGGATACTGGGATCCGTGGTGGTGGAAAATGGGCACTGGTGGAGGGATGGGTATTTAAAAAAAAAAGAAAAATATTCCATGCCTGTATATTTTCAAATAACTTTTGAATCATACATCACAAGCATCATAATCTTTTCCTATAAAACATTTTATCTACAGAGACTTATATGTTTTATCTTGGTAAGAATGAGATTCAATTTACCAAAGATTTTATTTTTATAAATTGTTGTTTTGTATTCTCAGGAGAATTCCAAACTTGTATAAATACAGTTTGTACTTAAAGTAATATTCATTTTCAAGGGGGGGCCTAAAATGTTCCTTTTGTGTATCAAAGACATTTAAGTCAAGTTCATAATATTTTGTTCAGATTATTGAAATAATACTCAAGGTAATTTAAGTTCCATTTCCTTTTTTTCTAGGCAATATCACCTCCAAACAAATCAAAAGATTTCATCTTTAGAAACCAATGAAAAAAATCCAAACCTTTCAGAACAGCAGCATGAATAGTCAAGGGCAACTTCTAGCATCTTGATTGAATATCTTACTTTATTTAGTAAACTTTTCTGAACTTCATGGAAAAAAAGAATAACTGTCTTATATTATCTATTATCACAAAATAGCTCCATATGATCTTTAATTTACCACAAAGTTGTCTCCAGCTGCTACTCTTGGTAGATTAAAATGAGAGTTCAACTTTATTCCACTTCTAATATTTTCTCTCTGATTCTCTTCACCTTCAAACTTCTTTCACAAGTTACCTTAATGTAATATCTTTTATTTTCCTTATTTTCAGTTCTTCTAAACTTCTTAATTAACTCTGATTGGTCTTTTGCCCCAATTACTCTAATGAAATGACTCTTGCTGAGATAAAATATGGCTTTCATATCACTGAATACAATTGACATTTAATAGTTCTCATTTACTGACCTTTCATAGCGTTTGATACTTTTTATTTTACATTTCATTCATTTTGAAATGCTCTTTGTTTTGTGTTGCATGACATACCATATTCTTTTGATGTTTTTCTTTGTTGTTTATCATCTTAATAGTGTACATCATTAATTTGTTCTTCTCAAGTCAGAAAATAATACCTTGAAGTTCTTTGATCTGGACAGGTTTCCCTATTGCAATATATTTTTTCTCTAGACAATATAAAACTTTCATAGACTCAGTTATCACCTTTTACTCTTTACCCATACACAAGTCAAACCTCTCTTTGAGTTTTGAATGATAAATATCTATATTTTTAAAATAAAGATCCACTGGTTACAACATATACAAATGTAATAGAATATGTATTTTAGTATGTATTAAATAACATGTAGAATAACAAGTGTATGAACTAGAGAGATGAAACTCATCTTCAATGTTTTTAAAAATTCTCGAGCAAATCGATGAACAACGGGAGGGCCTTTACCTTTACCTTTTAGTACCATTTATGAGATTTTACTTTTGCTAAGTCATTTCCAATATTTCTACTTCTTTCACATATTCATTATAATTCTAATATAGTAAGTCCTCTCTCTTTCAGCAATAGTTCACGATAATTTTCTTTCTCTCTTTCATGTATTTCTCCCATTCACAATGCCCAACGTGTTATTCACATTTATGCTAAGTATCCTTAAAACAAAGACCAAAATCATAGTCTAAAAAGCATCAGAGAGTTGCTTCATGATTTCAGATCCTTCAATTGTCTTCAGTGTGTTCCTAATAAAATTCTACCTGCTGCATTAACTATGTAACACATATTATTCATAAAATACTTGCTGCCTCCTTTAGCTAATTTGTTTCTATATATATTATCTCCTTTACTTTTTTGAGTTCAATTCATACTCAGTCATTCAAAAAATAAGCCCAAATATATCATTTTACTCATTAATTATAGGTAGATTGTTACAACGTGTCCCGAATTTTCCAAATATAATTTGTATAAAATAAGTCAAAGTTTATGTGACATAAATTGCTATAAACTTTCCACTTGTATGTGACATCTATGGAGGTAAGATGATATTTATATTTCCTCTACCTAAATATATGTTCTTATTATTAATTGATTACGGTAATATGAAATACCAGGCTGGAGCAATAGCACAGCGGGTAGGGTGTTTGCCTTGCATGTGGCTGACCTGGCCGACCCAGACTCGATTCCTCCACCCCTCTCAGAGAGCCCGGCAAGCTACTGACCTGGCCAACCCAGGTACAATTCCTCCACCACTCTCAGAGAGTCCGGCAAGCTACAGAGAGTATCTCACTCACACGGCAAATCTACCCATGACGTATTTGATATGCCAAACACAGTAACAAGTGTCACAATGGAGACGTTACTGGACCTGCTCGAGCAAATTGATGAACAACAGGTGGACACTGACAGTGACAGTGACAATATGAAATACCAATATTTATATTTAATGAATAAACAATTGAACAAATTTCTGAATAAAATTCTATTTCTATTATTGCTTTAATGTCAAGAAAATAAGAAATAAAAATCAGGTTGCAGTGGAAGTCCTAAAATGCACTCTAGAAAGTACATATTCAGATATTTTCAATCTCGCTCAATATAGTAAAATTAAATTTCTTGATATTTGACTTACTTGATATAAATCTATTCATTCTAATCTCATAGGGAAAGACACTGGAAAGAAATTTCCAGTGTCAAATTTAGAAAATTCAAAGGTCATATGAATTTTTCAATAAAATTTTGAACTATGTTTAAACAGATATTGGTGCACCTGATAGTATACCCCACTATTCCAGAGACTAGGGCACATTTTTTGTTTTTAAAGCAAAAGCTTAAGTTTGAGTAGCACGTTCAAAAAGTTAAGAATGCAATCATTATGTAGTTCTGAGAAGTTTTGAATATGTAAGTTAAGCAAATGTCTAGGAAATAGGGGCAAGGAGAATGTTCTTATTAAATAATGACAAGTACCTCATCTGTTCATTCCATTCTAGGCCATAGGTCCCAATGTGGAGTTCTTCGGCTGATGTTCTCTGTCCTATCTTGTATTAAAATTACCAACAATGATCTTCTTTATAGAACTTCTCCAGCTCCATGTAGAATTTATCAATTTCTTCTTCATCATAATTGGATGTTGGTGCATAGACAACAAAGATAGAAACTACCGGCAGAGAGCCACAACTATTCAAGTGTAATCGTCTGATTTGGGTTGTTAGGCATTCAAAGGAATCAATACTCAAGTTCGTGTTGACAAGGATACTGACACCACTGATGTCTCTTTTGTCACATGTTCTGAGGAACAGTTCTTCTCCAGAGTTGGAAATGGAATAATGTGGTTGTTGCCTTCTCGTCTCTGTCAGACCAATGATGTCCTACTTGATCTTTTGTGCTTTCACTATCAGGTCCCCGATGGATGCATCCGATGCCAGCATATGTGCATTGGAAGTACAGACAGTCATTTTAGTTTTTGAAAATTCAATTTTGAAAAATAAATTTTCTGAAAAATAAAATTTCCTAAGAGTAATGCTACAGCACTAAGGAGCTAAAATGGAGTATTTCCTATATTTATTGCTAGCAAGACAAGTTTATTTTAGCATGGGGAAGATATATAAATTGATTGTATATTTATATTGCAACATATATTGATTGTATATTTAACACATAACTACATTACATGTAACTGATATATAAATTTTCTCAAATTCACATACTTTGAATAAACACATCAAGAAGGAAGATAATTTAAATACAAATATAAATTTGTTCAGTTATTTCCATTTAATTCTCACAATTTCACTGTCAGATACATTTTAGAAGTAAAGAATCTAAAATACTGGGAATCAAGTAACTTTCCACTTTCTAGAAAATATAAAACTACTTTATTTTAATTTGTATGATTCTCTTTTGTTTTTCCAGTTTCTAACAAACATAGAACTTCTGAATTTTTATGTGTATGCTTTTCTTTAACTCACCATTATAATAAGATGTTTCTATATTTCTAAGCCATGTAAAACCATATCATATAAAACTGCGTATGATAGTATTTAGATATAAATGCAATATGAAATTATTTCAATGATCTTCAACTTGTTTTCAAGTTAAAAATTGACTATAAAATTATGAGAGTGGTGAGCCTATATACATGAATATGAGAAAAAAATTGGAAATAAGAACAACCATTTTAGAATATTAGTTGATTTTTAAAGTTTTTTAATTTAATTTTTTAAAAAAATTTACAGAAAACTCAAGTAAATAAGCCTCCTGGTATTAGACTCTCCCTGTGTGTAGTAGTTAGGTCTACTACAAATAAACCAAGTATGGATGGAATTTTATTGTGTCTGGATAGAATGCCTAAAAGTCAACTGTTTAAAATAAATGTACATCTAAAAAAATGTCTTTCCTGAAGTGGACAGTGCAGCCACCCTACCTCACTAAAACAATCCAGGGACATTGGGTGTGGGCAGAAGTAGCCTTTGGGGTAAATAGAGGACGTGGAAATCTCTGCTTCACTGCTGAAAGTGATTCATTTCCAGGGACTGCATCACTACAGAATTGAACAATTTTCTTTCTGAAAGGGGGCGGTAGGCTATATATCTTTGGAAGGGTTTGAAAGAGATTGAGTAATATTTTGTAGCTGGAATAAAAAATTGAAAGAGTAAAGCATTAACTTCTCCACTTTTCTCTCTCTGACTTAAGAGCAAATGCCAGAAGGGAACCATCAGATCAGTAAGAAGTAACATGTTTATTAGAACTCTTAATAGCCAGTCCTTTCAACTATTGTATAAACTCAAGAATAGAAATCCTATGAAATTTTAATATAAATATAAGTAGAACTTTACAATTCTCTTTTTAAGGAAGAATAACAGCTTCCTTCAAACAAGTAAATGAATGAGTATCTCATGAGTCAACTTTTTGTTACAGATCTAGTTCTCACTCTCTTTATCTTGTCCCAGTATTACTAAAAATGTGATTGAATTTATTTTAGTGACATTACTGCAGTTAAATTTGTGATTATTTTTACATAAACATAATTTTATTTGAAAGTGGTCATGTATAATCTGTTGTTTTGCAAAAAATTTTTACAAAAATGCACAAAAAAAAGAAAATAAGTTATTCAGAAAAATTATGAGATGTTTATAACAAAAATAACAATCTAATGAAATTGGGCCATCTTAGTAGAAAAAAATGTGTCAGGTATAAGTTAATTTGGAAGATATTTCCAGTGGAAGAGAGAAGGTAATTAAAGTCAGAAAACCAAATGGTTGCTAATATTGTTAGGTAACTAGTAAAATGGTAGAGAAGTTGAACAACCTAGGTCGACCAGGTTGACCTGGGTTCAATTCCTCCATCCCTCTTGTAGAGCCCTGCAAGATACCGAGAATAACCCGCCCATATGGCAAAGCCTGGCAAGCTCTCTGTGGTGCATTTTATATGCCAAAAACAGTAACAACAAGTCTCACAATGGAGACTTTACTGGTGCCGGCTCAACAGTGCTACAGTGCTCATAGAGCTTTATTGCCCATCATGATATATTATTGTTTCACCCTTTAAAAGTAAAGGTGTTATTACCCTTAATTTCTTATTACTTGAACATAGGTACATAGTCTGTGCTTAATGAATCCTTTTTGATTGATAAGCTTAGATATCTCTATCAAGCATGGATCTAAAGATAATATGGCAGATTACATAGGCATTTAAAAAGACCCGAAGAGAAGGCTGAGAAATCAATAGCAAACTGAAACATTCTCTAGAAAATAAACAAATAATTTTTTGAAAGACATTGCTAAGTTTATTTTTTCAGAATTCAGATCCAGACCTCTAGCATGCTGAGAAATCGTTTTTTGGTTTATTTACTGAGAAGATTGTGTTATTGAGGCATTGCCAATATGTGTCTTGCTTGATTTTATTTGTTTGTTTCTCCTTCAAGACCAGTTGATAAGACACGTGCTCTTAATTTCAGAACATGTATAGTAAAATAAGACCAAGAAAAACTCAATCTAAATTTCTTAATATATCTGTCTTTGCAAAGAAGAAACTTTAAAATGACTTTGCAATTAAGAACTGTGGGTTTTTAATGTTCTCGACACAGTGGGAAGGAGAAAAGAACACAAAGGACAAAGATCTTCTATTCTCGCTGCATTGGCCTTAGCAACCACTGCTCATTTGTTTTTGTCTCTTTGAACATTCAAAATTTTTTTGAGACCTGATGGTTGAAAGATTTATTTAACTGTTGGTTTCCACATTAATTTCCAGGTCTTTTAAAATGTCAGTAACTTCCTGGTGCTCCTGACAGAGCACTGGCAACCCGACATTAGATCTTACATTTTGACTTCTTATACTATTTTCATGTGCTTTTTTTTCCAGTTCACAAGCACATTGATCTGTTTTCAGTTCACAAATTTACACCTAAATGAGCACCTAACTTTTGCTCAATAATTGCAGAATAGTACCTATACATTCCACATTCTATCTACCTCCACTGAAGATTTTTCTCAGAAAATAGTAATATACCCACATACTAAAAAGAAATAACATTTCCACTCAAACAAATACACAAATTTTGACTGATGTCCTTTCTCTCTGACAGGAAAGAAGAGTGCGCATCTACATGAATCTCCTGGAAACACTGGCCTATGTGCCAGTTCAGACACCAAGTGTCTTTTCTCTATTGGATGCGTGTTGTGTCGTACTGCAATTATTATATCAAAACATCATGTTCTACCCCAAATAGTTCTATCAGCTGTTTTTTTCTAATATTCAAAGTAATTATATGAAGCAATTAATTAAATTATTAATTATAATTTAATGATGAATTTTACTAAAATTATCCATTATCTCATTATTTAAGTCTACAGAATTGGAAAACAACCATGGTTTTATATATTAAACACTTAATACTTTTCAAGACAAATTGTAAAATCTAATTCAATCCTTACCCCTAATCTAATCCTACTACGATTTGTTATGATTAACAGTCTCCTTTTCTTGATTAGGAAAATTGTAGAGTGATTAAAATAATGTTAAATTCCAATGTTTTTTAAAATTATGCATACAAGATCTATAAAGCATACGAGAAATTTCCCTTCAGGGGTCGGAGCAGTAGTACAGAGGGTAGGTCATTTGCCTTGCATGTGGCCAACCCGGGTTCAATTCCCGGCATCCTTTATGCCCCCACCCCAGGACCCCAGGAGTAATTGCTGAGTGCAGAGCCAGGAGTAACCTCTGAGAATCACTGGGTGTGATTCAAAAAACAAAAGAAAAAAAGATAAAAGAAAAAAGAATTTTCCCTTCATAGAACATGGTAACTTTTGGGGGAAGTTGGGGTGAAGAAGAATAAGCTCAGAATTAGCTCAGGGGGTACGCCTGGATCTATGTTTCAGGATCAGTTTCAGCAGTACTCAGGAGACCAGATTTTTCCAGAAATTGAATTGGAAAACATGAAGATCTATAAAAAACTCTTTTGCTATAAAACTTAATTTAAAACCTGCATTGTAATTTCTAAATATCACTTGGACAGTGTTTTATATATCCTAAGTAAACTAGAATTCTCACCATCGCCAGTTTGATTTTCTTACTTTGTAATCATTGTTATAAAAATTTTACAGAACACTGAAAAATGATGCCAAATTCTGATTCAAATATTATCCAATAACTACATATGAAGAATTCTTGAAAGCAATTAAAGATTTATTCTATTATTTTAGCCTTTTAATAAAAGTTTTCATTAGGTACAGTAAAACATTAATGGGAACACTAATGCGTTGAATTTTTTGCCATTTTGCATGCATTCCCATCAAAACATTGCAAATTGAGTAGACACTTCAATAAAATAACTAGCTGGTCAAAATAAAACACACAGTAAGAAGAATATTAGATCAAATTTGCAACTTGAATGTCAAACTGAACAATAGCAATTTGACTATAATTATTAGGTGAAGTTTAGATATATAGTAAATCCATTTAGTAACTATATTAGGAAGCATAATTACAAAATTATATATCAGTTCAAATTCATGGTCTATTTAATTATAGCAACCATAGTTTTAAGTGCTAATTCAATAAATAAGAGTGTAAAATTGGAAAACTGAATTGTTCCAGGTAAGATTGAATATAAAATAATATAGTAAAGTAACTGAAAAAAATCATCACAATTTTAATTGAACTAAGTCAGAAGAATCTGAATGACTTCCACATACACAGAGGTGAGTTCAGAAGTTTAAAGTTATGAATCTACAAGATGCACTGCCTAATAGTCTCCTGTGTTTCAACTCACTCAGGATCTAGTATATCAGTGAATACACTCATTGTAAATGACTTAGACTCTAATAGCATTTCAGTAGTAGAGGGCCCAGTTCACAAAACAAAACAAAAAATTTTGTGGAAAACGAAAGTTCTATTTGATTTGAATTGCCACAATGAAATTTGAAGCAAGCAATATATTTATCTTAAGTGTGTTTGTTTTGAAATTATAAATTTATATTATAACTTAATAAAATAAGGAATAACCTCTCATTCATTAATAATGAAATTAATTTGATTAATTTAAATCACATTCCAAAAAATTCTTTTTTTTCTGTACATTTTGAGATACCTTCTATTTTATCTTGAGTCATAAATTGACAGACACACTTGGCACCAGAATTTTCTTATACTCTCTAGGTTCCATTCATCATTATAAAACACACACTTAGTATAACCTTTATTTTGGCTCACATCCCAGACTCATGCATCCTCTCCACATTGCTGCAGTTAATTACTTATTTTTTTATTGTATGGTTTTCCCTGCCAACTCCATTACGTATTACTAATTCTGAAATGCTATGATATAAAACATACATGCCACTCTTATCAAGGTCACTACCAGTATCAACTCTGCTTGGTTCACTATTCTTTCTGGTAGTATTGGTAATATTCTATATCAGGTAGTATAGCAGGTGAAAAATATTCATTCTATTAAGATTTTATTTGAATAAACTTTCTTACTTGATTTATATGGACTTTTTGAATGTGTCATTATACCTATAACTATTATTTAGAATTTTAATTATTTGTTGTGGTGGGGGGGGTTGGGTAGTTTTTTAGGAGTCAGACCTAACTGTGTTCTGGGTTTACCACTGACTCTGCCTGCAATCAGGCGTCACTCCTGTAGGGATTTATGGACCACAAAATGTGCTGGGGATGGAACTTGGGTTGGTTGCATGCAAGGTAAGTGTCTTACCCTATTTTATATTTCTTTAGCACAATAAATAAAATTCTTTAGAAATATGCCAAATTAATAATACTATATAATGGTTGCCTTTAAATTTACAGCTATGTTTTTCTTTTTATTGTGTTTCTGACTATTAGTATTTATTGCATGTGCCATCCTTTCTTTCTAGACTAAAAAAGAATAATGATCTTCATTTACCATGATTACAAATTTATGTTTTATTAGCCCTTGGTTTTCTTTAATCATATATTTTATTAATGTAAAGATTCAGTAGTCTGATTATAAAGCTTCCCTCTGAGAGAAGCTAATTAAGTTTTTTTTATATACAATTAATTAACTTTAGCTAATTGTATGTAAATGTATATTCTTGCTGATCCATAATAGCTGTATGTATACATAAAAAACACATGTATGTATATATTTATATATGCTTTATTTTGTTGGCATATAAAAGCTAAACGCTTTTCATTTCATGATAAAAGATATGAAAGAGATGAGGACAAAAATGACAAAGCACTTCAATGAGCTCTGCCAGATTCTCTGCTCTAGTTTTCAGTACCAAAACCAAAAAGTTGCTCCCAGGACTCAAACATTAACAAATTTAAAGTTAGTTTGGGAAGAGAGACCCTACTTTTATTTCTGGAATGGCACACAGCTTGACTCTGGAGCACAAAGTAAGAAAAGTTACAATTATTTTACACTCAGGATTAGATCATACGTGGACCACAGCAGCATGGGTTAGAGTTAAACTGTGCCCTTTTTGTCAGCATTCTGAGAGCACTGACGTGGGAGAAATCTCCCTTTTCTGTCATCTTATGTACAGAGTAAAGGCTGGGTATTTCAGGGTAAGAAAAATAAATGAATTAGTGAGCTCAAGTGTTCCTCCCAAAAGACTACTCTGATGTTAAAAGCAAATGCCTTGGAGCCATGAAAAGATGAGTTGAGATGTGACCACTATGTGAGAATTAATCCATTATTTTCCACATTACTTCTAATAATGATTCAATTCAATCCCGTAGTGATTTTAAAATGCCCTTTAAAAATACATCAATTGACATTTGTAATATCTTTCAAGGTAATAAGTTGAGAGGTCATCTTGACATATTTGATTTTAACCAACTGGACTTTTAAAATTGGAAAGAAAGTCACAATTCTTTGTAGAGTAAGGTTTATTCCACCTCTACATTTAGTAGTTAATACTTTGGGGAAAGTGAAATAAATATTATTTTAATATAACAGGGGAACAGGAGAGTGGCTAAGGCAGTTGTGTTGCATGTGGCCGATCATGGTACAAAGTCTAAGGTCACATACTGGCTCCTGAGCACAGACAGGCATCATCCCTGAGCATAAAGTAAGTCCTGAGCACAGCTGAATGTAGCTGCCATGCCCTGCCCCCCCAAAAAATGCTCTGAATATTTTTTAAATAATAGTTATTATTGTAGAGATCACATTCAACATCACTCAAGAACACAGGATGATTCCTGGCAATGGTGTGCCCATTTTGTGGGCCTGAGAATTGCATTTGGTGCCTTCCAGGTCATATGATCTGGAGATATAATTCTGAGCCTCCCCCCTTTGCTCTATCACTTGTACCATATCCCTAGCCCTAATAAAGATTATTTTTAATGCAGTATACATTTTTCTTTGATAATTTTAAGACAATTGACTTAAAATAGCATATATTATTATAGTGCGTATTTGGGAATCAGATCTTCTAAAGACTACATTTTTTAAAATTGTTTGATTTCTCTCCTTTCATTTAAACTCATCAGATAACATAAATAACTTTATCTTATGTAAATTTATTATTTTTCTATTATACACTAACAAGAGAATAATTAGATATCAATCAAGTTATCTTTACAAACTGTATGTGTTGTTCCCCAGTGAATTCCTATGGTACTTAATATCTACATATTGCTAAACTACACAGACTTGTAAATAAAACATTGCATTTCTAATATTGCCAAAACAATCAATCATAGGGGATTACTGTCAGTAAAACAGCAGGCAATGACATATGTTCTTTATTTGTTTTTGAATTTTTATTTTGGCATTGTGATTTATAATATTGTCAACAGTATTTTAGATATACCATGTTCCAACACCATACTCAACACCAGGATAATTAGGGAAAAAATCATTTGTTTCTTTGGGGGCCACATTGAGTGGTTGTCAAGGCTTGCTCCAGGCTCTGTACTAAGGAATCATGCCTGGCAGGCTCGGAACTGGAAAATAAACCTGAATTGGTCAGTTGGTCACATGCACAGGAAGTGCCTTACCAGCTATACTAGTGCTGTGGCATATATATATATATACGCGTATATATATATATATAACTTACAGTATTTTATTTTTATTTTCCCCTAGGAATTCTATTTCTTCAAAATGCATATTATTTTGAATGTCTATTGTATGTTATTATATGTATAATATATACATATTGAGTTGCGCAGGAGGAAGAGAGTGGTTTGGAACACCTTCAAGAGCGTTGAAGAAATAACCAAGAGGATGAAGAACCTCCAGCTCCAAGCACATCTCTTCGATTCCACAGTTCTTCCTGCATAAACATACATCTCAAAGACCTGGGCCCTAAGAAAACAGGGTTAGAACACTATTAGGGTCTCCCAAAGAGGAATTGAAAGAGCTATGCTTGGAGTATCACGCTTCACACAATTGAGAGAAAGAATCTGGACTTACAATCTCCATCAACGCTCAAGAATCAGGGCGCTGTCTCGTTTGCCAAGGCATCGAAAATCAGATGGGCTGGACACATAAAGAGATTTGGAGATGACTGCTGGACTAGAGCCATTACCGACTGGATTCCATGGGACGTCAAAAGATCGTGTGGCCGCCCACCTACGAGATGGTCAGACTTTTTCGTCAAGACCCTGAACGATAGGTTTGAGGCTCTTCGTGTTCCTGGAACGAGCAGATGCCATTGGGCTACGATAGCACGCAACAGGGATGAATGGAGACATTACTGGCCCCCGCTCAAGCAAATCAATGAATAATGGGATATCAAGTGGTCAAGTGATTATATGTATGTGTACATAAGTGTGGTATATATGTATATATAAGTGTGTACATGGGTGTGTGCATGTATTGTTACCACACTGCAACCTCCATAGTAGGGCCAATATCCTTCAACAGAGCACACTGAGTTCTTTGCTTGTGATTACCCCACCTCCCTCACTTTGGTACCCTGAGTTCTGAGACCTAAGTGCAAGGTTTGCTTGCTCTTTTGTTTTTTTTCTTTTCTCTAGCTTTGCTTCTCTATAGAAAATCATGTGAAAGTTTCAGTATTTGTCTGTTTCTCAGAGTTACTTTTCTTTGCAATCCATTCTGGTTTTACCCATATTGTTGCAAAAGAAAAGGTTCTCTTCCAAATAACTGAGTAATATCCCATTGCCTTTAGGCATTTGGGTTGATTCCTCACCTAGGCTAAAATGTAGGCTAAAATATAGGCAAACATATATCTCTTTTGGATTGGTGTTTTGTGTACTTTAGATATATTCCTAGAAACAGAAATGCTGGATAAATGTTGGCAGGTGTGTTTTTATATGTTGAGAAATACCTTATTTCCCATCCGTACTGAACTAATTTACATACCCACAGTAAATGGGGGCTTTTAATTTTTCTTGTTTGCTTTACTTTTGCCACATCCCTGCCAGGACTTGTTTTGGACGTTTTTGAAATAAGAAATTTTCACAGGTGTGAGGTGATATCTGCTTGTTTTCATTGCATTTTCATGATAATCAGTGATGCTGAACAATTTGTTCTGGTGCCTGTTGGCCATCTGTATTTACTCTGGCTAAATGTCTGCTCAGCTCTTCTTCCAAGTTTTTGATGAGTTCCTTTGTTTTTATTTGTTATTGTTGTTGTTGAGTCTTGTAGTTTCCTTATCAACTTTGGATATTAATCCTTGTTAGATGTATATTATGTAAATATTTTCTTCCATTCAGTAGAAGGTCTTCTTGTTTTAATCGGTTTTATTTGTTGTGCAGAAGATGTGACTACCTTGTAGGAATGTTTCCAATCTTTGCTTCTAGCAATAATATTTTCATATATATGTTCCATTTATGTGATTCTATATAATTTTTTTTGTAGGGGAGGGCCCACCTGGCTGGTCAATGGATTACCTCTGGCTCTGCATTCAGGGATCATTCCTTGTAAACTCTGGGACCTTATGGGGTACAGAAGATCCTTGTCAAAAATGGAAAACACCTTACCTGCTCTACTATTCCTCCTATCCTTTCTTATGTCATTTAATAAATAAATTTTAATGCATATAATGAATTGTAGTAATCTGTTACTACATTAGTTATTTAAAACAACCATATTTTGTTAGTGATAAGCTATTTGATGATTGTGTTCTTTAGCTTGGTTTTTTCTTTTTGAGCTCTATTCTGTCATTTCAGGTGAAAAATAAAATTTTAGGTTAATCAAATGTTTTTCCTGCTCTATTCTAGGAATAAGAGGAATAAGAGGAATAAGATATATTTTTAAAAAAATTCACTAAATTAATGTTGGATGTGCTCCAAACTACTAGCATAACATTTTTAGATCTTTTTAGGGAACATAGGGTTGAAATTATTCACATAAAATTAAATATATAAATAAAAATAAGATATACATAGGTATGTAATATCATTACATACACTCAATTTATAAATTCATAAATCCTATCAGTATCTCCAATTTTATTCCCATGACACAGGAATTATTCTGATATACCCTTCTTGTAATATTTTTCCTCAACAGGGGGATATTTGATTATCTTTTACTTAATATATTTCATTTTGGTACTTATGTATTCATTTATGCAATGAATAAAAAATAAGAAAATTTCTAACTGTAATCGTTACTGTTGTTTTAAATCTTTATAGTTTACTTAGCTTCATTTTGTTCCCAATGTGGGATGATAATTGGCAAAAAATAGGCATTTCTATACAGATATAACTTTACTCTAAAATTAAGTCTTTATTTGTACTTTTCAATGGTATTGTTTAAAAGAGTTTTAGTGCAATAATATTTTGGTCTCTTTTGTAGTACATACAAGTAGTATTACATGCCTTATATAGCCAAAATGTTTAATCATAAATGTTTAATATGATATCCTTTTCGTCTTTTCTGTTGCTTATATAAGTAGTATTGCATACCACACATGGCCAGAAAACAACACAAAACAAACAAACAAAAAAATCAAATACTTTCAACCACCTTGTGTTTTCTTCTTTTCTTTATTTTTTGTTTTAGCTTACAGTTATATTGCCATAAAACATTTATTATTTTTCAACTTTGATATTGTTTTCAGGTAGTCAAAATATCATTGCTTACTGTTAATCTGGGTTTGTTCATAATTAGAAAATATTTCCAGTTCACAAATGGTTAGCACAATTTGAATATATTTTCTAACATTTCTATATTATTAAGTTTTTATTCAGATTCTTGATAATTTTGAAATTTATTCTTGTTATAAGGATAAAGGCTGGGTAACAGCCTTTGATGCTTAGGGCTTATTTCTGTCTCTGTGCTCATGGATCACTCCTGATAATCCTCAGAAACCTTTATGTTGTTCTCAGCTTCAAATTGGTTGGCCACAAGCAAAGTAAATGTTTTATCCCTATAGCACCTTATTACAAAGTACCTTATCCCACTAGTACTCCCTCTGGTCTCCTGAAACTTATTCTTAGTTGTAATGCCAGGTGTAAATCTAATTTTATCTTCTTCCAAATGGGCATTCACTGTCCCCGCACCATATCTTAAAATGTTTTATTTTGTTCAGCTATTGAAATCACTTTTCTTATTGTATATCAAACCACTAAATATGTGATTTTATTACTGAATTTTTAGAAATTTTATTGTATTTCAATGGTTTGAATGTATTTATCTTTTTGAAAACATGCTGTTTTAGTTTTAGTCTTCATATGACATTTCAGTAACTTATAAAGCTAATTTTTCTTATGGATTTTTTCTGTTTTCCTGACTGGACTTGGATGCTTGCTCATTCTGTGCCAAACTTGCGTATGCATGTGTATGCACACACACACACACACACACACACACACGCAATTTAAGATGCCGAAACTGATAAAATACCAAAGCTTGTGAAAGAAAAATGTTGTTTTAAGTCACATGTTAAGGACAGAGAATCATAGACTCCCAGTAACAGCTCAAGAATGTTCAATAGTCTATATGCTGTTGCTGTTGGGCACTGTTTCTTTTGAGGTACAGAAGCTTCTTAGTTTAAATAGCCCCATTTGTGTATCTCTGTTTTCACTTGTTTGGCCAGTGAAGTGGCCAGTGATGTGTCATCTTTGAAGATACCATTAGCTTCAATGACGTGGAGGGTTTTTCCAACCTTGTCTTCAATGTACCTTATGGATTCTGGTCTGATGTTGAGGTCTTTAATCCATTTTGATCTGACTTTTGTATATGGTGTTAGGTAGAGATCTGAATCCATAATTTTGCATGTAGCTGTCCAGTTTTGCCAGCACAATTTCTTAAAGAGGCTTTCCTTGCTCCACTTCACATTTCATGCTCCCTTATCAAAGATTAGATAATCATTTTTTGGGGGGAGATGTCAGTATATTCAACCCTATTTATTTGGTCTCCTGCTCTGCCTTTGTCTCAGTACCATGTTGTTTTAAGTATTACTGCTTTGTAGTAGAGTTTGAGGTTGGGGAGGTTGATTCCTCCCATTTTCTTTTTCCTAAGAGTTACTTTAGCTATTCATGGGTGCTTATTGTTCCAAATGAACTGCAGGAGTGTTTGCTCCATTTCTTTGAAGAATGTCATGGGTATTGTTATAGGGATCACATTGAATTTGTACAATGCTTTTGGGAGTATTGCCATTTTAACAATGTTAATTCTCCTGATATATGAGCAGGGGATGTCTTTCCAATTCCTCATGGCTTTTTGTATTTCCTGAAGTAGCGTTTTGTAGTTTTCTTTGTACAGGTCTTTTACATCCTTAGTTAAACTGATTCCTAGGTACTTGATTTTCTGGGGCACAATTGTGAATGGGATTGTTTTTTTTATGTCACTATCTTCTCTCTCATTATTTGCATATAGGAAAGCCATGAATTTTTGGGTATTCATTTTATAGCCTGCCTGCATCTTCACTATACAAGTTTATTGTTTCTAGGAGTTTCTTGGTAGAAGTTTTAGGGTTCTCTAAGTATAGTATCATATCACCTGTGAATAGTGAGAGCTTGATTTCTACCTTTCTTACCTGAATGCCCTTAATATCTTTTACTTGCCTGACTGCTCTTGCAAGTACTTCCAGTACTATATTGAATAGCAGTGAAGAGAGTGGCATCCTTGTCTCGTCCCTGATATTAGAGGAAAGGCTCTCAGTTTTTTCCCCATTGACAATGATTCTTGCCACAGGCTTGTGGTAGATGGCTTTAACTATATTGAGGAAAGTCCCCTTTATACCCATTTTGGCGAGGGTTTTCATCATAAGCGGGTGCTGGATCTTGTCAAATGCTTTTTCTGCATCTATTGATATGATCATATGGTTTTTATCTTTTCTTCTTTATATGATGGATTATGTTGACTGGTTTCCAAATGTTAAACCATCCTTGCATCCCTGGGATGAATCCCACTTGGTCATGGTGTATGATCTTTTTTGATGAATCATTGAATTCTATTTGCTAGTATTTTGTTGAGAATATTCTCATTCGTGTTCTTCAGGCATATTGGCCTTTAGTTTTCTTTTCTTGTGATGTCTTGTTCCCTTTTTGTATTAGAGAGATATGAGCTTCATAGTGACTGTTTGGGAGAGTTTCTGTTTCTTCAATTTCCTGGAAAAGCTTGAGAAGAACTGACAATAGATCCTGTTAAATGTTTGGAAAAATTGGCTAGTGAATCCATCTGGACCTGGGCTTCTTTTTTTCTTTCGGAAGACTTTTGATTACAGTTTCAATTTCCTTGATATTAATAGGACCATTCAGGTATTCTAGATCTTCTTGATTAAGTCTTGGCTAATTATAGGAATCCAGGAATTCAGCTCAGAGATCTTTGTTCAGTCCTGTGACATGGCTAAGGATAAAAGTTGAGGAGAAAAAATATAATTCAACACAAGGAAGAAGAAATCTTTGAACTTTTCAGGTGTCATTGCCTAGCAAGTTGCCTATGTTAAAGGCTCAGTCTTGCCCCCTCACCCTCCTGCAGCTCTTGTACTTGCCTTAGAACAGATTTCTGCAACGTCAATCACGAAATTCTTCACTTCTGCAAGTATTTAGGAATGTATAATCATGAAAAATAACAGATTGTTGTTCCAGGAATGTCTTTGGTGACTTTTGTCACAAGCTAGGTTCACAGAGACTTTCTCTTCATATGGAGCTTTACTTGCATTATCAAACAGAGTGGGGGATTGAGAGTATGTATACATCGTGAAGATACATTTCAAACATGATAGAAATGGTTTCAAAGTGCATGTGCAATATTGCAGTGTGACTGGAAGCTCCTCACTCATGCTTTGTGTTTCTCTGTGTATCAGGATGGTCACAGAGCCTCCATCCAAAGTATTTCCCCTTTAATTCCAGTATATCATCTATAGTATCTTTATAATATTCATGTCTCCCCTTTATAATGATCATGATTACTTTGATAAAAAGGACTCATAGCCATAATTTACAAATAGAATTCTGAAAAAACAGTTTAAGTAACCTCAATTACTTTCCTTCTATGCTTTCCCCCTTTAATAATCAAGAAAATACAAGATTTATTGCTTTGCAGTGTTTCTTATCACTGGTTTGAATTTATTTTTTATTTTGTAGGGGGCTGATACAAGTTCAGGTAAGTCATACAAAATTACTCTGTCAAAGACCAGGGCTAGTTGCATTAAGATCTTATTAATCAGTCAGTTAGTTACTGTGCTATTATATTTAGGTGTTAAGAATGTTAATATGTACCATAAAACCGTTCAGTCATTTATTTGTACCCAGTAGTTATTTCTTTACAATGGTATTAATTTTATTTCTATGCTGCAACAAAAGCAAAGGTACATTATAATAGCAATTATTTTAAAGATGGCTCTTACCTTAAAAACTCAGATGAATTACAGGTACTAAAATAGTTAAACGTGAAGATGTTTTTATGTATTATCATCTTTGTTATCTCTTCTCTTCTTCATACACAACCTGCAGTTTTTTTAACTTAAAGCAACAGCAATATTTTTGGTTTTTTTCTATAATTTTATTTGGGGAAATAATTCATTGCTATCATGCAACTTGTACAAAATGTCACTTCAACTTCCTATCTATTCAAGCTATCATTCTCAATTTTTTTCTTAATATATTACCACAGTTTGATATAAATATAGATATATCATATAATGTTGTTTCTTGGAAAATTAAATTTAAGTTGAAATAGTTTTAACACTTATTTATATAATAAATGAATGGAATAATCTACAGTATGCATATGATGTAAGTATGAGTTGATAAAAACTATTCTCTTACTGTAAATGCATGCTAACATGAGCACTTCTGTAGTCTATATTCCATTTGTGGATGTACCTATTGTCATCTAGGAATTTAAAGATGCAGCACTTAAATCGTTAGGTTACTTTAAAATGAAAACTCCTATCTCAGTTGGAGAAGAGGAAACCTCACAAAATTTCCCATTTAAAATTAATATAAAAATTATTGTCATGTGGGGACTGGAGCAATAGCACAGCGGGTAGGGCATTTGCCTTGCACGTGGCCGACCCAGGTTCGATTCCCAGCATCTCATATGGTACCCTGAGCACCGCCCAGAGTAACTTCTGAGTGCAGAGCCAGGAGTAACCCCTGTGCATCACTGGGTGTGACCCAAAAGGCAAAAAAAAAATTATTTTCATGTATACTAGTGAGTATATATGTGTATATTAAATTATGTAATATCTAACCTATCAATATAAATCAAATGGAGAAATTTAAATGAATGATCTTCCTTTCTATCAAAAATTATGAAAAAATTAATATATCTTATTATAGTATTAAAATTTCCTTGCCATACAAGAGATTGCACTGTTTAAATTTTAACTATTCATAACAATTTTTTTTTCTTTTTTTTATGTAGGAGTGGGCTGGAGCGATAGCACAGCGGTAGGGAGTTTGCCTTCCACGCAGTCAATATGGCCAACCTGAGTTCGATTCCTCCGCTCCTCTTGGAGAGCCCAGCAAGCTACCGGGAGTATCTCGCCCGCACGGCAAAGCCTGGCAAGCTCCCCGTGATGTATTCGATATGCCAAACACAGTAACAACAAAGTCTCCAACGGAGACGTTACTGGGCCCGCTCGAGCAAATCGATGAACAACGGGAGGACCATGACCATGATGTAGGAGTACTGCTATTTATTCAGTCACAGATTAGCTGATTGAATTGTGCACGAACTCCACCTTACTTTTTCTTTTTCATTTATTATAATTTTATTTATTGAATCACCATGAGAACAGTTACAAAGCTTTCAGGTCTAAGTCTTGGTCAGACAATGAAACACCCGTACCTTCACCAGTGCCCATTTTCTATCCCCAACAACCCCAGTATACTCCCATCCCCCGCCTTCCCCCTACCTGTGGGGCAAATGATTTCCACATTACTCTCTCTCTACTTTGATCACATTCAATGTTTTGACACCAGACCCACCATTATTATTTGAGATTTTACCTCAACACTCAGATCTGCTGAAAAGGCGACAGTAGAAAATTTGTTTTCTATTGCTGGTTATTAGTAACATATGATGTCGCGTGGCTGCAGTAGGGGCATGTGATTTGAAATTCCAAAATTTTAACACTTAAATCTGGAGGGATTTCTGCCAAAACCTGCTGGGTTCTGAGATTTGCTCCTTAGTCTCTGGGATCAAGGCCGTTAAGCAACTTGATCAGGAGCCAGAAAGGCTGTTCGTGGGCAATGACTTGGGGTCTCGTTGGGATGGGGAGGACAAGACTGGCTCCACCCCCTTCCCGTGAGGCCCAAAATGTCTCATCACTGCAGGCCCAAACCTGACTGTCCAACGTCCTCTGGAGATGACGACGACCGAGCCACCAGGGGAAAGCAGGTGGAGGGACAATACCCTTTACCCCCTGGAGTGGCCCTGCGACAGTAACCTACTGGGTGGACCTGACACATTTCTGCCAAAAGCCGCTGGGTTTTGAGATTTGTTTCTGAGTCTCTGGGATCATGGCTGTTAGCAGTAAATCTGATACTGCTTGTTACTCAAAACTGTAGCATAAACTCACATCTACTTCAAAATCCCTTCAATTATAATTATAAAATAATTAAAATATAAAATAATAATATAAAATATAACAAAAATATAACAAAATAAAAATAAAACAAAAACTAAAATCCAATTCACTTTTTACCTGAATTATCAGAGAAAAAAATCTTATTTCTGAGCTTGCATATCTAACTTGTTGTCTCTGTACTAAATAAGTGATAAAAATATCCTAAAATGATGGTATAGCACACGTAGTATGCGATGACTAGATTCTGATATAAACTTCTCAGTATTATCTTAAAACAAAACAAATAACTTATAGGAAATCGACTAGTCTAACAATGCTAAGAATATATACAGAATATGCAATTATATCTATTTATATACTTTCCAAGCTGTTTTCAATGATTAATACATATCAATTTACAAGTAATAAAGTTTATCAAGGAACTCTATTATTATTTTCTTGTACAGCTATCTTAAAAGAAATTCATTTCCATCCAACAGCTTATTAGAGGACTATTATAATTTGGTGCCTTTTACACTGCCTGTGTTTTGATATCAACCACACTTCTTGTTAAATCTCCCAAGACAATATTTTGAACTGTTAATGAGGCTTTTCTAATAGAAACTGAATTCAATAAAAACTTCTCAGTGAACATATTTTAATATTTTTTGATATAGTTTTTAGAGATCTTCAGCAAACATACTACTTTTAAGAAAGTATTAATAGTATGCCAGGTGCTGTCTAGTCTACTTATAAAATAGGAATTGTATCATAGTCCACATATTCTCATAGTAAAGAGTTGCTATAGTAAAGGTGAGTTCTTTTCTAAAATGTATGCCTCAGTATTTGGCTCTATAGAATCTACAAAAGCATTGATATTTTGTTCATTCCCCAAAGTAATCCTAATAATTAATTTATAATTTTTTAATCTCACAAATACTCAATGAGCAGTAAAAATGCTTATTGATGTGTATGTATACAAATTCATAAAAAAATTGTATTAAAGTTAAAAATAATTTGTTTTCAAAGTTAGTTCTAAAGTAACTTGAATTTTCTCATTAGCCATATTGTTTACAAATAGTTTAGTCAATTGTTAGTTTTTTTCTTGGTTTATTTTTGTTATTGTTTATTTGAGGACTTATTCCTGGCTCTGTACTCAGCAATCACTCCCAGCTGTCCTTGGGAGACCATATGTGGTGCTGGAATTGAACCAGATTAGCTGAGTGCAAGGCAATAACCTTACACTTATTCTCTCTGTCTCTCTCCCTCCCTCTCTCTGTTTCCCTCTTTCTCTCTTTCTCTCTCTCTCCCTCTCTCTATGTCTTCCTCCCTCTCTCTCTCTCTTCCTCAATTGTCAGTTTTATTAAATGACTCAAGGCACTAGTAAGTATGTATTTACAAATGTGAATAATCATGAAAAAAATAAATGTGTCAGCTAATTTATACACTTATAAAGTAAAGAACATAATGCAATATTTATTTAATTATTTATTTTTAATAACATAGGAGCACTGATATTTATTCAGCCATTGATTAAGTTATTTTAATTGGGCATGAACTCCATACTACTTTTTAAATTTTTTTTAAATTTATAAGTTAGTTCACAATGTTTGATTACATTCAATATTTAAACACAAATCCCACCACCATTACACATTCTCACCACCAAATTCAGGATGTTTTCATTCCAAATCCCAACCCCTGTCCCAAAACACAACTGCAAGAATATATTTTGTATTGTCTGTTATGAAGAACTGCTGAACTTGCTTACAAAAGAGTGTTCAGATAGGAAACAGTGTGAAGATTGTTCTACTTTGGCAGGAGCCATTAAGACATTCTATAGGATATCACTAATATGTTGTTAAAATTTGGGTGATGTGAGCTTTGGTACATGTCTGAATATATGTATATATTCATATATAGAGAGAGATACATTTCCCTCTATGATTTATAGCCTACTGTCTCAACCTATCTTTTATGGTGTGTTAATTATGGAAAATAATTAGGGAGTATTTTATGATGTGTCAGGAATATGTTTACTCATATGTGAGGCTCGCCCAAACACGTGGGAAGTGATTTGAGCATGGCGGTAGTTGGGTTCTAGAGGTTTTTGGCTGCCAGAGTTGGGTCCTTTGGAGTGGGGAGGGCTCTCACCTATCCCCTCTCTGGGGCACCCTGATGAAGAGAGCCTGGCTTCGGGTCAGGACATTCTGCGATGGTCTCTTTGGGAATTTTAGTTTATAGTCTCTGGGTCTTGGTCTTTGATGAGATTACATGGCTCTGGGGAAAGTTAGTTGGTGTGACTGCCGGGCTACTGGAAAACTGGGGACCTGGGGGGAAGAGGAGTCCAGTCCCAATCCAAGTGGGCCTGGAGCTCTCAGTCAGAGGTTCCACCTACCTCTGCACTACAGGCCCTAAATGCGTCTTTTGATCTCTTAAGAGATCTATGGGTCTCTGAAATAAGTCAAATAAATAAGCTTATATAGCTGAAACGGAGGTGGTTTTTGGGTATGTCTCCCACATACCTAAATTTTGGACTTTTAATTTCTTGGTAAACTTGACCCCAAGTTGTAGGGGTCTGGCAGAGGCACAGGAGCAATTTAGAGGTATCTGGAAGTCTGAAGTCACCATTAGGCTGCTGATGCACTCGACACACAGGTACAAGTTGACTTGCCGATTGCATCATACTCCCATAATACAATATTTAAATTAGCTGTTTTTTGAGTAAATAATTAGTTTAGGGCAATTCTAAAACAAATATTACATTTTATCATTCCAGAATCCATTCTGGTTTAATGAATAAACCTTTTCATAATAGGATTCAGATCCTATCACTAGCAATGTATTTGTATTTTCATTTGGGCTATACTTTCTTCAGCACACATTTGGCAAACAAATTAGTCAACAAATAGCTTCTTATTCCTTTGGTCAAATGATGCCATCTTAGATTTTATATACCTTTAGATGATTAAAATGAAGGTTATTTTTCATTTGATTCTGGACTACTTCAATATTCTATCAAATAATTTATGACAGAGAATTTGTGTCTTTCACAATGCATCCAATGAAAAGTAGAATCCACTAAAAATTTGCATGAATTCTTTGATCACAAAATTTATATAAAGTTATTTTAAACAAGAAGCCCTAAGACACACAAGTAAAAAAATGACCATATTTAACACATAAATTTTATAAAACTTTTAAGAACTATTGGCATTCCCACAGCACCAATGATGTTATCTTTTGTTTCATGCTGATTTATTTCAAGGATTAACAATGTAAAAATCTTATCTTAACCAACACCTTATAAATACCAGTATAATCCCTATGAAAATACTTGTAGTAACTCAAAGAAATAGAACAAGTATCACTGAAATTTGTATAGAGTTACAAAATAACCCAAAATAGCAATTCTGAGACAAAGAATAGAGACATTATAGTCCCGATTTCAAACTAAACTACAAAACTATAATAACCAACTAGGATGGTATTGAAGTCAAATATCATGAACTGAATTGAGAACCAGAAATACTCAGACGTCTAAAAATATAATTCATGATAAATTAATTAGTAACAAAACATAAAAATGAAAAGTTTTCTTATTAAATAGCATTGGGGAAACTGTATTATTACACACAAAAGGAATATAATGTTCATTTCTCACATTATGATCAAAATTAAATTCAAAATAGGTTAAATATATTCAGGTTATAGCTCAGACAAATTACTTCATGATTTTTTATTTCCATTATACATTTGCGTATTCAATTCTAATGTCAAAAAACAAAATTAAATACAAAAATTAAATGTGATCTGTCAAAATGCAGGGCAAAGCAAACTATTATTGAAATGATAAGATATGCTATTTGAAATATAAAAAATATCCGTCTACACCTGACAATTGTCTATTACTCAAAGAGAATTTTATCTTTTAGGAGTTAGTCATGCTTACCACAAATCAAATGTTACTTTGGAAAATTGCCAGGGTAAATGTAGTTGGATGTGTATGTATTGATGTAGTTGTTTTTAGAGTTCATTATAAAATTAGTCTGAAAGAAGATTTTAGGAAAATGCAAACTCTTGAACCAATATTTCATTTTTGAAAGCAAAATTTTTATTTTTCAAAAAATATCACCGTGACAGTTAAAAATACACTTTATAGTTTCTAGGTGGTTACAATATTCGTCTAGCCTAAATGAAAAGAACGCAAAATTTAAAATGATGTGAAAAAATAATGGTAAGAGACAATGATAGACAATGGGATGATTGCCATGAAAATTTTGATGATATTATTGCCAAAATATAACAATATTTTCAAATGAAATGGGGGAGTCAAGAGTGCAAATAAGAGTTATGTTATTGAAAAAATTAATTATGAATTCAATGGTTTAGTATATATATGTAAGTATATATATGTAAGACATGATGCAAAGAAGCCCATGCTAGTTACACTTTAGAATCATTCTTCAAGTTAAAGGTAAAGGCCCTCCCGTTGATCGCTTCTCTCGGCCTTTTGGCTAAGATCAAGGGTAGTATAGTCTTCAAGGTAACTTTGTAATTTATACTTATTGAGAAATTAATACTGCAACTGCAATAGTGGTTCAGCAACTAAGGTCCTCATTTACCCATAACATGAATTTGGGTCAAATATGGTCATATATAATGCTTTGTTTCTTCATTTGAAATAAAATAGGTCAATAACAATATCTTCTATAATAAAATAAAAATGTGAGAATCAAATGCAATAAGTTCTTGGAGATAATTAGCAAAATTTCACTGAATAGTGTACTTTTGTGTTGTGTTATTTCTTATATATTTTTTCAGACTATAAAATTTAGCATTATTAGTTTTCAGTTAGCAATTGACAATCTGGATGTGAGGAAAATAAGTCATTACCTATAATTTATTTCATTTTAATTTTGGAGAGAGGGAAAAACAAGAGGGGATAATCAAGGGATAACAATTATAAAACAGAACCAGTATAAAAATTGAAGAGTTGAAAAAAATGGCAATGGGAAAGGAACGATAAGTATTCTGAAGATTTCATGAGACATTTCGTTGACTTATTCCCACCCTGACTGTGGTTTCTAGCCATCTTCTCTGTCTTCAGTCCTTTATGACATGAGGATTGGGATCGAGTAATAAATAAATATAACTTTAAATTTAGACAAATTAGTTTGAAATCAACTTCCAGCTAATGTATGGTTCTTTTAATATTTATATCTTATTTTTCAGTTCATTTGTTAAACCTTGATTCATTTCAATTTTCCAAACCTTAATTACATTCCTCAAAGAGAAAATTTTAAAATTATTAAGTATATTAACTACTAAAGTTGAAATTTGTTGAATCATAAATGACAAAAACCACTCCTCAAAGGAAAAAAATAGTGATATGATTTCTGACATCATATACTATGAATCAGTAGTAAAAAAAATAGCATTTGAGGAAAAAACATACAAAGAAATTAAAGAAAAAAGAATAGAATAAAACTTCACAGAATCATGATAAGAGTAAAATGAGAAAACAAAGGAACAAAGAAAAGCATCTTTTAAAATTGTTTTGACAAAACTGGATAGTCACACTGGGAAAAACAAAACCAGTAACATTAATTCAAATGAATTAAAGACTTTAGTGAATGACCAGGCATGATAAAATGCACAGAAGAAGACATGTGTTGTAAACTTATTGACATTAACTTGGAAATGTATGTAGAAACAACACCCTAACAGCAAAGGAAAAACAAACAAATATGAAATAAATAAAATGAGAAAGTTTCTGTGTTGTGAAAAAATGTGTTAAAAACAAAATAGAAACAAATATTTCTACTGAATAGGGAAATATATCTGACAATGAGTTATTACTTCACATTTGTAGTCACTTATTAAAAAGATAAAAAATATATGTAGATCATAACAAGAAATATAGATGGAGACAAAATCATATATAGATTATCCAGTTCTTTCATAGTCCTTGTTCATCCTTGTGTTTTGGATATTATGACATTTCAAGGAGGAGGGGACATTTATACACTAACCATGAAGAATAAAATATGTAGTGTGTCTTGCAGTTCACTTAAATTGATAAGGTTAATGATGAGTAACTTACTTAACCTTGTAAACAATATTTTGTTTAAACAAAATATATTAAATATCAGTAGAAATATTTGGATTCTCTTATACAGGAGGCTTAATTTGAATTCTTAGATATGCTAATGTTCACATTTAACTTTGGTATATTATCTATAATATGGTATACAGTTTATTTTTCAACTTTCTGAATTCTGAAGTCAATTAATTTATATGCTGCAATTTCAAATGGTTAAGTATTAGGGATTCCCATTTTTTAAAGACAAGATATAGCACATATTGCAGACATTGGGTAAAGAAGGGAATCTTGACATACTTTTGGAGGAAATATGAATTGCTAAGGTTATAAGCCAAAGTAGTATTGATATTTTTCAATATATTTTAAAATTCCATATGATACATCATTATACTGCCATATATGTAATTAAAATCCAAACATTTAATTCAAAGAGATATGTGGACCAAATGCCTTTGCTTCAGGTGTTTGCAGATGTATTTATAATGTCCAAAATGTATAAACATCCTAAATTCTCATTAACTGAAATATTAATAAAGAAGTTGTGGCATATATGTACATAATGCAATACTTCTCAGTTGTTTTACAAAGAAGGAAACCTTACTACTTGCAATAATATAGACCTAGAAGGCACTATGGTTAGTAAAATAAGTCTGAAAGATACAAACTATACTTTCACTCCCATGTTAATAATTAGGACAAAACATGAACCAAATTAAATAAAGAAGTTTTACTTTACAACCAAATATTGCTTACGAGAAGTGAGGGGATAAGAGATAAACCAGACAAAAGAGATGACGAACAAAATTGGACTTGAATGGTACAATTTATGTTCAACATTTACACCTGCTGGATTTTAACGATTACACCTGAATGACTTAGTGTTAGTATGTACTGACACTTTATGCATCGTGTACTTTTGTTTAAAAGGTATTAAAATAGTAGTTTGAGTACCTTTTTGACACTAGCAATGTGACTCAGTATTAGAATCTTATTAGGGGCCCTGAATTCACGCCCTCCCTCAAAAATAAACAAATAGATAAATAAATATTAGTACTAGGGCCAAAGAAATATCTCTTTTCTGTGATATATACTTATAGACTTAACTTCTGTGCTTATGTAACATGATATATCATATCTGCATGTTACATGCACATGTTTGAATGTCTTCCGCAATACTTGAGTATGTTTCTCTTATCTAACTTCAGTTGTGTGGACTTTGTGATCAAACAATCAGTGTTTATTTTAACAAGTATACATTGAAAGACTAACATAGCAGAGCTTTGCATGACATATATAAAATGAAACCTAGAAAAATTTAAACAGAAGCTGAAAGAACAAAACATTGCTGCAAAAGGTAATACAGAGATATTTATCTGCTAATACCTGGGTCAAACTTGGCCCATAAGAATCTTTTCTAGAGGTTCCTTATATTATCCTTCAGTCTTCCATCTTTTAAATTGGATAAATACTAATATTTTAAAAAATCCAGGGCAATATATCCGTTGACAACAATAAACATCGCTGTGGAAACCAATAGCCTCAAAGAAGCAGTATCTTAAAACCACTAACATTTATTTCTCTCGCCACTTAACCAACGAATGTTGGCAAGTGTCTTTGTGTAATGAATTTAGTCTAAGACTGGAGGATGTTATTCTCCTTTCACGCTTCCAAATTTACCACACTCAAAAGAAAAATAGAAGTCAGGAGGCAGGAGAAGGTGTAGGAGTCAGAGCGCAGTCACGTGCCTAACCTGGGTTTAATTCCCAGAACCAATGGTCCCCTAAGCAACCCTGGGTGCAGTTCTAAATGCTGCCGAGCACGTCCAGGGTACCCCAGCAATCCTGCCCTGCAGTTACACCATAGCAGCACCCCAACCTCTGCATTTACATTCTTCAGTCTTCAACCTGGTTAGCTGAGAATCCCGGGCAAGGCAACCAAGCCTGCTGAGTTCCACTTGGGAGAACTTCCCTGCTTACCTCCTCAAAAATTTAAAGAAATACTGAAGTCATATTTCCTCCTATATTTGACCTTTTCTTAGATGAAGTAATGTTTTTTTCCCAATGAGTGAAACCTATCTCTTTCCCCAATATTTTATTGTTCGAAACACATTGTGTGTTTATTTAACAACAAAGTCTCCAATGGAGATGTTACTGGGCCCGCTGGAGCAAATCGACGATCAACGGGAGGGCCTTTACTTTACTTTACTTTTAGGAAAGGGAAACTTGGAATAATAATATTCTGAAGGGGCCAAGGAAAAATATTACTCAAGTGGTAAAGCAGTGCCTTGCCTTGTACCGTGTAAGGGTCTGGCCATCAAAGAAGTCCTGGCAGCCACCACAAGCTTAATTAACATAAAGGATTAGTCCCAAACACCAGGAACCACTTGGTAGGTCCCCATACAAAAAGGAACTTACTGTGAAACTTTAGTTTCCAATATTTAAAGATTGGCTTAAATGTATCCCATCTCCTACATACAAAACAGACATGGAAAACTAGACTGTGGAGACATTTTTTTTCAATGTGGACATAAATAAATATGAATAATTTTAAGATTGTGACAAAGTGTGCAGTGCAAAATTCATTGTAAGATCATAGTCAGCTATTGCAAAATAAAAACTGATAATTTGCATTTTATCACTTTAAAAAATATGTATGACTTTTACTGAAAACAGTATATTTAAGTAATTACAATGTATTTTGTATCTACGAAGTACTTTGAACGATAATTTGAGGAAATGCGTATGTTCCTAATAGAGTACCAATTAATTACCTTTAATATTTTCAAAATTTAAAAATTGGTGATATCAGAAATGAATTCTTATTGTCTCCAAATACTTGATATTTAAAATGTATCTAGTAATTTTTTCTTGCTAGATATATAATCCATCTAAAATTATTAAATCAAGTTTTATGTACTTGTATTATTCTAGCTAATCCATCATAATCCCAACCCAAAATTATTTAAAATATCTTTTTCTGTATTTTTGTATCAGTTATTCATTTACTACTTTCAAGTATAAATAATGGTTCTATGAATATTTATTTTAAAAGAACATTTTTCTAAAGTGGAGCTGAATAACATTTAATCAAAGTTAATATATGAGTGTGTTAGCTTTAAAACTATGCTTAAAATGAGGTTTTAATCTTTAAAATTATGCAAGTCACACCTGTGTATGGTTTGAGTTTAATGTGTTTAGACATGGTTTACAATTAAATTCAATCTCAAGGAAAAAAAACTTGATTAAAAATGCCGTGTTTTATAAGACAGTCTATTTTTATCTTCTGGTTTTGCATTAAAAATATTAAACAATAAGTGAAGGATAAATTAATTTGTTAAGGAGACAACTACTGAATATTAATTTTAATGTTATCCAATAATTCCTTAGATGGCAAAATCCTCAATTCTAACTTCATTAATTATACTATTAAAATGTACCCCACACTAACCTGTCACTTTCTTCAATCATCTCTATTTCCAAAAGTAATTAATGCTATGTTCTCTGAAGAAGTGTGTTTCCTTTGTCATCTTCCAGAGTAGTGGACCTGTTGCACTAGATCCCCTCCTATCATGCTATATAACTATATCCTATGTCATTTTCCCTATCACATAAAGGAAGTTTTTACCTAATCATATATTAATGACTCAGTGAACTTATTAAATGTATCAATGAACATTGAGTTTGAAGGTATAGTACAACAGGTAATTCCCTTCCCATGTTCACTGCAGACTCCGCTTCAATTCTCCATATAACCTAGAATGAAGAGCCAAGAGTATGCCCTGGGCAAAGTCAGATATTAATCTCAAACACAAAAGCAAAACAAAATAAAAACAATTGAAACGTTTTTTACACTTTGTTAAGTATTAATAAACTTACACATTACCATTTGGTAAAATAGTTTTTAAGTATGTACCCAAAGACCAAAATAAACAATATTCTGGAATCACAATTAAAATATTTTTTGAGTCTCTTTGAATTTCAACTACTTGACATTTGAAGCAGGACTTATAAATAATAAAATACCAATTCAGCTCAATCGTAATCAAGACAAATAGTTTCTTATTGTAAAGATGACCATTATATTCTAATTATTATTATACCTACTATAATATTCAGTTCTATACTTTATTATAAATTACTGATGAATTTTAATTATAAAACAGAAATATTTGCATATCTGTTTCATTAAATAGAAATTATTTGTCTATATGTGAAGATATACTTGGAAAACAATAGAATAAAAATCCATTGGTAGACCAAATACATTTACTGAGTTTTTGATAAACATGATGCATTAATAATTGTATTTAAAAATTAAGCAATCATTCAAAAGAAAATAATTTTAAAATACCCTAAATCCATCAATATGCCACAAATTTTTTTATCACTTGATCACTTGATTTCCCGTTAATCGTCGATTTGCTCAAGCGGGCGCCAGTAACATTCCCAGATGATTTTTTGTGGCTATCTCTCTATTGTCGTTCCTCGCACAATCATGGAGGTGCTGAACCAGTCAATCGTATTCTTCGTCAATGTTGTCAACAACGACATCTTTCCAAGTTGCAGCAATAGTGCCGAAGAGCTCCCAGTTAGTGGTCGTTCTGGAAGTTTTCTTCTTAAACATTGCAGCCCTTTCTCCCCGCTCTGTGAAGTAGAATTTTGCATGAAGGAGACAGTGGTCCGATGCCATTAGGAATTTTGGGACAATAGCGACATAGGTCAGGCAAAACCGTCAATTGAATATGATGTGGTCAATTTCGTTGTGAAACCATCCATTGGGAGACTCCCATGTCCAACGTTTAGATTTGACCTTCTTGAACTGGAATCTGCAAAAGATTCCTCCACTAACTCCAGTACACAGCCAACTACACACCCCAGGGCGCTTCCAGACTGCGTGGCTGAGAAGCAGTCACGCGACACATTATAAGACACTTAATATCCATCTTCGAGAATTGCCGTACCATATTTGATAGGGCTCAAATATGGTTTGAACCATGGGAACACCTACAAGGGCGATTAGAGGCCAACCCAAAAGCCTCTATGCCTCTCGGAGAGCCTGGCAAGCTACCGAGAGTATTCTACCTGCATGGCAGAGCCTCACAAGCTATCCGTTGTGTATTCAATATGTCAAAAACAGTAATTACAATGGATCTCATTCCCCTGACCCTGAAGGTGTCACCAATATGGCCAGCGTTGAGAAGGATGAGGAAGGAGAGGCTGAAAAAAATCTCAAGGCCGAACTAGGCTGCCAAAATGAAGGAAGACAAGAATGATCGTCTGTACTTTCAAAGCACGTACACTAGCATCGGATGAATCCATGGAGGACCTGATGGTACAAGCGCAAAAGATCAAGTACAACATCATTGGTCTGACCGAGACAAGAAGGCATCAATCACTTTATGCTGTTTTCCAAACTGGACAAGAATTGTTCCTCATAACGTGATAAAGCAGGCATCGGAGGCTTCATTTTCCTTGTCAACACGAACTTGGCCATGAGCATTGATTCATTCGAGTGCCTAACAACCCCGTATTGGATGTTTACACGTGAATAGATGTGGCTCACTGCCGGCAGTTTCTATCTTCGTTGTCTATGCACCAACATCCAATTATGATGAAGGAGAAATTGAGAAGTTCTACATGGAGCTGGAGAAGTACTATAAAGAAGACCATACCTTCTACAAGATCATTGTCAGTGATTTTAATGTCAAGATAGGACCGAGAAGATCAGCTGAAGAACTCCACATCGGGACCCATAGCCTAGAAAGGAATGAACAGGGTGAGAGACTGTCTGAGTTCATCATGTTGACCAAGATAATCCATGGTAAATTATTTTATATGCATATAAAAATAAGTTCACATGTAAATTAATTTGAAAACCTGATAAAAATCACAGATCAGAGATATAATAAATGTCAAATTATATTGTTTATTATATTGAGAGTGAGTTTCTGATCATCAGAAGACCTTAATAAGGGTGAAAAAGACTTTTTTCATTCCCTTAATAAGAGAGTGAAAAAGAAGTTGTGTAGTAAGAAAGGATATATGCAATATTATATTTAACAGAGATCCAAAGTTGTGTCAAGATTATATACCGATTATATCTCTGACATCATATTTCCAGATCAAAGGGGAATGTAGAGATAATCAGAATGAGAGATAGATGATTGATAAATCAATACATAAAAGATATCCAAATAAATATTTTATGATATTGTAAGTGGGAGTTATTGATTCAACCACCAGGGAAGGTTTTTGAAACTGCATTTGTTGGGGTGTATCTTAAGGACAAAATTTCTGATAAGGTAGATCCTGAGAGCTGTATATTTAGTCTGTCCTACAAATTTTACTATTGTAAGCATCTAGATTAAAATACCTTATTGATGAAACAAATCCTTTTTTGCTTTTGTATATTTTTATTAATAATAATTTTAACATTAGTTTATCAAGCATTAACTCCAGTGTTCATAATTTTCCTCAATTATCATGTTTAATTTTTTAGAAAACCTATACATATGTTATGCATAAAACTAACAATACATAGCCCCCCTTAGCCCTAAGCTTCTCCAGGAAACGACACATTAAAGAAAAAATATTGAGCATGCAAAAAATCATGCATATTTGTTTATGAATAATAGACAGGTGCAACTTTATGAATATTTATGTGATAAAGAATATATAGCATTAGACTTTTAAAAGATGAGTTTAAAATGTGGAGGGATAAGTACTTGATCATTGTATAACTGAAACCCAAACACAAAAATTTTTAAGTCTACAACTGTACCTCATGGTGTTTCACTAATAAAAATTAAAAAACATTGAAAAAATGTCTTTTGTGTAATGAAGTCTTCATACCAGTTTTTGTTTATGTTTCTTTTGTTTTGGGGCCAAACCCAGTAGTGCTCAATGCTTACTTCTTTCTCGTTGCTCAGGAATCAGTACTGAGCACCATATTGAGTACCAGAATCAAACCCAGGTTGCCTACATGCAAGGCCAGTGCCCTGTCTATTGTACTCTCTAAAGTGTCTACATTAATATTTTATTGAAAAATAGTGTTAATAGTGTGAATTTCACTTGTCACAAGACATAAAATTTTATGCTTGGAATTTTCTTTTCCAAATTACTCATCAATAAACCATAATTACATATTTAAATATGTAATTTTACCTTCATAACATACTAAAGAGTAGCCTCTGGCTAGTGCAAGACTTTTATGCTACTCTCTATGTTTATAAACTTGGAGTTTAGCTTTGTCTTCTACCACACACATACTAGAGTTTTCTACAAGAATTCTTCTGGAATATTTTGGAATTCTTGAGCTGATATTCCATCAACTATCTCTTCAGAGAGATGCAGTTTCTCATCTTAGATTTAGATGTAAAACTGTAATGAGATGAGTAACTCCAATGTTGAGTACATAATTCTTCAAGGACGTAAATCTTTCAGAGCAAAGGACAAGTCCATTTGGACTAGTTTAAACACTGGGATGAGAAGACAAAGAGCTATTTTCTGAAATAACATGCAAATTATTCCTTGATAAAAAAATGGAGGAAGAAAATGTTTGAGTGTCTCTGTTTCTGAGGTGTTGGAGAATTCCTGCAGGAAAATTGAGTCTATTAGTAAATACCATAGAGACCTATTGAGGAAGGAATCCATATGTATCAGGCTTATATTAAACAATTGTTTGGCCTGATGCATATCCTCTTGAAATGCAGATGTGAAAATTTTATACCCAGAATCTCAAAGTGCAACTGAAAGAGAAGATGGTATCTTTAATACAAAAAAAATTGTTTTAAACTTTCAAAAATTTATTTTCTTCTTTAAAAAGTAAAAAATCGATCATGATTTTGGGTCTTGATCTAATATGACATGCTATTTTGGAGGAGGTCAATAAGACATCCAAACAGAAGGGATATCACACATAGACAACAGAGTAAATAGCCACCTGCATTTCTTTTTTGAGGAAACTTCTGTTCATTTCTTCTCCCCATTTTTTGATGGGGTTGGAGTTTTTTTTCTTGTACAATTCTACTAATATCTTGTATATCCTGGATATTAATCCCTTGTCAGATGGGTTTGGGGAAATATTATTTCCCATTCTGTAGGCTCTTTCTGTATTCCGGTTATTGTTTCTTTTGAAGTGCAGAAGCTTCTTAGTTTGATGTAGTCCCATTTGTTTATGGTTGCTTCTACTTGCATGGTCAGTGCTGTTTCATCCTTAAAGATGTTTTCAGCTTCCTTTTTCTCTATGTACCTTATGGATTTATGTCTGATATTGAGGTCTTCAATCCACTTAGATATGACTTTTCTGCCTGGCACTAGACTGAGGTCAGAGTTCAATTTTTTGCAGGTAGCTATCCAGTTTTCCCAGCACCACTTGTTGAAAAGGCTTTCCTTGTTCCACTTCACATTTCTTGCCCCTTTGTCAAAGATTAAGTGGTCATATATTTGGGCATCTGTGATAGAATATTCAACTCTGTTCCATTATTCTGCAGGTCTGTTTCTAGTCCAGTGCCATGCTGTCCTAATTACTACTGCTTTGTAGTACAGTTTGAAGTTGGGGAGGTTGATGCCACCCATATTCTTTTCCCCAAGGATTGCTTTAGCTATTTGTTGGGGTTTATTGTTCCATATGAATTTCAGAAGTGTTTTGTCTATTTCTTTCAAAAATGTCATGGTTATCCTGATAGAGACTGTATTGAATTTGTATAGTGCTTTGGGCAGTATTGCCATTTTGATAATTTTAATCCTCCCTATCCATGAGCAGGGAATATGTCTCCATTTCCTAGTGTCCTCTTTTATTTCTTGAAGTAGTGTTTTGTAGTTTTCCTTGTATAGGTCCTTCATCGCTTTGGTTAAGCTGATTCCTAGGTACTTGATTTTCTGTGGTACTGTTGTCAGTGGTATAATTTTTTAATGTCTCTTTCTTCTTTTTCATTATTTGTATATAAGAAAGCCATGGACTTTTAAAATTTTTTATTAGTGAAACACCATGGGTACAGTTGTAGACATACAAGGTTTTGTGCTTTCCTTTCAGTTATACAATGATTGAGTTCCCATCCCTCCACCGGTGCCCATTCCCAACCTTTAATGCTCCCAGGACCTCTCCCATCCCTCAGCCCCCCCATCCCATCCCACCCCTGTGGCAGGGCATTCCCTTTTGTTCTCTCTCTCTTTTTGGGTGCTGTGGTTTGCAAAAGAGGTATTTAGTGGCTATCATGTTCAGTCTATAGTCTATTTTCAGCATGCATCTCTTATCCTGGGAGTGTCCTCCCAACACTCTTTACTTGGTGCTCCCCTTGTAGCCCGCAACTTTACTGAACCAACCTATTGTTTCTAGAAGCTTTTCTGTAGAATCTTTAGGGTTTTCTAAGTATAGTATCATATTGTCTGCAAATAGTGATAGTTTGAAAATGAAATACAAATGGCCAAAAGGCAAATGAAAAAATGCTCTACATCGCTAGCTGTCAGGGAGATGCAAATCAAAACAATAATGAGATATCATCTCACACTACAGAGACTGGCAAACATTCAAAAGAACAAGAGCAACCAGTGCTGGCGTGGATGTGGGGAAAAAGGGAAACTCTTTCACTGTTGGTGGAAATGCCCACTAGTCCAGCATTTCTGAAGAACAATATGGACAATCCTTCAAAAACTAGAAATTGAGCTTCCATATGACCCCGCAATACCACTTCTGGAAATATATCCAGAAAATGCAAAAAAGCACAGTAGAAATGACATCTGTACCTATATGTTTATTGCAGCACTGTTCACAATAGCCAAAATGTGGAAACAAACCAAGTGCCCTAGAACAGATGATTGGTTAAAGAAACTTTGGTACATCTGCACAATGGAATATTATGCAGCTGTCAGGAGAGATGAAGTCATGAACTTTGCTTATAAATGAATAGACATGGAGAGTATCGTGCTAAGTGAAATGAGTCAGAGGGAGAGGGAGAGACATAGAAGAATTGCACTCATTTGTGGAGTATAAAAGAACATAACATGGGGTTGACACCTAAGGACTGTAGATACACGGGACAGATAGATTGCTGAATACCTGGAAGCTTGCCTCATGAGCAAAGGGGAGAAGGCAGTTGGAATAGAGAAGGGATCACTAAGAAACTGATGGCTGGAAGAATTGACTGGGATGGGAGATGTGAGCAGAAAGTACCAAACATGATAAACTCTCAGGGTCTGTGTTGCAAACCATAATGCCCAAAAGTAGAGAGTTAATGGGGAATCATGTCTGCCATGGATTCAGGGGGAGGGTGAGAAAAGGGGGCATATACCAGGGATATTGGTGGTGGGGAATGTGCACTGGTGGAGGGATGGGTGCTTGATCATTGTGTAATTTTAACACAGATATGAAAGCTTATACTTATCTCAAGGTGATTCAATAAATTTTTTTTAAAAAGTAGCCACCTGCATCTCCCTGATGATTAACGATGTGGAGAATTTTCTCATGTGCCTTTTAGCCATTTGGATTTTTTCTTTGTGAAAATTTCTATTCATTTTATCTCCCCATTTTTTGATGGTGTTGAATGTTTTCTTTTTGTGGAGTTCAACCAGTACTTTGTATATCCTTGACATTAACCCCTTATCAGATGTGTATTTGTCGAATATCCTTTCCCATTCTGTAGACTGTCTTTGTATTTTGGTCACTGTTTCTTTTGAGATGCAGAAGCTTCTTAGTTTAAGATAGTACCATTTGCCTAACTCTGTTTTCACTTGCTTGGCCAGCGGTGTGACATCTTTGAAGACACCATTAGCTTCTATGTCATGGAGGGTTTTGCCAACTTTTTCCTCAATGTACCTTATGGATTCCGGTCTGATGTTGAGGTCTTTAATCCACTTAGATCTTACTTTTGTACATGGAGTTAGGTAGAGATCTGAGCCCATTTTTTTTGCATGTAGCCGTCCAGTTTTGCCAGCACAATTTGTTAAAGAGGCTTTCCCTGCTCCACTTCACTTTTCTTGCCCCCTTATCGAAGATTAGATGCTCGTATGCTTTGGGGGAGATGTCAGTATATTCAACGCTATTCTATTGGTCTACAGCTCTGCCTTTGTTCCAGTACCATGCTGTTTTAATTATTACTGCCTTGTAGTAGAGTTTGAAGTTAGGGAGGTTGATTCATCCCATTTTCTTTTTCCCAATAATTGCTTTAGCTATTTGTGGGGACTTATTTTTCCATATAAATTTCAGGAGTGTTTGCTCTACTTCTTTGAAGAATGTCTTGGGTATTCTAATAGGGATTGCATTGAATTTATACAATGCTTTGGGAAGTATTGCCATTTTGACAATGTTAATTCTCCCGATCCATGAACAGGGGATATTTTTCCATTTCCTCAGATCCTCTTTTATTTCCTGAAGTAGTGTTTTGTAGTTTTCTTTGTACAGGTCCTTTACTTCCTTAGTTAAGGTGATGCCTAGGTACTTGATTTTCTGGGGCACAATTATAAACGGGATTATTTTCTTCATGTCTTTTTCACTATTTGTATATAGGAAAGCCATGGACTTTTCGGTATTGATTTTATATCCTGCAACTTTACTATACAAGCCTATTGTTTCTAGAAGTTTCTTGGTAGAGGTTTTAGGATTCTCTAAGTATAGTATCATATCATCTGTGAATAGTGAGAGCTTGATTTCTTCCTTTCCTACCTGGATGCCCCTAATATCTTTTTCTTGTCTAATCGCTATTGCAAGTACTTCCAATACTATATTGAACAGCAGTGGAGACAGTGGACATCCTTGTCTCGTCCCTGAACTTAGAGGGAAGGCACTCAATTTTTCCCCATTGAGGATGATGCTTGCTGTACGCTTGTGGTAGATGGTTTTAACTATAGTGAGGAAAGTCCCCTCTATCCCCATTTTGGCTAGGGTTTTCATCATAAATGGTTGCTGGATCTTCTCAAATGCTTTCTCTGCATCTATTGATAAGATCATATGATTTTTATTGTTTCTTTTTTTGATATGGTGGACTATGTTGATTGATTTCCGAGTGTTTAACCAGATTTGCATCTGCAGGATGAATCCTACTTGGTCATGGTGTATGATCTTTTGATGAGTAGTTGAATTCTATTTGCTAGTATTTTGTTGAGAATCTTCGCATCCGTGTTCATCAGGGATATCGGCCTGTAGTTTTCTTTTCTCGTGGTGTCTTTGTTTCCTTTCACACCACAGAGTCTGGCACATATTCACAAGAAAAAAACGCAACCTGTGCTGGCGTGGATGTGGTGAGAAAAAGACACTCCTTCACTGTTGGTGGGAATGCAGACTGCTTCAGCCCTTTTGGAAAACAGTATGGACGATTCTCAAAAAATTAGAAATTGAGCTTCCATTTGATCCAGCAATACCACTCCTGGGAATATATCCCAGAGAGGCAAAAATGTATAGTCAAAGTGACAAAAACCTGAGTGCCTGAGAACAGATGACTGGTTAAAGAAACTTTGGCACATTTACACAATGGAGTACTATGTAGCTGTTAGAAAAGACAAAGTCACAAAATTTACATACAAGTGGTACTACATGGAAAGTATCATGTTAAGCGAAATGACTCAGAAAGAAAGGGATAGACATAGAAAGATTGCATTCACCTGGGGAACCTAAAGTAACAAAATAGGAGACTAACACCCAAGAATGGCCAAGATTAGTACCAGGAATTTTACTCCATGGCTTGGAGGCCAACCACACATACTAGGGGAAAAGGGAGCTCAGATAGAGAAGGGAACACCAAATAAAGGTGTTGGGAGAATCCTCCCAGGACGGGAGAAGCATGCGGAAAATAGACTATAGACTAAACATTATTGTCACCCATTGCCTCTTTTGCAAACCACAACACCCAATAAGAGAGAGAGAACAAAAGGGAATTCCCTGCCACAGAGGCAGGGTGGGATGGGTGGTGGGAGGGATACTGGAATCCGTGGTGGTGGGAAATGGGCACTGGTGGAGGGATGGGTAGTTGATCATTGAATAATTGAAACCAAGCACAATAATGTGTAAGTCCGCAACTGTACCTCATGATGTCTCACTATTAAAAATTTTTTAATATAAATTTTTAAAAAGTAGCCACCTGCAAACCAAGTGCATATATCTCAAAGAAACATGCAGTTGGCTGCAATATGGATGCTATTGGAGAGCATCACATTAAAAGAGAATGATGAAGACCGGGTGCTCTCACTAATCTGTGGAATACAGGCAATAGCAAAAATAAGAGAATAGATAGTTCTGAACGAACTCTAGGCATTAGAATACAGAATCCGTTACCAAATAGTGTGGGGAAGACCCAACTAAAAGAGATCTAGGGAAAGTGGTGGAGTCCAAGGTACTTTGGTGAGGGGTGGGGTTACCTTTGTGTATTGATATAAAAAAAACTGTAAAATTATTATTACTTAAACTATAATAAATAATTATTTTAAAAGAAAGAAACTTGTCGCCACATTGATATTGGACTTTCTTGCCTGTGAGGACAAAATTTCCTTTAAGTTTCTCAGTCACTGGCATGTGAGAAAATTAATGCAGCATTTCACTTAATCTCTTTTTTTTCTCTCTTCATTAATTTTGAACAAATCTTGGTATTTATATGAATAGAGATGTATTTATTGCCTACTAGATGTATGTATTGCCTACTCTTAATATTTCCATTTCCTCACAGTTGTTGTTGCTTTTTTAAGATATCTAATTTAAAACGTTTTTTTCCATTTCTTGCAATTCCATTTCCTAAAGTCAACAATTTTGGTATTCATGTCTTTAAATAATCTTACATTGGAGATAAGCTCAAGAAGTAGAAATCTAAATTGTTGTGAAATGCCCCTAGGAATATCTAAATCAGTTGTAAAACAATCAAATTTATTTTCTTGCAAGACTGAGAATAAGATTTGTGTGCTTTCTAATGGAGCCACAAGTAATAGAGAAACAATTCTATTATATATTAGAGTTCTTTGCTTTGAAGAATTCTTCTTTCTTTAATATAATTCATTTAATCAGTATGGCAAAGGCAATATATCACATCTTTTTCAACATTGCATTAAACAGATAATCAATAGTTTGAGACAATAAAATAAAATGTTTTCAGCTTTATTAAACTTCTGGGACATGTAGAGAGCAACTGGGAAGCAAAACAGCATTAAAAGTCAGTTAACATAGCTATTACTGCAAAGTGTATTGGAGTCACGGCTTACCAGGGAGCTTTTATGGTTATTTAGGCAAAATCAGATTAAAAAAGAAATTAAGAAGACAGAACTGGTTTAAATAATTCACCAATATCCTCTGAAAATCAATGACATTGTTTTCTATTAGTGTACCATGATTCAGATTTTGGGACCTTCGTATTTTTCAATTAATTTAAAATATCAACCTCTCTTACAGTTAAAATGCTTAAAATAGATTAGCAGTCAATTATATACTATTGAAATAAAAAGCAAAAAATATTTTTCCACTGTCTATGTTTCAACCTGAAATCTTTGTGCTTAAGTTATTATATTTAGCATCATTTAATTACATTTGATTTATTTAATTTGCATAGAAATCCTCTGTCTTTTTAACCACTGAAGTAAATTAGTCCTTGATGGCTATGTTTAACCTAAGCTTATCAGCAAATGAGAAGACTGATGCTCATTTATTATGTCAGTGCACCTAAAAATCCAGACTTCCTGTGGCTTGGGGACTTTGGATCAAGGTAGCATCATAATCAAATACCAATTAAGAAGCAGACGGTGTACTGGGCACATTTTTAGATTATCACCCAAAAAAATGATTTATCACTCACTATAACAAGATCATCAAGATACGTTTTCTACTAATAGCTTCTTATAAAAATATACATGGATACTATATTTTGCCTTATCTGCAAATATTCAATATTTTAATGGTCTAAGGTAATCAGTAATTTTTAAAAGACAATATAAAGACCTCTAGATATACTCAAGTAAAATATTTTTTTTCTCCCACCTGTGAATCAATACTTTCTGTACTTCAGTTAAGTTTCATAAACACTATCATATTACAGATATAAACATAAGATACCTATGAGTACACAGCTATAAGAATGACCAATTTCAAAAATTCCAGAAAAAAAATCTCAAGTACTGGTGTAAGCATGAAGAAAGCAAACAAATTTCATTTCTCATTGGAATGTGAACTGGATCTGGCTAGATAGAAATTAGTATAGATATTTCTTTAAATTTTCAAATTAGATTTGTCATGTCATTATCAATTCTATTCCAAGATAGCATCAAATAACAGAAAACACAAATCCCAAAAGATGTATATGCACCTATAATCACTCTCTTAATTTACACTGTCAAATTATTTGGAAGTGACCCAAGAGTTCAAAGACAAGTGATGAGAAAAAGAAAATGTGAGCTCTTTATGGATATAAAGAGACACAAAATAATACTTTTCATACATTTCCTGTATAAAAAGTTGATACCTTTTCCTTTGCTGCAATATGCGTGAGTTGAAGGAGTTGAAGGGGTACATGCTAGCTAAATTTAGTCAAAGGAGAAAAAAAGCTGGATATATCATTAATATGCGGTATATTAAAAAAAAGTAAGGGAAGAAAGAAGATCCAATGAAAACAGCATTTCAGATTTTAAACACAGAGAACAACCCCCTGACCTGAGCAGATCAGCAGATCCTGTTGGGTAATTTATAGGCTTTTTGTGTTGGTTTATAATTGGCATGCCTTTGAGGACATAGTGTAACATTTAACATAGTATAACATAATATAACCCTGAAATATATAAACATTTATGCTCTCCTGAATATTACCTAATTTTAAAATTTTATTAAACACCATGATTTATAAAGTTGTTCATAATACAATTGTTTCAGGTATTTTGTGTTCTAACAAACCCATCACCCATGTAATCTACTTTCCACAATGTCCTGTTTCTCACCAATCCCCAAAGCATTCCCATATAGCAGGCACAAAATAATTTTCTTAATACCGGTTGATATGGGCTGGAGCCATAGCATAGAGGGTAAGGTGTTTGCCTTGCACGAGTCTCACCCGGGTTGATTCCTCCGCCCTCTCACAGAGTCTGGCAAGCTACCGAGAGTATTCCACCCAAACAGCAAATTCTGGCAAGCTCCCCGTGACATATTCAATATGCCAAGAAACGTAACAACAGGTCTCACAATGGATATGTTACTGCTGCCTGCTCAAGCAAATCAATGCTACAGTGCTACTGGTTGTTACACCATCTATTCCATAATGATATTAGTGAAGTAACTGTCTGAGGATGTCCTGAAGTGTTGGTGTTAATTGAGTCTTTTGTGTTACTGCTTTTTCTCATTGAGCTTAGTGGGTTTCTATGCGAATTCCCTGTTTAATCGGCTGTGCTCCAGGAACTGTGGAAATGGACTGATTCAGCAACTTGGCATCACTTCGAGATTAGCCATGGAATTGTGAAGCTGGGTCTTTTGTGTGCTAGAGGATGTTGGGTGTGAGTGGGGCACTGGGCCACTTAGCTGGGCAAGAACTCAGTCACCCCCATTCTGAGAAGGCTCCCAAGATCTCAGTTCCCAGACCAGACTTACCTGGGCAGACTCAGTGACAGTGAAATTACTCCTATTATGTTAATGAAATTTTCTCTCAAACAATGTGTACCTAGACTGAACTAATTTTTTTAAAAACTGAGCTAAATATTGATGCATCTATTTCAATAAAAATAAAATCAATCATAATAGTTCTTTGTGTGATTATCTGTGTGTAATTGAAGCAGTGTTAATAGTGGGAAAAGTATTCACTTTGGAGACGTAATGCCTGCGAATGAATGACAACTCCATATTCCAGCTGATGAAATGTCACTTATTTTTAACAATTGAAAAGCTGTTCCCATATCTCAAAAAGGGAGATTTCCACATTTATATTAAATAAATCTTGATAATATTGAATGAAAGTTAGACATGGTGAGTGATTAATAAAGACATTATTGACACTAGTGTCATAGTACTGGGAAAGGAAATCATGAAATGCTACTATTGCTTCTGTTGTGGTGACCAGCTCTTTCCCCAAGTCTGTTTTCTTTCTGAGCCATGGTAGCCTACCTCAAAACCTCCCACTTACTGGTTAGCTCATCTGGGTAGTGACACTCCATAGACTGCTAATGAAAAATTGGATGCAACTGATGCTTATGCTATTGTCTCTTAAAAATACCTAAAACAATAAATTTTATACTAACCTACACACCCAACTCCAAATTCTTTAGCCACCAAACTTGTGTACATCTTGTGTACTGCTACTTAATCCCACAATCGGATTTTCTACAACATAATGTTCTCTTCCTAAGATGGTCTTAGTGTTTATATCAGCTTGATTGCACTTAAATAAGAAACATGAAAGAAGAAAACACGCCATGCTATATTTAGTAGGTACGCAGTTGCCTCTAAGCTGAAGAAAATTCTACTGCTTCTGTCTAAACAAATAAGCATTCTAATCAGGCAGCTGATAGCAGAATCTATTTCTTTTCAATTAGTAAGAAAAAGGAATCAATAAACATTTTTGGTAGTTAGCCAGACACCTAATATTTTCAGAACAAAATTTAAAATTTGGTTTATCTCTCTAAATCCTGAAGGAAAATTTAGGTTGATTATAATCTCTAAAATCGCCTATTAAAGCAGACCATATGACTTTTCAAAAACAAGTGATTGGCAAGAAACATTCTTGCTATAGTTCATTTACATTCCCATATGCTAGAAGTCAGGTTCAATCTCCTGAAAAACTGTTAATGAATGTAAGAAACTTTTATCTTATTGATGGTAGCTTTGATTTTGTGTGCATGCATCATTCTCTTCCTAGCACTCTTTTCCTTTGCCTCTCATTCATCCTCAGAAACTCCTATCTGGGAATTAACTTCATGGTCACATTTTATATAATTTTAATTTATTTTATTTATTCTCCTTTTAAAACCTAGATGTCTTAAACAAAACAGAGAAAATGTCTCATCTTAGGCAGCAGAGCAGTTTATTCTTTTGCTTTTTTAATCACCAATGCCTAATATGAATGCAACACAATAGATACTTAGCTTTTATAGTAATTAATTAGTGGTTAACATTTTAAATACTTGATATAAATTGCATAAAACATGCCAGAGTTATAGTAAAGTATGTAAGGTGCTTGCCTTGCCTACAGGTGTTCAATAATTGGAACCATATTTGGTTCCCTGAGCACTGCCAAGAATGACCCCTGAGCAAAGAAACAGGAGTAATCCCTGAGTACAGCAGGTTTGATCTCAGAAACCAAATATTAATAATAATAATTGAAAAATAGAGACATTCTGAAAATAGCAAAAAGGTAAGGAGGGAAATCAATTATATTAATTCTCTACAAACATCTTTTAAAATTGTTAGAACATGTTAATTAAATTTAAGAAATTAAATTACAATTTTAAGAAAACATTAGAAATTTTATAAATATATTGGGTCTTCATCTTTTAAAAATTGCTCATAACTGAAAAATACTGTATTTAAAATGTAATATTAGCCATAAAATTCTTTCCAAAATCCTTTTGCTTGCTTTGGCATGATGCCTAAGAGAGTTTACACAGAGAAGTAACTATAGTTTGGAAGAACAGTTAAAACCATTCTTGATAATAGCAGAGTGGAGACAGAGGACAAAAGATTCTGTAGCACTGGAATCTCAATCCTCCTCTATTCTTCTCAGACCCAGTAAGAGTCCAGGGAAAGGTAATGGGAAACTGAAGTTAGGTGATAGGGAATCTAACAATATTGGATAATCAGATGCACCATCTAATGTTGAGAAGTCCAATATGGTATTTGTGGTCACATCTTTATCTTTTTCTGTGTTGTGAATGTGAATCTGTGATTAGAATTTTAAATTTCATAGATGCCATAAAGGAATCTCAGTACATCCTGAAATTCAGTTACCACAAAAAAGGGTAGATATTATATATCTTCTCTTGACATTAATAAAACACATTCTAGGCAACTAAAGTATAAATGTATCAAAGATAAAATTGCTTCTCTGAGTCATGAAAGTTCAATGAACTACCCATTACACTAGAAAGCTATTTTTTCTTTGAGTCATAAACAATGGCTATATATGAGGAGTTTTGAAAGTCAACAATTCTCAAGGCTTTGCACTTATTCACATATACTAGTCTAGCTCGGAGACTATTTAGTCATGAGTCTCAGTTTATTAATCAGCAAGAAATGGTATATAAAAATTTCTAGGTCACAAGTTCTAAAAATTAAATTATCTAACATCAAAAGAGTTGTCACTATTTTTCATACTTGAACTATTGTAGAATTATTTGAGTAGTGATATATAGTGTTACTCGTGATATTATCATTGACGTTATTAGGAATAAACTGAATAGTGGATATATGATATTATTAGAATCACTGTGCGGGAATATATAAACTTTTTATGTAGGTGAGATTTAATTTTCATGTCTACTCGGAGAGATCAGGAAAAGTATTAATTAGCATATTGTAATTCTATGTGATGATGATCTTTGCTCACTCTCATTTATATAAATGTTTTGGAAAAGTTTGCTTTTTTTTAACAAGATAAGCATCATAGATATGACCTTTGTGAAGATTTCACATTATTTGTCAACCTGGAAAGGTTTTTAAAATTCTTCACTAGCATGTTCTTAAGTTTATAGAATTAAGCAACTAACCCCATGAGCTTGTTCATGCTAGTATTAGGATTAGTTCAAGAGAATTAGTTGTCCCACAGTTATTTTTTATCTATGTCTAAAATTAAACTGAAACTACAATTATTCATGGCTCACTGTATTTGTCCTCATGCTTAAAATAAATTAGCATTCATTTGGCCCTACCATATATTATCTTTTTTGCTTTTATGTCTCTTATCATTGCTTTCCAAATTCAGACCTTCTCTTATTAAATTAAATCTAAATATTAATATTAGATGAATCTCCCCATACTATATTTATATCTTACAGGACAGATTCAGAAATTTTCTCTTCAGGAGGACCCCCTCTAGTTTCAGAGTGTGTTTATATGTATCTATTACTGTATCTCTAGGCTATATAGAATAATTTTTCTACACTACTGTTTAATGTTTTAGCAGAAACTGTGCAAGAAGTTCGTGTAGATTATTTTATAAGCATCCTCAATAGCCAATTTTATCTCATCACTTTGGATGCAAAACATATAATGTGTTATTACATTGCAAAGAAATAAAATATTTGCTTAATTTATTCTATCCTAACAACACTGCTATATGCACCATCCCCTACCCCCAATCATCTAGTGAAATGTAAATATATATATATGCACATATATGTATATATATTTGCTATAGATTATGTGAAACATTTTGTGCCAATTATCCCACACACTACTAACTATTCTTTCAACTTCTTTAGCTGCCTATGTCAGTGAAATAAATTTAGATGTTATAGTTATTATGCTTGAGTTTAAGGCACCAAGATCGAGGAGGATTTAACAACTTTTTATTCAGTTTTATTCATAAGTGAAATCATGGATGGGAAGAATAGCAACATTTATTTAAGTAATTTATTTATTTTTGCCTTTTGGGTCACACCGGCGATGCTCAGGTGTTACTTCTGGCTTTGAACTCAGGAATTGCTCCTGGCGGTGCTCAGGGGACCATATGGGATGCCGGGAATTGAACCTGGATCGGCCGAGTGCAAGGCAAACGCCCTGCCCGCTGTGCTATTGCTCCAGCCCCAGAATAGCAACATTTTAGAGTTATTTTAGGGTTAAAGAAGATATAATAGTCAATAAAAAATAACAGCTGTCATGCACAGAATATTTGGATTTAATATATAACAAGAGTTATTGCCCATTACAATTGAATTAATGTGTTTTTCTCTTAATAAAGTTGTGAATATTTCCAAGACAGAAATGTATACTTTGTTTAAATATCTAACAACAAGAAAAGAAGATTTCACTCAACACTTTTTCTTTCTATAAGTGAATTACATTAAATTTTTGATATAACAATTTAATCTTTTTGGTATTACAAATGTCACTTTCAAAGTAATTATTTAATTTATTCACCATATATCTAATAAGAACTTGGATATTTATAAAAGTAAATGGATATTTATAAAAACACTTTTCATACTAGCACTAGATAAAACAAAAATGCCCAATATCTTTATACATTATTTTAATTTCATATTAAAAGAAATGTATAAACAAATGCTTTGATTGTAAACAACAAAATTAACTGTAATTCATTTTCACTTTTTGTTACCAAATATTTTTTTACTTATTATTTTATGCTAATTCTCAAAAATGTCCTATAAAAATATTATTCTGACACTATCCATTTTGTATTATTACACTTTTTGTCTCGGTAGAAAACAAAGCTAAACCTTAAATTGGAATTCTCATCCAAACTTAGAGGCTAAAAATTGAAATTCTAAGCACAATCAGTCATTTAATGTACCTCTTTGGGAAAAAATTCAGAAAATCATATGTCCTTTGGATTGCCAGAAAAAAGCTATTCTTACCGAACAGGTAAATCACATAGCTTTTTAAAATATAGAGTAAATTTAATTTTGTGTATATCTAAATAATTTAGACAGTTTTATAAATACAAATTAAACATCTAAATGCGATAATTATATTTTATTTATAAAGTCCTTTTTCAAAAATATCCTCATGGACTCATGGACTCAACCATGATAAGTTGTTTGAGATCTTTAATAAATTATAACTCTTATCATAAAAAAGCATCAATGGGTAGTGATATTGACATTAACAGTCATTGTGAAATTTCTTGAATAGTTTATTCAAAAAATGTATGCTTCTGGTTGTTTGCATTATTATTTACTATTCTAGTTCTGTTTTATAAGTTTATTTAAGTAATAATATTATTATTCATTTTGACAGTTTTTATAATGGTACACAGAATGGAAACAAAACATTAAAATATCAGTAAAGTTAATAATCATTTCTGTGTAAACTTTATTGGACTCAGCTATGATTTCATTATTTACCCACCTTGTTTATGAACATAAAACATTTATATTATTATAATGACAAATGGATTTTGAATACAGGTTTTTTATCCAAGTAAAGAGAACCAGGACAATGTAGCTGTGATGAGAGGCAGAGAGTAAGGACAAAACTGAGGTTATGGTCAAAATTGACAGTGGATAGAAATACAAAACTTTGGGTCATATAGAAGTGAGAATACAAGAGAAATGTAACTTATCATGAGTTGCATAGTAAGAAATATAAGTCTAAGCCAGAGGATTTAAAAAAAAATTAAGAAGATTATCTCATTGTAAGTACTTATTTTTATCATCCAAACAGTAGTGCTTTTATTAATATTAATATATTAATATTCCAAAATTACTAGAACACATGTCATTTTCCAAGTGCTAAAACAGTGTGTCACTGGCATCAACCTGTTCTTTGGAAGTCTGTGACAATTAATTCTATCTCATTTGATTGAACTGTTGAACCTAAAGTCATCCACAGAATAAATTGATTGTGGCAGAGTTTTATCACCCACAGAGATAAGCCACAGTGAGAACATACAGACTTAATGACTTAGTTATAGACTAAAAAATTTTGCCTGTGGCTTAGAAATCTTAGAATTCAAATAGGAATACAATAGTCTCAGGCTTTTTCCTGCTCTCCAGAAAAATAATCTGAAGCTTTTAAACACTGAGACACGGGGCTTTTGCTACTCATTTTAAGATGTTTTATTTACATAAAAGTTTTAACGAGAACTTCTTGAGAGTACTTTTCATGAAAATCTCTGATATGCCATTAATCTATTTTCTTTATTTTCTTTTTTTCTATTATTTCATTTGTCTTAAAATCACCTAAATAAAAACTAGCATGAACAGCTATGTTTAAAAATATCTTAAAACCTAAATAACATTTCCTTTTTTTCCCAGATAACTCTACAGAGTCTCTTTAAGTTTCTTGAATTTTACTTCTAATCCTGGCACCAGTTAATCTTCTTGGCTCAAGAGTCAGCTCTGAGGACGAAATGACAGCCTCACATCCATAATCACCGTTTCTGGTACCTCAGCAGAGCCACAGGCCAAAGTTCTCTCCCAGGAGAGCAATGGGCCCGTGCCCAAAGACAGCTCAGGATAGAGATTGTAATAAAGTTCATATTTCTTTCCCAGAACTGTTCATTCTTAAACAAGGAAATATTTGAATCAAAATTCATGGTATGCAATGTGCATCCGTTCCTAACATTTCCTGTACGCCTGCTACATTTGAGTTTAGGACTAGCAGTTATGGGAAATAGAGCAGTAACAAAGGATTAGAAGAAGGTTAAGAACAATTTCCTTTTAAAGTTATAGTAATTGAACTATAGAAATATTTCTATGAATATATTTATATTTTGTACAAAATAGCTTTTTAATTTATTCCTATATTCAGCTCTAGGAAAATAACCTTTATCTACAACATATGTACCTATGTATGTATATATATTTATGTAAGTATATACGCAACTAAATAACCAAATGCATAAATATAGGTTTACATAAATACATATACATATATAGGTATATATTGTTTACATATAATTCAAATACTTTTTCAAAAATAATATTATACCATTGTTTTATCTTAATAGTATTTCATGTCACACCTAGTCATTGAAATATTTTGATCATTGGTGCCATAAATCTAGAGTAGTTTCTCACAAATATTTTTGGAAGAATTTTTATTGAGATTCTGTGGATAACAATGTTAACAATGCTGTTAATCAGGGTTCCTGATGTACATAATTCCAACACAACACCCATCATCAGGGTGCCCTCTCTCTCTCCTAAGGACTCTAAGATTTCCTCCCTCACAAGCACCCCCACCAAACCAATTGTGTGGATCGCATTCCCATTAGGTTGCCTTTGGATTTTTATTGCTGCATGGTTGTGTATCTTTAAGTCCTGCAGCTCGTAGTACAATAGCCAGGATATGGAAACAACCCAAACTCCCAACTACAAACAGATGGCTCAAGAAGTGTAGTATATATAAGCAGTGGAATAATATGCAGCTCTAAAACAGAACAAAATCATGCAATTTGCAACAACATAGATAGAAGTAGAGGATGTCATGCTAAGTGAAATCAGTCAGAAGGAAAGGGATAGATACAGATATGTTTCAGTGTTTTCAGATTATAGCCCCTTCTAACCTTGTTTTCTTCCTGTGGCACACCTTGTCCTATAGACTGGTCCCTTAGACTTGTGCCATTGCAACCACCCTCCTCACTTTTAGTGATTTTCACCTATTTCTTCCTCCCTCTTTAGGGTCAACATAAATCCATATTGCCCTGAGTTTATAAAGGCAGATTTGCAGGATATGAGATAGGTTATTAATAGTGTTAGTATAGACACACACAGTCTTGATCTCTGTCTCTGACCCTCCCATCTCTTTCACTATCTCAAACTGAAAGGTCCATCAAAGTGAAGAAATCATAGCTAATGTCACTGAATTTTATGGCAGAAACTTCAGATTCATATTTGCTATAATACTTGAGATAAATCTTGATCATTCCCCAATACCATCGATTGTATTAGTGCTATGCTTAGTATAGTCATTTGTTAAACACACAATCAGTGATTAAGTGCTGTATACTTGTCAATAGATCTCACAGATGCCAGGTTAAAATCTGAATTCTGTTAATTTTTAAAAAACTACATTGAATTACTCTGAGATGATCTCTCTATAGTCTCTCAATGGATAAAATATTTTACTTAAAAACTTAAGTGATAAATTCTTCTACCTAATCTCATCAGCACCTTTTTCATGTGCCTATGACTCATTCTAATTCAATATTTTAATAAAGGGAACTATCAATTTACCAATAGATGCACTAGTCAGTGTTCTACAAATTCCTGAGAAACCAGCATATTGACTATTATTTTTATTACATCAATTTAATTTTCTCCTTTCTATTATTCAATAAAGTTTGAAAAATAACCTATAAAAACTAAATGCCTAAATTCTTTAAGGTGCACTTAAAGTTCTATAGCTCTATTTTCTTTCTTACCAATTCGAATATAAAATCCCTCGTGATCTCTACTACCCCATTTAGTAAGTGCACTGAATATTCTTTTTTTAAGGCAATGATATCTAAGATTTAACTTAAGGAAACAGAAATTTTGTTGACCTTTTTACAATAATTCCTTATAAATCAAACATTAACATTTAATAGCATTGTAGCGCTGTCCTCCCGTTGTTCATTGATTTGCTCAAGCAGACACAAATAACATCTCACAACAAATTGTGAGACTTCTTACTGTTTTTAGCATAACAAATACGTCACCAGTAGCTTGCCAGACTTTGCTGCATAGGCGAGATACTCTCGGTAGCTGGCCGGGCTCTCCCAGAGGGGTGGAGGAATTGAACCCAAGTCGGCAACGTGCAAGGTAAACGCCCTACCCACTGTGCTATCGCTCCAGCCCACTCAGTTTAAGGGACATATAAATTCCATTGCCGTGAACTTACTACATGGACTTCATTTTGAGAGTGGTTCAAATGTAATTCTTAATATCTGAGTACTCAGATGGGTATGAAAGTAACTTTATATTCTTCAGATGTCAAACTTAAGAACATAGCACCTCAGTGTCTACAGAGGTTGATCTCTCCATGAGAATGTCCCAACATACTGATGTTCCTCTAATTTCATTGTGTCCTTTCTTGATTTTGATTTTATAGTTACCATCAGTTGTAAAGTTACTCATGATTGGCTTTCAGGTATGCAAGTTTTCAACACCAATACTGTCACCAGTATCCACTTCTCTGCCCTGATGCTCTCCCCAGCCCACCCCCACCACCACCACCTCTGCCCATTTTCTTCCCATACTCAAGTCTGCCCCTGTGAGTGGCATCATTTTTTTTTTCAAATAACTTTTGACATTGTTATTTATAGTACTGTTATTGATAGGGTTTAATTCAAAAGACTTTACCATCTTTTACCACAGCCAGTGAACACTTCCCTCCACTGCAGTTGTAATCCATTCCCTGTTCTATCATGCTACCTACTGTAGACCAGTTCTTCAGCGCTTTGTTTTTGGAGCCTTTTAAATTGCCTTTAAAGGGCTTTTTAAAAATGATTAATATCTTTTAGTCATTTGTTGTTCTATCATATGCCCATTTTATCTCAGGCCCTCTTCCTTTTCATTTCTCTCATGCTACACAAAACAAAGTACTTCTCTATATTTGAGAAATTTCACCTGGTACCAATCATATGGCGGTACCCACACACTACCGCTCCATCAAAAATTTACTTCTCCCGAGAGCTAAAATTTTTTTGTTTTTGTATTTGTTATGGGTCCACACCCGACAGTATGAGTGATCAGGGCTTACTAATGACTCTGAAAAGCAAACACTTTAACCCCGGCACAATTTTCAAACACCTGCAGCCTTTTCCCTCAGAGAATTAACTTAGTGCTTAGACTATATCCTTTATCCTGTTTATACTTGAATTTATCCTGGATTTGGCTCTCCTGTGTATACACTTGGGTTTATCATAACTTAGTAAATAGGGTGAAAATATTTTAGTGTACATTCCTACATTCCTCAGTTTAAATAGTTCTTATGTGCTTTATGCCCCCTCAAAAAATGACAGGTTTTATTTTAAATATGTTCACTTTCTTGATTGTATAAAGTTTTAATGACCTTAAAATGCAAGTTTTTGTTTGTGTGTTTGTTTGTTTGTTTTTTCTTTTTTGGGTCACACCTGGCAATACACAGGGATTACTCCTGGCTCTGAAATTAGGAATTACTCCTGGCGGTGCTCAGGGGACCATATGGGATGCCAGGAATCGAACCTGGGTTGGCTGCATGCAAGACAAATGCCCTACCCGCTGTGCTCTCGTTCCAACCACAAAATTCATGTTGTTTTAAGAATTGTATTATTTCAAAATAGTTATCATACTGACTGAAACATAATAAGGTAAAGGCCCTCCCGTTGATAGTCGATTTGCTCGAGCGGGCCCAGTAACATCTCCATTGGAGACTTTGTTGTTACTGTGTCTGGCATATCGAATACTCTCGGTAGCTTGCCAGGCTCTCCGAGAGGGGCGGAGGAATCGAACTCGGGTCGGCCATGTTGGCCGCTTGTAAGGCGAACGCCCTACCCGCTGTGCTATCTCTCGCGCGCCGCACTATGAATGTTTTTTATTAATATTATAAGTAACACCAATATCACAGCAGATAGGGCGTTTGCTCTGCCCATGGCCGACCCGGGTTTGATTCCTCCGTCCCTCTTGGAGAGCTAGGCAAGCTACCGAGAGTTTCTCCACTGCACAGCAGAGCCTGGCATGCTACCTGTGGAGTATTTGATATGCAGGAAACAGTAACAACAAGTCTCACAATGGAGACGTTACTGGTGCCAGCTCGAGCAAATCAATGAACAATGGATGACAGTGCTACAGTGCTATGAATAACAGAGCTATGATATTCCATAGTACATTGAGTCTATTATCACTTAATCTTAATCACTTAACTTCCTGTTAGTCATCGATTTGCTCGAGCAGGCACCAGTAACGTCTCCATTTGTCCCTGTCACGTGCTAGTGTAGCCCAATGGCATCTCTTCGCTCCGGGAACATGAAGGGCCTCAAACCGATCGTTCATGATCTTGACGAAGAAGTCTGACCATCTGGTAGGTGGGCGGCCACGCGGTCTTTTGACATCCCGTGGAATCCAGTCAGTAACAGCTCTAGTCCAACGGTCGTCTTTAAATCTCATTACGTGACCAGCCCATCTGATTTTCGACACCTTGGCAAATGAGACAGCATCCCTGATCCTTGATCGTCGACGGATGTCAGAACTCCGGATTCTTTCTCTCACTTGAGTGAAACGTGATATTCCAAGCATAGCTCTTTCTATTCTACTTTGGGAGACCTGAATAGCATTCTCATCTTGTTTGCGTAGGGCCCAGGTCTCTGAGGCATATGTTAATGCAGGAAGAACAGTGGAATCAAAGAGATGTGCCCGGAGCCGGAGGTTCTTCGTCCTCTTAGCTATTTCTTCGACGTTCTTGAAGGCATTCCAAGCCGCTCTCTTCCTCCTGCGCAGCTCGGGTGCCAGGTCATTTGTCATGTTGACCTCTCGACCTAGGTACACATAGCTGTTGCATTCGGAGATGGTCGTTCCATTGAGAGCGAATGGGGCGTCAGGAACAAGGCTATTTCTCATAAACATTGTCTTCGTAAGATTCAGCTGTAGTCCTACCTTTCCACACTAACGGTCAAAGTCGGCCAGCATTTGTGCCGCTTGGCTTATGTTTGGTGTTATTAAAACAATGTCATCAGCAAAGCGGAGGTGGTGTAGTTGCCGACCGTCTATCTTCACTCCCATTCCTTCCCATTCCAGTCGTCGCATGATGTTCTCGAGGGTGGCACTGAAGAGTTTCGGTGAAATGGTATCACACTGCCGCACCACTCTCTTGACATCAACGATCACCTCCTTGTAGAATGGTGAGATCCTGGTAGTGAATCTGCAATACAGCTCACGGAGGATCCTGATGTATTGGGCTTGAATGCCCTGATTGGCTAGGGCTTCAATGACCACTTCCGTCTCAACAGAATCAAAGGCCTTCTTTAAATCAATGAACGTTAAACAGAGCGGCATCTTGAACTCCCGAGAAACCTCAATGAGCTTGGATATCGTGTGGATATGGTCGATGGTGCTGAATCCTTTGCGGAACCCGGCTTGCTCGCATGGTTGTCCTTCATCTAGTGTTCTGCCAATCCTATTTAGGATGACTCGGGTGAACAACTTGTAGATGACAGACAATAGGCAGATGGGGCGATAGTTGCCAATGTCATGGATGTCTCCCTTCTTGAACAGTAGTATGGTCCTGCTGGTTTTCCATTGGGACGGAACCTTGCATTCAGACAGGTAGCGAGTGAAGAGCCGAGCCAGTGCATTGATGAGTACTGACGGCAGGTTCTTCAGGTGTTCAGGTCTGACCTTGTCTGGGCCGGGTGCTGTTTGTTTCTTTACCGATGAAATGGCATGTCGGATTTCGGAAGGGAGAACGTTGGGAACGACATATCCGTCCTGTGGAATTTGGTATGTCGGCAAGTGGACATGGCTATCGAAGAGATTTGAGTAGAATCATGGATAATCTTCTCCATTGCCGTTCTGGAGGATGTGATGGATCCATCAGGACGTAGGAGGGCAGTCATATTTGTCTTGTAGTTGGCGAAGGACAGGCGGGCGTTACGAATACTTTTCCCGGCTTCTGCCGCATCTACCAGTACTTCTGCTCTTCTCTCTTTGAGGTCTTCCTTGATCGCATCTCTGCACTGCTTTGCGAGCTCGGACGTTAGCTTGCGGTTGCCTGAGGCATGCGCCAAACCACGCTGGCGAATTAGCTCAAGAGTTTTCAAAGATAGGCGACTTTTTGTGGCTATCTCTCTCTTGGCTTTCCTCGCACATTCATGGAGGTGCTGAACCAGTCGATCGTATTCCTCGTCAATGTTGTCAACAATGGCATCTTCCCATGTTGCCGCAATAGTACCAAAGAGTTCCCAGTTGGTGGTCATTCTGGGAGTTCTCTTTTTGAACTTTGCAGCCCTTTCTCCCCGCTCTGTGAAGTAGAATTTTGCACGAAGGAGACGGTGGTTCGATCCTGTTTGAAATTTTGGGACAACAGCGACTTCAGTCAGGCAAAACCGTCGATTGAATATGATGTGGTCTATTTCGTTGTGGAATCGTCCACCGGGAGACTCCCATGTCCATCGTTTAGATTCTGCCTTCTGGAACTGTGAGTTACCATGAATGGTCTTGGTCGACATGATGAACTCAGACAGTCTCTCACCCTGTTCGTTCCATTCTAGGCCATGGGTCCCGATGTGAAGTTCTTCAGCTGATCTTCTCGATCCTATCTTAGCATTAAAATCACCCACAATGATCTTGTAGAAGGTGTGGTCTTCTTTATAGAACTTCTCTAGCTCCATGTAGAACTTCTCGATTTCTCTTTCATCATAATGAGATGTTGGTGCGTAGACAACGAAGATAGAAACTGCAGGCAGTGAGCCACATCTATTCAAATGTAAATGTCCGATTCAGGTTGGAAGAGCCTGGCAAGCTATCTGCTGTGTATTCGATATGCCAAAACCAGTAACTACAACTGGTCTCATTCACCTGACCCTGACAGCTTCACTGACATGGCAGCACTGAGAAGGATGAGAAAGGAGAGGCCGACAAAATCTCAAGGCCGATCTAGGCTGCCACAATGAAGGAAGACAAAAATGATCGTCTGTACTTTCAATGCACGTACGCTAGCATCAGATGCATCCATCGAGGACCTGATGGTACAAGCACAAATGATCAAATATGACATCATTGGTCTGACAGAGACAAGAAGGCAAGAATCTCACCATGCCGTTTTCGACACTGGAGAAGAATTGTTCCTCGGAACATGCGATAAAAGAGGTGTTGGAGGCGTCGGTGTCCTTGTCAACACAAACTTAGCCAAGAGCATTGATTCATTCATTCGAGTCTATTATAGAAATATCAAAACTCCTGCTACTTGAATTCTTTTGCTTTCATAGAAAAATTCTAGATTCTACTGGCAACTACTTGGTATGGGGAAATGATGTAGGAAGGGAAAATACAATATTCAAAAGTTTAGGGTATGATTTTATCTTCAAATGATTGCTATTATCTCTAGCTAAATATATAATTTAATTCTCAAAAAAAAACCTGATATCAGTTATTGGTAAAGTAAGTCAAAGTTTACATATATTTGATTAGTTTTCATCAATTGCAAATCTTGAGATGAATTAATTTGAGATAGTGTATTCTAAGGAGTGGTGCTAGAAATATACTGCAGTGTAAAAAACAGCCATGTGTATGTAATAACTCCCAGAAGTATCTTACTGATGTGTTTTATGGTTGTATTCTTGTTTGGAAAAAAAACAACCTTATAGGAAAAATATATTATTTTAATAGTCACTGTTATTCAGTCTTTCTGTATGCCACGACCCCTGAGAATGATAAAACAGGCATCAAAATCTCCAACTTATCTAGAAATTTCTCTACTATTATGGCTACTCTGATATCTCACTCTACAGTACAGAGGACTTGTGTAATATTCATATAACATTGTATTTTAATGTATTTTAAGCACAGATGTTAGTATTCATTCTTGTTATCAATGATAATTAATTATAATAATTTATAAAATTATATGTATATCAAACTGGAATGAATTATGATGAATACAAATATAAAATAATAATATTTAAATATCATACCTAGATGAAATTGAGAAGTAGAAACTGAACTGCTTACTGCTTGCCCATCATTCTAAGAGAAGATACTGTTATCTAAGATTATCACCAAATTAATCATTATCCTTAATCCCTAACTCTCCCCAAGTGTGACCGTGAGCTTTGATTTTACTATGTTCCTAATTTTCCAAGAAATCATTTTACCATTTTAGTCTGCCCATATGAAAAGTAGTTTGCACCTTTTAACGCTGCATATACAGGCAATTTTATTTCTGTCTGAGTACATGATAATGAGTTAGTATTCTGAGATACATTGTGATTGGTTTTTTGAAAAGTTTTATAAACTGTCCACATTAATTCAAGAATCATAATTAATCATTTATACTTTGAAGTATTTTTGCTTCATATTTACAGCAAAACTATCAATTTCTTGTCTAAATGCTTATTAGATTTATTTGAATGTATATTTAATTATTAAAAATCCTGTTAGGAACATTCTTGTGCATTTCTCTAGGGCCACATTTGCAAACATATCTTTGAATGCATAAGTAGAACTGATGAGCAATACAGTTTACCTTTAATTTCTCTATAAAATTCAGATGTTTTTGAAAATGTTGGAATTCCATTCATCAGTTTTAACTGCCACCAATGAGTATAACTTCTCCCATTGCTTCTCATTCCTGACAGCATTTAGTTTTGTCTAATTATTAAATTTTTGTCAATCTGGATGTGAAATTCTATCTCATTATGTTTTTAATTTACATTTCATTTACATTCCTCTGAGAGACTGTCTAGCAGAAGCTGCAGATTTGGAAGACATAGGAAACACAGCTGCTATGAGAGAAGTCTCCGAAAGTAGAAATTGGAATTAAATGTCTCAGTTCTCTTTTCACACCATCCAGTATTCTAACAGTGCCTGCATTGATAAACCTTCTAGAGGTCTGAGATTAAGGAAGCCTGGGGGTGTAATTACCTGAAATACAGAGAAGGGCAAAAGACAAGAAGAAGATGAATGTGAAATCAAATTCAACAAAGGCAATCACAGCAATATATTTAACTTGTGAAGTATCTCTCCCTTTAGAATATAAGTTTGATGGAGAAATGTATATATTCTTCTCTTCTGCTTAGAAGGGTTTCAAGCATATGAGAGATGCTCAAAATTACCTAATTATTGAATGGTTAAAATCTATCTAGGCAATAGATTTCCATATTTAAATTTTACTTTAAAATATTAATCCCGCTAATTTAATTTTAGCATTACTTTTGGATCAGTCTTAGGTAAATAGTTAAATAGTGAGAGAAGTCTAGATATCCTCATATAACTCACTCCACAACACATACAATGTACATTACTAACATCCCCACCAGAGGAGTGCATTTGTTACAATTGATTACACTACATTGATATAATCAGTTCACATCAGTGTTCATTGCAAGTGTTGCACATTTTGTAATTTTGGATCAATTTGTAATGGTATATAACCACCATTCTAGCGTCATACAAAATAGTTGCACTGCTAATTTTTTTTCCATGTTCATTCCTTTCCCTTCTAGCCCTGACAAGAGTGGATCTTTCAATTCTTCCATTGTTTTACCTTTCACATAATATTGTACTATTGCAGTATTCTTATTACCCAGCTCAGCTTGACATCTTTTATAGAATAGTGTGCTATTAAATTCACTATGTCTTTTCATGACTGACATCTCATTTATCTTATATTATTTATGTATTAGGTAAATTAGTTAGATTCAATGTAACATTGATATATTTTAGGAGAGATAATGTTACTACACCATGCCAACCACCAAGTGATACTAACTTGGTAATTTTCAGTACTATTTTATTGTGTGGATACAAAAGTTTATTTAGTACTATTCTATTGTGTGGATACCAAGCTTTATTCATTTACCTAATAAGGGCTATCTTGAGTGCTTTAAATTTTTGGCAAATAAGGTAATTGGGGTATGAAGAAGTGATCCCTCAAAATTTCATATACTGCTGAGAAAAATTTTCTAGAGTTTCCTAATACCCTTACACTCATTCTTCCCTTACTTTTAGCATAGGTATTAGAAAATGTCATGCTTCCTCTCTTTCATCCTGTATTTGAGTTGTTGCATTTACTGAGCTATGTTCATTACATTTTATCATTTTAATTCAATAATGTTAAATTATGTTATGATATTTGGTGTTTTATGATCTCCTCTGTGCACTCTATGTTCTATGGTCTTTTCCTGTAGGTTATCCACCTATGAAATTTTTTGTTAGGGTCTCTTTTAGCTGGCACCCTTTGGGCTCCTTGAATCTGAATGGTTGCATTGTCCAGCTCTGGGAACTTTTTAGCAATGATTTGTTTAACTGTTGTTTTTTCATTGGGATTGTTTCCCTTACCCTTTGGTACTCCAATGATTCTAATGTTGTTCCTCTTGGAATGATCTCCTAGGTCTCTGATTCTTTCTAGAGCTATTTTGAGGTCATTTGCCATTGTTTGTTGTTGCCTGTAGGCTTCATGCAGCTGCTCTTCCAGCTCACTGATTCTATCTTCAGCTGTGATCATTCTACTGTTGAGGGAACAGACAGAGTTTTTTATTTCACCTACCGAATCTTATATTCATGACATTTCTGTGTGTAGCTTTCCAATTTCTGCTCTCATTTCTTCCTGGATTTTCTCGATTGTTTCTCTCATGTCCTCCTTTAATTTACTGGATATCTGTCTCACCATTTTACTGAGTTCATTGAACATCTTCACTACTTTGTATCTGAATTCTTTCTCAGAGAGGTGAGTAGCACCTACTAAGGCTTCTGGATTTTTTTTTCATAGTCCTTCCCTTGTGGTGGGGATTTGCGTTTTTTCTTCATGTTGGTGTGGAGGTACGGAGGCTAAGATGTTACACGAGATTGCTGGGTATGGGTAAACTACCTGAGGCCCTGTGAGCATTGGCCACCTAAAATTAGGCCATGCCCGCTTCTGAAGAGGCCATGCCCACTTCTGAAGAGGCCACGACCCCTCCGCGGTACCTGGTGTCTGGGGGAGGGGGTACAAACTGGGGGAGGAAGAAGACTGGGCACAGTGTTGGGGATGAATAGGAAGAGGCTCAGGGATAGTGAGCATCCCAGGGTCATAAAGGACGCCTGGGGCGTGTACGTGGGGAAAGTCAAGTCCTAGGTCCGAATAACTCACCTAGAAGAAGAAGAATACTGGGGAGGAAGAAGACCCGGCACAGCATTGTGGGCGAACAGGAAAAGGCTCAGGGATGATGAGCGCCCCAGGGTCCTAGAGGATACCTGGGGCACATTCGCAGAGAAAGCCAAGTCTTGGGTTCAAGAGACTGACCTGGGGGTGGAAGAATACCGGGAACAGCATTGGGGCTGAACAGGAAAAGTCTCAGTGATGCTGAATGTCCCAGGGTCCTAGAGGATGTCTGGGGCGAATTCGGAAGGAAAGCCAAGTCCTGGGATCGAGTGACTGATCTGGGGGTGGAAGAAAACCAGGCACAGCGTTGGAGACAAACAGGAAGGCCACCTATGAAATTTTTTAGGCAGATTTAAATACATTTTAAATGCTTTTTCACTGATATATAAATACCAGTCTTGATTTGTGTGCAGTTTATAATATTACACAAGAATGTACCCTAATGAAATGTAGACAAACCTAATCCAAACTAGCTTTATCGCATAAGGTTTTCACTGATTTACCATTTAATTTAGGATTCTGGTCATTGATTAAAAATCAAACAACTTTTGCGTATCAAAAATTAACTTAATATATTATAAAAATGCATATTATACAATACAATTTCTTGAAGAGTATAAGTATATTATATTATGCTATCTTTATTCACTCTCTGAGACAATCTTAAAAGAAATATCCCGGAGTATTTGATTCTTCTTAAAGTGGCAAGCCTGGAAATTGACAGAGTAAACAGATCAAGATAGAAAAATATATGGGAACTTTATTATTCTGAAGACTTTTTTTCCTCATTTTTATTGGGGTACAGTGGTTTATAATATTAATGATACATTTGATGACTTCTAAAGATATAAATCCTTAGGCTTGATGGAAAACTGACATTTTTTTCATTTTTAATGATTTTAAAGGAAAATGCAGATATTTATCTAATGTATTCTAAAGAATAAAAGCTAAACAAATTTTGAATGAGTAGAAAAGATTTTGCAGAAATACTCTTACATCCATCATAAATTGTACTTATTCTGTATAAAGCAAGGTCTATCATATAGTAGGTTTTTAGGTAAATGGGAAATTTATATGAAGGATTTTTAATTAAAAATTACTAAGTGCACAGTTATATGGGTAAACTTAACACCTAATTTTTAGTGTTTTAATATTATTTTATTTACATCAGATTATACAATTGATGTAACCACACATATGATAAAACATATCTGAGAAAACAAATACTCAGAAAACAAATCCACCACCTGTTATCTGATGGTTAGCAGCAGAACCAAGAGTTGCACTCCAGACTGGTAACTAATACTAATGTATAATATTATAAATAATATTTTACTAACATTATATATAATGTATATATTGTAATGTAATATATGCATAATATTAGTAATAGGTGATTACTAATATTATATATGATGCATATACTGCACTGAAATCTTTAATACCCAGGAATAGTCATCCCAAACACTGAAAATGCAGTGAAATCTAGGTCTACAGCTTATTTCTTCATGAGAGAGCAAAGAAAGAAGAGTTTAAAAAAGAGTGTTTAAAGACCGATGACATTATGTCAGCAAAACATGTTACTGTTTCTTTGATCTAGAATTTTTTAAAGAGAGAATAATGAAAATTAAATGAGGAAACATATAGATTTCTTAATAAATATATCCTCAAAACCCAAGGATTTATTTAAAAAATTAATCACTCTGTGATTTACAAAGCTATTAATAATGATTTGTTGTGCACAAAATCACAATACCACATCCAACATTAGTATACCCATGTTCTTCACCCAGGACCTCAAAACCCCTAAAAGTTTTAGTAATTATTGTTAATAACTTATTTTTTCAGATCAATCTTCTTGACACCCTATTTAATATTAAGCAGATTATTTTAATTGTGCATAAAATCCTATAGCAAAATTATTGCATCCCCCAAAAAATCATCTAGGTGGGAAAAAGGCTGCCAGGAAAAAGGCAGAGAGCTCTACTTGTCATGGGGACCCACCTGAGAAGAAATGTTTTATTTTCCCATCACAAAATAAATAGATCTCTAAGAGGAATTTCACAGTACTGACAGCTGATTCTTGCTTAAATGTGATCTTCACAGTGGAGGCTATCTAGACAACCTTAGCTATTTATTTGACTCTTGCTTGTTTCTTTTGTAGCATTTGTTGGCATTTGAATTACTTTATCTATTATTATCTGTTACTTTATTTTCACCTCCACACCCCCTCTCCTCGCCCCTCATCTCACTTACCTTGCTTATAATAGGTGTTTAGTAAACAGTTGTTAAATAAAAGCCCTATGGTATTTTCCGTTTATACAAAATATTGGGGGAACAATTTTCCATGATAAAATTGTATTTTATCAATTGTTTTTAATTTTTTAAATTCTAAATAAATATAGATTTCTTATAATTATGAGATATAGTCAACATATTGCAAAACAAGAGATAAAAGTGATTTGTAATGAGTTTCAAATTGGTTAGTAGGTCAGTGATATAAATCACTATGATTTCCATGTAACACAACAACTTTGATTTAGAAATCATAAATCTATAGCTCCCTCTGGCCAAAATAGTATTAAAAAACAAATATGCTAAAATGTATACACAAGGTATTTTACAATTATAAGCAATCAAAGTAGTGCAAGAAAGGAGACTTTTTTCAGGCTTCTTGTTTAAAGTTTTATCAGTTCTTTCTTTTTCCTAAACACAGCAAATACAAAGCTGGAAGCCAAGAAATTATATGCATTAGAGAATTTTTGTGCTGACACGATAGGAGCTATTAGATAATAATGTCCATAATTTTGTGACTACAGAATTGTTTCCTATACCATTACCCACTTCTTTGTCTGGTCTACAGAAATGGCAAAAACCCGTGGACTTTTTTTTTTTTCCCACATCCCGTAGAAACAGTTCCTCAGCCTAATGACCTAATAAGGGTGCCTTTCTATGAGAGTCAGTCAAAAATTTCCTCTACTCAATTTCATTCCATTACTTCTGGTTATTTTCTCTTGACTAACCTGAAATTTACTCTGTTCTTCCTCTTTCTTACCCTACAAGATGCTTTTAAGTGATTGAATTTCCCATTAGTCTTTTCAGCAAATTAAATGGATACTGTCTTTTAATCTCTGTCCATTAATCATTTCATTTAGGTCCTTAATCATTTTTATTGTTCCTTCCTGATGTTTCATTTGTTCACATTTTTCTCACATTGAAAAATCTATATTTCTTTTCTGTATCATGGGAAATTTAGTAAGAAACTTAACTGGTTTTATTTCTGCTAGGTCAAATCTCAACTCCCGGAGATGATCCTTTTCTGCTTTACTCAGTAGCTTTTGTGACTACATTATACTTTACTAACTATATAACTAATTATCTACTCTGTAATTTGGGGTGATTTTTTTGAGTATGCTTAACTGTGCAGTTTTCCTATGCCTTTTAATGTAATAGATGGTTAGGTTTTCCTCCTTTTTTTGTTCCTCTGGGCGTTCAATGAAATTCTCTATAAACTTCATTTTAAAGAGTAATTGATTTATCAACTTTAATCAGAACTTCACTTATAGAAGTTCCTCAAAGATATAAAAAATATCATACCTCATGTTTAGAATGGAGTTAAAATCTTTATGTATCTAAGTTGTTGCCATAGCAAGGACATCCCTCCCATCTACCAAGTACTGTCAGGCTTCCCTATTTCGTTGAGACTAATAGCCAAGAACAACAGAAACAAGGCATAGAAGGACTGGTCCATGATTCAGATTCTATGACTGGTCCACAAGTAGGCTGATGACGGGCAGTTAGAATAAAGAAGTGACACTATGGCAATGATAGTTGGAAACGATCACTCTGGATAAAAGCTGAGTGCTGAAAGAAGGTAAAGTGATGTGCATGATAAACCTTTCCATAACTGTATTGCAAATAAGATGCCCAAAAGGTAGGTGTGCGTGTGTGTGTGTGCACGTGTGTGTGAGAGATTGAGAGAATAAGTGAGGAAGAAGAAAAGAAGAAGAAGAAGAAGAAGAAGAAGAAGAAGAAGAAGAAGAAGAAGAAGAAGAAGAAGAAGAAGCAGCAGCAGCAGCTGTGGTAGAGACAGGTAAAGGTTCGAGGTGTGGCAGGGGTAAATTGGGAACATGGGTGGTGGTAAATGTACACTGGTGAAGGGATGGGTATTGAAATATTGTATTACTAAAACCCAATCATAAACAGTTTTATGATAATTCAATAAAAATGAATTATAATTATAATACTTGTATCATCTTTGATCAAATGACAGTTATGTTATTTAATTTGTCCAAAATTCTCTCATTTAATACATATGACTTTCATATTAGTAATTAATTTTAAGAGATTAATTTAATTTTTGAGGGTTGGGAAGAAAAATAGTTTTATTGAAAGGAAAAGAGAAAGAAGGAGAAACATATATTCAAGTTAGAATATAGACTTCTTCAGAGGGAGAAAAAAACAGAGGTAAATTTTAGTCTTAATGTGAGTAATTGCTTTGTTTTGCTTGCTTTTTTGTTACTTTTAATATGCATTCAATGTACTCTATTCAATAGTCTTGAGGAATTTCTTCCTCTATTTCATAACAAGGCATGACAGTTTTTAGGTTTTTCACTGTTTATAATGGGAGGGCAGTGCTGCAGTGCTAATAACATACTTCACTCTTTATATTTTATCCTCTTTAGTGTTTATTGATATATACAAACATATGTATATTTGATTTCCCAAAATGTTGACTTTCCATCTCAGCTACATCCCAGCTTTGTAATTAATAATGATTCCTATCATTGATAAAATGGCAATCCTATCAGAGTCAAGTCCACAGCTCGCAGGAGGATATTTGAAAAATCCCCTCACATTGACAAATCAAGGCAGGATGAAGTCCATATGCTTAATTAGAAACAAATCTACATAAACGTCCTATCATCCATCCAATCTTTCTCTAGGTTGCACTGATAAAGTCCCATGTCAAGTCCCTAGATGGAATTGAGTTAAGCTGCTGTTAATCATACTCAGGCTTCACAAGATTCCTTACTTTGCAAAAATAAAAACTAGGTCTTGCTACATATGACTCTTGAACTTGTCCATGTCCTTTTATGTGCGCTGAGATATTATCATTAATGTCAGGGCATTTAGAAAAACTTACTAAATGTTTGTGTTGGTACACTATTTTTAGATATTAATTTATTCACAATCTCTCTATTTTGGAAAGTTGGTACACTTTTTCTACCTTTTATAAAGTTTAAAAGTATGTATGGTGGACATCTTTAATGATTATATTTGCATGTTTAAAATGGACATGTTATACATTTATAATAAATAACTAAATGTAGTTTAAATATCTGGATGCTCGTCTATAATTGCATAATGTTTTTTAATATATAGAATGTATAAAAGCTTACCACATATTATTATAATAATATTTCATTTCTATATTAGAGAAACAGAAAGAAAAAATGAAAAATAAAACTGAAATATGTATTTGGTTATTGAACTTAATTTTCCTATTCACTTTATAGTTTATTTAGTTAATTTTAATACATGCTTTTTTAGACCATTAAGCATACAAATAAAGAACAGTTATCCATAATTGTTGTGAATGAATAAATTTTTTATATATTGAACAGGTTTTTAATTATGACTATAAAGTTATATTCAAATTAGAAAATATTTTACTTTAATGGATCCAAATAAAGATAACCTAACATGTAAGTAGTTCTAAGACTTTAGTTATATTTTATCTTTATATCATGGATCTCAGAAAGTAGTTAGTATATAGCTCCTTTATTCTAATTCTATAGGTATCATTTCTAGCTGGAAAAACTTCCTAAAATCTACTTTTAGGATTGAGCCAGTATTTATTTTGAAAACTTTGTCCTTACATTTAAAATTTATCATATTGTTCACTCATCATTAAGTCGCCACCAGCAAAAACTAAATTAACACATCTTGGCCTTCAAAAGCTGTGCTCCATTTTTAATACACTGATTTAAAAAAACATTTACAAATATGTAGGGCTCTTTGTAACTATTATATAACCAAAATAAGGGTAATAAATTCACCCATAAATTCCATTGTAAAAATATGTTCTTATTCTACTCTTTATTTCTCTATTGCTATATCTTTGTCATCTATCATTTTTATGTCTATACTTCCATTCATTTACCCATTCATCCAACCTTACTTTCATACACCAATCTATTCATTATCCAATCTTGAGCACCTATTATTTAACAACTGAGTAAAGATGAGTTTATTACATGAAGGAAAAAAACAGTTAATAGGAGTAAAAATTTGAGGGACCCAAATTTTTCGCTGGTATCTAGACTAAAATCATTAGAATCTGATATTCTGCTTCCAAATATAGTACATAAAAATCTTCTATACTCAGGGTACCCTCAAACTTCTCCACCTTATCCCTTGGTAAACTCAAAATTTGCATATGATAATTTGCATCACATGCTAACAACTGTGTTAATGGTTATGGTTTTGACATAGTTACCTCAGCTTTCCACCACTAGTTTGCTTCAGACTTTAGACCTTATGTTGCCTTTAGTTCACAGGATTTTTCTCTTATCACCCACCTCTCCCCATTTACATTGAGGATTAGTGGTTTAAATTGATACCTTCCATTTCATTTCCTTGTTTTTTTTTTCTCTATATTCAAGAGATGAGTGAAATCTTCTGGTTTTCCTTTTTGCTCTGTCTTATTTTATTTAACATTATGCTATCCTGTTCAATCCAAATTGCCAGAAACTGCAAGATTTTACATTTTTATGACTGTATAGTATTTTATTGTGTGTATTTACCATACCTATTCATTCATTATTCTGTCATTGAACATTTGAGTTGTTTCCATAACCAGACTACTCTACTCAGAGCTACACTGACTATAAGTATGCAAGTTTTTTTGAATAAGTGTTTTCATTTTAAGGGCACATACCAAGAAGTGGAATCATTGAATGATATGAAAGCAGTATTTTTAGAAATTTCTATATTATTTTCCTTAGAGACTGAACCAGGTGATATTCTCTTGAACTACGAATGAAGGTACTTTATTATACCACATCCCTGTCAACATTATTTCTAATCTTTTTCAATGTAGACTATTCTCCTTGCCATGGGATTCTACTCTTGTTTTGATTCTCCTAATTATAAATGCTGGTAAACAATTTTTCATATTACTGTTGGTCAGCAGCATGTATTCTGTTGTAAGTGTGCAATATTTACCCCGTTTTTTGGTTTCAATTTTGTCTTGCTTTGTTTTGGTTATTTCAGGCTTAATTTCTGGTACTGCTCTTATCCATAACTCCTGCTGGGCTTAAGATAACATATGCAGTGACAGGCTCAAACTCAGGGTGGCATGGATAAGAAAAGTGACTTACCTGTTGTACTCTCTCCAGCCCCTCCTGATCCCATTTTTATCTAGCTATTACTTTTTTCCCCTCTGAGTTTTGTGAGCATTTTATATACTTTGGATATCAGCCTATTATTAGATGCATTAGGTGCACATATTTCTTCCATTTGATAAGGTGTCTTTTATTTCCAGCCAAAGTTGTTTTGCAATGTAAAAATACTTTGTAAACATGTTGTAAGCACTTTAAGTATTTGAAATTTGGTTAGTTCTGAGTTACCATTACCATTAATTTGTATAAATAGTTGCTTCTTTTGAAGAGCAAATTACAAGGCATGACCTTCATTCCTAATAGGATCACTATCAGGACCATCCTGTTGTTAGTCAATTGACTCAAGCAGGCCCCAGTAACGTCTCCTTTGTCCTAGCCCTGAGATTTTTTTAAAAGTGCCATATTCAAGGCTCTATCAGGGTTAGGAGAATGAGACCCGTCATTGTTACTGGTATTTGGTATATTGGGTACGCCACAGGGAGTTTGCCAAACTCTGCCATGTGGGCAGATTACATTTGGTAACTTGCCAATTTATCCAAAGGAAGAATGAGATAATAAGATGTCGCACTGCCGCAAATGCGGCCGCACACTTCCAGGAGCTGGGTTTTGTAGTCTCTGGGTCTTGGCTGCTGATGGAATTACACGGTGCCAGGGGGCCAGCTGGTGGGTGTGACCCCTGCCTACTGGAATATGGAGGATCTGGGTGGAGGATGCTCAGCCCTGATCCGAGCAGGCTTGGAGATCTCAGCCCTGGGGCCCACATGACTTTGTTCCTCTGCCGGTACCTTCATGTGTGTGGAGAGTGGTCTCAGCATGGTGGTGGCTGGTTCTGGAGGTCTTCAGCTGCTGGAGCCCTGGTCGGGGCAAGGAGGAAAACTCAACCTGCTCCCCTCCAAGGGGCCCTGATGAGGACAGCCAGGTGCAGGGGCAGGAGACTCTGTCAACTAATACAATAAACAGAAAAAAATATTTTAACCCTCAATAAGTTAAAACAGTGATGACATAAGGTTTCATGTATCTATATAAGTTTGTAACTAAGATTTTCTACTAAATTATAAACATTTTTAGTTAATTTAACATTTTTTCATTTTACTCAAAAATTAGGATAATGACAAACAATAGTTTTAAGGATTGGTATTTGAATTATTAAGTAATTTATTAATTGCATAGTTTTAAAACTAATGCCTTACACAATTATTTTTCCTATTTTTTTTATGTTTTACCAAATACTTCTGTTGATATAGGAATATCCTTGCCCATGTCTTTTTCCCTTGCCAATATTTATAAGAGTGCTATATATTATGACCATTTCATTAGTTTTTATAGTAAAGTAAAGTAAAGTAAAGGCCCTCCCGTTGATCATCGATTTGCTCGAACGGGCCCAGTAACATCTCCATTGGAGACTTTGTTGTTACTGTGTCTGGCATATCGAATACTCTCAGTAGCTTGCCGGGCTCTCCGAGAGGGGCGGAGGAATTGAACTCAGGTCGGCCATGTTGGCTGCGTGCAAGGCAGACACCCTACCCGCTGTGCTATCGCTCCAGCCCAGTTTTTATATACTTACTAAAATCACTTACAAAATCACTTCCCAAATTATAAATTTCTCATTTCACCTAGTCAGTATCAAATATTGTTGACCCTTAGTAAGTATCATATGCCTCCTCAAACTAATTATCTAATACATTTTTTTAACATATTGATTTCTATTTTCTTCACTTGGTTTAGGAATACATTCAAATTCACCAATGAACTACATAGTTATATGTAATTACTTGCACTTATCTGTATTATTTATGATGAATGTAAATGAATTATGTAATATATCATAGCAGGCACATGGTAAGTGATTTGTATAAATTTATATATATAGATAACTAAATATTTGTCTATCACTTGAAAAATATGCACAATGACAATTTTCTTATTTTTATGCTTTTTTTAAAGTATGCAGTGTGACTATATGTCTGCTCATTTTTGTTTACATGACCCAAATTTGATTAATCTATATATATTTTAAAATTATTAAAGACATGTCATTTTTTAAAGGTAGATAATCAATTCTTGAATGTCACAGAGGTAATTAAATTTCACCAATAGTATGCCATTACATGTTCAGCTATTTAAATTTAGAAAGTAAGCTGATTATAGTAACGGCATACAAAGATATGCAAGGTATGTTTTGTATTCCAACTTTTATAGATGTTCACATTAGTCACAATAAGGCACTGTCATCATGATCCAAGGGCATAATGGAAATCAGTTTCTGACAGAGCATATATTGTCCTTGAAAACTGCACTGACAAAAAGAGGGGTCCAATAATACTTCAGTTTGTAAAGAATAGATCAAGGATCTTTCTACAGAGCTAAGAAGTATGGGAACAATTGCTTGACAATATTGCTTAAATTAGTTTTGCCTGATACACAAAAATTAAGGTAAACTGTTGTATGCATATCTGGCTTGTGATATATATTTTATTCCTAGAATATTTTATGGAAATTGATATATTTTTTCTGCAAAATTGATGTTGAGATTATGATTATCATAAACTTGCTATACCTTTGTCTTTTTTATATAGAAAGATTTAACTGAAAAGCAATCATATTTTAAATGTGTTCACATGTGAGCCTTGACAAATGTATTTTCATCTGTCCATTCTTGTATTTTTCAGTATGATATTATAATTTTCTGTTAAATTAAGCTATATGTAAACTAATTTTAAATAATTATTTGTATGACAAACATCTTTACCCTATCTTAAAAAGATTTTAATTGAGTCTAGAGTACAGAATTATTTTTTGTCTTCTACGCTTTTTTTTTTAAAGATTTTTATTACTGAAACACCATGAGGTACAGTTGTAGATCTACAAATTTTTGTGCTTGGGTTTCAGTTATACAATGACCCAATACCCTTCCCTCCACCAGTGCCCATTCTCCACCACCACTGATCCCAGTATCCCTCCCATCCCCCGTTCCCCTCTATCCCACCCTACCTCTGTGGCAGGGCATTCCCCCTTTTTCTCTCTCTCCTTTTGGGTGCCGTGGTTCGCAAAAGAGGCATTGAGTGGCAATCAAAAAATACGGAATGCTTCACGAATTTGCGTGTCATCCTTGCACAGGGCCTATGCTAATTTTCTCTGTATTGTTCCAATTTTAGTATATGTGCTGCCGAAGTGAGCACTAGAGTACAGAATTTTTAATTGGTAATTATATAGGATGTTATTTTTCCTAAGTCCTCTTGTATGATCTATAGTGTATTTGTTAAAATTAATAGGATACAAATGATCTCTATCCAATAATCATCTCCACTAAACAATTTTGGAGGGGGAGGTCACATGCGGAAATGCTCAGGCGTTACTGCTGGCTCTGCACTCAGGAATTACTTGTGGTGGTACTCAGGGGACAATATGGAATGCCATGGATCAAACCCAGGTCAGCTTGTGCGAGGCCAATACCCTACCCCGCTGTACTATAACTCAGGCCTCTACACTCAGCATCTGATAGTTATTTTTCCTTACTCTTCCAAATGGTTTTCATATTTAAGGACAAACACTTTTAAAGCAATAGTTAATATAACTATAACATGAAAAATCTTCTACCATTAACTCTACTGCAAATTTATATTTTGTTTCTTTTGTTTGGGGCTCACATCTGACTGTGCTTGGGACTTAATTTAAAAATCTTCACTTGAGGGACTGGAGCAATAGTACAGTGGGTAGGACATTCACCTTGCACCACGTCTGACCCAAGTTCTATTCCCAGCATCCCATATGGTCCCCTGAGCACCACCAGGACTAATTCCTGAGTGCAGATCCAGGATCAGCCCTGAACATCACCGGGTTGACCCAAAAAGAAAAAAAAAAATCTTCACTTGCATTAAAATTGTAGTACAGCTAAATAAAAGTTATTCCCAAGAGTTCTTCTTGAGGGGCTAGGGTGCAAGAGTTAAGGTGTTTGCTTGCTGCACAGTCAATCCTGTTTGATCTCTGGTATCACATAGAGTCCTCTGAGATTTGCCAGGAATGATCCATGAGCACAGAGCCAGGAATAAGCCTTGAATACAGCCTGGCATGGCCCTCAACTACACCCCCCATGAAAAAGTGTCTCAAAACACAAGGTGTTCATAATAGAAATGTAGCATTTTGACAATGATTTAATGCCAACTGATCATGTCATTTAATTAGCATTGGTGATCACAAATGTATTAACAAGGTTTTGCAAAATCTCTGGAAATACACAGAGGCAAGCTGCATTGTGCAATCTCTGGAGGGAAATTCCTTCTACTACAGTCTTCTAAGAGTTAATTCCATTTCTTACAAAGATGTAATCTCTAAGTTAGGTCTAGAAGGCAGTGGAGGCAACCTGGACTTGAAGTAACACTTCTGTTGTCAAGGGTTACTGATGGGGGAAGGGATGAGGCAGAAAGGGGAAGGAGCTATGGAAATGAAGAGGGAAACATACACCACACTATGGAAATTCAAATGCTATATATGTATTTGAATGAGATCTCAATTCTGTTTGTAATTTTGCATTTTGGGCTTTCATTTATTTAGTTTCCACACGGCTGGTGAAATTATGAGTTGGTTGTTGTTGGCCTTATTCAGTGTATTACTTTCTGCCAGCATTCAGCTGCCAATTACAGACATAATTATTTCATAATAAAATTTATATTCTAATTCACACCTCAACATAGTGGTCATATGACATCTAAGTTGTGTAGCAAACAGCAAATTTAAGGTGCAACTCTGTGTAGTGTCTGTAATATTTTAGTTTACATGAGAAACTCTCCTTTAGTCCACACACAAAAAATAGAAAAGCCTGAGATTGAAGGATTTACAACCATATATATCAAGATCCCTTTATTAGTATTCTAGTTCTTAAGATAGTATCTTTAATGATGTACTGAAGTGTTTTTCTACAATGTTACAGTGTCTCAAATTGCCCATCTCCACAGGCCTGCCTCACTTTAAATCTCCTCGTGCCAATTTGCATTACTAATGGGTTTTAAAGAGAAACTGTAAAAAGAAAAATGCGACAATTGATAATAAATGCTTGACATATTGTGACAACGTATGCTGATTTATATTTTCATGTCAAGGTTCCAAATGAAACATTTCTGAATTTCTTATTTGGAAAAACAAAAAGAAAATTGATGCTACGGCATTATCAGTGATTGCATTTTTGTTAAAGAGCAGTGTAGACATATATTCCACGCTTTGTAATTAATGCATACATATTTTGGCTTCTACCGTCTTCACCTATTTGGAGTTATTCTCGCTGTTGAAGCTGCACATTTTCAAGAATAAAAAATTAGGTGCAATTTTACTTAAGTGCTGAGCTATCTGACTGTATAATCATTTCCTGGATTTATATTTGAATGATGCATGAAAAAGCCAAAAGAGGGGTTTCCTGCCAAAAGTATCTGCCTGGATCTCCTTCAAAAAATGTTCTTTTAAAATCCTTTGTATTTTCAAAGCCACCCCACACAGGCAATGAAAAGCAAATATGAAATGATAGATCACATGACGGGAGTGTAAATGTGAGGGTTTTTTTTTTCACTCAGTTAAACATCGCAGCAGGCATTACAATACCAGAGGTAACGAATCAATTAAATCCATTTTCCCCTCCGAGGCTCCAAAGCCAAGCGCGTGGGGTAGCGGTGCAGTTTAGACGAAGCCAGAGCAGTAGGACCCAGGAGCCTCCGCAGCCACCAATGGAAGCGCACACTTGGCCCTATTTGCATGCGATGCCTTCAGCTCTGCGCATTAATAGTAATACAGATAACGGGTTTGAAAGAATTCTCCACTGAAGGAGGATCGGTTTTTTTTCTAGAGTGCTGATACCGAGCGGAAACCCACTTCATTCTCTTTTCCCTCATCCTTCCCTTGGAAAGTCTCGGCCAGCCTTGATTTAAACTCGGAAAGGTCTCTGAGCACAGCAAAGTTGGACGACGGAGCTTGCACCCCGGAGCCGCAAGATTTCTGCAAGAGGTCTTAGGAGAGGGTGAGTCTCCCAAATGCTTGCAAAGGCGGTGACAAGCAGCTTTAGGATTGCCCAAAGAAACACGATTGCTATCGCGCGCTGGTGGTCGGTGGAGTGCAAAACGGGTGCGGAAAGGACCCCGCAGTTTGTCCAAAAAATTGTGACTGGTGCACTGCTGGGGTGATGGAGGGGGGGGGGGGCGGGGAACCTTCAGGCTCAATCCGAAATTGCAGCCATCAGCTTGGGCAAGATTCAACAAGTTTCCCTGCTGGAATGTGATGTTTGTTAATCACCGTGCATGAAGAGTGGGCTGCGTCTGCATCGAAATGAAGTTTGGGGGGTTGCGTTTTGCCTTGTGTTGGGGGCTTATACTGGTGTGGGGAGCTTTTGTGACACCTTTGAGCTTCCCCTGCACGCACCTTCCTGGGATGCTCACTGCAGGGAGCGGTCTGCGGGGTTGACATTGGGCAACTTTGCCGCCCGATCTCCGCGTCTGCGACCGCGCGGGAGCTCAAGATAGGGACCAAAGCTCCCCCCGAAATCCGCAACTCCGATGGCCTTGCGCTTCCAAACTTTGCGAGCCTCCTCCGCAGGCGGCAGAGAAGCTGGATTTCGAAAGAAGTCTTGCGGGATTCATTTCGTGAACTCTTGTTGAATGGGTAGGCCATGTGTTTCTTGGAAGATCTGCCTTTACAACCTGCATCATCCCCCCGCCCCCCCCCCCCACCCCCGGCTGGATGTCTAGGGCTGTCATTGAGGAAGTGGCTGCATCTGAGGTGGGGAGCGGTGGGGAAAGGGTAGGTAGACTAAGACTGGTCCAGCTGCTTCATCGGAGAGCCAGTAGAGGTTGAGAGGAAAGGGAGAAATGAACGAGCAAGAAGCGTCCGATCGTCCACCCACAAAACCCGCACGCGTGGGACGTGCCAAGAAGTGCTCCAGCTGGTGGCGTGTAGGGCAGGGAGGTCCAGGAGCTAGTGCATCATTGATGAAGCGCTGTGTCTTTCTGGGGGTCCTCCTCTCTCCCGTCCCCCGCCCCCGCCGCCGCCTCCTCCTGCCTGCTCTGTTCCTCCCTCCCTGGGTTTGCAGGTCGCCCCGGGTGCGGCTCAGTCCCGCAGCGCCGCGGACACAATGGGAAGCGGCAGGGCAGAGCCCAGTGGGCAGGAGGTGCGGGCAGCGCTGCCCAGCGGGTCCTGTGGCTGCACTCGTCGTCACTCCTGGGGCTCCAGCGGCGCTGTGAGACCCGGGGGACACACCCGGGCTGGAAAGGCTTCCTTGGCTGCCGCGTTCCCAAGTTCTCCCTTTAAGACACTGAGGGGCAGGCAGACAGGTGGGGTGGACAGACAGAACGCTGGGGGCAGTCCTGGATAACCACGAGTCGGAAATACCATGCTGGCTGGCAAATCCTTAGCGTGCACCCCACTGTCCAAAAGCTAACGGGGTGGAGTGGGGGATGGATAAGAAAAAAAAAAAATATATATATATATACCCTAAAGGAGAAAGGGAAGAGGAAAGAAAGAAAGAAAGAAGGAAGGAAGGAAGGAAGGAAGGAAGGAAGGAAAGAAAGAAAGAAAGAAAGAAAGAAAGAAAGAAAGAAAGAAAGAAAGAAAGAGAAGGATGATGGGATTTCAAGAGGATAAGACAGCAGCAAGTGACATGGGACAGTTCTGGACATGGGCCAGACCTGGTCATTGGTCAGATTGTTCTGGGATTTTTTTTTAAGTGGGCTGCTCTAGGTGGCTTTGAAATGTGCTTCTGCCCTTGCTGTGGCACCCAGGGGGTCTGGGGTGGCTTGGTGCACGGAGTGTGTGTGTGTGTGTGTGTGTGTGTGTGTGTGTGTGTGTGTGTGTGTGTGTTGTATTCCAGAGGCTAGAGTCACTGGAGACTCCTTACTGATGAAGGTAGAAGGTGTGGGGGTGGTGGGCTTCCTGGCTTCATGTGGCTTTTACCTCCATGCCTTTCACCCTTTCACCCTCCTGCCAGGGAGCCCTGTGACCTTTCAAACTCCTCTGGGTAATCTGCCCTGTGACTAGGAAATGGATTCTCTCTCTCTCTCTCTCTCTCTCTCTCTCTCTCTCTCTCTCTCTCTCTCTCTCTCTCTCCTGTTTGTTACAAAGCCCTGTTAAGAAAAGGTGTGTGTATTATTTCCTCGAGCTTGGGGATGGTGATGTTTTGTTTTGTTTCAATTTAAAAGCAAATCACCAAAGGCTCAGAGATGCAATTCTGGTCCAGGTGGGACTTGGGTATCTTAAGGGACCACTTTCAGAGGAAACAAAACTCTGTGGGGTGACTGGAACATCTGGAGGAAGTCACTATGATTTCGTTATTTTCTTCCCTCTTTTTTCTCTTCTATTTATTCCTTTCATTGTTGTTGGGGAACTGGGATGACTCACTACACAGAAAATATATTGTGTCTATTGATTTATTACCTGGCCAATTGGGAGTCCAGCAGCATGGCAAATGTGGATGTTCTGAAGGATGTTAGCTTGCCACTCCAAGACACATCTCTCGTGTTTTGAGGAATCATGAGTAACACCATTTGAAATAATTTCAAAAAGTGGAGCATGCATTATGCTGATGTGACTCAGGGGGTTACTAAAGTAGTTCTTTGAGGAGTTGTTTGGTGTTCCATCCATCAGCCTCCATTTCCTGTCCCCACATAAAGACTCCGAAATCACTGACCACAACTCAGAACAAATACCCAGGTAGTAAGAGGACTTAATTTGTTTCTTCAGAATCTATTTACCTCCTGTAGGAGGGGCAGAGAAAGCAGACAAGTGAGGGCATTCACCTCATATGGTTGCTATGGATTTTGGACTTTCTTTAACCTTTTGCTGTGTATCTTCCTGCTTCATGCAACTTCCAATTTAGTCCTGTGTGATCTGCAGAATTGAAGCACAATGACACAGCTGCAGTTCCCTGATGAAGGCTTGCTCCAGAAAACAGCTGTTAATCACATGTCTGCTGTGTTTACCCATTCACTTCCTTTTACTTCCCTTCCCTTCCCCCGTCCTTGAACCCATGTAACAGTCTTCTAGACTGTATCCTTGAAGGTCAGTGATTTTTAGTGATAGAGTATTGTGCTGAGTGTGGCTGAGGACGAGACTCAACAGCTACCTAGGGAACTCTCAGAGATTTAAAACTGACTTTTCTTATTGTCTGTGTGCATGCACACACACACACACACAAACACACACACAGACACCGTTCAGTAGTTCCCCAAAGAGAATTACATTGGTCTAAATAGATGTCCTTCAATTTAATAATAATAAATGACATTGATCACAGATGAAAGACCTATAAACTTGTGTACATTATTTTGATACTATTCAGGTATGAAATCTCACCTTTTGTCACCTATCTACACTGTATCCAATATCAGAATCTATTTCTATTTAGGTAGGATTTAATATGTTACCTCTTTATGAGAATAAGTAATTTGAGACACTGCAATGATGTGAGTTTTTAAAAGAAAAAAAAAAGAGAAGCAATTGCTTGGCAGCTTGATGAATGAGCAGGTGCATTGCACCATTTGAAATATAACTTGAGGTGAGCTTTTATTGAATACACTAGACAATTAACTCTTCATAAGCTAGAAACTCAACATCTCTTTCTTTTTCCTTTACAAATATCCAAATAAACACACAAACACATGTCTGTATCTTTCACTACAGAAACAAAACATATTAGCATATACTACACTGATTTATGATCAGGTCACATCATGATCATTGATCTCTCTAGATTTGCTTTAGAAATGAGAAAGAAATATTATTAATGCATTCACATTTGTACAAAAATACTTTACTGTTATTTGAAACAAACAGTTCTCTTAATTCTACCAGAGACAGAATTCCTAGGAAAGAGAATTACTTACCAAGGTTATATAGCATAAAATTTAAGACACTATGTAAGACATCTTGTATCCATAAATATTTTAATTAACACTAACAATATATTTTGAAATAAACTTTATATATTTAACATCTGAAGTTAATGAAAATGTGACAGACTAAAAACTGTGCAGTTATTCTATAAATAATAGACATATACACAATTAAAAATTAAATTTTGTGATAGAAAGTTTTTCCATGATACCACAGACCTAGTTACTCCTCATATTTAAATAGACTTATTAATTTTAAAAGTTTTCATTTACTTCTTTACATTACAAATCAATATTTTGCATCATCCTCATATCTTCTTTCAGAGTGAATTTACAAGGCTCTCATAACTAATGAATTATTTCCTTAGTAAGCACAGTCTCTAACCTATATCCTTGTCATATCACCATCTTTTGAGATCAGAGAAGATTTTATAGCTTTTGAGGCTCTTTAACATTTGTTCTTGTATTTGTACAATATGGACTAGTATAGGAAGAATTCATTATGTCTTTCTCTCCCTGTACATATCTATACTTAAAGCTTTTCTAATGGAAGTTTCTCACCTTTAATTGGCCAAACCCTGTTCATTTGTCTGTGGTGGTTTATGTTTGACATATAGTGCAACATCTGTCTATATCAATCATCATACTTTTTAATGTATCTCTGAAATTTTCAACTAATTATGACTTTTTTCATATAATTTAGTTTTTATTTAGCAGGTAGGGAGTAAATTAACATTCTTGAGCATTAACATCATAATTAATGATTACTATTTATTAGTATGATACTATTGTGCTATATTAAACAGGAGATATCATAATATATAGTTGTTTTTATGTTCCTATTTCCTATTTGCCTTAATCACCATGGATGACGTAATGAATTTCTAGGGTTTCAATCATGAAACCCGAATATATTATCTCCAGTCAATATGTTCATGTACTGTTCTTAATAGTCATACTTATATTCCTTTCTTACCAAAGAACTACTTTAAATTATACTTGGATGCATTACAGACATTTTAAAAGAAAACCTAGTAAAGGAAACTTGCCAGTCAGCATTCTTCCTCTATACATTTCTTTCTGCTTGTATTTACAAGCTTTGAATAATCCATCATGCCCCAAACAAATCACCTTTGATATATTCCTCTACCTCATATACTACTTTAAACATTGGGGAAAATGCCAATGTTTTAATTTTTTAGCCCAAACTATTCCCCACTGACATACCTGACTCCTGAGTCCTACCTTATTTTCTTTCCTAAAGTCAACCTTCTAAGCCTATTTCATCTCACCTCATTCATCCCAATTTGAATTTCTTTGCACTGTACAATGTAAGCCATCTTTGCAGAACACAAGTAATAAAGTCCATGAACCTTATTGTGTATTGGAAGGTATTGCATCATCTGGTTCTGTGTTCCTCTACCAATTTTCACTATTATGAAAATCTACTTGCAATTTATACTCAGGATGTCTTGTTTCTGCCTACTTTACAAATGCCAATGTACAAAAGGGTATCTATAGAGTTTCAACTCATAATGGTCATCACTTTCTTCAGATCTTTTATTGATCTTTAAAAAATAAAATATTAGGTATGTGTCTTGTAACAACTTCCAGTTAAAAAATAGATTCAAATGCATTTCTTTCTAATCCATTCTTACCATCTTTCAGAGGTCAATTGAATTTATCTACTTGTTTTTACCACGAGATTGTGAATCGCCTTTATTAGTATTTCACAAGTATTTCTCTAGCCAAGAAAAACTTCTAAATAATAAAAAATAATGTATAAAATTCTATTCCTGAACCAATTACCAGTTTCACTACATTGGCATTTGTGGGAGTTGGAGTGGGAGTGGGGGATGATACCAGAATCTCCTTGGTAACAAACATTCTAGGTTAACTAGGCACATTTACTTTTATCAGAACAAAAGCAACCCAACTAAATCAAGTTAATGTGAAGCTTAATTTAGAACTGGGGAGACCCCATTGGCACCTATTTATATGCTTTGAAAACTGTGAATATCTTTTCATGAATAACTGTGCTCCAAAAAAGAATAAGTTAAATCATATGATTAATTCTTACTGATGCATCTCAGTCTTATATCAGAAAGATGGACATGTCAAGAGCATAATTAAGATAATCACATGAAAATGACTTTCAGTGTCAAGGTATTGCTGTGTAGAGTATATGAGGCATTTGATAACATTCATACTCATTTGAGATATTTATTGAGAAAAATAGAGAGAATGAAAAACAAATGCTTATAAATTGACTATTATAATGTTCACACATTTCTTTTGATTTACATGTATTTATATGTCCATTAATGAAGCACAATGTTGAATGAAATAACAAAAATATTCTTATACATTATACATTCCAGGTTAATATATGTCAGTATTGTTTTTGTGATAAGTTGTTACAGGAATATCAATTTCATTACTTTTCATTACTGTGTAATATTTCGTTTTATACACCTACCCAGCATAACTTTCCCATTTTCATTGAAAGATATTTCCAATTTACCACTATAATGAAGTGTAGCAGTTATTATTCTTTACATACATCAGTGAGTATATGCCCAAAACTCTGAGTATATGCCTAGAAATAAAATTACTTTACTTTATCAAATGTTGTTCTTTCCTTGTTTTATTTTTTTCCAAGTATTTTCCAAAATGGAGGTTTCAAGCACTCTTGTGAAAGTAACACTTCAGGGACTCTTGTCAACATTTAATATTATTATATTTCTTAATTAGACTAATTTTGTGATTTTTATAAATCTTTTATATTATATTTTATATACATAAAACGTGGGCTGGAACAATAGCACAGTGGTAGAACATTTGCCTTGCACTCGGCCAACATGGGTTCGATTCTTCCACCCTTCTCAGAGAGTCCGGAAAGCTACTGAGAGTGTCTTGCCCTCATCGCAGAGCCTGGCAAGCTACCCATGAAGTATTCAATATGCCAAAAAAAGTAACAACAAGTCTCACAATGAAGACGTTACTGGTGCCAGCTTGAGCAAATCGATGAACAACAGGACAGTGCTATATAAAACACATTTTTATTTAGTAATTACTTGTCCTGTACTGTAGATTACTTAAGTATGTTTGACTATTTTCTACTGAGGTATTTAGATTATTGTCTCCTAGAATTTTACATATTCTGTATTATGAATATTTTTATTTTTTTAAATTCAAGCACTGTGATTTATAGACTTATTGATAGTTAATATTTAGGCATATAATATTTTAACATCAGTCTCACCACCGGTGTCAACTTGCCTCCACGAGCATTCCCATATTACTTTTACCCTAAAGTTCAACCCATATTACTTTTACCCTAAAGTATGTCAATTTGACAGGTACATTACAAAGTTTCAGTGTTTGCAGCTTATTTACGCCAGATTACAATTTTTATAAGAATTATAAGTATTATCCCAGAATATATCTTCTATTATTTTTCTAAAAATAATTTCTAGAAATAACGTCATAAAGTATTTTTATGTGTTTCTTGACAGCTTATTTTTTTGCTTTTTACATCCGAGTCTCTGATTTCTTGGATATGATTTTAGTTTTATGTGTCAAAAAATGTGACTATCACATATAAGTTTTCCATATGTAGGTAGAGTGTTTTTATTGCCTATAGGATGCTTGCCATCTGTCCTCATTAGAGACATACTTTTTTCCGGTCCCAGTTTGCCAGGCTTATATGTGAACCACAATCTCACTGAATAACTCCAGTGAATGAAGCAGAGTAAAAAGCAATAATTGAGATTTAAACAAAAATAGATTTATCATTTCTATGTAACCAGAATTGAAGGCCAATTATTTCTGTAACAAATTACATAATTTTCTTAATGTGAATTGTTCATGTGTAATGAGTCCTTAGCTTTGCCTACACTAATTTACTTCAGTATTTGTTCTTCATAAAAAGAATATTAATACACAATCCAAGATATATTCTCCTTGTTTATAGGATTCTGGCAAGGGTACACTTTAGAAATAAACTTCAGTAGATCAAAAAAATGAATCATGAGTAAAAGTGAGGTCTGATTGACTATTTGCCAGATAAGTTATAACCTGGAGACTGAGTATTTCAGCATAGCAGTCATCAGTTTCTGAGCAATGTGTAATCCATGAACAGACAATCTGAAATATTAACTACATCACAAAAGTTTTAGAAAGCAAATCATTTTAGTGCACTATGCATATTGTGCACTGTTCAACATTATCTCGGAGAGAGGAAATAGGTGGTTATAAAAACAACTTCCCCTGTCTATGTATTCATAAATTTCTATAAACCTGCTATGACTGTGCTACTATTCTGAACAACAAAATTGAGCCAAGTATTGTTTGCACTAAGCTAGTTTTGAATTCTTTAAACATTGGATATTAATTTAAATGGATTTTAGTTTAAATGAGAATGACCTGATTTAGTAAATGAGAAAGTCTTAGTATTTATATAGATTCTTGAAAAAAAGAGTTTTAAAGCCCCTTAAATTAAATAAATTGCACCAAATAGTGATTGTTTTTATGTTTTTGGGGGGTATTTGGGGGTTACCCAGCTGTACTCAGGGCTTATTGCTAGTGTAGTGCTCAAAGACTGGTGTGAGTTCTGGGACTGAATGGAGTGCCAGGAGTTCACCCAGAGTGGTCATGTGTAAGGAAAGTGCACTACCTGATCCACTATCTCTCCAGCCCTCATATGTGACTGGTATTTGGGTGGGTCTCACCTGGAAGTGCTTAGGGTAACTGCCATCTGTGCCTGGGTGCAAGCCATGTGATGTCAGGAAACAAACCTGATCTTTTTGCATGCACAATATGTATTTAGCCCATTGAACTATCTCTTTCTTTCACTTCAGTCATTACTTTTAATCCTTTTCTATTAATGCCCTTTGTTGTCATTTCATCTAAGAAAAAAGGTTTCATTGGCATCAAACTTTTTGCTGTTTAGAATCAGACAAATGTAATTCTTACATGACTTCAGGTTTATTTTTTCCAGCCTACTGTCTTCCACACTTAGATTCTGGATTACTTTTGTATTTCCTTTGTTAGGGGGATCCCCCCAAGTGCTCAGAGGGATTTTTGACCAACCTCAGCCAACAATGTTAGGTGTACAATGCAAGGGACCAAGGATACAGTGCTCATAAAATCCTGTCATGTCAGAGATTTTCTATGTTTCCCTGTGGTTCTGGGGAACCTCTAGGTCCATGTTCAGTTGTGTACCGGGGACTGCGTTTGGTGATACTAGAGCAAGGGTCAGTTGCTTTCTTTGTGAAAGTGACACTGTCACTGTCACTGTCACTGTCCTCCTGTTGTTCATCAGTTTGTTCAAGAGGGCCCAGTAACATTGTGAGACTTGTTACTGTGTTTGGCATATTGAATATGTCACAGGTAGCTTGCCAGGCTTTGCCATGTGGGCGAGATATTTTCGGTAGCTTGCCGGGAAAGCTTCCCCCTTCTCCGAGAGGAGCAGAGGAATCAAACTCGGGTCGCCTTGGAGGCTGCATGCAAGGCAAACGCTCTACCCGCTGTGTTATTGCTCCAGCCCTAGTCACCCTGTAATATCAGCCCTGATTATTTTTCTACCATTTTCCCACTTGTTTCACTTCTCCCTTGTGTCTTTTTTATTTTTTAGGTTTTTTTTTTTATTTTTTCCTTTTTGAATCACACCCAGTGATGCACATGGATTACTCCTGGCTCATGCACTCAGGAATTACTCCTGTAAATGGTCAGGGAACATATAAGATGCTGGGAAACAAACCCTGGTCAGCCGAGTGCAAAACAAATGCCCTATCAGCTGTGCTATCTCTCCAGCCCCCATTTGTGCCTTTTTAAAAAAAATACACTACACACTTCATTTTGGTGAAGGAAAGTTGACACTGATGATCAAATTGGTGTTTTAACATCCTGTTCCTGAAGGACAACTATGAATAGGTTTGTAAATCATGGAGCCTTAATAAATACTTTTTGTTTTAATTGGGTGATCATACCCTGAGCTGCTCAGGGCTTTTCCGTTGCTCTGTTCCCCAGGATTACAATTGGTGGGTTTAGGGGACCATACTTGTGCTGGGCAATTGCCCTCCCCACTGTAATATCTCTCTGGATAAAAGCTGTTTTAAAAATGTAAATCCACATATGATTTCTTAGTCATATGTGAATTCATTGAAACATGATATGCAAATTAAATTGTATATTAACACCAATTAGAACATATAAAAATAGAATATACCATGTAAAGTCAAAGATGTTTTTAAAAAATTGTACCACTATTTATTGATGGAAAGAAATAGAACAGTGAAGCTACTATGGAAAACATTATGGTAGGTATTCAAAGTACTAAACAAAATACCAGACAAAATGTACAAATTCATGAGGTTTGAGCAATTGTACTTTTAAGTACAAATACAAAATGATTGAATATATTCTAATACAGATATATTTACAGTAATATTCATTGAAACATCATATACAATTTATGCAAGATCAGAGAAAATATTGATTGGTTAATAAACATATAAACAAAATGTCTCATATACCTTTATTTGAATATTTTTAAGCCATAAATAAGAAATAAAATTCTGGCACATGCCATACTACAAGATGGTTTAGTTTTGAAAATAGTTTAAGCAAAAAAGGTCAGACAGAAAAATATAAATATTCTATGATTCCACTTATGGAGGTGCACAAAATAAAAAAAAATAGAGACAAAGTAGAGTGGTAGTTGGCAAAAATCTGGGACTGGGGCAGGACCTGTGAGTTATTTAAAATATAAAAACTTTTAACATAAGGTGATAAAATAGTTTGGAAATGGATATGAGTATAGTTACATAATGGTGTGAATATACTTTATGCCATGAAATTGATACTTAAAATATTAAAATGGTAAATTTTTGTCACAAATAATTACCATATTAAACTGAAGTCATCAAATTATGTTTGAGTCAGTTTATGTTTCAGCATCTTCATCTCTTAAAAAAATATTTGGCAAATTTTGTGGCTTCTCAATGTCCTTTAAAATTTTAATTTAAACAAAACTGCATAGAATAGGTGCTATCAGTAGTAACTTGGTAGTCAGAGAAAAGCAGGAAGATTAAATAAATTTTATGGAAAATGAAAATGCAGGTAAATCTCCTGGTCTTTGCTATGTACTCCAATAAACCAGCACATTGAGGAGAGGAAAAGAAAGTCTTAACTGTGCATATTGTGGTTCTGAATTCTAACGCAGGTGAGGTAGGGTGGAAGTTTGAAAATGGAACAAGATGGTATAACTAGATATAATGAGCTAGAAAGAACCTCAGGAGAACTTTGTGTTGTAAATAATACCAAGTGGCCAGTATGGCAATGCTTTAGCTTACTGCACATAAAACCTGCCAGATTCAAAACAATATGATCAAATGGGATTTCTCCAGTGATACAAATGTATAAAGATATTGTGAACTGTGGATTATGTAGCTCTGCTCTTCTGTTGACTTGACTGTAGATTGTGGTGATTGAGGGGATGTCAGTAGGATATATAAGAAAGTTCTTGTAGTGATGGATAGATCACATATTATCCTTTTCTTCTGGACATGAAGAAGCAACTATTTTGTCCTCATCTTCTGTGTTTTTCTCCCTTAATGTGAGACTCAAATTCAGTTTATGATTTTGCCTTAATATTTTCTTCTATGCATCTTAAATTGTCTACTATTCATTTTTTTCATTTCATCATCCTGTTAATCGTCGATTGCCTCGAGCAGGCCCCAGTAACGTCTCTTTCATCCTAGCCCTGAGATTATATTCACGGCTCTTTAGGAGAATGAGACCCATCATTGTCACTGGTATTTGGCATATTTGGTACGCCACGGGGAGTTTGCCAGACTCTGCCCTGTGGGCAGGCTACATTCGATAGCCTGCAAGTTTGTCCAAAGTAGGAATGAGATAATAAGATGTCATAATAAAAAATTCTGATAAGATGTCGCACGGCCGCGAATGCGGCCGCGCGGTTCCGGGATCTGGATTTTATAGTCTCTGAGTCTTGGCCGCTGATGGGATTACACGGTGCCAGGGGGCCAGGTGGTGGGTGTGACCCCCACCTGCTGGAATTTGGAGGACCTGAATGGAAGATGCTCGACTCCAATCCGAGTAGGCTTGGAGGTCTCGGCCCCGGAACCCGCGTGGCTTTGTCCCTCTGGCAGAGGGACAAATTGTCTACTATATGTAGGTAAAATCTAATATTTTATAAATAGCATGCATTTTAGGATTATGATACATAGCACTTAGATAGTTATACTCGTATTGTCAGGGCTAAAGACCATGAGAAATACTGTAGTCTGGGTTGGTTAATTTTCTTTGGTCTGATGTTTTTAGTCATTGGGCTCTTACATTGAGTTACATCTAATTTATTAATGTCAAGGATGTGGAATTTTTAGTCATGATGGTGTAATTTACTTGATACAGTTCTGGAATTATACAGGATATATAATTATATGAGAATATAATATAAGAATATATAATTATTGATGGTGGTATATTTATTAAACTAAATACAATTTAGTAAAGTCAGGATCTGGAATTATTGGTGGTGATAGTATTATTTTATTTGACTAATATTTCAACATCTTAACAGAACTTTTTTTATGACATCTTATTGTCTTATTTCTACTTTGGACAAACTTGCAGGCTATCGAATGTAGCCTGCCCACAGGGCAGAGTCTGGCAAACTCCCCGTGGCGTACCAAATATGCCAAATACCAGTAACAATGATGGGTCTCACTTTCCTAAATAGCCTTGAATATAATCTCAGGGCTAGGATGAAAGAGACGTTACTGGGGCCTGCTCGAGGCAATCGACGAATATTTCAATTATGAAAATCAATTCATTATTATTTTCATTCTAAGCTCAGTGAGATAGTTTGTGAGTAAGGCACACTGTTATGTAGTATTAAGAAATAAGAACTCTAGAAGTGATGTGGAAAACATGAAATAATTTGCTTATTTGGATTTTTTCTAGAAAAATAAGTAAGAAGTAACTATAGATAATATAGTTTATATAGTTTACAGCTTGATGACATTATAAGATTATTTATATATTGCAGTATGATTACTAACATAGCATTTCTTAACCTTATATAGTGCCACATAATTATCATTTCTGTGTGTGTATCTGTGTGTGTATCTGTGCGTATGTGTATGGCATGATCTGTGGTGGGTGGTGGTGATGAAAATACTGAAGATCTATTTTCTTGACAACTTTTCAGTATATAGTACAATAATATTTACAAGGAACACCATGCCAAGTTTCAGCTTCTCATCAACCGTTTTCATTCTTTCTCTGTTGGTTCATCTACTATTGCTGGGAGGATCACATAATACAGGCACAGAGCTATGGGCTTCTGAGACACTCCCACATTCTTTAACTCTTCCTATTGTTTCCTATAAGTCTTCCACCCTTAATGTCCTCCTGTAATAACTGTGTTCTCCATTTGAGTAAGTCAGTATACATCACCAGGAAAGATTACACCCCTGTCTCTCTATCACAGATTATAGACATTGAATGGTCTTAAGTGAACCCCACCTTCAACACACTTAGGGTTATAGAAGAGATCGCCACTCTGAGAGTTCTGGTGGGGTGTCTACCTCCCTTCTCTCTACTAGTCATAATTTTATTGTTTTATGCTCCTGTCTCAGAAAAATTTGACTTTTTCTTCTTTATCCTCTGCGTCCCCCCTTTAACAATTAAAGTTTTTGAAATAGCATTCTTTGAAATAGTATTTTTCCTTTGGCTGGCTTTAATTCTTCAGTTTTCAGCTAGTAGTTGATTGGTACTAACCTCATCATCTGACCATGTTCAGAAAACATATATTTCAGTTTTTCAAGATCAATGGACATTTTAAAAAGTTGACAATAGAAATTCACATTATTCCTTACAAAAGACATCTTTTTTTTTTCCTAGACAATCTATACATTTGACTCATAGCATTTAAGCCCCTTCCTATCTTAAATGTTGTCTATCTCCCATATTTTTCTCATGGAAATTTTATCTTCATTTTATATGTATTCTTAATTTATGATGTTTCACTGTCCAGATTTAATCTTTATATAAGGGAAAGTAAGATGGCATAATATTAAAAAAAATTGAAGATCTTATTTAAAGATGCTAGTTAAGTGTCATAAGAATCTCTGCACTTTTTGGATACAATGCAATACAACATGACCATTGTCTTGTAGGTAAGGAATTCATGACTTTTCTGGGCAAGATTTCATGAGATGCTGGCAGAGTTCCAATACAAATAATGTTTTGTTTGACATCTCTGTCTAGTAATATTAACAAACCCCATGCAAATATATTCCTCCACATTTTCAGCTGTTATTCATCAGAATCACCAGGGGTGTTTTGTTTTATTTTATGTCTAACTGCACCATAAATTACAGATCAAAATATCTGGGAATATTTTATATACCTCTTTTTATAAATGACTTTGGTGATCCTGCTATCTAGTAAAGGTGGTAAATATTTTTATTATAGTCAAGCATAATTTTTAGCACAGATAACCACTAAAAATATATGAATGTATATCTCCATATTCTTCATTTCTCTCTACTCTCTGGTACTCAAAGTCTTTTAAATCAAACTTGTGAAGGTTCATCTTTAATCTGGACTTCACTTGCAAATCATACTTGGGACTCTACAATTTTTTCAGTGTTTTAGGAACATATTCCCAATGTTTCCTATCCTCTTTGTCACCTCTACAAATAAGTGGCCTTTGTTTCTCATGTGCAAAATCATTTTTATAATATTTAATAGCTTTCCTTTCCTAATGCTATCATTTTTAATCCTTGTCTAATGTCACCACTTTGGTATCTGAATCAGTTATACCATTCTTTTACTAAAAGCAGACAAAACAGTGTAATTTATGAGATGTTTTTACTATTTGGCTCTCTCCATCTAGCTCTCTTTTTCTTATCTTATTTCCTTTCGCTTAAAGAAAATATCCTAGATTTGAAAGTAGTTTCTGTGTTCCCCTGGCACCACTCCAGCTCTCCCTGTAAAGAAAAATGCATCAAATTAGCCCCGGCTTGTCTACCTACTTATGTGATTCATACTAGGAGGGAAAGATGAGCATCTGTGTTTCAGTGATTTCCACATTACTACTGGGGGGGGGTTTCAAAAATGAGTTATTTGGAAGATACACATATATGTGTTTGTGCGTGTGTTTGTGTATGTGTGTGTGTTTGTGAAGGGATATATGCAGAATATTCTCATGTCATATCACTTATTTTTCTCTTTGAAATGCCAAATACACATCCTACTTTTTCTTTACCCAGAAAGCTCTTGTTTTTAATATTACATAACATTTAAAAATGCTCCTGGAGTTTCATAGACAGAACGCAAACTTTCTTTTTTTTTTTTTTTTGGTTTCATGATTCTTTATTTCTACAATTAAATAGGAGTTATATCAATTGGAAGTACATGGACATGTTTGCTTTCAAAAGTAAGATATTAAAAAATCAAAGGCATTTATTGTTTTTATTTTATGTTCTGCATGTAGAACTGTTCCTGGTTCATAACTGATACTTGAATTATTGTCAATGTTCAATGCACAGTTGGCCTCATGTATTAATTAAGGTAATCAAGGACACATACTTGAATATTTCAACTGCTATGTTTCAGTTATAAGATTTTATACCTTTCTTCTGGGAAAAAATAATTTAGAAAAAAGATAATGGTATCTAAAACTTTGTAACAATACACTAATGATTCTATGAGTTAAAAAAAAACTTAAAATTTTAGGGACTGGAGCAATAGCACAGAGGGTAGGGCATTTGCTTGCATGCGGCCAACCCGGGTTCTATTCCCAGCATCCCATATGATACCCTGAGCACCGCCAGGATTGATTCCTGAGTGAAAAGCCAGGAGTAACCCCTGAGCATTGCTGAGTGTGACCCAAAAAGAAAAAAAAAAACTTAAAATTTTCTGGGACTGGAACAACAGGTAGGGTGTTGCCTTGCATGTAGCTGACCCCAGTCTGATCCCTGGAATCCCATATGATCTCCAAAGCACTGCCAGAAGTAATCCCTGAGTCCTGGATGCAACCAAGAAAGCAAAATAAAAATAAAAAAAATAAAGTAAAATTTTCTATAAGAAAAATTATGGTTGCAATGCCTTGTAAGATTTTGTTCATATTATTTTAGACTGAAATTCAAAAATAATTGAACAGGGCTGGAGAGATAGCACAGCGGATAGGGCTTTTGCCTTGCACGCAGCTGACCCGGGTTTGATTCCCAGCATCCCATATGGTCCCCTGAGCACCTCCAGGAGTAACTCCTGAGTGCAGAGCCAGGAGTAACCCCTGTGCATCGCCAGGTGTGACCCAAAAAGAAAATAAAATAATTGAACTGTGACACTTTCTTTAGAACACACATATAAGTGCGTGCATGTATTTATATATTTGATATATGACTTCTCTAGTAAGAAAGAAATTTTATCTATTCTTCACTTATAATTTTAATAGTAATAATGCAAATATGTAGGTTAAGATATTGTAGATAAATGATTGGTTGAATTGCCCTTAATTTGTGCCACAAATTCTCTAAAATTGTTATCTTATTACAGATCATACATACTGCTTTTTACCACTTTGCATATGCTTGTACTTATCTCCATAATGTTGTCACTGTCACTGTCACTGTCTTCCCGTTGTTCATCAGTTTGTTCAAGCGGGCACCTGTAAAGTCTCACAGCAAATTGTGAGACTTGTCGTTACTGTTTTTGGCATATTGAATACGTCACAGGTAGCTTGCCAGGCTTTGCTGTGCAGGTGAGATACTCTCAGTAGCTTGCCGTGCTCTCTGAGAGGGGCGGAGGAATGGAACCCGGGTCGGTCACATGCAAGGCAAATGCCCTACCTGCTGTGCTATCACTCTAGCCCTACCTAATGCTTCTTAGCGAAATTATCAAACAGACATAAGGGATCTTAACTAATGAATTTTCCAAATATTCTTCCTTCATTTTATGGCGAAATCTTAAAAAAGTGAATTTTTATATTTAAAACAGCACTGATTGTGTGAAAAGTTAAGTGGTACATAAATTTAATGCTGTATCATAAAATATAATTTTTTTGGTTTGTTATGTTTTGTGACTACACCCAGCAATGCTCAGCCCTTACTCTGAGTCAGCTCAGGGATTACTCCTGATAGTGCTCAGGGGACCATAAGAGGTGCCTGGGATTGAACCTGAAATGGCAACATTCAAGGCTAACTCTTTACCTGCTCTACTATTTCTACAGTCCCAGAATTATATTATATTATTCTTCTATGTTAGCATCTAAAAATTATAAACAATGTAGTAAGTTAATCCACATTAATTTTTTTAATTTATTTTTTTTTATTTTATTGCTTTTTGCATCATACCCAGCGATGCACAGGGTCACTCCTGGGTCTGCACTCAGGAATTGCTCCTGGCAGTGCTCTGAGGACCATATGGTTATTCTGGGGATCAATTCTGGGTTGGCTGCATGCAAACAAATCAATTGAAAATTCTTGCACTTTCTTTCATATTTCACATATCACAAGCACTTCAAGTTCTATACAAAATATTCTTCATTTTCTTTCTTAAGTCACAAAATAGTATTCTTCACAGTTTAACTTATCTATAAACAGTTGTCATTATCTTCCCATCTTAGGTTGAATTTGTTGTTTTGACTAATGTGAAAAAATGCTGCTATGAACACAGGGTTGCAAGTATTATTTTTATTACTTTCAATAATGATTAAGAATGTTAATTTTGACACATTTGGGAATTGCATTTTTAATTTTAACGGACCTACATATCATTTCTTCAAAGGGTCTGTACTAACAATATACAGCAGAATTTAATTTTTCCCCACATCCTTGTCAATATGTGATTCCATGAATATTTTATGTATTTAAATTTATATCTCTATCTAAGCTGTGGTCATGGGTGTGAGTTGATTTCTTGTTTTGGTTTTATTTGGATATCTTATAAAGGTAAACATATTAATAAAATAAAAATATACATGAGATTTGGGGCTGGAGCGATAGCACAGCAGGTAGGGCATTTGCCTTGCACGCGGGCAACCTGTGTTCAATTCCCAGCATCCTTTATGGTCCCCTGAGCACTGCCATGGGTAATTCCTGAGTGCAGAGCCAGAAGTAAGCCCTGTGCATTGCCAAGTGTAACCCAAAAAGCCTATATATATTTATATATGTATATATATATATGAGTAAATGTAAGCTTTGTTATTTGGTAACAAACAATATCAAAGAAAATATCACAATACAATCAATTATGTTTAACTAACAAGTTTAAACTTTTATGTATAGCATGTGTACTGTAGATCTACTATTAATAATATAATTTCATATATAAAAAACCTTTTTTACTCTTTAATAACTAATTTACAAATGCTTCTACTACAGTGAAATTTTTTGCTTTGGGGCCACACCCACCATGCTCAGGGATTGTTTCTGACTGTACTAAGGAATCTTTCCTGGTGATGCTCCTGGGGGGGCATATGTGATGCCTAGAACTAACCCAAATTGCTGAGTGCATGCTGAACAGCCTACCTGCTATAGTATCTCTTCATACTATACTACTATGCCTTTTATAACGATTAAGAAATATATTAAAACACTTGTAATAGTTTTCAATAGCACAATGGTAGGGGTTTTGCCTTGCACGTGGCCAGCCCAGCCGAGCCGGGTTCGATTCCTCTTCCCCTCTCAGTGAACCCGGCAAGCTACTGAGAATATCTCGCCCGCACAGCAAAGCCTGGCAAGCTCCCCATGACATATTCAATGTGCCAAACACAGTAACAAGGCTCACAATGGAGATGTTACTGGGCCCTCTCGAGCAAATCGATGAACAAGAGGAGGATAGTGCTACAGTGCTACTTGTAATAGTACATCACATTTTCTTCCTGTTTGCTACATTTGAATTTCAATATCTAAAATAATATTTCTCTAAGTGAATAAGTAACTCTTATCACATCATTGTTTCTTGAATTATCATGTAATATGAACATTCATTTAAATTTTGCATGATGTTTGTTATACAAATTATTGTATATATGAGTATATATGTATATGCAATATTCACATGTAGTTTCTTCAAAATTGAAGGTAACAATGATGTCGGTGGACCCTACAGGTGGTTCACATGAGTCGGAAAGAGAAAAAGACAATCACTTTCTCCCACCCTCACTCTGCCACCCAGGACTCACTGGGAAGATTAGGATCTGTAAAGTCTGTGATGAGAGCGTGCTTGACACAGGCCTGAGCCCTGCAAGCCCCACCAGGGTTTTTGGGGTTCGATGTGGCTTTTTATAGGCTCTACTTGGGTTGCCTTGATACAGAGTCTTCTTGGGTCTGAATCACTAAAATTAAATGGATTAAGAGAGAGATTCAAAGGTTTGAGAAACTTCATTAGGAGTTCAACCTTCTCAGGGTCTGCTGCTGAAGGTCTTATCAGGTCTGTTCTATATCCACAGGGTAGATCAGCCTTAGAATTTTCCTTGCCAGAAGTTTTGTTGTTTAAAGTTTCATTGCTGAGGTCTTTCCCTGTAGACCTGCCTTCATCATAGTCATTTTGTATGGACACAGAATTTAAAACATTAAGATTATAGGGTAGTTCTCCTGGGGATATCACTCTATAGACCCAAGACCCCAGCCCTCAGTCAGACTAGACCTTTCTAATCCCTGCGGGGTCCTTGTTCAGTCACTGGTTCTTGGGTTCTTACAGAATTTGTCCATGACCATGCTCTTAACTTACCAGTTTTATGGCACTTAGCCTGTCCTGTTTCTACGCCAAGGTACCTTGCTGCTTGCCCTGGGTTCATCCAGTAGCTTCGTCAGGACCCTGCTTCTGGGATGTAAGGAACTAAGGGCAACTGAGGTTAAGTTGAGTAAATAAGACAGATGCCCAGGAGTAAATATTATTTGGAGTCAATTAATGCCCAAGTTATAAAAGCACAGCATTAACTGTCTTCATGTGTCTATACAAAAAGGACATTGCTCTAAAGTAAACTATGCAAAGGGCATAAGGAAAAGAGAAAAGCAATATTTCAATTACAAATACAAAACCGGAAATCTCTGAAGAATCTGACTTTACAAGTCACAGGTACTGCTTAAGGGAAATCAGTGATTAAGAGAGAAAGCAGAGCATAGAGAAGTTATAGATGAACACAGAGGAATGGGAGTGCCCGGGGAACACTATGAATGGTGTAACTCAATAAACCTAAGCTCCCTGTAGCAAGGGAGAAAGGACAAACCAATATTATCCTACAACTAACAACTATGATTTTATGAGCAGTTATAATCACAAAGAAGATATAAATATAATGAAGGGCAGATTTTCCAAGCGTTATCATAGTTTCATATATTCATTTATTTAATAATATTCAAATCTTCAAATTATTTTCTGGTTTTAATTATTAACATTTTCTCTTTTGTTTCTTTTATGGGAGGGCTTCTAAGCAGTGAAGGACATACTAGAGACTGTTAAACCAAACTATACAGATCATACCTAGAGGAGCTATAATTTCTGATTCTTTCCTTCTTATTAGGGATAATAGAATTGGCTTTTTCATTCTCTCTCTCTCTCTGTGTGTGTGTGTGTATATATATATATATATATATATATATATATACCATCCATTTGTACTTTCTTTTTAACTTTAGCACTCTGAGATTTCAGCTTTCCTACTTCTTTGTGTTCATATTTTTATTTTTTTCTGAGCATGCAACGCTTATTTATAGACACATAATACAGCCTTTTCTATGAAAATCCGTTTTGATGTCTCTAAGCTCATTATCGTAAGCATTATAAAGACCTATATGTATATATACATACATTTACACACACATTTCTCCATTTTCAAACTCATTGTAGAGTTCCAATATACTTGTAAGTTCATATAAACAAACATCTTTCCAAAGTCAATGAAAATAAAAGGCTGAATTCTGTAAGATTCCCTAAGCACATTTCATTTTCAGTTTAAATTCTTCGTAATTAAACATTGAAATGTAGATATACACCTGCAAGTGAAATGTACTTGTGTTAAAATCAAAACAATTTGTTGAGTGAAAGTGAGTGTATAATCCCTATATAAGAATACATGATTTGTGGACTGAAATATTCATTCATATAAAGAAAGCAATGAAAAAGACATATCTTAGAAATTAGTTACCAATTCAATCTCAGTTTCCTTTTTAGACAGTATACCTAATGAACTGAGTTATTATTTTGAATAAAGAAAATAATTATATGATGTTTAAATTTGAAATTGTTTAAATTATACTATATAAGAATGAAGCAGATAAAGCTATCGCTACAGTAAACATGTAGTTGTTGAAAGTACTACTTCAGGTTATCTCTGACTTTATTTACTTTCCTCTCTCGGTGTGACATTTTACCTGAAAGTATTGAAAAATAGCTTGATAAATTTTCTTTTGGACAACACTAGCTTTGCTCTGGGCTTACTCCTGTCTCTCTGACCCTTCCTGTCCAGGCTTGCGGGGATCATATAGGATGCTGGGGATCGAATATAAGTTGACCACTTGCAAAACGATCACTATCACTCCAGTCCATCATTTTAGAGTCTAGCTATCTCTGTAGGTTCAACAATGGTTGTGAATTATTTTATTACTAAAATGTGCATATTCATTGGGTCAGACATATAGTTTTAGTGGTACAGTACAAGTTTTGCATGAACAAGACTCATATACTGATTCTCTTTACCACATTTCTTCCAGTCCCTTATTCTAGGACTCGTAACCCTGGAGACCACACTAAACAAACCTTCATTGCTTTGCCAAGCTTTCAGTGGGAGAATCCCTAGGCCATCTAGCACCTCTAGTTGTGGGTCATTAAAACATCATGCATGCTTGGGAGAAGCGGCAGTTCAGATGGAGAAGGGACTACCAAGTAAAGGGTGCTAGGAGGGCCCCCTTGGGATGGGAAATGTAGGCTGAAAGTAGATTATAGACCAAACATGATGGCCACACAATACTTCTATTGCAAACCACAACACCCAAAAGGAGAGAGAGCAAACGGTAATGCCCTGACACAGAGGCAGGGTGGGGTGGAGTGGACAGTGTGGTGGTGGTGGGAGGGATGCTGGCACCATTGGTGGTGGAAAATGGGCACTGGTGGAGGGATGGGTACCAAGAACTGTATGACTGAAATGCAAGCACAAAAGTTTGTAAGTCTGTAATTGTACCTCACAATGATTCACTAATAAAAAATTTAAAAAAATATCATGTGTGCAATTCTAGAAGATTAGGTGAGAAATATAATCTCAGACTTATTATATACCCATTACTTTCCAGTGAGTCAATAAAGATCTAGAAAATAAAGTTACATAAAGAAAAACTTATGTTTTGTAGCTTTTATTTTACAAAAATATTATTGAAGTATTTTTTACAATACTATCAGGTAAAATGTCACACCGAGAGAGAAACGTGAATGTAGGTGTTCAACCAATAAAAGAAAAACTTTACATAGGTTTTACACACTATTCAAAGATAGGAGTGTACAACATGTATACATGCTCTGACGTGTTTTCTGAACTGGAATGGTTTAAAGAGAAGAACCTAAGCTTTATTTTCACTTTTTGTGGTAAAAATAAAAATCTTCTTAAGATCTATTTCTATTACAAGTCTTATGTAAAAGCAAGGGGAGTGCTGAAATTTCTAAAGCGTGGAATGCCTACTATAAATTGATGATTGAAATTATTATCAAAATACCTTTGATAATTACCTTTGATAATCCAATTAATTGATTTGGAAGATTTGCAAATTAGAAGATGGATTGTAATAATGTACAGTTTAAGCACTAAAATAGAACAATGAATTTAATTAATATGATTGTATCACAAGTCAGTTATTAATATTCATCATTCATCTTAAAAAACAAATATCTTCCAAATACTTAATTCAGAGATGTCTAGGTTTTAAATCTTTAAAATTTTGTGTCTGTGTCATATATTATTTTAAATTTGGGGCACCCTGACAGTACTCAGAATCTGTTCTCAATTCTCCTTCGGAGACCATCAAAGGCCAGAAATCTAATCAGATTCTCCATCATACAAAGTAGCATATTAAGCATATTAAGTTATTTCTTTGGTTCAAGTGTTAATAGGGTTTAGATAGAGGTAAGTGTGAGCCAACTCAGAAGTGCTAAGGGGTTGCTCCTGGCTCTGTGCTCATGGTTCACTCTTAATGGGATTAGGAAAACATGAACGGTATACTGGGGATGGAACCAGGTTGGCTGAGTGCAGGGCAAGTGCTTTACCAGCAGTACTATCTCTGGCCCCCCAATTTTGTGTTTTTAAGAATTAAATAAAATGTGTTAATTAAGCCTATGTTACATATAAATGTGTCATTTTATTTCTGAGTAGATAAAATAAAGATGAGAAAAACTCCCCATAAATGTGGACCATGTTAAATAATAAAAAGAATGAATCCAGTTACATATTTCTTTTCCCTTAGAAAGGGGAAATTAATGCAATTAATTTTTTTTGCTCCTACCTTGTCCTAAAGTGTCAAACCAAATTTTAATATTATGCTGTCAATGCCTACATAGGTAATAATACAAATTAACTAAATCTGTAGAATTTAAAAAATCACTTCCTTGTGCAACTTAATTGCTATGTAAAAAAGAACATCTAATTATACAAAGAAAAATACTGATTTGCCTATGAAGTACACTTGTTTTGTTTTGTTATTTTATTACCTTTTTTTTTGGTTTTTAGTACAAATACAGTTGTGCTCAGGGGCTAGCCCTGGCTCTGGAGGTCAGGGATCACTTCAGAAGAAAAATAGCAGATAAAGCAAGCTACTTTTCTGTTATTCTTGATTGTAGTACGCACAATGTGCACAATCAGATAGACTTTTAAGGAAAAAAGAAACAAAGGAAAATTTTTTTCTAAATAAATATAAATATAGAGCAATTATCCTTTTTGTCTTTAAAAGGACAATTTATTTTCTTATAAATATAATTACATTCTGATTCACTGCATTTAACTCATGTTCTTCAAAGGAGAAGGGGCATATTTGTTGAACTTTTATTCTGTTTTGTTCACAATGTAATTGCCTTATTTGACCTTTTCATAAGCTTTTTGAATCAACATTTCTACACACATTTGGTAATATTAAAAAAAACAAAGGTTTAAATTATATATCTTCTTAGAAGGGGAAATATGCTTCTCATGTTCATTGGCTCCTAATTCTCTCTTTCATATAGTTTTTGTATTGCTTTCATTCTGTACATGTATCTTCTTATACACTCTCTGATACAGTTGATGGTGACAGCTGTTTCCAGAAACATAAAATACATTCATTTATTTGTCTGGTAATAATGAAAAATTAATCAGATTTAATGTTCTCTAGTGTTATAACCCATAACAATGTGTATTAATAGTATTATTTTCCTTTTTTTACAATAAGCTTTATAAAAACACTCCGATGTAGATATTATATCTTACATATATCAATGCTAATCTTGAAGAATATTCTCTCAGCTAAAATATTCCAGGGCAAAGCAAGGGCAACCAAGGACAATGTGGCAATAAGCATTTTCTCTGTAAAAGAATGGATAGGGTAATGGATGTAAGTTGTACTTAAAGCAAAAACACTCAGAATGGAAGCTTCCAGGGATCTCTTTTATCCTTCCGACCCACAAGGACATTTAACTAGCTCATTCTGAGTTAAATAAGAATACATTTGATGCAATTGATATATTGAATTATAAGAACATTGGTATATAAGTAAGTAACTCTAGGATTGAATATATGTGACTGTATATCTGTATATAGTATTATATATTTACAAATATGATTTTTCTTTATAAGTTCTAAAGTTAGGATTTATAAAATATAATACTTTTATATATCTCTTACATTTTTATAAAAAACATCTAGTTATTTTCTTTTACGTTTGTGAAAATGAGTGTAAGTTCTTTTTGAAGACATGATTTTTTAAAAATAAGTGTTTGAATATGCAAGAATTTGCAGAGATATCTGTTACTTATTAAATACTTACATTTTATTTTCAAACAAATGTATACTTTATAGATTGTACAGAAGAAGCAAAACTCTAGTATAGAGCTGGTTATTTTTGTTTTTGACAAAACTGTGACAGTAGGAAGTTGTTGGGTAACATTGCTTTGTCCTTCCACAAGAAGCTTAGGTTTATCTGGTTACACCCATCAATCTGGTTGCACCCATCACAGTGCTCCTGAAGCACTTCCACTTCCATTGTGTTTATCTGTAAACAGTCTTCCCTATGCTCTCCTTCCCACCCAGTTAATCAGCTTTCCCCTTAATCAGACTTTGTTAATTTGTAAGATCAGTTTCCCAGAAATCTATGATTTTCTATGTATGAGTGAAATATTGCCTTTCTCCTCTCCTTATGCCTTATGAACAGTTTACCTTAAAGTAATATCCTTTTTGTATAGATACAGGAAGACCATTAACATTATGCTTTGTAACTTAGGATTTGATTGGCCTTGAATATTATTCACTCCCGGGCATCTTCTTTCTCGATTTAAGCCTCAGTTGCCCTTAGTTCCTAACACCCCAAAAGCAGGGTCCCAACGAGGGACTGAATGGACCCAGGGCAAGCGGTGAGCTACCCTGGCAGCGAAATGGGCCAGGCCAAAGTGCCACGATTCTTAACTATAAGTTAAGAGTTTGACCATAGACAAATGCTGTCATGATCCAAAGGTAACGACGAGACTAGGATCCTGCTAGGGGTGGGAAAGACTATCTGGCCTGAGCACCGTAGTCTGAGATTGAGATGGCCCTAGGAGAGCAATTCTATAAGTTTAAGATATTTCTTACTGTTTCATTCATTCATTCATTCATTCATCATCCTGTTATTCGTCGATTGCCTCGAGCAGGCCCCAGTAACGTCTCTTTCATCCTAGCCCTGAGATTATATTCAAGGCTCTTTAGGAGAATGAGACCCATCATTGTTACTGGTATTTGGCATATTTGGTACGCCACGGGGAGTTTGCCAGACTCTGCCCTGTGGGCAGGGTACATTCGATAGCCTTTAAGTTTTTCATATATATACATATATATGTATATATGTGTGCATGCTGATAAATGTTTTCACAGGATATTAGAATATTGTGATGGGTCAGATACTAGCTGTGGACATACAATATGTCTTATGGCTGAGATCACAACTGAGCTGAGACATGTTGCCCATGTGTCAGAAGGTTTCTCACCCTTTAGCAGGTACCTGAGTCCTTCACATGCAGTCTCAGGATTCCAAAGTCTAGCATGAGAGCCAGACCCTGAACGACTGTGCCAAGGTTGCTTATATTAAGTTTGCTAATTTTTTTTCCAAACTAAGTCACATGGCAACCCCTTTTTGTGATTGGGGAAACACACTTAAGCTCATGACTGGAGAATTTATGTCATCTTATGGCAGTGTGTTGACATAGGCAGGATGCTAATTTACAAACTTTTTAGGGTTGAGAGAAATTTATAATATCTTTAATCTAATATGAAGTCCTTTCATGTCTTTCTAGATAATTTTTAATGTTATTTTGTGCAATAATAATGCAAGTCAACCCTTCTGTCAAGTGCAAAATGTTTGTTGGTAAACATAATTTTGTTTTGTGTCCAAAACAACATATTTCCTATAAAAATATATTCAATGCTATCTCTTCCAGTAAAAGTTTAAGAGTAGAGAGTTGGAAGTAAGCTCATAGGCTGGAGAGGTTGGGTTGCAAATCCACCAGAGTACAAAATTTAATATATCATAGAATGTCTCTAATAAAGTGAGAATGAGATGATGAGAGATTGCCTGATCTGGAAGAATTACTTAAATAGACATAATATTACCACCCAAAGTTCATTTAATTTCAGAATTTGAGAGTTCCTTTTGTGTTTATTGTTATTTGTTTTGGGGGATTCATATCTGGCAGTACTCAGGGATCACTTCTGGTTGACTCAGGGACAATGCATAGGTGGAGGGTAATTAATTCCTGGTCAACCATGGTCAGGGTGTATGCCTTTTGGACTATACTTTTTCCTTCATTCTAAAATTTTACTATCAAAGTTAACAATAGAACTTTTAAATAGTTTGAAATACTTTGTCAGAGACTGGAGAAGAGATTAGCAGTTTAAGGTATATTTTACAATTGCTGATGCTATCATTTTCATTTGGATAATCTCCCCGCCCCCACCCCCAAAAAATACATGCAGCTCATTTAAATCTACGGTAGCAGAAATATTTGAAATAATAAAAATCAAGTTATGGTGATATTATTCTTCAGTATTGTTAATGCTACTTTAGCAGTGTATCCTAGGAAAATGATTAATAATTTTTACATTTCCTATTAGCGTTAACATGGTGGAGTACTGGCTAACATTAGCATACTTTTTGTAAGGTCTATTGAACAAATTCCAAAGTCAATAATTTTCCCATTTTTAATACTTTTGTTTTAAAATTTTATTTGAACATGTTGTACATAATATGACGGATTAACAAATAAAATATTTTACTTTGAGCTTTGTAGCAACTTAATATATTAACGTCATTCATATATTGTTACTATTGACTTAATTGTAATATCTTTCAACTGCCCCAAACTCTCACACCCTCTAAGAACTCAAATTCAAACTCACATAAGAAGAGAAGCGGTGGTGCTGGAGCAATAGCACAGCGGGTAGGGCGTTTGCCTTGCATGTGGCTGACCCAGGTTCAATTCCCAGCATCCCATATGGTCCCCCGAGCATCGCCAGGAGTGATTCCTGAGTGCAAAGCCAGGAGTAAACCCCTCAACATCACCAGGTGTGACCCAAAAAGGAAAAAAAGAGAGAAGTTGTATTAGAATAAACTATACACACATTAGAACTTCTTTATTTTTTTATTGTCTCTACCCTCAAGCATTAATGCATTTTCCAGCATATATTTCTATCAGTCCTTCTAGTTCTGGATTCATCATTATTAACTATCTTAGCGTTTTTGACTTTAAATCTCTTGATCCTATCACTCATGTACAAAAGACATAAAGCATAATTTTAAACTTCAGGAGTGATTTATTATTCTTACCCTGAGTCTAACCCTCGCATTTTTCCTGCCTCAACTTTGTAGAATTTCAGACACTAACATATACTGTTGACAAACACACATCATTCTGCATGTATTTCTTTTCTTCAACTTGAATCAATGAAAGAAATGCAGTCACAGTTGTGCACAGCCCATTTAACTAGCATAGATATTTGGTTTTCTTTCCATTTTCACAGACATACTAAACAAACCAGAATAGAAATATCAAATGATATTTTTTGTGATGATATTTTCCCATTTTTATTCAGAACACTATACTACAATTCATTAAATTTCTTCTGTGGCGCTATCCTGCTAGCTCTGAGCGCTTACTATTATAACTCTGAAGAAAAAAAAGTTTGTAATTCTCACACCTGCACCATTTCCCTCTGAATATAAATATACCTGCAAATCTTTTATTATATTTTAACTGGAGGGCTAGTGGATAAGTTCAGCAAGTTTGAGCAAAAAATGTTGGAGAATAATTGGTTCTGCAGGCTAAAATGGTGGGAATGTTAATGATTTTATGATGTAAGTTTTAATTATATCAAGTGTGCATCGTGCTTGAGAAAATCGATATTTTACTTTTGCATTTCCATTCAGGATTTTAAACCAATAGTTAATTTTTAATGTATTTTTGGAGAGTTTCTTACTTCACACTGAGTTTAAATCTCAGTAACATGTTGCTATTCTTAGTGGGAAAATCAATTATTGCAGTTTTTGGAATTCTGAAATAGTTCACTGTTGAATCGACAGGAGAAACTATCTAGTCATTTTATTTGGTGTTAAACTAACTCAATTATTCTAGAGAGTGTCCTGGAAAAAAAGGTAAAAATGCCCTGTGAAACTTTTGAACATTCTCCAGTGTGAACAGAAAAACCTTTTTTTTTTTTTTTTTAAATTTGAAGAAGTAAATTGTCAATTCTGAAAGTCATTCCAGGACAATATTGGTCCAAGTAGATAGCAAAGGAGCTGGATTCCAGTGGAAGTCTGGAGTTTTGAAGATATAACATGTGAAGATAGTTGCCAAGAATGAACAAACTCAAATAAGACATAGTGGGTAGGACAGGGGCTGGATCGATAGCACAGCAGGTAGGGCATTTATTTGCCTTGTACACACCTGACCCAGGTTCGATTCCTCCGCCCCTCTCGAAGAGCCCGGCAAGCTACCAAGAATATCTTGCCCACTTGGCAAAGCCTGGCAAGCTTCTCGTGACGTCTTCAATATGCCAAAAACAGTAACAACAAGTCTCACAATTTGTTGTGAGATGTTACTGGTGCCCGCTCAAGCAAATCGATAAACAACAGGAGGACAGTGCTACAGGGGAACAGGGGATCCTTAGGATGTACAAAGACTCTGGGGAGAAACAATTAATGCTGGCTTATTTGTTATGACATTTGTCATTTGGTGAGCTGTAATCCCCTGACAGTTTTGTCACATGTGTTTTATGTGCTGAACTGTCAGGTGATTTTATGAATCACTTCCTCTCTGACAGACTTGTTCAAAAAACTGTAGGGTGTCCCACAGGTGGGATTTGTTGATAGAACAAAGAACATCTGTTACATTTATATGTGTGTGTCTGACCTTAAACAATGAACTGGGGAGGGGGGAGTGGGAAGTAACTAATTTGTCTAGGGATTTCCAATGTCTTATGTCCTAGGGAAGTTAAATTTTAGGACATTTGTTCTAGTTATTACTTTTGTTTTCAGCTCCTAGAGATTAGTGAGCCCTAAGTGCTCGTTAATATTTGTTAAATTAGTTAATTGTTGAATTAATTACATAATCTAATTCCCCCGTTGAAAAGATTTCAATAGTTCTGCTTGAAAAGATTTAGAATTAAAGAGATGGTATGAAGAGAATGTCACTTACATGCACATGGCTGACCCTGGTTCGATCTCCGACACTGTACAGGAACCCTGATTCTCAGAAGTGACCTGTGAGCACAGAGCCAGGAGGAATTCCTCAGCATCACCAGTTGTGGGCCCCGAAATTAACATAGCAAAATAGATTTAGTATTAGATTATTTATTTCAAATAGTCATTTAGACAAATTTGATGATGCCAGTGATGGCAGCAGTGCTTGCCAATGCGGCAGAAGCCAAGAAAAGCATTTGCAATGCCTGCCTTCCGAGCCAACTACAAGACCAAGATGACTGCCCTCTGACAACCTGATGGATCTATCACATCTTCCAGAAGGGCAATGGAGATTATCCATGAATTCTACTCAGATCTCTTTGAGAGCCATGTCCACCTGCTCACATACCAAATTCTGCAGGATGAATATGTAGCTCCCAAAGTTCTCCCCTCTGTAATCTGACATGCCATTTTGTCAGTAACAAACGTACAGCACCCATTCAGAAAATGTCAGATCCAAACACCTGAAGAACCTGCCGTCAGTATTCATCAATACACTAGCTCAGCTCTTCACATGCTACCTGTCTGAATGCAAGCTTCCATCCCAGTGAAAAACCAGCAGGACTATTCTACTGAACAAGAAGGAAGATATCCATGACATTGGCAAATATCACGCGATCTGCCTGTTTTCTGTCATCTACAAGCTGTTCACTCGAGTCATCCTGAATAGCATTGGCAGAACACTAGATGAAGGACAACCATGCGAGCAAACCCAGTTCCGCAAAGGATTCAGCATGATCGACCATATCCACAAGACAACCAAGCCCATTGAGGTTTCTCGAGAGTTCAAGATGCCACTCTGTCTAATGTTCATTGATTTAAAGGAGGCCTTTGATTCTGTTGAGACTGAAACAGTCATCAAAGCCCTAGCCAAACAGGGCCTTCAAGCTCAATACATCAGGATCTTCTGTGAACTGTGTTATAGATTCACTACCAGAATCTCACCATTCTACCAGGAAGTGATCATCGATGTAAAGAGAGGGGTTCAGCAAGGTGATACCATTTCACTAAAACTGTTCAGTGCTACCCTTGAGAACATCATGCGATGACTGGAATGGGAATGAATGGGAGTGAATATATATGGTCGGCAACTCTACCACCTCCACTTCGCTGATTACATCGTTCTAATAACACCAAAAATTAGCCAAGCGGCAAAAATACTGGCCAACTTCAACCATGAGTGTGGAAAGGTCAGACTACAATTGAACCTGACGAAGACAATGTTTATGAGAAACGGACTCATTCCTGATGTTCCATTCGCTCTCAACTGAATGAACATTTCCAAATGCAACAGCTCTGTGTACCTAGGTCGAGAAGTCAACATGATGGATGACCTGGCACCTGAGTTGTGCAGGAGAAAGAGAGTGGCTTGGAACACCTTCAAGAGGGTCGAAGAAATAACTAAGAGGATGAAGAACCTCCAAGTCTGGGCACATCTATCCGATTCCACTGTTCTTCTTGCATTAACATAGGCTTCAAAGACCTGGGTCCTACAAAAACAGGATGAGAATGCTATTCAGGTCTCCCAAAGAGCCATCGAAAGAACTATGCTTGGAGATTACCACTGGACTAAAGCTGTTACCAACAGGATTCCAGGGAATGTAAAAAGATGGCATGGCCATCCATCTACAAGATGCTCAGGCTTCTTCGTCAAGACCCTTAACAATTGGTTTGAGGCTTTTCGTTTTCCTAGAGCGTGCAGATGCTGCTAGACTAGCCCGCGACAGGGACGATTGGAGACTGGCACCTGCTTGAGCAAATTGATGAATAACGGGATGTCAAGTGATGAAGTGATGAAGTGATGATGCCACAATTTCTTTTCAGTTTGGATATTTGCCATATCAGGCTATTTTTTCTATAGGAAGTTTTCCCTATATTTTATATGTCATATATGCTAACAAATTATCCTGGATTCCCATATCTCAGTCACTGAAATATTCCTAGGTTTTGTAGTCTGCTACTTGGAGTAATATATTAATAAATTATTTTGAATGAATCATTAATACATATATTATTTTTAATCTAGAATTTGAGAAAGCAAAGAGAGCAATTAAAATCTTTTAGGCATCAATTACATCGGAAGACTCTCCAGGTTACTTCTGTATGAAATGAATAATTCAGAGACGTGACCATTAACTTAATGCCTGCTGAGTCACGTAGACTGAGTAGATATTTAGGGAACTCTTTAGAGATCAGACATAAATCATCTAGACTATATTAACGTACCAATGTATTAAAGTTTATCTTTTCAGCAGCTTCCACAGCAGATCACAGGACAAAAATTGACATCGACTTTGTATCGTCTGATATGGATACCATTAACACTAGATTTTTTTTGTCGGGGTCCTGGCCAGTCGACCCCAGCACACTGGAGGATGGATCCCCCGAAGTTGCCAGACTTACTCCCTATAGGAGAGGGAGTGGGAAAGGGAAAAGCCTCTGTTCTTGTCTTCTGCTTACCATGGGATTGTGGGATTCCTGCCATGCTGCCACCAGGAAAGAAACTGAGAAAGAATGATGCAGAGCTGGGGAGTCTGGTGGTCAAGCAGTTCTCCATTTATTGACTCTTACACAGGGGTTTTTATGCACATAATCGGAGGGCATTCCACACATGTATCACGTTTATCTCGTAGAGCTCAGTACAGATGCTAGTTAATAATTTGCATTTCCCAATCTCAGGGTTTGTTTAATGAGCTCAGGCAAATTTTAACTGTCACACCCCCTCATCCCATTTTCTTCTCAAGCAGAGTGCCCACGTGTGTGGAATGATGGGGCAAACTCCTGAACCCCCATTTGGTCAAAATCTCAGCCTGTCCCCACCTCCCCATAAACAGGGCCGGCTCTTGCTTTCAGGGACAGGGGGATTGGTCAAAGTCTCAGCCTGTTTGTTGAGATCCCAACAGACTTTTGACACTTAAGGAGAAGATTTAACTCAGGGAGCAGATTGTCAGAAATTTTTTATCTGTCTGACATATCATCTTTCCCTTGTTCTGTTTCCATGGGTAACCTTATTACTGGTCCTATTGTTTCCATTTTATCCTCTTGCCCCTGCCCTTCAAAATGAGCACTTCCACTATAGGCAATTCTCGTAGCCCTCAGCACAGTTTCTTACTAATGAGAACAAGATTGCATCTGAACTGAAAAAATAAATTGCATCTGCTCTTTGAAATAAGGATAGAGTACAAATTCCTTGTCATGTCCTGAGATAGCACATCACTCATCCATGTGCTGCTGGTGCTCACTTCACCAACACATGTGGTGTCTGAGCACATGTGTCTCCCACCTCTCTCTCTCTCTCTCTCTCTCTCTCTCTCTCTCTCTCTGCCATTGGAGAAGACTCCTTGAGTACATTACTTCTCTCCTTTCCCTCCATCCCTTTGCTCAAAAATCTTACAAGTAAAATCTGTTTTTACTTTATTGCTACTTTTCTTCTGGAATTCTTTTCTGTATGAAGGATAAGGATATACCACCCCACTCTTGCATCAGAATTTTTGGGGTTGTTCTGATCTTCACCTGAAAACATCTCTAGATTCTCACAAGCATAGGTGTTCCCCTATCACCTGAGTCTTAAGAGGACTGCATGCATTTTTTCCCCTTATTTTGTAAAGTGACCTTTAACACGTCAGCTTTCTCTATACTGCTTACTTCTTTTATTCTGGAAAAACAACATGTATATATGGAATTCCAAAAGCAACAACAACTTATATTTTTAAAACTTTATTATAATGTTTAGTAATAAATAATTAGTACTTGATCACTTGACATCCCTTTACTCATCTATTTGCTCAAGCGGGCAACAGTAATGTCTCCATTCGTCCCTGTTGTGTGCTACTGTAGCCCAAACTCTTCTGTTTGTTTTAGGAACACGGAGAGCCTCAAACTGATCATCCAGGGTCTTTATGAAGAAGTCTGACCATCTTGTAGGGGGGGCGGCCACACGATCTTTTGATGTCCCGTGGAATCCAGTCGGTAACGGCTCTGTCCAGTGGTCGTCTCCAAATCTCATTTACATGTCCAGCCCATCTGATTTTTGATGCCTTGACAAATGAGACAGCATCCCTGATTCTTGCCTGTTGATGAAAGTTGGAACTCCGGATTCTTTCTCTCATTTGAGTGAAGGTGATACTCCAAGCATAGCTCTTTCTATTCTTTGGGAGACCCGAATAGCATTCTCATCCTGTTTTTGTAGGGTCCAGGTCTCTGAGGCATATGTTATTGCAGGAAGAACAGTGGAATTGAAGAGATGTGCTCGGAGCCAGAGGTTCTTTGTCCACTGAGCTATTTCTTCGACACTCTTGAATGTGTTCCAAGCTGTTCTCTTCCTCCTACACAACTCAGGTTCCTGGTCATTCGTCATGTTGACTTCTCGACCTAGGTACACATAACTTGCACTCGAAGATGTTTGTTCCATTGAGAGTGAATGGAATGTCAGGAATTAGACTGTTTTCTTATAAACATTTTTCTTTGTGAGGTTCAGTTATAGTCCGACCTTTCCATACTCACGGTCGAAGTCAGCCAGCATTTGTGCTGCTTGGCTAATGTTTGGTGTTATTAGAACGATGTCATCAGCAAAGTGGAGGTGGTATAGTTGCCAACAGTCTATCTTCACTCCTATTTCTTCCCATTCCAGTTGTTGCATGATGTTCTCGAGGGTGGCGCTGAAGAGTTTCAGTGAAATGGTATCATCCTGCTGAACCCCTCTCTTGAGATGGATCATCACTTCTTTGTAGAATGGTGAGATCCTGGTAGTGAATCCGTAATACAGCTCACGGAGGATCCTGATGTATTGAATTTGAATGCCCTGTTTGGCTAGGGCTTCGATGACTGCTTCAGTCTCAACAGAATCAAAGGCCTTCTTTAAATCAATGAACATTAGACAGAGTGGCATCTTGAATTCCCGAGAAACCTCAATAAGCTTGGTTATCGTGTGGATATGGTCGATCGTGCTGAATCCTTTGCGGAACCTGGATTGCTTGCATGGTACATAATTTGTACATATATAAATATCTGGATCTCCAATGAAAAATTCAGGCATACTTACAGAGTGTTTATTTAAACTCACTACAATGATATCCCCAAGACATCTATTTGATTTAAAGTTAAAAAAAATTAGTGTGTAGTAATCAATGAACTTTCTCAGAATAACAGAGCAAAGCAATAATATTAACCCAGGTCAATTTGACTGGATCTTTCTTTCTCATTCAGCCCTACTATCCTGCTCCCTAACTACTTCAAGAGGAACAAGCAAACTGCATTTAACAAGGAAAAAGGAAAATTAGAAGAGATGTAGTGAACTTATAGTATATAAAATTAGGGAAAAAAATGTCTCATTGGAATATTGAAATTGCTGCCCTCTAACTTTATGTTTTTGTTATACTAAAGTCTTACTTGAAATAATAAAGTGCCTGACTGCAGCACTTCTCAAGGTTAATATACATAAGAAACACCTGAGGGTCTTCCTGAAAAAACAAAACCTGGTCTGAGAAATTTGCCACTGCAGTTACCTAGATGCTGCTTGGAACCCTCATTACCGTGTGTGTTCCTCTCATCACCACCATGGAGCGCTAGTGTGCACAGGGCCAGAAGCCAGCCTTGAGCTCTGCAGGACTTACTGAACACCCTCTCCCTAAAAAAAAAACAAAAACAACCTGGATGATGCAAATTAGTCTACCTTTGCTTTTTGAGAAACAACAAAGGGGAACTGGACATGAGTTCACTCTTAAAATTCTCATTTTTTTTCCCTGCATGATTTAATGAAGAACATTAACAGAGTGAGAAGTTTCTATGACTTACAAACATGATTCTAAAGTTTTGCTGAATATTAGGATCAGCTGGAGAACATGAAACACTCCCAGTAAACAGGATTTACTCCAAGCAATTAAGTTAGTCTTCAGGAGGGCCCAGGAAGTGCTGCTATTAAAGCTACTTAGGTATTCCAAGGTGTTTGGAGAGACTTGTTTCCTTGCTTTGTGATCCACAGATATCAGCATTTACACAGGGTCTGTAACAAATGTGAACTCATACCAGACCCCACCCCGCCCTATGACCTGGAGGCTGCATTTCAGTAAGATTCCACAGGTATGTTTAAGTTGGGAAAGTACCTGTTTACATGGAAAGGTGCCTGTGTTTGTTTACTAAGCTCAATTGTCAAGGTACGCATGGGAATACTGGAATCTACTAGTTTTTCAGTACAAGGAAAGAGCTTTAGAAATTATCGCCAAAAAATAAATGAATATAAATGCTCACTGAATTTAGCAGCAGTGCTTCCTGACTTTCTATGACACTTTGATGCTGTTTAACTGGAGATAAAGATGAAACGACTGTCTTAAAATATTAGATATAAGACAGCATGCAAGGAGACAGGTAAAGGTAAAGGCCCTCCCGTTGTTCGTCGATTTGCTCGAGCGGGCCCAGTAACGTCTCCATTGGAGACTTTGTTGTTACTGTGTTTGGCATACTGAATACGTCACAGGGAGCTTGCCAGGCTCTGCTGTGCGGGCGAGATACTCTCGGTAGCTTGCTGGGCTCTTCGAGAGGGGCGGAGGAATCGAACTTGGGTCGGCCATGTTGGCTGCGTGCAAGGCAAACGCCCCACCACTGTGCTATCGCTCCAGCAAGGAGACAATGCAGTCAAAATGCTCATAAGGTTGATGGTTCAAAGGGAGCACCAAGATTCTGCGTTTTTCTTTTTTAATTATTTTGTGCTTTTTGGTGGTGGTGGGAGAGGAGTGAAGCTAAAGCGGTACTCAGGGCTGTATGCAGCATTGCATGAACAGTGCGTATGGTGCTTAGGATCAAACTTGGTACTCATCATGCCAAGCATATGCTCCAGTCCTTTGAAATATCTCCTCAGGTCCATATTATGTGCATGTGTGTATGTGTGTGTGTGCATGTGTATTTAAAAAATGACGTACTTATAATTTTAAAAAAGAATCAAAGAAAATTGTTAAAATAAAATGTGACTCTTCAAAAATTGGTGATGATAGTCTTGCATGTGTGAGACCCTGAGTTAGAGCCAGAACCACACACACACACACACACAACACACACACACACACAAATGTCAGCAAATTAAAGCAAAAATAGTGATGATAGTCAGTATTATCCCAAACTGATTAAGCTAGAAAAGCATTATCATGGAGGGGAGGAGAATATTAAGAATTGGTCACAGTTAAGTACATTGGAGTCATGGATTGTGCTTTCAAGAAGATTGCAGAATAGTGGTGGACACAGGAAAACAAACAGGCAAGCATAAAGCATTGTGGTTAAGAGGTAGAGGATGGGTGTGGGGGCCACGAGTAGTAGAATATAGTGCACAGGGACCACAGGATTACACAGGTAGAACTGGGACTCCCTCATGTAAAACACAGGCATTAGAGATCTACATTGTCTCCCAGATCCTGGAAGAAGTGGCTTTAGTATATATACCTGAAGTAAGGAGGAAATGGGGAGGAGGGACCCAGGCAGAGGAACACAGACTTGTGACTCAAAGGTGATGAAAGTATAAATAAACATTGTCAACTTGTTTAGCCTAGAGAGAACAAGCCAAGATTTGGAGAGTCTGTGTAGTTTTAGGAAAAGATCCAAAAATCTCCTTTCTGGTGTGTTCTGCATAACTTACTGCTTTGAACCCTTTCTGTGTCTAACAAATTAATGTAATGTTTTCTATGATAAAATTATAATTTCCATAAAATGATAACTTGAATACAAACTATTAACATTTTATTTTGGGTAACATAATGCAGTGTATAATATATTTGAATAGCAGATCTGGGCTCAGATTTTAAATATTTGTTTTGAGATCTCTTCTCCTATACCCCGAGGAATTTTCTGAGATTTAAAAAATATCTTTTTTCGCTGACATGTTTGCTTTCAAAACAGCTGGAATGCTATGTTTTATACAATCTCAAGGTTGAATTTTATTAACAACATAAACAGTAGAAACCCTTTAGGTGGAATTTTAATCCGTGTGTTCACCTATATTACATCCTTATATAAAAAATTGGGAATTTGTACATCAGTCTAACCTGTGGTATAGAACTAAATCATATGTCTGCCTATTTGATATATCTGTTAGCATTGTAGCACTGTCCTCCAGTTGTTATCGATTTGCTCAAGCAAGCACCAGTAACATCTCCATTGTGAGACTTGTTACTGTTTTTTGGCATGTCGAATACGCCACAGGGAGCTTGCCAGGCTTTGCCGTGTGGGCAGAATACTCTCGGTAGCTTGCCGGGCTCTCTAAGTGTTGTGGAGGAATTGAACCCTGGTCGGCCACGTGCAAGGTAATCGCCCTACCCGCTGTGCTATCGCTCCAGCCCATTTGATATATCATATGTTTTATTGTTTTCTTTCCCTTTTTTGCTTTGATTTTTGTCTTATGTCATGAAAGGTGGAGTCTGTCTTTCATGACTTTAGGATTCAAGTTAGAATCTTTGTCTCTCCCTCACTTGAATTCAAAGGTTTCTAACCAGGAGTTAGCATCCAAATCACCTTGTCAAACTAATTAAATTTTATATATACAAACCTTATCTAAGTCCTGTGGAACTGAGTTACTAGGCCTAAGAAATCAAGTAATATACTGTACTTGCTTTACAGTTGATTTTGATAGCTAAAATAGAGAAACTCTACACATACAATGAGTCATTTTTGCATTTTTCTCATCATCTAATTGGAGAATAATGGCAATTGCAGGAACATAAATGTTTCTCATTGCCTCTCCTGCACAGACTTAAAATCATGACTTTCTTTCGTTATATATGAAATCACAATTTTATCTCACAAGAGACAGTCTTAGTAAGGAGCAAAAATTTGTAAAATGACCATCACTAATAAAAATAAACAGAAATATTTTTTGTAATATTAGAGGTGCTTAAGGCTTAAGGCTTATTCCTGACTAAGAAGTCACTCTTTTTGAGTGTATATTTTTCCTTTTTTGGGAATGTGTCATTTACCCAGGGAAAGTACTCAGTCTGGCTGTGCCAGATAAGTTTCTTGCTGCTCTTCTATCTTTCTGGCCCCAAATTTTGATTATATAAACTTCTGTTGAGTTGTATAAGAATGAATGACTGTTGGCTTGTTATAGAAAGAAACTATTATTTTGGCAAAAAAGAGATTCTCTGTTGTTTATTCTTGTTCATACCTTTTAAAATATAAATTTAAAAAGAACAAACCTAATTGAGAAGGGAGAACTCTGAAAACCATATAGTCACTATCTTCATTTAATATGAGACAACTGTGATATTTACATATTTATATATTCCATGGAAAACAAGGCGTAATATTTATTGAATTATGGTATATTCAATAATGTGTTTATATTGGTAGAATATACATTAGAAAGAATCCTCACAGTATTTATAGTTAGAGACCATCTAGGTAAAGACATAAAAAGTTAAGTTCAGGTCAACTGGAGAATTGTCATATTGAAAAATGCAAAATTGAATGGTTGCTAATTTGCTCTATAGTTGCTTCTCCAATGAAATTTACTATTATTTAAAGGACCATGAGAGCAAGTTCTTTCATAGAGAAATCACAAATCATAAAATAAGTTTCTGGGAGGCACTATAACTTTATTAATTTCAATCACTGTAATTAAATCTGCAAATGCAGCAGGAAAATCTACCAAACCATCAACTGATGCGTATTTAGCCTCTAGACTCAGTGACATTTAATTAGTTAGCATACAGCCAAATGCCAGCCTTTCTTTCCCAATGGCACACAGTATGTATGTATAGTTTCCTCTTTCCAATCTCTCTTCTTTGCATAATGAAATGTGACATAATTTTAGTAATCATGCAACACAAGTTGAAAAGGAAATCATGACTAAAACCTTGAGACCATGAAAAGAAACACAAAAATTACATATTCATATTTGCATAAAATAGCTTTGTAAATTTATTCAACTTTTAATTAAACTTTGTTCTTCCAAGGTTGGAAGCATTCAATATCAAGCAAGCAAATAGGACATTTTTTCAAAGTAAGATTATTTTTCTCAAATAACATGTTATAAAGTCTTCTTTAATATTAATATTCACATGGTAATTTCAATTAGCATTTTATAAATATTTCTGTACATTCTAAATTTATGGATATTATACTTAAGCTAGAAAAATTACTATATGATTCAAAAGATTCTTTGATTAGGCTTTTTTATCAAAATATGGGCTTCTATATAAAAAAATCCCCATTTTTTCTGAATTTGTGTCTCTCTGTGTTTCCTTCCTTTTGCCACCCTCTACCCACACCCATATAACTCTGTTGGGTCCTTAGTCTTGGGCCATGACCCTACCCATCTATGTGAGATTTGCTTGTGGCTCACGTGGACTATACAGGGGTCACATGGCCCAAGTTGAGAAAGACATCTCCAAGCATAAATTTGCCACTTTGCCTCAGTCACTGATTAATTTACTCCTCATCATTGAGACTGCACACTATTGTGAGAATTACACAGTAGATAAAAGGGCAACTGACCCACAGTAACAAATAACAGAATACTAATTCAAGTATTGGTTGGAAAATCACAAAAAAGTTAAATAAACTTAATATAAAAGTGGAATAATGATTGCTATTACTAGAAATAAAAATTGAAAATTTCTGGACCTGTAAGATAGTTCTTGTGGTAAAAACATGCCCACTAAATGCATGAACTCAAGTTCTAAGTGTTCAGTTCCCAGAATTGTCTGCTGTTACTCCCCAACTCTCCAGCACTCAGAACCACTAGATGTGACCCTGGCTTGGTGTCCCACAAGAGTGGCAAAAAAAAGAAAAGAAAAAAAAAAACAATAAAATATAGTAATTTCGAATTTCCAAATAAAATTTATGTGCAAGATATGAGATGAATATTAAGAATTCTTTTCACATATAAACATTTTATTTTTCAAATTGCTTCCAACATCTGGCTGTGCTAGAGTTTACTCCTAGCTCTGCACTCAGGGATAACTCCAGGAGGTCTCTGGAGACTATCTGGGGTAGGGTACTGAGGATGAATCTAGTTGGATACATGCAAAGCAAGCGTCCTGATCTCTGTGCTATCTATCTAGCCCTGTGTTGCCTTTATTTTATGAATATTTCTTATATATCTTTTCAGTTTACCCGATCTTATGAAATTTCCTAAAATGATGTGTATCAGGACCAGAGTGATAATATAGTGAGTAGGGTGCTTGCTTTGCATTTGTTGGCCAACCCAGTTTAATTCCTCCCACCCCATATGATCCCTTGAACCTGCCAGAGTGATTCCAAACACAGAGGCAGGAGTTACTCTTGAGCACTATTAAGTGTGGCCCATAAATATAAAGAAATGGGTATTGTTTTATTTCATTGGCTCTTTTAAATTGTCTATGGAATTTTTGACCCTATGAAGTTTTTTGGTCCAAATTAATGGAAATCATGGCAAATTATTGTGCTTTGTTGGAAAAATGTGTTATTTATAAACTTAAATTCTGGAATTTGAAAATAAATTTAATGTTTTTTATATAAATTTTCAATAGGTTTTGTGTTAAGTATCAAAGTGTACATAGTATTAATATTCTTAATATGCGTTCAGTTCTACTGTACCACACTCACACCCAGAGTTGCAGTATCTTTTCATCTTTGTCCCAAGAGTCCATCTTTCTTTTCACTATCTGGTTGATGATATCTCACAGGGTGTTTCAATGGGTATTGTCTATTCCCTTGCTTTGTTGCTTTTTACTTTCATCTGAACAAGCTCATCGAGTATTAGTATTTCTCCCTCTGAGTCACTTCACCTATGAAGATACCCTCCATTTCCATCCAAGTTAAAATGAAATAGATTTTATCTTTTTTATTTGAACTTTTTTATTTAAACAGTGCTCAGTTGTACATATTTATATATATATATATATATATATATATCACAATTTGTTTATCCACTTATCTCTTGTTGGTCACATTTGTTATTGTAAATGCTTCTTCAGTGAACACAGGTATGCATATATTTATATAAATTAATGTTTTTGTTTTTGGGGAATAGATGCCCAGAAATAGAATTCCTGTATCATAGGGCAGTTCTCTTTTAAATACACTGAGAAATTACTGCACTGTTTTCCATATAGGCTAAACCAGATGAAAAGTTCGAAAGGAATGAGTTCCTTTTTTCATCTTTTGCCAGCACCTTTTCATTTTGATTGTTTATGAATATTCTGATACAGGCCTTTCTTACTGGTGGGAGGTGGTATCTCATGATCATTTGCTTTTTATTTCCCTGAGAAACAATGATGCTGAACACTTTTCACAAACTTTATTTCCATCTGATTTGTCTTCTTTGAGGAAGTTCAGTTTCTTCTCCATTTAGGGGTGAGGGGTCCCATCTGACCCTCAGAGGCTAGTCTAGCTCTGTTCTAAGGAATCACTCTTGGCCAGGTTCTGAGTAGAACACAGCATGCAATTAAAGCACACTAAACATTGACATCTTTTATGACATCTTATTATCTCATTCCTACTTTGGACAAACTTGCAGGCTATCTAATCTAGCCTGCCCACAGGGCAGAGTCTGGCAAACACCCCATGGCGTACCAAATATGCCAAATACCAGTATCAATGATGGGTCTCATTCTCCTAAAGAGCCTTGAATATAATCTCAGGGTTAGGATGAAAGAGAAGTTATTGGGGCCTGCTCGAGGCAATCGACGAATAACAGGATGATGAAAAAAATGAAAAAATGGAAACATTGACCTATCTCCTTGAAATCCAAATATCCAGGAGGTTTCCATTTTTTTTTTTATGGGATTGTTTGTCTTTGTTCTGAGCTTTGTGATAGCTTTATGTAACTTGCATGTTAATCCTTAGTTAGATTTATGGATGTATGAATTTTTTTTTCTACTCAGATGGTTGTCTTTTGATTTTATGTATTTATTTTGTGGCTCAGAAGCTTTTCGTGTTCATGTAGTCCCACATGTTTACTTTGGCTTTTGTTTTAACCAGATGAAAATGAAAAAAAAAATCTGAAAAAAAAATCATCTTAAGGGATATGTCACTGAAATATAAGAGAAATGGGCTATATAAAAGATGTGGAGAATTTTTGTATTATATTTTTACCTTTAATTTGGAAATATAATTATATTTTAGAGTTTCAAAGTAGCTTTGATGATTTTTTCACCTATAGAGAAGCCCATGTTCCATCTTGAAAACATACATAACTTTCTTTTTCTTGCCCGACAGGTCTCTTTAAATTTCTTTTGGTGAGAGTGACTTTGCTTTACAAAAAGTAGCTTTGATGTGTGTAGCACTGTAGCACTGTCATCCAGTTGTTCATCAATTTGCTCGAGCGGGCACCAGTAACGTTTCCATTGTGAGACTAGTTGCTGCTGTTTTTGGCATATCGAATACGCCACAGAAAGCTTGCCAGCCTTTGCCTTGTGGGCAGAATACTCTCGGTAGCTTGCCGTGCTTTCTGAGTGTTGTGGAGGATTGAACGCTGGTCAGCTGCATGCAAGGCAAACGCCCTACCCACTGTGCTGTAAAATAGGTTGCATAAAATTATCTTTCCTCTCTGCTTAAGTAGTTAGTATTGTTTTTTTTTAGTTGGTGTTTCTTTAAGATAACAAGGTTATTTAAAACCAATATAGTAACACCATTTTACAAAATAGATACTTGCTAATTATTAATTGTTTTATATCTTTTTTGAATTTTAATTTTAATTGTCTGATTCAGTATACTTGGAACACTGAAAAACCTTACTGAAAATCCATGTTTCTGAATTGTAATTTTAATATCATCACCTTTTCTATGACACTTACACAAAACTAAATACTTAATCTATATTAACATCATTTTAAAAAATCTAAGCTAATGTTCTATTTACTTTAGTCAAAATCATATTTGAATACTTGGCAATTAATATAGCTATAATTTCCAACTTTTCTACCTGGTTTATTGATTGGTTTCAATTAAATATTGCCAGTAAGTAAATTAACTTAGCACCTGAGGCATAATTCTCTAGTGGATTTTGGACAGTGACTTCTTCCCCATCCTGCCTGACTTAACTCCTCCTGAAAACATGCTAGTAGGGACGTTTTAATTCAGTCTAGACAAGGACATTATCCGTGACTTTAATGACAGGTCATTTACAGCAAACTCATGTTTCACTGCAGAGATGTCTCTTTAAGTGACATTTTATCAATAGCAATTCAATTAGTTGACCCTAAGACTATGAGATGGAGCTTACACTGTGTCACAAAACAGTCTTTGAATTTGCATTCAAAATGGACTTATTAGTTTTTCCCTACTACACCCTGCATATAAACATAAGTACTGAAGTTTTACTTCCTGAAATTCCATCTACTGCTGTACCCAATTGTCACAGGATTAGATGCCATTTGAAGATATTTTTTCCTTTGCCAGGGATTTGAACACACACATACTCAACACAGTTAACTATATCATCAAAGTTTTGATTTTAGCAAATTGAAGAGGTTATTGCTTAAGACTATTTTAAAGAAAAACATACAAAAATATTTTAATATCATTGTAAATATATATGCACAATAAGATAAAAAATAAACACATAAAAATATTCTTATATAGAAGTTTGAAACTGGTTTCATACCATATCATAATAGTCTAATATATAGACTGCCACTCTTTTATCATTCAAAACCTTAATGTAGATTAATGTTGTAAAGTTAGTTTAAATTTTGTATGATATATTTGCAAAAATAATTATTGAAAAAAATGACTGAAGGTATAATAGTTGTGGAATATGTAAGAATTGTATAAAATGAATACTCACTCTCAAAGATTTTATTTGAAAAATATTATTGAGTGGAGTGTAGAGAAAACGAGTATAGCTGGAAAAATATAGGATTAACCACTAGAATGACCTTTCACAACTGGGGTTCTAAAAGAGATTAAAATCTGAATGACCTAAGGCATCCCTTATCTATGATGACTTAATTTCTCAGAATGATAACAGTATAATACTTATGTACTATATTTTGCAGAATTGACAATATAGTTATTCACATCACATACTGTGTTCTGAAACTCAGATGTAAAATGCCGCTAGATTCTTGTTTGAGTTCATTTCTTATTTGTTTGTATGAGACTCTATTAAAGTTGCAGAGCTAGAAGTTCTGGTTGAGATAAAATAATATTCATGTTTTATTTTAGGAAATTTTAGGAATTCTTTCAAGAAGTTTTAACAATGCGTATTTTGTGTTTAGCAATGCATATGTATATGTGTGTATATGTGTGCTTAGTAATATATATTTGTTTGTATCAAGTGATCAGTTTTGCAGAGGAGTGTAGTCTGTTCTAGTGTATGAGCAAAAATCCCTACATATATTCAGCATTAATTAAACACACACATTTTAACAAATGTATCAGTAAAAGTGAATGTTCTAGAAGCATCCTACAAATTGGCTCAACTACAACAATTTTATTGTACCGCATAATACAAAAGATTGTGGGCAAGATGATTCTAAGATGATTAATACAGTAGCATCGCACCATCATGTCCTAAGTATCACATTCATCATAATTTGTCACACTTAAAATGACAATTGCCATCTCATTCCACTATGTAATTCACCAGACCCTAACCTGAAATGTGTAATTCCTTTATTTATCTTCATGGAGTTCCTTCTTTTTTTCTACTACTTCCTAAATAAAATGATTTTATGTCACTAAAAAATTAAAATGACAGTAATAGTTTTTTGGTGGTTGCTTGACACTGGCATCATTTGCAGGTGTAATTAAGGACAGAGCTTTTTCTTCACTTATCATCTTTTCATGAAGTTGGCAAACCAGCGGCTGGAGTGAAAGTACAGTGGGTAGGGTGTTTGTCTTGCACGCGGGCAACACAGGTTTGATCCCTGGCATCCCATTTGGTCCCCCAAGCACTGCCAGGAGTAATTCTTGAGTTACAGAGCCAGGAATAACCCCTGAGCATCACTGGGTGTGACCCACAATGGAAAAAAAATTGTCAAATCATTCCTCTTAGCTCTCATTGAATAAAGTTAAACCGAGATTTTAATGGCGAAGATGAACCACCAATGGCTATCCACTACTAATGAGGTAAAGCGATTCAAATGATTATTCTAAATTATTAAGCAATTCTATCTCAGAATGTTGGAAAAGGCATCCAGTTCCAGAATTCTGAGGTAATGATTAAGTAGAGAAAATCTGGGGTCTGATTTAGGAAGAAAGAGGGAATGAGGATTAATAGTGTGAAGTTTCAGTGTGGAAAGAAGGACTATTTCAGAGTGTTGAAAAATGTCAGAAAATGTTAAGGTATATAGTGTAAGGAGATTTGGGATAATTTAGTACACAGCACATTACCCAAATCTCATCGCTTAAAACATAATCTGTTTTTCTCACACTGTGAGTCAGCTATTCAGGCATAGCTCAACTGCTGTGTTAGGTCTGGGTCTTCCAATTTTGCTGTAATCAGTGCATTTGCTGAGATGGTTGTCTCAGTTGAATCATCTGTCTTTAAACTAACTCACTTGGTTGTTGGAAAGTGCACGAGACTAAAGGCCTGAGTTGTTTCTGGTCATGACCAAAGGCTGCTGAAGTTCTTTGCCATATGGGCCACTCCAATAATAGCGATTCAATTATCTAACATTCAAGCCAAGAAGACAAAAAATGAGAGTTAGCTTTCAAGATTTAAGTCCTGATCTTTTGTAATTTCATTATAGCTATGCATCAGCCTTTCCAATATTCAGTTTATTGGAAGCACATTATTCAAGGAAAAGAACTACACAAAAATGTGCACCAGGAGGCAGGAATACTGACCTCACTAGCTTAGGAAAAAAAAGAGCTAATACATAACATAACTATAAAAAACCTAAAATATAAAAGATATATAAAATAAACATAAATATATTTATGCTATATGTTGCACATTATACGCATGTTATTTAACTCTTTTATTTATATAATAAATATATATTATTTATATTATATTTATATACATATATACACATATTTGTTTATTTCTAGTATGTAACATGCATGTAGATATATCACAAAAATGTGTTTTGAAATGTGATTCACTGTGATTCAGTTTTCACTGTGACAAATAAGTCCGCTCATTTTGTTTAATTTTTTGGAGGCCCACAGGTGGTGTTCGGCCAGGATACCTTTCTTGGTTCTCTGTGCTGCAGACTCACTCCCAGCAGTTTTTGAGGCACAGTGCAGAGTGTGCAGAGTGGAGGATAGAGTTCTTTCAGGACTCCTGAAATCAAAGCATGCACTCACGTGATTGACCTATTTATCTGGTCTCTAAAGTCACTTTTAGCAGTTACGATGTTTGACTTAACTAACATCAAGGAGATGAAGTTGTAGCATTTTAAATAATAATCTAATAAGCACAAAGAATTAAGTCTTAATAAAAATTGGGGCTGGAGCAATAGCACAAGCAGGTAGGACATTTGCCTTGCACGCGGCTGACCTGGGTTCAATTCCCAGCATCCCATATGGTCCCCTGAGCACTGCCAGGAGTAATTCCTGAGTGCCTGAGCCAGGAGTAACCCCTGTGCATCACCGGATGTGACCCAAAAAGCAAAATTAATGAATAAATAAATAAAAAGCAAATATTGCTGACATGCTAAAAAAAGTGAGAAATAGCAAATTTTCAACATTGAGAAGATGTATGAATTAAACCAAGATCTTTTGTCTTGATAATTCATTAGAACAATGTAATTATCACTAGAAAGAGCTTATAGAAAATCACTTATTCCTGGGGCTGGAGCGATAGCACAGCGGGTAGGGAATTTGCCTTACATGCAGCCAACTCCGGTTCGATACCCAGGATCCCATATGGTTTCTCGAGCACTGCCAGTAGTAATTCCTGAATGCATGAGCCAGGAGTAACCCCTGTGCATTGCTGAGTGTGATCCAAAAAAGCAAACAAACAAACAAACAAAAAACTATCCTGTTGTTACTCTGTTTAATGCAGTTTAATACTTAATCTTTGTACTTTTGTTAGTGTTGGTGTAGTTTAAAGCATATTTTATATGTGAGCAATTAACTCTTTAACAGTTTATTATATGAGTTCATATTTAATATTGATCACTTAAAATAAATAATATAGAAAAGTAAAATGACTTTAAAGTTATATATCATATCACCAAAATTCTGTATTTTTGCTTTTTGATGTGATTAATATTAAATAATTATATTCATATGATTTTGATACATTATGTATACTTTAACATAGATGCCAAAATTGCAATATATCAAAACCAATGAAGCTTTTAATGATTAATATATTGTCTTATGTGAAACCCTTAAAGGGTTAAAACAATTGATGGACATTATGCCCTGTTCTCTAAAGAAAGTCCTGTGTTTAATATAGAATACCACTTATAAATTTATTTTACTATCTTAAGGAAAACATTTTAATATATATATGTGGCCTCTATTCATAAAGCCTATAAACTATTGTCAATTTATATTGTCATTCCAAATGACATTTATTGAAATGAATCCTATTAAAGCAAAGTCTCCAGTTAACATCAGCTCACATTTCAAAGCCATCACATAATTCAGCAAAAAATGTGCCAGACTTGATAGACTCTGCCTCCGGCCAGAGTTAGCATGGAAAACAGTTTCACCTCTGATCCCAAGGGAAAGAAATGGCTTTAGGTCATAAAAAAGGGCATTCCCATAACACATTCCATCTGTTTAATCCCTGCATGCCCTGCTAGTGACAGGGGGAGGGTGGGAGCTGTGGTATTTGTGTACAATGGGATCTCTTGTGAAAAGGAAAAACCTATAATTCTATCTCACTTAAAATAGCTACCCTTGATGATAAAAAAAAATGTATACTAAATACCACCCAATAAATAAAATTAACCACATGGAACTCTTTTTTGATATATTGATTCTATTAACTGCAGTGTTGTTAGCAGATGTAATGTGATTATAATTATAGTTGTTGGTACTTGTTTTCAGACTCAGGGCATTGGTGAGTAATCTACATGGTAGTAATACCAGTCACACTATTGAGTATTCTCCAGAATGTTAACATCTAGATGAATTTTGTTCAAGCACCAAAGTCTATCTCTTTATGTCATTAAAAAGTTGCTGTGCAGGATATTTGAAATGAAAAGACAAAATTATACTTAGAAATGGATACTACACTTGATCTTAGCCAAAAGATGAGGGATTGGAGTGATGGCCCAGCCAGTAGAGTGTTTGCCTTGTACGCGCCTGAGCTGGATTCGATTCTCAGCATCCCATATGGTCCCCTGAGCATTGCCAGGAGTAATCCCTGAGTTCAGAGCCAGGAGTAATCCCTGTGCATTTCCAGGTGTGACCCAAAAAAGGAAGGAAAAAAAAGAAAGAAAGAAAAAAGAAAATGAGTTGTTTATGTGTGAGGCTATTTGACGTTTGTTCTCTCACCTCTGAACTTATTTTGCCTAACATGATACCCTCTAGTTCTGTCAAGGTGTAAAAAAAGGTAAGGTTTTTTCTTTTATGAGTTTGAGAGGACGATGGGTACGAGGAGCCTCACACAAATAAGGCATGTGCCTTATCACTGAGCTATATGCCTAAAAGATTCCATCTTTTACAATATCTGATTTGTAATTTATTATTTACATATGCTAGAATCCCTTTATTCTCTCACCTGTGCATGAGCAATTAAAATACAAATTAAGGAGCTAGACAGTATCCAGTGAAAACGATCACTTGAACTCTGACAATGCTATTGAGGTTGCAAATTGAAAGAGAGGAAGAGAAGCTGGGAAATGGCTTAGAGGTTGTAGCCCAGTAGGAGTGGCATAAGGTCAGTGTTGGATGGTGTTAGATACTTTTGTAATGGGGATGGTGTACCAACTTTTCATGTCCAAAGCATGAATATTAACATGAGTGTAACCATGTGACCATAGTAATAAATATTTAAATATTATAAAATTCACTTCAGTTTCAGATGAAATTACTTCCATCAATTGATTACTACTTAACAATTTAGTAGTTTATGTCTCACCAAAGAGAATAAGTGAAAAAGGAGATACTTTGGTGGCTGTTATGACTTAAATTGAAAGAGCAGTTACTTAGGAGTAACAGGAGTTTTTCTAAAACAGTATCAACAATGAGAACAAGAAACAGCCGGCAATTAAACTATGTTTTTATTAATGCCTGTGATACTCAAGAGGAACTCCTGGTGAAGGCAGTTGGAATAGAGAAGGGATCACTAAGAAAATAATGGTTGGAGGGATCGGTCTGGATGGGAGATGTGTGCTGATAGTAAATAAAGGACCAAACATGATAACTTCTCAGTATCTGTATTGCAAACCATAATGCCCAAAAGTAGAGATAGAGTATAGGGGAAATTGTCTCCCATGGAGGCAGGGGGAGGGTAGAAAAGGGGCAGTATACGGGGAAGATTGGTAGTGAGGAATGTGCACTGGTGGAGGGATGTTTGTTTGATCATTGTATGAATGTAACTTAAACATGAAAGCTTGTGACTGTATCTCACAGCGATTCAATAAAATTAAAAAAATATTAAAAAGAGGAGCTCCTGGCAACATGTATTTAACAAACTTCATGTATATGGACAAGCTCTCATTAATTTTACTCTATAATATTGTCAGAAGAGTTGAAATATTTGATAAAATTATTCTTCAGGAACTTGAAAGTTGGTGGTAGATAAGAGCAATTAAGTTAAATTATCTTAAAACCAGATTTTGGAAGAATTATAGAGGTTTGATTTATTTTGAAGTTTTCCCTTAGTTTTTGATTTGTTTTAATATAAATCAATATGTTAAGATGAAATTTTCTTCTATAACTTCTAATATTTCAAATCAGCTTTTTAGAGATGTTCTCTCTTCTCATGTCCTCAAAATGCATTGCAATATCACCTTTAAATATTCTTTTTTAATACCTTAGCTGATGTATAATAATAAGATGATAAAATATGTTCTTTCAAAAATATACTAGAAATATTATAAATTTGTAGATGTTTGATAAAAGACCCATTTCAGGAGAATTTATATCATTGTTTTCTAGGGCACTGGAAAAATCTATTTTTCAGTGAAATCTTAAGCTGGTCTTACTGAATTTATTTTACAGGCCAGGAGAATATTTATGTCATATTTTTAAAATTTTGGAATTCTTTAAAAATTAGGTCAAAATATTATTATGCATGGTTAGCATTGTTTATTCAGAATATTATATCTTGGTATTCTGATCTGGTCCTCAAATTCATAACATGGGTTTCTCTATTGATACTAATAATCAATTAGAGCACTTAAGATAAATCATACTTATGAAGGGTAAAAATCTATAAATATGAGGAATAATAATTATTGCCTAATATATGCATTGATACTAAAATTTTAAAATGCAGCTAGAAAAAATAGCATATGTTAATCATGGATATTTTGTTATATTTGATCACTATGATGTTAATGTGATATTTACCTACTTGTCTGTGTATGAACTGATGACTCAATTGAATATTAATTTTGAGGAATTCATTATAAGACATTTTATTTTCAGTATATTATAGGGTTCTTATTTTCATAGACAATGATAAAATATTTTTCTTCAAAGTTTGGTTCAAATATTTTCTGCAATATTTCCCCAAAAAATTCAGTGTAATAGAGACTCTATATGATCATGAAATCACAAAGCAAGGTTTAGCATAAGCATTCTTAGGATCTACCATGTGTTTAAAACTCTAGAGAATGCATGAACTTACTAAGATTCATTTGATTATCACTAAATTCATATTCAATTTTAGTCTTTTCTTAATTATGCACGTGAGCTATAAAAGTAGGTTATATGAAGCAGTATATGAAACTTTACCCTGAGAAGTATTATTAGTATATATACTCAAGAATTTCAATAGAAAAAACAAAAGTATTAACTATACTATATTCTCAGCCATGATTTTAAATAACTGGTTATTAGACCCTGCATACTACTGTGTAAACTCAAAAAGACTGCAGCGGTCTATCTCTCCCAACTGCCCACATTCTATAGTCTCATGCCGGTTCCCCCACCCGGGGGAGGTTGATGGTGATGGGCAGGTGAAGGAAGGAAACGAGGGCCAGGCTGGTTGGTCTTAGTTGCAGTATATTCCATTTCCATCTCCATTTTCCTCTGACTCTCCCCACTGCTTCTTCCTTCCCCATGTTACTTCATTCTCCTCCTCGATCCCCCTTCATCCTCCTTCTGGATCTGGAATCTGGATCCCCTTTTCCTTATCCTTCTAGAGTCTGGATCCCCCAGCCCACTCTTACAGTCTAGCTAAACCCCCCCGCATGAGGGGTTGGGGTTTACACATAGGTGTGGTCACAATCAATAGGGGTAAAGTTCTTTCCCTAAGGGAAAGCTCTTTCTAGAACAGATACCCTCTCAGCAGGATGACCCACCCAAAAGTGGAATTCCATGGGTATGTTTCTCCTCTCCTTGTCCAACAAACATTTAAGCATTCATAATATTAATCATTTTGTATCGACACAGTAAGAGATACCTTAAGCTTATAGAATTGCTCTCCTAGGGCCATCTCAATCTCAGACTACAGTGCTCAGGCCAGATAGTCCTTCCTCTCCCTAGCAGGGTTCTAGTTTCGTCGTTGCTTTTGGATCATAACAGCATTTGTCTATGATCAAGCTCTTATAGTTAAAAATCGTAGCACTTTGACCTGGCCCATTTCGATGCGAGGGTAGCTTACCACTTGCCCTGGGTCCATTCAGTCCCTCGTCGGGACCCTGATTTTGGGGTGCTAGAAACTAAGGACAACTGAGGCTTAAATCAGGAAAGCAGATGCCCGGGATTAAATAATATTCAAAGCCAATTAAATCCTAAGTTACAAAAGCATAATATTAACTATCTTCCTGTATCTATACAAAAAGAACATTGCTTTAACGTAAACTACTCAAAAGATATAAGGGGAGGAGAAAGGTAATATTAACTTACAATACAATTTCAGTGTCCTAGAAGGATCTGACCTTACAAATTAACAGATTCTGATTAGGAGGGAAAAGCTGATTAACTGATTGGGGAAGAGATCATAGAGAAGTGGTTACAGACAAATGAAGGAATGGGAGTGACTCAGGAGCACTTTGATGGGTGTAACCTGATAAACCTAAACTCCTTGTGGCAAGGAAGAAAGGACAAATCAATTGTAATCCTACATACTACCACTAACACACTAACAAAAATCACATTTATTTACAACTCTAATGAATCCCTAATTACCTTTTGAATTCAGTACACCATTTTATTATTTTTCACATACAGTGCTTTGAGTGAACATTGGGTTTCTGTGAGAATAGGTCTCTCCTGAAGTTGCGGTCACGTGGGATTAAAGTTATCTAAACGCTTCACCATCAGGGTGTTTAAGATGGCTCCCTGACAGAGCTGAGAGTTGATGCTGGAAACAGGGTTGAAGATTAGCAGCAAATAATAGCTGGAGTACCTCACGTGTGTTTCCTCTTTGCTGTGGTTGCTAGTTTTTGACAGTGTGTGTCCAGTAGTTGTATGGTTCATGAATTTCAAAGTTCAGCTCCCAGGCAGAAACTGCAAAGACTCTTTCTTCTTAAATTTTGGCTATTCTATTGCTTCATATTCAACACAGGATGAGTCTGCAGGGGCATGGATACTGGGAAACATAACTCTTTGAGGGACGTTATGGAAAAAATAGATGTGGCAGTTTACATTAGTTTAATGCGATTTTAAATATTTTGAAAATTATACCTTGATGGCAGTTTGTTTACAATATATATTTACTAGTACATGTTGGGAGACTTGAGTGTGAGAATGATATTGAGGTGTTTTGTTTTGTTTTTTTTAGTGGGAGGCTGCGGGGGGAGGTCACAATTAGCATTACTCAAGACTTAGTCTTAGCTCTGTTCTCAGGGATTGATCACTCCTGGCAGTGCTCAGGGGGCCCAGCAAAGCTAGTGCTTTAACTTCTGTATTATCTCTTGGAACCCAAGAGACTCTAGTCTCTAGCAAACTGCTAATGGGGTTACGATCTCCTAGTATTAAAATGCTATGGTTTAACAGAAATGTTTAATAGCAAATAAACAGTGAATACGTTCATGGGAAAATAGCATCAATAATTTACTAAAATAAAATAATTTTATTTAATATACATTTACTGAGCCTTTATTTTGTAAAGAATTTGGAAAATATTTCTGCTGAGTTTTGCCCTGTGAAAGTACTGCACAATATATTTTCAGCAATTTAATAGTTAATAAAACTTTGTCCTTCTAAGTTCATGTGTCTGTATGTAATATAATATAGAACATACATAACCTCAAAGCCATTGGTTCCTGACTATCAATATTTTCTATCCTATTTTGCCTGCCAGAAAAATTAGAACTAATAGTTTTGGTCAATTGCGATGACTGTTTTCATTTACATTGTACAGTACTTTTATTTAAAATGATCTCAATACAACTATATTTATGCATTTTATAGAAGTTATTCCATCACAGATGAGCCCTATAAAATATTTCATTAATGAAATACAGTATTTATGGACTTGAGCTGTCACACCTGGAGCTGCTCAGGCTCTACTGCTGGCTCTGCGCTCAGGGACCACTTCTAGTCAGCTCCAAGGATCATATGGATTCCAGGGTGGTACCCGGGGTTGGCTGTGTTCAAGCAATACCATACCTATCGGCTGGGCTATAACTCAAGCCCCACAATTTTGGCCTTGACATTTATTTTATCTCTAAATATTCCCCAAAGATATTATATGATGTAGAGATTTTTAAATCATCATGGTTTATAATTTATTAATGGGACATGCTTTGACTATTGTTTTTATCTATAGAATTTTATTAAAAAACATTCAAATGGACATCTATTAATATTAATGAAATACAAAACTGTTTACAGTTTCTCATGTGTAGAAGAAGTAGAAGCTTAATCTATATTTAATTATAGCATCCGAGTTACTCATTTTATGACAGGTTCTTTAGAATGCTACTTAAATTCTTAAAGGCATACATAGATCATCTCTTTTTGACTTTTCCTGCTAAAAACCATTCTCGCCATGCCACTGAGTATAAATAATGTCTTTATTTCCCACACACACTCTACAGGACAATCTTATTTATGTTTGCTGCAGTGACTATCAATATTCTTTCCTTTACAGATACCATCAGCTTCAGTATTTTAGTTCAACAAGTGGTCAATACAAAATTAATAGATAACCAGCTTCCAGAATCTTTTAATAAAACTAATTTTTATGGGAATGATAACAAAGTTTGGACATTTACCCATAAATATAAAATTTTATTAGCCTCCTTTTTTAACCAGAACATTATTATTTATTTATGAGAAATGCCATTATATTCCTTGTTCTATTTAATATCTCTAAATTTTACTTAAAAACATTTTTTAGTTAATAGTGAATATTGTTTTGTCAGGCTCACCCCTCTTCTACATTGCCAACTGCAGGTCACTTAGCATCCTTAGAATGTTATTTTTGAGGGTATGGTGCCGCCAGCAGGTCAATCTGTACCTATGAGGCGAGTGTAACAGCAGCCTGATGGCACCTTCAGACTTTCAGATACCCCAAAATTTCTGCTGTGGCTTTGGCCAGACCCCAACAACTTGGGGCAAAGTTTACCAAGAAAGTAAACGCCCAAAGATAGGTATGTGGGAGACACACCCACAAACCCCCTCTGGCTCAGCTATATAATTGGAGGCATGGCCTCTTTGGTTCCTGATCTAACACTTAACACCCATGATCCCAGAGACTCAGAAACAAATCTCGAAACCCAACAGCTTTGGGCAGAAATACATCCATTCCCTGCAGTAGGTTAATGGCGTTGGACCACCCCAGGTGGGAATAGGTTTCGTGCCTTGGCCTGTTCCCGCTGGTGGTCCTGTAGCTGCCATCTTCCAGAGGCCACTGGACAGTCAGGTTTGGGCCCACAGTGATGAGACACATGGAGCCTCACGGGATAAGGGTGGAGCCGGCCCTTTCCTCCCCATCCCAATGAAACCCCAAGAGGCCACCCACGAATGGCCTCTCTAGCTCCTGATCAAGCGATTTAATGGCCATGATCCCAGAGACTCAGAAACAAATCTTGAAACCCAGAGGCTTTTGGCAGAAATGCATCTGGACCGTGCAGTAGGTTACTGTTGCCTGGCCACCACAGGGATGAAAGGGTGCTATTCCTCCGCCTGTTCCCCCTTGGCTGCTCAGCGGCTGCCATCCTCCAGAGGCCACTCGACAGTCAGGTTTGAGCCCTCAGTGACGAGACACTCAGGGCCTCATGGGATGGTTGTGGAGCTGGCCCTTTCCTCCCCAACCCAACGAGACCCCGAGTCACTGCCCACGAAAAGCTTCTCTGGCTTCTGATCAAGCTGCTAATAGCCATGATCCCAGAGACTCAGAAACAAATCTTGGAACCCAGTGGCTTTTGGCAGAAATACGCCCGGACCCCGCAGTAGGTTACTGTCGTCAGGCCATTCCAGGGAGGAAAGGGTGCTGTCTCTCTGCCTGCTCCCCCTAGGCCATTGGTGGCCGCCATCCTCCAGAGGTCATTGGACCATCAGATCTGGGCCCTCAGTGATGAGACATGTGGGGCCTCATGGGATGGGGGTGGAGCCGGCCCTTTCCTCTTCATCCCAACGAGACCCTGAGTTGCTGCCCACTAACGGCATTTCTGGCTCCTGATCAAGCTGCTTAACGGGCATGATCCAACAGACTCAGGAACAAATCTTGGAACCTAGCAGGTTTGGGCAGAAATCCCTCCATATTTAATCATTAAAATTTCAGAATTTCAAAATCACACGGCCACTACTGTAGCTGTGCAGCATTATATGTTATTCATAACCAGGAATAGAAAACAAATTGTCTACTGTTGCCTTTTCAGCAGATCTGAGTGTTGGGGTAAAATCTCAAATAATAAGATTTTGTCTGGTGTCAAAATATTGAATGTAATCAAAGTAGAGAGAGAGAGAGTAATATGGAAATTGTCTGTCCCACAGGTAGGGGGAGGGTGTAAGATGGGGGTATACTGAGGTTTTTGGGGGTGGAGAATGGACACTGGTGAAGGTATGGGTGTTTCATTGTATGACTGAAACTTAAACCCGAAAGCTTTGTAACTTCTCTCATGGTGATTCAACAAATAAAATTATAAAAGATAAAAGAAAAAAAGTTTCTTGTTTTTCTTTAATTATTTAGACAAAGAATAGGGGAGTAAATAAGAAGTGGCTTATAACTGTGACCAATGGGTGATTATAAAACTACAGTTGCATAATGGATGAAAAGAAAAAAAGTCTAAGGAATTGAAACATATCATAATATAGTTGTTTCATTATTCCTTCCTGATCATAGTTTCTAGTTATTATCACTTCATACAATAACTTCTATGTCAAATCTTAATGCAGGAATTTATTTTTCATGCTTCTATTCAAATTTTCTGCTGATAAATTTTGTTTTCTCAGGTTATATAGTGAAGGGAAAAATTCAAAAAAATTACTTTCTTTGATGTTTGAAATGTCATAAAGGGTGATACATTTTAGGAGATGCAAATGATGATGAGTATTCTATTTCAATGCTCGGATTTAGTGTTTTCTGTATTTAATAGTAAATATATTATCGGCTCAAAGTAGGTTCTAGTTGTTATGAGTAAAGCAAAATTAATGCATTTAGGGTATGTCACTTTACTTAAATAATAGTTATTTGGTTTTTCAGAATAAATAATAATATTTTTGTAATAGTTATTACATGCTATCAGAAATTTTGAAGAAGTTCCAAGTTTGCTGATAGGCAACATTTCCCCTTTTACCATTCCTACTCCCTGATTCTCCATGACATCCTCATTTTGCTCCTCAATTTACTTTTTTATTTGTTCTTCATTTTCTGATGTTCCACAGTGTGCCTATTTGGACATCACTTTATTAATATTTATTGTAGGGGAGGAGAGAGGTCGAGTGAGAGTATAGCTGGTAAGGCATTTGTCATGCAATCAGCTGACCCTGGTTCAATCCCCTGCATCCCATATGGTTCCCTGAGCTCCATCAGGAGTGAATTGTGCCATACACTGATAATACTTAAAACAATAAAATTATGGTGCTATTGAAGGACATAAAATTTAAAAAATCCTTGAAAGCTGATCCTCTCTTCATTTTTCTTCCATTAACTTTACAGGACAGACAGAAACATGGGAACATATAGCGACCCTCTCACACAAGCATCTGAGCCAAATACTTGTGGATATTTTTTTTCTCTAAATATTTTTTAAAGCAAAGTACCACTAAAATAACTTGAAAAGTGACAGTGTAGGGCTGAAGAGATAGTAGAGCAGGTAAGGTGTTTGCCTTGCTTGAAACTGACCCGGGTTCAATCCCTGGCACACTGTATGGTCTCCTGAGTCAAGGAACAGTGATGGCAAAGTGCAGAGAAGGAGTAACCTTTGAGCACTGCTGAGTGTGCCCCCCCAAACAATCAAACTGTCACTGTCACTGTCACTGTCTTCCCATTGTTCATCGATTTGCTCAAGCGGGCCCAGTAACGTCTCCATTGGAGATTTTGTTGTTACTGTGTTTGGCAAATCGAATACATCACGGGTAGCTTGCCAGGCTCTGCCGTGCGGGCAAGATACTCTCGGTAGCTTGGCGGGCTCTCCGAGAGGGGCAGAGGAATTGAACTTGGGTTGGCCATGTTGGTTGCGTGCAAGGCAAATGCCCTACCGCTGTGCTATCGCTCTAGCCCAAACAATCAAACAAATATAAAAATATATAGTATAATCCTAATCTGTATAAATTATATAACATGCCCATAATAGTGGCTGATAGGAAAATCTGTACTATTGGGGCTGGTATATTATGATAGTAAATTGTTTAGAGAGCTTGCTTTGTCAGCTTCCAAATGCACCTGGTAAACCCCTCAGGAGTAATTTCTGAATTCAAAGTCAGGACTAAGACGGGAGCAGTGTCATATTGAAAGAAAAGGAAAGGAATTGATGAATCATGTAACCATTGACATGAGTATAAAAAGTTGTCTGAAACACTTGGGAAGTAAATAATGTGTTCTTAAATAGCTTTATTTTTGAATTGTGCATTTTAATTTAGAGAATGCAAGTTTGAAGTGAAATATCAAGCATACGTGCTCTCTAAATTTGATTTTTTTCTGCAGTGATTTTCTGTCCAAGACCTACAATACAAATGCTCTTAAATATTTCTTGCAGGAACAGATTGTGTATTTTCTCAGTGGTTTTCATAAAATTCATTGTGAACCTAAGTAGATTCCGAGATGCTGTCTCTAAAATTGTGTTCTCTTGTGAGACAAACAGTAAAACAGGTAAATTATTTCAATGAAATTGAGCTCTAATCCCTGCAGATAAAGACTGCATTTGAAAGATTTTTCAATAACAAACTAACATTAAAGTCAGAAATATTACTTTATAATGGAAAATATTGAGAACTCAAGCACCATTTTTTTCAAGAAGGAATCAAAATGTATAGCCTTCTTTTTCTTAGGATTTTGATTGATATCAGTTGTCACCCATTTCATAAATGGTTCTATAAAGGATGAATTGATAAATTATAAGCAGAAAATCTAGCTCAAAATATCCAATAAGTAACCTTTGCTTTCTTCTACAAAAATATCTATTTTCTTACAATATTAAATAATATCTTATTATTTACAACTAAACATTTTCATAATAATTAACAATGTATAATGTGCTCTTCTCTAAATTTCTATGAGACATAGACATCTCTTAAAAGCATAATTTTAAACCTGGATGCTCTTACATTGGCATGCTGTGTTATTAAATAATTTGTGGTTTATCAGTTTTACCTGCTGTTCTCGTGCAGCTGGTATTATTGGCTGAGGACCAATATAGTTGGTAGCAGGTCAGCTGTATTCATATTTGTTACATATTCATATTTGATATTGACGGATTGAAAATTTTCCATGCTACAACTAAAATATTTTCTAAAGCTTGTTTCAGTTATGCCCATGATATTTAAAAACATAATGGTATTTCTAACAGAGAATATTAAGGTATTAATTTGGTTTAAAAAGTATCACAAATGAAATGACAACAAATAGTGATTTACTATATTATGATCAACTATAAAGCAAATTTGGGAAATAAAGACTTTATCACATTCATATGATATCACATGCACATATAATTCCTTAATATATTGCATGATATTTCATAATGCAGTTATTATTCAGATAGTTGTCTCAATCTTCTTGACAGTTTATAATCTGATATATCTCCCTTAAATTGAAGAAGCCATGTAGTTCTTTGCTAAAATGTAATATGGTAATAAATAGCACCATATTTATCTTAAAATTAGTATCAAATAATTTATTTAAATATTCAGTCATAAGTTACAGGTGGTCAAATTAGTTCACTTAAGATATGATATTTTTATATACTACTGGAGTATTATCGTTATAATTTTTTCTAGAAGGGAATTTAAATGCATATTAAAATTGAGATGTGTAAAATTTAAGAAAAATTAACATTTTAATTTCCAAGTAAAATGAAATTTACAAAAAAAGATTATTTAGATTTTGTTATGTTCTCATTAATAATAATTGGAAAATACCTACAACTTGTAAAATATATCACAATCCTTTTATCTTGGTGTGGTGTTCTCCTGTCATTAAATGTAAAGTTAACTGAGAAATTTGAAGATTGTGGTACTATTCCACAGGATCGAATGATGAGTAGAAAAAGAAAGTGGAGAATTAATCATCTATGAAGTATAGTAGTAGATCAAATAAGTCTCAAAAGAGCCTTCATGTATGGGGTGCTGCTAACACAGGACATACATTGAAAACATATTATCATTATTACTCAATATTATGGATGTATGTATGTAGATGTCACAGTACTTTAAAAATTTCCTTTGTTATCCTTACCCTACTTTAAACATTTTCCAAAATACCATACATTTTTCTTATCAGGGTATGAACAAGGATACTTAAATATAATTAAATGTTATCTCAGAATTTTTTCTTATAATTTCTGAATAGTTATTAGTTCAACTTCTTTAGTAATTTATAATTTCTAGACAGTTTTTTTAATATTATATCTCATTTGCATTTTCCACGATAATAAATCTTTGTTGTTTGTGTTTTGGGACACAACCTGTGATGCTCAGAGGTCATTTCTGGCTTTGCACTCAGGAGTCACTCACTCCTGGCAGTGCTCAGGGGACCAGAGGGGATACCCAGGTCAAATCTGGGTCAACTGAGTGCAAGGCCAGTGACTCACCTGCTATTCTGTCTCTCCAGTCCTGACATAAATAAAATTTAAGCACAATAGTTTATGTGAAATAATGTGAAATAATTCACACAGAAATACTATCAAATTCTACTTATTTATTTCAAATAATAAATTCATATACTCAGTGTTCAGTGATATTTTCTAGAAGTTGGCAGAAGAAAGAAATTATTTATAAATGGACATGAAAGTTGTTAAAGTTTTTCAAGCAACCTGAATAAATTCTAGAGATTTTCTGTACATTATGCTTTAGTCAAGGTAATTGTATAGCAAACTAAAAATGTAGAGTCTATTTCATAAATTTTAATACATTAAAACAACATTTAAAATAAGAATAATAAGGGATGCTATATAAATTTATAATTAACTTACATAAAATGAATTAACACAGGGCTTTAGAAATCCCTTGATTAAGTCATCTTTAGCATCTACATCTCCTCTCTACCCAAGCAAAATCTTGTTGATTCCACCTGGAAATTGTCATCTAATTTTGTCTAATTCAGAGCTTTTGTTATTTCCAGAGAGTCTAGGGAAAGCCCCGGCAGCTCTCCCCTCTCGCCACCTGCCTTCGGTGGACTCAGGCCACTCCCCCACCGGGGTGGCCCATGCCATGGGACAGACAAAAGGAGGAAACAAAGGCCAAACTGGTAGATTGATCCATTGTCATTTATTCCATTCTCCCCACATGCCTGTTCCAGTCTCACTAAGTTTCCTATTCTAGTCTCACACTGCCCTCAATTCCCATCTCCTCTTGTCTCTCCTGATCATCTCTCCATGCTCCCTCTTGCAGCCTCTTCTCTCTCTAGTCTCTGCAAGCGCCTGCTCCTGCATTCTCCCCATACAGTCTTCTCCTTCTATTCCCCCTGCTAGTCTCTCCATGCTCCATTCTGCTTCCCTGGCCTCTCTCTTGTCTCTCTCCAACTCCCTCCCATTGGGGGTAGCCACACACCCTGTTTGGTAGCAAGTTAAAAAAGAACACTTAAGGAGTTTTTCCTCTCCTTAATCCAATAACTGAATTAACATCTTAATTATAATTCTTAATATTAGTTATTTTGTATGGACACAGTAAGAGATACATTGAGCTTGTCGGGTGACTCTTCTGGAGACATCTCGCCACAGACTCTGACTACAGTGCTCAGGCTATATTAATCATTCCTCACCCTAGCAGGATCCGAATCTAGTTATTACTTTTAATATCATGACAAAATTTGTCCATCACCATGCTTTAAACTTATAGTTAAATATTAAGGTACTTTGGCCAGGCCCATTTCAATGCCAGGGTAGCACATAGCTCACAGCTTGCCCTAGATTCTTCCAGTCCCTCTTTGGGACCCTGCTTTTGAGGTACTAGGAAATAAAGGCAACTGAGGCTTAAGTGGAGAGAACAGATGTCCAGGAGGTAAGTATCATTCAGAGTCAATTAACTCCCAAGTTACAAAAGCATAGCATTAACTGTCTTCCTGTGTCCAAACAAAAAGGACATTTCTCTGAATTAACTATGCAAAGGACCTAAGGAGAAAAGAAAAACAATATTTACAATTTGACAGAGCACAAAGAAAGAGGTTACAAATGAACACAGAGGAATGAGAGCACTGTGATGGAAGTAACCCAATAAACCTAAGCTCCCTGTGGCAGGCCAGAAAGGACAAACAAATGTTATCCTACAATACATATTATTTATAACTGTTCTATGCCATTACAACTGTGGATTGTGCTGCATATAACTGGTTTTAGAATCATTCACATCCTAACTTGGGCTTTTTTCATAAACTAGGTAAATAAGGCTTTTTTGTTTTTAACTTCAATGCCGATAATATCTACCAATGCAACCCATCTTTACCCCACTAGGAAACGATGTTTGTGAAATGGTATGGTAAAGCAAGATTACAACTGAGATGCAGAAGTTTCAATATCTGAGCTACTTTTCAACTTCTATCAAGATATTCCCAATAAATATATAATGTGAACTGTCCCAGTAATTCAGAATATCTTGAAATTTATCTAAGCACATATGCATGTAAAGTTATGTTTCATGGTATTCATAATATTAGAAGGCACAAAAATATTATTCTGTACCTTAAAATATACTATATATTTGATTCATATAGTGTATCTTCATTTTAAATACTTACTTCAAGTGTTACATGTCAACCACACCAGGTAGTGTGTCTCTAAAGACAGAACCTATAGTCTTTTATTCTCACCAGTAGAACAATGGTAAAAGTTATAAATAGTAAAATTCAAAATAATAGTGATTGAAAAATTGAAAAATTGAGGACATGTATTTCCCACTTTTGTAGGTGCTTGGAGAAATGAAATTCTAATAAGTAATTTTTGCTAAGTGCTTTCTAATGGTGTTTGAAATACATATGATTAGGCTTAGTTCATTGTGTATATCTAGTGTTACAAACAAGAAAACATGGTGATTCAACTCTTTTTGTGACCAAATATTGAAAACCACTTATAGAGTTCAAAAATTCTATTATTTGTAAGCTTATCAGCTCACTCAACATCAGAGCAATTTTCTTGATTATTCTTTAGTGGTATAGAGTCAACTCAACTTTGTGTTGACTTTAAAATTATTAATATTCTTGCTGTGTAAGAATTTGCCTTTCACATAAAGTTTTAGAACATGCCAGCAATACTTTCTCTCTGCTACTGGCCTCTTTAGGAACACTTTCAAATAGAATTTAGTAACATTAATAAGTTTGGCTACAAATCTACCTCTATTAACTAATTGCAAAATGATTCAGGATATACTGAATTCTTTTTTTACATAAAAAGAACAATTCTTTTTTTACATAATGTTTTACTTTTTTATTAAGGCAGCAAGATTTTAAAAGTCACTCATAGTTGAGATTCAGGCATAAATGGTCTAACATCAACTTCCCCCTATCAGTGTTCATAGTTTCCCTCCCACATCCCAGCCTTCATCTTGAAGGCACATTTCTAAGTTTGGTTGTTGCACTTTGGATCTCATACTTTCACTTTAATTTTGTGTCAAAGAATACTTTGATTTATTTGCGTTTTTAAAATTTTTCCATTTAGTTTCCTGTGCAGTTTATTATTGATAGGAATTCACTGTCTGTCACTGTCCTTCCATTGTTCATCAATTTGCTCGAGTGGGCCCACTAACATTTCCTTGTGAGACTTGTTACTGTGTTTGGCATATCAAATACATCCCAGGTAGCTTGCCAGGCTTTGCTGTGTAGGCAAGATACTCTTGCTCTTGGTAGCTTGCCACACTCTTCGAGAGGGTCAGAGGAATTGAACCCAGGTTGGTCAGGTTAGCCACGTGCAAGGCAAACACCCTACCCACTGTGCTATACCTCCAGGAATTATTAAAACTTTATTGTTTCTTCATTGATGTAAATTGAAGTTGCTCCTATTTTTAAAATCAAATATAATGTTATGATGAGCATGTGCAATAATTAATTAAGTGATTCATAAATCTGCTTATTTGGGGGATTAAGCTATACCCAGCAATTCTCAGACTTACTTCTGCTTCTGTGCTAAGGAATCACTGATAGTTGGATTAAAACTTGGTCAGCTTCAGACAAGGCAAATGCCCTACTGCTATACAATCTCTCTGATGCCTCAAAAAATATTTATTTTAAAAGTAGGTTGAATTATAGTGTAAAAACAGAGTTTTTAAAAAGATGGAATAAGTCTACACTTCCGGGAGCTTGTTTTAGAGTCTCTGGATCCTGGCCATTGATGAGGTTACATGGAAGTTGGTGGATGTAACTATCTAGCTACTGGAAGGTGGGAGAGCTGGGTGGAGGAGGCCCAGTCCCAGCCGATCAGGCTTGGAGATCTCAGCCCCGGATCCCGCACACCTGGCTTCCTCTGCCGGTTCCTCGTCCAAGCATGTGGAGAGTGGTCTCAGCATGACTTTGGCTGGGTCCTGGAGGTCTTCAGCTTTTGATGCTCTGCTCGGGGTGGAGAGGGAAACTCAACCCGCCCCCCTCCAAGGGGCCCCAGTTAGGACAGCCAGGCGGGGGGGCAGGAGACTCTGCCTTGTTCTCTTCCAGGAGCTTGGTTTTATCATTATCATCATCATCAAATATTTATTATATAACAAATAGGAATAATGTAGATTATGAGCAACAAAAATAGGTTTTTCATTTAATATAGCAAAAATCCAGATCTGGATTTTTACCCAGTACAAATACTTAAGATGAATAATATTAGAAGAGGGAGGGGTAAAACACATCCGGCCATGAGAATAGACTAACTTCAAAGAGAGCAGTACTTGGGAAAAATTAAAAAAAAGAAAAAGTCCAAAAAACGTTGAAATTTCCAAAATTTATACACTTTTTCACTGTACCTTAGGAATTAGGACAAGCTCACATATTAACTTTTACCCCCACCAACAAATCTCTGCCAATTTATCAGTCTCATTCTAATGTTCAATAAAATAGTAATTTCAGTATTAAAATATAAGTATGCAATGATATTTGTTTTGTTATAAGCAAAGGAATAACCATATATGCTGAAAATATATACAGTGAAATTGCAGTACATTAAATTATTTATAATATAAACAGAATTATAGCAAGAAGATTATTGTATTTTTGTAAGCCTGGATATCATTTCAGATTCTACATTTAGGCGTGAAATATTTTAACATCCAATTTCTTGTTAATAAACTAGTAACCTCCAAATTACTAGACAATTATTACTTTCCCCATTTATTTTTATTTTTATTAAAATAGTCTGTATATGTTTTAGCTTTATAGGTTCACACATCTCCAAATGTAGTTTACCACAACTCCACCAAGAAATTACCACTATTTCTACCAGTTTTTTGGACTTGCTACACTTAGAGTAACCCCTAATCTCCCAAACACACATTCATCTACACACACTTACACCTACACACACACACACACACACCACATATGCAGCTTGTAATCACAATATCAGATTCCAGGATTTGTTTTCATTTCAATATGACTTTTCTTTGCTTATCTTTTCTGCATATGAATGAATATTAAATCTTTTTTTCTTCCTTTGATTTATTTAACTTAACATAATCTTCTCAGGTTCCATTCATGTTGCAGCAAATGGAAAGATTTTTCTTTTAAGCTTAGTAGTAATTTTTCATGTATTCATACCACATTTTGTTTCCTAATGGGCACATACATTGTTTCCTTAGCTTTTATAAATGTCACTTCAATTAACATAAATAAACCTTTTTTGAATCAGTGGTTTTATGTTCTTCGGATAGATACCAAGGAGTGAAATTGTAGGAACATATGTTAGGGTAATTTTTTTAAACTTTAAGAAATCTTAACTATTTTTATATAAGTAGAAGCAATTCACATTCTTTCCAACAGTGTGGGAGGGCTAATTTATCTCCAAATCCTCCATCAATTGTTGTTTCTGGTCTGTTTTAAGTACAGAACACTACTTGCATTAGGTAATATATCTTTGTGTTTTTCAGTCTTATCTGCTCATTTGCAGTTGGGTTATTTGCTGCTTGTTTGTGTTTGCTGAGTTTTATAAATTCTCTACATTTTAAGGATAATAATCTTTTGCTAGTTGCATGTTCTTCAAATGTTTGCTCGTATGCAGTAAGATACTTTTTCTTCTTGATGACATTTATGATATTTTCCTGCACAGAAGCTTTTTATTTGATGTGATCACACTCATTTATATTTGTTTCATTTTTTGTCTTTAGAGTTGTGTCCCCAAAGATACTATTATGATTAATATCTTGAAGTTATTTCCGATGTTTTCTTGTATATGTGTTTTGGTTTAAGGTTTTATGTTCTAGTCTTTTTTGCTATAAGGTTTTTCAGTACCCATTTTCAGGTCATGGTATTGTTTTAAACTTTCCATTCATGTTACATTTTAGTTTGTTAAATTATTTCTTTTATTATTATGGAAAGGGCTGGAGCGATAGCACAGCGGTAGGGCATTTGCCTTACAAGCGGCCAACATGGCCGACCTGAGTTTGATTCCTCCACCCCTCTCAGAGAGCCCGGCAAGCTACCGAGAGTATCTCGCCTGCATGGCAGAGCCTGGCAAACTACCTGTGATGTATTGGATATGCCAAAAACAGTACAACAAGTCTCATGATGGAGATGTTATTGGGCCCGCTCGAGTAAATTGATGAACAACGGGAGGACCGTGACAGTGATTATGGAAAAATTAAAAATAAATGCTACCACTGTTTCAAAGGTTAAACTACATTGCTTTTAAATTTAGTATAATTAAACTGGAATCCAGAGTAAAAATACAAGGCAGATTGCTAACTTGTGGAATATAAGTAAATAGAGAGAATGAGCTAATAAATACATTAAAACTGACACCTTGACCTGATAAAAACTTATGGTGGCTACTGGAAGAGAAGAGAAAATGTATGGGAGGGATCGGTAGAGGAATAATTTTGGTGAGATAATACTGGAACTTGTACACATATATTTTGAAACATTATGTAAACAAAAATAATATAAAATAAATACATTTAAAATGCTCTCATAATTTTGAATCAAACAGGACTAAGCAAAGTATATTGAATGACATATATGGGCTGGAGTGATAGCACAGCGGGTAGGGCGCTCGCCTTACAAGCGGCCAACATGGCCGACCCGAGTTCGATTCCTCCGCCCCTCTCGGAGAGCCCGGCAAGCTACCGAGAGTATTGGATATGCCAGACACAGTAACAACAAAGTCTCCAATGGAGACGTTACTGGGCCCGCTCGAGCAAATCGACGATCAACGGGAGGGCCTTTACCTTTTACCTTTACATATATACATATATAATGGGTTTAGTTAATGCTGCAATGATTTTCTATGTATCTCATATCTCTAGAACAGCATAAAAATTGATAATATAGTACATATCATCTCTTTTGATGTATTCCTGGTGATGCAAAATTTTCTAATATGCTTTGAAATCCTACTATGTTAACAAATACTCTTTTCAGAAACAAGTCCATAAATTATTAATAAAATTCTGTATTTTTAAATATTTTTAAAGTTCTACAAGTGTATCTCGCCCACACAGCAAAGCCTGGCAAGCTACGCATGATGTATTCAATATGCCAAAAAAAACCTGTACTCAATATGCCAAACACAGTATCAACAAGTCTCATGATAGAGACATTACTGGGCCCGCTCAAGCAAATTGGTGAACAATAGGAGGACCATGATGTAGAAGTCTCACGATGGAGACCTTACTGGGGCCTCTTGAGCAAATCAATGAACAATAGGAGGAAAGTGACAATGACAATATACTTCTACAAAAGTTGTCCAATTTTTTTTAAATGTAGGAGTGCTGCTATTTATTCAGCCATTGAATAAGCTAATTGAATTGGGCATGAACTCCACATTGCTTTTTTAAAATTTTTTTTATTTAACTGAATATCTGTGAGATAGAACATTACAAAGCTGTTAATAATTGGGTTTCAGTCATGCAATGATCCAGCACCCATCCCTTCACCAGTGTACATCTCCCACCACTAATGTCTCCAGTGTCTCCTGTTTTCTTAATCACCATCCCCCAACACCCACCCCCACCCCCAGCCTTCCTCTATGGGAGACACTTTTCTTCTTGCTCTCTCTCTTGTTTCCCTTTTCTATATTATGGTTTGCAATACAGTTGCTAAAAAGTCATGGTGTTTGTTAGGACATTCAGTATTTTTATTGGGACGGTAAGGCTGGAGTAGCATTTCAATTGAATGGCCACTTTCATGTGTGGGTGTGACTATCAAGGCTTTTGGAAGTACAGGGAGGTGGGTGGAGATAGCCCATCCCTTTCCCAAGAAAACCTGGAGATTTGAGTCACAAAACCCTCATACCCGAATTTTCAGCAGATTATATCTTGGTGAGTTGTGTACTGAGGCAGTGGGATCAGGTTGGGAATATGGTGGCAATTTTGGATTGTGGGAGCAAGCAGCTGCTGGGAGCTCTGCTTGGGCAGGCTCCAGGTAAACCCTCACCCCTCTGATTTACCCTGGTCTAGTGATTTCAGTCACAAAACCTGCATATCCAAACTTTCAGAAGATTATATCCTGGTGAGGTTCATACAGAGATAGTGGAGTCAGGCCAGGGGTATGGTGGCAATTTTGAATTGCGGAAATAAGCAGCTGCCAGGAGGTGGGGAGTGTGTGTGTGGTGGGGGGGGTGGTGGTAGAGGGCTCTGCATGGGTGGGCCTCAGACTAACCCAGCCCCCTCTGATTAACCCCAGTCTGTTCAGCCATGCAGGGTCAGAGATGAACGGTGGCTCTTTATCTCTTTTGAGATTCACTTATCGTCTCTGAAATAAGGCCAATAAATGAGCTTGTATAGTTGAGCTGGAGGTGGTTTGTGGGTGTGGTTCCCACGTGCTAACTTTTGCCTATTTAACTTCTTGGTAGGTAAACCTTGCCCCAAGTTGTTGGGGTTTGTCTAAAGGAACAATGGGAATTTGGGGGTATCAGAAAGCCAGAAGGTATACCATCAGGCTACTGATGCACTCACCCCACAAGTACAGGTTGACCTGCTGGCAATACCATACCCCCAAAGGTGTCTAATTTTTAAACTTAAAATAATTTTCCACATTCTCTTTCTAAGCACATATTAATGTGAAAAATGTTTATACAAACTATATAATATAAAAGTCAATGGTAAACAACATTACCAAAGGCAAATGAACACAATTTCAAATAAGCAGATTTGAAAACGTATGCTAACCGATGTGACTATATACCTTGAAACACTTCTTTAGGATAAATTTGAAAGTAGCATCCATCCCCCATTTCTTATTTTTATGACAGCTGCAGTCTCTTAGTACAGGCAAGCACAAATTTATAAAAACTGTCATATTCTTGCTTTTATCCCATTCTTCAACCTTGCCTTTGGTGACTGTTTGCTATTCTCTATGCTTAAAAGAATGCAGCATTTTTTTCTAGATATGGTATTATCTCTTGTGTTCCAATCTTTAGTTATGTTTTATGTTTTCCCTCCTAACATTTTTGCTTTAGATAATTTCTGGTTTTCTCCTATCATAAACTGTATAGTTCTATCAAATATGGGATATCTGACTTTTAAAAATAGCACCCAGTACTACTTCCCACACTGAAAGGTACCCTACTAAATACCAAATGGAAAAAAGATCTATTATAAAAAAATAAAACACTGTACATTAAAATGATAAAATTCAGCAATTTTCAGTGTTCTTGATTACTTAAAGGCTTGCAAAGACAACAGTGTGTGAAAGTCTGAAATGACAGAAAGTCTAAACGAATCAGATTTGTGAGTTTCCTTTCTACATAATTAAAGTCCCCTTAAACACCAAATATAAACTCTAGCGGAGAGTGTCCTTCACTGATACTCTATTCTTAATAGATTTTCAGCACTGTTGTAAATTGTGATCCCTAATTTTTTAAAAAGTGGCATAAATCAGAGCTGTTGTTGAAAAGCAACAACCTTCCAGCTGGGATAAATGTCTACCTCAAGAAACTAATTAAAGTCTGACTTAGATCATATATGTAAATCAACTCAAAATCCATCAAAAATTGGCATGGAGAGGTAGTGAAACAGGATAAGTTGCTTATCTTGCACTTCAATGACTCCAGGTCTGTCCATAACAATGTATAAGATGCCACTATCCTCACCACAAGTGATACCTGAGAACAGAGGCAGGAGTAAACCTAAATAAAGTCAGGTATAGCCCAAGCCCTCACACATATTTATCAAATATCTAAATTTAATGGTCACAAATATGAGCAGTTTAAACAAAATATGGATGGACATATATTTTATAATACTGTGTTTGACAAAATTTTGTCTCATACATCATGGAAAAGACAGGCATAAAAATGATAGGTATTTTTGGACTCCACAAAGATAGGGAAAATAAAATTATAACAAAGTATGTGACAAAAAAGTAAATGTAATTGTAAAAATTCCGAATTTTGTATCTGTTAATGGATTTATATTCAGAATATATAAACACCCAGTCAACTGGAAAAGGAAATGGAAAAAAGAATTAAATGAATATTTATCTATTACATATAATATACTATGCTAGTGCTTAATAAACATGAAAAGATGCTGAATGTCTGCTGTCATTACATGACTGCAATGAAAACCACAAAGAGATACTTTTGTAGAAAGTCATGGTTGGCAGTAATCACAATATAGGCATACTAGCATTGGCAAAAATAAAAAATTTCTGGAATTTAACAAGATAAATACATTTCATTATATGAACTAATGAGCAAATAAATATATCTGTAAAATGAAATATGAACTCTGAAAATGGGCTAAATAAAGGTCAACACAGGAGATGTCATACTTGATGATTCTGTTCATGCTAAATGTATAAAACAAACACATCCCTTAAGATAGGAAGTAGATGAGAGAATTCCTAAAATAAAAAATAAGAGAAAATGGGAATTTAGTCTTAATGGGCTTCATTTTGTAATATTACAGCAACAAAATTTTGTGGATTATAGTAATAAAAACTGATTTGTAAGAATTAGTGTCGGGCTTTTCTTAACAAAAACAATGCTCTTATTAGTGTGATTTTGCATGTATTTTATCTCATTTGTTTTATTCTTAATTCAAAGTTTAAACTTTTAATACTTATTTTGTTGCAATTTTCTGATATAGGTAATTGTCAATTAAATTTAAAGTATATATATTAATTGTATTGAGCTGTTATCTAAGTGGAGAAAGAGGAACACAAGAAAGGAAAAAGCAAGGCATGGTTCCCAATTTCAGTTCTCACATGGATAGAAACCCAATTTATATTTTACTTAGAAGAGTAAAACAATATATTTCATCCAACCTGAAAGAATTTGTAGTTTTAACAAGTAATGAAAATAAGCATATTCAATTTTATTTTATAAATTAAATTACTAGTTAGGTAAATAAACCAAGAATACACAGTATTTTTAACTGTGACTTACGTGCAACAAAATAGTTCTGAAATTATTAATATCTCATATACATATATATGCATTTTCCATTTACATAGGTTTTGAATGAGATAATTTTTATTTTTTCTTGACTCATGCCATTCAAGGTAACTAAATTGTAACAACTAGAAGCAATTTAAAATTTATAATTAGAGGAATTGGCTATATTTTTCATTGGCTAATTTCATCTGATTTGGGGATTGTTTCTATATTCTTTAACTCCTTATAAATATAATATAGCAGTACAATGATCATTTATATGTGATTAATATGCTTTTTTAATTTTTATTAGTTAAATACAGTATAACCCTATGTAAAAATATGTGTATACTTTTATTAAACAGTTGACATTAGAAGGAACCAGAATTTTTTTGTGAAATGAAATGATGAAAAAAAGTTCATTTTCATACTAACAATCGCTGGTATGATGCATGATTCTTCTGCATCATATAAATTTGTGAGTCATAATTGTGCTCATAATTTCTCTTTAACAATGGGGGTCATTATCTGGTGAATTACCAAGATAGATTAAAATCAGAAAAAATAATAATGAGAAAAATGTTATGTTTTATTAGAAATCATTATTATTCACGCTTCATGCTAGGTATTCACTGATGTTTTCTTAGACTGTATCTTTTATTTTGTATTTTTAATTCTGGGACATATATGAGTTATGTCAATTTTCAGCAAAAATGCTAATGATTTGGGTGGGAGAGTTAATGCATTGGATTTTTCCTCTATGAAAAATAAGTTTCTGAAGAGTATATTATCTACTCTAGATACCCGATAGGTATTTGTCTGCTTAATTGAAGATATAGTATTAGTTTATTATTCATTGGATAGAAACTCTGCTTCAATACCTGAGGCAGAATTTATTTTAAAAGAAGAAAATTACTTTTCTTTGATTGCTCCATGTTCTGCTAAAGCTTAGAATATAAAAGCCCCTTCCTCACTTTGAATTTTAAAATGCTATTAGTGATTTCTATGTGCAGTAAGAGCATAATAGAGAAATTCATAATTTATTTTTAGCAGTCACACAAATATAATTAAATTAATATTAGACTATTCTTATCAATATCTGTTTTGCATGACTTGAAATGTTATCGTTGTCTCTTGTATTTTCTACCAATAACACTATCCCTCCAAATGTGTCTTTATACACACACACACACACACACATATATTTTTTTTTCATTGATTAAGAGAAGAATCCAAGTGCCGATAAAATTAGTCTCTGGACCCTCCAGTTCACCACATTTCCTTGCAAGAATTTTGAGCTTCAATCTTGTACTTATCCTGACTCACAGACTTCCTACTGCTGTTTATCATGTGACCATCAGAACTAAACAGCTATATCCCTTCATACCAGTTAATAACTAGATTCTTCCTACTGACCACCAATTCTCCTGCTCCTCCTTGCTAGTTCCTTTGGACATTTGATAATTCCCTATGAGAAATAATCATTTTGAATATTTCCCCTCCCTCTGACTAATTGTTGGATGATAGTGAAAACTGATGAAGGGATTGGTGTTAGAACATTGTACACCCAAAATGCAGTCACAAATATTTTTGTAACTTTGTAATTTATATTAATTTAGTTAAAACAGCAAATTCTATGTCTCCATCTAGTTTTCACTTGTTATACTTTACTGCTTCACATTTTCCTAGTCTAAATTTTTCTTCCCTTTATTTTCAGTTTCTGTATCCCTGGACCATGTCCTCTCATATTTAGTATCTTTATCATAATCACCAGCTTTTTTTCAGAGATCACATTACTTGCTAGCTGTAACTGAAATCTCAATTCTCTGCTCCATAGTCTGTACTTGTTTTCACAGCCCCATCTCCTCTACCATTGAGCTAGGAGGTAGTATACCTGTCCTTTTCCCTTTATTCTGAAGCCTGTAAAATAATTTCTATCAATATATTTGAATCAGAAATCATGCCAGTTGCCATTCCATCCTTTACTAGGTGCCTAAAATTTCTCTTTATATTTTGAAGATTTTGTCTTCATAATGTTGGTCACTGTTAAAATAACTCATCACAAATTCTAGTGCTTTTGTTTCTATGTTGAGTAAGGAACTCTTCAATATTTTATCAATATCTTGTATTGTTTGCTCCAAAATTCTTGTGCTACGCTAAATAATTATCCTTTATTTATTATCAATAAATTATTTAAAAAGTCAAATTGAATCATCTCACACCCCTTTATAAGAAATACATCTTATTCTCATGCATCTCATAGATTTCTTCCCTAATTGCTTCACCATAATTATCTTTATGCACAGTTTTTCTCTGTGTAGGGTCTTTACTGTGGGATATTATTATAAAGCATGTACTCTCAAGAACCGGCCCCATTTCCTTTACATGCATTTTCTGGGAAAAAACAACATAATCCATCTGAAAAACAGCTGACCCAAGTTTTGAATGTATGAATGGAATTAAGAAATATAAATAGGGGCTGGAGAGAGTACAATGAATAGGGAACTTGCCTTGTATGTGGCTGACCCAGGTTTAATTATAGGGATCCCATATGCCACTCTGCCCAGCACTGCCAAGAGTGCTCTACATCGCTAATCATCAGAGAGATGCAAATTAAAACAACAGTGAGATATCATCTTGCACCACAAAAACTGGCACACATCAAAAAGAATAAGAACAGCCAGTGCTGGTGCTGATGCAGGGAGAAAGGAACACTCATTCATTGCTGGTCCAGTCTGGTCCAACTGGTCCAGTCTTTTTGGAAAACAATATGTACATTCCTCAAAAAAACTAGAAATCAAGCTTCCAATATGACCCAGCAATACCACTTCTGGGAATATATACAGGGGATGCAAAAAAGCACAGTAGAAATGACATCTGTACTCGTATGTTTACTGCAGCACTGTTCAAAGTAGCCAGAATCTGAAACAATCTGTGTGCCTGAGAACAGAAGACTGGTTAAAGAAACTTTGGTATATCTACACAATGGAATACTATGCAGCTCTCAGAAAACATGAAATTATGAAATTTGCTTGTAAGTGGATGAACATGGGAGAGTATCATGCTAAAGTAAAACGAGTCAGAAAGAGAAGGACAGGCATAGAACTCCAGACTCATTTTTGGAATATTAAATAACATAATAGAAGACTGAAACCCATGGTCAGTAGAGATAAGGGTCAGGAGGATTACTCCCCAGTTTGGAAGCCCGCCTTATGAGTTGGGGAAGAAAGTGGTTGGGATGGAGAAGGGAACACTAAGTCAATGATAGTTGGAGGGATCACTAGGGATGGGAGGTGTGTGATGAAAGTAGACTAAGGACCACACATGCTGTCCTCTCAGTATCTGTTTTGCAGACTGTGATGCCCCAAAATAAAGAGTAAGAAGGAAGGTGCTTTCCATAGAGGGAGAGGGTGGGAGGAAGGATACTGGGGACACTGGTGGAGGAATGGGTGTTTTATCATTGTATGGCTGAAATTCAATCATTAAAACTTTGTAATTGTACCTCACAGTGAGTCAATACAAACTACAAATTAAAACTAAAACTAAACAAAATAAGAATTTTAAAGCTTGAAATAAAAAAAAAAAACAGCATTTCCAATAATGATTCTGAGCCAGGGGTAAACTTTGAGCATCTATTTGGTGTGGTCTAACTACCTACCCCCCTCCCCCAAAAAAAAGGAAGGGAGAGAAAAAAAAATAAAAGAAGGTAAACAAACAGTCCAGTTATTTCCTATTGAATGTATGGTTATTAATAGAAAAATAGTAATAGAATAGTATACTGGCCAAAATATTATTTCTCTTTTCCATTTTATCTATTTTTTTCTTGCATGTTCATTTCCTCTTTTATTTGATAAACCATACCCTCTTTTCTTGTTCATCTGGTAATCTTCTTCTTATCAGTCTACCAGAAGGCCATTTTCTTTAGCAAACATATAAATATAAGAAATATATATATGTGTATATATATGCACAGCACTGTTTTTTACTTTTTGCTACAGGGAGCATTATTCCCTTAAACAGATGACAATCTTCTGTGTGGTAGTCATTATGACAGTGTTTTGAGGACTTAGGTGATTTCTCCTTTTTTTTACAGAGTGATGTTGTATTCACCATTTGGGTTTCTTAGGTTTATATTACAGTTTATGCATAATTAAAATGATGTTAGTAGACACGTAGACCAGACCATTGAACTAAAAGAGGAACTCTCAGAGATCTTTCTTGTAAATTTTGGATGGTAGTCTTCACCATTTTGCTTTCAAGTTGCTCTAAAATTTGTAAACTTTGGCAGATCTTTACTTCCACTGAGACCCATAGAAAAAAACTGACAACCAAGATGAACTCCTTAAATTTCAGACAGAAGCTTGCAGTGCAAAACTGATATGCGCTGCTTCCTTGAGACTTGAAAAGGAAAGGGATACTGACCTTTATGGGATTAAACTGAAATAAAACTATTTTATTCAATATGTTTATCTTTATTCAGTATGTCTGTCTACTATTTTAAAAGTCTTTAAACATTTATATGAACCATTACAATTTCTCATTCAAAAATTTGAAGTTTCAGAAGTACTTGTTTAATTTCTATTCACTTGCCCATTTTAATACTTTCCTTAATGTCTTAAAAATCAGCATGGAACAAAGTCTAAAAAACTATATTACATATGATCTAGTAATTGGCTGTCAGATATTGAATAGAAGCTCAAAGATTTTTCATATTAACTCTAAGCAGTGTGCCCTCTGAAATTATTATTTCTATTCTGTGCCACATTTTGAAATAAGTTCTACAGAATTTTACCTTATGAACTGGAAATTCAAATGTCCTTTGTGACATTAACTAGTACTTCAGATAAATCAAAAAACACTTCTAAGATATTGAAAATGTAAAGGTTTCTTTGTTGTGAATTTCTAAGGAATTTTAAAACAGCTAAATATACCAAAAAGGAATTTGAAATTATAAATACCTGACAGGTTAAAATATTACTCCTTAAAATATCTGTAAATTATTACAGATAATCACGGTCACGTTGTTCATCAATTTGCTCAGAGCGGGCCCAGTAACGTCTCCATCATGAGACTTGTTGTTACTGTGTTTGGCATATCGTATATGTCACGGGGAGCTTGCCAGACTCTGCCGTGCGGGCGAGATACTCTCGGTAGCTTGTCAGGCTCTCCAAGAGGGGCGGAGGAATTGAACTCGGGTCGGCCATGTTGGCCGCTTGTAAGGCAAACACCGTACCGCTGTGCTATTGCTCCAGCCCCTTTACAGATAATAGTGATATCTATTAGAAAACTTAAAGCAACATAGTTATACTTTAATTTTAGCTGCTTTAATCCATTATTCACAAAATAGTAACAGTTTTAGCATGTTTAGAACTATGTATATGTACATACATTTGCATAACTAATTTATAGTGATATACAGAATATACCTAAGTCATTTTATCCACATCTCTTCAATTCTATGTGCCACGTATTGGTTTTATATCCAACTGATGGTCAGAAAAATTACCTATCTACTGTTTAGTGAGCAATAAATTGAGAAGGCAAAATTCTAATTTACAGCCTACCACTAAATTTTTTTATATTGGACTGTCTGAGTCAATCATGGAGTGTTCCTGACTGTTCTAGAAGTATTCAAGAGATCTTTGAACCAGGATGGGCTGCCAGGAGACAAAAGCTAAAGGGTGCCTCACCTTTTGTACTACCCTCCAGTCCTGGCAATAATGGAAATTTAACCTTATTAGAAATTCAGAGTTTGTCATACATTCAATAGGTATTTTGTTTGAAATTTCACAGCAAACCAAAGAATATTTAGGCAGTAAAAAAATGTTCCTGCTTTCAAACTCGGGGCAGATGCTCAACCACTGAGCAATCGCACTGGCTCCTCAACCTAGTCTTTATCCATAGTTTCTCATCTGTCAAGAAGGATGAGTTTAATATATTAATTATAAGTTATCCCTATATTTTTCTATTATAACCTTCTCTGTTAGGTTGATTATTCAGATCACCTTGGTATTTTACTTTAGCCTCCAGCTACCTGCTATTTTGTCATTTTCCTTCTCCCTTGGAAGCTGTCCAAGTTCATAGAGAGGAGGGGAATCTCAAAATGATCTTAATAGCAGTTCTTGTAAAAATGCAGCTGCGAGGGATGAGTGAGCCACTATTGTCTGACATCTTTATCATCTGTGAATTTCAATTATCCATATGATCAACACCTCCATAAGCTGAATAATTAAGAGTTGGATTAAATGTCTCTTAGTAATGTTTTTGTATTCTTTAAAATTAAACCTACATGTATTTTTTAATATACAAAGTTTCAAACCCAAAGCAAACATATAAGTCAAAGAACATGCTCATGTTTCTTGTTTTATCCCAATTCCTACAGGATGCCCAAGCTCTCACACATGCTGTAATTTCCTAATGACAAAATTCATTTTTGATATTTTTTTCCACAGCCACTTGGAAATTTGGCTCAAAATCGAGGTCATTAAATAGTCATAATGATAGTTGCAAAAGATCCATTTTCAACCAAATGCAAACTTAATTAGAATTTAAATGTTTTCACATTTTGTTGTCTAATTTTCATCATGGATAAATTTCGGAATTGATTATGTTCATCATATTGGATTTATATAAATACTGTATCAATGTATCAATGTAGTTTACCAAATTTTTGAAAAAATAAAAGTTTATGTTGATTTTGCTTAATGTAAATACATGTAAGTGTTAATATAACTGTTGTGGTAGGTAGAAAGAGAAAGAAAGAAAAGAAAAGAGAAGTATTTTATGACATCATTATGGAATGCTACAAAGAAGCATTACTCCACAAATAATAGAATATAGTCCCTAAATAACAATATGCGAGATTAAATAGGCATATACATACATAGTGAGTCTAAATTCCATTTTTCTTTCTATGAAGCCCATTCTTTATAAAATGTTAAATGATAAGATTTTATGTTCAGATGGATTCTCCCAGAAGAGGTTGAGGGAAGGAAAGCAAAAGACACTAGCAAGTTGAAAGCTTTTTTAGTATTTATGTAGAAAGAGTAGTACCTCCTGGTTTGCTTTTAACTTTATTTTCTAAAATATTCACAATATGTTAATTTCTAGAGAAGAATAATAGTAAAATGCCATTTAAAATGACTAAATGATGCACAAAGTGTATTGCTGACTTAATTTCTTTTTTGTGGGGCCATGCTTAGGGCTTTCACCTGGGCCTGTGCTTAGGGATCACTCCTGGCAGTGCTCAGAAATGTCATATATGGTAACAAGAATTGAACCTGACCATCCAAGTGCAAGGCAAATGCCTTTCCATTGATGTTATCTTTTTCCCCTTAATTCTGATATGTATTAAAAATAGGAAAAAGTTGACATAGTGTTAATCACAGTAACATGTTATTTCAATACTTGTAACAAATCTGTACTATCATATCAATTTCAGATAAGGAAATAGAAAATTTAAAATAATTTTAAATATTTATTAATTATTATATATTTTTGTTACTATGTATGGGCTGGAGCAATAGCACAGCGGGTAGGCTGTTTGCCTTGCACACAGCTAACCTGGCTGACCGAGTTCGATTCCTCCACTCCTCTTGGAGAGCCTGGCAAGCTATCGAGAATATCTCGCCAGCACAGCAAAGCTTGGCAAGCTACCCATGACATATTCGATATGCCAAACACCGTAACAACAAGTCTCACAATGGAGACGTTTATGGTGCCTGCTCAAGCAAATTGATGAACAACGGGAGGACAGTTCTACAGTGCTAAAAAAAAATATATATATATATAGTATATATTATATGTAATTAGTTTATTAATTAATTATAGTTCATGATCTGAACTATCTAAACTACTTTAATAACACATCCATGATTTGAATTGTCTGTCTTAACTGGTTGTTCCTTGTTATTGTGAATGCTTAGTAGAAACTTGCTCATTGTTTCGTTAATAGCAATATTACAAGTACAGAAAGAGTGAATTAGTGAATTTTTCTTCTTTTTTGGGGGGGTGGTGGGTTCTTTTTTTTTTCAGGCATCACACCCAGTGGTTCTCAGGAGTTACTCCTGTCTCTCCACTCAGGGATCTCTCCTAGTAGTGCTTTGGGGATCATATGGGGTGCTGAGGATTAAATTGGGGTCTGGTACATGCAAGACAAATGCCCTACCTTTTACCCTCTCATGCCTTCAGAATGTAGTGAATTGCTATGTGATTTTTTTAAACTAGGAACTGAAAACACTCTCTATGTTCGTTGATATGTATACATTACTGCCTGTTAAAGGAAATTTTAATTTTGTTTTTATTAAGGGCCTCTCTCTAGAATAAGTTGAAAATATGAACAGTTTTATGTCAGTCTTTCTTTCTAGCTAATTTCCATTGTTAGCAGGTAGAATAAGTATTTTCAGACCTCAAAGAAGACTTGTTGAAAAAAAAGTATAAGTATCTTCAAATAAAAGAAATAAAATTTATGTTAGAAAGGGATCGGTTCACAAATTGTTTAAGTAAAAAGCCAAACATATCACAGATAATAAAAAAACTTAAATTTAATTCTGCACTTCACAAAATAAAGAAATAGATTTTCTACCAAAAGTATTTCCAGAAGCAAGGTTCATTAATTGTTTTCTCTAAATAACCAAATACAAAGCTCCCAAACTTGAATATTTCTTAGGTATAGGTACAGTGCCTTTGATTAATTCTTTAACCTAAATCAATGGAATTTATTTTGACACTCACCACATTCATATATTCCACTCAAATTTGTATTTACCATGATGCCTGACATTTTGTAAGTCAGTTTTAGACCAGCAAATTGCTCACATTTTTTTTGCATTTTTTATAAATCGTCACATACTCTAAACTCACACACATCTAGGCATTTATAATTTTTGATGAAAGGCCTTCTAAATAAATTCAGGGAAATTATCATTGCCTGAGCAGGATTATCAATATTTATTAATATTGCCTATAGAAAAGTATTGAATGCACGATTTTTAAAAGTGGTTCAATGGTACAACAAATAAAAATGCCTTATTTTAAAAAATAATTCTATTTTTTTCTTGGGTTAAAATGACTGGCTTTCAGGAAAATGCAAATAGGAGTAGTGGAGGAAATATTCTTTGATGTTATGAATGCCCACAAGCATCAGCAGCTGTGAGAATTAATAATGAAGTATTTGGCCCTAATTTGGCATTACTCACCACTGAGAGGATTTTCTTACAAAAGCTCAGTTATTTGATGAGTTTCACAGGTTGTCTCTTTGATTTCCACGTATTGGCATATACATGCTGTTGAAATTGATGTTCTGCATTCTGCAAGGCACAGTGCCATGCTAGCTTATGAGCCCAGGTGCTGGCATGATACAGAGAAAGTATTGCCATTTGATTCAAGTATTTGGTATGGGATTTCTTTCCTTGAGCCTAATGCATTTTTGAAACACCTTCATGCTTACAAAAAAAATGATAGGCTTTCTATAGAATTCCATATCAACTGAAAGATCATGGTAGCAATAAATCATCCCAAAATTGATAAGACATATAACTTGCATCTCTAAAACTGATATTGCAGGATCAAAGTGTCACAAGGCAAGCTCAAAAGTCATCAATATCCAATATTATATTCATATTAATTATATGTGTTAAAGTTCCACATTTATGCTTTTTTCATATAAAGGTGAAATTTTTTGTTCTTTTATGGTGAAAATATATTTAGTGTTTTTACCTGAGTTCATTTTATATGCCACTACTTTTGTTAGCAACATCCAAAACTTTATGATCAGGGCAATATAAAATAAGCCTTTTTTTCTCTGCCTGGTATTGTCAGGTCACTGACCTTGAGACATCAGTGTCATAAAGCTTCACACTCTGTCTGGCTTCTTAATCTGATTCTGGTTTTCCTTGACACCAGTAATGCGCACATGACCCATATGTGTACTTTTGTCTTCTACCTTCTACCATCTTTGTACTCTCCCTGTTAGCCAGGGAGAAACTAATGGCAGCATGGTGTTCAAACTCGTTCCTACTAGTTGTACTCTTCTGAGGATATTTGAGCCACTTTTGAGACTTTTTGATTTGAGTGACCAGGTGTATGATACTCAGATAAACTTGCATGTTTGTGAGTGGATATGTGTATGCAAGCATGTGACAGAGACGGTCGATGGCCTTTCACCATTTCTTTTTTGATCTTCAATGTTATTGGACGGGGTCAGAAAGATACTATAGTGGATAGGGTATGTGATTGACCTGGGTTTGATCCCTGGCACCCCATATGATCTCTGAATCCATCAGGAATAAACCCTGAGCACCACAGAGTGTAGCCCCAAAACAAAAACAAGCAAAGCTACTGGAGGAATATAAATGCTTTCTTTGCTTCTGGTGCTATCCTCACAAATAATTGGTAATATTCTTACCCTTTATCTGTACATCAACTTCTCCAACCCTGCACATACTGTCCTATTCAATATGTGAATTCACATTAGACATTTGCCTCTGCTTCTCTAGTTTGATGAAAACATAATTACATACTTTATCAAGTTAAAAATTCAAAAAAAGCTTTAGAATAGACATGGTTTAAAAAAGAAAATAAAAAGTGTTTACATTTGAAATGTATCCCACGCACTTTGGTTTTAAGAGTCATTCATATATATATCCCTGAGTTAAATGAAATCTCAGAAGTGAACTCATTACATGATATATAAGGCACATCAATGTTAAAATTCTGTCCACTGGAAAAATAAGATACTTCTACTAGTTTTCTAAACAATCTTTTTAAAGATTGACAATGAGGACATTATCCTAAATCATTTTTCATTATGAGCAAAGACTTCCCCAGCTGTGTCACTGGTAAGGTGTGGGTACGTGCACCTTTTGAACGAGCATGGTAAATGAAAGTGAACAATTGGGTTCGAAATTTGGCATACTGTCTGTGCATGCTGTGCTTTATTGTGGTGTTGCCAGCTTCTCTGAATGAAAAATATAAGAGCAAATTAAACAGCTTTTATGAACTCAGAGGGGGAACAGTTGCTCTAGTGGCTTTCATATAAATGTCCAATTAATTCTTGAAGTCACCCAAATTGTTCTTTTGTCATCTATGAATGAGGAACTAAAAGAAAACCTGTGCAGAAGAAACTACATGAACAGGGGAATGGGAATTTTATGATTAGCCTGCAGTTCAGTTTGGTGGGCCAGCACAATTTAGCTTTCCCCTCATTAATATTACATTAGGAGGCTAATGAAACATTTGGGTGAATGCATTATGAGAAATAAAGGCATTAATTTTATTTTTCTGAACACTCAATTATACTAATTGGCATCTGTTTTTATTTACTGATAGATTTTATATGAATATTAAAATCAGAACACAGATAACTATTTGTGGATATATTTGAGCTCTTGTGTATTTTTTGGTACTTTGATATGATAAAAATGGAAAGTATATAGACATTTTCATTTATACTTAAGTTGCAGTTTGATTTAAGTTCTAAATATGCTTGCATTTAAAAATAATAATCACTAGTTTATATTTCAAATAAATGATGTTATGTGTATTGCATGCTACAATATAACATACATAGTAGTCATGTAAACTATAAATGAGGACTGTATTAAATTTTAACACTGAGTGGGTTAGGATTTTTACATGTGATCCTATTTTCTAGATGTTCCATGAGAAAAATTAGAATACAAATTTCTCTTGTAATTCTATCAGATATTATTGTAAAGTAGGTATTTCATATATAAAGATTTCTTATTTTTCTCATCATTAGAAAGCAGCATTCTTAAAGTACAACAGTTCCATTTAAAGGACAATTTATTTTAATATATTTTCTTTAATTTCCAGTAATATCTGATAACATGTGTACAAAACTTAGACAAAATACATTTAAATTTCTCTTCTAAAATATAGTGCACAATTAATTGCTTATTATTAGATGAGTATAATTTATAAGTGGCAAATCTTGAACACTATGTAACAGTATTTCATTTATGTATCTGTCAACATGGTTGACGATTTCAATTACGTGTACTTGACTTGTTAATTAGACGTCATCTCTTTTTTTCCCCCAGATCTCACAACATACGTACAATGTTATAAAATTGAGTATAGAAAACTAATTAAACCATCTGCACGAATAAGGTGCTTGCCAACACCAAATCAGTTCCTGAAAAATTTTATATTAGTTTTTCCTATGTTTTCCACCTTGTACATTATAGAATCAATATACTCAAAAGCTTATTCTGTAAATTACTGCTCAGCTGACTCCAGAAATTTGAATCCTACTTCTTTTCTAAGGTTTTCTTTGTTCTTTTCTTCTTTTACATTAATTTGACAGGATCAAGTTACTGGATTTGACTTTATATACTTCAAATGATCTAAATTGTTTCTATGTTACTAGTAAAACTTATATTGTGCTTCTTAAGTCTTAATGTCAGTGTTCATCTAAATGTGGGGTTATTAAGAGAATGTGTGATTTCAAGAATCCCTTTCTCTTTACTTAGAGACCAACTGATTCTTTGATAGTTTAACTTTATTTGACTGATTCTACCAGTACTGATTTGACTGATTCTACCAGTACTGCAGGAACCTATACATTTGTCCATGGGATTGTGTTAGAGCTTACAGATCACTTGATAGGCCATTGAGGATATTATCATCCATCTTGTTAGTTCAAATACTAATCTGAATTGGGTTTGAGATACTATTTAGTAGTACATTCATAGACTTTTTTTTCTTTAAGATGCTGATGCCTATTCTCATACAACGAGCCATTAACCATAGCTCTCTTTATTTCACTGTATTTCTGAAAGATTTAAATCTATTTTATGTACTTCTGAAAAAATAAAAGGCACACATTTGTGAAAATGCCTGAAACCAGCTGAATGTGAACTATGACTTACTTTATATTGCTTTCATATAAGCAACCATTTCTCACTGACTCATTATATGTTGTACAGATGCCATATTGATTGATAAGAATGTGGATTCTTATCTTGCCTAACACAGAAATATTTCCCAGCACAGTTATTGTAACTACTCCATATAATTTGGGTAACCTTATCCAGTTTTTCATTGTTAAAAAACTAGTATGTCTCCTGAAAAGTAAAGCTATAGCCTAACATCATACACTCTCTGAGTATGTTATAGTTGAAGAGTAGTTCTACAATAAGTAACCCAGGATAAGAGGCAAAATGTAGCAAGCTCAACTAGGGAGAGAAAAAATGATTATGTAACCTTTTATTTTCTGCATATTAGGCTCTATTCTGCTAAAACTTTAAAGGTTTATCTCAGTTTAACATCTCCATTTTATTTCAGTTAAATTAAGAAAGACTTTACTTCAGGATAGTATTAGATCAAGACTTATTTTGTCCCCCTCTTTTAAAATTATTGTACTAGATATATTAGGGATTATGTATTTTACACACAGGACTAGAATTGTACAGAATATCTAGTTCCCATATGACATTTGTCTATAATTTCCTTGCCATTGCAATTTGGGTGTTAATATCTACTCTTCTCTCTGAAGCAAAAACATTCTGGGCTGCTTTAATATAAGATATACAACTCTAAAACCAAAATGTATTTTCTACTGATATAAACACATTTACACAAAAGTGGACTCATTTATGCATCATGTACATAAACTATATTTACATAAGTATATATCTATATTAAGGATAAACAGTATAACTAGATATATGGAAGTTTATTGGCAACTTTGATCTTTCTAATCTTTGCTTTTGATGTAGTGTAAAGAAGTAAGAGGTATTGTTAGAAATAATAACTGTTACTTTGAATTACTCCGCTGACGTTAGTTTGACCCTCAGCATTGAGTATTTCCAGGAAGGATCTTAGAAACACGAATAGTAGTAGTAAGTCCCTGAGCACCGCTGCATGAGGCCCTAAAACAAAAACACAATGATATAACATATTGAAAAAAAGTGAATATTAATTTTTTACTTGCGTAATAGTTTTCAAGAAAAAGAACAGAATATTTAGCATTCTAAGTGACAACCTTTAATAATATTAAAAGTGATAATTAAAATTTCAATATTGAAAGTGACAGTTTAATGTAATTTAATCCATACATTTGAATTTTATTCTTTTTTAAGATATATGAAAAATGATTTTTAAATGAATACAAATCAATATCATTATAATAAAATGGCACAATTAATACAAATGAAAGGAGAATATTGATGTTAAGGGGATTATTTTAAATAGAATAGTAATACAAAGCCAAGTATTAATTTGAGTTCATTATAGTATATAATTAATATGTTACACAAAATTCTTGAAACATACTTTTTCTAGACTAGACCTCTTTTCAAAACTGTACTATGTGCTCAATAAATAACTCTGAGTTATGTCATTGTAATTAAACTTTAATTTGCAACCAGAATATTTTCTACAAATATTCTTATATGACTATCATGATAGAAAATTAACAAATATAAAATCATTTTTATTATTATGTATATAAATTTAATATTTCAGTAATGAATCAAACTAGTTTTAAAATATGTGCAAAAGAATGCTATTAGTTATTAAATAAGTATTTATATTTTGCTTTTTATGTATCAGATACAATAGAAAACAATAGTCTTTTCTAAGGCTGTACAATTGATTGATCAATTATGCTATCATTATAATAATATTAATTTTATGAAAAGTTGCTTATAACAATGGAAAGCATTGAAATTTTATTGCTGTTTTCCCCTAGTGGGCAATTAAAGTAGAAAATTAAAGATATAAATGCACTGGTGGAGTTGGCTGTTTGATAGTTTTGTGATTCATGGTTATTCAGTTAAAAAAAAGGTTAAAAAATTAAAAAATTGGAAAAAATGAAATAAAAGAAAAAATTTTTTAAAGATGGAGCAATGGGAAGAAAACAGATCATTAAACACAAGGATATGAGCTCCCAAACCAAAACTTAGTAGGTGTATACTTCCTCTAGGGCCCTTTTGTACAGGGCGTATCATATATACAAGGGGGACAGAAGAGGGTAATTATAAATGTGAAAAAGAAATAGTACAATAATAGGGGGAAGAGGAAAACTGGAATGATTTTAGAATGGAGCATTAAGTAGTAAAGGATGTTAAAGCACGTGTCGGTTATTAGGGCGGAATGAAATTTATCCAAACGGGCAGATTTCTAGAGGAACCAAGAATGATGTTAGCAGTTGCTTCAAAAGACATAGGTAGACATAGACAACCAAACTCTTTCCGTCTGGGGATTATGAGCTGGTGCCAACACTCTAAGAAAGAAATATAAAGTTTTGCTACTTTCCAAATTCTTCAGCTTTCAGCATAAAATACTTTATGAACCAAATTAAATTTAATCTCTGTGAGTGTAATATTCCATCTGCACTCACACATCATTAATCCTTAAGATCTAGGTATGTGAGTGGCACATATAAGTCATATAAAACTATATTAAATGCATGAAGGAAAGAAAGGATAAAAATTCTCTCTGAAGAAACTCAACTGAAGTATTTAAAGACCTAGGGAATAATCTGAAGAATCATTAATAGATTATGAATGCTGTACAAGTAAAAAGATGGTGTTTGTTATGGAGCAAAAATTAATTTTACATATATATGTATAAATGGGCTGGATCGATAGCACAGCTGCCAGTAGGGCATTTGCCGTGCACACGGCCAACCCGGGTTTGATTCCTCCATCCCTCTCAGAGAACCAGGAAAGCTACCAAGAGTATCCCACCTGCACAGCAGCGTCTGGCAAGCTCCCTGCGGCGTATTGGATATGCCAAGAACAGTAACAAGTCTCACAATGGAGACATTACTGGTCCCTGCTCAAGCAAATCAATGAACAACGGGAGGACAGTGCTACAGTGCATACATGTATACACACATACACATACACATACACACACACACACACACACACATATATATATATATATAGAATAACACCCTACAGTACTCAGATATTAAACCTTAAACTATACTGAGAAATTACTCCTCGAGTATTTGGAGGGTTGAGAGGGGTCAAAGCCAGGTTGAATGTGTGCAAGGCAAATACACTGCCCACTGTACTATCACTCCAATGAGAAATATTTTTTTCAAAACGAGTACAAATCAATAGAAATATTTTTTTTCAAAACGAGTACAAATCAATATTTTTATAATAAAATGGTACAATTAATATAAATGAAAATAGAATATTTATGTTCAGGGGATTATTTTAAGGTAAGGTAAAGGCCCTCCCGTTGATCGTCGATTTGCTCGAGCGGGCCCAGTAACGTCTCCATTGGAGACTTTGTTGTTACTGTGCGATAGCACAGCGGGTAGGGCTTCGCCTTACAAGCGGCCAACATGGCCGACCTGAGTTCGATTCCTCCGCCCCTCTCGGAGAGCCCGGCAAGCTACCGAGAGTATTCGATATGCCAGACACAGTAACAACAAAGTCTCGATATTTTAAATAGAGTAGTAATACAAAGCCAAGCATTAGCTTGAGTTCGTTGTAGTATATAATTAACATATATTACACAAAATTCTTGAAGCATTCTTTTTCTAGACTCCTGGCCTTGTGCTCAAGGTTCACTCCTAGCAAGCTCAGGGGACGATATCGGGCTCAAACCTGGATTGGTATTATGTGCAGCTTTGGGGATCGAACCAGGTCAGCCATGTACAAGGCAAATGCCCCAGCTGCTGAACCCTGCCTGGCCTGTAGACTTTTCATCTTTTTTTGGAGGGGAGGTGGGTCACGCCCAGCAATGCTCAGGGGTGACTCCTAGCTCTGCTCTCAGTAATTACTCCTGGCAGTATGGAATGAACACAAATTCAGGGGCAAGTCCTGAGCACTTTTGGGTATGGCCAACATTTTTGAAAAAAGAAAGAAAAAATGTGATAAGTCAGAGGCACCATGGCATACATACCTCTCAGTAAAATCTTTTAGTGACCAGAGAGATACCATAGTGGGCAGGAAAATTGCCATGTATGCAGCTGTCTAACCTGGGTTTTATCCTTGTGCACCGAACCAAGAGTAAGCCCAGAGCACCTCTCAGTGTGGCCAAAGCTTTCCACTGTCCCCTCCCGGCAAAAAGTTCTTTCCGTCACTATTTTCTGATAAGATATTAATATAAATAATTTGTTTTCCCTTTTTTGTGTTTCACAGTGTATATTCATTTTTCTTCTATTACAGAAACTTTTAAAAGCTAATAAAACTGTTTACCAAAAAGTTGGTCTTGGTATTCAAATAAGTGATTAAGTAACTATCAAAGTATTGTTATTAAATAAATAAAATACTGAAATAACTGGGCTTCAGTACTTTTTACTTACAGTATAAAGAAGATTAACATCTATATTAGCATAAATAATGAGTCTGTATGCATTTGTTCTGTGTAGAGTTGAAGATTATAATTTCTGGCAACAAAATTTATACCCCTTTTGTGTTTCTAGTAGATTTTCCAAGCACCATCTTATATATCATTATGATTTTACATAATTAGATTTTTTTTTGCAATAATGCCAGCGTGCCAAAGTACCATGTTATTTTCTGGGCCTCAGGATTTTCTTTCAGCTTACTGCACCCGGTTATACATGGCAGTCTCATAGAGATACACATTGCTTCCACAGCTGTGTGCCAGCTCTCTCACACGGTTTTGCACCTGGCTTCCTATCCCTAGTCATTGTTCACAGCAACCTGAGTGCTTGAGCTAATGATAATGGTGGTGTAGCCCACTGGGAATCTAAGAGGCTGAGAGGAAAGGCAAGGCAAGAAGAAACATAGAATGATGGTGTTTGCGAAGTCTCTTTCAAATGGCAAGTTTTTGATCCGGTAATTCTTATTATACCTGGAGAAAGTCTCCTGAGTATTGGCAGAAGCCGGTTTTATTTTATTTTATTTTATTTTTGCAAAGTAGAAACTTGGGGAGGAGCTCTGGCAAGCACTAATTAAAATATGCCTGAATCCCTTCTTTCACCTTTTGAGATTTGACCTTTATTTATTTATTATTTTATTCTTTCAACGGAGGATTTGGAGCATTAAAAAAAAAGATGAAGAGTTAATGTTATTTTAAAAAGAGCGAGAATTCATTAAAAGATATCGATTCAGTGAGATTACCCGTAATGTGCACAATTTCTAAGGTACAAGCATTTTGGAGGTTGCAATTTGGCATGAAAAGCACTGGAGATTTCAGTCCTGAAGAATAATCTCAAGTTCATTTTGTCTCTGGCGTTGATCGTTTTTCAATGTGAAGTTAAATCTTTCAAAGCTGCTAATTCTCATTCAAAGTGCAGAGGAGTTCCAGAGAATTTAAATCACATCTGTAAGTATGTGTAATAGCATCCATGGTTATTTCACAGTAATTTAGAAGGCCACTTTCAGGATGAGTGACTCATTCTAAGTATTATTATAGAGAACCTGTGGGGGGATGGGAAGGGGAAGGGCTGCTCTTTGTAAACTTTAGCATCTCTCCTCAGATTCTAACAGTTTTCAGGGAGGAGGATTATCATAGTTTGGCATTGAAAGTTACAAAAATAAAAATAAATAAACAGGGTAAAATAAAAAAATGCAGTAAAAATCCTTCCACCTTGTCTCTTTACTGGAATATTTGCCATATTCCCTGCTGACAGCTTTTAAGTTATTTTCAAAGACAGGAAATTTCAATATGTAAAACATAATAGAGAAGACACATTGCTTTGGAATAGGGAGGAAATACGTGTCTTGCAGGAAAAATAGGCAGCTAGGCAATCTTATGGGCAGATATATCACTCTACTGTAAAAGCTCAAAAATATATAACTGTTTCTTTAAAAATCTAAAATAGAAGTAAAGAAAGGGTATGAAGGGAACTAGAAGAACAAGGAGTAAAGAAGAACTGTTTGGTTGAAGGAATATTTAAAAATGACTGCAGGGGCCAGAGCAATAGCACAGCGGGAAAGGAGTTTGCCTTGCACGCTGCAGACCCAGTTCGATCTCCAGCATCCCATATGGTCCCCTGAGCACTGCCAGTAGTAATTCCTGAGTGCACAGCTAGAAGTTACCACTGAGCATTGCTGGGTGTGACCCAAAAAGGGAAAAAAAGTCTACACGGAACTGAAAACAGAATACATTCATCACCGGTTGTATCCAGCATTATGCATGTTAGCAATCACTGTGTATGTCAGATGAAAAATTGTTCCTGGGGCTGGAGCAATAGTACAATGGGCAGGGTATTTGCCTTGCACATGGCTGACCCAGGTTTAATCCCTGGTATCCCATATGGTCTCCTGAGAACCGCCAGGAATAATTCCTGAGTCCAGACCCAGGAGTAACTCCTCAGCATTGCAGGATATGACCCAAAAAAGCAAAACCAAAAAAAAAAAAGACTGCTAACAATAGGAATAAAAATAAATAAAAAAGTGGTGGCAGATTAATAAAAAGATGACATTATAGCATATTTTGAAAATGTGAAAGTTTATTCCTAAAACACGTGTAGTCTTGAAAATCCTTATGACCTCAAAATACATACAGAATGGGCAGAAGTTTGGGGTTTTAACCATAAGAAAACACTCAAGGATCTGGAGAGATTGTAGAGCAGGTAGTGTTCTTTGCCAGCAAGCAGCCAACCAGGGTTTGATTCCAGTCACCATATTTGGTTCTCTGAGCTTCTCCAAAAGTGATCCCTGAGGAACGATGCTAGACTAAGCCAGGAGCCCAAATGAAAACAAAAAAGTACACCCCTGAAAAGAAAAGAGCTAGGGTCAGCTTAGCAGTCAAGTCTGCATGCTTTGTCTGGGCTGGAAGCAGTTACAACATGCCCCTACTCTAGCACTGCAGGGTATACCCTGGATTCCGTAAAGCAATTATCAAGCAACACACCCCTACTCTAGCACTGCGGGGTATACCCTAGATTCCCCAAAGCATATTATCAAGCAGCATCTCATTTTAGTACCTCACTATAGAATATTCTGGTAGCCTGTTTGCATGAGTATTTTTGCAGTGTTCTCTAGCTCCCAAGAGTACTGGTTGGGAGCCCCCTCCCCGCCACTAAAAAAAGGAAGTACCTGAATAAGACAAATGATTACCAGATTGTAATCAAAATATTATGAACTGGTTTTCATGGAAAGCAGATCTGCGGTAAGAATATAGAGTGAAAGAGTATCATGTGGGTGTATTATTGGGGAACTGTAGAAGCAAAATAAAAGATATAAAAGACCTTAACTTCATAACCTTCGCATCTAGTGGCATCTTATTTGCATCATAGCAAGAAAGAGCTTGACTTGGGTAGAGTGAGTCTCTGAGGGTGAGCTCTGATAGATAGGTGATATCTGTCTTCTGAGAGCAGGTAGGACCAAGAGGGAGTGAGAATGAGCTGGAGGGAGTGAGAATGAACTGCTGGCCATTGAACCAATGGCCTTTCACATGCCATGTTTCAATGACAGGCGCTATCTTTTTGGCCCAGTTGATGCCAAATATTTCCATAATAAATAGAATCCAGTGTCCCCAAGTGACATAGATATCTTATAATTGATTGACCTATTTGCTCTGTGTCTGGGAGAAATTATTCTTCCATTATTGTTGAAGAAGTCGCCACAGTCATAGTTCAGATTTATAATTCAGATTTATGAAAAGTCCCACTTCTCAAGTAAGTCTCTGAGAATGACTCTTCTTCTGAATTCTGATGTTCTATTCTTTTATTCATTTGATATTCCACCTTTCAAAGTCATTCCACCTTAGCAATGCAGTTGATTCCAAAGATGTAATATACTTTGGAATCATGATATAACAGTAATATGTCATATCCTCTGAAGTATGGTCTTCTCTCTGATTTTTTTTTTCATTTTGCTTTTTGGGTCACACCCTCCGATGCACGGGGGTTACTCCTGGCTCTGCACTCAGGAATTACTCCTGACAGTGCTCAGGGGACCATATGGGATGCTGGGCATCGAACCTGGGCCAGTCGCGTGCAAGGCAAACGTCCTACCTGCTGGCTATCACTCCAGACCCTCTCTCTTATATTTTAATTGTACGCTGCAAACTATTTCAGAGCACTCTTATTCCTGAAACATCTGGATGATATGCTATGTGAATTCTGATTTTAGGGCCTATACTCCCATCTAGCACCGTGGGTAGGGCATTTGCCTTGCATGCGGCCAACCTGGCTGACTCGGGTTCGATTCCTCCGCCCCTCTCGGAGAACCTGGCAAGCTACTGAGAGTATCTCACCCGCACGGCAAAAACCTGGCAAGCTCCCCATGATGCATCTATATGCCAAACACAGTAACAACAAGTCTCACAATGGAGATGTTACTGGGCCCGCTGAACCAAACCAATGAACAACGGGAAGATAATACAGTATTGTACAGTACTCCCTTCTTTATTTTTCCTGTGAGATTGCTTCCCTGATATAAAGTGATATATTGGATTGCAGATCAAACATTTGATAAGTTCTGTAATAGATGTGCCAGTGTAGACCATTGCACCAAAGAGGAAAACTTATCTAGTAAAGTGTTACCTCCTGAGAGAATATCTTATTGTCCAATATAATCATTTTCCACCTACATGTCCTCTTTTAAGTATGCTGCCTTTTGGAAATGGAATATTGTCTTCTTTCCCTGAGAGATTGAAGCTTGGAATATATATTACTAGATCAATTTTGATAAACATTCTCATGTTTCTGAGCTTATACATAACCTCCCTCCTTGCTACCACATTCCCTTAGGTTAGGTATGCGTATATTTAGCATTGTGATTACTGATGACTATAGTAAACTATGAAGCCATTCACATTGGTGGTTTCACTGCTTTAAGTAAAACATTAAAAACAAAAGTTACATTCTTTATGTCCCCATTCTTATGAACATGCACAGAAAGTAATGCTAGTTCTGTTTTGTTTTGTTTGCGGTGTTTCAGAGCTCTTCTTTGCTGTGCTCAGGTATCTCTTCTGGCAGTGATTGGGACACCACGATATGGGGTGTTGGGAGATCAAAGTCAGGTTGCTTATGCATCAGGCAAGTACTCGAGCTCTTCAGTGCTAATATTTACTAACCAGTATATAAAAATCATGGCTACTTTTATTCATCCATAAAATATTTCGTAAGATCAAGAAAACTTTAAATCATTGGTCCTTTCTCTCCATAGTAGTTGTTTGAAGAGAACTCTGAAGAAATTCTGGTTTAGTCATTGATAAAAATGCAGCTTATCCAGTTTAAGAAACTCTGTTAGATCACAGAAAATTATCAATTATTTTTGGGTGAGTGAGTCCTAAACAAACACATTCCTAACCATTATAACCTAATCGTTAATCTGACGTTTTCTAGTCATTAAATTTGTCTTAAGGAGCTGTCTGTAGAACTACATTTTAACCACAAAACTCTTATTTGTCAATTATGTGGCAAAATTTTGGAATTTTAAGATTTCAGGAGTGACCACTATGAAATGTATTCTGGTATAATTTTAATATCAGCAATAAGTCTTAAACATCCCATTTTAATTATCTTATTTGGTGGGGGTGATTACAGCTGACTTTGCACTCAGGGATCACTCCTGACCATGTGCAGAGGACCATATGAGGTGTCAGGAATGAACCTAGGTAAGGAACAGGCAAGGCAAGCACCCTACCTGCTGTGCTATGGCTCTGCCCTATGCTCTGAGAGTAATATATTGTCATATTCTGATGATTACATAAATTATATACAACCTTAGTTCTTTTTGTTTTGTTTTGTATTTGTATTAGAGAACCATTCCTAATGTTTCTCAGGATTTTTACTCCTGGCTCTGTGCTCAGGAATGACTCCTGTAGGTACTTTGGGTATAGTGCTGTGGATTGAACCAGGTTGGTGTACAGCACTAACTTAAGTTCATAAATGTATATATTATATTATGATTTGCAGACATGGATAAGAACTAATGCTGCTTTTATTTATAATGTTAAATATAGTATAGCTAAAAAATAAATTCACTAATGCTAATTAAAATCTAATTTATATCATAGTATTCTTTATTAGAAAGTAAAATGTAAATATATAAGTTAGTAATTATTTCATTTCTTATGATTATTTCATGATTTTCAGGGGGTATTTAAAGTTATTGAAATCTTGAGGAGAGTTACGTGGTTTAATTTTCAAAACAACTTTATACTTAGAAATTTCTCCATCAAAAATGTATTAGCCATTCCATCTGTAAAATCAAGAACATTAGAATGTAGGGAATTGTTATTTCAAATATGGTCATTCTAATGATTGATATACAAGTACTATATCAATTCATATAGAATTAATTTATGACATGTTCATTATTCAAACTATCATATTTGATCTAAACATTATATTTAAGATTTTCTCATTTCAGTTAAAAATAAATGATATAACTTATGTGTATATTTTAATTTTACTATCATCTTAAGTAATTCTTTTTCTTACCTAAAATTGCCTATACTGTCATTACCATATATCTTTTGACTGTATTCAGGCACTTGACATTGCCTGCAATTTTTCCCTCATTGCCTGCCATAACTGATATATGTTCTTTATGGTTCTCTCAAGTCACAAAGAGTAGACTGACTAACTAATTCCATCAATGGGATATAGCTGCCTGGAGCAATACTTCAATATATATGCTTCAAATCAGTTTCCAAGTTGCAAATAGATTTTCCCAGTATTTAGATTCCTTCAAAATCTAGCTATGTTTTGCTTTGAGAATATATATCAAATATAAATGTGGTCAAAATTAGTCAGGTTTTAAGGTAATTTAATTTTAAACTTGGCAATTTTTTGCACATTGAAATCTTATGTAAGAATTTTAAGCACGCATTGATAATACCATACCCATTGTATGTTTACTAAATTTCAATTCACCTTTTCCAAACATGCACCGTCAATGGGTTTATTTCTTCAAATTTTATGTTACAAAATATTTTGGTGCTGTTGTTGGGTTTTCTGTAATAATAGTAGAGTTAAGAATTAAGAAAGTAGAATGGAGTCTTACTTTTTAAGCATTCCTTAATATTTACAAATTCTATAGAATGTATTGTATGTCTAATGTTATTTTTTTAATTTTTATTAGTGAGACATCTTGAGGTACAGTTGTAGAACTACAAGTTATTTTTATTTTTATTTTATTTATTTTTTTATTAGTGAGACACATGAGGTACAGTTGTAGACTTGCAAATTTTTGTGCTTGGGTTTCAATTATACAGTGATCAAATACCCATCCCTCCACCAGTGCCCATTTCCCACCACCATGGATCCCAGTATCCCTCCCACCCCCCATCCCCTCCATCCCACCCTGCCTCTGTGGCAGGGCATTCCCTTTTGTTTTTTCTCTCTCTCTCTTATTGGGTGTTGTAGTTTGCAAAATTTTGTGTATTTTCAATGGGCTAGAGCGATAGCACAGCAGTAGGGCGTTTGCCTTACAAGCGGCCAACATGGCCAACCCGAGTTGGATTCCTCCACCCCTCTCAGAGAGCCCGGCTAGCTACCGAGAGTATCTCGCCCGCCGGAAGAGCCTGGCAAGCTACCTGTGACGTATTCGATATGACAAACACAGTAACAAGTCTCATGATGGAGACGTTACTGGACCCGCTCGAGCAAATTGATGAACAACAAGAGGACTGTGACTATGTATTTTCAATATGTGATATCTCAAAAATATCTCTATAGCTGCAAAGCCTTTATTCATATGCCTAGATTAGGCACCAATCATACTCTGATAGGACTATTAGAATATCCTTTTTCTTTATTTTGCCATGAGAGCAAAAACAATTTCTCTATTGTCTGAGAATAGGGGCTCACCTGGAATTGCACACTACTTATTCCGGACTCCGTGCTCAGGAATCACTCCTGGTGGTGCTCTGGGAACCATATGTTGTGTTGGGATCTTACTAGGTTTGCTGCAAGTGAAGCAAGTACCTACTTTGTACTCTCTCTCTTTCTCTTATGCCCAAATATTTCTTGACTGTGCTTGAAGTAAGTCAAAATCTGACTTTAGATCAAATCTTCTGCTTCTCTTCTCTCTTCCAATGTGAAGCAATATTGTGGAAGAAACCAAGGAGGTAACTGAATGAAACAGTAATAAACATTTAACTTAAAAGACCAACTAGTGCATATCAAAAGTAAAATAGGAAGGCTGAAGGGCTGGAATGGAGATATAAGTCAAAACAAAATAAATGCAGAGATAAATTTTTATTGATGCATGCCTGAAACATAAAAAGTAAAGTAAAGGCCCTCCCATTGATCATCGATTTGCTCGAGCGGGCCCAGTAACGTCTCCATTGGAGACTTTTTGTTGTTACTGTGTCTGGCATATCGAATACGTCACGGGGAACTTGCCAGGCTCTGCCGTGTGGGCGAGATACTCTCGGTAGCTTGCCAGGCTCTCCGAGAGGGGCAGAGGAATCGAACTCGGGTCGGCCATTTTGGCTGCATGCAAGGCAAATGCCCTACGGCTGTGCTATCGCTCCAGCGATTCCTGAGTTTGATTCCTCCGCCCCTCTCGGAGAGCCCGGCAAGCTACCGAGAGTATCTCGCCCGCACGGCAGAGCCTGGCAAGCTCCCTGTGACGTATTCGATATGCCAAACACAGTAACAACAAAGTCTCCAATGGAGACGTTACTGGGCCCGCACGAGCAAATCGATGATCAACGGGAGGGTCTTTACCTTGGCCTGAAACATAATTATATTAAATTATGTTCATTTCATTATTATTGGGGTAAGTAGGTTTATAATAGTGTTAATATGTATGCATTTGGTATACAAAGTTACTTGACCACCAATAAAATGCCAAAAATTATAAGCCTGTCTTCTGTCACTTCTAGTATGTTAAATTATATTTTAAAGGTATAAATCAGGGGGCTGTGAATAATTCATAGAATGCCTGCATTGTAGTTCTGAAGCAAGAGTTTCTATTCCCATTATTTTTCAGGCTCTGAGAGCAATCAGGTAGTACTGCACTTTGTGATCCCCAGAGTTCAACACATAGCACATCCACGTGTGTGACCACTTGGGATCACCACTTCCAAAAAGTGTGGGAGAATGGCAATCACTCTGCACAGGCAGAGAGGAAGAGAGGGAGGGAGGGAGGGAGGGAGGGAGAGAGAGGTCCCCTCTCATCCTTTTATGAGGGCATTAATCTCATCAGAAGTACCCTACCTAGTGAACTAATTTAAACTTAATTACCTTCAAATGTCCCATCTATAAGTACCATCCTATTGATGATAAGGGCTTCAACATATAAATTTTAGGAGGACAGCAGTATTCATTTTGATACAGGGACTCAGAATCTCTGAAATGCAATGGTTCAAAATGGCACATTTTGATTTTAATTAGATTTCCTTAGGACAAGATAAAAGGAATGACTGTTAATGAACAAAAGCATTGCACATGATTCAGGTTGTGTCCTTTACTGACCTGTCACCTCTAATTTCTCCTTGTCAACCTCTTAGAATTACAACTCTAAATGGAGTTAATTATATTCATACATATATACCATATATACGGCATATATATGGTATATATGTATGTATGTAGTTCTATGTATTATATATAATGTTTATATACCATAGTGTATACCATAGTATGCCATATGCATATATAAACATGAGTTTATATATGCACTCTCCAGAGCTTCTCAGAAAGGCCTGTAGTAGTCTAGCATGTTCTAGCATGTGTGTTCAGAGAGGTGGATCTAGGGGCCATCAGAACCACACCCACTGGTGTTGGGAATGTCACTCAGGGCCTCACACATACTAGGAGTTTGCTCTATCGCTAGAACTATCTCCTTGACACTACATGACTTGCTTTTGACATATATTTTAGATGAGTAGATGAGTAGAGGTATTTTCATTTGACGAGTTTTGATAAATGTACAAAGTAAGCTTTGCAATATTTAGAAACAGCTTTATGACACATTTAAGAAATGACACGTTAAACTTGACAGTACTGAAAAGTGACTATTGGAATGGTAAAGAGATATGGGAATGAGTTGTTAAAATTAGAATTATAACTTCTATGTGGAAAAAGCAAAGATTTTAGTACAAGGAATTTAAAACTTTCCTCGCTAATTCATAAGAATTTATTTTGTTTTCTTTACATAGGTATTCTTGAAGGATTTTTTTTATTCGTTTGTTTACTAATTAGAATTAGGTATTAGTTTAGAATAGGTACATAAAGCTTAAATATTGGTTCTGAGTCAGAATACCAGATTTGAATCTTAATTAATTTCATATACCCACCCACTCTCGTAGATATGATTTAATTCCAACTGCCACGTCTACTTCAGTAATTCTCATGAAGATGAATTTAATGTAGGTCTAGAGTTGTCTATGTTAAATAATCAAATGATTTCCATTTTCTTTTCAGCTCTCAACAGTTTTCCAACAATTTCTCACAGAATTGCAAAGTCAGTGTTTGTAAGATAAATGAGAGATTAAGTTATATTCTTGCCTCTGATGCTTTCTAAATTAGTGAACATTTAATCAGAGAACTCTAAATTGATTGATTTTTATACTCCGGTATGCATTTATTGGCTCAAAACTTTGCTAGCTTTCCATATCAGAGAAGTAAGTGCTGTTTTACTTCTTTTTGAAAATTGATTGCTGTTTTCTATTTTTCTATAATGTCAAAATGTAAACAATTAGAATGGTATTTATGCTTGATTATGATGTTTCACCTATAGCATCAGATGCTATTGATGATATCAAGGATGAAAGTGTAGTATTTAGTAGGATATGCTAGATGTTAAAATAGCAAATAAGATAAAATTAAGTCAATTACATTTCTACTCTTGAATCTTCAGTAATGTGTTAGGGTTTACTTTATATGGTTTGATGATAAAATTTCCAAGCTTACTCATTTTTAAGCAATTGCTTTAAAGAAGAAGTTTGAACTGATTATATAGATAGACACTCACCTTCAAATTTTCTGTGTCAGTTCACTTTAAGGCAGTGTGGAATTGATGTAACTATTGTGGGATTCTAAAGAACACAATGCCAACTTTATTATTTACATTATACATTAGGATTGAACCATAAAGGAAAATAAATAAAGGCACTGTATACCTCATTGCATAGGCCTAAGATGTGGTGATGTAGCAAAGGTTAAAAAATTACTATGGATGATCATAGCTAAACAGAAATAATGAAATAGAAATAGTTTGTCAAAATCAGTCATTCCCCCTAAAATTAAAGAATTTGAATTAAAGTTGCACAGAGAAGCTAAAATAAAATATTTTATATAAGTCGTGGATTGAAATATATATATATGGAATGCAAGTTAAAATGGAATCTATATTAATGATTTATGAAATTGGAAAAGTATTCTGTTATGTGTGAATATATTTCTTAATTTTACATGCATCTCTTTTAAAGAAACCTGAAATTATATATAATTAAAGTTGTTTTTAGGGATGAATTTTAACATATGCTCTCATACATAAGAACTATCACTTTCAAATGGCTGTTTCATGTGTAGACAGTTTTTAAAAATCATATTATTCTATATTGAAGGAGTACACCAGTTATTCTTTATGACATTCAATTTTCTCAGGTAAAATTACTATATTGTAATAGATGAGAATCATTTTTGTTTCTGGGTTCATATTTGCATTAGTCCATGATTTTTTCCTGGATAAAATATCTTTCTACCCCTACCCTGCCATGAACACTCTCTTTAAATGTTTTATTTTATAATATGTTAACAGCTTTAGTAATATTTCTTTGTGATGTTGCACTTGATTTCTTACTCTCTTCTGGTCATTACACTCAAATCTCAAATCATAGGAAATAACAAATACCCTTTCATAAATACATGAAATAATACTATATTTTAAATTAATAATTTAAAATATACTTACCATTTATTTGTATTATATGTATGTACTTAGCAACAGATATATAAGATAAAATTCAAATTCAACCCTTGATAGGTCATTCATGGTATTTTAAACTCATAAATAGATAATTTCAATTATCAACAGAGAAGCTTGCCTTTTTTTCCAATGCAGAGTACACTTTTTCTAACCTTTAAGTTTCAAAAGTATTCCCCCAACCCCAGATAACACTTTGCAAACTCCAATTATCATATTGATATAGCTATCAGCTGTCCCTTTACAATACTATATAGATGAATAGAAACAGGAGATTCATTTCATTTGTGTCAACATTAGCAGAAAATAATTTGACAGAGTGCAAGACTCAAGGGATTCATCTGACATATTGAACAATCTCCTACCTTAGGAACTGCCTTTTATCGGACTTTCTCTAGAATCATTATACAGAAAATCTTCTGATGGCCTTTGAATAGAACTATGGCAACTGATCTATGCATTTAGAAAAGATAACCTATTTGGGAATGCAAATAATTTCATCTTGGAATCAGTGAAAAGCCTGAAAAATATTTCATTTTCTTAAGTTTTTGAGAGATATTATAACAATGGCCATTCATAGCAACACCAGCTTTCTTGGGAGTGAGGGGTCTTGACATAAAATCATGACACACAAATTGTGTATTTCAACACTCAGTTTAAATGTTAGTGAAATATGAGTTAGGTTACTGCTTCTTGGGAAATGGAGCTGAGCAAGTTGACTAAAATGCGTTGTACAATTACATGTGGATTTTTTTTTACTCTTTGCAGATATGGTTCATAATCAAGATATATTAGGGAGGACAATTTTCTGTTAAAAGAATTATTACTAAATGAATTTCTCTTTGACCTTTCATCATATACTAGATACGTGTATATATAATATATAAGTATATCAATGGTAGTTTTATAATATTTCTGAAAATTATTAATATTAAATTAAATTAAATTTCAGTAATTAAATATAAGTGATAAGTAAAGTTCTCACCTATTAAGAAAGAAGTCTTTTTTTGGGGGGGGGGCGGGTCACACTCCGTGATGCTCAGAGTTTATTCCTAGCTCTGTGCTCAGGAATTACTCCTGGCGGTGGTTGGGTGTTAAATGGGATACTGGGAATCAAATTCGGGCCGGCATGTGCAAGGCAAATGCCCTACCCACTGTGCTATCGCTTCAGCCCCCTAAGAAAGAAGTCTTAGTAGTTTTTTATAACTTAGGTAGTGACTGTCACTGTCACTGTCCTCCCATTGTTCATCGATTTTCTCAAGTGGGTCCTGTAACATTGTGAGACTTGTTACTGTGTTTGGCATGTCAAATACGCCACGGGTAGTTTGCCAGGCTTTCCCGAGCGGGTGAGATACTCTTGCTAGCTGGCTGAGCTTTCCTAGAGGGGCGGAGGAATTGAACTCAGATCGGCCATGTTGGCTGCAGACAAGGCAAATGCCCTACCTGCTGTGCTATGGCTCCAGCCCAGGTAATGGCATCTTTAGTAATTATTTGAGTGATGTATAAGTTATTTATATAGCCACAAAATATATGCTCTGGTGATAAAGCTAAATTATTGTTTTAAAATGATTACATTACATATTCCTTAATTTCAGCACAAAACATTTTTAAATACAACATTTAAATGACAACTTGTAGGAAAATTTCAAAATTGAAAAATAAGGTAACAATAAAAAAATCTGCTCTTTGTAGGGCAGTTTCCAGATTTTATATATTTGCTATTAACATTACAAATGATATTAATCATTCTACTACTCTCCTCTTCCTCCTCTTCTTTCTTTTCCTCCTCCTCCTTTTCTCTGTTTTTCTTCTCCTACTATTATGAAAATCATTACGCCAGAGCTTCTTTGAAAGGTAACATAGAGTGAATAGAAAATATGTGTCAGATGCTGAGTTTAGTGACCTACAAGTTTTGTTTTATTGAGGCCTCATTTTAGTAAAATCTGTTATTAATCTTATAAATAAAATACGATTGTACAAATCTAAAAAAGAGAAAATGTGAAATTCCCAGCACTTAAAGTCATCTAAATGATTTTAATTATCATAACATCTTTAGTGTGCATGTAGGTTACATATTTAAGTTAATACTGATAGCTAAAAATAGTGTGTGAGAACATAAAAATATTTTAGAGTATAAGAGGTATAGAGATATTTTGTTACAAGAGACATAAACTGACACATACTAGTCCTTGACTTGAAGTCCCAAGTACTCAGGCATCTCAAGAACATTTACATAATTTTGCTTCTAATTGCCCCCAAAGCATTCAGTGAACATTGCTGGGACTGCAAGGATAATTACTAATTCAGAGGATCTTGGTGTTGCAGTTAAAAATCAGGGAAAAAATTTCCCTGGGAATAAAATAAAACAACAATTAGTCATTATTTTGCTGAATGTGACACATTAGGGCTACTGTTTCACTCACGTGTGTAACTTTACACGTGAAATTAATCCATGGAGAAAAGGTTGAGCATTTTACTATTCAGTAAAAATCGGCATGCAAAGTAAAAGTTGAACTTTACTGTGACCTGGACTTTAGTCATAGTACAGTAGGGGATAAATGGCCATGAATTATGGTAAAATACATCTTATTTTGAAGGATATTCATTTATTTTCAGTGATCATTTTTGACATTTAATAGATTTTTTCATTCATGCACAAATATAAGAATAATATAAGTGCTATGAAAGTATAATACTTTTTGACACCAAATGAAACATTAAACTGTGCCAAGAAGGGCCCTGGCTGTTTCATCCATTTCACCCATGGTTGCTTCAGGCTTTCTGTAGTAATGTGGAAGGAAGCTTTGCAGTGGTACCTGGTCTCCTGTGACGCTCACAGTGCAGACTCAGGCTAACTGGAGGCTGATTGCATGATGCACCACTGCATTTTGCAAATAAGTCAGTTTTAGGTAAAGAGTTTTAAAAGTGCCCGTTAGTGTAGTAACTCTGAGTGGTTTATACAGATGTTGCAGTTTCAAAATTAACTTACTTAAGCTTACACTTGGACATGAGTGCATTCTTTGGAGAACAATGCTGTTTGAATATTGGGGAGTGTTTTAAACCTATATTGGCTACAAGAATTGACTTCAGATACTATCCACTAGGTTTTGAAAAAGTGAATTTGTGTCATCGTTTTATTTTTTTAATATTTTGGAATAAATTGTAAGGAATACAGGTGAACTATCACTTACTTCACCCTATACATTTTTATTCTATGGGAAATAATAACCAGCTCAGCTTGGAAATATGGTGTGATATATAAGTTTTAAAATATAATAATAATTAACAATGGGCACAATATGGTTTTAAATATTCAGGTGCAGAGTTTGGATAACTCCCAACAGTGCTCAGGGGCTATTCCTGGATTTATATTCAGTAATGATTCTGGCAGTGACCACATGTGGTGCCAAGAGTTGAACCACAGTCAACTGTATACAAGGTACTTTATTTCATGTACTATCCCTTGGGCTCCTTAAATATTTTCGTTACCTTTTTCAGGGGCATGGCATACTTACCAGTGTTCAGGGCTTGCTTCTGGCTGTGTTCTCAAAAACAAAAGATCATACATGGCACACATCTAAGTTAGTTGCATGTAAGGCAAATACCCCACCCACTGTATAAATATCTGATCATATATAACAGATATTTCATAAATAAAATATATTTCTTGATATTCTTTATTTAAGCAGTTATCTCTTTAAATTATTTCTATTAGCAGCTCTAATTTGCAGCTATTTTATGCTTTTGCTATTATTAGAGTACATTTTACTTTGTGGCATAAATATGTATTTATAGTTTGGAGTTATCAAAACTTTAACAAGATAGTCTGAAAAATAAACATGGATGGGAACATCCATTATATAATATGTTTGCATTTTATACATTCATATAAAAATAAATAATATAGAGATAATTATATTTTTGTTGATATGCATTTAACAATTACTTGCTCAATGCTACCTTGCTTATTTCTTTCTTTTTTTAAGCTGTAATTTTTTTCTTATGTTAAATTATTTTCTTTACCATTTATGATAGTTTCAATATTACTATTTTATTCTTGATACACCATATGCATTAGAAAGCCATAATTCTTCCTCAATATACACACAAATAAACAGACACACAGACACACACAGACACACACACAAACACACACACACGCACACACCTTTAGCATCATCATTTCACAATTCTATTGACTGTTATCATTATCTCTGGGTTTATTTTCAGTTTTGATTGTCTAACTCCTAGTTTGTTTATTTTTACTCAGTGTATGGACAAGATAAACTGGTATTCATATTTTAAAATGCATTGTATTATTGTTTAGGCAACCTGATTATACTGGTGCTAATGTTTATGATATTGATATCTAAAATTACTGCACCCTCATTATCTTTCCCAAATGTCCTTTTGTTAGTGTTAATCCACCAATTCATCTGACTCGTTTCACTTAGCATTACTTATACCAGTTCAATCCAAGTTGGAACAAATATCATTTCATATTTTCTTGTCGTTGAGCAATATTCCACTGTATAAATATTTTACAATTTTTATCTAATCTTATGTTATTGGATTTTATTCTAGATCTAAGCTATTATAAATAAAGGTTTATGATCATAGGTATGCTTTTATCCTCTCAGATCAATGTTTGATGTTTGATAGATACCCCAAAATGTAATTTTAAAGTCATATGGAAACTTACCCAGGTTCAATTCCTCCGTCCCTCTTGGAGATCCTGGCAAGCTACTGAGAGTATCCCACCAGCATGGCAGAGCCTGACTAGCTCCCCGTGGTATATTCGATATGCCAAAAACAGTAACAAGTCTCACGATGGAGACGTTACTGGCGCCCACTCGAGCAAATTGATGAACAATGGGAGGACAGTGCAGTGCTACAGTGCTTTCTCCAAAAATCCTGAATAAGGCAACAGTCTTTAATCAATGATTAACAATTTCTACTCATCACAATACTGTTCCTGAACTTTTTGCTATAGATCATTCTCACTGGTATGAAATGCTGCTTCCTTGTTATTTTATTTGCATACCTCTAAAAATAAGTGGTGGTGAACATGAATCATGTGCTTGTTGGCAATACTTATGTTTCCTGGAAGGAAATATCTCTTTCTTCCCTCTCCATAATTATTTAGGTCAGGCTACAGGGTGTTGGGCAAAACTGACACTTCTCTAAGTTTACTTCAGCTCTATGCCAGGGTGGCACTTCATAAGTACTCAGGACACCATATGCTGGTCCACCTGGATCAAATTGCATGCAAGGCAAATGCTCTACCTGCTCTATTCTCTCCCCCTTTAGACCTCGCTCCCAGGTCATATTTCTTTTATAGAGTAGGAGCTTTTTCACTTGATGTAGTTCAACTTTTTATTACTGCTTTTGTTTCCTTTGCTTATGTTGTCTTCTTGTTGATGACTCCCCTGAGGTAAAGATCTTGGAGAAACCCACCTATACTTTCCTTAGTGTATTTTATTTTTGGTTTTAATATCCCAGTCTTAAATCCATTTTGAATGAACCTTTTTGTACAGTGTGAGATACCAGGGTTTTTAATTTTTCTGTTGTTGTTGTTGTTGTTGTTGTTGTTAACATGCTATAAAGCTTTCTCACTGCCTTTGTTGACGATTTCCTTGCTCCATTTAATACACTTAGCCCCTTTGATTTACTTTAACTACCCATACATCTGAAGGTTTATCTCTGGACTCTTAATCCAATTCAATTTATATAAGACTGTCTTTGGTTCAGTAACATACAGTCTTGATTTCTAGTTTTGTAATAAATAATGAAATCTGAGAATTTTGTCTTCTATTGATTTCATCATTCTTACTTTGACTGTTCAGGGTGTTTTATGGTGCCATAGAAATTTTAGAAGCATTTTTTCTGTCTTGAAAAAAATGCTATAAGAATTTGGATGTGTATTGTGTTACATCTGTGTATTGCTTTGGATAAAATGGTCATCTTAATGATGTTGATTCATTCATTACATGAATAGAAAATGTACTTCATTTCCTTGCATCTTTTGTTTCTTTCAGAAATGACTTATAATTTTTTTCTAAATTGTTCTTTTGTCTCCTTTGAAAAATTGTTTCCCAGATATTTGAGATTTTGACAAGATCATCAATTGGATAGTTTTTCACTTCTACATCTTGTTAGATAAAAGAATACAGCATATTTCTGTGCATTTCTTCTGCAGCCTATTTTACTGTATACATTTATTATTCCTAGGACTATTTTTACTGATTTTCTGTGCATAATATCTTGTCATCTGTCATCTGCATATAATGATAGCTATAGTTATTCTTTACTTATTTGAATTTATTTCATTTTTTTTGCTTGCAAAATTGCTGCAGCAGAGACTTCTAATACTGTCTTAAATAGTAATGGTCTTGTCTTGTGCCAGAAATTACTGGACAGGCTTTTAGTTTTCCGCAGCTAGGGATGATGTCAATAGTGTATTTGCTGTATATGGTCTTCACAATGTTGAGAATAATTATTCATTAAGTTCCCATGTTTTGGTGGTTTCACCATGAGTTGGTGTTGAAACCTGTGAAATTATCTGCCTCTGTGGAAGATGATCTTGTCATGTCCATCCTTCCTTTTTTAAATGCAGTAGATCATGCTAATTTTTTTTGTATATTGAATCATCTTACATCCCTTTGTGAATTCTACTTGATTGTATGTATGATGCTTTTAATGTATTGTGTCATTTGATTCACTTTAATATTATTCAAAGACTTTACATATATTTTTCTCAGTGATATTGGTATGTAATTTTATTGGGGATGGGTTTTTGCTTGGGGCCACATCTGGTAATGCTCAGGACTTATTTCTGGCTCTGCACTCAGGAATTTCTCCTGGTTGTGCTCAGGGTACGATATGGGATTCCAGTGACTGAATCTAGGTGGACCACATGCAGACAAATGCCCCATTCACTTTACTATTACTCTGGCCCCACTGAAAAAATTTTAAAGCAATATTTATCTCATCTTTTGGTATTAAGATATTGTTGATCTCATGTTAAACTGTTCAGGAAGATTCCTATTTCTTGCACTCCTTGAAAGAACGTAAATGGGTCTTGTAGGTCTTCTTTGTGTGCTAGGAATAGCTCCCAGTATACTCATCCTGCCACAAGATTTTGTTCTTAGTGGAAATGTTTGATACTTTGATAATTTTCTTAAAATCCTTGGTAGCTATTTAAGTGCTCTGTTGCCTCCTGAATCTCATTCTGGAGATTGTGACACTAGAAATGTATTCTTTTTTTTCTATTTTTTTCTACAAATGGTGTAAAGTTGTTCACAGTAATGTCATGTGATCTTTTATATTTCTAAGGTGTCCTTTTGAATTTACCCTATTTATTTCTATTGGATTTAGTAGGGCTCTCTTCTCTCTCTCTCTCTCTCTCTCTCTCTCTCTCTCTCTGTCTTTGTGAGTCTAAAATAATAAATCTTGGTTTTGTTGATATTTGTGTACTGTGTCTTTTTTCAATATATTTATTACTACTTAGAATTTTATTACTTTCCTAGTAATTCCCTTGGGTTTTCTTTCTTCAACCCTTCATTTTCTAGTTTCTTGGTGTCTGAGATTAAACAATTTATTTGTACCTGTTCTTTTGCTTTTTTGAATAACACATGTAGTTCTATGAATTTTCTTCTTCGTAAGGTTTTTTCTATGTTTCATAAGTTCTGGTACCTATTTTTTCATTTGCTACCTTTTCTACTTTTTTCTTTCAAAGCTACTGTTCCCTTCTTGAAAGTATGTTTTCCTGCTGTATCCAAGAACAACCGAAGTGTCAAAATCTAATGCTATTGTGTTTCTGTTGATACTTACCTCAGGTCTCCTAATAGTTTTTTTTTAGAAATTTTGATGTTCCTTCATTTTCTGCTTAAATGTTAATGGGTTGTTTTCTTGGAATAGCAAACAGTTTATCATTTTATAATGCCAATGTCTGTCATTTATCACTAATATTGAATTTGTTTAGTCTGATAGAAGTATTAATTTATCTGTATTTAATTTTTTTTACAGTTTTCTATGGTTCTTGTGTTAATTATGACAGTTCAAGTAATCCTCTTGCAAGCAGCAGAAGGGAGAGTTTCGTATTCTGATCTATGCAGCCAGTTTGCACCATTTTGATTAGGAAGATTATGTCCTGAAATTAAATTAAGTTATTGAAATGAATAAATTTATCTTAATCAGGAATATATTCTTCATGTTATTGTATTCTTTGATTCTATTGCCTTTTTATATGATATTTAGTGCATCTTGAATCACCAATTTGAGATCCTAGAATATCTTCAGCAGTACTTGATCCATGAAGTTTTGCCTTGCACCATCAATTATAAATTTTTCAGTAGAAGTATTATTGTTATTTTTTTCCGTATTTTGTGTATTCCATACCATTTCCTTCTGCTTGTAATGTTTTATCTGAAAGAAAGACCTGCTATGATTTTTATGGGGGTTGGCACTTGTAGACAATTTCTGGCTTTGCTTTAACTGCTCTAAGGATAGAATCTCTATCTTTGGTGCTTGCCATTTTACTTGTGAGTTATCTTGGTATTTTCTTGTTTGGGTTTATGATGATTGAACATTTTGAGCTTCCTGGATCTGGGAGAAAGTTGATATTCAAATTGGCAGAGTTGTCAGCTGTAATTTTTCTCAGGGAACTGTGACAATTTGCCGCAATAAAGTCAATCAATCGACACCATTGCGCTCTGTCCAGCAATATCAGTCACAGAAAATGAGACAGACAGGCACTGTGGAGTGTCCAAGTTGCAAGACTATCTCAACGGTGTACTGCACGAGGGGGATAAACTGATCATTTATTGCACATGATATTTTAACTTCACCCTGACTTCCTGGTTCCAGATAAGTGAGTTGTTGTTATCTTTACAGGTATATAAAGAACACTAAGCAGGTATAATAAGAGCAGGAGCTGGGATATTTACATAGCTTAAGCCATAAAATGATATGCAATCAGCAAGCTCCCTTAAAGTGTTTTTTAAAGTCATTGTACGTTCTTCTATTTTTTTCCATCTGCTTGGGTTAGCTGCCCTCATTGTAAACTAAGCTAGATTTGCTTTACACAGGGGACTATCCTGACCTCGGGGTTATTAAGTGGGCAATATCCAGAAGCAAACTTATACCCCACTGCCTCTATCCTCTCTTTCCGAACTCCTATAATTTATATACTTTTTTCAGGCCATCCATGTCTCTCATTTTCCTTATTCATTTTCCTTCTTTTTTCTCCTTGAATAGCTTCATGCATCTTGCTTTCTAGCACACTGATTCATTTCTGTGCTTCCATCATTCTGCTATTTATTTCCTCTATTGTGTTTTTGATTACTGCTGCTATGCTCTGCAGATTGGTGATTTTTGATTAGGCTTTTCTCATGCCTTCTCCTTTTTTTGGCTACCCTCTCCTGCTGTCATCAGGTCAGTGAACAGCCTAATCCTTGTGAGTTTGAAATCATTATCAGGATATTGCTTTGGACTTAGGTATTTGTGATATTTTTAAGGCTTTAGTTGTCATCCACTAGTGCATGTGACTTCCTCTTATTCTCCACTATGCCATTTAGTGTGGTTGGAACAAGTGCACAAGAATCTCTCGCCATCATTTAGACTTACTTCTGTGCTTGTAATCTGGGGAGAGTGCCTCATCATGTTTCAAAGGAGCAGAGAGACTTCATGGTGTCTTTGTGTGATCTTCGTAGTTTCTATGCAGCTTTCTGATTTGATCCCTGTTACCTACAGCATTTCACAAGAAAATTATACATTGGAATCATTTAAAGGCTCTAAAAATACTTATGGCTCAGTCTTATCCAGAGAGACACCAATTCAATAACTTTATATTAGGATTTTGAAAGATTTTTATGTAATTTTTACAATCAAAATTAAGAAAGGAGGGACCAGAGCCATAGCACAGCAGGAAGGGCATTTGCCTTGCTTGCAGCAGAGTTCAATCCCGAGTTCAATCCCCAACATCCTATATGGTCCCCCAAGTACCGCCAGGAGTCATTTCTGAGCATAGAGCAAGAGGAATAACATCTGAGCATCGCTGGGTAGGACCCAAAAAGCAAAAACAAACAAAAAAATTAAAAATGAAAACAAAAACAACAGTCACAATTGAGAAAGAAGTTTGTTTTTTTCTTTTATTTTATGTTTTTGTTTTGTTTGGCAACTACACCCAGCAGTTCTCAGGCCTAACTTCTGGCTCTGTACTCTGGGTATCACCTCTGGTGGAACCATATGGGGGCATGCCAGGAATTAAACCCAGTTCAGCCATGTTCAAGACAAGTGCCTTAACTATTGCATGTCTCTCCAGTCCTGAGAATTTTGTTCTTATTGAATCTTCTACAAAGATTTTGTTTAGCTTTTAAAAAAATGTTTGTTATGTTTAATTTTCTTGAAATGTTCTTTGGGTCTCCAAATACTCAGTTTAAGAATTATATTTGTCTCTGCACTATGAAGATACGGCATTTTCAACTTGAGCAATCTGAAATTTTGGTCATTGTTTTCCCCTTTCTGGGCGTTTTCCTTGACCTCTATAGTTGATTAAAGAAATTTTATTGGCTTGTGTTCTTGTATTATTTTGTTATAAAAGTTCTTCCTATATGGTTGTCTGATTTGTGCTGTTTTTGGGGAAAAGGACACACCCAGTGGTCCTCATGGCTTACAGAAGGTTCTGTCCCCTGGGATCACTTCTGATTCTGTTCCCTGGGATCACTTCTGGTTGTGCTTGGAGGATCAAATATGATACCAGAATTTTAACTCCAGCTAGAAGCATTCAGAGCAAATGCCCTACCAACTGCTTTATTTCTCTGCTCGCTCCTAAATAGTCTATGTATCTGTTTTGAGAATATTTCCTTCACAACTCTTAGCACTGCCTCTATACAATTTGCAAGTATATTATCAGAGTAGAGTGAATTTTATGGCACAGAGTCATCCTAAATCTAATAATAAATATGACAGGGTACATGATGGCTACAATTTTTTTGAGTCCAGGAATAAACAAAAAGTTTCCTTCACTTGGATAATTTACTCCCTTCTAGTTCTCTATTCATTTAAACATGTCCATGAAGACATTTGCAACATGGGGTTTTTTAGTTCTAATTTCCAATATATTATTAGTCTTAGGCTTTTTTGCCTATATCCATCTAAAAATGAATATCTAACCTGATAGCACAGATTATTTGTAGACCGATGATATATTGGAATGCATCATTTGAGAAAGCAAGATGAGTATAAGGTGGGGTATGCATTATAGAAAATTTATTATCAATCTTTGCCTCTGTCCAAAAAATTCTGATAATACACACTCCTTTCCAATTGTGATAACCAAAATGTTTCCTTCTATTTGCAAATGTTTTTTAGGGAAAAATAACCTCTTTAAGATTTTAATTTCTATTTATTTATATTGCTTGTTTGTTTTGGGTCATACATGGAGTTGCTCCAAGATTACTGCTGGATGTATGCTGGGGTAGGTTATGGATCATATGGGTTACTGGGAATCAAGACTGGATTCCTGTAAGCAAGACAAATACCCTAACCAATGTACTGTTCTCTGTCCCCCCAAAATGATCTACTTTTAAAGGTCACTACCATAGATATATTAGATGAGCAAGACCTTCAGTATAATCTCATGATTAGTTTATACACATAATATTTGTAGATGCTTCCCATTTATTATTCCCAGAGATATCTCTACATTTAAGTTTAATTTTATGCCTAATAACTTTAAATATTGAAGAAAGATGTACCTAATACTTCACTCTCATGTAAATTTGAAACAGATTATTTTACAGTAAATAAATATGCGTATGAAAAAATATACATATCTAAATTTTACTTAATAGCTTTAAGAGAAATATTACTGCAATTAATCAGAAATAATTTAATAAATGTAAATTATTAAATTTTGTAAATTTAGCAATAAAATGCCATGTTAAAGTATAAAATAAATTTTTGTTTAGCAAAATTTGTGAATAAAAAGGGTATTTGACAAGTAGCTTCATGGAAAAACTAAGAGCAAATTAGATACCTTTCTCATTATATTAAGATACTAAACGTTTATATACAGTGTTCCCTGCTATCCTATTAGCAGCTCCCACTCCAGCAACTCTCCCGATTTTTATTCTTTGATGTCATTACTGGCCTTGAATGTCTCACAGGACAAGGGAAGTACCTTTCTTCAACTTTTCAAGCTTTTCAAACAGAAACAAAAGCCTATTATTTATTCATCAAATACAGTTCCATACATTTTTGTGAATAAATCCACAGAGTAATTTCTTCACAGGGATAAGAAAATCTTCAGGAATTAAGAAACAAAGGAGGCATATGTAGTTGCATGTTCTCTGAAAGCCCTTTGAGATTATATCTTGGAAACTGAAGTAAGCCTTACACCAGCACATTCTATGAGATGAATACTAACAACAGAACAATGGAAAAATGATGTGTGGCTCTATAGGTTATTGATCATGGCAATATACACATGATCACAATGCAGTAGAGGATTAATATACTTACAGAAATAGTCCCAAACTAAAATAACATATGGTCAATGGACAAGAAAGTATATGAAAGCAGCATGGGTTCTAAATACCATAAAGTTAGAGGAAGTATTCCTTAAAGTTGAAATGCAAAAGTCAGACCTTTAAAAATGTGTAGTATTATAAATAATTAACTGTTAATGCCAGGCCTAAATTGGATTATAATTTGAATTACAAAAAGTCCAAATTCATTATTTGAAATATGAATATAATAACCAAAAGTGTTGTTGGATTAAAAAAACTACAGTTCTGTGGTTGAATTCATAGTTTGTTATTGAAATGCTGTTACTGTGAGTGTGGAGATAGTATAAAGACGAAGACGCTTTTCTTGCAAGGGACTGATCCAGGTTGATCCCTGTCTGGTACCATTTACACCTGAGCACTACAAGGAGTGATCCCTGAGTCAGGAGTAAGCCTTGAATATCATCTGTCATAATCAAAAGAACATAGAAAACCAAGTAAAATTGCAATACTATTAAAAATGCTAACTCAGCAGCCATTTTACACTCCTTTCTCTTTCTTTCTCTCTTTCTCTCTTTCTCCCTCTCTCTCTTTAGATGATAGAAAATTGAGAACTTTAATGTGCACATACTTAAAATAAGAAATTTCATTTTTATTATGAAAAGATACTGAAGCAGAGGCTAACTATTAAGAAAATTAATCATTGAAACTTCTGGAAGTATGGATGATTATACTTGAATAACAGGAGAAATTAGAACTATTCTTAAATAGTCATGCCCTAATAGGAAGAGAAATATAATTTAGCTCTCCCATATTTAACACCAATTATAGTTTCTTTTCTAAAAATATATACTATAAATTATAGGTGACTTGTATAATATACCCGCAAATCAAGGAATGTACTTCACTATAATTAAAAAATAATTTCTGTATGATAAAACTAGTAAATTATAAAGTAGCAATTTTTTGAAATCACTTTTAACTAGTAGTATTGTTAAATACCAGAGGTAAATAACTAAATAAACACAATATGTTTTTTCCCTGCTAGTAGTAATTAAAGTAGAAAAACTTCTAGTCTTTTCCTGGTCTTTTTATACTAACCTAGTTTTATTTAATCTAAAATGTTATTGCTTTGTGAATTTCTGGAAGCTAATTTCTTCTCACAGTAACTTAATTACTCTTCATGGATCCTTATTTCAAAACAAACATATATAACAGAGTCCTTCTGAATGGAATTTGGCATTTTCCATTTGAATAAATATTTCATAATAAGGGCATTGAAAGTTTTCTAGCTTCTATATGAAAATACAGTAATTGAATGTCTTTAGAGCGTATTATCTTTAAAGTATAGCATTAAGAACATTATTTCACATATGCAACAGTCTGAAGTCACCCACAGCCCTCAACTCTGTATCTTGCATTTTCCATTTTCCTTATGGCACATATTCCAGTCAAGGGTTTGTATGGATGGATTTGCCCTGTGTAATCATTTAATCCTGGAAAGTGCAGAAGAACTTTTAGTAATAGACTCTTACTGCTAGGTAAGATGTTTAGGCTTATTTCTGCCTGACAGAACTTTATTTTGTTATTATAAATATTTAAAATTCTTATAATTCAGATTTTCAAGACCTGGGAGTTACATAGTACCTCTTGTGCACAAGGAGGTGAAAATTAGAGCTACTCACAGATCACAGATCACAGATCATCCTGTTATTTGTCGATTGCCTCATGCAGGCCCCAATAATGTCTCCTTCATCCTAGCCCTGAGATTATATTCAAGGCTCTTTAGGAGAATGAGACCCATCATTGTTACTGGTATTTGGCATATTGGGTACGCCACGGGGAGTTTGCCAGGCTGTTTGCCGTTTGCCAGGAGTTTGCCGTGTGGACAGGCTACATTTGGTAGCCTGCCAGTTTGTCAAAGTAGGAATGAGATGTCATAATAAGATGTCGCGCGGCCGCGCGATTCCGGGAGCTGGTTTTTATAGTCTCTGAGTCTTGGCCGCTGATGGGATTACACGGTGCCAGGGGGCCAGTTGGTGGGTGTGGCCCCCACATACTGGAATTTGGAGGATCTGGGTGGAGGATGCTCGACTCCAATCTGAGTAGGCTTGGAGATCTCGGCCCCGGAACCCACGTGGCTTTGTCCCTCTGCCAGTACCTTCAGGTGTGCGGAGAGTGGTCTCAGCATGGTGGTGGCTGGTCCTGGAGGTCTTCGGCTGCCGGGGCCCTGGTCAGGGTGGGGAGGAAAGCTCAATCCGCTCCCCTCCAAGGGGCCCCAGCGAGGAATAGCCAGGCACGGGGGCAGGAGACTGCACTGTTCTCCCTGCGGGAGCTGGTTTTTATAGTCTCTGAGTCTTGGCCGCTGATGGGATTACACGGCGCCAGCTAGAGGTATTAGCTTTTTTTTTTATTTAATTATTTTTTTTTTATTAGTGAAACACCATGAGGTACATTTATAGACTTATAAATTTTTGTGTTTGGGTTTCAGTTATACAATGATCAAGTACCCATCCCTCCACCAGTGCCCATCCTCCCCCACCACGGGTCCTAGCATCCCTCCCACCCCCCCACCCCCCCCCCCGACCCACCCTGCCGCTGTGGCAGGGCATTCCCCCTTGTTCTCTCTCTCTTCTTTTGGGTACTGTGTTTTGCCAGAAAGGCATTGAGTGGCAATCATGTTTGGTCTATAGACTACTTTTAGCATGTCTCTCCCACCCTGGGAGGGTCTTCACAACACCCTTTATTTGGTGCTCTCTTCTCTATCTGAGCTTCCTTTTCACCTAGCACATGTGGCTGGCCTTCAAGTCATGGAGCAAAATTCCTGGTACTAATCTGAGCCACTCCTGGGTGTTAGTCTCCCGTTTTGTTGCTTTATGTTCCCCAGATGAATGCAATCTTTCTGTGTCTATCCCGCTCTTTCTGACTCATTTCGCTTAACATGATACTTTCCATGTAGTACCACTTGTATGTAAATTTCATAACTTCATCTTTTCTAACACTACATAGTACTCCATTGTGTAAATGTACCAAAGTTTCTTTAACCAGTCATCTGTTCTCGGGCACTCAGGTTTTTTCCACATTCTGGCTATTGTAAAGAGTGCTGCAATGAACAAACAATTGCAGATGTCACTTCGACTATACCTTTTGGCCTCTCTGGGATATATTCCCAGGAGTGCTATAGCTGGGTCAAATGGGAGATCGAATTCTAATTTTTTGACAATCGTCCATACTGTTTTCCAAAAGGGTTGGACCAGCCTGCATTCCCACCAGCAGTGAAGGAGGGTCCCTTTCTCACCACATTCGCGCCAGCAACTGTTGCTTTTGTTCTTGTGGATGTGGGCCAGTCTCTGTGGTGTGAAATGATATCTCATTGTTGTTTTGATCTGCATCTCTCTGATGATTAGTGATGTAGAGCATTTTCTCATGTGCCTTTTTGCCATTCAGATTTCTTCTTTGCGAAAGTTTCTGTTCATTTCCTCGCCCCATATTTTGATAGGGTTGGGTGATTTCTTCTTGTGTAGTTTAACCAGTACCTTGTATATCCTTGATATCAACCCCTTGTCGGATGTTTATTTGGTGAATATTCTTTCCCATTCTGTAAGCTGTCTTTGTATTTTGGTCACAGTTTCTTTTGAGGTGCAGAAGCTTCTTGGTTTAAGATAGTCCCATTTGTCTATCTCTGTTTTCACTTGCTCGGCCAGTGGCGTGACATCTTTGAAGATACCACTAACTTCAATATCGTGGAGAGTTTTGCCAACTTTGTCTTCAATAAACATTATGGATTCCGGTCTGATGTTGAGGTCATAAATCCATTTCGATCTTACTTTTGTGCATGGCATTAGGCAGAGATCTGAGCCCACTTTTTTGCATGTAGCCATCCAGTTTTGCCAGCACAATTTATTAAAGAGGCTTTCCCTGCTCCATTTCACTTTGCTTGCCCCCTTATCGAAGATTAGATGATTATATGTTTGGGAGGAGATGTCAGTATATTCAACTCTGTTCCATTGGTCTGCAACTCTGCCTTTGTTCCAGTACCATGCTGTTTTGATTATTACTGCTTTGTAGTAGAGCTTGAAGTTAGGTAGGTTGATTCCTCCCATTTTCTTTTTCCCAAGAATTGCTTTAGCTATTCGTGGGGGCTTATTATTCCATATAAATTTCAGGAGTGTTTTCTCCATTTCTTTGAAGAATGTCGTGGGTATCCTTATAGGGATTGCATTGAATTTGTACAGTGCCTTGAGAAGTATTGCCATTTTGACAATGTTGATTGTCCCCATCCATGAACAGGGGATATTTTTCCATTTCCTCGTGTCCTCTTTTATTTCCCGAAGTAGCGTTTTGTAGTTTTCTTTGTACAGATCCTTTACTTCCTTAGTTAAGGCGATTCCTAGGTACTTGATTTTCTGGGGCACAATTGTGAATGGAATTGTTTTCTTCATGTCACTTTCTTCTCTTTCACTATTTGCATATAGGAAAGCCATGGATTTTTGAGTATTGATTTTATAGCCTGCCACTTTACTATACAATCCTGTTGTTTCTAGGAGTTTTTTGGTAGAGGTTTTAGGGTTCTCTAAGTATAGTATCATATCATCTGCGAATAGTGAGAGCTTGATTTCTTCCTTTCCTACCTGGATGCCCTTAATATCTTTTTCTTGCCTGATCGCTATTGCAAGTACTTCCAGTACTATATTGAACAGCAGTGGAGATAGTGGGCATCCTTGTCTAGTCCCTGACCTTAGGGGGAAGGCTCTCAGTTTTTCCCCATTGAGGATGATGTTTGCTGTAGGCTCAAGCTTTTCCAGGAAATTGAAAAAACGGAAACTCTCCCAAACAGTTTCTATGAAGCCCATATCTCTCTAATACCAAAAGGAAACAAAGACACCACAAGAAAAGGAAACTACAGGCCGATATCCCTGATGAACACGGATGCGAAGATTCTCAACAAAATACTAGCCAATAGAATTCAACAACTCATCAAAAAGATCATACATCATGACCAAGTAGGATTCATCCCAGGGATGCAAGGATGGTTCACCATTCAGAAATCAATCAATATGATCCATCATATCAACAAAAGAAAAGATAAAAATCATATGATCATATCAATAGATGCAGAGAAAGCATTTGACAAGATCCAGCACCCATTCATAATGAAAACCCTTGCCAAAATGGGGATAGAGGGGACTTTCCTCAATATAGGTACTAGCATTTTTAAAAGTTAGACTGATGCCCAGCAAGCTCCCGAGAGTATTCTGCCCACATGGCAAAGCCTGGCAAGCTCCTAATGACGTATTCAAAAACAGTAACAAGTCTCACAATGTAGACCTTATTGGTGCCACTCGTGCAAATCGATGAAAAACAGGAGGACAGTGACAGTGAAAGTGACAGACTGATGCAAGGCAGGGATCTGTGTGTCACTTTCAGGAAGCCCTGAATTGATTTCCTGTTCCACGTGGCTCCCTGAGTAGTACCATTCCAGCCATCAGTTCTGCTGTGGTATAGCAGTGTGTGCCACTAGTTCTTTGCATTGAGCAGTACAAATTAGGTATTGCTGGGAGGGACCACTTGACCACTGAGAACATGGCCAGCCCCTTATAAAGGATTTTTTAGTGCTTAATATAACCTACATACACTTGCAGTTTCTGTTGCAATATGATTTTTGAGGACTTGAAAGCAAGTGATTTTTTTCCCTTGAAACAATAATCTTCAGACATTTACCAGCCTTGATGTTAATACTGGGTTACGTGAGACTGGATTATAAGAAAGATGGAAAAAAAAGAACCTACAAGCAACTTATCCTTCCATATTTAGTGCATTTTTCTACTCTGGCTAGGAAGATGAAAACATTTTATCAGCATCAATGAAGTTTTAAAATTGAAAATATTTCTTTTCTCTTAAAGAGTCCTTAATTATGTTTTTCTTTGAAACACTTCCTTTAGAAAATGGTACATCTTCTTATATAGAAACTAAATATGTTACAAGGTTCTTCAAAAGTCAGGCTGTATTATAATTGAAGAAATATTGATGGTTGTATGTTGGCAAATTAGATTTACTGCTGGGTAAATGAAAACTGCTTTTTTCTGCCTTTAGAAGTATGATGTGGCAGATGAAATTTCTCTAATAGTGGTAGTTATTCAGTATTATATGTGGTTTTAGTTCATTACAATGGTAGTAAATATTACTAATATTCTATTACATATATATTTACTATTTTAAAAATTGTACTTCCAGTGTTTTGTTGTTGACTTCCCAATAAGTAATCTAGTATACAGGACTTTCAGAAAATTCATGTCAAATATAGAAAATGCCATTTTTCCTTGAAATCATTTCTACTATGAGATAGTTTCCTCAGTTTTGTTATCTCAATAAAATAATTTCAAGACCTAACCATATATTCATTCTGACCACACATATCAGGAGAACAGATCATAATACACTTGAGTCAGAAATCTTTTTTTTTTCCCAAGGAGGATTACCATACCACTTATGGAATAGAGTGCTGGATAGTGCTTTTTATTGCCTCATTTAAAATTTCTAGTATAACTCAAAGACAGCCCCATCACCTTTGAGAAATGAAGTCATTCTAAAGTCATGCTATAATAATAAAGCATTGTAATGTGTGCTAAGCCATCCACATGATCACAGCCCAGTCCCCTTTATATGGATCTGATACAGTATAAAGCATCAAGCATAACTGAAGTTATGGGAAAATGAGATTGTAATCAGCTATAAAATTGTAAATGTAAATTAGATTAAACCAGCATATAGTACTTGCCTGTGCTACTTTTTCTGAACATAGTGTGACTTAAAATTGTATTTTATTATATTCTTTTATTTATTTTTTGTTTGGGGGACACAACCAATTGTGTTGAGAGTTTACTCATTTATCTGCACTCAGGCCTCACTCCTGGAAGGGCTTGAAGGAGGGTATTTGAGGGATGACATAGATGCCCACATCCAAGGCAAGTGCCCTACCCTATATTATCTAGCCTCTCAGAGATTTTTTTAATGTAAAAAGCATTCAAATATTTATTTCTTAGAAATACTTGTGAAATGAGAGTTTTAAAATGAGGGTTATGTGTTAATAGTTGGTTTCATGTCCATAAAATAAGATGTAGTAATTTGGAAGCAGTGCTAAACAGTAGAAATGTTTTAAATTTGAATTTTCTTTCCTCAAATTTTATTAATATTTTGCAGTAGTATGCAGTATTTTAAATAATACTTTTCTATGTTAGTAGTCAGTCACTAACTATTGCTGTTTCTATATATGATCTTTTCAAGTAAACTGTAAACAATTATATGTATTTGCAAGATTACTACAAACACATTAGAAAATTCCCATTTCATACTACACCTATTTTAGACCAGATCTGTACAAAAGAAGTTTCTATAATGAGGGAAGCATTGTTGTTTTGTCACATGCCATTCTCACATGTGTTCACTGATCTTTGAAGATAGTGTAATGTTAAATTTTATTTAATTTTCAATGCCATAAAAACACCAGGCATCATGGATTAACCTCTTTCATGTTCACGGAGCTGACCCTCTTTTTCTTATGTATGAAAATCCCCATGTTTCTGTAAAAAAGCAATTTGTGTGTTTAATTAAAAGAAGACAGTCTGTCTTTACTGTTTGGATTTTTGTTACATAAGTAGTATGTTTCAGTCCTCCCTGTAAAGTCTCGTCATGCAAAACTGAGCTCAGCAGCATCCTTGCTGTCACTTCAAGTCCTTCTTTGAAGGCAGTAGTAGAGCCTTCAATACCCATGTCAGAAACAAACCATTTGTTGTTGCCTATATTATCCCATGAGCTCTCAATTCTTCTCAAAATAGACTTTTCTAAAGCCAGAATAAAAAATATGCGTGAAGAGAGCCGTGTGCTTTCAATGCTTTAAAGCAGATATGCCTCACCAGTAATGCAGTGAGGGAAGAGTAAGGGGCTGTCATTGGAAGCTTCAGAACAATCACGTTCTGACAGGCTCTTGTGATGGGTGTATCCTCCCAGCCTTCGGGAATCTTCTTATAAGGTTTGGGGACAGGAAAAGTAAATGTATTCCGGAACTTTGAGAAGAATGCCTAATAAACGTCTTGCTAAAATTCAGACCAATGCTAGTTATTTTCCATATTCAACATACACTTAAGAGTTTTTATTTCATCTGGGGTATTTGTTTCTCCAGTGCTTGTACATTTATGAATAAATTCATGCATAAAATTTTTGATAGTGATGAAAGGGAGAAATAGATACCCGCTAACATCACTTTCAATGTTAAAATAAAGATTTCATGGTTTAAAAAGAAGCCGATTAGAATGTATGGAAAGTATTCTATAATGATATTTTACTCAATTCTATCAAAACACTTATTTTATATTTTATTTTTACATTTTAAAATAACAGAGAAAATTTATAATAATACTTAGTCTTTACACAATTTCAAACATTGCAACTAAAAGATGAAATTTGTAATTCACCATTTTTTCACAAGGAAAAAGAAATATCTTCATATCCAATAACAAGAAATGACTCTTACATTTTTGAGTGGGCATAGTATAGTTTTTTCCATGTCATTTTATACAGTGTATCAAAACTCAAAGTTTTGATTTTTCTTCAAGTTTGTGTAGTTGAAATAGTGTTTAGTTTTCTCTTTAGACTGATGTGTAATCATCGGATTTATACAGGTTAGAATGATCGACAGAATGTATGTAATAAAAAGGTCAGTCTACAAGACATTAATGAAAATATAGTTTAAAAAAATGTCAGTTAAGATTTGAAATGATGAAATGTAGCCAGCTGTGTTTAAATAAACTTACAAACTTTCACATCCAAAAGTTGATAAAGTTGAAATACAGTATCCTAGAAGGCCATTACATTGATTCCTACTTAAACTCTTATAGCATACTGTTATAAGGGTCAAGTGATAGATACATGTGAAAAAGTAGGATAGGAACAGACACATATAAAGTGCCCAATAGAATTGACTGTTATTTTCTTTTAGGACTAGACTTGTGCTGAAAGACTAAGTACTAAATGTTTCTACTTTATGTTCCCATTCTCCTATCAGATATAAAACTATAGTTAAATTATACTGCTTAACAAATATAAAAGCACCAAAAGAACATTTTTATTTTATGTTAGAATAGATAACGTAATAGATAATATAGTGTACATGACTTTAGTGCCTTCTGTCCTTTTTGCAATGTTTATAATTTTAATTTAATTTTTGAGATTAGATTTTAATGAACTAGATACAAATCATGCTGGGTGGATGTTTTAAATATTAGAACAAAATAAAACATTCATAAGGAAACTTCACAAAACACAAATTGGGCTGTGAAGGATGGACGATTTCTTATGTGGAGATTTTCTCCACATCCTTTGTTTCCAGATTATGGGACTCATTACATGATTGTTAAAGCAACAACCTTAAATTAATGTAATATGGTATCTTGAGAAGTGAATTAATAGAGTTTGCTCGAGCGGGCCCAGTAACGTCTCCATTGGAGACTTTGTTGTTACTGTGTCTGGCATATCGAATACTCTCGGTTGCTTGCGGGGCTCTCCGAGAGGGGCCGACGAATCGAACTCGGGTCGGCCATGTTGGCTGCGTGCAAGGCAGACGCCCTACCCGCTGTGCTATTGCTCCAGCACGCTTGGCTCTGTGGCGCAATGGATAGCGCATTGGACTTCTAATAGAGTTTAATGTTGACAAAACTTGAAGGGAACCTATTATTATGTCTCCAGTTGTTGTACTTGATGAAGAATATTATCTTCCTGAAAATCCCTAAAACTAGTAGGAATCCAGGATGTGTTTTATCCATTCATCTAAAATCCAGGCTGCTCTCTGACACTGTTTTCTTGCTTAGTAGCCCAGCTAGCTGTGCAGTAATGATCACTGAGAATCACACTTCCTCTGGGCATTACTTCCACTTTTCGTACCTATTCTTGTATGTACACCTGGAACAGAACTGGTCATAGCTACACAGTGTTTTTTTTTGGCAAGCGTTGACAAAAATACAATCATGATTCATAGCTGTTGTTGCCTATCTTCTTAGTCCTAAATGCCGCTGAGTATCAGAGTGATATTCAGAAGACTAGAGAGATAGTATGTGAAATGCTACTTGCCTTGCATGCAGTGTAACCCAGGATTGATCCGCCATCCTCTTAACTCCCCTGGGCTTGATAGGAGTGATCCATGTGGCCCCAAACTAAACAATAACAAACCAAAAGTACCCTCAAGTTTTATTCAAGCTCTATCCTTCATACCAATGATTAGGCATATGTCTGAGTGCATTTTTGTTCTCTCTCTGTGAACTGAGTGCAGCGAATGTCATTCTTTATAAGTGAATAAGATAAGATATCTGAATTTCAGAGATAGACTAAAGCTGGAGAAATGATGGAATTATTTTATTTCATATTGGTGGTAACAGTAACTTTTGAAGAATTGACTAACCACTGTCTATCAGAGATTCTTATTTTCCTTTTTTCTTTAAAACTGTTATCAAGGAATAATACAAAAGTTGTCTTTTATTTTTAGACAAGAGAATTAAGTTATAAATTTTTCGCTGAATCAAATTTGGGATATTGAGTCAGATCATGCTAAAATGACATGAGATATTGCAACAAGTTTTTACTATTGGAAAGAAATAAAAGAAGCAGAACTAGCCAAAGTTAACTTTAGAGTTCATTTTATTAAGAAAGGTTTTTATTCTAGTAACACTGAAATAAGTATATCTATAGGTATCTATATATACATTGAAGTCAGATTGGTTCTTATAATATGTAACGCTATATAGAATTTTGCATGCCAGCTTTCAAATTTTAAGCATTCTCATTTAAAAGAAATAGTATAGAACTGTGGTTCATTTTATATTTCCCTGAAGATGCACGCTGTTAAATATTATCATCACAATGTTTTTGCAATCTGTCCTTTTTTGTTGACATTTTGTTTAAAATGTTTAATTTTTTTCTTTTGTGAACAAGTAATAAATTTTATTGATTTTATTCAAAAACTATAGCTTATATTACTTAAGGGTATAATGTCACTCTACACCAATCAACAAAATGCCAATATTTCTCTGCTATAATTGATAGTAATCTTTTGTATTTTTCTAATCTTAATGTCTTATTATTGAGTTAGAACTGTTATTTAAATATTCGGAGACTAAATCATCATGCATTTATTTTGCAAGTATTTTTCTCTTCATCTCCAACTAGAATTTTGCTATTTGGAATATTGTATTAATTTTGAGGAAATATTTTTCTCTTTTATAATTAGTGCCTTCATATCTTGTCAAAAAACTGTTTGGTCCACAGTCACAAATTACTCCTTTTTTTCTCTAAATCATATGGAAATATACTTAGATTGCTAAGTATATAGAAATTTGTTTAGATTACTAAATAAATTTAGGTTTTATAGTTTACTTTTATGATCCACTTTCACTTATTTAATTTAATTTCATTGATTTTAGTGGCCATTTCTTGGAGAGCTCAGAAGCTATTTCATGCATAATGCTTTGGGTATTGCTCTTGGCTCTGCTCAGAAGATTATATAGTACTATGCTTTGTGCCCTGGGCTCCCTCACAGAGAGCTCTAAACCTTTAAACTATTTCCCTAGTCTCTATGTTGATAGTTGTGGTAAAAATCATGAATCACATGGACAGTACTGAAAATAGTACTGGAGATCTATGAACGTTATTGGTGTGCGGAGATACTGTGACCCGAGAAGGATGGTTGGGGCGTGCCCGGAGAAGCGGGGGCAGGGACCGCTGTGGGTTGGGGGGGTATGAGGGGGCGGGATGCCCGGATCCCACCCAGGCCCCACATCTTCCACCCAGATCCTCCAAATTCCAGTAGGCGGGGGTCACACCCACCACCTGGCCCCCTGGCGCCGTGTAATCCCATCAGCGGCCAAGACTCAGAGACTATAAAATCCAGATCCCGGACGAGAGCAGTGCAGTCTCTGCCCCCGCGCCTCGGTGTTCCTTCCCGGAGTCCCTTGGAGGGGAGCGGGTTGAGCTTTCCTCCCCGCCCCTGCCAGGGCTACGGCAGCCGGAGACCTCCAGGACCAGCCACCACCATGCTGAGACCACTCTCCGCACACCTGAAGGTACTGGCAGAGGGACAAAGCCACGCGGGTTCCGGGGCCGAGACCTCCAAGCCTACTCGAATTGGAGTCGAGCATCTTCCACCCAGATCCTCCAAATTCCAGTAGGCGGGGGTCACACCCACCACCTGGCCCCCTGGCGCCGTGTAATCCCATCAGCGGCCAAGACTCAGAGACTATAAAATCCAGATCCTGGAACCGCGCAGCCGCAAATGCGAATGACATCTTATCGGGACATCTTTTTTTATGACATCTTATTATCTCATTCCTACTTTGGACAAACTTGCAGGCTGTCGAATGTAGCCTGCCCACAGGGCAGAGTCTGGCAAACTCCCCGTGGCCTACCAAATATGCCAAATACCAGTAACAATGATGGGTCTCATTCTCCTAAGGAGCCCTGAATATAATCTCAGGGCTAGTATGAAAGAGACGTTACTGGGGCCTGCTCGAGGCAATCGACGATTAACAGGATGATGAAATGAAATGAAAAATGAATTAGTGTAATGATTACTACTCTCAAACAAGAACAATAAATTCCTTCATGAGAGGTTTTGGTTGTCATTTTCAGTATTGGTGTGTTTTTGGCCCACACCTAGCTATTCTCCAGGCTTACTTCTGGCTTTTCACTCTTGGATCACTCCTTGCAGGATCAGAGGGATCAGAGGGATATTTGACACCAGGGATCAAATCCAGGTCAACCAGGTACAAACCTATAGATTACCAGCTGTACTATGTCTCCAGACCCACTCTGAAATTTGTTTTATTTTTGTTTTCAATTCCAGCTTCAGGGAAAAGTGGATCAGTCTCTCTGGAGTTGAAAATTTTATGATTGATATTTAAAATAAGCTTTAAATTATAAGAAGTATTTTAAAATTGTGACAACTAAGTCATTTTTAGTGTGTATACCATTGACCATAGGGAGAAAATCGCTCTGCAGGAGAGGGCGTGCCCATGTGAATTCCGGTTGGGCTGCTCTGCATGCCACCTTTTCATACAGAATGCATGTTTGATGTCCTGTTAAATCACATCATTTTACATATAGTTTTTAGCATAAAATAATTCTGAAGAAGACAGTAGTAAAACTTTGTTTTTTAAGTCTTTTTTTTTGTTGTTATAATGGTGATAATGGTGATCACCATCATCACAGGACAATGGGGATACATTTGGAAATAAATACAGACAGATTTGGAATCATAACAACTATGTCAGCTATTTAAATTTACTCAGTTATGTAACTGTGACTCTTTTAACAATGTGTAAACAGTGTATAACTTTGCTTTAGTTTTTAAAAAGCTGGCCAATTTATTGGAGAGAACAATTCTTGAAACTCCCATTAGGAAAATGATAAAGGATGACTTTCACAGTGAAGCTTGAATATATAAACACTCTCTCTAACATATTCTTACACAGTACACCTTTTCTCTCCCTTGTCACTACCTGTTGCAGTAGAAGCATCTTTATTTGTACCCATGGCAACACTTTCGCACTTCACATCAAAGCTCTTTTTTTTTTCAGTATATTAGAAAGATAGTACAGAATTTAGAATGATCATATCTTTTCAAGATAAGTCTGAACATCAAAGTGGTTCTAGGGCTAGAAAATGTCAATCCCTTGGAAAGCATAAGGATTTGAATAAGTATAACATCACAGAGGGGCAAGAGGGCTTGAAAATATTATAGACATTTTGAGTAAAGAGAAAAAGACAGTAATCCATAGCTTCTATCCAAAAATAGAACAAAAACTTGAAATAATGATAATCCATGCTCATGGATTAGTTCTGCTGAGTTTTATGGGCTGTCTGTACTTGACAACAGATGTACTTATTTTCAACTTTGCAATAAAGACACAATACATAGGTATTTAGTTAAATTAGAATAATTTATCAATATACCACCACAGGAATACAGTATAAATATGACTCAGTTTCCTGGTTGTTTGGTTTTTAATCCTCTGAGATTTTGATTTAACAGCCACTTGTTTAAGGACAGTAAGCATTCAATACCCTAGTTATGGTAAACATGTCTTCGGTCTGTAAAATATCTTGTTCAATTAGATGGAACCTCTCCAGGGAGTGCAATGGATGTGAGTATGCATTTGAGAAGCTAGCCTGAATGGAGAAGAATTTATTTTAGAAATTAAAAGCATTCAAGTAGTTTCCACTTTTCAGCTTTTTAAATTGCTGTGTTTATCTAATTTTAGTTTGATCAATAGACAGTTAATTCATGAAACAGTAAACTAAGAAATAAATGCTGTGAAACCTGTTGCACAATACAAAAATAAAAATCTTTTAAGAATCATAAATGTTATCTGTAGCTGAATATAATTGTATATGGCAATGAGTGAACAATAAGTATCTTAGGTTTTGTTACCAAGAGAATAAACTTCTCATGCCAATTATCTTAAAACATGTTAGCTACTACTTCTATATTTTTATTTTAAAAATATAAAAATATAAGATACTACTTATATTTATTTTATTGGTCTTCTGATTTTTTTAGATTATTTATTTATTTATTTTGCTTTTTGGGTCACACCCGGTGATGCACAGGAGTTACTCCTGGCGGTGCTCAGGGGACCATATGGGATGCTGGGACTCGAACCCGGGTCGGCTGCGTGCAAGGCAGACGCCCTACCCGCTGTGCTATTGCTCCAGCCCCGGTCTTCTGATATTTTAACTCATCAGTTCAAGTAAAGAAAACTGTTATTGAGGGAATTACTTAAAATCTCTGAAACAATTTTGAAAAATTACGCATTTTTCATGTAACCTACAATACTTGATATTATGGATCCTATTAAATATTTTCTGTCTCTGTACAAATGCTTGTATAAGAAACAATTTACAAACTTTAGTAATATATAATGGAAATCTGTGTTTCCATATTGAATATTCATACCAGTTTTCTGACAGTAGGCAGAGCGTGTACCTTGCATATGACTGACCCTCATCCAATCCCTGGCACCAGATATGGTCCTTCAAGCTCCACCATGAATGATGCCTAAACCAGGAGTAAGAACTGAGCACTCCCAGGCTTAGCCAAGTTTTCACTGAATTAGGACATAAGACCATTTTAATGTATATTCTCAATGGCAAAAAACTAGAAAAAGATATAGTAAAATTAATTATGCATTCTTCTAATTATTTGTTAATACAATTGCTATATCAACTCAGAGGACAATCACTGTGGAAGTAATTTGAATATTAATGAATAGTAATAGAACACTTGTGTTGACTTTTAATATGAAAATTCTTGACTTTTTTTTTTAACATAAAAGTTTTTGCCTGTTTTCAGGACACCTCCAGAAATGCATAAGAGTCACTCCTAGCTCTGCAGTTGGGAATCACTCCTGGCAGTATTATAGAACAGTTTGGGATGCCAGGGATTGAACCCAGATGGTCTGCATGCAAGTAAATGCCCTACCTGCTGTATTTTCTCTCTGGTCCTTAAAATTCATGACATAACTTAAATGAAACAGAACTAGCAATCCATAATATTATTCTTAACAATCAGTAGTTTTAAGAAAAATGCCTCATTTTTAATACTTCATGAATTAAACCTTCCCTTAATATGGTTGAATTGTACAAGTTTTAGATCTAAAATATGAAATAATACTGATAACAATAAAAGTAGTAATCCTTAGTCTGAAAGATAGAAATGGGGCAGATATCAGAACAAAGTTCAACATTTAGTCTAGTGAGTCTGTCTCCTGTGGACAAAAGTGAAGAAGGCTGATTTAGGGGCTTCTTAGTCAGAAGCAGTGTGATGAGGTCTCTGGCTAAGAAACCCATGAATCATGAATGTGGAGTCAGCACACTTCACAGACTATGAAAAGACTGGCACAGCAGAGAGGTATTCATGAGAAGCTCTGGGAAAAATGACTGCACATTCTGAGTGAGGGCGTTCAAAAAGAGCATGCTTCATACAGAAGACACAAGGGAACTGAGGCCTTACAACAGGTGTGACTTAGCTGAACATGGATACAATCACATGGAGGATAGGGGGGTTTATCTATTCTCCTCTTTACTAATTGACAATTAGTAAGCATGTCAAAATTGAGTATTAATTCTTCAGTAATTCTAAGACTTCACAGAATTGTAATATGTGGAAACGTTCTAAGTGAAGGAATATTTTGTATCTTGGGTATTGCAAAAGTAGATATATACATAAGTAAAAGCTTATTGACTTAATATTTCAGATGGATTTACTTTATGCATACTCTATTATGTGCAAAAACAAAAATATCTATTCCTTGAATAATAGATAGCTAAAAGCTCAGACAAAAATACAGGATCTAAGTAGAGAGGCAATTTTTGTCAACCATTGTTATACTGATGATACAGTACACTGAAAGATTTAGGAAATCATTTGGAGATATAATCAATTAGACATAAGATGATATGAAAGCCAAATGAGATCAAGGGAAAACTCAGGTTTTTATAAGTTCCTGAATGAAATCAATAAAATACAGTTTGATTGAGATAAGAAACAGCCTTAGTAAGACAAATTTCAAACATAAAGTGATATATTTTAGTTAAAAGATTCAGGGAGAGATTTAATCAAGTTCAGTTTTGAATGCATTTATTTTGAGACCTCTTAAGGCAGACATTTGAAAATATCAAATAATCATCTATATGTTTGGGCATATATCTCATGATATCAGACTGAGTAGATAAATTCATATGTTTTTCAATGGATTTTCAAGAAAGAGCACCAATAAATAGAGACCATGTATCTTTATTTAAAATCTAAAAAGTGCCCTAAATCAACTTGCTAAGGATAGAAGTCATGTGAACGTATTACTAAACAAAGGCCTAGAAAAGATTCCAAAATAACAGGTAGCAAATATTGAATATCTCATACGTGGAAAACATAGCAGGAGCATAATTAAGGCTTTATGGCAATGGAAGTCAAAATCAGGAGGACTGGTCCTTAGTGGGAAATTTGTCATTGTGGAGAGAGGGGCTTAGTTCAGGGGCGGTACTGCTATGACAATAATAGAGGAGTTCTCGATGAAACTGGTTTCTGAAAGGAGGTAAAGCAAATGTATGTATAAACCCTATCAATAACAGTATTGCAAACCACAGTGCCAAAAAGGTATAAACAAAATAGGATTCTGGCTATTGTAAAGAGTGCTGCAATGAACAAACAAGTGCAGATGTCACTTCAACTATACTTTTTTGCCTCTCTGGGATATATTCCCAGTAGTGGTTTTGCTGGGTCAAATGGGAGCTCAGCTTCTAATTTTTGGAGGATCATCCACACTGTTTTCCAAAAGGGCTGAATCAGTCGGCATTCCCACCAGCAGTGAAGGAGGGTCCCTTTCTCGCCACATCTGCGCCAGCAAGCACCGTTTGCTTTTATTCTTGTGGATGTGGAGCACCGCACCGTTTGCTTTTGTTCTTGTGGATGTGGGCCAGTCTCTGTGGTGTGAAATGATATCTCATTGTGGTTTTGATCTGCATCTCTCTGATGATTAATGATGTAGAGAATTTTCTCATGTGCTTTTTAGCCATTTGGATTTCCACAGAGGCAAGGTGGGATAAGGGGCTGGGGGGGTGGGAGGGATACTGGGATCTGTGGTGGTGGGAAATAGGCACTGGTGGAGGGATGGGTATTTGATCATTGTATAATTGAAACCCAAACACAAAAATCTGTAAGTCTACAACTGTACCTCATGGTGTCTCACTAATAAAAATTTAAAAAATAAGTAAAAGCATTTAGATTTAGTATCCTAAAAAAATATAGGAAAAGTTCTGCCATTGGGGCAGCTGGGGTTTGGGAGTGTGATTATGGACATTGATGGAAGGAAATGGATACTGCTGAAGGCAAAGATACTCAAACATTGTATGACTAAACTGAATAATGAAAAACTGTGTAACTGTATTTCATGGTCATTCAATTAAAAATAGATAAAATAGTTCAACTCTTATTGGAGTAAAATAGCTCTAAATATTTGCTATTCTATAATTAATAATATCCTGATTATATTATAAAGTGAGATCAAATATGGAAAAAATAACCAATAAATAAAATGAAATTTGGAAAAAAATAACCCCATATTCTCAATTTGTAAGAATAATTTGTGGAAATCTGTGCTGTAAAACTTACTGAAATGCAGTAATCAATGTTTAGTAAATTAATTACTTAGATTATTTTTAATAGAATGCATATTTTAAAAATTTATAATGCATAGTTTTATATGTTATGCTGAACTTTTGCCTATATCCTAATAGCCACTACAACAATTAGTATCAGAACAACTTGGGTAGAGCATTCATATAACTTCTGATATGTTATCCACAGACATAACATTTTGCTCTGAACGTTACTTCAACATCTTTGTCTCTTACATGATCTCCACAACATAACAGCCAACATGGAACTATATCAATCAAATGATATATTTTATTTTAGAAAAGGGGAATGTTTTCATCATAGGGCAGATGAGAATATATCCATATGTACAGCTATATGGATATATTCAACACGCAATTTCATTGGTAAAGAAATGACCAGCACCCAACCCAGACAAGGTCAGACTGAACACCTGAAAAACCTACCATCAGTACTCATCAATACACTGGCTCAGCTCTTCACACGCTACCTGTCTGAATGCAAGTTTCCATCCCAATGGAAAACCAGCAGGGATGTACTACTGTACAAGAAGGGAGACATCCATGACACTGGCAACTATTGCCCAATCTGCCTGTTGTCTGTCATCTACAAGCTGTTCACTCCAGTCACCCAAAATAGGATTGGAAGAACACTGTATGAGGGACAACCATGTGAGCAAGCCAGGTTCCGCAAGGGATTCAGCACCATCGACCATATCCACATGATATTCAAGCTCATTGAGGTTTCTCGGGAGTTCAAGATGCCATTCTATCTAACATTCATTGATTTAAAGAAGGCCTTTGATTCTGTTGAGACAGAAGCGGTTATTGAAGCCCTAGCCAATCAGGGCATTCAAACTCAGTACATCAGGATCTTCCGTGAGCTGTATTATGGATTCACTATGAGGATCTCACCATTCTACAAAGAAGTAATCATTAATGTCAAGAGAGGGGTTCGGCAGGGTGATACCATTTCACTGAAACTCTTCAGTGACACCCTCAAGAACATCATGAGATGACTGGAATGGGAAGGAATGGGAGTGAAGATACATGGTCAGCAACTACACCACCGCCGCTTTGCTGATGACATTGTTCTAATAATACCAAACATTAGCCAAGCGACACAAATGCTGGCCTACTTTGACCGTGAGTGTGGAAAGGTCGTACTACAGCTGAATCTTACGAAGACAATGTTTATGAGAAACAGCCTCATTCCTGGCATTCCTTTCACTCTCAATGGAACGACCATCTCCAAACGCAACAGTTATGTGTACCTATGTCGAGAATTCAACATGATGAAAGACCTGGCACCTGAATTGCGCAGGAGGAAGAGAGTGGCTTGGAACGTCTTCAAGAGCCTCGAAGAAATAGCTAAGAGGACGAAGAACCTCTGGTTCCAGGCATATGTCTTTGATTCCACTGTTCTTCCTGGATTAACATATGCCTCAGAGACCTGGGTCCCATGCGAAAATGATGAGAATGCTATTCGGGTCTCCCAAAGAGGAATTTAAAGAGGTATGCTTGGAGTATCACGTTTCACTCAGATGAGAGAAAGAATCCGGAGTTCCGACCTCCATCGATGATCAAGAATCAGGGATGCTGTTTTGTTTGCCAAGGCGTCAAAAATCAGATGGGCTCAACATGTAATGAGATTTAGAGATGACCGCTGGACTAGAGCCATTACCTACTGGATTCCACGGGACGTCAAAAGACCATGTGGCCGCCCACCTACCAGATGGTCAGACTTCTTCATCAAGATCATGAATGATCGGTTTGAGGCTCTTCGCATTCCTGGAATGAACAGATGCCACTGGGCTACACTAGCACGCGACAGGGACAAATGGAGGCATTACTGGCGCCTGCTCAAGGAAATCGACGATTAATGGGAATTCACGTGATCAAGTGATCAAGTACCACTATATGGGGATAATTGATTACATTCCATTTTGCACTGGAGAGATGAGATTATGCACTCACAATACAACATGCACGATTCTGTGTGTTTCATTAAAGAATGGAGTGAGGCACCAAAGATTCTGGTTTTGTATGATGGGTAAAACAGGCTTCTGTATGTTTCCCCTTAGAAAATATTATTAGCTGTTTTGAATATTTTAATGGAATAACTGGGTTATGTAGCCATGTTTCCAAATACAAGCCAGAATTGTGCCTGTTTCTCTTGGTGAGGAAGTTTGTTTGGACAGAACAGCACTTCCTGTAGTAGTCAGTAGCATTTCCCAAGGCTCACTTGAATGATCCATATAAGCAATTGGAGCCTCAGCTACTACTGAGTGGGTAAAGGGAGAATTGTGACAAGTAATGCTCTTGGTTCAATATTCAACATGACTGCATTGATAACTTTCAATATAATTCATTGCATTTCACACAGTACCATTCAGTACCACACCATATGTCATTTTACACAAGATCTGATTTATCACATGAGGTATGCCACTCAGGTTCTGATTCATAGAGCTTCCGGAACACTTAAATCAAGATCAGCAAACAGTGTCAGGTCCAAATTATCCAAAGTCTAATTAAGGAAGCATAGTGAGATAATTGTGATACTAGGCTTTCTCAGCCCAGTTTCTAGACCTTTGACCACTGGCTGGATCAGAGAACCAGGATGCATAATGGGATAAGCCCCTTCAAGTGATAGTATGTTGCTTGTGAGTGATGACATATTGGTGTGTAGAGTTCATCTCGGTCTGTGGTCTGAATTCATTTTATTGTGCACATGACTCTTGACCTTACAAGGAATGCCAAAACTGCTAACCCTTATCCCAGGCCATTTTGTCAGAGGTGTCAGTTTCTCTTGATTGGTTGGCTTCCGGAAGTTGTCCACTCGATCTGTTCTGATAGTGATTGGTTACACCCCAGTTCCCAGTCTCTTTCTTACTTTGTTGCCTTGTGTCAAGTGTTAGCATGGAATTGTTTTTTGGTTTACATTCATATGCACTCTCATCAGGGACATTTCATTTGTTCCTTAAAAGAACGCAGATTCCCTTGCATGGTCTAAATGCCTTTTAAAATTCATTATTACTAATTTTCTGAAAAGTTCGCGGTAATTCAAATAAATTTGGGTTCCTCTAGCACTGAATCTTAACAATTTTGACTTCACCTGATGTCCAGGTAGCACATAATGTTGTATCTTTATAGGGAGTCTTACACTACATCTAATAGTAAGGACTAGGGGGTAAATGCCAAATTTATGGTAAAGAAACTCATTTAGAAGTGGTCAAGAATCAAGCTGGGTATATGTATATTTGAAGATACAGTTTCATTGATTTATGTTTTTAGTAATGTCTTTAATTAAAATGGAGACGTTACTGGGCCCGCTCGAGCAAATTAAAATAAATAAACCAAATTCTAACATTTCCAGATATTAACATCCCACCAAGAATAATAGATAACATCATTATAATAACATGAAGTTATCCAAAAAAAATATAGTGTCTGAATTCTTCATCCATCTTTTAATTTTATGAGATTGTTTCTGATGAGAGTATTGGAGTGGCTGTAATTGATTTTATGTTGAAATATTTCCACCTTTGTATAATAAAATTATTTCTTTAGGAGATTGTTAAGGTTTCATTAGCCACATAAATGGAATTAATTTACAACCCAATAATTTCCCCTATGATATGTTGAATAGCCAGGCCATTCTAGGGAGCCTACACACCAACTCAGCTATGTAGTTCTAAAAACTCTTCGTTAGTAATTAGGTGTTTATCAGATTCTTGCTGAAATGGCACGAGACAGTTATCTGACACAATTATCTTTGAAAATTGAATCCTCTATTCCTCATCCTGCTGAGGACATTCAAAGGAACACTGAGTGCTTTAAAACTAATGCCTTTCAAAAACCCTTGCTTTCTAGAATGCCGGAAGCACAATTGCTAGTCACAGAATAACCTGCACTCTCATCTCTCATGCATAGCGTCTTGTGTGTTAATCCTTTTGTTGTAAGTCTTTGTCCCTGTTGACATATCAAAATTACTTTTGGCCCGCTCTTCTCTTACTTCACTAATGTCTTTCTTATTGTAGCATTAATAATAGTTTGAAATGTAATGTTTGCCACTTTTGTCTGGTCTCTGCTTATGTATCTTTCCAAACTATCCCAAATGTTGGTGATGGCAATTGTTAAGATTGATTATGTTAGATATGCACATGAGATAATGATTTTTTTATAAATACATACTCTTTAGCAACCTAAAATTTTGAAAGTCACTTTAGTGTTAGAGTCCAATATAGTCACAGTTTTAATATTGAACAGAAATAGAAATATTTATAAAAATCATTAGGTAAAGGTAAAGGTAAAGGCCCTCCCGTTGATCGTCGATTTGCTCGAGCGGGCCCAGTAACGTCTCCATTGGAGACTTTGTTGTTACTGTGTCTGGCATATCGAATACTCCCGTTAGGTTGCCGGGCTCTCCGAGAGGGGCGGAGGAATCGAACTCGGGTCAGCCATGTTGGCCGTGTGTAAGGCGAACGCCCTACCCGCTGTGCTATTAGGCAAAATTGAACAGATTCCAAGTAAATAGATTTTTTATTTAAATGTTACATCATTTAAATGTTAAAAATGTTGTGACTCATCTTTTAATAGAATTGAATCATGAAAGTATAAGGTAGTGTGTTAGAAATTATTTTTAATAAAATGAAAGCAAATAATGAAAACTGAGGGTTTTTTTTCTCCTAGCAAATGTTGGTAAGCATAATATCTCTGTAATTGCTATCTCTCCATACCATGATTTCTTTCTTGCTGTAAATGTAATGTTCATAGACATAAGGACTTCACAAATAATATAAACTTTAGGTGATATTTCTTTCCCCTCTGGTAGTATAACACTATATAGCACTTTCTTCATGTAAACATTTTTGTTCTGTCCACTAAATTCGCAAATATTTCTTGTTTGCTACATAGCAAGACAGGGTGCTTGACTTATAGTCTAATACTGTAGTGAACTATGCTGCCTCAAGTTTTTAGTTTTCCTATTCCCTGTCAATGATTCAGTGGTTTGTCTTAGAAATCACATTTGTTCAATGAAGTATTTATACACACTGTTCTTTATACTTGATTCTCCTTCTGTTTCTTTAGTTTCCTCTCGTTCTACATCATGACAAACATATGTTTTCCGATAATTCTGTCCAAATGAAAAAGAATAAACCCATGCATTGTTCTTCAAAATCCTTTCTCAGACCTTTGCATAGTCAACACTTATAGTTATTTAGGATTCTTTTTCTCTCCAGTTTTAGGACTTGATTAATAACTAAAATTGTTTTGAGAAAGAACTCAATTATTTATTTCTGTGGTGACTGTTTTCCAATTTACAAAACTCAGATTGCTTTATTTTCTCTTGAATCTTATAGAACAGCACTGTAACTTTGTTATAAAAGTTATTTCCATATATTTGACTTACCTGGGGTTGCTCTTCCTGTAATCTCTTTTTGAAGAAGGGCTGCATTCTCTTTAGTGTTGACATTCAAAGAACACAAAGTAGGTTTGCAAAGAAAGAGCATTGAATTCATTGAGTATAGGAATGAAATTTGATTTATTTTTTGTGTTCTATTTGGCATAACTGTTCTTTTAAAAATAAGTGAAACTCTCACCAATATCTATAACTTTATTCATTTCTATGTTTGTATGAAATGCTCTTTAGATATTTGGCTTTGTTGAAGCTTAAAAGTAGTGCAGATTCAATTTGTCACCTTTAGCTTCTGGTATAGGTGAATTTAATCAAAATCTTGGTCTTTAAAGTGAAAAAAACAAGACACTGGACATCCCTTTTCAATTGAATTAAACAGAGAGAAAAGGCAGATGACAGCAACACTCTTTGAAATTTGTTCAGTAGATAGCTCTCCACTATCTACACAATTGGTTTGTTGTTAATTTCAGGAATTGCCAGAAAAACACGCTTTCTAAATCAATTGTTCAGTTTGTCTAGTTTTCTCTCATACTTTCACTTTCTATTTCACACAACTCTTTATTTTTCCCTGACAATGTAAGTGTCATGCTAGACCATTTTCAGATGTAACCTTTTCTTTTCTGACCAAATAAATGCCCCGACCACTCTTCTCTGTTTTCTGTTATCGTGCTAAGATAAATCTATATGGAGGTAAAATTTTTAGAAGAGTAGAAGTATTGATGTTTATTCTATATTATGCTATTTGAAAGATGATATTTTGCAGAAAAATATGTCTGAAATGGGTTAACTTTGAGCTAGGATGCCAAACATCAAATGTCCCACTAATTTTCATCAGAATGATGAAATGAAAAAGATGATTGAAATGGAAGGTCAAGTGGGCATAGAATGCATCTGACTGAAAAAGAGAGAGGCCAACATTTTGAAAATTGCTTTTGTTTGAAAATTGCTTTCTTTTTGTTGTTGTGTACATGAGCATATTTTTTTAAAAAAAAGTCATCTTTGTGAATTTGAACATTCTTATTGAAAAGAGATTTGATGGAAACAGTTGACTTCAGCAACAAAACAAGAAAATAAAAATAAATTCTGGTAGAATTGTATTTACATTAAATCATTGCATTCTACATCTTTCTTGTTAGAATAATATTTTTATATTTAAGCACATCTTATTAATTCAATAACTAATATATCAGTATTATTTTTGACAATTCTAAAAACTAGGTTGCCTAAGGCAACCTGATAATTAAAATGAAAAAGATATAAGATCTTCATTTTTCTCTCTTTACCTTTGTCTTTATGTTGACAATACTAATGAACTTTACTATGTTTATGATAAAAATTGATTTGAGCCTTTCTGCATTTACCACAGTGCTTTTTACCCTTCCCATTCCCTCTAAGGAATCATGCACTTTAATTTGCCATTGATTCTTTAATGATTATGGTTGCCACAGAAGAGAAACTTGTGTTTATTTTCATCATGCTTCATGGATACCACATCGTGATTATTTTTATACATAACTGCGTTTTCATCATTTTGATAATGTTGTCTAGCCAGTAGTTGACAACCATCTTCCTATCCTATTGATTTTATATTTTAATCTTGAAGTGCATATATGAATTCTTGGAATGCACTGTATTGAAATATCTGATCCAGAAAGTCATGCTTGCCTTGCCTTAAATAACTGATGGAGCACTGACTTCAGCATGATGAGAGGAGACGGAACATTAAGTAGAACTTTCAATGATCAGCAGTTGAACTGTTTTCCATTGCTCATATGCTTCATGTGAAGATATCAATTGACATTACTAATTCCACAAATGCAGGATTTTTTCAGATGTAATGCTTCTGTTTTTCATTTTTAGCAGTAAAGTAAGTATTTGTCCCTTTTTTGCTGAGATTCTATAATCTAACATAGTAACACCTATGGTATTCACATTGTGATAGTGAGTTTCACATTTGTTATTAGTTGATAATATTCCATTTAATTATTTTCTTCATAAAATTTTTATACAGGTCCTTTTCTATGGAAAAGAACTTTAATCAGCAAAGCATATACAGCAACCAGAAGCTCAACATATTAGAAATATTTAGTAACATAGCAGATCCATTATTATCTCTATAAGGCAAAATGCATCTAACTATGCCTATTCGGGCTGCTCTAGCAAAATTCCTTTGGGTTAGATAGCTGATAAATAAGTAACAAAATTCTCAGTTTTGGAGTATGGAAGTTCAAGATATTGGAAGTTTTAATATATGTTTAGGACTCAAATCCAGGTTCTCTTTATATTTTAAAGGAGGAGAGGAGTTGAGGAGTTTCTTGGGATGTATTTTATAAGAGCTCTAATTTTAATTATAAGGGAAATACCATCATATCTAATAACATCCTGAAGTCTCCACATCCATACACATTGGAAATTAGATTTACACATCTACAATTTGAAGGAACACAGAGATTCAGTCTATGATGCTGCTTTTTTTTTTTCCTGGAACCATTACATGTTTTAAAATTCACAAAAGATGTATATTACTTTCTTTATCTACTTTATTAATTGAAATCACCTGTTTGTGTATGGAACTAATAGACTACATTAAAATAACTGACAAGTTGAGATAAATAATTGGTTTCTTTGACTCGTTTCTCTGACTTAATCAACCTATTTGGAAAAATTTGAATTTAGTTTCAAATGATCTCATTTTTTATATACTGTCTGAGATTTAACACTATGCCCTACGTATCCTCGCAGCCAATTTAAAATGTTGTGGTTCCTGGAAATGTGATGAGAATTAATTAGATTCTTGTGAAATGAATGAAGACCCTATTGGATATAGGGTCCATGAATCATACAAATAAAACTGATGTGTGAATGATATTGTAGCTGTGCTGTATATCCAGTATCTTTAAGAAATTAAATAACAAACCATTGAAAATATTCTTATTTTAACTACAACTGATTAAATCTCTACCTAATTTTGCAGGTTTGTACTGTCTTTATTACCATAAATATTTTACTATCTTTACTTTTTGGGATGAATAATGAAATATTTCTGAGATATCATTGCTTTTGGTTTTTTTGGCACACAGTACACAAAACTTTTTTCCAACTCTGCTCACTCCTGGCAGGATTTGGGGTACTTTATGTGGTATCAGTGATCGAATCCAGACCTACCACATGCAGAGCAAATACTCTACCCACTGAGATATTGCTCTGACCCCAAAGTAACAGATTTTTTAATAGATTTTTTTAATCACTGTGTTGTTCATTATTAGGTTTCAGTCATACAGTATTCAAACACCCATCTCTCCACCAGTGTATATTTCCCAGCACCCAGTGTCCCCAGTTTTCCTTACATCACCCCCACCACCCCCGTAGACTGCCTGCCTCTATGGCAGGATCCCCTCCTGTCTGTCTGTCTGTCTGTCTGTCTCTTTCTCTGTCTCTCTGTCTCTCTGACTCTGTCTCTGTCTCTCACTACCTCCTTCCCTCCCTACCTCCCTCCCTCCTTCTTTACACCATCATCCTGGGCATTGTACTTTACAATATAGATACTTAAAGGTCATCATGTATATCCCTTTACCTGCTTTTAATACTCAGTTCTTGTCCCATGTGATCATTTACAACTATTATCAATGTCACTGTCACTGTCCTCCCGTTGTTCATCGATTTTCTCAAGCGGGCCCAGTAACGTCTCTATTGTGAGACTTTGTTGTTACTGTGTTTGGCATATCGGATATGTCACGTGGAGCTTGCCAGGCTTTGCCGTGTGGGCGAGATACTCTCAGTAGCTTGCCGGGCTCCGAGAGGGGCGGAGGAATCGAACTCAGGTCGACCATGTTGGCTGAGTGCAAGGCAAACGCCTTACCCGCTGTGCTATCACTCCAGTCCAACTATTATAGTAATAATATTAGTCCCTTCTCTAGCTTACTTACCACACAATGTTATAAGTGTGTGTGTGTATGTGTGTAACTTTGGTTTTTAATAATGTAAGTCTTTATGTACTGCAGGGATCTAATGTTATCCTACTACACCAAAAACCAAAATCTCAAATCTCTCTGCCACTGTCCTAGTATTGATGTCAAACCTATTTTGAAGGAACATTATTATTATTTACTTTTCTGTTCTCTTTTTTCTGTTTTACATAACCTATGTGAATTAAAAAAAAACAGACTTAATGAAGACTCTTAAATGATTTGTGATAATAAAATTGCTAATTAGATATATATGTATACATTTGTGTACTGCTGAAGGAATTGATTTCTTATATATTTATATACTTCTTGATATGAAAATCAATTATATTATAAATTATAAGTCAATTATAATATAATGTTACTATATTTCATTATATACTGTGTAAGACATGGTACAATGTTTTGTAGTATTATAGCACTGTCCTCCCATTGTTCATCGATTTGTTCAAGTGAGCACCAGTAACGTCTCCATTGTGAGACTTGTTACTGTTTTTGGCATATCAAATATGCCATGGGGAGGTTGCCAGGCTCTGCCAGGAGTGCAGGATACTCTTGGTAGTTTGCTGGGATCTCTGAGCGTGACAGAGGAATCAAACCCAGGTCAGATGTGTGCAAGCAAATGCCCTACCCGCTGTGCTATCTCTCCAGTCCTAGTATAATGTCTTATGATAAATATTCATATATGTGATAAGTTTACAGTTATAAATGTATATAATAAAATGTATTAAATATAAATCTTAGAAATGGTGTTATCATACCTAATGGCTATGATACATATAAATGCTTTAAAAAAATTTATGTATAAATGCTGTAAGCACACTGTATTTTATGTAGCATGTCATTTTCAAATAACAGACTTTATAAAATATAGTTCTAATGCCATAACCTAGCAAGAGATTGGTTGTACTTATCCCATTAGCCTTTTCAGAAAGGATTCTTGAAAATCAAAAGTAAAAGATGTGGTAATACATGTATAGAAAGAAAATTATATGTTGCAGTTTTTTATATGTAGGACACTTTAAAATTGTCTTATATTATTAGAAACTCTAGCTAAATTCACTTTAGGGCCATTCAAACCCTGTTATGTAAGTATATGTGGGCCATCCACAAGTACTAAGGGTCTCTGCCATCAAACTTACTGGTGCATAGGAACTTTTAGGATTGCAATCTGCAATGCTTGGGGGGGCATGTGATGACAGAAACTGAAACTGGTTTGGATGCATGTGAGGGTTATGACCTACCTTTGGAAATTTATTTTCTTATTAGGTAGAATTAAAACTTTGGGCAACAGAGATACTGGTTCAGATGTTTGCCTTTCATCTGTTCAGGCCAGACTCAATTTCTAGTATTGCATTTTGTATCTTGAGCAATGGCTGGAGTGACCCCTGATTACAGTGCCAGGAGTGAACCTTGAGGTCTGCCATTTGTGGTTCAGAAAACAAAACAAAGATTATGAATATTTAATAACTGTCATCCTGTTGTTTGTCGATTGCCTCAAGCAGGCCCCAGTAATGTCTCCTTCATCCTAGCCCTGAGATTTTAAAAGCTGCCATATTCGAGGCTCTTTCAGGGTCAGGATAATGAATATAATGAATATTTAATAAGGAATTTTATTTTATTAAGAGTTTGCCACTAATTACAAGCCATGTGCAATTGTTAGTGAGGTAGTTAGAATACAAATAACCAGTTATATGAAAATGTACTTTAATAAATGTGTTGTAGCACTGTAGCATGGTCCTCCCACACCTCATCAATTTGCTCGAGCAGGCACCAGTAACGTCTCCATTGTGAGACTTGTTGTTACTGTGTTTGGCATATTGAAATGCCACAGGGAGCTTGCCAGGCTCTGCCCTGTGGGCAGGATATTCTCAGTAGCTTTCTGGGCTCTTCAAGAGGGACAGAAGACTCAAACCCGGGTCAGACTCATGCAAGGCAAATGCCCTACCCGTTGTGCTATCGCTCCAGCCCTCAATAAATGTATTATATAATTTTATTAATATAGTCTAATTTTTTTAAAGGCCCTCCCGTTGATCATCGATTTATTCAAGCTAGCCTAGTAACATCTCCATTGGAGACTTTGTTGTTACTGTGTTTGGCATATCGAATACATCACGGGGAGCTTGCCAGGCTCTGCCGTGTGGGTGAGATACTCTCGGTAGCTTGCCGGGCTCTCCGAGAGGGGCAGAGGAATTGAACTCGGGTCGGCCATGCTGGCTGCGTGCAAGGCAAACGCCCTACCGCTGTGCTATAGTTGAAACTACAATAGGAAATTCACCCATATTCTTAGTTTTACTAGAAGGTTATACATATTTATGGAACCAAAGAATTAATGTTTACTTTTAAATAAAATTCTGATATCTTGTGTGTTTGCACTATTATAAATTATTAGAGTTAGAGGGATTACAATAATAAATTATTAGAGTTTTGAGTGTTGCTATCATTTCAGGCATGCAGAAATTAAGACATAGGTCTCCATTATGTAAAAACTCAGTGAAACAGAGTTTCAGATGTAGTATATAAATGCATTTTTCTCTGGATGATCTGATCATCCATGCATGAGTGAGAAATGTGACTATAAACTAAGACACTTAGTTAATAACTGCAAAGGATTATCTGAACAAACTTTATAACTTACTAGAACATGAAGGCTAGAATTGATCATGTAGTTTTCGGCTCATCAAAAATCTAATCTGCATTTTACTATCAGTTGCCATTTAAAACAGATAATGAATTAAAGACAATAGACATTAAAATGTCAAGTATGAGTAATAGAGCAGAATAAGTACACTTGCAAGAGTGTTAGTTCTGAGACAAAGAAAGGAACACAAATATGAACCTAACACAAATATTTCCTAAAAGGGAAGTTACTATCCCAGATAGGAATTGCATATGAGACTTGTAAGAAAGAAGAAATGGTCTTCGAAAAATTTGTGAGGTCAGGTAATTATAGCTTTCTGTCAGAAGTACTGGGTGACCCTGCTAATGGAAATTTAATAATTAATTCTAAAGGTATGAGTTATAAAACAAAGTAGCAATAGTTTGACCATGGGTTTTTGCAAAAAGGCCTGGAGAAAGAACATGACTATGTTTCCTTTATTTTGGCATCTCTCTCAGAAAATAAAATGACAGAAACTTAACTCGCTTTTGGGATAATTGCATTTTATATCGTGCTGTATTTATTTATTTGTTGAAATGAGTAAATATGTTTCTGTTTCCCAACATTGAAAGCTAAGCCACTGCTATATTTTTTTTATTTTTTACTATTTATTTGTTTATTTTTTTCTACTTTGTTTTTTTTTAAGTGAACCACCATGAGGTATAGTTGTAGACTTTCAAATGTTCGTGCTTATGTTTCAGTTATACAATTATCAAGTATCCATCCCTCCACCAGTGCTCATTCTCCACCACCAATGATCCTAGTAGCCCTCCCACCCCAAAACCTCATTCCCTCCACGACCCCACCTCATCTCTATGGCAAGCCATTTTCTTTTGCTCACTCTTTCCTTCAGGGTCTTGTAGATCGCAATAGAGGTATTTTGTGGTCATCATGTTTGGTCTATAGTCTACTTTCAGCAGGCATCTCACATCCCGAGCGAGTCCTCCAAACATCCTTTACTTAGCGTTCCCTTCTCTATCTGGGCTGCCTTTCCCCCCAGCATGCGCTGCTTGCTTCCAAGCCCTGGAGCAGACCTCCTGGTACTTATCTCAACAATACTTGGGTGTTCGACTCCCCATGATACTTTCCATGTAGAACCACTTGTATGTAAATTTCATGACTTCATCTTTTCTAACAGCTGCATAGTATTCCACTGTGTAGATGTACCAAAGTTTCTTTAACCACTCATCTGTTCTTGGGCACTCGGGTTTTTTCCAACTTTTGGCTATTGTAAAAAGTGCACCAATGATCATACAAGTGTGGATGTTATTTTGACTGTACTTTTTTTGCCTCTCTGGGTTATATTCCCAGGAGTGTTATTGCTGGATCAAATGGGAGTTCAATTTCTAATGTTTTTAGAATCATCCATACTGTTTTCCAAAAGGGCTGAACCAGTCAGCATTCCCACCAGCAGTGAAGGAGGGTTCCTTTCTCGCCACATCTGCGTCAACACTGGTTGCTTTTGTTCTTTTGGATGTGGGCCAGTCTCTGTGGAGTAAGATGGTACTGGAAGAAAGGCAGAGCCTCAGACCAATGGAACAGTGTTGAATGTATATTCCCCCCACACATATGATCATCTAATCTTTGATAAGGGAGCAAGAAATGTGGATTCTAGCAAGGAAATCATCTTTAACAAATAGTACTGGCAAAACTGGACAGCTACATGCAAAAAAGGGGGGGGCTCAGATATCTACCTTACACCATGTACAAAAGTAAGATCAAAATGTATTAAAGACCTCAACATCCAACTGGAATCTACAAGGTACATTGATGATAATGTTGACAAAACCCTCCATGACATTGAAGCTAAAGGTATCTTCTATGATGACATGCCACTGGCCAAGCAAGTGAAAACAGAGATAGACAAGTGAGGCTATCTTAAACTAAGAAGCTTCTGCATCTCAAAAGAAACGGTAACCAAAATACAAAGAAAGTCTACAGAATGGGAAAGGATATTCACTCAATACCAATCTGACAAGGGGTTGATATCAAGGATATACAAAGCACTGGTTGAACTCCACAAGAAGAAATCATCCAACCCCATCAAAAATGGGGTGACAAAATGAATAGAAACTTTCTCAAAGAAGAAATTCTAATGGCAAAAAGGCACATGAGAAATGCTCTACGTCACTAATCACCAGGGAGATGAAGATCAAAACAACAATGAGAGTGCTAAATCTTTCAAGGTGTATCTTCTTAATATTACCTAACTCTTCACCCAGACACTGGACATATGCTTCATTTCTGCTGCCAGTATTGTTGTTAAACCCACTTACACACTTATGCTGGTGCTGAAATTTGTGCCAACTAATCCACTCTCAAGAATATGTCACTGGTGTTTTGCACTGGCATCAGTGATTCTGCACATCAATGTTTCTGTATTGTTATAACTTCTATACTAGTTTTCTTCATAATTACCCTTGAATTTCCTACAAATGTTATGGTGTAATAAATGTGGACACTTTTCACCTGCTATTAAATGCTAGGATGTCTCCTCATCATTTACCTACTTTTTTGTAGTTTTATTTTATTATATAGTGGCAGCTCCAGGCCAAACAACATCTTTTACAGTCCTCTGAAAATATATAGTTGTTAAATATATATGTAAATAGATTGCATATATAATACCTACAAATATAGTATATATCTTATTAGACTATTCTGTTCTCTCAGTATGAATAATTTTTCCTTATTCAATGGTCAATTTTCCAAGGCAAATCTGATCTATCAATGCATTGCCTATAATTTTCTTCTGGCAATGATTACAATTGTCTTTCAAGGTTCTGATCAGTTAAAATCTGTAAAAGCATTATCATTTTGTTTCAAAGTGATCTACATAAGGCATAAATGTCCTGTTCAGAACAGAACTTTGCGGGAGTTTCTTTTTCATTTATTGAATGGGAGCGATAGCACAGTAAGTAGGGCATTTGCCTTGCACGCCCCTGACTGGGGTTCGATTATTCTGTCCCTTTTGGAGAGCCCTGCAAGCTACGGAGAGTATCCCGCACACACAGCAGAGGCTGGCAAGCTCCCTGTGGTGCATTAGATATGCCAAAGATAGTAACAAGTCTCACAATGGAGAAGTTACTGGTGCCCACTCGAGCAAATCGATGAACAGCGAGATACAGTGATACAGTGCTTGATATGACTTGCGTCCAATGTTTTGAACCTGGGTGAAAAATGTGCATTTGGTATTGTCTTCTGGTTTTCCCTCAAAATATTATAGTTAGAGGCTTATTATAGGAAGTTTGTAAATAGTATATTTAGTAAATAGATAACCATATGTATTTTTGACTTGTCATGGCAGAGCCTGGCAAGCTACCATACATATTCGATATGCCCAAAACTATAACAATAATGGGTCACATTCCCCTGACCCTGAAAAAGCCCACAATATGCCACTGGGCTATGATAGCACACGGCAGGAAAGAATGGAGACATTACTGGAGCCTGCTCAAGCAAATCGATGAACAGGATGACATGTGGTACAAGTGTTTCTTGACTTGGTGAAAACATTGCAAATGCATTGGTGTTCAAACAAATACATTTATCTTGGTTGCTTTAATAGGGAGAAATTATTGATTCTACATTTATCTAAATGCATAATGTAAAATACATTTTACCAAGTTGCTTTCATTTTCATTACATTTGTGATTTTGAAAATACTATTTGGGTGTATTTGAACTGCTTTGCACAAATATTTTCAACATTTTTTTCAGCATGAATTGATGTTCAAGCTAATCTCAATTTTTTTGTTCTTCTTTTCCAACTAGAAAAAAATAATATCTTTATCACTGGCTGGGTGTAATGCAAGAAAGAGACAAAGATGAAATGGAAACATTTTCCACTTTTGGCCATAATATCACTCCTCAGCTTGTCGAAAAACCAACTGTCCTGGGCACAACTTATTCCAGGTAAATTCCATGAATTTATTTAGTCAAATCTTTCCAACAATTTCTTTGTTTTAAATTAAATTTTCATTATGCATGCTGTAAATCAAAATTATTCATTTTCTTTGGAATTTTGAGTCGGTGTGAATGGTTAAGTATGCGTGATGATAAATTTCAGAGATTGAGCAAATGTTATTCCTCGATACAGAGCACTTTAGTAATTTGCAAGAAGCATAAAATTGAGAAAAAGTGCTGTACTAAAACTTACAAGACGTTATTATATTAATTAAGTGAATTATAGAGGTGGAAGAGCAATTATAATAGGGAAGACATGTGTAATACTAAAAGAATAGTAAAGTCACAGCCCGTGTCACTACCACAGAAAAGAAACATCAAAAAATGAAATATTTTAAACTGAAATTTTTATAGTGACATGTTAATTACTATGCTGAACAATGTCAGAATAAAATTAAGTGTGTCACTATGTTGCTACCATAGTTACTATTGCTCTCAGAGACCTGTTCCATTGAAGTCATAGTTATATAAGTGTCCCATGTAACAATGATGAGCATGATTTTTCTTAATTTTATAGGGCATTAATTAAGTTATATATTAATATGTAGAAAAAATAGAGTGATTTACTCTATCAAAATATAATTTCAATGCTTGCTTATAAAAATCTGTTAGAAAAATTTGTAGTTAATTTTAATGCATTTTACATATGATTTTATCACATTTCATGAAATAATTGCATATGATAGAAAATTAGACTGAAAGATGAAGCTTGATTTTTACCAAAGGTTATATATCTTGTTATATATTTTAATATTGATGTACTAGGTAAAGGTATAGGTATAGCTTATTATGTATAATCTCACACAGGTCTTCATTCAATCTTAAGTAATCCTGGTCCTTGTATTTATGTCCATTGCTGTACTATTATTGACATCTTAACCCTGATATGCTAAGAAAAACAATATTTGTATAAAAGTGCTTTTTTAAAAACTGCAATTATATATGGATATAAAGTTATATGCATACACATGATGTAAATCATAAATTTTCTTTTATTCTCAGCCCATTTATTAATTGTTTTAGCAACAAAGACAGTCTATGATTTAGAGCTAAGTATACTGTCTAAAGTCAATTGGGTTGGCACCTTCGAACTTCACCCAACAAAGATCGATAGTAGTCAATGAGACAAACATCTGGAAACAAACAAAACACAATAATTCCCTTAGCTTAGGGGTCATTTGAACAAACATCAGTGAGAACACAGGGTGATCATTTATTCAATACAGTATCTCTCCTTAACCCTGATTGCCAACATATGAGTTATTGTCTAAGTTTACAGAGATACTAAGAACAGTTAGTAAGCACATTAAAATTTGACAGATACAGTAAGAGCAGAGACTGGAAGTTCTCTCATAGTCAATTAGCAGGCACCCTTAAATTGTAAAGTCATGACAGTTTCCTAGTTTTCACTTGTCTATGGTCTTCTTTATAATCAAAAATACTCAAAGCTATTTTCGTCTATTCTGTCCAGAGTAAATTTTTTCTTGCCCTATAATCTATTCTGTTCTTTCTTGGCCATACTTTATACTCTTAGACTGATCTGTTTTGTTCAGTTGACTGTTGTGAATTTGGACTTGCATTTTGATTGGGTGCAAGATCTTTCATGACATTAATCAAATCTCAGAATGATGCTTGAATCAACTTTACATGGAAGAATATGTGTGTGTGGTAGGAGTTTAAAGATTTGTCCAGGGAATATAAAGTTACTTTTTATTAAGAAAATACAATATCTTTTCAGAACGACAAATCAAATTGATCATTGAGGTCAAAACCTGTCAAGATTGACAATATGTGTCAGTTCTTCAGTTATTATCTTGCATGAAATATTTTTAAATCAGTGTTTTAAATATGTGCACTTATTTTTCAGTAAAATATGTAAATTTTATTGCAAAAGAGATCAGTTGCTTATTAGTTATTTAATGATGCACCATACAAACTGGTAGCTCACAGCCCAATTCTGAGGGAAAAAAATAACTTAAAAAAGAAATAGGGATACTTCTAAATGAGGAGCATAAAGTTAAGTGCCTTTCTTGTTCAGGACCATAGAGATCAAGAATTATTTCAAAGTAATTTACTTGTCAAAGGAAATATGCTGTTAGCTTTTCAAAAGGAACACCTGCAGAGTGGAAGTCATTTTCATAACTATCTTCATCAAGAAGCATAGCTTTCGGAAGAGGGAGAAAAAAATCCTGCAGAATACATCATCAGTCTTGGATAGCCCCTCTTTTACAATAATCTCACAATGAAGACCTGGCACTTTTTGTTGTTGTTGCTGTTGTTGTAGTTTTGTTATGTTTAGAAGAAGTCCTGAACTTAGGTTAAGTTTAGGATAGTCAGATGATGTATAGATGAAATTATTAATAAAATAAATAACTTAAAAATTATTATACAGACTATTTTCTGCCTTAGTTTCATTAAATAAAATAATATTCTCCTTTCTCAAAAATTTATTTCAAAAAATGTATAAGCTAGTGTCAGATACTTCTCAAAAGTAAAAGTATGTGTTCTAGAGAATTTAACCTGGAGAGTTATCATTAGCAAGGTGTCAGTTAGAAAATATATCAGAGCACAAAGTAAAAGGGCAATAGAGATAATCAAGGTGATGCAGAATATTTTATTATCAAGATAATAGAGAAGTTTTCAAGAAAACTGAGACTCGGTTACAATTCAGTATTCAAATATCACTTGAATATAATGCTAGAGTTAATGAATTACCCACTTTTTCTTTTTAAACTATTTTGGCTATACCTACATTTCTTATAATAGTTACTATATTTGACAATATTGTATGTTGAGTGCTTATTGTGTTAGAGAGGTGACTAGTAATGACTTGAGTTAAATCAAGAAATGTTCTAGTTTATGAGAAGGAAGTTAATTTTAAGAGAAAATGATCAATGCAAAAATAGTGTCTAGGAGACACTGGGCCTGTCTTGTCATTTGCACTGTTGCCTTTGTACAGTATTATAAAGACCATTAAAACCAGACTCTTATGTATTGAAACCAGTGTTTAATGATCATCTTGTCAATTCCTCTCATCTGTTCCAGGCATAAAACACCCTTAAACCAACTATAGTTATCTCTTGAGGCATGCTATAACTGAGCTATGTCACAGATTAAATCTCCGCTAAAAAGGAACCTGACAGATACCCATCTTTACATTTTAAACATCCACCTCTGATTGCAACAGATGTCAGGAAGACAATGAAAGGCATATGTTAAATGATATGTTTTTAAAGTATACATTTCACATGTAGTCAGTTGAATTGGAAATTTGAAAACTGTCTGTGATAGAAAATGTTGATGTCTCAGGGTATATTGTGATATATAAAAAGGAAATCTGTGGGGAAGGTGAAGCACAGAGGGTTGCATTTCTATTTGAATAAATCTGACAGCCCACTTTAAAGTTAAATGTGATTTATTTTTCCCTCACTATGCTTCAAGTGTGCTTGCAGAGTTGTCCTTCATTAAAGATGCAGGTGCTGACAGGGTTATTTCCTTTGCCCTGCCTCATGTCAACAAGCCTTGAGTGTGAAATTGTCTGAAATGATTTACTGCTTGCCCTCCCCACCCATCCATCCACCACAACTTCAGTACATTGCTGTTATACCCAAAAGGAAGTTAATTGCAAGAAGCTAAGTGTTTTGCAGGGTTTGAATCATCAGCATCTAAATTGTACATTATGAATAAATAAGTCTTTGATTAAGTTGTAAAAATAATAGGAGGCATGTGCATAGAGTCCACATGAATTTATAATCGAGGGGCCTTTGTTTACAACTTTCCAACAAATTTTGAATAGATTTTAAGAATTCTTTGATATTTCTAATATTTTAGAGTTTTCATTACAAAATAGACTGTAGCACTGTCCAGTTTATTTTGTAATTACCACTCTAAAGAGATTAGAAATATCAAGAAAAGCAAATTTTTGAAATTGAAATTCATCGGTCTCTTGAAATGTTCCTTATAGAATATGATTTTGATTAATTTACATAAGTTTATTTATAAACTTTTCTTTCCACTGTAATTTTTGCTCCACTATCCTGATTAGTTTCTGTGGTATAAGTTGCCCTGAACAATAATTGAAAAATGCATATTACTTTGAACTATTAAATGTGTATGCATTGGCAGTTTGATTTTTTTAACTGCACTGAGTATTCCAAAACTACTTAAATTTATTAAAACTACTCTTCATCAAAAATTTTTCATAAAAATGAATAAATGCATATGAGGTTCATTTATTATAGGATTTGTTAAAACACATTTGAAATCTAATTATATTTTTGTTTTTGATCATGTACACGTGATTTTTATTTCCTAATAAAGGATTAAAAATATAATTGGTCACACTGTGAAAAGGAAAAGTTCTTAAAATAAGGCATTGATTTTATCAATAGATCAGTGAAAAAATAATATAAAATATTTTATCTTGGGGCTGGAGCAATAGCACAGTGGGTAGGGCGTTTGCCTTGCACGTGGCTGCCCAGGTTCGACTCCCAGCATCCCATATGTTCCCCTAAGCACCGCCAGGTGTTACTCCTGTGTGCAGAACCAGGAGTAACCCCTTGCATTGCTAGGAGTGACCAAAAAGCAAAAATAAAATAAAATATTTTATCTCATTCTTAATTTTCTCTAATGCTTTTTATTTATTAAATTTTAATAAGTCACCATGATTGACAAAGTTATTCATAGTTGAGTTTCAGACAGGCTATGTTCTAACATCAACCCCACCACAACAGTGTCTACAACCAATCCCTTCACCAGTGTCCTCAGATTCCCCCAACATACCAACACTCCTTGACAGGCACATTTTAAAGTTTTGGTTGTTTTAGTTTTTATCTTAAGATTTCTGTGCTGTTGACTCTGTAGTATACATATCTCTATATCTATGTATCCATGTATCTGTGATATCTATACACCACACAAATGTGCCCAAGGCCCCTAACCCCTGCCTGTTAGCTGCCTGTCACCTCTTCTATTCCACCCCTCTGTTTCCATCCCTTTCCTCATTTCTATAATTTAGGTCAAGGGTCATATATTTCTACCCCTGTAGATACCACACATTTCCTTATGTTGTTAATCTGTTTACCATGGATAAGCAAACTCTTCCGGCATTTGACCATCTTCTGACTGATTTCACTTACCTACTTCCCTCAAGTTTCATTCAGGGGCAGTGAATTGCATGATTTGAATTTTTTTTCCTCAGTTTAATTGAAGCCTTATTTATGTATTGATTCAGACAATAAATGACTGAATTTGTGTCTACAAAAAGAATACAATACTATGTACATTTTCTCTAAAAACTAGAGTTTTGTATAACTTATGAATATCATAGGTACTTCTGACTCATGAGTATTTTATTTATGAAAAGTTGTTGAGCCATAGACCCAGGTTTTATCTTTGGTTTTGCAAATCAAAGAAAATAAAATGACAAAGCTGACATAATATAAACACACTCCTTTAACAAATTTTTAAAAATTTAAAGATAACTATTTTATGAGCCACCATCTGTTTTGTTGACCCATGAAGCACTGTTTCTAGTGAGTAAGTAATAACTGTTGAGAACCAGGAAAAGAAAAAGTATGAGTTTCTGACTGAAATCTAAATGGGATAAAAAAAAAAGTGATGTGATATAAATGACATGGTAGGAATATAGTTTCATTTTAATTTTGGTTTTTGTACCACACCTGCTAATACTCCTGGCTCTGTGCTCAGGGTGCTCACGGATGAGTTCCAGAATTGCTTAGGGGACCACCTGGGGTGTCAGAAACCAAATTTGATTGGCCACATGCAAGGTAATCACCCTTTTGCTATTATTCTGACCCCATTTTTATACATCATATAGAAATTAAGAAGGAATCCACAAAGAATTGTATATAATCATTAAATATTACATTTACAACTTAAAAGGATCACTTTATCACTATCATCCTGTTGTTCATTGATTTGCTTGAGCGGGCACCAGTAACGTCCCCATTGTGAGACTTGTTGTTACTGTGGTTGGCATACTGAATATGCCATGGGGAGCTTGCCAGGCTCTGCCGTGTGCGCAGTAGCTTGCCGGGTTCTCTGAGAGTGAGAACTAGACAATAAGAGCACCTGCAGCCGCAAATGCAGCTGTGCACTTCTGGAAGCTTTATTTTATAGTCTCTGGGCTGGAGTGATAGCACAGCGGTAGGGCGTTTGCCTTGCGTGCAGCCAGCCTGGCTGAGCCAGGTTCGATTCCTCCGCCCCTCTTGGACAGCCTGGCAAGCTACCGAGAGTATTCAATATGCCAAACACAGTAACAAGAAGTCTCATAATGGAGATGTTACTGGGCCTCCTCGAGCAAATCGATGAACAACGGGGAGGATCTTTGGCAATTGGTGGGATTACATGGTGCTGGGGACAGTTGGTGGGTTTAACTGCCTAGTTACTGGAAGATGGGGAATCTGGACGGAGGAGGCCCAGTCCAGATCCGAGTAGGCTTGGAGATCTCAGCCCCGGGTCCCGCACATCTGGGTTCCTCTGCCGGTTCCTTCATGGGTGAGGCTCATCTGAGCATGTGGAGAGTGGTCTTCATCATGTCTGTGGCTGGGTTCCAGAGGTATTCAGATGTAGATAGAGGAAAGAAGGGGTATAAAAAGAAAAGAAAAAGAAGAAAGAAAGATGAAACGGAGGGCCTTCACATTTTAGTTGGCTTGTTTTGACTAATAACTTATATAGTGTGTTACTTTGTTTAATAACTAATCTCTTCATATGTTAATTTACCCCAAATAATGTAAAATTAGTGTTGCTTGTCTGAGTTTATATGCATATATGTATGAAAATTGCTTTTATTAACATTGATAAATAATAATCATTATTATATATAAAAGATTGTCACTGGGTTAGTCCTCTGTCTATTGTCTTATTAGTATAGTAAGGAAGAAAATACTTGCATGTATAGTAATGGATATATATTTCTAATTTATGTTTTATTTAAGCACTGCAAACTCACATCTTTGGTATTGCAAGGCTTTCTATACAATTAATACTATAATTAGAGCACATAAATATTGCTGTTATAAGATCTTGATTCTTACCATATATTTTTGTTCTAAGGCTTTCCATTTACTTTACTCACACAGTTACTGCTTTTACATTTTTGTTTATTGAATCTCATTTGACACTGTGATGTGTTTCTATTTATCTCTCTGCTTGTGTGTGTAGTAAAGTATATTGAAAAAAAACTAGCAATACACCATCAAATCTAGAAAACTAGTAAGTAGTATTAAAGATAAACTATATTCCTTACTTTCTGCAACAGTCACTCAATAAAAGATAGGATTGTAATATCAAGAGAAAATGACAGCTGCACTCAGTTCTGTGACTTTTTATTAGCCTGGTCTACTAGTATGAAGCTTCATATAATTGCTTAAGTAGATGGAAGCAAACTCACAGACACGGTGAGCTGCTTGACACTCAATGAAGAGACTCCTGTTTGTAATCTAGCAGCAGAGTCCGGGACTATTCTGCTTTGATGTTATGGCCTTTGTGATGAATCTAGTTTTAAAAACCACATGTGTCTCACAGCCCACCTAATTAAGCCATCAGAATGCATTGCAGCAAACAGAATGCCTCATATGGACTGGTCTAAGTAATTTTTGCTCCTCTATTGCTTGGTTAATAGAAAGAGGCACTATTCTAGATTATGACTGATAGAGGCTATATGGTACAGCTGTTGTAATTGTGCCAGAGGGTAGGGAAAACCCTACATAAAATGTCTGTCTTGTATAAGACATTGTCATTATGTAATTCAGCTCTTCCCCCCTAGGTTTCTGAGTGAACATTCCTATATTCTTTTTTTTTTTACGTGTAGTTCTCCTCTACCCATATGTGTGTGTCCTTTGTTTAGAGATAGAACAACCTCGGCCAACTTTTCACATGAGGAAAATTGCTTTGAAATAGATTTTCTTCAGTAATAAAAAGATAAAATGGCTATTTTGAAATATTAAAATATGAATACTAAATCATTTTAAATAAAACTTTAGCCTCATATGGTCCTTGAAAGTCTTGAATACTGACCTTTAGAAAACCCACTGTGCAAATTTGAAATACATGACACTATAGATATAGAAAGTAGCACGGTAGAACTGTCCTCCCGTTGTTTATCTATTTGCTCGAGCGGGCACCAGTAACATCTCACAACAAATTGTGAGACTTGTTTTTACTGTTTTTGGCATACTGAATACATCATGGGGAGCTTCCCAGGCTTTGCCATGCTGGCCAGATACTCTTGGTAGCTTATCGGGCTCTCCAAGAGCGGCGGAGATATCGAATTCGGGTTGTCCATGTAAGCCACATGCAAGGCAAATGCCTTACCCGCTATGCTATAGAAAGTAATGTTGCAAATATGTACATATATATGCAAATGTATATGTAATGCTTATATTTAAATGCATGCTTCAATATAGGTGTGAGTTTGCAGTGTTTTAAATTACTAATAATATTTTGCAGAGTTCTGATTAATAAACAAATGTTGAGGGTATAAAATTTGTTGCTTTAAAAGTATAGTAAGAATGTTGATGACATTTTTTCAAACAACATTAATGGTAGTGTTGTAATTTGCTAAGGTACTAAGTGATTTTCACAGTTGAGGAAACTTGTGCATATATTAAAATAATTCTGTGGTTTCTCATTTTCTATCTAGACAGTTTTTCAACTTTACTTAAAGGGTAATGTTTGTTCTATGTTTGTTTATAGTGTAACTGGATTTTAATGAGAGGTACAAGCAGGCTATGGCTAGTCCAAGAATGGGGTAGACAAGCATTGTGTCTTGTCTTGCTCCTCCTCTTCAGCTGTCATTGTCCATCACTTCATTTTCTAATGACTCTGTGACTTTAGCCAGTACCTCCTTTGTCTTTCCTGGTGCAATTGTTACTTAGAATTTTATTTTCTAATATGACACACATCTTTTTCCCTGATAATTGCAAAGTGGGATATTTTGCATCATTTTAACAATCTATAACTCATCTTAGTTCTTTTAAAAGAAAATGGGTTTTCAGCGAATACAAAGTGACAATGATAATAAATGCACCTTTATTTATAACTAAGGAAATCATGTAACTACTAATTAAAAGTATACCATTTTCATGATAATTTGGTCCCATGTATTAATCAGACCAATCTCTTGATGTCTTTAAATTCTTTCCCTCTGTTATTCTGCAACTAAATTCGTGGGTAGCAAGCAATGCTTTCCAATTATTCAGAACAGACATCTTATTTTACTTCTGCCTAACTTTGTCTATTTTTTCCCAGTGTCTTTATTTTTGCTTCACAAAATTTCTGGGTTTGTGGTCAATCTTCCAAACATATTTTCTTAAACAACATCATCTTGGCTCAGAGCAATAGTACAGCTGGTAGGGCACTTGTCTTGAACCTGGCTGACCAGAGTTCTCTGCTCTATATCCATGAGGTCCCCAGTCCCCATCAAAAGCAATCTCTGAATATCGAGCCAGGAGTACACCCTGAGCACTACTGGGTGTGCCCTCAAAATTAAACAATATCACTTATGTTTGAATATTTGTTGATAAACCGGAAATGAACATAACATTTACTACAATTATTCAATTAAATTTGAATCATGGAATGCGTTTCAAATGATAATTAAACTCAGTGTGTGTATTTTGCATAATGTGTATAATAACTAAGCTGAAATGATAATATTAACATTTATGACCTAGTAATCACATCAGAGTAAATGAAATCAGATCAAGATTGCTGTAAGGCTCATAGTAATTCAGAACTCCAGGTTCTGGACTAAAGAACTACTCCTACTAGAACTTTGTTTGTGATCAAACTCAGAGTAACTGCAGCTCCCTACCTTCAGTAATTTGGCTCTGGTACATTTCATTGCATTTCATACAAAATGCTTTTTTTTTATGAAATTAAGCTTAACTTCATAAGAAACCAGTAAATTTTACATACCACTCTGCTGGCTACAAGAAATGAATGAGAATTCTGCTTTATCCACATTCCTACCAACATTTGGTGCTAATATATTTTTATATTTTAGCCATTCATTAGATACATTCTCTATTGTTGTTATAGTTTGAAGTTCCTTAAAATCATGACAAAGAGCACAATTGATATGCTTATTTTCAATTGTATTTCTAATTTGATCAGATGTCTGGTCAGAAATTTTAGAGTTTATATTTCTTTATTGTGTTTTAAGTTTATTTTTTATATAAATGAATTATTGCAATATATGTTTTCAATTATATCTCCCAGTGTGGTGCTTATCTATTCTCTTAACCTCTTAACAGTGTTCTGGTGAACTACATTTTTAGTTTTACTGAATTGTAGTCTATATCTCATTTATGGGTCATAATATTATAGTCTTAAAATCATTATAGCACCCAAAATCTCTTAGATTTTTTTCCCTATTAACTCAAGTATGTGCCATTATTTCATAAGCATAAGATACTTCAAATTATGTTAGAACAATTTTCTCTTAACCTTTTCTATGTATACAGATCATATTTTAAAAAATCGTTCTGTAGTACTGACTCATAAAACAGAACCAAATGTGAAATGGTAATAACATCATGTTATCACTAGAAAACAAAATTATTATCTTTCAAACATGTTCATTGTAAATATTTGATAACAGATAAATAGATGGCACCTTAAATAATCAATGCAGCTTAAAACAGGACAACTAAAACTAATATAAAAATGGAAGACTAAAGATGATTAACATGAGAAAGGGACTGCTTGTGAAACCAGTAGGGCTAAGAGGGCCAGTTCAGAAGTGTTTCTTGGGTGGCACAAGTTCCTGGGGTCAAGTGTTAACTGTTTTCTGCATGAGTACAGAAGCAACTTCACAATGTCTGGCAAGATCTGGAAGTTTATCTTTAATGATAATAGGGCAAATAATATATTCTCAATATTTTAATCTCAAGGTTTAGAGTGTCTAGTTCACTCTCTGTTTTTATGTTGTTGTCTCTACAAATGAGCTACTTTTCTTTCTATGCTATTACATAACTTTTTTATCAAGTGTGTGTAAAACTCTAATATTTTAACAAACTGTCCTATTTGTAGCAAATATGATGAGCTGTATTCATCAAAAGTATTAGCTCTTGGGGCTGGAGCAATAGTAGAGTGAGTAGAGCATTTGCTTTGCACTCAGCGGACCCTGGTTCAATTCCCAGCATCCCGTATGTTCCCCCAGCAATGCCAGGAGTAATTCCTGAGTGCAAAGCCAGGAGTAACCCCTGAGCATCGCTGAGTGTGACCCAAAAAGCAGAAAAAAAAAAGTATTAGATTTTAAGTGCAACATACTTGAATCTGCTACCAGTTGTAAAAATGGGTAAATTTGGGAAAGTTACATGAGTTACTTTTAATTTATTTGCATTTTTTTAAAAAGGAGACATTTGAAAATCCTCCAATATATAACTCATGATTCTAGTATAAAAGCATTGGCATGTAACAAATAGAAAAATGACCAGAAGTTAACATGTGTTATTTTTGGCATAAACTATAGAACTTTCATATGTTAGTACTACTTTGGTGAAGTGATTACAAAGCAATTACAGACATATATCATACATTTTGCCTTTCCTTTTAAAGTCATGTGCAAACAGAAAATACAGATACACAGATAGGTAAAGGTAAAGGTAAAGGCCCTCCCGTTGATCGTCGATTTGCTCGAGCGGGCCCAGTAACGTCTCCATTGGAGACTTTGTTGTTACTGTGTCTGGCATATCGAATACTCTTGGTAGCTTGCCGGACTCTCCGAGAGGGGTGGAGGAATCGAACTCGGGTCGGCCATGTTGGCCGCTTATAAGGCGAACGCCCTACCCACTGTGCTATCGCTCCAGCCCACAGATAATTTTTAGAAAATATTTTAAGTGACCTATCTACATAAATGAGGGAAACATATGATAAAATGTTTCTAGCTTTACTAAACTGATGAAATGGAAAAAATTTGTATATAGTTTTATATATATATATATATATTACATGAATCTATTGGAACCTTAGAATTAATGGGGCAAGTATGATCAAGACAATTAAAATATAGAAAATACTAGGGTTGGAATGATATTCAAGTTACTTGTCTTTCATACAACCAACCCAAGTTTGATCCCTGCAGCCCTTATCATAACTTGAGCCCTCCAGGGGTGATCTTTGAGCACAGAGCTAAGAGTAAGCCCTGAGCACTGCTAGATGTGGCCCCAAGCAACAATAAAAAAAAATTCATGACATTTTTGCTCATACTATGATATCCTACTTGCCCTTCTCAGTATATATAGCTTCAAATTGTCCAAAGTTGCTGCATATACCTAACGGTAGATTAGACTAATATGTGAACTGTTCAACATATTAGAAAAGGTGAAAGACTCAATAGATAAATCCACATATTTCCTGCCTGCCCCCTCAAGAAATATTAGAGTTCACTCTTCCCTTCATCATACATTGTTCTTTTTTTTATTTGTTAGTCTACATCTTTTGTCTGGTGACATATTGGTTTTATAATCTCAAGTTTATTTTTGACTCTTTTTTTTTTTTTGCTTTTTGGGTCACATGCGGCAAAGCACAGGGGTTATTCCTGGCTCACGCACTCAGAAATTACTCCTGGCGGTGCTCGGGGGACCATATGGGCTGCTGGGAATCGAACCCGGGTCTGCTGCGTGCAAGGCAAACACCTTACACGCTGTGCTATCGCTCCAGCCCCTATTTTGACTCTTAACATAGAAAATTTTATTTTGTATTTATTCCATATGAAAGTATTATTTCAGTACTACTGATATTTTTTAAATTTTAGAACTTGTATTAATCTAGTTAACCTCTATATTAATACAAAAGGAGGAAATAGCTAAAGTTTGAAAATCCTAGAAAAAAACCTCTAATTTTCCAAAATAATCATTGAATTTTCTCTTTGTTTATAATATGTATCTAGATGTAAATTAGTTTTTTCCTCCCCTGAGTATTAATAATAAGCATAAATGTCCTTGACACATGTATTAATTAGAATCTAAAATTATAATTATCCAATTTACACATAAATTTACACTGACTGAAAACATGTAGGGAACATTTATATGCTTTATTTTCAGTTGTCATCTTACTTCGCAAATAAATACAATTAAATTTTTTAAATCAGTAATTGCCCTACTTTTCTTATGTTTATTTAGACAGCTTTTCTTTAAATTTTATTTGATGAATCTGAATCACAATTTTTATTTAGTTATGAAATGCTATTATGGAAATTCACAATATAATTTTATATTTTTAATGCCTTCTATATGAAATATCATTTGAGAACAAAAACTGTATTTTTATTTCAATATCTGGCTTTCATAACTTGATTTTCATCAGAAACCCTAGATATGTGATGACTTTATCCTGAAATTACTCTTGGTCTTTGGGAGGTCACTAATTTACAAGTTATTGCTGCTCATAAATTGATTTAATCTTCTGAATAATGGCTGGACATGCTGATGATCAATATTTTATTGCTTCTACATACTAAAACACACCATGAATTACAGTCAAAATCATTATTACCTAACAACACAGACATAACAATAATGTACGTGTGATATTACCTTTCAGCTTATGGTACTATTTATGAAACAAGACCCTGCTTGAATGATTTTATTTCAATGATATTTCAATCTTTTTTGATTTATGAATAGAAATTTCACTGACAGTTATCAGTCTTGTGGCCTTCTTCAAGGCCAGAATGTTAACTCATTATAGTTTTCTACAGTCATAATCAAACCTAAATGTTCCTATGATTCAAATTATTTTAAAAGTGCATCCATCTCTTTAATATTTATAAAAGCAGTGTGAATTAAATATAATTACAGTGAATTTTTATAAAGAGACCCATAAGGAAATGCTCATAATTTTAAAAACTAATATTCAATTTATACCATAATTATTTAATAAAATACAAGCTTTTATGTGTTTTCAATTCAGTTTCTTTCTTCTAGTGCATTTTTACTATATTTTTATGTACGTTTTAGTTTTTTGTGTTTTTTTTATTTTTACACATAATGGCTCAATACTGCTTAGTCATATTCTTTTATTTATGCTTGACTTGTCGGTGAATTTAAACATTTGGTTTTTTTTTATGCCTGTATGGCAATCAATATTTGACAATGTGAGTGCTTCTAATAATTCACTGTTTGTTAGCATTGTGTTCATAATGGAGGAAAGAAGAAAGGCAATCTTGTCTCTTGGGAGACTAAGCAGTGTGTAAAAAAATAACCACATTAGAAAACAGTTCTGTTCATTGTAGTTCTAGTTCTATTATCTTGTTAAGTTTCAATCAGTTCCAGGCACATGAACCCACTTTTCAGTATTTCAGTTTCCCAGAGGTGATAGGAATTTTCTCATTGATTTCAACCGTAATGCTAGCTATATAATTATGAAGTAGAGGTGTGTGTCTGCTTCATTTTTTTTCACTTTTTTCTTAGTTTTCAATTTACCTCAGAGATAAAATAATAGCCAAAGCTTCAGAAAACATCTAACTTTATAAAATCATTCAAGTGTATTATTTTATTTACCAGCTTTTTATTTGGGGTTGAGATTCTGGTTGCACCCAATGGTGGTCATGAGCTGCTCCCAGGTCTGTGTATGGGGTCACTCCCAGCTATGCTGAGGGGTTGGTCGAGGACATTCATCCAACAAAGATGAAGTCAAAGGCAAGTGCCTGAATCCTGAATCTCTACTCTCTCTCTCTCTCTCTCTCTCTCTGTATTAACCATGTTTTAAGATTATGCATTCAGATATTTTGTTATTAACAGAGACTAAACACATTGTATGTTCAGTGTTGAACAAAATATTTATGTAAATTTTGTAGCATGTTCCTTTAAAATATTTTAGAAATGATAGAGCAGCTAATTTCTTATTGTAGACAATTGAGAATATCATACATTTTAAATAGGAAAATAGGATTATACATTGTGGTATAAATTAATTACTATATTATGAGATTTTTATCACTTTTTCAACTTGAAAATGTTAATAGTAATGCTTCCACCACATTTTTTATTGAACTAACATGATTTACAGTGCTGTTAATAATAAATTCATGCATGCATCATTGCAACACAGCATCCATCATCAAAATGCTGGCTTCTTTCTACCCCAACTACTCCTATCAGATGCCTTTCCTTCCAGGCAAATTCAGCTCTGTAGACAAATTCTCAGTGCAGTTGTTTTTGGTAATTTGTTGCCCCCTAATATGTTTAGTTATATGCAACATATAAGAGAGACCATTCTGAATTTGTCCTGCTCCTTCTTACTGACTTTACTCAGGATGATTCCCTCTAGTTCCATCCACATTGTGGAAAATTGACTGATTTCGTTTTTTCTTCTAGCCAAGTAGCATTTCAGTATAATATATATATATATATATATATACATATATATATAAAACATTTTCTTTGCACAGTCATATATTCTTGACCCCTTGGGTTGTTTCCAGATCTAGGCTACTGCAATGGTGATGCAATGAACATTGGAGTGTAAATGTCTTGAAAATACTGTTTGGGGGATGCTGAGAAGTTTGATCCTACATAACATATAATCCTGAATTCTGTTTTTGTGCTTTTTTTTTGGCGGGGGGTGGGGGGCAGGGCCCACCTAGCGGGGCTCTGTGCTTAGGGATCACTCCTAGTGGGCTCAGGGGACTGTACAAAATGCCAGAGATCAAACCCAGTTTGGTTACTTGCAAAACAAATTCTGTCTATTATACTCAGGACTTCCTCTAAATTCTGAACTCAGACTAATCCCTGAGCAATTCCAGATATGTCACTAAAGGCAAAACAGGACAAAAAGTAAACACAGAAAATATAAAAGTAAGATATCAAATCATGCTACATACATAATCATCTTACTTCAAAATTATTAGATCTATATTTGTTATTATTTCAAGTTTATTTCTGTGCTATAACATAATAAGTAACTTTAAACAACTGTGTTGAATTTAGATTTTATCACTTATTTTCTGTAAATTTTTCTTCTTAGAACAAGGGGTATAGATAGTTTATAACATACAATTTTGCAGATGATTATAGGAAGGTGATTCATGGAAGTTGAAGTTTATTCACAGAAGCCATATTTAATCAATAGAGAGAATGTAAGAGCCAAGATTACAAAAATACTCAATTACACTTTCTTTTCATGTATAATGTCGAAGCGAAATGCTATATGAATTAGTCAAGGTTGAAATTGAAGTTCAGGCATCAACAAGCACCAAATTCAACATTCTCATCTTCTAATTGTTTGAAGACTTGAACATGTAGAAAGATGATATGGTCATGGTCCATGAAGACATTAAATCAATTTACTTTTGCCCCTTTGTAAGAATACTATCTAGTTGGCTTCTACTTTGTTGATTGACAATCAATTTTCCCAGAAATTATTTTTTCTATGCCTCAGCCTTAATGCATGAATTATTAAGATACATTTTTTCTGTTCAACAGTAGATGTTCTTGTTTCTTTTTTTAAATATAGTAACAACAACAACTTAATTGACCCATCTTCTCACAAAGCCCACCTACAAAAGAGATTAGGCTGCTGGTACATGAAATTAGCCTGAAATTTTCTACATTCAATCTAATATTTCTCTGAGGATATAATATTTACATTAATTGTGAGATAAGTCATGAATATCTAACTTTAAAATATATATTTAAAATATTAATATAGCTAATTCACAGTTTTCTAGGCAGAAATATTTGTTCAATTTCTTATTTCTAAAATTATGAATGAAACATTGGAGGAAAGTATAACAACTTTGCTTTGATTGTCAATGACTTTGGTATCTCAAAAAGTTGTAAGAATTTGTGTATCTAGAGAAGACATTTAAATCATATAGAACTTAAACAACTACTTTAATCTTTTATATTTTAAAGGTCCAAAAATATCTACTCTCAAAGTATTCAGTATGAGGCCAGGTTTTTAGGTCATATATTAGACTGGATAACTGATAAAACCTAGATCTTGGGTTGAATGTCCCCAAGCACTGCAGAAAGTGGCACATCCAACAATAAGAAAAATAATTATATGATATGATACTTATTTTAGGTAAATCATTTTTTTGATATTCTAACTTTCCAAATAATAATAGAAAATATCATAAAAATGTAAAATACTGGTAAAAAATTGTGAATAATAAAAGAAAGTATATCAGGAAAGAAATATAGATAGGAACTTGGTATGAATTGACAATAAAATTTGACGATTTCCAGGTGTGTGTTTGTGTCTGTGTGTCTGTTTTTCTGTGTGTGTTTGGACCACACCTATTGATGATCCAGGCTTATTTCAGTTTTTGTGCTCAGGGATCACTCCTGACAGGTTCAGGGGACCGTATGTGGTACCAAGATAAAACCCAGGTCAGTGACGTGCAAAACAAGCACCCTCTATTTTATACTATTGCTCTGGCCACACTAATTCAGCTTCTGACTAAAATTGAATACTACCTGCATCTTAGACAACCTTGATGTACCCTTTTACGCACTTCTGCATGGTTGAGTTTGTATTGCTATTTTTAACAATTTTAATTTAATGTGCACACATAATGATTTTTACCTTTGATGACTGAAACTTTTGATGGTATTTTAATGATATTTGGTAAAAAGTCAGTTTAATTTAAAATGATTATAATAAAACAGCCATGTCACAAATAGATCAACCACATCTTCTCTTAATCTGCCATCTAAATACTTATTTAAGTCAAGATTTATAAATACCTCCTTTATGATAGATGTTGCTATTGTACTGCAAATAATCCTCAATTTGTTGAAGCCAAATGGATTTTTACATATTACATTCAATTAAATCCCGGTTAATAGATTAATGAATTTTTCTTAGTACACCCTATAAAATTAAACTTAATAGATAGTATTTATTATAGCACAGCGGGTAGGGCGTTTGCCTTGCATGCAGCCGACCCAGGTTCTGTTCTTCCGCCTCTCTCGGAGAGCCTGGCAAGAAACTCAGAGTATCTCACCCGCAGGGAAACGCTTGGCAAACTACCCGTGACAAATTTGATATGCCAAAAACAGTAACAACAAGTCTCACAATTTGTTGTGAGACAATACTGGTGCCCACTCAAGCAAATCGATGAACAATAGGAGAACAGTGCTACAGTGCTACTGTTTGCTTACTTCCTATCCCTTGTTACATTCTTTTCTGATTATAACATAATTCTGCAATATAAAACCTAAAAAATTAGAATACATACCATATATCTAGCTTGAATGAACCATCTTTGGTAAGTTACACATTTCAAAAGTTTTCTCTAAAATACAAGTTGCATTTGATTATTACTGCAATTGTGTGCCCTTTAATTTTTTGTTTCATGATGAATGTTCATGTACCTTGCATTTGATTGACTATTATAAATAAATATAACATAACATAAATGGGCACACAACATTTATAGAAACTTTAATTTTATGCGAGAATTTTACTTGTGTGTTCCTTTTCTTTGTCAGTCAAGTTTTACAAAAAAAAATGGAGGGGAAAAATACAGCATAATTACATTAGTTCTATCCAATATTCTTTGCTTATTGGGCTGGAGCGATAGCACAGGATAGCACAGCGGGTAGGACGTTCGCCTTACAAGCGGCCAACATGGCCGACCCGAGTTCGATTCCTCCGCCCCTCTCGGAGAGCCCGGCAAGCTACCAAGAGTATTCAATATGCCAGACACAGTAACAACAAAGTCTCCAATGGAGACGTTACTGGGCCCGCTCGAGCAAATCAATGATCAACGGGAGGGCCTTTACCTTTACCTTTATTGTCAGACACACTATCAAGACCTCTATTTTCTACACACAAAATCAATATCCTGTAAAATTTGTGAAATTTAAACACACAACATATTCAGATAGGTTACAAATTTATGGATACAAAGTTAATCAAAATTTTAACATTTGTACAGTGCAGCAGATATTTCTTTCAAAACAAAAGGTAAAGGTACTTGAAATTTCAGGATTTGCTTTCTCTTAACTTAAAAATTCACATGGCAATAATTTTATATAATTTAGTATGGTTTTAAAATTTCAGAGTTAAACTGATGATAAATATGTGTATATATTCTCATCAGATATGAATCTTTAAATTTTGTTTTGCTTTGGTCATATATTTGTGTTTTACTTCAAGCTTCTATACGCCATCACATCCTTTTAACTGAAATTTTCTGACAGAAATTTATGGTGGAAATAACCTTTCAACTTTACTTATGAAACTACTAGCAGAACAGAGCAGTAGATCACAGAATGACATATGATTACTGTTTCCTCAAATAGATACAGGATCATGCAATGCAGTGAACCATGCTTTAGCCTTAAAATCTGTATGTACTGGTTTGTGCCATGAACTTGCATACTTAGTAGGTAAATTGACATCGTACAGAACTAGTTCAGAAAACCTTAGAATTCCACAGCAATTATGCCTTAACTACATTAAATATATATGTATATTTGGTTTTTATTGTTATTTTACCTGGATTATAACAGTTTTTCATCTAAACAACCGTGTTTATTGTGGAATTGAACTCTTTTCAAACTCTTACTCACTTTTCATTTTTTTCTATTTTACCAAGAGTAGAATGCCATTCTAATATATGCATTTATTTTAAATTAATTCAGAATTAATTTACTAAGATTTATATCACAGTAAAAATGAGTAAAATAAATCTTAAGAAATGGTGTCACATCAAAATAAGTATAACCCTTTTTACTCTACATTTTATTTGTAAAATATAGATATTTCAACAAATCACTATGGCAGGAGAGAATAACACTACTTACCCACTTTAAATTCTTTAATAAAAGTAAAATAGATGTAGAATTAACTTGTATTCTTTTGCTTTGATGTTATTTTGTTTGTTTGTTTGTAAGATTGTCCAAATTTAGGTCCCTGATGCATTAGGCAATATGTAGCATTTGAGTAAATTTATAATAGCACTGTAGCACTGTCCTCCCTTTGTTCATCAATTTGCTAAAGTGGGCACCAGTAACATCTCACAACAAATTGTGAGACTTGTTACTGTTTTTGGCATATCAAATACATCATGGGAAGCTTGACAGGCTTTGCCTGAGATGAAAAAATTTTTGCAAAAATTTTTTTCTACTTTTAATCGACTCTAAAGTGCAAACCAAAAATATTCATTATTTAAAGCACAAGTAAAATACCTAATTTTATTGGATATTTTATTATATTGCTTATTACAACTAAAGAGTTAATACAATTATAAAAACATAGCTTAATTTTATTAAGACTGTTCATCAAGTCTTTATCTGAGGATTTGTTTACTAAGCTATTCATTGCTACTTAAGCCTTTTGTATTAGTGTTTATTGAGTACAGTTGGCTTCTATTTTAAGTGTCTCATATATTTTGTTTTTGGATCACACCAGCAGGGCTCAAGGGTTACTCCTGGCTCTCAACTAATGAATCACTTTTATTGAGCTCAGGAGACCACATGGAGGATCATACCCAGTTGGTTGGCTCTGTGCAAGTCGAGCTCCTTATCCACTGTACTTTCTCTTCTGCCCCGATTTTCCATCTATTTGGTGTGCTCCTACTGGAATGTGAATATTGTAAAATTAGAGGTGTCATTTCAGAAACCCCAGGATCTGTAACTGGGTCAAGAGTTTACATGGCAGGTGTGGAATGTGAATGTGACTCTCAGGACTTCCAAAAGTACAGAGCTGTTAGGGAGAGACTTGAGCTTCCATCCCAAGAGACCCCAGAGTTCTCAGCCTGAAAACCGGTGCTCCTAAAATTTTTGACAGTGAGGTGTCTCTGCAAAAATTAGTTCTGAAGCAGTGGAGTTGAGCAATTGGCCTGGCTGCAGCTATGGTGTGTGATTGTGACTGCCAGGGCTTTGGTTAGATTTGCATGCACAAGTATAGGGAATTATAATAGGAGAAAAATAAGTAATACTGAAAAAAAGAGGAGATGAAAAGTCCAAATGCAATATTTTTGTTCAAAGACTATCATATTCTGACACTAAGTATAGTAATTCACTGTAGGCACATATGTACTCCCAGTGGAAAGTGTCTGCAACACAAGTATCACAGATTGATAAAAGAAATTGGATACTCAGATTGCAATCTCTAAACACTATTATGACTTTGCTATTTTAAACTGAAATCTCATCAAATGTGCCAAAGTGTCTTCATTTCACTCTCTCGAATCTATTTCATATATTTGTATAAAAATGACCTATAGGAGGTACCAGAATGACAAAAGCTGTCAAATTTTCTGTTTATAGTTGGGTCTATTATTTAGAAATGAATATAATCTTATTTTATCATAAAAACTTCAAGAAAAATGTGAGTATGGTTACTATCTTAAATTCAAAAACAATGAAAATAGATTCATCAAGGTAAAGATACACAGTTCAGTATTATATGGAAATAGTGTATTGTTCCATTGATTGCATTACTTTCTTCAATTGCATCTCTATTATTTAATTAAAATTTATCTAATCCATTCATTGCTCAACTCAGAAGTGCATTTATCTTGTCTAACTATTCTTTTGAATGTATGTCAGGATAAAATGTGGTCATAAAACCCTTTGAAATTTATCTTTAAATTATACCTAAGGATAAGTCATCAATAAGAAAGTCTTTATTTTTTGCCATGATATTTATTTTTATTAGTGGCATTTTATCTCTGTGTATATCTATTTATTTTCATAGAGTGTTTGTTGCATTAAACATGGAATTACTATTTAAAAAAGGTCAAATTTAAAAAAAATTGTGGTAAGTTATAGCTTGTAAGATCAGTGCATGAGATAGTTCATAGACACTATTCAAAAAGGAACGTTTTGGCCTCTAGCCCTTCTCATTGAACCTCCTGACAAGAAGTAGCCATTTGTCTAAGAATAAAGATTAATTGCTGAGTTTATCTATAGAGGCCACATGTATAAGACTGAATATTGGGAAGTTAAGAAGTAAAGCCAGTTGTCACCCAGGGGTTATTAATTTTAATCATAGAGATGACATTTGTCCTTAGGAGATTAATAAATAATCCTGAGATGATAGGAATCAACCTTCCATGTGCATGCTCTCTCCCTTTCCTATGCTGTTTTTTTCTTCTCACCTCAGTTATTTTATACCTCATAGAAAAGAAGGATTCTTCTAAAACCAACAATTCACATTAATCTGATTCACTGCTGTCTTCATCTAGCCATTGTTGAACATAACAGTTATCTGTCCAATTCTCATCATCTGTAGCCTGTTAACTTCCTTTTATAGTTTATCATATTGTACTTGAAAGATTCAGCAACCTGAAAACCATCTAAAACTATAAATATCACCCAACTTACTTCCCAGTTTAAAAAACTGGATTCTTGGATCCATAACAATAAGATTAATCCGACAAGCAATGGCTTATCATGTTCATTATGGTTATGATTACTACTTAAACATAGAAAATAACCTTTTAGCTCTCCCTTCCGTCCTACCTCCATTGTCAGTACTTTGTTAAATGACTTTAAACTTCAGTTATATATTTGTTACTTCAAGGTTTCATGGAAGCTAATCCTCTGATAGAAAACCTTGCCTATGCTCCCAATATACCAGGAGTCAGCTCCAACATCTCTTACTGTAAGAAATTCAAATTTCTTGTCTCCCCTTCCCTAGACTCACACCTCTGAAGATTCTCCTTGAATACACTAGAGTTTGTCTGTTTAAAATATATTTATTTTTTATTTAATTAGAATATACTTCTGATATTGTGATAGTTTAAGGTGCATATCATATTGATTTGATTCATTCATTTATGGTAAGATGATTATGACCATGACAGAAACATTTCTATCATGTCACAGTTAATCTTTCTTTTGTGGTGAGAACACTTATGTGCAGTCTAATTAGTATTTCCAGAGCATATAATACAGCATCACTAACTAAACTAATTAAAATATTCTCCAGAGCAAGGATCATGTTTTACTCCTCCATAAATTGCATAGTAGAATTGGAGAATTAGTATAGTGAATGAAGCACTTGCCTTGCACACAACTGAATCAGTTTCTACCCCTGGTACCACATGTGGTCCCCCTGAGCTCTGCCTGGAGTGATGTCTAAGCACAGAGCCCAGATGAAGCTCTATGCTTAAACTTCACTGTGAAGTATAGTCCAAAAAATGAAACAAAGTAATATTTTACTAGGGACTTGAGCAATAGCACATCATGTAGAAAGCTTGTCTTGCACTGGCTATCCTGGGTTCAATCCCTGGTACCCCATGTGGTTCCCTGAGTACTGCTTGGAATGATCCCTGAGCATAGATTCAGAAGTAAGCCCTGATCACTGCTGAATGTGGTCCCCAAACAAACAAAAAAAAGTTTTTATTAGAACAACTCAAGAGAAATTAAAAATTCAAGTCAATGGGTGGATGGGGAGAGGTTTCTGGTAAAAAAAAAAAAAAGTTCTTATGAACTCTGGCAAAAGGACTATAACGCCAATGAAAAGTCCTAGTAATAATAAAAAAATAAAATAAAATCAGCTTTATGAGCTGTGAAATTCTTTTCTATTATCCTACATCTGCTGTTAGTAAGATATTTAGGGGACAAAAGCAGATGGGAAGTCACGGCTGAAGAATTTTGAAAAATTTTGGGAGCACAAAGCAAAAATTATTTATGATTTATATGGATCATAGAACTATTAATGCTTTTTAGCACACAGCAAAGTTATTCTTGGTTTGGGGGTCACACCCAGAAGTGCCAGAGATGCGCCGGGCTTATTCCTGGCTCTTGTCCTGAGAGATCACTTCGGGTTAGACTTGGAAAACCATATGTGGTGTTTGGGGCATAAAAACCAGTCTGTGCCATGGAAGAAAAATGTGCTAAGTGTTGTAATATCTCTTTGGCCTATGTGTGGCAAATTAAATGGCAATAAACTGCTTGTTTGACAAGCAGTTTACATGATGGCTAAGTACTTCACTTTTGTTCACAATTTTTCATTTTATGTAAGACATGCTGTAGACATATGATGTCCTTTTTATTTTTGCACGAAGAAAATATTTTAATTTTATTTTTATCTTTTATCATTTACTTATTTATTTGGTTTACAATACTATTAATAAAGGTTTCTCATGGACATAATTTCAACGCTATACCCATTACCACTGGGCTGGAGCTATAGCACAGCGGGTAGGGTGTTCGCCTTACAAGCGGCCAACATGGCCGACCGGAGTTCGATTCCTCCACCCCTCTCGGAGAGCCCGGCAAGCTACCGAGAGTATTCGATATGCCAGACACAGTAACAACAAAGTCTCCAATGGAGATGTTACTGGGCCCGCTCGAGCAAATCGACGATCAACGGGAGGGCCTTTACCTTTACCTTTACCTTTACCCATTACCACCAGTATATCTATATCCCTCTTTGAAGTGTGATTTTACAGTTCTAAGCTCAAACCCAGTAAGATCAAGTGAGGAGATAAAGTTCAACCTGGAATGGCTAATGTCTCTCAGTGCCTCTCCCACGGTATACATTCCAAAGTTCTCATAGAAGTCCCTAACTTCTTTTAGAAAGCCCCCCCTATTGATTTCCCGACATAAGTGGAAAAGATTAAAAACTACTGGCACATAGGGCAGAAACCAGTAGCATCCTACTTAATATAGCTAAAGAAAGTAATTTTTCACTTGGATGTCTTAGAGAACATTAGTTTTAGTATACATTTTGACTATCATATTATGTGATTTTTGTCTTCTAACTTTTGTCAGAAAATAGTTTTCAAGCTACCTTGAACAAATTCCTTTACTGGAAACTGTTTATAGCAATATCATTGGTGCCCTTCAGATTTTGCACAGGAAATCTAAACTCAAAAAAAAAATTGTAGTTTTAATTTTAAATTACAGATCATGGAGATCTAATGCAAGAAAAAATTGTAAAGATCTTCTGAATAATATCCAAGAGCATCTATTTTATATTATTTGTTCCTTGTAGTAAGTTCTTATCAGACAAGACCACAATTCTCTGTATTGCTTATTTTTATAATAAAATTGTAAGTAATTTTAATATAGTATGTAGTGAATAGAAAATTTTAAAAATAGAAAATTTATTGAAAATAGAAAATAATTAAATTTTAAAATAATTATTAAATTGTTGATAATTATATAAAATTATAGTTTAATAAAATAATTATTATTAAATAATTATTAAATAATAATTATTAAATAATTAAAGTTTAAAAATAAAAAATAATTTAAAAATTTTAAAAATAGAAAATTTATGTCAAAAAATTTTCAAAAAAATTTATGTCTGCCAAAATAAAATTCACTCAAGAGGGGGCGATAGGGGGAGCAAAAATATATAGTTTCATATAGAATTGGAAAGGATATTCGCTGAATACACATCCAACAAGGGGTTGATATCAAGGATATACAAGGTACTGGTTGAACTGCACAAGAAGAAAACAGCCAACACCATCAAAAAGTGGGGTGACGAAATGAACAGAAACTTTCTCAAAGAAGAAATCCAAATGGCTAAAAGGCACATGAGAAAATGCTCTACGTCATTAATCATCAGGGAGATGCAGATCAAAACCACAATGAAATACCATCTCACACCTCAGAGACTGACCCACATCCAAAAGAACAAAAGCAACCCGTGCTGGCGCGCATGTGGCGAGAAAGGAACCCTCCTTCACTGCTGGTGGGAATGCCGACTGGTTCAGCACTTATGGAAAACAGTATGAACGATTCTCAAAAAATTAGAAATTGAGCTCCAATTTGACCCAGCAATACTACTCCTGGGAATATATCCCAGAGAGGCAAAAAAGTATAGTCGAAGTGAAATCTGCACTTGTTTGTTTTTTGTAGCACTCTTTACAATAGCTAGAATCTGAAAAAAAACTGAGTGCCCGAGAACAGTTGACTGGTTAAAGAAACTTTGGTACATTTACACAATGGAGTACTATGTAGCTGTTAGAAAAGATGAAGTCATGAAATTTACATACAAGTGGAAAGTATCATGTTAAGGAAATGAGTCAGAAAGAGCAGGATAGACACAGAAAGATTGCATTCGTCTTGGGAACATAAAGTAACAAAATAGGAGACTAACTAACACCCAAGAGTGGCCGAGATTAGTACCAGGAATTTTGCTCCATAACTTGGAGGCCAGTCACACGTGCTAGGGCAAAGGGAAGCTCAGATAGAGAAAGGAGCACCAAATAAAGGGTGTTGGGAGGATCCTCCCAGGATGGGAGAAGCATGCTGAAAGTAGACTATAGACCAAATATGATTGCCACTCAATGCCTCTCTTGCAGACCACAGAACCTAAAAGGAGAGAGAAAGAGAACAAAAGGGAATTTTCTGCCACAGAGGCAAGGTGGGATGGGGGCCTGAGGGGGTGGGAGGAATACTGGGACCTTTGTTGGTGGAAATTAGGCACTGGTAGAGGGATAGGTACTTGATCATTGTATAACTGAAACCCAAGCACAAAAATTTGTAATTCTATAACTGTGCCTCATGGTGTTTCACTGATAAAAAATAATAATAAATTAATTAATTTTTAAAAAGTTACTGCATTTTTCCCTCTGCATATTATATACTATTATCACAATTGTTTTAAAATTCTGTGTGTTTTTGTTAGGGTTTTAATTTATTGAGAAAATATTTGTAACATCATTATACAATTTTGAAGTAACTATTTTTCACATAATGTAGTTTAATTCTTAAAAATCCAGCCAGAGCCTAAGTACCATTTAAATTAATCCTAAAGTACATTAGCTAGATTCACTTAAAGATCGTATACTGTGAGTCTCTTCTTTTTAAACTCATCGCTGCACAATAACTAAATAACAATAAATCAAACATTGATTAAATGCTTGAATGCAACACTTGAGGTCTGTTAAACTTCATAGATTAAAAGCGTGAGCCCCATAGACTGCTTATCAAAGATGAGGTTTAACAGAGCTGTGTATCTTTCCCTCATTTGTCATATTGTTGCTGACTCTGAAAGGCAACTTTTCAAGGAAAACTAACACTGGCTTTCCAAATCTAATGGCAATTGTAAGTAAAACTGCACTGAAATTCATTTTAAATTGCCTAAAGGATTTTATAATCTTACCTATTCACATTAAATAAAAATGCAAAACCGAAGGTAAATGCAGATAACATGGAAATGCATTTTATAAATCCATATGATATTCTCTGTGAAATCAGATATATTTGATGTGACACTACACACTAAACCCAAAGACCATCAATCTTTTAATAAGTGAATGCATAGTAGTGCTGTTCTAAAATTAAGCTACTTTATTTCATTTAATATTTAAGACAGTGTTTTATTGATCATACAATAGGTAGAGTTCTTGCTTCACACTCATCTGAGCCTTTTCAATTTCTGGCAACCCAATGTCTCCCAGGTCCTCTCAAGTGCAGACCCAGAGGTAAGTCCTGAGCACCACTGGCTATAGACAAAAGATTAAAAGAAAAAAATTTTTAAAATATTACTTAAAGACCTATATTTTATTATATCAGAATTTAGCAATTTAAAATAAACTAATTGTTCTCTTTTCAGAAAAAAATAACTAGCAAAGGTAGTATTTCCTTTCACTTGTTAAAACATCCTAATTTCAATAGAGGCCATATGGATTTTTTAAAGGTATAAATTATGGTGTGATTACAGTGACTCCACATTACACCTCTCACTGAAGTAAATGTAGCTTTCTCTCACAGTCCATTGTACCTTTCAGTCCATCATTCCTCCCTCCCTAAGTTAGCAACCTTAGTTCTCTGTTGAGAGTCAAGAGTTTTTCCTCCACACCTCTTGACTGCACTTGTTACTTCAGGTCTTTTTGACAGAAGTAGTTCGCACTGGTATAAAATTATACCTCATCATCATTTTGATGTGCATTTTCTTCATAACCCCTGGTAATATATTTTCTTTACCTATTTCTGTATCTTCTTTGGTAAATTTTATTCAGTTCTTTGACGCATTTTTGGAGAGAGTCTAAGTTACACCCGGTTGTACTCAAAACTAACTCCTAGCTCTATTCTCAGGGATCATTCCTGGTGGTGTCCAGGGGACCATTTGTGGTGCTACACAAACCAGAGTCAATCACTTGTAAGCAGGTCCCCTAATGTTGTACTTTGACAGCTCTTCCCATTTTTTATGAGTTTACTTTCCTTCTTGAATGGTGTGAGTACATTAATTATCTTTGATATTATCTTTCATCAGCTATATGGTTCACAGATATTTTTCTTACAGATATTATTTCTCACAGATATTATTCTTGTTTTGTGGCAGTTTCTTTTTGGTGCAGACTTTTGAAAATTTCTTGTGTTCTATTTGTTTATTTTATTTATGTTTTCCTTGTATGTGCAATCTGAATAACATAATATAGCAGTACAATAGTGGAGCTAGTGTTACAAAGTGTTTTGCCACTTGACTAGCTATTTTATGATTGGGTGGTATAATAGAATGTGGCTCTTTAATTTTAGGTTGACTTCTGTGCATTGTGTGAGATTTTGATGAGATCTCTTTGCTTTGTTATGGTATATTCAACTTTCTCTGTCATTCTTTTAAGAGAACTTTCTTTCTATGTTTTGTATGCTGAACTCTATCATAAATTAGTTGTGCATATATGTATATTTTCTAATTTTGTCATTAAAATATACATGATTACAAATAGAATACCTTTGGCAGCAAAGGTACTTTTCCATTCATTTCAATTATATGAATGTTAGTATCTTACTAACCTCATATATATGCATATATAACTTAATATCATTTATATTTTATAAGTATATAAAGTAAAATTCTTTGTAAAATGAATCAAATAATCAAATTAGATAAATTCATATTAATCTATTGAAGTAAGTTATAAAAATAATATCCATTCACATATGTTTTACATTCAATTAAATTCAAATTGTAGGTGGAATTATGTTTCTCTATAGTTAAAAATAAAAATTTTGAATATTAATTTTCAGCAACCAGAAAGTCAACCAGTTTTCTATTCTGGATATATTCTATTACCATCAAAATAAATATACTGAAATTGATAAACTGCATACATTTTATAGTTCTAAGATATAATTTTATACATATTAATATTTTAAACTCAGATAGCATAAATATTATTTAGCAGTGTTCTCTTTGAGGAATACACATACTTACATAAAAATTATAGCTTATAAATTATAATTTCTTTGCTTAAATATTTATTTTTTATTAAAGTAACATTGTTTTATGAAACTGTATATGAATAAAAGTACAAATATACAACTCTCCAAATCATCTTATCATATCACTACCTCTATGAAACACCAATATCCTTCCACCATAGTTCATGTTCCTTTATCTTTCCTTAAGTGACCTCATTTCTCTCTCCCTTCTGAGTTCTGTCGTCTGATTCCAAAGTTGTCTTTACTAGTTTCCTTTGACTTTTACCTGTGATGTGACATGCAGGGAAATAAAGTTAGTAACCACCAGCGAGTTGTTTAATAATCTCCGAGATGCAGTCCTCTTAGTGCAATAAGCATCTCATAAATGGTGGTCATCTCATAAAAATCTCTTGAGATACCGCTGGGTCACATATGGAAACTCAATTTCTAGTTTTTGGAGGAATGTCCACATTGTTTTCCAAAAAGGCTGGACAGGTGGCATTCCCACCAACAATGGATGAGAGTCCCTTTCTCCCCACATCTGCATCAGCTCTGATTGTTCTTGTTCTTCTTGATGTGTGCCAGTTTCTGAGGTGTAAGATGATACCTCATTGTTGTTTTGATTTGTTTTGGTGTTTGAGCATTGTGTGACTGAAAAGTAATCATGTAAGTTTGTAACTTCATGATCCAATAAGACATCTTAAAAATAAAATATATATATAATATATATATTGAATATTGGTGAGAAAGTGCAGTGGTAGGTCACTTTTCTTGCATATGACTGAGCTAGGTTCGATTCCTGTTACCACATACATCCCTGTGAGTCCTGCCAGGATTGATCCCTGAACATAGAGCCAAGAGTCAACACTGAGTACCGGTGTTACTTCTTACTAATAGATTTTAAAATTAAAATGCTAATAATTTTGAAATAAAAACAAATGAAATAAAAAAAAACCCAGGTAACCCCCCCAAATAGAAACAAACACACATTGCTTGAAAGATCTCAAGTTCTCATTGAATCAGAGAACACAAAACAAAATGAAGCAAAATAAAATAGAGTAAAAAAAAGAAATAGAGCACAAGGTATAGAACTGCAGATATGTATTACAAAATTGAAAGGTACTTTGATATTTAGTTTTCACAAGGCAAATGTAGGATTCACTGAACAATGAGACTTAGAAAATTTTATAATATAAATGTCAGATCATTCAAGACTTATGACAAATCACATCGGCATGCATGGTACACTCCACTGTATCTAACCGGCAGGATAAATTGCAGGTTATTCGCAATCATGGATATATTAGCTCTAACGTTACCATTCTGTCACTCAGAAAAGCACAGATGAATGAATTTCATTCAAAGCCATAATTTTACTACTGGTTATATCTTTTCTAGTGAAATTCTTTGAGTTGGATATTGTCTTTGTTTAGCGCTTTACTGAAAAGAAAAATTAAAGAAAATTGGAATCCTAATCATGTAACCAAGAATCAAAGGAAACCAGAAATCTTCTTAACAAGGTCAGAACTTGAATTCATACTGGTCAGAGTTCTACTGAAAATGCAGCTCAGAAACATCCTGGTTCAGCCCAGTTTCAGCAATCAATTTACTTTTGGTTCAGATATCCAACTACTTCCATTCTACTATTTTATTCCTGTATATCAGTAACTTTCTTTTATATGCTTGTATCTATGTTTTCCTGTGTCTTCCCCATCTAAGGCCATATCACTGTATCACTGTTATCCTGTTGTTCATCGATTGCATCGAGCAGGCCCCAGTAAGGTCCCCTTTGTCCTAGCCCTGACATTTTAAAAAGTGCCTCATTTGAGGCTCTTTCAGGGTCAGGAGAATGAGACCTATCATTGTTACTGGTTTTTGGCATATTGAATATGCCACGGGGAGTTTGCCAGACTCTGTCATGTAGGCAGGATACTTCTGGTAGCCTGCCAGGTTCTCCAGAGTAAGAACTAGGTAATAAGATGTCGCGCGGCCTCATGCATTTGCGGCCACTTCCGGGATCTTCCAAGAGCAGGGTTTTATAGTCTCTGGGTCTTGGCTGATGATGGGATTACACAGCGTCAGGGCCAGTTGGTGGGTGTAACTAAGGCTGTAGATCTAAGGCTAAATTACCTAATATTTTACATTTGTTGTTAATGAGCATAGTATAATTACCTTCCCAGTCATTTACCTGCACTAGCATTATTTCTCTTCCTAACCTTAGAAATGTTGGTCAAGAATGTAGCCTGCATTGTATTTATCTCTAAAGAATTAGACTTCGAGTTTTGCAACCATTGCCTTTTATATAGACTGTGTCTTTCTTTTTTATAATGTTGTTGGCACTATTTCCCTGTCTAAGATAAGAAAAGTTCTTTATTTTCTAGTTATCTGTTCTAACTAACCATTAATACACTGCTTACATTTTTACTTTATTCCTATAAACTTTTGCTTCATCATAAGCAGCAAATAATATTTATTTCTCTACATCAATGACAAAGATTTACATGCTTATGGTACAGAATAAAAAAAAAACTGTAGTAGAAAGAATTATAACATTTGAAGTGTAAGCTATCAACCATTGAACAATGAGGACTTTAAATACCACTGGGTTCCATGATCATTATATCAGTATCACAAAATTGCATAAAACTATTAAGAGTTCAGAGAGAATATGTATTATCTGATTATCAATTGTGTATTGTGAAACAGTTTGAAGATAACGATGTCACAGCTTATTTAATTTTCAACAGAGACTGGAGCAAAGCTAATCTTAAAATCTATTGATAGAATATAACAACAATTATTATTATTTATCTATGCCACCCCAATGCTAAAAGCACTCAATATATTGATTTCTCACTTCTCGGTTCACTATTTGTTAGCTCAACATAAAACTTTATAATGAGTGATATGAAATCAATTATTTTATTTATGTTTTGCTCTGTGATTGCATTCGGTGAGGACTAATTTATACTAAAATATCAATAGCCAAAATGTAACAGCCTTCTCTCCCAAAAACATAGAGAAGCTGTACCCTGATAGGTGCTTGTCTTGCATGAATCCAACTAGATGTCAATCCCTAGTTGGCACCATATCTAGTCCCCTAAGTTCAAACATGAGTGACAGCAGAACTGAGAGGCAGGAATGAGCCCAAAGCACTGCCAGGTATGAAATAAATGAAATAAAATAAATTGAAAAAAGTGTTTTAATTCATTAATTGTAGCACTTAAAAGGAAACTACCATTTTATATACCATGATATTTTGTAATGGTATGAAGTTTTTTAAATATCAAAAAGTGGTAATTTTTTGTTGAATTCCATCTCTACATTATCAATTATATAATTCTGAAGGATAATTCTTGATGTCTATGATTTTATGCCCCCAAAGTATAAAAGCTTCTCTTACACTCGATTCTATATTATTATAAGTTAATATTTCTGAATGAAAATGTTAAGCATAACCTAAAGGGCTCACATTACTAACTTCTCAGAAGTCAAGTGATGAGCGGTATCTTATTACATGGTACTATATAAATTAAGTATGTCAGAATAATACATTCTATATCTGATTTTGAGTGAAATTATTGAAAGTACTTGAGAAGTGGACATTTTGTTGTGACAAGTCAAAGCAATACTGAAATCACCCTACATTGCTATGGACTAGAACGATTTGAATTTGTTCAAATTTAAAATTCATTCCCTGACAACAAATAAATAAAGGTGTCGAATCCCATTTTAGTCACATTCAGTAATGACTTTGAATGCATGCAAATGTGAGATTTACTCAATGGGGCTCCTTGACAACTTTAGGATTCAACTGTGAAATTAGTATAGCTTGTACTTGAAGTGGAATTTCACACCTGCTGAACAAGCAGTCTGTTTCTTTAGTTATGGTGGCTAAAAAAAATACTGCGGAGTTTGTATTTTCATTTGTTTATGTGAGCCATAGTAGCTTAGCAATAACAAGTGTTCGATATGTACTTAATACAGCAGTTATAATTTTTTAAAATAATTGAGTGCTGATTGTATCAGTAATGAATACGCCCCCAGGGGATAACATTGTCAAAGTTTACAAAATACATAAACTGAGCACTGTTGCATTTTCTTGGACTTATCAAGGCAAGAATTGAAGCTTAACAAACAAAAATGAGCTGCTGCTTATTCTCTATATAAATTCTCAGCTATCTTCCAATGCCATATTAATAATTGGGTAACTTAAAATCTTAAGTTAGAACATTTTTATTGGTTCAGACAATTCAGTTGGGAATGAACATGTTTACATGTTTATATTTTGCACATTAGAAATGCATTATATATTTTTCTATTAGAATTGTGAATATATCATTCCATAAGTGACCAGAGGTTGTTAATATTAAATACAGCAATTATACAAACTCTTCTTGTCCACCTTAATTTTAGAAAAAATAAATGTAATAGCTGATCTGAAAGTAAAGAGAATGTTTTAAATTTTATGCATAAATCATAGGATGAAAAACTCACTAGTTTAATTTAAATGACTGTTGCATAAAATTATAGAGTACATGAAACAAAGTCTATCATATCACGTAAGTCACATAAGTAAAACTGTATATACATGTTATTGCTATGTTAATATTTTCAATGAATATTTATAAAAAATCATACATTAGTTTCAGTTAGTAGCTAGTGGTCTAGTGTGTGTTTGTATGCATGTGAAATTATATTCCTGCAAAACATGTTTAAGATAAAATTCTCAAAAATCTTTTACATGGCGGCAGGTAGACTATTGCTTGGTATGTGTTTTTGAGAAGTCAACCATATATGTCAAAACTCATAGTTTACTTCTGGCTTTTTGCTCAGGGATCATTCCTGGTGGTTCTTGAAAGTCCATATTCTGTACTGAAGATAGAACACAGATTGGCTGCATGCAAGCAAGCACTTAAATCCCAGGATTTTCTTTCTGGTCAGAGAGCCTATAATTTTGTAGGTAAAGAAAGGGGAACTGCTTTATTTTCAGGTACTTCACAGAAATGGATATACCTTCTGAGTGGTCTCATAACATACTGGGTTAGTGTATATATGTGTGTGTGTATAAATGTGTGTGTGTATAGTGTGTATGTATATGCCTTATTGTAAAGGCATCAGATATTATTTGTCAAATCTTAAAAAATTATATCCAACATAACACCACCTCCTTTAATAGTATGCTTTGTTTTTCTGTTTCTGCTCTCTTTCTTTTCATATCTGGAGTACATATGGTGTCCATAAATGTGCCATAAATTGACTTAATACAAGCGAAAATTAATTTACTTAAAATTACTTTACTTAAAATTTTGATTTTTTTTCTTTATACATTTGCTTTGATAGCATCTGATGGTTTTTCGAGCATTTCTCAGCCAATGAAGGATCAAAAACCTTTCTAAAGTAAACCTTCCTTTGAAGGAGCAATTCAATCATTCACACTGAATACGAAATCCTATCTTTTTATATACTGGCTGTGACCCCAGATTTTCTACCAGGCAGCAGAAGAGAGTTTCACAAAAGCCCTTTCACAATCATTTTCTCCTACTTGTGCATTAGCCAGTACTCTCAATGTGATGATTGCTTCCTGCTTTGTAGTAGAAACAGGCAGTGATTCAAAATCTTGCTGTTGCCAGTAAGAATATTATCATCTAGGTTGGTTACTGCTCTCAGGAAGTTGCACAAAATCATTCTCAGGAGTGGCCATATTGGAATTGGGTAATATACTTCTTTTCACAGAATTTGTTGCTGGGAAGCACATCTAAACACAACACAAAACCTTTCTAGTCAAATGAAAATTGAATCTCACCATTGTAAAGAGTTTCTTAACATCCCTGCTGTTCAATTGTATAGACTTAAATTCATCATTGATAAAATGTGTTTTTGTGTGCTGTTTGTTATAGGCAAGTATAGCAAATCCTAGAAAAGCAACTGCTTATGCCACTGTGATCAGTAATATGTCATTTAGCATTAGGATGTACTTAATAGTGTGGTTGGAGTTTAGTTATAAATTTTGTGAACCACATCGGTGGACTTTTCAAACAAAGTGAAAATTTGTCGTATATACACAATGATATTAATTAATATTCAGGTACCATGGTAAAACCACTGTGCAGTGTCTTGTATGTCACTTGTCACTAGATAATCCACAGTTTATTTAAGAGTTTTAGCAAAAGGAAAATAAACCAATAGATGCAAAGTAATGGCTTAATGATATACTTAGTTATCTGAGTCTCATTTAGCTTCACTAGTTAGTAATCTTCTGCATTAGAGTCAATAGAAGAAAGATGAGTATTCCTTATTTTAAACATGAATACATGTCTCTGCAGCAATGTTCTAGTATTTTCCTCTGAATTGATTTTCTGACCACCCTTTCAATGTTTGCTAGAAATTCAACAAATGTGATAATAAGTGTTTGAAACCATTTTAATACACACCCCAAACTGATAACTGGGGAGTTTCTCATATATATATATATATATATCCAGCATATATATATATATATATATGTATATGCTAGAGCGATAGCACAATGGGTAGGGCATTTGCCTTGCCGACACAGCTGGCCCGAGTTTGATTTTCCACCCCTCTCGGAGAGCCTAGAAAGCTACCAAGAGTATCTTGCCTGCTCAGCAAAGCCTGGCAAGCTACCCGTGACATATTAGATATGCCAAACACAGTAACAAGTGTCACAATGTTACTGGGCCCGCTCGAGCAAATCAATGAACAATGGGAGGATAGTGACAATGATATATATATATATATACACGTATCATGCACACACACACATGTGATCATAAATAAAATTACCACTTTTTTTCTGTACAAGTTCCCATTCAACTGAAAAAGCTGAAGGGGATAATATGGCATATCCTGGGCATTTATCTTCTTGCGGTCTTAGGTATTAGTCCTTACCAGTGAATGAACATCACTTTGTTGAGGCATCTATATACAACTAGAAGAAGTCAGTAGGACACAGCATTTTTTAAATTAAAAAAAAAAGTAATGTAAGTATTTTCTACGAATTTTAACATGTCTATAAGCTATTTCCAGAAACTTCTTAAATCATTAAATTTTTTATTTTATACTCATCTTATACCATCTTATCCAACCTTGTGAATACACATAGATAGGTTTAAACATCTAAATATATCTCAGAATAGTTTATTATGATCTTAAAAATTATCCAGCATAAACAAGATCTTGGTATGAACTAGAATTATAAATATATACATACATATTTATATTAAATGTAAGACTGTGTAAGAAGCAAACCCGATACTTAATAAGCTTAGTTCTTATTCCAAATGATTATATATCTTACAAATTCTCCAATGTTTAGTTCAAGTCCCATGGCTTTTTAAGTATAAATTCTTATCTTTTGTAATTCACTGCTTGTGTTTCTTATTTTGAAGTCTAAAAATAAACACTGTTGACTTAGTATTTTCGAAATTGCATAAATAACATGCAGAACTTACTTTTAATTTAGTTACTTCACTTCAATATTCAGCACTTTTCTCTTTTAATTCCCTCTAGTATGTATTTAAACAGGGCTTGAGTGATAGCACAGCAGGTAGGGTGCCTGCCTTGCACGCAGCCAACCCCGGGCTGACCCGGGTTCAATTTCTCCACCCCTCTCAGAGATCTCAGCAAGCTACAGAGAGTATCGTGACTGCAGGGCAAAGCCTGGCAAGCTACCCATGATGTATTTGATATGCCAAATACAGTAACAACAAGTCTTACAATTTGTTGTGAGACATTACTGGTACCTGCTCGAGCAAATCAATGAACAACTGGAGGACAGTCCTATATAGTGCTATAAGTATTTAAACACAGCTATTGAAATAGAGCACACTGAATAAAGCCTGTTGAGGATGACTGGAGGCCATCTTTATTTTTTTTTATAATTTATTTCTTTATTGAATCACTGTGGGAAAAGTTACAGAGCTTTCGGGTTTAGGTCTCAGTCATGTAAATATCAAACACATTTCCCTTTACCAATACTTATTTTTAACCGCGAAGCCCAATAGAACCCCACCTCCCACCCCTCCCAATTCCTATGAGGCAGATGAGTTCTAGTTAATACTCTATCTACTTTGACTAGATACATTGTTTCGATAGAAGATGCACAATTATTGTTTAGAGTTTACGACCCCCCACCCCAATCAGACATGCTGAAACAGCGTTGTGAAATGATTTGCTTTCTACAACTTGGTTTAAGAATAAAATGATTGGATTTCTGCTATTTTACTTATTAACCCTGGAAGAATTTCTATTAAAAGTTAGATAGTTAAGAGATTGGTTTCTTTGCTCTGGAGTCGTGGCCGTGCTGGAGAGCCGCTCGTGGGGGGCAGCTGGTGACCTCGGTCAGGCGTGAAGGATGGCCCATTCCGCCCCCCTTCCCATGAGGTCCCTGCCGCCCCCACCCGTGCCTCAAACCTGCTGTCCACAAGGCTCCGGTGCGGCCGCCATCTTTCTTTCCAGAGAGGAGCAGGCGAGCGGGTCAACACCCTTTCCCCTCCGGGTAGGCATGCTGGCGCAGTTTAACACATAGTCCATTTGCTTTTCTGCTCCAAGCGGGTGGCTTTCTGTGCTAAGTCCTTGTGCTTCCGGGGCCGTGGCCGTGCCGGAGAGCCGCACGTGGGGGACAGCTGGTGACCTCGGTCTGGAGGCCATCTTTAAATAACCTGTTCTGGTGCTATGGTGTCAAATGAGTGAAATATAATGCCGAGTGGACATGCTATGTAATGACTATGCAGAGAGTTGCTTTCAAAAAAATATTTCCTATGAGCCTATGATTTTCAGTCATTTTTCTCTTTCTGCAAAAAGAGCATGTCCCAAAAACCACAGAACTCTGTTATGAAGTAAGAGTACAACTTTTCTAAAACTCAGTCAAATTTGACTCTTAGAAATAATATTCAAATACTCATTTTGATAAGAATGGATTTTTTTCTGTGCTCCTCTTGTCCATTTCTTTCTTTAGTTGCACTGAAATGTTATCCAACTTTGCTAGACCAACTATGGAAACCATTATTTAGTCCTTATTGCTGGATTGTGTGTGGATTTGGTGAATTCATATTCTTTCTGAGAGTAGAGAAATAAATATGTAAACAACTTCATTTTAATAGTATTTTAGTAGCAACATATCTGTGATTAAAAAAATCCACAATCTCAAGTTTTATCGTCTTAGAGGACATGTCCATGATCTTTGCCCATGAATTGATAAATATTACTAAGAATATTGTTACTAATTACTTACTGAAAACTAACAAATATTAGACTTAAAATTCATGAATATTACCACCCAACATGAAATATCTATTTTATAAATTGAATGTATTTGTTCAGTAATATTAAGCGATACCCATTTTCAGTCAATAAGTGGTTGTGATGGGTCTAAACCCTGTACTTTCTGGTCGGGATCCCAGAATCCACTGTTGCTATTTTGTACTATTTTCTACCAGGGGAGTATTAGTGGCAGTACTGACGTGGTGGGCTTAAGACTTCTATTATCTTCCTTATAGGTTAAGCATGTAAACTTGTCTTTGTCACTTATTCTTTCTCTTTAGTTATCAAAGCTTTCTTTGTTTTTATTCTCATTTTAAGTTTCACACTCTGAGTTACTCAGTTACTCCTTGTTCTGAACTCATGTACTTTGAGCTAAACATGAGAGGAAAAAAGGAGAACAAGCTGCTCTCCTTAAACCTACATTCGATAAGGGAAAAAGGTAACAAATATAAGAAAGCTAATGAATGAGCAAGCCAATCTAAAACATAATGACTGTTGAGAAAATAAAACAGTACAGTGTGTAAAAACCTTAGCATAGAGGTGCGTAAACCCCTTCACTCTGTGCACTATGAGTGATTACACAGTAAAGGATGTTCTAGGGCTCTCCAGAAGACTCTCTCACTGCCCACATTTTGTGCTCTCAAACCGCTTCCCCACCTCCAATGGCCGTTGCCTTGGGCTGATAAAGGAGGAACAAGAGTCAGGCTGGTTGCTGATTAGTTGCCGTTTATTCCATTCTCGTCTCTCCCAAACCCTCTCCACAACTCTCTCCATCTCTGACCACAACTCTCTCCCCAACTCACAAATCTCTCTCTCAGCTCTCTCCAACTCTCTCTCCAACTTGCTCCACAATGCTCTCTCCAACTCTCACTCACTAACTCTCTCTCACTCTGCCTGCAGCTCCCACTCTGCCTCTCTCCAACTCTCTACCAGATCTCCAACTTTCCGCAACCATCACTTTACCATCTCTTCTCTAACCATGCCTCCCAAACCATGCCTCCCCTCCTCCTCACCCCCTAAGTGCAAACAAGTGCAAACATGTTTTTTCAAGCCTTCCTGACCACCTGCAGCCCAGGAAGGCAAAACATCACTTGTGTGTTTCTCCTCTGCTTAGACCAGAAACTTAATTAGCATCTTACTTCTACTTCCTGATTTTTGCCATTCTGTATGGACATAATAATAGACACAATTAGGCTTGTAGGACAACTCTCCTGGGTTCATCGTGCCAACAGACTTAGACTACAATGCTCAAGCTGGATTAATAATTCCTAACCATAGCAGGGTCCTAATCTAGTTATTACTTTTTGGATCATAACAGAATTTGTCCATGACTATGCTCTTATAGTTAAGTATATGGCACTTTGACTGGGGCCCATTTCTATGCCAGGGTAGCTCACAGTTTTCCCTGGGTTCAGCCAGTCCCTCATTGAGATCCTGCTTTTTGGGATCTAGGAAGTAAAGGCAACTGGGGCTCAAATCGAGTGAGCAGATGTCCAGGAGGTAATGTTATCTGGAGTCAATTAACTCCCAAATTCCAGGCTTGTCTTTTTAACTGTCTTCTTGTCTCTATCCAAAAAGCAATTGTTCTGAAGTAACTAACCATATGAAGGACATTGAGGAGAAGAGATAAACAATATTAACAATTCAGCAGAGTCTGACCAGGAGACAAAGGTAATTGGCAGGTTGGGGGAGCAATCAACAAATCCAAACTCCCTGTGGCCAGGGAGGAAGGGCAAACCAATGTCATCCTACAGTACAGATGCTATGAAAAAAACTCAGAGAAGTAGTATTGGCAGTGGTAGTCTTAGTAGCAATAGTACTGTTGCTACTACTACTCGTAGATACTTTCTGGAAAAATTATTTCAGACTATACTATTTAAATTTAAATGCTTATTTGTTTAAGCATTACTTTGCTCTTAATTCACTTTCAAAATAATTTTCCAAAAGATATAAAATGTTATACTATGAAAATAATAATTTTTATAAATGTTGACTTCATCATTTCTACTCTCAGTTTAGATGAAAGCATTTATTAATTAGTAATCCATTCATTCCATGTAAATAGATGAAAGAAGAGACATTTTATTAGGGATTTAAAAGCAAAATACGCTGATAAAGATCTGTGGGATATTTTGATGACTAATTAGAAAACATATCTGGAGGTGCAAGTGTGCTGTAAAAATATGATCATCGAAAGTGATTCCCATTGTTTATTAGGACTTTTTATTATATAATGAATTAAGTATCATTTGTTTTCATATTTCAAGCTGAAAGCTTTGTATCTAACTAGCATTTGGACATGTTCAGAAGATTTTCTTATCATTGCCTCATTCCTAGGTACACAATTTAAAATATATGTCCATTTATTTTTTATTTTCCGCTGCCCACCCAAACTAGACTATCACCAGGCAATTCAGTCACCAGAAAAATGACTCATTTAGTCCTGTCCAAAATATTCTGTATTCATGAAATCGGTCTGAAGTTCCATGATATAAAGACAAGTAAGAAAATGGTAACAATAGGAAAAGGGATAGATGACACCTACTTACTGTCTCATTTGTGGTGGGCCATATGTTTTTGAGAAAACTGGAAATGGCATGTCCATGCAGACTGCTTTCGTGATTGAGAAGGTGATTACAAACTGGGAGAGAGTTTATGTATATGATGCTCAGGGCTTGATGACTTTTATTTGATACATGCTTCTCCCCCACCCAATCCATCACGTTTTTCAGCTATCAGTGAATTCTGTAAGGTAACTAAACTACCTTAGAGAATGCATTAGGTATCCAAAGCAATTTATTTGTAACTTCAGGTTTATTTTATTTCCGGTTCTATGCTGTTCATTCAGTTACACTTATATGTTCTTACAGTGATGCTAAGTAAGTATCTGTGCAAGGAAGGAATATATTAAATAACTCTTGCTAAGATATGATCACCGAAGTACCTTTAAAAAATTAGAAAATATATTTACATTAACTACTTATTTTGAGTTTCATTCTGTCTCATAAAAAATGTTTGCTAGGTAAATTGAGCAGACATCTTATAATATTAAAGATTAAAATGTTGTGGTCATGGTAATAACCAATAAAATCCAAGGCTATTAACTCATATTTCCTCAAATATTATTCACCCTGTAGTTTAATATGAATAGATACATGGATATGATATTTTTGACAAAGCGTAATGTCTAAGATTTTTAGGGGTTAATATTTTAACAAACTTAAAAGTATATTGATTTTTAATCAGGAAAAATATAAACAAAAATTAGCATAACTTCTATAAAATATAAGAAAACTGTAGTATTTCATGTTTCCCAGAATAATTACCTATGTTTTATAAATATAATTATCTCTTCACTTGTACATATATTCACAATACCACTCAAAAGTAAAATTATTTTTTTTCTGATAACAATTTAATTAGATTCAAATTTCATTGGAAGACAAATGAATATATTTAGACCCTCTTGGAGAGCTCGGAGAGCCCGGCAAGCTACTGAGAGTATCCTACCCTCATGGCAGAGCCTCACACGTTCCCCATGGCATATTCGATATGCCAAAAACAGTAACAACTAGTCTCACAATGGAGATGTTACTGGTGCTTGCTAGAGCAAATCGATGAACAGGAGGACAGTGCTACAGTTCATGTAATGTATTAAATTGTCACTAAAGATATTACTATTTAACAGTTTAAAATCCCAATTAGTAAAATTAGCAAAAGTAAAATGTTATGTAAATTGACATTTCAAAACAAAAATAAATATTTCTCCTAAAATAGAATTAATCTAGTTAAAAGGTAAAGGTAAAGGCCCTCCCGTTGATCGTCGATTTGCTCGAGCGGGCCCAGTAACGTCTCCATTGGAGACTTTGTTGTTACTGTGTCTGGCATATCGAATACTCTCGGTAGCTTGCCGGGCTCTCCGAGAGGGGCGGAGGAATCGAACTCGGGTCGGCCATGTGGGCTGCGTGCAAGGCAGACGCCCTACCCGCTGTGCTATCGCTCCAGCCCTAATCTAGCTAGTTAAAGCAGTCTATAAGAATTTGATTAAAAGTTATTTTATTTTTTATATTTATATTTTATTATATATTTATATTTCACTATTTTTTATAGTGAAACACCATGAGGTACAGTTACAGACTTACAATGATCAAGTACCCATCCCTCCAGTGCCCATTTTCCACCACCACGGGTCCCAGTATCCCTCCCACCCCCCCAATCCCCCATCCCACCCTGCCTCTGTGGCAGGGCATTCCCTTTTGTTCTCTCTCTCTCCTTTTTGATGCTGTGGTTTGCAAGAGAGGCATTGAGTGGCAATCATATTTGGCCTTGAGTGGCAATCATGTTTGGCCTATAGTCTACTTTCAGCATGCTTCTTGCATTCTGGGAGGATCCTCCCAACACCCTTTATTTGGTGCTCCCTTCTCTATCTGAGCTCCTTTTTCCCCAAGCACATGTATGGTGCTTTGTTTAAAAGTAGCGTTTTTTTTTTTTTTGGCTTCTTCCCTCTGGAAAGAAAGATGGCAGCCACTTTAATGCAGAGCCCGGCAGCTTGCAGCAGAAAAGTGAATGGACTATGCCTTGGTCCACGCCACCATGCCTGCCCAGAGGGGAAAAGTTGGTGCTCCCTTCCGCCTTCTTCCCTCTGGAAAAAAAGATGGCAGTGGCTTCGGAGCTTTGTGGAAGGCCAGGTATGAGCCGGTCGTGATGGGGTGACTGGAGCCTCATGGGAAGGGGGGGAATTCCCGGCTCATCCTTTACGCCCTACTGAGGTCACGAGCGGCTCTCCGGCAAAGCCCTGGCTCCAGAACACAGAAACCAATCTCATAATTATCTGACTCTCAGCAGAAATACTTCCAGGCTTAATAAGTAAAATACCAGAAATCCAAAATCGCGTGGCCGCTATGCACGACATCGTTTGATTCTTGTGACCAGCTGTAGAAAACAGATTATTTCACAATGCCTTTTCAGCATGTCTGATTTGGGGGTGTAAACTCTAAATAATAAGGGTGCATCTTTTGTCGAAACAATGAATCTAATCAAAGTAGATAGAGTGTTAGCTAGAATTCATCTGCCTCACAGGCATTGGGAGGGTTGGGGGGGGTTATTGGGGTTCTTTGTGGTGAAAAATAAGTATTGGTAAAGGGAAATGTGTTTGATATTTGCATGACTGAGACTTTTAAATCTGAAAGCTTTGTAACTTTTCCCACAGTGATTCAATAAATAAATAAAAAAATTAAAAAATTGAATTTTGTGAAAAAAGTAGCCTTTAATAAAGTATTATTATGTTAAATATGGAGATATTTGTTTTAGTCATGTGAATTACTGATATTTCTTGAATCTTATCCTTAATTTGGACAACCTAATGAAAATCCAATTGAATACCATATTGTAATATATTAAAATCTTTCTATTCAATCATATCTCAGTGTGTGATCTTTTATAATAAGAAATTCCCATGTTTTCTACGATGATTTTTTCTTTTTTCTTTTAGTCTATGCTTTTGCTTATTCCTGCTGTTACAAAGCTTAAAAGTAAAGATCAAAAATATACCAAGGGAATAGATGATGTAACTCCATAATATACCAACACATTTACATATACATGACTACCTTGAATCTTAGAGTCTATTTCCAGAAATGCATTCAAAATATCTCATGGGGATCTCAGAGAAATAGAATAAGAACTAGATGAGGTTTCTTTCTTTTTTTTAACATGAGTTATTTAGAGTGAAGGATTGCATTAGTCAGATTTGAACACAGTGAATGAGAAGTGCTTGTTTCTATTGGGGCATATTATATATGTATGCTTTTGTATGGATTAAGTCCAGATTTATTATTCTGAACTATTCACCCAGCATTAATCATAAATCAATTTACCAACAACTTAAAAATTTGAGGAAATTTTATATGTAGCCTGAGTAATCCATTGAACAGGTCAAACCAATGGTTTTTCTCTCTGTGTTTCCTCTCACTTGGGTTCTCCAGCAATCCACTATCCCCTTGTCCATTTTATTCTCCCAGAAAATCAGGGTGGGGGAAGGGTGAATGGTAACCTACAATAATTTGATATCCCCGAGTTGGAGAACACAAATCAACTTGAAAGAAGCGTATGTCTAGTCTAATGTGTCTAATGCCGCATTTTATACTGAACAAGAAAAATAGTTCTTCTTAGGACTAACCATAAAGTCTGTAAGAATATATCTAGAGACACTCACCATCTAGTAGTTGTTTAACTGTTTCATATACATTCATGTGCTTCTTACCATAAACATGATTACATGAAAATTCCTATACCTTAAGACTATCAGGAATATTATAATTAATGAATAACTTTTATCCCTGTTGCATGAGTAACGTACACATTCTTTACAAGAAAAACATATTATTCAGTCCACTATACAATTAATGAACAAAGGTTTAATCAAACCGTTGGAATTCCATTTTTACAACATTATACTATGGATTCTCTTATGAATTATATGGTTTGATATATCCTGTAAATTTTATTATAAGATATTCAATTAAAATGTAGTGATATATTAAAGTAAAATTAATTTGTGTGAGTTACATTCATATATGGCTAAATATGATTGTATGATATAAACCTATATAAGGTTCAACAAGTACATTATCCTTACTGTTGAAAAATAAAACACTAAAGAAGAAAAATCTGTGAACAAAACAGCTGTGCATTTTTTTTAACATTACACTACTTGGGAAATCAATATCTTTAAATTTCAGTTACATGACTCCATTAGGTGTAAATAAAATAATTTTTGTGAGAAACAAGTGACATTTGCTTAAAAAACAATTTTTTTCAGAAAAAGTCATTTTTATCAAAGTTATTTGCTTCTAAAACTTAAATCCAAAAGTCAATGAATATTTATTATATATTGAATATATGAATGAGCCAAGAAAGAAATTTTGTTAGTAATAACCAGCTAATATTAAAATAATAGTGTTTGCCTAATGTATTTCTGGAGAGTATCCTTAAAGTTATAATCAGACTCTTTTTTTAAGCACATTTTTTTAACATGAACAGTGTTGCAGGACATTTGTTATGGCAGAGAACATATACTTGAAGTTTGGGAATTTTAAACTTCAAAATTATGTAAATTGGGGGGAAAATATAATAGCAGAGACTTAAACACTGAAGCAGAAAATTAGAATCTGAGATTTTAGACACTCTAATAATAAATCTTGTTAATTGCTACTGACAGTCTGTTAGAGATGAAAGATCATTGTATTTTTAGGTGGCCCAATGACTGAAGAAAAATATTATTCCTTACCAGTGTATGATCTAATTTTACTGAAGAGCAAACCCTGTAAAAATCAGAGTTTATCTGGTTGATTTATGTGCTTATTAATTCTATTAGAATTAAATGTAATTCAGTATTTAATCACTCCAAATCACGATTTTTTTGTTAAACTATTTTAATTGGAAAATTTATATAGTGAAGGAGTGTATAAATTGTTATGTTACAGATATATTACGAAGACCATGTGGAAGTCATGTGTTAAAATATAATTTTTCTAGAAAGTGAGCAATTAACTTGGGTATAATAGAAAGAGAGAATAGTTTAGCAACATATTAGATAAATTGTAAATCCAGAATTTCAAAATTTGATAAAATATTTTATAAAGGGAAGATATTTTATATGTATACGGATAACTATAGCTAGTTTACCTTTTTCAAGTGAATACTGTATTGCCTATAGAACTGAAGTAATACATGTTTATTCACCTCCCCTAAGAAAAGAAAAATAAACATTCTGGATTTCTAACTGAATCTAGGACAGAGACCTACCTGGATGTGTGGGTGGGGATGTTAACACAGTATTGAAACATTAATTGCTATGGGCAATTTCTATTAAAATCAAGTAGCATGGCAAGGTCAAATAAGTTGCTTGAATTGACTTGTTACTTCACATAAATTAAAACGAGTAGTTCAATAACTTTATGAACCAAGTAGTGAAATGTCAGTGAATGTGCAAGAGTTAAGATTATTGGCATTTGTGGCTGGTATTGCTGCTGCTGTTTTAAGCAGTACAGTTTCAAACATAAAACTTTACTTAAAATGAAACAAATATATATGCCACTACACTGTTTCAGAATTTTTTCACCAGAATAAATGACCAGAAATAGACTCATCAAGGAAAATATTTTATCAATTGAGTCTTTTTAAATTAATTTTATTTTCATAAGTTGTTCACAATAATTGATTGCATTCAATATTTCAATACCAATCCCACCACCATTACACCTTCACACCACCTTATTTCAAAGTTTCCCACCACACTCAAGTCGCCACCATAGGCAGATTCTAGATAATTTATTTTGTATTGCTTGTGATGAATGGCATGAGATATCATGTTTCTGGAATTCTAAAAGTTTAAATAACTGGGGTTCAGAGACATATCTGCAGCAAGCTGTTCGGTTCTGAGATTCTTTTGTGAGTCTCTGGATCATGGCCATTAATTCACTTAAGTGGCACCCAGGGGCAGTTCAGGGCCATGACAACCAGGAGACTGAAGGGTCAGGAAGTTGGGAAGGAGTGACCTCTCCCTGATGCATTGAGATTTGGAGTTTTCAGTCACTGGTCCTGTGTACCTGGCTGTTTTTTTTTTTTAATCTGGAAGTTTGCAGTCGCTGAGATTCATAGGGGGCAGGTGGAGGGACAATGCCTGCTCCTGTCTGAGGCACCCTGGTGAAATTGGCCTGGCGCAAGGTCCAGAACATCTCAATATTTTGAGATTCATTTGTGTGTCTTTATCCATTGAGTTTTTTTTTAAAAACTTCTTTGTTCACACCTGGCAGTGCTCAGTGATTTCTGGCTCTCAGGAATCATTCGTGGCATCGTCCAGGGGAACATATGGAATCCCGGGAATTGAACCCAGGTTGGCCGTGTACAAGGCAAATGCCCTACCCGCTGTACTATCTCTCTGGTTCCTCCATTGAGTCTTGATCACTTGATCACTTGACTTCCCATTAATCATTGATTTGTTCAAGCGGACTCCAGCAGCGTCTCCATTTGTCCCTGTCATGTGCTAGCGTAGCCCAATGGCGTCTGTTCATTCTAGGAACACAAAGAGCCTCAAATGGATCATTCAGGGTCTTAACAAAGAAGTCTGACCATCTGGTAGGTGGACGGCCACATGTTTTTTTGAGGTCCTGTGGAATCCAGTCGGTAATGGTTCTAGTCCAGCAGCCATCTGCAAATCTCATTACGTGTCCAGCCCATCTGATTTTCGACGCCTTGGCAAACGAGAAAGCATCCCTGATTCTTGATAGTTGACGGAGGTCAGAACTCCGGATTCTATCTCTCATTTGAGTGAAATGTGATACTCCAAGCATAGCTCTTTTGATTCCTCTTTGAGAGATCCAAATAGCATTCTAATCCTATTTTCGTAGGACCCAGGTCTCTGAGGTGTATGTTAATGCGGGAAAAACAGTGGAATCAAAGAGATGTGCCCAGAACCAGAGGTTCTTTGTCCTCCTAGCTATTTCTTCGATGCTCTTGAAGGCATTCCAAGCCGCTCTCTTCCTCCTGCCCAACTCAGGTGCCAGGTCATTTGTCATGTTGACTTCTCAACCTAGGTACACGTAACTGTTGCATTCGGAGATGGTTGTTCCATTGAGAGTGAATTGAGCATCAGGAACAAGGCTGTTTCTCATGAACAATGTCTTCATGAGCATTGAGTCTTAAAAGGCAAAAAAAAATTTGGGGGGGTCACAACCGGCAATGCACAGGGGTTACTCCTGGATCATGCACTCAGGAATTACTTCTGGCAGTGCTCGGGGGACCACATGGGATGCTGGGAATCAAACCCCGGTCAGCTGTGTTCAAGGCAAATGCCCTATCTGCTGTGCTATCACTCCAGCCCCTTAAAGCAAAAAATTTTTAGAAAATTTCTTGCTCATTTATGTGCAACTTGTAATAAATAAACATAACTAAAATTTCCAATCATTTTAAAGACTTATTAATATATGAATTATATAAAGAATGTTTAAAATCATTAAAGAGAAACTTTGTAGGCCATTAAATAAACATTAGCTATTAAAACATATGCATACATGCAAAAATATATATTAAAAATTATAATATGAAACACACATATACATATACACCATGTACATAATATCACAGAAACTATAGAACTAGTTTGGGCCCTTCAGACTGATGACAGTTATCATAGTTAGAAACATCAGAGCACATAATATACATTCAAGAAATAGTTACAGCAGTCCTTTTTGTTCAAGCAATATTCATGAATGAGAAGGGCCATAACAAACCTTCCCAGATCTATCTTTCATTTCCTACTTTAGTAGGCAAGTCCTGAGGAGTGCTGTAACATGCATAGTTCAGATTATTGAGATACAACTCATTGATGCAATGTGAAGTGCAATGTGAATGGATTTCAGTAAAGCATGATCTGGAGGGAAACATTGTTGATGAATTATAGACTAATTATGCTATCTTGAGGTTATGATAAAATATGCTTATGTTGCCTATAGATGGTGATATTGGAAGCATATAGAACTGGATATAATAACATAATCTGAGGGTGGAAGATGTCAAAGGGCGGGAAAAAAGTCACAAGAAAATGTCTAGTAATTTATATTTTTGAACTGAATCTCTATGACAATTCGTAGACACCTTTTGGACTTTATCAGTAAGCATATATAACTCTAAATTCTGAGATATAACCTCAAACACAAAGTACAAAAGTAGTATGGAGTTCTTTTGAATTCTTAGTTTCATGATCATTTAGGATACAAATTCAAGAGCAATATTATGATATCAAATATATATGTATAAATAAATTTATAGTAGTAAATTTGATAAAATGTGCCATATTTCTGTGTTTTTAATTATATCATTTAGGCAGTATATTGGGCTGGATCAATAGCACAGCAGGTAGGACATTTGCCTTGTAGGCAGCCGACCCAGGTTCAGTTCCTTCGTTCCTCTCAGAGAGCCCGGCAAGCTACTGAGAGCATCCCACCCACACAACAGAGCCTGGCAAACTACCTGTGAAGTATTCGATATGCCAAAAACAGTAACAAGTCTCACAATGGAGACATTACTGGTTCCCGCTCGAGCAAATAATGAACAATGGGAGGACAGTGCTACAGTGCTACAGGTAACATATTGTCAGGGTCCTGGCCAGTCAACCCCAGCACACTGGAGTACGATCCCCCGAAGTCACCAGACTTACTCCCTAAAGAGAAGGCTATAGGTAGGGGACAAGCCTCTGCCTGGTCCTCTGCTCACCGCAGGTCTCCTGCCACCTGCTGCCTGTTGTCATCGAGAAAGAAACTGAGAAAGAACAGAGCAGAGAGAGGGAGTCTGGTGGTCAAGCAGTTCTCCATTTATTGGCCCCTACTCAGGGGCTGGAGTGATAGCACAGTGGTAGGGCGTTTGCCTTGCACGCAGCCAACATGGCCAACCTGAGTTCGATTCCTCCGCCCCTCTCGGAGAACCCAGCAAGCTAACGAGAGTATCTCGCCCACACGGCAGAGCCTGGCAAGCCACCCGTGATGTATTCGATATGCCAAATACAGTAACAGCAGGAGATGTTACTGGGCCCGCTCGAACAAATCGATGAACAACGGGAGGGCCTTTACCTTTACCTTTACTCAGGGGTTCTTATACATACACTGGGGAGGGCAATCGCATGCACAGCACGGTTCTCTCACTTCTGTAGTAAAGGAGGTTCCTAGGGCTCATGCAGATGTCAGTTAATGATTTACATTTACATATCCTGCTCTTAGGGCCGGGTTATTAATGTGGGTAGGCGGGCATAGTCATGTCCCTCATTCTCAACCAGAGTGTTCGCCTGTGGGGAGTGCTGTAGCAAGCCCCTGGGCCTTCGTAAACAGGTTTGGCTCTTGCTTCCAGTGGCTGGGATTTGGTCAGAGTCTCAGGCTGGCTGCTGGGACCCAAACCATATATCAAGCCGTGTTGGCACATCACCTCAGGGAATTATGAAATGTATTCATATTAGCAAAATAACTATTGTTATATCTCAAAATATAAATTTAAGCCTAACTTGAGTCAGATGTAAAATTAATCTCTGTATCTTTGTAGCATTCCCCTGAGTAACAGTCCACATCATATAACCGAACTTAATGATGAATAGACACTTTTTACTCTGAAGAATTCCAGGAAATCAAATTTCACTGCAAGATTGAACATATGTGTTATGAAGGATTTTCTTAAGCATGAAAAATTGCTCACTATGTGATATTGGAGTAAAAAGATTAATAGTCTGATACTTTATATTAAGAATATAAATCCTAATTTATAGTTGAAAGATATTACATTTTTACTTTTTTCAAACTGCACACAATTGAAGTGTTTTAACAACCCTAATTTTTCCAAACATGACATTAAGCACTTAATATTAGTACTATAATAATGTTAATAGTGATTTTATCTTTACATTCATATTTCAAAATGCATGCAGTAACATTCAAGCAAAATATGTAATGGTTCTGTATTGTAACAGACGTACATTTAATCATTACTTTTTAAAAATTATTATGTCTGTAAACAGACATATTACTTTTGTAATCTTAGTCTAGATAAAGCATATACAATTTAAACTGTAAAAGAAAACATAGGATACATCTTTCCTGAAGTAACATCTATGTATATATGTCAAATGTACCATATGATTTAATATTATTTTTCTTTTCCTACTTACTAACTATAATTCAGAGGTATTAAGCAAAGTTTTCAGAATGAAATATATGATAATTCTGGTTTTCACAACTTGCAAAATATAACATTCTTTTCAATATTCCTTCAAAAGAATAATAAAGAATGCCACGGTTAATGTTTTGGTTACTTATTCGGGGGCTAGTACACCTGGCAGTACTCAGGGAATACTGAGTTGACTCAGTGCTCAGAGATCGTCTCTGGGAGGGCTCAGAGGACTGTATGCGGTGTAAAGAATTAGAACCAGGTTGGCCTCAAGCAAGGGAAGCGCCTTATCTGCTGTATTCTCTCTGGGATCAGTTTTAGAGACATATTTTCGTTAAAAATTTGGTGCCATGATTTATATGCTCTTCTAGATTATTTGTCAATCAAGAGAAGAATATTGAGAAGAAAAAAAAACAGACTCAGAATATTGGTGAAAATTGCCTATTCCTATCACTAAACCATTGACATCTGTTTGCTGGTTTTTATTCTATTTTTTTCCCTTTATTATTTTTTTTATTTTTTTTTTACAGTTGTAGATTTACAATTTTTTGTGCTTGGGTTTCGATTATACAATGATCAGATACCCATCCCTCCACCAGTGCCCATTTTCCACCACCATGGATAATATCCCCCCACCCCCATCCCCCCATTCCCCCCTGTCTCTGTGGCAGGGCAATCCCCTGTGTTCTCTCTCTCCTTTTGGGTGTTGTGGTCTGCAAAAGAGGCATTGAGTGGCAAACATGTTCAGTCCATAGTCTACTTTCGACATGCATCTCCCCTCCTGGGAGGATCCTCCAAACATCCTTTATTTGGTGCTCCCTTCTCTATCTGAGCTGCCCTTTCCTCTAGGATACCCGGCTGGCCTCTAAGTTATGGAGTAATCCTCCTGGTGCTGATCTCAGCTATTCTTGGGTATTAATCTCATACTTTGTTACTTTATATCCCCCAGATGAATGCAATCTTTCTATGTCTATCCCTCTCTTTCTGACTCATTTCGCTTAGCATGATACTTTTCATATTGTACCACTTGTATGTAAATTTCATGACTTCATCTTTTCTAACAGCTACATAGTACTCCATTGTGTAGATGTATTTTTAAAAATTCTAGTGAGTATAATCTGCCCTGTGTATAAACATTTTCTCAACTATTTGATATGCACAAAAATTCAGATGTTTAATCCCATTTAACATGAGTTTCAAACAGCTGGCTAACTCCCTTGTTTCTGATTAAGAAATTACCCAAAATAAAAAGGCATTTACAAGCAGCTTTAAAAGGAAACAGTATTAATATGTTTTATGCTTTACACTTTTAAGAAATGCCAAACTTTTTTTTTATTACTGGGAATCACAATTTCTAGAAGAATAAGGTTATAGAATACTTTAACCAAATGACAGAGATGGTGACATCTAAAGTGTTAGCATTTTAAAAGGGGTCAATCTTAGAAAACTGTCAGATAAACATTTGTTAATACATTTGCAAATACAGTTAAAACATTTATCAGGGTCATTAGTGTTCATTCTGAGTTGAAACTGACAGTGAGCATTTTAAAACACGAGGAGCTGCTTAAATTGAACCAAAATGATGTTTTGAAACATGTCTGGTAGTGCTCAGGGCCACTAGGGCTTGACCCAAGGGTCAAGAGGTGGTAAGGGGGGTGTGCAGCATGAGATTTGGCATCAGATCTAGAACATCAAACATGCAAGACATTTTCTCCTCTATTAGGGGCATATCCTCATTTCCAGTGTGCCCTGTTTTCAAACAGACAAAAATGTAAGGGATTTTTTTTATGTTCCACAAAATAGTTTAAAATATAATTTTCTAGTGCTACATATTTTTTGTATCCTTGGGCTTTGCCATATTCAAAATAAGAATCTTCTGAAGATTCTTCTGAAAATAAATCAGACACTCTTCATTATTTTAGTACTTCAATCAATATTATCAACTATACTGGTCTATTAAATCAAATTTAATTATTTCAGACCAAAAAATCAATAGATATTCAATTTCTAAATGCAATCAAATATGACTCCAAGGGTGCTGTCAGAGCATTTTTAATGGTTACCAAAAAAATGCAAGTAACCCGTGATGAGATGATGGGAGAAAAAGTCGTGGGAGAAAATACACTCAATAATATATTACTTTGCCACTTGAAAATATGAAATCCTTATTTTAGGGATAAAATGGATAAAACTTGCTAAGTGAAGTGATAAAAGAAGTGAAAGATAACTTTTGGATGGGATGGTGTCATTCATAAATGGTATATAAATAGCAAAAGCAAATGAACTGGCAAAAAATGAAATGTATCCCACAAAAGGATTGTCCAGAGGTACTTGCCTTGCACATAGCTGACTCCAGTTTGATCCTAGGCACTTATATATGGTACCCTAAGCACACTCCAGAATGCCAGATACAGAGTACACGAGTACCCCTAAACACCACTATATGTGGGCCTAAAAAATTACTAACTAAAATAAATTTTTAAAGTAACACAAATTTTAGAATCATTTCTTTCTGGAGGCACAGACTAGTGGAAGAAATAAGCCTAAAGATATTTTTAGTTTTTGAGAGTTTTGGTAGCGCTTCAATGAATTTTACAGAGTGATTCATTAACTCTACTAATGAAATTATTTAGTACCCATAAACAATGATTTAAAGAATGAAACAATTAAATAACCTTTTATAGAACTAAAAAAAAGTAGGAGTATTTGTCTGACCTTGTCTAACCAATAGTCTTGACTGTTGTTTATCATTTTGGTGATAATAAGAAACTTGATCTTTCAGTGTAAGTAATTCACACTGAAATAAATAAATAGGAATCAGAACAGACGAGGGTATTGTATACATTTTTACATTCTCATATGCATTATCTTCATGTGTGTATATATTTGCTTGCATTACTTGTGCATGTATAATTTGAACAGTGTATTTGTGGATATGTTGGTATGTGTACACACTTGCATGTGTATTTGTGTGTCTGTTTGGATGGGTTTCTGTGTTGGTTTACGTAGACACACACTAACTTAGACCCTGACATACATGAACTGTGAAAAGCATATGAAAATAATTTTTAAATGTATAGTAGTTTGTAAAGCTGAGAAAATGCATATCATATCTGTGTGTGCATGTGTGTGTGTGTGTGTGTGTGTGTGTTGACTGATCTCCAGCATATGTTGCTACTGGCAAAATATTCAGAGTTAGTGAATTATCAAGTATTTTATTTTTAATTGTTTTTTATTAAAGAAATATGATTTACAAAGGTATTCATGATTAAGTTTTGGCATACAGTGTTCCGAACAAGTCCCATCACAAGTATCCACAACCTACCACCAATGTTCCCACACACCGATACTATTTCTGTGGCTGGTACCCTTTTCCCCATTAGACACTATGCTTTACATTATGTTATGTGGTTCCATACATATCATTTTACCACTTTCCAGAAAACAATTTTCTCCAGAGTGGTGACTTCCCCCTACTAATTTTCATAGTGTCACCCTCTTCCTGCCCCATCCTGCCCTAGTTGCATGCTTCCTACTGAAGACCACTATTTTTTTTAGGTTAAAAAATAAAAAAAAACACGACCCTAGCATCCTGGGAGGGAGTCAATCCAAGGCAGGAAGTTCCAAACCCAAGTAAAGATATAAAAGGGGACGCTTGCAGGGAGACGAGGTTGCTCTCTGCGCAGGGGACTCTGGTAGACCAGTATGTGTACTTGGTGTGAATAAAGAACTTTGCTCACAATAAAAAGCAACTAACTTTATTATACATCATATATATTTTACATTCATTTATAAATTTAGTACCTAAATATATATTCCTGTAGTTTTTTTATTTAGATTTTTATTAGTGAAACACCATGAGGTACAGTTGTGGATCTACAAATTTTTGTGCTTGAGTTTCAGTTATACAATTATCGAATACCTATCCCTCCACCAGTGCCCATTCTCTACCACCACTGATCCCAGTATCCCTCCCACTCCCCGTCCCCCCATCCCTCCCTGCCTCCGTGGCAGGGCATTCCCCCTTGTTCTCTCTCTCCTTTTGGGTGCTGTGGTTTGCAAAAGAGGCATTGAGTGACAATCATGTTCGAAGACCACTATTTTTAATCTTCATAATCATGAGATATTGGTACATTTACACTAAACACATATTAATATGAAAATACTAGAAAGCATACCTCTCTTTTAGACCATTTGGACTGTCGTAAAATATAATTAACCCAGTAGCTTATGAAGATCAGAAATTAATTTCTCACAACATGGGAAAGTGAAAGTACAAGACCAAGATAGAAACTTTGTGTCTGGTGAGAACCTACTTCCTGTCTTTTAAATTTTCTCTCTGACTCTAAAGTAGTTCTTTTACAAGTTCAACTCAAGGATGTGCCACCCTAATGATTTAGTCACTTCCTAAAATCTCCATATCTGAATGAAATTAATTTCTGGTATAAAGTTTCAGCATAGAACACTGGTGGAAAGAAACACAGTCTCTAGCACCCAAAAACTGTTGAAGGAAATGTATTAAGAAGTGGAGATTTGTTCTCTAGTCTAATCAACTTCTTTCATGATCACAGATGACTATTACAGCTCCACTCCGCATATCCTTATCTCCTAACACATTTTAAAGGATCCATCGGGAAAATCCTCATAATTTTTATCATAGAATATGTTTAAAGCTTATTAAAAACCTAATGCATTTTTTTCAAAAATCCATTTAGGATATGTATTATTCCCATGCTTTACAGCAATAAGGAGAGAATGAAAGTAATTAAACGGAAATTTCAATATTTGTCATCATAGATAAACTCTGGCACCAAGAGAAGGATGAAAAGGATTGTTATCCAGGTCATCGGAAGCATCTCCCATATTTTCATGCACCTGATTCTGTCTACTCCCTATGAACACAGTAGTTCTCACTGACTGATGTCTACCTTACATACCTGTGGTAGAGGAGGGGTATTTGCAGTAATCATATCTGGCACCAAGCACTGCAATAGCATTTTATTGTTTTTTTCATAAGCAGGTGCTCTGTTTAAGTCTACATTTCTAAATTAAGACACAAAGATTCTCACTGTAGTAATAAGCATTTGAGGATTGAAATAAATTTATCCCAAGTATTCTGAGTGAAAATTCAAAAAAATCTAAAGAAATATTTACTAATTCTTAATTCTGTAAAAGTGTGAAAAACTTTATCTGGTAAAGGGTTGCGATTTAGTTCAACAAAGTGGCCATCTAGGAGAAAATGTGTGTAAGATGATTTTTCTAAAAACTAAGGACATCATAAACACACATCGCCATGGATCACAAGAACCAAAAGGCAAATGATGCCAAGAATAGACTATACCCGATGTCAGAGATAGAGATTCAGTCATTAGTATGCATCCCGAGGGAGTCAGAAGCAGAAAGAACAAGAAGCCCCTGATAGCAGTTCAAGGGGAGGTCAGGTGAGTGCCTGCAGGATTAGATTCAAATTCTATTTGGAGACAGGAAATCTAGAAAGCTTAATTTTTAGAATAGCCTTAATAAATCTGTCAATAGATGGATCGTCTGTGTGATGAAACAACAGCATTTCCCCAAGGCTGAGGATTGAAACTTGACTGTACTGTATATTTTGTTCTTTTGTAAATTTATACAAAAGAGAAACACTGATATAAAAGAAAGATTAAAATTTCTTACTGTGAAGAGAGCACTTTATGTTTTTACTGCCTTTAAAACCATCACAAGTTTTTTTATTAATTTTATTATTTTTTTTCTTTTTCGGTCACACCTGGTGATGCACAGGGGTTACTCTTGGCTCTACACTCAGGAATTACTCCTGGCAGTGCTCAGGGGAACATATGGGATGCTGGGAATTGAAACCGGGTCAGCCACGTGCAAGGCAAATGCCCTATCTGCTGTGCTATCGCTCCAGCCCCACAAGAGTTGTTAGATTTAGAAGAAGGAAGGTTGACAAAATGGTTATTAAGACTTCAGCTTACTTTAGCCAAGAAATCTAATAATTTCTACAAAATATATGAAGATAAGTAACCAGGGATAAGATGAGAAAGAGAATATGGAACCCTCCTGCAGTGAACAAGCTAGATATCATATGTGTAGATAATCCTAGAGTTTACTTATACTTTAAATTGAGATGGTCTACATTTGCAATGCATTGCTATGGTCAGAAATTATCGGAAAGTTTAGTGGTTAAAAAACAACACAACTTTAACATTTCTTTGTGTCAACAATTTAACTTGTCACTAAAGACGCTAAGATATAGGTTTTATAAAGGCTCAGTTTCAGGCTTCATTTCTTACCTTTTCCATTTTCTGGGGGTTCCCAATTTGCCACATATTTTCTTCAACATAGCAATGGCTGTTTGAGTCTTTATTACTATAAAGTAATAAAGTCTCATATCGCTATAACACTCACTCTTCTGCTTCCCTCTTCAATAGTTTAGGATACTGAGCTCACTCAAATCATCTAGGATAATCTCCTTATTTTCAGACTATTTAATTAGCAACTATAATTATATCCGCTACCATCATTTTAATATCCCACATAACAAAATGCATCAGTTATTTTCTATTGAAGGTCTTCCTATGTATTCTGTTGGGGGAAAATGTTAAAATATGCAATCCTTATTATAAATTGGACTTGTATATTATAAATATCTTGCATATTGTTCAATATGTTGCATATACTTATTTTTATATTGTATATTATTAACTATGTTGTTTAAGTATATTGCATATTAAAACAAACACATTGTTTTAGCATATTAATGTAAAATAGCAAATACAGTATAGTCCTAACACTTAAAATTCATTCTAGGCAGTTAAAACAACAAACATTTTTTTTAAAAAAAAAACTGATGTAATATTGTTTTAAGGCCATATTTTTAAGGAGTACAGAGTAACTCTCTGCTGCTCCTGTTCTATGTTAACCACAGTTCTGTTATCAGAATTCATACTCTTAGGTTAGGCTCTGTTCCTTAGATTTGTGTCTCTTTATTCCATATACAAGTTAAATCACAAAGAATTCATCTTTATTTTTCTTATCTCATTAAACATGACTCTTTCGAGATGTATCCAAGTTGTAGCAAATTACAAGAACTACCTTTTCTTGTAACTGAATAGGATTCTATTAAATTATATGCATAATCTTCTTTTCCACTTATCATCATTTGTTATATGGATCTTTGCATATTTTAGCTATTGTATATAGAACTGCAGTGAACATAGGAGTATATACATGCTTGAAATTAGTTTCCTTTACATCTTTATAGATACCTGGCATTAAATTGCCAGAAGTATATTCAATTATTTGAGAAATCTCCATACTGTTCCACATAATCTGAAACAGTTGATATTTTCACCAGCAGTGACCCAAGGCTTCTTTTTTCTCAACACCCTGATCACCACTTGTTTCTGTCATTTTGATATAGGCTGTTGTCATGAGTATGTAGTCACCTCATTGTAATTTTGTTTAGAGCTTTTCTGATAATAAATTACAACGATCCTCTCAGTCATTTATAGGATTTGGGGGGGGGGGGTTGGGAAACAGTGTATCTTAAGCTCCTATGTACATTTGGATGAGATTGTTTGTTTCTGTGTTGTTACTCAATTTTGTGAGCTCTTCAGGAATATTGAAGATTTGTCAGATTATTTGCAAATACTTTCTCCTATCTAGTAAATCTTCTTGTTTCATTGCTAATTTTGTTATTTGGTTCTTTTTTTTTTTTCATTTTTTGTTAGGTTTGGCCATGGGCTGGAGCGATAGAACAGTGGGTAAGGCATTTGCCTTGCACACAGCCAACATGGTCAACCTGGGTTCTATTCCGCCATCCCTCTCAGAGATCCCTGCAAGCTACCGAGATAATCTTGCCCACACGTCAAAGCCTGGCAACCACCCCGTGGCGTATTCGATATGCCAAACACAGTAACAACAAGTCTCACAATTTGTTGTGAGACGTTACTGGTGCCCGCTCAAGCAAATCAATGAACAATGGAAGAACAGTGCTACAGTGCTATGTGCTAGGTTTGGCTATGCAACGACTTGCATGTTCTATGTAGTTCCATTTTTTATTGTTTTTTTTTTCCCCTTGATGTAGTGGTTGTTCCCACAAAAACGTCGCTAAGTACAGCACTATAGAGTTTGTTGTTTTTATTTTCTTCTATTTATTTGGCAGATAGAAGAGCCCACTTTCTGACTTGAATTATCGTCTTGCTTTGTGTAGATGGCTAGGAACTTTAGGGACTTTGCATATGGATCTGATTAATGATGTGTCTACCCTCACAGCCTAATTTTCTGCCAAGACTTAGCTCCCAATATCACCTTATTGTGTATTAGGATTTCAATATGAGAATTTTGAAGATGCAGAAATGTTCAATACACTGTAGAAATGACAGGTTACATGCAAATATAATACAGATCCCAGTCAGGACAGAGGGGTTAAAGAAGGGTTTCCTATAAATATGAAGTCTGGCTTAATGAATAGACAACATTAAAATAAAAATATCTTTTTGTTAAGCTGGGAGACATTTCAGTCAAAGAAAAAAACAGAAAAACAGAAAAAAATTGAACTAGAGAAGGAATGATTTATTAAGAAAGTGAAAGTAGACTGATAAAGATGAGTACCTAATTGTCCCAAATCACTTTGATAATCTCAAAGAGGCTGTAATTCTCTTTTTATCATTGAACTAATAGCTCCTTAAAATAGGAAAAAAAAATGAATGTATATGATTAAAATTCCTGTGAATAATCATGCTAAAGTTATGTTGTATAAATTCTTGTTTTCAAATACTATTTAAAGCAAGCAATTTGGAGGAGTTTGATTTATCAGTAAAATTTCCAAACTAGTGACTGCATCTTTTTGGGCCATCCTGATAAGAAAAACATAAACTTAGTAATAATAACATGTCTCTCTGCATTTTAAGCAAGTTCTCTTTTTATTATTGGTAAGCATATCATACTGAAAGTGGAAAACACTGAAAGTTTAATCATACATTAAATTTATAAAGCAGATGACAAAATAAATATTGAACTTTAGAATTAACTTTGATCTCTGTTATAAAATTTGCTTCTTGTTGAATGAATTTGAGTAAATTAATGTGATAGCTATTCAAATTGCTTTTGGAATATATTCCCAGCCAACTATGTAACTGATTTCTTCAAATAATTATCATTGGGTTTCATGTAAGTTATGCATGGAAACCTCCTGTGGATTCAGAGGAAAATTAATTTCACTCTGTGGAAAGTGATAAACTCTAATTCATAGTACTGGAGGGCAAAATGTCTGTCACAGTTTAGACTCTTGTTTGAATGCAAAATGGGAGAAGCATGTGTTCCTTTCATTTTTCGCAGATGACCATTTTTGGTATTCTAAATTTATTCAGGTTCTTTAAAATCAGAATTGTAAAAAGTTATTGAACTTAATGTGCTCACTTTTTGTTAAAAACTTTAATAGGAGAAAAATCTCCAAGAACACAATATTGGTGAATAGTTAGACTAAAATTGAAACTTCCTGTATTGTAGAAGAATTAATGATATGGACATTAAATAACAAATCTTTGCATGCAAAGTTTGCATACATTTGCTGTCAGATGTATGTAAGCTCTACCATATACAGTACTGTTAATAATAGTTTCTGCAGCAGCTGATTCTTCAATACCATACCCACCATCAGAGTTACAGTGTCCCCTAACAAGTCCTCAAGGTCCCCTTCTACTCACTCCTCCATAACCCCTTCCCATACTCTATTCTTTTAGTTGGATTCTCAGGCTTTGTTATCATGATTTGATTTTGTTCTCTTATTCTGTTTCTTTATATTCCACATATAATAGTTCATCTTGTATTTTTTCCCTTTCCCTCTGACTGATTACACTTAGCATGATACACTCTACTTCTATTCACATCTCAGCAAATTGCAGGATTTTATCTTTTGTACAGTCAAATAGTATTCCACTGTGTAAATAAACTATAATTTCTTTACCTAGTCTAAATTTCATATATAACTAATTCATAAATATAGTAACAATTTTGCTATTTGCAGACTAACTTAAGAAAAAATATATTGAAATAATTACAGAATTCTGAAGAAATTGGACACAAAAAAAACTTACTTCGAACTTGAGAGATAGTGTAGTTGATATAGTGCTTGCCTTTCATTCAGCCAACCTAGGTTCAATCCTTAGTACTACATGTGGTCCCCTGATTCTGACCAAGAGTGATTATTGATTGCAACGTCAGGAATAAGCCCTGAGCACTGCTGGGTGTGGTCCAAAACATCCCACTAAATTATTTTACTTGTTAAAAAAAAAGCTTATACTTGATGGCTGGGCAGATAAGTTGATGAAAAGGAAATTGTAGAATCAACTAAATATGTGAGAAGTATTTTTTTCAGAAATATTATTTTATATTTGTGAAATATATATATATAGGCATGATAGTAATTGGAAATTCTATTTTTTCTTAATTTTCAACTGCACTTAAATATTTTAATTATATAAAAGAGTTGTATAAGCATCATCCAAGAGGTTTTGGAGTTTAAAATTTTCCTTGTTATATTTCCTCAATATAATTCTAATTTTTTCATGTTTGGTAATAAACTTACAATGCTATAGAATATTAGGGGGCCAGCATTCATATATATTGGTGTAAGTTTCACTACATCCATAGTCAAAATTCTAGCATGACCGTAATATAAAAATAAGCACTCCATTTCCCATTTCTTCCACTTTTCCCTTTATACTTGGCAATTATTGACATTTTCATGTTCTTTTACCAGATCCTTTTCTGTAGTTCTTTAGTTACATATGAGTGACACCATCTAGTAAATTGTCTTTTACTTCCTTACTTATTTCACTTATTTATTTCACTTGGAAAATAATCTACTATTCCCTTAACTTATCATAAAATTTAATTTTTATTTGTTTTTGTGGAAATAATGATTAAAACCAGAGACTCACCAATTTTATAATGATTAACAGTAGAGAATTTATTTGGAGTCTGTATACCATAGGTTCATTATCCAATTCTCCATAAATTGACATTTAGGTTTATTCTGTCGTTTGACTACTATGAATAATGCCACTGTGAACATAGTGGTGCAAAGAGATTGGGAAATCCTTTCATATTCTTTGACTAAATGCCTCACAGTGGTATTGGTATATCATTGTTTTTCTACTTTTACGTTCGTAAGGAGTCTCTATATTGTTTACTAAAATGGTCGAGCTAATTTGCGTTGTCATCAAAGGTTTGGCAAAGTACTTTTTTCTCAACAACCTTGCCAATACTTGTTTTCAACCTTTGTGACATAGGTTACTCTTACTAACAAGTAGTAATGCCTCGTTATGGCTTTCATTTGAATTTTCCTCATAATAAAAATGCTGAACATTTATTCATTTGCTCTGGCATCTCTAATGCTTCTTTGAGCAAATGTCTCATCAGTTAGCTTGTTAATTTTTTTTTAAAGATAGTTGTTTTCCTATGAATTCTTTATGTATTTTCACATCATGCTTTTTCTCGACAGATGCTGGGAAAAAAAAATCTCCCATTTTTTTTCTATTTTTCGAATTACACCAGCAGTGTTTGGAATTTACTCGGGATTCAGGACTTACTCCTGACTTTACTCTCAAGGGTCACTCTTAGTGAGGCTTGGAGCCAGATGGGGGATGGAACCAGGGACAACTTTGTGCAAGGAAAGTGCCCCACCCAGTATTCTATCTCTCCTCTCCCACCTTGTTTTATCTTCTAGTCTTTATTTCACTATGTAAATGCTTTGTTTTTGGGGGGATTACACCTGGTGATGCTTAGGGGTTACTCCTGGCTCTGAACTCAGGAATCACTCCTGGAAGTACTGGGATGTCAGAAGTGCAAGCTGGTTTTGACAAATATAAGGCAAGTGCCTTACCTGCTGGTCTGTTGCTCCTGTTTCTATAAATGTTTTTTAATTTAATGCAGTCTCACTTGTTTTCCTTGAAATTTTCTCCAAGTATAAAAGTCTATTTTTAGTATTTTTGTGTGTATGGTGTCAAGTGGTGATCTAAATAAATATTTTATTGTGGCTGAGTAGTTTTCTAATATATTTCTTCTTGTGGTTTTCCTCAAGAGGTTTCCATTGTATTTTCTTTGCTACCTATCATAGATTAAATGTCAGTGTATGGGTGATTTTTTTCTTTTTTCTTTGTACTCTATGTCCTCAACCTGTGGACCCAATTTTGTTTAATGTCATGCCCTTTAAATAATTATTGCTTCAGTAGACTTTGAAGTAAGAGAATGGGGCGTTTCCATTTTCATTTTCCTTTTCTCTCAGAATTACTTTGGCTATTTAGGTAGCATAAAATTTAAAGCATTTTCCCCTTATTCATTGGAATATTGCCATTGGGATTATATAGGGAATGAAGTAATTTGTATATTTCTTTAGACTGATATTTATCTTCTTTAAGTCAAGAAAAATAAATCTGCCACACATTTTAACATGTATGCTTATTTTGTGTCTTTGTACTATTTTTAGGAACATTTTTTAGGAGTTTTTGGTAGAATTTTTATGGTTTTCTATGTATATTTGTATGCCACCAGCAAATTGCTATATTTTATTTTTTTCTAATTTAGATTCATTTTATATATATTATTTTATAATATTAGAAATCTCCTACACTGAATTATTGCGTGTAGAAATACAAAGGTACGTTCAACAATATTGTTCAAACAATGCCAGCTTATCTTGTTCCATATCTCATGGGGGAAAAGTTTTAGTTTTGTTTTGTTTTGTTTTGTTATCCTTTCTGGGTCAAACCCAGCGAGGCACAGGGGTTACTCCTGGCTCTGCACTCAGGAATTACTCCTGGCGGTGCTCAGGGGAACATATGGAATGCAGGGAATCAAATACAGGTCGGCCACATGCAAGGCAAACGCCCTCCCTGCTGTGCTCCAACCAGAAGTTTTAGTTTTTCAAATTAAGTGCAATGTTAGTTATGAGTTTATCATATGTAACCATTATTTGGGTTGAGATATGTTTCTCTTTTACATTTATTGACACTTTATTCATAACTCAATATGTTGAACATTTTCAAATATAGTATCATCAGTTTAACAGTCATGATTATGTATTTTATTTCTTGATGTGTGGTGTATATTACATTCACTAATTTTCATACATATTATACCAAATATATATTTAGCTAATGAATCCATATTCAGGATATTTTTGTGTGTTACACAGATAAAATTTACCAAAAGTATACTGATGAACTCTTCATCTATATTTATCATATATAAGATGCCATAGTTTTCTTTCTTGACTATACATAAATGTACAAAATCAGGTAGAATTAAATGACCAAAATGATGGCAACAGTGATTTAGGAATTCAGAGATAGAAGTGATAACTTAAGCTTTTAAAGTCAACGCTACTTCAGGAAATAAAAGAGGACATGAGGAAATGGAAAGATATCCCCTGCTCATGGGTCGGGAGACTTAACATTGTCAAAATGGCAATACTACCGAAAGCATTGTATAAATTCAATGCAATCCCTATAAGGATACCCATGACATTCTTCAAAGAAATGGAGCAAACACTCTTGAAATTTATATGGAACAATAAGCCCCCACGAATAGCTAAAGCAATTCTTGGGAAAAAGAAAATGGGAGGAATCAACCTCCCGAACTTCAAACTGTACTACAAAGCAGTAATAATTAAAACAGCATGGTACTGGAACAAAGGCAGAACTGCAGACCAATGGAACAGGGTTGAATACACTGACATCTCTCCTCAATCATATACTCATCTAATCTTTGATAAAGGTGCAAGTAATGTGAAGTGGAGTAAGGAAAGCCTCTTTAACAAATTGTGTTGGCATCACTGGACGGCTACATGCAAAAAAATAGGCTCAGAACTCTGCCTAACACCATGTACAAAAGTAAGATCAAAATGGATTAAAGACCTCAACATCAGACCAGAAACCATAAGGTACATTGAAGATAAAGTTGGCAAAACCCTCCATGACATTGAAGCTAATGGTATCTTCAAAGATGCCACGCCACTGGCCGAGCAAGTGAAAACAGAGATAGAAAAATGGGACTATCTTAAACTAAGAAGCTTCTGCACCTCCAAAGAAACAGTGACCAAAATACAAAGACAGTCTACAGAATGGGAAAGGATATTCACCGAATACACATCTGACAAGGGGTTGATATCCAGGATATACAAAATACTGGTTAAACTCCACAAGAAGAAAACATCCAACCCCATCCAAAAATGGGGCAATGAAATGAACAGAAACTTTCTCAAAGAAGAAATCCGAATGGCAAAAAAGCACATGAGAAAATGCTCTACATCATTAATCATCAGGGAGATGCAGATCAAAACCACAATGAGATACCATCTCACACCTCAGAGACTGGCCCACATCAAAAAGAACAAAAGCAACCGATGCTGGCGTGGATGTGGCGAGAAAGGGACACTCCTTCACTGTTGGTGGGAATGTCCACTGGTTCAGCCCTTCTGGAAAACAGTATGGACGATTCTCAAAAAATTAGAAATTGAGCTCCCATTTGACCCAGCAATACCACTCCTGGGAATATATCCCAGAGAGGCAAAAATGTATAGTCGAAGTGACATCTGCACTTGTTTGTTCATTGCAGCCCTCTTTACAATAGCCAGAAACTGGAAGAAACCTGAATGCCCAAGAACAGATGACTGGTTAAAGAAACTTTGGTACATCTACACAATGGAGTACTATGTAGCTCTTAGAAAAGATGAAGTCATGAAATTTACATACAAGTGGTACAATATGGAAAGTATCATGCTAAGCGAAATGAGTCAGAAAGAGAGGGATAGACATAGAAAGATTGCATTCATCTGGGGGATATAAAGTAACAAAGTATGAGATTAATACCCAAGAATAGCTGAGATCAGCACCAGGAGGATTACTCCATAACTTAGAGGCCAGCCGGGTATCCTAGAGGAAAGGGCTATTCAGATAGAGAAGGGAGCACCAAATAAAGGATGTTTGGAGGATCCTCCCAGGAGGGGAGATGCATGTCGAAAGTAAACTATGGACTGAACATGTTTGCCACTCAATGCCTCTTTTGCAGACCACAACACCCAAAAGGAGAGAGAGAACACAGGGGATTGCCCTGCCACAGAGACGGGGGGATGGGGGGATGGGGGTGGGTGGGATATTATCCATGGTGGTGGAAAATGGGCACTGGTGGAGGGATGGGTATCTGATCATTGTATAATTGAAACCAAAGCACAAAAAATTGTAAATCTACAACTTTAAAAAAAATAAAAATAAAGGGGAAAAAAAAAATAAAGTCAACTTCAGATGAAATTTCAAATAATTAATGTCTCATTCTTTCTCAGAGAAGAAAAGACAGCTTGTCAGTGACTGAAACATAGAAGAAAAGAGCATTTTAAGATCTAACAGTCTTGACAGGACAGTAATATAAAATGGACTATTGCAGAAAAACAATTTATATAGTATAATGAAAATTATCCCAAGGAGTTTGGAATGTATTACGGAGATAAAATTACCTACGTGTTATTAAGACACCAAAATCAGGGCCAGAGTGACAGTACAGTCAATGAGCACTTGCCTAGAACAAGGATGATAGGTGTTCAAAACCTGGAATCCCATATGGTCCCCTGAGTACTGTCAGAAGTAATTCCTGAGTGCAGAGCCAGAAGTAAGCACTGAGCATTGCCAGGTGTGGCCTCAAAACAATAGAACAAATAAAAAATCAGTATTAATTTTTAGAACAACATGATATAATTATGATTTGTTAGAAAATACTCTCTTAAGTGAACTAAGTTTTGATGCTAGTAGATGACATCTTCAATACATTTTGTTACTGATGTGGACTTTATATAATTGACTATATAAAAAGATTTGCTACATTATCATTCCTATCATTGTTTTACTATGCTAGTAGCATTTCCTTTGGATAAGTTTCCAGAGATAATTTTATTCTTAAATCTACATCCCAAACAGTGTGTTGTTAGGTAGAAGAAAGAAGGTTGTCATTTGCTGCTTTGGCATAAATACTCAAGATTCATCAAATATCATCCTTTAGTAGCATAATTTCAGACATCTCTTATATGATAGGTTTGAGAGAAAAACCTTAGTTCTTGCCAGGGGACCAGATAACATTGGTGTATTAAAGCAAGTGCCAATAGAAATATGTGCTTGAAGTCAGCTCAAATGTTTACTACAAATCAACTTTGAATCTCTTTTAAGTGAGATTTTTCTGTAGGTTATGAAAGAGATTTCAGTCATATATTTTTTCCAGTGTTTTTACTTATGTAGTCACTTATCTTACACTTAGGTAAACAAAATCTCAGAAAGCATTTATTTTAGCACCTTTCTTCTGAATTTGATACAACTAGATGGCTAAAGAAACTTGAAGAATTTGAAAAGGTATTCCTGCTCCTAGCTTATTCTGCCACCGTGTGGTTGAAAAGCAAATTTATTACATCAACATTTAACAAGTATTCTTTATCCCAGGGAAATAATTTCTAATGTTTTATGAATATAGATGACAAAAAAACACTTCTAAAATATATATATATATATTGCGAGTAAATTTACAAATGTGTATGGCAACACGGTTATGTCTTTGCATTGTTTAACTTTTGGTAAAATCATGTAACAAAAATTTATCTCATTTTTCTGGGAAACAAGAAAGCATTGTAATAAAATATTGAAAATAAATAATTTGGAAGAATAAATAAGAAAAAATGGGTAAACCATTGATTCTTTATTAAAGTAGATCAGATACATTTGTTTTAGATGATCTGCTTAAACGGGTTCAAAAAATCTAATTTATTGTGATGAGTTTACTTAGTCAGTGGCAAAGCAAATGTTTACAAAATATCTGAAATGCTTACTTTTTTTACCATAGTGAATTTTATATTGAGCTTTTGGTTTGATTATTTCTCTTATTTAAATCAACACATAAAATTGAAAACAAAAAATATGTCACCCCAAACAAGGGAATGGAAAATGTTTATTCAAAAATAGACATTTAGACTTAATGACAGAAGTGAACTTACCAGTCAAGTGTAAATGGGAAGTTTCCTATGGACAGTGGTGGAGCAAGACTGACACTTTGTTAGTGGGTTACATGGTAACATTGTACCCCTAATTTTAGAGAAAATTATGTTCTTTAAAAAAATTATCATTTCCTCATAATATTTTTATACACACACAAAGAACACTTTCTGAAAAAGAGACTCAGACTTACTTTCAGATTAGTGCTCAAGACATATTTTTCAGCTAAATTTTGACTTCATTACAATCAAATATTAGCTTTAAAATATGTCAAATACTTTTAATCCAGGTGTTTGCTATTTATTGTGATTCTTGGTCTCCATTCCAGTTCAAAACTATATATTACACACATAAGCTGTCATTTTAATTCATAGTTTTGAGAAGCTTAGATTTATAATTTGTATATATTCTATATTTACCTCACGTTTTTGATCTTTCAATTTCCCAAGTGAAATATGAACTTCACTTAATAGTTCTGTATTTGCATGATGAATACTAAAATAACAAAAGCGAATCATCTCTTACTTCTTGTCCTCTCTACTTTCACTTATGAATCTGACTCAATAACTAAAGACAATGAATAGCATCTGAGGTTATCTTTTCTTTGCTTTACAGGGTTTGATTTTTTTCAAATACATGTCATCTTTAAATTGACTGTTTTCTCTTAATTTATTTTTCTTTATTTGAACCTGTTTCAGAAGAGAACTCGTATCCGATAGAAAATTTCTAACTTCCTAAAACTTCCTGACTGTTCCCTATCTGATTTTCTTTTGTTCCCTCAGTATACATCCTAGTCAGACACAGTAACAACAAAGTCTCCAATGGAGACGTTACTGGGCCCGCTCGAGCAGTATATATACATCATATTTATTAATTGAAGCTGGTGATCAGCTTAATTATTCTCAACTACTCACTCCTTTGTCCCTGTAATAGGATTATAAAAATATATTATTATGTGCAAGTTTGCCAGACAGTATTCAAAAATATTTTTTTTACCTTAAACATTATTCTGATAAGAAAAAAAATCTGCAACATTTAGACATCTGTACTGTCACTTTTTATTATGATACAATAAGATTACACAGAAGTTAAGACTTCACCCTGAATTCTGGACTGAGAAACATACAATTCTACTCAGAGAAAAATCTTGCTTAACTACAAGTAAACAAATGTTAGAAAAATATATTGTTGAAACTCATTGAGATTTTTTTAAAAATTTGATGATTTTAAAATCATCATAACACACAATCTTATGAATTTATTTATTGTAATTTTCTGATCTTTTTGTCCTCTCACTCTTAGCACTGTAGCACTGTCCTTCCATTGTTCATCTATTTGCTCAAGCAGGGCACCAGTAACATCTCCATTTTGAGACTTGTTACTGTTTTGGCATATCAAATATGCCATGGGGATCTTGCCAGGCTCTACCGTGCAGGTGGGATACTCTCGGTAGCTTGCCGGGCTCTCCGAGAAGGACGGAGGAATCGAACCTGAGTCGGTCGCTTGCAAAGCAGATGCCCTACCCACTGTGTTATTGCTCCAACCAAATAGCACCCGATATTCCTATCCAAGTACTAACGAGGCCCGACCCTCTCACTCTTACAGACATTTTACGGGAATATTCTTGGTGGTCTCAGGGAGGCCTATAATCCCTGGAGTCAATCTTGAGGTTAATATATGTAAAGCACAGGCCCTCTGACCTGTGTTCCTGATCCCATTATCTTTCATATTGTATTTATTTATTTATTTATTTATTTATTTATTTTGAACCACACTCAGTGTTGCTCAGGGCTAGCTCCTGGTTCTGCACTCATGTACCAGATCTCACTGGCTCCTAGAACCATTGGGATACCAGGGATAAACCTAGATCAGCGGAGTGCTAGGAAAGCATTCTGCCTGCTGGACTCTCTGGAGCCCAATTCCCCATCCTTATCTCCTACAAATGTTCTCTTTTTGTTTTCTGATGCGTTGTAGCTTCACTGAAAATTCTGAGCATATTTTTGACACGTTTGAGAAGCTGCTACTTTTCAGCAAATATAATTCCATAGTAAAACCACAATAGAAAACAAGAAGATAAGTCAAGAATGGAGGAAGGTAATGCTAATACGCACTATTATTTCTCTCCTATCTTTCCCTCTAATGGATAAATCCAACCTTTATGTACTCACCCCTGTGTGTTTGTTCTCCCTATCCTGATTAGCTACTCTGATGGGTTGGTAAAATAAGTTCAATTAATTCAATCATAAGAAAATAAATATGTATTTCTTCAACTTAGTAAATGAAAGCAAAAGTTCTAATTAAAATTTAAAGTAAAATTAATATCAGTTTTCATCCTCAGTACCACCTATGGCCTTCCAGGTTTGTCAGGAGTGATCCCTGAGCACAAAGTCGGTAGTAAGCCCTGAGCATACCTGGCCCCAAAATACATCTCCTGAAAAAAGAAAAATTATGATCTAGCAAGAGACTGATTTCAGACGATAACAAATCCTGGTCTTGAATGCTCGTCCTGGGATGGGTTTTTAGATTCATCCCTCACATATCTTTTACCACCAGGTGGCTCTCCAAGCCAATCTGTTGAGTAAATCCCAGAAGAGGTGTTTCCAGTGTACATTTCTATCATCTTTTCAGTTTTCTGAAGAAATTGTATAAGCATTTGCAACATACTAAATTTGAATTCAAACATTGCCTCCTTTTCACACCTGAAGAGGTGTGAATGAGACTGTACAACTTACTGTATTTATTATTGTAAAACATAATGTCTACAACTCATACTTTGGTCATTGAAATATGCCAAGAACTCAATAGCTTTTACTATTATTAGTAATTCATACAACCTATTTTACTTGCCAAGTTCAAAACTGAAGACCTTAACATGTTATTTCTACCTCTTTCCTCTCTATGGAAGTACCCAAAGCTGGAGACAAGAAGATACCAAGATGATATGAAGATGTGGAGGGGAGTAATGCTATTCTACTGTAATATTGTGAACTACTGATGCAAATGAAACCATCTGGAATATTTTTTAAAAATAAAAATATCTAGAGATAATCCAAAATTATAGGTCAATAGAATAAGAATATTTTACCAAGGTGCTTAATTCACATCAGAAGTGTTTATAGAAGAATAAGAGTGAGAGAGTTTTTCCCAAACACCCAATGAGGGAGAACCTGATTCTTTGTGTCAAACATTGCAGAAAATCAAGAAGAGAGTAAGTACCTATAAAATTTCAAATTAGGATATTTATGGAAACTTTTATAAGAGCACTATGAGAAAAAAGATAAGGCATATGTCATTTTAATGAGGTTAAGAATTACTGCTTGTGAAAAAGTGGGTAAATGTGAGAATTATAGCTAGAGAGAAAAAATAAAGTTAAGGAGCTATTTGTCCTTAAAGTAAGAGAGACTGGGCATGTTTATATGAGAGGAAATAATGTTAAAAAATAGAAAGAAAAAAATAGCACACTGTGGTATTGTTTTTACTTATTGGATAGACAAAAAATGTTTATACAAAATCAAAGGAGGGCAGTTTCTCTAATATACTTTTTTTACTAAAATATAATTTGTAATTTCCACTTTTATGAAGTATATCTACTTCTAAAATGTACCTTAAACTCACTCTTATGTGAATTAAAATTATTTATATGAGAAAATAGACATATTCATCAATAGGAAATATTTCAGTGATTTATTATGCAGTGGAGCAGAATGCAATTTTAAAAGTAAAAAGGACTTCAGTTATACCCCAAAATTTGTAAGTCTATAACTGTACCTCATGCTGTTTCACTAATAAAAAAAGAAAAAAAAAGTAAAAAGGACTAAGGTTTTTACTGTAGCACTGTAGCACTGTCGTCCCGTTGTTCATCAATTTGCTCAAGCCAGCACCAGTAATATCTCCATTGTGAGACTTGTTACTGTTTTTGACATAGTGAATAAGCCACGGGGAGCTTGCCAGGCTCTGCCATGCAGACGGGATACTCTATGTAGCTTGCTGGTCTCTCTGAGTGGGACGGAGGAATCTAATCCAGGTCAGCTGCGTCCAAGGCAAACGCCCTACCCACTGTGCTATAACTCCAGCCCAAGATATTTTCTACTGTAGAGAAATCTTTAAAATCAAGTTAAAATGAGATAAAATTATTATACTGTACATAATAAAATAATTAGAGTATATTGTACTTATGTAGACAGAAATTTTGGATAGGTTGTAAAGTAACTAATAGTAATGGCAGTCTCTATAATAATGATGCTAGTAGTAAGTCTTATGTGGAATATAGGATAATTGGGAATAGACTGGGTGACTAGGAGGCTTTTATTATGTTTAGTTTTGTTGTCTTTTTAAATTATGTGCGTTTCCTATCCAAGAGTTGGGAAAATTCTTTTTAAACCGTAAATTAAGTGAGTTGAGAGCTCGGAAGTGATAAAACGGCTTTATATGTAAAATATTTTTATCTTAATGGAGATAGAGAACTTTCTGAGAAATAACATTATGATAAGCCTTGAAATAAAATGACAGTACATCAGAGAAGGATGAGGTCAAGAAGCAAGTTGGTATTCATGAGCAATGAAGAAGTTCCAAAGAGGGGGCAGAAAGGAAAACTGGAAAGACAATGGGATGAAAAGATGAGAACATGATCTATATTCAAAGATTTAGTATGAAGGATGAAGTGGGTGTTTTGAAACCCAGGACCATAGAAAGAAATGAAACTGAAATAATAAAAGAATATAGATAAGGTGAAGCGGAGAAGACATTTGCTATGGGCAATGAGATATGCTGAGAATAAGAACAAAGTAATTCAGAGAGACAGAGTGGGGATATTGGCGCTTTGGCCTGAGGGCAGGGGGGAAAGGCATAGAAACACTGGGAATGGGCAAGAGTCGGAGGAGAGATTAAATGGCCTAGAAAGAAACCTGGTCTGCTTAAAAAACAAATGAGTAATCTATTCTCTCACTGTGAAGTTTAATGTGATCAAGGTTCTCCCGCCAGCAGAACTGGATACTATCTGTCTGCAAGCTTAGCTGAGCTCTTTGCATCCTGCAATCCTTCTTATTCAAAACATTTATGCTCTTGAATGAACAGCAAATAGAAGAATTCATGGATACCATTTCTATGGCCACTCTTTTTATTTGTAGCTTTATTTTATTCAATTAATAGTTGTAGATTTAGAGATCATGCTTCTAGTAAATCTAGCTGTTAACTTGATGACAGTTGTCAGGTCTTATTTATTTTTTAAAAGGTTTTATTTATTTATTATTTTGCTTTTGGGGTCACAGCTGGCAATGTTCAGGGGCTACTCCTGGCTCTGCACTCAGGAATTACCCCTGGCATTGCTCAGGGGACCATATGGGATGCTGGTTATCGAACGCAGGTCTGCCACATGCAAGGCACATGCCCTACCTGCTATACTATCACTCTGGCCCAGTAGTCACGTTTTAGAAGTTGTTTCAATGTATATAGTAATGGAAATTGTACACAGAGATTTATATAACTCTATATACTACGTATAGAGTTATCTACAGCTGTGCACTTTATTTTTTCTTTATAAATATTCGCCATTTCTTGAAAGAAACCAAACTATCTTGTAACACTTAAAAAGTACTGAAAAAGTGAAAGTGAACGATGGGACAGGTATTTTGCTTACAAAAGCTTTATGGTTATTTTAAAAGTGTATACGCACAATATTTGTGAACCATTCAAAACATTGCTAAACTTCACCTATAAACAAATGTAACTACATCAACCAAAATTTTTTATGGTCATATATATCATCTAACTGATAAGAATGACATATAGATAGTTAATGATGGTGTATATTGAGTTTACTTAATAAATGTATGAGATTGATCCGATTATTGCATTCTTTTTCATTAACCTCGGTTTCAATCAAATCAACATTTGATAGGACAAAAAATTTAGGATGGTATTTTAAATGTGCAAATACTACAATACTGAGGATATAGTCACAAATAGTTGTAAATACATGTCCCCAAAGCATTATGAGACATTATTACATTGTCTCATAATGGAGTTGAAAATAGTTAAAAATATACAGTGGAGCTCAGCGTTGCTGACAGTCAAATAAATGTCTGCTGAGTAGCCACAAACATCATTTCTAGTGGAGAGGAAATTTGCATCTTCATAATAAGAGTTATATGAAAAGCAGAGTCTCTTTCATATGCCAGCTCAGCTATTCAGGCTATTCTTATCTTCTATCTGGAATACTGCCTAGTAAGAATAGGAAATTCTTCATTCAGTTTGCCAATTATATCTGCCATGTGCAGGCAAGACAGAGCACTGGCAAACATTCAGAAGTCTGCTGATAGAATTCATTGGTGGAGGACACTCAGCTTTGTTTAGCATCCAGGAAGCTTTGCAGGTTTTAATAATACATGAGGAGTCATAGAGGGAAGATTCATCTGGGCTATTTTTCACCCGCTTGTGTTGACTACATGAATGTTACCACGAGCCAGGATGTCTTTCCTTCCTGTTTGGTAAGAGAGCTTTAAAGGCTACAAAGGTTTGGAGAATTTTCACTTCAATACAGGGTACTTTTTTGTTTGAAATCAAAATATCCAACGTACTATGGAAACATGGTAGACAACCTTTTTCTCTAAAAACACACACACACATACACACACACATCAAAAACAAACACAAAATATTTCTGTAACATGGTAAATTGAGAAAATGCTGTTGAATAGGTGATTCTTTGGCTTTACATCTTAGTTCAAGTGGTAGGTCACACATAGTGGTTCTAGGGCTTAACCTGGCTCTGTGCTCAAGGGTCACTTCTGCTGTACTGTGGATAAAATCAGAATCACTTGCAAATAAAGCAATCACCTTATCCCTTGTATTATCTCTCTGGCCCCATAAAACATATTTTTGATTCTATAGAAAGTCTCATAAGTACTTCCAAATATTAAGTGCCTATTTTAAATGTGTAGATTTTAGTCTATGTATAACTGTTTGCAATGTAAATTTTAAGCCCAGTATTTGATTTCTCTTCAAAGTAGACTTTTATCCATTTTCTAGGGTTGAATCATTATAAATATTGCATGTTAATCACTACAGGCTAAACAGTTCTCCAATCATAATCTTTCTAGTGTGACTAATTCTTAACGTTAGACTTTCTGTCTGACATTTTAAAAACTGAAACTAAGTTTCAAGCCCCTTTGGAAAGACTCCCAAATCCTGTGATCCTCAACACACAAAGTCCAGCCCTTCAACGTTAAGCATAAAAAGAAGGAAATTTAAAGTTTGTTACTGATAAAATTCAACTTCTAAAACTTCTGTCATATCTGCTGGTGTGGGTGTGCGTCACAGTTTTAATAAGGTTCACTTCAGCTAAATATTATAAGAATGACCTCAAAAGCGAGGGACTATAAGCAATGTTCTAAGAATATTAGGTACCAGAATGATAGTGCCACATGCAGGGCACTTGCTTTAATATGAGTGACTGGGATTGATTCTGGCTACTCCCTACGGTTCCCTGAACCCCCAACCAGGAGTGATCAATGAGCACAGAGAGAGGAGTAAACCATGAGCACAGTATAATTTGTTACCCCAAAAGAAAAAAGTGCAGGGTAAGGCAGGAAAGACCAGGGTAGGGAAGGGAATGGAAAGTAAGGGAAAGGAAGGGGGAAAAAGAGAAGGGAAAGGAAGGGAAGAAAGAAAAGTGAAGAAAAGAGAGGATAAAAGAGGAGAAGAAGAGAGGAGAGGAGAAGAAGGAAAGAAAAGGGATGGGGAGGGAAGGGAGGGGAAGGATGGGGAGAGGTAAGGAGAAGCAGAACTAGAAGGTAAGGAGAGAAGAAAGAGGGGCGGAAGGGAAGGGACAGAGACAGGAAGGAAACAGAGTGGATAGGAGGGACAGGGAAGGTAGGGGAAGGGAAATAAGGAGAAGGGAAGGGAAGGGGAGGGGGGGAGGGGAGGGGAGGGAAGGGGAGGGGAGGGAAGGGGAGGGGAGGGAAGGGGAGGGGAGGGGAGGGGAGGGGAGGGGAGGGCAGGCAAGGGGAGGGGAAGGAGAACATCAAAGGAACTTTCCTTGACTCACTCACATATACCTCTGAAGGATCTTTGACTTAAGCATATTTTTGGAAGTAATATCACAAATTTGTGCTATTCTCTTGCCTTTCTCTCTAATGAAAGTTGCTTGCCATAAAGTCACTCTTTAATCTTGACTCATTTAAAAATGAGTTTATCATATCTCATTTTTTACCTTCCTCTAATCCCAGAAAGTTTACTTATCTCTTTGTGTTCCCCACATCAACTACCTTCACATTCCTATGAGTCCTGCTATCCCAAAACCTGAGGGGCAAGCACAAGATGAATGGTGATGATAAATTGTGGAGAATAGGTAGTTACCTAGAAAAACGAGATTTAGATCTCAGTTGATTCATCAGGAAAAACTAAAAATTAACCATCAAATTAACCATGTCTCAGGTTGTACTATACAGAATTATTTCCTTTGGAAGCTTCTTTTTAAAAAATTTTTATTAGTGAAACACCATGAGGTACAGTTGTAGATTTACAAATTTTTGTGCTTGGGTTTCGATTATACAATGATCACATACCTATCCCTCCACCAGTGCCCATTTTCCACCACCATGGATCCCAGTATCCCTCCCACACCTATCCCCCCATCCCAGCCTGCTTCTGTGGCAGGGTATTCCCTTTTGTTCTCTCTCTCTTTTTGGGTGTTGTGGTGTGCAAAAGAGGCATTGAGTGGCAATCATGTTCAGTCCATAGTCTACTTTCAACATGTATCTTCCCTCCTAGGAGGATCCTCCAAACACCCTCCATTTGGTGCTTCCTTCCCTATCTGAGCTGCCCTTTCCCCTACAGTGTCCGGCTGGCCTCCAAGCTATGGAGCAAAATTCCTGGTACTAATCTTGGCCACTCTTGGGTGTTAGTCTCCTATTTTGTTACTTTATATCCCTCAGATGAATGCAGTCTTTCTATGTCTATCCCTTTCTTTCTGACTCATTTCGCTTAGCATGATACTTTCCATGTGGTACCACTTGTATGTAAAATTCATAACTTCATCTTTTCTAACAGCTGCATAGTATTCCATTATGTAGATGTACCAAAGTTTCTTTAACCAGTAATCTGTTCTCGGGCACTCAGGTTTTTTCCAGATTCTGGCTATTGTAAAGAGTGCTGCAATGAACAAACAAGTGCAGATGTCACTTCGACTATACATATTTGCCTCTCTGGGATATACTCCCAGGAGAGGTATTGCTGGGTCAAATGGGAGCTCAATTTCTACTTTTTTGAGAATCGTCCATACTGTTTTCCAAAAGGGCTGAACCAGTCGGCATTCCCACCAACAATAAAGGAGTGTCCCTTTCTCGCCACATCCACGCCAGCATCGGTTACTTTTGTTCTTTTGGATATGGACCAGTCTCTGAGGTGTGAGATGGTATCTCATTGTGGTTTTGATCTGCATCTCCCTGATGATTAATGATGTAAAGCATTTTCTCATGTGCTTTTTTGCCATTCGGATTTCTTCCTTGAGAAAGTTTCTGTTCATCGCCCCATTTTTTATGGGTTGGATGTTTTCTTCTTGTGGAGTTCAAGCAGTACTTTATATATCCTTGATATCAACCCCTTGTCAGATGTGTATTCGTCAAATATCCTTTCCCATTCTGTAGACTTTCTTTGTATTTTGTCACTGTTTCTTTGGAGGTGCAGAAGCTTCTTAGTTTAAGATAGTCCCATTTTTCTATCTCTGTTTTCGTTTGCTCGGCCAGTGGCGTGGCATCTTTGAAGATACCATTAGCCTCAATGTCATGGAGGGTTTTGCCAACTTTGTCTTCAATGTACCTTATGGTTTCTGGTATGATGTTGAGGTCTTTAATCCATTTTGATCTTACTTTTGTAGATGGTGTTAGGCAGAGTTCTGAGCCCATTTTTTCGCATGTAGCCATCCAGTTTTGCCAGCACCATTTGTTAAAGAGGCTTTCCTTACTCCACTTCACATTTCTTGCACCTTTATCAAAGATTAGATGATCATATGATTGAGGGGAGTTGTCAGCGCATTCAACCCTGTTCCATTGGTCTGCAGCTCTGCCTTTGTTCCAGTACTATGCTGTTTTAATTATTACTGCTTTGTAGTAGAGTTGAAGTTAGGGAGGTTGATTCCTCCCATTTTCTTTTTCCCAAGAATTGCTTTAGCTATTCGTGGGGGCTTATTGTTCCATATAAATTTCAGGAGTGTTTGCTCCATTTCTTTGAAGAATGTCATGGGTATTCTTATAGGGATTGCAATACAACCATTAAAATAGTTATTATATACGGGGATTGTTAGGATTGCAGTTTGGTCAGAGAAGTATTCAAAGTTGCTTTTATGTTTCATGAAGATTATGCAATAACACTGTCTTTAAAAATTGTAATTGTGGTCAAGTTGAGAAATCCATAAACTCAAACTAATCAATTTCTAGATCCAGAGAGTGGGATTGCTCTCTTACAATGATTAATTCAAGTTATTCTTATTAAGTTTTTCTTCAGCGTAAATGTTGACTCTGAAAAAGCAATGTTCTTGCCTATGTTGGTCAAAAAATGACATGATTATTCTATAAAAATATCATTGTAAATTTAATTACTTCTCAGTTATGAAGTGATCCTTCTGAATTTACTTGAATGTGGTTGAGAAAACTCACGTTAGAACTAATTTAATGTTTTTCTTATAAGTGCAGGTATGGTTAAAGTTCATGATAAAAATTTTACATAATTTATTTCTTTACTAATGTTCACTAAAACTTAAAGATTAATTTATTTAATATGCGGTAGAGCATTATTATGTCTCCTTGAAATCATATTGAAATACTTACATTTAAAAATACTATTGATCTGTATTTACATAATCGTGGTTTCTTAAAATGATTTACTTTTTAACTGGATTATGTAGTACATTATGAAATCATTTAGTATTCTCTGATAAAAAATGAATATAAAACCTGCATGTCCATAGATCATTCAGAACACTTAAAAACAGTTTTTTATGCTCCATTAATTATACTGTGCATTTGTTTGCTGAAATTTCCTTTTGGTTATTTGTTATCTTCCATGGAATTTTCTAAAGTCTCCTAGAATTTCACAGATCAGTAATCTAAAATGAGGTTTTGATGTTCAAAGCCAGATCCTCTGCTAGATATTAAATATTCCATGTGAAGGTCAGGTTAGGGTTGATTCATAGTACCTGATACAAACAGCAGCTTTCAGACCCTTTAAATCATGACTTCTTTACTTTTTCTTTCCTTCTTTTGAACATAATGGATACTTTAATTTAGAAAATCTGCTTTGTGCATTATTGAAAAAAGGCATATCATATTTTTCCAAGGGAAACTTTGAAGGGCTTAGAATAAAACTCTGCAGTGTATATTTTCCTTTTATGGTACTACTTCTGTTTATCTCTGAATGTCTTATTCCAGGTTTTCCCTGTAAGTTCTCAGTCATTTGTTTGTGTCTCTTTCTTCAATGTGACGCCAGGATTTATTTTTATTTGTTTTGGAGTATATTATTCTATTGTGATGATAGCAGTTCAAGCTTATATGATAAAATATTTCCTGTTTAGGTAAAGGAAATTATCATTAGCATTTGTTTGGTTTGATTCCTTTTCCAGAGGTCAATTAACAGTAACATTCAAGTTTGCAGAGGGTGAGATATAGCATAAAGAATTCTAGCAGCAGAAACTGTAATCAACCATTAGGAATAGGCCGGAGTAAATCACCCAGTCTCGTAACTTAGTTTTCTCAATGTGGTAAATAGTGCCTAGGTTTAAGAGAAGCGAGTTAACTAATACACGTGTGTCCCCTAACAAATTATAAAGTAAACTGTACTCTTATTATTCTAATTTAAAAGTTAATTGGTGCTAGAGCTATAGTACAAAGGGTAGGGTGTTTCCTTATACATGATTTACCCATATAAGGGTCAACATCCCATATGGTCCTTTGAGCACTACCAGGGATAATTCCTGAGTGCAGAGCCGGTGGTAACCCCTGAGAATCAATGGGTGTGATGCAATAAATAAATAAATAAATAAATAAAGTTAAGGTGTCATCAAAAAGCCAAGTCTATTTGAAGAATAACATTTGGAATTAAATAAATTAAATAAAGGCCAGAACAGTAGCACAGTGAAGAGGGTGTTTGCCTTGTATGCAGCCTGCCTGAGTTCAATTCCCAGCATTCCATATGGTCGCTTGAACACCCGTATGCGTCATTCCTAAGTGCAGACCCAGGAGTAACCCTTGAGCACTGCTGGGCATAACACAAAAAGTAAAATAAATAAAATAAATAAAGTACTATCTTCGTTTTGTGCTTTCTAAGATCGTGGTGGAAGTTTTCCACTCTTATTACCTACATTTACATTAAAAGGATGCATCAGTTAGATTACCTATTTGTTCTATCATTTCAAGTCTACCTACATATTTGTGTGAGATAAGGCTATTAATTTATCTAGCTTTTGGTTGCTTCTGAGAATTAGTTTGCTTTGACTAATATAGAAGCATTTGGCACTAGTTTTCTTAAAGCTTTTTATATGAAACCTCTGTTCTTTTTTTCCTTTGCGGGCAAACATGAGGATATTCTTCCCAAGTACTACTTAGAAGGTTCAAGAGTCTCACCTTTATTTCTCTGCCAACCAGAGATGTAATGCAATAATTCCATGTAAGGCTTAAAACACGGATTCCAGGATGTGGGGCTGCTCTGTCCCTGCATGTCAATGATACCTGTGTTTCATTTTAGTGGTCAGAAGTTTCCAGGGCTACAATTAGGAGAGCTTGGCATGGGGTGCGGGAAATGAATGTGGTCCTGGGGTCCACCTTGGCATCTTCACCCCTGTACAATCTCCAAGGTACAACCCTCTGTTCTTGAACTGAGTATGGCAATTGAATCATTGCATGCTTCACCCAGTACCGAAACCAAAAACCAAACATGAAATAACAAGGGTTGGGGTAGGGGGCAAATTGCTGATAACGCAGTCCTATTAAATTATCTGAATGGCTGTTCTGTTGAAATGGAGAGTGCATGAATGTATAGAGACAAAGTCTGTACTAGTAGTTTCTAAAGGAACTGTAGTAGGAAACCAGGTATATGTCCTTGTTTATGACTAAGACAGATACAGTACCTTGTGATACTGAGGTTTTCAGTTACTATCAAAAATCAAATAACTTCTCATTAATAGTGAGCAATATGTTACCAATATATTGTCTACCTTCAAATCTGTTTTACACAGAAATTCTCTAAGGAATTTCATATTTAATACTTAGGAAGTGTTTGCCACTGGTATTCATTAGACTATAGAATCTTGTTTAGAGGCCACAATGCTTTGAGATCTTATTCTTTGTCTAGTTTGTGTCTAGCCAAGTGCTAAACAATGTTAAGCAAAAACATGAATGTTTTGGTATTGTACAAAAGAGAGACTTTAAGCATCTATCCACATAATAAGATATGTAATTACAAATTAGCATTTGTAATAAGGTAGAAAATATAATATAGTGGAAAATTTGCAGTTGTTGCTAGAATTACACTATATATACATACATTTGTATATATATATATGATCATATGAAAAATGAACTTTCAAAATAGTGAATTGTTTTAATTCCCTAAACAGACAAGCCTCAAATCACAGTAGCTTCTTTGGAGGGGATATTTTTTGTAGGCTCTTTGAAGTAAACAAAAGATCACATTTAGAAATGAGTATAAACAAAAACTTTAAAAATAAAGGTGTTTAAATTGTAGTAAGTGAGATTTAATTCTGTTGTAAATATTGTTAAGTTCTGAAATTTGGCTGTCTTCCTGGAAAAAAAGTGAACTGAATCCAGCTATAATCACATTATAAGTTGAGCTAATTCTTTATGAGGAAATAAGACAAGTCTAGGTGACTTTGTTAGATTCAAGGTAGTCTGATTCTATGATTAAAAAAATTCTTTCGCTCAATAACATTTATTCTTTTTGTAATAAATTATGTGTCTCTACATTGTTTCTGTCTAAATTGTAGGAGTTTCTTTAGCTAAAAAATACTAATATATTGGTGCTGGAACGACAGTACAACAAGTGTCATGCTTACTATGCTAGCGGCTGATCAGGGTTCAATACCTAGCACCTTACATAGTCCTGCTAGCCTTACTAGGAAGAATAACTGAGCACAGAGTCAAGAGTAAGCCATAAGCACCACGTGTTGTGGCTCCCACTTTCAACAACAACAACACCAAAAAAAAAAAAAACCCTGACATATTATTAAACATATTTAAGTTTATCATGTACTTAAAATATATGATTTTAAACAACATTCTAAGACATTTAGAATGTTTTCTGAGATTATATTATAAATCTTTGGAATCTAAGGAAAATATACAAAAGATATTGTGCCAGTAGAGCACAATTATTATGACTCACTGTCTGTTTACAGATTAGAGAATACTATAAAATTTGATTGACCAGCTTCCAACAAAAGTCTTGCTAAATACCTGTTTACCCATTTGGCTGTGCAGAATCCAATTGCTTAATTTATAATGTTGAATTTTTCTTTTTTGCTCAGACATCATTTAAAAACTGATATGCAAAACACTATGTTTCTAGTTAGAGAAATGCAAGTAGGTTTTTTTTTTTGCTGTTTTTTTTTTTTTTTTTTTTTTTTTTTTTTTGCTGAGTCACACCCAGTGATGCTCATGGGTTCCTCCTGGCTCTGCACTCTGGAAATCAAACCCAGGTCAGCTGCATGCAAGGCAAATGACCTACTTGCTGCATTATGGCTCTTGTCTCCAGAGTTTTAAGCAGAACATGATTTCGGGAATACTCTTTTAGGGTGATGCAGCTGTAATGCATTTTGCATTGAAGTTGCTTTTATTTAAGCAGAGTTTTGACCACATAGTATTGCATTCTTTTGAACAATGCCAATTCAAAGTTTCTCTCTTTGTTACCAATATATAGTTCTGCTAGAAATGCAATACAAAGTACCAGAGGTTGGTGTCTTAAAGAGTAAATAGTCTTTCCTTACCATTCTTGAAACTAAAACATAGAATAGTCATCATTCAGGTTTATTTCATTGAAAATGCTTTTCTTTGAGTTACACATCGACATTTTCCTATACCTTCACATGGTCTTCATTTTGTGCATGCTTATGATCAAATTTCCCTTTATATGACACAAGACAAAAGGACTAGTGTATACTCCAAGAACCTCATTATAACTTAATGAGGTTATAATTAAAATATATAATCAAAGTTTTTTAAAGATTATATATTTGCATTCTGAACTCAGAATGTGAGGGTTAGTCTTCCCATTTAAAATGAAGAACAGACAGTGTCTCCTATAACTCTATTAACGAAATACATTCATGAATATTACTGAAAATATTTTGAAAGAAGCAGTAATTTATAAGTCTGTGACACACCATCTTACACTACAGAAATATAATATTATTAAAAAATATAAATATATACAGACATACAAATTATCAATGCTAAGATACCAATTTTTCATAACAAGTAATACAATAAAACAAAGTTTTAAAGAAAAAGCAGAATTTTTCTGCTTATTCTTTAAATTCCCAATTCCCAAAACATAAGAAACCACATTTTAAAAGTTTATAGAAAGTCTCTGAAGATTTTCCAGACAAATTTATGTTGTTTAACTCTTTATTATTTCTATTGCCACTTAGCTATTTGGAGAAATAACCACATCACCTATTTTACATTTTTTATAAAGTAGCGTGAAGACCAAATATGACAACAATTCCTTAATGCATAATTTAAAATTAAACTATGCATTGGCAGATTTAGGATGATTAGCTAAATTTTTGAGACGTTCTCATTCAGTTCTCATCCAGTCTCCAAGAAACTTTGCAATGTGTGCACACACTGGGAATTTCTGCAAAGCTGAGCTGAGATTTTAAGAGACATTACTGGATCTCTTAATAGATCTTGGCTGTCTCTCTCCTCTCTTTCTCTCTGTCTCTCCGTCTCTCTCTTTATTATTTCTCTATTATTATTGTCTCTCTCTGTCTCTGTCTCTCACTCTTTCCCTCTATCTCCTGATCTCCCTTCCTCTCTGTTTTCTCTGTTTCTTACCCACTATCCAGCTAGTTAACACTCTCAGGGAATTATCATAAAAGTTTTGATCTGTTAAAATCTTCTCTCTCATTAGGTAAAACAGAGCCAAGTCTCGAGAGTCACTCTAGAGATATCGGTTGATTGATGGGACCACTAGCTTTCTGAGAATGTGGGTGATGTTGCTGCCTAAAGTATTTATAATGTGAACTCACTTGACCCATAATTGCCTTGTACCAACCTCCATGATCTCTGTAACTTTTCATGTGTGGATGGGACTACAGAATTTGATTAATAAGAAACAATTTCATTCTTTCTTACCAGCTTAATATTTTCACTTACATAAAATTGAATGTAAATGTATCTATGAATATGACTCTAAATATTGTCCAACAGACTCATAAACAATTTTAAAAAATACCTTTATGTCATTATTTTCCAATTTACTTTCTTTGAAACTTAGTGGTGATGTTTTATGTAATATTTTTCACCTATTATCCATGCTTACAGCTACAATTTACAGACAGATTCTAATTATTTTAAATTTAGTAGCTCTTACTCCTTTTCTTAATCTACTTTTATGATGCTAGTTTAGGGTTTTACTATTGTTATTCACATTTTTTGTCTTCTAATTCATATCATCAAAAGAAATTTTTCACTTCAAAAGTGAGATTTTAATTTCTTCAAAATATAGATAGTTTATGCTATATAGAATATAGAATATAGATAGTTCTATGATTCTTATCATAGAATCTCAGAACACTTGTCATTTAATCGTCATGTAATGTAATGTAATGGTAGTTATAACATTTGTGATTAATAAAGCCCCTCTTTTACCTGTTGATTTTTTTTTTAAATAAAATTCAGAGCGTTTTTTATTCACTCACTCAAGACATTCTTCAAGTTCACATTTTGTTCTACTTGAGACACTGTTTATGTATTGTTCTTATCACCTGGAAACCCCTTTCTTATCCGTACATGCCTACAGTAAGCCCACTCCCCTCACTTAAATGCTTACTATATGCTAACTGAAGCTAAGTATTATCATCACAACTAATTAACCATAACATACTGTAAAACCAACTCTGTTTGCATTACTTATAGCATTGTCTCATGTTTACGATTTATCTACCTGTGTAATCTGATCTATTCTTTTCAAGAATTAGTCCATGAAAGATAAAATCCATGTTGTCTCTTCAACTCATAACCCAAGTTTATGCCCAATCTCCAGTAGAAAACCTGCTACATTACAAGCAAGTTATTTGAAATTAGTCTGTACATGTTTTAAGGCTAACATTTTATTTCATATTCATTCAACACCAAAATTGTATATTAAGTTAAAGCCTTCACTCTCTCTTGTCCTCTGAATCTTTTTATGTTTACACTTCTCCTTCTGCTCCTACTCTTATTCCCTTTGTAATCTTCCCTCCTCTACTATTTTTGTCTATAAAACCTACAATGGGGTTGAAAAAGAAAAATAATTAGAGGAAAGAGAAATTTTATATTTAAAAATATTACACTTTTTGAATTCCTTAGAGAAGACTACATCAGTTAATAACTCAGTAAGCAAATTTCACTTCAACAGTTAGAAATAATTTAGCAGAAATATTTAAATAATTTCTAGCTTCTGTAAAGAATTTTAAGAGTTACAAAATGGAATTAGCCTTAAACTGCTATAATATAATATTCTGCTTTACTGGATACACAGCATTTTACAAGGGCTTCAAATACTCTCACGTATCATGTGCACAAGCACATATGTACATTTATTTGAGAAAACTGTGTCCATGTGAATGGCTGTCCGAAAAGCAAGAAGGTAAAATAAAATTGACAAGAAATCTAGGAGAATTTTATGACCTGTGAACTGTGTAAATACCATTCTGTATGAGATAGTTAATGGTTATTAATAAAGTTCAAATTATCATTTATTCAATTTTCTCTCCTTATCAAATTCTGAAACAGTATAATCTAAGACTAATATTAGTAAATTAATTTAAACTCTTAATTGGAAAATCAACTATCACACATATAACTAATTTCTACTTTTTAGGTTTAGAATAAATTCCTTGAAGCTAAATTCCTTTCAAATTATTTATTTGATTTTAGCTTCTATTGTTAATATTTTCTTTACAGAAAAATTATCAATAAAGTATATTTTCTCTTTTGCATTTTACAATGCAAATTTTATTTCTAACAAAAATGTGACTGTTTATATTACAGTTTGGACGGTTACTAATGTTTTCTCTTTTTTCAACAGGTATGTATTAAGGTAAATATATTTCCCCTAAATGTTTATAATCTGATGATAATAAAGTCAAAGAAAGATAATAAAGTCAAAGAAATAATAATAAAAATATAGGTTATTTCATTTTTTCTTTTCTTGGTGTGCGTCTATGAGAAAGTGAGACAGACAGAGATAGAGGGAGAGAAAAATACAGAAAGAGAGAGGGAGAGACAGAGAAAGAGAGAAAAGAGAGAGAGTGAGATAGGGTGAGAGAGGGAGAGATAGGGAGAGAGAGATAAGAGGAGAGAGGAAGCATAGGAGTGGTGGTAGAGGTAGACCAGAAGAAGCAATCAAGTAGAAAGTTATTTCAAATATAATGTTCATTAAAATGAACACAGTCAATTCATTATCATTACAACATGGCATCTGAGATTTACTGAAATGTTTTCAAGTGTGATTTATAGTTTTGATCATTCTTTAATATTAAATGTATAATCTGGGTTCTGAATTTTTAGAGACTTATTACATATTGTCTTTTCATGAAGATGTTTTATATGACTTCAAGGCACACAGGTTTTGGAAGTTCTTTAAACATAGAGTTATGTTTTCCTGTTTTGTAACAATGTAAAACTAGTAAACTTAGATAATAATAACATAAAACATACTTCCCAAGCCAGAAAATGTCCCTTGTACTAATCTTTCTTCTACTTCAATGGTCTCTTTGTTGAGCCATTTGTAACCATTTCTGAATTTTCATAGACAGATCTGGACAATGGCCTTTGTCTTATATTGTGATGGAAAAAACATGCTTCCATTTATCATGCTTTTATACAGTAGACTGAAAACAGATTTCCTAGAGACAATTATGAAGTTATAAACATGTTTCAGTAGTTGCTGCTTTTTAAATTACTTCTTCCTCTGATTATATCATCTCTCTCCACACGCATATACTCTACCATAAGGAGCTTAGGTTTCTGTGTTTTGTAGAGAGGAGATAAATGAAGACATTTTATGGTTTTTTACCTGGCGGTAAATGACAAAAGTTTTATTTAAAAGTTTTCTGAGCATTGCTGTATCACTGGATAACATCATACTGTATTCCCTCGAACCAAAATTGTCTCATTTCATACAGGATAAGTAAAGGAGTATGTTTTTCTTCTCTACATTACAGTGAGAGCTGTCTGACTCAAATTAACTGTCTATTTCCTACCTTAACTCACTGTAGTATCAGTTCAACAACTAAGTACATGTCTTTCCTAAACTCAGTGCAAGGAAAAAGACAAAGTATTGATTGTCCACAGCTAGTTATGCTAACAAATGGATATTATATGGCTTTAGAAAAATGTACATTGATAAACAAGGGAAACTAAGATCAGGATTGCAAAACAGAATTGTTTCAGTATTTATGGTGTTGAGTATTTCTTGAGATAAGAAAGAGCAAAAAAGGGTGAAAGCAGATGCCTTGCATGTGGACCAACAAAAGTTACAAACACCAGTCCCACATGGTCCTCTCTGCATAGGAGGTACAGAGGAGATCCTTGAACAGAACAAGTTTAGCCACGAAAGCCCCCAAACACCATCGTGTTAGCCTGAATAACCTACATCATTGAAGGACACAAGTAACACAGCTTTCTTGTTCACCTGGCATTGAACCACCAGCCTGATTGTCTAATCATTAATGAGAAAGGTCCCCTGAGACTCCTCACACCACTAGAGACTTTTTCCCTGCCCAGCCCATCAACCTCACAAAAAATAGAATTTTAACTTGAATAATCTCAAAAATTCTGAAAAAATAATCTGAGTACAAGCTAAAATAAAATCTATAAAGCTAACACTTTTTACTTAGTTTCACTGATGCGTGTAATTTTTTCCAGTTTTTTTTTATTTTGAAAGCTTTGTACATAACATCCCTTTCACCTCATGTCATATGCTGAGCTGATTTGACCACAAACAGAGTAGAGACACTCAATTCTAAGGGCCATCAGAGTTATTAGTTTTAGCAGTCAGGATATCAGATCTGTGCTTCCTACTCTATTGCCCCAGAAGACATCAGTATCAGAATTAACTTTCAGCTTTACTCGGTTCTGGAAGATGAAAGGCAGGATCACTAGAGCTGTGTCAGGTCAGCAAAAAAGCTGTCCATGGAGAGCTCAGTGGACGGGTTGAGAAAGCAAAAATCCTTTCGAACAGAGTGGGGTAAATGTTTCCTGTAAATCAATCAGGCTTTGTGAGCTGTGCAGTCTCTGTCACCATCTCTCAACTCTGCCATTGTAGCAGAAATGAATTCACAGGCATTATATAAACAAAAGAGTGTGGCAGTGTTCCAGGAACCAAAAAAAAAAAAAAGGCACTACCGTGGTGTGCCAAAACTGCTTTGATGGCTTGGTGTCACGAAAAATTCATCAGCCAAGTGTAGGTGTGTGGGCAAGTGGAGAGAGTGCTGGGAAAAAGAGTGAGACTCAGTCTTTCTTTTGATTACAGCTTAATGGCTGGTTTGACATTTCTTGAAGTGCCACATCAGAGTCATTTTCTAGAGATGCTCACAATGCACAGGAACTTGTAATAGTCTAAATGTATGCACATCATCCTCCTTTAGCACGCAGCCTTTTTAACAATGTGTAAAGAAGTATAGTTAGGCACTAGAAGTTTCTCAAGTTTAAAGACATTATAAAGAAAGGTTCATTTCTGCCCTCTGCATTTTGTGAAAAAGGTTTGTTTTTTTTTAATTTGGGTTGCTGTACTTGTACCTTTCAGAGTTGGATCCCCAGAATTAGAGCAAAAAAAAAAAAATATATATATAGATATATATAATTGAATGTGTTTTCTAAACATTCTTAAACTAATAAAGCTTAGTTTCATAGTAGTCCAGGAAAATCACATTATATTTCTGTGATAAAGAAGCAGGCTAGCCAGGGAGAAGAGGGATGTGTCAGAAGAGTCTTCCAAAGGCAGAACTGTCAGTGGAGCAAATAAAGTGGAAAATGGGAGAGGCAATTACAAAATCAGTGAGATTTAGTGAAAGTTTGCAGGTTCTAGCAGAAAACCCTTTTGTGCCCAGTGAAATTATATAACATATCCCATGCATGGGGGGGGGGGAAATGTCTGTAGCATGAGATTCATTCTCTCTGTTATGCAATTACGCTTATTTATTGTTATTTCTTTCTTACCTTCTGTCTCTCTCTTACTTTCTTTTCTCTTCTCTTCTCTTCTCCTCCCTTCCCTTCTTCTCCCTCCCCTCCCCTCCCCTCCCCTCCCCTTCCCTCCTCTCCCCACCCTCCCATTCACCTTTTAGCACAGAGGTAGGGCATTTGCCTTGCGTGCAGCCAGCCCCGCCTAGAGCCCAGAAAGCTAAAAAATGACCTAGAGGTTGAAAATGTTTTATATATCATTTTATTTTAAAATTTAATTCGCATTAGAAAAACATTAATCTGTATAATTTGTATTTGTTTTATTTCTCATGTCAGGAATAAAACCCAGGGTCTCACACAATCAAGGCAAGTGCTCATTTACTAAGCTATATTCTAAGCCCTATTAAAACTATGTTAAACCAAAGAATATTTTCAATTTTTCTAGAACTTCCTTATATTTTTTTCATTAGCTTAAATTTACTTTAAATATTATTTTTAAAATAAGGTCACTTGTTGATGTATAGAAATATCATTGAAGAAAAAATATAGTTGATGAAATATTTGTTACATAATTTCTCAGAAAATGACAAATACTGTAGTGTCTCTAATTATTATGTAGCATGCATTAAAACTATTCTTCAATAAAAGTAAATCTTAACAAGCAAATGAAATTCTTTCTGTAAATACATCTATTTTGTTTTCAGTAATTGTATAGCATCAGCAGTAATAAAGAATAAGCAAAAAAAAGAATAAATGATGGAAATTAGTGAATTATTAAGAATGTTAAATGCTTATCATAATAGCATCTATATCATAGTCTTCTGTTTTCTTCTTCCAGACCAGAATAGAAATCAGAACAATTGAATTCCATCCATATGTGTCGAAGTTATTATCTGAAAAATCATTTAGCTGGGCCACAGTGATAGTACAGAGGTTAGGACACTTGCCTTTCATGCAGATGATCCAAGTTTGATGTCCAGCACCACATATGGTCACCCAAGCACCACCAGGAGTGATCCCTGAGCACAGAGCCAGATGTAAGTCCTAAACAATACAGGGTTTTGCTCCAAAATAAAACTAGCAAAATCAATGATCATTTAGCATCAACAGACAATATTTTTTTAAACAAAATTAAAAAACAAAAAATGCTCTTGAGGAGACAGAGTGATAGTACAGCAGGTAGGGTGTTTGCCTTGCTTGAAACTGACCCAGGTTTGATCCCTGGCATGCCGGACAGTCCCCCAAGCACTGCCAGGAGTAACTGTTGAGTGCAGAGCCAGGAATAACCCCTGAGCATCACTGGGTGTGGCCTAAAAAGCAAAAAAAAATGCTCTTGAAAAATAATTTTATTTTGTTTACATTTGCATATTACTATTTTAAACCTGTTTATGTTATGGAATTTCAAACTATTGTAATCACACCTGAGTATTTCTATTTTCCATTGTACATGAATCATCTTTATTTGTAATGACTAATAGACACTTTTCTTCTAGAAATCTGATTTTAAGAAGTTTATATATAATTAGTTGAAAATGACAGAAAATGTTTAGTGCTTACAATTTTCAATGAAATAAGTTATGTTTTAAAACATTTTTTAAGAAAAAAAATCATTTATACTAGCAAACTGCTATTGCACATGAGGGGAAAGATTTAATTTAACTGCCACTAAAAAGAATTCCACTAGAGGGCAACATGTACCAAGACTTATGTCTAATTGTAATTTCAAAGGGAAAAATAACCAGTTTAATTCTTTATCATGAATGAATGGCATTGATTTAATGTTTTGCATCAGTCGGTATTAATTGTTATCTTTATTATGCACATGTTGGCTGAATGAAAGCTATCACTTCCTTAAAAAGAGTAGTATGGTTGTTACTCCCTCTGATTTTAATTAGTTGCAATAAACACTTCAGTTACCATAATTAGCATAATAAATACCAAATAAAAGCCCATTATTTTATGTGTAATGAGTTAATGTGATAATGTATTGAATATCATTCATATTTTAAATTATATAAACACCTGCACACATATATATGCATATATACACACTTCTCTCTATATGCATACACACCCACACACACACATATATATATATACATAATATATATATACACATATGTGTGTGTCTCCACATTTCTAGGTTAAAGAAAATATAAACTGCATAGCAAATTTTAATTCCATTCTGAAGAAAAAGAAGTAGTTGCTCATTATACATTGGCAGTGATTAAAGTACAAGAAAAACAAATAGTTGAATGGTTGTGTCAATTTTATCCTTCATCTGTGCTGAGCAGTTGAATCTGCTTCAAGCTGGCAGTGCCACCATGTCTTAGAAGACTTTCCAAATACCCTCTGTCCGCAGCCTGGTTTCTTCACTCTTACTTTTCCACTAACCCATTAATATTCACTGGAGAACAACATTCTCTGTGTCAGTGGTTCACAGAGACATTACCATTAGAAAGGGTATGGTGTCTTTGTTTTCAAATAAATATGTCTGAGAATGTAAGAAACATTCAGAGGGAGGAGAAGGTGCCTAGCCATTATCGGGAAATGATTATCAGGGTTTTAACTGTATAATATCTAGAATTTCAAGTGGAATTAAAGCATTCACAACTCTTTGCATTAAACTGTAAATTCATGCAATGATAAGATAAATGACTTTCCAAGGTTTTTGGAGAGATATCTTGCACAGGTTTGCAGAAGTTGAATATATAACTCTTGGTACATCTACTCGGCTTCTGTGGTGGTGAGAAACATGCCCAATTTAATTTTAGTGCTCTCTAAGCCCTTGGCCCTTTGACAAGCAGGGTATGTAGTACCCTATATATTTTGAGGAAACCTCAAATGTGAGTGATGGTTATAAAATAACAGCTGGCTGAAAATGTTTAGCAGGAATTTAATGACCCTCTGTTCCAATTACTGCTTTAAGCTTTGCAGAGGAGTATCTTATGTGATATGTTCATTCTACTTCTAACATGAAAATTATTTACAAGTTGCAAAATATCCTCAAATCATAGAAAACTGCACTTTCTTTCCTCTTCCGCCCAGAAACCTGTATACTTTGTTATACAGAGTCTCGAAATATAAAATATCATTCTCGTTCAAGAAAATATTACCAGTGTGTTTTCCTAAGTTCCCCTGGTACACGTTAACTGATTCACCCTTCAACAGATGCCAGTGTAAATATAGGGTGTCTCTCTTACTGGAAAAGGAAATTAAATCATTTTTTGTCATGTTTTAACATTGGACTTCAAGTTTTTTGAATATGCTGAAGACTCCATTATATGAAGAACTGCACAAATATTTTTATGGTAACAGTGATTTATGGCAATTAAAGTCAGGCTTGCATTTTAGAGACAGTTCACTCACTTGCTGTGCAAGATATGTGCAAGCCCATTGGAGCTCCTTCCTCTTCTGCCATCCCCAGTCATCAGGAGGTAAACTAAGCTGGAGAGAGATAAACCACTGTGTATTGAGCATTTAATAAAGCAGCCAGACAAAGGAGGAAGAAGGAGTCAATTCTGTGTTTCTTTTCTTGAAGCAAGGTAATTTTCACGGAAATTTATTTTTCAAAAAGTGCAAAAAATTGAGGGAAGGGGAACAGAGATGTAATGTCTAGAGAAGAGAACACAGGTTTCTGTAGAGTGGGAATTGTTGAATAAAGAAAATGACAAGAGAAACACATGTTGAAGGGAGAGTATGGTTTGAAGAGCAAGCGTGTTCTATACTGACTGACTGCAGTCGTATAAGCAAATGTCTGAAAACCACAAAAAGTTCTGTTCTGCCTGTCTTTTCACCCTGATCTCTCCCACTGAAGGGATGAGATTAAGGAACTGAGGGTCAGCATAAACCTGGGAACTGTCTCACTATTGTGGAGCAGCTATGTTCTATGTCCAAGTCTTCCAAGAAAAGAGTGTAGAAAGAGGACAAGTAAATTTATGTGAGGTTTCTCTGTATTAAAATCTCTACATAAAACTCTGAATTAGGGAGCTCGAAATAGGAATGCAAATAACCAAAAGCTTAAGACCTCAAGAAAAGAAAAATACATATATATAATTTTTGTATATACATATAAGTAAAAGCACAAGGAAGTAAGTGCTTTTAATTTATCATGTTTAGATGCATAATATAGAAATAATATAATTTCTCATTTTATGTATTCATGAAAATATTATATATGTATAACATACCTAGGGATCAGATTTAGTGCTACAGATATGTTTGGCATGTGCTATGCCATTTGATCAATTTCCCTAGCCCCACAAAGGGATTGTTTTCTTGACTACAACTCCCATTTGCAGTGGAGTCTTGAACAACAAATCTGGTTTTTGTGGGTAGATTTCACTTGGGCAGTTTGCTGGGTAAAGACTCTGTTACTCAAGGCAGGCCTGAGACTTTTTTAGGGGGGTGTAGGGTGAGATGGGGGAGAACAGATAGAGAATGATCATTTTCATATGTGGGGCATAAAAATGTCACAGTATGAACGAGCACATGGCCAAAAGCAACAGAATCTGAGAACTCGTCTTCAAAACTGAGCTCACCATAGTCAGGGGAAAAAAGGTTGATGGGAGGGGATTCTGAGATAATGCTGGATGGAAATGGAAACTCTCAGGAAGAGCTGAAACGTTATATACACACAACCCTATCATTAACAGCATTGTAAATTACAGTGCTGCAAATATAACGTTTTAAAAAATGAAAATTATAAATCAATATGTTTCCAATTTTCATTGAGTGATTGTGATTTACAATACTGGTGATGGTAGGGTTTCATGCATACAGTGGTCTAACATCACCTCCATCTCCTGTGTCAGCTCAGTTCTTCACCTGGTGACAATCTTCTTGCTCATTTCACTCCCTTTTACAGTAGCCCTTTTATTTCAGAGCTTCTCACTTCTCATGTTCCTGTGTTGTTTCTTTTTCTGAATATGAATACATTACTAGCAAAAGGGCTCAGAACAAAACAGTGGATATAGTCAAGAGGATATGGCCAACAGAGTGAAATACATTTGTTATACAGGGAAAATCCCTCTTAAAATATGGATGAATGAAATGGATTCAATATCATGTCCTAAGGCTCTGATCCACTGGGGACCTACACTGTATGTTTGACTGGAGCTCAGAATAAAAGGCAAAGGCAGAAAAGAGCTGTCCTGAAAATGTGAGTGGCCACGTACATAAGCACATTTATATACATAGTTTTCTATTGAAATCTATGATAAGTAGCACTGCACTGTAGCACTGAACTCCCGGTGTTCATCAGTTTGCTCTAGCAGACACCAGTAATGTCTGTGAGACTGGTGAGACTTATTGTTACTGTTTTTTTGCATATCAAATATGCCACAGGAAGTCTGCCAGGCTATGCTGTGTGGGCGAGATACTCTGGGTAGCTTGCCAGCCTCTCAGAGAGGGTAGGAGGAATCAAACCCAGGTCAGCCGCATGCAAGGCAAACGCCCTACCTGCTGTGCTATCACTCAAGCCCTCTATGATAAGTACCAAATAGTAAATCTACATTTTTTAAGTAAATGTCCAAGTAAAATTTTGTTTATAAACTATAGTAAAATAAAAGATGAAAGTCATTTATATTTTAATAAAATGTTAAAGCCAAGGCTAGCTCATGAACTAGTGATTAAAAGAAAAACACTTGATGATTCATATCAATCTTTAAGTTATGTCCAAAGTTTCTTTGCATTAAGCAATATGGATAGCTTAGATTTGTCTCTGAGAAATTCCATTTCTTTTTTTTTCTTTTTCTTTTTTTCCTTTTTGGGTCACAACTGGTGATGCACAGGGGTTACTCCTAGCTCATGCATTCAGGAATTGTCCCTGGCAGTGCTCAGGGGACCATATGGGATGCTGGGAATAGAACTCAGGTCCCTCCAGCTCCATTTTAATCACCAAAAAGTGATCTTGGGGGAGAGTTATGTTCTTCATCAGCCTGTGGATAGGTTCTTTAAAATGCATATTATGACAGAGGCCCAGCTCTGGGCAACAAAGCTGAACGGCTCCAATTCCAACAGGTACAGCCCGCCCCCAAGGGCCTGGGTTCCTCTCTGGGCACGCGCAGCTAGAAACAGCCCCGAGACAGCCGGTTTTCAACCCCTGAGCCGCGTGGGACGGGCACAGAGGCCCAGCTCTGGGCAACAAAGCTGAACGGCTCCAATTCCAACAGGTACAGCCCGCCCCCAAGGGCCTGGGTTCCTCTCTGGGCACGCGCAGCTAGAAACAGCCCCGAGACAGCCGGTTTTCAACCCCTGAGCCGCGTGGGACGGGCACAGAGGCCCAGCTCTGGGCAGCAAAGCTGAACGGCTCCAATTCCAACAGGTACAGCCCGCCCCCAAGGGCCTGGGTTCCTCTCTGGGCACGCGCAGCTAGAAACAGCCCCGAGACAGCCGGTTTTCAACCCCTGAGCCGCGTGGGACGGGCACAGAGGCCCAGCTCTGGGCAACAAAGCTGAACGGCTCCAATTCCAAACAGGAGACATTCCGAACTCCTCGCCCAGTGCCAGGGACTCTTTCCGGAGCCGCGGCCACTACCGCGGCCGCGAAATATTTTCCCACTACATATGCCATAGGAACCATAAGCTAACTTCTTAGATGGAAACTTCTCTGTTTTAGCTCAGCCACTAGAAATACAGTTGCCAATAACTCATAAGCCTATCTTAACTCACACTGCATATCAAGCAGAATAGTAACACTGAACGTGAAGGACTAAACCACACCTCTCACAATGGTAAAGCAACGCAAAAGCCCACCAAACATTCATATTGAAGAGTCTAGCCCAGATGACACCAACAGTACTGTAGTGTTAGACAACCTCTCTGACAAGGAATTCAGAAGGGAGCTACTTAGGATGCTTAGGGAATTAAAAGAAACAATGGAAAGCAATGCCAATAGAAGACAAGAGGATCTGAAGGCAGAAATGAGGAAAATGCAATCAGAAATGTCAGACCTGAAAAATCTCGTAGGCGAATTGAAAAGCTCAGTGGAAGGCCTCAGCAGCAGAGTAACAGCGGCTGAGAACAGAATCAGTGAGCTCGAAGATGAACTTCAGAGACTCTCCCGAAAAGAGCAGAAAATGGAAAAGAGACTCACAATTCGGGAACAGATGGCAAGAGAAGATCGTGATGAAGCCAAGAGGGGTAACATAAGAATTATTGGAGTCCCAGAGGGACAGGAAGAAAACCTCGATGAAGAAGAAACTGTCAAAGACATCATTGCTACAACATTTCCAGAGCTGAAGAAAACTTGTGACCACATTCAGGAGGCTCGAAGGGTACCAGCTAGAAGAAATCCGAATAAAAATACCCCAAGACACATTCTGATCAAAATGACCAAAACCTTAGACAGAGACAAAATTCTGAAAGCAGCAAGATCGAAGAAAGAAATCTCTTACAAAGGAGCATCCTTAAAATTCACAGCTGATTTTTCTGATGAAACCCTCATGGCCCGAAAACAGTGGTGGGACATAGTAAAAAAACTCAATGAAATAAATGCCTCCCCCAAAATACTTTTCCCAGCAAGACTCTCATTCATAATAGAAGGAACAACACACAGTTTCACAGACAAACAACAGCTCAGGAACTTCATAGACTCAAAACCATGGTTACAAGAACAACTAAATGGGCTACTTTAAGGCAAGAAAGGCCCCTCAAATACACCCAATTTTAACAGAACAATGGGACAAAATCCCATAACAATAATCTCTCTCAATGTCAATGGGCTAAACGCACCAATTAAAAGACATAGAGTGGCAGGATGGATTAGAAAATTGAACCCAACATTCTGCTGCCTGCAAGAAACGCATCTCAATAGTCAAAGCAAACACAGACTCAGAGTCAAAGGCTGGAAAACAATCCTACAGGCAAACAGCTCCCATAAAAAAGCTGGGGTAGCCATCCTTATATCAGACCACATTGATTTCAGAGTGAGGAAGGTCATAAGAGACAGTGAAGGCCATTACTTATTGATCAGAGGATCTGTACAACAGGAAGAACTTACAATAATAAATGTATATGCACCTAATGAGAGACCAGCAAAGTACTTAAAACAACTACTCATAGATTTGGAAAAAGACATCAATAGCAACACAATACTAGTGGGAGACTTCAACACTGCTTTGTCACCTCTTGATAGATCAACCAGACTCAAGCTTAGCAAGGACATACTTCATTTGAGGGAAACAATGGAAGAAAGGGACTTAGTAGATATATACAGGACACTTCATCCACAAAAAGCTGAATACACATTCTTCTCAAGCGTACATGGAACATTCTCCAAGATAGACCACATGCTGAGCCACAAAACATGCCTCCATAAAATTAAGAAGATAGAGATTGTAGCAACAATCTTCTCAGACCATAATGCGCTGAAATTAGAAGTAAATCACACACAAAAACAGAAAACTAAATCAAACACCTGGAAATTAAACAGTGCACTATTGAACAACGAGTGGATTAGACAGGAAATCAAAGAGGAAATCAAAAGATTCCTAGAAACGAATGAAAATGAGAACACGAGTTACCAAAACTTATGGGACACAGCAAAGGCTGTGTTAAGAGGAAAGTTTAGAGCTCTACAAGCATTCCTCAGGAAGGAGGAGCGAGCACACATAAGTAACCTAACCTCACAGCTTAAGAGCTTGGAGAAGGACCAAAAAAAGGAGCACAACCCGAACAGGAGAAAGGAAATAATAAAACTCAGAGCAGAGATTAACGAGATGGAAACCCAAAAAACAATCCGAAAGATCAATGAAACCAAGAGCTGGTTCTTTGAGAAAATTAACAAGATCGATAAGCCTCTAGCAAAACTCACAAAGAAAGGGAGAGAGAAAACCCTAATAAACCGAATCAGAAATGAAAAGGGGGTCATTACAACAGAAACCACAGAAATTCAGAGGATCCTCAGGGAGTACTTTGAGAAGCTTTATGCCACGGAACATCAAAACCTCGAGGAAATGGATAAATTCCTAGACTCCTACAGACTCCCAAGGCTGAACCAAGAAGACCTGGAATACCTGAACAGACCTATCACCATCAAGGAAATTGAAATGGTAATAAAAAGTCTCCCCAAGCACAAAAGTCCTGGCCCGGATGGATTCACTAGTGAATTCTTCCAAATCTTTAAAGAGGACTTACTCCCAATACTCTTTAAGCTTTTCCACGAAATTGAAATATCAAAAACACTTCCGAACAGTTTCTACGAAGCAAATATCACACTGATACCAAAAGCAGACAGAGATACCACAAAGAAAGAGAATTACAGGCCGATATCCCTGATGAACACAGATGCAAAGATCCTCAACAAACTACTAGCAAATAGAATCCAACTACTCATCAAAAAGATCATACACCATGACCAAGTAGGATTCATCCCAGGGATGCAAGGATGGTTCAACATTCGGAAATCAATCAACATAATCCACCATATCAACAAAAGAAAAGATAAAAAGCATATGATCATATCAATAGATGCAGAGAAAGCATTTGACAAGATCCAGCACCCCTTTATGATGAAAACCCTAGCCAAAATGGGTATAGAGGGGACCTTCCTCAACATAATTAAAGCCATCTACCACAAGCCTACAGCAAGCATCATCCTCAATGGGGAAAACCTGAGAGCCTTCCCTCTAAGATCAGGGACGAGACAGGGATGCCCACTCTCTCCACTGCTGTTCAATATAGTACTGGAAGTACTTGCAATAGCGATTAGGCAGGAAAAAGATATTAAGGGCATTCAGGTAGGAAAGGAAGAAATCAAGCTCTCACTATTCGCAGATGATATGATACTCTACTTAGAGAACCCAATAACTTCCACCAAAAAACTCTTAGAAACAATAGACTCGTATAGTAAAGTTGCAGGTTATAAAATCAATACCCAAAAGTCCATGGCTTTCCTATACGCAAACAGTGAGAGAGAAGAAAGCAACATGAAAAAAACAATCCCATTCACAATTGTGCCCCAGAAAATCAAGTACCTAGGAATCAGCTTAACTAAGGAAGTAAAGGACCTGTACAAAGAAAACTACAAAACGCTACTTCAGGAAATAAAAGAGGACATGAGGAAATGGAAAGATATCCCCTGCTCATGGGTCGGGAGACTTAACATTGTCAAAATGGCAATACTACCGAAAGCATTGTATAAATTCAATGCAATCCCTATAAGGATACCCATGACATTCTTCAAAGAAATGGAGCAAACACTCTTGAAATTTATATGGAACAATAAGCCCCCACGAATAGCTAAAGCAATTCTTGGGAAAAAGAAAATGGGAGGAATCAACCTCCCGAACTTCAAACTGTACTACAAAGCAGTAATAATTAAAACAGCATGGTACTGGAACAAAGGCAGAACTGCAGACCAATGGAACAGGGTTGAATACACTGACATCTCTCCTCAATCATATGCTCATCTAATCTTTGATAAAGGTGCAAGTAATGTGAAGTGGAGTAAGGAAAGCCTCTTTAATAAATTGTGTTGGCATCACTGGACGGCTACATGCAAAAAAATAGGCTCAGAACTCTGCCTAACACCATGTACAAAAGTAAGATCAAAATGGATTAAAGACCTCAACATCAGACCAGAAACCATAAGGTACATTGAAGATAAAGTTGGCAAAACCCTCCATGACATTGAAGCTAATGGTATCTTCAAAGATGCCACGCCACTGGCCGAGCAAGTGAAAACAGAGATAGATAAATGGGACTATCTTAAACTAAGAAGCTTCTGCACCTCCAAAGAAACAGTGACCAAAATACAAAGACAGTCTACAGAATGGGAAAGGATATTCACCGAATACACATCTGACAAGGGGTTGATATCCAGGATATACAAAATACTGGTTAAACTCCACAAGAAGAAAACATCCAACCCCATCCAAAAATGGGGCAATGAAATGAACAGAAACTTTCTCAAAGAAGAAATCCGAATGGCAAAAAAGCACATGAGAAAATGCTCTACATCATTAATCATCAGGGAGATGCAGATCAAAACCACAATGAGATACCATCTCACACCTCAGAGACTGGCCCAAATTCAAAAGAACAAAAGCAACCGATGCTGGCGTGGATGTGGCGAGAAAGGGACACTCCTTCACTGTTGGTGGGAATGTCCACTGATTCAGCCCTTCTGGAAAACAGTATGGACGATTCTCAAAAAATTAGAAATTGAGCTCCCGTTTGACCCAGCAATACCACTCCTGGGAATATATCCCAGAGAGGCAAAAATGTATAGTCGAAGTGACATCTGCACTTGTTTGTTCATTGCAGCCCTCTTTACAATAGCCAGAAACTGGAAGAAACCTGAATGCCCAAGAACAGATGACTGGTTAAAGAAACTTTGGTACATCTACACAATGGAGTACTATGGAGCTCTTAGAAAAGATGAAGTCATGAAATTTACATACAAGTGGTACAATATGGAAAGTATCATGCTAAGCGAAATGAGTCAGAAAGAGAGGGATAGACATAGAAAGATTGCATTCATCTGGGGGATATAAAGTAACAAAGTATGAGATTAATACCCAAGAATAGCTGAGATCAGCACCAGGAGGATTACTTCATAACTTAGAGGCCAGCCGGGTATCCTAGAGGAAAGGGCTATTCAGATAGAGAAGGGAGCACCAAATAAAGGATGTTTGGAGGATCCTCCCAGGAGGGGAGATGCATGTCGAAAGTAAACTATGGACTGAACATGTTTGCCACTCAATGCCTCTTTTGCAGACCACAACACCCAAAAGGAGAGAGAGGACACAGGGGATTGCCCTGCCACAGAGACGGGGGGATGGGGGGATGGGGGTGGGAGGGATATTATCCATGGTGGTGGAAAATGGGCACTGGTGGAGGGATGGGTATCTGATCATTGTATAATTGAAACCAAAGCACAAAAAATTGTAAATCTACAACTTTAAAAAAAATAAAATAAAATAAAGGGGGAAAAAAAAAGAAAGAAAGAAAAAAAATGCATATTATGTCAATCAATCAGATTTACATATTTGAATACTATGTTACACACTGAATTCACACATTAGAAATGATGCTTTGGCAAATGTGGTTGGTAAGAAAAGCAGAGTTAAAAGACAAAGTAGAAAATAAAGTGTATTTAGTGCCAATATCTTTATAAGCACTACAGTTGTAGTGGCTTGGTTAACTACAACAATAAAAGCACAAAAGTGTCTTTATTTCTGATTTTAAAAATTGTGAGTTTAGTATGTGTTTAACTTCTCATTGATAGCACTCTATACTCTCCTATATAGTCAAGTATAATTTTAAATAGTTTAAACATTGTTTGCTTCCACAATGATCATTGTCCTTTTTTTTCCTTTTGAGTTGATGAGTTTAAACTCTTTTTCAAAAAAAACTTACTATATTTGCACCTGTAGAAATTTATTAGTCTTATACATATATGTATTTTCAAATTCCATATTCACTAGTAAATTATGTAAAATCATTTTAAATGATTTGTTACGTAGAGAAAATTACATTAACTAGTACACATGGATAATTTGGTTGGTAGTCATTTGTTTTGTAATTATTGTTTACTTTGTAAAAGTAGAAAAAAGATACAATTCTGATCTCAGAGACTCAAGGGTGAGTTTTATTGATTCCATGACTATCACATCATAATATATAATGAGTTCAAGGGCAGAAGATGACCCACAGCAAATTAAGTCTGATTTCTTGTCATTGTACATACATATATAAATCTCAGCCAAGACAAAGATATATGATTTTTCTAAGGTGACTGTTTCTAAGATTCATTATTTGCTTTCTTCTCATTTGCAGTGTGTGTTCATTAGATTTAAAGAATCATATTTATTATCTTTACTGGTTAGACCTTTTAAAATCAGAAAGAGATATTTATTCAACACCAGGGTTTCAAACTAAAAGAATTTGATGGAAGGAGGGAGGGGGAAGAAGGGAAGTTGAGCAACACCCTGAAGTGCTCAAATCTTACACCTGGCTCTTCATTTAGAGATTACTCCTGATGGGGTTCAGGTGACAATATGGGCTACAGAGTACGAAATCCAGGTTGAATAGACATAATACAAGATCCTGACCCACAGTATTATCTCTCTGACTCCACTAAAAGGAATTTTTTTATCTCCTAAGAACAAGTTCAAATTAATTTATGGTATAATTTAGAGACAACAGTTTATATATTTTTTAATTAGTAAGAGCCATAAAATTGTTTTTGTTATGGAGATGTGAATATTTTTGAAATGGTGAATATAAGTCACAAAATATAGAAATTAATAATGTTCATTAACCACAAAAGACATAGTTCTCCATTCATTCAAAATTTCTCACTTCATATGCATAATTCCTACTGTCCAGGTTTGAACAAATGTGGAATTACTATTAATTAAAGGTTTTATGGATACAACAATCCAACAGCTCAGCCTTTGCCAAATGTGTCCACTTCCTTCCACCACTGTTTTGTTCACCCCAACCCACCAACACCACCTCCATCCTCAATGGTGCTAAACTCCGTTTTATAGAGACGAGTTTTCAGGTTCTATCTTCTTGAGTTTTTGTTACTCCCTGAATATTGTCTCCTTGTATCCCTCATATGAGAGAGATCATTCTGTATCCCTTTCTCTACTTCTTTCTGTTTGTTTTTGTTTGGGGGCAATGCTCAGGGGTACTCCTGGCTCTGTGCTCAGGAATTTCTCCTGGAAGTGCAAGGGGAGCCATATGGATGGCCAGGGATTCAACCCAGTTTGGCCATATATAAGGCAAGATCTTTAAACACTGTACTATTGTTCCGGCACTCTTCCTCTACTTCTAGTTAGAAGTACTTACTTAGCATGGCACTCTCCAGACTTATTCACATAGGAGCAGCAAATTGCATGATTTTGTCTTTATATATATATATATATGTGTGTGTGTGTGTGTGTGTGTGTGTGTATACAATGGATATATGTATATGTACACATATGGATACATAATATGTGTGCGTATATATATATATATATGCCAACGCACAAACATAAATGCCATAGTATATCCATTTATATTTTCTTGAACACACAGGCTGTTTTCAGAAATTTGGCTACTGTGAATAGTGGAGCAATGAACGTAGGACCATAAATGTTGGTATAGACATTTTGGGAAATTGAGGATTCCAAAAAGTATAATTGTTGTATCTTATAGGTGTTTAATTGTTAGTTTTTTGAGGTGTCCATAAAGCTTTACAAAAGGATTGAGCCAGTAGACAGATCGTCATCAGCAGTAGATGAAGTTTCTGTTTTCTCCACATTTACTCATACACATCATTTTTTGTGCTTTTTGAGCAAACTATGCCACTCTCACTGGTGTAAAGTGAAATATCTTTGCAACATAGACTTAAACCCATGAACTACAAGATTGAAGAATAAGATGTCAGCTCACCTCAGCTATAGTGTCGGTGTATTTTCCATATAATCTAAGGTGTGTGGAGGGATCTATTACTGGGAAGAAAGAATAAATCAAAGGGGCTTCTGTGATGTGAAAAGCAAGTCACATTACTATATCCAACATCTATTTTACATTAAACCAAAAATGTTATTTTTACTGATAAAACCATACTTAGAAACTATCATTCATGTAAGTGTGTCTCTGAACTCTGCCTAAAAGATTTACTGGTCAACTCAAAAGCTTGTTTCTTGTCAATAATTGAATGAAGAATAAAAATATGTTCTACTTTACAATTTTTCACTTAATCCTTTGCCCCACCAAGAAGTTTTTAGAATCTGGAGAGACAGTACAGGGGGATAAAGCGTTTGACTTGCAGGCCTTAGACCTTGGTTTAATCTCCAGTATTATATACATATGGTTCCTTAGCACAGTTGTCAAGCCTGAGCACAGAGCCATAAGTAAACTCTGAAGACCAGTGGGTGATGCTCAAAAGCAAACAAACAGGAACATGTTGTACAGCTAGACATTTTCCCCTCTGGATAGAGAGATAAAATGAATTCACATTTGATTGAGAAGAAATGAAGTATCTGATACACATTTTCATATAATTTAATAGAATTACTTGTTCTTGGAAAGTAGCAGAAAAATACCTCATATTGCTTAGAGTTTCCTTAAAATATTTTTGTAATAAAAATTCACCAGGAAAATAAAGTGGCATGTACAAAGATCTTTCCTAGTTTACCTTTAAACTTAAGAAAGACACTTGAATGAACCAATAGGATTTCAGAATTTTTTGCATTTTAGAAGGTTGTGCAGAAAAATATATAATACAATAAAGTTATTGTAATAGTGCTCTGTGTCTTTACCAAATATCAGTATTTCTACTGATAAATTCCATTGTAAACTTATCAGAACTTCTGGGTTTGCACAGTTTCACTATTTCATTTTGTACAGATGATAAAACTAAGCATTGAGTAATCATCAGTTTTTCAAGGACACCTGGTTATAGGACATCAATTTAGGATGTGGAATTCAAACCCCAGGCAGTGCGTACCCAAATCCATGCCTTCCCATCCTGAGGATGTGATGATGGTGAAACTAAGGAGGGAAAGGACTTCTCTGAGTTTTCTATCTAAATTATGGGTAATAGGACACCATTAAGTTAGGTGAACACTTGGATGTGAAATATAAAAATGAGGTGTATGACATCCAAGTTCACGTCTTCAAAGATTGATATGAGAATGAAACCCTAGTAGAAGAATCAGACACTCTAGATGGGTCAGGTGTTAGGAGTTTGGGACATATTAATTTCCAACATGTGTGCAGTTTGCTCTGACATGGGTTTAATTTAGGGTAAGATACAAAGACTTTCTGTGTGCATTTTTGTCTGTAAAATGTGATAAGATTCTTATGAGGGCTAAATAAATGATTTTTAAAATACTGAAAAAGATTCTGATTCATAGCATATGTTATATGTACTGGCTAAACAAATAAATTAAACATATAAACCTTAAGCCACGTTGGGGAAAAATTCAGAAGTTATATATTTGATAAGACTTGAAAATGTTTTACTAATTATATTAGGTTAGGGACTATTTTCTACTTAATGTTCTTCTTTTGGGACCACACCCAACTTTACTCAGGGCTTACTTCTGGCTTTCTACTCAGGGATCAATCTTAGAAGCCTAGGAAACCATATGTGGTTCCAGGAGTGAAACCTGGGTCAACCTCATGCTAGGCAAACACCCTCCCTACTAGAGTATTGCTCTGCTACCTGATTTCTCTGTTAATCTTCTGTAATAATAACATTAATTATTCTATTGTTTTTCAATATGAATAGTATAATTTTTAATTAAGAAATTACAAGGACCAGGCAGATAGTACAATAGGTAAAGCACTTGATTTGCATGTGACCTTTGTAGGTTCTATATCTGGCACCCCATATGGTTTCCTGATCACGACTATGAGTGATCCCTGGGCACATGGCCAGGAGCAAGCCTGAACACAACTAGGATTATCCACCAAAATAAAACATTTAAGAATGGAGTAGAGATCTAGTATAGACATTAAACACAGATGTTATATGTGACTGACCCTAGTTTACTCTTAACTTCCAGAAGGTTTCCTAAATATCATTAGGTGAAGCCCTGGTAGCTACATCACCAAGGTGGCCTGGATAATCCCCAGGACTAAAGGGCCCAAAGAGCATCGCATCTTTGGGTCTTTCACTAAATTGCTGATTCAAATTGAAACAACTATTATTCACTTTGGTGCGTGAATGAAAACCTGGATCAAATTATACACTAATTTAGTTCTTTTGAACTAAAGTGTGCATGTTAATATTAATGGTACTGACCAAGGAATGAATATAGCATCACACTTTCTCAAAGACCCTCAATCATTTAAATATATATTTATTTAGCAATGTTATTTATTGTCTGCTACAGTTTGCATCCAGTATAATGTGTATACTGGGGTTAATAAGACAAATTCTCTTTGAATGATGATTCCAAATCTAGTGTAACTGTAAGAGCTGTCAGTATAGTGATGGAGAAATACAGATACACAATGTTATATGCCACAAACTATTTATATTCCATGCATCTGTCTCCAAGTACAGGAAAACACAAATTGATTATTGCATGAATAATTAAGGTTTTTCAAACTCTCAATAGACAATACACCAAATCATTACCTCTAAACTATACAAAGCATTCTTTCTAAGCCCCATTTCATCATCTTCTTTTTATTTTATTTTATTTCATTTTATTTTATTGAATCACTGTGAGGTATAGTTATAAGCTTTCATCTTTGAGTTACAATCACACAATGATCAGACACCCTTCTCTCACTAGTGCACATTCCCCACCACCAATATCCCCAATATACCCAGACTTTGCCACCCTCCCACTGCCTCCATGGAGGTCATCATATTGTTATAACTCTTTATATCATCATATATGATTTAATTTATCTGTGTCATTTAGTCAATTGACTTTTTTACTACACTAAATACATGGCCAACAGGGTAGAGTATCTTAAATCTATACTAAAAACTAAATGGTATATTCTCTCCCCAAGCACAATGTTGTAAATATATCGGAATCAAAAGTTGTGAATTTTACCTCAGAATTCCCAACATCTGAACGTTTTCTTGAACAATGACTACGTTTGATCAGTTTGAGAAGACAGACCTGAACAGTATTGCACTTCATCACTTCAAACGCTTATCACCCCACTTATAAATGAGGACTTTGAGGCTTGCAATTCATTTGGTCACCATGCTTTTGTAAGACAAAGCAAACATTCAGTACTGATCAGATGATCAAGGTCAGTGCTGTTTCTTCCATCAGAGAGAAGTGTCCTTTCATGAGTGACCTTGTCTAACAAATGGGATATTCATGCCATTTATATGTTGGTTATGTCATTGAAAACTTTTGGTGTTCCCTAAGGACAGTAGATAGATGGGACAGATAGATTGCTCCATAGCTGGAAGCCTGCCTCATGAGCAAAGGGTAGAAGGCGGCTGGAATAGAAAAGGGATCACTAAAAAAAAGATGGCTGGAAGAATCGGTCAGGATGGGAGATGTGTGCAGAAAGTAGATAAAGATCCAAACATGGTAACCTCTCAGGTCTGTATTGCAAACTATAATGCCCAAAAGTAGAGAGATATTATGGGGAATCATGTCTGCCATGGAGGCAGGGGGAGGGTGGTTAGGGGGGTATACTGGGGATATTGGTGGTGGGGAATATGCACTGGTGGGAGGATGGGTGTTTGATCATCGTATGATTGTAACCCAAACATGAGAGCTTATAACAATCTCACGGTGATTCAATAAAATTAGAAAAAAAAAAGAAAACATTTGGTGTTCAATTTTTAAATGCCTTCTATGACAAGTCTTAATCCTCAGCAAGCCCATGTTTCTATCTTAAAGTAAAAATTTGATTAATCTCTTGTCTGATGGAGGAAGCATTTACTCTCCTAAATACCCAGGTCATTTCCCCATTAACAGATCCCATATCTCGAATGCCCATTTGACTTTCTCTTTGACATCGACTCTAATTCAACGATTGTTGAAACGATTTTTCTGAATGTGAAAGTATGACTTCAGATATAGTACTGAGAACTCAACTCTGGTTTGTTTCCTAAGCATAAGGTCCCCTAAAATCTATCCTTTCTCCATGCAGTGGAGAAATGTTCACCATTGATTCTCTTTTATTCACCTCTCTCCCTTTTTTATTTATTTGTCATGAGAGAACTGCCTGTATCTTACTTTTTCAGTTCAGCTTCACCATCATCTTTTGTCAGTATCGCTCTGATGTGTCCTTAGCCTCCACACCAGGAGTTACAATAACGACTACATTGCTCCTCTGTGCTCAGGAATCAGTCCTGGTAGAATTCACAAAACCAAATAGAGTGCTGGACGTTATCTGGTGTCGACTGCATGGAAAGCAACCACTATATATGCTGTATCATCTCTGTAGCTCCTTTTTTTTCCTTTTTGGGTCACACCTGGCTATGCACAGGGATTACTCCTGGCTCATGCTACTCAGGAATTATTCCTGCTGGTGCTCGGGGAACCATATGGGATGCTGAGAATCGAACCTGGGTTGGCCACGTGCAAGGCAAATGCCCTACCCGCTGTGCTATCACTCCAGCCCCTCTGTAGCTCCTCAAATATATTTTTATAACCTTTTCTGGTTATAATTATCCTTGCTGACCCTATTTTCTAATATTTACCGTTCTCTTAAAAGTCATTTTATATATCTTATTAAATTAATATAGAGTTATTTATAAGCTGTTTTTCTTGTTATATATATGACAAAAATTAAGTTTCTGAAATAGAGAATATCTTTTATATGCCTTAGTGTAGGCAGGCTTTATCAGTTTATCAAAAGTATACAAATAAACATCTGTATGTTAAATCTTTATTATAATACAAATTTAAAAATATTTTGAAAGTCTATAAATTTCTCATGATGTCCATAAAAAGTAAATATGCTATGCATTTGAATAATATGTAAATTATTATAAATTTGATCACTCTTTCTCATATATTAAATAGAGTTTAAATGATCCTACATTATAAAGATAATAGTGTTTCCGTTGCAGAAAAATCTTAAAATATGGTCTTGGTAAAATCCACATGAACAGTCATTATTCTCTATTTTCTGTTCTTATAATTGTTTGCTTAAATCATCCTTGACATAGAGCAAAAGTAAAATGAACTATGTATATTTATTTAAAATGAGTAAAGGGCAGTCTTTTGCCCCCGCGCCTGGGTGTCCCTCGCCGGGACCCCTTGGAGGGGAGCGGGTCGAGCTTTCCTCCCTGCCCCGACCGGGGCTCCAGCAGCCGAAGACCTCCAGGACCAGCCACCACCATGCTGAGACCACTCTCCGCACACATGAAGGTACTGGCAGAGGGACAAAGCCACGCGGGTTCCGGGGCCGAGACCTCCAAGCCTACTCGAATTGGAGTCGAGCATCTTCCACCCAGATCCTCCAAATTCCAGTAGACGGGGGTCACACCCACCACCTGGCCCCCTGGCGCCGTGTAATCCCATCAGCGGCCAAGACTCAGAGACTATAAAATCCAGATCCCAGAACCGCGCGGCCGCATTCGCGGCTGCACGACATCTTATCAGAACTTTTCTTTATGACATCTTATTATCTCATTCCTACTTTGGACAAACTTGCAGGCTATCGAATGTAGCCTGCCCACAGGGCAGAGTCTGGCAAACTCCCCGTGGCGTACCAAATATGCCAAATACCAGTAACAATGATGGGTCTCATTCTCCTAAAGAGCCGTGAATATATTCTCAGGGCTAGGATGAAAGAGACGTTACTGGGGCCTGCTCGAGGCAATCGACGATTAACAGGATGATGAAATGAAATGAAATGAAATGAGTAAAGGGGCCATGCATCTCTTCAGTTGTTGTTTTTAGTTTTGATTTAAATTTTTTGAGATTTCCTTTGTGAACTTTTTTCTGAACTGTATTCACAATGTCTGACACTGGGCAAGAGGGCAGAAATGGTAAGGTGGGGGAGAAGAGCAACCCACTGAGTAATATAACTATTAAAATCAATAAGTATTTAAGTAAAAACTAATCATTGTTTTTGAAATATCCCTTGTTTTCAGTAGATGATCAATTCAGGAAAATCTTGATCATATGGATAGTTAGAATATTTATTTAAATACCTATTTTTATAGTAGCTGTATGAAGTAGTTCAATAGCAAGAAGAATCACTACATTAATGGTATATTCTTTTTTTGAATAGGCCTGTGTTTTATGTGTAAATATTGATTATAGAAGTGCACGGAGGCAACTAAAAACATCATTTACTGAACAGGTGAAGCCATGTCTTGACTTTTACCAAATTTTCATTGCCTTTTAAATTTTCTTGCCTGTGTCCCAGGTATTGGTATCAATGATCCAATGTTATCAATACAAAAATCACATACTTTATAGATAGTAGGTAAAATTGTGCTGGACAAAATTGAATTGAGTTGTATTCTACTCATCCCCTTTTCATTGTAGCATAAGGGGTGTGTGTTCACTTTAAGCATAAATTCCTCAGTCATTTTTGAATTTCTCTTCATACTCTCCTTGGCATTTTCTTTGCGAGGCAGTTGATTTCTTTCTCTAGATGGATTTCATTATTCAGGCTTCACCATCAGTAGAATGCATTATAAATTATGCAGAGGGTGATAATTAGTAGCATGCAAGAAGATAAATAAAACTGCATAACCAATAAAAGGCCATAAAACCTGGCAAGTAAAATTAGTTACTGTGAGTTAAAATAGAAAATGGAGAGAGGGAAAAAAATCTCATCTCATATGTCCTCACTACTGGGGAGAGAAATTGCTACATTACACACATGCTTTGAAAATGCATGTGTATAGTCTATTAGAAATAATATAGAGTAAAATGCAGAGTGGTGTTTTAGAATGATCTTAAGGAAAACAACAACAAAAAACATTGTCCTATTAAGGTAAATGATTCTTTTGTTAAAGGAAAAATTAATAACAACCTTCCTCTCCATAACAAATGAAACTCCATTTTTTAAAAAATGTGTATAAAAATCCAGAGAGTTATTCAGTTTTAGGTTTAAAAGTGGTATTGAAACTATTCATGCTTTGCATTTATAAAATAAATAACACATGCACACACATATGCCAAAAAATGTGTTTGTTTCCTAAAAATCATTGGTTAGCAAAATGATGAGTTCTGCAATACTGAACAAAAGACTATAGTTCAAGGGACTATAATAAGATGCATAAAATAATCTGAAAAATTTCCCTTGCCATTCTGGTCGAGGTTGACTATGAGGGGAAAATGATATTATGTATCTTTAGATCCATGTTTGATTTCAGTGAATCCCTATAGATTCACTTGAGAAATTGTAAGATACAGGTGAAAGCAAGGGCTAAAATTCATTTGAATAAAATATTCTAGCACATTTTATAAAAGCTTTGTTCACTGCATCATAGAATCAAAGTGTGTATCTAAAGTGTACCAATTATATTTACCAAGTGCTAAAATTCTTTGAAAAAAGATGACTGTCTCCCAAACAATTGTAAATTTTCTTAATAAAAGAGTATCTGGCAACCCAATAATAATTTAGATTTAAGAAACATTTATACACCAAACTGGGCTTACTGCATATGGAAGCAACTTCAAGTTAATTGACAAAAAAAAAAAGCCTTTTGGGTGTTATATATTTGTATGTATTTCCAATACATTTTTGCTTGATCATTATACTTTGCTTCTACTTCAATGTCAAGGGAGTCAAAATGCACAATATAAATGTATAATATATACTTGGTCCTTAATACAAAAGCTAGAAAATATGTACCTCAGAATTTTGCTATCCTGAGTAGGTAAAGGCACACTGAACTAAATATAATATGATAACATAAAATGTACTCTATTGATTATCAGTATCTAATATATAACTCCAAGGTGTTTGATGAACATTCCAATTCCAGAGGCCACCCATCAATTTATTATCATAATGATATCAGCATTCTTGTTTTCTCTTCTGGTCTTCTATATTTGTAGAATAAAGTAATATCTTTTACAAAATTACACAATAAGTTATTTTTACATCTACTGCCAAGAGTTTTTGAAGTGTTCTCTGATGCTGGAACAATAAGACAGAGGGTAGGGTGTTTGCCTTGAATGCAACCATCAAGGGTTTGATGGCTGACACCTCACATGTTCCCCTGAGTACTGCCGGAAGTAATCCCTAAGCAGAGCCAGAAGTAGGCCCTGAGCAATGTCAGGTGTGGCCCCCAAACAAAAATAAAAGCTAAGGAAAATTGTCTCTGATAAATATCTGAATTTTTAAAACTTCTTTCTTATAGTTTACTGGAATGATTAGAACATCCCATTCGATATGTTCAACTTGAATGTATTATAGTTATTATTTTTTTTTAATTAAGGCACCATGATTTACAAAGTTGCTCATACCATAGCTTCAATCAATCATGCAGTGTAAAAACATACAGATACAAATGACCATGTAAAATATAATATATGTAATATTTATATTTATATATTATGTAATATCCATATTCTCAGGACTGGAACGATAGTGCAGCGGGTAGGGCATTTGCATTGCATGCGGTCAGCCTGGGTTTGATTCCTAACATCCCATATGGTCCCCCGAGCACTGCCAGGAGTGATTCCTGAGTGCAGATCCAGGAGTACCCCCTGAGCATCACTGGGTGTGACCCAAAAGGCCCAAAAAAATCTTTATTTCTGGACTGGAGCGATAGCACAGAGGTAGGGTGTTTGCCTTGCACATGACCAGCCTGGTCAAGCTGGGTTCAATTCCTCCGCCCCTCTTGGAGAGCCCGGCAAGCTACCAAGAGTATCTCACCTGCACAGCAAAGTCTGGCAAGCTACGCATGACGTATTCAATATGCCAAACACAGTAACAACAAGTCTCAAAACGGAGATGTTACTGGGCCCACTCGAGCAAATCGATGAACAACAGGAGGATAGTGCTACAGTGCTACAGTGCTATTTCTGGACAAACTGCACATAAAAGTTTATTTACAGAAAAATAGAGTAATAAAAATAAAAGTTGACTATTTCAAGAGATTTTCAAACAAATAAATATTGTTTCCAATTGTGGATTTTTTAGGTCACAATATATACATAACCACCTCTACACACACATGCAGGTAATTCCTGAGTGCAGAGCCAGGAGTAAGCCCTGTACATTGTCAGGTGTGCCCCAAAAAGGAAAAAAAAACAGATTCTCATCTATCTATCTATCTAGATGTAGATAGAAATGTAGATTTCCTGTGTATGCCAATTCTTTTTTTTTCCACAGTGAAACAAATATAGCAATACTGGACTCAAGTCTAGCTAAAGTTGTTTATATACATATATGTTCTATATGTACAGCTAATTAGTACTGATACATTTGCTGAATAAAGAAAAATTCCTTATTGTTAAAATTATGACTGTTAAAATTCCTCTACTGGAATTAAATTAGATATGTCAAAATATGTTAAAAATGATAACATTAATTATTAACTGTGTTAACATGAGCTACATATCACGTCAGTCATTTTCTTCTTTAAACAATTATGCAAATTCATATTTAAATTGAATAAATAAGAAAACTAAATTGTCAAGAATGGTATTCAGGCAGACTTGTAAGAAGAGTTGATAATCAGATCTGGTTTCCACATCTTATCCTAAACTCTTGCGTGTGTGTGTGCATCTGCTGTTTTTGTCAATCAAGTGTTAGATGCATTCACCAGTAAGGGGAAAACACAGTCATTCTCTTGAGTTTCATTTCTTTCTAAAAATTTGTTTGGTTATTCTATTTTTGTTTCCAGTTATTTCCAAATCCTTCTGGCAGTTTATTCAATTGAGTCTTAGACTATATAAATATTAATCTGTACTGTTCCAGAAGATAACAAAATGAATGTATTAAATATACTATCAACTGATTCATTTATTCATTTGCCTTTGTCTGCCACTTGATATTCCTATTCTAGAATTTATAGTAATTTCCCTTGAAAACTTATATACTTATACTTGAGACTCTAAATTCTCTCCAAATCTTATTTTTCTCTTGTCTGGAAATATGCTCCAATATTTTCCAACAAGGATCCACTAGTGCGAACTCATCTCCCTGCTAGTTTTTCTTTGTGCACTGAGGGCGTTTAGCTGAGGCATTTTGTACTTTCAGTATGTTTTAACATAGACTTGAAGTACTTGCTGAACACCAAATACCATTCTATGAACTTTACAGTCTTATTTAGTGTTCACATTACTTCTATCAAGTTGAAGAAAAGGTTGAAGTAATTAACATTTATTGTACTCCTATACTTTAAATGGTCTTTGTGAAATGATCTCTTTTAATTCTCAGAATGGCCACAGCTGAAATCTGGTTAAGTTCAAAGGCTTCCCCAGGCATAATAAAAGAGTTAAATTGGGTCTTATATAAGTCTAAATCATTCCTAGGTTCATCTTATTTCATAATTTCTCCTTTAAAGTGGGAACTTTTCTTAATTTTTCTCTCTTTTTCCCCCAGGGGAAATGTAATATGATTACTTTAGATCCCCAGTAAGTAAGTGAATGTGGTTTGCCTTCATATTTTGACTACTTTTGCTTTCTTGTTTATATTCAGCAAACTTTAATAAGGATTTCCTTTATAAAAATTATTACTTAGAGTCAGAACAGTAGTACAGTGGGTTGGGTTTTTTCTTCACATTTAGCCCACTCAGTTGTGATCCCGGGTACTGAATACTGTTCCCTGAGCTGTTGAGTAGTGATTCCTGAGTGCAGAGCCTGGAGCACCACCCAAATCAACCTTTGGGTGATAAGTGGCACTAACTCAGGCCGTATGCCTTCTATGAAGGATTCTTTTGCAATAGCCATTCATTTGAAATGTTTTTAAAAAGTGATTTCCATCTCTCAGCCTTGATTCCTTTCTTATTTCCTATACATGGTGTCATTCTGATCACCTTCCTTTTTATCCACCCTAAGAAGTTTCTAAAAATTTGATTCCAGAAAAATACACAGCAAACCATTTTCACTGTCCATTCCAAAGTTAGATATCGATACCGAAATAATGTAAAATATTAATTTATTCTTTTAATAAAGCACTTTTAAGTGAATTAAAATTTTCTAGGCAAACATAACAGATAGATTATGTAGCCACTCAATATGCCCTCAGTTCCTTGCAAGTGTCCAGTGTCTAAGATGTAGCCTTATACCAGTGCCTATATTATCCTAAAGATATGATGATTCCTGAACTAGTAATTATATGGAAATACAAGACTTCTTGAATACAGATTTGCTGTTACCTAATGGAAATCCTATATCACAAAAATAATTGGTCTTCATTGTACTCCTAAATAAAAGCTAGCTCATTTAAATTATGAAATGAACCATATTGATCTCTTTGTCATTAGAATTTGAAAGGACAATCTTACTAGGCTTCAGTCAAGGCTGTTTATCTTTTAAGAACTCTGTAAAGAATTTCAGCTGAAATGAAAGGAAAAAGATCTATACCATATTAAAAAATGTGACATATGAGTATTTAATGTACATATGGCTATTTGTTTAATTGCATTAAAAACTTGTTTCTTTAAATGAAACCTCTACAGATTGTTTTAAACATGAGTAAGTATAGTCTGAAAATTTTTAATCATATGTATATTTGTAAAAACAATTTTTGACTATATATATTTTTTCAGTATATCTTCATAGCCTTCAGCCAAGAAACAATTTCTTGGATCACAAAGAAAAGAAGCACCAGTTTTAGAGAAGACTTGAGGTCCGTTTAAACCTTTTAATTTTAAACAAAAATCTTATTTTTCTCAATAGCAATTGACAATGCTAACACATACTATCACATGACTGGATTGTATAGAAATGAGATTGTTTTAAAATGACCAGATGGAAAATTAAAGAGAAACTTTACTGCTATTGGTGCATTTGTTTACTTATTTATTTATTGCTTTTTGGGTGACACCCGGCGATGCACAAGGGTTACTCCTGGCTCTTCACTCAGGAATTACTTCTGGTGGTGCTCAGGGGACCATATGGAATGCTGGGAATCGAACCCGGGTTGGCCTCATGAGAGGCAAACGCCCTACCCACTGTGCTATCGCTCCAGCGCTGGTGCAGTTATTTTTTAGAAGCAACTAGTTTTCCTAAGAAACATTAATAGAAAAATAAAAGGGTTGACTTATGCATTATAAAGAATGAGAATCCTCTGTTTCCAAGAAATAAAAAAGAGGCTGGAGGGATTGTGCAGTGAACAAGGTGCTTGTGTGTACCCAAACAAAACAAAAACCAAAACTTAAAAAAGTTTTACTATATGCTCATGTAAGAATATTGAGCTTTTAAAAAGCCATTGCCTTATCAGTTTGAGGAATTGTGCCATATACTTTTAACAAAAATCATCTGATTTATATTAAGCAAATCACCAAAACATTATGGAATCATTATAAAACCAGGTTCACTATGGAATTAACAAAATATCACATTTGAAGATTAATATCAAGTAGTGAAAATACTTCATAAAAACTAAGTATATAGATTCTAAAGCTCTGTCAGGTATTGTATTCAGCAATTAAATTCATATAGAGTTCTTTTTTTAAAAAAAATTAATCATTTTGATTTATAGTACTGTCGATGATAGGATTTCACGCATACCATTTTTTCAATACTAATCCCTCTACCAGTGTGTACCCCCTTAACCTTGTCCTGCAGCCTTCATAAAATAACAATAATGTTGATATTTAGATATTTAGTAATGTAGTATATCCTTTTTCTTCTTCTTCTTCTTCTTCTTCTTCTTCTTCTTCTTCTTCTTCTTCTTCTTCTTCTTCTTCTTCTTCTTTTTTTTGCTTTTTGGGTCACACCCGGCTTTACACAGGGGTTATTCCTGGCTCATGCACTCAAGAATTACTCCTGGTGATGCTGGGTGGACCATATGGAATGTGGGGACCCAACCCAGGTCGGCCACATCCAAGGCAAATGACCTACTCGCTGTGCTATCGCTCCAGCCCCCAGTATATGCTTTTTCTTTAATTTTTTTTGGCGGTGTGAAATTTGATCCACCTTGGCAGTGCTCAGAAGCTACATTTGACTGCTCAGATGTGACTGATGGCAGTGCTCAGGGGAATATATGTAAAACTGGGAAGTTGAACTATGGTTGGCCTCACACAAAGAAAGCACATTACCTCTGAGCTATCTTTCCAGACTAGTATATTTTTCAAGAATTCAATAAATTGGGGAACCAGAGAGTACTGCAAAGAACTTCTTTTATATGCAGTCAACCCTAGCCCAGGTAGATCCTTGGCACCTCATATGATCCCCGGAGCACAAAGAGTGATCCCTAAGCACATAGATAAGAGCAAGCCCTGGGCAGTTGCATGGCCTGAACTCCTGCACCCTAAGCCCAAAGAAAAGACTTCACAAAATTGCAACCCTTAGAGTTTGAATCAGAACACAATGCTGAACTTTTTAAAAAGTAACTGGAGCGATAGCACAGCGGGTAGGGCGTTCGCCTTACAAGCGGCCAACATGGCCGACCCGAGTTCGATTCCTCCGCCCCTCTCGGAGAGCCCGGCAAGCTACCGAGAGTATTCGATATGCCAGACACAGTAACAACAAAGTCTCCAATGGAGACGTTACTGGGCCCGCTCGAGCAAATCGACGATCAACGGGAGGGCCTTTACCTTTTTTACCTAACTGTTATTAAAACATACAGTGAACAAAATAAAGGAAGGCATCATTAAGACAGTAAATTAGAACATGTGAAATTATGTGGTGGAAAGAATTCATTCTGGTATATTATGAGTGATGAGTATTTACAGGCCTGTCTGGAGTTCTAGAAGATAAACTGTTGCAAGATTGGGAGTTTCTAATCAGCTCTGCAACAAAATTGAACCAATCATGATCTTGCAGTATTAGAATAAAACATAAACAGCCATGTAACAAACAGAAAAGGATCTTAGTTGGTCCATCAACTGAACATATGTAAACTGAATTCCATGCATATGTTTGTAGAAATGCAAATAATGTAACTGGGCGTTCCCTTGAACTCTAACTTTTTGGGAATTATAAAAAACATGTCATATTCTATAAAAATTAATCCATTGTCTCCTTTTTTGCTTTCTATTACCATACAAGTACCATGGATCTATTCTGATGACCCCAAGACTATAGAATTAAAGGCAGAATTGTGACTGGAGAATAATAATCATCACAGGGCGTCTATAACTCAAGGACAGATTAAATAGTTTTGGTACTTTTGGGGGTTTTTGCAGGGATGGTGGAGGGTGTGTTTTGGAGGACGCTTAACCCCAGCGTGCATGTTCAGGATGCCATTCCTGACAACACTGAACCACTAGGCCAAAGGTTCAATTCTAGAGCCCCAGGCTCCAGAGCTATCCAGCCTTTCTGGTGCTATGACCACCAGACTTCCCTGTGATACTTGGGGATGCTGTAATTAGTGGTATTCAAGAGTTTCTGTAGTCCCAGGAACCGAACACAGCTCAGGTGCATGCCTAACATACGGCCTAACCACCATATATTCCCCAACCCCTAAACCTGATGGGTCTTTATGTAAAACACGCTGACCACAGTACATATCATATTCTCTTCATTTTGGTGGGCTCCCAAGAATTCCAAAGAGGATCACGGGCCACTTCATGTGATAAACAACCCAGTCTGAACATTCAGTGACAGTGCTCAGTGGTGCTTCAAGCCACCTTTACCCCAGAGTGCTTGGAGTTGGTTGGGGGCTTCCAGGGCCACACATGACTGTGTTCAGGGGCCACAAACTGCTAAGCAAGGCATATTCAATATGCCAAAAACAGTAACAACAAGTCTCACAATTTGTTGTGAGACATTACCGGTGCACGCTCGAGCAAATCGATGAAGAAGAAGAAGACAGTGCTACAGTGCAGCATTGATGTGAGAATTGTATCTAGAAAGTTCCACAGCCCTCTGCCATTGTCTAAAGGTCCTCACTAATCTCTCTAGTCCTTCCCACCCTGACCCCACACTCATTACATTGAAAGAAAACTGCCTGTATTGTTAGAGTCCATGTTTTGTTTTAAGGTAAACTTTAGAAGTTACTTTCTTCCTCCTTCTTTTGACTGTGTAAGATTTTTTTTTAAACTGGATTTTGAGTCACATTATCTGAGTGATGATTTATTTCATTGAAAACATTTTGACAAGGAAAAGAAAATATTAAGACCAATATGTATCTGAAAACAACATTTAGAAATCATCAGTTAGTGTGACTAGAAAGAAGGAATAGCCTGTAAGGCAGGTGTTTTTGAATGCACTGACAAGGATTCAATCCCTAGCACCTAATATGATAACGCCAACCCTCAGCTGGAGTGATCCCTCAGATGCGGCCCCCAAACTAACAAGAATTGGTTAACTAAAAAGTATACTGTAGCACTGTCCTCCCGTTGTTCATCAATTTGTTCCAGCGGGCACCAGTAACATCTCCATTGTGAGACTAATTGTTAGTGTTTTTGACATATTGAATAAGCCACAGGAAGCTTGCCAGGTTTTGTGGTGTAGGTGAGATATTCTCAGTAGCTTGCCAGGCTCTCCAAGAGGGGCGAAGGAATCGAACCCAGGTCAGCCATATACAGGGCAAATGCCCTACTTGCTGTGCTATTGCTCCAGCAAATAAAGTGACTTGCTATAAAATGCTTTCTACATCTTTAAAAAAAAAAACAGTAGAATCAAAAAAATTCCAAAATATAGGAGTAATGCATCTTTGTGTATCCGATGTCATCTAGAAACAAGTATAATATTAAAAACTATTTCAGTGATAATATGAAATATACCACATACTATATTTATTTCTTTGGTCATGAAAAATAAGAACTGACTACATGTTATTATTTAACAAGTAAAGGGATTATAAGATGATTTTGTTATATGTCCATTTTTCCAACTTCCCTACAATCTTCAAACATACAAGAAAGGGTGAATAGGGGTGAGGAGCCTTGAGTAAACCAATGGTGTAGTGAGTTGCATAATTATATATCCAAATAACAGGCACAAGATCACTGAAAATAAGATCTAAACTACATCAAACTTGTGCCTGTCCAGATGACAGGTGTTGGTTGGGTGAGGATTAGAATAATCACACAGGTACAGAGAACTTGGAACTGGTCGTGGGATTGGTGTTGAAATATTATGTCCGTAAGATTCAATGATCAATAATTTTTAAAATCATGGTGCTCTAAAATAAATATTAAAATACATCGAGAAAAATAAAATTTAGAAAGCTATGCTGTAAAAAATAGTTGGCATTAATTTTATAATTTGACAGGAAACTGATTTTTTTTCAAAGTTTTTCACTGGAAATGATACCAAAATGAAATTGCCTTCCCTTAAAATTTGTTCTTTTCATTTATTTTTTGGTTTGGTGGGCTCCCAAGAATTCCAAAGAGGATCACAGGCCCAGCTGTACTTTGGGCTTACTTCTGGCTGTGTGCTCAGGGTTCACTCCTAGTGGGGTTTAGGGCCCATATATGGTGCCAAGAATCAAACCTGAGTTGACTACATGTAAGGCAAAAACAGTACCAGCTGTAATATCTTTCTGTTCATTACTGTCTTTAAAAATATATATGTATATACATTTTTAATTACCTTTCTATACAAGTAATATGAGAGAATACTGAGATTTAAAATCTCATAAAATATTTAAAATCTCATAATTTCTTTTCAAGTACATCTTTTCATTTATATATATTTTTCTTGTATATTATAAATAAATAAATTTTTTTTTTCATTTTTCATTTCATCATCCTGTTATTCGTCGATTGTCTCGAGCAGGCCCCAGTAACGTCTCTTTCATCCTAGCCCTGAGATTATATTCAAGGCTATTTAGGAGAATGAGACCCATCATTGTTACTGGTATTTGGCATATTTGGTACGCCACGGGGAGTTTGCCAGACTCTGCCCTGTGGGCAGGCTACATTCGATAGCCTGCAAGTTTGTCCAAAGTAGAAATAAGACAATAAGATGTCTTAAAACAAAGTTCTGCATGGCTTTGTCCCTCTGCCAGTACCTTCATGTGTGCGGAGAGTGGTCTCAGCATGGTGGTGGCTGGTCCTGGAGGTCTTCGGCTGCCATAGCCCTGGTCGGGGCAGGGAGGAAAGCTCAACCCGCTCCCCTCCAAGGGACTCCGGGAAGGAACACCCAGGCGCGGGGGCAGAGACTGCACTGTTCTCGTCCGGGATCTTTTCATTTATATATATTTTTCTTGTATATTATAAATAAATAAATTTATATATTTAAAAATAATATTTATATAGGTAACAATTAATACTTCATTCTATAGTATGTGAATATTTTCTAAACCTAAAGTCTTAAAATTTATTTTATTTGATACTTATATACATTTATTTATAACCAGGTTTTTATACTCAATTTTCATTTAATGTTACATAATGTTTAGATATAGGAGATATACATATATATTTGTACATATATATTTACATTTACGTTAAGTAGAGAGATAAATAGAACTCAAATTCTTCATTTGATACTTTTTAGTCAAATCAGAAATTTTTTCATAACTGCAAACCTAACCTTATTTTTTTCAAAACCAATCTTCATAGTAACGTTATTAAAAGGATAGATTCGTGATAGTACTAGAATAGAGTTGGTGTTCCCAGGCTTTTTGTTCTAAGAACTTCCGTTTTCTGATTGTTTATTTCTGTTTTTAAAAGTATTTCAAAACTTAATTGCAAAAAGCAACAGCCTATTTTCCTTGTCTTGTCATTTTGCAAGTAACGAATTCAGGGAGTTCTCAGTGGGTATTCTAGTCCATGCTTGAAGTCCAGCTCGGATTACTTGACAATATGTAATTGCCAGTCCAGATAGGGCAAGAATGAGGGCAAAAGTAGTTTCACAATAATAATTTGGTAGGAAAAAAATATAGAAAAATTGGTCTTTTTCCCTTTCTCTATTTTCAGATTCACCTCTAGAACTCTCCACTCATCATTTATAAAATTTATACCCTATTTGTTAGTATCACCAGCCAGTCCAGATTCAAGTAAGTGTTTTAGAACCTCATTTCTTGAAAGGATTCTAAAACATACATGACTTCCACGTCTACCACATAATGATTTTATAGGCAATTAAATAGGTATTGGCTGAAATTTAGCTCAACAAATAGTATAGTCAGACAAAAACCTTTTGCATTTAAAAAAATGATTTGCTGCAATGTTATAAATCTCTGATAAACTAAATATAAGACTTAATTGGTTCTGCAGTAATGTTGCTATAACCTAGAGCAGAAAATATGCAACTTGTATATTTTTAAAATAAATCCAGTTTAAATATGCCATGGCAACCGAAGCAGGCAAGGTTACTATTTACATTGCTGTATATTAGTCACTAAAAGATTATTTCCATTAAACTATAAAATGATACATTTAGAAATTCTGGTTGTCTTAAAAAAAATAAGTGTAATTTGCAAGTGTTTTATATGCTGCTCTACCCGAATTTCTCTTTTAGATCTTAAATATCCTTAATTTGAGTTCATTAGATTTCCACAGAAAGGCATCAGGTTTAATCCCAACTGTGGCTATTTTGTATATATAATCATTTGTTTTATTGTTGTAAATTTATTATGCAGTCACCTCAGAATATTGCCTTCAATATATTTAACTTGCAAAAAGCTTTTCTCCCATTTTGGATAAAGTGTTTTAGACGGGTAGTAGATTTTCTAAATTGGCCTAATGTTAGTTACGTGATAAATTTTGAATACATTTACGTATTAAAAACTTAACAAATTGAACTGTACATTCGTGTCATACATTTAAATCATCAAAATTACTACTTCTTTCTAATAAAGGACTTTAGAAAAAAGGTGAACAGTGAGTAGCCAGAATATAACTTGTGTTGTTTTAAAACTGTCAGCATTTTAAAGGAAGAGTATCGCTCAAATAGTCCTAAAATTCTAGATCAGAATGAATGCAATTAAAAAAAAAGTATACTTTTTTGTTGTTTGTTTTGGGCCCATACCCTGTGGTATTCAGAACCTACTACTCTTCTAGACTCAGCAACTCAGCAATAATTTCTGGTGGACTTGACACACCATATTGGATGCTGAGATCAAATCCTGGTCCACCACTTGCAAGGCAAGCACCTGACACTCTGTGATGTCAGCCCTTACTTCTTTCCAGTTTTATCCCAGTCAATAATACTATTAATAAAATTAAACATAATGCATCACACATATTCCTAAAACATAGATTATTTTACATAGGTTTTATTATTAAAATATATGTAGTCTTAAACTTAGTTTTATAATAAATTTCTCCCCACAGGAGTGAGTTCCATTTCCTTTCTCATCTACTTCCAATAATCTTTTCTGCTTTTTAAAATTAAACAAAATAAATAAATGGTGAAGGGAAGCTCATCTTGGTGGTGAGACTGCTGTTGGGACATTTAAATTCTGAAACATTTAAATTCTGAAACAACTGTATGATGAACAACTTGATAAATCACAGTTGGGTGTTAGGACAATTTAAACGTTCCAACACCCAACTGAATTGATTTAAAGTTCAGTTCAACAAACTTCTCTTTTAAGTACTTTTAAAGTTTTGGAAATTTAGAGAAAAAATAAATGTAGAGAGATGCCAGTAGGGAACAGTAAAGCATAAAGGTTTGATAACATATAATCAATAAAAGATTTATTTAATCTGTTGCAAATACCGACAACAAATTAGATGAAGACACAAAGATAATTTTGAGTTACATCCCCAATGCATCTGTCCTTTCAATACTGGACTGTAATATTTTTATTGACAATTTCTGTTTTCAGTATTTTTGTTGCGATAAAATTAGTGCATGTTTGATGGCTTTGAGGTGCATTTGTTCGCATTAATTAGCCACACAGACTCATAAAACAAAGAAGACAGTTTTTTATTATTTATTTATTTTTTTATTAGTGAAACACAATGAGGTACAGTTATAGACTTACAAATTGTTGTGCTTGGGTTTCAGTTGTAAAGTGATCAAATAAGTGTGAAAAAGTAACAGCATTAAGCAAACTATTGTTAATGGTCAATATATTGTACATGGCACACATATTAATATCACATCCCTGAATTAATATAATAGGTAAAATTCAGTCCAATAATTAAAACACTTAAGAAGCTTATGTAAAGTTATTTATAATATTATAAAGGCTATAAAAATAAACTTGTTCAGTTCTTAAAATAGTTTTTTTAAACTTATCTTTAGCTTTCATGAAAACATAGTATAAAGAATGTTTTTGTTTCAATTTGATACTATTGTTTAACTTTCTATTAATAGTTTTACTTCAGGTCTGATAATAATAACAATGAGGATCAAAACAGGACTTTTAAATAGTGTCACCAGATGATGATTTAAAAAAAATGACAAAAATCTCTTGTGCCCAGGACTAGAAGGAGAAAAATCTAAGATGATAGTGTGGGATGATTCAGTTTCTTGTACAATGCTAGGAAACAAAGCTAGGTATAACACCCAGTGCTCCCACATGTGAAGCAGAAATCCATCCCTTTTAGTTATCTCCATGTTTTCACAATGTCAATCAAAAAATAATAAAACAAGTTTATTCAAGAAATAAAGGCATGGATAGAGAGAAAGCCATGCAAAAAAAAGAGGAGAAAGAAAATGGGTCTCCATGGTAAAAAGCCTAGAGTGGTTTGGGGAAGAATAATCAGTATATATTTGTCCCATAACTGCCTTTTGTCCTAAATTCTTTATACAAGTAGGAATTAACCAGGGTTTTTTCAGGGAAAGTCATTGACTTTCTAGTAGAGCTTTCTTGAGTTCAGATTGTGACTTTTGTTTGTGCATTTCTGATCTGTCTGCTCCCAGGGACCCATCCACCTGTCTTCTCAGGAACCATTATTGCTCCTAGCCTAGAATTCTGCATCTCAGTGGTTTGCCAGGCTCTTCAGATGAAACTTTTGTCACAAAGGCTTTCATACCTTTGGGTGGTTTAACTTTCAATGTTTTTCCCAAGTGTATTACCACCTCTATCCCCCTTCAACCTACAACATTTTCCTCTCCCATTCCCATCTGCCTCCCAATCCCAGGGGTTTTACTCCCTTAGATCTTTAAGGGGTAAATCTTTGAGAATGAAATTTAATTGTCTATCACTTTTTCCATGCTGACAAAAATGATTCATAACCTGTATATTAAATGGTCTGAAATCTTATACTAACTTAATATTAACTTTACCCAAGCAATAGTTGATTAGGATTCCTGAGTGGTCAAAGTCTGAAACAGAAAACATGATTAGAAGTGGGGGATTAAAAGGCAACTACACCGATGGTCTCTTCTTTAACTTTTTTTTTTAACAAATGGTGGTACTGGGGGTTACTAATGGCTTTGTACTCAGGGATCACTCCTGGTACGCTCAGGGGGCCATGGTGCATATCCTAGTATTGAACTCTAGGTTCTCAACTTGCAAGACCACTGCCCAACCCAGGTATGATCTCTCTGTCTCAAGGATTTAGCCATTCGTAATAATTGTTCTCCTGGAGCTAGAGCAATAGCACAGCTGGTAGGGTGTTTGCCTTGCATGTGGCCAACCGGGTTTCAATTCCCAGCATCCTATAAGGTCCCCTGAGCACCCCAGGAGTAATTTCAGAGTAAGTGCAAAGCCAAGAGTAACCCCAGAAGTAACCCCTGAGCATTGCTGGGTGTGACTCCAAAACATATTCTCTTGACCTAATAACCTCTCAGAAGCCCCTCCTGCTATTAACATTACAATGATGATTAGGGTTACAGAGATGTTAAAGTTTTTGTCTTCAAGCAGGCAAGATTTCAAGATTGAAAGAGAAAGACTAGAGATAAATTTTTTAAAAAGTCTAAGTTTAAAAAAGACTTGTGTAAAGGAAGGAAAGGAATGTGGATGTGCTTTTAGGTTGTGGGAGGGATCTCCTGAAGAATTCCAGAGAATGGCAGAAACCTTCTTTTATGCTTTATAAAGAAAGAGAGAGTGGTGAGCATTAGCTTATTATATTCCAAGAATGTGGGTCATTAAAACAGGGGTGAGGAGATTAAAATGATTATTTTCTGCTGTCTAGCCATCTAGACTATTTAGTCCTTTAGATTATCAGGCAGAACCCAGACTATCCAGGTGATTACACCCCCACCCCACCCCAAGCCTACCCTTGTGACATTCTAATACTTTCTTTTCCTAGGGCCATATTTTAATCTCTGCCTGCATTTTCCATTTGTATTTTTTAAATTAGGATCTCTAAATATGATTTTGGAATGACATACACATATGCCATTCTATCATGCACAGCAAAACCATGAGAGACAATACTGATGTAAGCCTCGAACCTAAACTAATAAGTGAATTTTTTAAAATGGGTGTGCCAAAGATGAAGGAAGAAGAGAGAATGGGAAACTTTGAGCCTTTTGAAGTGATGCTGACACTAGTGGTGGGTTTGGAATCTAATTATTGAATGTCTGAAACCCTGTCATTAATGACTTTATATTTCATGGTGTGTTAAGGGAGCACCAAATAAAGGGGATTGGGAGGATCCTCCCAGGATGGGAGAAGCATGCTGAAAGTAGACTATAGACCAAACATGATAGCCACTCAATGCATCTTTTGCAAACCACAACACCCAAAAGGAGAGAAAGAACAGAGGGGAATGCCCTGCCACAGAGGCAGGGTATGATGGGGAGATAGGGAGGGTGGGAGGGATACTGGGACCCGTGGTGGTGGGAAATGGGCACTGGTGGAGGGATGGGTATTTGATTATTGTATAATTGAAACCCAAGCACAACATTCTAAGTCTACAACTGTACCTCATGGTGTCTCACTAATAAAAATTTTTAAAAAAAGAAAAAAAAAGAAAAAGAAATGTATCAGTGTAGTGTAAGCACTGGACATTTCCAAATAATTTTAAATTAATTTCCTCCTTTGATTCCTCTATTTTAACTGGATAATTGTTAAGTTATTTGCCCAAACCATCCAGGCTTTGATGAAACTATGATCTAGACTTATTATTATTTTCTGTATAATTTATCTAATTCTACAATCTTCAAAATGTACTAGGTGTATGTTGTAGTTGAATGTACATAGCTGTATAAAAAATCTCATAGAAAAAATGCATTTTAACTTCTTAAAATTGCATTCCTCTTTAAATTCATCACTTTTATTGTTTGCAAAATCAAGATATACAAAAGTCTATTAAATTACTCTATTCTGTTTATTTTCTTAGGATTTTCTAGAAAACTCACAAAAATTCAATAGTTTTGAAATTCACTTCCAGAGTTGTGTAAGAAAGTTTATGTCCAATATTTATTTTTATTTGGGTGTCCTGGGGATGAAGCCTAGGGTCACATATGTGGGTTTATGTGCTCTGCCACTGAGCTTCATTCCCAGCTCAAATTTTTGCATATCTCTCTCTCTCTCTCTCTCTCTCTCTCTCTCTCTCTCTCTCTCTCTCTCACACACACACACACACACACACACACACTGAAATTGTCTTTTTATTTATTTATTTTTTAAATTTATTTATTGAAGCACTGTGAGAAAAGTTACAAAGCATTCAGATTTAAGTCTTGGTCATACAATGATCAAACACCCTTCCCTTCACCAGTACTTATTTTTCACCACCAAGAACCCCAATATACCCCCTTCCCACCCCCCCAATGCCTGTGAGTCAGATGATTTCTACTTAACTCTCTCTCTACTTTGATTACATTCATTATTTCGACAAAAGATGCACCATTATTATTTGGAATTTCCTCCCAACAATCTGGACTGCTGAAAAGGCATTGTAAAATAATTTGTTTTCTATTGCATGTTATGCAGACCACATGATGTTTCGCAGCCGCTATCGTGACACCAAGATTTTGGATTTCTGATATTTTGCTAATTAAGTCTGGAGAGATTTCTGCCAAAAGCCGGATAATTACAAGATTGGTTTATGTGCCTCTGGGGGACATGACAGTGCTGGAGAGCCACTTGTTGGGGGCAACTCGTATTGTGTAAAGGATGTGCCGATTCCTCCCCCTCCCTATCCCATGAGGCTGCATTTGCCCTGTCACTGCTGGCTCATACCTGGCTGTTTAACAAGCTCTGAGGCTGCGGCCACCTTGCTGCGGGGTGGCGGGGGGGGGGGATGAAAAAGACAGACACCCTTTCCCTCCCGGGGGGGGGCATGATGCCATAGTTTAACTCATAGTCCATTCACATTTCTGCTGCAAGCTGCTGAGCTCTGAATTAGGTCCATGTGCTTCTGGGGTCATTAGCGTGCTGGAGAGCAGCTCATAGGGGGGCAATTCAAAATTTATTTTCTTGTCCTAAATTTAAATAATTTGATCTTTATACTCTGTTGAGTGTGTAATAATAAGATAGCTTAAAGCATATAGAACATAATATAAACATATCCTCTCATCCATCCTTTCTCAAGCATTCCATCTGTCACTGGATCATTATTTCACTTCAATGATACTGTTGTTGTAGGACCATGCATGGTTCTTTTAGGAAGAGGATAACTTTGCTTTAGGATTTAGGAAGGGAGGAAAATTCTTAGAAGTTACCTCTGAGCACAGAAACAATTTAACAATGAGCACATCTAGGTGTGGCCAAAAAAAAAAAAGAAATATGGACAGTACAAAATCTTAATTGGGTTGTTTCTCAAGGTCCAGTTTGTGGATCAAACCAAAGCTAAACTGCTTCCTTTACTTTCCCTGTGAAGCTGGTGACCTCCTACTTGTGGCTGATGTGAAGTAGTAAGGAGAGAGAAACCATTTTATCCTGATGCACTCCTGCCAATCCAGGACTAGCTGGGAAGGCTAGGACTAATAAATTTTGTGATGAGCACCTATATGTCATGGACCAGAGTCCCACCAGTCCTACTAGGTAGACGTCAAACCACACAGATGTCTTGTTTGCCCAGGCATGGAGATTTATCCCAAACACCTGATTTCTGTGGGGAGCTATGGACTTAGACGAGAACAGGACATGTTCAGCTAGAAACCTAGTTCTAGGTCTCATCCAGGCCTTCTGGGTCATTGCCTTTCTCTTAGCAAAGAATTTTAGCATAAAATGAGCAGTGAAGCAAAACATCTAATTTGGAGTCTTTGAGGAAGGGGAAGCAGAGAGACAGAGAAGAGACAGATACGGAGACATACAGATAGAGACAGAGAGAGAGAGGGAAGTAATGAGCTCAAGAGGCAATGCGGGGTTTTCCAAAGGTGGAGACAACCCCAGTGCACATCTCAAAAGGGGACATTCAGGTGACACATACACATGTTCTTGGTTACCACCTGTGCTTGAGCACATGGATACGAGCAGCACATTGACTGAAGCAGCATATGCATGGGCTTCCTTCATTCAAGTTGATATGTGTGTGTGTGTGTGTGTGTGTGTGTGTGTTTTCCCTCGAAGCTACCCCACATAGAACTTTCTAGCTAGATAATTGCTAGGATGGTTGCCAAAGGGTAGAGTTGGGATGGTCTTGTTTAAAGCTCCTTTTCTCGACCTTCATTCCTGCTGGAGCTTCTCTTGGAAGGTGGGTCCATCCTCCTCTGGTCAGGACTAGTTATAGGTAAAAGTCTTATCATGTCTTAAAGGTGAGTCCTGGCGGTCTTAGGGCTAAGTGGTTATTACTCCCCAGGAATTCCATTGCCATAGGGGCCCTTCCCTGTCTATCTGCCTATATCACCTACTTAATTCCCATGTGAGAGTTGTGATGAATATTCTAACATTATGTTCAGCATTTGTAACCAGTAATCTGACAAGTGCATACACACCAGTACACCATGTCCCTGCCACCAAAATATACCCTATTTCTATCTAACCAGCTTTTATTTAATTCTCTCTTAGGTTTGGGTAAAAGAGTCATTTCCTTCTTTCACTATATTTCTTGATGTTTTTATTGAAAGTTAGACTTGCTATTAAGTCAGTGGACTGAGGTAATGGATTTACAAAATGCTTATAATTTCATCAGAAAGAGTCTTTTGATGAATGTTTTGCAAAGGATCAAATGTTTGGCTGACTGATAATCTCCAAGGCTATTTTAATTTCACTCTAGTTATATTTAAATTTCTGATTAATAGCTCTCATTTCAGTAAGAGTGTTAGAAATTATTCAAGAAAATATATTTCTGTAAAATTTATGGTCAAACAAATTTCAATATGTACTGGAACATGGACACAAAAAGTTCTGTTAGAAAAGCTCAATACCAACTATAGCTACTCAGCAGATGGTACCTGGAGAACAGATTTAAAAAAAAATGGAGGTAAACTCACTGCTATTTGAGTTCTTTTATTTTTAATGTAAAGACAGAAGTTTAAATATATACAGTGCCCACAGTTTTTACCATATTGCAGTGTATTACAGTGTCTTGATTCATTATCAATCATCATCACGAAAGCTCTAAATCTGATGGTCAAATGTGAGCTTTTCTTAAAAAAAATCGGGGTCCACATGGCTATGCTCAGTCTTATTCTGTACTCAGGAGTTAGTGCTGGTGATACTCAGGCAGCCACGTGGGATGCCAGGGATCTAACCCAAGTCTGCTGCATGCAAGCAAGTGCCTTACCAGCAATACTGTCTCTTCAGCCCCAACACAAGTTCTTTTTTGTTTGTTTTAGTTTCTTTGGGGTGGGCCACACCCAGCTCTGCTCAGGCTTACTCTTGGCTCTGAATACAGGGTTCAATCTAGTCAATTCCAGCAGGACCATATAGGATGCCAGGGCCCAAACTCGGGTCATCTCCTTATTAAAACACAGGCTCTTCGTAGCATTATTAAAATTGATCAGTTACCACCTAAGAATCACAGTGAAATTAAAACTCTATGAAGTCATTAAATCAATGGGTCTTGAGAAATAGTGAAATGATCTTAAAGCTCATGGTCCATAGATTATGGAGATTTGATTTGAACAACTCAAGAGTTCAGATAGATTTTTCTCAAATACAGGAAAATTACAAGAACCTTCCCAGTGAAGTATTTCTAATGATAGATATAGGGACTATTGGGGAGTGTTTAAAGATCTTCTAACAATACTTTTCTACTGAAAATAATTATCTTTATTTTAGAGATTATATTAAATGAATGTAAATTTAATTTTAATATCTGCTTAAAACCTATTCACCTCAAGATTAATATATTTTACCTTTTTTAGAAAAGAAGGTAAATTTCTAGTCTATAAAAAGTTTGCAGGAAATGGATGAATAGCCAAGCCATCTGGTTCATAATGAGCTGTATTAACTGAAAAGTAAAGATTGATGTTAAATGTTGCACTTCACCTACTCCACAGAGGTGAGTGTTAAATCTCAAAGTCTAGCTTTGGGCCCTACTTTTTGTGGTATAATGAGTCACTCTAAAGAGCAACACTGCTTGTTCTGTTGCAAAAGTCTTCTGTGTGCATATTTTAGCCTTTTTTTACAAGGTGCGAATTGAAACCCAACTCGCTGAGAAGTTTTTAATAACTTCAACCAATTAGGTAATAAGAAAAGATATTCAGAGTGAGCGTATTAAACTGTAATCCTTCTTGAAAAATAGGATACGTAGAATGTTCCCTGAGAAAATCTACCAAACTTTGAAAATACGTTCTGCTGGCTTTCCCCAAGGGTTTCTACCAGTAAGACTAAAGGGTCACAGCAGAAAAAGGACCATTCTGAAGCCCCCTACATGAATTAACACTTTGCTTCACTCCTGATACCCCATCAAAGCAGGCTGGGTTCTACTTCTTCCAAAGAGAACATTTCATTAAGCTGTGAAACTGATCTTACAGAAGTCACACTTTGAACTGCAACTGAAGAGACAACTGTTAAATATATATGAGGTGAATTAATGCAGAATAATATAACTTTAAATCAAATAATTTAATTAAGAGAGGGAAGATAATAGTTGAAATGCAGAATTCAGAACTGGTGAAATAGTACAGTGAGTAGAGAGCTTGCTTTTCATGTGGTGGACAGAGTTTGATCCCCTGCATATGGTCCCCTCTCCTTTCAGGAGTGATCCCAGAGCACAGAGCCAGGATTAACTTTGACACCACATTGTGTAGCCCCTAAAGAAAAGCAAACAAACAAATAACTGCATAGTTTCTGACCACTGTTCCTAAATTGTATTCTTCCTTTACCTTTGAAAGTTATCTCCTGGTTGAAGAGAGAGCACAGTGGTAAGTTTCTTGCCTTGCATGCAGATGCTTCCAACTATTACTTCAAATCATGCATCAAATATGATACCCCAAACACCATCAGGTAGGGTCCCTAAACTGAGAGTGAGGATTACCCCAGGAGCACAGAACCAGAAGTGGCCCCTGAGCACAGAGCCAGAGCCACCTTTGACCGCTGAGCAACATGGGGCATACCTCCCCCACACAAATTAAGAACATGTTAATAGAAAATTGATGCTACCTGTAATCTGAAAAAATGAATAAATTCTTTTGCTACCCGTGCTTTTATTTGCACCTTATGTTTCATTATGACTATAAATTAAAGATCACATCAAGTGTAGGCTTCTCTCTTTGACACAAAGTAGAATAACTGAACAATCATAAAAATCATCACGGTCACAGTCCTCCCGTTCATCAATTTGCTCGAGCGGGCCCAGTAACATCTCCATCATGAGACTTGTTGTTACTGTGTTTGGCATATTGAATACCTCACGGGTAGTTTGCCAGGCTTTGCCGTGCGGACGAGATACTCTCGGTAGCTTGCCGGGCTCTCCGAGAGGGGCGGAGGAATCGAACTCCATTCGGCCATGTTGGCCGCTTGTAAGGCAAACGCCCTACTGCTGTGCTATCGCTCCAGCCCATAAAAATCATATACTGTGTAAAAAGAATAAATCTTACCAAGTGAATAGAAAACAAACACGTTTTTCTGTTTTTATTTCTCACTAGTAGCATGTTTAATTAATTTGCTTTTCGCTCATGAATCAAATTGTTTTCTACTAAAACTTTGTTTTTCAATATTGAACATTCTAGGAAAACTCTGATTAATGTTTTTGGAAAAATATGCTTAAATATTATTATTCAGATGCAAATATCCTCAGGAAAACACCTTATTTCAAAAGAATCCATAATTGGACATTCATTAAAATTTTGACTCATTTTTTCCACAAAGCCATAATCTGAACTCTAACTGTATATTTCCTCACCCCCACACACACATACACACTTTTAAAAAATAGGTTGTGTGGATACTGAGAGAAGATCTGATCTAGAAAATTCCAAAAGGAACTACGAGTTCCAGTTATCAATTATTACATATTCTCTCATTGTTGCAGTTACCTAAATCTTCCATGACTGTGTCTGTGATATGATAAGAAACTAGTTTCTGAGATTCACAGCAGTCTTTTGAACAGGTGTCTTGCTGAGCCCTTGAATAGCGTGTCTTCCAAGTTTCTTATTCTAGTCTGACCTCTTGTTCTCTTGTTGTGTCCTGAAGTGTTTTATTCTGGGATTTCTATTTTTCTATTTTTCCAAATTTCTATCACTTTACTTTTGCTCTGGTTCCTCATTGAAACTTGAGTTTTGTCTGTTCCCTTAACAAAACTTAGAAGCTTCTAGTCCTGGTACAGTTTTCTCTCTCTCTCTTGTGATTAAACTGCATTCTATCATTTTCAAATAGTTCTTTCTTTTTCTTAAGTCGTTTAGGAGTACTGCTATTTATTCAGCCATTGATTAAGCATGAACTCCACATTACATATTTTTTATTCTGAATGTTAATTTTATTTTATTGTTTTATTATGTTCTCCCCCCTTTTTTTTGATTCACTGTGAGATACAATTACAAAGTTTTCATGTTTGAGCTTTGGTCAAACAATCATCAAACACCCATCCCTTCACCATTGCACATTTTCTACCACCAAAATATTTCTACCACCCAGTGTTCTGCCCTCCCACCCCTATTTCAAACCTTCCCCTGCCTTTGTGGCAGCCAATTTCCCCCATACTTTCTCTCTACTTTGGTTACTTTCAGTATTTGGATGCCAGTCTCACCAAAACCCTCAAACCTGCTGAAAAGGCAATGCTAGACAATTTGTTTTGTATTGCTTGTTATGGATAGAATTAATGTTCAGGAAATTCTGTATCATTCTCTTCTGGGAGCTTTAGTTTCTAGTCTCTGGGTCTTGGCCGTTGATGAGATTACATGGTGCCCGGGGAAGTTTGTGGATGTGACTGCCAACCTACTGAAAAACTGGGAACCTGTGGAGTGGAGGCCCAGTCCTGATCTGAGCGGGCTTGGAGATCTCAGTCACGGGTTCCCGCATACCTGGATTTTCTTGCCAGTATGCTCTTCGGAGAGGTTCATCCCATCTTGGGTGAGGCTCGTCCCCTCTTGAATGAGGTTTGTTTGTATGGAGAATAGCCTTGGGAATGGGGGCAGATGGGTTACAAAGGTTTTCGGCTGCCAGGGTTCTATTTGCAGAGGGGAAGGAAAACTCACCCCGCCCCAATCCGAGGTGCCCTGGTAAAGACAGCCTGGTCAGGATATTCTGTGGCGCTGTCTTCTGGGACTTTTAGTTTATAGTACCTGGGTCGACCATTGATAAGATTACATGGTACCAGGGGCAGTTTGTGGGTGTAACTGAAAAGCTACTGGAAAACTGGGGACCTGAGGAGGAGGAGAACCAGTCCCAATACAAGTGGGCCTGGAGATCTCAGTCAAGAGTTCCCACCTACCTCTGTTAGAGACCCTAACTGCATCTTTTGATCTTTTTCAAGATTTATGGGTCTCTGAAATAATGTCAATAAATGAGCTTATATAGCTGAACCAGAGGGGGTTTGGGGTGTGTCTCCCATATACTTAACTTTTGGCCATTTAATTTCTTGGTAAACTTGGCCCCAAATTGTTGAGGTCTGGCCAAAGGCACAGTAGAAATTTTGGGGTATCTGGAAGTTTGAAGGTATCATCAGGCTGCTGATGCACTCACCCCACAGGTACAGGTTGACCTGCTGGTGGCACCATACCCCCATTCAAATAGTTCTTAAGACTTACCATGCTTCACTGAGACTGTAAAAACACACATTGTTGAATTATAACTCAAATGAGTCTGTTGTTTATTGTAGGTCATTTCCCATATCCCTGTTTAAAAAAAAAAAAGCTAAACAGTTCTGTAATCAAAAAGCACCTTTTGATACCCATTCCACTTCTTTTAATTAAAACACTATAATTTTAAGGAAAATGAAAGGACTTTGTCGATTGAATTCATTACATTGAGTGATAATATTTTATTTGTTAATGCCATATCCTTTGAATTTGATGGCCAGAAATTTCTGATGTCTGGAAGCCATCTTTTAGAACCTGCCTTTCCCTAGATCATTCAAATTTTTCTCTACTCACTAAGTCATGGTCCTCCCGATGTTCATCGATTTTGCTTGAGCGGGCCTAGTAACGTCTCCATCATGAGACTTGTTGTTACTGTGTTTGGCATATCGAATATGTCACAGGTAGCTTGCCAGGCTCTGCCGTGCGGGCAAGATACTCTCGGTAACTTGCCGGGCTCTCTGAGAGGGGGCGAAGGAATTACTTTATTTCTTGTTAATGTTTGAATTACATAGGTTTATAACCTGCACAACCATGATTATATTTAGTTATAATAGGGTTATGATTATATGTAGAAATATATTGTACATGTATATAAATAATATATTCAGAATTTATATTGTGTGTTGGTACATATAAGTCTATTTGGTTCTTTTTGATACATGGTAGATAGTCTATGACAATTATCATATTTTATTCAGCTGTTTAGTCATAAATCCATAACTTACCCCAATATTCCATTAAACGTGCAGTAAATATATTTTCATGTACAAGTTTACATTCCAAATGATATCATATACCTGTGGGATACAGAGTACAAAGCAAGGTAACTGGTAATATCAAATACCAAAAATCCCTTTACCTTAGCTTTCAAAACTTATTAATAAACTGGAGGGGTAGGTAGGTAGGGGAGAATAAAAATCAGATCAGAGAGGATATGAAAAGTGTGGAAGGTCATGAGAATTTTGATGGTGGTGGTGGTTTTATATATATATATATATACATATATATAAACATTGTACATTAGTACTAGAAAATTTAACAGTGTCATAACTATATTGACTAAACTAAAATAAAAATTTTAATAGATAAAGATATATTGTAGTAAAATATCTGGACTAAAAGTATAGGCATAATTAATTGCTTTTAATATAAGCAAAAACTTTTGTAATAAATGGCTTTTCTGAAAGCAGCATAAAAAATTTTAGTTTATTTCTCACGTATTTGAAGTTAAGCTTTCCCTTTTAAAAGTTTACCACTATGGTAAAAATTATGTTCAAATTGGCATTTCAATGATTGCTAGAGTTTTTGGACATTTCTTGACATAGCTGTCATTCATTTGAATTTTATATTCTTTAGTAGGATTATTTATTTATGATATCTGAACATTTTATATAAATTTTCCATTATTTTCTTCAGCAATTTCAAATATAGCTTTAAAAAATATTCCCTATGAAGCAATGGGTATTTTTCTGTTTCAGGAGGCTTTAACTCTTAATTAATAAATGAAAAATGTATTCTAAAGGGCAGAGATAGTACAGTAGGTAGGATATTTGCCTTGTACATACTTTACCTGAGTGTGATCCCTATCATAACATATGAATCCCTTGAGCACCAATAGGAGTGTTTCCTGAGTATATAACCAGGAGTAACTCCTGAACATTGCTGTAGTGGCCCAAACACACACACACAAACACATATAATCATAGAGTATAATATAGTCTAGAAAATCATAAATTCATTGAAAAATTAAGAGAGATAATAATAGTAAGATACTAAGGAGACTGTACAATGCCTAGCAGATGACTGCCCAGGTTTGATTCCTCTCCACCTCTTATCATCCCCCACACTCTGGGAGGAGTGATCACTGAGTATGTAAAAGTAAGTCTGAGTAGGAAGAATTTAAATTAGAAATTATATCATTATTGTAGTAAAATTGACTATATTCAATGGAAACATAGGTATTAAAATTTATATAAATAAACTTTATACAAAGGACCTAGAAAAATATTTGATACAGAATCAGATTTTTATATTTTCCTCTTTCCTTGGCTCTATTAACATGTGCTTTCTGACAGCAGACATATTTTGATCTCTGAAGAATTTTTAGGAAGAACATATTCATAACGTTATTGAATACTAGAGTGTTAAAGAATATTCAAAATGCTGGGATTTAAACATTTTCATGATTGTTAACCTTTCCTTTTTATGTTAAAATTATATAAACTATCACTGTAGCACTGTAGCTCTGTTGTCCTATTGTTCATCAATTTGCCCGAGCGGGCACCAGTAATGTCTCCATTGTGAGATTTGTCATTACTGTTTTTAGCATATCGAATATGCCACGGGTAGCTTGCCAGACTCTGTCGTGTGGGCGGGATACTTTTGGTAGCTTGCTGAGCATATCCCTCTAATATATTAAATATCTTTAAATATCAATATATTAAATATATTAAATATCTCAGTAGCTTGCTGAGAGTATCCCACAAATATATTAAAAATAAGAATGGCGATTTTCTGATCCAAAGTGTCAGAATGAAGGTATCAGTATTATATGAGTCATCAAAGTTCTCTACTTCTTTTTTTATCCCATACAAATTAAGTACTAGTTTCTTATATTTGTATACAACAGAAATCTATCTTTTTTCTCTAGGGTTGTGTTTCGGTTTTGCTGTTCATTTGAATCATCATTGGTACACAATACTGTATAAGTTTCTGGATTACAACTTCATACCCTGAAGTTACATACCCTATCACACCCATCACCAAAGTTCCAGTTACTATTCACTTTCCAGTTGATCCTCTCCACTAGTTCTTTCTCTTTGATATCTGTTAATTACCTTTTGTAATCACAATTTTTATATTTCAGAGACTAGACTTTGTTTTTTGTTTGTTTTGTTTGACTTCTGTCTTTATGTTTCACATTCTAGTGAATGAATCCAATATCTGTAATCTGATTATAACTTTTGCTGAAGATAATCATGTCAAATTCTATACATGTTTTTGCAAATGAAAATAGTTTATCTCTCCATGGTTAAAAAAAACCTAATTATTTGCATATGAACCTCTACGTTATTTAAACATATGTTTATGGGCATGAAGATTGTTTCTGTGCTTTGTTTTTGCAAATAATACTGCAGGGAACCTGGGGAAGAGTCAAAGATCTTTTTGATTTAATGCTTCATAGTCTTCAGATCCATGTCTAAAAGTGGAACTGGATCTTATTAAAATTGGTTTATTTTTGTGAGACCCTATGCTCTTTCCATAGTACCTATACAATATGTATTTTCAAAAGTGTAGGTGTGTTGTTAAACATTTTAGGGGGCCGGAGAGGTAGAACAGCTGGTACGGTATTTGCCTTGCATACAGAATAACCGGATTCGGCCCCCAGCCCCCTACAGGGTCCCCAGAGGAGT